>NC_053398.1:56375924-58814674 GCF_905171765.1 Bufo bufo | reverse complement strand
TTCTTAGATGGGGTCACTTTTATGGAGTTTCTACTCTAGGGGTGCATCAGGGGGGCTTCAAATGGGACATGGTGTCAAAAAAACAGTCCAGCAAAATCTGGCTTCCAAAAAGCATACGGCGCACCTTTCACTCTACGCCCCGCTGTGTGGCCATACAGTAGTTTACGGCCACATATGGGGTGTTTCTGTAAACGGCAGAGTCAGGGCAATAAAGATACAGTCTTGTTTGGCTGTTAACCCTTGCTTTGTTAGTGGAAAAAATGGGTTAAAATGGAAAATTAGGCAAAAAAATGAAATTCTCAAATTTCATCCCCATTTGCCAATAACTCTTGTGCAACACCTAAAGGGTTAACAAAGTTTGTAAAATCAGTTTTGAATACCTTGAGGGGTGTAGTTTCTTAGATGGGGTCACTTTTATGGAGTTTCTACTCTAGGGGTGCATCAGGGGGCTTCAAATGGGACATGGTGTCAAAAAAACAGTCCAGCAAAATCAGCCTTCCAGAAACCAAACGGCACACCTTTCCCTCTACGCCCTACTGTGTGCCCGTACAGTAGTTTACGACCACATATGGGGTGTTTCTGTAAACGGCAGAGTCAGGGCAATAAAGATACAGTCTTGTTTAGCTGTTAACCCTTGCTTTGTTAGTGGAAAAAATGGGTTAAAATGGAAAATTAGGCAAAAAAATGAAATTCTCAAATTTCATCCCCATTTGCCAATAACTCTTGTGCAATACCTAAAGGGTTAACAAAGCTTGTAAAATTAGTTTTGAATACCTTGAGGAGTGTAGTTTATAGAATGGGGTCATTTTTGGGCGGTTTCTATTATGTAAGCCTCGCAAAGTGACTTCAGACCTGTAGTGGTCCCTAAAATTTTGGTTTTTGTAAATTTCTGAAAAATTTCAAGATTTGCTTCTAAACTTCTAAGCCTTATAACATCCCCAAAAAATAAAATATCAATCCCAAAATGCTACAAACATGAAGTAGACATATGGGGAATGTAAAGTCATCAAAATTTTTGGGGGTATTACTATGTATTACAGAAGTAGAGAAACTGAAACTTTGAAATTTGCAAATTTTTCAAATTTTTGGTAAATATGGTATTTTTTTATGGAAAAAAATTAACTTTTTTGACCCAATTTTAGCAGTGTCATGAAGTACAATATGTGACGAAAAAACAATCTCAGAACGGCCTGGATAAGTCAAAGCGTTTTAAAGTTATCAGCACTTAAAGTGACACTGGTCAGATTTGCAAAAAATGGCCAAGTCCTTAAGGTGAAATAGGGCTGAGTCCTTAAGGGGTTAAAAAAAAAAAATTCCCCAATTAAGTAAATTACAAAAAAAAATTAAAAATAGAAAAAAAATAGACATATTTGGTATTGACGCATCCGTGATGGCTGGCTCTATAAATATATCACAAGATCCATCCCGTCCGATAAACACCATAAAAAAATGAATATAAACTGTGTCAAAAAAAGCCATTTTTGTCACATTACATCACAAAAAGTGCAACACCAAGTTATCAAGAAGGTGTATGTCCCACAAAATGGTACTAATAAAACTGTCACCTCATCCCACCAAAAATGAGCCCATACATAAAAAAAATCGCTCAAAAAATAATAAAAAACTATAGCTTTTGTTTAAAAAATGCTATTATTGTGTTAAAGGGAAATAAATAAAAAACGTATACATTTTAGGTATCACCGCGTCTGTAACAACCAGCTCTATAAAAATTTCACATGACCTAACCCCTCACATGAACACCGTAATAAAAATAAAATAAAAACAGTGCCAAAAAAGCAATTTTTTGTCACCTTACCTCACATAAAGTGCAACATCAAGCGATCAAAAAAACATATGCCCCCCAAAATAGTACCAATCAAATCATCAACTCATCCCTCAAAAAATGAGACCCTAACTAAGACAACCGGTTCAAAAAATAAAAAGCTATGGCTCTCAGACTATGGAGACACTAAAACATAATAATTTTTTGGGTGTCAAAAATGCTATTAATGTGTAAAACTTAAATAAATCAGAAAAATTATACATATTAGGTATCGCCACATCCGTAAAGATCTGCTCTATAAAAATGTCACATGACCTAACCCCTCAGGTGAACGCTGTAAAAATAAATAAATAAAAACTGTGCTAAAACAACCAATTTTTTGGTCACCTTGCCCCATAAATTGTAATAAGGTACAGAGTCAAAAGTGTAATAAGGTACAGAGTCAAACGATACAGGGTCAACTGGCAGTGTTAGTACTTAGAAACAAACTAACCAGAGACGTGGTGCCAGATAACCAAGAGGGTCTGGTTAAAGGGGTTGTCAAAGTTATATTTATTGATGACCTATCCTCAGGATAGGTCATCATTATCAGATCAGCTGGGGTCCGACACCCGGCACCCCCACCGATCAGCTGTTTGAAGAGAAGGAGCGCGCCATGCCAGCGCTGCCTCCTCTTTATTGTTTACCTGCTCGCCGTTGCATCTGCAGCGGTGAGCAGGTGTAATTACACCCAAGCCATCCCATTAATTTCAATGGTACGGATCGCTTCTATACACTTCGGCCGATCTGATATTGATGACCTATCCTGAGGATAGGTCATCAATAAATATAACTTGGACAACCCCTTTAAGAAATAATTACCAGTAAACAGCTAGAGTGTACTGTACAAACGTACAATAACTCAATAACCAGTGCAAGATATTACCTGCAGCACAGCAACTAGTGTCGTCTCCAATAGGTTATGAGTAAAGCTTTACACTGCGTGCAGAATTATTAGGCAAATGAGTATTTTGACCACATCATCCTCTTTATGCATGTTGTCTTACTCCAAGCTGTATAGGCTCGAAAGCCTACTACCAATTAAGCATATTAGGTGATGTGCATCTCTGTAATGAGAAGGGGTGTGGTCTAATGACATCAACACCCTATATTAGGTGTGCATAATTATTAGGCAACTTCCTTTCCTTTGGCAAAATGGGTCAAAAGAAGGACTTGACAGGCTCAGAAAAGTCAAAAATAGTGAGATATCTTGCAGAGGGATGCAGCACTCTTAAAATTGCAAAGCTTCTGAAGCGTGATCATCGAACAATCAAGCGTTTCATTCAAAATAGTCAACAGGGTCGCAAGAAGCGTGTGGAAAAACCAGTTTGGTCATATTTCAGAGCTGCAACATCACTGGAGTGCCCAAAAGCACAAGGTGTGCAATACTCAGAGACATGGCCAAGGTAAGAAAGGCTGAAAGGCGACCACCACTGAACAAGACACACAAGCTGAAACGTCAAGACTGGGCCAAGAAATATCTCAAGACTGATTTTTCTAAGGTTTTATGGACTGATGAAATGAGAGTGAGTCTTGATGGGCCAGATAGATGGGCCTGTGGCTGGATTGGTAAAGGGCAGAGAGCTCCAGTCCGACTCAGACGCCAGAAAGGTGGAGGTGGAGTACTGGTTTGGGCTGGTATCATCAAAGATAAGCTTGTGGGGCCTTTTCGGGTTGAGGATGGAGTCAAGCTCAACTCCCAGTCCTACTGCCAGTTTCTGGAAGACACCTTCTTCAAGCAGTGGTACAGGAAGAAGTCTGCATCCTTCAAGAAAAACATGATTTTCATGCAGGACAATGCTCCATCACACGCGTCCAAGTACTCCACAGCGTGGCTGGCAAGAAAGGGTATAAAAGAAGAAAATCTAATGACATGACCTCCTTGTTCACCTGATCTGAATCCCATTGAGAACCTGTGGTCCATCATCAAATGTGAGATTTACAAGGAGGGAAAACAGTACACCTCTCTGAACAGTGTCTGGGAGGCTGTGGTTGCTGCTGCACGCAATGTTGATGGTGAACAGATCAAAACACTGACAGAATCCATGGATGGCAGGCTTTTGAGTGTCCTTGCAAAGAAAGGTGGCTATATTGGTCACTGATTTGTTTTTGTTTTGTTTTTGAATGTCAGAAATGTATATTTGTGAATGTTGAGATGTTATATTGGTTTTAACTGGTAAAAATAAATAATTGAAATGGGTATATATTTGTTTTTTGTTAAGTTGCCTAATAATTATGCACAGTAATAGTCACCTGCACACACAGATATCCCCCTAAAATAGCTAAAACTAAAAACAAACTAAAAACTACTTCCAAAATATTCAGCTTTGATATTAATGAGTTTTTTGGGTTCATTGAGAACATGGTTGTTGTTCAATAATAAAATTAATCCTCAAAAATACAACTTGCCTAATAATTCTGCACTCCCTGTACATACCACTCTGCTCGATGTGAGAAAAATGCAGATACACACTCACAGTCTGCCGGTTGTGTGACCAAAAGAAGGTTCCTGGGGCCAGATGATAGCTCCATTGTGCCTGTGAATAAACCTAATTTAAAAAGGGAATACTATTAGCGGAGACCACAAATTGAGCCCCCTGATTCGCTGGCTACCTTGTCATTCTGCACAAAAAAAAAACACAACCGGAGAGCCAGATAGCCATAGGTTAGATAGATAATTATATCCACACCCCCTTCTCTCATACCTCCCACCTCCAAACAACAAGCGCTCCAAGCCTCCTTCTCAAATGCACGGACACACACGTGACGCCTCTCCCAAGGGGGATAATTAACAAACATATGTCCAGGGGGTGTGACCCTCCAAAGGGTTATTACCTCCCTTGATTTCACCCATTCATGGCCCTCTCGGCGGTTTTATGTATTCATACTCATGGGACCGCAGTCTCAATACGGCCTGTTGAGAGGCCCCGCCCCTTCCATCTGTGCACTCCAGCATACCATGCTATGGAGCGCACAGCCACTTCCTATAAAATGGCCGTGCGTTCCAACAGAGCACAACTGGAATGCACAGTTCGCACAGCGTAAGCGCTAATGCACAGCTATGCTGTACAGTATTAAAAGGGGGCATGTACAGAGACTCACCAACCCTATTCCTCAATAGAAGGTAACCTATAATATGGAAGGGGAGGAGGAAGGAAAAGACAATAGTGATGAACAAAATAACAAGGATTTGAACGGGGGGGATGGAAAGCTAGAGGCCAGGGCTAATGGTACAGAGCCCACAATTGGATAACTCACAGTGCAACCTAGCAATCAAATATAGACATTGGGGGTACAAAGAACCCCTAGGAAGCATGAAAAAGCTGTACAGACTAATCTTGGCACCTAGTTCATTCCCAGGAACAAAACACCACTAGATACATTATTTATGATCATTAATTTATACAAACCAGATTCCAAAAAAGTTGGGACACTAAACAAATTGTGAATAAAAACTGAATGCAATGATGTGGAGATGGCAAATGTCAATATTTTATTTGCAATAGAACTTAGATGACAGATCAAACATTTAATCCGAGTAAATGTATCATTTTAAAGGAAAAATACGTTGATTCCAATTTTCACGGTGTCAACAAATCCCAAAAAAGTTGGGACAAGTAGCAATAAGAGGCTGGAAAAAGTAAATTTGAGCATAACGAACACTAATTAGGTCAATTGGCAACATGATTGGGTATAAAAAGAGCTTCTCAGAGTGGCAGTGTCTCTCAGAAGCCAAGATGGGTAGAGGATCACCAATTCCCACAATGTTGCGCAGAAAGATAGTGGAGCAATATCAGAAAGGTGTTACCCAGCGAAAAATTGCAAAGACTTTGCATCTATTATCATCAACTGTGCATAACATCATCCGAAGATTCAGAGAATCTGGAACAATCTCTGTGCGTAAGGGTCAAGGCCGTAAAACCATACTGGATGCCCGTGATCTCTGGGCCCTTAAACGACACTGAACCACAAACAGGAATGCTACTGTAAAGGAAATCACAGAATGGGCTCAGGAATACTTCCAGAAACCATTGTCAGTGAACACAATCAGTGCCATCCACCGTTGCCAGCTGAAACTCTACAGTGCAAAGAAGAAGCCATTTCTAAGCAAGATCCACAAGCTCAGGCGTTTTCACTGGGCCAGGGATCATTTAAAATGGAGTGTGGCAAAATGGAAGACTGTTCTGTGGTCAGACGAGTCACGATTCGAAGTTCTTTTTGGAAATCTGGGACACCATGTCATCCGGACCAAAGAGGACAAGGACAACCCAAGTTGTTATCAACGCTCAGTTCAGAAGCCTGCATCTCTGATGGTATGGGGTTGCATGACTGCGTGTGGCATGGGCAGCTTGCATGTCTGGAAAGGCACCATCAATGCAGAAAAATATATTCAGGTTCTAGAACAACATATGCTCCCATCCAGACGTCATCTCTTTCAGGGAAGACCCTGCATTTTTCAACAAGATAATGCCAGACCACATTCTGCATCAATGACAACATCATGGCTGCGTAGGAGAAGGATCCGGGTACTGAAATGGCCAGTCTGCAGTCCAGATCTTTCACCTATAGAGAACATTTGGCGCATCATAAAGAGGAAGGTGCAACAAAGAAGGCCCAAGACGATTGAACAGTTAGAGGCCTGTATTAGACAAGAATGGGAGAGCATTCCTATTTCTAAACTTGAGAAACTGGTCTCCTCGGTCCCCAGACGTCTGTTGAGTGTTGTAAGAAGAAGGGGAGATGCCACACAGTGGTGAAAATGGCCTTGTCCCAACTTTTTGGGGATTTGTTGACACCATGAAATTCTGATTCAACATATTTTCCGTTAAAATGGTACATTTTCTCAGTTTAAACTTTTGTTCCGTGATTTATGTTCTATTCTGAATAAAATATTAGAAGTTGGCACCTCCACATCATTGCACTCAGTTTTTATTCACGATTTGTATAGTGTCCCAACTTTTTTGGAATCCGGTTTGTATATAAGATGGTCAGGATACAGGACCACCACAACGATAATTACAATTAACGCTTCAAGCGTAGATACATCAATTCCTCTGGTACCAGGAGTGAGGCTACTCAAGGGGACAGGAGAATCTGGATTATATAAAACAAGAGAACGGCAGTCTCTCGTTAAGCCCTCCGGGTGACTGGGAACTAAACCTATAGATCCACTCTGTTTCTTTCTGGAGAATCCGTCGGTCCCAGTCACCCTTTCTAGGAGAGGGTCTCACTAATTCAAGTGCAGAGAATGATATGGCTCTGGGGTCTCCATTATGATGTTCCCATACGTGGTCGGCCACCGGAGTGTTGTTCTTCTTCCTAATATCGTTTATATGCTCCAGAGTCCTACATCGGAACTCTCTGAAGGTTTTCCCCACATAGTATAGGGGGCAGGAGCACTAACACAGGTAGAATATTCCATTGCTCTGACAATTGATAAAGTCCCTTACCATATAACTGCTTTTGGTGGCCGAACATATATTAGTTTTGGTCTTCTTAATAAAACGACATGCCATACATGAGCAACAGCTAAATGTTCCTATCGGTTTATGGTATAGCCACGTCCCTGATGGTACTTGGTGCATAAAGTGGCTATGGACCAACGGATCTCTTAAGCATCTACCTCGTCTAAACGTGATACTTGGGCTAGACGAGAGAGCATCAGCCACGTCTTAGTCCATGAGAAGGATAGGCCAGTATTTCTTGAGTATTTCCCTAATACTCCTATTTTCCACATCGAATGTTGAGATGATTCTAATAATCGTTTTTGGAATCAGAACTCCTGGGAACCAGGAGAGTGCCTCTATCACATTTTTCAGCTTTTTGGAATGTGTCCCTCAGTACATTTTGAGGATACCCCCTAGTCCTAAAACGATCTTGCAGCTTCCTAAATTCATGATACAAGCTATCTGAGTCCGAAAAGTTTCTCTTTATTCTGAGGTATTGGCCACGAGGTATCTCTCTCTTTAAATTCGTTGGGTTGTAACTCTCCCAGTGCAGCAAGTTGTTAGTCGCAGTGGTCTTTCTATAGGTAGTGGTTACCAGTCTATCCATTTGTTTGGTCACCCTGACATCCAAAAAGGTAAGTGTCTCGGGGTGGAACTCGAAAGTAAATGACAGACCTATCTCATTAGAGTTCAAGGTTTTTACAAATGACTTAAACTGGTCCAAGTCACCGCTCCAGATGAAAAATACATCATCTATATAACGAGTCCAAAAGATGATTTTCTCGCAACACCAAGTTGGCTGTCAGGGAACACCAGCTTATTCTCCCACCAGCCCAGGAGATTAGCATAAGTGGGGGGCACAAGGGCTCCCCATAGCTGTCCCCCTGAGCTGGTGGAAGAACTTAGCATCAAACAGGAAATAGTTATGTGTCAGCACAAACTCAAGTGGTGCTAGAACTAAATTATTGTGTGCGGTAAGGCAGACTGCTCTCGTCTTAAGTCATTCTGCCACCGCCTTAAGACCCTTGGAGTGAGGGATGGAGCTATATAGCGATTCAATGTCAATACTAGCAAGGGAACACAATGGATCTATGTTGATGGTCTCAATTTTCTTGAGAAAGTCCATCGCGTCCCTTGTGTAGGACGGGAGAGCCAAAACAAAGGGTTTCAGAATTTTATCAACATAGATCCCACAGTTCTGGGTAATAGAGTCCATACCAGACACAATCGGGCGACCCTTCAAAGGAGATAACCACATTTTATGGGCTCCCAAAGATCCATAAAGGACTATCTGGGGTGAATTCGGTTTCAGGAAAAGGTACTCGGCTTCACTCATAATTTCTTTGCTGAGTGCTCTGTCCAGAATACACACAAGGTTTCTAAGAAGCAAGTCTGTGGGATCAGATGGCAAAATGCAGTAGCAATCGCAGTCACTCTATAAACGTCGTTCACACATGTTTGTACTGACTTACATCCATCACAACCAGATTGCCCCCCTTATCTGCAGGTTTTATAACTTTGAGGTGTCCTTTTCAAGACACATCAGGGCCTCCATCTCCGGTCCGGATAGATTGCTAAACGACTGTGCAGGAGGGTTCAAGCCCTCAATATCCGCAATCGTCATCTGCAAAAAGATGTCAATAGTTCATCAGGTGGGGGAAACCTGTTACTCTTCAGACGCAAGTCAGTAAAAGGGCCCTGTCCTGGTGCCTTTGCACTTTCTTCCCAGAGATCCATAAAGATTTTTAAATCTGCGAAATCACTGTCCTGAATACCAAGTTGTTCGCAGGTAAGTTTATTGCTATTTTTCATAAATTTATGCCATTTCAATTTCCTGGCGAACAAATGGAGATCCTTATTCCAGACAAAGGGATTGGACTTTGTGGTGGGAACAAAGGACAATCCCTTCTTCAAAACATCACTTTCAGTAGTACTCAAAACGCGAGAAGAGAGATTAATTATCTGTAGCTCATTTTGTCCAGCTAGTCCTCCCCCACCCTTGTTCGATCTCGAAGTTGGTAGGGGGTGCCCCTCGCAAAGAAATCCCCCCGTGTACAAGGTGTGAATGTAGCAAAGGGTGAGGAAGGCTACTCTTCTCCTCTGACCACCTGACCATGGCCATCTCCTGTTACTTGATCATCCTTTTCCCATTTGACCTCTCCTGTTACTCCTTCCTCTAAATTGAGGGGGCTAAGAGTCAGAGAACTGTTGTTCTGATAAAGATATCTCCGACTCTGGGGGGGGGGGGTAGTTTGGTCTCAGGCTGATATGCTCTGTCTTCCCTGAATTCTTTCAGGTCTCTATTAAATTGTCTATGTTTTCTCTCTTTAATAAGCCCTTAAAATCTTTCTACCGCAGTCTGTAAAGAAGATTCTCGTCTATCAAAGTCAGGGTCAGTTTTGAATGTCAGGGTGGTGTCTTTTAGGCTAGCCGATGATTTCTCAAAATAAGTTCTCTCCTCTAGAAGTAAATTCATAAATCTAAGGGAACTATTCGTTAATTCTTTTTTCCCACACTTCGAGTAAATTTGATGACCGTATGCATGCTGCCGGGAAGATGGAAATATGTAGTCCCTTAGGAATAATCCTATGTTCAAGGTAACTTTCTAATGATTTAATCTCCCACCATGATTTAATAATGTTTTTGTACCCCACATACAGGTGTGTAAAGGCCAATTTACACGTCACTGAATTTGATAACCTAGGGATCTCCTTATCTCTCCGTTTGAAGGGAGTGTGGATATAATTATCTATCTAACCTATGGCTATCTGGCTCTCCGGTTGTGGGTTTGTTTTGGGCAGACTGACAAGGTAGCCAGTGAATTAGGGGGCACAATATGTGGTCTCTGTCCATAGTATTCCCTTTTTAAATTAGTTTTTTTCCCAGGCACAATGGAGCTATCATCTGGCACCAGGAACCCTCTTTTGGTCACATAACTGGCAGACTGTGAGTGTGTATCTGAATTTTTCTCACATCGAGCAGAGTGGTATGTAAAGCTTTACTCATTACCTATTGGAGACGACACTAGTTGCTGTGCTGCAGGTAATATCTTGTCTTGCACTGGTTATTGAGTTATTGTACACTCTAGCTATTTATTGGTAATTATTTCTTAACCAGACCCTCTTGGTTATCTGGCACCACGTCTCTGGTTAGTTTGTTTCTAAGTACTAACACTGCCGGTTGACCCTGTATAGTTTGACTCTGTACCTTAGGAGTGTCTTTTTGGTCCTGTGGTTTCTGTAGCCCATGTATCATTATGCTGGCAGTATATTTTTCTTCTATATCAATGTGATTGCATTTTTTATATATTGACCCGTACAATTTAAAGTCCCCTGATGAACCCTCCTTCTACCTGAAGGGGGAAACGCGTTGGGCGTTCTATGACAGTACCTAATTCCTGTTCCCATCTCGAGATAAAATTTGGAGTGTCTTTATGAGAATCAGCTAATAAGTTCTGTAAAATCTGGGAGATCAGGTGCGTTGGCGGAGAAGACAAAGTGAATAATTTTTCGGTCTCTGTCAGAGGAATCCCAAAGGCGCACTGTTCCCCTCTTGAGGAGATAAAGGACTTCAATTGCTCGTATTCCAACCATGAGATCCGTGCATTGAGGAACTTTGTAGTTAGTGCAGATAGAGAGGGCAAAGGATTCCCAGCTAAAATGTGGTGAAAGCGGTGGTCTTCTATGGCTCGTAGGCCAAGAAAAAAGTCTCTTGATCCTTAATATTATATAACTTAGAATAATAAGATCAGAATACCTCTAAAATCTCCATAGGATTATGCGTGGCCGTGCCATTTGCTCTCTTAATATGAGGGATGTAGGATTGTGACGCTCTAGGATGTAGAAGATGGGCCAATGGTCTGCCACATTTATTAGAGTATTCGGAAAAGAAACATTTTCCCTGATCACAATTTGTATTTATTGTTGGTCAACTATAGCTTTAATCGAGTCTTACTTTAAGTAATTCCACATGTGTGGCCGGGGAAAGTGTCTGTTTATGTTGCATTTCTAAGTTATGCGCCTGAGCAATAAGGTTGTTGAGCTTATGCACTTTTTCTTTTTTCAATCGGGTTCCATGTTTAATGAAGACCCCTCTAAGAACGCACTTCAGTGACTAACATTGTGTGGGTAAGGGTGTGTCATCAGGTGCATGTGTCTGGATAAAATCGCTAATTGTTGAATGTCCGTTGCGCATACTACAGTATGTCTTTAAAGGGACACTGACAGGGCCAAAAAGCATATTTAGGTATATATATGACATTACAGGTCTTATAAAGGGTATTAGAATCATCTAAGTATCCCCCCCTGTCCACCTTATAAATACAGTAAAATGAAGTGTTCAATCTGCCCAAGCCTGTAATTGAATCCAGCGCCCGAGATAAGAGCGCTGGATTCAATTACAGACTTGGGAGGGTGCTTGCGCATGCACAGATGGTCTGATTGAGGCCGATGTCCATAAGTATCTATCGGGCATGCGCAGCAACTGACAGGATTGGGGAATGTAAGAGCCGCCCAGCGCAGTGAATAATAATGAGCTGGGCGGCGCTAGGAATCGACAGTTGAGGCGCGGCTGGGCACGAAGGTAAGAGAAAAAATGCCCCTTGGGCATAAAGAAATGTGAAAAAACACCCCTTGGGCATAAAGAAATGTGATTGACAGATCAATATAAAGTTGTTTTTACATGGTTTACAATGCGGACAGGGGGTACTCTTATATCATTGGAATACACTTTAATAGATCTATGACTGCATAGGAATAACTAAATATGTTTATAGGGCCTGTCAGTGTCCCTTTAAGATAACAGACATTTTGTAAGCTATAAGCTCGCAGATTCAGAGTCGCTTCACCTCAGCATAATTGTCTCTGGAGACAGCATTATCCACACTATAACCCAAGCCAACGCCATGCCGGCCCGTCAACCAGCCACCCATCTTTATTAAAGTGATGATATCCCAGATGATAGACCAGCATATGTGGGCCACTGAGGTCTTACTGTACTATGGCTGAATATAAAGCTATTGGACCCAAGATCCATGATAACATCAGATCCCATCTGAGGTAAGCCAGTAACTCCCCAAGTTAAGCGTCCCTGGCTCACCACGGATGCGAAAACATTCCCAATTTCAAACAATTGTGACTTCATCAAGGTGATTTGATTAGTATCACGAGAAAGATTATTTGAAGCCACTACATCATCCTATCCTGGCCACAACTAAAGGCCTCCTATTGCCCAGTTGCCCCTCTAGGAGTGAATTTCTCAAAGTCACACACCTGTAGTCTCACATGAAGCCATATCTGCGGATATCTCAATCTGGACTCCCGCTCCCTACTAGGAGAAGCCAGATCCAGAGGGCAAACTGTCATGCGAGACCCATGTGCTCAAATCGACAATCTGAGCTACAGGGTAACATGTAACTGTGCAATTCTGACAAGTAACCACAATGAATACTATAGGACTCAGATAAAGCTTTAAATAAAGCCATTTAAGCAATAAACATGAGTGTCCTCATCTGCATGAAGTTGTCTATGGTGCTTGAGGGCTTCCATATGTGGAGACGCTGGTCAGCGCGTCCTGACTTCTGGCTGTGCGTCTCGCATTTCCGCATGAGAACTGGACTCTCTCTGAGGTAATGGTGCCATTTCTTTCATGGCCCCAGTTGGTAGGGAGGGCCAATCTGTGAACTTAACTAATGCAATATCCAAGGCTTCAGCAAAGGTTGGCACATCCTGGGGATGCCGAAGAGTCACCAACTGGCCATTTGACTTGTAAGAGAAAGTGGAATCCCCAGGTATATGTGATTTTGTGCTGTTGCAGCACGGAGAGAAAGGGACGCAAGGCTTTCCTTTTAAATAAAGTATAGCGGGAAAGGTCCAACAAAAGTTGCATGGTGGAGCCCCCATATTGTATCTTCCCTGTCTCTCTAGCTTTCTTCATTATAGCTTCTTTCTGTTGGTAGTGATGTACTCGGCATATAATGTCTCTGACCCTATCTGGGTCAGAGGGTCTAGGTCCAAGGGCACGATGAGCCCTGTCTAGCTCTAAGGGCGTATCTAAAGGAACCCCTAGGAGGCCATTAAAAATGGAGCGTAGAGTGTCCTCTAAATCTCCGGGCGCTAACGTTTCAGAGAGGCCTCGTACTCTGATATTGTTTCTTCTTCCCCTATTCTCTGCGTAATCTAGCATGTTGTAATATAAATATTTGTAGTATAAATCGGCTCGCATCAGACTTTGTGTAAGGAAAGGTAAATCTCTTCAACCGCAGTTAGACAAAGGTGTATTCATGTTGAGTCCTGCTGAGCAACTCCCTAGCTCCTGCCCAGTCTGTTCACTTTTATTCCTTACTCACAAAAGGTGTAACAATAGGCCCATCACCCGACCACTTACTTCATGTAACAAGGATGCAGGAAGTGATGACATACAGGAAGTGATGACATACAGGAAGTGATGACATAGGAAGACAAGACACCATCATTTAGAATAACATAGCCATTACCACTGGAGCAAAATTTATCCAGCCTTGCTCAGTGGTCAATGCCAAATAAAGTTACTATGATCCTCATGCATGTTTATTTACAGGACAACGTCATTATTTGCAGCGGCTGATCAGGCGCACTAGCCGGCGTCCATACATCAGCAAAGAAAACACTGCTCTGCTGAACACATCAGTCTCCCCTGGCCCACAGCCCAGCGCATAGCACATTGGACCATTCGCCGACGGAGACCTCTGCGCCCGGCAGCTGTGTCTCCACATACACAGAAAGATATTCACTCCAATGGTTTACCCTGACACTGAGAGACATGATGACAATACACAATATATTAAAAACAGATCCTAATAAAATTTCCACAACAATGTCCGCAAAATGTTGTATTTGATAAATGTGCGCCTCTATGCTGGTCTGCTGTGCATCTTGTTTGTTAGCGACTATTTTTATGCATTGTTCCACCGATGCCACTCTTGTTCCTATAGATAGAACTTCAGTTTTAATATTGTTGACTTCTGCCCTATAGGCCTTTTCTAGTCTGGAGATGTATACCTCCATATCATCTTTGGTAGTAGGAATAGTGGCAATGCGCGCATGTAAGTCCCCTAGGACAACAAGGGCTGGTGTCCCATTTCTGTCTGTGTGGCTCTGATCATTGCAGACTCTGATTTTATTTTTTTACCAGGGGGTTTTGGGGAGGGGGGAATTGGACAGCTGATGTTCGAATAAGGGAGAATTCTCCCACTCCCCGTCACCCCACTCACTTGATGTTGCAGTAGCCATGTCGGCTTCTGTCACTGAGCTGCATGGTAACGAGGCGAGGTGACTGCCTGTAGGGTGCACCTTAGAAGGGCTGCCTGCCCGCTCCAAAGCTGTAGACTCCACCGGGTCCTGGGTGCCGTCTGTTGGGCCTCTGCTGTCGGTATCTGGGAGCGTGGGTGCAGCCTGCGTCTTTATGTGTTCAGATGGCGTGGGGTTTGCGCGCTGCGTTCTCGGTGATAGAAACCGCTCGATGCTTCGGGAAGAGGCAGCTTTCAGGTGGTCAGTGCTCTGTAGTGCCGACATCTTTCTACCTCCCATGATTTGTGGTAAAGTGACGTTTGTACCGTAGATAGAGGTCTCTCCGTTCGACCAGAAACAGGAGCCGAGGTTCAGAGTGTCTTTACTCCTCCATAGCCAGGCCACACCCCCAGCATACCCACATTATGATGCTGCCACCACTATGTTTCATGGTGGGGATGGTGTGTTCACGGTGATGTGCAGTGTTAGTTTTCCTCCACACATAGCATTTTGCATTTAGGCCAAAAATTTTAACTTTGGTCTTATCTGACCAGAGTACCTTCTTCTACATTTTTGCTGAGTCCCCTACATGGCTTGTGACAAACTGCAAACGGGATTTCTTATGGCTTGCTTTAAAAAAAAAACTGTCTTTGTTCTTGCCATCTTGCCACGCTTGAATAAAGGCCAGATTTGTGGAGTACACGACTAATAGTTGTCCTGTGGACAAATTCTCCTACCTGAGCTGGCTGCTTCTCTAATTAGTGCCCTCATTGCCTGGGCTGTCAGTTTAGGTGGACAGCCATATCTTGGTAGGTTTGCAGTTGTGCCATACTCCTTCCAGTTCTCTGTGAGATGTTCAGAGCTTGAGATTTCTTTTTAATAACCGAACCCTGCTTTACACTTCTCCACAACTTTATCCCTGATCTGTCTGGTGTGTTCCTTGGCTTGCATGATGCTCTTTAATCACTAATGTTCTCCTCTGGGGCCTTCACAGAACAACTGTAGTTATACTAAGAATAAATTACAAACAGGTGAACACCATTTACTGATTTGGTGACTTCTGAAGGCAATTGATCACACTGGATTTTATTTAGGGGTAATAGAGTTCAGGGGGGCTGAATAAAAAGGCAGGCCACACTTTTCAGGTTTTTATTTATTAAAATTTTTGAAAACAATGTTTCGTTGTCTTTTCACTTCACACATACTTGATACTTTGTGCTAGTCTATCACATAAAAGCGCAATAAAATACATTTAAGTTTGTGGATGTAACATGACAAAATGTGAAAAAGTTCAAGGGGTATATATTTCAAGGCACTGTATATTTTATGAAAAAGCAAAGCTGTTTCCATAACAAGTTCACTTGTTTGCACAGAAATATAATTTCTACAGTGACAATCTCACACTGAGGCAGAGCGGATGTAAACCAAAGCCCCAGCAAACACATTGTTTCCTTGTGTAGATTCAGTGGGATGGAGGCTGCATCTGCTGCAAGAAACCATGTGGCAGCTTTTTATTTTTTCTGATGACAGCTTTGATAAATTGCCAGACAGAAGGGTACATCTGTCTACTGCGTTTACTAACCTTTTGCACGATGTTACAGATAGTCTGAGACGGCACGCAGGGAAGACAATTCTGACAGATTTGGATGGTTGGGTGGAGAAAGAGTAGAAAAAAACTACCTAGCAGTGGATTTGCATGGTTGCTACGTTTGGAAAATAGCAGTTCAGAGTAGGAAAAACATAACATATGATTATAACCAACTTTACACATTTTCCATCCCACATCCTATTAAAGGGGTTCTCTTGTTTTATTTAGCCAGAGTTAAAGTAGAAAAGCACGCAGAGTAATGTGCAGGTAATGCATCATCAGAAAATCACCTATTGTTTAACCCCTTCCCCCATTTGGATGTAACTGTACATCCAGATTGCATGTAATTTAATACAATTGGGCATACAGTTATGCCTGAAATGTTAACTGGGGCCATAACACTATAAAGTGTCACAGCCCCGGAGTCTGTGCTCTCACCAAGAGCAGAGACACGGGAGAAGATGGCAAGGGACCAATGAGAGTGGTCCCTTGCCTGCGATCGCTCAGATTGCTTAGCCTGCGCAGGCTAACCAATGGAAGCGTGGCAGTGTAAAAACGTTGGTTTCAGGCTCAGATCTCCACTCTGGAGATTGTATCCTTTGTTCCCCTGATGCTCCCTGTGCCCCAATTCTGCCCCTGATTCCCCCTGAAGCCTTCCGTGTGGACCCCAGGTATTGTATGTGATGACAGCTCAGAAACTAAGCTGCCGCCATCAGCAGCGAGTGTCAGCTGTTTTTACAGCTGTAAAATACAGGGTTTTTGTTTGTCTCTGCCTCACTCTGCAGCTGCTCCCTCAACTGTCTCCCTTCTCCTTAGACTTCCATAAGGCATCTAGAGCCTGATTTATCAAGCCGTCTTCTCTCATGCAAACGAGGTGGTGGAAGTGGTGGTAGGGAGCCTGATAGATGGTGAACGTCTGGGAGGTGGTTCTCTATCGCTGAATGGACGTTCCTGAACTTCCATTAAGAAACTGCAGCTGCACGCTAATTGTGCAGCTGTAGATGGGTTGCTCGCTGCCAGTGACAGCAGGGCAACCCTTAGAGAAGGCAGAGACAGTTCCCAGGTGTCCCTGCCTTCTAGATCGCTGTGAGCACTGTGTATACAGTGCAGAAAGCGCTTCCTGTTCCGGCCGGAGAATGGAGGAGCTGTCTTGTCTTTCACAGACCTCGATCAGCCCTGCACTGAGGCTGTACAGCATTGTATTCTGCTGTACAGCCTCTCTGGGGGGTATATTTCCCCTGTAACTCGGGCTACTATGTCAGCCCCAGTTACAGGAGAAATCAATAGTGAAAAAAATAAAAAGTGAAGTTAAATGTACCCCAGAGGTTTTGAGTGACCTTATGGGGGATGAAAAGTGTAAAATAAAAAAATAAATAAATAAAGTGCTAAAATAAAAAAAATAAATAAAAAAGGTTTCACATGTAAAAAATAATAATTCCCCATGTAAGGCTACTTTCACACTAGCGGCAGGACGGATCCGACCCGGACCCTGTCGGATCTGTCCTTCCACTATTTCACTGTGCCACCGGACCGCCGCTCCATCCCCATTGACTATAATGGGGATGGGGCGGAGCGCCGGCGCAGAATGGCAGTGCACGGCGAGAGGCCACCGGACTAAAAATACCGCATGTCCGACTTTTTAGTCCGGCGGCCTCTCACCGCGCACTGCCATGCTGCACCGGAGCTCCACCCCATCCCCATTATAGTCAATGGGGACGGAGCGGCGGCACGGCGAAATAGCAGCCTGTCGGATCCGTCCTGCCGCTAGTGTGAAAGTACCCTTAGGAATAAAAAAAAAAATATAGAAAATAGAAAAAATAAAATAGACATATTTAGTATTGCCGAGTCCGTGATGATCGGCTCTATAAATATATCACATTATCCACCCGGTCCGATAAACAACGTAAAAAAAATAAAAATAAAAACTGTGTAAAAAAAATGCCATTTTTGTCACCTTACATCACAAAAAGTCCAACAAAATGGTACCAATAAACCCGTCACCTCATTCCGCAAAAAATGAGCCCCTACATAAGAAAATCGCTCAAAAAATAAAAAAAATTATAGCTCTCAGAACATAGACACATCAAAACATTGTTTTGTTTCAAAAATGCTATTATTGTGTTAAACTGAAATAAATAAAAAAAAGTATACATATTAGGTATCTCCGCATCCGTAACAACCAGCTCTATAAAAATATCACATGACCTAACCCCTTGGGTGAACACCGTAAATTTTTTTTAATAAAAACTGTGTAAAAAAGGGTCATTTTTGTCACCATACATCACAAAAAGTGCAACACCAAGTGATCAAAAAGGCGTATGTCCCACAAAATGGTACCAATGAAACCATCACCTCATTCCGTAAAAAATGAGCCCCTACATAAGAAAATTGCCCCAAAAAAATAGAAAAACTATAGCTCTCAGAACATGGACATATTAAAACATACTTTTTTTGTTTCATAAATGCTATTATTGTGTAAAACTTAAATAAATAAGAAAAAGTATACATATTAGGTATCGCCGCGTCCGTAATGCTCTGCTCTATACAAATGTCACATGACCTAACCCCTCAGGTGAAAGCTGTAAAAATAAATAAATAAAAACTGTGCTAAAACAACAAATTTTTTGGTCACCGAGCCCCATAAAGTGTTATAATGAATGATCAAAAAAATCATATGTACCCAAAAATAGTACCAATAAAACTGCCACCTTATCCCCTAGTTTCCTAAATGGGGTCATATTTGGGGAGTTTCTACTGTAAGGGTGCATCAGGGGGGCTTCAAATGGGACATGGCATCTAAAAACCAGTTCAGCAAAATCTGCCTTCCAAAAACCATGTGGCACTCCTTTTCTTCTGCGCCCTGCAGTGTGCCCATACAGCAGTTTATGACCACATGTGGGGTGTTTTTGTAAACCGCAGAATCAGGGTAATAAATATAGAATTTTGTTTGGCTGTTAACCCTCGATGTGTTAAAGGAAAAAATGGATTCAAATGGAAAATCTGCCAAAAAAGTGAAATTAAAAAATGTGATCGCCATTTTCCTTTAATTCTTGTGGAACGCCGAAAGGGTTTACAAAGTTTGTAAAATCAGTTTTAAGTAACTTGAGGGGTGTAGTTTCTACAATGTGGTCATTTATGGGGGTATCCACTATGTAAGCCCCACAAAGTGACTTCAGACCTGAACTGGTCTTTAAAAAGTGGGTTTTTGCAATTTTCTACAGAATTTTAAGAATTGCTTCTAAAACTCTAAGCCTTCTAATGTCCTAAAAAAAAAAAATTACATTTCCAAAATGATGCCAACATAAAGTAGACATATGGGGAATGTTAAGTAATAAATATTTTATGAGGTATCACTTTCTGTTTTAAAAGCAGAGAAATTTAAATTTAGAAAATTGCGAGTTTTTTAAAATTTTTGGTAAATTTGGGATTTTTTCATAAATAAAGGTGAAATATATTGAGTCAAATTTATGACTGTCATGAAGTACAATGTGTCACGAGAAAACAATCTGTGAATGGCTTGGATAAGTAAAAGTGTTCCAAAGTTATTTCCACATAAAGTGAGATATGTCAGATTTGCAAAATTAGGCCTGGTCAGGAAGGGGGCAAATGGCCCGGATGTGAAGTGGTTAATTTGATAAATTACAGAGTTTCCTTATCTTTCCATGGGCATCTGTAGCCTGATTTCTCAAGCTGTCTCCTCTTGTGCAAAGGTGGTGGTGGTGGTGGGGAGCCTGATAGGTGGTGAAATAGGCATTTTTCTTTAATAAGATATATTGCAAAGTTTCATACCTTTGCTTGTATTGTTGATTTATGCAATTCATACATTTTATTTTATTTTAAATCTACAACCATTTTATTATGGATTTATCCATTAAACAGAAACTGTGTATCTCCTGCATGGCTAGAGTCAATGTACAGGAGATCTACTTACTGTTAGATGTAAAGAGTACACTGTGTGCCTGCTCAACAAAACGGCTCAGCATAAAAAATATAGCGTTTACCAAACAAATTTTCAGTGAGGCACTCCATTCCCCCACAGGTAAATCTATTGATCTGAGCATTTCACGCAATCATAGAGATGAATGGATGAGCTATCCCCAGCCATGCGTATAAGCATATAACATTGTGTTCTCATGCCTGCAGCTTAGTATTTCCACAGCAGCTGAATAAAGCAGAATGATATTCATTAGGTAGCAAGGCTTTAGGCCTCATTCACACAACAGTGAAAAACATCCATCGCACATCCGTTTTTAGAATCAAGTAAACTCTATGGGACTATTCGCATGGCATTTTTTTAATGGCCAATGAATAGTGGGCGTCAAGAAATAGGAAATGTCCTACTTTTGGCCAGACAGACCTCATTGAGTTCAATGGGACCGTTTTTAACCCTTTCATGGCCAAGGGTCATTGATGCCCCCGTGACCACGTCTAATTTTGCTAATTTTGCTAATGTCAATTTATGTGGTAATAACTTTGGAACGCTTTTACTTATCCAAACCATTCTGATATTTTTTTCTCGTGACACATTGTACTTCATGATAGTGATAGATTCGAGTCACTATATTTCACCTTTTATTTATGGAAAAAATCCCAAATTACCCAAAAAAATTAAAAATTCGCAATTTTTAAAATTTAAATTTCTCTGCTTTTAAAATAGAAAGTGATACCTCATAAAATATTTATTACTTAACATTCCCCATATGTCTACCTTATGTTGGCATCATTTTGCAAATGTCATTTTATTTTTTTAGCAATTCTTAAAATTTTTAAGAAAATTTCCAAAACCCACTTTTTAAGGACCAGTTCAGTTCTGAAGTCACTTTGTGGGGCTTACATAGTGGAAACTCCCCATAAATGACCCCATTGCAGAAACTACACCCCTCAAGTTACTCAAAACTGATTTTACAAACTTTGTTAACCCCTTAGGTGTTCCACAAGAATTAAAGGAAAATGGAGATGACATTTCTAAATTTAACTTTTTGGGCAGATTTTCCATTTTAATCCATTTTTTTCTTTAACATATCGAAGGTTAACAGCCAAACAAAACTTAATATTTATTACCCTGATTCTGCGGTTTACATAAACACCCCACATGTGGTCGTAAACTGATGTAAGGGCACACGGCAGAGCGCAGAAGAAAAGGAGCGCTGTATGGTTTTTGGAAGGCAGACTTTTCTGGACTGGTGTTTAGATTCCATGTCCTATTTGAAGCCCCCTGATGCACCCTTACAGTAGGAACTCACAAAAAGTGACCCCATTTTGGAAACTAGGGGATAATGTGTCAGTTTTATTGGTACTATTTTGGGGTACATAGGATTTTTAATTGCTCTATATTAAATTTTTTGTGAGGCAAGGTAACCAAAAAATGGCACTGTTTTTATTTTAAATTTTTTACAAGATTCATCTGACAGGGTAGATCATGTGCTATTTTAATAGAGCAGGTTGTTACGGACGCAATGATATCAAATATGTCTACTTTCTTAGTTTTTTTCAGTTTTACATAATAAAGCATTTTTGGGAAAAGAATTGTTTTTGTGTCTCCATTTTCTGAACGCCTTATTTTTCTGCCAATTTGTCTTGTGCAGGGGCTCGTTTTTGCAGAAAGAGTTGATGTTTTTATTGGTACCATTTTTGGGTACATATGATTTTTTTGATCATTCATTAATACACTTTATGGGGCAAGGTGACCAAAAAATTGGTTGTTTTGTAACAGTTTTTAGTTATTTATTTTTACAGCATTGACGTGAGGGGTTAGTTCATGTGATATTTTTATAGAGCATATAGTTATGGACGTGGCAGTGCCTAATATGTATACTTTTTCTTATTTATTTAAGTTTTACACAATAATACCATTTTTTTTTTTTTTGACCGATTGTCTTAGGTAGAGTCTCATTTTTTTCTGGATAAGGTGACGGTTTGATTGGTACTATTTTGGGGGGCATACGCCTTTCTGATCGCTTGGTGTTGCAATTTTTGTTATGTAAGGTGACAAAAATGGCTTTTTTGGACAGTTTTTATTATTATTTTTTTTATGGTGTTTATCGGATGGGATTGATCATGTTATAGAGCTATTTATAGAGCTGGTCGTTACGGAAGCGGTGATACCTAATATGTGTAGTTTATATATATATATTTTTTATCTCTTATAAATGAGTGGATATGTGAAAAGGCTATTTATTTTCTTTTTCATTTACATTTTTTTTTTTAATTGACATTAATTTGAAATTATTTTTTTTCCACACTTTTAAAAAAAAATTAAGTCCCACTTGGATCTTCAAGATCCAATGGGGCTGATGGCTGTACTATACTTTGCAATGTATAGTACTATCAGGTTTCCTGGTAGATGGAAACACAGGATGCCTTTGCAAGTCGTCCGGTTGCCATTGCAGCACGGCAGCCCGGTGGTTGAGAGAGGGGTTATAGCAAAGTGTCAGCATACAGCTGACACTTGCTGCTGATGGCGGTGGCTCAGCTGCCGCCTTCACATTCACGAGGACCACAATAGGGGGTAAAGGGGGGCAGGGATCTCATATGGGGGCAGGGGGGACAGACCAGCGCAGTTAGGGACACAGTTGGAGACAGGGGCCAGCGTGTGCAGAGCACGGCCGGCAACATTAACGGTACTGCACACAGATTGCGCACATGGCACAAACGGTGGAGGTAGGAGATATTAGGGCACATAGATGGGAGCACAAATCGGGGAAGAGGACACATCAGGGGGCACAGATCAGCTAATGACTGATTTCAGGCTCTGATCTGCAGAGTGCAGATCAGAGCCAAACCTGAATTTTGAATTTTGAAACACTGCCGCGCTACCGATTTGTTAGTCTACACAAACTAACCAATCGGAGCGATCGCCGACAAGGGACCACTGTGATTGGTCCCTTGCCGGCATTACTGGACTGTACATTGTCCGTGACAGCAGCAGTGCAGGGGCAGAAGCTTTAATCCAAGCGGTTTGCAGTTCTTGGATTAAAGAGCTGCCATGATGTTTATACACATGCTAGCTGCACGGGGTATGTGCAGATAGCACGTATATAGCCGTATGGTCGTGAAGGGGTTAATGCCCATTTAGACAGGACTGCACTCGTCTAACAGATGTTTAAAAACAGGTGCGCAAGGGAAAAAATGGCCTTTCATGGTAAAAAATAAAAACAAAAAAATATGCTCACCACCTACCTCTCGCTCCTCACTGGCTGCAGTAGAACTTGCACTCCCAGCACCATGAATTCACCATGCTGGGAGTGTCAGATCCTGCAGCATCCAGTGTAGGGTGGGTGTTCATTAGGTGATTGTTATTATAATTTTTTTTTTTCATTTTTATTGCCAGCATTACCGGGGTTGGGCGCTATATTATATAAGGGGGCATATAAATATATATTATGTGGACACTATGGGGGCATATATATACAGTATCTCACAAAAGTGAGTACACCCCTCACTTTTTTGTAAATATTTTATTATATATTTTCATGGGACAACACTGAAGATCTCACACTTTGATACAATGTAAAGTCGTCAGTGTACAGCTTGTATAACAGTGTAAATTTGGTGTGCCCTCAAAATTACTCAACTTCACTAGAATCTTCTTCCACTCCTCCATGACGACATCATGTAGCTGGTGGATGTTAGAGACCTTGCGTTTGAGGATGCCCCACAGATGCTAAATAGGGCTTAGGTCTGGAGACATGCTTGGCCAGTCCATCTTTACCCTCAGTTCCTTTAGCAAGGCAGTGGTTGTCTTGGAGGTGTGTTTGGGGTCGTTATCATGTTGGGATTCTGCCCTGTGGACCAGTTTATGAAGGGAGGGGATCATGCTCTGCATCAGTATGTCACAGTACATGTTGGCATTCAGTGTTCCTTCAATGAACTGTAGCTCCCCACAGCCAGCAGCACTCATGCAGCCCCAAACCATGACACTCCCACCACCATACTTGACTGTAGGCAAGACACACCTGTCTCTCTACTCCTCACCTGGTTGCCGCCATACATGCTTGACACCATCTGAACCAAAAAAATGTATCTTGGTCTCATCAGACCACAGGACATGGTCTCAGTTATCCATGTACTTAGTCTGCTTGTCTTCAGCAAACTCTTTGCAGGCTTTCTTGTGTATCATCTTTAGGGCTCTTTCACACGAGCGGATGCCGTGTATGTAATCCGCTGCGTGAATGACAGCCAAGCCCTGTTCCAGACAGCAGACACACAGAGCATTAACATCATTGATAATATTGATAATGCTCCGTGCCTTTCTGTGATCTTTTTACTACAAAATAAGAGAGATAGTTGTCACTTTGATTTTCTAGCAAAAAGATCACAGAGCGGTATGGAGTATTATCAATCATGCTAATGCTCGGTGTCTCTGCTGTCTGGAATGGGGCTTGCCTCTCTTTCACGCAGCGGATTACCCGCACTGGATCCGCTCGACTGAAAGAGCCCTTAGAAGAAGCTTCATTCTGGGACGACAGCCATGCAAACCAATTTTATGCAGTGTGCGGCTTATAGTCTGAGCACTGACAGGCTGAACCCCCACCCCCTTAACCTCTGCAGCAATTCTGGCAGCACTCATATGTCTATTTTGAAAAGTCAACCTCTGGATATGACGCTGAGCATGTGCACTCAACTTCTTTGGTCAACCATGGCGAGGCTTGTTCTGAGTGGAATCTGTCTTGTATGGTCTTGGCCACTGTGCTGCAGCTCATTTTCAGGGTGTTGGCAATCTTCTTGTAGCCTAGGCCAGGCATGCTCAACCTGCGGCCCTCCAGCTGTTGCAAAACTACAACTCCCAGCATTCCCGAAAAGCCTACAGCTATCAGCCTAAAACAGGGAATTGTGGGAGTTGTAGTTTTACAACAGCTGGAGGGCCGCAGGTTGAGCATGCCTGGCCTAGACCATCTTTATGTAGAGGAACAATTTTTTTTGTCAGATCCTATGAGAGTTCTTTGCCATGAGGCGCCATGTTGAAGTTTCAGTGATCAGTATGAGGGAGTGTGAGAGCGATAACACCAAATTTAACACACCTGCTTCCCATTCACACCTGAGACCTTGTAACACTAAAGAGTCACATGATACCAGGGAGAGAAAATCGCTAATTGAGCTCAATTTTGCCATTTTTCACTTAGGGGTGTACTGACTTTTGTTTCCAATGCTTTAGACATTAATGTGTTGAGTTATTCTGAGGACACACCAAATTTACACTGTTATACAAGCTGCACACTGACTACTTTACATTGCATCAAAGGGTCATATCTTCAGTGTTGTCCCATGAAAAGATATAATATTGACAAAATTAAAGAGGCGTATTCCCTTTTGGGAGATACTGTATACTGCAGATACTATGGGAGCATATATATTTACTGTGAACACTATAGGGGCATATACCGGTATATATGATACGGACAGTATAGGGGCATATGTATATATATATATATATATTTATATATATACTGGGGACATTATTTGAGCATATATATATATATATATATATATATATATATATACAGTCGGGTCCATAAATATTGGGACACACAATTCTAACATTTTTGGCTCTATACACCACCACAATGGATTTGAAATGAAACAAACAAGAAAGAAAAGAAAAGCTTTAACTGCAGACTGTCAGCTTTAATTTGAGGGTATTTACATCCAAATCAGGTGAACGGTGTAGGAATTACAACAGTTTGCATATGTGCCTCCAACTTGTTAAGGGACCAAAAGTAATGGGGCAATTGGCTTCTCAGCTGTTCCATGGCCAGGTGTGTGTTACTCCCTCATTATCCTAATTACAATAAGCAGATAAAAGGTCCAGAGTTCATTTCAAGTGTGCTATATGCTGTCAACTCTCAAGATGAGATCCAAAGAGCTGTCACTATCAATGAAGCAAGCCATCATTAGGCTGAAAAAACAAAACAAACCCATCAGAGAGATAGCAAAAACATTAGACGTGGCCAAAACAACAGTTTGGAACATTCCTAAAAAGAAGGAACGCACCGGTGAGCTCAGCAACACCAAAAGACCCGGAAGACCATGGAAAACAACAGTGGTGGATGACCGAAGAATTCTTTCCCTGGTGAAGAAAACACTCTTCACAACAGTTGGCCAGATCAAGAACACTCTCCAGGGGGTAAGTGTATGTGTGTCAAAGTCAGCCATCAAAAAAAGACTTCACCAGAGTGAATACAGAGGGTTCACCACAAGATGTAAACCATGGTGAGCCTCAAAAACAGGAAGGCCAGATTACAATTTGCCAAACGACATCTAAAAAAGCCTTCACAGCTCTGGAACAATATCCTATGGACAGATGAGACCAAGATCAACTTGTACTAGAGTAATGGGAAGAGAAGAGTATGGAGAAGGAAAGGAACTGCTCATGATCCTAAGCATACAACCTCATCAGTGAAGCATGGTGGTGGTAGTGTCATGGCGTGGGCATGTATGGCTGCCAATGGAACTGGTTCTCTTGTATTTATTGATGATGTGACTGCTGACAAAAGCAGCAGAATGAATTCTGAAGAGTTTCGGGCAATATTATCTTCTCATATTCAGCCAAATGCTTCAGAACTCATAGGACGGCGCTTCACAGTGCAGATGGACAATGACCCAAAGCATACTGCAAAAGCAACCAAAGAGTTTTTTAAGGGAAAGAAGTGGAATATTATGCAATGGCCAAGTCAATCACCGGACCTGAATCCGATTGACCATGCATTTCACTTGCTGAAGACAAAACTGAAGGGAAAATGCCCCAAGAACAAGCAGGAACTGAAGACAGTTGCAGTAGAGGCCTGGCAGAGCATCACCAGGGATGAAACCCAGCATCTGGTGATGTCTATGCGTTCCAGACTTCAGGCTGTAATTGACTGCAAAGGATTTGCAACCAAGTATTAAAAAGTGAAAGTTTGATTTATGATTATTATTATGTCCCATTACTTTTGGTTCCTTAACAAGTGGGAGGCACATATGCAAACTGTTGTAATTCCTACACCGTTCACCTGATTTGGATGTAAATACCCTCAAATTAAAGCTGACAGTCTGTAGTTAAAGCACATCTTGTTCGTTTCATTTCAAATCCATTGTGGTGGTGTATAGAGACAAAAATTTTAGAATTGTGTCGATGCCCCAATATTTATGGACCTGACTGTATGTCGACACTGTGGGGGCATATATATATATATATATATATATACACTCACCTAAAGAATTATTAGGAACACCTGTTCTATTTCTCATTAATGCAATTATCTAGTCAACCAATCACATGGCAGTTGCTTCAATGCATTTAGGGGGGTGGTCCTGGTCAAGACAATCTCCTGAACTCCAAACTGAATGTCAGAATGGGAAAGAAAGGTGATTTAAGCAATTTTGAGCGTGGCATGGTTGTTGGTGCCAGACGCGCCGCTGAGTATTTCACAATCTGCTCAGTTACTGGGATTTTCACGCACAATCATTTCTAGGGTTTACAAAGAATGGTGTGAAAAGGGAAAAACATCCAGTATGCGGCAGTCCTGTGGGCAAAAATGCCTTGTGGATGCTGGAAGTCAGAGGAGAATGGGCCGACTGATTCAAGCTGATAGCAGAGCAACGTTGACTGAAATAACCACTCGTTACAACCGAGGTATGCAGCAAAGCATTTGTGAAGCCACAACACGCACAACCTTGAGGCGGATGGGCTACAACAGCAGAAGACCCCACCGGGTACCACTCATCTCCACTACAAATAGGAAAAAGAGGCTACAATTTGCACAAGCTCACCAAAATTGGACTGTTGAAGACTGGAAAAATGTTGCCAGGTCTGATGAGTCTCGATTTCTGTTGAGACATTCAAATGGTAGAGTCCGAATTTGGCGTAAACAGAATGAGAACATGTATCCATCCTCTGATGGCGACTTCCAGCAGGATAATGCACCATGTCACAAAGCTCGAATCATTTCAAATTGGTTTCTTGAACATGACAATGAGTTCACTGTACTAAAATGGCCCCCACAGTCACCAGATCTCAACCCAATAGAGCATCTTTGGGATGTGGTGGAACGGGAACTTCGTGCCCTGGATGTGCATCCCTCAAATCTCCATCAACTGCAAGATGCTATCCTATCAATATGGGCCAACATTTCTAAAGAATGCTATCAGCACCTTGTTGAATCAATGCCACATAGAATTAAGGCAGTTCTGAAGGCAAAAGGGGTCAGACACCGTATTAGTATGGTGTTTCTAATAATTCTTTAGGTGAGTGTATATATACTGCAGACACTAAGAGGCATATATATATATATATATATTACAGATACTATGGGGGCATATGTATATATATTTATACTGCGAACACTATCGGGCATATATTTACTGAGGACACTATAGGGCAGGGATGCTCAACCTGCGGCCCTCCAGCTGTTGTAAAACTACAACTCCCACCATGCCCTTCTGTAGGCTGATAGCTGTAAGCTGTCCGGGAATGGTGGGAGTTGTAGTTTTGCAACAGCTGGAGGGCCGCAGGTTGAGCATGCCTGCTATAGGGCATATATGCCACTAGGGGCATTATGGAGGCATATATGCTTCAGAAGGCACTATTGGGAGCCATGTATAATACTGGGGCGCTATGGGGGCACCATATTATGTAGTGAGGGCCCTGAAGGAGTTTTGGATAAAAAAAAAAGAAGAAAATGAAATTCATCTGTTTTTAATGACCATTAAAAACCGATAGACGGGCAGAAAATAGATGCACACACTGATGCAAAATGGCCATGAAAAACTGACAGTGTGTCCTGTTTTAATTACTACGGTGTGAATGTATCATTACGGCGCTGTGACACGCAAGTATTCTTCGCCCTTAGGAACATGTATATCTGTCCCTGTCAGGAATTCCATATAACCTGCTGCTTGGCGCAGTTGATCTATACGATATAGTATTGGTAGTCCAGATTTATGAGAAAATTGCAGCAGCCTGGACAGTTTTGAGGTTTTTTTCTTTATGCAAATGAACTTCTGTTCAGCTCAAAGCAATTCATTTTCATGAAGTCCCAGGCAGCTATGTCAGCAGTGGGGTTTGAACCCATTTTTCTCCCGATATATGCATTTTGTGAGCAATTGCACTAACAGAAAACATTGACAATTGTTATCCTTTAAAATGGTCCCGTAGAAGGGTAACACTTTCCCTTCACAGTCATATTGTAGTTTGTTCTGTTATTTTACACACTGGGTAAAATGTCATTTAAATAAAAGAGCACGCTTCAAGATAAGGCGGCCTGTCTGCTGCCGAAAAGACAAGCAGAGCATCAGGTTTATCATTTCACTCTGTTATTTTCTTATTGACGGTTTGCTTTTCAGCATGGATTGTAAAGAAATATATGCTGCTTTCTGGAAGTAAGTATATCTTACATATATGAATTTGATGTATCTTTTTATTCCTTTTAAAGCAGAAAATCTCAATTTTCCAAAACTGCTGTAATTTACTTCTCTTTGTAATTCCCATGTCCCTTTAGATCTTGCTACCTGAATCAGGAAAATGCTTTTTGGCTCCACTGTAGATGACAAAATGAGTATGTATTCTAAAGAGTTGATGAAAAGATTTCTGGATGTTTTCAAGTTACACTGCACCCCTCAGCTGCATGTAGGAGACGGCCACGTTTTGGGCTTAATCAATACTTATTTTAGTCATGCAACATCTTTCAGCATTGGGAACATACTTGTTTGTGTTAGTGAGGATAGTTCTAGTTATCATTTTTTCCGACCACGGTTCACATAAAACACGTCTTACACTAAGGCCTCTTGCACACGACCGTATGTATTTTTCTGTATTTTGCAGTCCGTTTTTCACGAATCCGTTGCTCCGTTGTTTGTTTCCGTTGTGTTTCTGTTTCCGTTCCGTATTTCCACAAAAACATCTCCATATGGTTTCCGTATGCAATCCGTTTTTTGTGGATCGCAAATGGAAACCGAAAATTTGTAATCATTACTGTAATGTTTGTAAACAGTAAACACATGGGCAAAGTGGGCATGGATCCTCAAAATACGGATGATATACGGATGTATTCTGTATGCATTCCGTATTTTTTGCAGACCCATTGACTTGATTTGAGCCACGGAACATTATTTGCGGGCAATAATAGGACAAGTTCTATCTTTTAGCAGAACGGATATATGGAAATACGGGAGTACATTCATTTTTTTTTTTTTTTGCGGAACCATTGAAATGAATGGTTCCGCATACGGACCGCAAACGGAATCCGGAAAAACAGAACGGAAACGGAAATAAAATATGTTCGTGTGCAAGAGGCATAAGGGCTCATGCACACGAACGTATTTTATTTCCGTGTCCGAAATTTCAATGAGTCAGCAAAAAAAAAAGGATAGTGTGCATTCCGTTTCTGTTCCGCAAAAAAATAGAACATGTCCTATTATTGTCCACATTACGGACAAGGATAGTACTGTTCTATTAGGGCAGGGATGGCCAACCTGAGGCTCTCCAGCTGTTGCAAAACTACAACTCCCAGCATGCCTAGACTGCCTACAGCTATCAGCCTACAGCAGGGCGTGGTGGGAGTTGTAGTTTTACAACATCTGGAGAGCCGCAGGTTGGCCGTCCCTGTATTAGGGGCTAGCTGTTCTGTTCCACAAAATATGGAATGCACACGGACGTCATCCGTATTTTTTGCGGATTTGCAAAATACATACGGTCGTGTGCATGAGGCGTAAGGCAAACTCTAGTTATAGTCTGAAATTACATTATTGACTGTTTAACCACTTACCTGCTGGCAGGTTGCCATATATCTCTGCAAGGATGTTTCTGAATGCTCTTTCTATGTATACAGTTCAATAAGGGCCAATGACTCTTTCTCTTCTGATCCCTGGAGCAGGAGCTGCTGGGTCTTAGCAGACTCAATCAGCTCCGCAGTGAGCCTCAGGGGGCAGATTTCCTTCCCTAACTGGGGCTAATATGTCAGCTCTAGTTACAGGAGAAATCAGCAATAAAAAATGTAATGCTATATGTCCCCCAACCTTATGTGGGGGGGGGGGGGGGGGGGCACAGTAAAGACAAAACCAAATAAAAAGGACCTTTGCCATTTGTGCTATTAACAAATGTTTAAATAATGGGAAAAAAAGATAGACTTTGTAAAAATTTAAATAAAACAGTCACAAAAAAGTCACCAAAATTATTTAAATAACCAAATGAAAAAATGTATGGCTTTAAAAGCCACATGTACTAAAAAAAAACAAAAATGTATCTGGTCATGAATGGTTGTGATGATTGTGGTGGGAATGACCCGTACACATCTCCCCTACTTGCCATGCGCACACCTCCTAATTATAGCTGTATCACATCGGCTGCCTGTACTTCAGTTCCCGTGCGCACGCACGCCCTACCTCGGCGTGATGACGTCACTATCTCTGAGGTCACCTGCCAATGCCACTGGCGATCAGACATTTATAGAACTCCCTAGTCAGACAAGCATTACATCCAGGATTGTCCTTGTCCTCCTGCCACCAATGAGGTAACTTTCTTCAAGTACTTACCTGTTTAATGAGGCGCCTCTTGACTTATAGTACTCCACATCAGAGTAGATCTTTACTCGTATATTACCCTCTATTTTCACTCATTGTTGCCCTTTTTATGACAGATTACCTGAAAATACAATCTCTTTAATGCCTAGAGCAGTGGTGGCGAACCTATGGCACGGGTGCCAGAGGCGGCACTCAGAGCCCTCTCGGTGGGCACCCGCACTAAGGCATATGGTGTACCAATATGCCTTAGACTTTTCCTGCCATTCATCAGCGCAGGGCGCACTATGAACGGCACAGGCAGCACATTGAATCTAGGCAGGCTATTATAGCTAAATGATAAAGTACATGGAAGATATACTGTATTGGTATTCAGGGTAAATTGCCATGTTGGCACTTTGCGATAAATAAGTGGGTTTTGGGTTGCAGTTTGGGCACTCGGTCTGTAAAAGGTTCGCCATCACTGGCCTAGAGCCTTAACCCTGTTCTTCTGGACTCTTACCTGTACTTATTTCTGGTTTCCTTTTCTCACTTGCTTTCCGTACGTTGTGTACCAGTTCAAATCTAAGATTAAATGTGTTAATTTCAGATCCCAAAAGGTCTAATGATAGACTGAAACGTTCGGGGAACACAATGTGGCTAATATACTCTCTCTGCTCCTGGATATAAACAACATTGTATGGAAAACGAATTGATGTGGATACTTTTTACTGATCTATAAAACGAATTGCATATATTCAAACTGGAGTGCCGTGGATATCCATAATCTCAGATTACTTCTCTCTCAATAGCACCCAGACCATAATAGAGGAGTGCAGATCACATACTTCCATAATTGTAACTGTGGACACACAGAGACAGAGAACAGCAATTTCTTTTACATCAAGATGAAATGGCTAGGGCAGCGCTAAAGCCCGCCCATCAGAGCCGGTGATGTCATTGAACACACTCCTGGGCGGAAGCCTTCCCCCGGGGTGACTAATATGTAGTAAAGTTGGCCATCTATAAGGAAGCACTACAATATATACGTTGTCTCTCATGACCTGCATGTTTGCGTCTAATAAATAACCTTTTTCCATCTGTTTTGCTTGTTTTATTCCCCCCCCCATTCTTTACCAAACATAGGTTTCTTTTCTTCCCCTTCTTCACCTCTCATCTAGCTTTCCTTTATACTATGTAGTCTTCCCCTGCAGTCGGCCATATGCTTACCTTTTTCTAACATTAATTATGAGGGGAGTTAATTACATCTTTAGGCTCTTTTTGTTCCTCTCCAATGCTCTTCACCCACAGTCGCACTTGGTAAAGGATATCTGAACGTCATGGAGATAGATCACTTTACCCCTTCTACATGTAGTCTATTTAGCAAAATGTGCATTCTATACATTACTACACAATAGATCTTATGGCGTCACAGTGCTGTATGGTAAAATGTATAGGCCTCAGCTCTCTTCTGTTTTAATGGGTTAGTTAATGGGTTTCATCTGGGGTTTGAAAAGGGAGTAATGAAGGAGTAATAAATACTGCTTGTGACTGATGACGTATTATGCGAGTGGTGTTTGGCGGAGTGGTCTACCCATATGGGCTAGCATGTGGTAAGACATTCTGTGCTTCACTTTTCATGCTGTCTTGGAATTTTCCCAATGTAATTACTGAAAACTAATCAAGCATTTGCGTGTGTGAGCCTATGTGTGTACAGGTGAAACTCGAACAATTAGAATACCGTTCAAAAGTTCATATTTTTCAGTAATGCAACTTAAAAGGTGGAACTAACATATGAGATCAACTCATTACATGCAAAGTGAGATATTTCAAGCCTTTATTTATAATTTGGATGATTATGGCTTACAGCTTATGAAACCCCAAAGTCTCAATTTTGAGGTCCCCTTTGCTCAGGGGGTATGGATTAATTATCTGACTAGAGTGTGACACTTTGAGCCTAGAATATTGAACCTTTTCACAAAATTCTAATTTTAAGCTGCATTAATGCAATTCCTTTTAATTTGCATTACTGAAATAAATGGACTTTTGCACAATATTCAAATTTTTCGAATTTCACCTGTATATTTGTGTGCGTGTTACCGTCAGAGTCCATGTCAGTGTTAGTGGCCCCATATCTTTCACCAGTCATCTGTACAGCAGGATTATTGCTTTCCCTGTATCTTTTACTTTTTTGTGGACCAGACAGCACTGGAGACTGAGGAGATGAGTTACCAGGAGGTATGACCTGTGAAATCCATTAGCACAGGTTCTTACATGCAGCCTAATACAGTAAGAACCTGCTTGATACTTTAATGGTGGGCTTTACCTTTTCGGCCCCTGGGGCACGCAGCTTGCACCAATAGTACTTCTGCCCATGAATCACATGCAGCTGTAGTTTTCTGCAGAAGACCCCTCACAAAATCTGATTGTGTTACCTGAGGGTTTTGCTATGGATTTTTTTCCTGAACTTGACCATAGTAGAGTCTACGTTTTTCATAGTAAAAAGTGAAATCTTAAGTAAGATCTCAATTCTGTGGAATAATGGTATGAAAAACTGCAACATGAGACCATGAAGGGGGGGAAAGGGCATGTCATTTTTCACCTTAGGCAGCAGAAAGGTTAGTTGCACCCCTGGCAATGCCTTTTTCTTTATTTCTTTTTAGCTCACCTGAGCATCTTCGACTGGTGGCATACAGCACAGCTCCATAATGACACCATGTTTGAATAAGCCTTGTACCTTGTAGCAAGATATAAATGTATCCTCTATCCACAGAATAGAGGATAAGCATCTGAAAAGTGGGGGTCTGACCACTGTTACCCTCATTGATCAGAGAAACGGGGGTCCCAAATCCCTCAAATGAATGGAACAGTGGTGGAGCCACTCAGTACATTGTCTATATGTCTGCTGGAGATACTGTATCTGAGTGCTGTACTTGGCTATCTTCTACAGTCCCATAGAGAATGAATGGAGTGGCAGCGTGCATATTCAGCCTAACTCTTGATTTAGGGTAGCTGGGATCTCTGTTCTCATGACAGGATAAGGCATAAGCATCTGAATAGTGGGGATCCGACTGCTAGGACCCTCACAGATTAGATGCTTATTTTCTATCCTGTGTATAAGAGATAAGGCTAATAAATGCCCATTTACTAAGGCTATTTTCAAGCTGAGATTTCAGTCAGGAGGATTTGTCTTCGATGCATCCATTTAATGGATGGTACTGGGCAGCATCTTAGCCTAATGAGTGGCTATGCTTTTTTTTATGGATGGTGCTGTGTGGAATTGGCGCAGGCTGCTGTGCTATTTCTTGCAGTAAGGAATTGGGAAACTCCTTTAAATACCCAAGTGAAAGGGGCCACAAGAACTTTCTTTTGGCATTTGTTGGTACAATGGGGGCCCATGGATCCAATGGATTCGGCGGAAGCGTACAAGGTCATTTTAATTACAAGACCCTTGTAAATAGTGTTTTTATTATTTTACAGTGTAAAAGAAAAACCTGAACTGCTAGTAAATAGTATTTTAACAGGGATGACTAACAGTATAATATTTCTACATTGCCCTCTATGGAAGGCAGAACTTATCAACAGAAAAGTCAGTTACTCCATTCTGATCACTAACAATCTGACCAATATTCAAAATGGATGTAATATAACAGTGATATACTACCAACAACATACATTGACAGTGTCTTGTGCAAGACCTGCTAATGTACATGTTTGCACCTTTGTTTTTTTTTAAAGAGGACCTTAATGTTCTCCTGTTAGGAAATACACTGAGCAAAAATATGAATGCAACACTTTCAGTTTTGCTCCCATTTTGCATGAGCTGAACCTCAAAGATCTGAAACATTTTCTACATACACAAAAGACCCATTACTCTCAAATATTGTTCACAAATCGGTCTAAATCTGTGTTAGTGAGCACTTCTCCTTTGCCGAGATAATCCGTCCCACCGGGATGGTTGGATGTACTGCCAAATTCTCTGAAACACCTTTGGAGACGGCTTATGGTACAGAAATGAACATTCACTGCATGGGCAACAGCTCTGGTAGACATTACTGCAGTCAGCATGCCAATTGCGCGCTCCCTAAAATGTTGCGACATCTGTGGCATTGTGCTGTGTGATCAAACTGCACATTTCAGAGTAGCCTTTTATTGTGGGTAGTCTAAGGCACACCTGTGCAATATTCATGCTGTCTAATCAGCACCTTGATATGCCACACCTGTGAGGTGGGATGGATTATCTCGGCAAAGGAGAAGTGCTCACTAACACAGATTTAGACAGATTTGTGAACAATATTTGAGAGTAATGGGTCTTTTGTGTATGTAGAAAATGTTTCAGATCTTTGAGGTTCAGCTCCTGCAAAATGGGAGCAAAACCGAAAGTGTTGTGTTTATATTTTTGCTCAGTGTAATTGTATTCCACAAGAAATAACAATACCGGAGCATCTTTTGGAACAAAATAACGGGGTATTAACATTCCTCTTGTCAACATTACACTGAGTGACTGACAAGTGGTGCAGATTCCCCCATGAATATGGCATGTTCATAGCGATGCTTCTGCCTCTATGTCCCTTGTTAGGCTGGTTTAATATTGTTATGCCATTTGGACTAATAGTAGAATAAGGCAACTTGTGACTGATTCGGTTACACTCTGCTAAGATCTAATGAGTCAGAAAATTCCTTGTTTGTGCATATACCTGCACTTTTAACAATTGAGAAGCATTTCCATTGCTTCCGCGTACAAGCTCAGTCTATATAAAAGCTTTTAGCACTAGAACAAGAAGGTAATAGAACAAAAGTTAGTAAAGAAGCCACGTTGTGTTCTTATTGCTCTTGCGGTCATGTTGTGCATCACAAAAGTGGTTTGCTGACCATATTGCTGTCTTTTTCAGGCCATGCTCTAATTCACAGAGCTATAATTGTTCTGTAACAGCACATATAAGTAGCAGATTGTCATGTAATACCTGGACATGAAAGAGGAAAAAAGAGATTTTGTATTATGTAGATTTTACCAATGACTGAACGTCATGTTTGCTGAAAAGGCAGCTGCATCGTTGGAGATTTATCAAAACTGGTGCTGTTGGTAACTAAACCAGTTTTTATTTGTACCAGTTTTGATAAATCTCCCCCTGTATGTGAGTTTTCTAGCTTAAAAAGTCACAAACCCCGGGTTTTTAAACACCTTTGCAGCAGTGCTTTAAGTGGGCCAAAAGAGGTGCCGGTACTCTATTAGGCGCCGGTGCTCCCCCCCCCCCTGCACATCAGACCCCCCCATCACACACATATATATTAGTTCCTCTATGTACCAGTACAGTACCCCCCCCCACCACCGCACATTCGTTTCTCTCTGTACCAGTAGCCCCCTGCACATCAGACCCCCCCCCCACTCATCACACACACACACATTAATTCCTCTCTGTACCAGTACCCCCCTGCCAGGGGGGTACTGGTACAGAGAGGAATTAATGTGTGTGTGTGTGTGTGATGAGGGGGGGGTCTGATGTGCAGGGGGGTACTGGTTCAGAGAGGAACGAATGTGCGGTGGTGGGGGGGGGGGGTACTGGTACATAGAGGAACTAATATATATGTGTGTGATGGGGGGTCTGATGTGCAGAGGGGTACTGGTACAGAGAGGCACTAATGTGTGGTGGTGGTGGGGGGGGGGGGGGGGGACTGGTAAAGAGAGGAACTAATGTGTGTGATGAGGGGGGGGGGGTCTGATGTGCAGGGGGGTACTGGTACAGAGAGGAACGAATGTGCGGTGGTGGGGGGGGGGGTCCTGGTACATAGAGGAACTAATATATATGTGTGTGATGGGGGGTCTGATGTGCAGAGGGGTACTGGTACAGAGAGGCACTAATGTGTGGTGGTGGTGGGGGGGGGGGGGTACTGGTAAAGAGAGGAACTAATGTGTGTGATGAGGGGGGGGGGGTCTGATGTGCAGGGGGGTACTGGTACAGAGAGGAACGAATGTGCGGTGGTGGGGGGGGGTCCTGGTACATAGAGGAACTAATATATATGTGTGTGATGGGGGGGTCTGATGTGCAGGGGCCCCCTACACATCAGACCCACCCATCAGACACATATATATTAGTTCCTCTATGTAACAGTACCCCCCCCCCCCCCCACCACCGCACATTCGTTCCTCTCTGTACCAGTACCCCCCTGCACATCAGACCCCCCCCCCCTCATCACACACATTAATTCCTCTCTGTACCAGTACCCCCCTGCCAGGGGGGGGGGTGGGTACTGGTACAGAGAGGAACTAATGTGTGTGGGGGGAGGGGGGGTGCCTGTCACTCACCAGTACTCTTCAGAAGTTGGATTCCAAAGCAAAGTCGATGTTCTTTGCTGCACCGTCCGACTCCTGACTCCAAGGAGGACCAGTCACTGGTCGCCGCACTGATCGCTCCTCAGTCACAGGCGCGCGGGAAGGAGTTGACGTCACCTAACGTGAGGTCAACTCCCTGCCTGCGCCAGCCTGAGCCGTACTCTGCAACGACCCGCCCCCCTCCACTAGCTGCCCAGCCAACGACATTAGGGAGGAGATACTGCCAGCTCTCCGCTGCGCTCCGGTACCGGAAACCCACGTACTGGGCGCACGGAGAGGTGCTGGTACTCTCCAGGGCAATTTTTGGAAGTGGCGGTACTGAGTACCGCCGCGTTCCGGCCCACTTCAAGCACTGCTTTGCAGCAAAATTTAGTCGCGATTGCCATTTTTATACCACTCTTGCTGCTTTCCAAAAAGGAGTTGGGCAGGGCCAGTGGCCCTGATACATTTGTCATAATTTCCGCCAGTTTTTTAGTGTAAATGATGACTGAAATCTAAGCTTGCTATGAGCTGGTGTAGATTACAGTCAGGCGCACAGATTGTCGGAGAATGCACTTAATTTATGATGAGGAGTGTAATTTGTCGGTCTTGATAAATCTTCCCCCGTAATCTCAGCTCTTAGATCCTCGTCACCATTCACCAGCTCCAGCCAACCTGATTAGGCAACATTTACTCACTGAGAGAGATTTATGAAGCTTTCTATAACACAAAAGTGGTGTTAAAAGGTCATCAATTATGGTGTATGCTATATTTGCACCATAATTTCCATTTTTTTTTTTTGATTCTCACCACTTTTGTAAACTGGAGAGAAAAAGTAAAAAGGGGGGCTTAGTAGGATCCATGGAGCCTCTGCAGCTCACCTGATTTACTATGATTTATAAACAAAATACGTATGGCAACACGCTGTTATACATGCAAACAATAGAACTAGGGATTAGAGATTATTCTGGATTATAGTGGTACTATACATAAAAAATGGAAGCACTTTGCACGCATTTTTGATCAAACACGTGTCAGGCCCTGTGACGAATACCGCACCTCGCAGCCCACCTGACGTCAACTACGTCGAGCTCACGTGGTACAGTTCTCGTCACTGGTTACGAAGACGTGACATTACACCCTCCCTGGGAGTACGTAAGGTCAGTTTGGCACAGTTTACACAGACACCTCCTGTCCACAACCCTAACAAACTGAGAGGGCCTTTTTACTGACCCAGTGAAATAGAGCCCTTTCAGCTCGGTAGACTGCCACCAGTTCCTCGTTAGCTAGCAGGAATATATTGGGCAGGAACCATCCCTGGTAGCCATAACTGTGTCGAAACACAGACGTGGGGATTCGTGATCGAGATACAAGAACAGTGCAAGATTAAATTATATATTTAATTGCCTTAAGGGCGCACTAGACATAACACTATATACACACAGAAAATATACAATGGTCGGATATGCAAATACAGATAACGTGGTACAAAGGGTTAAACAGAGCAAAAGTCAGTTAATAGGTGGATGAGTAGTCCTTTGTGTTATGGCTGGAATTAGATCATGGCTGAAATTATATAACTCCACATTTCTCACAGGCCCATCTACCAACATCAAGGTGGCTTCTGCAGATGGGTACCTAACACTAACAGATCTGCCTATCCTGGGCCAAACCTAAGCCTACAATGTTCAGGGCGGTGTAGGAACCAGCTATATTAATATACTCTGCTCAAAAGCCCTGGGCAGACGGGCATGGGGTGCTTAATCTTAAAGGAGGCACCTATCTTCCAAACACACTGCAAGAAAATTTAGACTAGCACATCCAATTCACAGGTGCACATCCATAAAGCTAGCATGCAGACAGCAAATGAAATACATTTGGCAGCGCACTGTTAGACCTCTTTCACACAAGCGAGTTCTACACATTGGACTCACATCATGTGTCAGCGAGAGCACCCATCCTGACCTCCCAGCACTGTCAGGGTGGCATAGCATTATATTGATTTATGATGCTATGTTACACTTAGAGGTCTGGAATGTATTTTATAACATGACATAATGCTGTCAGTGTTATACAGTAAATTCCAGAACTGTAAGGGTTTCATAGCATCATAAATCAATATAATGCTATGCGACTCACTCAGTGCTGGGAGGTTAGGACGGGTGCTCTCACTGACACACACTGCAAGGCGTAAAACTGGCTCATGTGAAAGGGGCCTAATATATTCAAATAATAGAACTAGGGATAAGAGATGATTCTGGATTACAGTGGTACTATACCTACTATACATGAAAAATGGAAGCTCTTTGTGCACAGCTGTACAATTATTAATGTCAGAAACTGGCATCAGTTATAGCTCAATTCTACACCAGCCCCTAGCTCATTTATTAAGAGGCATTTGCTTCTGAACCCCTTCCCGACATGACGAATAAAAAAAATAAAAAAATTCAGCCAGTTTTATGTTGTTGTTTTTTGTTTGTTTTTTTACCTTATTCTCTCAGTACAGTCAGTACAGTTATAGTGCTACCTTATTTTTATAGTTTTTCTTGTGTTTTAATACTGGAAAAAATAGTGTTTTTTCTTTGCATCGCCATACCATTTGCATAAAACAGAATACATCATCTTTCCCCCATCTTGCTCAACCCCCCCAACAGACCTATCTATCACGATCAACGACTGCACACTCCCCGGTCAACCAAGTACGCTGCCTTGGAGTGAACTTGGATTCTGCCCTCTCCTTCCGACCGCACATCCAAACCCTTTCCACCGCCTCCAACTCAAAAACATCTCCCGCATCCGCGCTTTCTTAACTTTGAATCTGCGAAAATGCTTGTACATGCCCTTATCATTTCTCGCCTAGACTACTGAAACACTCTCCTCTGTGGCCTTCCATCTAGCATTCTCGCACCCCTCCAATCTATCCTCAACTGTGCTGCCCGACTAATACACCTCTCACCCTGTTACTCCTCTGCCTCTCCCCTCTGCCAATCCCTTCACTTGCCCAGCGAATTCAGTTCAAAATACTAACAAATACGTATATACAAGGCTGTCCACAACCTGTCCCCTCCCTACATCTCTGATCTACTTTCCCGATACATCCCCACACGCACTCTCTGATCCTCACAAGACCTCCTTTTCTCCTCTCCTCTTATCACCTCTTCCCACAATCGCCTCCAAGATTTCTCCCGTGCATCCCCCACACTCTGGAACTCACTACCCCAACATATCAGACTCTTACCTACAGTGGAATCCTTCAAAAGAAACCTGAAAACCCACCTCTTAAGACAAGCCTACAACCAGTGACCCTGCTGCCTCTATACCGCCATGACCAGCTTCACCCTCACCTACTGTGTCCTTCTCCCATACCATGTAGATTGTAAGCCCTCACGGGCAGGGCCCTCTCTCCTTCTGTACCAGTTTGTAACTCGTCTTGTTTATGCTTAGTGCAATTGTCTTTATTATATACCCCTTTTCATATGTACAGCGCTATGGAATGAATGGTGCTTTATTAGTGAATAATAATAGGAATAAAAATGCAGAAATATATGTAGCTGTTCAGCATACAGACAGAAGAAATATATTGTTTTAATTAGCATGATGAGTCCTACCTGGCAGTATATCAGGTTTAATAGGTTTGATCCTGGTCACAGAGCCACTTTTAAAAAATGATTTTTTTTACCCTTTTTCTAGTTTATATTTTGTCCCCTTAGGTACTTGTGCATGCATTTGTTAGCTTACTTCAAACATAGACTGTGATAAATTACCATTGCAGTCTATGGGAGATTCAATCCGTTCTTATGGAGCCCTGCCATAGGAACTATTGCTGTGGTAGCCTTGGATGCTTTCTAAGGCTCTTGGCTACCACAGCAACTGAATGGCTCCCTTGATTGACGTGCAGGGGAGCTGTTCGGGTCCCAGGAGCACTAGCCTCTCAGGCACCATGGTCACAATTGATTATGACATCTGAGGGGTTAGGGTCGCTGATCACAGACATTAGCTTAGGTATCTGCTGAGTAAACCAGCAGATATCCCTGCTCCACTCAAGACTTGTGCCGTACATGTGCACCACCAGACAGGCAGGGTTCCTACGAGCCTCGCATTCTCTTCACATGTTTACCTGCTTGCCGTTGACATTGCAGCAGCGAGCAGTGTAATCACAGCTCCTCCATCCCATTCACTTGAATGGTCCACAGTGTAACTACAATTGCTCAGTACCATTCATGAAGGGGACGGAGGAGCTGTAATTACACTGCTCGCTGCTGCAATGTCCATGGCGATCGTGTAAACAGTGCAGAGAACAAAGCACTAGTAGGAGCACTGCATTCTCTTTACACAGCTGATGTGATGGGGTCTCCGGACTTATCTACGGGATATTGATGACCTATCCCGTAGATAAGTCATCAACATGAGGAAAGCTCTTGTGTGGCATTACATTTTGCCTTGTTCATATACAATGACATCATATGGGCATTATACCTGCATGACACATGATGTGTTTTTTTCTTTTGCTGTGAGGTCACTGTGTTCATGGTGACCTTTATGTGTGCATTATTTATACACTATGATATCATGGTGTGCATTATACCAGCACTGTGACATCACTGTATGCTTTATTCCTGGTTACTTGGTACCCCCTGCATGTCAGGTATACATGTACAGGAGAGGTTTTTCATTCTCTTACATCAAGCATCGATAGTTAGAGAAATTGAAACACTATGAGGGGAATTTATAATGAGGCGAATATTTGAAGTCCGTTTCGCTTGAGTCTGCTTTGGCTTACTTTACCCCCATATTTATCAAATGTCATTTGCAAATTTGTCTTATTATTAATGGCAATGTACACCTTTGGGGGCAATTTATTTATTATTGCATTGTAATTATTTTGAGCTAAAAATTATTTTTCCAATTGGTCTTTACAGAGCTGAGATGCTGGCGTAGCAGCCTATGTATGTTTTGTCTTTTCCGTCATCTGGGGATCAGACGGACTCCTTGTCTCTGCTCTCTGACATTATAAACACTCATTAAAGCTCAATCCTTATCTTCCTGATAATAATGTGGCTTGAATAAGTGTTTTATGACCTCTTAGTAGTTTAGAGAGAAAGTTTAGTAGATGACCAACACAAAGTGAAAGTGAAAATACCAGTCACACAGTTAAACATTTAACCCTTTGTGACAGAACAGCTCAATATTTTTTATAAAGGCCAATTGAAAATATGATTTTTAGCCAAAAATGAGTAAAGTGCAATCATAAACAAAAATTGCCTCTGTAGGTATACATAGCCTTTAAACCTGATACTTTTGTCTAGAAAAACTACAAACCGGATTCCAAAAAAGTTGGGACACTAAACAAATTGTGAATAAAAACTGAATGTAATGATGTGGAGATGGCAAATGTCAATATTTTATTTGTAATAGAACGTAGATGACAGATCAAACGTTTAATCCGAGTAAATGTATCATTTTAAAGGAAAAATACGTTGATTCTAATTTTCCATGTGTCAACAAATCCCCAAAAAGTTGGGACAAGTAGCAATAAGAGGCTGGAAAAAGTAAATTTGAGCATAATGAAGAGCTGGAAGACCAATTAACACTAATTAGGTCAATTGGCAACATGATTGGGTATAAAAAGAGCTTCTCAGACTGGCAGTGTCTCTCAGAAACCAAGATGGGTAGAGGATCACCAATTCCCACAATGTTGCGCAGAAAGATAGTGGAGCAATATCAGAAAGGTGTTACCCAGCGAAAAATTGCAAAGACTTTGCATCTATCATCATCAACTGTGCATAACATCATCCGAAGATTCAGAGAATCTGGAACAATCTCTGTGCGTAAGGGTCAAGGCTGTAAAACCATACTGGATGCCCGTGATCTCCGGGCCCTTAAACGACACTGCACCACAAACAGGAATGCTACTGTAAAGGAAATCACATAATGGGCTCAGGAATACTTCCAGAAACCATTGTCAGTGAACACAATCCACCGTGCCATCCGCCGTTGCCAGCTGAAACTCTACAGTGCAAAGAAGAAGCCATTTCTAAGCAAGATCCACAAGCTCAGGCGTTTTCACTGGGCCAGGGATCATTTAAAATGGAGTGTGGCAAAATGGAAGACTGTTCTGTGGTCAGACGAGTCACGATTCGAAGTTCTTTTTGGAAATCTGGGACGCCATGTCATCCGGACCAAAGAGGACAAGGACAACCCAAGTTGTTATCAACACTCAGTTCAGAAGCCTGCATCTCTGATGGTATGGGGTTCCATGAGTGCGTGTGGCATGGGCAGCTTGCATGTCTGGAAAGGCACCATCAATGCAGAAAAATATATTCAGGTTCTAGAACAACATATGCTCCCATCCAGACGTCATCTTTTTCAGGGAAGACCCTGCATTTTTCAACAAGATAATGCCAGACCACATTCTGCATCAATCACAACATCATGGCTGCATAGGAGAAGGATCCGGGTACTGAAATGGCCAGTCTGCAGTCCAGATCTTTCATTTATAGAGAACATTTGGCGCATCATAAAGAGGAAGGTGCAACAAAGAAGGCCCAAGACGATTGAACAGTTAGAGGCCTGTATTAGACAAGAATGGGAGAGCATTCCTATTTCTAAACTTGAGAAACTGGTCTCCTCGGTCCCCAGACGTCTGTTGAGTGTTGTAAGAAGAAGGGGAGATGCCACACAGTGGTGAAAATGGCCTTGTCCCAACTTTTTGGGGATTTGTTGACACCATGAAATTCTGATTCAACATATTTTTCCCTTAAAATGGTACATTTTCTCAGTTTAAACTTTTGTTCCGTGATTTATGTTCTATTCTGAATAAAATATTAGAAGTTGGCACCTCCACATCATTGCATTCAGTTTTTATTCACAATTTGTATAGTGTCCCAACTTTTTTGGAATCCGGTTTGTACTTCAGTTTCCCTATTCCACCCTCCTACTGGAGTAAGGCTGCAACTTAAAAAAAAAAAAAGTGTCAGTGATAAATATGGGGGGGGGAACTAATTAACATAGCTGATCACACTCACTTTCCCACCTATATTTCAAAACTAGAGTGGTGTAAAAATGCAAAAAGTTGCAACATTTTTTGCAAGTGAGCCCAAAAATTTACAACCCCCACCTCCCCCACTTTTGAAGACAAATTTCTGTACTGAAGGGATAATAAATCGGGGCAATTGAGTGGAATTTATCATTTAATTTTCTCCAGTATTTTGGAGTAGAAACTTTGCAAATTGTGGTGCACACTGTATTTGCAATAAAATTAGCATTTTCTCAGGACTATTGTTTCCGTCATGTATAACGGAAGCAAACTGAACCATTATGTGCCCCCATATACATGTATTAGGATAGAGCAAAACAGAAGGCCTCTTAAAGGCTTCCATTTTGCGTTCAGTCCTAAATTTCCGTTATATTCTGTTATAACTCTATTATAACGGAACATATAATGGAATTTAATAACGCCGATGTGAACCCATCCCAATAAATATTGAGGTTTGCTTTGTTGTTTACCCTTGCTGTGTTGCGGGAAAAAATTGAATAAAATGGAAAATCTGAACAAAAAAATGTAATTTTTAAATTTCACCTCTATTTTGTTTTAATTCCTGTGGAAGACCTAAAGGGTTAACAAAGTGTCCAAAATCTGTTTGGATAACTTGAGGGGTGTAATTTCTGAAATGGGGTAATTTGAGTGGATTCTGTTGTGCAACACCTGCAAAGTAGCTTCAAAACTAAATTGGTCCAGTCAATTTTGGAAATTTTCCTTGAAAATTTAAAAAATTGTTTCTAAAATTCAAAGCCTTCTAAAGTCCCATAAAAATAAAATGACATTTGCAAAATGATGGCAACATGAAGTAGACATATGGGCAGTAATAATTAATAACTATTTTGTGAGTTATCACTATGTATCTAAAAAGCAGAGAAATTAAGGGGTTAAATTATTAAACTGGTGTAAAGTAGCCCATAGCAACCGATCAGATTCCACCTTTCATTTTTGACAGCTCCTTTGATAAATGAAAGGTAGAATCTGGTTGCTATGGGCAACTAAGCCAGTTCTAGTTTACACCAGTTTGATAAATCTCCCCCAAAGTTTTCAAATTGCAAATGTTTTAAAAATTTCCATAGCTTTGGGATTTTGGGGGTCATTTATTAAGCTGAAATGTGCCTATATTACACGTATTTGAGGTACAGATTGCGGCACAGCGGTTAGTTGCTCATGCCAGGCCTAAAACTATGGGCATGGTGTGGACATCTCATTTACCATTTTCTATGCCTGTTTTAGGCGTAGAAAAAGATCTCAATGTAAGACAGCTAGGAAGCTGTCTTACCTTTAGAACTATAAAAAACAAGATGGCTGCACACCATTATACATGCAAACAATAGAGCTAAGAAATGGGGGTCATTCTAGATAAAAGTGGTGCAATACCAACTATAAATGAGTTAATGGAAGCTCTTAGCGCACATATTTGCTCAAACATGTGTCGGGCCCATCTACCAGGCGTCAAGGTGGCTTCCGTAGATGAGTCCCTAACACTAAATATACTGCCTCTCTTTGGACTTATTTAAGCCTACAATATTCAGGGCAGTGTAGGAACCAGCTACATACGTACTCTGCTCAGAATTCCCAGGTAGATGGGCGTGTTCAGTCTAAAAGAGGTGCTACCCTCAATATATACTACAAGAGAATTTAGACTAGAACCTTCAGAATCACAGGTGCATATCCATGAAGCAAACATGATTATAAAAAACAATATGGCTGCACACCATTATACATGCAAACAATAGAGCTAAGAAATGGGGGTCATTCTAAATAAAAGTGGTGCAATACCGACTATAAATGAGTTAATGGAAGCCCCTCTTTTAGACTGAACACGCCCATCTACCTGGGATTTCTGAGCAGAGTACGTATGTAGCTGGTCTCTACACTGCCCTGGATATTGTAGGCTTAAATAAGTCCAAAGAGAGGCAGTATATTTAGTGTTAGGGACTCATCTACGGAAGCCACCTTGACGCCTGGTAGATGGGCCCGACACATGTTTGAGCAAATATGTGCGTGAAGAGCTTCCATTAATTCATTTACAGTCGGTATTGTACCACTTTCATCTAGAATGACCCCCATTTCTTAGCTCTACTGTTTGCATGTATAATGGTGTGCAGCCATCTTGTTTTTTATAATTATGTTTGCTTCATGGATATGCACCTGTGATTCTGAAGGTTCTAGTTTAAATTCTCTTGGGGTTACCTTTAGAACTGGTGGAGGATCCGCGCCTCTATATAACTTTGGCGGAACCACTGCCATCTTAGGTGTTTATTAAGATAGGTGTCTAAAATGCTGGTCTTAATGAATGTGTCCCTTCATTTATAAATATACTTAAAAGCTATTGACCCAAATTTACCAGTAACATGAAGTGCAATGTGACATAAAAAAACATTCTTAGAATCGCTTGGATAAGTAACAGCATTCCAGTTAGTTATTACCACATGAAGTGACACATCAGATTTGAGTATATTAGAAACCCGCTGAACTTTAAACGATTTAACAATTTAAAGTTTTCATTATAAAACACTGTAAAATACTTAATAATAATAATAATAAATATAATTTATAAATGCAGTATGAAGCAAACTTAAAGGGAACCTGTCCGCGGCAAAATCCACCCCAAACCGCCAGCAGTACCTTCAAGTAGCCGGCAGTGTGTTTCTAATGATGATTTTCTTCCTGCAGTCAGATGCGGCAAAAGCAGGAAAAAACTATCTTTTATCTCCTGAGCACGCTATTTTCGAGTCACTCTTGAAGTCTAGCGGGCAGCGGCCTCCTTGCTTCAAGTCACGGTAACCGCGCCCCCTTCCCTGCGCCTTTGCTATGACTGACAGCCGGCTGTCGGGCATAAACACGGTCAGTCACAGCGAAGGGGCTGGGAAGGGGGGCGCGGTTACCGTGACTTGAAGCAAGGAGGCCGCTGCCCGCTAGACTTCAAGAGTAACTAGAAAATAGCGCGCTCAGGGGATAAAAGATAGTTTTTCCTGCTTTTAGCGCATCTGACTGCATGAAAATCATCATTAGAAAAACACTGCCAGCTACTTGAAGGTACTGCTGGCAGTTTGGGGTGGTTTTTGCCGCTGACAGGTTCCCTTTAAGAGACAAAAAGACATCTGAGAACATAAGCTATCAAATGATTAATCTCATGCGGACAAGTAAAATAAATAATTGCATTTAGAAAGGTACATCTGAAAATAGTGCTGAAAGCAGCAACCTGGCACCTTTTTATTTGCGCAGTCTGTAACTTGGCACTGGCATTCTGCCCATCTTGGGCTGGACTATAAATAGCTATGAAGTTCCCCCGCAAAGTGCTATATGGGGAACTGTGTAGATGCGACACCATCTCTAATCCTAATTCATTTGTGGTTCTTTTTTTGTGTAGTGCCCTAATTCATTACATACAAACTGGCGTGGGAAGACTTTCTACTCCACATCACACCCATTACTAGCTCGGATATAATTTACATCATTTCATAGTGCTCTGTCCCCATTACAAGTATATGTTCTCTCAACATCAGTGGATGGAGACGGAGTTAGGGCTATGCCTTCTTCTTTGAACATAAAATGCTGCATTAATCATAATGCTCTCTGGGTGAAATACTGACATATATCAGAGCATTTTTCATCTGAGTTCCTTCCCCTAGAAGGCAAAGGATCAGGCAAGTTAAGCTGATGAAAGGTTGTGATTTATCTTCCTGTTGCGATTTCCCTTTTGGTGGAATTGATTGCCGAGGTCAGGTATGGACGTTCCTGTCAGAGGATGCTGCTCCACATCTGGCCATTTTCAAAGGTTTGCTTTAGGGCTCATGCACACAAACGTATATTCTTTCCGTGTCCGTTCAATTTATTTTGCGGACCGTATGCAGAACCATTCACTTCAAAGGGTCGGCAAAAAAAAAAAGGAAGTGACATGTCCTATTATTGTCCGCATTACAGACAAGGATAGTACTGTTCTATGAAGGGCCAACTGTTCCGTTCTGCAAAATACGGAATGCATATGGATGTCATCCATATTTTTTGCGGATCCGATTTTTGCGGACCGCAAAATACATATGTTGGTGTGCATGAGCCCTTATCATGCTTTCACTGTTTTGTATTCTAAAAAATGGCGCTAGTTTTAAGAGAACCTTCTCCAGTTACCTTTGGATTTCTCGCTGAACTATTAGACACAGAAACCCAATAATTATCCTTACATACACATGTACAACAGTGTTGGTAAGGGTAGTATATGATTCCCCGAATTGTTAGGATAGTCCTCAACCAATCACTGGTCTTTCATAGTATTTCCAACATATCGAGTCAGGATGTGGACAGCAGCAGGCACTGGAGAAATATTGGAACGGCAGTGGCAGGGGACCAGTGGAGGAGGGTAATGGTGGGTTTACACAGCCCAACTGTCCGGCAGATTATTGGGGAAGAATGTTCCTACAAACATGCAGCAGATCACCCCATGAACGCTTCTTTCCCAATAATCAGCTGCTCCTCAGAGCATGTAAACCTGCTTTAATACTTCTTTGTTATTTATAAAATCTTATGGCCCCGTAAATACCCCTTTGAATGACATCACCTTCATATATCTCACTGTCCTCCTACCTGGACATATTTGTGGATATTCAAATTTTTTTCCTAAAATTGTTTCACTTCTAAGATTACTTTGATGTACTCTACAACAAAACGGTTGTTCCCCTATAGGTGTACCGCTGTGATTTGTGTAATGAGCTATGTTTTGCATTTTCTTCTGCTTACAAACCTTTCAGGTATGTGGTTAAAACTTGTTAAAATAACTTCTGATCTTGTGAGTTTTCTAGGTCTTTTTTGGCTATTTGTAAATATTAATATACTAATCTAAAATGTGTGGAATTCCAGGTTAATCGTGTGCTACGGCTCTTTATAATATAAAGCAAGGATGGAATGTCACAAAACAAATATTGCCATAAATTAGAATTATATCCTCCATGACTATTCATGTAAAGTAAATGCTACAGTTTATAATTTTCCTCACTTTTGGAAATCATTAAAAGCATGTTTAAGATAAGACAGAGGAAAACACAAGCCCTTGTTATCATTCTGTTGTGAAATGAAACAATTCAAAAACTCGTCAACAGGCAAGCTCACACACTAATTAATTTCCCTGTAGTGATGTTTCTCCGTCTGTCAGAATTGATTAGAAAATTGACACAAAGTTAAAAAAAAAAGTATATTTGTGATGTTTGCATGGAAGATGTGTTCTTCACCTAGACAAGCTTCAGCCTGCTGGACGGAATTACAAATCAGGCAGGGGTGGCCACAAAAGGTCACATCTGACCTACTGCTTGCATACTTACAAAATGCTGAGCAGCGAATATGTCACGGTTGGTAAATTATGTCTTCCCCGTCACATGCCATACTTGTGCAGCCAGGCTTTTGATCACACAATTCATCTATCATTGGCTAAAGAAACAATCTCCATAAATATTAAATGGCCAGTAAGGGCTCATGCACACGATCGTATGGCTTTTTCAGTGTTTTGAGGGCCGTTTTTAACGGATCCATTTTTCAGTTTTTTGTTTCAGTGGTGTTTCCGGTTCCGTTCCGTTTTTCCGTATGGCATATACAGTATACAGTAATTCCATAGAAAAAATTGGTCTGGGCATAACATTTCCAGTGTTCCTTTATAACCATGTTATAAGGGGAAATAATACAATCTACAGAACACCTAACCCAAACCCGAACTTCTGTGAAGAAGTTCGGGTTTGGGTACCAAACATGCGCGATTTTTCTCACGCGAGTGCAAAACGCATTACAATGTTTTGCACTCGCGTGGAAAAATTGCGCATGTTCCCGCAACGCACCCGCACCTTTTCCCGCAACGCCCGTGTGAAAGAGGCCTTAAGGTAGTGTGGAAGGTAGCATCGCACGTTGATTTGATGATGTTGTTTTACTTGTCCCTACAAGAGTTGTTTCACTGAAATGTTAAAAGGGTTATCCATACCTCCCAACTGCCCCGGATCCTGCGAGACCCAGGTCCCAGATTTCAGTGTCTGTCCCACTGTCCCGGTACGGGGGAGGTATGTCCCGCTTTCTGGCAGCTGTCTCTGCTTCCATAGGAAGTACAGACAGTTGCCTGTATTATGATGAAGCAGAGAGCTGGCATCGGCTCCCTGCTTCATCTTTCCTCCCCCCTGCTGGCTCTCCACACCTCTGGTCTGTGCGGGGGGCGGGGCTGGCAGTCTGCCTCGGCTCCGCCTCTTTCACAGACCAGAGCAGCTGATGTCCTGCTGCTGCTTCTAGAAACAAGGTAAGTATGTGGTGTTTATTTTTTTTTTACTTTCTGTGAGGGGCACATAACTGGACATACTACTGGGGCCCCAGCTGGGCATATTACTGGGGGCCCAGCTGGGCATATTTCTGGGGGCCCAGCTGGGCATATTACTGGGGGCCCAGCTGGGCATATTACTGGGGGCACAGCTGGGTATATTACTGGGGGCACATAACTGGACATATTACTGGGGGCACAGCTGGGTATATTACTGTGGGCACATAACTGGACATATTACTGGGGGCACAGCTGGGCATAATTATGTGAAGGGGCACACTGTGGGCATAAATACTGTTTGGTGGCATGAAGGGGGAATAATTACTATGTGGGGGCATTAAGAGGACTGGTTGGGATTAGGTGCATAGTTATGTTTTGGGCAGAGTTAGAGGCGTGGCCTAGTGCGAAAAAAATCTGCCATGGTGCGCTTTGCATGCAGCACAACGTGTCCCTTTTTGTTTATTTAGAAAGTTGGGAGGTATGCATGACTGATGTACAAAAATGAAAATCAGACATCATATAATACATGACTGTCTCTTTCTAACCAAAGCTAGAACCAGCCCTGTACCTCTAATGGACCCAGAAATCTCCCTATTCATCGTTCTGCTATATTTATATCAAGCTGGCAGGTCAGAAGGACTGTGCTTTCTTAGAGGGGTTGTCTCTTCTGCTGCAGCTCTCTCCTTATCACAACTCAGGAGCCAATTGAAGGATGAAATTGAGCATGTGCATCCTCCTTACCTAGTTGGACAGAGAATTAAGAAAAAGAACAAATAGCAGGTGGCAGTATACAGATACATTTTACTGAATAACTCAGTGGCTGTAATACATTTTTAATTACATGCAATTACCAGTATTCAGATCCAGATACGGTTTTGAAAACTGTAGAATAATTTTCATGGCACAACCCCTTTAATTTGGAAAGTTAACTAAGGCTAAGGCTGTGCAGTGACTCACACAATTAACACAACAGCTATATGCATTAGCAATCTCCTCCTTTCTGGTGTGCTGATTGTGTGAGATGGTAATACCCCTTTAAATGTTGTTGCTGCTCTTCAGAGCTGTTCAGTATGCACCCCTGGACTAGAGTCTAGATTCTCACACCTGTGGCGCATGTACCTCAGGGGACATACAGTACCAAGTTTCTAGAGAGCACCCACTCTTAATATGCAGCTCAGGGTATGATCACAGCCTTCGGGGTACTTTGATGTAATTTATTGGACTTAGAGTGTTGTTGGTTTAGAAATGCTCAGAAACACTGGAGGCTGAAAAGGGAGACTACAGGCAGCCGGAAGGTGTCTTTTCCCTAATAAGATATATTACAAAGTATCACAAGCTCACATGTGCTACCAATTTATAAAAACAACCTTAGAATGATAAGTCGGCTGTAAACGGCTGCTGCCCAATGCCTAATACAGTTTCCCCCAGCATTTTCTTTTCACCTAAGCATTTCCAGTAATTGTTAGGCCTCATGCACACGACCGTTGTGTGCATCCGCGTCCGTTCCGTCATTTTTCACAGTTTAGCGGAGGTCCCATTCATTTCTATGGAGCTGTGAAAAAAAATGATAGTCCTCCGGTTTTTTCTTCGCGTCCGTGGTCCGTGATTCCAGTCCGTCAAAAAAATATAACCTGTCCTATTCTTGTCAGTGGAAAACGGAGTACGGACCCATTCAAGTCAATGGGTCAGTCAAAAAAAAAACGGATGCGCAACTGGTATGTCATCCGAGTCCGCGTCCATGTCCGTTTTTTTCTACAAGACCATGGTGCAATAAAATTACACTTTTCATTAACCTTCCTTTTTTTCCCCCTGTCAGACAAAAAAAAAAGGAAGACACAAGGAAACACAACTGAAGCAAAATCAGACACGGACCACTGAAGCCAAATCACTGACCGTGAAAAAACACTGTCGTGTGCATGAGGCCTTACAGGAATTGCTTAAATATTGATACTATACCTAATGTAAAACCCTGGATTCAAGGGATAAAACTTCATAGACACAGAAGGAATATTGTATTCTGTTACAGTACTCGATTTTCAAGGGCAGCTTGGTAATGAGGCTGGTCTGGGGTACTATTGTGCCATTTGGCCTCCTGAAAGTATAAAACCGTTTACCAAAGAAATAATCCTTAATCGGATTCTCTAATCCATTGAATTCATTTATTTGCAGGTAATGTTAATGGTAGAAAGTGACAGGATCTCCATTGCACTTAGTGGAGAGAAACTCATCATGAGCGGTCATCAGTTGATCAGTTTGTCTACCTGGTAAACTAATGACCTGGTGGATTCCAGCCCCATGGAGGCCAAAAGGACTCTCTTTCATATTGTCATGTGATTGGGGGTCTATGGATCCACCAGGATCTTTACCGGAATATATGGTAATATATGGTATGCAGAGTGAAAAGACCCTAAGATGACCCCTTTCCATATGCCCTAATTGTGCTCATGGATATCATTTCGATGGTCACATAAAAACAGAAGATTGTCTTAGAAAAGGGTCACATGTCCCATCTGCAGCTATCTGTCTAAGGCCTTTTTTCACACAACCGTTTTCTTTTCCGTTTTGCGGGCCGTTTTTTGCGTTACGTATACGGTCCGTATACGGAACCGTTCATTTCAATGGTTCCGCAAAAAGAACGGAATGTACTCCGTATGCATTCCGTTTCCGTATTTCCGTTTTTCCGTTCCGTTAAAAGATAGAACATGTCCTATTACTGCCCGCAAATCACGTTCCGTGGCTCCATTCAAGTCAATGGGTCCGCAAAAAAAATGGAACACATACGGAAATGCATCCGTATGTCTTCCGTATCCGTTCCGTTTTTTGCGGAGCCATCTATTGAAAATGTTATGCCCAGCCCAATTTTTTCTATGAAATTACTGTATACTGTATATGCCATACGGAAAAACGGAACGGAAAAACGGAACCGAAACGGAAACACAATGGAAACAAAAAACGGAACAACGGATCAGTTTAAAACGGACCGCAAAACACTGAAAAAGCCATACGGTCGTGTGCATGAGCCCTAAGGCAGGGATCAGCAACCTCCGGCACTCCAGCTGTTCTGAAACTACAACTCTCAGTATCATCCATTCACTTCTATAGGAGTTACAAGAACAGCTAAGAAAATGTACGTGCTGGGAGTTGTAGTTTCACAGCAGCTGGAGTGCCGATGGTTGCTGATCCCTGGTCTAAGGTCTCATGCACATGACCATATTTTCAGTCCATGCCTGGTCCACATTTTTTGTGGATCACAAGTGGACCCATTCATTTCTATGGGACCACAAATAATGTTAACAGCACACAGATGTCATCCGTGTGCTGTCTGCATCCGTGCTGTCGTTCCACAAATTATAGAACATGTCCCATTCTTTTCCATTTTGCGGACAAGAATAGGCAGTTCTTTTATGTAAATGCGACATGCACATGGCCAGTATCCATATTTTGCGGATCCACGGTTTGCAGACCGCAAAATATATATAGGATTGTGTGCATGAGGTCTAATGTTAACTCCTGGAGGCTGCAGCATCCATTTAGGAGAACCCTACAGCTGTTACAGCAGATGGAAGGGACTGTGCGGCTGTTCATACACTGAGCCTGAAACACTGCAGCCTGTGGGCACGGGGAAGGTGCCCGCAGACTTCAAAGTTGATTTTTACAGCCCTCCGCTGATTGAAAGCAGAGTAGAGGTAGGTATCACCTCATGTCCACTGCCCCTGCCATTGTCTATCAGCAATTTTACATTGACAAAACAGCTGACAGAATTAGGGCACTATCCATATTTGATGTTGGAGCAGTTTCATATAACTACTGGTACATGCTGCGTTTTTCACGCAACGCAGAACTGATGCCTGAAAAAAAAACGCTCATGTACACAGACACATTGAAAGGAATGGGTCAGGATTCATTGCGGGTGCTATGCGTTCACGTCACGCATTGCACCCATGCGGAAGACTCGCTCGTGTGAAAGGGGCTTAAGGGTAACCTGTCACCGGGATTTTGTGTATAGAGCTGAGTACATGGGTTGCTAGATGGCCGCTAGCACATCCGCAATACCCAGTCCCCATAGCTCTCTGTGCTTTTATTGTGTAAAAAAAACGATTTTTATACATATGCAAATTAACCTGAGATAATTCCTGTCCCTGACTCATCTCCCATACAGGACTCATCTCAGGTTAATTTGCATATGTATCAAATCAGTTTTTTTTACACAATAAAAGCACACAGAGCTATGGGGACTGGGTATTGCGGATGTGCTAGCGGCTATCTAGCAAACCATGCCCTCAGCTCTATGTAGTGTCCCACTAGGTAAATGTGGGCACTACACAAGGGTCAATTGGGTCACGTTGTTCTCCACCTCCTGTGGAACGTGGTTATTGTATTTTATATGTCCTTTTAATGTAAATTGTCATGTTATTTATGTAATCTCCTGAGTACCAGGCCTATTAAGGGTGTAGTTCCTCCTCCTAGACAGTAGAGGGAGCTATGGAACCCCTTATATAAATAGTTAGGCCCAGACAGGGAAGGGGGAGTTGTTTAGTCAGGAGCCAAGAGTGACTTCAGCCAGACAGTAGCTGAGGTGCAGCTTCTGACATGCAGCTAGATAGCCCAGACTTCTAGCTTGCCACCAGGAGAAGAGCCTGCCTCCTGAGAAACCTGAAGTTCCTATAAGAGTACAGAGCAGACCTATTGTTCCAGCTAAACAGAGAGCTGAAGGGCAGAAGGATTTATTCAAAGCAAGGAGATATATACCTGAGGAAGTTTTCCCTAACCAAAGATAAAGCCAGCAATAGGGCATACGGGCCTTGGGATAAAGACAGACAGGATTCTGAGGAAAAGTGCAGCTTGATCTGTAAGTGTTTAAAGGGCTTCTGTCAGCCCACTAAACCGTTTTTTGTTTTTTTTTGTTTACTAATAATCCCTATACTGCGAGCTCTGCATACATACGTTAAATAATCATTTTGGTTCAGTAGATTTTGATAAAAAGCTATTTTTAAAATATGCAAATTACCTTGCTACCAGCAAGTAGGGCGGCTACTTGCTGGTAGCAGCCGCATCCTCCGATCCTAATGACGCCCCCTCCGCATTGTGATTGACAGGGCCAGGGAACGGAATCATTCTCTGCTGGCCCTGCCTGTTAGCATTCAAAATCTGGCGCCTGCGCCGCGGCCGTACCTATCTTCAATCTACGCGGGCGCACTGAGGCGGCCGCTCGCTCCTCAATGCGCCTGCGCCGGGTGTAGATGTGACGTCATCGGTGCAGGCGCATTGAGGATGGAGCGGCCGAGTGAGCGGCCGCCTCTCAGTGCGCCTGCGCAGATTGAAGATAGGTACGGCCGCGGCGCAGGCGCCAGATTTTGAATGCTAACAGGCAGGGCCAGCAGAGAACGATTCCGTTCCCTGGCCCTGTCAATCACAATGCGGAGGGGGCGTCATTAGGGTCGGAGGATGCGGCTGCTACCAGCAAGTAGCCGCCCTACTTGCTGGTAGCAAGGTAATTGCATATTTTAAAAATAGCTTTTTATCAAATTCTACTGAACCAAAATGATTATTTAACTTATGTATGCAGAGCTCGCAGTATACGGATTATTAGTAAACAAAAAAAAAAAACGGTTTAGTGGGCTGACAGAAGCCCTTTAACCCTCTGAGTATCTTGCAAGAACATTGTGCCTGCCATTGGATGTAAAGCCTGCCTGTTACCTTCTTGTACATGTGGAACTGAACAAAGAACTGTAAATAGTTAACTGTTTCAGTAAAAGGAAGTTTTGGTTCACTGCAACTTGTGTTCCTCCATTATTACTGCAACAAATCGGTGTGCCACCGTTACCGGCACTGGCGTCACGAACTTTAAGGGATCTTGCCACAGGCACATTAAACCTACAACACCTAGGGCACCTCACCTACCACTTGGCCTGGTCCCTATATACAGAGAGTGCCCCAGAGGATCCAAGTGCCAGCCTCTCCATCACTGCTGTACGCCTGCCCAGGGTCTTTCATAAACTGTGAGTAACCAAGAGCAACCCTCGTTTTGCCTATTAACCGTGACCTCACCATTGCAATACCCTGCAGGGCTGCGTGCTGCATCTATACCCAAAATCCTGGTGACAGGTTCCCTTTAAGGGAAAGATCTGCACCTGTTCTGTGTTTAGAGCCGCACCTGGTTTTGGCTCAAAATCACTGATGGAAATCACTAACAGAACCCTGATGTGTAAAAGAGGCTTTATTCTATGTTCGATGCCATATCACAGACTGAGAACAGTGTTTCATATGTGACATCTGATAGACTATGCCGGCTCTGTGTAGCCCCCTCCATATCCCTCAGTGTTGTTATTTGGCAATGTACAGTACTCTACTGAAATGCATTACCTCCATGTAAAAGTTGAATATACATTGGGAGTCAGACTGATGGGAAGGACTGTGCAGAGCAGCAGAACATGTTGATGACATACCGTACATAATAAAATATAAGTATAGCTTCAAATACTTTAAAAATGATTCTGGGGACACCAATTATTTTGTCCGGCGTTACAAGAGATGAGAAAAGCTAAAAATATCTAACAAGTCAGTGTTGCTTCCAATTTATCTGTGGATGAAGAAACAGAAATGCCTTTTTCATCCTGAATCAGTGGAGATATGTAGCAGATACTCTACTGTCGGCTTCTTCTGTTTTACGAGGTCTACTGCGCCATAATTCATGTAAAGGTTTTACACATCATTACAGCATCTCCTCACAGGAGCAGGAGGTCAGCAGACAAATTCCTTGCCAAAGGTTTTCTGTACCCTATAAATCTTTGCCCATATGGCCCCAGGTTTGACATTTGGTAAGGTCTCATCTCCTATGTACAACTGTTAAAGGCAACAAATCCTTGTCTTAAAGTGGCAGCACTTGTATCCAATAAGATAACTGTTCTGCCATTCCATAGGATAGCAAACACTGAGCAGAAGCAGAGGAGGCATCTGACACATTTTTAATTTGATGAAGCTTGAAATGGAACCTAGTCATGCATCTTATTGGAATGGTGCAGGAATGTGTATTATATATTATACTAGCAGAAGGACTCGCATGGGTATATTTCATCTATTTCATTTAATGTTTGTGTGTGTCATTAAAAGATAGACAGTATCCCCCATAACAGTGATCTCTACAGCACCCCGCCCCCTTTATTAGTGAACTCCACAATAACCTGCCCCCTTAAGTGACCTCCACAGAGCTCCATTCCCTTAAAATGTGACCTCCACAATAGAGTTGTTGCGATACCAAATTTTTGATTCGATTTTGATACCATAAAAAAGTATTGCGATACTCGATACCATTCGATACCACGCGAAAAAATAAACAAAATTTTAATCCCTTGTCCTATTCACCCTAATAGAGCTCTATCAGGGTGAATAGGATCTCGCACATCTCCCTGCTGCCCTGTGCTCTGTACACACAGCAACAGGGAGCTGACTATGGCAGCCAGGACTTCAGTAGCGTCCTGGCTGCCATGATAACCGATCGGAGCCCCAGGCTTACACTGCTGGGGCTCCGATCAGAAGCTGCCACTGCCACCAATGAGGGGGAGGGGAGAGGACCATGTGGCCACTGCCACCAATGATTTTAATACTGGGGGGTTGAGAGGGGCGGGCTCACTAGGCCACCAATGATTTTAATGGGGTGGGGGGTTGAGGGGGGAGGGCACACTGCGCCACCAATGATAATTAACCCTTAATACAGGAGGCGGGTACTGACAGCAGATCAGCAGCAGTTAACCCTGTCATAGGCAGGGTGCAGGCTATGCAATTCTGCTGCCGGCACCTGCCTCCTGTATTATGTGTTAAAGACTACCTTATATGGGTAGCAGGCTACACAGTGATGTCCCAGCACTTACTATTATTCCTGGGCGCCGCTCCGTTCACCGCTGTACCCCGTTACTGTCTCCTGCTCCATATGCTAATTAGTGGTGCAGTGCTCCTGCCCCTCTCTCCGTTCATTGGTGGCAGCGGCAGCAGCACAGGGGGGAGGGAGAGACTGCTTCCTTCTCCCCTGTGCTGCTGAGGGAACATGAGCGCGCTGACAGCAGCGCGCTCATGTTCAGAGATACTAGACTGCGCAGCAGCGCAGCCCAGTATCAAAAAAATGGAAATCCCGGTATCATATCGATACTGGGACAAAAGTATCGATTGGGTATCGAAATTTCGATACCCGCAACAACCCTACTCCACAACACCCCACCTTAACACTGACCTCTACATCTCTGATGCTGTGCAGAGGCTGCCCAATGCCTTGCACGGCATCGGGACCTGCCTTCTACAGGGGCCGAGGAGATCCAGCCCCAGGCTCTTCTCCTAGGCAACCTGTAATACACTAACAGGCAATGCATTACAATACAGATGTATTGTAATGCATTGCAGAGGGGATTAGACCCCCAAAAGTTAAAGTCCCAGAGTGGGACAGAAATAAAGTAAAACAAAAAAGGAAAAAGTGTTTTTAATAAAAAATAATTAAGTTTCAAGTAAAAAAAAACTAAAAAACACACATATTAGGTATCGCCGTGTCCATAAAGACCGGGTCTATAAATATATCACATAATCCACCACATACGTAAACACCGTAAAAATAAAGAGTAGAAAACGGTCAAAAAAAGCCATTTTTGTCACCTTACATCACAAAAAGTGCAACACCAAGTGATTAAAAAGGTGTATGCACCCAAAATGGTACCAATAAAACCGTCACCTCATCCCGCAAAAAATGAGCCTCTACATAAGACAATTGCCCAAAAAATAAAAAAAACTAGAGCTCTCAGAATATGGAAACACTAAATCATAATTTTTTTTGTTTCCAAAATGCTATTATTATATTAAAGTGAAATAATAAAAAAAAGTTGACATATTAGGCATCGCCGCATCCATAACAACCTGGACTAATAGTCCTGACGAAGGGGGTAATCCTGCCCCAGAAATGTGTTGACTATACTGTATAATAAAAGATCTCTTAATACCAGACACTTCAATTCTGAAGTTCATTCAATCAAGGTCTAGGCAGCGGCAAAGGGGGCCGCAACAACGTTTTTTTAAAGTTATTTATCTCCATCTGCCACCTGCCCTGAGCACACACAGAGGACCGCGGCCGCAGCTGAAGACAAAATTTTTGGTAAATTTGGGATTTTTTCATAAATAAAGGGGAAATATATTGACTCAAATTTATGAAGTACAATGTGTCACGAGAAAACTATCTCAGATTGGCTTGGATTAATAAAAGTGTTTCAAAGTTATTACCACATAAAGTGACACATGTCAGATTTGCAAAAAATGGCCTGGGCAGCAAGGTGAAAACTGGCCCAGGGTAGAAGGGGTTAAATAAAATCACCTAGCCTCTGTTTCCGGCAACGGAACTGCCTGCCGGATCCTCACAACGCTAGTGTGAAAGTACCCTTACATGGATAATTGCCTGATTGTTGATCTGAGGCACTTATATGCAGTCATCTTCCCTTCTGTATGGGGATGGATGATCACTACTGTGATTGTTCATCCCCCTACATGTTCATTGTTCGTGGACAGCACATCCTTTTTTCTACAGGGTGATGTGCTGCCAGCAAACTATGATTTCATGTGCCACAGAAAAAATTCAATTACGTGGCAAAACTGGTGCAGAAAAGCACAGCAGAGACCTAGTGGATAATTACTAACCCACAAGTAGGTACCAATACAAAAGATATTCATTTTCACAACCGTGTAACATGGTATTTCTTACTGGGACACTTATGGCATATGGACGGGATATGAAATAAATGTCTGATAGGTGTGGGTCCCTCCTCTGGGACCTGCTGCTATCTTAAGAATGGGGCCCCGAAATGAATGGAGAGCATGCAAACCATGGGTGGCTACCCCTCCATGTACTGCTATGGGACTACACAGTGTGGATATAATCTCTGTGCAATAGTCACTTTGGAGCAAGACCAGACAGCTTGAATTAAGGTATCAGTAGGGGTGTCATAATTGAATCAGACATCTGCGTCAGGAATACCCATCTTTTTTAATCAAACCAGGGTATTATATACTCTGTGTACACGGGGTCATGCACATGAGTGTATCTTGGGTCCCCATCCGATCCAAAGTTTTTGCAGATCGCACATGAACCCGTTCTTTACTATGGGTCGGAAAAATACGTTCAGCACACGGATCTTATCTGTGTGCTGTCTGCATGTGTGTGGTCATTCTGCAAATTATAGAACATGTCCTAATCTTGTGTTTTTTACAGACCAAAATAGCAAATTCTAGTGAAAGGAGTGAGAAAATGCACACAGACTGTATTTGTGATTTGTGGAGTGCGGAACAATATGTATTGTTGGTCAGAATGTACCTGGAACTAACTACAGCTGAGTCCACAATCTCCTCCTAGTCTTCTCTCAACTCGGGTATATCCTCTCGCCATCTCGTTAAAGGGGTTTTCTGAGATTTTTTTTTTATACTGTTGACCTATCCTCAGGATAGGTCATCAGTATCTGATCCTTGGGGGTCCAAGACCCCGCCGATCAGCTGTTCAAGAAGGCAGTGGCTCTCGCAGTAGCGCCAAAGCCTTATTGGAGCTTTCCCTAGGCCTAGGTGCAGCTCAGTCCCATTCAAGTGAATGGGGCTGCACGTGAAAACAGGCACAGCCTCTATACAATGTACGGTGCTGTACTTGGTGAGCTGTGAGAAGGTAGCAGCGCTCACAGGATTGCGGTGCCTTCCCAAAACAGCGGATTAAATGGGGTCCTGGGTGTCTGACCCCCAACTGATCAGATACTGATGATGTATCCAGAGGATAGGTCATCAGTATTAAAATCTCAGAAAACCCCCTAAAGGTTTATAAGATGGCTAGCCAATAGAATGAAGCAGCCCATAAATGCAATTTAGAGGTTTCTCCAATCATTTGATCCAAGACGGTCTTCCAATCTAATTCAAAGTAGATCCCCCCAATAGCTTTGCCCTCTCAGATGCGTAATACAAGGAAGTATAATTACCATTTAGAAATTGTAAAAAAAAAAAATAAAAAATGTGAGCATGTAGCTGTCATTTATATAGGATTATGTTTTTTTTTTTTTTTGCCTGGGTGTAAAGTCTCTTCCCTTACTGCGGTGACATCAGAGGGCAGCAGTGTGTTCTGTGTTTGAGAAGCTGCAATGGGAGATTTATATACAAGCCACTAGAAGTGCAAGGGTCACATCTCCTGAGATAACTGTGTGATTCAGAAGCTGAGCCTCCACAAAGAAAGGAGCGTCATTAAACGCTTGAATGAGCCAACTGCAGCATGCAGATTATTAAGGTCAGACATCCACATTGCTCACGTTACTAAGCCCATGCCGACTCAGTGCCAGAGCGGCACAAGCATTATTCCGAAAGCTTGAGGTGTAATATTGATACTTTCAAAATAATTCCCTGTGAAACTGTTTTGTTTTTTACTCTGCTATTACTGTATAATTTGTTTCTGTACTTGAATAAAGATTGTATTAGAAAACATATATATTTTTTCCTTACACAGCGCCACTCCTGTCCATGGGTCATGTCTGGTATTGCAGCTTAGCTCCAGTCACTTGAAAGGGAATGAGCTGCAATAGCTGACGGTCCATTGTGGGGGAAAAAACAGACCCTTTTTTCTAATTCATGAGAACAGTGGATAGAACGCATCTGAATGAATGGAGGACGGCAGCTTATCTCCTAGTGGAACAAAAGGATCCAGCATTGAAATTCAAAGTACTCAGTCCTTCTGGTCTTTTGAGTCTTTTCTTACCGACCTCATCTGCTAGAGAGTGCGGACCTCCCCTTACATTTTCATGGGTGGACCGGGAACTTAAAGTGGCCCTGGGACAGAAATTAGGGCCAACCCAACTAGACGGGTCCTGCAATACTGCAGTGCAGCACTAAATACTGTCCCAGCAGAACCAAATACCACAGTGCAGCACAAAATATTGCCGTCTTCACCACAGGATTGAACTGTATGACAGGAGTTCAGGAGGGCACCTGCTCCTAGCATTAATTAATGCTGAAAGCATCAGATCATTACGTACTCAGCCGGTGGCCATGAGGAGGGCTTAGGCAGCCCCCTAGGCATCAGCCCACCGAGAAATTTCCCTGAAGGGTCTATGACCAGTTCGCCCATGTACACGTTAGTCCGTCAGCCGGTCCTGCTGAAAACTAGAGAAGATTGTGTGTGTTTTTTAACAGTTTAGTTACACACACACTGAAGTTATTGCAGTAACCATGAAAATGATACCATGATTATTTCTATTCATTTAGCCCATTGATATCTGCTGACAATTCAGTGCACATGACTGACACCATGTTTGTCCCCATCCAGTGAATATACTGGCTATACTGTTCCATTATGCAGACATGGGTTACTGCTGCAGTGGTATTAGAAGGGTATATGAGCAGTATTTTACATACATGTACTGTATGTTAGAAAAGCGTGAGATTTCCTATCCCATAAACAATGACATTTAAAAGTATAAACTGGAAAACTCCTTTAATTAAAGTTACATGGTTAGTACAGCTGAAAAAATACACAGGTCCATCAAGATCAATCAATGCATCGGTGGGGATGGGGGGTGAGTGCCAGACTTCTACACATTTTCATAAGCATTAATCGTATTTCATTTTAAGAATTTATCCAAACCTTTTTTTTTAAACTGTTCCTGCTGTGACCACGTCCTGAGATTGACTATTCCACAGATTCACAGTTCTTACAGTAAAGAATCCTTGACGCCTCTGGAAACGGAACTTTTTCTTCTCCAGACAGAAGCAGTGCCCTCTTGTCTTTTAAGGGGATTTTACGTGGAACAGCTTTTCATCATATTTTTTGTGCGGCCCATTTATATATTTGTACAAATTAATCATGTTCCCCCTTAGAAAAAGTTAACTGCCTGAAGAATGGGTACACGCTTAAAAATAATTTTTATTTAAAACAATTTTGTTAAAAACATTGTGGCTACACCACAGTACTATTCAGGCTGGGTAGAGTATACTTAGAATATCTCAGAGAACAAATATAGAGTTCCAAGGACTCCCCACCCACTGTGTTGTATAAAGTCTGCAGCCTTAGCAGAGAGACCACTGCAGAAATGTATATACCTTTACTGCACCATGGACTCTAGGCTTTGGTTCCTGTACCTGGCGTCCATATAAAGCCCATATGCTCATGTGCTGGGATAGGACCTTGTTCCACAGTCACACCCCACCAATAGATCTTGTTGAGAGTAATACTCAATGATCCAGGATTGTTGTTGGATTGTTCTCTAATAGTTTCCTGGGGAGCACATTTTTGTTATTTTTGGAGAGGAGGGTAAACGCAGGGCAGTCAGCCCAGGAACGAGGACAGGGAGTCTCCACCATCAGGGGACGTCCCTGGGCTGAGGTTTTAGCCAGGGAGAGCATAGGGAGAGTATAGATCTGCCCATTACTCCCCTCAGCTGCCTTGTGTTCACTCACCCCTCTATAGGTGTATCCATAACCAGCTCCCAGGAGTACATTGCATCTTTGATTATTTTTGTTTGTTCTATCATTATTCACTGGTGAACCACTACGGTGGTATTATTTTATAAATTGTAGAGTAAAAGTTATGTTTTAAAGGGATCAATACTGCTGGACATTATATTTTGACTTTGTGATCCTTCTTTATCGATTTATATCGATTTAGCTGGACAACTATGTTCTCTAATAGGACCCCAATAGTACCACAAAAAGGAGTGGTATCGAGTTATAAAAAATGACAATAGTACTGTGTTAATATTGCCTAATGTTCCTTGAAAATACTAGCCCTCTCACCTCTCATACGGGGCTTGTTAGCCAAATGGCTGTGTATGGCGGGTCACTATCGGTATATTAAATCACAGACAAGTCCCTAATCCTTTCCCAGTCATCTATCTACTATCATTTGTATTGCGCCACAATCGACGCGTTTCTGTACCAGAGGCTACTAGCTTCCGTGCACCATCAGAAGAGTTTAAAACAAGCACTCACTCCTGATGAAACACTGTCACTTATTGGCAGTATTCTCTATTTTATTAATAAATATCGGTAAGTAAAATAATAGGGGACCCAGCACTGAACCTTGGGGTACATCACTTATAACTGGGGACCATTCAGAATAGGAATCATATACCACAACCGGTCACGGTTCTTCAGCCAGTTTCCAATCAAATTACAAACTATACTTTCTAAGCCTACAGACCTTATTTTACCTATTCAACGTCTATCAGGGACAGTATCAAAAGCCTTTGCAAAATCCAGAAACACTACATCCACAGCTGCCCCTCTGCCCAGGCTTCTACTCACCTCCTCATAAAAACAAATCAGGTTAGTCTGACAACTTCTGTCCTTGGTAAACCCATGCTGCACTTATGATATTATTATTAATAGTAATCCAATTCCTGTATAGAGTCCTTTAAGAGTCCTTCAAACATTTTTCCCACAACAGAAGTAAGCTTACTGGTCTATAATTATCTGTGGAAGACCTAGAGACTCTTATTGAATGTGGACACTTCATTTGCCTTGTGCCTGTCGCTTGGCACTGTACCAGTCTCTAGAGAATCTCTAAACATTCTAAACAGCAATGACTGAATGAGCTCTTTAAGAACTATTGGGTGTAATCCATCTGGACCCACAGCCTTTACATTTACCTTATTTAACTTTGCTTGGACCATATCTACATTCAACCAATTAAGTATATTACTGGATGTACTAAGAGCCCTGGCACCACAGATATCCTTCACTGATATACAGAGCTAAAAAGCCCACCATTTAGTAGCTCTGCCTTTTCCTGATCCGCAGTGACCATATTCCCATTACCATTACTTCGGGGACCTACCTGCTCTGACCTTGTTTTTTTTTAGCATTTACATATTTAAAGAATTTTTGGGGAGTTGTTTTGCTATCTTTGGCCACCTGCCATTTTGTATTTTTGCAGATTTTATCATTTTTTATTTTTTTTAAAGATTTTATTAAAGGGGTTCTCTGGGAATTAAGAACATTAACCCCTTAGTGACCACCCATACGTGTTTTTACGGCGATCACTAAGGGGCCTTAGGCTGGGCCGCCGCGTTTTTACGGCGGCCCAGTTTAAGCGCCGCGCGGCTCCCCCGTGCAGCGGGGAGCGCGGACCTGGCTCTCACATGAGAGCCGGGTCCCTGCTCTAACAGCCCGGAACGGCAGGAGTGCCGATCCGGGCTGTTTAACCCTTTACATGCCGGGCGCAATGGCGCCCGCTGCATGTAAAGTGGTGACAGAGGGAGCGGACTCCCTCTGTCTCCCATCAGCACCCCGAAAATGCGATCGCGGGGTGCTGATGTGCTGGGAAGCTTACCTTGCTTCCGATGAGGGCCCGAGCCTGTCTTCAGTTACTTCCAGCAGGCTGTGCCTGTCTGGCGCAGCCTGCTGGTCAATGTTCGAATAGCATTGCTATTGAAATGCAATGCATTATAGAGATAATGCATTACATTTTAAAAGCAATCAAAATACTGTATATTATAGTCCCCTTGTGGGACTATTAAGTAGTAAAAAAAATAGAAAAAAAATACACATTTATTAAATAAAAAAAATTCCATAAAATAAAAAAATATGCCTTTTTTTTCCATTGAAAATACGCTTTTCAATGAAAAAAATTGCAAAAAGAAAATATCCCCCATATGTTTGGTATTGCCGCGTCCGTAACGACCGGGACTACATAAATATTACATAAATTATCCCCTATGGTGAACGCCGTAAAAAATAAAAAATAAAAAAAGACAGAATTTCGAATTTATTCTTAGTTTCCACCGAAAAAAAACGTAATAACAAGCGATCAAAAAGCGGCATTTACTCCAAAATCAAGCCCTCACACAATTCCATATAAAAAATAAAAAAAAAGTTATGGGTCTTGTGAAGTGGCAATGCAAAATAATTTTTTGGGGTTAATAAAAGGTGTTTTATTGCAAAAAAAGTAGTAAAATGTAAACAAAATTATAAGTATTTAGTATCACTGTAATCGTACTGACCCAGAGAATAAAGATATTATGTTATTTGTACCGAAAAATGAACGCCAAAAAATGTACAATGTAAAAACGCAGTGGCAGTATTGCTATTTTTCCCCATCTCCCTCCCAGAAAGAGTTAATAAAAGTTAATCAGAAAGTTATGTGTACCCCAAAATGGCGCCATTAAAAACTACAACTTGTCCCGTAAAAAACAAGCCCTCATAAAGCTATATAGATGAAAAAATAAAAAAGTTATAGCTCTTGGAACGAGACCATAAAAAAAGGAAGAAAAACGCTTGGTCATAAAGGCCCAAACAGGCTTGGTCACTAATGGGTTAAAATACTTAAATATTACTTCATTATAAATATATTCCCAAATACCTTACATTAGTTATAATGTCTCATTTTGTCTGGGGAGCAATCATAAGGAAAAACAAAATGGCCGCTGTCCTATTAGTACGCACAAAACCTGTCCTAATCACACAGGAGGACAAGTTACTTCACCACAATGAGCCATAGTGCTGCCTCATCCTCCTCTCTGCTCTGCTTGTCAGGAATCATGATCCTGAGTACAGGTGAATCTCTGTGGGAATGGAGATGATGAAGAGGTTGGGGAGTGGCTAATGAGCAGCATGGCCACTATGTCTAATAATTGGCGGCACTTCTTGGTCCCCTACCACCAGCACCTGCCTGACCTTTGCTGCACTTCTCTTTCCATCCTTCTTACAGCAGTCATCCTCCTGGTTGCTAGAAGCAATGCTGCAGTGTTACTGGCCCTGGGCTTGCATCCTTAATATCAGCCAAACAGGCATATTTACTAGTATGTGCCAGCTCAGGACTAGCCTCCCTGGCACTTATTCCCCTACCCCCTCCTTTAACTGATACTCAGCTACTGACCTCACAGTCCTGATCTTCCCTTCCTCCACCCACCTCCTTTTCACTTGCTCCAGCTAGTGCCTGCAAATTGAGGTCTAAACCTCTCTCCAGGTTTGCAATGGTTCTGAAAGTTGCAAGCTGTGCATTTAGATCCAAAACCTGGGCTCCCAAATATGCAACATGCTTGCATCCAGTGCAAATGTAGTAACCCTCAAATGGCTCTTCAAGGCACGCATACATTGGACACAAACATGTCTAAGACTACTTTCACATCTGCGCTTTCCCTTTCCGCTAAGATACGTCGTGGATGTCAATAGAGGGGGAAAAAGCTTCTGTTTTGTCCCCATTTAATTGTCAATGGGGACAAAACTGAACTGAAGGGAACAGAGTGCACCAGAATGCATTCTGTTCCGTTTCATTGCGTTCCCATGACACACACAAAAGCAATGCAAGCAGGGTTTTTGAGTATGTCCTGGGATGCGGAGCAAGACGGATCTTTTTTCTCTGACACAAAAGAAAATGGTTCCTTCCCTCATTGACTTACAATGGTTTTAGAGACTGGTCTGTCATGGCTATTTTATCCATTCATAACAGATGCAGACGGTTGTATTATCATGACGGAAGCGTTTTTGCTGATCCATGACCGATCCAAGCGGGAATGAGCAATAAAGAGAAAAATAATAAATATGAATTTAAATTTAAACCCTTTACTTCCAAGTCAACAATGCACAAGAAAAATCTACTAAAGCTTATTTCCTATGTGCTTGTGTTGAACTATGGCCCTGTTGTAAGGGGAATCTGCCACCATGATTTTGGAGTATTCTCTGCACTACTATATGAGCAGTGCTGCAGATTAGTCCAGATCGCTATTGTTTTTTTCTGCCCCCTGTTCCCCCTCTGCCAGCGCTCAAAGCTGCACTGAAATACATTGTTGGAACTGCTATGCATGCGCACTGGAGTCTTCTCCATTATGTTAGGATGGCACAGCGGGGCAACAGGGCAGAATTAAAATAAAAAATAGCAATCTGGACTCATGTATTACTGCAGATAATAGTCCAGAATCGTGCTGATAGCGCAGTGGCCAGGACTGGGTTGTTAATGTTCTGTATTTGTCGTGATGCCAATTGCAGCGTTGCTCAGGGTACCAACCCAGGGCCCTTTCCAAGGTGTTATAAAGCACATCCCAGATTAGGAATGCCAGAGTGGTGTAATGGCCTATAATGTCTCTGTAGGATAGTGGTAGTTGTGTCAACAGTGTCTCCTACCTGGGTACGACTGGGCTCCTGGCTCACTTGCAATAAATTTGAGTGTAGTGATAGTAGGAGTAATAGAGGAATTTTGCAGAGTAAATTATGTCCAGACCTTGCTTTACTTGAAATAACTTGCATCCAAGCAGTATACAGCTTTGGTCTCTTGGTCCCAGCAGGTTTTGGCAAGAATTGGCAGGAATAAACACTTCTGCTTTAAATTTGGAGCTTGCAGGATAAGTCGTCTGCTTGGTAGCTCTGTAATTGTGACAGAAATTAATATTCTGCACTTTTCTGTAACTTCTGCTGTATGGGGACAGACTAGCTGAGGAGGAATAGCTTCTTCTAGTTCTCTGGACTCACAGATGGATTCTAAGGGAATGCTTTCTTCCTGGAACTCTGGAGGTTATAGTTAGTTTTCTGCTTCTTCATCCAGCTGAGGCTGAAGGTGCTCAGACTGGGAATTTGATTAAGGCTCCATTCAGACGTCCGCAAAATGGGTCCGCATCCGTTCCGCAATTTTGCTGAACGGGTGCGGACCCATTCATTCTCTATGGGGATGGAATGGATGCGGACAGCACACAGTGTGCTGTCCGCATCCGCATTTGCGGTGCGCGGCCCCGATCTTTGGGTCCACAGCTCCGGAAAAAGACAGAGCATGTCCTATTCTTGTCGGCAGCTTGCGGACAAGAATAGGCATTTCTATGGGGGTGCCGGGCTGGTGTGTTGCGGACCCACAATTTGCGGGTCCGCAACACACCACGGACGTGTGAATGCAGCCTAAGTCTCAGCCGAGACAAGATCCTTGCTGTCTTCCCTATGCAGGGGAACTCCTCACACACACACCCTACCCCTAGCAGGGGGTGGGCTACACTGGCTCTAACTTCCTTCTCCACCCATGCTGCAGGATGTGGGAACAGCTCACTTCCCTCACAGAGGGGGAGCTAAGCTTGAATAATCCATTCCAGCCTAGATACACTAAACTGGGACTTGTACCTTGCCAAAGTGTTGCTGCAACCTACTGTAACCAGGCAAATTACATGAACAATTACATTTAACATGGTTTTATGCACATTTGTCGAAGACCAGGGCTTTTTTTCTCAGAGAAAAGGTGGTGGAACTCACCCCCCCTCCCCTGGCCACGCCCCTACCCAACCCTAGGACCGCCCCCCCTACCCGCCCCTAAGACCGCCCCCTACCCACCCCTAGGACCGCCCCCTCTACCCAACCCTAGGACCGCAAGTAAAATTTGGGGGGGGGGGGGCTATAAAAGTCCAGCCCAGCAAAGAAACCCCCCAGATGGGGATGGCACTGGATCTGGGGATGGCACTGTTAATGGGGGGATCTGAGGATGGCACTGTTATGGGGTGGAGGATCTGGGGATGGCATCCACAGATCCCCCATCCTATAACAGTGCCATCCACAGACCCCCCACCCCATAACAGTGCCATCCACAGACCCCCCCCACCCCATAACAGTGCCATCCACACACACCCCCACACCCCATAACAGTGCCATCCACACACCCCCCCACCCCATAACAGTGCCATCCACACACCCCCCCACCCCATAACAGTGCCATCCACAAACCCCCCCACCCCATAACAGTGCCATCCACAAACCCCCCCACCCCATAACAGTGCCATCCACAGACCCCCCCACCCCATAATAGTGCCATCCAGAGACCCCCCCACCCCATAACAGTGCCATCCACAAACCCCCCCACCCCATAACAGTGCCATCCAGAGACCCCCCCACCCCATAACAGTGCCATCCACAAACCCCCCCACCCCATAACAGTGCCATCCATAGACCCCCCCCACCCCATAACAGTGCCATCCACAGACCCCCCCCCACCCCATAACAGTGCCATTCACAGACCCCCCCACCCCATAACAGTGCCATCCATATACCCCCCCCCCACCCCATAACAGTGTCATCCACAGACCCCCCCATTGCCGCTCCAGTACAGTTATACAATGTGTAATGAAATGAATAATGATTCCTGCTGCCCCTCAGTAGTATAACATTCAATGTATTTGTACTCACAGCCGGCTACTGACATCGTAATCCAGGCCGGCCGGGCAGACGAGCGGCAGCGTCACTGACTGACGTCACGTGAGTGCGCCGCCTACTTTATGAATGAAGCAGGCGGCCCAGGCAGGTGACGTCAGTCAGTGACGCTGCCGCTCGTTTACCCGGCCGGCCTGGATTACGATGTCAGTAGCCGGCTGTGAGTACAAATACATTGAATGTTATACTACTGAGGGGCAGCAGGAATCATTATTCATTTCATTAAACATTTTATAAGTCTCTACTGGAGCTGCGGGGCCGGAGCACAGTGAACGCACCGGCCCCCAGCTCCTCCTCCCAGTCCCTCCCCGCTGATACATCGCAGCTTGCGATGTCAAAAGGTGGCGGAACGCCGTTCCGGTGCGTTCCGCCAGAAAAAAAGCCCTGTCGAAGACATAATATAAATTACATCAGATGACATTATAAAGGCTCTTAGAAGATAGTAGCAGGGTAGAGGCGTGTAGTAACACAACTCTGGGGTGTTACAATAGCTATGCAGTTATCTGTATCTTGCAGTTTATTGTACTGTTGTACACCACAATCCACTCTGAAAACCTTGCTGCACTCGGCAAACATTGCTAGTAGTGTCTGTGGCTTGAAGCTCAGGGGTTGTCCACAGTTTTTTATTGATGGCCTATCCGCAGAATCGGACAGTTGTAAAACATAATAAAAACTGCATAAATTTGCTATTGTCATAATCATACAGACCCGCAGAACCCATCATGTCATTTTTAGTGCACATTGAATGCCATAAACACAAAACCTCATAAAATTATGTAATTTTGTCTGTTGTTTTTTCAATCTAAAGGTGTCATTAAAAAAATACAACTTTTCTGACAAAAATAAGCCTAAGGCCTCATGCACCCGGCCGTTGCCATATTGCAGCCCGCATACAGCGGGTATGCAATACACAGGCACCGGCCGTGTGCACCTCGCATCACGGATGCGGACCGATTCACTTGAATGGGTCCGCAATCCGGGAGATCCGGTGCCGAACAGAAGCATGGATCGGAGGCCCACGGAAGCACTACTGAGTACTGTGAAGAGTCTTTAGAGGATCTGAGCAGAGCTGTACATTTCCTGTTGTTGATGCTCTCTTTTAATGAATGAGTAAATTATGTTATGTTTAATTCCAAATTACTCCACTGGGAACTCTTGACAATAATAAATGATGAAAAGTATGAAAACCATGTAATATATTCTAAGCAATTCAGGATATTGTCTTACTAGCCACATACGTTCCTTACAGCTCACTCATTTGGTTTTAAATAGATTGTCTACAGTAAAGAGATGGATGTGGTGTGTCTGGTACGGCAAGTGTGCGTAGTCTCATTTGTGTATACTATTGCAGCAGCCTGGCAGTATTCTAAATGATACATAGGATAATAATATACTTCCTTGAGAACAGATTTGATCATGTTCCTGGCCCAAGGAAATATCTACACAGAGTAATAAATAAAGACCAGGCGGCAAAACAGTTGGGTTTCCCATGTTTTTGCTTTGTTTATGTACCATATTTTGCTTGTTCCAGAGGGCTTGTTTAATGTACCTAATATATTTCAACATCAATAAAATACTTACATGGCCTGAAAGCTCTCACAGAGCACTTATACCCTCCCTCCTCCTCCTCTGCCTACAGCTTCTTCCCTAGAAGGTGCTTCAGTACAAGGAGAACAGGAAATAAATGGAAGCCTTGTCAGGAATCAGTGGGCTTGATTAAAAGGGTTTGTTAACCAAGCATTAGCTCAATTGCTTCACATAGATAGATAGATAGATAGATAGATAGATAGATAGATAGATAGATCTAGATAAAGCATTGGGGAAAAAATTATAGACCACTGCAAAATTATCAGTTTGTTTTATTTTTTTAACTACTGACAAAATTTCTTCCCAATTCCAGGAAAAAATATTGTATTTTATAGCATCTTTTTGTTTTTAAATAACAACAGGTCAAAATATCGGTAATTTTAGACCTGAAATAATGCCTAGTAAACAAGTTCATATTCATTTATAAACAACACAATACTAATATTTCAACTTACCGTAGGTGGAGTCTAGCTTGTAACCATCCATCTTCCTCTTGATCATATTCCAGAGGTTTTCAGTGAGGTTCAGGTCTAGACATTGGGCTGGCCTTGATAGGGTCTTAGGCTACATTCACACGTCCGTGGTGTGTTGCAGACCAGCAAATTGCGGGTCCGCAACACACCAGCCCATCACCCCTATAGAAATGCCTATTCTTGTCCGCAGGCTGCGGACAAGAATAGGACATGCTCTATCTTTTTGCGGAGCTAAAATCGGGGCCGCGCTCCGCAACTGCAGCTGAAGACAGCACACTGTGTGCTGTCCGCATCCATTCTGTCCCCATAGAGAATGAATGGGTCTGCACCCGTTCCGTAAAATTGCGGAACGGATGCGGACACATTTTGCGGACGTGTGAATGGAGCCATAATCTAGTGGTTCTTCATTCATACCGTGATTGACCTAGCTGTGTGACATAGGGCATTGTCCTACTGAAAAAAAATAAAAAACAGAGTTGGGGAACATTGTCAGAGCAAAAGGAAGCAAGTTTTCTTCTAGGATAAATTTGTACATTGCTTGATTCATGTGTCCTTCACAAACACAAATCTGCCTGATTCCCCTTTCTGAAATACCCCCACATCATCACTGATCCTGCACCAAATTTCACAGTAGGTGCGAGACACTGTGGCTTGTAGGCATCTCCAGGTCTCTGTCTAACCTTACACAACCGGGTGTTGGGTAAAACTGAAAATTGGACTCATCAGAGATGACCTTACCCCAATTCCCTGCAGTCTGATTGGAGTGGTTTCTTAATTTTTTCCACAGCTGTAAAGCTGTATGTATATTGTGGGGAATCGCTCTGGTAGTTCGGAAGCAGATGCAGTATAGAGCAAAGTACACAGTTCTTGAATCAAACAGCGGTGTTCATTCACACATTGGTGTATAACAAAATTCAGATAAGGTGTATCACAAAATGCAGGTGGCTTGATGTTTGTTCACACACAAGGAATGTCCATAAACAATAACAGTCACCATTTCAACTGGGTGTTAATTCACACCCTGTTAGCCGTTCAGCCTCATCAAGTCTATTGGCGGCCTGTTCGCCTTTAGAGGGGCCTGAGTGCTCAAACCTGGCTCAAACCTCAAATCCCAGTACAGCCCTCAGTTCACAGCACACAGACTCCTGAGCTCCACTGTCAGAGGGAGGTAAATCCACACACCTGCCAGTGCTAGCTGGTTTTTATGCCTGGCAAAACCTGGCCTGGAACATGCGGAGTAGTCACCCACCCAGCACTTTGACTACTCCCAGTAAGAGCCGTCCAGGATCAGCTATAACAGCCATGCTAAATCTTTAGGTGTCAGCAATAGCTGCCGCTGACACATAAAATACCAGCTTTTACTTCACCGAGGCCAGGAACCTCGGTGACACATACCTTCCATCCAAGATGATTCCAGGTACCTTCTTTAAACCCCCCCCCTTTGTTTAGACCTAAAGGGGGTGAACACCTGCCATACAGTATTCCCGGGACAGGGCATCCGCGTTACCCTGCAACAGGCCTGCCCTGTGTTCCTCGGAGAGCTTAAAGTTCTGTAAGGACAGGAACCACCTGGTGACTCAGGCATTTCTCTCTTTGGCCTGGCTCATCCACTTGAGAGGGGAGTGGTCAGTCACCAGGCAGAACTTTCTCCCCAACAAATAGTAGCGGAGAGACTCGAGTGCCCACTTGATAGCCAGGCAATCCCTCTCCACTATGCTATACATGGTTTCGGCTGGGGTGAGCTTGCGGCTTAAAAAGACAATGGGATGCTCCTCCCTGTTGACTTCCTGAGAGAGTACAGCACCAAAGCCTACTTCGGAGGCATCTGTCAGTACCACAAACTCCCTATTGAAGTTCGGCGTCACCAAAACCGGTGACCCACACAGGGCCAACTTCAAAGCGGAAAAAGTCTCTTCGGCCCGCTCATCCAAGTGAACTATCACTGATTTTCATTCCTTCAAGAGCGTGGCTATAGTGGCAAAGTGGGGAACAAACCTCATGTAATAGCCTATCATTCCTAGGAACGACTTTACTTGTTTAGTGGTGACAGGTAGGGGCCAATTTCTTATCGTCTCTATTTTGTTTACTTGGGGTTTGATCACTCCGTGCCCAAAGACATACCCCAGGTATTTTGTCTCCTCTAATCCCATTTTTTTGGGTTAGCGGTTAGTACAGCTTTTCGAAGGGAGTCTACTACAGCCTGCACTTTGGGCAGGTGACGTTCACAGTCGGTACTGTGGATGACAATATCGTCCAGGTAAGCCGAAGTGTACCGACGATGTGGTTGCAGCACGAGGTCCATTAGCCTTTGGAAAATGGCGGGGGTGCCATGCAGACCAAAGGGTAACACCTTATACTGGTACAGCCCCTCCAGTGTGATAAAGGCTGTTTTCTCTTTGGCAGCCTCCGTTAAGGGTACCTGCCAGTACCCTTTGGTTAGGTCCAAAACTGAAAAATACTGGGCTTGTCCTAACCTCTCAATCAGCTCGTCATGGGATATGCGTCGAACTTAGATACCTCGTTTTAATTTTACAAAACCACAACATCCCGTTCAGTTTGTGTATCAGTACTATAGGGCTGGCCCACTCACTTCTAGACTCCTCGATGATGTCTAGTTGCAGCATTAGTTGTACTTCCTCAGAGATGGCCTGTCGCCGAGCCTCGGGTAATCGGTATGGTTTCAACCGGATTTTGGCCTGAGGATCAGTGACAATGTCATTCTGGATTATGGAAGTGCTCCAGGGAGGTCTGAGAACACATCTGTGTTCCTGCTGACGAACTCCCTGGCCTCATGAGTCTGTTTAGAGGAGAGGTTGTCAGCAATCTTCAATGTGGCAACCGCTTCCCTTACATCAGACTTAGGGGCCAGAGCCTCTCCACCTAGAAAACTCGGCCGCAGTCTGTCATCAGTACTGGTCTCCCTATCCTTCCACGGTTTGAGTACATTCACATGGTACACCTGCTCCGGCTTCCGCCACCCTGGCTGGTGTACCTTATAGTTTACTTCTCAAACCTTTTTGAGTACCTCGTACGGTCCCTGCCACCTAGCCAGTAACTTACTGTCCACTGTCGGTACCAGAACCAAAACCAGATCTCCCGGGTTAAAGATCCGGACCTGAGCCTGCCGATTATACACCTGACTTTGAGCTTGCTGAGCTGCCTCCATATGTTCCTTTACCAGTGGAAACACGGTTTCCATATGTTCCTGCATCTGGGTGACATATTCAACAACATTTTATATGGTGTGGGTTGTTGCTCCCACGCTTCTTTGGCTATATCCAACAGACCATGTAGATGTCTGCCATATAGTAGTTCGAAGGACGAGAACCCAGTAGAGGCCTGGGGCATTTCTCGCACTGCGAACATAAGATAGGGCAGAAGGGGGTCCCAGTCCTTTCCATCCTTAGCTACTACTCATTTTAACATAGTTTTTAACGTTTGATTAAACCTTTCTACTAGGCCGTCAGTTTGCGGGTGATAGACGGATGTCCATATCGGTTTGATATTCAGCAACTTACAGAGCTCCTTGGCCATGAATGGAGTCCCCTGGTCAGTCAGAACTTCTTTGGGTATCTCCACTCGGGAAAACATCTCCATTAACTCTTCTGCTATGAGTTTGGCCGATGTATGTCGCAGTGGCACCGCCTCTGGGTACTGGGTGGCGTAGTCCAGGATGACCAAGATGTGTTGGTGCCCCCTAGCAGACTTCGGTACTGGGCCTACGAGATCCATAGCGATTATCTCAAATGGTACCTCGATAATCGGGAGGGGCACTAAGGGACTGCGAAACAGGTGCTGGGGGCTAGTGGTTTGGCAGGTCGGGCAAGACTTACAAAAGTCATCCACCTCTCTAAAGACACTGGACCAGTATAACCATTGTAGTATCCGGTTCTGTGTCTTCTGCAGTCCCAGATGACCCCCGAGAACATGTTGATGGGCTAACTCTAAAACGAGTTTTCGATAGGCCCCGGGCACCACCAACTGTTCAACAGGTTCACCCTGCAGCTGGTGTACCCGATATAGCATATTTTGGTGGATGACAAAACATGGAAACATCGACTCTGCCCCAGGTTGTTGGGGTACACCATCAAGTATTACCACTTTCTCCCATGCCCGGGATAGGGTTGGGTCTCTGCTTTGGGCTGTGCCGAAATTCTCCCTGGAGACGTTGAGGTCTGCCAACCCAGGACAGGGTGGCAACTCCTTCATGTCTCCCACCATTACCCTACGCGGGGTTGTCTCCCCCTCTTCAACCGAAGTGGTGGTCACCCCTACTGCTGGCCCTTCCACCTCAGTTTACCAGGGTTCTGGCCGTCCCCCTGAACAAGGCCAATCTCTTGGGCTTATTCCTGTCTCAGTGGTATCCTTAACTCTCACAACCGGTCATAGGGCAGGGAAACCTGGAAAGTCTCTCCCTATTATGAGTTCATAGTGGAGATTTGTGGCGACTGCCACTTCGTGGGTCCACCTGCCGGCCACCGTGGTTAGAGACACCAGCACGGTGGGGTAGTCTTTCAAGTCTCCATGAATGCACATCACCCCAACTTTCCGGCCAGTATACTCAGCGGACCGCACCAGGTTAGCCCTTACCAGGGTCACCAAGCTCCCTGAGTCCAACAGCACCTCCGCTTGAGTGTTTCCCACATCCACCTGGCACAAGTGGTCTAGAGCCTCCGGGGTACCTGTGGCCCACAGTTTCCTAGCATAGGGCTCAACCCGATGTGAACACTCAGCCCTGGTGTGGCCAGGTTCCTGACACCACCATCAGATTAACTGGGTCCGGCCCATAGGGGGAACCTCCCGGGGGGTTTCATTGGCTCATACCGGTGGGCCTGGGGTGGGGAGTTCTGGAGTTTGCCTGCCCTCCTCCCAAAAGAACCCCCCTTGAGGTTTTTGGTGGCCTCATAGCGTTCCACCAGGTCCACCATTTCCAAGAGATACCTGGCCGATCCAGTGCTGGAGAGGGGGTGGCAGCACCCTCCAGAATATATCAGCCAATAGTCTATCCAGCATAGCCGTGGACCTCAGCACATCAGGCTGTAGCCACTTTTGCAAAAGGTAAAGAAAGTCATAATACTGGGGTCTCGCGGTCTCAGCCGGCTTAAACCCCCACCGATGTACCCGCTGGACCCGGACCAACACATTCAACCCCAGTCTTGCTAAAATCTCACCCTTTACCGTTTGATCGTCCGGCAAGTCAAAATACACCCGCTGGGACTCTGATGCCAGGAAAGGAGCGACGACCTCAGCCCACTGGTCTCGGGGCAACTTTTCCCTGGTGGCCACTTTATCGTACATCGCCAGGTAGGTTTCGATGTCGTCTGCGGGTGTCATCTTAGGGATCGCTGCACGGACTGCTTTCTGGGCATCGTGGATGCTTGGGGTTGCCCTTGCTGTCTGCAAAGCCATCACATTGGTGCAGGTTGGTCTCTCGCTGCTGCAAATTAGCCTCTATGAGGGCCTTCACAACAGCCTCTATTTTGTCATGGGATACGGGTTGAAATACAGCCGATTTGATGTATGCCCAAAAATGCAAACCAAAAAATATATCGGCATTCACGCCAGCCTCACTGCATTTGCCCACATCCTCCACCAATTGTGGGGATTCGCTCTGGTAGTTAGGACTAGCGGATGCAGTATAGAGGCACAGTAGACAGTTCTTGAATCAAACAACGGTGTTTATTCACACATTGGTGTATAACAAAATGCAGATAAGGTGTATCACAAAACGCAGGTGGCTTGGTGTTTGTTCACACACAAGGAAAGTCCATAAACAATAAAAGTCACCTTTTCTCCTGGATGTTAATTCACACCCTGTTAGCCGTTCAGCCTCATCAAGTCCATAGGCCACCTGTTCGCCTTAAGAGGGGTCTGAGTCCTCCAGCATGGCTCAAACATGAAATCCCAGCACAGCCCTCAGTTCATAGCACAATGACTCGTGAGAGGGAGGTAAATCCACACACCTGGCAGTGCTGGCTGGTTTTTATGGTATATACACTCGCCTAAAGAATTATTAGGAACACCATACTAATACGGTGTTGGACCCCCTTTTGCCTTCAGAACTGCCTTAATTCTACGTGGCATTGATTCCACAAGGTGCTGATAGCATTCTTTAGAAATATTGGCCCATATTGATAGGATAGCATCTTGCAGTTGATGGAGATTTGAGGGATGCACATCCAGGGCACGAGGCTCCCGTTCCACCACATCCCAAAGATGCTCTATTGGGTTGAGATCTGGTGACTGTGAGGGCCATTTTAGTACAGTGAACTCATTGTCATGTTCAAGAAACCAATTTGAAATGATTCAAGCTTTGTGACATGGTGCATTATCCTGCTGGAAGTAGCCATCAGAGGATGGATACATGTTCTCATTCTGGTTACGCCAAATTCGGACTCTACCATTTGAATGTCTCAACAGAAATCGAGACTCATCAGACCAGGCAACATTTTCCCAGTCTTCAACAGTCCAATTTTGGTAAGCTCGTGCAAATTGTAGCCTCTTTTTCCTATTTGTAGTGGAGATGAGTGGTACCCGGTGGGGTCTTCTGCTGTTGTAGCCCATCCGCCTCAAGGTTGTGCGTGTTGTGGCTTCACAAATGCTTTGCTGCATACCTCGGTTGTAACGAGTGGTTATTTCAGTCAACGTTGCTCTTCTATCAGCTTGAATCAGTTGGCCCATTCTCCTCTGACCTCTAGCATCCACAAGGCATTTTTGCCCACAGGACTGCCGCATACTGGATGTTTTTCCCTTTTCACACCATTCTTTGTAAACCCTAGAAGTGGTTGTGCGTGAAAATCCCAGTAACTGAGCAGATTGTGAAATACTCAGACCGGCCCGTCTGGCACCAACAACCATGCCACGCTCAAAATTGCTTAAATCACCTTTCTTTCCCATTCTGACATTCAGTTTGGCGTTCAGGAGATTGTCTTGACCAGGACCACCCCCCTAAATGCATTGAAGCAACTGCCATGTGATTGGTTGACTAGATAATTGCATTAATGAGAAATAGAACAGGTGTTACTAATAATTCTTTAGGTGAGTGTGTGTGTATATATATATATATATATATATATATACACACACACACACTCACCTAAAGAATTATTATCATATATATAACACTGCCTCCTCTGCAGCAGATAGTCCATGTACATAAAACGTGTTGAAAAGATATCACAAAATGGCAGTATGCATAGAATGGTGGTTCAACTGTTCAATCTTGTCATTCAACATAAAATGGTGGGTATATTTTTCTCTTGAGTATCTGTACTCTCACTTTAAGTTATTTAAGCACTTTATGATCTTTCTGAGAGGTATATCTGAGGTCTAACTAATAGTTCACTTGCTGAATTTGATCGCAATTTGAAATATGCAGTTAGCAGTAGCTATTTGCAGATTGGCTGAGTATGATCTGGTATGGTTGTATGCAATTTGGATTGCAATATGGAATTTGAATTTGGATTGTGAACTTTGTAGTTTGCAATTGGTGGAACTGTAAGTAAACACATATATAACTGGTTTAGTATACAGTTCTTATCACTATATTAACAGTAGGAACATTATATAACTGTTTTAAATACCTATTTTGGCCCCTCTGCTTCCATAAAATACAGCTCTTAGTGGAGTGAATGTCTGTTCAGCTTCTCTCTCTGGTGAATAATAATTTCTAGCAGCTCCTGCTAGGGAATTTCCCACACAGGCTGTGTGTGAGGCTGTGATTGGCCAAGACTTCTGCTGTGTGTGAGGCTGGCTGTGATTGGTCTAAACTCCTGCCCAGCAACAACAGTTTAACTCTGCTTCCTGTTGTTTCTGCTGTGTCATTGAGCTTACCTCACATCCATATAATGAATCTTAAAGGCATATTATCTTTTCTGCTTCTGTGAACACAATATATATAACAGTTATATTACATCCAAACATGAAGTCACTGTAAATAACTCTGCTTTTGTCTTTAACACACAAACATAGGAACTGTATTAAGGTTATTGGCAGGTCTAGCTGCATAAACATATAAGCTATATTACCAACCTAGGACAGGTCTTAGCTGGCCAGCTACACTCCCACCAAAATTACCTATAATTATATGTTCTCAGTAGTTCTCATGAATTTGAGGAATTTTCCATCATGTTCTCAACTCTCAAGTGTCTTTTATCACTCAAGTAGAACAACTAACTTCTGTATAGGACGTTTCAAACTTGAGTGGCGTAGTGAGACGTTTTCATTTCTTCATTCTTCACATGAAACTGGTGTAACATCTTTTCAACGTCACACATGACCGCTACGGGATACTTTCTGAATCTACAGAGTACATCAGGCAAAGTGTTTGTAAGATCTGGTCCTTTTAGTAGATGATCATTCAATGAAACACCATTATACTTTGCTGAGCAATTAAATACCACTCTAATTTTATCTGGTTTCTTTGAGTGGTAGACACCTTGATGTGGGATGTACCACACTTCTCCTTCTTTAGGCTGATTATTAACTTTCTCTGCATGTCCTTCTTCAAGGATGCCTTCCATGAATTTCAAATAATCATTATACAGTTTGGAATCTCTTCCCATCCTTTTCTTCAAACATTTCAATCTTGCTAGGTCAAGATTTCTGTTATTTGGCAGACGAGGTCGTTCTCTAAAAGGTAAGGGCATTTCAAGATGACCTTGTTGATCGAACTTTAAGTCTTCTTGGGATACACTCTTCTCTTTAGAACACATGTCTGCAAAGTCGGATTCAAGGATCTTAATTACTTTTGCTGGACTTACAGTTGGTAACTCTTTAAAAGATATTCGATGACACGATCCTGTCACCTGTCTTGAGTTTGCGATCTGCTGTTTTCCTCCAACACCCCATCCTAGATCATTTTGAAAAGTGTAGGGTTCACCCTTTCCTCCTGTGATTACCTTTCATGGTACCACGGTTTCGGGATCGTAACCTATCAACAGTCCAACACCAAACTCCTTCAGCGTGGACATTTCATGAGATATGACAGATAGGTGCTCCCATTTATTGGCTGTTTCACAGGTAGGTATGTGATCTCGATCTAGAGGTATATCATCTTTTTTATAAGCTGGAGGAAGATTTAATGTGCAGTTTGAATGAAGTCCTCTAACTCTCAGTCCTTTGACCCTTTGACTGTTCACTAATGTGTCTCTCCCCGTCATTGTGGTGAGTTTGAGCCTCACTGGTTCTGTAGCCACTTGTAATTTCTTGCAGATTTCTTGATCAATAAAAGTACGTCACTCTGGGCATCTAGTAGCGCATAGGCATATACCTTCTTGTTCCTCCTTTTAGGATTTGAAATGCACACTGGAACAACCATTGATGTGCCATTGCTTTCTCTTTCCCTCACTCTGCAAGAGAATACCGATACTTTATTTTCTTCCTCAGCATCTTTAGGTATTGAGGATTTATCTTTCTGTGTACGTTCTTCATGTAGTGGTGTAGGATGGCGTCCTTTGCAAACTCTGCATGTGGCCTTTTTCTTACACTCCTTAGTAACATGGCCTTTTCTTAGACATCCCGAACACAGTTGGTTATCCAGTACAAATTTTTTCTTTTCATCTGGGGACTTCTCCTTCAATTGTTGGCACTTGTGTATGGAGTGGTTCTCTCCACAGAACATACACTTAAAGGTAGTCTGAAGATTTGTCGGTTCCGTCTTTCTACTGATCCCAGTAGTGACTTTGGACTTGCTCTCGTAGGTATCTGGACCTTTAGCTGCTGTGTTGGTTGCAAAGCTGGTTGCTCTTGCACGTCTTATCTCTCTTGCAGGCCTTTCTTCTAAGGATTTTAAGACGTAAGATGATGTTACTGGATTACATGCTATCAGTGCTTCCTCGTTGACGAACTCAGAGAACTCTTTAACCACCTCCCGTCCGCCCATAGGATATAAACGTCCGGGAGGTGGTTCTCTATTTCTGAACGGACGTTCCAGAACGTCCGTTCAGAAACTGCAGCTGCACGCTAATTGTGCAGCTGCTGATCGGGTTGCCCGCTGTCAGTGACAGCAGGGAAATCCAGAGAGAAGGCAGGGACAGTGCCCAGGTGTCCCTGCCTTCTAGATCGCTGCATACACAGCGCTGTGTATGCAGAGCAGGAAGCGCTATGCGCTTCCTGTTCCGGCCCGGCGGTCATGTGACCGCCGGGAACGGAGAGTGCTGGAGCTGTGTGAGGTCTTTCACAGACCTCGATCAGCCCTGCACTGAGGCTGTACAGCCTCTCTGGGGTGTGTATTTCTCCTGTAACTGGGGCTACTATGTCAGCCCCAGTTACAGGAGAAATCAACAGTGAAAAAAAAAAAAGAAAAAGTGAAGTAAATGTCCCCCAGAGGTCTTGTATGACCTTATGGGGGACAAAAAGTGTAAAATAAAAAATAAATAAATAAAGGGTTGAAAAAATAAAATAAAAGAAATGTTTCACATGTAAAAAAAAAAAATCCCCAAGTAAGGAATACATTTTTTTTTTTAAATAGAAAAAATAAAATACACATATTTGGTATTGCCGCGTCCGTAAAAACCAGCTCTATAAAAATATCACATGAACTAACCCCTCGGGTGAACACCGTAAAAAAAAAAACTGTCAAAACAAGCAATTTTTGTCACCTTACATTACAAAAAGTGCAACACCAGGTGATCAAAAGTGCGTATGTCCCACAAAATGGTACCAATAAAACAGTCACCTCATCCCGCAAAAAATGAGCCCCTACATAAGAAAATCTCTCAAAAAATAAAAAAACTATAGCTCTTAGAACATGGAGACACTAAAACATCATTTTTTTTGTTTCAAAAATGCTATTATTGTGTTAAAGTGAAATAAATAAAAAAAAGTATACATATTAGGTATTTCTGCGTCCGTAAAAACCAGCGCTATAAAAATATCACATGACCTTACCCCTCAGGTGAACACCGTAAAAAAAAAAAAAAAAAGCGGTGTCAAAACAAGCAATTTTTGTCACCTTACATCTCAAAAAGTGCAACACCAAGTGATCAAAAACGCGTATGTCCCACAAAATGGTACCAATAAAACCGTCACCTCATCCCGCAAAAAATGAGCCCCTACATAAGAAAATCTCTCAAAAAATAAAAAAAACTATAGCTCTCAGAACACGAACACATTAAAACATAATTTTTTTGCTTCAAAAATGCTACTATTGTGTAAAACTTTAATAAATAAGAAAAAGTACACATATTAGGTATCTCCACGTCTGTAAAAAATCTGCTCTATAAAAATGTCACTTGACTGAACCCCTCAGGTGAACGCTGTAAAAATAAATAAATAGAAACTGTGCTAAAACAACCAATTTTTTGGTCACCTTGCCCCATAAAGTGTTATAATAAATGATCAAAAAATCATATGTACCCAAAAATAGTAGCAATTAAACTGGAACCTTATCCCCTAGTTTCCAAAATGGGATCACTTCTTGGGAGTTTCTACTGTAAGGGTGCATCAGGGGGCTTCAAATGGGACATGGCATCTAAAAACCGTATGGCATAACTTTCCTTCTGCGCCCTGCCGTGTGCCCGTACAGCAGTTTACGACCACATGTGGGGTGTTTCTGTAAACTACAGAATCAGGGCCATAAATATTGAGTTTGGTTTGGCTGTTAACCCTTGCTTTGTAACTGTAAAAAAATTATTAACATGGAAAATCTGCCAAAAAAGTTACATTTTGAAATTGTATCTCTATTTTCCATTAATTCTTGTGGAACGCCTAAAGGGTTAACAAAGTTTGTAAAATTGGTTTTAAATAACTTGAGGGGTGTAGTTTCTACAATGGGGTCATTTATGGGGGTATCCACTATGTAGGCCCCACAAAGTGACTTCAGACCTGAACTGGTCCTTAAAAAGTGGGTTTTGGCAATTTTCTTAAAAATTTGAAGAATTGCTTCTAAACTTCTAAGCCTTCTAACGTCCTAAAAAAATAAAATGACATTTCCAAAATGATGCCAACATAAAAGTAGGCATATGGGGAATGTTAAGTAATAAATATTTTATGAGGTATCACTTCCTGTTTTAAAAGCAGAGAAATTTAAATTTAGAAAATTGCGAATTTTTCCAAATTTTTGGTAAATTTGGGATTTTTCCATAAATAAAGGTGAAATATTTTGACTCAAATTTATGATTATCATGAAGTACAATGTGTCACGAGAAAACAATCTCTGAATGACTTGGATAAGTAAAGGCGTTCCAAAGTTATTGCCACATAAAGTGAGATATATCAGTTTTGCAAAATTAGGCCTGGTCAGGAAGGGGGCAAATGGCCCAGATGGCAAGTGGTTAAAACTTGGGAAGTTCTTACCTAGATTTAACTGTTTAGTCACATAGCGATTCCATCTAGAAGCCACTTTTTCATGTAGTATGTTAGCATCCTGTGGTTTTCTAGATAGTCGTTCAGTACTTCTAGTCCTAGAACATGTGGGATGGCATTGCTGGATGCTTGCAGGAAGTCACCATACTTTTGGAGTCTGAAGTGTTCTTTAGGACCTATTGTAGGCCAGTTATTCAGTTTCTCTCTAAAGGCTCTTTGTACTAAGAAAGGATGACCATATCTTGCATTTAATTTTTCCCAAGCTTGCTTGTAGGCTTCTTCGTCTCTTCTATAGAAGTTACCTTCAAGAACTTCCTTTCCTTCCCCACCAACATATCTCTGAAGGTAGAATAACTTGTCAACTGGACTGAAGCAATGATGCTCAATGATCATTTCAAAGCTTGCCTTCCACTCTATGAACTTTAGTAGGTCTCCTGAAAATACAGTAGGTTCCGGAACGGGAAGTCAAGTCAGGACTGTTCTCTGTGGTCTTACTGGGACAATGGTTGTAACATTCCCCTGACCATTGCAGTGACATCTAGGAATAGAATCATCCAGTTCTATTTTCTCATTTAGTTCTGAATTAGGGGAGTCCTCTTCTTCATTTTTTCCGTTAGAGTTAGAAGGTAAGTTCCCACACCTTTTTCCTAACACTGGATTAGGTCTCTCTTTGTCTTTCTAAGCAGGGATGGAAGGATAATGACTTATTTCCTCACTAAATGCTGGAGATTTCCTTCCTTTCCCCTGGGCGTATGGAGTAAAATAGCAGTCTGCCTCTTCACTTAGTACAGATTTGAACCTATGACTACTCTGATTCATATCCTCTTCGTGTACTCTGAATCTGACTTCTATGATCTTAACTTCTTTCTGCCTTTCCAGACTTTTCATCTCAGCTTCCATTTGATGGCCCTTTGCCTCCATTTGATGGCGCTTTGCCTCGATGGAAGCTTCCATCTCAATTTCTGCTGTTTTGACAGCAAGTTGTTTAACCAATTCCTTTCTTTTGGCTGAAGTTCTTGAGGATTCTGATATGTGGGTGGCACTTCTGCTAGCGAAGGAAGTCCCACTTGAGATTGTGGTTCCCCCTAAGGACCTAGCATAGTCTCTCATAAGGAGCTTGTTCATAATCCTTCTTGCTTTAACTTCATCATAGTTTTCTGCAGATGATCGTTCTCTCATAAGCTTTACTAAATATTTAGTGACCGCAGTACATGTGTCCATGTTCTTTACAATGTCCTGGGAAGGTGTCGTAGGCGACCGCAGGTTGACATATGCTGCCATAAGCTCTGATTCAGATTTTTATACCATCTCTACCATATCACTCAAGTTCCCTTTTATACTTTCTTGTTTTAACTTTCCATGAATGCCTTTAATGTATAATTTCAACTTCTCATACATTCTGGCAAACTTTTTTCCTTTTAATGCCGCTTCTTGCTCCAAATTTCCCAGCATCTTTGGGGTCAGTTTTCTTAAACGTGATGAACGTCTTAGTTCATTTGCTTGGGCTATATTGGTTTGAGGCAAGACTAATGCTGCATCAGACTCTTCTACCTCAGACAGGTCCCCATGCTCTTCAACTTCTACTCTATCTATCTTTGTATCCTCTAACAGTAGCATGGTTAAACTAGGCTCAGACATTTTTACTTTAAATGCTATAACAATCAATACGAATATTAAAGGAACTTTCACTTTAAATGCAATATTGACAAATGCAGAAATAGATAACTTTCACTTTAAATGTAACAGCGATAAATGCAGGCAATAAATGACTTTCACTTTAAATACTTTAGAGTCCGCGTACTACAAACTGTCCTTTGTTTTACTTTAAAGTCACTTATTTCTGAACACAAAAAAATGTCTCTTTATGCCAAAACCTATGTGCAATGATAAGTAATAAAAGGAAAGCTCTGACCTCATTCTGAAGAGCAGGAACAAATGTCAGTCTTAAAGGAAACGTGTCTTTTCTTGATGTGATGCGATGCTCTGCGCTGACTTGCAATGCTCTGCGATGACTTCCGATTCTCTGTGATGACTTGGAATGCTCTAAGATGACTTAAAAGGAAAAAGTCTGGTACCGTGTTAGGCAATAGAAAACTAGTTTAGTGCTCTCATTAAGAGAAACAAAATAAGAGTATTGCAGGTTTGATACCTTATAATGGCTAACAAAAATAGAAGTAATGATGTTACATAGCGAGCTTTCGAGACATCACCAGTCTTTTCATCAGCAATATATATACAATAAGAACAGAGGCATGGGGGAATGACTGGACATTTGAAAAAAAAAAACAGAACAACATATTAAATATCTTGAGAATGAGTCCTTAATTATCTTACAGATAAGGGGTGTGAAAGTTTTATGGTTACTAAATTGATGTTAACTCAGAGACCTGGTGCCCCGACTATGTCTATAGAAGACTCTTTAGATCTTGTAGTGTGTCATAAATCCCGGGGACAAATTCAGTCTAGTATTCAAAGTGTAAAGCAGTGTTATAAATTTGTATTCCCAAATTCTTCTAGCTTTTTAGGATTTGAAGTTACCTTTTAATATGAAAACTTTCATGTGTTCTACATTGTGTCCTGGGCTACAGAAATGCTTAGCCACAGGAAAGTGTAGCTTCTTCTCTTTAATTGTGTGGCGGTGGGACCTCATCCTTGCATTGAGTGTCTGTCCTGTTTCTCCAACGTAGAGGCCTCCAACAGGACATTTAGTGCAGAGAATCAGATAAACAACATTAGATGTAGAACATGTGAATGTCCCAGGGATCCTACAGTCCTGCTGTGTGTTGGGGATCCGGATCTTATCTGTTGTCATTATATTGGAACAGGTTTTGCATCTTCTTATATTACAGGGATGGGTTCCTTTTTCTGTGGTACATGGCCTTGAACTTGATCTGATCAGAATGTTCCTTAGATTTGGAGGTTGTCGGTAAGCTAGTAAGGGGGGATCTGGGAAGATTGTTTTTAGTCGTTCATCCTTACGTAGGACATGATGTAATTTTTTTTGCAGTTTTCCTCAGTACTTCTAGTTGTGGGATGTAGGTCACAACCAGAGGTATGCGCTGGTTCTGTTTCTTTTCATTGTATTGGAGAAGTTGACTTCTGGGGATCTTGGTGGCTCTTGTGATCTGATCTTCAATTGAAGAAGGATGATAGCCCTGGTGTAAAAATTTCCTTTTCAGATATTGTAAATGCTCATCCCTGTCTGATGAGCTGGAGCAGATTCGGTTATAATGTGACAAACCACCCGCCAATCCCGTCGTACTATGCCACAGGTGCCATACAGGTCTCGTCCACTAGAGACTTCTGGAGGTGAATCCACTGTGAGCACAGTAGACGTTTAAGATTGGATGATGTGCGCATACATGATAAAATCAGAAAAATAAAAATTATCGATTTCACGCTGGAAATCAGATTAATTTGCTGCCACCACTCTTCGTATTGAATCGGGGCGAAGAGACCCTGGCTAGCTAATCCTAAAGGGAAGAAACGGTTATTTGCAACCTAGCTAACCAATTAACAATTTAGAAAAATAAGACAATGCGGTAGTATGTCTCCTCTGAGGACAGATGACTTGCGATGCTCTGTGATGACTTGCGATGCTCTGTGATGACTTGCGATGCTCTGTGCAGACTTGCGATGCTTTGTGCAGACTTGCGGTGCTCTGTGCAGACTTGCAATCCGCTGGCTTGCTGCTGCAGGCTTTGGGCCTAGTAATGGGAAACTAGCTGGCTGCAGTACGTAGATAGTGGTGCGGGCACGCTAGCTTTGGCCTCCCACCATGCATCTTTTTCTCTCTCTCTCTAGGGATCGCAGGAGGGTTGGCGCTCTTTCTCTGACTATTTTGCCTTTGCCATTCTGACACTTTAAGAGTCGGCTGCAGTTTGACTAATGCACACGTTCTATGGCCTCTAGGGTAGCTCCACTGAGGTGTCTTTACTTGCTCACTCAGGGAACAGTTGCTGCGCGGCGGTATATGCTTGTGCTCTGCTGCTCTAATGCGCTCTTTACTGAGCAAGTTGAGGAGCGCTATCACTTCGCCCTCTGAGGGTAATAGTTCCACTGTGAGAGGCGCAGCACTATGAAGTGCCTTTTGCGCTGTGCCATTAGAAGAATTCTGATATCTCTGACTTTTTAGTCTAACCAGACTGTCTATTACTCTGTAATTCCTATGGAAAAAGTAGGTTTAACCACTTTACATCCAGGCCATTTGCCCCCTTCCTGACCAGGCCTAATTTTGCAAATCTGACATATCTCACTTTATGTGGTAATAGCTTTGGAACACTTTTACTTATCCAAGCCATTCAGAGATTGTTTTTTCGTGACACATTGTACTTCATGATAGTCAAACATTTGAAACAATATATTTCTCCTTTATTTATGAAAAAATCCCAAATGTACCAACATTTTAAAAATTTGCAATTTTCAAAATTTCAATTTCTCTGCTTTTAAAACAGAAAGTGATACCTCATAAAATATTTTTTACTTAACATTCTCCATATGTCTACTTTATGTTGACATCATTTTGGAAATGTCATTTTGTTTTTTTTTAGGACATTAGAAGGCTTAGAATTTTAGAAGCAATTCTTACATTTTTTAAGAAAATTGGCAAAACCCACTTTTTAAGGACCAGTTCAGGTCTGAAGTCACTTTGTGGAGCTTACATAGTGGAAATCCCCCATAAATGACCCCATTGTAGAAATTACACCCCTCAAGTTATTTAAAACTGATTTTACTAACTTTGTTAACCCATTAGGTGTTCCACAAGAATTAAAGGAAAATGGAGATCAAATTTTTAAATTTCACCTTTTTGGCAGATTTTCCATTTTAATCCATTTTTTTATTTAACACATCGAGGGTTAACAGCCAAACAAAACATAATATTTATTACCCTGATTCTGCGGTTTACAGAAACACCCCACATGTGGTCGTAAACTGATGTAAGGGTGCACGTCAGGGCGCAGAAGAAAAGGAGCGCCACATGGTTTTTGAAAGGCAGATTTTGCTGGACTGGTTTTTAGATGCTATGTCCCATTTGAAGCCCCCCTGATGCACCCTTACAGTAGAAACTCCCAAAAAAGTGACCCCATTTTGGAAACTTGGGGATAAGGTGCCAGTTTTATTGGTACTATTTTTGGGTACATATAGTTTTTTAAATCATTCATTATAACACTTTATGGGGCAAGGTAAACAAAAAATTGGTTGTTTTAGCACAGTTTTTAGCTATTTATTTTTACAGCATTCACCTGAGGGGTTAGGTCATGTGACATTTTTATAGAGCAGATCGTTACGGATGAGGCGATACCTAATATGTATACTTTTTCTTATTTATTAAGTTTTACACAATAATAGAATTTTTGAAACAAAAAAATGATGTTTTAATGTGTCCATGTTCTGAGAGCTATAGTTTTTTTAATTTTTTAAATGATTTTCTTATGTAGGGGATAATTTTTTGCGGGATGAGGCAACGGTTTTATTGGTACCATTTTGTGGGACATACGCCTTTTTGATCACTTGGTGTTGCAATTTTTGTGATGTAAGGTGACAAAAATAGCTTTTTTTGACAGTTTTTTTTTTTACGGTGTTCACCCGAGGAATTAGGTCATGTGATATTTTTATAGAGCTGGTTGTCACGGTCACAGCGATACCTAATATGTATACATTTTATTTATTTATTTCACTTTAACACAATAATAGCATTTTTGAAACAAAAAAATGATGTTTTAATGTGTCCATGTTCTGAGAGCTATATTTTTATTTATTTTTTGAGCGATTTTGTTATGTAGGGGCTCAGTTTTTGCGGGATGAGGTGACGGTTTTATTGGTACCATTTTGTGGGACATATGCCTTTTTGATCACTTCCTGTTGCACCTTTTGTGATGTAGGGTGACAAAAATAGCTTTTTTGACAGTTTTTATTTTTATTTTGGTTTATTTTTATTATGGTGTTTATGGGACAGGGTGTATATGTGATACATTTATAGAGCCGGCCGTCATGAACGTGGAAAAACCAAATATGTCTATTTATTTTATTTATTAATTTTTTTATTTTACACTTTGGTCCCACATAAGGTCATACAAAACCTCTGGGGGACATTTAAATTCCCATTATTATTTTTTTCACTATTGATTTCTCCTGTAACTGGGGCTGACATAGTAGCCTTAGTTACAGGGGAAATACACCCCCCAGAGAGGCTGTACAGTGGTATACTGCACTGTACAGCCTCAGTGCAGGGCTGATCGAGGTCTGTGAAAGACCCGACAGCTCATGCACTCTCCCAGCCCCGCCGGGCCGGAACAGGAAGCGCTTAGCTGTGGGAGCGCTGTGTATACAGCGATCTAGAAGTCAGGGACCCCTGGGAACTGTCCCTGCCTTCTCTCTAGGTTGCCCTGCTGTCACTGACAGCAGGCACCCCGATCTGCAGCTGCACGATTAGCGTGCAGCTGCGATCTCTGAATGGACGTTCAGAAACGTCCATTCAGAGATAGAGAACCAACTCCCGGACGTTTATAGTCAAAAGGCGGACGGGAGGTGGTTAAAGAGCACACCAAATGCTTGAAATAACTTCTTTATTAACTTCAACTTTTCTTCATATATATATAACACTGCCACCTCCGCAGCAGATAGTCCATGTACATAACACATGTTGAAGAGATATCACAAAATGTCAGTATGCATAAGATGGTGGTTCAACTGTTCAATCTAGTCATTTAACATAAAATGGTGGGTATATTTCTCTCTTGAGTATCTGTACTCTCACTTTAAGTTATTTAAGCACTTTATGATCTCTCTGAGAGGTATATCTGAGGTCGAACTAATAGTTCACTTGTAGAATTTGGTCACAATTTGCAATATGCAGTTAGCAGTAACTATTTGCAGATTGGTTGAGTATGATCTGTATGGTTGTATGCAATTTGGATTGCAATATGGAATTTGAATTTGGATTGTGAACTTTGTAGTTTGCAATTGGTGGAACTGTAAGTAAACGCACATATAACTGGTTCAGTATACAGTTCTAATTACTATATTAACAGTAGAAACATTATATAACTGTTTTAAATACCTATTTTGGCCCCTCTGCTTCCATAAAACACAGCTCTTAGTGGAGTAAATGTCTGTTCAGCTTCTCAATCTGGTGAATAATTTCTAGCAGCTCCTGCTAGGGAATTTCCCACACAGGCTGTGTGTGAGGCTGTGTGTGAGGCTGGCTGTGATTGGCCAAGACTTCTGCTGTGTATGAGGCTGGCTGTGATTTGTCTAGACTCCTGCCCAGCAACAACAGTTTAACTCTATGCTTCCTGTTGTTTCTGCTGTGTCATTGAGCTTACCTCACATCCATATAATGAATCTTAAAGGCATATTATATTTTCTGCTTCTGTGAACACAATATATATATTTATATAGTTATATGAAATCCAAACATGAAGTCACTGTAAATAGCTCTGATTTTGTCTTTAACACACAAACATAGGAACTGTATTAGGGTTTTTGGCAGGTCTAGCTGCATAAACATATAAGCTATGTTAGAAACCTAGGACAGGTCTTAGCTGGCCAGCAACACTGGCCCCCAATCTATATTCTAGTTCATCCCAAAGATTTTTGATGGGGTTAAGGTCATGGCTTTGTGTGATCCAGTCAAGTTCTTCCACACCACACTCACCCAACCATACCTTTATAGGCCTTGCTTTGCTCACTGGGGAACAGTTACGCTAGAACAGAAAGGGGCCTTCCCAAACTGTTTCCAGAAAATTAGAAGCATGCAATTGTCCAAAATGTCTTGGTATGCTGAAGCATTAAGATTTCACTTCACTGGAAAAAAGGAGCCAGGGGCGGAATTACCACCGCAGCAGCTGTAGTGCAGTTTTAGGGGGGCCAGGGTGATAATGGAAGTCTGTCATCCATTACAGCTGGGCCTCATTTCCTGGCTTGTGTGCCCCCAGCAGGTGCTATACATTGACATTATCGTGCCTGGTGGGCTGAGTAGAAGAGCACATTGAGGATTAGCTTGTGCGCTCTCTCAGTCCAGCAGGTGCGATTACATCACTGCATCATGTCTGCTGGGGAGAACAGGATAGGCTCCATTCATCAGGCGAACAGGATTAGGTGAGTATTAGTTTTTTTTTTTTTACTTACACCACAGGGGCTTCATTAGTGTAAGGGGGAGCATTACTGTGTGGAGGGCACTAAGGAGGACCATTACTGTGTGGGAGCCACTAAGGAGCATTCTACTTTGTAAGGGCACTAAGAGGGCATAACTACTGTGTAGGAGCACTAAGGGGTATAACTACTGAGTGGGTGTGGGGTTGTATGGTGATTGTGAACAGTCTTGACTAGCTGCAGGAGGGAGGTGGCCAGGAGGTTGTTTGGGCGGAGGCCCCATTCAAAAATTTACTATAGAGCCCAGCCTTTTCCAGTTATGCTCCTGTAAGGAGCCTTGACTAACCACTGAAAAACCACCCATAACATGTTCCCTCCTCCACCAAACTTTATAGTTAAACAATACAGTTAGGTAGGTAATGTTCTCGTGGCATTCACCAAACCCTGACTCATCCATCAGAGTGCCATATAGAGAAGTGTGGATCTTATTTCCAGAAAACACATTTCCACTGCTTCTGAGTCCAGTGGCAGCGTACTTTACACCACTCCATCCAACACTTGGCTAGCATTGTGTTTGGTAATGCAAGGCTTGCAGCAGCTGCTCTGCCATGGAAACTCATACCACGAAGCTGCTGGCACAGCACGGTTTTTGTGCTCATGTTAAAGCTAGGGAGGGTTAGGACTCTGCAGTTACTAAGGCCTCTTGCACACGAACATGTGCGCCCCGTGGTCGTGCTTCGGTCCGCAAAATGCGGGCCGCAATGCACGAACGCTGTCCGTGGGGCAGCCGCAGCGGATCGTGGACCCATTCACTTTAATCGGTCTGCGATCCGGCCGTTCCGTGAAAAGATAGGACATGTTCTATCTCTTTGCGGAACGGAAGTACGGGATGAAAACCCACGGAAGAACTCTGTAGTGTAAGAGGCCTAAATCAGCAGAGCACTGGTGACTTTTATGCACTATGCACCTTCGCACTCTGCTCTGTAATTTTATATGGTCTCTTTGGAACGACACGTTATTTCACAAATGTTTGTAAAGGCAGGCTGCATACAGTAGATAGACAGACAGAGAGATTTAATATTTTATGTTAAAAATATTAAATGTTTTATTAAGGTGATTATATAATAGTATGTACAGATATAAAGTACAACAATAGAAATCCTTTTATGTGTTTCAATCGCATTGCTGAGAAAAAGGAGGTTTTAATATATTCAAATAAGCCTCTAGGAGCAACGGGGGCGTTGTTGTTAAGTCTAGAGTCTCTGCTCTCTCTGCAGCTGTCCCATCCTCTGCACAGGGCCGGGCAGTGTAAACATTATCACACCTGGTCCTGTCAATGAAAGTGCAGAAGGTGCAGCGGTTGTGCAGAGAGCTGATCCTCTAGGTGTAACTAAAATGCTGGACTTTGTTTTCTGGTCCCTCTAGACATGTAGAAAATGACCCCTTAACCAATCATTCACTGACACCGGTGACCGTAGGTAATGTTAATAAATCTGAAGGTCGCCAACTTTTTCCGACACTCAGAGTATTTGCCTTAAAAGTTAAGCAAATACGTTACTTATCTACAGTAGCCTCCTCCATGCTGCATTCACATTTCTCAGTCTCCATCTCTCAACGTTCCCTGCTGTGTCAGTGTCTGTATTGAACTCTCGTCTTGGATAATTAACACCAGGGATGTTTATAATCTTTAAATCAGAGTATGGCCTTATAGGAACTCCAGGGATCTCAAGTCTCCCGGACTTTCAGGGAGTCTCCCTCTATTAGATAGCGGCTCCCTGACACCCACATGTGAAACAATATATCCCGGAAAGGTTTACTGATAGCAGAGCAGAGAGATAAGAGAAGTGACAGGACAGAATTTAGATTACAGGTTGAATTAACCCTTTAGGGTCAAATTGGCTTCTCAAGGAGATATATACACTGCGTGCAGAATTATTAGGCAAATGAGTATTTTGACCACATCATCCTCTTTATGCATGTTGTCTTACTCCAAGCTGTATAGGCTCGAAAGCCTACTACCAATTAAGCATATTAGGTGATGTGCATCTCTGTAATAAGAAGGGGTGTGGTCTAATGACATCAACACCCTATATTAGGTGTGCATAATTATTAGGCAACTTCCTTTCCTTTGGCAAAATGGGTCAAAAGAAGGACTTGACAGGCTCAGAAAAGTCAAAAATAGTGAGATATCTTGCAGAGGGATGCAGCACTCTTAAAATTGCAAAGCTTCTGAAGCGTGATCATCGAACAATCAAGCGTTTCATTCAAAATAGTCAACAGGGTCGCAAGAAGCGTGTGGAAAAACCAAGGCGCAAAATAACTGCCCATGAACTGAGAAAAGTCAAGCGTGCAGCTGCCAAGATGCCACTTGCCACCAGTTTGGCCATATTTCAGAGCTGCAACATCACTGGAGTGCCCAAAAGCACAAGGTGTGCAATACTCAGAGACATCGCCAAGGTAAGAAAGGCTGAAAGACGACCACCACTGAACAAGACACAAAAGCTGAAACGTCAAGACTGGGCCAAGAAATATCTCAAGACTGATTTTTCTAAGGTTTTATGGACTGATGAAATGAGAGTGAGTCTTGATGGGCCAGATGGATGGGCCCGTGGCTGGATTGGTAAAGGGCAGAGAGCTCCAGTCCGACTCAGACGCCAGCAAGGTGGAGGTGGAGTACTGGTTTGGGCTGGTATCATCAAAGATGAGCTTGTGGGGCCTTTTCGGGTTGAGGATGGAGTCAAGCTCAACTCCCAGTCCTACTGCCAGTTTCTGGAAGACACCTTCTTCAAGCAGTGGTACAGGAAGAAGTCTGCATCCTTCAAGAAAAACATGATTTTCATGCAGGACAATGCTCCATCACACGCGTCCAAGTACTCCACAGCGTGGCTGGCAAGAAAGGGTATAAAAGAAGAAAATCTAATGACATGGCCTCCTTGTTCACCTGATCTGAACCCCATTGAGAACCTGTGGTCCATCATCAAATGTGAGATTTACAAGGAGGGAAAACAGTACACCTCTCTGAACAGTGTCTGGGAGGCTGTGGTTGCTGCTGCACGCAATGTTGATGGTAAACAGATCAAAACACTGACAGAATCTATGGATGGCAGGCTTTTGAGTGTCCTTGCAAAGAAGGGGGCTATATTGGTCACCGATTTGTTTTTGTTTTGTTTTTGAATGTCAGAAATGTATATTTGTGAATGTTGAGATGTTATATTGGTTTCACTGGTAAAAATAAATAATTGAAATGGGTATATATTTGTTTTTTGTTAAGTTGCCTAATAATTATGCACAGTAATAGTCACCTGCACACACAGATATCCCCCTAAAATAGCTAAAACTAAAAACAAACTAAAAACTACTTCCAAAAATATTCAGCTTTGATATTAATGAGTTTTTTGGGTTCATTGAGAACATGGTTGTTGTTCAATAATAAAATTAATCCTCAAAAATACAACTTGCCTAATAATTCTGCACTCCCTGTATGTTAAAGGCATCCCTTCTTCTGCCTCATTCAGTAGCTATATAACTATTGAGAGAGATGTATTTTTTTTTAATACATTTACACATTTAACCCTCCATTTTAATTACATTATTTACCCCAGTGTTAAATTCACCCCCCTTTGATGCGTGTCTTTTTCCTACAGTGGGGTAGATAATTACACACAGGGTTTTAAAGAATAAACTTCCTGACTCAGACCAAGAGCCGACTCAGCGAGTCAGCAAGTGAATCGAAGCATCCGCGCATGCGCATTCCGCAACCTAAGCTTCGGTTCACTTGCTTCTTGTCAGCTCAGCGAATGAACCGAAGATTCGATTCATGAATCGGTTCATTTGAATGAACTGATTCAAATGAACCAATTCATGTGAAAGATCCGAACTTCCCATCTCTAGTTTACTCGCAGTAAACCTTTCCGACAACCTGTAGCAGTGTCCCCTTCTCGGCGCGTGCACACAGTGCAACAAGAAGCCGATGCCAGCAGTCCGCAACGGCACATCAGGCTGAGCCTGTGCGCACGCGCGGGATCTCAAAGCAGGAGGAGGGAGAGGGAGGGAGAGGCGGCGCTGGGCACGAATGGCGATGCGTGCGGCCGGGCACCATGCATCCACAGACCTCCCCTGCTTGGGCACCTTAATTCAGTGATTGACAGGTTAGTAAAACCTGTTTTTCCGCAGAATAAAGCCACAAATAGCTTTTATAAGGCCACCTTAGAAATCAAAATGCTACCCTGGACATGAGCATATGTTTAGCTCACAGGGCTTATAGGTGGTGACAGAATCCCTTTAATCATATACATAAATATGATAATTTGGGGCAGGGTAATGAGCCCAGTCCTCCACACCATAGAGCAAAGTGTGCAGATACTGCACATGTTTGGAAAATGTAATAAAAAGTTTGTGAAAGAAACAAAAAGAAAACCTCCCTGAAATGAGAAGTGCACCTCCCTGAAATTAGTTTTTGCAGGTTGGGATGTCTGGAACTCAGAAAAGTGGCTAGTTAAATGCCTGCTTTAAAGTAGGACTCCATCCAAAGTTTTTATTCTCTAAGGCGTCAAAACCCTACATGATATAAATTGTATTGAAAGTAATCTTACCGGTGACTCTGAGTTTTCCTCTCCCTTCTGGTCCCCAGTTATAATGTGACGACTCTCCGACTCTCCAACTGACACAGCATCTTCTGTGTGGATAGGAAGCCAATTTCTCCATTCATTCCTATGCGAGCCACAGAAAAGAGAGGTCGGGCCTAGCAGTGCACTTGCAACAAGAGGAAACAGGCATGGGGGTGGCTGGACAGGCTGTTACAACCTCTGGGCTTCCTAAAGGACAGCAGAGATGTGCTTTGCCATTTGACTAATAGGCAGTGTAGTGAGGACATGGTATGGCTGACCTGCGATGTCTCTGCTCTATATACAGCCGCCCCACATGAAGGTGCCATGTAGGCCCTCTTCAACTGCAGAAATACAGTACACTTCTTTTACCCCAGATCTATGTGAGTTTACGCTGCAGGTGACTTCTTTCCTCATGAAACATAATTATTTTTCCTTTGATGGTGTATTTTACTTACAACAGGAGGGAGTGTCAATAGGAGCAAAATATTCGCCCTCATTGGCAAACCTCACTCTGGCGTATTGGGAGGAATTGTTCCTTTACAACAGTGACAATCCATTTGGAGAGTGCACGCACTGGTATGGCAGATACATGGATGACCGGCTCCTCGTGTGGCGGCTAGTTTGTAGAATATTGCAGAATATTTAAACAACAATCCATTTAATTTGCGATTCTCCCACTATTACCACACTACTGATATCATGTTTCTAGATCTCAAATTAATGGTTAGGGTGGGTGAGACAATCATGTCCACCACCTTTCACACGCCAACAACAGATAACACTTTTCTCCATGCTGACAGTTTCTACCCACAACATACAAATAAAGCAATAGCTGTGGGTGAGCTCATTCACGCCAAAAGAAATGGCAGCTCATCAGAGGCATATGAGGTGGAGACCAGTAACACCATTAAGAGATTACAGAAGTGGTGATATAAGAATTCACAACTAGACTAGAAATCAGAATTATTACAAGATAAAGCAAAGAGGATTTTAGTGATACGAGACCCACGGTAGTCCTACAATATAGTAACCAATATGAACATGTGTATCATATTTTTAAAAAAGGGCTGCCAGCTGGTCTACAGACGCCCACCATCTCTCGGTAATATTCTCTCACCCGGCCTATTCCCTCCTAATAAAAGTCACAATAGATCTGTCATGTGGTTGCAGAAGAAAGTTTTTTTTAGGTGCGGTTCACACCCGTGTAGGGTCTGCCAGTTCACACACATTGGTTGCTTGTTTCATGATTCAGAAGTAAAATGTACCTTTCCTATAAAGTCATACATGAATTGTAATTCGGAATATGAAATATATATGATCATGTGTGTGGACGGTCAGGAATGCTACAAAGGGTCCACCTCCAGAAAATTTAAAACCTGCATCCTGTAATATTTATGATTACTTTTACATTAGCATTAGGCAGGGAAACAGCCTGCCGGATCCGTACTAACGCTAGCCCACACGTGCCGCTTGAAGTCCACTCCAGCCACATTCATTATAATAGGGACGGGTCGGAGATGCGGCCGTACAAAACCACATGTCTAATGCATCACGCCATTTTGTTCAGACACATGACAGATCAACTAAAGCATTCAGAGTCATGGGCATAGAGAGGGTCTTCAAATCGCCCCGAGGTGGTGACAGACAGCAGTTGCTGCATAATATAAGGCGTACTGGATTTTTCACTGCCACTCCCATGGTTTCAATAAAAAATAAAAAATAAATTGCTACATCACTGATTTGATTGCATCTGGGGTTACCATTCCAATTTAATTGGTTATAATGTGGTATCTCATACTATTGACATAATGACCCATACATATTTATTTATTTTCACTACATTGGTTTTAATTCACTTCTGTTTGGATTCTAGTTCAAGCCCTTTAAAAGTGTTCTTTCTGCATGTCAGTCATGAGGAAGATGGATTATGGCAAAGCGGTGTGCCCTGGAATGTTTTTAATATGTCTATCCTCAATAAAGCTGGAGATATCTTTTAACCCTTCAGTGCTAGACGAACAATTTACTGGTGTAAGGCTACTTTCACACTTGCGTTAAGTGCGGATCCGTCTGGTATCTGCACAGACAGATCCGCACCTATAAATGCAAACGATGGTATCCGTTCAGTGCGGATCTGTCTGCATAACAGCTTTTTCAAATCTGAGTTTTCACTATCGTGAAAACTCACATCCGACAGTGTATTCTAACACAGAGGCGTTCCCATGGTGATGGGGACGCTTCAAGTTAGAATATACTAAGAACTGTGTACATAACTGCCCCCTGCTGCCAGTTAGAATATACTGTCGAATGTGAGTTTTCACGATCTAACTCAAATCCGATGGTATATTCTAACATAGAGGCGTTCCCATGGTGATGGGGATGCTTCAAGTTAAAATATACCATCGGATTGGAGAAAACTCAGATCCGATGGTATATTAATAGGGACTCCTGACTTTACATTGAAAGTCAATGGGGGACGGATCCGTTTGCAATTGCACCACATTGTGTCAACGTCAAACGGATCCGTCCCCATTGACTTGCATTGTAAGTCAGGACGGATCCGTTTGGCTCCGCACGGCCAGGCGGACACCAAAACGCTGCAAGCTGCGTTTTGGTGTCCGCCTCCAGAGCGGAATGGAGGCGGAACGGAGCCAAACTGATGCATTCTGAACGGCTCCTTATCCATTCAAAATGCATTGGGGATGGACGGATCCGTTTGGGGCCGTTTGTGAGAGCCCTCAAACGGATCTCACAAGCGGAACCCCAAACGCAAGTGTGAAAGTAGCCTAAGCACACTGCCTTAGTGCCATTTCTTCCTAAGGGCAATAGTTTGAGGAAGATCGTTATGGACTGAAACGTTATGTGTGTTGCCGTAGGAGAATAAATTCACACTTTACCCTACTATCCTTTGGAGCGCTGGAATTCTTTTCATATTGTTATGGGGTGGAGTGCCACAAGATATTTTTACGTAATCTTCACAAGAACTTCAGGAACAACAGAAATGATGTTGGCTACTAAGCACAGCATACTCTGGGACACATAACTGTTGTAAAACTGGACTGTGTCTTCAGTGTCTGTCCATGTTTGACCTTATTATGGCTAACTGTCGAATACATTCAACAATAGAATGCCCTATGTCTCAAAGATTGTGTATGACCACATGGCGCAGTTGTGCTGTGATTGAGTACCACGTGGCTGTACAGGCCACAGTGGGTTCTAATTAAACTAATGAAGACCGCATCATTTATGTGGTTTGCATTGTTAATGGTTGCATGTTATTGATGGTGCGTCGCGGCGAATACCAATGTGGATTGACTGCATGGAGTGGTCTTTATTAGTTAAATTAGAGCCCACTGCAGCCCTTACAGCCATGTGACCACACTGTGGCTGGGTTGCAACTGTAACAAACGACCTTGACGTTTGGTCGTACCCTTACAAACTTTTTCCAAGGGTTTGACGTTCTGTTTCTCACTGTGTATCTTGGGCAGGGGCATTGCTAGGGTCTCAAAACATCCAGGGCCCAAGCCCCAATGAATATTGCCCAATTCTCGAAGTCAAACAATCGACCCGCCCCCAACCCCTCCCCCTGCAAACACTAGCACTGAAGACATTTTACTGTACTTGCTATACAGCACTACGTACCTTTCATATCCAGTGCCTCCCAGGTGACATCTCCTCTGATGTAGATCTTCTTTGTCATCATCCTCTCCATTCGGTCCGGACAACTTCTCTCAGCCGCGCCTCGTCTCTTCAGAGTGTGAAACACAGACATCTTAGCTTCCTCACTTTTCTCTACCCCCAAATACTATTCTGAAGAAGAATGAGTGCCACACATAGTAATAGTACTCCTCATAGTCCCACCAATAGTAATTCCCTTCTAGAAAGCCCTCATTAGTAATACTGCCCCCTACAGTGCCCCCAACAGTGATATTGCTCCCTAAGAGTGCCTTTATTAGTAGAAGAGCCCTCCGGTATTAATAATGTCCTTACAGAGCCCCTAGTAGAAATAAGGCCCCCCTATTGTTATCCCAGTGATAATAAAGCTTACTACAGACCCCTCAGCAGTAATAAGACCCCTCATAATGCTCTTAATAGAAATAATGTGGATCTATAAGTCCCTCCTATAGAGCCCCCAGTATTTATAATACCCCCTACTGTTATAATGCTCACCCTGACGTGCCCCAGTATTTATATCACCCACTACTGTTATAATGCCCATACAGTGCCCCCAGTATTTATATTGTCCCCCCCTGCAGTGCCCCCTGAAGTTATATTCCTCCGTTTACTGTCCTCAGAAATTATAATTCCTCAGCCCCACTACCATACAGTCCGATGTAAATAATATTATTTCCCTCCTCCACCATAGAGTCCCATGTAAATACCATCACACATCTCTCCAGCCCCCTCCAATATACAGTCCCATGTAAATAAGATCCCTCTCTATCTACAGCCCCCTCCAAAATACAGTCCCACGCAAATAACATCACCCCCTCCCTAGCCACTTTCAACATACAGTCCCATGTAAATAACATTACCCCTCAATATTCAGTCCCATGTAAAAAACATCACTCCACCCCACTGTCCCACGTAAATAACTTCAGCCCTAACATACAGTCCCAGTTAAATAACTACAACTCCCAACATTGCTATGCCTCTCACACTGAGTATTCTGCCCTTCACTTACCTCTCCTCATGTAGCAGACCTCACCACAGCTTCTTCAGAGGACTTCTCTTCACTGCTGAGCTGTCCTCTCCTGCACTGGTCACATGATGGTGACATCATCGCAGGTCCTTTTCAGCTACTGCATTTAGATCAGTTCTAAATGCAGTAGATGAAAAGGACCTGCGATGATGTTACCATCGTGTGACCAGTGCAGGAGAGGACAGCTCAGCAGTGAAGAGAAGTCCTCGGAAGAAGCTGTGGTGAGGTCTGCTACATGAGGAGAGGTAAGTGAATGGGTAGAATACTCAGTGTGAGAGTGCAGCGTCCCACTCAGGACACGTGGGAACTGTAAAATAGTTTTAAAACTGCATTATTGCATTGCATGTTATTTGCATTATATCACCTGTTGTATCCCTGTTCATAGGCTGGCTAGGTGTATTTTATACATCCCACCACTAGATGGGGATAGCACTACTCTGGGATATCCAGCCCAGCTCAGGTCTGATCTGTGGTCAGTCGGTTGTTAAGTTTGAGAGAGTGCAGTTTAAGCACCAAACTGCTTAGGTAAAAGTCTAGTCTAGGAAGGGACAAAGAAAAGAAAGACTAAAAAAAAAACAAAGGATAAAAGCCACTATCCAGGCATCAAAGACCTTTGGGAATCCAGGTGAAGGATACTTTAGCCACGGGCAACCTCACCAAATTACTCTGGTTTACAAGGGACCTGAAGCAAAGTCACCTACCAGAAATACTTATACAGAACCACAGCCTGAGTCAAAAACCCAGCCAAACCTATTAACAGTGGATCAACAGAATTCCTCTAAAGAACAAAAGACTGTATTCTGTCTGGATGTATATGCGGCAACTGGAACCAACTTCAGTAAAAGTTGTGAGTTGTATCCTGCCACTGTCTACTTCATTCTTCAATTTAATTACAACTGGTTTTACCACCATTAAAGGGGTTGGCCACCATAAGTATAAAAAACAATAAAGTGCCCCAGACAATAACTAAAGCCAAGAGGAATTTGTATCATGACAGATATACTGTATATATATCATTTTTCTACTGCATTCGGCATAGCATGCTCCCATTAATGAGAGGCTGTGTGGGCGGAGCAGCTGCAAAGTGAAAGTAAAAATCCCAGCATGCACCACAGCAAAGCGTCTCCAGGGGAGCCGTCACATGACATCTCTGCCTACTTGTGATGCCATAGTGACAACAGAACATTAGGTGTCATTTCATCAGTGCTTTAGCATACCTCCCAACTTTAGAATAGAAGGAAGAGGGACACTACGTGACCAAGGCTACTTTCACACTTTTTTTGCGGATCCGTCATGGATCTGCAAAAACGATTCTGTTACCATAATATAACCGCATGCATCCGTCATAAACGGTTCCATTTGTATTAGGTCTTCTATAATCATAACGGATCCATCTTGAACACCATTGAAAGTGAATGGGGGACGGATCCGTTTTCTATTGTGCCAGAGAAAACGGATCCGTCCTCATTGACTTACATTGTGTGCCAGGACGGATCCGTTTGGCTCAGTTTCATCAGGCGGACAGCGTTTTGGTGTCCGCCTCCAAAGCGGAATGGTGACTGACGGAGGCAAACTGATGCATTCTGAGTGGATCCTTTTCCATTCAGAATGCATTAGGGCAAAACTGATCCATTTTCGACATACCTCCCCCGTACCAGGACCACCACTGAAATCCAGGACTGTCCTGCCGGATACTGGAAGGAGGTATGGCTTTAGGCCTCATGACCATAGCCTGCCTGTATACAGGCACCAGCCGTGTGCGCACCGTATCAAGTGATGGGTCTGAAATCCGAAAGATACGGTGTGGTCTGGAATAGAAGCACAGATCGGAAACCTATGGAGTGCATCCATGGGTTTTCTGTCCATGCCTCCGCACTGCGAAAAAGTACTGTCGGATGCAGATTGCAGACCCCATTTAAATGATTGGGTTCATGTCTGCAGACAGTGGACACGCTGTCGGCGCCCATGCATTGCAATGTATACACACACACACATACGTGTGTAAATATATGTATATAAATATGTATATATACATATGTGTATGTATATTCATATATATATATATATATATATATATATATATATTTATATGTACACATACTTAGGCTCCATTCACACATCCGCAATTCCATTCCGCATTTTGCGGAACGGAATTGCGGACCCATACATTTCTATGGGGCCGCACGACGTGCGGCCCCGATCTGGAATTGCGGACCCGCACTTCCGGGTCCACAATTCCGATCCTGAAAAAAATAGAACATGTCCTATTCTTGTCCGCAATAGCGGACAATAGGCATATTCTCTTAGTGCCGGCAATGTGCGGTCCACAAAATGCGGAACACACATTGCCGTTGTCCGTGTTTTGCGGATCCGTGGATCCGCAAAACACACACGGATGTGTGAATGGACCCTTAGACATAAATACATACACACACATACATATAGATACATACACACATATATACATATATATACACATACGGTCAGTGCCTATGCATTGCGGACCGCAATGTATATACACATATAAATATATTAAACACGTGTGTTATATTTTGTGTATAAATAAATATGTATGTGTATATATACTGTATATATATATATACACACACACACACACACACACGTACGTGTGTGTGTGTGTGTGTGTGTGTGTGTGTGTGTATATATATATATATATATATATATATATAAATATATATAAAGCAAAACAACAGCACTCTCATTAGATGAAAATAGAAAAAAGATTATTCACCCATGTGGACGCGATGTTTGTATAATCCAAAAAGCAGGCAGCATTTCCAAGGTAAAGGTATATGTATATATATATACTTTCCAAAGAACGAGGCAGCACTTCCAGATTTCGGTGTCAGGGTGAAGACCCCAAAACTTTATTCCCCAGCAACGTTTCGGCCTTCTCAATGAGGCCTTTGTCAAGCTTATATATATACACACACACACAAAATCATAGTTCCTGGCTAGATGTCCTGCTTTCCCTGTTGGCTGTAGGGGGCGTGGCCTAATGGAACTAGGGGGCGTGGCTTAGCGGGTCAGCTGTGTGGTGATAGTGCAGGGGGGGATGGGGATTGACTAAGTTGCTTCTGCAGTAGGGACTCTGAAGGTTTTTCTTACAGCTTCTGACAGGAATCAGCTGTTTGTAGAGAGGGAACAAGCAGCTGATGCGGGCAGCAGGGAGCCGACCACTGACAGGAGCAGACTGCACATGCGCATGGACGAGCTTCCTCTCAAGCTCCTCCATGTCGCGTGCAGCCATGGACGAACTCCGCTGCAAGGTAGAGCAGGACTAAGGGGGCGTGGCTTATAACTGAAAGAGAAGCGGGCAGATGTGTTTAATGAAGTATATTAGGAACTTCATTTTTTCCCTGCCTGCCACACAGTAGTGGAGAGTATTTAAAGAGTGGCCAACCCCTTTAACGGTACTGGCGTCACGACAAATACCACCAAGGGACCCAGCCACCACAAGCACCCTAAACACCACTGCCATGAAGGGCACCTCAACCGCCATCTAGGCTGGTGTTTCCCTACCACAGAGTGTGCCCCGGAGGATTTCGTGCTGTCATCCTCAACACTGTGCTGCCGGCCCAGGGAGGCTTTCTGCTAACCGTGAGTAAACCGATGAACTGTACTACTATTTCTCTCCATTCACCATGCACCTCATGTGTCGCCCTTGCTGGCTGCATATTTCTATTGGCGTCACGAACAGGATATTAACCCCTGCGCCTTATTTGAAAGACTGTCGTATGAGAATAAGCCCCTTTGCCTTATTGAGAGACTTTTACTTATTGCACGCTGCAAGAGGCATAGCAATGTTGGGAGTTGTAGTTATTTAACTGGGACTGTATGTTAGGCCTGAAGTTATTTACGTGGGACAGTGGGGTGGAGTGATGTTATTTACATGGGACTGAATATTGAGGGGTGATGTTATTTACATGGGACTGTATGTTGAAAGTGGCTGGGGAGGGGGTGATGTTATTTACGTGGGACTGTATTTTGGAGGGGGCTGTAGATAGAGAGGGATGTTATTTACATGGGACTGTATATTAGAGGGGTCTGGAGAGATGGTGTGATGGTATTTACATGGGACGCTATGTCGGAGGAGGGAAATAATATTATTTACATGAGACTGTATGGTGAGGGGGCTAAGGAATGATAATTTCTGAGGACAGTAAACGGAGTAATATAACTTCAGGGGGCACTGCAGGGGGCATTATAAATACTGGGGGGCTTCAAGGTGAGCATTATAACAGTCGGGAACAATATAAATACTGGGGGCACTGTGTGGGCCTTATAACAGTAGTAGGCGATATAAATACTGGGGCACTTCAGGGTGAGCATTATAACTGTAGGGAGTATTATAAATTCTGGGGGCACTGTGGGGACATTTTAAATCCAGGGGACATTAAGCGGTCTTATTACTACTGGGGGCTCTATAGGAGGGACTTATAGATCCACATTATTTCTATTAAGAGCATTATGAGGGGTCTTATTACTGCTGAGGGGTCTGTAGAGAGCATTATTACCACTGGGATAACAATATGGGGGCCTTATTTCTACTAGGGGCTCTGTAAGGACATTATTAATACCGGAGGGCTCTTCTACTAATGGAGGCACTCTTGGGGAGCAATATCACTGTTGGGGGCACTGTAGGGGGCAGTATTACTAATGAGGGATTTCTAGAAGGGAATTACTATTAGTGGGACTATGAGGAGTACTATTACTATGTGTGGCACTCATTTTTCTTCAGGATAGTATTTGGGGGTAGAGAAAAGTGAGGAAGCTAAGATGTCTGTGTTTCACACTCTGCAGAGACGAGGCGCGGCTGAGAGAAGTTGTCCGAATGGAGAAGATAATGACAGAGAAGATCTACATCAGAGGAGATGTCACCTGGGAGGCACTGGATGTGAAAGGTACGTAGTGCTGTATAGCAAGTACAGTAAAATGTCTTAAGTGCTAGTGTTTGCAGGGGGAGGTGTTGGGGGGGCAATTGGTTGACTTCGAGAATTGGGCAATATTCATTGGGGCTTAGGCCCCGGATCTTTTGAGACGCTAGCAACGCCCCTGCTGAGGATGGCAATACAGTTGGATCTATCTGGCAGGCAGTACATTCGGGGCCTGGGACAATACATCAGGGGCCCAGGCCCCGGATGTTTTAACCTAGAAACACCCCTGATCTTGGGGTTGAGTTGGACTGGACTACACAGATGGTTCATTCCATTGTGTGTGCTTGATACAGCATTTACATTTTTTTTAGCCTATCATATCCTAATTATCCAGGTAAAACATGGAAAAAAAGAAAGAAAATTTTAATTCTGTTGCAACTGACCCCATTCCTAGTAATTATACCCTGTTACATTTTGTGTTCATTCTAATCCTAGGTCTTCCATTTTGATAGCGTTGTCTATGCTGTTACTATGTAGCGTGCATTGTCTGTAACTATGAATCTCATCACCATGGTAAGATACATGAGAAAGGATGTAGCTTTTCACATCTCTATATCTGTTACCAAGATGTGAAAAATTGTAGCTATGACTGACACTGAAGAAAACCAGCTCAAACACCTATGTACTCAGCTACTTCATAGCCCCGATCTCTGCCTGTTTTACACCGGATGTAAATTACAGCATCAGAGTTGTCTGCACTTCCAGGCAAACACAGCATCTACGTCTCTAGATTAGGAGTACTTTACATCTCAACTGGTTTACTCAGTTTCTAACCGCTCTGACAAACCGAGTAATGATAATTAATTGAATAGCAAAGCAAATAGCAGTATTAATGCATAAATGTTGGGGGGGGGGGGGTGATGACATGCAGAATGTAAAAAAAAAAAAAATTCCCCTTTAAAAGTGTCCTGTCTGACCCAGGAAGAAGTACATCAGCGACTTAAAAAGATTAAAATAGACAAATCGCCAGGATCGGATGGCATACACCCCCGTATCCTAAGAGAATTAAGTAATGTCATAGCCAGACCCTTACTTCTGATATTTGCGGACTCTATACTGACAGGGAATGTCCCACAGGATTGGCGCATGGCAAATGTGGTGCCAATATTCAAAAAGGGTCCAAAAACAGAGCCTGGAAACTATAGGCCGGTAAGTTTAACATCTGTTGTGGGTAAACTGTTTGAAGGTTTTCTGAGAGATGCTATCTTAGAGCATCTCAACGGAAATAAGCAAATAACACCATATCAGCATGGCTTCGTGAGGGATCGGTCATGTCAAACTAATTTAATCAGTTTCTATGAGGAGGTAAGTTCTAGACTTGACAGCGGCGAATCAATGGATGTCGTATATCTGGACTTCTCCAAAGCATTTGACATTGTACCACATAAAAGGTTAGTATATAAAATGAGAATGCTCGGACTGGGAGAAAACATCTGTAAGTGGGTAAGTAACTGGCTCAATGATAGAAAACAGAGGGTGGTTATTAACAGTACACACTCAGACTAGGTCACTGTCACTAGTGGAGTACCTCAGGGGTCAGTATTGGGCCCTATTCTCTTCAATATATTTATTAATGATCTTGTAGAAGGCTTGCATAGTAAAGTATCAATTTTCACAGATGACACTAAACTGTGTAAAGTAATTTACACTGATGAGGACAGTATACTACTACAGATGGATCTGGATAGATTGGAGGCTTGGGCAGATAAGTGGCAGATGAGGTTTAACACTGACAAATGTAAAGTTATGCACATGGGAAGGAATAATGCAAGTCACCCGTACATACTAAATGGTAAAGCACTCTGTAACACTAACATGGAAAAGGATCTAGGAATTTTAATAAACAGCAAACTAAGCTGCAAAAAACAGTGTCAGGCAGCTGCTGCCAAGGCCAATAAGATAATGGGTTGCATCAGAAGGGGCATAGATGCCCGTGATAAGAACATAGTCCTTCCACTTTACAAATCGCTATTAAGACCACACATGGAGTACTGTGTACAGTTCTGGGCTCCTGTAAACAAGGCAGACAAAGCAGAGCTGGAGAGGGTCCAGAGGAGGGCAACTAGAGTAATAACTGGAATGGGGCAACTACAGTAGCTTGAAAGATTATCAAAATTAGGGTTATTCACTTTAGATAAAAGATGACTGAGGGGAGATCTAATTAATATGTATAAATATATCAGGGGGCAGTACAGAGATCTATCCCATCATCTATTTATCCCCAGGACTGTGACTGTGACGAGGGGACATCCTCTGCGCCTGGAGGAAAGAAGGTTTCTACACAAACATAGAAAAGGATTCTTTACGGTAAGAGCAGTGAGACTATGGAACTCTGCCTGAGGAGGTGGTGATGGGGAGTACAATAAAGGAATTCAAGAGGGGCCTGGATGTATTTCTGGAGTGTAATAATATTACAGGCTATAGCTACTAGAGGGGTCGTTGATCCAGGGAGTTATTCTGATTGCCTGATTGGAGTCGGGAAGGAATTTTTTATTCCCCTAAAGTGGGGAAAATTGGCTTCTACCTCACAGTATTTTTTTTTTTGCCTTCCTCTGGATCAACTTGCAGGATAACAGGCCGAACTGGATGGACAAATGTCTTTTTTCAGCCTTATGTACTATGTTACTATGTTAATAGCAGGAAAAATGGATTGTCCTGGTGGAGGTCCAGAAAATAGATGATTGTAAAAAAATGGATTGTCCAGGTGGAGGACCAGAACTACAGGAAATATATGATTGTAAAAAAAATGAAGCTTAATGGCTTCTAATCTCTCATTGGGGTTACAGTCTTTAACAATGGCAGGTAGAACACACTCACTTTCCCCTAGGCTTTCACCGCATCGACCTCCCTTGGTGCTGGTACTCTGTTCCTGGTCTTATGAGAGAGGTTGCAATAAAGATGGTTGCTCTTTGATTATCACCCAGCTATCTCACAACCTTACAATCTGTACAGGCTCCGCCACAGGCCTTGGCAGCTTTCTGGATGCATATGATAGATGGCTCCTTTCAGTCCCTCCACTCCAGTCTGAACTCCTGCAGCGCTGTCTACAGTGTGGCCTCTCTAGGCCCTGAGGTAACACACCCTATAGGTAAATGCCACTCACCTCTACTACTAGCTAGCTCCTCGCAGATACTTCACCTTCTCCATCACTTCCAGCCTTCTTTCTCACCAATGAAGTTCCATTGTATTTCTGTTTATCTCCTCTGGGGATGCGCAGCCAGCATGAGAATTCCAGAGGCATTGCCCTAAGGGCTCATGCACATGCCCGTGTGTGTTCTGCATCTTGTGGAAACTGAACCTTCTGGCCTCTATAGAACAGTTCTATCCTTGACATGTTTTATGATCGGATGCAGGAAAAAATGCATTTGTGTGCATGAGCCCTAATGCTGACTCCATGGCTCAGCCAGCGCCACATGGTCTGTCAATGAGGTGCTTTCACAATATCCAGTGCAATACATTTACATTTCACAGTGCACCATACACCACAGTTTTTCCCTCTGCCACCCAGAGCAGCTTTTCTGCAATTTCCATTGTAACCTGCCCAAGGCGTATGACTCCCCCAAAGTGGCGATATGCTGTTACTGACTACCTGTGACATATTCCAGCAGCGTACAGCTATGTCGAAGGCACGTGCACATGGGGAATGATACCTTCCTTAGTAGAATACTGTCTTTATTGTACGCCAGCTGTGTTTCCTCAGTTGTATAAACTCCACACACCACATAGTAACATTAAAATACATACCATACATGTTGTATTGAGATTAATGTAAGTTACACGGCACACTTTAATGGGGGGAGATGTAATGGCATGCAATGATATAACATTTGCATTGCTGGCATGTTCTTCATTAGTTCAGCATGTCACATTCACAAACAGGTGAACAGTATTAAGTCAGTGTGGAATGCGCACTGCAACAGGGTCAGACTGTAACCTATAGCTACTGTGATGACCATGAAGGATACCTACAGTTGCAAGAAAGGCATGTGAACCCTTTGGAATGGTATGGATTTCTGCACAAATTGATCATAAAATGTGATCTGATCTTCATCTAAGTCACAACAATAGACAATCACAGTCTGCTTAAACTAATAACACACAAAGAATTAAATGTTACCATGTTTTTATTGAATACACTATGTAAACATTCACAGTGCAGGTGGAAAAAGTATGTGAGCCCCTAGACTAATGACATCTCCAAGAGCTAATTGGAGTGAGGTGTTAGAAAAATGGAGTCCAATCAATGAGATGAGATTGGAGGTGTTGGTTACAGCTGCCCTGCCCTATAAAAAACACACACCAGTTCTGGGTTTGCTTTTCACAAGAAGCATTGCCTGATGTGAATGATGCCTCGCACAAAAGAGCTCTCAGAAGACCTACAATTAGGAATTGTTGACTTGCATAAAGCTGGAAAGGGTTATAAAAGTATCTCCAAAAGCCTTGCTGTTCATCAGTCCACGGTAAGACAAATTGTCTATAAATGGAGAAAGTTCAGCACTGCTGCTACTCTCCCTAGGAGTGGCCATCCTGTAAAGATGACTGCAAGAGCACAGTGCAGACTGCTCAATGAGGTGAAGAAGAATCCTAGAGTGTCAGCTAAAGACTTACAAAAGTCTCTGGCATATGCTAACATCCCTATTAGCGAATCTATGATACGTAAAACACTAAACAAGAATGGATTTCATGGGAGGATATCACAGAGGAAGCCACTGCTGTCAAAAAAAACATTTTTTTGCACTTTTACAGTTTGCACAAGAGCAACTGGATGTTCCACAGCAGTACTGGCAAAATATTCTGTGGACAGAAGAAACCAAAGTTGAGTTGTTTGGAAGAAACACACAACACTATGTGTGGAGAAAAAAAGGCACAGCACACCAACATCAAAACCTCATCCCAACTGTGAAGTATGGTGGTGGGGGCATCATGGTTTGGGGCTGCTTTGCTGCATCAGGGCCTGGACGGATTGCTATCATCGAAGGAAAAATGAATTCCCAAGTTTATCAAGACATTTTGCAGGAGAACTTAAGGCCATCTGTCCACCAGCTGAAGCTCAACAGAAGATGGGTGTTACAACAGTACAACATCACAAAGCATAGAAGTAAATCAACAACAACCAGACAGAGGAGAGGTTCATTCAACTTTGGGTTGCCCCGCAATATAATGGTAAAATGAAATTAAAAATAGTATTGAATGAGGAAGTGCCCTGGAGTAGAATAATATATTGTTAAGGGGAGGTAGTTAATATCTAATCTGCACAAGGGATGGACAGGTCCTGTGGGATCCATGCCTGGTTCATTTTTATGAACGTCAGCTTGTCCACATTGGCTGTAGACAGGCGGCTGCGTTTGTCTGTAATGACGCCCCCTGCCGTGCTGAATACACGGCCAGCACCTCCAAGGCATAAAAGGCTAGCTCTGGCCATGGACAATTTGGAGACCCAGAAGTTGAATGGGGCCGAACCATCAGTCAGTACGTGGAGGGGTGTGCACAGGTACTGTTCCACCATGTTAGTGAAATGTTGCCTCCTGCTAACACGTTCCGTATCAGGTGGTGGTGCACTTAGCTGTGGCGTGTTGACAAAACTTTTCCACATCTCTGCCATGCTAACCCTGCCCTCAGAGGAGCTGGGCATGACACAGCTGCGTTGGCGACCTCTTGCTCCTCCTCTGCCTTCGCCTTGGGCTTCCACTGGTTCCCCTGTGACATTTGGGAATGCTCTCAGTAGCGCGTCTACCAACGTGCGCTTGTACTCGCGCATCTTCCTATCACGCTCCAGTGTAGGAAGTAAGGTGGGCACATTGTCTTTGTACCGGGGATCCAGCAGGGTGGAAACCCAGTAGTCCGCACACGTTAAAATGTGGGCAACTCTGCTGTCGTTGCACAGGCACTGCAGCATGTAGTCGCTCATGTGTGCCAGGCTGCCCAGAGGTATGGACAAGCTGTCCTCTCTGGGAAGCGTATCATCATCGTCCTGTGTTTCCCCCCAGGCACGCACCAGTGATGGGCCCGAGCTGCTTTGGGTGCCACCCCGCTGTGAACATGCTTCATCCTCATCCTCCTCCACCTCCTCCTCATCCTCGTCCTCCTCGTCCTCCAGTAGTGGGCCCTGTCTGGCCACATTTGTACCTGGCCTCTGGTGTTGCAAAAAACCTCCCTCTGAGTCACTTCGAAGAGACTGGCCTGAAAGTGCTAAAAATGACCCCTCCTCCTCCTCTTCCTCCTGGGCCACCTCCTCTTCCATCATCGCCCTAAGTGTTTTCTCAAGGAGACATAGAAGTGGTATTGTAACGCTGATAACGGCGTCATCGCCACTGGCCATGTTGGTGGAGTACTCGAAACAGCGCAACAGGGCACACAGGTCTCGCATGGAGGCCCAGTCATTGGTGGTGAAGTGTGTCTGATCCACAGTGCGACTGACCCATGCGTGCTGCAGCTGAAACTCCACTATGGCCTGCTGCTGCTCGCACAGTCTGTCCAGCATATGCAAGGTGGAGTTCCACCTGGTGGGTACGTCGCATATGAGGCGGTGAGCGGGAAGGCCGAAGTTACGCTGTAGCGCAGACAGGCGAGCAGCGGCAGGATGTGAACGCCGGAAGCGCGAACAGACGGCCCGCACTTTATGCAGCAGCTCTGACATGTCGGGGTAGTTGCGAATGAACTTCTGCACCACCAAATTCAGCACATGCGCCAGGCAAGGGATGTGCATCAAACCGGCTAGTCCCAGAGCTGCAACGAGATTTCGCCCATTATCGCACACCACCAGGCCGGGCTTGAGGCTCACCGGCAGCAACCACTCGTCGGTCTGTTGTTCTATACCCCGCCACAACTCCTGTGCGGTGTGGGGCCTGTCCCCCAAACATATGAGTTTCAGAATGGCCTGCTGACGTTTACCCCGTGCTGTGCTGAAGTTGGTGGTGAAGGTGTGTGGCTGACTGGATGAGCAGGTGGAAGAAGAGGAGGAGGAAGCTGAGTAGGAGTAGGAGGAGACAGGAGGCAAAGAATGTTGCCCTGCGATCCTTAGCGGCGGAAGGACGTGCGCCAAACAGCTCTCCGCCTGGGGCCCAGCCGCCACTACATTTACCCAGTGTGCAGTTAGGGAGATATAGCGTCCCTGGCCGTGCTTACTGGTCCACGTATCTGTGGTTAGGTGGACCTTGCCACAGATGGCGTTGCGCAGTGCACACTTGATTTTATCGGACACTTGTTTGTGCAGGGAAGGCACGGCTCTCTTGGAGAAGTAGTGGCGGCTGGGAACAACATACTGTGGGACAGAAAGTGACATGAGCTGTTTGAAGCTGTGTGTGTCCACCAGCCTAAATGACAGCATTTCATAGGCCAGTAGTTTAGAAATGCTGGCATTCAGGGCCAGGGATCGAGGGTGGCTAGGTGGGAATTTACGCTTTCTCTCAAATGTTTGTGAGATGGAGAGCTGAACGCTGCCGTGTGACATGGTTGAGATGCTTGGTGACGCAGGTGGTGGTGTTGGTGGTACATCCCATGTTTGCTGGGCGGCAGGTGCCAACGTTCCTCCAGAGGCAGAGGAAGAGGCCGAGGCGGCGGAAGCAGCAGCAGAAGAGGCCGAGGCGGCGGCAGCAGCAGAAGAGGCCGAGGCGGCAGCAGCAGAAGAGGCAGCAGGGGGAGCCTGAGTGACTTCCTTGTTTTTAAGGTGTTTACTCCACTGCAGTTCATGCAGGTTGTGCTAAGGTTCAGAACGTTAATGCCTCGCTTCAGGCTCTGATGGCACAGCGTGCAAACCACTCGGGTCTTGTCGTCAGCACATTGTTTGAAGAAGTGCCATGCCAGGGAACTCCTTGAAGCTGCCTTTGGGGTGCTCGGTCCCAGATGGCGGCGGTCAGTAGCAGGCGGAGTCTCTTGGCGGCGGGTGTTCTGATTTTGCCCACTGCTCCCTCTTTTGCTACGCTGTTGGCTAGGTCTCACCACTGCCTCTTCCTCCGAACTCTGAAAGTCAGTGGCACGACCTTCATTCCATGTGGGGTCTAGGACCTCATCGTCCCCTGCATCGTCTTCCACCCAGTCATGACCCCTGACCTCCTGTTCAGTCTGCACACTGCAGAAAGACGCAGCAGTTGGCACCTGTGTTTCGTCATCATCAGAGACGTGCTGAGGTGGTATTCCCATGTCCTCATCATCAGGAAACATAAGTGGTTGTGCGTTAGTGCATTCTATCTCTTCCACCCCTGGTGAAGGGCTAGGTGGATGCCCTTGGGAAACCCTGGCAGCAGAGTCTTCAAACAGCATAAGAGACTGCTGCATAACTTGAGGCTCAGACAGTTTCCCTGATATGCATGGGGGTGATGTGACAGACTGATGGGCTTGGTTTTCATGCGCCATCTGTGCGCTTTCTGCAGAAGACTGGATGGGAGATAATGTGAACGTGCTGGATGCACTGTCGGCCACCAAATTGACTAATGCCTGTACCTGCTCAGGCCTTACCATCCTTAGAACGGCATTGGGCCCCACCAAATATCCCTGTAAATTCTGGCGGCTACTGGGACCTGAGGTAGTTGGTACACTAGGACGTGTGGCTGTGGCAGAACGGCCACGTCCTCTCCCAGCACCAGAGGGTTCACTAACACCACCACGACCATGTCCACGTCCGCGTCCCTTATTAGATGTTTTCCTCATTGTTCCCGTTCACCACAATTTTGAGAATGGCAAATTTGGGAATAGTTTTTCAACCCAGAACAAAAAGTGTGCTTTTACGGTCACTACAAATAACTTGACCAGCTAAAACAGTACAGATTTGGTTGAATAGAAATGTGAGGCCTGTTTTTGTTTGCGCTGTGTGACAGGTATAGGTTTAATCACAGAATCAGACTTCTATCTGCACGCTAGCGTGTGTCTTAGGTTTTTCTGAATGAAACTATCAGTACCTTCAATGTAAGATATCCTTTTTGGGATAGATTTCAAGTAGGCCTCAAATACCAGAAACTAGTTATTTTGAGAATGGCAAATTTGGGAATAGTTTTTCAATCCAGAAAATAAAAAGTGCTTTTACGGTCACTACAAATAACTTGACCAGCTAAAACAGTACAGATTTGGTTGAATAGAGATGTGAGGCCTGTTTTTTTGCGCTGTGTGACAGGTATAGGTTTAATCACAGAATCAGACTTCTATCTGCACGGTAGCGTGTGTCTTAGGTTTTTCTGAATGACACTATCAGCACCTTCAATTTAAGATATCCTTTTTGGGATAGATTTCAAGTAGGCCTCATATACCAGAAACTAGTTATTTTGAGAATGGCAAATTTGGGAATAGTTTTTCAACCCAGAACAAAAAGTGTGCTTTTACGGTCACTACAAATAACTTGACCAGCTAAAACAGTACAGATTTGGTTGAATAGAAATGTCAGGTTTATTTTTTAGGCGCTGGGTGACAGGCTCAACTTGCCCCTGATGTAGTATATGGCCAAAAAATAACCACACTGTTGATGGTTAAATGCACTTGGGTGACACAGGCTCAGTCTGCACCAGATGTAGTATATAGCCAAAAAATAATCAGACTGTTGATGGTTAAATGCACTTCGGTGACACAGGCTCAGCCTGCAGCTGATGTAGGATATAGCACAAAATAACCACACTATTGATGGTTAAATACACTTGGTGATAGCTTGTGCTGGCGCACCACAAGTCACAAAATGGCCGCCGATCACCCCAGAAAAAAAGTGATCTAAAAACGCTCTGGGCAGCCTCAAAAAAGTGAGCAAGTCAATATTAGCACTTCAATGATCCACAGCTGCAGATCGATCACAGAATGAAGTCTTTTGGAGGAGTTAATCTGCCTAATCTCGCCCTAACGTCGCAGCTGCAACCTCTCCCTATGCTTGAATCAGCAGAGTGACGTGCAGCGCTACGTGACCCAAGCTTATATAGAGGCCGGGTCACATGCTGCACTGGCCAATCACAGCCATGCCAATAGTAGGCAAGGCTGTGATGGCCTCTTGGGGCAAGTAGTATGACGCTTGTTGATTGGCTGCTTTGCAGCCTTTCAAAAAGCGCCAAGAAAGCGCCGAACACCGAACCCGGACTTTTACGAAAATGTTCGGGTTCGGGTCTGTGTCACGGACACCCCAAAATTCGGTACGAACCCGAACTATACAGTTCGGGTTCGCTCATCCCTACTCCATTCCTACAGAGATTCATCTGAAGATCGTATTAAACTGTATTCAAGATCTTAATCCCTGACAAGCAGAGCAGAGAGAACGATGAGGCAGCTCTTTACCTCAGTGTTCTGAAGTAACTTGTCCTCCTTTGTTATTAGGACAGGTTTTGTGTGCACTAATAGGACGGCAGCCATAACTTTTTATTTTACCATTCACATAGCCGTATGAGGGATTGTCTTTTGCAGGACAAGTTGCACTTTCTAATTCCACAATTCAATATTGCATACGATAGTGGGAGAAAAATTCCAAATGGGGTGAAATTGGAAAAAAAATTAAAATTCGGCAACAGTTTTATGGGTTTTGTTTTTATGGCGTTCGCTATACCATAAAACTGATCTGTGACTTTCATTCTCAGGTCAGTATGTTTCACTCATTCATTTGATAATGGGCTCCACCTTTACATCGGCAGGTAAACGTTAGCGAGCGTTCCTATGAAAGCTCATTACCAATTATCTGGTGGATTCTCAGCCCTCAACGTAGGTGGAAGTGAGATCCCAAGTGACTATGACATTACAGCTTTTTTTTCAGGAGGATACAGGTATATTTTTTAGATTAATTGAATTAGACATTTGCTAGTTAAACCATTCTTTATTAAATGAAATAAAATTGTGTGAAAGTACAGTGACTCGTTAAAACTCATTCTGAACTCAATTTAGGCCTATTCTGGTCAGATTTGGTCTGAGTAAGGCCTATTGCACACGAGCGTATGGCTTTTTCAGTGTTTTGCGGTCCGTTTTAAACGGATCCGTTGTTCCGTTTTTTGTTTCCGTTGTGTTTCCGTTTCCGTTCCGTTTTTCCGTATGGCAAATACAGTATACAGTAATTTCATAGCAAAAATTGGGCTGGGCATAACATTTTCAATAGATGGATCCGCAAAAAACGGAACGGATACGGAAGACATACGGATGCACTTCCGTATGCATTCAGTTTTTTTGCGGACCCATAGACTTTAATGGAGCCACGGAACGTGATTTGCGGCCAAATATAGGACATGTTCTATGTTAAAACGGAACGGAAAAACGGAAAAACGGAAACGGAATGCATACGGAACACATTCCGTTTTTTTTGCGGACCCATTGAAATCAATGGTTCCGTATACGGACCGTATACGGACCGCAAAAAACGGCCAGTAAACGGGAAAAAAAAAACGGCCGTGTGAAAGAGGCCTAACTCCTTACTACCCTACTTTGTGGAATGCTTAGTTCAGTTTAGATCCATCTGCTCATTTGTAATACTGAAGAGCTATGAGGATAGAGCAAATATGCTGTTATATCATTTGCGGATTCTTTGCTTGATATATAGCTGGTTGTGGTTTTACTGTCTGCTAGTAACACAAATTATAAGCTGATTCAGCCTGCAGCGGAGAGAGAAAAGAGTTGGCTGAGATGAGGCAGATTTTCTTCTGCACCTTCAAGCATTTCATATTATAAATGGAAAACGGAAACCCTAACAATGTGCAGCTCCCTGAAAACCTGCAGGGATTCTTGTGGACTTCACTGCTCCTGAACAATGCCTCCTTTTAAAGGTCTGTCCCATGGGATTTATGCAGCTTTTCTGTCCCTGAGTCTTCCCGTCTTCATCTTTATACATAAAGTGAACATCTGATGTCAGAGTCACTGACCTGGAACTAAACCCTGACGCACGTTATTAAAAAAGGCTCACTCTCGTCCTTTTTCTTTATGTACTGGAATTCTGCAAGTCACAGAACAAAGGCTTGGAATATTCTATTTACACCTGAGTCCCTCATAGATGCTCACACTCTGTATATTATGTTTTTCACTGCATTAACTTTAAAGGCATATCAACAGTTTCTTTGCCTTAAAAACATAAGGCAGGGGGTCATACATTGTTTTGATGGCGTTTATTGTGGTTTTGCCTGAATGTTTTTTTTTATTCACAGCATGTTGAAGCATTGCCATTTTTTCAGGCATTTCCATAGCCTTCTCTATAGAGGAGAAAAACATTTCACATGTTTGAATAAAAAAAATCAGAGAAAAAAACTCCATATAAAATGTATTATGAAAAAAACGTACACAGTTTTATGACGTTATATGTTTAATGGCAACCAAATTTATGTGTGAAGGAGCCCTAAACTGGATATGCTATAAAAGTCAGAAATGTCACAATTGCTAGCACTCCCACCATTTGTGAAAACTGGGATGTCCAATTCTTGCTCCTGGCAGAGCGGATATATTGCTTCAGTGGTTATTCTCTATTATTAACCAGATGCGCTTGGGTGATTTGGTGTCAACCATTGGTGGTCATTTATCAAAGACCGACATTCTATGCTGGCCTTTGATCTCCCCTACACCATTGGCGGATGCGCTTATTTTATGATGAGGCATAGGCCCTTGCCCCACCTGTTACGAGTGGCCAGGGAGGAGAAGAAAGGATTAGACCTACATTGCCTTCTACCAACACCAGGACTGCAAATCACAATATTTGTTGAAAGATTGTTAAGTGTCGTCATTCATGTACATTCTGGGAAGGAGAAACAGGCATCCCTTATTGATTTCTTACGGGAATCTTCTTTTGCCTGGGCAGAGGGTGTGCAAAATGGAATTTGATTTAATATTTGCATACATCCCCCCTACAATGTATTGTTGTAGTTTCTAGAACTATTGGAGACTATTTCTGTATATCGGGCTTTATGTCATTAAATGGTGGTCACCCAGACATGAAGTCCAGTGATTGACAGGCACTCAAAACACCTCACTTGTACACAAAGAGTGATCTGCAAACAATAAGGTGTGTAACACTAAACATACTATGTATTATAAAACACATTCACATAAGTTCATCTATCATAATCTATCCACTATAAGAAAAAAATTTAACAGGTTACAAACCAACAGAAAGTGGATACAGTTGCCATTACATGTTAGAATGTGATTCTGGGCCATACCATTTTAAAGAGAGATCGGACATATTGGCACAGGATGAATACACCAAAAAAGTTATGATTGCTGTTACAACGGGTGTTCAATAAGATCCACCCCAGCATGTACTGTCAGTGTTAGATAGCTGAGCTTTTCTGTGCAGGTTGAGGCATTTCTGGTCATGCAACGTACACAGTAGCAGTTCAGTCTGATAAAAGCACTGGAAGAGACAGGATGACAAGTGCAGTACAGTGCGGGTCTACTCAGAAAAATTAGGGATTTGGAGCTTTGTTCCATAATTAAATTCCTTACAAAGTTAGAAGAGAAATTCATGAAAGGATGATTGCTGTATATGGTGATGATGCACCTTCCTACTACCAAGTAAAGCTTTGAGCCAAGCAGGTTAAATTGGGTAGGGAATCAATTAAAGATGACCCCGTTCAGGGTGACCTGTCAAAGCACCTTCATAGGAAATGTGTCGTATAGTGGAGGCCATTTTGAAAGATCATTGGGTTCCTGAGCAAAAAACTTGTCGCTGGCAATTTAGCCAAGCGAATTTAGACATGCTTAGAGAAAATCCAGGAGACATCTATTCTTGAATTATTGCAGGTGAGGAAACATGGGTCCCCCACCATGATCCTGAGAGCAAACAGTAGTCCATGCAATGGACTCTATGGAATCCAACGGAATTTCGTGTGCAGCAGTCAGCTGGAAAGATCATGGCAACAGTTTTTTGGGATACAGGAGGCGTTTTACAGTCAGGTCCATAAATATTGGGACATCGACACAACTCTAACATTTTTGGCTCTATACACCAGCACAATAGATTTGAAATGAAACGAACAAGATGTGCTTTAACTGCAGACTGTTAGCTTTAATTTGAGGGTATTTACATCCAAATCAGGTGAACGGTGTAGGAATTGCAACAGTTGCATATGTGCCTCCCACTTGTTAAGGGACCAAAAGTAATGGGACAGAATAATAATCATAAATCAAACTTTCACTTTTTAAAACTTGGTTGCAAATCCTTTGCAGTCAATTACAGCCTGAAGTCTGGAACGCATAGACATCACCAGACACTGAGTTTCATCCCTGGTGATGCTCTGCCAGGCCTCTACTGCAACTGTCTTCAGTTCTTGCTTGTTCTTGGGGCATTTTCCCTTCAGTTTTGTCTTCAGCAAGTGAAATGCATGCTCAATCGGATTCAGGCCAGGTGATTGACTTGGCCATTGCATAACATTCCACTTCTTTCCCTTAAAAAACTCTTTGGTTGCTTATGCAGTATGCTTTGGGTCATTGTCCATCTGCACTGTGAAGCGTCGTCCAATGAGTTCTGGCTGAAAATGAGCAGATAATATTGCCCGAAACACTTCATAATTCATCCTGCTGCTTTTGTCACATCATCAATAAATACAAGAGAACCAGTACCATTGGCAGCCATACATGCCCACGCCATGACACTACCACCACCATGCTTCACTGATGAGGTGGTATGCTTAGGATCATGAGCAGTTCCTTTCCTTCTCCATACTCTTCTCTTCCCTTCACTCTGGTATAAGTTGATCTTGGTCTCATCTGTCCATAGTATGTTGTTCGAGAACTGTGAAGGATTTTTTAGATGTCGTTTGGCAAACTGTAATCTGGCGTTCCTGTTTTTGAGGCTCACCAATGGTTTACATCTTGTGGTGAACCCTCTGTATTCATTCTGGTGAAGTCTTCTCTTGATTGTTGACTTTGACACACATACACCTACCTCCTGGAGAGTGTTCTTGATCTGGCCAACTGTTGTGTAGGGTGTTTTTTTCACCAGGGAAAGAATTCTTTGGTCATCCACCACAGTTTTCCGTGGTCTTCTGGGTCTTTTGGTGTTGTTGAGCTCACCGATGCGTTCCTTTTTTTTAAGAATGTTTCAAACAGTTGTTTTGGCCACGTCTAATGTTTTTGCTATCTCTCTGATGGGTTTGTTTTGTTTTTTCAGCCTAATGATGGCTTGCTTCACTGATAGTGACAGCTCTTTGGATCTCATCTTGAGAGTTGACAGCAACAGATTCTAAATGCAAATAGCACACTTGAAATGAACTCTGGACCTTTTATCTGCTCATTGTAATTGTGATAATGAGGGAATAACACACACCTGGCCATGGAACAGCTGAGAAGCCAATTGTCCCATTACATTTGGCTCCTTAACAAGTGGGAGGCACATATGCAAACTGTTGTAATTCCTACACCGTTCTCCTGATTTGGATGTAAATACCCTCAAATTAAAGCTGACAGTCTGCAGTTAAAGCACATCTTGTTCATTTCATTTCAAATCCATTTTGGTTGTGTACAGAACCAAAAATGTTAGAATTGTGTCGATGTCCCAATATTTATGGACCTGACTGTATTACTAGAATTCATGCCACATCAAGACAATAATTACTGGTGACACCTATGCTTCAACAATGAAGGCATTTCTTGAGTGAATCAAAGATAAACACTGCGGGAAGTTTTCGGCATGTGTGTTGCTGGTTTATGACAATGCGCCAGCTCATAAGTCTCGCAAATCACAAATAGTGATGTCGCGAACATAAAATTTTCAGTTCGCGAACAGCGAACGCGAACTTCCGCAAATGTTCGCGAACTGGCGAACCGGGCGAACCGCCATAGACTTCAATAGACAGGCGAATTTTAAAACCCACAGGGACTCTTTCTGGCCACAATAGTGATGAGAAAGTTGTTTCAAGGGGTCTAACACCTGGACTGTGGCATGCCCGAGGGGGATCTATGGCAAAACTCCCATGGAAAATTACGTAGTGGACGCAGAGTCGGGTTTTAATCCATAAAGGGCATAAATCAACTAACATTCCTAAATTGTTTGGAATAACGTGCTTTAAAACATCCAGTGTGTGTATACGATCAGGTATGATGTTGTATCGATCAGGTAGTGTAAGGGTTACGCCCGCATCACAGACATTGACAGACCAAACTCCCCTTTTAATGCACCGCAAACAGTTCATTTGCACAACCGCAAACTCCCCATTTGCACAAGGTTGGATACCAAGCTAGCCACGTCCCGGTGATGTCATTGAAGGTTTCTTCCTCCACCCAGCCACGTACAACACCAAGGGTCCCCGAAAGGTCAATTGAATTGATTTTTCGAACGGGGAGATGGTTAAAAAAACGCTGGCTCCCTCCCCTTTGTTTTTATCCACGGTGACTGCGTCTGCGCCGTGCAATTTACTGTCACACCCGATATGAGTGGTATTTTCTGTAGTACTATTCTCATCAGTTTAATCCCTCTAACGTCCCCGACTCCCCAATCTGGGGGCCATTTATTAAACAGATTTTTCGGACGGGGAGATGGTTAAAAAAACGCTGGCTCCCTCCACTCTGTTTTAATCCACGGTGACTGCGTCTGCGCCGTGCAATTTACTGTCACACCCGATATGAGTGGTATTTTCTGTAGTACTATTCTCATCAGTTTAATCCCTCTAACGTCCCCAATCTGGGTGCCATTTATTGAATAGATTTTTCGAACGGGGAGATGGTTAAAAAAAACCTGGCTCCCTCCACTCTGTTTTAAACCACGGTGACTGCGGCTGCGCCGTGCAATTTACTGTCACACCCGATATGAGTGGTATTTTCTGTAGTACTATTCTCATCAGTTTAATCCCTCTAACGTCCCCAATCTGGGTGCCATTTATTGAATAGATTTTTCGAACGGGGAGATGGTTAAAAAAACGCTGGCTCCCTCCACTCTGTTTTAAACCACGGTGACTGCATCTGCGCCGTGCAATTTACTGTCACACCCGATATGAGTGGTATTTTCTGTAGTACTATTCTCATCAGTTTAATCCCTCTAACATCCCCAATCTGGGGGCCATTTATTAAATAGATTTTTTGAACGGGGAGATGGTTAAAAAAACGCTGGCTCCCTCCACCGATATGAGTGGTATTTTCTGTAGTATTATTCTCATCAGTTTAATCCCTGTTACGTCCCATATCAGGAATTGCCTTTTATGAAAAAAAATTTAGGCCGGGTACCTTCGACTGCCTTCACAGTGACAGACCAAACTCTCATACACTAAACTGAATTGATTTCAGGAACCGGGAGATGGAAAAAGCAGCTTGGTCGGTCCTCTTACTCCCAAATTGGGGCACTGCGCGTGCACAGAGCAATGTGCTGTGACACCCTATATGAGTGGTGTCTTAACTAGTACTATTGCTATCAGTTTAATCCCTGTTACGGACCCTATCCGGTCGAATTGATTAACCATTGTCGAATCCCCCATTGACATCCCCCTTATAAGCTGTGTAAAGCATATTTTTTAGTTTGGTTTTGAACTGCTGCATCCTTTCCGACTTTTGGTAATTTGGTAACATTTCTGCCACTTTCTGCTTATACCGGGGGTCTAGTAGCGTGGCCACCCGATCGCTTTTGGTCTGACCATAATGAAGCAACGGCCTTATCATCTGGGGTGTGGCAACATTGCCAACACACTTTTATAGAGGTGATGATGATTGCTTCATTGTGATACGCAAGCCCCTTCACCACAACAAGGTAACGATCACGAAGGGGAATTGACACTTGTATGTGCCTTTTTTTTTTGGTTTGTTTTTGCAGCCACAGTGCTGCACCATAGGACAGAAAAATTAGGCATGTACACATGCCTGAAAAATAATGGCACTGTTGCAGACGCTATTGTAGCAGCGGCCGGAAAAATTTATGTTTTCCAGGCAGAAAAGTGACTAAAACATTACGGCTTGAACCCTAGTTGGTGGTGGAGAATTCACGAAAGTCATCCGGTATGCAGACATTAAATACAGCAGCGTGGGGACCATTTTGAGGCCAAGGCATGTAATCAGGCCTTTTGTTAGTCAAACGTATCCCCCACTGTCAGTCCCTTCGGGATCCATGCCTCATTCATCTTTATGAAGGTGAGGTAATCAACACTTTTTTGACCGAGGCGACTTCTCTTGTCAGTGACAATGCCTCCTGCTGCACTGAAGCTCCTTTCTGACAGGACACTTGAAGCAGGGCAGGCCAGAAGTTCTATCGCAAACTGGGATAGCTCAGGCCACAGGTCAAGCCTGCACACCCAGTAGTGAAGGGGTTCATTGCTCCTCAGAGTGTCGATATCTGCTGTTAAGGCGAGGTAGTCTGCTACCTGTCGGTCGAGTCGTTCTCTAAGGCTGGATCCCGAAGGGCTGTGGCGATGAGTAGGACTGAAAAAGCTCCGCATGTCCTCCATCAACAACACATCTGTAAATCGTCCAGTCCTTGCCGCCGTGGTAGGAGGAGGATTACACTCACCTCTTCCCCTGTTAGATTCCCGTTGTGCTGTGACATCTCCCTTATAAGCTGTGTAAAGCATATTTTTTAGTTTGGTTTTGAACTGCTGCATCCTTTCCGACTTTCGGTAATTTTGTAACATTTCTGCCACTTTCTGCTTATACCGGGGGTCTAGTAGCGTGGTCACCCAGTACAGATCGTTCTCCTTTATCCTTTTTATACGTGGGTCCCTCAACAGACATGACAGCATGAAAGACCCCATTTGAACAAGGTTGGATGCAGAGCTTCTCATTTCCCGTTCCTCGTCCTCACTGATGTCATTGACGGTCTGTTCTTCCCCCCAGCCACGTACAACACCATGGGTCCCAGATAGGTGACAACAACGAGCACCCTGGGGTGCCTGCTGTGGTTGGTCTTCCTCCTCCTCAAAGCCGCCACATTCCTCCTCTGACTCCTCTTCCTCATACTCCTCTTCCAGCGTTGCTGCAGGTCCGGCAAGCGATGATGACAAGGCTGTTTCTGGTGGTGATGGTGACCACAACTCTTCCTCTTCCTCTTCACGCTCATCTACAGCCTGATCCAGAACTCTTCGCAGGGCACGCTCCAGGAAGAAAACAAATGGGATGAGGTCGCTGATGGTGGCTTCGGTGCGACTGACTAGGTTTGTCACCTCCTCAAAAGGACGCATAAGCCTACAGGCATTGCGCATGAGTGTCCAGTAACGTGGCAAAAAGATTCCCAGCTCCGCAGAGGCTGTCCTAGCACCCCGGTCATACAAATACTCGTTGACGGCTTTTTCTTGTTGGAGCAGGCGGTCGAACATTAGGAGTGTTGAATTCCAACGTGTCGGGCTGTCGCATATCAAGCGCCTCACTGGCATGTTGTTTCGCCGCTGAATATCGGAAAAGTGCGCCATGGCCGTGTAGGAACGCCTGAAATGGCCACACACCTTCCTGGCCTGCTTGAGGACGTCCTGTAAGCCTGGGTACTTAGACACAAAACGTTGTACGATGAGATTCAACACATGTGCCATGCACGGCACATGTGACAACTTGCCCAAATTTAATGCCGCCAACAGATTGCTTCCATTGTCACACACCACTTTGCCGATCTCCAGTTGGTGCGGGGTCAGCCACTGATCCACCTGTGCGTTCAGGGCGGACAGGAGTGCTGGTCCTGTGTGGCTCTCTGCTTTCAGGCAAGTCAACCCCAAGATAGCGTTACACTGTCGTATCCGGGATGTGGAATAGCCCCTGGGGAGCTGGGGGGAATCAGTTGATGTGCAGCCAGACGCCGCAGCAGAAGAGGACTCAGCCGAGGAGGAAATTAAAGAGGATGGAGTAGGAGTAGAGGAGGTGGCAGTAGGTCTGCCTGCAAGTCGTGGTGGTGTCACCAACTCCGCTGCAGAGCCACGCATTCCATGCTTGTCAGCCGTCAGCAGGTTGACCCAATGCGCAGTATACGTGATATACCTGCCCTGACCGTGCTTTGCAGACCAGGTATCAGTGGTCAGATGGACCCTTGCCCCAACACTGTATGCCAGAGATGCCATGACTTCCTTTTCAATGACATGGTAGAGGTTTGGGATTGCCTTTTTTGAAAAAAAATTTCGTCCGGGTACCTTCCACTGTGGTGTCCCAATAGCGACAAATTTTTTGAAGGCCTCAGACTCTACCAGCTGGTATGGTAAAAGCTGGCGGGCTAAGAGTTCCGTCAAGCCAGCTGTCAGTCGCCGGGCAAGGGGGTGACTTTGTGACATTGGCTTCTTATGCTCAAACATGTCCTTGACAGACACCTGACTGTGGGCAGATGAGCAGGAACTGCTGAAGGTGAGAGATGGAGTGGCGGGTGGTTGAGAGGGGGCAGGGAGGACAGCAGTGGTTGACGTGGCTGAAGATGCAGGACCAGGAGGAGCATGGTGGCTTTGAGTTTGTGTGCTGCTTGTACTCATGTGTTGATCCCATAGGCGTTTGTGATGTGAGATCATGTGCCTTCGCAAAGCAGTTGTACCAAGGTGGGTGTTGGACTTCCCACGACTCAGTTTCTTTTGGCACAGGTTGCAAATGGCATTGCTTTTATCAGAGGCAGACACACAAAAAAAATGCCACACTGCTGAGCTTTGCAATGACGGCATTCTAGTGGTGGCAACAGCATGCGTTGACTGGCGTGCTGTCTGGCTGACCCCAGGTGCCGATACATGCTGTCTGACTGTGCCACTAACTCCTTGCGACGACCTCCCCCTGCTTCCAACTCGTCTCCTCATTCTCTCTGTCTCCCCTTCAGAACTTTCCCCCTCTTCTTCTCTTCGAGCAGGCACCCACGTGGCATCCGTGGACACATCGTCATCATCAACCGCTTCACTTGTATCTGACACCTCAGCAAAGGAAGCAGCAGCGGGTACAACATCATCATCATCACACTGTACGTCCATGTGTGTAATCCTGCCTGACTGAGACATATCCCCGTAATCTACATCATCTGGCAATAATGGTTGCGCATCACTAATTGCATCCAACTGATGTGTAAATAACTCCTCTGACGGATCAAGTGAAGCGGCTGTGGTGGCTGTGGTGGTAGTGGCGACGGGCGGGTGCGTGGTAACTTGAGAGCAGGTGACCGAAGCTGAGTTGGAGGAGGATGGTGCGTCAAGGTTCTTAGCGGAAGCTGTTGAAGATTGGGTGTCCTGTCTAAGCCAGTCAACTACGTCCTCTGAATTTTTCGGGTTCAGGGTACGTGGCCTCTGAAAACTGGGCATTATTCCAGGGACAGTGGAAATCACAGCACCACGACCACGACGGCCCCTGCGGGGTGGCCTGCCTCTGCCTGTCATTTTTTTTTTAGATAAGTGGTACTACGCGTGCTAGGTACTGTGCCACCCGGTATGAGTGGTTGGCACTGGCAGTGGGCACACTACAGTCTGTGGAAGTGGGCCTGACACACACTGGCAGCAGGCAAGCAACTGAATTTAGACTACTGTCTAAAAATTAAATGCCTTATTTATCGGCAAGCTACTGTGCCACCCGGTATCAGTGGTTGGCACTGGCAGTGGGCACACTACAGTCAGTGGAAGAGGGCCTGACACACACTGGCAGCAGGCAAGCAACTGAAATTACACTAAAGTGTAAAAATTAAATGCCTTATTTATCGGCAAGCTACTGTGCCACCCGGTATGAATGGTTGGCACTGGCAGTGGGCACACTACAGTCAGTGGAAGAGGGCCTGACACACACTGGCAGCAGGCAAGCAACTGAATTTAGACTACTGTCTAAAAATTAAATGCCTTATTTATCGGCAAGCTACTGTGCCACCCGGTATCAGTGGTTGGCACTGGCAGTGGGCACACTACAGTCAGTGGAAGCGGGCCTGACACACACTGGCAGCAGGCAAGCAACTGAAATTACACTAAAGTGTAAAAATTAAATGCCTTATTTATCGACAAGCTACTGTGCCACCCGGTATCAGTGGTTGGCACTGGCAGTGGGCACACTACAGTCAGTGGAAGCGGGCCTGACACACACTGGCAGCAGGCAAGCAACTGAATTTAGACTACTGTCTAAAAATTAAATGCCTTATTTATCGGCAAGCTACTGTGCCACCCGGTATCAGTGGTTGGCACTGGCAGTGGGCACACTACAGTCAGTAGAAGCGGGCCTGACACACACTGGCAGCAGGCAAGCAACTGAAATTACACTAAAGTGTAAAAATGAAATGCCTTATTTATCGGCAAGCTACTGTGCCACCCGGTATGAGTGGTTGGCACTGGCAGTGGGCACACTACAGTCAGTAGAAGCGGGCCTGACACACACTGGCAGCAGGCAAGCAACTGAAATTACACTAAAGTGTAAAAATTAAATGCCTTATTTATCGGCAAGCTACTGTGCCACCCGGTATGAGTGGTTGGCACTGGCAGTGGGCACACTACAGTCAGTGGAAGAGGGCCTGACACACTGACTGGCAGCAGGCAAGCAACTGAATTTAGACTACTGTCTAAAAATTAAATGCCTTATTTATCGGCAAGCTACTGTGCCACCCGGTATCAGTGGTTGGCACTGGCAGTGGGCACACTACAGTCAGTGGAAGCGGGCCTGACACACACTGGCAGCAGGCAAGCAACTGAAATTACACTAAAGTGTAAAAATTAAATGCCTTATTTATCGGCAAGCTACTGTGCCACCCGGTATCAGTGGTTGGCACTGGCAGTGGGCACACTACAGTCAGTGGAAGAGGGCCTGACACACACTGGCAGCAGGCAAGCAACTGAATTTAGACTACTGTCTAAAAATTAAATGCCTTATTTATTGGCAAGCTACTGTGCCACCCGGTATCAGTGGTTGGCACTGGCAGTGGGCACACTACAGTCAGTGGAAGCGGGCCTGACACACACTGGCAGCAGGCAAGCAACTGAATTTAGACTACTGTCTAAAAATTAAATGCCTTATTTATCGGCAAGCTACTGTGCCACCCGGTATCAGTGGTTGGCACTGGCAGTGGGCACACTACAGTCAGTTGAAGTCGGCCTGACACACACTAGCAGCAGGCAAGCAGCTGAAATTACACTAAAGTGTAAAAATTAAATGCCTTTTTTATGCAAAGTCCTGTGCCAGCCGGTATGAGTGGTGGGCACTGGCAGTGGGCACACTACAGTCAGTGGAAGTCAGCCTGACACACACTGGCAGGCAACTAACCTTAGATTAAAGTGTAAAAATTAAGTGCCTATTTTTTAAGCAAAGTCCTGTGCCACTCGGTATGACAGGGGTGGGCACTGGCAGTGGGCACACTACAGTCAGTTGAAGTCGGCCTGACACACACTAGCAGCAGGCAAGCAGCTGAAATTACATTAAAGTGTAAAAATTAAATGCCTTTTTTAAGCAAAGTCCTGTGCCAGCCGGTATGAGTGGTGGGCACTGGCAGTGGGCACACTACAGTCAGTGGAAGTCAGCCTGACACACACTGGCAGGCAACTAACCTTAGATTAAAGTGTAAAAATTAAGTGCCTATTTTTTAAGCAAAGTCCTGTGCCACTCGGTATGACAGGGGTGGGCACTGGCAGTGGGCACACTACAGTCAGTTGAAGTCGGCCTGACACACACTAGCAGCAGGCAAGCAGCTGAAATTACATTAAAGTGTAAAAATTAAATGCCTTTTTTAAGCAAAGTCCTGTGCCAGCCGGTATGAGTGGTGGGCACTGGCAGTGGGCACACTACAGTCAGTGGAAGTCAGCCTGACACACACTGGCAGGCAACTAACCTTAGATTAAAGTGTAAAAATTAAGTGCCTATTTTTTAAGCAAAGTCCTGTGCCACTCGGTATGACAGGGGTGGGCACTGGCAGTGGGCACACTACAGTCAGTTGAAGTCGGCCTGACACACACTAGCAGCAGGCAAGCAGCTGAAATTACATTAAAGTGTAAAAATTAAATGCCTTTTTTAAGCAAAGTCCTGTGCCAGCCGGTATGAGTGGTGGGCACTGGCAGTGGGCACACTACAGTCAGTGGAAGTCAGCCTGACACACACTGGCAGGCAACTAACCTTAGATTAAAGTGTAAAAATTAAGTGCCTATTTTTTAAGCAAAGTCCTGTGCCACTCGGTATGACAGGGGTGGGCACTGGCAGTGGGCACACTACAGTCAGTTGAAGTCGGCCTGACACACACTAGCAGCAGGCAAGCAGCTGAAATTACACTAAAGTGTAAAAATTAAATGCCTTTTTTAAGCAAAGTCCTGTGCCAGCCGGTATGAGTGGTGGGCACTGGCAGTGGGCACACTACAGTCAGTGGAAGTCAGCCTGACACACACTGGCAGGCAACTAACCTTAGATTAAAGTGTAAAAATTAAGTGCCTATTTTTTAAGCAAAGTCCTGTGCCACTCGGTATGACAGGGGTGGGCACTGGCAGTGGGCACACTACAGTCAGTTGAAGTCGGCCTGACACACACTAGCAGCAGGCAAGCAGCTGAAATTACATTAAAGTGTAAAAATTAAATGCCTTTTTTAAGCAAAGTCCTGTGCCAGCCGGTATGAGTGGTGGGCACTGGCAGTGGGCACACTACAGTCAGTGGAAGTCAGCCTGACACACACTGGCAGGCAACTAACCTTAGATTAAAGTGTAAAAATTAAGTGCCTATTTTTTAAGCAAAGTCCTGTGCCACTCGGTATGACAGGGGTGGGCACTGGCAGTGGGCACACTACAGTCAGTTGAAGTCGGCCTGACACACACTAGCAGCAGGCAAGCAGCTGAAATTACATTAAAGTGTAAAAATTAAATGCCTTTTTTAAGCAAAGTCCTGTGCCAGCCGGTATGAGTGGTGGGCACTGGCAGTGGGCACACTACAGTCAGTGGAAGTCAGCCTGACACACACTGGCAGGCAACTAACCTTAGATTAAAGTGTAAAAATTAAGTGCCTATTTTTTAAGCAAAGTCCTGTGCCACTCGGGATGACAGGGGTGGGCACTGGCAGTGGGCACACTACAGTCAGTTGAAGTCGGCCTGACACACACTGGCAGGCAACTAACCTTAGATTAAAGTGTAAAAATGAAGTGCCTTTTTTTTAAGCAAAGTCCTGTGCCACACGGGATGACAGGGGTGGGCACTGGCAGTGGGCACACTACAGTCAGTTGAAGTCGGCCTGACACACACTAGCAGCAGGCAAGCAGCTGAAATTACACTAAAGTGTAAAAATTAAATGCCTTTTTTATGCAAAGTCCTGTGCCAGCCGGTATGAGTGGTGGGCACTGGCAGTGGGCACACTACAGTCAGTGGAAGTCAGCCTGACACACACTGGCAGGCAACTAACCTTAGATTAAAGTGTAAAAATTAAGTGCCTTTTTTTAAGCAAAGTCCTGTGCCACACGGAATGACAGGGGTGAGCACTGGCAGTGGGCACACTACAGTCTGTGGGCCTGCAGCTCCTCACACACAGGCAGGCCAGGCAACTGCAATATGTATATAAAGGAAAAAAAAAAAGCAGACTAATGTTGCAGCCCTAAAAAGGGCTTTTTGGGGTGCTGTCAGGACGCTGTCCTTACAGCAGAGATCAGATGAGTCTTTCAGGACTGGAGTGGACACTGAATTCACTAGCCTAGCTATCGATTTCCCAATTAAATCAGCAGCAGTTACAGTCTCCCTCCTCTCACTAAGACTGCAGCTTCAGAATGAATCTAAAATGGATGCTGTGCAGGAGGTGGGAGGGTCTGGGAGGGAGGGTATGCTGCTGATTGGCTGGAATGTGTCTGCTGACTGTGAGGTACAGGGTCAAAGTTTGCTCAATGATGATGTATAGGGGGCGGACCGAACATCGCATGTGTTCGCCCGGCAGAGGCGAACGCGAACAAGCTATGTTCGCCGGGAACTGTTCGCCGTCGGATAGTTCGGGCCATCTCTAATCACAAACTGCTATCGGGTAATGCGGCTACATGGAGCACAACTATCCACCCTACAGTCCAAACCTGGCTCCCAGTGATTACTTTCTCTTTGGGAACCTGAAGAAATTTCTGCATGGGCAACAATTTTATGATGATAATGCAGTCAAAGAGGCGATAACAGGGTTCCTGCAGCAGCAAGAAGTCTTCTATTCTGAGGGCATCTGATCACTGGAGGTGAAGTGGAATAAGTGTGTTGAAGTTCAGGGGGATTACACTGAAAAGTAGTTAATTCAATTATCTCAGAAAATTTAGTTTTTATATTCAAGTAGATAATTTACATCCCTTGTATAGTCTATTAGCCATGTACTAGGATACATATGATTCAGATAAAGTTTGAAGCTTGAAGGGTTAGGCTTTAAATCACTGATGTTGTGATCCTTCTGGCATTCCTGTTTGTATTGAAGCTGCATGTGACCTTGGACATTTGTATTTGTCATTTCAAGCACCACAGGTTTGTCTGTGAAGACACATGGGCAAGACTGCTGCAGATGAAAAATTATACTACCTAAAACTCTCTGCCCCATTTAGGAAAAAAAATCTATTTTTTTATCCTCTATAGGACATACCCATCTAATAAATGTATGCCATTGGGTGGAATGACATCTACGAGAAATGTATCGCCTGTGTTAATCTTTTGCTTTGAATTTTGGTATGTTAATCTTGTCAAATCAATTAGGGCTCCTGGCAATAACTGTGCAATTCATTTCCTTCCTACAAAAAGCAGTGTACTAATTTGTGAAAGATCTGTGTCTGCCGTCTCCCACCAGTCATTACTATCACCGTTAAGACAATGTACAGTACATAACAATCAATAATATTGATACCCACCAGACGGTCCTCAGTGTTGCATCTGGAGACGCCAAGAAAGGCAATAAAGTCTGACACTCACACGCGCTCAAAATTATTTCTCTGGATATCTAGGGCACGTGAGTGTATGAAGCACGCTCCATGTTACTCATATTGATGTACTTACCCGTCTGTGGATGCATATGGGCTTGTCTGTGTTTTTAAATAGTATTCTTGTCAAGTTCTATCTGGTCCTTATATCAGCCCCATTGTTCATGTCTACTTACAACGTCAAGTTCTAGAATTTACACTGAACAGGCAAGTTATGACCTGCATATGCTACAAGCACTGATACAGTCCCGATCAAAAGTTTAAGACCACTTGGAAAATGGCAAAAAATCATATTTAGCATGGCTGGATCTTAACAAGGTTCCAAGTAGAGCTTCAACATGCAACAAGAAGAAATGGGAGTGAGACAAAACATTTTTTGACCATTCAATTTAATGAAAACAACGAATAAACTGAAACAGGCTGTTTTTCAGCTGATCAAAAGTTTAGGACCACATGTCCAAAAAAAAACTAAAACCCCCCAAAACAGAAATCCAACTTCCAAACATGAACTCAGTAATGAGTAGCTCCGCCGTTATTGTTTATCACTTCAAAAATTTGTTTCGGCATGCTTGATGCAAGCGTTTCCATGAGGTGAGTGGGAACATTTCTCCAAGTGGTGAAGACGGTCGCACGAAGGCCATCTACTGTCTGGAACTGTTGTCCATTTTTGTAAACTTCCCTTGCCATCCATCCCCAAAGGTTCTCAATTGGATTTAGATCAGGGGAACACGCAGGATGGGCCAAAAGAGTGATTTTATTCTCCTGGAAGAAGTCCCTTGTCCTGCGGGCATTGTATACTGTAGCGTTGTCCTGTTGAAAAACCCAGTTACCACACAGACGAGGGCCCTCAGTCATGAGGAATGCTCTCTGCAACATCTGGACATAGCCAGTGGCCGTTTGACGCCCCTGTACTTCCTGAAGCTCCATTGTTCCACTGAAAGAAAAAAGCACCCCAGACCATTATGGCGCCCCCTCCACTGTGGCGTGTAGAAAACATCTCAAGTGGGATCTGCTTGTCATGCCAGTAATGTTGAAAACTATCAGGACCATCAAGGTTAAATTTTTTCTCATCAGAGAATAAAACTTTCTTCCACCTTTGAATGTCCCATGTTTGGTGCTCTCTTGCAAAGTCCAAACGAGCAGTTCTGTGGCGTTCAAGGAGACGAGGTCTTTGAAGATGTTTTTTGTTTTTGAAGCCCTTCAGTCTCAGATGTCGTCTGATGGTTATGGGGCTGCAGTCAGCACCAGTAAGGGCCGTAATTTGGGTCGAGGATCGTCCAGTGTCTTGACGGACAGCCAATTGGATCCTCCGGCTTAGTGCTGATGAAATTTTTGTTGGGTCTTCCACTTGCCTTTTTTGTTCCATAACCCTCAGGATCATTTAAGAAATTCCAAACGACTGTCTTACTGCGTCCCACCTCGGCAGCGATGGCGCGCTGTGAGAGATCCTGCTTGTGCAGTTCAACAACCCGACCACGTTCAAAAAGAGAGTTTTTTTGCCTTTGCCATCACAACATGTGACTACCTGACAGAAAATGACAATGAATCCACATCTTTGCACAGATTTGGCCTTTTAAAGGCATGTGGTCCTAAACTTTGGATCAGCTGAAAAACAGCCTCTTTCAGTTTAATCGTTATTTTCAATTAATTGAATGCTCAAAAAATGTTTTGTCTCACTCTCATTTCTTCTTGTTGCATGTTTAAGCTCTACTTGGAACCTTGTTAAGATCCAACAATGTAAAATATGATTTTTTGCCATTTTTCAAGTGGTCTTAAACTTTTGATCAGGACTGTATATTTAGCCTTGTCAGAGAATAGTGACTTTCCAGTAATGGAAGGATCTACATATAGCCCTCTGTGAACTGATGTGCCTTTCCCTGCCCACTGCTGAAGAGCAGAGTGGTTGAGCAGATGCCACCAGCCTGTGCCCATCTACTCCATAGGAAAGGTTGGCATCTATTATTAGGTGCTACACACAGTCTAAAGCAGTGTAAACTATGCACTTCCCCTGTTTTGGCAATTCGGGGAAGCAACAGTGTGATGTCATGGCAGCAACTATCTCTACAATTGTGATTGAGCTTTTAGCTGTGATTCCAGTAAGTGAAGAATGCCAGGGCTCAATACAGTATACAATATTACACTGGTCCTTTCAGTTACAATATTCATTTTTTATGGGACAACCACTGTCAGTCATAACGTAACTTTAGACCATAACTATGGAAAACCGTACTGTAGTGAGGCACTACTAGACAGTCAGTGCATGCACCTCAGTGAAATGTATAAGATCTGGCTAGTGACATGTGGCGCTGACCAGCAGTGTCTGAAGCACTGTCTGTTGTGTGGGGTTGCAATTACATTGCCTCAGGGAAGATGTTTGTATCTTGAAAATATTGTAACCGTAGGCCATTGTAACTTGATGTAATAATGTATTTTTAACTGACTTATCTCACAGAGCACATACTGTAGGTATTTCAAACACTTTGCAGCATACTAATAAGATTAGTTTTCTAAGGCTGGTCATACACTTTAGATCTGTGGGGCACATTTATTAACACTGGTGTTTTAGACGCCGGTCTTAATAAACCCCTAAGCTGGCGGTGGATCCGCTGAGGTTATGAACCAGCCTCTTCATAACTTCGGCGGATCCTCCGCCAGTTCTAAATGTAAGACAGCTTCCGAGCACCAGTGATGTCACTGGCACAGATGAGCAGTCTATAGCGCTGCCGGAGGCTGTTTTAGAGGCAAGTACTATGCAACCAAACTTGGTACATATACTGTACTCTTCATGATCCAACTTAAAATACTGAGGGGTTGTCAAATCCAGCCAACAGGTTTCTGGAAGTTTCTAATAATGTAATAAAATAATGTGTTTTTGATGCAACGTGCATTAAAATGGATACACTAATGTATACTAACGTTCCTCTAATCTCCGTGCATGTGCTGTCTAAAAGTTACTGTCACACTACCACCATCACGTTTGACTGTTGGTATGACTTCGTGTTTCTGAAATGCTGTGTTATTTTTACGCCAGATATAATGGTAACACTTTATTGCACATTGACCCCTAACTACGTGTTGAGACACAATATCCTATTTATTTACAAATGGTCACCAGGACCAGTGGTCGTCTCTAGATTGACACGTGTTAAATTATGTATTTAATATATAACATTTATTTCGGGGGGCAGACTGTGATCTTAGCAATTTTAGCCAGTTAGCATCTAGCCCAGCCACAGCCAAGCAATGGAAATGAGCAGTTGAGAGAGTTAGGATTGCGCACACTGACCTCAGGGTAGCAGACTGTGATTTAATAGCAGGCACCACACTATACAGGGCAGGTGCCATGTGGTAACTGAGGAGTAAATTAGGTAGTATACAGTGTAGAGCAGCGATCCAGCTAGCTACATTGCTACATTAGGCGATTTAAAGTGGCAGTGCAGATGCAGCTGAAAATTTAAATATAGATAGTTCTTGGTAGAAATATTTTTAGGGATGTGAAATAAATGTTATATATTAAATACATAATTTAACACGTGTCAATCTAGAGACGACCACTGGTCCTGGTGACCATTTGTAAATAAATAAGATGTAATGGTATGCTGACCTTCCAAAAAGTTCCACTTTTGTCTCGTCAGTACACAGAATATTTTCCCAAAAGGCTTGGGGATTATAAAGATGTTTTTTGGCAAATGTGAGACGGGTGTTTGTGTTCTTTTTGGTCGCAGTGGTTTTTGCCTTGGAACTTTCCCATGTATACCATTTTTGCCCAGTCTCTTTCTTATTGTTGAATCATGAACACTAAGGCCTCTTTCACACGGGCGAGTATTCTATACGGATGCGATGCGTGAGTTGAACGCATTGCACCCGCACTGAATCCTGACCCATTAATTTCTATGGGGATGTGCACACGAGCAGTGATTTTCACGCATCACTTGTGCGTTGCGTGAAAATCGCAGCATGCTCCTCTTTGTGCGTTTTTCACGTAAAGCAGGCCCCATAGAAATGAATGGGGTTGCGTGAAAATCGCAAGCATCCGCAAGCAAGTGCGGATGCGGTGCGATTTTCACGCACGGTTGCTAGGTGACGATCGGGATGGGGACCCGATCATTATTATTTCCCCTTATAACATGGTTATAAGGGAAAATAATAGCATTCTGAATACAGAATGCATAGTAAAATAGGGCTGGAGGGGTTAAAAAATAAATAAATAAATTTAACTCACTTTAATCCACTTGTTCGCGCAGCTGGCATCTCTTCTGTCTTCATCTGTGAGCAATAGGACCTTTGATAACATCACTACGCTCATCACATGATCCATCTACATGGTGATGGATCATGTGATGGGCCATGTGATGAATGCAGTGACGTCTTTAAGGGTCCTATTGCTCACAGATGAAGACAGAAGAGCTGCGCAAACAAGTGGATTAAGGGGAGTTAAATTATAATTATTTTTTTTAACCCCTCCAGCCCTATTCTACTCTGGGTACCACAGTCGGTTTTTTATCACAAAACACATTGCACCCGCGCGATAAAAACTGAACATCGGAACGCAATCGCAGTCAAAACTGACTGCAATTGCGTACCTACTCGCACGGGTTTGCCGCAATGCACAAGGACACATCTGGACCTAATCCGGACACGCTCGTCTGCAAGGGGCCTAACTTTGACTGTCCTGGGTTCTTTGTCACCTCCTGGATGAGTCGTCGATGCACTCTGAGTAATTTTGGTAGGCCGGCCACTCCTGGGAAGGTTTGCCACTGTTCCATGTTTTCTCCATTTGTGGCTAATAGCTCTCGCTGTGGTTTGCTGGAGACCCAAAGCCTTCTTAGCAATGGCTTTGTAACCTTTTCAAGACTTTCTTTCTTATCTGTTCTTGAATTTCTTCAGATCAGGGCATGATGTGTTGCTTTTTGAGAACTTTTTAGACTACTTCATGTTGTCAGACAGGTTCTATTTAAGTGATTTTGGGATTCTTGAGGTCTGGCAGTAATCAGGCCTGGGTGTGTCAGCTTTCTAAAAACTGTAGTTCATCACATTAATACATGGGGGGCAATTATTTTTTCACATAGGGCCAGGTTGCTTGGGATAGCTTTTTTCCCTTAATAAATGAAATCATCATTTAAAAACTGCTTTTTATATTTACTCAGGTTATCATTGTCTGATATTCAAATTTGTTTGACAATCTGAAACCTTTAAGTGTGACAAATGTGAAAAAAGCAAAAGAGATCTTTAAGGGGGCAAATACTTTTTTCACAGCACTGTAGGTAGAGTACAGACCAAAAGTTTGGACACACCTTCTCATTCAAAGAGTTTTCTTTATTTTCATGACTATGAAGGCATCAAAACTATGAATTAACACATGTGGAATTATATACATAACAAACAAGTGTGAAACAACTGAAAATATGTCATATTCTAGGTTCTTCAAAGTAGCCACCTTTTGCTTTGATTATTGCTTTGCACACTCTTGGCATTCTCTTGATGAGCTTCAAGAGGTAGTCCCCTGAAATGGTTTTCACTTCACATGTGTGCCCTGTCAGGTTTAATAAGTGGGATTTCTTGCCTTATAAATGGGGTTGGGACCATCAGTTGCGCTGAGGAGAAGTCAGGTGGATACACAGCTGATAGTCCTACTGAATAGACTGTTAGAATTTGTATTATTGCAAGAAAAAAGCAGCTAAGTAAAGAAAAACGAGTGGCCATCATTACTTTAAGAAATGAAGGTCAGTCAGTCAGCCGAAAAATTGGGAAAACTTTGAAAGTAAGGGCTATTTGACCATGAAGGAGAGTGATGGGGTGCTGCGCCAGATGACCTGGCCTCCACAGTCACCGGACTTGAACCCAATCGAGATGGTTTGGGGTGAGCTCAAAAGGGCAAACAAATGCTAAGCATCTCTGGGAACTCCTTCAAGACTGTTGGAAGACCATTTCAGGGGACTACCTCTTGAAGCTCATCAAAAGAATGCCAAAAGTGTGCAAAGCAGTAATCAAAGCAAAAGGTGGCTACTTTGAAGAACCTAGAATATGACATATTTTCAGTTGTTTCACACTTGTTTGTTATGTATATAATTCCACATGTGTTAATTCATAGTTTTGATGCCTTCATAGTCATGAAAATAAAGAAAACTCTTTGAATGAGAAGGTGTGTCCAAACTTTTGGTTTGTACTGTACACTCCAAAACATTGGGAAATATAACCTGTTATAACCCCCTCCAGCCGTGCTAAACAAATGTTCAGACAATACACTGGCTGCTAGAGATGTCGCGAACATAAAATTTTCCGTTCGCGAACGGCGAACGCGAATTTCCGCAAATGTTCGCGAATGGGCGAACCGGGAGAACCGCCATAGACTTCAATAGGCAGTCGGATTTTAATACCCACAGGGACTATTTTTGGCCACAATAGTGATGGAAAAGTTGTTTCAAGGGGACTAACACCTGGATTGTGGCATGCCGGAGGGGGATCCATGGCAAAACTCCCATGGAAAATTACGTAGTTGACGCAGAGTCGGGTTTTAATCCATAAAGGCGCATAAATCACCTAACATTCCTATATTGTTAGAAATAACGTGATTTAAAACATCCAGTGTGTGTATACGATCAGGTATGATGTTGTATCGATCAGGTAGTGTAAGGGTTACGCCCGCTTCACAGTGACAGACCAAACTCTGACAGACCAAACTCCCCGTTTAACGCACCGCAAACAACCGCAAACAGTCCATTTGCACAACCGCAAACTCCCCATTTGCACAAGGTTGGATACCAATCTAGCCATGTCCCGTTCCTTGTCCTCACTGATGTCATTGAAGGTCTCTTCCTCCACCCAGCCACGTACAACATCAAGGGTCCCCGAAAGGTGACAACAAGCCCCCTGGGACGCCTGCTGTGGTTGGTCTTCCATCTCCTCAAAGCCACCTTCCTCCTCTGACTCCTCTTCTTCAGACTCCTCTCTCTGCGTTGCCGCAGGTCCAGCAATCGACGACGACAAGGCTGCTTCTGGTGGTGATGGTGACCACAACTCTTCCTCTTCATGCTCATCTAAGACCTGATACAGCACTCTTCGCAGGGCATGCTCCAGAAAAAACGCATATGGGATGAGGTCGATGATGTTGCCTTGGGTTTGACTGACCAGGTTTGTCACCTCTGCAAAAGGACGCATGAGCCTACAGCCATTGTGCATGAGCGTTCAGTAATGCGGCCAAAAAATAACCAGCTCCGCAGAGGCTGTCCTCTTTTTTTTTAATTAAAAAAATCTGTTCTTACCAGTTTAATCTCTGTTTTGTCCCCTATCAGGGGCCGGTGTATGGAATAGATTTTAGGAACCGGGAGATGGAAAAAGATGGTTGGTCGGTCCTCTTACTTCCAATTTGGGGCACTGCGCGTGCAATGTACTGTGCCACCCTATATGAGTGGTGTGTTAAGTAGTACTATTCCTATCAGTTTAATCCCTGTTACGTCCCCTATCAGGGGCCGTTGTATGGAATAGATTTTAGGAACCAGGAGATGGAAAAAATGGTTGGTCGGTCCTCTTACTTCCAATTTGGGGCACTGCGCGTGTGCGCCGTGCAATGTACTGTGCAACCCTATATGAGTGGTGTGTTAAGTAGTACTATTCTCATCAGTTTAATCCCTGTTACGTCCCCTATCAGGGGACGTGTATCGAATAGATTTTAGACAACCGCAAAGAGTTGTCAATAGTTGACACACTCATGACATAAATTTTATTCCTCTATGCGTCAATCTTGGTGTAGTGATGACTGTGCTCGTGCGCACGTTTGGGAGATTGCAGGCGATGGCGGTTTTTCAAAGCCTATGGTCGTGCTGAGGTAGTTCAGTGACAGTTAAGTGACCCAGAAAACAATGATTCTGCAGTGTGGGCCCATTGTTGGCCTAGTAGGCTTTAATGATCACCTTAGATGATCACAAAGAAAATTAATGTTTATTCTATGCAAAATTATCCAGCCGATCACTTTTGGTCTGTTCACAATGAAGCAACGACCTTATCATCTGGGGTGTGCCAACATTGCCAACACATAGAGGTGATTGCTTCATTGTGATACGCAAGCCCCTTCACCACAACAAGGTAACGATCACGAAGGGGAATTGACACATGTATGTGCCTTCTTTTTGTTTTGTTTTTGCAGCCACAGTGCAGCACCAGAGGCCAGAAAAATTAGGCATGTACACATGCCTGAAAAATTAAGTATTGTTGCAGCCGCTGATGTTTTCCAGGCAGAAAGTGCACTAAAACATTGCGGCTTGAACCCTAGTTGGTTGCGGAGAAGTCACGCAAGTCATCCAGCATGCAGAGATTAAATACAGCAGCGTGTGGACCATTTTTAGCCCAAGGCATATCATCAGGCCTTTTTTAAGTCAAATGCATCCCCCACTGTCAGTCCCTTCGGGATCCATGCCTCATTCATCTTAATAAAGGTGAGGTAATCTAGACTTTTTTGACCTAGGCAACTTCTCTTCTCAGTGACAATACCTCCTGCTGCGCTGAAGGTCCTTTTCTGACAGGACACTTGAAGCGGGGCAGGCCAGAAGTTCTATCGCAAATTGGGATAGCTCAGGCCTCAGGTCAAGCCTGCACACCCAGTAGTCAAGGGGTTCATCGCTCCTCAGAGTGTCGATATCTGCAGTTAAGGTGAGGTAGTCTGCTACCTGTCGGTCGAGTCGTTCTCTGAGGGTGGACCCCGAAGGCCTGTGGCGATGCATATGACTTAAAAAGCGCCGCATGTCCTCCATCAACAACACGTCTGTAAAGCCTCCTGTCCTTGTCGGCGTGGTCGTGGTAGGAGGAGGATTACTTTCACCTCTTCCCCTGTTAGATTCCCGTTGTGCTGTGACATCACCCTTATACGCTGTGTAAAGCATACTTTTTAACTTGTTTTGGAACTGCTGTATCCTTTCCGACTTCTGGTAATTCGGTAACATTTCAGCCACTTTCTGCTTATACCGGGGGTCTAGTAGCGTGGCCACCCAGTACAGGTCATTCTCCTTCAGCCTTTTTATACGAGGGTCCCTCAACAGGCATGACAGCATGAAAGACCCCATTTGCACAAGGTTGGATGCCGAGCTACTCATGTCCCGTTCCTCGTCCTCACTGATCTGATTGAAGGTCTGTTCTTCCCCCAGCCACGTACAACACCACGGGTACCAGATAGGTGACAACGAGCACCCTGGGATGCCTGCTGTTGTTGGTCTTCCTCCTCCTCAAAGCCACATTCTTCCTCTGACTCCTCTTCCTCAGACTCCTCTTCCAGCGTTGCCTCAGGTCCAGCAAGCGATGATGATAAGGCTGTTTCTGGTGATGGTGACCACAACTCTTCCTCTTCACGCTCATCTACGGCCTGATCCAGCACTCTTCGCATGGCACGCTCCAGGAAGAAAAAAAAAGGGATGATGTCGCTGATGGTGCCTTCGGTGTGACTGACTAGGTTTGTCACCTCCTCAAAAGCCATCAGCAGGTTTACCCAATGCGCAGTGTACGTGATATAGCTGCAGACCAGGTATCAGTGGTCAGATGGACCCTTGCCCCAACGCTGTGTGCCAGACATGCAATGACTTTCTTTTCCACAATAGAGTACAGGTTGGGGATTGCCTTTTGTGAAAAAAAAATTCGGCCGGGTACCTTCCACTGCGGTGTCCCAATAGCTACAAATTTTTTGAAGGCCTCAGACTCCACCAGCTTGTATGGTAAAAGCTGGCGGGCTAAGAGTTTCGACAAGCCAGCTGTCAGACGCCGGGCAAGGGGGTGACTCTGTGACATTGGCTTCTTACGCTCAAACATTTCCTTGACAGACACCTGACTGTGGGCAGATGAGCAGGAACTGCTGAATGTGAGAGGCGGAGTGGCGGGTGGTTGAGAGGGGCCAAGGAGGACAGCAGTGGTTGACGTGGCTGAAGATGCTGGACCAGGAGGAGGATGGTGGCTTTGAGTTTGTGTGCTGCTTGTACTCATCATGTGCTGATCCCATAGGCGTTTTTGATGTGAGATCATGTGCCTTCGCAAAGCAGTTGTACCTAGGTGGGTGTTGGACTTCCCACGACTAAGTTTCTTTTGGCACAGGTTGCAAATGGCATTGCTGTTATCAGAGGCAGACACAAAAACAATGCCACACTGCTTAGCTTTGCAATGATGGCATTCTGGTGGTGGCAACAGCATGCGTTGATTGGCGTGCTGTCTGGGTGACCCCGGGTGCCAATACATGCTGTCTGAGTGTGCCACTAGCTCGCTTGCGATGACCTCCCCCTGCTTCCAACTTGTCTCCTCCTCCTCTCTGTCTCCCCATCTGAACTTTCCCCCTGTTCTTCTTCTCTTCGAACGGGCACCCACGGGACATCCACGGACACATCGTCATCATCAACCGCTTCACTTGTATCTGACAACTCAGCAAAGGAAGCAGCAGCGGGTACAACATCTTCATCATCACACCGTACGTCCATGTGTGTAATGCTGTCTGACTGAGACATATCCCTGTTATCTACATCCTCTGGCAATAATGGTTGCGCATCACTCATTTCTTCCAACTGATGTGTAAATAACTCCTCTGACAGATCAAGTGAAGCGGCTGTGGTGCTAGTGTTGGTGGTGGCGGCGGGCAGGCGAGTGGCAACTTGAGAGGTGCCCGAAGCTGAGCTGGAGGAGGATGGTGCATCAAGGTTCCGAGCGGAAGCTGTAGAAGATTGGGAGTCCTGTGTAAGCCAGTCAACTATGTCCTCAGAATTTTTCGAGTTCAGGGTACGTAGCCTCTGAACACTGGGCATTATTCTAGGGCAAAAGGAAATCACAGCACCACGACCACGACGGCCCCTGCAGGGTGGCCTGCCTCTGCCTGTAAGTTTTTTTTTAGATTAGTGGTACTATGCGTGCAATGTACTGTGCCACCCTATATGAGTGGTGTGCACACAGTACAGTCTGTGGGCCTGTGGCCTCTCACACACGGGCAGGCAACTGCAATATATATATATATATATATATATATATATAAAAATTAAAAAAAGCAGACTGATGTACCAGCCCTAAAAAGGGCTTTTTGGGGTGCTGTCAGGACGCTGTCCTTACAGCAGATGAGTCTTTGAGGACTGGAGTGGACACAAAACACTGGCCTAGCTAACTATTTCTCTATTAATTGAGCAGCAGCAGCAGCAGCACTCTCCCTGCTCTAACTAACACTGCAGCTTCAGAAGGTGAAGCTGTCCTTGCTTTTTGATAGGAGGTGGGAGGGTCTGGGAGGGAGGGTATGCTGATTGGCTGGAATGTGTCTGCTGACTGTGGTGCAGGGTCAAAGTTTGCTCAATGATGACGTATAGGGGGCGGACCGAACATCGCATATGTTCGCCCGCCGCGGTGAACGCGAACAAGCGATCTCTACTGGCTGCAGGGCAGGCCAGCACCTCCAAGGCATAAAGGGCAAGCTCAGGCCATGTGCCCAATTTGGAGACCCAGAAGTTGAAGAGGGCAGACCCATCAGTCAGTACGTGTAAGCGTGTGCACACATACTGCTCCACCATGTAAGTTGATCACGGTTGAATCAGGGTTCCACGCTGGATGTGGTATCCCTTTCTTACGCTCCCTCTCCAAGGGAGGTCAATGGCTGTAATGTAATCGAGCGGAAATGTGGGACAAGTTGTTAAAGCAGAAGGATCGAATGAAAGGAGGTGGCGCGCGTCAATTAAAGACGAATTTTAGAAATTTAAGTCCCTGTCACCTATGCAGAGCTGGGGTTTATTCACGGCAAAACTGTGTTCATGTCACCCACCAATTGAACAGCCGATTTTACAAAAATTAGGTCCTTGTCACCTATGCAGAGCAGGGGTTTGTATACGGCAAAATTGGTAAAATGTCACCTGACAATGTAACAGACGATTTTTAGAAATTTATGCCCCTGTCACCTATGCAGAGCAGGGTTTTATTCACGGCAAAAATGGTAAAATGTCACCTAAGAATGTAACAGACACTTTTGCACCCTGCTCCCTTTTTTTCTGTGCTGGTGCCTCTGCGACCACCGCCTCTTCCTCTGAACTAGACAGGTCACTCGGATGACCTTGATTCCATGTGGGGTCGAGGACCTCATCGTCCTCCACATCATCTTCCACCTCTGTGGGAGCCCCCAATCTACTATAGTCTGTACTTGTTCAGGCCTCACCATTTGTAGAGCCGCATTCGGCCCTACCAAATAACGCTGAAGGTTCTGTCGCCTACTCGCACCTGAAGAAGGTTTTTCACTTGTGCGTGTAGCTGGCACAGATCGACCACGTCCTCTCCCTGCAACAGGAGCTCCACCAGCAGCACCACGACCGGGGCCACGTCCCTTATTTCACGCTCTCCTCATTCTTTGCGTTCACCCACCAAACTAACAGATGGTTTATGTCAGGCGACAATGTAACCGTCAATAGTCAACAATTAAGTTCACTGTGAGTAAGGCAGTGCCGGTGTCATAAAGAGGAAAAATTTATTGAGGTCACACAACAGTGTGACAGGCAAATTTTATACAATCACGGTCCCAAAAAATCTTAATTTGTCAAGCAACAATGTAACTGCAGTATTGACTGGTTGTATTTGACTGTGACAAATGCAGCAAAGGCCCCAAATGTAGGGTCTTGCCCAAAATAGTTTTTAAAAAAAACAACAGAATATAACAGCAGTATCTAACGCTAGTATTTGACTATGACAAATGCAGCAAAGGCCTCAGATGTAGGGTCTTCAAAAAAAATTGTGTTTTTTTAAACCCAGAATATAATAGCAGTATTTAAAGTTTGTATGTGACTGTCACAAATGCAACAAAGGCCGTAAATGTATTATCTTGCCCAAAATATAACAGAATATAACAGCAGTATCTAAGGCTACTTTCACACTTGCGGCAGTGTGATCCGGCGGGCAGTTCCGTCGTCGGAACTGCCCGCCGGATCCGCCGATCTGCATGTGACTGAAAGCATTTGTGAGACGCATCCGGATGCGGATCTGTCTCACAAATGCATTGCAAGAACGGATCCATCTCTCCGCTTGTCATGCGGACAGACGGATCCGTGTTGTATCTTTTTTTTAACATTTTGACGGATCCGGCATTCCGGTATTTTGAATGCCGGATCCGGCACTAATACACAATACCTATGGGGAAAAATGCCGGATGCGGCATTCAGGCAAGTCTTCAGTTTTTTTCGCCGGAGATAAAACCGTAGCATGCTACGGTTTTGTCTTTTGCCTGATCAGTCAAAATGACTGAACTGAAGACATCCTAATGCATCCTGAACGGATTTCTCTCCATTCAGAATGCATGGGGATATGCCTGATCAGTTCTTTTCCAGGATAGAGCCCCTGTGACAGAACTCTATGCCGGAAAAGAAAAACGCAAGTGTGAAAGTACCCTAACACTAGTATTTGACTGTGACAAAATGCAGCAAAGGCCCCAAATGTAGGGTCTTTCAAAAATGTGTGTTTTTTTAAACCCAGAATATAATAGCAGTATTTAAAGTTTGTATGTGACTGTCACCAAATGCAACAAAGGCCGCAAATGTATTATCTTGTCCAAAATGGGTGTTTTTTTAAAACCAGAAAATAACAGCATTATCTAACGCTAGTATTTGACTGTGACAAATGCAGCAAAGGCCCCAGATGTAGGGTCTTTCAAAAATGTATGTTTTTTTAAACCCAGAATATAATAGCAGTATTTAAAGTTTGTATGTGACTGTCACCAAATGCAACAAAGGCCGCAAATGTATTATCTTGTCCAAAATGGGTGTTTTTTTTTAAAACCAGAATATAACAGCAGTATCTAACGCTAGTATTGGACTGTCAGAAATGCAGCAAAGGCCGCAAATGTTTTATCTTGCCCAAAATGGGTGTTTTTTTAAACCCAGAATATAAAAGCAGCATTTAAAGTTTGTATTTGACTGTCACAAATGCAACAAAGGCCGCAAATGTATTATCTTGTCCAAAATGGGTGTTTTTTTAAAACCAGAAAATAACAGCAGTATCTAACACTAGTATTTGACTGTGACAAATGCAGCAAAGTCCCCAGATGTAGGGTCTTGCAAAAAATAGTTTTTTTTTTAAACCTAGAATATAACAGCAGTATTTAAAGTTTGTCACAAATGCAAAAAAGGCCGCAAATGTGTTATCTTGCCCAAAATGGGTGTTTTTTTAACCTCTTACGGACACAGGGTTCGGCTTGATGTCCGAGTCCAGCGGGCGGTGATCGGAGCGTGGTGTCTGCTGAAATCATACAGCAGGCACCGTGTGACAACCCCCCCCCCCCGTATCGGCGATCGCTGCAAACTGCAGGTCAATTCAGACCTGCAGTTTGCAGCGTTTCAGGGTCATTCGGGTCTCCGGTGACCTGATGACTCGGAATAGGAGGGTGATCAGTGGGTGGTGTAATATATTACACCACCAATCACCCTCCGTAGATCCTGTGAGGTGGCGGTGACGCCTGTGATTGGCTGGACGGACGGATGGGGGGATAATGTCCCGGAGCTCCGCTCTCCCCGCCCACAGACTTCCGTGTCAGCAAGGAGAGAGGAGCCCTGTGTCAGTCCCTCTGCCCCCAACACAATCCACCGCCATCCGTGGCCCCTGAGCCACCATAAAATGCCACCTGGCACAGAAACATTTAGGGAGAGCTTTAGTTAGGCAGGGAGAGTGAAAAAAAGTTGTTGTTTTCTGTGTGCAGCACCCGGATCTGAGGGTGTCTGGGGTCCACAGCACCCTTAGCTGTGCGACTCCCGAACCCCCAGGGGTGCTGCAGCTTGCCCCCCCCCCACAATTTTTTGGGGCGCAAGCGCTTTTTTTTTCTTTTTGTATGTGCGCTGACTGTGGCCGACACTCTTAGCCGTGAAAGAGCGTCCAGCCACCGTTAGGATATCGCCCACCCCACCAATTTTTCGGGGATTGAAGCGTTTTTTGTACCAATTTTTGGTGCTTTTTTTTATTTAGTTTTATATTTAGTTTTTTTATGTTAGGTTAGGGTGGGTTAGGCTACTTTCACACTAGCGTTCGGAGCGGATCCGTCTGATGTTTCATCAGACGGATCCGCTCCGATAATGCAGATGTTCGCATCCGTTCAGAACGGATGCGTCTGCATTAAAACTTAGAAAATTTTCTAAGTGTGAAAGTTGTCTGAGCGGATCCGTTCAGACTTTACATTGAAAGTCAATGGGGAACGGATCCGCTTGAAGATTGAGCCATATTGTGTCATCTTCAAGCGGATCCGTCCCCATTGACTTACATTGTAAGTGTGGATCCGCTCACCTCCGCACGGCCAGGCGGACACCCGAACGCTGCAAGCAGCGTTCAGGTGTCCGCTCACTGAGCGGAGCGGAGGCTGAATGCTGGCAGGCGGATGCATTCTCAGTGGATCCGCCTCCACTGAGAATGCATTGGGGCCAGACGGATGCGTTCGGGGCCGCTCGTGAGCCCCTTCAAACGGTGCGCACGAGCGGACACCCGAACGCTAGTGTGAAAGTAGCCTTAGGGTAGGGTATACGTAAAAACACACCGTTCCCCCCCCCCCACACACACACACTAAGTAAACACACACACACTCCCCTTTAGCGTTAGAAGATGGCCTGCCAGATGTTTTCGGCCGAGGAGGCATACGCCCAGCTGTTCTCCGACTCCGAGAGCCCCAGTGAGGACGAGGATGACCCCACTTTCCTGTTTTCATCCTCGTTCTCCTCATCATCTAGTAATGATGATGAGCCCCCCAAGGCGACTGAGACGCCACCAAGTGGAGCCAGGAGCCCCCCATGCCAGGGACCCTGTGGCCCACACTAGTATGAGCAGCCCTGGGGATCGTACTAGTTTTCCGGCCAACCAAGCAAGTCCACCTGAGCCCCCTACCGGGGAACTTGCCTGGAGTACCCCAGAGGATTTTGAGCCTGTTATTCCTGACTTTGTTGGCCAACCAGGAATCCAGATTCGCAGAGTGGGCTTCACTGAATATGACTATTTTAGTTATTTTTGCAGTGACCACTTTGTGAATCTGATGGTGGAGCAAACGAACTTGTTCGCCCAGCAGTTTATTGCTCAACACCTGGGCTTCTTTAGGTCCAGTGGCTGGACTCTGGTCAGTGCAGCCGAGATGAGGACGTTTTGGGGCCTCGTGCTGCACATGGGCCTAGTCAAAAAACCCAGTGTCAGGCAGTACTGGAGTCTGGACGTCCTCTACCAGACCCCACTTTACTGTATGGCCATGACACGTTGCCGTTTTGAGGCCATTCACCATCCAATATCACCCAGATACCATCCACTTCTTAGACACCACAGTTAGCAGATCCAGAATGGACACCTTGCATACCGACTTATACTGCAAACCAACAGATCGTAACAATCTTTTACATTTCACCAGCTTCCACGCACCACATATCAAAAAATCCACACCGAGATCACAGTACAGCAGAATCAAACGCATTGTGAAAACCAAGTCCATTTGCCAAACCAGACTCTCACGATTTTGGACCATTATCTACAGTAATACATGAGTAGTAGTGTTGATCGAGCACCGTAGTAGTCGGATGCTCGGGGGCTCGGGCCCAACACATCGTGATATTCGACCGAGCACCCGAGTATAATGGAAGTCAATGGGAGAACCCGAGCATTAAACCAGGTACCCCCTGCTCTGAAGATGGGAGGGTGCCTGGTTCATAAGAAAATGTCAGAAGTTGTCGGTAACACCACCAAAATGGTTCTGTAACAGCATGAGGAGGATGTATGGATGCATCTTGGACTCGCTGGTCGCTGCTGGGAACTATGTTGTCCGAATAGTACGCCACTTTTACATAATGACAATAATACGTACAAAACCAAGGGAAAAAAATAGATTTTTGAGGAAAAATGTATAGAAAACATTCTTTCCTGAATATTTACTTGTATATTAAGTGCAAGTGCTGCCACAAATTACAAGGAAGAGGCACTCCGATTCACCCTTAGTTACACATAAAGGAGGGCATCATACACACCCTTTAAAAATTATGATTGATAGCCTGCTGGTGACCCTCAAAAAAATTAGGAGCAAGGGCCTGCTGATCTGACCATCTAAAACATTATGGGTGGTGACCTGCTGCCGCTTTGGTGACTCTAGTTAACCTGGGGCCGATGGCACCTCCCCGTGACGGCGGTGATCCATTTGGATGTCTGGCCTATCAACTTTCGATGTAATTGTCAGCTCAAAACCATTGTAAACTATTGGTATAGATAATAGGGAACAGCGGCTACACCCACAGATCAGTATTGGATATGAGGTGCTCTCCTCCAAAAGGCCTCACCTCAAGCCTAGGTAGACAGAATATATATACAAATTTAAGAGGGGCACTCTCTGCAGAAGGGAACACACATGAATCGTGGAATAGATTATCAATTGATAAATTAATTTAATTGGATATCTTCACTGCAAAATAACATGGGCAATCCTTAAACTGTTAAAATATTACACACAATAAAATCACATCAATCAGTGTAAAATATATTCCTAAAAATCAATATATGTGAAGGAAATGGGTAATAGGTAAATCGTCCACCATATATATATCTCCTTGTCAGGGATAATGGGTTCTTAGTTATAATATAATTGTAGTATCTTCAAAGAAGAGATTAAGGTGCACTCGTGCCGTTCCTTGATGACAATATGCAGTTTGAGCAGTCCAAAAATATATATACCGTTGTCCTATTACTGTAGGTCAAATCAACCTCAATAGTCCCTGGATCCGTGACTCTGGTGCGCTGTGTATATCTGCCAGCCGGCTGTAAGGTGCGCTAGTTGTATCCAGAGGTAAACATAAGTTAGCTTACCGGATTCTCAGGTGTCCTCCTCGCCCGCCGCCTGATTCTCGGCGTCTCTTACCGGCCTCCCGCTCCACGGCGTCCTCCGCTGTCCTGCTTCTCACACTTCACGCAGCGTCCCACGTGGTGACGAAGCTGGCGTCGGTACGGCGTATCACGTAGCGGAGCTCCCCCTGCTGGTCAGCTGGGTATACTTGCCGGAGGTTTAGATCGGGCTTGGTTTGCTTCTTAGACAGGCCTGTCGTGTTAGTCGGATTTCCTTAGGTATTAGCGCTCACTTCCTGGGACCATACGCGTTTCGGGGACAACCCCCAAAAACGAGAGATCCACTGAGGAAGGGGTTGTCCCCGAAACGCGTATGGTCCCAGGAAGTGAGCGCTAATACCTAAGGAAATCCGACTAACACGACAGGCCTGTCTAAGAAGCAAACCAAGCCCGATCTAAACCTCCGGCAAGTATACCCAGCTGACCAGCAGTGGGAGCTCCGCTACGTGATACGCCGTACCGACGCCAGCTTCGTCACCACGTGGGACGCTGCGTGAAGTGTGAGAAGCAGGACAGCGGAGGACGCCGTGGAGCGGGAGGCCGGTAAGAGACGCCGAGAATCAGGCGGCGGACGAGGAGGACACCTGAGAATCCGGTAAGCTAACTTATGTTTACCTCTGGATACAACTAGCGCACCTTACAGCCGGCTGGCAGATATACACAGCGCACCAGAGTCACGGATTCAGGGACTATTGAGGTTGATTTGACCTACAGTAATAGGACAACAGTATATATATTTTTGGACTGCTCAAACTGCATATTGTCATCAAGGAACGGCACGAGTGCACCTTAATCTCTTCTTTGAAGATACTACAATTATATTATAACTAAGGACCCATTATCCCTGACAAGGACATATATATATGGTGGACGATTTACCTATTACCCATTTCCTTCACATATATTGATTTTTAGGAATATATTTTACACTGATTGATGCAATTTTATTGTGTGTAATATTTTAACATTTTAAGGATTGCCTATGTTATTTTGCAGTGAAGATATCCAATTAAATTAATTTATCAATTAATAATCTATTCCACGATTCATGTGTGTTCCCTTCTGCAGAGAGTGCCCCTCTTAAATTTGTATATACATTGTAAACTATTGTCACGGATGGTGTACAGGAAACAAGACAATGCAATATATTCAATGACTCACTGGATCCACAACTAAGGAACAAAAGGGAGACCCCTGCATGAGACCTGCCACTCTCCCTGACTGCTCAGCCTATGTGAACACCCCAAAGGTGGATGGGCGCATATCCACGTACCTCGGCTATCTAATACCTGAAGACCCTACAATAGTGAAGGGACACGACCACCGGCTCCCTACACAAGACACGGAGGGAGTCAGGGTCTCCTGAAATCCAGCAGACAGAAAATCACAAATAAAGGAACAGCACTTATCTTGCAGAGGACTGGGAAATAGGAACAGCATGCACACACACTCCAGGAAGTTGTATAAGCCGCACACTACTGCATTATGGGGAGGAACTTAAAGGGAAGCAATCAGTCCAACTGCATGACAGCTGAGATAGACTAACGAGATGAGGAACTGAAACCAAAACAAAGAAACTCAAGGAGGAGGATCTGGAAGGCTCCTGTCAGAGCTTCTCAGCTGTCTGTTTGTGACAGTACCCCTCCCTCTACGAGTGGACTCCGGACACTCAGAGCCCACCTTCTCAGGAAGGGACCTATGGAAAGCCCTGATGAGACGAGTGGCCTTAATGTCCGTCACTGGGACCCACATCCTCTCCTCAGGACCATAACCCTCCCAATGAACGAGGTACTGGAGGGAACCGCGGACAAGACGAGAATCCACAATTCTAGAGACCTGAAATTCAAGATTTCCATCAACCATAATCGGAGGAGGAGGCAAAGGCGAGGGTACAATAGGTTGAACATAAGGTTTCAATAAGGACTTATGAAAAACATTATGGATCTTCCAAGTCTGAGGAAGATCAAGACGGTAGGCAACAGGATTGATGACAGACAGGATCTTGTAAGGCCCAATAAACCTAGGACCCAACTTCCAGGAGGGAACCTTCAATTTGATATTTTTGGTAGACAACCACACCAGATCACCAACATTCAGGTCCGGATCAGGCACACGTCTCTTATCTGCCACACGCTTATATCTCTCACTCATGCTCTTTAGATTATCCTGAATCTTTTGCCAAATAGATGACAAAGACGAGGAGAATCTGTACTCATCAGGTAAACCAGAAGACCCCTCTCCCGAGAAAGTCCCAAACTGCGGATGAAACTCATATGCACCAAAAAATGGTGACTTATCAGAGGACTCCTGACGACGGTTATTTAAAGCAAACTCAGCAAGGGACAAAAAAGAACACCAATCCTCCTGATTCTCTGCCACAAAACAGCGCAGATATGTCTCCAGATTCTGATTGACGCGCTCCGTCTGGCCATTCGACTGCGGGTGGAAAGCAGAAGAGAATGACAACCGAACCCCCAAGCGAGAACAGAAAGCCTTCCAGAATCTGGAAACAAACTGCGTGCCCCTATCAGAGACTATGTCTGAAGGAATACCATGCAATTTGACAATGTGGTCAATAAATGCCTGCGCCAGCGTCTTAGCATTGGGCAAACCAGGAAAAGGGATGAAATGCACCATTTTGCTAAAACGGTCCACCACCACCAGAATCACAGTCTTCCCCGAGGAACGAGGCAAGTCCGTTATGAAGTCCATGGACAGATGTGTCTAAGGACGGGAAGGAATGGGTAAGGGAAGGAGAGGACCTGATGGCCGTGAATGAGGGACTTTGGCACGAGCGCAAGTCTCGCAAGCTGCCACAAAACCCTCAACCGACTTAAGCGCAGGCCACCAGAATCTCCGAGCGATGAGATCCCGTGTGGCTCTTGCTCCCGGGTGCCCAGCAAGGACCGTATCGTGGTGTTCCTTAAAAATCTTGTGTCTCAAAGCGAGAGGCACAAAGATCAGGAGCCTCTGACTGGGCTGCCTGCACCTCTGCCTCCAATTCAGGAAAAAGAGCAGAGACCACCACACCTTCAGCCAAAATGGGACCCGGGTCTTCAAAATTCCCACCTCCCGGAAAACAACGTGACAGGGCATCTGCCTTCACATTCCTAACCCCAGGACGGAACGTGACAACAAAATTAAACCTTGAAAAGAACAAAGACCATCTGGCCTGTCTCGGGTTCAGACGCTTGGCTGACTCCAAGTAGGCCAGATTTTTATGGTCAGTAAACACGGTAATAGGGTGTCTGGCTCCCTCTAGCCAATGGCGCCATTCCTCAAAAGCCAACTTGATGGCCAACAATTCCCTATCTCCCACATCATAATTTCTCTCTGCGGAGGAGAGTTTCTTCGAGAAAAAGGCACACGGTTGCCATTTGGCAGGAGAGGAACCCTGAGACAAGACCGCACCCACCCCTACCTCAGAAGCATGAACCTCAACTATGAAGGGTAACGAAATATCAGGTTGTACCAGGATGGGAGCGGAAGCAAAACTCTCCTTGATATTAGAAAAGGCCTTACGCGCCTCTACCGACCAGGAAGAAAAATCTACCCCCTTTCTGGTCATATCAGTGAGTGGTTTAACAACAGAGGAATAATTCAAAATAAATTTCCTGTAATAATTGGCAAAGCCCAAAAAACGCATCAGCGCCTTCTGATTCTCAGGAAGCTCCAACTCAAGCACAGCGTGGACCTTCTCGGGGTCCATGCGAAAACCAGAAGCGGAGAGAAGAAACCCCAGAAATTGAATTTCTGGAACCGCAAACACACATTTTTCCAGTTTCGCGTATAATTTATTCTCCCGCAGGATGAGCAAGACCTGACGTAAGTGTTCCTTATGAGTCTTGAAATCAGGAGAAAAAATCAAAATGTCATCCAAATACACTAATACAAATTTTCCCATTAAATGATAAAAAATGCTGTTCACGAAATGCTGAAAAACGGCTGGGGCATTCATCAAACCAAAAGGCATAACCAAATTCTCAAAATGGCCCTCAGGGGTATTGAAAGCCGTCTTCCATTCGTCTCCTTCTCTGACCCTGACCAGGTTGTATGTCCCTCTTAGGTCTAATTTGGAAAAGACTTTAGCCCCAACAACCTGGTTAAACAGGTCCGGGATCAGAGGAAGCGGATAAGGGTCACGAATAGTGATACTGTTCAGCTCCCTGAAATCCAGACAAGGTCTTAAAGAACCATCTTTTTTCTTAACAAAGAAAAAACCAGCGGCAACAGGTGACTTCGAGGGTCGTATGTGTCCTTTTCTCAGACTCTCAGAGATATAAGCACGCATAGCGACCCTCTCAGGTTGGGAAAGATTGTATAAACGAGATTTAGGCAGCTTGGCGCCTGGGATGAGATTAATAGGGCAATCGTACTCCCTGTGCGGAGGCAAATCCTGAACTCCACTCTCAGAGAAGACATCCGAAAATTCAGAGAGGAAAGGTGGTACAGTCTTAGTAGAAACCTCAGAAACAGATGTCATGAGGCAATTCTCTCTGCAAAAGTCACTCCAACCATTTATTTGCCTCGCTTGCCAATCAATGGTGGGGTTATGTTTAGTGAGCCAGGGTAGCCCCAACACTAGAGGAGTAGGCAAACCGCTAAGGACGAAACATGACACATCCTCAACATGAGCATCACTCACAATTAAACGGATATTGTGAACTATGCCCTTTAATGATTTCTGAGAAAGTGGAGCGGAATCAATAGCAAAAACAGGAATATCCTTTCCCAAAGTGCATACCTGGAAACCATGAGTTATTGCAAATTGATTATCAATGAGATTGACAGCTGCTCCACTATCCACAAAAATCTCACAAAAAATGATCTTGCTCTCTAGCGCCACCCTAGCAGGCAGGACAAAATGGGAACTACAAGCAAACGGAAAACCTTAAATTTCCGCCTCAACCCTGCCAATAGTAACAGACGGAACATTTTTAAAAGATTTTTTCCTTTTTGTTTCTTTATTACTCCCAGAAGACTGCCTGAATCTCCTAGAGGGACAAACATTTGCGTAGTCTAGACTCAGCCAGAGCAATACGATCCGGATCATCATATATCTGACCCAGGGCTAAAAAGAATTCATCCACTGAACGGAGGGGCCGTGCCCCCTCCGGCAGCGAAAAGGCCCAGGACTGAGCGTTACCCCTGAGCAGCGATATAATGATCCCCACCCTCTGTTCCTCATCACCAGAGGAATGGGGAAGAAGGCGAAAATGGAGTTTGCAAGCCTCTCTAAAACGCACAAAATACTCACTACCCCCGGAGAACGTATCCGGGAGCGAGATCTTAGGCTCAGAACAAACTCCATGAACGCAAGCTGAACTGGTCACTTGAAACTGAGAAAAAGTCTTACGGAGATCAGCTACCTCCAATGAAAGACCCTGGAAGCGTTTAGCCAAAAGTGAAACCGGATCCATGCTTGAGACAGTTTTGGCGGCTTATAATGTCACGGATGGTGTACAGGAAACAAGACAATGCAATATATTCAATGACTCACTGGATCCACAACTAAGGAACAAAAGGGAGACCCCTGCATGAGACCTGCCACTCTCCCTCACTGCTCAGCCTATGCGAACACCCCAAAGGTGGATGGGCGCATATCCACGTACCTCGGCTATCTAATACCTGAAGACCCTACAATAGTGAAGGGACACGACCACCGGCTCCCTACACAAGACACGGAGGGAGTCAGGGTCTCCTGAAATCCAGCAGACAGAAAATCACAAATAAAGGAACAGCACTTATCTTGCAGAGGACTGGGAAATAGGAACAGCATGCACACACACTCCAGGAAGTTGTATAAGCCGCACACTACTGCATTATGGGGAGGAACTTAAAGGGAAGCAATCAGTCCAACTGCATGACAGCTGAGATAGACTAAAGAGATGAGGAACTGAAACCAAAACAAAGAAACTCAAGGAGGAGGATCTGGAAGGCTCCTGTGAGAGCTTCTCAGCTGTCTGGTTGTGACAACTATGGGTAACGGGGAATCAGTGTTTGATTCCAGAGAGGGAGCCTGAGAAACGGCTACCACATCCAAGGAAGGCAAGCGGGTGGCACGCAAATCACACACTCCCGATTCATGGAGGTAGTGACGATAAATAACAATACAGGACTCTTAAGATGCCCTGTTACTGGAATGAGGAATAAAAAATTACAGGGAATATCACTGCAGTATTTTGGATGAGGAAACATTATACAGGAGTGGCCCTGCTGCCGCTTTGTTGACTCTAGATAACTTCTGCCTGATCGCACATCCCGGTGAGATCCATGATCCATTTTGATATCTTCCCTATCAACTTTCGATGTTCTTTTATGCACCTAACATGGTGACCACGGGTAACGGGGAATCATTGTTTTATTTCGGAGAGGGAGCCTGATAAACGGCTATGGCTACTACTTCAAAGCAAGGCAGCATGAGTTGCGGGCCTGCTGGTGAGCTGATTCTGTAAAACATTATATACGAGTGCCTGCGGGTGAGCTGACTGTCACGCCCTGCCCCGTGAGATGCCTGAGAAGATCTGACAGACTTGCTACACGTGAGTCTATCTGACAGATTGTTCTGTTTCTCTTTGTTGTGGTTTTGGGCAGGATCCTACCTCTCCACAGGTTCTGCTCATTAGCTATTTAGTGGTGCTATTTATACCCGCCTCTCACTATAGCCCTTGTGGTTTATATTTTCTTCTGGAGTTCTCAGCTGGTGTTTGGTGGATCTCCTGCTCCCCGTCCGTCTTAAGCTAAGCTTCCCTTTTGTTGTGTGTTTTGGCTAGGCCTCAGGAAGACGCTGGTTCCTGCACCAAGTGCTAGGAACCAGTTGTCTTATCTCCAGCTCGCATGAGCACTTCCCTTTTGTTGTGTGTTTTGGCTAGACGCTGGTTCCTGCACCAAGCGCTAGGAACCAGTTGTCTTATCTCCAGCTCGCATGAGCACTTCCCTTTTGTTGTGTGTTTTGGCTAGGCCTCAGGAAGACGCTTATCTCCAGCTCGCATGAGCACTTCCCTTTTGTTGTGTGTTTTGGCTAGACGCTGGTTCCTGCACCAAGCGCTAGAAACCAGTTGTCTTATCTCCAGCTCGCATGAGCACTTCCCTTTTGTTGTGTGTTTTGGCTAGGCCTCAGGAAGACGCTGGTTCCTGCACCAAGCGCTAGGAACCAGTTGTCTTATCTCCAGCTCGCATGAGCACTTCACTTTTGTTGTGTGTTTTGGCTAGGCCTCAGGAAGACGCTGGTTCCTAGCTGAGGGTTTGTTTCAGTTTCAGCTAGGCTTAGGTTCCAGCGCATGAGCACTTCCACCTTTAGGATTTGCTCATGTTGTCAGCAGTCAGGGAAAGACTCAGGTATTGTCAGGTGGTGACCTTTCCCTGTTCCCTAGCTTTGGGGCCTAGCCTGGTGTTTTGTTGCTTTTGTTGTATTTAGTTGGCTTCCATTCCCTTACCTACCGTGACACTGACCCTGTAAAACATTATATGCGAGGACATGCAGCTGAGCTGACCCTCTAAAAAATTCTATGCGGGGGCTTGCATATGAGCTGACCCTGTAAACATAGAAACATAGAATGTGTCGACAGATAAGAACCATTTGGCCCATCTAGTCTGCCCAATATACTGAATACTATGAATAGCCCTTGGCCCTATCTTATATGAAGGATGGCCTTATGCCTATCCCATGCATGCTTAAACTCCTTCACTGTATTTGCAGCTACCACTTCTGCAGGAAGGCTATTCCATGCATCCACTACTCTCTCAGTAAAGTAATACTTCCTGATATTACTTTTAAACCTTTGACCCTCTAATTTAAAACTATGTCCTCTTGTAGCAGTTTTTCTTCTTTTAAATATTCTCTCCTCTTTTACCTTGTTGATTCCCTTTATGTATTTAAAAGTTTCTATCATATCCCCTCTGTCTCGTCTTTCTTCCAAGCTATACATGTTGAGGTCCTTTTAATCTTTCCTGGTAAGTTTTATCCTGCAATCCATGAACTAGTTTAGTAGCTCTTCTCTGAACTCTCTCCAAAGTATCAATATCCTTCTGGAGATATGGTCTCCAGTACTGCGCACAATACTCACTAGTGCGCAAATGAGGTCTCACTAGTGCTCTGTAAAAGGGCCTGCTGGTGAGCTGAGGTGGAACCGACAAACCCAACTTGATTTTGATGGCTGCATTAATCTGCTGGTGACCGCCATACAGCTCTACAGATTTGTTTCCATCTGCATCTTTCTCAGCAATCTGTGGCCTCAGTCTTTTATCCAGACTGTCATTGTGCCACTATGCGACCTCATCATGCTGCCATCTACACACCATCTCACCTTGCCACTCATTTTTAGCACCATGCTGCTGCTCCTGCTTAAAAGGCCTTACATTGATCACCAGGCTTACAATTTAATTAAGGTTTTGGAATCGATAAACTCAACTTGCTTTTGTGGGCTGCATCAGTGGCGTAGCTAGAAATGACTGGGCCCCACAGCAAATTTTTGAATGGGGCTCCATCCCTCCGTCCTTTCATGCCTCCCCCATTCCTGTGGCTAGTAAAGATTGCTCTCTCAGACCAGGGCCGGAAGCTGTTCCATTCGTTTTATACACTGTCTATACTGTCACTGTATATAATTTCATTGTGTAATACTGTTGAGGGGGTCCTAACAAAATCCTCTTCCTGGATGGGCCCCTTCTGGGTCAGGGCCCCAAAGCTGCAGCTTCCCCTGCTTCCCCTATAGCTATGCCCCTGGTCTGCATTAATCTGCAGGTGACCGTCATACAGATGTGAATATGTGGGCAAGGCTCGAAAGCCACCACCAACTTACGACCATTATCAGACACAACCATGCCTGGTTGTAGGTTGAGTGGCGAGAGCCACAGCTCAGTCTGGTCTCTTATCCCCTGCCACAGCTCTGTGGCAGTGTGCTGTTTGTCACCTAGGCAGATCAGCTCCAGCACAGCCTGTTGCCACTTCCCCACTGCAGTGCTACACTGCTTCCAGCTAGGAAGGCTGATGGCTGACTGGTGCTGCACGCTGATAATTTGGAAGGTGGAAGTGGAGGAGGAGGCGGAGGAGGAGAAGTGGGGGTTGAAGCTACTAACGTAGGTGGCGGCGGAAACCCTGATGTAATTGGGACCCACAATCCTTGGCGTCGGTAGCACCTGTGCCATCCCAGGGTACATGTCACAGTAGGTAAGATAAGGGAAGGAAACAGAACACGGCAAAGCAAACAAAACAACTGACTAGTAGTGATGGACGAACATCTGCCGGGACAATTCGCGCAAACGCGATCAAATGTTCGCGAACCGCTAGTTCGCGGCGGGTCCCATTCATTTTAATTGCAGGCGAACCTGAAAAACCTTTAGCTCATATTTGCAGCCAATAAATAATTACTAGAAGTGCACAAATAGTCCCACAACATGGACAGTGATATACCAGATGTATTTTTCAAATTTGCAATCTCCATTCATTCTTTTTTTCAATGCAAAATATTGGCAATATAATTTTCGCGTACGCGCATGCGCAAATGCACTATACAGTGCCCAAATGCACTATAAAGAGAGTATATTGGATAAAACGTAACCTTTAATAATGTTACTATAGAAACATAGAATGTGTCGGCAGATAAGAACCATTTGGCCTATGAGGGTCCATTCACACGCCCGTAAGTGTTTTGCGGATCCGCAAAACACGGACACCGGCAATGTGCATTCCGCAATTTGCGGACCGCACATCACCGGCACTGTAATAGAAAATGCCTAATCTTGTCTGCAATTGTGGACAAGAATAGGACATGTTCTATTTTTTTGCCGAAACGGAAGTACGGATGCGGAAGTGCGGATCCGCAAATGCGGATGCGGACAGCACATTCCGGCCCCATTGAAAATTAATGGGTCTGCACCCGTTCTGCAAAATTGCGGAACAGATGCGGACCCATTTTGTGGACGTGTGAATGGAAAAGATATCCCTCAAAATGAAGATAAATTAAATTATTAAAGTTGAGCAAAAAGCATAGATGTGGTAGGCAATAACAAGTGCTCAGCGGCACTAAATCAGGTGCTCGGCGGCACCAAATGAGAAACCATATGTCCTACCACAATCCGGGGGGGTTCCAGTGCACATCCATGAATCCCGGAGGCAAAGCAAAAAACATCTATCCCTGGGCTAGATGATGATGTGGTATTGAAGGACAGGGTGGGCAAAGAACTGTCCCTGATATTGCCCTACAGGGGGGTGCTATTCTGGCCCTGATAGCCTAACCACAGACCACCCGCCCTGATAAGAGTGACCCCGTCCGGAACCTTACCCTATATAAAAATGGCCCTAGTAAGCCCCTAGCCCCCTGACTTCCCCTCTGTGTATCACACCTATTGATAGCACACCTATACCAGTCCTTAAAAAGACTTTTGTGGCCCTATTAGCTAGCGTTTGGTGTCCCTAACAGCCTGTCCCTGCTCCACACAGCAACCTCTCCATACACTGGCAAAAGACTGAATGTAAAATGCCGACCAGATCAGGTTTATTTATAAGGTAGGGGGTATGTCCATGTGCTGAAACATCTCAATTGGCTGTCCTGTACCTCCTGATGGATGTGTCATGGGTCAAAGTTCTTCAAAATGTAAAAGAATATGGTAGGCGCGAATATCTCCATATGTTTGCATGTTCGGCGAATCGCGAACACGCAAAGTTCGCTGCGAAACGACCACCGGTCGAACCGCAAGGCCATCTCTACTGACTAGGCCCCAAATGCTAGGGAACAAATGGGTGACCTCCTAGCAATCCCTAAAACACTTTTCCTAAGCTGCTATGCCCATGTGCATATCTCGATGGTAGATAGGCACATGCCCACGTACCTAAGACTATAACAGACTGAACCAAACCCTCAGCTGTAGGGAAAAGGGAAAGAGACACCCAGCTCCTTCAACAACCGAAGGAGCTAGAATCACTCTAGGGGTCTAGTAAAAACAGACACAGAAGGAAAAAGGGAAAAGGACTTATCTAGAGATGTGTTGGAGCAGACAATCCAACAAACTTCCAGAGCTCACACAAGGCAGAACTATAACCCGTAAAGGCTATAGGGAGAGGGAGGAATAAATAGCCTCACCAATTACCTCAAGAACAACACCTGGGAGGAGGTGGGATTCTGTTTAAACCCACAACAAAACAAACTGTCAGATCGAGTCACGTACAGCAACTCTGACAGATCTCCTCAGAACACCCACAGGGCAGGGTGTGATAGTACGAGTCGCTCCCGGCCTCCACAACATTCAACCAGTGTGCCATCAGGGAAATGTAGCGTCTCTGACCGAAAGCACTTGTCCATGTGTCCTTGGTTAAGTGGACCTTCCCAGTAACTGCGTTGGTCAGGGCATATGTGATGTTAAGGGACACATGTTGGTGTAAGGCTGGCACGCACACCTTTAAAAATTGTGGCGGCTGGGTACTGCGTAACAAAGGACAGCCGCCAACATCAGGCTGTGGAAGGCCTCAGTGTCCACAAGCCTAAATGTCAACATTTCCAGGGCCAGTAATTTGGAAAGCTGTGCATTTAGTACTATGGCCTGTGGGTGGCTGGGTATTTGCGCTTGCGTTCAAATGCCTGGGGTAATGACATTTGGACACTGCGCTGGGACAGGGAAGTGGATGTGGCCGCTGATGGTGTTTGCGAAGGTCCAGGTGCAGGGCAGGAGGCATCCAGGCCTGCGTCTTAGACAGGGGATTGGCCAGCACATAACACAGGGGAAGAGGAGGCAGTGATGTGACCCGTAGACACAGATTGTGGACCCAGGCGTTCGGCCCACCTATTAGGGTGCTTTAATGACATGTGGCGAATTATGCTGGTGGTGGTGAGGTTGCTAGTGTTCACACCCCAGCTCATTTTGGTGTGGCACAGGTTTTAAACTACTATTCTTTTGTCGTCCGCACTTTCCTCAAAAAAATCGCCATACTGCTGAACACCTACCCCTTGGCAAGGGAGATTGGTTTGGTGGTGCCCGCCTTCTACCTTTTGCCACCCCACTGCCTCTTCCAGCCTGTTGCAGTGCTGCAGATCCCTCCCCCTCTGTACTGCTCTCCTCGCTCAGCTTGTTGCCACCTTCCCAGGTTGAGTCAGTGACCTCGTCGTCCAGCACCTCCTCTTCCACTTCCTCACTCTGATCATCCTCCTGATTTGTTGACCTAACCACAACGTCAGTGATCGACAACTGTGTGTCATCCTCTTCCTCAACCTCTTGAGACAGTAATTGCAGTTGAATCATTGGCAACTGTGTCTCATCATCATCCACCTCATTAAACACTAATGGCTGTTCCACAGCATCATGTTCTTGTGACTCTGGATGCTCAAGAGGTTGGGAATTGGGGCACGAGATCTCAGGTCGCTTTTCAAGCGTGCTTGGCGAGAAGGCCAAATCAATTAATGGCGATGCAAAGAGGTCTTCGGAATATCCGAGTGTGGGATCACTTGTTTGGCCAGACTGTAAATGGTGGGAGGAAGGGTGAGGATTGTGTGGACCAGACTCCTGGCTACTGATACTGGACTTGGTGGAAGACAGGGTGGTGCTTAACCGACTGGAAGCACTATCTGCTGCAATCCAACCGACCCCCTGCTTGCACTGGGCTGACTTCAAGAGTGGTCACCTGCGCCGTCCTGCAAACTGGGACAGGAAGCTAGGTATCTTGGATGATTGTTTTTCTTGTGCTCTGGCAGCAGGCACAGTTTCAACGCGCCCAGGGCCACTGCCTCTGCGTGCACCATCAGCATCACAGCCACTTCCCTGTCCCTTAATGCTCACCTTCTTCATATTAAAAGTTATATGTTATAAGGGAACGTTTATAGGAAAAATGTGGATAAATTATGGAAAAAATATAATTGTTTTCGCTAATATTTTTCCCAATATCTGGGCCTGACACACACACATGCTATTGCAGCACAGATGTGACATTTCACTGCAGGGACCGTTTATAGGAAAATTATGGATAAATTATGAAAAAATATATATTTGTTGTCAGTGATATTTTTCCCAATATCTGGCTGTCATTCCCTGCTCAGGCTATGTGCAGAGGTCTGCCAGGTTAGCAGCACGTGTGTAGCCTTTTGTTTTGGAGTTGAGCTATATCCGCCTCCCTTCAGGTGCACTGGGTGGGGTCGTTGGTTTGAGTTTAAATTACGGGAAGGAGGGAAGGAAGGAAGGAAGGGAAGGGAAGGGAAGGGAAGGGAAGGAAGGAAGGAAGGAAGGAATTGCTGTTCCTGCTCAGTAAAAGATAAGTTGTTTTTTGTTTTCTTGTTGTTGTCTGTCTAGGCTGTTTGAGAGACGCCTGCCCCCTCCAGGTCCTGAGGGAGCAGGCTGACTCTTTCCCCCTTTCACCATCTTAGGGATTTTAGGGAATCTTCAGCCTAGGCACAAGGACACATTATTCTCACCTTCAGGGTCTGAACGTGGGCATAGAAGTCTAGGGAGAGCTGGTAGGGATTTGTCAGGAGGTGACTTTTAAATGTGGATAAATTATGGAAAAAATATAATTGTTTTCGCTAATATTTTTCCCAATATCTGGGCCTGACACACACACACTATTGCAGCACAGATGTGACAATTCACTGCAGGGACCGTTTATAGGAAAAATGTGAATAAATTATCCAAAAAATATAATTGTTTTCGCTAATATTTTTCCCAATATCTGGGCCTGACACACACACACGCTATTGCAGCACAGATGTGACAATTCACTGCAGAGACCGTTTCTAGAAAAAATGTGGATAAATTATGGAACAAATAAAATTGTTTTCAATAATATTCTTCCTATCTCTGCCCCTGACACACAGAAGGTATTTCTAAAAAGATGTCACAAGTCACTGCAGACACCCTCTATAAAAAAAGAATCGCAAAGTATGGAAAGAAAAATCGGAGACTACTTTGCAAGATTAAATTGCTGCCACCAAATACAATAGTCCTTAAAAGGACTTTTTGGTCTTTGAAACGTTTTAAAATTGAATAAATTGCGATCACAAACTCCCTACACTATCTTTCCCTTCCTAAGCACAGCTCTCCGTGACTCGCAATGAGCCAAACCCGCGTCATCGGGTGCTAGACGATGACGCTAGCCAATCACTGTAATGCCAGTAGTCAACATGGCATTACAGTGATGGCAGTACTTACCTGCATGTTTATTGGCTGCTTAGCAGCCACGAAACATGCAGGGAGGAGACTCTAGCATGGCGCTCGAGCACATGCAGTACTCGGCCGAGTACCGCCATGTGCCGAGCATAGCGATGCTCGAACCGAACTGGTATTCAGCCGAGCATGCTCGCTCAACACTAATGAGTAGTATTGGAGATATGGAATCCAGGTTAATATATTTTATTTTTCTACTGCCCCTATTCCCCGCTGTCAGTGCTCAGAGCTGAGTTAATATACATTGTCAGGACTGCTGTGCATGCACACAGGAGTCCTCTCCATTATGTTAGAACAGCATAGCAGTCCGGACTGTGTATTTCAGTGCAGCTCTGAGCACTGACAGCGGTAACCGGGGGCCATAGGAACATAAAAATAGTGATCTGGGCTCCTTATCTGTAGAAATACGCATGCATTACTGTAGATAATAGTCCAAATCAGGGTGACAGATTCCCTTTAATGTGCAGGCAGATTTTTTTGTTTCTTTGAACCAGTTTTGTCACGTTCTGTATTCCGCTGGCCTGACTAGCCCCCATACCGTACCCCAGTATGGTTTAGATTTTTCTGTGTGGAGAGGTTATATCTTCCATGCTTTCAGGTCCACGTTCATGAAGCAATGAAAGCAGCACTTATCTGTAGAGCATTACACTTCTCTTCAGTCTCTGCCTTTGGCAGACTAGTAGTTGAATCTGTTGAGAATCTTCTTTCATTACTGAATAAAGACCTTTTTTTGTGGAATATTCTGAGCATCCCTTGCCACTTCTAACCGAAAAGCTATTATCTTTGGACCAGCGTTCAGTAAATGGAAAAAAGTGTACAGTAGAAGCTTCAATTAAATGAACCAATTACCAACTAAACACTTAGGGATCAGGTACAAAAGAACCTGCATGGGTCAAGTTACACAATGGTTCACACCAAGATTACAGAAAGCTCCAGAAGATCAGTGCAGGTGCCTTGGTAATATTAATTGCAAATTGATTGCTGTATCAAAAGCAGACTAATAGGGAGACTTTACTGGGCATAGTATATCGTCTAGATTTTAGAACCAGGGAAAATAAGTCTTGTCAATTACATTTGGCCATTAGTTAGGACACATTCAGTGGAGGATATTCTCCCCTCAGCAATCACTGAATGAGGAATACAGCTGTATAAGACCTTTATATCATGACTTATTAATAACTATGAGGAATGCAATGTTTGTATGCAGCAGAATATTGCATCTGGAATTCAGTGTAACCTAAACTTTCCACACCTACTTAGGCCCTGATTTATCAACAGGGGACAACTGAAGTATGTCCTCTCTCGCTTGTCTATTTGTGTGAAGGTAATGGTCTGTGAGCCAAATTCATGAAAGTGGTGCACAGCAGTTGTTGAATTTAGAACAGGCAGATATATTGCATTCTGATTTTCGCCTTCATCAGCAGGTCAGGAGTGGAATGGAGACAACTTTTTAGACAGTCCTCTATGATAAATAAGGCCAAAAACCAATATGCTCCATAGAAATGCCTACAAACTACTGGACATAGAGCATCAGCTTCTGATCTGCGTTCTAGATTCTGTTATAGCTTTCCATTATAACATGGTTATAACAGAAAATAACGGAATCCATAAGACGAAAGGACGAATCCGTTATACTGCCCATAGACTTGTATTATGACGGAATGCAAATCGGAAGCCTTTAAAAGGCATTGCATCTTAATAGAAGTCTATGGGAATCATAACGGATCTGTCCTGTTTCCGTTATGCAGAACGGAGAAAAAAGTGCTGTTGACAGGACTTTGTTTTCCGTCTTGCATAACGGGAACCAGACAGATCCGTTATGATTGCCCATAGACTTCTATGAAGACGGATCAAAATGGAATGCCTCTTAAAGGCTTCCGTTTTGACTTCCGTCTTATTGATAATCAGTGAAAAACCACTTTAAAACTTGAAATCGAACTTAACTTTGGTTCCGACTGGTACCTTAGAACCAAAGCTGAGTTCATTTTCAAGATTTAAAGTGGTTTTCTACTTTAAAAATCAACTACCGAAGTTATTCAATGAAGTTACAAGCGACTTCGCAAATAACTTCTGCTCATCGGAGCCCATATATTCTAATAGTGTAGGGAGACTGATCTCCATTCCAGTATTAATCCGAAGTTTTGAACAAAAAGACTTCGGATGTAACTTTCGAAGCTCACTTCGCTCATCACTAGACATGGATCAGAAATTTCCTGGTGGAGTCTAGTCTACTGCACTACTCGTCGTCTACAGAGCCAGCACCTGTGGTAGTATCAGTGATATTTACTGTGAACAGTAAAGTCATCATTCTCACCAGCAGTCACCACATCATGGAAACATGGACATTTATATACACTATACATATATGTACAGGAGCGTATAGTACATAGCAACCACCTGCCATGGTACTAGCCCATCAGCATTCACAGGCCGTGTCCAGCATGGTGGAAGACAAAGATAGACACATCAGGAACAGGTCCTGGTTGCCCCAGAGAAGCAAGAGCTGGAGATGCTCTCCTGTAACAAAGGGCTCAATAGCATCTTCGAGGATATTACAAAGCAAATGATGTCACATCCTAAACCAGGGGCAAAACTATTTTCATTATCATGAGGCAATAGCAATGGCATGGTACTAACCAGAAGTTTAGTACCCCCTGTCTGGAGGCACAGTGCCTGGGAGATACTCCACTGACCAGAATCTGGTCTTCACAACCTAAGAACACAGCACATGTCCATAGGCAGGTGACTACAGGGCATATTATTACAGTATGAAGTACAGTATGTTAGAGCCTCCTCATAAATCTGCTGCAATGCCAATAGATGTCTGTATCCTCTAGACCTGTCTGCCAAGTCTGGCATTAAACCAGCCTGGCGGACAATGTGGTCTACAGATCTTTCATAAACAAATAAGTGTCGCTAAAAGACAATGCACAAGGCCAGCCTGAAATACAATTACCCAGCTACTGTATCAAGAAGGGTCAGCGAATGAGCAGCGCTTATAATAACAGATTGCTTTATTTTTATAACCTTTCTATATATGTGTTTCCAGATTAGGGTCACTGCGTTCTCCTCCATTTCGCTCAAATGTAAATTAAATTTGCTGCACATGCTGTTTCAGTGCAAGTACCCCGGGGATATGCTAAGCAGAGCGGCTGGTGTGCAGGACGCCCAGCCAGTAATTACACCTCTCTGCTGCAGCAAGTAAACAGGGACTTGATGGATAGCAAGTATTACAAAGTGCTTGCCCAAGGTTTAATGTATAGGAAACACCACTGGTGCTGAAATTCAAGAGATGAGAGGACTGTTTCACGGCACTGCACATCCATAGCACAGCAGAGTTATTTTTGTACTTGAGTTTTTTTCTTTGTGTGCTCGTATTCTATATTTACTTCTGATTCCTTTTTTTCTAGATAAAAGCTTTTTACAATCCAGGAATCGAAGAGAGCAGTTGCCCTGCGTTATAAATGTGATGTAGTATCATGAATTTATAAAGCTGACTGTGTCATGTCCTTAGTTCTACTCTGGTAGAAACCTGCAGCTGAAGACTTTATTAGCATGAGATCTGCAGCAATTGGTCTGGCAATGACTGTTCATATACAATGGTTAATAATAACTATAGAATCCATTTTAAAGTCCCCAATACTGGCAGAATTTTAGTTTTTTTTTAACACTTCTCACCCTTCCAGATGCTGGAATACAACCCAAGTGATCACTAAGGGCTCATGCACACTACCGTATGGCTATTTCAGTGTTTTGCGGTCTGTTTTTCACGGATCCGTTGTTCTGTTTTTTTGTTTCCTTTGGCATATACAGTATACAGTAATTACATAGAAAAAATTGGGCTGGGCATAACATTTCCAATAGATGGTTCCGCAAAAACGGAAGGGATACGGAAGACATACGGATGCATTTCCGTATGTGTTCAGTTTTTTTTGCGGACCCATTGACTTGAATGGAGCCACGGAACGTGATTTGCGGGCAATAATAGAACATGTTCTATCTTTCAACGAAACGGGAAAACGGAAATATGGAAACGGAATGCATACGGAGTACATTCCGTTTTTTTTGCGGAACCATTGAAATGAATAGTTCCGTATACGGAACGCAAAAAACGGCCCGCAAAACGGAAAAAAAAAAACGGTAGTGTGAAAGAGGCCTAAGGCTGTGTTCACCTGTGCTGTGAATTCTTGCAGTCTCTTCTAGTGGACCTGGACAAACAGACTACTGGATTCACTGTATCCAGCATAGCCTGATACCGCTGTTCACCGCTGGATCCCCATTCACTATAATGGGATCCAGTGGGGATCTGGCTGCTTTCCTGCATATATGAAAGCCGAATAATAATGCTGCATGTAGTATTTATTGTCTGTCCGAAAGCCGGCATATATGTAGCATAAATTGACCGGATCAGAGTGCCGGAGTTCACAACACAGGCGAGAACCCGGCCTAAAGCTGCTGAGGCGGTGATTTTCCACAGCCTCCCCTGTGTCACTTTAAACTGATTTCTAATAGGAATTGGAATTGGTGCATGAAGGAGCGGGGGTTGGAACTAGCCCCTACTTTATGGGACTGAGGATGGCAATGTCACCCACATCTAAGGCATTCTGAAGTCTCCTTATATGTTTTGTAAAAACAAAAAAGACTTAAAGGGAACTTGTCACCATGAAAAGCTGTGCAGCCTGCCGGCAGCATATTATAGAGCAGGAGGAGCTGAGCAGACTGAAGTATATCATTTTGTGGGGAAAAATTCAGTGTAACATGTAATTTAATTTCTAAATTCATTGTTCACGTGGGAGATGGATACACACTTAAGATGGATTTACACTGCCCGATTGTTGGGCAGATTATTGGGACGAATGCTTGTTCTTGATAATCTGCCGGTGTAAGGCTGAATGCACACGGCCGTGGAACACGGACGTGAGCGGTCCGTGGTAACCCAGCCTGGCATCCTGCTGACAGCAGAAGCGCATGGCGTCATTGGTTGCTATGACGCCGTGCGCTTCATGCCGCCACTGCACTACAGTAATACACTCATATGATCTATACGATTGTATTACTGTAGTGCAGCGGCGGCATGAAGCGCACGGCGTCATAGCAACCAATGACACCATGCGCTCCTGCTCTCAGCAGGATGCCAGGATACCATGGACCGATCACGGCCGCGTGCATTCGGCCTAAAAGTGCAGTGGATCACCCAATGAACGATCGAAACACTTCAAGAGTGAAACAATCTTTCATGCGGACACCTAAATCTTTCTGGGCAGCAAATCATGCAGTGTAAGCATCACACTGCTGCCCGGAAACAATGAGTCTGTATGCGATCGTTCATCCCCATTCTGTGGACGTGGTCATTGCATGTAAATGCAGAGCTTTGCCTCTACTGCCGAGCAGGCAGCTGTTGGGTAGGAACACTTCCTTCGCAACAATCGCCTGCTCCATCACGAATGATCACACCTCACCCATGAACAATGAAGTCAGAAAGAGCAGAGATATAAATGTATAAATTTAAAGTTTTATTGAATTTTTCCCCACAAAAAATAAATAAATTGCACTGCATTTCATGGTGACTGGTCCTCTTTAAGTTCATCTAGTTCAGTCTTTTCTCCTGCATAAGAAATAGTCAACAGTTTAAAGAAGCAAAATGGTATCTTTTGATCCCATAGTAAGGTACATAATATACTGCTTTATTTGAGAATTTTGAGTGGAGCTGAAAGCTCACGATAAAGTCACTGGTGGGCAGTTTACCTGCACTACTTTTTACATCATATACTATACGTTACTAATGGACCAAAGGATTAAAAATTAAATAGAAAATTAAAATTTTTGCATGAGTGCTTCTTCTAGTATACAGGGAGTGCAGAATTATTAGGCAAGTTGTATTTTTGAGGATTAATTTTATTATTGAACAACAACCATGTTCTCAATGAACCCAAAAAACTCATTAATATCCAAGCTGAATATTTTTGGAAGTAGTTTTTAGTTTGTTTTTAGTTTTAGCTATTTTAGGGGGATATCTGTGTGTGCAGGTGACTATTACAGTGCATAATTATTAGGCAACTTAACAAAAAACAAATATATACCCATTTCAATTATTTATTTTTACCAGTGAAACCAATATAACATCTCAACATTCACAAATATACATTTCTGACATTCAAAAACAAAACAAAAACAAATCAGTGACCAATATAGCCACCTTTCTTTGCAAGGACACTCAAAAGCCTGCCATCCATGGATTCTGTCAGTGTTTTGATCTGTTCACCATCAACATTGCGTGCAGCAGCAACCACAGCCTCCCAGACACTGTTCAGAGAGGTGTACTGTTTTCCCTCCTTGTAAATCTCACATTTGATGATGGACCACAGGTTCTCAATGGGGTTCAGATCAGGTGAACAAGGAGGCCATGTCATTAGATTTTCTTCTTTTATACCCTTTCTTGCCAGCCACGCTGTGGAGTACTTGGACGCGTGTGATGGAGCATTGTCCTGCATGAAAATCATGTTTTTCTTGAAGGATGCAGACTTCTTCCTGTACCACTGCTTGAAGAAGGTGTCTTCCAGAAACTGGCAGTAGGACTGGGAGTTGAGCTTGACTCCATCCTCAACCCGAAAAGGCCCCACAAGCTCATCTTTGATGATACCAGCCCAAACCAGTACTCCACCTCCACCTTGCTGGCGTCTGAGTCGGACTGGAGCTATCTGCCCTTTACCAATCCAGCCACGGGCCCATCCATCTGGCCCATCAAGACTCACTCTCATTTCATCAGTCCATAAAACCTTAGAAAAATCAGTCTTGAGATATTTCTTGGCCCAGTCTTGACGTTTCAGCTTGTGTGTCTTGTTCAGTGGTGGTCGTCTTTCAGCCTTTCTTACCTTGGCCATGTCTCTGAGTATTGCACACCTTGTGCTTTTGGGCACTCCAGTGATGTTGCAGCTCTGAAATATGGCCAAACTGGTGGCAAGTGGCATCTTGGCAGCTGCACGCTTGACTTTTCTCAGTTCATGGGCAGTTATTTTGCGCCTTGGTTTTTCCACACGCTTCTTGCGACCCTGTTGACTATTTTGAATGAAACACTTGATTGTTCGATGATCACACTTCAGAAGCTTTGCAATTTTAAGAGTCCTGCATCCCTCTGCAAGATATCTCACTATTTTTGACTTTTCTGAGCCTGTCAAGTCCTTCTTTTGACCCATTTTGCCAAAGGAAAGGAAGTTGCCTAATAATTATGCACACCTAATATAGGGTGTTGATGTCATTAGACCACACCCCTTCTTATTACAGAGATGCACATCACCTAATATGCTTAATTGGTAGTAGGCTTTCGAGCCTATACAGCTTGGAGTAAGACAACATGCATAAAGAGGATGATGTGGTCAAAATACTAATTTGCCTAATAATTCTGCACGCAGTGTATAGTACAGTAAAATTTTTTATAAATACAATATACAAATCCTAGCATTAATTGCCGAGGAGACATTCTTCTTCAGAGATCCCATTTGAATATGTTTGTTTTTAGTTCCTTAAAGATATGTAGCAGTTTGCTTTGTTGAATAAACCGATATGTTCTCACCTCTAAGTTAAAGGGCATCTGTCAGCAGATCTGTACCTATGACACTGGCTGACCTGTTACTTGTGCACTTGGCAGCTGAAGACATCCGTGTTGGTACCATGTTCATATCTGCCCACATTGCTGGGAAAAATCATGTTTTAATATATGCAAATGATCCTCAAGGAGCAACAGGGGTGTTGGCGTTACACTTAGAGAGGTCAGGGCCAGGTATGATCACGTTTACACTGTCTGGCCCTGTCAATCAAAGTGCAGAGGGCGCAGCAGTTGCCAGTGCCAGCAGTCTGCCCTACAAAGGTAAGGATTCATACTTACCTGCTCCCTGCTGCTCTGGTCCCTCACGCTGCCTCCCGTGTCTCCATGTTCCGTTGTGGCCATGTCACTGCCAGTCATTGGTTGCAGCGGACCATATGACCATGCCCATGCTGTGTCAGATGTAAACACTCCAGGGACCGGAACATGTAGACATTGGAGGCAGCATGGAGGGCCCAAGCAGTGGTGACTACTGGAGAACCCCTTTAAATGGTTGTGACAAGTATTAAAGTTATTCCCCATCCACAGGATAGCTAACTGATTATTGGGGTCCAACTGCTGCGACCCCCAGCAATTCCAAGAATGGGGATCCCATGTTCCTGTCCTGATGGAGAAGCAGGCCAAGCATGTGCCCTGCTGCTCCATTCATTCTCTATGAGACTACGAGAAATGGCCAGTCGTTGTACTCTACTATCTCTGGCAGTTCAATAGAGAATGAATGCTAAACCTGCCACTCCATCAGGATAGAAACATGGGACCACCATTCTCAGGATCTGTGGGGGTCCTAGCAGTTGGGCACAATCCCTTTAAATTTTATTCATGGTAAGAAACCATTTACAATATTTTCCTAAAATCAACACTTATGTCTTAACCACAGGACTGGTGTTTATTCACCAGAATGGGGGTGAGCATGAGCGCTACTGCTCCATTTAAAGTCTGTGGCACGGGCAAAGCTAGCCGATTAATCCATAGACAGTCGGACCTCCGCCAGGCTTGGGACCCCCAGTGATCAAACACTTATCCCTGCAGATGGGCGAGACGTTTTGTACAGGGCATGTATATATGAAATATGCATGTGTCTTGGCTACAGTACAGTTGTATCGTGTATCGTTGCACAGTTTGTAAGCGCGTTACATGGCTGATGCGGTGACCATAACTGTGTCCTGGTGCTGTACTGTTTTGCAGCCAAGTGCATTTCTGTTTCAGCAAGTGAAGTGGAAAGAAGTAACCTCTATAACATTGGTTCAGAAATAATTTCCACAGCGCAATGACTAGTGACATTGCAAGTGTCTTTCTGCAGGCCTGAAGCCAACGCTTGGTGGATTATTTTTAGAAGCACATGCAATATTTATGTGTTGGAGGCAACCATGGAAGACCTACTTAAAAATTAATTTTTGAGGGTCTGTAAGAACATAAACCGGTACTGGAGTATTAACCTGAACAGCTTTACTTTAATGGGTTATTGCTATGTTGAGTGCCTCATCTCCTGCTCCAACCACCCAGGTAGTCCCGTATCTAATCTGTAACTGGTTAAAGTGCTCTACTCCTGACACATTTGTATACAAATCAGATTTAACACAGTAGAGTTGCTTTTCTATGATTTATATATGAAAGTAAATCTAGGTTTTCCTATGTTTCTAAGTGGCTTCCTTCATTCTAGATAGTAATGTGAGCAGAAATGGGCTGCCTGGCTCTTAACCAATTCTGCACATTTCCATGGATTTCTCCAAAAGTAAAGTGACTGATTGAATCACATCAGCATTAAGGATTCATGGCTCTTATTTTCCTTTTATCTTTTGCTTCTTGGTGTTTGTGATTTTAGTTTTTTTTCTTCTTCTAACCCATCAATTCTTGGAGGATGTGCTGAATTATTAGCCATGAGACTGAGCATTTGTTCATCTAGATAATCTCATTTCAATGTCTAAGGCAGAATCAATCTATATTTCTCCTGTGGACCCTTAGGCTGGGTTCACACCTGAGGGTTTTACAGCGCGTTCCTACGCGCTGTAAAACGCTCAACAGGCAAAAACCAATGTTTCCCTATGGGCATGGTTCTCACCTGAGCGTTTTACAGCACGTTCGTACGCCCTACGCCCCAAGAAGTACAGGAGCTTCTTTGGGGCATATTGTCGCGCGTATTGTGGCAGTTTTTCATTGGATGCCTCTGTGGTTAATCACACACGTACTACGCACGTTTCCAAAATACAAAAACGCCCGATAAAAACGCCTGTAAAAAGCGCTTATCGAATACACTCAGGTGTGAACCCAGCCTTAGTTTAGCCCCGTGTCCTACATTTTCATAGGTTGTGTGTGTTAGAGCTGGTCTTGCTCACTTATGTAACAATAAGCTAAGTAGTCATGACCTGAGTGAAATGGGCACTTTCCTGCCACTTGTGTAGGCTGGAAGGAAGGCGTGTGCCAACACTGGTTATTATCACAGTCATGTCCACTTTGGACGTTCACAATTAGTTAGTGGGATGTTGAAATCAAGCAGATGGTACAATGAATGGAATCTGCAGTGACGTGGTTTCAAACCTCTGTACATTACAGCCTATTTAAGAAGACGTGACATTGACACAAATTCCAATTCAGGGTGTAAGTTAGAAGATAAAGTTTGTAGTCTTGTTAATTATTCTGTCTTATCTTAGATTTTTGGCTAAAGATGAATCTCAACAGCCTCAGGGGATACGAGAGGATCCTGCCAGACACCTGTAACTGACTTGTATTTATTTCAGGGTTATTTATTGCAGTGTTTATTGGGAATGTGCAATGTGTGGACATTTTATAGGGATTTGGCCAATCATGTTTTTGTAATGTGAGATTTTTATCTGTGTATTTGTTTTTGTTGTGGGTATTAAAGATTCGTTGATTTATAGTTTTGTGATTTTGGACAGTATGTGACTTGAGGTTGTTTTGGAGGTACATTACATAGAGGTAGTATGCCTCTTAGGCCAAGTTCACACTGCTACAAAAGCACAGAACAGGTGCAGATCTTTCCCTTAGGGCTCATGCACACAAACGTATTTTGATCTGCATTTTTTGCAGTTTGATGTGGACCGATTCACTTCAGTGGGGCCACAAAAGATGTGGCAACACTCCGTGTACTGTCTGCATCCGTATGTCCGTTCCTGTTTTACGGACAAGGATAGGACCGTTCAATAGAAGGCAGGATATTCCGTTCCACAGAATGCAGAATACACATTGCCGGTATCCGTGTTTTGTGGATCCACAATTTGTGGACCGCAAAAGAGGCTACAGCCGTGTGCATGAGCCCTTATACCTTAGCTCTTTGTAGCCTTCACTTCTGGTTTTGGCTCACAATAAGGGCTCATACACAAAGCCGTTGCCATTTTTGGTAAAAAGCACCAGCCTATGTGCACTACTACCTCAGTCCCGGCCACCAGAGAGGCCGGCACATTTTCCTATAGTGTGCAAGCACGACCACTGATAATGGATTGCAGGGTGGTCTGTAACCATGGAAATGAGCAGTCTATAATGTGATGGAAAAATGAATCTATCCAGCAAAGGAAGCAATATGGATAATCACAGTACATTAATAAGTGCCTTGTATTAACTTTATCTACATGATGAATGCCACTTGCTGAAGTGAGACAACCCCTTTAAATAGTATCCCACATAGAAGCAACTATCACTTGTTCATTGCGTAGTGGAGGTTTGACTCCTGAGATCACCAGGGACTGCTAGAGCAGGGGATCCTGGTACCCCCAACCACACAAAGACAGTGCGTTACAGTTGATACATGCTATTATTCCACACAAGCTCCACTGTTTTCACAGCTTCCATAGAGTTGCATGGAGCAGCAACACACATGTTCCATCTCCATACAGACAAAGTAGTTACGCTGATTTCAAAATGCTCTGACATTATTATAGCCGAATGCTGTAAAAGACGGTACTTTCTCTGAAAGGTGTATTTATTAATATTAATAGAACTCACAACTTTATATTCTTAAAAACTAGCAAAGTTGTTGAGATTCCTCCCTCTACCTCTTCATGAAACACACGCTGATTCTTGTATGCTTCTAAGCAGCATGGATCTGCTCCAGAGGCACACAACGGTGACAGCTTATGAGCCAGCCTGAGAGTTAATATCTCCTGCCCTCTTTTGTAGTGTCCTCCATTTAAAGACCAGTAGCCTGCAGCTAGGACTTGTTTCTCTTAATGCCTCATGCACACGACCGTTTCTAGGGTCCGCATCCGAGCCGCAGTTTTTGCGGCTAAGGTGCGGACCCATTCACTTCAATGGGGCCACAAAAGATGCTGACAGCACTCTGTGTGGTGTCCGCATCCTTTGCTCCGTTCCGTGGCCCCGCATAAAAAATATAGCATGTCCTATTCTTTTCCGTTTTGCGGACAAGAATAGGCATTTCTACAATGGGCCGCCCATTCCGTTGGGCAACAGCGGGAGTCCAGGCCCCTCATCATTTCGTGCGGCTACATCATGAGCTGCGGGATGATTTGGGGGTGTGGGCGCCCTTTTTGGAATTATATAATATGCGTTCGGTGGAGGTGATGGGGCAGCGGACCTCGACTTGGTTACGGATGCGGCGGGGGGGTATGGTTTCGGGGCTTATTTGCAGGGCCGGTGGGGCAGTGGCCAGCGCAATGGAGGGATGAGGGTTGGGTAAAAAATCTGGTGTTGTTGGTGCACAAAGATGGATCATTCTTGTGACGTTTTCAGTTCATGGCTGTTTTAAGAGGGTGTTTGAAAAGAATGGGTAGGGACCTCTCGCTATTTGGGAGTCATTAATTCCGTATTGGGGCGGCTACTGAGGCGGCCCGTAGGGCTTTGGGGGATGATGTTATTCGTCGGATTGGTCGTTGGGAGTCCATTCGATTTCGGTCGTACGTTAGGCCGGCGTTGTTATGATTTTGGTTTGGGGGATGAGTCAGGTTGGGGGAGGGGGGCCTTCTAGTTGTTGACTTTGTGTTTTTTGTATTTTGCAGGTGGTGCATATTGTCTAGTCTGGATTATGGGCCACTCCTATGTTTTTTGAGGGGCATTGCGGGCGGATGTCAGGCCGTATGGAAGGCAGCTGAGTTTTCCAAGGGAGGTAGCGGTGATTAGGTGGTTGGGGTTGAGGGGCATGCGGTGGAGTAGCGTGTTACCAGAATTCCACAGGTGAGGCCCAGGGAGCTTGAGGCGGGGGAAGGGGCATTTTGGAGGAGTGATGGGGTGCACCTCAATGCGGTGGGTATTGATCTGTGGTGTGTAGGATTGCAGGACGGGATTGAGGTGGCTTTGCGGGTGTGGCGGGACGCAAGGGGTGGAGTTTTTATTTTTAAATCAGCGTAACTCCCTTGGGTCGTGGGCGGTGGGGGGTCCTTAGAGTTAGTGGTTATGGTGGCTTTGGCGTGGTGGGGAGGGAGCCAAAGGAGGCTCTGGACTCCCCAGGGATTGGTTTATGGAGTGGCGTATGGCGGGTATCTGCCCTCATTGTTGCCCAGGGTTACCGGTTCTGCCTCAGAGCTAGCGTTTAATGGCTAGAGGTAATTTAAAAGGAGGGGCGGGGAAGTTACCCGTCAGATTTTCGGGGCTCCAAGGACTCCCCTCCTGATTGGTAACAGGCTTTAGGTTGGGTTTAGGTTCTGGAGGCAGGCCTTCAGGTGGGAAGGCCTTGGGTACGGGGTTATTTAATATTTATGTTATTTATGTTAATAAAATGGCTGCTGTGGCCAATAAAATCCACCTTTTTGTGTTGTGTCTTATTTGAAAAGGGGCTATTGGCAGGGTGAACAAGTTGACAATACGATAGTCAAGTGCTGGCCAGACCTGGGCTGAAAGCCTGGGGGAAGGCCAGGCATGACTAAGTTTGGAGGGAGTGATAGTGAGGGTAGGCGAGCATAGGGTTAATAGGGGGGCAGGAAGAGGCAGCGTTTTAGGGGAGGGGGTTTAGGTGTTATATAGGGGTCATTGGGGCGGGAAAAGGTGCCATTTTGGGGAGACAGAGAAGTGAGCAGCCCCCACCCACCCACCCTTGGGCTGCAAGATTCGGAAAAGTAACGGGGAGTTCGGGAAGGTGGGGGTTGTGTGGCTATGGAGGGGGTGGAGTTTTTATTTGGCCGAGCAGGGCGGTGTTTTTGTCATGGCGGCCAAGGCAGGGCGGTGGGGGGTCCTTGGAGTTAGTGGTTATGGTGGCTTTGGAGTGGTGGGGAGGGAGCCAAAGGAGGCTCTGGACTCCCCAGGGATTGGTTTATGGAGTGACGTATGGCGGGTATCTGCCCTGGTTGTTGCCCACGGTTCTGCCTCTGAGCTGGCGTTTAACGGCTAGAGGTAATTTAAAAGGAGGGGCGGGGCAGTTACCCGTCAGATTTGCTGGGCTCCAAGGACTTCCCCGTGATTGGTAACAGGCTTTAGGTTGGGTTTAGGTTCTGGAGGCAGGCCTTCAGGTGGGAAGGCCTTGGGTACGGGGTTATTTAATATTTATGTTATTTATGTTAATAAAATGGCTGCTGTGGCCAATAAAATCCACCTTTTTGTGTTGTGTCTTATTTGAAAAGGGGGTATTGGCAGGGTGAACGAGTTGACAATACGATAGTCATGTCCATGAGACCTAAGGGAGAGAGAAAGGTCTTGACATACGTCTCTTGATAGAGCCTCCTTTCAATCAAGACACTGATAATTCTGTCCTTTTTAGGTCTGCCTACAATGAGAAATTACTTTCTACAAGTGTAACAGTCCTACAGGCTCACCTGAGTCAGAGGACCGCTGGCTGGAGGTAGGAGTGGAGCCCAGTGGCAAGGACCGCAGGCAGGTAGTAGGTGCAGGAAGTCTGGCAGAGGCGTAGTCGGTAGGCAGGCGGTGGGTCAGGGCAGGCGGCAGTAAGCGTAGTCAGACAATCCGGATGGCAACGGTGGTAGCAGTTCAGTAGGTAGGGACAAGCAGAAGAGTAGTCGGTAGGCAATTCCTGGTCAGCAGTGGACTTCCAGTTGTAGCAAGAGCAGCAGATGAGGAGAAGCTTGATCAAGGCTCAGGAGCTCAATAATCAGCAAGCTAGAGTGCAAGGGGCTGGACTTATATAGGGAAGTACCAGGTGTGGGGAATCAAGGGTGATGAGCAAGGCTTGGCAAGACTGAGGTTACATAATAGGTTACAGGGAGTAATGTCCAGAGAGGACGGTAGCCTAGTAAACAGGGCTACCGCCTGGGATGTGGCTGGTCATGGGCTCGAATCCCGACAGTACTCCCCCCCTTCCAAGGTGACCTCCGGGCACCGCAGGGGCAGGCTTACCGGGGTGCCGTTGGTGGAACTCTTTTACCAGTCTGGGGGCGTGGACATTTTCTTCTGGCTCACAGGAGTTATCCTCGGGAGGGTAACCCTCCCACCCAATTAGGTATTGTAGTCTTCCCCGGCGGATCCTGGAGTCGAGGATCTTTGCGACAACGTATTCTTCTTCACCCTGTACCCTCACGGGTGGTGGAGGGGGCGAGTGGCGGCCTGTGAAGGTGTTCTCCACGTATGGCTTGAGGAGTGAGCAATGGAAGACAGGGTGCACCCTAATGGAGTCCGGAAGGTCGAGCCGGAACGTGACCTCGTTGATTTGTTCGGTGACCCGAAACGGACCCATGTATCTTTGGGCCAACTTTTTGGAGGGGACCTTCAATCTGAGGTTCCTGGTGGACAGCCACACCTTGTCTCCCACATGGAAGCCCGGGGTGGGTTTGCGACGTCTGTCTACTCCCTGTTTAAAACGCCTCTGGGCGAGCTGGAGGTTGTCTATAATGTTCTTTTGTGCCTCCTGTAGGGTTGTTAGGCGTTCGGCCACTGCTGGGAGGGTGGAGGCGACGGGCAGGTGGGGAATGAACACCGGGTGCGAGCCTGTGTTAGCAAAGAAAGGGCTGTGCTTGGTTGAGCTATGCTCAGCATTGTTGTAGGCGAACTCGGCCGTGGGGAGATGGTCAAGCCAGTCATCCTGCAGGTGGGAGCTGAAACAGCGTAGGTACTGCTCTAGGGTCTGATTAGTTCTCTCAGTCTGCCCATTTGACTGAGGGTGGAATGCGGAGGATAGGTTCACTTTAACCCCGAGCGCCAGGCAGAAGTTCTTCCAGAACTTTGAGGCAAATTGTACGCCTCGGTCGGAGACCACGTCGTCCGGGATCCCATGCAGCCTGAAGACCTCTCTGAGAATTAGATCGGCCGTCTGTTTGGCGGTGGGTATGCCTTTGTAGGGGATGAAATGGGCCATCTTGGTGAGACGGTCGACCACGACCAGGATAGTGTTCATCCCTTTTGAAGGAGGAAGGTCTACCACAAAGTCCATGGAGATCGAGCCCCAGGGGCGGGAGGGAATAGGGAGGGGTTGTAACAGACCCACGGGGGAGGAACGAAGAGTCTTATTGCGGGCACAGACCGCGCACGAGGAGATGTACCTCTTGATGTCCTCCTTGTATGTTGGCCACCAGAAGGAGCGGGAGAGAAGCTCCTGGGTCTTTCTTATGCCAAAATGGCCGGCCAGCTTGGAGTCATGGTTGAATTTGAGCACTTCGAGCCGTGCGATTTCTGGTACATATAGTTGTAGGTCCTGATGAAACCAATGACCGTTCTTAAACGTAAGGCTGATATTCCTTGTGGGGTGGGCGAGGAAGGGGTCATTTTCGTATCCTTCTTTGATTGTGCCCAGGAGTTCTTTAGAGTAGGTGGCCCCTACGACTCTCGTGTAAGATGTTATTTTGGCCCTTGTTACTCTGTGAGGGCTCGGAAAACATTCTGGAGAGGGCGTCAGCCTTGCCTTTTTTTGATCCAGGGCGATAGGTGATGAGATAGTTGAAACGGGAAAAGAATAGGCTCCATCTGGCCTGTCTGGCTGAGAGTCTCTTAGCGCTGCGGATGAACTCGAGGTTCTTGTGGTCAGTTAGTACGATTATGGGGTTGGTGGCTCCCTCCAGCAGGTGTCTCCACTCGGAGAAGGCATCCTTGATCGCCAGTAGTTCTTTGTTCCCGATGTCATAGTTCTTCTCGGAGGGGGACATCTGGCGGGAGAAATATGCGCACGGGTGTAATAGCATCCTCTCCCCTGTCCGTTGTGACAAAACTGCCCCCACCGCAGAGTCTGATGCATCCACTTCGACTGTAAATGGGAGCTCGGGGTTCGGGTGGATTAGGATTGGGGCAGAAGTGAAGAGGAGTTTCAACTTGGTGAAGGCCTCCTGGGCCTCGGGTGTCCAGGAGAAGGGGACTGCCTTCTTGGTGAGTTGGGTGATTGGTGATATGACCTTGGAGAAGTTCCGGATAAACTTCCGATAGAAGTTGGCGAAGCCAATGAATCTTTGTATCTCCTTCTCGTTTTTCGGAATGGGCCAGTTCATCACAGCTTGGACCTTCCCCGGGTCCATACTTAGGCCCTCTGGGGAGATGATGTATCCGAGGAACTGAGTGGTGGTTCGCTCAAACTCGCATTTCTCTAGCTTGATATAGAGAGAGTTCTGTCTGAGTCTCTGCAGTACCCTGCGGACGTGTTCGCGGTGCTGCTCGAGGTCTTCAGAGAAGATCAAGATGTCGTCCAGGTAAACGACTACAAACAGATCCAGCATGTCCCTGAGGACGTCGTTAATGAAGTGCTGGAAGGTGGCGGGAGCATTGCAGAGTCCGAAAGGCATGACCAGGTACTCGAAATGACCATAACGTGTCCGGAAGGCGGTCTTCCATTCGTCCCCAGGGCGGATTCGGACGAGGTTGTAGGCCCCTCGAAGTTCGAGTTTGGTGAAGATCTTCGCTTCCCGGAGTCTCTCAAGGAGTTCGGAAATCAGTGGGAGCGGGTACCGGTTTTTTACGGTTATGTCATTAAGCTTTCTGTAGTCTATGCAGGGACGCAGGGAGGAGTCTTTTTTCTCTACGAAGAAAAAGGGGGCTCCCGCGGGGGAGGTGGAGGGCCGGATGAACCCCTTCCTCAGGTCCTCGTCCAGGTACTCTTTCAGAGCCTTGAGTTCAGGCTCTGAGAGGGAGTAGATACTGCCAAAGGGTATTTCGGCCCCGGGCAACAGTTCTATAGGGCAGTCATAGGGTCGGTGTGGTGGCAGCTTGTCTGCGTTTTTCTTGTCGCAGACATCCTGGAACTCGCGGTATTGAGGGGGTAGCAGATCCTTGACGGATAGTTTTGAGATGGTGGTGTCTTCGGGTGGAAGGACGGGTTTGTGGGAGCAATTTAGCGTGCAGAATTCGGATGGGAATTGTATGCAGCGGGTTTCCCAGTCCACCGAGGGGTTGTGGGTGGCCAACCATGGGATGCCCAAGATCACTGGGAACTTCGGGGAGGCGATCAGAGAGAAGTGGATCTTTTCACGGTGATCAGGTTCTATGAGGAGTTGTAGTTCGGTGGTCTCGTGAGTGGCCGGCCCCGAGGAGAGTGGGGATCCGTCGACGGTTTCCAGGTCAACAGGGGCTGCCTTGATTGTCAGTGGAATGTTCTTTTCGCGGGCGAAGGTTAGGTCCATGAAGTTGCCTTCCGCCCCGGAGTCTAACATCGCTGAACAGGGGAGTTGTCGACCCTCAATGTCGATGAGGATGGGGACGATGAAGTGGGATCCATGAGCCGCCGTGTTGTTATTTTCAGGGGCTGCTGGCCGGGTTGGAGTCTGTGGTTGCTCCTTTAGCTCCGTGACGGCAATAGTCTTTCGGATCTTATGAGGACATTTGATGGCAAAATGACCCGGCTCCCCACAGTAGAGGCAGAGGATTTCGGCCAGCCTTCTCTCCTTCTCAGCTGTGGATAGAGACCTACGTAGAGCGTCGACCTGCATAGGTTCAGTTACTGACTGGGGGTCGCGCTGGGCGGTGGAAGAGAAGGAGTAAGTGGGTCTGTGGTCCGAGGACCAGAGTCTTTCTTTCTTCCTCTCGGAGAGTCTTTGATCTATCCGGATGCATAACTGAATGAAGTCATCCAGATCGTCCGGGGCCTCAACTCTGGCGAGTTCGTCCTTTATTAATTCTGACAGGCCTCGCCGGAATTGGCTTCTCTGTGCCGCTGGGTTCCAGGTGGTGTCCGTGACCCAATGGCGAAACTCGGCGGTGTATTCGGCGACGGAGCGTCTCCCTTGCCACAGACCATGTAGTCTCGCCTCGGCTGTTGCACAGCGGTTGGGGTCATCGAAGACTTGGCTCATGGCGGTGATAAAGTTGTTTAGGTTGTCCAGGAGCTGACTGTTAGTCTCCACGTATGGTGATGCCCATGCTAATGCTTCATCCGTCAGGAGATTGACCACGAATAGCACCTTCTTTTTCTTGGTGGTGAAGGGGGCCGGGTACATCTGAAAATAGATGCGGCATTGGTTTAGAAACCCCCGATACTGGCGTCTGTCGCCGCTGAATCTTGATGGTAGTGGCATGCGGGTGTCTGCGGGCGCGCCGCGGACGTCCAGGAGTTGCCTCTGTAGTTCAATAATCTCCCTCTGTTGGCTTTGGACTACGCCTTGGAGCTGGGCAATTTCTCCTGATATGTAGTACCAAATTCTTGGAGTTCGGAGACCTGCTTACGCAGAGTGGCCATTGCGGACTCCATAGTGCGGCTGATTATTCTGTAACAGTCCTACAGGCTCACCTGAGTCAGAGGACCGCTGGCTGGAGGTAGGAGTGGAGCCCAGTGGCAAGGACCGCAGGCAGGTAGTAGGTGCAGGAAGTCTGGCAGAGGCGTAGTCGGTAGGCAGGCGGTGGGTCAGGGCAGGCGGCAGTAAGCGTGGTCAGACAATCCGGATGGCAACGGTGGTAGCAGTTCAGTAGGTAGGGACAAGCAGAAGAGTAGTCGGTAGGCAGGCGGTGGGTCAGGGCAGGCGGCAGTAAGCGTAGTCAGACAATCCGGATGGCAACGGTGGTAGCAGTTCAGTAGGTAGGGACAAGCAGAAGAGTAGTCGGTAGGCAATTCCTGGTCAGCAGTGGACTTCCAGTTGTAGCAAGAGCAGCAGATGAGGAGAAGCTTGATCAAGGCTCAGGAGCTCAATAATTAGCAAGCTAGAGTGCAAGGGGCTGGACTTATATAGGGAAGTACCAGGTGTGGGGAATCAAGGGTGATGAGCAAGGCTTGGCAAGACTGAGGTTACATAATAGGTTACAGGGAGTAATGTCCAGAGAGGACGGTAGCCTAGTAAGCAGGGCTACCGCCTGGGATGTGGCTGGTCATGGGTTCGAATCCCGACAACAAGTCTTCTTGTCACAGGTTTGCAGGTATACTGCATATTTTTCCTCATATACGGAAGAACTAGGATTTCATAAATGCTTGCATTCATGTTTGCTGTAGTTAAAATCTACTTACCATTTAAACTGCCTTTAGTACTCTTATGGGGGTGTGATCATACCTAGCAAATCTGGTTGTAGTTACAGGTATCTTTTAAGATAATTTTTGGCTGCATGAAGCTCATTTATCTCTGTTCAGGGAAGGCCTGCTACATGAATACCTTACACAAATCATACTATACAGATCATGGCCTGATTCAGTGTGTAGGCAAATAGGGAACCTTCGTAGGGTAGAACTGCCCCCTCCTGTCCTTCGAGGAAACATTATGATTAGAGATGAGCGAATCGAAGCTGACGAAGTCGAATTTGTTCAGAATTTCAGGAAAAATTCAATTCTGAGCGAATGCTTCGTGGTAACAAATCGCAGTTTTTCCTAACATGGCAGCTAGCCGCCTACAATGACGACTACATGTGTAAGGACATGGGGCAAGGAACTCTGGTAAGGCGGGATGACCCATAATGCCATGCATGCAGCCAATCAGCAGCCAGCCAGCCTGGTGATGTTACAGCCCTATAAATACGGCGGCCATCTTAGAGTCTGCCATTCACCATCGTACTTTGTTCAGGGACAGACGTGTATGCAGGCGCCAGGGAGAGTGAAAGAAAAACTAATTGTTAAAAAAAAAGAGGAAAGAAGCGATTTACTAGTGCAGGGAAAGGATAGTGAGAGGAATCATTTCACAAGCAGGGAGAGACGTGTGTAGATCCTAGGGAGAGTAAATTCCTCATTGTGAAAACAATCTATTTACACGTGCAGGGAAACATTACACGGGGATCCAGATAATCTCATAATACCTCTCTGTCATTCCAGCAATTAGTTATTGGGGTGCAAGTGCTATGTTGAAAAGCCTTTAGTGGTTTTTATCTGTGGAAAAAGATAAATATATACGCATGCTGTTAACTGCGCTGATATAATTTAGTGGCCTATTTCAATACAATACAAGAAATATATACGCAGGTCACTTTTGTTGTTATTTGCGCTAAAAGCGTTTATGGTATTGCCATATTTCTAGAGAAAAATAGACGCAGTTCACATTTGCTGTTATTTGTGCTAAAAGTGTTTCTTGTCGTATTTCACTACAATACGAGAAAAATAGACGCAGTTCACATTTGCTGTTATTTGTGCTAAAAGTGTTTCTTGTCATATTTCACTACAATACAAGAAAAATAGACACAGTTCACATTTGGTGTTAAAAATCACAGAAAAAAAGATAATAATGCACTAACAAAATAGATGCAAGCATTATATAAGGACCAAGCCCTCACTCTGATGTAATGAAATCTGAGACTCTTAGCCAATATATTTTGACCAAAACACATCTGTCCCCACAAACCCAGCGCCAAGGTGGTCTCAGGTCAGGCTGGTCCTACGCTAAACCTACCTAAGCCATTGGGCTTCTATGTTCAGGAGCGCAGACCCCGCACATATGGTGTGCTGCTCCTAGTCACCTCTATGTGCATCAAGCAACCAATGAGAGGAGGAGAAGCACACCTATATGTACCACCTAATCAAGGAGGTCTGCTTGATAGGAAGGACAAAAGTGCACAGGAATGCTACTCCTAAGATAAAATAGGAGTGCATTCACGCTTGAAGGTGCCACTCCCTTAGGGCTCATGCACACAAAAGTTTTTTGCTTTCCGTATTTGGACCGTATTTTGATTCTGTATATGGTCCGTATACGGACCCATTCATTTCAATGGGTCCGCAAAAGATGGAGTGTCAGAGGCGTAAATAATTCTGGCGCAGGGCCTGTTCGCAGCGAAGTAAGGGGGCATGGCAGCAGGCGTTTCTTCCCGAGGCCTCAAGTCCACATGTCAGCTAGCGGTCGTGCCTTGACCTGCAACCCAGCAGTTCTTGATTGGTTGACTTGTTCTTCGACTTCGTCGTAAGTGACAGCAGCACCAGCAGCCTGAGTCTAGAGTCGCTGATGAGCAGCTTTCTTCACCTGCATAGAGAAGAACCTACTCACCATCAGCAGCAGGTAGACCTGGAGCAGGACCTGAACCAGCAGGTGGTGGCATACTTTGACAGCACCCTGCCAGCCGTCATAGAAGATCTGCTGGACTACTAGGTAGCCAAACTGGATTTGTGGCTGCAACTGGCTGAGTTTGCCCTGGAAAAGCTGTCCTGCCCGGCCAGTAGTGTGGCATCAGAGTGGCTGTTTAGTGCAGCGGGGGTCAAAATGTGTAGAGACTTTTTTTTGTCAAGATGAATCAGGCGTGGATCAGCCAGGATTTCCACCCACCAATGCCTGATGCATCAGATTAGATCATCCATCTCCACACTATGTCACTATGTGCCACTCTGGGGTATCATGCTGCTGCTGTTGCTGCCATGTCCACACTATGTCACCATGCCACTCTGTGGCCTCCTGATGCTGCCATGTCCACACTATGTCACCTTGCCACTCTGTGGTATCATGCTGCTGTTGCTGCCATCTCCACACTATGTCATCTTGCCACTCTGTGGCCTCCTGATGCAGCCATGTCCACACTATGTCACCATGCCACTCTGTGGTATCAGGTGAAGAGATAATCCCAGCAACACTTTCTTCTAAATAATATGCTTTTATTTCATCCACAAATGATGTGATACAGGACGCGTTTCGGCCCGTCCAGCCTTTCTCAACCGCATAATGTCAGAATAACCAGGGACAACATATATAGGTGCTCAATCTAACACACCTGATAATGACATCATCAATTCATCAAATAAACAGGAAATGACATCATGTATGAAAAAATAAATTAAATCAAAACTACCACATATTTGTCATATTCTAAAATTTTGAATATGATGAATATGACGAATATTCAAAAATACAAAAAAAAGTTAGAAAAATATAGCGAATATATCGTATTTAAAATATTCGTCTTTTTTTTCCAATCTGTACGGTCGTTCGCATACTCCTCCCCGACAACCATCCCCGTCACCATGGGAACGCCTGTGTGTTAGAATATACCATCGGATCTGAGTTTTCCCGTTCTCAGGGAAAACTCAGATCCGATGGTATTTTCTAACCCACAGGCGTTCCCATGGTGACGGGGACGCTTGTCGGGGAGGAGTATGCGAACGACCGTACAGATTGGAAAAAAAAAATTGAATATTCTAAATAACAAATATATTCCCTATATTGCTATATATTTGTTTTTTAGAATATTCGTCATTTTATTTTCCATATGAAAACATGATTCCTTCCTGCTTAAGTTGCTTATGGGCCAAAGACTCATTGACCCACAAGAAAGAAGCAGGGAGGAATCATGTTTTCAGATGTAAAAAAATGATGAATATTCGATATAGCGAATATATAGCACTATATTCGTAATGTCCGCGAATTAGTGAAGTCGAGATATTCGCGATTAATATTCACTATTCGAATATTCCCACTCAACACTACTGTCAATATTCCTTCTGGATAGCCCCTGTCTAAAAATCTGGATGTCATTTCATCCATTCTTATAACTTGTTGTACTGGATCAGTGACTATCCTTTTGACCCGTAAATACTGTGACTTGGGGATGGCCTTTTTCAAGAAAGGGGGGTGAGCACTCTGATAATGCAGAATGCTATTTCTGTCGGTCTCTTTTCTAAATAAATCCGAATATAAACATCTATCTTTTTTGATGATCATGGTATCTAAGTAGTTGATAGAATGTTGATCATACACCATAGTAAACCGTAACTCCTCCCAAACGCTATTCAAGTGATCACAGAACCCTACGAAGGACTCGAGTGGCCCTGCCCACACACAGAAAATGTCATCAATAAATCTCTTCCAAATGTATACATATCTCTGAAAATCCTCATGTGTATAGATATATTTCGTTTCAAAAGATGACATATAGGCATTTGCATAGGGCGGGGCCACATTCGAGACCATCGCAGTCCCGCGGCACTGTAAATAGAATCGATCACCAAAAAGGAAATAGTTCTCATGTAACACCAAATGTAATAAATCCATAAAAAATGCCTGTTGTTCACTGGAGTAATCGTTGGATTGCAATAACTCCTTGGTGGCCTCCATACCCTTTCCATGCTCAATGGAGGTATATAGGCTGACCATATCAATAGTGACCAGCCAACAATCCTCCGGGATATCCTGTAATTCCTGTAGTATCTTCAGAAAATGTGAAGTGTCCAATAGGAATGTCTAACTAAAGGTGTCAGTGCTTTCTCCAGTATCATGGCTAATGGAGAAAGAACTGAGTCCACTGAGGAGACTATCGGGCGACCCGGGGGATTCACCAGGGTCTTATGCACCTTAGGGAGTACAAAAAGAACCGGTGTAACCAGTGAATGATTAACGAGAAATTCATACATTTTTTTATCAATGATCCCGCAATCGCTATACATGGTCACCAGATTAAAGATTTTTGTTTTAATTTCATATACATTTATCCTTTGTAGTATCATGATGCTGCTTTTGCTGCCATCTCCACACTATGTCACCTTGGCACTCTGTGGCCTCCTGATGCTGCCATCTCCACACTATGTCACCGTGCCACTCTGTGGCCTAATCATACTGCTGCTGTCACCTCCACACTTTGTCATTGTGCCACTCTGTTGCCTCCTGATGCTGCCGCCACCTTCAGACCCTGTCATTGTGCCACTTGGTAGTCTCCTCATGCTGCTTCCACCTCACCACTATGTCATAAGGCCACTCTGTGGACTTCTCATACTATTACCACCCTCCCCACTCTATATGACGGGGTCACTATTGTCCTTGTTTGGCCTTCTTGAAATCACCATTTGTTTGACCTTTCTTCTGATCGGTCAGAAGGAAGAAAAAATGAGACGCACAACGGATCCTATCTGTGAAGCAGCTGTAAGGCCTGTATGGTCACATGAGAAGTGGCTTATGATTTGGTAGCCAAAAGCAGGAGTGGGTACAAAACACAGAAGACATGCAAATATTACCTTCAAGTGTCATCTCTGTTTTAGATCCACTCTGTTTTTTTGGGCATTACCAATACTCATGGATTACTGACCAAATGCTGACCGAGTGAAGGCGTTTGCTCCCCAGACAGGATCAGTTTTTTGGGGGTTATTGTTCTGATGGATCAGAGGAAGGGCAAATTAATCAGTGAAGTCAACACAAACTTACTGCTGACACCCTCTCCAGTCTGTCAGGGGGGCTCTACTTGTATATGCGTTTAATAGAACAGGTTCTGTAGACATCTATGTGGAATCAGCTGACGACGGTGTAAAAGGAGTGAGCTTCTTCTTGGCGCTAACATCGACCTGTAAGGCTGAGTTCATACTTTAGTTATTTGGTCAGTTTTGGCTCCGTGACTGCCCAAATAAGTGAAGTGCGCAGTGATTGTAATAGGGAAGCCTGTCATCTGCATGTCATATGGACTCACAGTATTATTTCACTACCCCAGCACACTCCGTATGCATGTTACTGCAAGGCACAGTGTTCTACACTCATATAAAGGCTCTATGCAGCCTGGAAATAGCAGTTTTTTTATCTCGATTCATCGCATATATTTTCGGATCGAAGCGAAGCACCCCCACACCAACGAGAGTTTGGGTCTAAATGAGTGGGTTCCTGCACATGAAGGTTGGTCGTTCTTTCTTCAGTACTCAAGTCTGGCATTGAGTTATAAAACTGATACGTCATCACTTTATGATTGCTAGGGGTCTGACTTAAGGGACCCCAGTGATTTTGAGAATGAAAAGGACAAAGCACTAGTTTAGCATTGCATCCCCCTCAATGTTTGTCCATTGCACAGAGGCACCCTGACCATCCTCTGCATAGGAGCTAGAACTTGATCCTATTCAAGTGAATGATACTGGCTACAGTTTCCTGCACAGCGTCGGGACTAGGAGTGGCTTTGCACAGGTCAAACCACTACTGTGGTCCCTTAATTCTAAAGATTGGCCCAGCCCAGAGGTTGCAACCCCAGCAATCAAAATTTCATGGCACATCCTAGTAATATGCGATTATTTTATAAAAAATGAAAGAGTTGTGAAAATGAAAGAGTTGTGAATTCCCTACAGAAACCCTAATGCTCCTCATTCCTCTAATGGGATGGCACAAACCCTCTGATGATGGTAATATTGGGCTGTGCTAGAATTGTCTTGCCCCTGTAAGGCTACTTTCACACTCGAGTTTGGTGCCGATCCCTCTTGTATCTGCACAGACGGATCCGCACCAATAATGCAAACGCTTGTATCCGTTCATAACGGATCAGTTTGCATTATTCATTAAAAAAAAAAGTCTAAGTCAAAACGGATCCGTCTTGACTTACATTGAATGTCAATGGGGGACGGATCGGTTTTCAATTGCACCATATTGTGTTAGTGAAAAACAGATCTGTCCCCATTGACTTACATTGTAAGTCAGGGCGGATCCGTTTGGCTCCGCATAGTCAGACGGTCACCAAAACGCTGCAAGCTGCGTTTTAGTCACCGTCTAAAAAATGCAACGGAGACCAAACGCAGCCAAATTGATGCATTCTGAGCGGATCCATTCAGAATGCATTGGGGCTTAACTGATCCATTTTGGGCCGCTTGTGAGAGCCCTGAAACGGATCTCACAAGCGGACCCAGAAGCGCCAGTGTAAAAGTAGCTTTAACTGCCACAGTTTATGTTTTTTTATCGTTTCTATTTTTCAAGTATTGCAGTTTTTGCAGTTTAGACTATATTCAGATGAGCATGCTCCATCAGCTAAAAATGGGTGATTTTCTATCTATATGGAATCAGTATGGTCTCTTCAGTACTGCTTTTCATTTGTCCCTTTTTCTGTCCTGATGGCATCAGTATGCCATCCATTTTTCACGTCTGTAAAAAAAAAAAACTGTTTTAAGGAAACCTAGTTATTAATGTGGAATGTGGAAAAAGGACCTTTAACACCATTGTCTAAACCGGACATGTTCTTAAACACTCCCATGGCTTCTCCAGGTATGTAACCCACGAAAATACCTTTAAATTCTTGACCAGATGGTACCGGACACCAACATTTTTCTACAAAATTAATCTTTTCCAGGACAATGTGTGGTGGAGATGTAATGTAGACACTGGGAGCCACCACCATATTTGGTGGGAATGTCCCAAGATTTACAATTATTGGAAACTTATGGAGGCAGCGACATTGCATTGGTATCATGTATGTAAGGTTTTAAGCAACTTTCTGTTAATTAGTGCCTATACTTGTCCTCTCAAAGCCAGTAAGAACAGGTACTGTCTATCTGTACAAAGGTATATTGGTATATTAGTATATCAAAGACAGAAAATAGTTGTCAGCTATCTAAAGAATGTGTGACAGTTGTCCAGTAGGCGGTACAATGTCTACTAGGGCAGGAAAATGCTGGTAAATCCCACAATTCCAGCTGTTTCTATCAAACTTCAAGAGTTAACCAGAAATTGCTGGAAAACCATAAGGAACAACCAATCAGATGTGTCCAAGCCATATTTTAAAAGGTGCTGGAACCGGCTGTTAAGCATATACAAGGCTGGGATTTAAGACCCAAAGAAAGAAATAGGAAGAAAGGAGGGAGAGAGACAAGAGGAAGAAGAGAGAAAAAGAGAAGAACAGAAGTAAGCACAGACAGGGAAAAAGGGACATAGAAGCTGAAAAACTGGAAGGGCCAGATGAAGGACTAGTTGAGAGACCTAAACAGACCTATGTATGGTAACTACTATATACTGTAGAGTGGGAGCAATTTGTTGTTTAGTTACCAAATGGTCTTGGAAGTAACTTTATATTGTAATTTTTGTAGTGTAATTGTAACTATTATTAGGTATTAGTCTCTCTGTTTGTAATATTTATTTATTTGTTCAACTGTATCTCCATATATATATATATATATATATATATATATACTCATCAATAATACTAATTGTAATATCAATATTTTCACACTGTACAATATACCTACTTTTTTATAATCTCACTTTAGTGTCTCATTTATTACACCCAACTTAAAGAATCAGACCCAGTAAGAGGGTATATCATATATAATATATATTTATTGTAAGCCTGCAGGGGGTAGCGTACGGTTACAGACACACTTACGGAGGCACAGACGACATAAAGTTCACGGCACTTTTATTAGGATCCAGTTTCATGAGGTTTAAATCAACACATGCTTTCTTTAGTGGAAACCAAAAAAAACGGCATGGTGTTAAACAGGGAGAAAGTGCTCAAACCCATATGCAGTTGTGCATGTACGTACAGTATATACAGGAGTGAAAATCCTGCACTTGTGGCCCGTTGCTAATGGCGATCCCCAGCAAAAATTAATACAGTGGAGAGTGCCCGCAGCGGACCACAAGTACCACAATAAACATCCTACACAAGATAGCAATTATGTGGATGTGATAACCAATATAGCAATATAATAATATTTGCAAAGACAGGTGCACTCTGCGGTCTTACTAACCTTCATACTGATGTTAAAATTGAGAGATTAGCCAACATATCCTACTGTGGAGGACATGTCTGAGCAGGGGCGGATTAAGTGCATGATAGGCTCGGGGGTGTCTACCCAACTTGGGCCCCTCCCATTTTAGTTTAGTTTTTTTTTTGTATGAAGAGGCTGCGGTGCTTCGTGAGCGCCACAGTCTCCTCCTAGGCCATATGACATCTTCAGACTAAAAAAATACCCCAAATTATCCCAAATTGGGTCCTAAACTGAAAAATTTGGTCACCAAATTTTAAATACATATAAATTATAATAAAAAAGACATGGAAGAGAGTACAGCACCACATACCTCTTACATCCAGTGATATCTCCTGTCATGTAGACCTTCTCTTTCCTCTTCTCCTCCATTTGACCCAGACCACCATGGCAAATTCTTTCAGCCACATCTCGTCTCTACAGTTTGTAACACAGACACGTTAGATTTCTCAATTTTTCCATCAACCTCCCCATCCTGGTGTCCCCACAGTGTCATCCTGCTGCCACTCCCAATACTGTGCCCGTTGTGCTCCCCAATGCCCCAGGTACTATACTACTGAAAAAATAGTGACCCTAATAGACATAATTCGAGTCATTTATCAAACTGGTATAAAGTAGAACAGGATTTCCAAAAGAGCTGTCAAAAATAATTGGTGGAACCTGATTGGCTGCTATGGGCAACTAAGCCAGTTCTGCTTTACACCAGTTTGATAAATTACTCCAAATGTTCCTATAGTGTCCACAGCAGCTGCAATGTCCCCTGGAGTGCCCCGAGTAATAATAACACCTTCTATTGTGCTCCAGGCAATAATCCCTGTATAGTGTCCCCAAAAATAATATAATTGCCCCTACAGTGTCTCCCTAATAGCAACACCTCCATATAGTAATTTCCACCACACTGCCCCCACATAGTAATCCCCCCATAGTAATTTGCCCCACACAGTAATTTTCCCCAAACTGCCCCATATAGTAGTTTGCTCCCACACAGTAATTTCCCCTACATAGTAATTTGCCCCACACTGCCCCTACATAGCAATTTCCACCACACTGCCCCTACATAGTAATTTCAACCACAATGCCCCCACATAGAAATTTCCCCCACACTGCCCAATATAGTAATTTGCCCCCACATAGTAATTTCCCCACACTGTCCCCACATAGCAATTTCCCCCACACTGCCCCCACACAATAGTTTCCCCCACACAATAGTTTTCCCCACACTGCCCCACATAGCAATTTCCCCCACAAAATAGTTTCCCCCACACTGCCCCCACATAGTAATTTGTCCCCACATAGTAATTTGCCCCCACACTGCCCCCACATAGTAATTTGCCCCCACACTGCCCCATATAGTAATTTGCCCCCACACTGCCCCATATAGTAATTTGCCCCCAGATAGTAGTCCCTCCCATAATAATTTGCCCCCACACTGCCCCCACATAGTAATTTGCCCCCACACTGCCCCCACATAGTAATTTGCCCCCACACTGCCCCATATAGTAATTTGCCCCAACATAGTCGTCCCTCCCATAATAATGTGCCCCTACATAGTAATTTTCCCCCACACTGCCCCATATAGTAATTTGCCCCCACATAGTAGTCCCTCCCTTAATAATTTGCCCCCACATAGTAGTCCCTCCCATAATAATTTGGCCCCACACAGCCCCCACATTTCCCTCCCCGATGTACTCAAGATCTCTTCACTAATTTGTCCTCCTGTGTGTGTGTCCCCCACATGTCCCCCAAAGTAGGCACATGAAATAAAAAATAAAAAATGAAAAAATTTAAAAGCTAAATACTCAAATATGTCCAGGGCCAGGCGCTTGCTCGCAGAGGAAGGTTGGATGAGGCAGGCGTGCATACGTCACAGTGCTGCGTCCCGGCACAGGCGCGCGATGACGTCATCACGCCCGCCTGCGCCGGGATTTCACTACCGCATAAGCCTCAAGCCTACTAGGCCTGAAGCCTATGGCGGTGATCGGCGACGGGACAGGGAGCTATGCGCTCCCGTGCCCCGCGCAGTATGTGGGCGTTCGGGTCGGCGTTATGCTCCCAGCGGTGCTGGGCCCGGGGCTGCCGACCTGAACGTCCCTATTGTAATCCGCCACTGTGTCTGAGCACCGCGCCAAGGTTTCTCAAGTAGCTCGGGTCTTAACACTCACCGACCTTTGCCGTATGGGCAATACCAGGGGCCAGTGGGCGAATTACAGGAGCGTGAGGTCCGACTCACAGACAACTCACCAGTTACCTCCAGCATGTAACCATGCTTGCAATGGGAGGAGGGAGGAGTCGGCTGGCTCATATGGCCCAGGACTTGCAGGTGCACCTAAATGTAGCCTGTGGATGGAAAACAGGCTCATTTAAATTGGAGTTTATACACCTCCAGGCCTCTCTATATAAACAAACAAGTAAAAAAAATGGCATGGTGTTAAACAGGCAGGAAGTGCTCAAACGCATATGCAGTTGCGCATGTATATACCTCACGCTCCTGTAATTCGCCCACTGGCCCCTGGCATTGCCCAATGTCCATACAGGAAAAAGGTAGGTGAGTGTTAGGACCCGAGCTACTTGAGAAACCTTGGTGCGGTACTCGGGCTCAGACATGTCCTCCATAGTAGGATATGTTGGCTAATCTCTCAATTTTAACATCAGTATGAGGGTTAGTAAGACCGCAGAGTGCACCTGTCTTTGCAAATATTATTATATTTCTTTAGTGGAACCCAGGATTTCCAGTATTTCAGTAACAAATCACAAAAACAAAAACCTTCCCATCTGGGACTAGCTACTAACATAAAGAGTTTGTCTCACCTAGGCTACAGCTGTTAGGCTGACATTCCCATGGCATGTGGTTTGCTCACTGGTCCTCAGTAGTCCTAGCACCACGTGCTCTCCTTGCAGGCCTCTCCTAAGTGAGCTTACAGAACCTTTTTTATAGCAACCTAACAAGGTTAACTGCCTTCAGGTGTTTCAGGGCACACCAACAAGCTGGCCTGGAAGGGAGGGAACGGTTGCTTCCACTACCAACCTTAACAACTGTTCCGCATAATCCAGTACGCTGCAGAACTGGGGTTAAATTTTTACCTCCGGGGAAGCCACACAGACCGGTTCAGCAAACAAGGACATCCCCCGGCCGGCCTCACACTCCATTGGTTTGGAAGTGAGGGGACAAGTAGCTACCACATGCCCCACTTCCCGGCACCTCCAACATCGGGGAGGTCCTTGTTTCGGAGAGGCAAATCGGGGCTCACTTTGGGAAAATCGCTGGGGACTCTCCAGTGCCATTTTTCCTGTTTCCCCAGTTGGGGACTGTCTTCTAGCCAGAGGGGAAGACGTTATCCCGAAGATAATCCTCCATGGTGAGATACCTGTCAACCAGGTTCACCAGCTCATCCAGATCTTTTGGGCCTCCCTGCCCCACCCAGCGCTGTAATGTCCTAGGTAACGCAGTCGTAAATCAATCCATTACGACCCGTTCAGTTATTTGGGATACCGTGCTCGTCTCTGGTTCCAGTCACTTTTTCGTGAGGTGAACCAGGTCAAACATTTGGGACCGAGTAGGTTTGGTTACATCAAAGCACCAGGTATGCACTCGCCGGGCCCGGACAGCAGGGGTTACTCCTAGACGTGCCAAGATTTCCACTCGTAGCTTAGTATAGTCCCGAACCTCCTGTTGGCCAAGATCATGGTACGCCTTCTGGGGCTCCCCTGATTGGAAAGGTGCAAAGACATCGACCCAATCGGCCACCGGAAGGTGTTCCCGCTCTGCTGTGCGCTCAAAGATGGTTAGATATGTCTCAATATCGTCCTCCGGGGTTAACTTCTGTAGCGACTGTTGCACAATTTTCCTGGGATTCCGGGGAGATGTTGGGGCTGTCTGGGAAGCCACCGGCAGGGCTTTTGTAAGAGCAGCCATTTGTTCTGACTAAAGGCAGTTTGTCTCCTGTTGGCGCAGGTTCGCCTCGGCCTGTGCTTTAACAAACTGGGTTATGGCCGCTTCCATATTAGCGCTTGACTTCTTCAGGAAGATAGCGGGCTTTACCCACGACATCCACTGAAGCATGAGTCAAAAGTTCTTGCGGAGAACAAACTGATTTTTTTTTCTTTTTGTGTGCCGTTGCCCTTAGCAATCGTGTGCCCGCATCCTCCACCAATTGTAAGCCTGAGGGGGGTAGCATACGGTTTCGGACACTCACGGAGGCACAGATGGCATAAAATTCACGTCACTTTTATTAGGATCCAGTTTCATGATGTTTAAATCAACACATGCTTTCTTTAGTGGAACCCAGGATTTCCAGTATTTCAGTAACAAATCACAAAAACAAAAACCTTCCCGTCTAGGACATAAAGAGTTTGTCTCACCTAGGCTACAGCTGTTAGGCTGACGTTCCCATGGCATGTGGTTCGCTCACTGGTCCTTAGTAGTCCTAGCGCCATGTGCTCTCCTTGCAGGCCTCTCCTAAGTGAGCTACAGAACCCTTTATATAGCAACCTAACAAGGTTAACTGCCTTCAGGTGTTTCAGGGCACACCAACAAGCTGGCCTGGAAGGGAGGGAACGGTTGCTCCCACTACCAACCTTAACAACCGTTCCGCATAATCCAGGCCCCATGTATTTTCAGAAAAAATCCTGCCTAAACAACTAAGTTTGTTCAGGCCAAAGACCATCCTGGATTACACTTACTTCACCCAGGTGAGAAATTTGGGTGAAATATACCTTCCTTCTACCAGTATTTCACCTTCATGACCACATTATATATAATAATTTCTTACACAAGTCCACTCGTGCATTTGGCTCTCTATTCTCTTCACTGCCAAAAAAGAGGAGATTTATGTACCTTTCTTCTTACATTAGGGCTTGTCCCTCTGATGTGTCGATCTTGTGATTTGCCTATGATTCTCCAGAGGGTTGGAAAGGTGAAAAAAACTGGGCACCTTGGGTACAGTTCCTACAATCTTTCCATTCTGCATAGCCCCTTAATATTTCTTGAGGTCCACTATCCTGCTTTCTCAATCTTCTTATCATCACTTTTGGCCCTCGGGCACACGGTTGCTAAGGGCAACGGTCAAAAAACAGCAGGATGGAAAACCATGCCCTGTCGCAGTATTCAACGGCATTGCTGTCCTGAGGATGGAGATACAGTTTAAATTATGAGGGAGTTTTGCGGCCATATTTAGTAGTAGAGATGGCCTTGCGGTTTGCCCGGCAGTCGTTTCGTGGTGAACTTTGCTCGTTCACGATTCGCCAAACATGCGTACATATGGAGATGTCCGCCGGCACTATATTCTTTTACATTGTGAAGTACTTTGACCCATGACACATCCATCAGGTAGTACAGGACAGCCAATTGAGACATTTCAGCACATGGACATACCCCCTACCTTATAAATAAACCTGATCTGGCCGCCATTTTACATTCAGTCTTTTGCCAGTGTAGGGAGAGGTTGCTGTGTGGAGCAGGGACAGACTGTTAGGGACACCAAATCTGGCTAATAGGGCCACAAAAGTCCTTTTAAGGACTGGTATAGGTGTGTTATCGATTGGTGTGACTTACTGAGGGGTGTAATATACTTATAATATACTTTCTAACATAGAAAGTATATTATAGTGCATTTGTATTGTGCAGCAGTTGTGTGCGGTTCTGCTGTGATACTGCAGCTATACAGAGTGCCAAAAGCTATTGGAACAAATAATTTCTACTGGTGTGATATACCAGTTGCCCCCCAAAAAAACTGATTGAAGCAGGGGTGTTATATACCAATTATATACTTTCTATATAGTGCATTTAGGTAGTGCAGCATCTGTTTGCGGTTTTGCTGCGTTAGCGCAGCTACACAGAGTGACAAACGCCATTGAAAAAAATAATTTCTACTAGTGTGATAAACCATTTGTCCCACAAAAAAACTGATTGAAGCAGGGGTGTTATATACCAATAATATACTTTCTATATAATGCATTTAGGTAGTGCAGCATTTGTTTGCGGTTTAGCTGCGTTACCTCAGCTACAGATAGTGACAAACAACATTGGAACAAATAATTTCTACTGGTGTGAATTCAGGGGAGGGCTGGCAGCCTTAGTCCTGGGGGGCAAATCCAGTCAAATGGCCCATTTTTAGCCCCGCCCATTATTAAAAGCCCCTCCTACATATAATTGGCCACACTGTACAGCTGAAATTCTATTGTTGAGGCCCGTCTCTACACATCATACAAAGAGGGGAGGGCGTGTCCTGGCTGCACTGCCTGCTTCACATTATACAATAAACAGCAGGCTACAGCCAGGAAGCTCCTCCCTTCCCAGATCCTGCTCAAGGCCTGTGGTTCCCCCCCAACCATCTGCTACCCGCCCGTGGCCTGCTGCTCCCTTTGGCCGTCCTCACCCAGCTCTGAATCCTCCTTCTGCAAATGGCAGGGGGAGGAGCCGGAGCATCTCCTCTCCTACATAGCGCCACATACCTCTTACATCCAGCGATGTCACCTTTGTTGTAGACGTTCTCTTTCTTTATCTTCTCCATTCAGACCAGACCGCCATGATGAATTTTCAGCCATCTCAAGTCTCTGCAGAGATTCATAGACAGACATTAGTTTCCCACATTTCCATCATCTTCACATCTTCTGAACACCCTTTCCTGCCACCCCCAATACTATACTGCAGAAAGAGTCCCCCTGGACTACCACACAGATAGTGCCCCTTCAACAATTATTGGAACACAGTGCTCTAAAAAATTACTGCGCCCAGACACTAATAGTTTAAAGATAATGTCCACCAAAAATAATTGTGCTAAGCTGATACTGTGCCAGGGTGCCCCCCAAAGTAACAGTGTTCCCAAAAATCCCACCAATAGAAATAATTCTCTGCAAGAGCACACTTAGTAGTAATAATGCCCCTATAGTGCCCATACTAGTATTAATGTTCCTCATAGCCCCCCAGTAGTAGTAAACCTCCGCATAATACCTCCTAGTAGTAATAATTCTCCGTATAATATGACAGTATATGAAATACCCGACCGCTTAGTGCCCGCAGTTGAACTAATGTCCCCATAATGTATGCCAGTATAAAATACCCCTATATAGTGCCCCAGTAAATGCCCTCATAGTGCTCCTCTCCCCCTTCCCCATAGTGTCCCCCATATTATGCCAGTAAAAAAATGCCCCTTTTTAGTGCCCCCAGCAGATGCTCCTATAGTGCTCCTCTCCCCCATAATCTGCCAGTAAAAATGCCCCTTCTTAGTGCCACCAGATGCCCCAATAGTGCTCCACTCCCCCATAGTGCCCCCAAATAATGCCCCATAGTGCCGCTCTCCCCTATAGTGCCTCCTATAATGTGCCAGTAAAAAATGCCCCCTTAGTGCCACCAAATGCCATAGTACCCCCCATAATGTGCCAATAAAAAAGGCCCCTTTAGAGCCCCCACTTCCCCATAGTGCCCCCAAATAATGCCCCTATAGTGCCAAGATGCCCTATAGTGCCGCTCTCCGCTATAGTGCCCCCCATAAGGTGCGAATAAAAAAAAAAACTTTAGAGTCCCCAGATGCCCCCACAGTGCTCCTCTCCCCCATGGTGCCCCCCCATATTGTGCCAGTAAGAAATGCCCCCATAGTGCCCCCCCTCCTAAAATGGATAAGAAATAAATGCCCCCAGAGTGCCATCCCCAAAAAAATGGGGCTGTAAGAAATGCCAGATGGTGCCAGCTCCCCCCGCTAAGAAAAAACAAAACAAAAAAAAACCCCACTAATACTTACCTCCATCATCAGTGATGCGATGCACGCCTCTTCCGGCCTGTGTCCCCCGCTGTGTGCTGCCCGGCTCAGGCGGCGCGATGATAATGACGTCATTGCGCCGCCTGAGACAGCCTCTGATAGGCTGTAGGCATTAGTGCCTGCGGCCTATCAGAAAAACAGGGAAGGGAGACGCCTCTCCCTCCCCTGCTGCAGCACAAGCATCTGTGTCGCTGTCCTGAGGATGGCGATAGAGATGAATATGGAGATGAGCGCTTCCACAATGGAAGCGCTCATCTCCTACTGCCCACCGCCGCCGGCAACTAGAATGAGGGCTGCGCCGCCTGTGGTGATCGGCGATGCGGCCCTGAAGAATAAAAATAAAATAAAAAAATGATTTGTTAAAGACGGCCCAGCGGCCGTTTTTAACATGCTTTAGGGCGGCCTGGGGGGCAATTGCCTCCCTGCCCCCCATCCCAGCCCGCCCCTAGGTGTGATATACCAGTTGCCCCCCCCCCCAAAAAAAAGTGATTGAAGCAGGGGTGTTATATATATACCAATTATATACTTTCTATATAGTGCAGTTGGGTAGTGCAGCATCTGTTTGCGGTTTAGCTGCGTTACCTCAGCTACAGATAGTGCCAAATGCCTTTGGAACAAATAATTTCTACTGGTGTGATATACCAGTTACCCCCCCAAAAAAAGTGATTGAGGCAGGGGAGTGATATACCAATAATATACTTTCTATATAGTGCATTTAGGTAGTGCAGCATTTGTTTGCGGTTTTGCTGCGTTACCTCAGCTACAGATAGTGAAAAACGCGATTGGAAAAAATAATTTCTACTGGTGTGATATACCAGTTGCCCCCCAAAAAAGTGATTGAGGCAGGGGTGTGAAATACCAATAATATACTTTCTATATAGTGCAGCATTTGTTTGCGGTTTTGCTGGGTTACCTCAGCTACAGATAGTGACAAACGACATTGGAACAAATAATTTCTACTGGTGTGATATACCAGTTGCCCCCCCAAAAAAACTGATTGAAGCAGGGGTGTGATATACCTTCTTCCACAAATACTGCTCTTCTATAGGGACTTTTGACAGGCAGAGGAAGAGGCAGGCCATTCCGCAGGAGTGGTAGGGGTCGGGCAGGTGCACCAGGCCGGAGCCTAAGTGGGAAGTTCCAGAAGGTGCATGCGATTCCGTCAAAGGACGCACCAGATTTGGTTGAGTGGCTCACTCAGCCTTCCGCTTCTGCACCCTCCTCATCCTCTCTATCTGCACCCTCTTCACTCTCTGCTGTGTGCACCCCCAACGACACCACCACCACCATATCCCCTCCGCTTGAGTCAGCGGAATTATTTTCACATCCATTACAAGACCTTACCAATGCGCAGCTATTCTTGGCATCGGATCAGGAAGAGGAGGTATCAACGGTCGCCACCCAGCAGTCTGACGACAGTACCCAGATCAGCCCAAGGAGGGTGGTCCCCGCTCTTGCTGCCTACTCCGAGATCTCTAATGTCAGTGTTGTGAAGGGGACGATGATAATGTGTCTATGAATGTCACGTGGGTGCCCACAAGAGAGGAAGAGGAGGGGAGTCAGAAGGAGAGACGGAGCAGCAGATAGGGAGGAGAAGGAGGCAGAACTTACAGTGCAAAAGCAGACTGCTAATGTATTTGGAACGAGCCATCCACCATGCACGGTCACATCTGGCGCTCCCAGGAGGCTGGCACATGGCTCCACAGTGTGGGCTTTTTTTAACGTGTCCGCTGCTGACAATAGTGTTGTTATCTGCAGCCTGTGCTGTCAACGCATTAATTGCGGTAAGCCCAACACTTACCTAGGGAAGACCGCCTTAAGAAGGCACCTGGCCTCCCATCACTGAACCCAGTGGGAGCAACACCGTCAGAATCCACAAAGACACACTCCTGGTGCTCCACGTCGTGCCTCTTCTCCTTCCCCTTCTACTCTCTCCTCCCATTTGTCCTCCACTTCACCTTCCATCGTGCCGTCATCGCGTTCATCTGGCAAAAGGCAGGCTTCCGTGGCCCAAATGTTTGAGCGAAAAAAGATGACGACGCCGGATAACCCTCTTGCCCATTGACTGACCGCCGGCTTGTCGGAACTGCTAGTCCGCCAACTACTGCCATATAAATTGGTGGACTCGGAGGCCTTTAGAAAATTTGTGGCTATTGGCACACCGCAATGGAAGGTACCCAGAAGGAAATATTTCTCCCAGGAGGGCATCCCGGAGCTACAGTATATGGCCACGTTCAGCGGCAAGTGAATGTATCTCTGGCATACAGTGTCGGTGCCACGTGGTCTAGCAAACACGGGCAGGGAAGGTACATAACTTTTACTGCCCACTGGGTGAACCTTCTGATGGCCATCAAGCATGTAACCCGTGGCTCCTGTGTGGATTTGGTGTTACCTGCCTGCCTCTTCTTCTTCTCCTCCTACTCCATCCTTTGTCTCCTCCTCAGCTGACTCCTCATTTTCCACTGCTACCGCCTCTTCCACTGCGCTCCCTAAGCTCCCCAGAACCTATTTGACGTGCCAGGTGAGACGTTGCCATGCTGTGCTGCAGCTGTTGTGCCTGGAAGCCAAGAGCCACACTGGTCCTGCACTCTTTTCAGCTTTGCGGTCACAGACCGATCAGTGGCTAACCCCGCTCAATTTGACAGTTAGTAAAGTGGTGTGCGACAACGGTGCCAATCTGCTAAGCGCGCTGAAACAGGGCAAAATGACACATGTACCGTGCATGGCACACGTCTTGAACTTAGTCGTGCAGCGATTCGTTGCCAAATACCAAGACGTCCAAATACCAAGGGTCCAAGACGTCTTGCGGCAGGCCAGGAAAATCGCCATTTTAGAAGATCTTACACTGCCATGGCTCGCCTTGCTGACATTCAGCGACGACACCACCTGCCCGATAGTGATAAGCGGCAGGGGCAATATTCGATATTTGCCATATATTCGCGAATTCGAGAATCCGTTATCGCCAGTCATTATTTTCTTGATTGCATAAATTGGCAATTGAAAAATTCACGATAAATATTCGCATTACGAAAATTCGCAATCAACACTACTCTTAAAGTCAAATATATTGCAGCCTTCTCATTGGCCCACAAGCTAGAAGCAAGAAGGGATCATGTGTACTGATTAAAAGAAAAACTTGAATATTCGAAATTACAAATATATATCACTATATTCTAAATATTCGCAAATTCTCGAAGTGCCGATATTCGCAATAAAGATTCGCAATTCAAATATTCGTGATCAACACTACTGCCCATCAGACATCTGATTTGTGACTGCCCGACATGATGGAACTCCACCTTGTATATGCTTGATAGGCTGCTCCAGCAGAAACGTGCAGTTAACGACTACCTGTACGAACTCTGCGACAGGACAGGTTCTGGGGAGCTTGTTTTTTTCTCACCGCGCCAGTGGCTGCTCATGAGCGACGCATGAAGATTTCTGCGGCCATTCAATTAGATCACCAAACTGGTCAGTCGCAGCCAGGGCACAATCAGTGACATTGTACCTTACGCCTTCTTTCTGGAGCGTGCATTGCGTCGTGTCATTGATCAAGCCATCGAGGAGTAGATGAGGAAGTCGCAATGCTGGATGAATTCCCAGGGGGGCTACTCCATCTGAGACAAGTCAACAGGAGTCTGAAGAGGAGTCAGAGGAGGATGGTGTCGGGGTGGAGGAGGAGCAAGAAGAGCATGCTTTAAACGTTTCTGGGAACCCTGGTGTTGTCCGTGGCTGGGGGGAGGAGACCGAGGATGGCATTATCCTGGACGATGAGCAGGAGCCAGGCCACTCTACCGCTTCCAGTTTAGTGCAAATGGGGGCCTTCATGTTCCAGTGTTTCAAGAGGGACCCCCATATAAAAAGCATAAAGGGCAAGGACCAGTACTGGGTGGCAACATACTTAGACCCCGGTACAAACACAAAATGGCAGACACGTTACCACCATCCCAGAGGGCTGTCAGAATGCAGCACTTCCAGGCCTTGCTTTGAGAAATGCTGCATTCTGTTTTTGCGGGAGGAATTTCCACTCACAGAGAAACCGTTGCGGGTACCAATCCAACAGCAGCGCATGAAAGAAGAGGGCAGTTTGAAGATGTGTTGATCACTTTGTATATGAGATCATTCTTGCAGCCAACCCATCAACGACTACATAGGGTTAACGGCCGATGTGGACGCTCTGAGAAGTGAGGAATCCCTGGACTACTTGGTATGCAGGCTTGACCTGTGGCCAGAGCTGGCACAATTTGCCATGGAACTGTTGGCTTGCCCCTTGTCCAGTGTCCTGTCCGAAAGGACGTTCAGCGCAGCAGGGGGGATCGTGACCGAAAAGCGCACTCACCTAGCTCATGACAATGTAGACTACCTCACATTTCTAAAAATGAATGAGGCTTGGATCTCGGAGGAATTCAACACCTGTGACGACCACGTTTAATTGAATTTCCTCATGCCAGCCCACAAATATCCGCCACCACCCAGAACAAATATTGGTCCCTGTCTTAGGTAAATACAGCGGCATAAAAGGCCTTTTCTGTCCGTTGAATGCCTAATGTTTTGGGCCTCAGAGGAATTCAACACCTGTGATGACTTGGTGTTTCAACTATTATCATTAGGGGTTTTTCAAGAGGGGGGATTTCATTAGCCATGTTTTTAATCCAATTTTATATTTTTAGTTCTTTTAAACATATGTATTTGACCTGTATTTGTACTGGCTTTCAGTAAAAATGATATCCATTGACCATCTAATATACCTCCAGCCACATACTTACTTGTTCTTTTATGTACGCTGAATGCATAATTTTTGGGGCCTGTAGTACACTGGCCTGCTGTAAAATTGATATCCAATGACCGTGTAATCTACCTTCAGCCACTTACTTACTTGTTCTTTTATGTACGCTGAATGCATAATTTTTGGGACCTCGAGTACACTGGCCTGCTGGAAAATTGATATCCAATGAATGTGTAATCTACCTTCAGCCACTTACTTACTTGTTCTTTTATGTACGCTGAATGCATAATTTTTGGGGATGTAGTGCACTGGCCTGCTGGAAAATTGATATCCAATGACCGTGTAATCTACCTCCAGCCACATACTTACTTGTTGTTTTATGTATGCTCAATGCATAATTTTTGGGGCCTGTATTACACTGGCCTGCTGGAAAATTTATATCCAATGACCGTGTAATCTACCTCCAGCCACATACTTACTTGTTCTTTTATGTACGCTGAATGAATAATTGTTGCAGCCTCTGAGGTATTCAACACGAGTGATGGCCACGTGTTATCGAATTTCAACTATTATCATTAGGGTTTTTTCAAGAGGGGGGATTTCATTAGCCATGTTTTTAATCCAATTTTATATTTTTAGTTCTTTTAAACATATGTATTTGACCTGTATTTGTACTGGCGTGCAGTAAAATTGATATCCATTGACCGTGTAATATACCTCCGGCCACATAATCACTTGATCTTTTCTGTCCAATGAATGCCTAATGTTTGGGGCCTGTAGTCCAGTGGCCTACAGTAAAATTTTTATCCATTGACTGCATAATGTACCTCGAGCCACATAATCAGAATTTCTTTTATGTCCGGTGAATGCCTCATTTTTAAGGCTCGTACTCCCGTGGCCTAAAATAAAAAATTTCTAGGCTCCAAAAGGGCACATTTCAGAGAATTTCCCTTTTAGATGCATAAAAATGTCCCCTGATAAATTTTTTGTTGGAATTTTTGTCATTGATCCCCCTCTAGTATGTCACTGTCTATGTTGTGGGACTATTTGTACACTTCTACTAAGTATTTTCAAGTTCGCCTGCCATTAAAGTGAATGGGGCCCACCGCGAACTTGCAGTTCGCGAACATTTGATCGCGTTCGTGCGATCCCGAACCGTCCCGGCCGATGTTCGTCCATCACTATTTAGTAGCATGCCGCCTCCCCAGCTTTGTTGCACCCTAGGCTCCATGTGTGACCTTGGTAGCTTTCAGAGGCTCAGTTCTTGACCTGTAGAATTTTGTTGTGGTAGAATTTTGGTCAAGGAGTAGATAAAATAGCACCACAAGAGGATCAGGTTCTTTACATCTATTTTTGGAGGTTCCTTGATCAGTCTTTTCTAATTACAGTATTTTATTCTATTCTTGTCTTTTTCTTTTCTGAACTGAAATGTTTTTTAGTTTTTTTTGTAGAACAACATTTTATGCACTAATTTAGTGAATATGCCAAAGCAAGATAAAGTCATAATTTTCATGTTTTTCCATGCAGCTTATCCCAACACGAACAGCCAGTCGAATTTCATTAACTCAATAGAACATTAACAGCCAATATGCAATAAAGAAAAGTGAGCCACTAATGGTTAATTGGATATCCGAGCAGAGAAAACTCGGTGTAAGAGCTCAAGTGCCTTTTTTTTTATTTGTCTCAAGGTTTTTGCTGACTTTGACAAATGTTTGTGTTGTAGCAGCAAGGTTCATTAATAATGTTAGTGAGTTCTCTGCTCGTGTTTAATTCAACGCTTCGTCTGTCTGGTTACTACCAAAAGGAATATATTATTATGTAATCTGTCTCCTCTTTGGAATATGTCCTCTTGAAAAAAAAAACACTACAGCAGTTTAGTGGAGAGAAATCTGCAGCTGTGTCAACTTAAAGGAAATACACTATCCTTTATTTTATATGCAATGATAGGATATAAATCAGTATTTTTTTTATGCGTCTATATTTGATTATTTCCTGTTGCTTCTATGGAGCCAACATCAGTACACAGACATTAGTTGCTTATATTGGTCCCTGTCCCTCCTTGAAGATCACAACTTTCCTTTCCATCACAGAAACATACACACACAGTTAATTGTATACATTTTATAGCAAATATATTTTTTTATTATGGGAGAAACCCAGAGTTACCAGAGGAAAGCCACATATAGACAATGCAGCAGATTTAACAATGCTGTAATATTTAGACAGTACAAATAAGGCCCAGTTCACATGGTAGCTTTTGGTATTGGAAAGTTGGCATGGATTCTGTGATAAAAAGCTGCCAGTCGCAACGCAGAATCCACTTCCCTTTGTTCTCAGCTGACACTTTATAGCCGCAACCTCACCAAGAAAGCACATGTCCATTCTTTGCGCAGTAGCATCTATAAACTGCCAGCCACATGAATGGAAAGGAATCTGCACCAGAGTCAGAAGCTGCATGTAAACGGGGTATTAGACTAGACAATCTAAAGGTGCACCAGATTTATCACAGAGGCTGATGCTGAATGATACATCTGGTGCTCCTTTAGCCTGTCTAGCCTTAGAAGGGTTTTCAGAGAGTTTTATATTGATGACCTATCTTCAGAATAGGTCAATATCTAATGAGTGGGGTTCTGACACCCGATACCTGTTTCAGAAGACACCGGTACTCCTTTGAGCACCGTTGTCTTCTCGTAGCTTACCAATCACAGTGCTGTACATTGTATAGTGGCTGTGCTTGGTATTGCACTCAGCCCAATTCAATTCTATGGGGCTGAACTGCTCCTAGGCCATGTGACACATGAATGTGTCGTCACTGGCCCAGGGAAAGCAGCGAGAAGGCCGCGGCACACACAGGAGCGCTGGTGACTTCTCAGACAGCTGATAGGTGGGAGTCCCGGGTGTCAGACCTCCACCGATCAGATACTCATGACATATCCAGAGTCATGTCTGCCACACTTCTTGCCATTTGCAATAAGAAATCTGCCCAATGAGCAGAAAAAGTTAATTGAGTCTTTGGCTCTGTCCGTATATATCTATACATATTTGACTTGTATTAAGCCTTTTGCTTTCTTATTCGTTGGAGGGTTGCAGTTGCCTCCCATCATTCTTTCCAGTGACACAATTAGTAGAGGTGCCCCTGTGCAAGAATGGTATATGGGCATTTGCTCACCAAAGATCATCATTCACCTGCCCCCCTATATGTCTCTCTAGCAATCCACAGCATTTGGGAGCCATGAAATTCATGAGTAGAGTTACTTCCATGCAGTGTAATAGAAAGAATTTCACAGGAGCACAGGAGTTGCACATATAGTTAATACGGTTGAAAAAATACATAAGTCCATCAAGGTTAACCAAGGGATAGGTGGGGATGCGAATCCTGGAAGGAAGTGAGACTCAGATTTCTACACCTTTTCATAAGCATTAATGTAATTTACTTTCAATAATTCCTCTAAACCCTTTTAAAAACTGTCCACTGTTCCTGCTGTGACCACGTCCTGAGGAAGTCTATTCCACAGATTCACAGTTCTTACAGTAAAGAAGCTTTGACGCTTCTGGAGACTGAACTTTTTATTCTCCAGTCAGAGGCAGTGCCCCCTTGTCTTTTGAGGGCATTTTACATGGAACAGTTTTTCACCGTATTTTTTGTATGGCCCATTTATATATTTGTATAGGTTACTCATGTCCCCCCTTAGACGTCTCTTCTCAAGACTAAATAAATTTAATTCTTTCAATCTTTCTTCATAACTAAGACCCTCCAGGCCCCTTATCAGTATAGTCACTCTCCTCTGTACTTTGTATGTCCGCTGCTGATTCTACCAACCTAAGATTATCCTGGGGTTCTATCTGGACCTGGGCCTCACCCTCCAACCAGACTAAAAATACTCTTCACATAAGGGGAAACTTATGTGACCTTTTAAACGCGACTTAAAAAAAAAAGTTGCAAAGGGCAGTTCTTACACTGCCCTCAAATCTTTCAGAAAATGGATGCGGCAGGGGTGGGAACGGGGTACGGTCATCAGCAGCGAAAAATTTATCTTTATTTACTCCAGTTTTCTGGCACAAATGAAGCCAGAAATCTATGGCAGCTCAGAGCTGTCACAGAAAACGCTGGTCTGGATAAATCCCCCCCTTGATGCATTGTCAAGGTGCACCTGATCCAGAGTGGCGTGCTAACCATGGAGGCAGACCGTACAACAGATATGGGGCTTGGGGGAAGGGGGGCCCGGCGCTGAACTCCTTTTTCTGTCCCTGATATAAATTTAAGGGGTTCTCTGCCTTTTTCTTACTGATGATCTATCTTCTGGATTGGTCATCAGCATTTGATCGGTGAAGGTCCAACACCCGGGACCCCCACCAATGAGCTATTTGAGAAGGCAGCGGCACTCGCAGTAGCGCAGCGGCCTTCTCACTGTTTCCTGCAGTCCAGTGACTTCACAACTATGTCATGTGGCCTGGACTCAGCTCAGCCCAATTGAAGTGAATGGGGCTGATCAAACAGCTGATCAGCGGGGGTCCTGGGTGTCACCAATCAGATGATGGTGACCTATCCAAAGCACAGATAATCAATAAGAAAAAGGCAGAGAACCACTTTAATCACAAATCACATACCAGGGACAAACTATGTTTTGCAATGGGGCCCTATGAGATCTGTGTATGCCCCTGCCTGGCCCCCATGAACAATCTATTCCATTCTCAGTAAAATACTCAAAGCTTACTGAGAGCCTGGCAGCCACCAAACACCATGGCACATCTTCACTCCCTTCCCATACTTTAGCCAAAGGTTAAATGATATGGAAAAGAATGAATGAACAAAGGATTCAATAAAAACATATTTTGGAAAATTAACATAGGGGGAGATTTATCAAAACTGTCTTAGTTGCCTAGAGCAACCAATCAGATTCTACCTTTCATTTTCCAGAGCTCTTTGAGAAAATGAAAGTGTCACGGTGGGGAGTGGGGTCGGGGGGGGGGGGAGACTCCCCCCCCCGAACACCAAGAGGGAAACGGGGAAGCAACTAGGCCTGGACACAGGGAAAAGGGAGCAGGTCACCTCCTACAGCCACCCTAATCCTGGCCCTGACTCCTCACACCGTATGAGCGGACCCAGAAGGTAGGACGACTCATACCCAGGAAACTCAGACCCTGGAATCCCTGAACTTCCCTAAAGATAATGAAAGGGCATGAGACAACCTGTTTCCTACAAGATACGGAAAAACAGGAGTCTCACCCGGCCTAGATGCAGGGAAAAGAGGAGACCGTGAACAGCTATTGGATCGGCAGGTAAGAACCAGAACAACACACTTACCTGCCGCAGCCACACGACTGGAACCCGTGCATATGTACTGGAGCCCACACACCAAATAGGACACAGTACAAACACCAAACATAGGAACCAGCACACCAGTAACTCCCTGGACCCCAATGCGGACAGAATGCATGAAGGCACCAGGCAGAGCTGCACACTGATTTGTAGTTCCCCCTCCAGGGAACCTGGGGGCCCTCTCACCGAAGGCGCAGCTACACAGGGAGATGTCTAGCAAATCATGCAGGACTGAGCATACACCATAGACAGACCAGACATGGAGCACCAAACAAGACATCACAACACCCACCCATACATAAACAACACCAAACCACAAAACGGAGAGTGAAGGGAAGGAGAAAATGGGAAAACATCGGAGAGACATCGATGTCCCACTAGGTGGCCCTAAATGACTGGGCAGATGGAACACCCAGTAAAGGAGCAAAGCTCCAGCACCAACAAAGGCTGGAGTACAACTGACTCCATCCTGAAAGCCACAGGCAATATAAACCCCTAGTGGCCACACCCAGCCAGGTAATTAATCCCACCAGTACCATACAGGGAAAGAACTAGGAGAAAGGAGGAAGGTAAAAACATGCTGCAACAACAAAACGTTGCCTCTGGCAAACAACAATACCGTGACACAGCCGTGACAGAAAGGTGAAATCTGATTGGTTGCTATGGGCAGCTAAGCCAGTTTTCCTTTACACCAGTTTAGATAAATCCCCCCGTATTCATAGAGCAACTGAAACCCCCTCATTTTTAAAGCAAATTGCACAAAAATATAACTGGGACACGAATATGCAAGGGGTGGGGGTTCATTTCAATATATTTAGCTTAGTTAATTGTTGTATTATGTTACATACAGTACAGACCAAAAGTTTGGACACACCTTCTCATTCAAAGAGTTTTCTTTATTTTCATGACTATGAAGGCATCAAAACTATGAATTAACACATGTGGAATTATATACATAACAAACAAGTGTGAAACCACTGAAAATATGTCATATTCTAGGTTCTTCAAAGTAGCCACCTTTTGCTTTGATTACTGCTTTGCACACTCTTGGCATTCTCTTGATGAGCTTCCAGAGGTAGTCACCTGAAATGGTCTTCCAACAGTCTTGAAGGAGTTCCCAGAGATGCTTAGCAGTTGTTGGCCCTTTTGCCTTCACTCTGCAGTCCAGCTCACCCCAAACCATCTCGATTGGGTTCAGGTCCGGTGAATGTGGAGGCCAGGTCATCTGGCGCAGCACCCCATCACTCTCCTTCATGGTCAAATAGCCCTTACTTTCAAAGTTTTCCCAATTTTTCGACTGACTGACCTTTATTTCTTAAAGTAATGATGGCCACTCGTTTTTCTTTACTTAGCTGCTTTTTTCTTGCCATAATACAAATTCTAACAGTCTATTCAGTAGGACTATCAGCTGTGTATCGACCTGACTTCTCCTCAACGCAACTGTTGGTCCCAACCCCATTTATAAGGCAAGAAATCCCACTTATTAAACCTGACAGGGCACACCTGTGAAGTGAAAATCATTTCAGGGGACTACCTTTTGAAGCTCATCAAGAGAATGCCAAGAGTGTGCAAAGCAGTAATCAAAGCAAAAGGTGGCTACTTTGAAGAACCTAGAATATGACATATTTTCTGTTGTTTCACACTTGTTTGTTATGTATATAATTCCACGTGTTAATTCATAGTTTTGATGCCTTCAGTGTGAATCTACAATTTTCATAGTCATGAAAATAAAGAAAACTCTTTGAATGAGAAGGTGTGTCCAAACTTTTGGTCTGTACTGTACATATACAGTATCTCACAAAAGTGAGTACACCCCTCATATTTTTGTAAATATTTTATTATATCTTTTGATGGGACAACACTGAAAATATGACACTGTGATACAATGTAAAGTAGTCAGTGTACAGCTTGTATAACAGTGTAAATTTGGTGTGCCATTCAAAATAACTCAAACACAGCCATTAATGTCTAAACCGCTGGCAACAAAAGTGAGTACACTCCTAAGTGAAAATGGCAAAATTGTCAATATTTTGTGTGGCCACCATTATTTTCAAGCACTGCCTTAACTTTCTTTGGCATAGAGTTCACTAGAGCTTCACAGGTTGCTACTGGAATCCTCTTCCACTCCTGCATGAGGACATCACGGATCTGGTTGATCTTAGAGACCCTGTGCTCCTCCACCTTCTGTTTGAGGATGCCTCACAGATGCTCAACAAGGTTTAGGTCTGGAGACATGCTTGGCCAATCCAGCACCTTTACCCTTAGTTTCTTTAGCAAGGCAGTGGTCGTCTTGGAGGTGTGTTTGGGGTCATTATCATGTTGGAATACTGCCCTGTGGCCCAGTTTCCAAAGGGAGGGGATCATGCTCTGCTTCAGGATGTTACATTACATGTTGGCATTTATGGTTCCCTCAATGAACTGTAACTCCCCACAGCTGGCAGCGCTGATGCAACCTTAAACCATGGCACTCTCACCACCATGCTTGGCTGTAGGCAAGACACACTTGTCTTTGTACGTCTTGCTTTGTTGCCACCACACACGCTTGACACCATTTGAACCAAATAAGTTTATCTTGGTCTCATCAGACTAGTAATCCATGTACTTAATCTGCTTGTATTCAGCAAACTGCAGGCTTTCTTGTGCATCATCTTTAGAAGAGGCTTCCTTCTGGGACGGTAGCCATGCATGCAGACCAATTTGATGCAGTGTCCGGTGTATGGTCTGAGCACTGACAGGCTGACCCCCCACCCCTTTAACCTCTGCAGCAATACTGGCAGCACTCATACGTCTATTTTGAAAAGGCAACCTCTGGATATGACGCTGAGCATGTGCACTCAACTTTTTTGGTCAACCATGGCGAGACCTGTTCTGAGTTGAACCTGTCTCGTTAAACCTCTGTATGGTCTTGGCCACCGTGCTGCAACTCAGTTTCAGGGTGTTGACAATCTTCTTATAGCCTAGGCCATCTTTATGTAGAGCAACAATTCTTTTTTTTAGATCCTCAGAGAGTTCTTTGTCATGAGGCGCTATGTTGAACTTCCAGTGACCAGTATGAGAGAGTGTGAGAGCGGTAACACCAAATTTAACACACCTGCTCCCCATGCACACCTGAGACTTTGTAACATTAACAAGTCACATGATACTAGGGAGGGAAAATGGCTACTTGGGCACAATTTTTACTTTTTCACTTAGGGGAGTACTCACTTTTGTTGCCAGCGGTTTAGATATTAATGGCTGTGTGTTGAGTTATTTTGAGGGCACACCAAATTTACACTGTTATACAAGCTGCACGCTGACTACTTTACATTGCATCAAAGGGTCAAATCTTCAGTGTTGTCCCATGAAAAGATATAATAAAATATTTACAGAATTGTGAGGGGTGTACTCAATTTTGTGAGATACTGTACGTAGTAGATGGGAGACTACAAATCGAGCGCCTTCCTTTGTCAGATGCTGCTGTATAATGGATAGGTCATAGCCACCCACACACACACCTTTCAGATTTATGCTGTACATTGCAATAAACATTTTAATCATCACTGGTTGATTTATCGCTGTCTTCTTCAGTCTAGTACATTTGTGTGGGAGATACACCCAGTTATTGCAATCCATTCACTTGGGCTTTGTTTTGCTATGTAGCATTTCTGACTGTTAATTTCATTCTGTTGTTAAATGTCATCATTTTTTCATGCCAAAACTAAATAATTCTCTGCATTAAATGTGACCATTATTAGATTTTCATTATTAAACCATTGCATTTGATGAAAGACTGACCCTTTATTCTTCCGAACATTGCACTTCCCTTGGATTTTTTTATTGAAACAATATAGCTAGATCATAGGCAATGTGAATGATGTGAAAAACAAGCAAACTACCGAGTCGCCTTAATTAAAATTACATATTTGTTAAGAAGGACTCGTCTGTCCAAAGAACAAAGTCTTGTGGTTTGTTCACATGCAACTTTGCAGATTTAAAAGGAATTTCTAAGATTTTAATTCTTATTACCTATCTTCTGTCACGGCTGAGGATGGGGAAAACCCTCAGCCGTGCGATGCCAGAAGATGGAAGGTCGCTACTTGGCCAGAACTACAGAAATAGGGAGCAGGTCACCTCCTAAAGCTTCCCTAATCTGACCCTGATTCCTATCCTAGCTGCATGAGCCACCCTTGAAGGTAGGAAGGCTCATTCTCAGGAACCTCGGATCCCTACTGACCCTCCGCCGATCCCTGAGCTAGGAGCTGGGTAGACAGCCCGTTCCTCCTGGACACGGAGAAACAGGAGTCTAAAGTGGCCAAGCTACAAGAGGAACAAAAACAACTTATGGCAATGGCAGGTAAATGCAACAAACACCACACTCACCTGCCACAGACAACAAAGCCTGGAACCCATGTGCAAGTGCTGCTGTCCAGAACACAAACGAAGACAGCACACACCACACATCACACAGGAACCCAGGACCATAAGCTGCAATAACAATTAGACCACACACACACCTTAATAACACCATGAAACGTAATTTATGACCACAAGGGTGGCCCTCACTGACAGATGGTATTAGCCAGGAGGATGACTCCAGCTAACCATGGCTGAAGTACCCCCCAGAGTCTGGCATCCAGCAGGAGCTAAATAGCCCCAAGTAGCCACACCCACACACACACACCCAGTGTTCACAAACTAAGAAGGGAGTTAACCCTTCCTACACCAGGCAAGGGAAAAAGCCACTTAAAGGGGAAGTGTCCAAATAAACATCACACTGCAGCTGTTACCGCAGGCAACGACATGCGTGGCAACCATGTCCTGGGAGTCAGCCAGAAGGCTGAGACACTGCCACCACATGTACACAATACCAAACGTTGCCACGGGCAGCCACAGTGAAGGGAAGTGTGACAGTGCACACCTACATAAACCTTGTGCACACCAGACATACAAAGGGCATACATACACACACACCCAACCAGGTGTAACCACATGCACTTGACAGCAAGCTGCCTAGCAACAGCTCAGGCTGCTATACTGCCAAGTACCAAATCATGTTGCCAGCGGCAACCACACGTGAGGCAACATACCAGCAGCCCTCACCATGTGGTTGACAATAAAACCAAACCGCAGGCAACTGCATGCGGATCCTGAGTCACGACCATGACCACAGTCGTGACATCTTCAGGATAGGTCATCAGTACCTGATCCGTGGGGGTTTGACACCCAGGACCCCCACCGATCGGCTGTTTGAGAAGTCACCATCACTCCTGTGAGCGTCTTGGCCTTCTCCACTCTCACCAAGCACAGCACCGTACATCACCATAGTATAGAGGCTGTGCTTGGTATTCGCATTGAGCCCCATTCACTTCTATGGGGCTGAGATGCACCTAGGCCATGTGACAGATGAATGCGTTGTCACAGGCTACTGAAAGCACCACTGCCTTCTCAAACAGCTGATCGGAAGGGGTCCTGTTTGTCGGACCGCCACCGATCAGATACTTATGACCAGAGTGTCACGATTACCCTCGCTGGAGTTCACGGGATGTGTGGTTTTGGCTCGGCGGCCAATACAAAAACAACTGATTTATCTGAATTATTAGTATTCCCCAGTAATAACTCAACACTGCCACCACTAAGGTTTGTTTCAAGAGCTCACACTCTAACAGGAAGCCTTCAGTTACTCGCTACTATACAGTATGTAATGCAAATTTGTTAGTTAAATACTACAATTTCCTCCCAAACTGTTATCTAAACAGGTAGCCTTCTGTGCTTCGAGCTTAGCACATAGATCCATTCAAGAACACAAGATATAACTTATTAAAAGGAGTTTAATATGTTCGAAAAGAGTGACAATGCATATATATATATATATATATATATATATATATATATAGTATATATATTGTGACACAGTAAAGAGAGTTGTATGGGGAGGCAGGTATTTTCCTCCCAGTGTGTGCTGCTGGACTGATTAGCTGCCAGGTGGGGTCAAACACCGGACTGGACTCATGTACCGGTCCAGGTTTTGACAACACCTAGCTGCCTTTAAAAGACAGCTGGGTTCAGCAGCCTAAAGTCTGTTCATGGACTCTTTGAGGCAGAACTGCCAGCTGGGTGTAAACTAACAACAAAACCAAAAGGTGACTTCTTGTGTTGAATGTGACTTTTTGTTTATGAACTTGACAAGAATGTGAATAAACACTGAACTGTTTGATTTAAGAACTGGTTGGTGCCTCTATACTGCGTCCGCTTATCCTGTCTACCAGAGCGAATCCCCACAGTTGGTGGAGTATGCGGGCAATAGCAGTGAGGCTGGCTTAAAGCCAAAATATTTTTATTTAAATTTCAACCCATGTTACTCGGCAAAATAGAAGCTGTAATGAAGGCCTTCTTGGAGGCTAACCTGCAACAGCGGGAGGCTAATAAGCAGCAGCTAGAAACAAACCAGCTGCTGCTGCAACATGTGATGGCTCCGGGCATCCATTAGCATTCACGATGCCCGGAAAGCGGTTCGTACGGTGATCCCCAAGATGGCACCCATGGATGACGTCGAAACCTACCTGCCGGTATTCGAAAAAGTGGCCGTGAGGGAGAATCTACCCCGAGATCAGTGAACTGAGGTCGTCGCTCCGTTCCTGGCATCTGAGTCCCAGCAGGTGTATTTCTACTTGCCAGACGAGCAAATGGCTGATTACCAGAAAGTCAAGGGTGGGATCCTAGCGAGGCTGGGGGTGAATGTGTTGGTCTGGGCCCAGAGGGTGCAGCAGTGGGAGTTTAACCCAGCTGAGTCCACGAGACCCCAGTATTATGCTTTATTCCACCTTTTGCAAAAATGGGCACAACCGGACCTACTGAGTCCTACTGCTATGCTGGACCATATTTTTGCTGATATGTTCTGGAGGGCGTTGCCATACCCTCTTCAGCATTTGATTGGCCAGGCGTCTCCTGTTAATGCCCTTGAGATGGTGGACCTGGATGAACGATTTGAGGCTACCAGGAAACTAAAGGGGCGCTCTTTCGGGAAGGGGAAGTTAAACCCCGACAATCCCCACCCCAGACCCGGAGACTAGAGCCGAAAAAGGTACACATTGCAGACCTTTCTCGAGTGATCTGTTGGTGGTGTCATGAGCCTGGTCATGTAAGGGACGACTGTCACCATAGGGTTGAGCCCATGGACACTAACTATGGCTACCGTCGGTCGCTATATGCCAGGAAGCTGTGTGCAACAGGTACCAGGGAGTCTCTAGATAATAATCACCTGTGCCAGGTAGAAGTTGGAGACATTCCAGCGGTGGCTCTGCTGGACTCAGGGAGTCTGGTGACCCTGGTTCGACCCGCTGAGTTTACTGGCTGGAAAGTCGAGGTAATGTGCATACATGGTGACTTAAAAGACTACCCCATGGCTCTGGTGTTTTTAACCACCGTTGCCGGCAGGAGGATTCATGAAGTGACCATCACCACAAATCTACACTATGAACTAATAATAGGAAGAGACTTCCCAGGCTTCCTGGGACTGTGGCAAGCTATGAGACTTACCGGTCCCCAAGAGTCAGGGATAACCCCAGCGGATTGGCATCAAGTAGGAGGCCAGAACCCTGGGAACCCAAGGTCGAAGGGCCAGCAGTAGGGGTGACCGCCACTTCGATGGATGAGGGGGGAACAACCCCATTAAATGTGATGGTTGTGAAGGTGGATGACCTACCGCTGGGCCCTGAATTGGCAGACTTGAATGTCTACGGTGATAATTTCGGTACAGCACAACACAGGGACCCGACATTATCCTGAGCCTTGGAGAATGTATTAATGATTGATGGAGAACCACAACAACCGGGGGCCGAGTTGATATTTCCGCGTTTTGTGGTTCTCCATGATTTGCTGTATCGGGTCAACCAACTATAGGGGGAGCATGTGGAACAGTTGGTGGTGCCCAAGGCTTATCTCAAACTGGTACTAGATCTAGCGCACCAACATGTTCTCAGGGGTCATCTGGGATTGCAGAAAACACAGGACCGTATACTACAGCGGTTTTACTGGCCCAGTGTGTTTAGAGAGGTGGAAGAGTTTTGTAAGTCTTGCCCGACCTGACAGATAACTAGCCCCAGCCCCATTTCCGTAGTCCCTTAGTACCTCTCCTGATCATCGAGGTCCCATTTGAAAGAATCACTATGGATCTCATAGGACCAGTACCAAAGTCCGCTAGAGGGCACCAACACATTCTAGTCATCCTAGAGTATGCTATTAGGTACCCGGATGCGGTGCCACTGCGGTATACATCAGCCAAACCCATAGCTAAAGAGTTAATGGAGATGTTATCCCGTGTAGGACTACCTAAAGAGGTTCTGACGGACCATTTCCAAGGTCATGAAGGAATTGTGCAAGTTGCTGCACATAAAACAGTTACAGACGTCCGTCTACCATCCGCAAATAGATGGGCTAGTAGAAAGGTTTAACCAAACCTTTAAAAATTTGTTAAAAAGAGTGGTGACCAAGTCTGTTCATGGACTCATTGAGGCAGAACTGCCAGCTTGGTGTAAACTAGGGCTGCACAATAAATCGAAAAAATAATCGAATCGCGATAATCGGCAAATGCGATATGGCGATTTGGCCGACCCGAAAATGCCGCGATTATATATGAAGGGGCCCAGCGCACATAACTGGCTTTGTGTGTAAAGTATTTTACTAGTTTTTGAAACAATCTCTCTCCTATTGATAACAGGTCCAGCCTCTGTACTCACTTTCAGATCCCCCACAAGACAGCGTCATCCACAGATCCCCCACAACACAGCGTCATCCACAGATCCCCCACAACACAGCGTCATCCACAGATCCCCCACATCACAGCGTCATCCACAGATCCCCCACAACATAGCGTCATCCACAGATCCCCCACAACACAGCGTCATCCACAGATCCCCCACAACACAGCGTCATCCACAGATCCCCCACAACACAGCGTCATCCACAGATCCCCCACAACACAGCGTCATCCACAGATCCCCCACAACACAGAGTCATCCACAGATCCCCCACAACACAGCGTCATCCACAGATCCCCCACAACACAGCGTCATCCACAGATCCCCCACAACACAGCGTCATCCACAGATCCCCCACAACACAGCGTCATCCACAGATCCCCCACAACACAGCGTCATCCACAGATCCCCCACAACACAGCGTCATCCACAGATCCCCCACAACACAGCGTCATCCACAGATCCCCCACAACACAGCGTCATCCACAGATCCCCCACAACAGTGCCATCCACAGATCCCCCATAACAGTGCATCATCCACAGATCCCCCATAACAGTGCATCATCCACAGATCCCCCATAACAGTGCCATCCACAGATCCCCTATAACTATGTCATACCCAGCCGCGTCAGCGGCTCATATGGGAAAATCCCAGCAAATAGACCTCTAGCACAATTCCCTTAAAATATTGCATCGCATATCGTTATCGCAATATTTAGGGCCCTAATCGCAATCGCACAAAATTCCCATATCGTGCAGCCCTAGTGTAAACTAACAACAAAACCAAAAGGTGACTTCTTGTGTTGAATGTGACTTTTTGTTTATGAACTTGCCAAGAGTGTGAGTAAACACTGAACTGTTTGATGTAAGAACTGGTTGGTGCTTTTATACTGCGTCCGCTTATCCTGTCTACCAACGTGAATCCCCACAATATACAGTCCTGATCAAAAGTTTAAGACCACTTGAAAAATGGCAAAAAATCATATTTTACATTGTTGGATCTTAACAAGGTTCCAAGTAGAGCTTCAACATGCAACAAGAAGAAATGAGAGTGAGACAAAACATTTTTTGAGCATTCAATTAATTGAAAATAACGATTAAACTGAAACAGGCTGTTTTTCAGCTGATCAAAATTTTAGGACCACATGCCTTTAAAAGGCCAAATCTGTGCAAAGATGTGGATTCGTTGTCATTTTCTGTCAGGTAGTCACACGTTGTGATGGCAAAGGCAAAAAACCTCTCCCTTTTTGAACGTGGTCGGGTTTTTGAACTGCGTAAGCAGGGTCTCTCACAGCGCGCCATCGCTGCTGAGGTGGGGCGCAATAAGAATTTGGAATTTCTTAAATGATCCTGAGGGTTATGGAACAAAAAAGTCAAATGGAAGACCCCAAAAAATTTCATCAGCACTGAGCCAGAGGATCCAATTGGCTGTCCATCAAGACACTGGACGACCCTTGACCCAAATTAATGCTCTTACTGGTGCTGACTGCAGCCGCATAACCATCAGACGGCATCTGAGACTGAAGGGCTTAAAAAACAAAAAATGTCTTCAAAGACCTCGTCTCCTTGAACGCCACAGAACTGCTCGTTTGGACTTTGCAAGAGAGCACCAAACATGGGACATTCAAAGGTAGAAGAAAGTTTTATTCTCTGATGAGAACAAATGTAACCTTGATGGTACTGATGGTTTCTAACGTTATTGGCATGACAAGCAGATCCCACCTGAGATGTTTTCTACGCGCCAGAGTGGAGAAGCGCCATAATGGTCTGGGGTGCTTTTTCCTTCAGTGGAACAATGGAGCTTCAGGAAGTGCAGGGGCGTCAAACGGCCGCTGGCTATGTCCAGATGTTGCAGAGAGCATTCCTCATGACTGAGGGCCCTCATCTGTGTGGTAACGACTGGGTTTTTCAACAGGACAACGTTACAGTACACAATGCCCACAGGACAAGGGACCTCTTCCAGGAGAGTAACATCACTCTTTTGGCCCATCCTGCGTGTTCCCCTGATCTAAATCTAATTGAGAACCTTTGGGGATGGATGGCAAGGGAAGTTTACAAAAATGGACAACAGTTCCAGACAGTAGATGGCCTTCGTGCGGCCGTCTTCACCACTTGAAGAAATGTTCCCACTCACCTCATGGAAATGCTTGCATCAAGCATGCTGTAAACAAATTTTTGAAGTGATAAACAATAACGGCGGAGCTACTCATTACTGAGTTCATGTTTGGAAGTTGGATTTCTGTTTTGGGGGGGTTTAGTTTTTTTTTGGAGGTGCGGTCCTAAACTTTTGATCAGCTGAAAAACAGCCTGTTTCAGTTTATTCGTTGTTTTCATTAAATTGAATGCTCAAAAAATGTTTTGTCTCACTCCCATTTCTTCTTGTTGCATGTTGAAGCTCTACTTGGAACCTTGTTAAGATCCAGCCATGCTAAATATGATTTTTTGCCATATTTCAAGTGGTCTTAAACTTTTGATCAGGACTGTATATATATATATATATATATATACAGTATATACACTGTGCAAAAAAGTAAAGGGAACACAAAAATAACACATCCTAGATCTGAATTAATTAAATATTCTTCTGAAATACTTTGTTCTTTACATAGTTGAATGTGCTGACAAAATCACACAAAAATTTTAAAATGGAAATCAAATTTTTCAACCCATGGAGGTCTGGATTTGGAGTCACACTCAAAATTAAAGTGGAAAAACACACTACAGGCTGATCCAACTTTGATGTAATGCCCTTAAAACAAGTCAAAATGAGGCTCAGTAGTGTGTGTGGCCTCCAAGTGCCTGTATGACCTCCCTACAACGCCTGTGCATGCTCCTGATGAGGTGGCGGACGGTCTCCTGAGGGATCTCCTCCCAGACCTGGACTAAAGCATCTGCCAACTCCTGGACAGTCTGTGGTGCAACGTGACGTTGGTGGATAGAGCGAGACATGATGTCCTAGATGTGCTCAATTGGATTCAGGTCTGGGGAACGGGAGGGCCAGTCCATAGCATCAATGCCTTTGTCTTGCAGGAATTGCTGACACACTCCAGCCACATGAGGTCTAGCATTGTCTTACATTAGGAGGAACCCAGGGCCAACCGCACCAGCATATGGTCTCACAAGGGGTCTGAGGATCTCATCTCGGTACCTAATGGCAGTCAGGCTACCTCTGGCGAGCACATGGAAGGCTGTGCGGCCCTCCAAAGAAATGCCACCCCACACCATTACTGACCCAATGCCAAACCGGTCATGCTGGAGGATGTTGCAGGCAGCAGAACGTTCTCCACGGCGTCTCCAGACTCTGTCACGTCTGTCACATGTGCTCAGTGTGAACCTGCTTTCATCTGTGAAGAGCACAGGGCGCCAGTGGCGAATTTGCCAATCTTGGTGTTCTCTGGCAAATGCCAAACGTCCTGCACGGTGTTGGGCTGTAAGCACAACCCCCACCTGTGGACGTCGGGCCCTCATATCACCCTCCTGGAGTCTGTTTCTGACCGTTTGAGCAGACACATGCACATTTGTGGCCTGCTGGAGGTCATTTTGCAGGTCTCTGGCAGTGCTCCTTCTGTTCCTCCTTGCACAAAGGCGGAGGTAGCGGTCCTGCTGCTGGGTTGTTGCCTTCCTACGGCCTCCTCCACGTCTCCTGATGTACTGGCCTGTCTCCTGGTAGCGCCTCCATGCTCTGGACAGTACGCTGACAGACACAGCAAACCTTCTTGCCACAGCTCGCATTGATGTGCCATCCTGGATAAGCTGCACTACCTGAGCCACTTGTGTGGGTTGTAGACTCCGTCTCATGCTACCAATAGAGTGAAAGCACCGCCAGCATTCAAAAGTGACCAAAACATCAGCAAGGAAGCATAGGAACTGAGAAGTGGTCTGTAGTCACCACCTGCAGAACCACTCCTTTATTGGGGGTGTCTTGCTAATTGCCTATAATTTCCACCTGTTGTCTATCCCATTTGCACAACAGTATGTGAAATTGATTGTCACTCAGTGTTGCATCCTAAGTGGACAGTTTGATTTCACAGAAGTGTGATTCACTTGGAGTTACATTGTGTTGTTTAAGTGTTCCCTTTATTTTTTTGAGCAGTGTATATAAAGCCTGCTTTATACTGCTGCATTACTTGGAACCTTACAAAAGACTGTATAAAGTTAACTGTTTCCAGTAAAGGAAGTTTTGGTTCACCACAACAACGTGTTCCTCACTTATTACCACTGTCATCAACCGGTGTGCCACCGTTACAGGCACTGGCGTCACGAACCTTAAAGGGACCTTGCCCTAGGCACATTAAACATCTGCAACACCCAGGGCACCTCATCTACCAACAGGCCTGGTCCCTATTTCCAGAGAGTTCCCCAGAGGACTTCTGTGCCAGCCTCTCCATCACTGCTGTACGCCTGCCCAGGGTCATCCTAGAAACTGTGAGTAACCCATAGCAACCCTCGTTTGCCTAAGTAATCGTGACCTCACATTGCTACACCCTGCAGGGCTGCGTACTGCACATGTTATTCAGGCCACATAGTTTATCTTAGGTATCGCCTGCCACATCGGTCAGGCTCATGGTTTAATTTCCCCTGCACCTTATTCAGGTCACTTATTATAGTTAATTTCTTGATAAAAAAAAAAAAACTCGGCCCCATGACAGCTTTGGCCCCATGGCTTCGGGGCCTGCTGGGCTGATTGCCTGGTTGGTTGTCCATCTGTGCATCTGGGCTGATTTGGCCCATATGTATCACATACATACCTGCTTCCCTAATTTCCTAATAATCCATGTTGATCGCTCACTTTGTTTTGACCGCAAACTGGTCCGGTTCGCCCTACAGCATCATTGTCATGTCTTACGCAGCTATTTCGCCTTGCTTTAATTGTTCATGCTTTCGTTCAGGTCCTTCCAGAGGAGAAACAAGTAGGGTAATTCCCTCTAGCATTTCAGTCTCTGATCGTAGTCGATCATATCTTGTCAACCAGGTCCCCGCGCAAAGTCTTTGCCTTTTTACCATGACCAGGAATTCATTTTCGCCGGTAGCTTCATTGCAATTGCATTCCCTCACTCATGGGAGGGCATAGACAGAATCTTGTATATTATGGCTTTGTAGCTTCTTGCCGCACTAACCTCAGGCTCCCTACAACCACGTCAAATCGGGTTTTGGACAAGGTCCAGCATTTCCTCACGGTAGAAGATTCAGATAGTAGGTCGGTCTTCACGTCTCAAGCGTTAGAACAATTCTCAGGGGCACACAGTAGAACAACGCGCGGACTACGGCTAGCAGATAGCTGTTGTCTGGGGAACTATTCAAGGATTCTCTTCCTATCTACATAGTTCTTTTTGGCCCTCATTCCTGCATAGTCTAGGCAGTTAGGTTTCGGTCCCATGATCTCCTGAGGCTACGGCATTGCCAGTACTCTCACTAGAACCAAAATTTTACAAGGTTCAGTTGGTTTTCATGATCCATTTCACAACGTATTCCCGGTCCTCCATTCCGCTTTGGGGCAGTATCCGCAATATTGAGCATCATGTCTCTGGCCTTTTCATCCACAAGATGGGTTGTAGGTCTCCTTCTGGTCTTGCCTCATACACCCCGAATTTTCGCTCTAGATCCCTGACGCCTTGCAGTTGGCTTGGGGATTAGTTTGCACATGCCATTCGAGTTCCTTTTCTACCCTACTTGGCTTGGTTTTTGCCCACTTATAGGCCTACCCACGATCATGGCTTAGTGCACACAACAAGCCATTTAGTCAGGTTAGCTAAGACACGCCTAGCTGGGTTAGGTTCTTTCCGTTGTTTCTCTCCCTAGGGTTCTTCGGATATCTCTTGGCCGTAGCCATGACCACAAGTTGGTAAGGCTGATTAGTCAGCCTGCATTTGTGGGAGGGACGGAGGCTCTTCATATACGAGCCACAGCCTCATTCACAGGTGTGTGTTCTCAGGTGCCCCACCCTCCCTCCCTTATCTTCTCATTTCCACAGGGTATGCCCACTTGTAGGCCTACCCACGATCATGGCTTAGGGCACAAAACAAGCCATTTAGTCAGGTTAGCTAAGTCACGTCTAGCGGGGTTCGGTTGTTCCCGTTGTTTCTCTCCCTAGGGTTCTTTGGATATCTCTTGGCTGTAGCCATGACCACAAATATAATATATATATATATATATATATATATATATATATATATATATACACTGCTCAAAAAAATAAAGGGAACACAAAAATAGCACATCCTAGATCTGAGTTAATTAAATATTCTTCTGAAATACTTTGTTCTTCACATAGTTGAATGTGATGACAACAAAATCACACAAAAATAAAAAAAATGGAAATCAAAATTTTCAACCCATGGAGGTCTGGATTTGAGTCACACTCAAAATTAAAGTGGAAAAACACACTACAGGCTGATCCAACTTTGATGTAATGTCCTTAAAACAAGTCAAAATGAGGCTCAGTAATGTGTGTGGCCTCCACTTGCCTGTATGACCTCCCTACAACGCCTGTGCATGCTCCTGATGATGTGGCAGACGGTCTCCTGAGGGATCTCCTCCAAGACCTGGACTAAAGCATCTGCCAACTCCTGGACAGTCTGTGGTGCAACATGACATTGCTGGATAGAGCGAGACATGATGTCCCAGATGTGCTCAATTGGATTCAGGTCTGGGGAACGGGCGGGCCAGTCCATAGCATCAATGCCTTCGTCTTGCAGGAACTGCTGACACACTCCAGCCACATGAGGTCTAGCATTGTCTTGCATTAGGAGGAACCCAGGGCCAACCGCACCAGCATATGGTCTCACAAGGGGTCTGAGGATCTCATCTCGGTACCTAATGGCAGTCAGACTACCTCTGGCGAGCACATGGAGGGCTGTGCGGCCCTCCAAAGAAATGCCACCCCACACCATTACTGACCTAATGCCAAACCGGTCATGCTGGAGGATGTTGCAGGCAGCAGAACGTTCTCCACGGCGTCTCCAGACTCTGTCACGTCTGTCACATGTGCTCAGTGTGAACCTGCTTTCATCTGTGAAGAGCACAGGGCGCCAGTGGCGAATTTGCCAATCTTGGTGTTCTCTGGCAAATGCCAAACGTCCTGCACGGTGTTGGGCTGTAAGCACAACCCCCACCTGTGGACGTCGGGCCCTCATATCACCCTCATGGAGTCTGTTTCTGACCGTTTGAGCAGACACATGCACATTTGTGGCCTGCTGGAGGTCATTTTGCAGGGCTCTGGCAGTGCTCCTCCTGTTGCTCCTTGCAAAAAAGGCGGAGGTAGCGGTCCTGCTGCTGGGTTGTTGCCCTCCTACGGCCTACTCCACGTCTCCTGATGTACTGCCTGTCTCCTGGTAGCGCCTCCATGCTCTGGACACTATGCTGACAGACACAGCAAACCTTCTTGCCACAGCTCGCATTGATGTGCCATTCTGGATAAGCTGCACTACCTGAGCCACTTGTGTGGGTTGTAGACTCCGTCTCATGCTACCACTAGAGTGAAAGCACCGGCAGCATTCAAAAGTGACCAAAACATCAGCCAGGAAGCATAGGAACTGAGAAGTGGTCTGTGGTCACCACCTGCAGAACCACTCCTTTATTGGGGGTTTCTTACTAATTGCCTATAATTTCCACCTGTTGTCTATCCCATTTGCACAACAGCATGTGAAATTGATTGTCACTCGGTGTTGCTTCCTAAGTGGACAGTTTGATTTCACAGAAGTGTGATTCACTTGGGGTTACATTGTGTTGTTTAAGTGTTCCCTTTATTTTTTTGAGCAGTGTATATATATATATATATATATATATATATATACACACACAGTACACACAGAAAAATTAAACAAAAGATATATATACAGAAATATAATTTACAACAGTTTCTAAAAATAAAAGGAAATAAACTAGAAACGCTCATGTTGATGGCATAAGATTCCGGTTCAGTGACCCCAAGAAATGACACCCAGCCCTGGTTTTTCATACTTTATGAACAGTTCTCTTTCTATATCCATACACCCCTCCTCTGCTGTCACTGTGGAGGATCTGAGTATAGCTAGATTTTTAAGTTTGAGGTTGGGGTTGCTGAGGTGTGACTATCTAGAAGACAACTTCAAAGGCCCTGAATGACCAGACACAGATCTGCACACACAGTACTCATCAAGGAGAGGGGAAGAGCTGTACCCAAATTAAGATTTTCAGCACAGAAGATAGGTAAGGTCATCAGTATTACATTTTTGGAAAAAAGCCCCATATGCCCGGCCCCTCACACACAATGTACTTACCTCGCTCTCCAGCACCTGCGCTTCTGAAGCCCGCACTTCTGAATCTCCCTGTCGCGCGGATGAAAACATGCAGCTTTGAGGGGGGGAGGCATTAGCAGACAGTGACGGGGATAAGCCTCCCTAGCGTCACCCACAGTGATAGGGAGGCTGTTCCTGTCACCGCCTGCTATTGGCTAACCCCCTTCCTCCAGACACCGGATGTTTGTATCCGTGCGATGGGGAGATGCAGCGGCGGCCATGCGGGCTTAAGAAGTGACGCGGGTGCCAGGGAGTGAGGTAAGTACATTGTGTGTGAGGGGCCTGGGCATATAGGACATTTCAAGGGTCGGCTAACCCCTTTAAGCCATGCTACCATGTTCGTTTTAGAAACAATGGGCTTTCTCTTAGCAACCCTTCTAACAATCAATACTTGTTCAGTGTATTTTTAAATTGTACTGTCATGAACTTGAATGTTTAAGATGCTAACTGAGCTCTGTAATTGTAGCTCTTGCGTTTTTTTGCAGTTTCTCAAAGCATTGCACAGTCTGACCATGGGGTGAATTTCCTGTGACGTGTATTCTTCGGAAGACAGCTGTATAGAATATTTTTCCACTTGTGAATAATATTTTTCATGGTAGAGTGATAGATTTCAAATCGTTAGAAAATTACTGTATAACCCACCTTTTGTAACCCTTCCTAAGACATTGCTGGTCTGTCCTCCTTGGCATTGTGTAAACACATGCCTGAATGCTCCATACCAACAAATTGCCAAATTTCTGCATTTATACAGGTGCTGATGAATTCATCGAGGGCTTTTGATTAACAGGACCTGGCTGCTACTTACCCTCTAAATAATTATGGAAGCAGTAAGGGTTTATGCATTTTTCATACACAGCCTCTGCATTTTGGCCTAGTTTTTGTTAAAAAAAAAAAAAGGGTGAAATTTCTCATGTGTTGTTATCTGGGGTTGTGTTCTCCTGTTTTACTCATGACTGTATGTCCTGGTGGATGTTTGAGGTCCTCCATTACACCGAGTAAAGTTGTCATATGATTTTTTTCCCCTGCTCTTCCAGAGCAGAAAAGAAAACGTTGTAATTTCTTTGCTCTTGTTCATCATGTGTACTAGTCTACTTCATAGGGTCAGAACGCTATGATATCAAACAGGTTTTTCTCATGTCTTGGATTGCAGAGGAATCTCCAGGACTTTTAACCATTAACAAGATTACTGCTGGTATTTTGCTGTAATACATTCAAATCCCCTTGTGCTTTCATGCTCTGCTATCTGTGATAATGGTATTACAGTGTTTTGTGTGTACATATGTAACACTAACCCACTACAAAATGGTGTTAAAAGCATACAGTATGAGCACAACAACTGATATCAGTAATTCCTAGCAGCTTACAACAACCTATCAGCACCTTATCCAAAGAGGGACTATTTTAGCACTTGGTACAAGTTGTCTGTAATGTTATTTGGAACGCATAGTACATCAGTTTAGTATTTATGGCATACCTCTTGGACATTGGTAGGAGACCAGCAACTGCTTGAGTGTGTCTAAGCTGCACTACCAGACGATGCATTGATGAGAGTGGTGTTTCGCCTGGTAAAACTCTAACAGTACCATGGTTTTCCAGTGATTATTGGGGTCCCTGTAATTGAATATGGCATATCCTTGGGGCAGCACAGAGCCCTTTAAGTTGCATTTTTTTCTCCCATGTTTAAGAATGTACCAAGGAATTAATAAACATTACATTTGTATTGGTAGACCCGGTTGAAAATCCTATGTCTACTTTGCATACATAATTACTACTAAATTTAATATGAGGTACCTAGCAAATATATTTTGATCGAAATTATTTGTGCTCGTCCACAATGACAAGGTGACCATTTTTAGGTAAGAGCCTATTCTATAATGACTTCTGGTAAATGAATTCAGGGATCTTAAATAAGAACTCACAACTTCACCAGTACTAGTTAAGTGTTCTCTAATGCGGTTTGATTATAGTATACAATAATGTGGTCCCTTTCTCTAGCTCTTACATTACAAAAAAGACAAAGAATGAAGTCTGGAAAATCAAGGCTTTTCTACAATTGTATAGTCCAGTGAGCACTGGGTAAAGAGCTACTACTAAGCAAAATCTGAAAAATTGAGCCAAAATCAAAGTGGCCCCAATGGTATCATTAATGCAATGAAAACACGACTTTATTAGCTACCATGTTAAAATGAAATCTTTATACGGGACTACATTGCAGTTTAATGTGTATCCGTGGTTGTGAAAAGATAAGTAACATAAAATATTTATTTCCTACTTGATATAGAATCCTGGTACAGTAATTACATGAACTGTGATGCTTGAAACCCTGGTGAACTGTGGATGAATTTAGCATTCATTTCAGATCTATTGCTGTTACTCCTTTGATGGGACAATAACTGTGTAATCATTATAATCTAGATCTTTAAGCCAAAGGTAATGAACTAGAGATCTGACAATTACTACTATGCACAGCAGTGAATTTATTGGGATTACATGCTGTATGGGGGGGGAAGAGAAATGGATTTCACTGAAGCTGTACATAGAGCTCACACGTCCACAGGTTTGCTCACACATTACATAGAAAGTACTGGGTAAAACATTTTCTTCATAAGCCTTTAACCTCCTAATAGAGTTGAGCGGACACCTGGATGTTCGGGTTCGACGAGTTCGGCCGAACTTGGAAAACAAAGTTCAGGTTCGGGACCCAAACTTGACCCCGAACCTGAACCCCATTGAAGTCAATGGGGACCCGAACTTTTGGGCCCTAAAATGGCTCTAAAATAGTCCTAGAAAGGGCTAGAGGTCTGCAAAAGGCATAAAAACGTGCTTAAGAGCATGGCAACTGTTCTGCAAACAAATGTGGATAGGGAAATGACTTAAAATAACATAACAAAAAATGTACAAATTATTAACCGGGAGTTATTGGCCATCGTGCAGGCCCTTAAAGAATGGAGGCACTTGCTCGAGGGTTCGGTGGTTCCGGTTCTCATCCTGACGGACCACAAGAATCTGACCTACCTTTCTGAGGCCAAGAGATTGACACCACGTCAGGCCAGATGGGCTCTGTTCTTGTCACGTTTTAATTACGTGGTCTCCTACCTACCCGGTTCCAAGAACATCAGGGCGGATGCCTTATCACGGCAGTACTCCGAGCTGTCCAGGGAGGAGTCGATTCCGACTTCGGTCATACCTCCGAATCAGATCCTGGCCGCCATTTGCACCAGCCTGACCTCTCCCCTGGGTGAGCAGATTTTGGCGGCTCAATCTGGTGCTCCCTCTGGGAGACCCAACGGCAGATGTTTTGTGCCTGAGGAGTTGCGCACTCGGTTGTTGCGAACCTACCATAACTCCAAGACCGCGGGGCATCCTGGAAAGAATCAGCTGTCCTGGGCTGTTTCACGTCTGTTCTGGTGGCCTTACCTATGTTCCGACATCGCCGCATATGTAGCGGCATGCTCCGTTTGTGCCCAGAGTAAGTCCCCTCGGCACCTTCCGTTGGGCCTTCTGCAACCCATAGCCACCGGGGAGCGCCCATGGTCACACCTGGGGATGGATTTCATTGTGGACCTCCCTGCATCCCGAGGCCATACGGTCATTTTCATGATTGTGGATCGGTTTTCCAAAATGTGCCACTGTGTTCCTCTCAAGAAGTTACCCTCTGCACAAGAGTTGGCCACGATTTTTGCCAGGGAGGTCTTCCGGTTGCACGGTTTGCCTAAGGAGATTGTGTCGGATCGGGGGAGTCAGTTTGTGTCCAGGTTCTGGCGCGCCTTTTGCTCCCAGTTGGGGATTCATCTCTCCTTCTCCTCGGCCTACCACCCTCAGTCCAATGGGGCCGCAGAACGATCCAATCAGGCCTTGGAGCAATTCCTTCGTTGCTATGTCTCCGATCACCAAGACAATTGGGTTGACCTCCTGCCTTGGGCTGAGTTTGCCAGGAACACGGCGGTGAACTCTTCCTCTGGGACGTCTCCCTTCATGGCCAATTATGGGTTCCAACCTGCCGTGTTACCGGAGGTATTCTCTCCCCAGGATATTCCGGCTGTGGAGGATCACCTTTCCGTCCTACGTGCTTCTTGGGTACAGATCCAGAAGTCCCTTGAGGTCTCTGCGCAGCGCCAGAGACTCCAGGCTGATCGCAGACGAGCGCCTGCTCCTTCCTACCAGGTCGGAGACCGTGTATGGTTGTCCACCCGCAACCTCAACCTTCGAGTGCCCACTCCCAAGCTGGCGCCTCGCTTTGTTGGTCCCTTCCGAGTGCTTCGCAGGGTAAACCCGGTAGCCTATGCCCTTGCGCTTCCTCCTGGCATGCGGATCTCCAACGTGTTTCATGTCTCCCTGTTGAAGCCACTGGTGTGTAATCGTTTCACTTCCTCGGTTCCTCGGCCTCGTCCGGTCCAAGTGGGCAATCGTGAGGAATATGAGGTGAGCAATATCCTGGACTCACGCCTGGTCTGCGGTCGGTTGCAGTTTTTGGTCCATTGGCGTGGTTATGGTCCAGAGGAGCGTTCCTGGGTTCCCTCCGCAGATGTCCATGCTCCTGCCTTGCTCCGAGCCTTCCACGCACGCTTCCCTCAGAAACCGTTTTGTGCTCCGCGGAGGAGGGGCCCTTGAGGGGGAGGTACTGTCATGGTCTCACCTGCTTGCTGCTCTCCTTCGTTTGACATGTGCTGGCGGCCATCTTGGTTTCTGGGTTTCTTGTAGCCTTCCACCCTGCGGCTCCTCCTTCCCCTGGGAGGAGCTGGATGCCTAGCTCATATATATAGGAGGTCTGTGGCTTCAGTTCCTTGCTTGGTCCTCTTGTGTTCACATGCTTCTAAGACTGCTGCTGCTTCTGGTTCCTGATCCTGGCTTCGTCTGACTACCCTGCTGGTTCCTGATCCTGGCTTCGTCTGACTACCCTGCTGGTTCCTGATCCTGGCTTCGTCTGACTACCCTGCTGGTTCCTGATCCTGGCTTCGTCTGACTACCCTTCTGGTTCCTGACCTCTGGCTTCGCTAAGACTCTGCTCGGTTTCACCATCCGTTTGGACTTTTGCTTTACAGCTTTATTTTCAATAAAGCCTTCTTATTTTCACTTATCTCTTGTTGTACGTCTGGTTCATGGTTCCGTGACAGAACATCAACCCTGTTACAAATCTTTGTGTCATCAGCAGAAGGACACACCTTACCGTCGAGGCCTTCTGCAATTTCGCTGATAAAGATATTAAACAATATGGGTCCCAAAACAGATCCCTGAGGTACCCCACTGGTAACAAGACCTTGGTCTGAATATACTCCATTGACTACAACCCTCTGTTGCCTGTCCCTCAGCCACTGTCTAATCCATTCAACAATATGGGAGTCCAAGCCCAAAGACTGCACTTTATTGATAAGCCTTCTATGTGGGACAGTATCAAAAGCCTTACTAAAGTCTAGATAAGCGATGTCTACTGCACCTCCTCTATCTATTATTTTAGTCACCCAATCAAAAAAATCAATAAGATTAGTTTGACATGATCTCCCTGAGGTAAACCCATGCTGTTTTTCATCTTTCAATCCATGGGATTTTAGATGTTCCACAATCCTCTCCTTAAGTATGGTTTCCATTAATTTCCCCACTATTGATGTCAGGCTTACTGGCCTATAGTTGCCCGATTCCTCCCTACTACCTTTCTTGTGAATGGGCACAACATTTGCTAATTTCCAATCTTCTGGGACGACTCCTGTTGCCAGTGATTGGTTAAATAAATCTGTTAATGGTTTTGCTAGTTCACCGCTGAGCTCTTTTAATTGCTTTGGGTGTATCCCATCAGGCCCCTGTGACTTATTTGTATTAATTTTAGACAGCTGACTTAGAACCTCTTCCTCTGTAAAGACACATGCATCAAAAGATTCATTAGTCTTCTTTCCTAACTGAGGTGCTTTTCCTTTATTTTCCTTTGTAAAAACTGAACAGAAGCAGACAGCTAGTTCTTTATCTTCTTCCATATACCTTCCTTCTTTTGTTTTTAATTTGGTAATTCCTTGTTTTTAGTTTCCTTTTTTCATTTATGTATCTGAAGACTGGCTAATTTCTCTTCTGCCTGTGCTTTAGAAGCTCTTATAACTTATTTGGCCTCTCTCTGCCTAATCTTATAAATTTGCCTGTCATCCTCGTGTGTTTTTATTTTGATTTTTTATAATTCCTAAATGCTATCTCTTTGTTTTTAATGATTTTGGCCACTTCTGCTGAGTACCACAGTGGTCTCTTCCTTTTTTTGCTTTTACTGACAAGCCTAATGCAATTTTCTGTTGCCTTCAATAGTGCCACTTTTAAGTAGTCCCATTTCTCCTGGACTCCAATGAAACTGTTCCAATCTGATAGGGACTCGTATACCACTAATCTAATTTTAGAAAAGTCAGTTTTTCTAAAATCTAAAACTTTTGTTTTTGTGTGGTGTGACTCAGTCACTGTACTTATAGTAAACCACACTGACTGGTGATCACTAGATCCCAAGCTTTCCCCTACAGTAATATCATATACCAAATTCCCATTTGTGAATACTAAATCTAAAATGGCCTCCTTCCAGGTTGGCTCCTCAACTACTTGCTGTAGAGATAATCCCAGTAGGGAATTTAGAATATCTGTACTCCTGGCAGAACTAGCTATTTTGGTTTTCCAGTTTACATCAAGAAGATTGAAGTCTCCCATAATGATAACTTCCCCCTTCAATGTCATTTTTAGCTATTTCCTCAACTAGTAGATCATCTAATTCTTTGACTTGGCTAGGTGGTCTATATGTCACACCTATACGAGTTACCTTATGATTATCAAGCTGCAACCCAAATGTATTAAGGGTGTATCTCACAATGACATCTGCATCAAAGGCTGCCAACTAAATTTTTTGTGCCCAAATTAGTGTTTGTTTAAAAACTGAATTTGACAGCAGTATATAAGCCTGTAATTTCACACGTGCTGATGCTGCAAGGCCTGAAAATAGTGTTTTTTGTCAAAAGAGTGTGTTTTCAAACCTCAGAAAATGATGGGTTTATTTCTACCTTAAATTGCACACTGACTAATACAGATGTTGTAGATTGCCCAAAAAGTATTTTTTTGCTAACAGAATATGAAAGCTGTAGATATTAAACTTGAATTTAATACTTGCAGATCTGGAAAATACTGTTTTTTGGAAAAAAAAAGTGTGTTTTTCAAACCCCACAAAATGATGGGTGTATTTCTACCTTAAATTGCACACTGACTAATACAGATGTTGTAGTTTGCCCCAAAAAAATTTGCAATGTCCCAAAAGCTCAGATGCAGTGCTGGTGCACTGAGCATGCACTAAATGGCTGCCGCCGCAACCCACCTAACTAACAGAATTCTAAAAGTTTGTATTTTTTGGTCAATGAGCTCAGGGCAGGGTAAAACGATAGTGCCCTGCACCCACACAACTTTTTGTCTGTAGATCGTTAGATTCTCTTCTATGCTCGCCCTGAAATCACAAGTCCAGCAGCATCCTCTCCCTACACTTGTAACAGCAGAGTGACGTGCAGCGCTACGTGACTCAAGCTTATATAGAGCCTGGGTCACATGCTGCTCTGGCCAATCACAGCCATGCCATTAGTAGGCATGGCTGTGATGGCCTCTTGGGGCAAATAGTATGATGCTTGTTGATTGGCTGCTGTGCAGCCTTTCAAAAAGCGCCAAGAAAGTGGCGAACACCGTACCCGAACCCAAACTTTTACGGAAATGTTCGGGTCCGGGGTCCCAAAATCCTAAAGTTCGGAACTTTACAATTCGGGTTCGCTCAACCCTTCCTCCTAACAGTCGCGTTAAAATTGGAAAAACCCTCCCAAAAATGTCCCTTTTTTTGGTCGATTTTTAATGTGTGTCTGCAGTAAATCTTGTTGGCGCACAACTCAGGGGACACTATTGCATTTTTAACCCCTTAGTGACATCATTAATTTTAGCCTTAAGAACCAATAATATTTTCTAGCAGTCATAACTTTAAAATTTTTTCTTTTAAATTTTTTTTTTATTTTGCGGGATTAGTTGTAGATTTTTTTAGGAAACATTTTGGGGTGTATATTGCAGATTAAATAGCTTTTATTATTTTGTTTTTAGGGGGAAAGATGAAAAAACTGCAATTTTTACAGCATTTACTGTTTGGTAAAATAATATAATTGTAGTATCTGGGTCACTACTCTGATGAAAATGTCACATTTCTATATATTTTAACAGTTTTTTTTCACCTCCTGCAGCATTTCAGCTCTGCAGCTGCTCCCTCCCCTCCTCCAGACTGACAGGGAGGAAGGGGTGGCTGCTTTAACTGCCCATATCTCTGGTTTGGTACAATACCAGAATGACGGCAATATGTTAAGTACAGGGGAAGATATCACTAACAGAAATTGGGTTCAGTGAATGCAGCTGAAAGTGAAAGTAAAAGCAGCTGAAAGTGAAAGTTTTACCCGCCATTTTCCCAACTCGATTTCTAACAGTGATTTCTCCTCTTTTGCTTGGACTTGGACTCAGTTCAGAATGTCAGCTTTCAAACAAGACCAGTTGCATGCTTCTAGCTGCTTCCAGTCAGGAGATAACAGCCCTCCTCTCCACAGTTTGCTACTTTTCCCACTGGAGTTTTGGACTCGGACAAAACAGTTAGGTGGTTAAAGGAAACCTGTCATCAACTTTATGCTGTCCATACTAACAGCAGTATAAGGTACAGACAGGTGAGTTGATTTCAGCGGTCTGTCATTTAAAAGTTAAAAGTAAGTGGTTGCCGAGAACCAACATCACAATCATTGCAGACTGGGCCTGGAAAAGAGTCCCGGCCACCTTAGAAGAGTCATGGTAATTTATAAATTCCTGCTCTCCCTGCCCTCCTGCTGATGACTGACCGTCTTCTACCTAGTTTTCTCCCTTTCTATCTAGGAGAGAACTGCCAATGGAGATGGGTGAGAGGGCAGGAGATTAGGAATAACCATGACTCTTCTCAGGTAGATTTGACTCTTTTTAAGACCTGGGCTGCAATGATTATGATGCTGGTTCTCGGCAACCACTTACTTTTAGCTCATGAGTGACACACCGCTGAAATCAGCATTTCGGTCACTTATTTATGCTGCCCTCAGTGAGGTCAGCATAAAGTTGATGACAGGTTCCCTTTAAAGCTTGTGCCAAAAGGTCCAAAGGGTATTCTATATGCATACATTTTGCACCATAGAAATCTATGGGTATGTTAAAGAATCACACATCCATCTATGATGAGAAATAATGTATATGTTAGTTTCTCAAAAAGTATACTTCAAAGGGTCACTAACTTTTCACAAAACATTTGATATGTCTATGGGCCTGTCTTGATTCCATCCTCAGCAGGGAAGGAGCGAGCACAATATGCGAGTGCTTCTCTCCCCTTGTTCTTGATAATTGGTGGGGGTCTCAGCGCTGCCACTGATTTAAACTTTACATATGTCTCTATGACCTATCAAAAGTTTTGTGAAAAGTTAGTAACCCTTTAAAGTATACTTTTTGAAAAACTAACATATACATTATTTCTCATCATGGATAGGCCACAATTGGTGTGAACACAGCATACAATAACCCCTATCCATATTATCTATAAATGGTAATCAAGGGACCCCCCAACTTTCCCATCTATTAACTACAACATAGAACTGCTGCAAAATGTGGCTTCTCTGGGGAACCTGGCTTCTCCATGTATCACACAAATGGCCCACTGATTTCAATGTGCAATTCTTCATTTAACCTACAACCACCCTGTAGGGGTAATGAGGAATTGACAGCCACGTCGCTCAGTTGGATCAGCTGATCGGCTCATTGTCAGGGGACCCCTTATGTGGTAAGGATATGCCAACATGAAGTTTATGTAATGCAAATGTCTTTGTTCTTTTTGAATATATATGTATTTCTAGTGAAAGCATCAGATGAAGTACCTTTATGGGCGATCTCAATGATAATGGCATGCAGACATACGACGGCTTCTATTATATGTACCATGTCATTTTCTCTAAACTTGACAGCTCTGTTATAAATACTGTGATTAAGTGCTTGTTGTAATGAGTCCTCAGGATCTAGATAACATATTGTAATATGTAATGTAATAGATCCTGTAAATACAACATTCAGGACAGATATAAATGTTGTCCTCATAACATCATGTGAACCTCCCTCCAATAGATGATACTTCACATCAAATAGAACACAAACTTATTCAGCGTCAAGGGGTTCATGCTGTCTGAGCTGTGGGCATCAAGAATTCCCAACAGGCTCACTGGGTACTACCACCTACGTTGCAGTGTTTGCAGGTTTCAGAAACAACAAAGGCTCACATAGTATATGTGAGGCTGCACCTGAGTTCTGCCATAATTTGCACCAAAAAATTGGCACTTTTTTTTTTTTACATATCTCATTTTAGACATATTTATGAAGAAAGTACTCCACTGTTCGTCTGCAGTTGTGTCAATTCTGGCGCCTCTATAAACTACCTGTCTAAGTGTACACTTTCTAAATATTAGGCAGCAATGGTAAATCTGTCACAAGTTTTAAAATAATCCAGGCACAAGAAGGAGCATTAAAGGTGCAGCTCCCCACTGGCTTGTCCCCACCTGACTTGTATTGATTGACAGCTCCCTAACTCTATGTGTGTAGCAAGTGACCTGTCAATGAAGCTGCGCCAAAAGGGGGAGGCCAGTGAAGAGCAGCCCCTGTGACGCTTCTGTCTGTTCCGGGCTAATTTTTAAATTATGTTTTTATACATATTTGTTAATAACCAAGGAGACTGTTGGGATATTATGCTAATGGTTTGGGTGGCATAAAGCTCCTGGCAGGTTCCCTTTATCTACATAGGAAAAAGCCACCATTATTTCTGAGTAGTGTTAGGCTCTGTGTGCATTTCATCTGAGTCCTACGTTTGGCATGTAAGCCAAGAAAAACTTCTGGCATATATATTAACTGTGTTCATAGGGCTCCATTCACCTGATGGGGGCAAAGGAATGTAATTTCGATTTGCGTTGGCATACTATTTTTCTTATCAGCAGACTGTGCTTACCTATAGAGAGTGCCAGGGTAGAAAAAAAGTAAACCATGTAGTATATAAAGTGGGATAGCCTGCTGTAGGGGGGCTATATGGTGAATCCTCAACATATACTGCAGACACAATGTGCACTGAGCCTTAAATCATTTCATGAATTTTTGTCTTTCATAGTCTTTGGATAGCAAGTGGTGCAAACATTCTCTTTGAATGGCTGAATTTTCTACCTTATCACATTTTAGCAGTCTCCCTATTGAAGAATATATAGTCTTTCGTTGTGGATCATGCATTTCTTCTATTTTATGAACAGTGAATGATTTGCCCTTATAAAACCGGGAAAAAAGAGTGGAAGAATATTTACAATGTTACTGTATCTATGACGTTGATAAAGACACATTACATATTACATATCCCAGTGCAGTACTAGAACAACGTGTACCGAGAACTACTCTGACTTTTAATTTATACCAACTAACCTTCCCTCCATCAGACTTTACAAATGCTTATCCGATAAATCCTCAGGAGTCTTATTGATTCACAAATTAAGCAATTTTCTCTGCGGATAGATGGCAACATGTTTATGCATAGCACAGTTAGCTGTTAGATGTCTGGATATTAATTACCATCGGTCAGTTTTTCCCCATCTGCCTTTTATTTTCAAGGTTAGAGGTCAATATTACATTTTTTCACAAATGTATTTTCTGGTATATGCCGTAGATATTCTGAGACATGTAGGAATCAGCATCTTTATATTGCACGCACAGAAATCCATCTATCACAAGATAAGTCTGCCTAACGGTATAGGGACGGGATGCAAGGAGAGGGGGTTCTATGCACCAAAGGAAGATTTAAATATTTCATTTTAAAATACAGCAAAGCTGTGTCTGGATATGAAATACTGCCCAGACGCCAAGCAGTGAAATCAAATGCAAACACAATTAAACATATAAATAAATGGAATTGATTATGTTAAATTCACAGCTTTAAAGAACAAATCCACTCAGCAGCGCTCTCTAACTATTACACAGTGTGACCCATTTTTCTAGAGTGTCTAACCATATTAAAGCAATTTAATATAATAAAAGATGTGAACATCCCAAGAGGACCATGTGCTTTTCTGAGTGCTTTTTTAGTGTCGCATGCAGTCTGAAACCTACACTTTAGCTGTCCTATAAGACTTTGTATCAGCAATGTAATGTATAATTTGTATATGTTCGAGCACTGATTCCCATGATACATGGGACATGGCTTTAGGAAAAATGCACAGCATATATTCTCCTCTGTGGGAGACTTATAAAAATATTTTGAGCTGTAAAGCTAAAAGTTGTATACATTTAGCTTAAAATATGGAGAACCTCTATAGGACATTGGAGTAATGGTTTTGTTCAAGGCTCTTTGTAATGTGCACTATTCTAACTCATCTTAATTCACGTACAGGGCATGCGAATGACACAGGCTGGGGATATCCAGTTGTAACCCCTCAATAGCTCTGGTTGGACCCCTGAGGAGCTGAGCAGATTAATATATAGTTTTATGGGGGAAAATTCTGTATAAGGCTACTTTCACACTTGCGTCACCGGAACTGCCTGCCGGATCAGGCAAAATGTATGCAAACTGATGGCATTAGTAAGACTGATCAGGATCCTGATCAGTCTTAAAAATGCCTGATCAGTCGAAAAAATGCATTGAAATGCCGGATCTGTCTTTCTGGTGTCATCCGGCAAAACGGATCCGGCATTTATTTTTTTCACCTTTTTTTCGATCTGCGCATGCGCAGACCGGAAGGACGGATCCGGCATTCCGGTATTCTGAATGCCAGATCTGGCACTAATACATTCCTATGGGAAAAAATGCCGGATCCGGCATTCAGGCAAGTCTTCAGTTTTTTTCGCCGGAGATAAAACCGTAGCATGCTGCGGTTTTCTCTTTTGCCTGATGAAGACATCCTGATGCATCCTGAACGGATTACTCTCCATTCAGAATGCATGGGGATAAAACTGATCAGTTCTTTTCCGGTATAGAGCCCCTGTGACGGAACTCTATGCCGGAAAAGAAAAACGCAAGTGTGAAAGTACCCTAACTGGTATTTTATTATTTTTAAATCCTTGCTCTTTCTGGGCTTAGGAGTCCAGAGGGTGGTTCTTTTTAGTGATTGACGCTAACTCTGCGTGAGATATAGAGATAACAGTTAATCACTAATAAGAACCACCCACTGGACTCCTAAGCCCAGAACCAAGTTATACTGAATCCTTTGCTGCAAAACTATATATAACTGTACTGCTTTAACTTTCTCTTTATTGATAGTAGAGACAGGAAAGGTGAAACTACAGAATAAAACTGTATTTTAGAACATAAATATCCAGGGTACATGGCATAAGACACAGAATAAACCGCTAAACATTCAGTATATGAGATAATACAATGATAGTGCTATCAAATGCAACAACATAAACTGCAGTATAATGACACATAGATAGTTTCCTTACCGACTATGCTTAAAAACAGGCTGAATAACAGATGAATGGGGCAGGAAAACCAGTGAGAGTGTGTGGCTCCTGAGACATAAGATGGTGGCTGTTTGCTGTACCAGCACAAGACTAGAAAGAACCAGGAACTACCCACAATGCCCTGGGACTCCCATAATGCATAGGGGAAAACAGGCTGGATGAAATACATGAACTCATCAATAGATGGTGCTGTTACCATACAATATAATGCAAATGAATTACAACACAGTTAAAATGCAATGTCAAACTGATAAACACACAGAAAACAACTGTATCTGCATCTGGGGACAGAACACTCCCCGCTTGACGTCAACCGACGTCACTATTGTATTTGTTGGGTGCAAACAGTAGAACAATTTCTCCTACTGATCTGAGGAAGAATTTGGTCTCTCCCTGTCTCTGTATTTTCAATTCTACTTTGCGTATAATTCCTTACTTGGGAATGTCTTCGTCACAAGACCTAATGGCCACTCGTTTCTTCGTGACTGGCAGTCTTTCACTAGTACAACATCGCCGGCCTGGAGGTTAGGCTTGCTGGTTTGCCACTTTCTCCTCGGTTACAGAGTGGGAATGTATTGCTTTTTCCACTTGTCCTAGAATGAGTTTGAGAGACTCTGTACTTGTCTCTATCGATTCCTGTAAAGATCTTTGGAATTAAATTCTCCAGGTGGAGCACAAATTTGTTCAGTCTTTTGGGTAAGCAGCGTGGCGGATGTGAGAACTATTGGGTCTACTAGTTCGAACATGGTAGTTGGGGCCTGTAAACCTGGGGCCAGGTGGGGCCTGTAAACCAAATTGTATAATTGAGATGGTTAGCAGCGACGGATCTAGTTGCTTGGTCCGCAGGGTTGAGATGCATAGGTACATATTTCCATTGTTCCATTGTTCAGGAGAGGTAGATCTTCTGATCCTTAGAACTCTGTTGTTGACGTAGACATAGAAACGTCTAGCTTCATTACAGATATATCCCAGTACTATCTTGCTATCTGTATAGAACTCAGAGTCTTTAATCTCCAGGTCCATTTCTGCAGCGATGAGTTCGGCTAACTCCACCGCTAACACCGCGGCACATAGTTCCAGGCGTGGTATTGTGTGTTCCTGCAGTGGTGTTAGTTTTGATTTACTCATGACGAACCCTACATGGCATTGTCCGCTGGTATCTAACATCTTCAAGTAAGCTACAGCCACAATTGCTTTGACTGAAGCATCGTAGAAAACACAACGTTTTTGTGTCTCAACCTTGGTAGTAGGTACAGAAACATATGGACGAGCTATGTGAAGATCCGATAAGGCTGTAAGGGAATTCTTCCAGGCCATCCACGTCGTTCTTTCCTTCATGCGAAGGGGAGTATCCCAGTTCGGCCCTTCTCTGCTGAAGTCTCTTAACATAGCTTTACCTTCGATGAGTATAGGAGCTGCAAATCCCAGTGGGTCATATAAACTGCTTATGGCCGACAGTACTCCTCTGCGAGTAAAGGGTTTTTCTTCTCTGCTAACCTGGAAAGTGAAAGTATCAGCTTTTACGTCCCAGAGTAGGCCAAGGCTCTGTTGCATCAGAGGTGAGTCAAAGCCTAGATCTAAATCCTTTAAGTCTTCTGAATGGTCCTGAGAAGGAAAGGCTTCCATCAATTTCTGGCTGTTAGAAGCGATCTTGTGTAACCTCAGGTTAGGCAGAGAGGGCATCTTCTGGGTTCTTTTAAGAAGACTGATTGCAGTCTCATCTGAGGGCATTGATTTCAGACAGTCATCCACATAGAAGTCCTTCTCTACAAAGAGTCTGACATCCGCTCTGTACTTTTTTTCTACTTTCTGAGCTGCGCGTCTTAATCCATAGATGGCGACTGCAGGAGAAGGACTATTGCCGAAGATGTGAACTTTCATACGATACTCTGTAACATCTTTAGAGGGATCATTGTCTTTGAACCATAGGAATCTCAAGAAATGTTTATGTTCTTTCTTAACTAGGAAGCAATGGAACATCTGTTAGATATCAGCCGTAAATGCAACTGAGTCTCTGTGAAAACGGAGAAGCACTCCTATGAGCTTGTTGTTTAGATCCGGGCCTGACAGCAAAACGTTGTTCAATGATACGCCTTCATACTTGGCGCTTGAGTCAAACACCACTCTGATCTCACCTGGCTTCTTCGGGTGATACACCCCAAACATGGGTGGGTACCAGCCAGTGGCGTAACTAGAACTGACTGGGCCCCACACCAAATTATTGAATGCCCCCCCCATGGGCAACTTCTTCACATTTTGTTTACAGGATCCTTTTTTTCTGTTCTTCTGACGGATCAGAAGAACCGAAAATGAAATGGAGATGTGAACTCTTGCTTACTTAAATACACAGAATAAAATAGCATAACCAATTTCAAGCAAGTAAAGGAATAGCATCCACTGGGCAGTTTATTTCCCCTATGCATCCTCAGTATGGGGCTGAATGTATAAATATACACAGACATTCATTATATAGTCTTAGGCCTGTTTCTCATTTTACATATGCATTTTATGCATTGAAATTTACACCAAATGCCTCCACTGGTGAGATAACTAGGTTCTGTTACATATATATATATATATATATATATATATATATATATACACAGTATAATAGATAAATAGGAGATAGATGATAGATAGATAATCACACACACACCTTTCACATACATACACTTGCCTTTTTATGCTAGATGGAGTTGTCAGGCTGTGGAGGATCCAGAAGAGTTTCTAACCCGCCCCGAGCACATGGCTGGGTGTCTCCTCAGTGCAGGCCTCCCCCCTCACTATGTCCCGACTAAACACTGACAGCAGAGCAAAGAGCACTACTGCCCTGCCGTAATATGACAGTAAGTGAAGAGGAGCAAACTGGGAAGGGAAGGGGGGGTTCTTAAGGAAGCTCCAGGGAGATTTTTTAAGGTAGCAGCATAAGCTGCTGCTGACAAGAGCTGCTGTTATCTTCAGTGCGGCCCTCCACTATACGCTGCCTGCTGCCTGTGAGGCCAGAAGTTTACATCATAGTACATGCAACCCTGCCCTGCTGACACCCCTGCTACTGCTCCCGGGCCCCTTCTAAGCTCGGGGCCCCGAAGCAGCTGCTTCCCTGATAGTTACGCCCCTGGTACCAGCTCTCTTCCGAGTCCTGAAGTACAGGTGCTAGCTCTGCATGACTGTTCTGGAATATCTTTTCCATGAAGGTAAAGAAGTTATCTCTCATCTCAGGTTTGCTTCGTAGGTTGTGCCTGAGAGAGACAAATCATTTGAAAACTTGCTCTCTATTGTTGGGTAAGCGTTGTCTTTTAGGCTTAAAGGGTAGAGGTGCAACCCAGCTTTTTGTTTTGTCCTGCATCATTCCCTGCTCCATTATATCTAGGAACAGTCTAACTTCAAATGACATCACCATACGATTGTCCTCTTTAGTCTTGCGGAAGACTATGGATCCCAGGTGCTCTTGATTGCCATCCCAGATGAAGTCATCGTAGGTGGGATCTGCAAAGGTACCTGGTGATGAAGTAGTTTGAGGTAGTTCCTTGATGAAGAAGTGATTTTCGCATGGTTGGAGAAGAGATGGGCGTCCATTCTCAAGTGTACTGATAAGCATGCTTTTGACAGTTGTTGGTTTGTGTGCACCTCCCAAACACACTTCTCCTACAATGACCCATCCTAGGTCAAGTCTCTGGGCGTATGGAGCATTGTGAGGTCCATTGATCTGCAGTCTAACCTTGTGGACCTGTAGGATATCCCTCCTTAGGAGTAAGACTATCTGAGCTTCAGGATCAAGGTTCGGGATCAGGTGTCTTATACGCTTCAGGTGAGGCTGATGCACTGCTATTTCTGGTGTGGGTATCTCAGACCTATTGTCAGGAATCTGGTTACATTCCAGTATAGTTGGTAATGGCAGACGCACTTGACCATCGCTGGACTCAACTATGTAGCCGCTTGCCCTCCTTCCGGCTGTTTCCACAGTACCAGCACAAGTTCTTAGAGAGTAGGGGCACCAGGTCCTCTGATGTCCAAGCTAGTAAAGAAGGCAGACTTCGCTAACGACTTGTTACTTTGATTGTCTAGAATTGCATACACTTTGATGGCTTTGCCTCGGTCGTCTGCTGGGTAAACCGTCACTAGGGAGATTTTAGAGCAGGATCTGCCTCCTCTGAGGTCTTTGCAAACCTCTGTACATTTAGAAGTAACTGCCAAAGTGTCAGTATTTGTGTCCTTTCGCTCCCCGCTATGCTCTTGGATTTTGGGTGAAGCCCACGGTGGTGGCCCAGGGTGTAGAGCTGTGTTATAATCTGTGCTGTCACATTCGGCACACTTTGCACTAACCTCACAGTCCCTGGTGAAGTGCGAAGTTGAAGACTGGCGAAGTGCGAAATTGAAGAGCAGCATTTAAAACAGATGTTGTTCTCCTTGAGGAAGGTCTTGCGGTCTTCCAGTGACTTTTCCCTGAAGGTTCTACACTTGAGTAGGGAATGAGGTTTCCTATGTAAGGGACACTGTCTGCTCCAGTCTTTGGGTTTGTCTCCTCCTTGACAGGAGCTGAACTCTTTATGGACTGAACCTGTGGAAGAAACGTTAATTTTGTGGACCTCCACCATTGCCCTATGAGGTGGTGGCACATGACATCATGAAATCAAAGCTAGGATCATTTCAGATTTTTGCTTGTTCAGAGACAAAATCTACCAACACGTTAAATGGAGGAAATGGTACATTGTAAGTCTGTTTATACCGAGAACCATACATGACCCACTTCTCTTGCAGGTTGTATGGAAGCTTCTGAACTATGGGATTCACACCTCTAGCAGTGTCAAGGAATGTCAATCCCACCAGATCTCCTTCTGCCTTTGCTACACTCAGCTCCATTAATAAGTCACTTAACTCTCTAAGCTTTGCATAGCCTTTGTTCGCTATTTTAGGAAAGTCATCAATTCACTTAAATAAGGCGCTTTCTATGACCTCTGCTGCACCATAAACCTCATCAAGTCTATCCCAGACCCTTTTTAGCCCAATGTTTGGATAATTTAGATTGATGTCTCTAATCCTTCTAGCGTGTTCGGCGGACTCACTTCCCAGCCATTTTACCAGGCGATCCAGTTCCTCACTACATGACAGACCTAAGTCTCTGGTGGCATATTGGAAGTAAGCTCGCCAAGCTCTATAGTCCTTGGTGACCAGCTTACGTCGAGCAAAGAACCTGGCAAAGTTCATTGCGGCTTGATTGGCGCTGGAACCGGCTGGTGTTGTGTTGTCAGAGTGAATGTGTGGTGCACGGCCATACCTGTTGGAAGTATCTGGCTTAATCCGGTCTGTGTAATACCGTTCTGAAGCGACGGGCATCTCTCTTAGCAGGGGCAGATTTCTGATTCTCTGTTCTGGAGAGAAGTTGTTGTAGCCGGTTTCACTCTGATGTGTATTCTCTAGTTTGCTGCAAGGAGACTGATAGTCGACTTTCTGATGATCCGAATAAGCATATTGGCTTGTCAACAAACTGCTTTGTATTAAGCGGTGGATCTGGGCCGTCGTCTGACTTTGAATGCTGATAGACGTATTGTAAGGTTCGCTGTTGTGGATCTTGGAATTCAAGTCCTGGATGGACGATGCTGCGATGACTCTTGGTTTCTAGATGTTCCGTGGCTTCTGATATACCACTGCTATACCTAGTAGACAGGTAAAAAAAAATCATTAAATTTGTCTGTTACATATTCGGGTGAAATTCACAAATTTTTGGGTGAGATATACCCCTGCTGTACCTAGTAGACTGGTAAAAAAAATTCACTAATTTGTCTGTTACATATTCAGATGAAATTCACCAATTTTTGGGTGTGATATACCCTTGCTCTGCCTAGTAGACAGGTAACATTTCACTAATTTGCCAGTTACATATTCGGGTGAAATTCACCAATGTTTGGGTGTGATATACCCCTGCTCTACCTAGTAGACCGGTAACATTTCACAAATTTGTCTGTTACATATTCGGGTGAAATTCATAAATTTTTGGGTGTGATATACCCCGGCCGTACCTAGTAGACAGGTAAAAACATTTCACTATTTGTCTGTTACATTTTCGGGTGATATTCACCAATTTTTGGGTGTGATATACCCCTGCTGTACCTAGTAGACAGGTAAACAAATTTCACTAATTTGTCTGTTACATTCTTGGGTGATATTTGACCATTTTTGCAGTGATTAAACCCCTGTTCTGCATAGGTGATAGGGACATAAATTTCAAAAAATCGTCTGTTACATTGTCAGGTGACATTTTACCAATTTTGCTGTATACAAACCCCTACTCTGCATAGGTGACAGGGAATTACATTTCAAAAATTCTTCTTTAATTGATGCACGCCCCCTCCTTTCATTCAATGCTTAAACTTTAACAACTTGTCCCACATTAAATAATTTGTCCCACTTTTCCGCTCAATCATATTTAATTTCAAAAAATTAACCTCCCTTGGATGTGGTCTCTCTTTCTCACACTCCCTCTCCGGCGTGGAACCCTGATTCGCCGATAACCGTGATCAACATGGTAGGCTCAGAAAAGACATCGAAAGTTGATAGAGAAGATATCCAAATGGATCGTGGACGTCATGGTGACGTGCGATCAGGCAGAAGTTATCTAGTCAACAAAGCGGCAGCAGGGCCTCTCCTGTCTAACATTTCCAAATCCTAAATACCCCAGTGATATTCCCTATAATTTTTTATTAATCATTCCAATAACAGGGCATCTTAAGAGTCCTGTATTGTTATTTATCGTCACTACCTCCCCGAGTCGGGAGTGGGTAAATGCTGCACGCCCCCTCCTTTCCTTCGATTCTTCCGTTTTAATAACTTCTCCCACATTTCCGCTCAATCAAAATTAAATTTCTAAAAATAATAATATAGGCTGGCTCACAGTATTTTTGCATGAAATTTATTGTTACACTAAATAAATACAAACTAACTTAGTGTCAGTATCAGCATACAAACATAACAGAATGTGTAAATAGGTATAAAAGTGCGGAGCTCTCGCACAAACCTATATAACCGGAGTACTCCTAGGAATGAGACCTAATGACTGAATTTAGGCTACAAGGGTTATTCTAATGAACCGCTCAAATGTCCATGATTATAAATACCAGTTTGCCAACTGGTTAGAACCAAAAGTTCAAGATTGTCCTTGTTGTAATTTCCCACAAGGGGGACTCTGTGTTTAAATGTCGTCTGACCGATAGTAACCACACTTGCTCCAATCTGTGGGGCTCCACTTACTTGTTCCTGGCGGAGCAAACCTTCAGACCCGCTCGCTCAGCGTCCCACGTGTCCAGCCAAGGAGTCGATCGCTGGTTTGTGACGTAGGCGCCTAAATTTCATCCATTAACCTCCCTTGGATGTGCTATCCCTTTCTCACACTCCCTCTCCGGCGTGGAACCCTGATTCGTCGATAAACGTGATCAACATGGTAGGCGCAGAAAAGAACATCGAAAGTTGATATCAAATTGGATTGTGAACTTCACAGGGATGTGCGACATGGTGGGGCAGTATGTGTGCAAACTCCTACACGAACTGACTGATGGGTCTGCCCCCTGCAACTTCTGGGTCTCCAAATTGTCCACATGGCCTGAGCTTGCCCCTTACGCCTTGGAGGTGCTGGCCTGCCCTGCAGCCAGTGCATTGTCTGAACGTTTGTTTAGCATGGCTGGAGGGTGTTATCACAGGTTATATTTCCCAATGTTTTGGGGTGTACCCTAATTTAAAAAATTTAATTTAAAACCAAAAACCAGTGTAGGCTACCTCCTCCACCACCACTTCCACCTACACCGCCACATCCACTGCCTCCTCAACCTCCTACTCCATATGACCTCGTCCTCCTAGATCAAGATTATTATTTTTTATTTTTACGCATTTTATGTTATTTGAAGTCATGTCCCTATCCACATTTGTTTGCAGAGCACTTGCTATGCTCTTAACCACATTTTGCTGGCATTTGCAGCCCTCTAGCCATTTCCATGACATTTTTAGAGCCATTTTAGTGCTCAAAGTTCGGGTCCCTATTGATTTCAATGGGGTTTGGGTTCGGGGTCCAGTTCTGGTCAAGTTCGGGTCCGAACTCAAACTTTTTTGTGAAGTTCGGCCAAACACGTCGAACCTGAACATCCAGGTGTCCGCTCAACTCTAATCTTCATCTTTTTTTCATGCAGGAATGGCCCATTCAGGTTAATGGGTCAGTGAAAAATAGATGAAACCACGTGGACAGCTTCCAAATGCAGTGAATTTTTAACTGATAGTTGCCAGGAGATGCTGTGTGTTACCCGTTTTTTTTCACTTGCATGAAAACTGTACGTAAAATGGATTAAATCCTAACAGAAAAAATGAAACACTGAACACAGTCACAGACAAAATATCAGTTTTCACTGAACAGACCTTGACACATTCTGTATTGCTCATGTGAAAGAAGCCAAAAGCTACCTGCACACGTTGCGGATTAAAAAAAAGTTTTTAAACTCCGATTTTTGTGCAGTGTAATACAGTGCCAACAAGGTGCATGAGATTAGAAAAATGTCTTGTACACTTTGCTTTTTTATTTAGTGTGGAAATTGACCTTCCGTGCGGATTTTGAAATCTGTAGCATGTCAATTCTGTATGCGATTTTTGGTGTGGATTTATTGGAATTGCATCACATCCACAACAAAATTCACAAATAACGCATGAGGATTTGGTGTGGAAACGCAAGTCAGCCCAGACCTGTGTGCAGGTAGCCGTAGGGTTATTTGAGTATCAACAAATAAGAAAAAGTTCCTAGTGGTACGTTGCTGGTACCAAACTCATCTCCAAAAAGGATTGTCTTCTTTTATAGCCTGAGCACAGAAGAGGGTCTTCTGGTACTCTAGTGGGGCAGAGAAACCAGATATATGTCATATGGTACATACAGTTGTGTTCAAAATAATAGCAGTCAGACATCACTAACCTGATCAATCACTGGTTTTGGTGAAAAAAATAAAGGGAACACAAAAATAACACATCCTAGATCTGAATTAATTAAATATTCTTCTGAAATACTTTGTTCTTTACATAGTTGAATGTGCTGACAACAAAATCACACAAAAATTTTAAAATGGAAATCAAATTTTTCAACCCATGGAGGTCTGAATTTGGAGTCACACTCAAAATTAAAGTGGAAAAACACACTACAGGCTGATCCAACTTTGATGTAATGTCCTTAAAACAAGTCAAAATGAGGCTCAGTAGTGTGTGTGGCCTACACGTGCCTGTATGACCTCCCTACAACGCCTGTGCATGCTCCTGATGAGGTGGCGGACGGTCTCCTGAGGGATCTCCTCCCAGACCTGGACTAAAGCATCTGCCAACTCCTGGACAGTCTGTGGTGCAACGTGACGTTGGTGGATAGAGCGAGACATGATGTCCCAGATGTGCTCAATTGGATTCAAGTCTGGGGAACGGGCAGGCCAGTCCATAGCATCAATGCCTTCATCTTGCAGGAACTGCTGACACACTCCAGCCACATGAGGTCTAGAATTGGCTTGCATTAGGAGGAACCCAGGGCCAACCGCACCAGCATATGGTCTCACAAGGGGTCTGAGGATCTCATCTCGGTACCTAATGGCAGTCAGACTACCTCTGGCGAGCACATGGAGGGCTGTGCGGCCCTCCAAAGAAATGCCACCCCACACCATTACTGACCCAATGCCAAACCGGTCATGCTGGAGGATGTTGCAGGCAACAGAACGTTCTCCACGGCGTCTCAAGACTCTGTCACGTCTGCCACACTTGCTCCAATCTGTGGGGCTCCACTTACTTGTTCCTGGCGGAGCAAACCTTCAGACCCGCTCGCTCAGCGTCCCACGTGTCCAGCCAAGGAGTCGATCGCTGGTTTGTGACGTAGGCGCCTAAATTTCATCCATTAACCTCCCTTGGATGTGCTATCCCTTTCTCACACTCCCTCTCCGGCGTGGAACCCTGATTCGCCGATAAACGTGATCAACATGGTAGGCGCAGAAAAGAACATCGAAAGTTGATATCAAATTGGATTGTGAACTTCACAGGGATGTGCGACATGGTGGGGCAGTATGTGTGCAAACTCCTACACGAACTGACTGATGGGTCTGCCCCCTGCAACTTCTGGGTCTCCAAATTGTCCACATGGCCTGAGCTTGCCCCTTACGCCTTGGAGGTGCTGGCCTGCCCTGCAGCCAGTGCATTGTCTGAACGTTTGTTTAGCATGGCTGGAGGGTGTTATCACAGGTTATATTTCCCAATGTTTTGGGGTGTACCCTAATTTAAAAAATTTAATTTAAAACCAAAAACCAGTGTAGGCTACCTCCTCCACCACCACTTCCACCTACACCGCCACATCCACTGCCTCCTCAACCTCCTACTCCATATGACCTCGTCCTCCTAGATCAAGATTATTATTTTTTATTTTTACGCATTTTATGTTATTTGAAGTCATGTCCCTATCCACATTTGTTTGCAGAGCACTTGCTATGCTCTTAACCACATTTTGCTGGCATTTGCAGCCCTCTAGCCATTTCCATGACATTTTTAGAGCCATTTTAGTGCTCAAAGTTCGGGTCCCTATTGATTTCAATGGGGTTTGGGTTCGGGGTCCAGTTCTGGTCAAGTTCGGGTCCGAACTCAAACTTTTTTGTGAAGTTCGGCCAAACACGTCGAACCTGAACATCCAGGTGTCCGCTCAACTCTAATCTTCATCTTTTTTTCATGCAGGAATGGCCCATTCAGGTTAATGGGTCAGTGAAAAATAGATGAAACCACGTGGACAGCTTCCAAATGCAGTGAATTTTTAACTGATAGTTGCCAGGAGATGCTGTGTGTTACCCGTTTTTTTTCACTTGCATGAAAACTGTACGTAAAATGGATTAAATCCTAACAGAAAAAATGAAACACTGAACACAGTCACAGACAAAATATCAGTTTTCACTGAACAGACCTTGACACATTCTGTATTGCTCATGTGAAAGAAGCCAAAAGCTACCTGCACACGTTGCGGATTAAAAAAAAGTTTTTAAACTCCGATTTTTGTGCAGTGTAATACAGTGCCAACAAGGTGCATGAGATTAGAAAAATGTCTTGTACACTTTGCTTTTTTATTTAGTGTGGAAATTGACCTTCCGTGCGGATTTTGAAATCTGTAGCATGTCAATTCTGTATGCGATTTTTGGTGTGGATTTATTGGAATTGCATCACATCCACAACAAAATTCACAAATAACGCATGAGGATTTGGTGTGGAAACGCAAGTCAGCCCAGACCTGTGTGCAGGTAGCCGTAGGGTTATTTGAGTATCAACAAATAAGAAAAAGTTCCTAGTGGTACGTTGCTGGTACCAAACTCATCTCCAAAAAGGATTGTCTTCTTTTATAGCCTGAGCACAGAAGAGGGTCTTCTGGTACTCTAGTGGGGCAGAGAAACCAGATATATGTCATATGGTACATACAGTTGTGTTCAAAATAATAGCAGTCAGACATCACTAACCTGATCAATCACTGGTTTTGGTGAAAAAAATAAAGGGAACACAAAAATAACACATCCTAGATCTGAATTAATTAAATATTCTTCTGAAATACTTTGTTCTTTACATAGTTGAATGTGCTGACAACAAAATCACACAAAAATTTTAAAATGGAAATCAAATTTTTCAACCCATGGAGGTCTGAATTTGGAGTCACACTCAAAATTAAAGTGGAAAAACACACTACAGGCTGATCCAACTTTGATGTAATGTCCTTAAAACAAGTCAAAATGAGGCTCAGTAGTGTGTGTGGCCTACACGTGCCTGTATGACCTCCCTACAACGCCTGTGCATGCTCCTGATGAGGTGGCGGACGGTCTCCTGAGGGATCTCCTCCCAGACCTGGACTAAAGCATCTGCCAACTCCTGGACAGTCTGTGGTGCAACGTGACGTTGGTGGATAGAGCGAGACATGATGTCCCAGATGTGCTCAATTGGATTCAAGTCTGGGGAACGGGCAGGCCAGTCCATAGCATCAATGCCTTCATCTTGCAGGAACTGCTGACACACTCCAGCCACATGAGGTCTAGAATTGGCTTGCATTAGGAGGAACCCAGGGCCAACCGCACCAGCATATGGTCTCACAAGGGGTCTGAGGATCTCATCTCGGTACCTAATGGCAGTCAGACTACCTCTGGCGAGCACATGGAGGGCTGTGCGGCCCTCCAAAGAAATGCCACCCCACACCATTACTGACCCAATGCCAAACCGGTCATGCTGGAGGATGTTGCAGGCAACAGAACGTTCTCCACGGCGTCTCAAGACTCTGTCACGTCTGTCACATGTGCTCAGTGTGAACCTGCTTTCATCTGTGAAGAGCACAGGGCGCCAGTGGCGAATTTGCCAATCTTGGTGTTCTCTGGCAAATGCCAAACGTCCTGCACGGTGTTGGGCTGTAAGCACAACCCCCACCTGTAGATGTCGGGCCCTCATATCACCCTCATGGAGTCTGTTTCTGACCGTTTGAGCAGACACATGCACATTTGTGGCCTGCTGGAGGTCATTTTGCAGGGCTCTGGCAGTGCTCCTCCTGTTCCTCCTTGCAAAAAGGCAGAGGTAGCGGTCCTGATGCTGGGTTGTTGCCCTTCTACGGCCTCCTCCAAGTCTCCTGATGTACTGGCCTGTCTCCTGGTAGCGCCTCCATGCTCTGGACACTACGCTGACAGACACAGCAAACCTTCTTGCCACAGCTCGCATTGATGTGCCATCCTGGATAAGCTGCACTACCTGAGCCACTTGTGTGGGTTGTAGACTCCGTCTCATGCTACCACTAGAGTGAAAGCACCGCCAACATTTAAAAGTGACCAAAACATCAGCCAGGAAGCATAGGAACTGAGAAGTGTTCTGTGGTCACCACCTGCAGAACCACTCCTTTATTGGGGGTGTCTTGCTAATTGCCTATAATTTCCACCTGTTGTCTATCCAATTTGCACAACAGCATGTGAAATTGATTGTCACTCAGTGTTGCTTCCTAAGTGGACAGTTTGATTTCACAGAAGTGTGATTAACTTGGAGTTACATTGTGTTGTTTAAGTGTTCCCTTTATTTTTTTGAGCAGTGTATTTCTACATGGCAAATAATATACTAGCAGGTGTAGTAGAGTAATAGAAATCCAACAGACCCAACAGTCATGACATGCATGCTGCTGATTCTGTGTAATTGAATCACTCATTGAAAGGGGCATGTTCAAAATAATAGCAGTGTGGCGTTCAATGAGTGACGTCATTCATTCTTTGAAAAGCAGGTGGCAATTATTGCCCTTATTTATGGAAGGACAAAAGCAAATGTTGTACATGCTGTTTACAGTGCATTTCTCTCTGAAATTCTGAGGAAAATGGGTCGTTCTAGACATTGTTCAGAAGAACAGTGTACCTTGATTAAAAAGTTGATTGGAGAGAGGAAAACATATAAAGAAGTGCAGAAAATGATAGACTGCTCAGCTAAAATGATCTCAAATGCTTTAAAATGGCAACCTGAAATAAGTGGAAGAAAGCAGAAAAACTACCTTTCGAATGGATAGAAGAATAGCCAAAATGGCAAGGACTCAGCCAACAATCAGCTCCAGGAAGATCAAAGAAGGTCTAAAGTTACCTGTAAGTACTGTTACAATCAGAAGAGGCCTATGTGAAGCCAAACTATCTGCAAGAAGCCCCCGCAAAGTCCCGCTGTTGAAAAAAAAGACATTTGCTGAACAAGTTACAATTTGCCAAAGAGCACATTGACTGGCCTAAAGAGACATTTTGTGGACTGATGGAAGTAAGATTGTTCTTTTTGGGTCTAGTGGCCGGAGACAGTTTGTCAGACGACCCCCAAACACTGAATTCAAGCCACAGTACACTGTGAAGACAGTGAAGCATGGTGGCACAAGCATCATGATATGGGGATGTTTCTCATACTACGGTGTTGGGCCTATTTATCGCATACCAGGGATCATGGATCAGTTTGAATACATCAGAATACTTGAAGAGGTCATGCTGCCTTATGCTGAAGAGGAAATGCCCTTGAAATGGGTGTTCCAACAAGACAATGACCCCAAACACACCAGTAAACCTGCAACATCTTGGTTCCAGACCAACAAGATTGACGTTATAAAGTAGTCAGCCCAATCCCCGGATCTTAATCCAATAGAAAACTCATGGGGTAACATCAAAAATACAGTTTCTGAGGCAAAACCAAGAGAAGAACTGTGGAATGTAGTCCAATCATCCTGGGCTCCAAATGAAGAGCAAAAATCCAGCTCAGTTTCGCAGAGGTTAAAACGGTACTGTATTTAAGCAGTTAAAAATACATCTTAGATACGTCTTAGTGTACGCGTTTCGGGCTACAAGAAATGTAAGCCCTTACTCATGACATGATAAGACACGACTGAGTGCTGCAGATATAGTGGGTCCACACCGGTGCCCCTGATTGGGCTGTCACGTGACCCAGAATAATTGCTGCCATTCACATGTATCAAATATTTAAATAAAAAGCCATATGCTTCATTTACTAAAAACATGTCTATATTCGACAATGCATCTAAGATGGGAAACATACATTATTGTATCTGATTACATTATTGCTGTAAAATTAAATTTAAAGCCCCTCTGGCTGACGACTACTCACCGGAAAAATCCAGAACGACTCCCTTTTCAGGAGTTTCCTCCTGTGATCACCTCCTCTCATAGGTGCTTTAACCCTCTAGATCCCTTGTACTAGCATGCCGGACGTGTCCCCACCATGGAAAACCGTAAAGTGTAAGCTGGTCGCAGACACCCCGTGGCTCCCATGGTGCGGCACGTCCGAGATGTGTTTCCGTATTCTCACCTTAATGGCATTGGTGGTGCAGCCCACATACTGTAAGTTACAAATCCCACATGTAATTAAATATATTGCGTACGTAGTGTTACAATTAAGATAGGATTTTATTTGAAAATTCTTACCATTGGCAGTGGACTTAAATGACCTAGCTACCACAATATGGTCACAGCACACACATTTAGCGTGTCCACATCTATAACTACCCTTTGTGTTCAACCAATTTGGCTGCAATATTTTTCTATCTTGGTAGAGACTCGGACTAACGTACGTGGCTACTGTGGGAGCTCTCCGGGCCGCACACCTAACACCTCCTGCTGCTATTTTCGCCCATTGTTTGTCAAAAGCCAGAATCGGGAAGTATCGTTTAATGATCTTGCAAATTTCGGGATACTCCACACTGTATTGTGTTACAAAAGTACTCTGGGGAGTCATATCTGACGATATCTGTGACTTGGTATGTTCCTGTTTCATTCCCGGATAAACTAAGAGGTTCCTATCCATATCTAATGTTTCTTGTATACACCTGCCAACATGTTTTCGCGAATATGCCCTCTGTGCCAGCCTATCCATAATGTCACCTGCTTCCACCATAAAGGAATTTAGATCTGTACAGTTCCATCTGGCGCGGATCATCTCACCCTTAGGTATATTATGTACAGTGAAAAAATATGGGGGATTCAATCAGCACAACCCTATATGCAGGTGCACATCGCTATGGCGAAATACATATACAAAGAAAAAGACACAAATGCAATAGCACTCTGCAACCAGCATTCTGCCCTGCCTCTATGCTGGATGAGGCATTGGTGTACATTTTGGCCAAAGCGTAATAAGCCACTCACCACGTCAAGGTCGCCTCTATGAGTGGTCCCTAACACTAGTTCCTACCTGTTTATGGGCCATGACAGCCACACAAAGTCCAGGGAATGCAGGTCACCATGCACGCCAAGCACACTCTGCTTTTAACCCCGTCCAGTGCCATTACAGCTTTCATCGGATCCAGGGATGCAAGTACCAACATGCATGCTGAGCCCACTATATACTTCTCCTGGAGCCAAATGGCTACTGGTAGGTGATATATAAGCAGACTTAGTTTTATACTGACTTTAAAACCAGCCTCCAGGACAGATTGACTGGTCAGGTGTGCATGACTCCAAGGAGATCGCCACGCCTCCAATATATACTACAAAGAAAAAATATGGGGTATTCAATCAGCACAACCCTATATGCAGGTGCCATAGCGATGTGCACCTGCATATAGGGTTGTGCTGATTGAATCCCCCAGTATATATTGGAGGCGTGGCGATCTCCATGCAGTCATGCACACCTGACCAGTCAATCTGTCCTGGAGGCTGGTTTTAAAGTCAGTATAAAACTGAGTCTGCTTATATAGCACCTACCAGTAGCCATTTGGCTCCAGGAGAAGTATATAGTGGGCTCAGCATACATGTTGGTACTTGCATCCCTGGATCCGATGAAAGCTGTAATGGCACCGGACGGGGTTAAAAGCAGAGTGTGCTTGGCGTGCATGCTGCACCTGCATTCCCTGGACTTTGTGGCTGTCATGGCCCATAAACAGGTAGGAACTAGTGTTAGGGACCACTCCATAGAGGCGACCTTGACGTGGTGAGTGGCTTATTATGCTTTGGCCAAAATGTACCCCAATACCTCATCCATCATAGAGGCAGGGCAGAATGCTGGTTGCAGAGTGCTATTGCATTTGTGTTTTTTTCTTTATATTATGTACAGTGTGTGGTGGGTGACAAGAGGATCCGTGCAATATAGTATTGCCTGCTAGTGGATGTGCATATAGCAGCAGTAGCAGAGTCCCCCCTCAGGCGCAAGTCCAAAAATGATATCTCATGTGGTTCATGATGAACACTGAAGGAGATAGTATTTAAACAAGAATTTAGATATTAGGCAAAAGGCGGTATGACCGCCACATCAGCAGACCAGATAAAAATCTCGATGTAGCGACATCGATGACCTGATTTTTATCTGGTCTGGTAGCTAGGTCATTTAAGTCCACTGCCAATGGTAGGATTTTATTAAAATCCTATCTTAATTGTAACACTACGTACGCAATATATTTAATTACATGTGGGATTTGTAACTTGCAGTATGTGGGCTGCACCACCAATGCCATTAAGGTGAGAATACGCAAACACATCTCGGACGTGCCGCACCATGGGAGCCACGGGTTGTCTGCGGCCAGCTTACACTCTGCGGTTTCCCATGGTGGGGACACGTCCGGCATGCTAGTACAAGGGATAGAGAGGGTTAAAGCACCTATGAGAGGAGGTGATCACAGGAGGAAACTCCTGAAAAGGGAGTCGTTCTGGATTTTTCCGGTGAGTAGTCGTCAGCCAGAGGGGCTTAATAAAAGACTTGATTTAATTTTTCAGCAATAATGTAATCAGATACAATAATGTATGTTTCCCATCTTAGATGCTTTGTCGAATATAGACATGTTTTTAGTAAATTAAGCATATGGCTTTTTATTTGAAGATTTGATACATGTGAATGGCAGCATTTATTTTGGGTCACGTGACAACCCAATCAGGGGCACGGGTGTGGACCCACTATATGTGCAGCACTCAGTTGTCTTATCATGTCATGAGTAAGGGCTTACATTTCTTGTACCCCGAAACGCGTAGACTAAGGCTGGTTATACTGGATGTATTTTTCACCGCCTAAATACAGTGCCGTTTTAACCTCTGCGAAACTGAGCTGGATTTTTGCTCTTCATTTGGACTTTAAGTTAGGCCTCCTGCACACGACCGTTGTGTGCACCCGTGGCCGTTGTGCCATTTTCCGTTTTTTTTTCGCGGACCCATTGACTTTCAATGGGTCCGTGGAAAAATCGGAAAATGCACCGTTTTGCAGCCGCATCCGTGATCCGTGTTTCCTGGCCGTGAAAAAAATATGACCTGTCCTATTTTTTTCACGGCCAACGGTTCACGGACCCATTCAAGTCAATGGGTCCGTGAAAGAACATGGATGCACACAAGATTGGCATCCGTGTCCGTGATCCATGGCCGTAGGTTAGTTTTTATACAGACGGATCCGAAGATCCGTCTGCATAAAAGCTTTTTCATAGCTGAGTTTTCACTTCGTGAAAACTCAGAACCGACAGTATATTCTAACACAGAGGCGTCCCCATGGTGATGGGGACGCTTCAGGTTAGAATATACTAAAAGAACTGTGTACATGACTGCCCCCTGCTGCCTGGCAGGTGCTGCCAGGCAGCAGGGGGCAGCCCCCCCCCCCTGTAGTTAACACATTGGTGGCCAGTGGGCCCCCCCTGTAGTTAACACATTGGTGGCCAGTGCGGCCGCCCCCCCCCCCTCCCTCCCTTGTAGTTAACTCATTGGTGGCCAGTGGGCCCCCCCTGTAGTTAACACATTGGTGGCCAGTGCAGCCGGGCCCCCCCTCCCTCCCCTGTAGTTAACTCGTTGGTGGCCAGTGGGCCCCCCTCCCTCCCCTGTAGTTAACTCGTTGGTGGCCAGTGCGGCCGGACCCCCTCCCTCCCCTGTAGTTAACTCGTTGGTGGCCAGTGGGCCCTCTCCCCTCCCTCCCCCTCCTAATTAAAATCTCCCCCCCTATCATTGGTGGCAGCGGAGAGTACCGATCGGAGTCCCAGTTTAATCGCTGGGCCTCCGATCGGTAACCATGGCAACCAGGACGCTACTGCTGTCCCGGTTGCCATGGTTACTTAGCAATTTGTAGAACCATTATACTTACCTGCGAGCTGCGATCTCTGCGTCCGGCCGGGAGCTCCTCCTACTAGTAAGTGACAGGTCGAGTTAACTAACGAGTTAACTACAAGTTAACTACAGGGGAGGGAGGGGGGCCCTCTGGCCACCAACGAGTTAACTACAGGGGAGGGAGGGGGGCCCACTGGCCACCAACGAGTTAACTACAGGGGAGGGAGGGGGGGGCCACTGGCCACCAACGAGTTAACTACAGGGGAGGGAGGGGGGCCCACTGGCCACCAATGTGTTAACTACAGGGGGGGGCTGCCCCCTGCTGCCTGGCAGCACCTGCCAGGCAGCAGGGGGCAGTCATGTACACAGTTATTATAGTATATTCTAACCTGAAGCGTCCCCATCACCATGGGAACGCCTCTGTATTAGAATATACTGTCGGATTTGAGTTTCACGATTGTTATGGGGGGATATTAATCACCAATATTTATGCAAATATCGATAATTAATATTCATAAATGGGAGGAGCCGTCTATTGATGACCCCGCCCATTTATACCTAAATAAACATAAAACACTACTGATTACCTCTGATTGCCTATACACTACACTGAACTACACTACGTGCGGCTTACTATCACTATACTACGGCGGCGACTAGTAAAAACACCATACACTGTATTATGAACAATAAGGAATATTTATTACACAATACAATTATACAAGTCTAACAATATGCTATATCTATATATATTCATAGATCAATGGATATGAATATATATACATACAGAAGTACACACCGCAGTATAGAAATGGTACTACAATAAACACAATACAAGCCTAACTACTCTACACAGCACAATCCCAAATTCCACCCCACACACTATCTATATAATACAATAATACATTCGTATACACACAAATATCAGTAACACACCCGCCTGACTAATCACTGTCCCTATGGGGTACAAGGAGTTAAACACAATGGTGGCTCTGCAGGGGTTAATACCTGCAGGCCAAGGGACACAGGGTTATGAGTTATCAGGACAGTGGTAGCAGGGATCAGGCATTGAAGAGGTTAATGGTCAGGACTCTGCAGGGACAGGGCAATGCAGAGGTTACTCTGCAGGGACAGGGCAATGCAGAGGTTAATGTTCTGCAGGGATTTATTCACCCACTATATGTCACAGTCTAATATTTGCTTATATTTATATATATCTATATCAATGGAATAGATATATATATTTATAGCAGCACACAACAATATAAGTAACAATACACTATTTCGGTACTAACTACACTAACACATTCCCCAGTCCTCCCCAACATCTAACTACAATTGTACTAATACACATGCATGCACTTTACCAGCAGCCCACCCAATCCTGACAATATACTATCCCAACGGGGAATAACCAGGGGTTATTACGGAACAGGGGATATGAGGGATCTACAATCCTGGGGGAACACAGGGGATATATGATTATAGGGGGACTCAGGGCAGGAGAGGTTAAGGGTAACCAATGGTTATACAGGGGGTGACTGGGCTGCTTCCAGGGTACAGGCTCATCAGGAATTAATGCTGAGACATGAAGTCAACAGCCAGGGGTTAGGGGATGGTTGGTACTCAGCCATTTTTCAGGGCCATGTGGCCTCTCTTCAGGGTGCAGCTCCCATGTGTCTCATTGCAGACCAGGAATCCAAGAGCGAGCATGTCTGCCATGCTGGGGGTTTTATAGCACAAAAGCAGCCCCCCTCCTCCTTCTTCAACAGGAGGGTGATGACATCATCGTGGGTCGTGTGACGGAATGCTAGAGCTGAAACAAAGGACTTCCTGCACAAGCTGTAAGCCCCCAGCTGCTGCCACATAACATTACACACCCCCACGTCATAAACGAACCAGGCTGATCAATACATATATATATACTACCCAACCTGGGGGCACTTAGGTATATTCATCCATATAGATGTTTAGGGCACATCTACCTGCATGTACATATACACAATATCATAAATGGGCAGTAATAAGCCCACCTGCATATGGATATATTATACATAGAGATGTATGCTGACAAGGGGGCATACATACATCTCCATGTATACACCCATACCACCTGGACCGGCCCATGCAAAAGGGCCAATATACATGCATATATGTAAGGGCATATATACATATATATTTAAATCCAAACTTCCCTCAACAACGATGTAACTCAAATCCGACGGTATATTCTAACAGAGGCGTTCCCATGGTGATGGGGATGCTTCAAGTTAAAATATACCATCGGATTGGAGAAAACTCCGATCCTATGGTATATTAACTCCTGACTTTACATTGAAAGTCAATGGAGGACGGATCCGTTTGAAATTGCACCATATTGTGTCAACGTCAAACGGATCCGTCCCCATTGACTTGCATTGTAATTCAGGACGGATTTGTTTGGCTCCGCACGGCCAGGCGGACAACAAAACAACTTTTTTTTCATGTCCGTGGATCCTCCAAAAATCAAGGAAGACCCACGGACGAAAAAACGGTCACGGATCACGGAAAAACGGGACCCGTTTTTGCGGAACGCAAAAAAATACGGTCGTGTGCATGAGGCCTAATCCGCATTCTGGTGCGGTAATTCCGTGCTCACAGCAGAGAAGGGGCAGGTGAGAGCCGCATTTTTATTTATTACATAATCATCCTGGGCTGGAATACCTGTTCACAGGTGCCAGAAGTTGGTTGACTCCATGTAACACAGATGTCCAGCAGTTCTCAGAAACAGCGGTTATACAACTAAATATTAGTGAAGTGATTCAAAGGAAAGCAAAATCTTCAAACATTTTTCAGTTTATATAGTGAATGTTTGAGTTTGTAAAGAAGAATACAAACACTGCTAATATTCACTTTTTCTTCAATTTTTTTTAGAGGAACAACACAAATTTGATATATTTTTTTCATGTTTTGATTTGGAATAGATTGTGTAGTGTTTCCAATGCATTTGTGTGTATGGAAATAAAAGCTATTAGAAGGATTTTGAGCTTTATTCCCTTTTTTTAAACACACTGCTATTATTTTGAACATAACTGTACCGTATATTTAACAGATGTCTTATACATTCACCACCGCACACTAACTCATTATATAGCTGTTTTATTTTTTTCAGTTCATGATGGTTTTTAAGTCACCTTGTAGCATTGTTTTTTTTTTAATACCTTCTTGAGTGTATAACATTTTCTCTTGTCTGCCTTCATTGTGTAAAACTCTTCTCATGATATATGTGGATATATGGAGCTGTAGAAACAAAACACATGCACTGAAGCTGCTACCATCTATGCTTTTCCTGCTTAGATTGACTATTTGTCTGCTAGCAGATGTTTTATCAGGAGTGATAGATGGGAACACACTATGTATGCTTCCCTGTGATCTCTGATTTGATCGCCGAGGGTTATGTTCAATACCTGCCATCATAGAAGCATCTCTGAACACTGATGTATTATGCAGTAAATAGAGATGTATAAATATATATATATATATATATATATATATATATATAGAGAGAGAGAGATGAAAAAACGGACAGCACTCCAAGTAAAAGCTAGTGGTGTTTATTCACCCATGTGGATGGCTATATATATATGAAATGTGGAGTATTCGCAGCAAAGCCTTTTATCTCACATGCTTATTTATTCAAGGTTTCTTTCTTCAATCACTTCCTATTGCCATTCACTGGATTTTCCCATCATTTGCTATTACTGGAACCTCTAATCTGCTCCCTTTAAACCCAATTTTTACATTTTTTGTTCTCAAGTAGTGATGTTTGTGTTACTTGCATTTCCTTAATAGGAAAGCTGGCCATACATAGACAGATGTCTTGCTAAGGCTGATGGAACTGTCTGCCCATTGACAGAGCTCTGTGCTAGTGGCACCACTGACGCAGTTTGCATTTGATCCTTGCCTTTTATATGAGCAAAGATGCTGTGAAATCTCTCTGTTTTAAAATATACTTTGAGTGATAATAAAAATTATTGCATCACATAACTAATAATGCAGTGCCAAAACAAAAGCAGAGCTTTCAAAGAAAAAAGTGCATACCATATGGAGAATATAAGACAGGAGTCCTAAAAATGGGCACCATCAATGTGGGTATGTAGTCCCCACATGTATCGCTGTCATTTATGGCTTCATCAGGGGTGATTGAAAGTGATCAGGTGTGTGTTGTGTAAGCCCCATGATAATTATTGATAGACTATTGGATAGACATGAGGGGACAGACATAAAATGAAGTGAGTGTAAAGTGACCTATTAACCCCAAGTCTGCCTGAATATACACAGACCAGTCTCTATCTTTGCACCAAATATTCAGATGATGAAAGCGTCACACGATGCCCAAATATGTACAGTGGCATGCAAAAGTTCGGGCACCCCTGGTCAAAATTACTTTTTACTGTGAACAGTTAAGCAAGTTGAAGATAAAATTGTCTCCAAAAGGCATAATGTTAAAGATGAAACACACTGTTTAACATTGTAGGCAATATCAGTGTATCGTTTTTGTTTTGTACAGTTTTAGAGTGAAAAAGGAAAGGATTACCATGAAAAAGTATGGGAACGCAATGATATTTTAGTGTTTAGATAATTTTGACCGAGGTCTCATGCCTTAAATAGCCTGTTAGGGTTAAGGCTTGTTCACAGTCATCATTAGGAAAGTGGCACAGGATCGCACTACACTATTGGTCCCGAAACCGAGAGATACAGACACAATGCAACCACCCCGTATTGTCTCTACATACGATTCGGCCAATCAAGAGGTGATGAGGGTACTGAATAGGTACTGGCCCATATTGCGGATGGACCATGACCTATCGGATATTTTAACGGAAAAACCAAGTGTCTGTTACAGACGGGGCAAAAGCCTCAAAGACCGTTTGGTCCATAGCCATCATACTTCCCCTATCAGGGAGGGCACATGGTTGGACCGTAAACCCCTAGGGATGTTCAAATGCGGGTCCTGTAAAGCATGCAAATACGTCTCTACGGCTAAAACCATAACATGCACAGCCACCGGCCAGGTATTCGACATCAGGGACTTCTGCAGTTGTCGCAGTAAAGGGGCTATATACATCTGTCAATGTCCCTGCCCTAAAGACTATATAGGGAAGACGATAAGGGAGCTACGTAGGAGAATCTGTGAACATGCCAATGACGTCATCAATAAAAAAGTCACTCCAGTAGCTTCTCATATCAATGATGTGCATGGGGGGGACCCTCTTTGCTTAAAATTTTCCATCTTGGAGCTCGTACCACCCTCACCCAGAGGTGGGAACTGGGACAATAAGATCCTGCAGAAGGAATGCGTGTGGATACACAGATTTCGATCCCAGGCACCCATTGGTATTAATGAAAGGCTGACATTCAGTTGCTTTCTATGAGATGTGACTCTGTCCGTGATATCCCTATTCCGTTTTTATAAGCCCAGCATTTGGTGACTTTAGAAATGTACTGAAGATTAGACCACATGCGTAAAGCATGAAATATAATGTTTTACCGGATTGGACACTAGTGATTTATTATCTGATCACTGTCCTGAGGTAACCATACATCTTGGCTACTCTCTTTTAGAATGTATACATCAAAATTAATTGTGAAATATGCCGGCGTGTGTATTTGGATAACCCCCGCTTTATGAGAACATCATATTTATATGCATTCCTCTGCGGTTACTGTAAGGTACTGTATAATTCTGGTGCCCAGTATCTGCTCCACTCCGCCCTCTTTTATATGGTAGTAGTAATGTGGGTAATATATAAATATACTCATTACAACATCTCAGGGGATCCCAGGTCCACCATTCACCTTGACTAAACTAGAGGTCTTTGTCTGGATAAGGCCTGGGGCCAACCTGGTATCGATATGGCTGTAAGGGAGGAGAGCATTGTATGGAGCGTACCGCACCTCATTTGACTTGAGGGAGGCCGGAAGTCGCTCTTTGGAACGCATTTGCGTTCCAGCACCTGGAAGGGCGGCGCTGGCTCTTCTCATATGGCCCTGCCCCTAGGAAGTCGCTCCTTGGAACGCATCTGCATTCCAGCACCTGGAAGGGGCGGCGCTGGCTTTGACTATACAGCCCTGCCCCTAGGAAGTCGCACTTTGGAACGCATTTGCGTTCTAGCTCCTGGAGGGGCGGCGCCCGTTTTGAGTGCATAGCCCTGCCTCATGGACATAGTATTTCCGGTTGTTGGAACGCATTTGCGTTCCAACGGCAGGATATGGGACTAAGGTGGAACACAATCATCCATCAGTGGCAGAATGCGGCGGTCTTTTTAAATACAGCCTGCGCACTGGTAAGTGAATCGCCTACCAGGGGGATATAGAACATAGGGGGAGACTCCACCATGTGAGTATGGCATCCTTCTTTTCTGACCAGAGGTTTTTTGAATTGTGTGTGTCCACGGAGCGCTGGCATCATTGCTCACAGCCGATGATGTATTTTATTTTCAGTGTGGGTTCTGCCAAGTAACCATGGCAGGGGATTGACAGAGAATTAACTAACTGGGTCTACCCCATCTACTGAACCGTAAGTCTGTAATCACTAGCAATTTTATATACATCTAGATGTTTAGACATCGACATTGACCGCGGTTCATGATTGTTTCCTGCCCCTTATAGGACGTGGATGACATTATCTGTACTGGATGGAGTCTGAATCAGGCACAAGTATCTTTAAATATATCCCCATCATTTATTTTTATATGTAGAGCGTTCATTTCAAGTGTGCGATTTTGCGATTTGGCTTCTTAGCCAGCATATATCTTGGAGCACTTTTCCTGTGTGACCCGGTTCTGTACCGGTACCTATAGAGTCACTTACTAAATATTGTATAGATTAACTATATAACTACACCTCCTGATGATCCCACAGTATCTACGTGGGTGAAACGCGTCGAGGTGACAGAGGTGTATGACTATATTGTCATCCCTGACTAAGTGTATTTTTGTGTTTGTCTGTACTATGTTCTGTGTCTCTTTTTTGTTTCTCTTCCCATCCAGTTTACTCATATAGTTGATATTTTATTATCCATATCTCATACCTGGTTTAACTGTCTGCCATCTCTGCGACACCCCTGTAGGGTACAGGAAGGGGTAGCAGTATAGGTACGCGGACAGGGGGCCTCCACCATCAGGAGCCCTCCCTGGGCTGAGGTTTATAGGATAGGGGTAGATTTAGGGATATATTTTCCCATACCCCAGGTATATTTATTTTCATTCTGGATGTGGTTATTGGTAAATTTTTGTCTGTATACTAACTAGTTTGTATCTAGTGGACCCTTATGGGATCCTTTTAACGCATACCAATAAAGTAATTTTTAGGGGTTTAATTGTTCAATGCTGGATATTTCATCATTAGGAAAAACCCTATAAGCACCCAGACTCCTCTAAGTTTGTCCCAAAAACAGCAGCCATGGGTTCTTCTAAGCAGCTGCCGAACACTCTGAAAATGGTTGAGACCCACAAAGAAGGAGAAGGCTATAAAAAGATAGCAAAGCATTTTCAGGTTGCCATTTCCCCAGTTGAAAATGTAATTAAGAAATGACAGTTAAAAGGAACAGTTGAGGTCAATAGAAGGTCTGGAAGACCAAGAAATATTTCAGAGACAACTGCTTGTAGGATTTCTAGAAAGGCAAATCAGAACCTCTGCTTGACTACAAAAGACCTTCAGGAAGATTTAGCAGACTCTGGAGTTGCAAAAGAACATCTAAACAAGCATGGTGCATTTTGGAAACAAGTCCTGTGGACCAAACTCTTTGGCCTCAATGAGCAAATCTATGATTGGAGAAAAAAAGGGCACAGAATTTCATGAAAAGAACAACTCTAAAACCATTAGGCATGGGGTGAATCAATCATGCTTTGGAGTTGTGTTGCAGCTAATGGCACAGGGAACATTTCACAGGTAGAGGGAAGAATAGATTCAATGAAATTACAGCAAATATTGGAAGCAAACATAACACCAACTGTAAAAAAAAAAGCTAAAGATTAAAAGGGGATGGCTTCTACAAAGGGATAATGTCTCTAAACACGCCTCAAAATCCACAATAGACTACATCAAAAGGCTCAAGATGAAGGTTTTAGCATGGCCCTCACAGTCTCCTGATCTGAACATCATTGAGAATCTGTGGATAGACCTCAAATGAGCAGTGCATGCAAGACGGCTCAGGAATCTCACAGAACTGGAAGACTTTTGAAAGGAAGAATGGATGAAAACCCCCAAACAAGGATTGAAAGACTCTTGGCTGGCTCGAAAATCATCTAGTTGTGATATTTGATAAGGGGGGTGCTACTAATTAATAACCATGCAGGGTGCCCACAATTTTGCCTTGGATATTTTCCTTTTTTGTTTTTTTGAAAATGTAAAAGATGAAAATAAAAAAATAGTTTTTTTATTAAAATATAAAGGTAATGTGTCATCTTTAACTTTAGGCCTTTTGTAGATCATTTCATCTTCAACTTGCTTAACTGTTCACAGTAACAGTAATTTTGACATGGTTGCCCAAACATTTGCATGCCACTGTACAAGTCGCAAGATTGAAACATTGCATAACAGGCATTGCTGGATTTACTACTTGTGTATACTTAAAGGCTTAGGGGCAGATTTATTCACTGGGTTTCCGCCACTTTTATGGCTAAAAAATGTTTTTTTTAATATTGGTGAGAAAAGTGGACATGGCATAGCATAAGGGTCTGTGTCCTCCCATGGCCCGCTAGATTCACTATGGAATCACTATATTCACCAGGAACTGATGTAAATCATAACTGCAACAATAAAAACCTATTAAGATTTAATATACATTAGTACCATGCTTAAGAACGGTTACAAAAATAAGAATGACATACACCTGTATCCTGGATCCGAACTGCTGGACCAGGGTCAACCACAGAACGGTGAGTGGAGCAGCACTGTGTCCTCCGAAGAGAGCGGGACAGTGGCAGGCACAGGCCACCGTTGTAACAAACTGAACCTATCACCAGGAAATTCACTGTTAAACTGAGCACAACGCCTTGCAGAGCTTGGTAAATTTACCTTTTACAGTGAATATAGTGTTTGGCTATTTCCGGCACTCCCGTAGAAATGGATGGATCGGCGGCACGCATTTCCGACCAGCTGCTCCATCCATTTCAGGGGGCTCCACAGGGCATGGGGCCCCTGTTATTGTGGTTGGTGGGGGTTCAAGCAGTAGGACCCCCACCGATCTGATAGTTATCCCTTATCCTGTCTTGGTTGACAAATATTTTGAATATGAAGTGAATTGCTGGATACATAAAGTCCTTACACCTTCTGTGTATCCGTTGCGACAAACATTTTGCTCTTGTAAATGTTGAGCTACAGTAAGTTAACATCTTCAATCTGAAAAATGTGACCTTAATCAACACCCTTTCACTGCAGCCACTACTTAGTGATCCAGGCTAATGACTGTGATAGGATTTATATTCTTCAAGAATACATACATTTATTACTGCCTGACTTTGTGATGTTAAACATGAAGAGAAAGCGGTTACAGTTTAATTGTCATTATAAAGGAAACATTATATTTAACAGATGAAATTGCTGGCTTAAAAAAGAAGCGTTTAAGGCTATTATCTTATCCCCCGACAGACAAGCGATGCATCTCTCATGCAGATTATGACCCATGCTTCAGCTACCCCATTACATTTTTAGTGGTCTCTATGCTGGTCAAAGAAATTAAAAATGTGATGTTCCAATATGGTGACAATGGTGAGATAACACAACACCGGAGACCTAACTGTGCACTGAAGACTACAGATTATTTATGACCTAAAGTTGTCGGGAAGCATTCAGCATGTCAACTATGTATTCAGAGCATTAAATAAAAAACTAAGCCTGTTACCTCTCTACACACAGGAAATGAACACTCAGCCACTCGCTGGTCGAGGTGGTCACCCCTGCAGACAGTAGAAAGTGGAACTCAACAGATTGTAACTGTGGATCATTGTCTGGTTACAATAAATTGACTGAACAGCACTGCCCAAATGACCACTGTTAAGTAATAGACACTTAGCCCTTTTCTATGCAATGTGAACTAAGACTAACCAGCCTGATGCTGGCTGATACATTTGGTACACCTTTAGACTACCTAGTCTGTGTTTGTACCACCTATTTTATACAAAAATTTAGCGCCAACATTTTTGCACAATTGTGCTGTACAGTGTCCACTTTCCTGTCTCACTAAGCCACACCTTTTCCTAGAAGCCACAGCCAGTTGTCAAGCAAGACGCAAAAAGTGCCAAACAGACTGACTAGATGCCTGTGTGCCAGAATTCTGGCTTAAAGGACCACTGCCAGCAGATTTTTACCTATGAAACTGGCTGACCTGTTACATGTGCACTTAGCAGCTGAAGGCATCTGTGTTGATTCCATATTCATATGTGTCCCATTGCTGAGAAAATGATGTTTTAATATATGTAAATTAGCCTCTAGGAGCTCATTTGCTCTCTCCACATGTGTTGCATCCTCTCCACTTTGGTTGACTAGGGCCAGTTTTCACTGCTTGGCCCTGTCAATGAAAGTGCAGAGGGACTGGCAGTTGCAGAGAGAAAGAGGAGCCTCCTAGATGTAACAGCAGCGCCCCCGTTGCTCCTAGAGGTTCATTGTAACCCGTTGCTCCTAGAGGTTCATTGTAACAGCACATGCAGAAGGTGATCTAGTTTCATAGATACAAATCTAAATTGAGACAGTATTCTGTTGTATAATGTGTACCGGTATATATTTTACATACGGTGTATAGAGATAGATATATTATAAGACAGTTAAGAGTTGGAGTTTAAAAAAAAAAAAAAGCACCTCAGACTGTGAGAAACAAGATTCTCTGCTCTGATGAAACCAAGATTAAACTTTCAGGTCTCAATTCTAAGTGTCATGTCTGGAGGACACCAGGCACTGCTCATCCTCTGCCCAATACCATTCCTACACTGAAGCACGGCGGTGGCAGCATCATGCTGTGGGGGTGTTTTTCAGCAGCCGGGACTGGGAGAGTGGTCAATGTTGAGGGATAGCTAAATGGAAGAAGTACAGAGATATTTTTTATGAAAACCTGATCCAGAATGCTCTGGACTTCAGACCAGGCCGAAGATTCACCTTCCAACAAGACAATTACCCTAAGCACCAAGGCATCATGAATGTCCTTGAGAAGCCCAGCCAGCGCCTTGACTTGAACTTAAACTTCTTTGGAGAGACCTGAAAATGGCTGTCTACTTATGGTCCACATCCAACCTGACATAGCTTGAGAAGATCTGGGTGTAAAAACTTTGTGGCATCACAACCAAGAGGACTAGAGGCTATAATAGCTGACAAAGGGGCTTCAACTAAATACTGAGTGAAGGCTCTGAATTCTTATGTCAATGCAAGCTTTTAGTTTCTACTTTTCAATAAATTAGCAAATATTTTGAACATTCTGTTTTCACTTTCTCATTATGGGTTACTGAGAGCAGAATGATGAGGGAACATTTGATTTTTTTCCCCCAAAAGCACTGTATATTATACTGTATATTATTATGTATATTATATTAAGAGTTATTTTGGAGACAGTATTTTAGGCTTGTCACAGTCTGTTTTCTTTTGGAGGTCTTTTGGTCTGTGCAAAACTGTATACATTTTATAACAGTTTTAGACATTAATTAAATTGGCTCATGATCAGCAATGGAGGTATTCAGAAGCTTTGTGTTAATTGCTGATTGGCACATTAGTAGGCATGAATTGCTAGCACAGGCCCACAGAGATTTGGGGAAACCATTTCACATCTGTCTATGTAGTGAGTAAATAAGGGCATGCTTGTAAGTCGCTTTGAAAGAACATGAGTGGGTGCTGGGGACAGGAATTATCTGGATGCTATGTGTCACCAGGAACTTTGATAACTATAGCAGTTGCACTCAACATGCAGTCTTCATTATCTTGTTAAGGTGGAGGGCAGCCTAGCTGACCACTTCAGCCTATATCAGCTTATCTGGCATTTTAGGAATTACAGATGAGAGCCGAACAACCTTGTGCGTCTGCTGTTTGGTGAATAATCGGCTGCAATTCATGTTCATTGGCTGCATATCGGGGCCTTAAGGTATTGGGCAGCCTTAAAAGGACACCATCAGAAAAGTAATTTTTTTGGAGTATATATTTCTGTCTGTAGTTTTTTGGGGGACATGTCTCTTCAAGTAAAAATAAAAAAATTGCTGTTTTCACTTGTGCTGACATTAACTAGTGATTAACTAGGATACACTGCAAATTAGGAGAAAATAAGGCACATTTTTATAGCCTACAGTGAAATTGAATGGTATCGCATCATTATCGCTAGAAAGCAGAGGATTAATGGTACCTCTAGCCATTGGGACTGGCCCCATGCAGTCAAGGCTAGTCCATATTCGACAGCTAATTTGTGTGTAATGTTATTGCAAAATGTTACAGTTATTGTCATAGATTAGTATGGCTTGGTCACATGTGGTCAGCTGCACCATGTGGCCATGTCCTAATTGCAGAATGGTATGTTGTTGAACTGCTAGCTGTAGACCGGAGATATACCGTGGTCATAAATGAGCAAACAATTTGTGGTCCAACTGTACTGGCCGATGCCACCACAATTGTGTGAAATAAAAATATGGCCAGACTAAGAAAATATATAATACATATGTATAAAATAATATCCATACTGCATCACTCCCAAATGGCTTCAGTGAAAAAATAGATCTTTATTAGCTCATATGGCTAAGTAAAAAGTTTTTAGTTTTTTTTCCACCAAAGGCATTTTGGAGACTTGTTTATATTGATTTTGGGCATACTGTTGATGTCTTGAGGCTTGTGTCCTTTTTCTACTGTCTACAAAAGTTTGATTCTCTTTAGATAGATAGTGATGATGTGGAAGGGATTGGCCGAAGTTAGGAGAACAGCCAAGGGCCTATGGTCTACTTAATCCACCATTACCAGGGAGGCCTCATTGACTATGATAGGGTCTGTCTGGTTTTTAGTAGGGAGATAAATTAATCTAACACTGAGGACTATTTTGTCTGATATTTTGGGCAAAATCCGCAGCACAGGCCGATGTAGATGTGAATTCAGCCGTACACAAACACACTATCAGCGCACATTCTGAAATCGTGTTTGCGATTGTGTCCATCCATGCCAGTCTATAGTTTAAAATATGCATATCCTGCTGAGGGAGGAATTATTATGTTGCAGCCAAGCATCTTTTGGTTATCGTTGCTTGTCCAATGAATACACACGAGATAGCATACTAAAGGCTCTTTACACTGACCAAGCATCCGGCACATAATCACCAAAAAGCATTTTTAGGAACTCTCATTTTTGATTATCTTCCGATCAAAGAGTGAAACACTTGGTTATCGGGTAATCACACCTTTCATGCGGTCACCTAAATAATAATTTGCTGGCAGCAGATCGTGTTGTCTATAAAGCCTCTGCTGCCGGCAAACAATGATTCTGTATGGGATCAAGGGGTGGCATTAGCAATCCCTCCTCCTCATACTATGGTATGGATCACTGCGTGTAAATTCAGCAGTTTCCCTCACTGATGAACAGGCAATTGCTGGGAAGGAATGCTTCCTTCCAGACAATCGCCCTCTACATTGTGCAGTGTATAGGGGCCTTTACTTATTGCACTCATCAGATGCCTCTCAGTCTGTTTGTGGCTGGAAAAGGAGACATTTCATGCTTTTTTTTTTAAAGCCATCGACAAACAAGTGATTGCTTCAACATATGTAAATACACATATGCCTGGAGCACAGATTAGTAGCACAAACCAGGATGTGTTGCTAAGACTATAAGACTAGACCTCTCCCATGATAATCAACCAAACACTGGTTTACAAAGTGTCTTTGGGAAATGTGGAAATAAAGTACGAGATGGGACATAATTTATTCTTAATTTATTTTATTTTCCAATAAAATATAGTATCTAAGGCAAATTAATCAGAGCTTATACCATGGTACATTGAGGAAAATATAAACTCCGACCCAGAGCTTCCCCGTGAACTGCTGGTATAAATTGAACACAATATTGTTTGTAGTTTATGGTATCTACTAGTATAATCTGGATTATATTTAGCAAGCTATAGCAAAAAGTTTTTTGGAATGTTTTGGTATTTTTTTTTTATACAAGGCAGAGCAGCAACTTTTTCTCACTCCTTGGCTAAGCCTAGGCTCGCTTCCCTAAGGGTTGATACAGAGGGCTATCCCCAGACTACTCCAGGCTATACAAATCTGGATCCAGTACTCTATTCTCTAGGACCCCACTCTTATCTCCTGTGACTCCTACTTATGCTAGGAATATTCCCCACCACTGTCCCTCAACAGTAGAAGATACCACACCACACAGTAGATTACAATACATAATAAAATGGTGTCCCATCGACAGGACAACACGGTTTAATATGATTTAACAACAGTGCATACGAGTTACAAGTGTCATATGTTTATCACAATAAGCATTATAGGTTTCTAATAAATTGTCGTGCTAGAGGTGCAATTTGGTCAACATTCAGTAGGTCAAAAAATGTTATGGCCAGAATTACTCATCCTGTATTTTTTTGTGTCTCCTGTACTTCCTACTAGCCACTATCTTTTAGTCAATTAGAGTCCGAGTCCTGGAAAAGCATTTATTAGTCTTCGATAATAACAGGTTTTCTTTTACTGGATAACACTCTCAATATATTTTTCTACTTCCCTAGAGTCCATGGTCATCCTGAATCAAAAAGTCTATAATCAGTTCTCATGATTTATGCCTAGTTGGTACAATTGACTATTAGGAAGGCTCAGTAAGGCTACCTTCTTGTCAAAGTGGCAGACTTTTATAACCACCACATTGTCAATGGAGAGTAGCTGGACATTTACAAAAAGCAGTTCACACCAAAACACACTAGGTGGATACTAATGTGGGTATGTCATCATATATGTCTTTGTTTAAGGGTTTGCCTCATGAAGACAGTACCTGTCCAGACATCATAGAGGGAGTCCCCCATTCAAGACCCTCCCTCTATGAGCCTCAACTAGAGAGCTGTCCTGTATACTTCTATTCATAGCAATTAATAAAGTAAAATTACTGAAAATACTTGAATATTTCCTTTTTATAATACATTCCCAAATATCTTTTATTATTTATAATGGCTTGTTTTGTCTGGGGAGCAATCATCAGGAGAAATACAATGGCCGCTGTCCTATTAGTATACACAAAACCTGTCACACAGCAGGACAAGTTACTTCAGAACACAGAACTGAAGAGCTGCCTCATCCTCCTCTCTGCTCTGCTTGTCAGGGATTACGATTTTAATGATTGGTCCCTAGACAAAACAAGCCATTATAACAAATGAAAGGTATTTGGGAATAGATTTAGAATAAAGTAATATTTAGGTATTTTCCATAATTTTATTCTTTTAATTCCCGGAGAACCCCTTAAAGCTGTCCATGGATTACCAAGATCATTCATCTAAATGGCTAATACTTCAGAGACATGCCTGGCTGGCCACACCTTTTCAAAGACACAATCAGCCATTTTCTGGGAATGCGAGGAGCGGACCGGGGCTGTCTGCTGATCACCCAAGAGGATGCATTTTAAAGAGGTTGTCTCTAATAAGACAACCTCTTTTATTGTCATTTCTCTTAATTCTAGCATTGTCTTTGGTGGAAGCAGGCATAGGCAAGTAATACAGCTCCATATAATGGCTACACCTAAATGTGCCTCCATATGCCACTTACTCCTGTATATCCTGCACTGCTAGTCTACTAGGAGTTCATCCTTCTGTGCACTAATGTCTCCTTGTAGCTTTGCATTCCCCCCAATAAATACAGGGTTCTGTCAGTATTCATGGGTAAGGTAGAAGATGGAAGACATTTCTCTGCTTGAGCAGAAGCCTCCATATTATTAACGTTTTAATGTATGCAGTACAATTTTATAATTAATAAACATGGCTGTTTACCGTTAATAATGCAAGTATAAAGAGAATTATATGGCATCACTAATAGACCGTTCAGGATACAACCTCATATCTGAGACGTGTGTAGGATCTTGTTTGGTGTGTTTGTCATTAAACTTTCAGTGAGTAAGAAAATATTATAGTTTTGTATCGTGAAATATAAAAAAAATAATAATCTTAAGCAACAGACAGCACCGCCTACATGAAGTGAGAGTTTTAAGACTGGAAAACAAATTACAGTAATTTCAGATATCTGTGCAAAATACTGTCTCTTATTAAGTTTAATGTCAACATCAGAGCGTTTAAAGCACACCTGCACTTTTTGATACCTTTTCTCCCTTACATGCTGCATCTTTAATTCTCACTCATCTCTGAGCTGGTGGGCAGAGGCTATCTACTATAATGTCTCCCAATAAAATGCACATCAAGACAAGAGATTCTGTTACCTAACTCTCTCTCATTCACTCAAAAACCCCATTTGGGTGCTGCCCCACACAGTTTTCTCTTGTGATTTTTTTTTGGGGGGGGGAGAAAACCTCAAAAACAGCCTGACTTGCTCAGCATTTTTTGTTGCCTTTAGGCTTTTTTTATTAGGTGTTTTTGCCCATATAGGCCCTATTTTATGAAGACTGGCATGTGTGGAAATGCCTCCTCCAGCAGTCGATAAGCCAGACTGAAATCCACTACAGCTTGTAGCTGATTTTAGCCAGTTTCTGGCGTAAATGATGATAAATGTGCTGGGGGTTATGGCCCCACCTATGTTCCGCCCTCACCACCTTGCAATTAGATTTAGTCATAATGACATTTAAAAGATTTCAAAACTCCGTTTTTTTTTTACTTTTTCATGGCTTAGGGTGGATGATAAATTTCCCTCATAGTGTTTGAGAATTTGGCATTTTTTGTTTGCCTTGCATTTTTATATGAAATTATGTGCACCCCTGTAATGTCACTTCCTATGTAGAGCACTATGGGAAAAAAAAATATTGGTATAAAAACCCCAGGCAAAACTGCCATAAAAAACGCAACACACATTAGCACTTGTGTTTTTCAAACAGGGAGGAAAAATAATAGATGTCTATGTGACAAAATGAGGGGAAAAATACCAGACCTAGAGTATGCTGCGATAAAAAAAAAAAATTGCCATTGACCCAAAAAACACACCTCAAAAGTCCCAAAATGCCACAACAACAAAAAAAACTGCTGTTTGTTCTGTGTTTAATATTCCCATAATTTCCCCTTATCTTCTTGCCAGACAAGAAGATGCACAAAAATAACAAATGCCCTTAAACCATAAAAAAAAACTTTGTGTGATACTAGCCTATAAGACATTTTACAAACATACTGAACAGTATTGATGTGAATAAAGCACTTGGGGTGAGATATAACATGTATTATTAGCTGTTCCAGCCTCTCTGTCTGTGTCTCTCTTATTGTTTTTCACTTTGCAGCTAACTCCTCCTCCCTTCCCCATAGACTTCTATGGGATGATGTGGCCTGATCCTTCAGCGATCTGGCAGCCTGTCCTGGTCTCAATAAACGGAATTAGCAGAAAATTCTGAGTAAATGTCAGTTTTGGAAGGAGGAGATGTGACCTGATATATTACAAAGTCTCTTATATTCACCTGTAAAATGTATGCAAAATTATGTGAAAACTTAGCGACTAATTTCATTATGTGCATGGGCATCGCAATTTTTATGGTGATTGTTTACCTGACTGGGGACTGATTAAGTAGTGCCCATGGACACTAGCTTGGTCAGACTTAATAAAATATGAATATGGTAGTAAAGATGCATTTCTCTTTTGGAATATTAGAAGAACCTAGGGGGTCATTTATTAAGACCGGCGTTTTAGACGCCGGTCTTAATAACCTGATATCTGGCGGTGGATCCGCCGAAGTCATGAAGAGGCGTGGTCAGCGCCAGTCTAAATGTATGCCAGCGCCAGTCTAAATGTATGCCAGCTTCCTTGCTGGCTTACATTTAGACCAATTTCTATGCCTAAAACAGGCGTAGAAAATGATGAATGAGACGAGCCTGCCAGTCTGTCCCTTTCCCCAAGTACACCATGACATTTTTTTAGACCTGGTGTGAGCGGGGCCAGATGGCCTATTGCGCCGCAATCTGCATCAGAAATACACCTAATATAGGCATATTTATGGATAATAAATTATCCCCCCTTCCCTAGTCTCAATATATGAGGAAGAGTGAACAGAGGTCCTTGGAAATCCCTGTAACATTCTATACTTGAATTAATAGAAAGCTTGTTCTGAAAACTGCTGGGACATTATACTGTATACTGCCAAAAGAATAAAGCTATAAACTTTTGGCTATCAGACTTGTATAGTAAGGAATTACAATATAAGCAACTATGAGATACCCGTATATGTGATATATTAGCTGAATCATTAGCTCCCCACATCTGCCTTTCCAGGGCCCATTGTAATATCATCCAGCAGATTGTTCCCCTGATTTGCAAAAGCCATAAACAGCATTTGCAGTGTGTGGGGATAGGGAGAGACAAAAGACATCTGTTAGTATAATATTGTAGCCATAGGTAATGTGTATAACAATTACATAAATGGATATACATACACTTAACTGTTAAAGTTATGCTATGAATAGGCATAACTATACTGAATGCTTGGATTGTGATCAACATCCTATGCCTGTCACAGAACCGTCTAAAAACAGCCACCAGACTACAACCAGGCATTCAAATTCACTGTGGTTGCACTCCTAGCACACTGGTATAGGTAGAGTCAGACCCCAAACAGGAGTTATTTGTTATAGTTATGGTCAATGACTGCTTGGTTACTCCAACACTATTGTGAATGGAACTAAGACTGGTTGAACTTCAAGTTTGGATTTAAAGAAGTCAGATTAACATCTGTGACCTGATATTTAATCTGTATGTCACATTGAGATTGTATAAAGTAGAGGTGGGACGAATCCAATTTTTTCCGAATCCGAAAAGGTTCTCGAATATATCGAATCTTTCGAATCTCGAATCCTACGAATCCTGTACATAATTGTGTGAACGCACGGTGTAAGAAACAAAGTCAGACCGCGTCAGTTTGTCTGAACCTCCACCTCCCAGTCACGGTCGCACCCTATATGACCGCGATGACCCCTGCTCCTATCACTACAGAACATACAGGGTAATACAGCCTCATACCTCTTACATCCAGTGACGTCTCTTGTAGATGTTCTCTTTCCTCATCTTCTCCTTTCAGACCAGACACCATTTTTCAGCCATTTTTAGTCTCTGCAGCTTGACAAAAAAAAAAATCTTAGTTTACTACTTTTCCATCATCCTCCCATCATCTGGACAAATCATCCTAACACCCCCAATACTGTTCCGCTGTGCTCCCCAATACTATACTGCAGAAACAGATAATACCCCTGATAATACTAGTACCACACAGAGCCCCCCATATAAAATACCCCTTCTTTGTGGCCTCAGTAGATGCCCCCATAGTGCCCCCAATAATGTGCCAATAAGAAGTGGCCCCACAGTGCCACCCAATAATGTGCCAGTAAGTGTCCCCATAGATGCCCCCCTAATCATGTGCCAGTATCAAGTGCGGAGTGCCTCTCTCCTCCCCCCCATGTGCCGGTATCATAGTGCCATCTCCCCCCCAATGTGCCAGTATTATAGTGCCACCTCCGCCCATAATGTGCCCGTATCATAGTGCCACCTCCCCCCATAATGTGCCCGTATCATAGTGCCATCTCCCCCCCAATGTGCCCGTATCATAGTGCCACCTCCCCCCATAATGTGCCCGTATCATAGTGCCACCTCCCCCCATAATGTGCCCGTATCATAGTGCCACCTCCCCCCCATAATGTGCCCGTATCATAGTGCCATCTCCCCCCATAATGTGCCCATATCATAGTGCCATCTCCCCCCATAATGTGCCCGTATCATAGTGCCATCTCCCCCCATAATGTGCCCGTATCATAGTGCCATCTCCCCCCCATAATGTGCCCGTATCATAGTGCCTTCCCCCAATGTGCCAGTAGTATCATAGTGCCTCTCACCTCTCCCCCTGGCATTCACAGATCCCCCGACCCCATAACAGTGCCATCCACAGACCCCCCCACCCTATAACAGTGCCATCCACAGACCCCCCCACCCCATAACAGTGCCATCCACAGACCCCCCCCCACCCTATAACAGTGCCATCCACAGACCCCCCCCACCCCATAACAGTGAGATCCACAGACACCCCCCCACCCTATAACAGTGCCATCCACAGACCCCCCCATCCTATAACAGTGCCATCCACAGACCCCCCCACCTATAACAGTGCCATCCACAGACCCCCCCACCCCATAACAGTGCCATCCACAGACCCCCCCACCCTATAACAGTGCCATCCACAGACCCCCCCACCCCATAACAGTGCCATCCACAGACACCCCCCCACCCTATAACAGTGCCATCCACAGACCCCCCCCCACCCTATAACAGTGTCATCCACAGACCCCCCCACCCCCCCCCCATTGCCGCTCCAGTAGTTATAAAAGTGTAATTGTGATTAATAATCATGCTGCCCCCTCTGTCTGTAGTATTACATGATCCAATAAATCTTACTTACAGGGCTAGTACTGCTATCGTAACAGGCCGGCCGGGCAGACGAGCGGCAGCGTCACTGACTGACGTCACCTGCCTGAGCCGCCTGCTTCATTCATAAAGCAGGCGTCTCAGGCAGGTGACGTCAGTCAATGACGCTGCCGCTCGTCTGCCCGGCCGGCCTGTTATGATAGCAGTACTAGCCCTGTAAGTAAGATTTATTGGATCATGTAATACTACAGACAGAGGGGGCAGCATGATTATTAATCACAATTACACTTTTATAACTACTGGAGCGGAGGGGCCGGAGCACAGTGAACGCACCGGCCCCCAGCTCCGCCTCCCAGTCCCTCCCACCGGATTCGTCGGATTCGTTTCAGGCAAATTACGTTGGGATTCGAGTCCACGAATCCCACGAATCCAGCAATATTCGAGAGATTCGTGGATTCGACGAATCCCCCGTCCCATCTCTAGTATAAAGCCTGACAAAGGTTTCAGTGCAGTGCTGAAACGCGTTCTTTTTTATCATTAATGGAAGAGAAATAATGAAGTTCATCCAACTATTATATCACTGCTTCACATTCTCCAAATACGTATACACTTATTAAAATACTTGTTTATACCAATACTCCTAGGGGCCTTGTGTTCACAGTGAACACCTTCTGCTGTGGTTGAGCTGTACCCCAACCCATCTGCACATGCACCAACTCAGAGGAAGCACTTCATATAATTTCTGGGACTCATACTAACAGTTTGTAACAGTTCAGCCTGTTATCCGGTAAGCTGATCCAGAGGAAGGCAAAAAAAAAAAAAACCTGTAAGATAGAAGCCAATTTTCCTCACTTTAGGGGGAAAAAATTCCTTCCTGACTCCAATCAAGCAATCAGAATAACTCCCTGGATCAACGACCCCTCTAGTAGCTGTAGCCTGTAATATTATTACACTCCAGAAATACATCCAGGCCCCTCTTGAATTCCTTTATTGTACTCACCATCACCACCTCCTCAGGCAGAGAGTTCCATAGTCTCACTGCTCTTACTGTAAAGAATCCTCTTCTATGTTTGTGTACAAGAGAGAGGTGTGGAGGCTCACCTGTTTATCAGTGTGGGAAGGTGCTCAATGTCTGGTCTGACTCACCCAGTCAGTGGAGTAAATGTGGAAAAAATTGTATATACAGGCACTCAACATTAACAATCACGCGGACATTTATAGATAAAATAAGTAGTTTAATAATACATAGTACATAAAATATTGCAGACGTACAGTGGATACTGATGAAGAAGTCAGAGTCAGACTTCGAAATGCATTTGGTGTAAAGCAATATAATACCTCCACGACCCATGCTCATATGGACTATATCTAATATTTATTATTTGGAAACGCTTCCTTCTATTCATCTACCTGTATAATCACCTGGAAACCCGAAAGCCCACGAGGGATGCTGAACACAGAGGACTACGTAACCTCCTCCACAACACCAGCGCCTGCTGACCGACACACGCCGAATACCCGGACATCCCAGTGTGAAGCCACGTGGGACGCCGAGAATACGCAGTCAGGTACACAGCAGCAGTGGGAGCTTGTGAAGACGCCGGGACAGGTAACAGCGGCCAGTGTATCAGTGTATGGTGGGACGCCACCAATAACACAGTTATACACTAGTCCGCTTTCATACTCAAATACATAAGGTGAACTTTGGGGACTATACCATATTATACCAAACCGTCGAATACAATCGGGACACTGGAAAGGAAATTTCAAGTGTTTGTAATACACACGTTTTGAATAACTGAACAACTGAATAATTGAAGATTCACATCAAATCAAATAGATTGTTTGGGCTTTTGGTCTAAGGAAATATATTTGATTGTCACATACCTAACCTTTATTACCAAGACGGTTTACTACAATTGATGTGCAATCATAATGCAATCGATGTGCAATTGAAATTATAACATTACTCTAGGCAAAGTTCTCTTAAAATTAGGATCGTCAGTCTGTCTGCTACAGCCGCTGGTTTAATTACTGAGGACCTTGATACTGCTTATACATTGCCTCTTTTCTGAAAGTTTTTTTACAGATTTTTTTACGTTTTATTTCTTTTTTCATTCGTGCCACCAGAACTATTGTTTTTAAGTATAACATTTTTTATTTCCTTTTTTGGGAAGTACACGTATCCACTGTACGTCTGCAATATTTTATGTACTATGTATTATTAAACTACTTATTTTATCTATAAACTTCCGCGTGATTGCAAATATTGAGTGCCTGTCTACACCATTTTTTGTGTACAAACCTTCTTTCCTCCAGACGCAGAGGATGTCCCCTCGTCACAGTCACAGTTCTGGGGATAAATAGATGATGGGAGAGATCTCTGTACTGACCCCTGATATATTTATACATTGTTATTAGATCTCCTCTCAGTCGTCTTTTTTCTAAATTGAATAACCCTAATGTTGATAATCTTTCAGGGTACTGTAGTCTACCCATTCCAGTTATTACTTTAGTTGCCCTCCTCTGGACCCTCTCCAGCTCTGCTATGTCTACCTTGTTCACAGGAGCCCAGAACTGTACACCGTACTCTGTGTGTGGTCTGACTAGTGATTTGTAAAGTGGCAGGACTATGTTCTCGTCACGGGCATCTATGCCTCTTTTGATGCAATCCATTATCTTATTGGCCTTGGCAGCAGCTGTCTGACACTGGTTTCTACAGCTTAGTTTGCTGTTCACTAAAATTCCTAAGTCCTGTCCTATGCAGTATACTGTCTTCTTCCATGTTAATTACTTTACACAGTGTATTGTCATCTGCAAAATTTTATATTTTACTGTGCAAGCCTTCTACAAGATCATTAATAAATATATCTGAGTGTGTACCATTAATAACCACCCTCTGTTTTCTATCACTGAGCCAGTTACTTACCCACATACAGACGTTTTCTCCCAGTCCAAACATTCTCATTTTATAAGTTTATACTGTATACTAACCTTTTAAATGGCACAGTATCAAATGCTTTGGAGAAGTCAAGATATATGACATCTGTTGACTCACACCAGCCAAGTCTCGAACTTACCTCTTCATAGAAACTGATTAAATTAGATTGACAGGACCGATCCCTCATGAAGTCGTGTTGGCACGGTGTTATTCGCTTATTTTCATTGAGGTACCCCAAGATAGCATCTCTTAGAAAACCTTCAAACAGTTTACCCATGACAGATGTTAAACTTACCGGCCTATAGTTTCCGGGCTCTGTTTTTGGACCCTTTTTGAATATTGGCACCACATTTGCTATGCGCAAATCCTGTATAACACTCTTAGCCAGTATAGAGTCCTTAAATATCAGAAATAAGGGTCTAGCTATGACATTACTTAATTCTCTTAGGAAATGGGGGTGTATGCCATCTGGTTCCGGCGATTTGTCTATTTGAATTTTTTTAAGACTCCGCTGTACTTCTTCCTGGGTCAGACAGGGCACTTTCAATGGGAAATTTACTTTTACATTGTGCATTCCATCTGACAGTATATTTTCCTCAGTGGAGAAAAATATTTAATAGCTTTGCTTTCTCCTCATCGCGATCTGCAACTCCCCCTTCATCACCTTTTTAGATTTATACTTTTTACCAGTTATGAAATTGAAGAACATTTTAGGGTTAGTTTTACTCTCTTTGGCAATGAATCTCTCTGTCTCCAGTTTCCTCCAGCTGCTTTTATTTGTCTTTTACATATTCTAGTTTTTCCTTATAGTTTTTCAATGCTTCCTTCCTACTCTCCTGTTTTAGAGATTTAAATACTTTCTTGTCATTTATTGCTTCCTTTACATATCTGTTTATCCACATTGGTTTCTATTTATCCACACGATCTATCACTTTCCACCCTGGCAGAACTGTATTTATCCCCCAGCCCGTTCTGGGACCTGTCATGGCTGATCGGACTGCATTTTTCACCCCCACTGCAGTACCAATCACTCTTTAACTAAACAGGAAAACTGCTACTGCCACACTCACCTGGCTTCTCCCATTGGCGTCCTGGTTGCCTAGCAAGCCTAAGCAGGAATACCCCTTATTTTAATTTATTATTAGAATTTTTCTGCTCCACACATGTACAAATTAAAATAACATATTTTTCCTAATTCAATTTTTCCTAATTCAAAGTTTTAGGCTTTATAATAAGTTTATTTATATCTACACTATGACATGCCCCTCCACTTACTAGGAGGTCCAAACTCCTACAATTTTTCAACATGTTGTGTATATATAGAGTTTTATTTTCATTATGTTTCATGTCTAATTGTATCTGAACAACTGGATTCATCCCCAAAACACATCATTTGTTGGATTCAAAGGGAACCTGTCAAGTTTTAGGTTGTAAGCAGCAGGTTATAGAGCAGGAGGAGCTGAGCAGATTAATATATAGTTATGTGGGAAATAACTTGTATTTTATTCATTTATATTCGTGCTCATTCTGGGCTATGAATTCAAGGACTCTGTCCTATCAGTGATTACCAGTCACTCAGTCAGTCACTGATAGGACCTCCAGCTTGACTTCAAAGCCCAGAATGTGCAGGAATTTTAATGTGAAATACAAGTTCTACTAATTATTTTCCTACAAAACTGTATATCAATCTGCTCAGTTACTCCTGCTCTATAACATGCTGCTTGAAGGTTATTTTGCATTGTATCACGGTGATATGTTCCTTTTACTAAAATATGATTTCCAAACCAATTTGGGCCAGCACTTGAGTCTTTTTTCCATCTGCTTATTAGCAAGCAGTGACTTCTGGATATGACTCTGAGACAACCCACTGACCGTGGCAGCAAGCTCTTTTCAGTGTGATCCATACATGTCTTCATGGTTGTTGTGACCTCTGGGAAAGTGATCCAAAATTGGTTAGATATGTATAAAACGTAACTTTTTATATTGTTACCTTCTAAAATACAGGTGAAACTCGAAAAATTTTAATTCTGTGCAAAAGTTCATTTATTTCAGTAATGCAACTTAAAAGCTAAAACTAACATATTAGATACTGATTACATGCAAAGCGAGATATTTCAAGCCTTTATTTTTTTATAATTTGGATGAATTATGGCTTACAGCTTATGAAAACCCCAAATTCACAATCTCAGAAAATTTGAATATTGTGAAAAGGTTCAATATTCTAGGCTCAAAGTGTCACACTGTAATCGGCTAATTAATCCAGAACACCTGCAAAGGGTTCCTGAGCCTTTAAATTGTCTCTCAGTCTTGTTCAGTAGGAATCACAATCATGGAAAAGACTGCTGACCTGACAGTTGTGCAGAAAGCCATCATTGACACTCTCCATAAGGAGGGAAAGCCTCAAAAGGTAATTGCAAAAGAAGATGGATGTTCCCAAAGTGCTGTGTCAAAGCACATTAATATAAAGTTATGGTATGTGGAAGGGATAAATGTGGGAGAAAAAGGTGCACAAGCAGCAGGGATGACCGCAGCCTGGAGAGGATTGTCAGGAAAAGGCCATTCATAAGTGTTGGAGACTTTCACAAGGAGTGGACTGAGGCTGGAGTTAGTGCATCAAGAGCCACCACACACAGACGGATCCTGGACATGGGCTTCAAATGTCGTATTCCTCTCGTCAAGCCTCTCCTGAACAACAAACAACACCAGAAGCGTCTTACCTGGGCTAAAGAAAAAAGGAACTGGTCTGTTGCTCAGTGGTCCAAAATCCTCTTTTCTTATGAGAGCAACTTTTGCATCTCATTTGGAAACCAAGGACCAAGAGTCTGGAGGAAGAATCGAGAGTCACACAATGCAAGATGCTTGAAGTTTCCACAGTCTGTGTTTATTTTGGGAGCCATGTCATCTGCTGGTGTTGGTCCACTGTGCTTCATTAAGTCCAGAGTCAACGCAGCCGTCTACCAGGAGATTTTGGAGCACTTCATGCTTCCTTCCGCAGACAAGCTTTATAGAGATGGTAACTTCATTTTCCAGCAGGACTTGGCACCTGCCCACACTGCCAAAAGTACCAAAACCTGGTTCAATGACCATGGGATTACTGTGCTTGATTAGCCAGCAAACTCGCCTGACCTGAACCCCATAGAGAATCTATGGGGCATTGCCAAGAGAAAGATGAGAGACGTGAGACTGAACAATGCAGAAGAGCTGAAGGCTGCTATTGAAGCATCCTGGTCTTCCATAACACCTCAGCAGTGCCATAGGCTGATAGCATCCATGCGACGACGCATTGAGGGGCCCAAACCAAGTACTGAGTACATATGCATGATACTTTTCAGAGGTCCTACATTTTTCTATTTAACATCCTTCTTTTATTGATTTCATGTAATATTCAAATTTTCTGAGATTGTGAATTTGGGGTTTTCATAATCTGTAAGCCAAATAAAGGCTTGAAATATCTTGCTTTGCATGTAATGAATCTATCTCATATATTAGTTTCACCTTTTAAGTTGCATTACTGAAATAAATGAATTTTTGCACGATATTCAAATTTTTTTAGTTTCACCTGTAGATAGCCCTTAAGATAAATCAAAATGAGACAATAGACAAACAATAATAGAAAAAAGAGATAGTAGCAGGAACTGTGGTGCACGGTGGCACATGTAAATGAAAACCATTTGTCCTACCACTCCGTTGGTGGGTTCCAAGATGCATCCGTGATCCAGAAAACAAAAAGAGGATGTCCCTGGGATAGATGGAGATGCTAGATGTTTGACGGGGTATGGGATAAAATGTCCCTAAAATTGCCCTATGAAAAGGGTGCTATACTGGCCCTGATAGCCTAGCCACAGAACACCCGCCCTGACAAGGGCGACCCCGTCCGGAACATTTCCCTAAATAAACTGGCCCTAGCTACCCCTAATCTATCTCTTCTTTGGGACGAAAACTACAATGAATTTCAATATCTGGCTGTTGAGCCTCTGTTACCCCAGCTTGTCAAGAAAAAGGTCCCTATAAGAGCTGTGCATTACAGATTTGCGGGTAATTGGCTTCTGTAATATACACGAGGCACTAAAGGATACGTTTCTATTAGCGCATGTAGAAGATATGAACCAGGTTCATTTGTGCAGTTGTCATTTCATTATATTTTACGTGCATACAACTCTTAGCACATATTTTGTTTGTAAAGTATCACATTATTTCATTTTGAACGACATGGTTTTTTACATATGTCTGCTATACAGGCATAAAAACCAATGTACATTTGCCTAGATTTCTAACAAATATTTATAATGTACCTTTTGAAACCCTCTCTTTGGAATATTTGTGTAACACAGTCCTATCATTACCTCACCCCTTAGCTTACATTATGTTACCAAATATGTTATTTATATTCCAAGCATGTAATATATTGCTTGTACTGCAGGCATAAAACATTCAGAGCAGTTAATTCTGTAGTTTGCTTTGGGTAGTGGTATGGCTACCAGAATAAACAAAGGTTGAGAACGTTTTTTGCTTAAATGCCGTTCATTATCAGATGAAACATTAGACATTTAGCTGGGTGCCCACTATCCCATATGGACCTGACTTGTGCTATCCATTTCCAGTATAAAGAGTCCCACACTGCAGCTTAAGGGTATGTCTACATAGAGACACTGGTCGTTTGACAGCTGCCGTGGCCGGGATTGCAGGGACATCACAGTATAGCAGTGACCCCATAGAAATGAGTGTTTTTTTGTTTTTGTTTTTTTGCAGTAGAATATCGCAGCATATATGGCTGAAACCCATATTCGCAAAATCCAAACTGTATAGTGTAGACTTGAATGGATTTCGTTGTTCAAATGCTACAGGTTTGCTACAGATTTCACCCTCTGCATTGCAATGAAAAAGTATTCATACCCCTTGAATGTTTCCACATTTTTTCCTGTTACACCCACAAACTTAAATGTATTTTATTGGGATTTTATGTGGTAGACCAACACAAAGTAACAAGTATGTGTGTGAAGTGAAAAGAAAATGATACATGGTTTTAAAAAATTTTAATAAATAAAAATCTGAAAAGTGTGGCGTGCATTTGTATCCAGCCACCTGTACTCTGATATCCCTAAATACAATCCAGTGTGACCAGTTTCCTTCAGAAGTCACCTAATTAGTAGAGTCCACCCGTGTGTAATTTATTTTCAGTATAACTACAGCTGTTCTGTGAATAACACAGAGGTTTGTTAGAGAACAATAGTGATGAAACAGCATCATGAAAACCAAGGGACACACCAGACAGGTCAGGGATAAAGTTCTGGAGAAGTGTAAAGCAGGATTAGGTTATAAGAAAATATCATTTTTGTTCCATCTCTGCAAATCCCTGCTGGCCGTCTTCAGGGTAGAAAGGAAGAAGAAAAAACAAAACCTCTGTGGCACTTCCCCAAGAAGTGGATTCTGGATAGGCAAGTGTAAATTGTTAAAACAATCAAAGGGAACCCGCGCTGCCTTCTTTAGTGGAACAGAGTATAATCTACAGTACACTGAGTAACACTCCTTGGAGTGTGCCGCTGCAGGTTTATAATAGGGAAAAATGCCTAAACCCTAAAAAAGTGAGTAAAATCAAAAAACAATATAATAAACCGCGCTGGCTATCCAGTGTAAATCTACAGGTTTTGTACCTAGAACAGGGTATATATACTATTAACTTGCCTTACTACCGCTGGCTGTGGCCAGCGATAGCAAGGCAAGTTAATAGTATATATAGCCTGTTCTAGGTACAAAACCTGTAGATTTACACTGGATAGCCAGCGCGGTTTATTATATTGTTTTTTAAGTGTAAATTGTTATTGTTTATTTTTAAGCATGCATTTTAAGAGTGAATAGCCCTCTTCGTCAGGGCTGTCCCTGTGTTAAGATTGACAGTCTCTTTTCAATATCAATGCAATGTTTTCTGCATTATCATTTAACAAAGCTACCATCCACTACACCTCAGTACAATTCACTTCAGGAAGGAACAGGAAGCTCTGCCGTGGTTGGGCCAGGAATTGAAATTCACCTGTCATCAATTATATAGCTACCGCATTTGCGATACGTGTTCCGTGTACCGATACTCCAGAGCAGGATGCTGCAGGAGGTGTAGTGGATGGTAGCTTTCTCAAACTTTAATACAGCAAACTAGGGTTGCATCGGGTATTGAATTATTGATACCAAATCAATACTTTTGTATCAATACGATTCCGGGATTTGCCATTTTCTTGTTCCCTCAGCAGCACAGGGGAGAAGGAGTCACTCACCCCCTCCCCCCTGTGCTGCTGCTGCTGCCATCAGTGAGAGGAGAGAGGGGCGGAGGAGGGGAGGGACTGTGGCCACTGCGCCACCAATGATGATAACTAAACCATTAATACAAATACAGGAAGAGGGTGCCGGCGGCAGAATCACATAGCCGGCACCCGACCTCTAGGACAGGGCGCTGCGATCAGCGACAGTTAACCTCTTTAGGTGCCGCACCCGCCTTCTGTATTTGTATTAAGTTTAAATCACCCCCTTTCCCAATTTTACATAAAATATATAAACAATAAATAAATAAACATATTACATATCGCCACGTTCGAAAAGTCCAAACTATTAAAATATTAAAAATATCTCCTTTGCAGTGAATGCCGTAACAGGAAAAATAAAAACTGCGCGATTCGCCATTTTTTGTTACCTTGTCCCCCCAAAAAATAGGATAGGACTGTTTTATTATCGGCCGGACGTTCCATAAAATGCGAAATGCACACAACTTTTTTAGTGGCTTATTTTTTTTTGGGCTTGGTATTGAATGGTATCAAGTATCGCAATACTCTTTTACGGTATCGAAATCGAATCCAAATTTTGGTATCGTGACAACCCTACAGAAAACATTGCATTGCTATTGAACAGAGACTTTCAATTTTAACACAGGGACATTTAAAACGCATAGCTGAAAATAAAGGATAACAATTTACACTTTCCTATCCACTTATTGAGGAGAGTGTCACAGAGGTTTTGTTTTTTCTTCTTCCTTTCTACCGCTAAGACTTGAAAATTGCTGTTCACATACCCTCTCCATCTATCTGACTGAGCTTGAACTATTTTGCAAAGAAGAATGGGCAAAAATGTCAGCCTCTAGATCTGCAAAGCTAGTAGAGACATACCCCAAAAGACTTGCAGCTGTAATTGCAACTAAAGGTGGTCCTACAAAGTACTGACACGGGGGGCTGAATTCAAATGCAAAACACACTTTCCAGATTTTTATTTATAAAAACTTTTGAAAACCATATATCATTTTCTTTTCACTTCACAAATACTTGCTATTTTGTCAGGGTTGCCAACCATCCAGAAATTTCCTGACAGACAAAAATAGGTGACTTTTTCCTGTGTCCTGGAAAAAAATAGTCCATGATTTTTTTGAGGCTGGTGGTACTTGAATGGATTAGTTTGGTGGTAATAATTATCATCATTTTCCGTCTCACAGTAAATGCTGGTGATGAGTTCTTATCCGTATATGGAGCTATAGACATGTATTACTTATAAGCATTATCATTCATTAAGGTTTTCCAATTTGTGCATAAAAAATGTTCACTGTCCGTGATTTTTTGATGTTGTCCAAAAAAAATAGAAATTCTGGTTGGCATCCCTGTACTTTGTGTTGGTCTATCACATAAAATCCCAATAAAATTGATTGTGGGTGTAACGTGAAAAAATGTGGAAAAGCGGTATGAATACTTTTTCAAGGCACTGTATATAAGCACTCTTACATATAAAACGACAAGGAAAAATCTAAGAGCCATGGGACAAACTTTTTTTCAGTTGGTGGAAACTGATAATGTTCTGCAGAAATCATGTCAAAGGGGTTTTGCGGCATTTACATATTGATGGGCAATCTGGGGTTCAGCTGTAATACCAACATCATCCGCTATCAAATGTATGGCGCTGTGCTTGGTAAGCTGCGAGTAGGCCGCAGCACTGAAAGGATCTCCGGTAAGCACCACATATGTGCTGTGCCCCAATTATGGAGGAACCTGAGGCATACGATGAAGTAGTAATGGGAACAAATGCTGCAGTAAAGATGTGTCTTGTCTGTTGTTTTATCCATAATTTGTAATAATAAACTTTACAAAAAAATGTACAATTTCTCTGTTTTGCGCCACGCTCGGCAAATGTACTCCATAGACCTAATTTGTTTGACACATTCATTTCTGAATAATACAGCAAATGCTTTACTGTAGGTGGTTTGTAAAATGAGCACAGCAGGCAGCCCTGCCTTACTCACAAGTTGTGTTCATCTGCCTGCTGTCCACAACTGAACTGAACGTGATAGCTTCAGCCTTACTGCGTGATAGGCTTCGGCTTTGTATGTGCCTGTCAGTGTCCAAGCTGTGATGTTAAGATGAACAGAAAATAGCCGCTACATCTTCAAATCAAAAGATAGGTTCTTCTATTTCTGTCTATAATCTGTTTACTTTAGGCTCCATTCACACGTGGTGTGTTGCGGACCCGCAAATTGTGGATCGGCAACACACCCGCCCGGCACTCCTATAGAAATGCCTATTCCCTTTCGTCCTAACCAGCAGCACAAGTGGGGTATTCGCCCCTGTGAAGCTGGTCAGGACAGGCGGAATTTTTGCTGAATAAAATTCTGCATCCCAAGTAATTAATTAATTAATTAACTCCCCCCTCCTTATATAGGCCGCCTTACACAGGGCTAGTTGCTTTTATTTTGTCCTGTGTGTTGGTCTGACAGGCATGACTCTATTCAGAGTCTCTCCCTTACTAGTTTGGAGAGAAATTTGCTAAATTTCTGCATGTTTATGTTGCCTTATGTTATAAACTTTCTTTTACAGGTTCAGGCAGAGGACGGCTGTCTCCTGCCTTGCTGGGAGCGTAAGTATGTGGATATCCTGGCTGTAGTAGCCGGTAAGTTAGACAGGGAAGTGCGCACAAGCGGAGCTGTGGAGCTCCCTTCCCCCTGTCCCCTCTCCGCTCCGCTCCTTCCGCCCTCCTCCTACCTCCTCTGTAGTCTGCAGCCGGCCCTGAGATCGCGTCTCAGCTCCGGTGTGTCGGACGCGAAACCGGAAGTGCGTCAATTCCGGTCCGCACTTAGATCGGCGCCGCTATAGAATACAGCTCAGATTGCTGTATTATGCTTGCAGAGCAAGGGGGAGGAGGGAATGTGGTTAAGTTCCAGCAAGAAACTTCTATTTTTATAAGTTAGTCCCGCAGTGTGGTGCCTGGACATTGCTAAAAAAAAAAAATTAAAAAAAAAGGGAGGAGGAGCTGTTGCTTCCTCCTCCCCCCGCCCTCCCCTTCCTGCTATATAAGGCCAGGTTGCTGGCTGGGTCAGTGTTGCACTCAGTTTCTTTGTTCAGCTGCCCTTGACAGTTGGCTGATCCAGTGTCCTACTCTGATCAGAAGGCTCAAGGTTGCTCAGAATTCTTAAAGTGATGACGTCACCTTCTCAGGGAAAAGCCGCCCACAAGCAGAAGCACCTGGCTTGTTCCAGTTGTGGCACCCCGTTACCGGATGCCTACGAATTTCATCGCTGTCCAGGCTGCCGCCCTAGGCCAGCCAATCCTGAGCCGACAGCATGGAGGTTCAGGCTGGCCTATGTATTCCCTCCAATTTCCATGATACCAAGGGTATTGATAAAGATCAAGCAAGACCAGACCTCAGTGATAGCCATCATTCCATTCTGGCCGAAGAGGTCTTGGTTCACCCAGCTCATGCAGATGAGTCAGGGCAATTATTGGAGACTTCCCCTAATACAGAACCTAGTGTACCAGAACACAGGTCCCTGTCTAGATCTGAGGAGGCTCAGTCTGACAGCCTGGAGACTGACCGGTCCCTTCTAGAAGCTAGAGGGCTTTCGGTGGAGGTCCTGAGAACAATCTCTCACTCCAGAGCGGATTCTACGAATCAGAAATATTCCCGCATATTCAAAATATTTATACGATGGTGCACGGATAGAGAGGTAGTTTCCTCAGATCCTCCTCTCTCTGAGATTCTTCAATTCCTGCAAGATGGTCTAGACAAGGGTCTAAGCCCATCTACATTGAGAGCTCACGTTGCTGCCTTGTCAGCATGCCTTGGTAAGCCAATTTCTCAGGACCCCCTAATTGAGAGGTTCCTTAAAGGTGCTCAGAGGCTTAGGCCCAGCATCCAGAGACCAATCCCTGAGTGCGAGCTGCCAGTGGTCCTAAGGGGGTTGTGCTCCCCCCCCCCCCTTCGAGCCTTTGGAACAGGTAGACTTAAAATACCTTTCCCTCAAGGTTACCTTTCTCTTGGCCATAACCTCAGCCAAGAGGGTTGGGGAGCTCCAGGCTCTGGGGGCAGCAGAACCATACTTAAGTTTTCTGCAGGACAAGGTCCTGTTAAGGTTTCTGCCTACCTTTCTACCAAAGGTTCCTTCGTTTGTGAACACCAACCAGATAATAACACTGCCGGTGTTTTCTCCTACCTCTAACACTCCTGAGGAGGAGAGATTACTTTCCTTGGACATCCCAAGAGTCCTTAGAATATATTTGAATAGAACAGAAGAGTTCAGGAGATCAGAAAATCTGCTGATTGCTTATTCGGGGAACAACAGAGGGCTCAAGGTTTCCAAGCCCACCTTGAGCAGATGGATTAAAGAGGCTATTAAGCTGGCGTTTACGTCCCAAGACTTACCACCGCCATCCTTCTTATCTGCCCATTCTACAAGGGCAGTTTCTACATCATATGCGGAAAGGAAACTAATCCCTTTAGAGCAAATTTGTGCGGCTGCCTCGTGGAGCACGCAAAACACCTTTATTTCCCATTACCGCCTGGAGAGTAGGCGTTCAGAGGGAACAGCCTTTGGACGGTCCGTGTTAAATGCTGCTCGTCCATAGGTCAGCTCTCTAACTCCTGTGGGATAATTCAGCTACTTAGTATTAGTCCTTTAGCCCTCCCAAAATTTGTGCGAGGTTCCTTGCTACTTCCCCACTTGTGCTGCTGGTTAGGACGAAAGGGAAGCGTCAATTTTGACTTAAATTTGTTTTCCCTTAGTCCTAACAGCAGCACACAAATATCCCTCCCTCTATGCTGTTATGATTACTTGTTAAAAAAGCAACTAGCCCTGTGTAGGGCGGCCTATATAAGGAGGGGGGAGTTAATTAATTAATTAATTACTTGGGATGCAGAATTTTATTCAGCAAAAATTCCGCCTGTCCTGACCAGCTTCACAGGGGCGAATACCCCACTTGTGCTGCTGTTAGGACTAAGGGAAAACAAATTTATGTCAAAATTGACGCTTCTTGTCCGCAAGCTGCTGACAAGAATAGGACATGTTCTATCTTTTGCGGAGCTGCGGAGCTGCGGAGCTGCGGATCTGAAGATCGGGGCCGTGCTCCGCAAATGCGGATGCGGACAGCACACTGTGTGCTGTCCGCATCCATTCCATCCCCATAGAAAATGAATGGGTCTGAAAATTGCGGAACGGATGCGGACCCATTTGCGGACGTGTGAATGGAGTCTTACTCTGTATTTTAGTGCATTAAGTGAGTGGTTCTCTGGCAGGTACCTGGCGGGGAGCAGCACCTTAGGCCCCTTTCACACGGGCGAGATTTCCGCGCGGGTGCAATGCGTGATGTGAACGCATTGCACCCGCACTGAATCCGGACCCATTCATTTCTATGGCGCTGTGCACATGAGCGTTGATTTTCACGCATCACTTCTGCGTTGCGTGTAAATCGCAGCATGCGATTTCCACGCAACGCAGGCCCCATAGCAGTGAATGGGGCTGCGTTAAAATCGCAAGCATCCGCAAGCAAGTGCGGATGCAGTGCGATTTTCACGCACAGTTGCTAGGAGACGATCGGGATGGGGACCCGATCATTGTATTATTTTCCCTTATAACATGGTTATAAGGGAAAATAATAGCATTCTGAATACAGAATGCATAGTACAATAGTGCTGGAGGGGTTAAAAATCAATAAAAAAATATTTAACTCACCTTAATCCACTTGCTCGCGCAGCCCGGCATCTCCTTCTGTCTCCTTTGCTGAACAGGACCTGTGGTGACGTCACTCTGGTCATCACATGATCCATCACCATGGTAAAAGATCATGTGATGGATCATGTGATGACCGGAGTGACGTCACCACAGGTCCTTTTCCTGCAATCAGCAAAGAAGGAGACAGAAGAGAAGCCGGGCTGCGCGATCAAGTGGACTAAGGGGAGTTTAATTTTTATTTTATTTTTTTAACCCCTCCAGCACTATTGTACTATGCATTAATGTTATAAGGGAAAATAATACAATCTACACAACCCCGATCCCAAACCTGAACTTCTGTAAAGAAGTCCGAGTTCGGGTTTGGGTACCAAACATGCCGATTTTTCTCACGCACGTGCAAAACGCATTACTATGTTTTGCACTCGCGCTGAAAAATCGTATTCCGCGCGGATGCCATGCGTGAGTTGAACGCATTGCACCCGCACTGAATACCGACCCATTCATTTCTATGGGGCAGTTCACATGAGCGGTGATTTTCACGCATCACTTGTGCGTTGCGTAAAAATCGCAGCATGCTCTATATTCTGCGTTTTTCACGTAACGCAGGCCCCATAGAAATGAATGGGGTTTGCATGAAAATCGCAAGCATCCGCAAGCAAGTGCGGATGCGGTGCGATTTTCACGCACGGTTGCTAGGAGACGATCGGGATGGAGACCCGATCATTATTATTTTCCCTTATAACATGGTTATAGGGGAAAATAATAGCATTCTGAATACAGAATGCATAGTAAAATAGCGCTGGAGGGGTTAAAAAAAATAATTTAACTCACCTTAATCCACTTGCTCGCACAGCCGGCATCTCCTTCTGTCTTCATCTTAGCTGTGTGGAGGAACAGGACCTGTGGTGACGTCACTCCGGTCATCACATGATCCATCACCATGGTAAAAGATCATGTGATGGATCATGTGATGACCGGAGTGACATCACCACAGGTCCTGTTCCTCCACACAGCTAAGATGAAGACAGACGAGAAGCCGGGCAGCACGAGCAAGTGGATTAAGGTGAGTTAAATTATTATATAATTTTTTTTAACCCCTCCAGCGCTATTTTACTTAACCATGTTTTAAGGGAAAATAATACAATATACACAACCCCGATCCCAAGCCCGAACTTCTGTGAAGAAGTTTGGGTGCCAAACATGCGTGATTTTTCTCACGCGAGTGCAAAACGCATTACAATGTTTTGCACTCGCGCTGAAAAATCGTGCGTGTTCCCGCAACGCACCCGCACATTTTCCCGCAACGCCCGTGTGAAAGGGGCCTTAGGCCAGACTCAGACAAGCGAGTTCAATGTGAGAAACACACTGCATGATCGGTATCTATAGAATTATGCCCCATTCACACGTCAGTGTTCGGTCAGTGATTCCCGTCAGTGATTGTAAGCCAAAACCAGGATTGGAGCCTCCACAGACATAAGGTATAAGGGAAAGATCTGCACCTGTTCTGTTTTAGAGCCGCACCTGGTTTTGGCTCAAAATCACTGATGGAAATCACTGACCGAACACTGACGTGTGAATGAGGCTTTACACTGATGGCATTATGTCAGAACAATTCAGTATATTCAAGGTCTGGCAGGGACACAGAGCATTATAAAACATTAAAATAACTTGCGATCTTGTGAGAGGAGCAGAGGTCAGAACGGGAAATCACATTTACACACACAATGCATTTCTCACAATAAACTCGCTCGTCTGATACTAGCCTAAGACCTCTTTCACACAAGCAAGTTTTCCTTCCAAATGTAATGAGTGTTGTGAACGGACATCATCTGGACTGAATCCTGACACATTCATTTTGTTGGCTACATGCACATGAGCACAAATGTGGAATTTGGTGCAGAAACGCATCAAAATCTGCACGGAAAATCTGCATAAGCTACACTGTCCCTTATGCCTTGAGGCAGGTTTACACCACATGATGATACAGCCGATTGTCGGGAAGGAACGTTTCCAGTCGGCTGCTTGTCAGTAAAGGAGACTGCTGTGTTTACATGCAGTGATCTCCTCCACAGTGTGAGGAGGAGTGATCGCTATTGCGATCCCTTGTCTCCATACAGAATCATTGTTTCTCGGCAGCAGATCGCTGTTCAGAAATGATAATTTACTTGCAAGCACTAGTGACCGTTTCAGCAAATGAACGAGTCTTTCGCTCTTTCATTGGGTGATGGACGGCACATTTAGATGGGCAGATTGTCGGGATTGACGGTTGTTCCTGATAATCTGCCCAAATATCGGCAGTCCAAATCCACCTTTATACCTCATGCACGCGACCTGTGCATCCGATGAACGCGACCTGTGCATCCGATGGACTGCACCGCAAAAAAGTAGTGCATGCACTACGTTTTTTGTGTTGCGGAGGCATGGGCAGAAAACCCAACCTACGGGCTTCCTATCCGTGCCTCCGTTCCGCATCTTCCAGATTGCAGACCCATTTAAGTGAATGGGTCTGCATCCGTGATACGATGTGCACACGGTCGGTGCCCGAATATATCGGAACCACTGTTTGTGGGCTGCAATACGGGCACGGTCTGGCAATAGCCGTGTGCATGAGGCCTTATGCCTCATTCACATGTCAGTGTTTTGGTCAGTGATTTCCATCAGTGATTGTGAGCCAAAGCCAGGAGCGGAGCCTCCACAGACATAAGGTATAAGGGAAAGATCTGCACCAGTTCTGGCTCACAATCACTGAACAAAACACTGAGCGAACACTGACGTGTGAATAGACCATAGGCCTCTATCACACGAGTGAGTTTTCCACATGAGTGAGTCTCTGGTGTGTGTAGTCAACTCATAGACTGAATCCTGACCCATTCATTTCAGCGATTTTGTGCACAGCATTGTTTTTCACACATTATCTCTAGGTTCAGGAAAAATCGCTGAATGTTCTATATTGTGTGTTTTTCACACAACTCTGGCTCCAAGGAAAATGAATGGGGCTTGCGTGAAAAACTGAAGTGATCCAGATGCAATCCATTTTTTTACTGATGATTGTTTGGATATGTAGACTATTATTCTTGGGGGGGTCATGTGCATGAGAAATGCATGCAATCTGGATACAATCCGGATGGAAAAAAACGCTAAACACTGAACGCAATGCCAGAAAAAACTGATTGAACTTGTGTGCAAAACCATCAGTTTTCTCCTGAACAGATCTTGACACAATCTGTATCGCTTGTGTGAAAGCGGTCTTGGGCCACAAGGGTCATCGCAGACTGGTTAACATAAGGTTAATTAGAAGCTGGCAGCTCTCGGGATTTGTGGGTTTTAGTTAATACCTGCAATCACCATCTTTTCTTAGAGCTGTTTATTGTCCCATTCCTCGGTTATTCTTCCTGGAAATGGATTTGTTGCTACACGTTCTGCCATTGTGACATACATAGAGAAAGGAGAACAGCCAGTTGACAATTTAGTAATATATTTCCAGGGAGAACATGAGACCTGGGCCAAACAATGTTGTAAGAAAAGGCTCTCCCGTATATCACCACTGAAGCAAACAGCCAGGACGGCTGCATTGTTCATCTTACTTATAGCTCCTGCTGGGCAAGAACTGGGACTGTAAAAGTCCCTACAGCCACGCAGCATGTAATTGGGTCATTCTGATTATACGTCAAGAAAATCAGTGCTATTCCCTAATATAATTGTCTAAGTGGATCATGATGGAGCTTAATTTTAATCACTTAAGGTCCCTTTACATGGTACATTACAGCAGGTGATTGTCGGAAAGGAAACATTCCTTCCCGGCAATCACCTGCTCATCAGCGTGGACTTACATGCAGTGATCCCCTCCACAGTACGGGGAGGAGTGATCACTAATGCCATCGCTCGTCACCATACTGTTTTTTTGCTGGCAGCAGAGCATGTTTATACAGCACAATCTGCTGCCAGCAAACAATAATTTCTGTCTCTGCGCAAATGATCTATTCCGCTTATTCATCGGATGATCAGCAGCACTTTAACACTGCCAGATAATCACTAACGAATCTGGTGGATTATCGACCCTTGTAAAAGGCCCTTTACACTCTGTATGACTCTTCACAGGACTATGCCATTTGAGACATCCATTTGTGTTAGAAGGGTCCCCTGATAAATTTATTGTAGGGTATTCGTCTGCTGGGACCCCTAGCAATCACTTGTAATCTTTGTAGGGAATATTTTTAGAGAAGTGTTTATTTTTGCTACACGCAACCTTAAAGGAGTATACCAGGATTTCATTAAGACCTATCCTCAGGATAGAGCATCCATATCTGATTAACCGCGGTCCAACACCCCTCACCTCCAGTGATCAGCTGTTCTGCAGTAGCTCCAGAACCAAAAGTCAGCACTGGACTTAGACGGCTCCGTGCATTAGGACACATGTACACAAATTTATTTTCTTTGCGTGTCTGTTCCGTTTTTTTTTTTTTTTTGCGGAACCATTCATTTCAATATGTCCACAAAAAAAATGAAAGTTACTTTGTGTGCATTCCGGTTCCGTATGTCCGCATGTCCGTTCCTCAAAAAAGTAGAACATGTCCTATTATTGTCCACATAACGGACAAGGATAGGACTGTTCTTCAATGGCCAAGCTGTTCCGTTCCACAAAATGCGAGATAAACACGGACGGCATCTGTATTTTTAGTGGACCTCAAAATAAATACTGTTGTGTGCATGAGCCCTTAGAGCAGTGCTGCAAAGCCAGTGTCAGCAGCGCTGCAATAACCAGCTCCATCCACTACACAATGGTCGGAGTGTACTTTAACATTGTCTAACACAAAGAACTTTGGATTCTGTGGCTGGAGGTACTTTAGGCGGTCACAGGATAAAAATATAACTGTCGGCCAGTACAGGCCCCAAAAATTAGCCAATAGGCGTTCACCTGACAGCGAAGAACTTTGGATTCTGTGGCTGGAGGTACATTAGGCATTCACAGGATAAAAATGGAACTGTCAGCCAGTACAGGCCCCAGAAATTAGCTAATAGGCATTTAACTGACAGCAAAGAACTTTGGATTCTGTGGCTGGAGGTACATTAGGCGGTCACAGGATAAATATGTAACTGTTGGCCAGTACAGGCCTCAAAAATTGGTGGCGGATATTTGTGGGCTGTCATGAGGAATTTCAATCAAACATTGTCGACTCGTCACGTGTTGAATTCCTCCGAGATTCATGCCTCATTCATTTTTAGAAATGTGAGGTAGTCCACACTGTCGTGAACTAGACGAGTGCGCTTATCGGCCACAATCCCCCCTGCTGCGCTAAACGTCCTTTCGGACAGGACACTGGACAAAGGGCAAGCCAAAAGTTCCATGGCAAGTTGTGCCAGCTCTGGCCACAGGTCAAGCCTGCACACCCAATAGTCCAGGGGTTCATCGCTTCTCAGAGCATCCACATCGGCCGTTAACCCGATGTAGTTGGACACCTGTCAGTCTAGGCGTTCCCTGAGGCTGGATCTTGAATGACGGCTGTCGATGGGTTGGCTGCAAGAATGATCTCATATCCTAATTGACCAACACATCTTCAAACCGCCCTCTTCTTCCATGCGCTGTTGGATTGGTACCCGCAACTGTTTCTCTGTGAGTGGAAATTCCTCTGCCAGCGCCCGCAAAAGCAGAATGCAGCATTTCTCGAAGCAAGGCCTGGAAGTGCTGCATTCTGACAGCCCTCTGTGATGGTCGTAACATTTCCGCCATTTTGTGTTTGTACTGGGGGTCTAAGTACGTTTCCACCCAGTACTGGTCCTTGCCCTTTATGCTTTTATACAGGGGTCCCTCTTCAAACACTGGAGCATGAAGGCCCCCATTTGCACTAAACTGGAAGCGGTGGAGTGGCCTGGCTCCTGCTCATCATCCAGGATAATTTCGTCCTCGTTCTCCTCCCCCCATCCACGGACAACACCAGGGATCACAGAAACGTTTAAAGCATGCTCTTCTTGCTCCTCCTCCGCCCCGGTACCATCCTCCTCTGACTCCTCTTCAGACTCCTGTTGTTGACTTGTCTCAGATGGAGTAGCCCTTCCTAGGATTTCATCCAGCATTGCGACTTCCTCATCTTCCTGCTCCTGCTCCTCGATGGCTTGATCAATGACACGACACAATGCACTCTCCTGAAATAAGGCATGAGGTACGATGTCACTGATGGCGCCCTGGCTGCGACTGACCAGTTTGGTTATCTCATCAAATGGCCGCAGAAGTCTGCATGCGTCGCGCATTAGCAGCCACTGGCGCAGTGAAAAAAAACAAGCTCCCAGAACCTGTCCTGCCGCAGAGTTCGTACAGGTAGTCATTAACTGCACGTTTCTGCTGGAGCAGCCTATCAAACATATACAAGGTGGAGTTCCATCTCGTCGGGCAGTCACAAATCAGACATCTGATGGGCAGGTTGTGTCGCCGCTGAATGTCAGCAAGGCGAGCCATGGCCGTGTAAGATCTTCTAAAATGGCCAAAGATTTTCATGGCCTGGCACAAGACGTCCTGGACCCCGGGGTAGTTGGCAACAAATCGCTGCACGACTAAGTTCAGGACGTGTGGCATGTTGCCCTGTTTCAGCGCGCTCAGCAGATTGGCACCGTTGTCGCACACCACTTTGCCAACTGTCAAATTGAGCAGGGTTAGCCACTGATCTGCCTGTGACCGCAAAGCTGAAAGGAGTGCAGGACCGGTGTGGCTCTTGGCTTCCAGGCACAACAGACGCAGCACAGCATGGCAACGTCTCATCTGGCACGTCGAATAGGTTCTGGGGATCTTGGGGGCGCAGCGGAAAAGGACGAGTCAGCCGAGGAGGAAAGAGAGAGGATGGAGTAGGAGGAGGAGAAGAAGAGGCAAGCCTGCATGCAATCCGTGGCGGTAACACCAAATCTACACGGGTGCCATGGGTTGCATGCTTGACGGCAAGTTATGTACCTTCCCTGCCCGTGTTTGGTAGACCACGTGTCTGTGGTCAGATGTATCTTGGCACCACCACTGTGTGCCAGAGATACACTCACTTGCCGCTGAACGTGGCCATATAGCTCTGGGATGCCCTTCTGGGAGAAATATTTCCTTCCGGGGACCTTCCGGTGTTCCAATGGCCACAAATTTTCTAAAGACCTCCGAGTCCACCAGTTTATATCTCAGTAGTTGGCGGGCTAGCAGTTCTGACAAGCCAGCGGTCAGCCGTTGGGCAAGAGGGTTATCCGGGTGCCTTCATCTTTTTTCGCTCGAACATTTGGGGCAAGGAAGCCTGCCTTTTGCCAGATGAACGCGACGACGGCATGATGGAAGGTGGAGTGGAGGATAACTGGGAGGAGAGAGGAGAAGGAGAAGAGGCAGGACGTGAGTGCCGGGAGTGTGGCTTTGTGGGTTCTGACGGTGTTGCTGTTCACTGTAAGTTCTGCCTGCTTCTCCTCCTTCTCCTCCCTATCTTCTGCTCTGTCTCTCACTCTGAACTCCCCTCCTCTTCCTCTCTTGTGGGCACCCACGTGACGTCCATTGACACGTCATCATCGGATTCGTCACCTACACTGACATTAGATATCTTGGAGCAGGCAGCAACAGCGGGGACCACCCTCCTTGGGCTGATCTGGGTACTGTTGTCAGACTGCTGGGTGGCGACCGTTGATACCTCCTCTTCCTGGTACGATGCCAAGAATGGCTGCGCATCGGTAAGGTCTTGGAATGTATGGGAAAATAATTCCTCTGACTCGATCGGAGGGGATATGGTGGTGGTGGTGTCTTTGGGGGTGGAAGCAACAGAGACATTTAAGAGGGTGCAGATAGAGAGGATGAGGAGGGTACAGAAGCGGGAGGCTGAGTGAGCCACTCAACCAAGTCTGGTGCGTCCTTTGACGTAATCGCACGCACCTTCTGCAACTTCCCACTTAGGCTCTTGCCTGGTGCACCTGCCCGACCCCTACCACCCCTGCGGAATGGCCTGCCTCTTCCTCTGCCTGTCATTTTCAAAATGACCCTGTGACAAAAGTCTCTAAAGAAGAGCAGTATTTGTGGAAGAAGGTATATCACACCCCTGCCTCAATCTGTTTTTTTGGGGGGCAACTGGTAAATCACACCAGTAGAAATTATTGGTTCCAATAGTGTTGTTCACTCTGTGTAGCTGCGGTAACACAGCAAAACCGCAGACAAATGCTGCACTACCTAAATGCACTATATAGCACGTATGTTATATAAAATCCCTGCTTCAATCAGTTTTTTGGGGGGCAACTGATAAATCACACCAGTAGAAATTATTTCTTCAAATAGTGTTTGTCACTCTGTGTAGATGCGGAGACGCAGCAATACCGCAGACAAATGCTGTGCTACCTAAATGCACTATATAGAAAGTATATTATTGGTATATAACACCCCTGCTTCAATCAGTTTTTTGGGGGGGCAACTGGTAAATCCCACCAGTAGAAATAATTTGTTCCAATAGCGTTTGTCACTTTGTGTAGCTGCAGTATCACAGCAGAACCGCACACAACTGCTGCACAATACAAATGCACTATAATATACTTTCTATGTTAGAAAGTATATTATAAGTATATTACACCCCTCAGTAAGTCACACCTATCGATAGCACACCTATACCAGTCCTTTGAAGGACTTTTGGTGTCTCTAACAGTCTGTCCCTGCTCCACACAGCAACCTCTCCCTACACTGGCAAAAGACTGAATGTAAAATGGCACCTAGATCAGGTTTATTTATAGGGTAGGGGGTATGTCCATGTGCTGAAACATCTCAATTGGCTGTCCTGTACTGCCTGATGGATGTGTCATGGGTCAAAGTTCTTCACAATGTAAAATAATATGGCGGGCGCGAATATCGCCATATGTTCGCATGTTCGGCGAAAGTTTGCTGCGAACTGACCGCCGGGCGAACCGCAAGACCATCTCTAGCAGCAATAATCCTCTTTGTACATGCAAAGGAGGTGATCGTGGGAGATGATTTTAGGTGCCATATGAAACGTGATCACCCAACAAACAAGCGTCTACTTGTTTGTCAGATGATTGTGGCCATCTTTACACGAAACTACCATTTCTACAAACATTCCTGATAATTGTCTTGATCTTCAGCCCATGTAAAAGTGTTCTTAGACTGTGCTTACCATGGCTCTGTCTCCATGCACATTGATGGACCCACTTGCCATCACTTAGTCCCGTCTCATCTGGAACACATAGCCTCTATTCTATTTTACCCAGTAAGAAAAATACCCAGATACTTCATTGTCTTAGCATTGAAGTCATTGTATTGAAACGTTAAGCGTTCATTAGCATGGATTTTGGTCTGGTGTGAACAGTGAGCAGATCCTTTGATGATTGTTCATTTTCTGTGCAATATTTAATAATGTACAGACACACGGTTGATACAAGAGCCCGTAGAGATAGCTCATTATAACATTGATTGTTTGAAGAGGGAGATATTATTCCAGCAGCTGAACTGAGCGGTAGCCAGTGCCCAGACCCATGAAGAAGCAGAAAATAAAATGGCTGTCAAAAATCAGTTTGACATTTGTTCCCTGTGGCATAGGCTTGCACAACGCTAAATAGTCACCCAGCCCAGGAACTACTGCGAAGGAAACCATCTGACTGCTGTTGTATGCAAGCAATATAAGGCAAGACTGAAGTATTACTGCAAGACTACTGATTGCTTTACCAGTGTCGACTGTCCCTCTGTCTTAACCTGCAAGACCTGGTAATTTGTGTTGTCGAAGTGACCTCCTAGCCACTCTGGAAATTGCTTTTCTGCTGCAAAAGATTGGAATCTGCTTTATTTAATTATTTATTTGATACGGTCCTGGCTTGATATGCACATTATCTATCTGGGAGGACTGTAGATCCTGGGAATGATAGCAACCCATTCTTTATCGTTTACCGTTTAGCACTTTTATTATGCTATTTTATATTTATTTTTCCAGGTAAGAAAGCAGTGCTGCAATTCATAGCTTGAATTCCCTTTGCCCTCCAAAGGCATATTGCCGGTCAGGCATTATTCCCAATTTACTTTTAACAGTAAAGAAGAGAATGGAAACCTTCCCTTTCTCTTTAGCAAATGTTCACATTCGCATTTTAGTAAGTAGTCGTCAGCCTGCGTTGTTCCTGTGTTTTTCCCACGAACGTATGGGCTCCGTGCTGCAGGCCATATACGGTGATTCACTCAAATGGTTCTGCAAATCCGGAGATGCGGTGCGGAACGGAATGGAAGCACGGAATGGAACCCCACGGAAGCACTACAGAGTGCTTCTGTGGTGTTTTGTTCCATGGTTCCATTCCACAAAAAGATAGAACTTGTTCTTTTTGCGGAACGGACAGATCGCGGACCCCATTCAAGTGATGCGGCTGATGCGCATGCGGCTGCCCCGTGGTCGGTGCCCGTGCATTGCAGACCGCAATTTGCGGTCCACAGCACGGGCACGGAGCCCTTACGTTCGTGTGAACAAGCCCTAAAGCAGTGGGTTGCAGCTGAATTTACCTCTGCTCCTATAAATTGCAGTTCACTAGCTTCTTGTAGATTGTAAGACTGACTCTTTTCACCCTGAAAGGAAGGTCACGCAACTCTCCTGATCACTAAGGTGTCTCCCTCGGGTATCCGATTAGCAGGCAGGAAGAGATCTCATTTAGAGAATATTGAAATGTGAAAAACAATGGAAAAAAAGAGTAAAAATTGGAGAAAGCATAAAAATATAAAATATGTCCTGTGGGCAGCAGTGGTAATGTCCTATGGGCATGTCCTGGAGCTCCTGCCTCTAAAGCCTCTTGCACACGAACGTATTTTCATTCCGTTTCCTTTCCGGATTTTTTGCGGACTGTATACAGAATCATTCATTTCAATGGGTCTGCAAAAAAAAGGGCAGGTACTCCGTGTGCATTCTGTTTCCGTATTTTCATATTTCCGTTCTACAAAAAAATAGAAAATGTCCTATTTTTGTCCGCATTACGGACAAGGATAGTACTGTTCTATTAGGGGCCAGCTGTTCCGTTCCGCAAAAGACGGAATGCACACGGATGTCATCCGTATTTTTTGTGGATCTGTTTTTTGTGGACCGCAAAATATATATGGTCGTGTGCAAGAGGCCTAAAAGGGAGATTCCCTGTCACCAGTTAGGGCAGATTATGGAAAAGTCTTAAAAGACAAAAAGTCATCATTGATAAAATTTGGCAGACGCCCCCGTCCTTGTTTAACAGGCACATTGCCATACATTTGAATGGGACTGAGTTGCAGCAGCCTGCAGAGCCACTTCCAAATGTACAGTGCTGTGCCTGATATACAATGGAAGGGACGTGTCAATCTTCACGTTGCATAAAGAACATGTTATTGAAATGGAAAGAAATCTGTTTAAATGCATTTTTTTTTTTCTTGAGTATTTGTAGTCTTTTATACTTAAAAACAATAGACTGGCACACCACAGGATTCCTAAAGACATTTTCCCGTAAATAATAATCTACAGTTTTCAAACCAGCACCTGGATCTGAGTACTTTTGTAATTGCATGTATTTAAAAATGTATTATGGCTATTGAGTTATTCAATCTGTATAGTGCCACCTGCTGTTTGCTCTTTTTCTAATTTCTCTGTCCTGAGATTGAAGCACATGCTCAGTTCCATCCTTCAACTTCCACCAGTGGTACCAGAAAGGACCCCCCCCCCCCCCTCACCTATAAAGGACATGCCCCCTAAAGCTGCCAGCTTGAAATAAATCTAGCAGAACAATTGGAGCAATGAATGGGGAGATCTCTGGATCCATGAGAGGTTCAGGGCTGCTTCTAGAAAGAGTCATGTGCTAGATTATGTCTGATTTTAACTTTTTACGTCAATCATGGGATACCCCTTTTAGGTGTCTGGAGTCTCTGGGTTACAATAGTCCAGCAGAAGACCTATTTGAAGTAGGCCAAGCTACTCCCACCAAACACTGACAATAGGATACTTGCTATATTTCTTACAGGCGATATATAATATGTAGACCTATCGGGGACATTTTTCTCCGTTTGCAATGCTTTGAATTTGACACACATGTAAGGCTGCATTAAAAAGAACGGATTCTATCACGGAGGCGTCTTCATTTTTCCTTGACATTCAGCTTTTCTATAAGGGTCATTATGGCGCATTACTGATTTTAATTTTAGGAGACGTGAACTCCAGAAGAATGGAACCTAATGATATTGTATGTAATATTTAGTGTGTACCAATTCTGTCCTAAAGATGGAAGAATAAAGGTGGATTTAGAGGGGTTGAGGAGAAGCTGATTGTCGGAAAGGAAGCGGAGATCACCTCCACAGTATAAGGGCAAGGATCACTTTTTCGATCGCCTGTCCTCATACATCTGCATTGTTTCTGGGCAGCAGATCACTGTTTAGACCGCACGACCTGCTGCTGAGAAACGATAATTGACTTGCAAGAACTAATGACAGTTGAACAAGCGTTTTGCTCGTTCATCGGGTGGTCAGCTGCACTTTTAGACCGGCAGATTGCCGGGAACGAGAGTTCGCAGGAACGTTTGTTCCCGATAATCTGCCCGAATATCGCCCTGCCTAAATCCACCTTTACACTGTGTTTAATTTACAGCAGTACTAATCATGTTAGTGCGGGAGGTCCCGCTCCTGACACTTTCTAGGTCTTTTAGAGACAATTGCGTATCTCTCTCTCCCTTTCAGGCTGGTCATCAGTATTATGCCAGGCTGTACCATCTCTCCTCCCTCCTGCCTGGGGCAGCAGCTGAGATGCCAGCAGTAGTTTCTGCGCTCTGCCTGCACCCTCCCCCTCTCTTCCTGAATCGCACAGCATTATGTCTCTTCCAGACCACCTTCTCTGCATCTTAATGCAGTAATATCAGATCAGAGCGAGCAGACCTATAACAATAAAGATGATGGCAGCTTGGAGAGGAAAAGAGGAAATACAATGTTAGAAAAAGATGTGTGTGGAGAAGGGAGATGAGGTGAAGTCTGAAGTGCTGAGAGATAATTAACCCATTACTACCCCCTCGGCATCTGTGTTCCCCTCTCGATTGTCTACGTTTCGGCACCGTCCTAGACGGCCTTGTTGACATATATTTACATAGGTAATCAGAGTCCCTGCTATGTGAAGCATCATTTTGCTCTCAGGACCGGAGCACACAGTTTGATCCACAGGTGAATGTCTGCCGATGAAATTCAGATGATTTATTTATGATCATGTATCCTCTTCACTGTCTGTTCTCCACTAGATCAATATTTTTTTTACCAAGGGTCTTTGGCTACCCCCTGTTTACTGCTGTATCCATACATTAGCCCCGTGTAGAATTACCTCATACGTATTCCAAAACCTCTTTCAAAATACATTTGTTAGTCTAAGTACAAATGCTGTTTTCTCATTCTGTACATAGGAACAAGTGCTTTATTATTTTTATTTGTTACATTGTCAATGTTTCAAAACATTCTCTGTATTTATTAACTTTTCATACAAAATCCAGTAGACAGTCTCTCCTGCTTCACACCCCCTTTCACTTACCCACTGCCTTCTAATGGACTGTCCATAAAGCGTACAAAAACATTATTACTTATATTTCTCTACTCATTCCTGAGGGTAGCCATACTGGCCCTAAGGAAACATCAATATTATAAATGATACTTGGTAGATGGGGGCCCTATTACATAACTGGCTGTCATCCAGTCTGAGGGTCTGATGTCATCTCCTCTAAGGGATGGTGGTAACGGAAGGGAAGATCCAGAGTGAGCAACCAGTGCCATGGGATGGACCGAGCCACCAGGATACCAGAGGCTCTAATGTAACTATGGGCCTTTCAATAAATGGGACCCCAGAGGTCCAATAGAAAACAAGCAGATTTGGGGTTGACTTTGGCTCCATTCAGTTTCTAATACTGTATATTTCTTTTAGGCTGGTTAAAAATAACCAATTCAGTCTTAATAATAATAAGTCCTTTGTGTGCAGTGATTTTAATCCACATTCCATTCACTTCTATGGGACTGATGGAACTCTGTCTATGCCAGTCCCATATAAGTGATTGGAGCCTTGGACCAACATATATACTTCTGCAGATAGAGGACTCCGGGACTTCTCGTTCTCAGGATCGTTGGACGACCACCAGTCGGACTTCTAGTGATGTGTTTTTTTCCCCCATTTATATATTATTGAGTTTTAAAGTATGTGAAACAGTGTATAAAGATCATAGCGGTCCTTACCTAGCCATTGTACAAAATAACAATATAGTAATCTGTTATTTATCAACTATCCTATGGTGGTGTAATACTGTTGAGAGGTTTGTGGATGAGAGTGATACTATAAGTTTAAATGGTATTCTAAAGTGAATGGACAACCGGTACAGTGACCAGCACATAGGGTAGCACCAGTATAGCAGGAATGGGAAACATATTTTCACTGCTACAGTATTTCTTACTTGCAGCGGATTTTCTAATAAATACATGATTTGCTAGCAGGTTGTCATTTATTAACACTTACATTTTCCAATATAGAAGTGAGAAGATTATCCATTGTAGAACTTTCTTAAAATTGCAGTACTTGTGGATGTGAGATGCTCTTTTATCTCTTGAATGCACTATTCCTGTTTCATTCTCACATTATCTTAAGGCTCAGACTTTTAGGATTGATCAGTCTGTGGTAATTAAGGGACACTGATGTATGTGTCCTAACTTAGGCTACTTTCACACCTGCGCTTTCCGCTATTGACATCTGTCATTGGATCTCAAAAGCGGAGGAAAATGATTCCTTTTTGTCCCCATTCCTTGTCAATGGGGACAAAACTGAACTGAAGGGAACAGAGTGCTCTGGTGCTCTCTGTTCCCTTCAGTTCAGTTTTGTCCCCATTGACAAAATGCATTCCGTTTCCTTGCGTTCCCATGACGCACACAAAAGCGCTGCAAGCAGGGTTTTTGAGTGCGTCATGGGATACTGATCAAGTCGGACATGAAAAAAAATCCATCGCCCATTGACTTACAATGGATTTAGTGATGGATCCGTCTTGTTCATTTGGGATATAATGCAACCAGATCCAATTGAAGGGATGTAGACGGTTGTATTATATACTGGATGCATTTTTGCTGAACGCATGATGGATTCAGCAACAAACGCAGATGTGAAAGTAGCCTTATGACATCAAATACCTTTGTACAGGTTAATTATTTAGATTACATCATATTTATTGCTGTGGTGAACTGTAAGACATTGTTCTCACTCCAGTTTTCTTCTGCACAAAAAAGCCCTTATGACTTGACAAGTTTTTTACTTTTATTTTTAAATGTTTAAAATTTAGTGAAAGGCCATATGTGAACAAAACCTTTTTTATAAGTTTCTTAGCAATTCCTTAATATGCAATGTGTTATATTAAAGGAAACCAGTCCTCATAGAGAGCAGCATAGTGTAGAGACAAACCCACAGTGGTCTGTCACTGCTGTGATAGTATTCAGTACTTTCAGAGCACTGACCTTCCTAGGGCTCATGCACACGACCGTATTTTATTTCTGTGTCCGTTCCGTTTTTTTTTCTGCCGAACCATTCATTTTAATGTGTCCACAAAAAACGGAAGTCACTCCATGTACATTCCATTTCCGTATGTCTGTTCCACAAAACAATAGAACGTGTTCTATTATTGTCTGCATTACGGACAAGGATAGGACTGTTCTACTAGGGGCCAGCTGTTCCGTTCTGCAAAATACGGAATGCACACGGATGTCATCCGTACTTTTTGCGGATCCGTGCTTTGTGGACCACAAAATACAGGTGTGCATGAGCCCTTGAGCTGATAACGTGCATCAGCACTGCGAGAGAGATGAGTCTGATTAAGCATGCTTCCACCGCCTCCAGATGATGATTGACAGTTTTGTATCTTGTTGTGCATAAGCAACAAAACAGTGAATCATTGACCAAGGGCGGGGCAATGTGTGGTGTTGGACTCATGTCTCTCAAAGTGCTGGTGTGTGCTGCAGACTTTCGCAGGTCATTACTCTTTCATTCTCCTGATGTCCTAAGACAGTGCGCCAAATATTCTCTACTCCCTTAATGAGTCAATCAGCTGCTATTGGTGAACATATAATTATATACACTGCGTGCAGAATTATTAGGCAAATGAGTATTTTGACCACATCATCCTCTTTATGCATGTTGTCTTACTCCAAGCTGTATAGGCTCGAAAGCCTACTACCAATTAAGCATATTAGGTGATGTGCATCTCTGTAATGAGAAGGGGTGTGGTCTAATGACATCAACACCCTATATCAGGTGTGCATAATTATTAGGCAACTTCCTTTCCTTTGGCAAAATGGGTCAAAAGAAGGACTTGACAGGCTCAGAAAAGTCAAAAATAGTGAGATATCTTGCAGAGGGATGCAGCACTCTTAAAATTGCAAAGTTTCTGAAGCGTGATCATCGAACAATCAAGCGTTTCATTCAAAATAGTCAACAGGGTCGCAAGAAGCGTGTGGAAAAACCAAGGCGCAAAATAACTGCCCATGAACTGAGAAAAGTCAAGCGTGCAGCTGCCAAGATGCCACTTGCCACCAGTTTGGCCATATTTCAGAGCTGCAACATCACTGGAGTGCCCAAAAGCACAAGGTGTGCAATACTCAGAGACATGGCCAAGGTAAGAAAGGCTGAAAGACGACCACCACTGAACAAGACACACAAGCTGAAACGTCAAGACTGGGCCAAGAAATATCTCAAGACTGATTTTTCTAAGGTTTTATGGACTGATGAAATGAGAGTGAGTCTTGATGGGCCAGATGGATGGGCCCGTGGCTGGATTGGTAAAGAGCAGAGAGCTCCAGTCCGACTCAGACGCCAGCAAGGTGGAGGTGGAGTACTGGTTTGGGCTGGTATCATCAAAGATGAGCTTGTGGGGCCTTTTCGGGTTGAGGATGGAGTCAAGCTCAACTCCCAGTCCTACTGCCAGTTTCTGGAAGACACCTTCTTCAAGCAGTGGTACAGGAATAAGTCTGCATCCTTCAAGAAAAACATGATTTTCATGCAGGACAATGCGTCCAAGTACTCCACAGCGTGACTGGCAAGAAAGGGTATAAAAGAAGAAAATCTAATGACATGGCCTCCTTGTTCACCTGATCTGAACCCCATTGAGAACCTGTGGTCCATCATCAAATGTGAGATTTACAAGGAGGGAAAACAGTACACCTCTCTGAACAGTGTCTGGGAGGCTGTGGTTGCTGCTGCACGCAATGTTGATGGTGAACAGATCAAAACACTGACAGAATCCATGGATGGCAGGCTTTTGAGTGTCCTTGCAAAGAAAGGTGGCTATATTGGTCACTGATTTGTTTTTGTTTTGTTTTTGAATGTCAGAAATGTATATTTGTGAATGTTGAGATGTTATATTGGTTTCACTGGTAAAAATAAATAATTGAAATGGGTATATATTTGTTTTTTGTTAAGTTGCCTAATAATTATGCACAGTAATAGTCACCTGCACACACAGATATCCCCCTAAAATAGCTAAAACTAAAAACAAACTAAAAACTGCTTCCAAAAATATTCAGCTTTGATATTAATGAGTTTTTTGGGTTCATTGAGAACATGGTTGTTGTTCAATAATAAAATTAATCCTCAAAAATACAACTTGCCTAATAATTCTGCACTCCCTGTATTAGGAAACTACATAAACACTTCAGCTCAAGTCAGCTCTAGTCTGGTGCCATCATTGAGGAAAGCATAGTGTAGAGACCGTCCTGCTGATTTCAGTGGTCTGTGTTGGCATTCAGTATTTAAAGAGGACCTTTCATACAATTTTAAGGGAGATATATACCTATACTTGCGGGGTACCACCCGCTGATGCTGCCACCCTGCTTGATTTTTTAAAATATGGGAGAAGGAGACGCCCATTGAGAAACACTCAGTCTCCTCCTCATTGCTCTGATGCTCAGTATTAGCATACTGAGCGGGAGAAATCCAGTGGGGCACAGCGGGGCATAAGAGGCATATTTTAAAAAATCAAGCAGGGTGGCAGCATCAGGGGGTGGTACCCCGCAAGTATAGGTATATACAGTATCTCCCTTAATAAAATCGCATGAAAGGTCCTCTTAAAATACTGAATGCCATCACAGACCACTGAAATCAGCGGGACGGTCTCTACACTATGCTTTCCTCAATGAGGGCACCAGACTAGAGCTGACTGGTTCCCTTTAATTCTCCCCGATTTCTTCTTGCTGTCATTTAGACATAGTATAGGCTTGGATAAAAATAAATTTACATTTCTCATTGGCCTTGACTCAATTCTGCTAATATGATAAGTGTTTATGTAGTTCGCTAATATATAATTATATGTTCACCAATAGCAGCTGATTGACTCATTAAGGGAGAAGAGAATATTTGGCGCACTGTCTTAGGACATCAGAATAATCAAGCTTCAGTTTCACCATATAAATACATCTTTGATTTCTGTAGAATATAGCACCATACAGCTGCTTACTCCTGCAACCTACACATAGACAAAATGAGTGAGTAGAAATGACCCCTTTTGAGCCCTGGTCTGCGTCAGCAGGGGAGACCTGAGAGCAGTTTATGTTGCTGTATGCTCTCATGGACCACATTTTGAACACCAAAGTATGGGGGGTGAAAAATGAACAGGACAAAGACATTAAAGAAATGTACAATTTACAGTTCTCAGTAGTCCTATAGAGCTTTTGTGCAGTTTATCTCAGCTCCCATGAGGTCCCCAACCACAAGACGGCTGAGTGCCACACGGGGCCACTGCCTTACTCAATGAAACAGATGTGAATAGAGTATTATACCGTCTGATTGTGTTGATGGTCTGGTACTGCAGGTATGGACACACACACTTATTGCTGACATCTGCTAGTATCAACTACTTTTTTTTATCAGTTACCCTTCCCAAGTTCAGTAGGGAAATAAGGCTGCAAAAACCAAAGTGTTGCTAATAAGTGACTTCTCAAATAGATAGCGTAATGATCAAGTTATACATGGAGGCAAGGTAAAGAGTGTGATTTTCTACACAAATATATATCACATTGATATTTTTTCTTTTAATCATAGCACCGATGCATCTTGTCACTTGTCGCAGCACAGAGCGTCACAGCCAGGGAGGCATATTTTAAAAAATCAAGCAGGGATGCAGCATCAGCGGGTGGTACCCCGCAAACAGTAGATTTCGTTTTTCCTGCCTCTGTGGTTCCCCACCAGCATTACATTGTGGAGATAACATTATAGTTACAAAACCTTACAGCAAGGTCTGAGTCCCTTTGTAGATTGAATCATGCTGCATGAATCGTATATTTAGAGGAAGGGATGCTTTAAAGGGAGCCTGTCACATGTTTAAGCCATTAAAGGGGTTGTCTGCTATAGATGACCTATCCCGAGGATAGGTCATCAATGTCTGATCAAGTCAATGGGATAGAGCAGTTTACCCTTCATTGCTGCTTTGCTGTCAATGGCTTGCAGTTGAACAATGAGGAGGGAGCAGTGCTCTAGGATAGGATAGGTCATCCATGCTGGAAAACTGGGTAACTCCTTTAAGGCTGTGGTAGAACTGGTAGAGCTCCGTACACTGTATAGTGGTTGGGAAATATGCTGCAAACTCATGAGACTGATCTTGCAATACACCTGACCACTACATAGTGTACTTAGCTGTGCTAGGCCCCGAGCACTGCAGCACTCTATAATTAGGATAGATCATCAATACTTAAATTCCAGGAAAACCCCTTTTAGCCAGCTCATGATGCTGTGATGCTTGTTGAAACTGGCCATTTTACTATGAGTGAGAAAAACCTATGAATAAGTCAGCTATGCCAGGAGTCATATAGGCTCTTCCGGCATGCACAGTGAAGCAAGATTTACCGTCCCTGGCTTCAGCTGAACAATGCGCATGCTCAGGGTCCAAAGTGGGATAATGAAAACTGTCCTGAGACTGCAAATGAGTCATGCAAGCCAACTGCAAAGCCTCTCGGGATGTGGCACATGCTCTGTGTGCAGTTGAAGCCGAGGCCTTTACACCTTCTTTTACTGTGCACTACTAGTAGCACTGATGTAAAACATGGTAGGGATGTCAGTAACGTATGAATGGGCATTTTAAAAGCTAGGAGACTGCCTAGCAGTGAGCTCGGTGAAATCACCGGCACTAATGGGCCGGTAGTTAGCGCTGCCCTAGCCGGTAAAACGGCTAAGCCAGCGCTAAAGCCTGCCCATTAGAGCGGGTGATGTCACCAGCAACACTGCTAGGTGGAAACCTTTGCCTAGAAGTGTACCAAAGTAAACAAAAAAGCCCTTTCCCTGCGCGATACAGCACAGGGCAAGGGAGAGCATTGGAGCATGAAATGCTTTGATGCTCATCTGAGGGGGGGCCGGAGGGGTGAAAATGGGGATATGTATGGGTTCAGCTCTGAAGCCGGACAACCCCTTTCAGGTAGTAGCACAATGCTGGTACAATGCAGAATTAAAGTCTTGCCGCTATTCAGTGCAGTGATGCTGAGGAGGATTTTATCTTGTAGGACGGTTCTCCTGGGGAGATTAGTTGAGAAATGCTGTATTTGGTTCTGGCAGGGACAAAGCTGCCCTCACCTCCAAGCCTATGATGCTCTAGAAATGGCTGTACTCTCCATCTGCCAACAGTAAACATCAGCAAAAGTCAAGAAGATGATAAGTATTTTGAGTCAAAGACCTCAGTGTCATTGGTATTTAAAATACCCAGCACAGACATACCACAACCCCCTGAGGAGCAGAGCAGGAGATGGGAGTGGTAGTGGCTCTGGCTGCAATAATTATTTACATGGGCAATCCTCACAACAATACTCCCTAGGGCTAAGGCAGTGATAGGAGGGTGCATCCTTTCTTCCCTCGGGGTACACCCTAATGTTTGGGCTTCTTCCTTATGGTAGTTGGGGTGCTTTGGTGCAGTGGCCGACAGATGTTGCTGGTGTCAGTAACCAGGCCAGTTGTAGAAGATAAACATCTTTCTTGGATCATTTTCTTGCTCACGTGTTGACATAGAAATTTTTATTCCGCTCTTAATCATTTCTATAACTCTTTCTTTCTGCACAGTGGCCTCCAGCCCACCCTGTCTGATCAAAAATATCAGTTTGTTTTGCAGTAAATCTAAGCTTAGTGGTGTTTGATGAATTCACATTTGCAATGTAGATTTCCTGGCAGCAGGAGCTAGAAATCCAGCCAATTTTTGTCAAGTTTCGGTAAAATGGTTTGCAGTCTTGTGTTGTTAAACAGGCCTGTTCCGGAAGCACAGGAATATGTTATGTTAACCTGGTCCTATAATAATGACGAACAGTATCCCAAACGCACATTATAAGAGGGTGGAACCACAGACAGGGTGATAAATCACAGTTAAGTATGGCTGATTTGTAATAGTGTAGGATGTGCACATTTCCTATATATTTTATAGAATTTCAGATAAAATTATAACATTACAAAAAAAGGAGGCAGAAATTTGATGAAATGGCACCCACGGAATCCAGAGGGTCAGGGCCTTTCATAACCAAGTTATAATAATGAAACAATGTTTGTATCCTTTACCAAGAAATAACCTTCCATTATACAGTATATAGGCATCTTGTATCATTTCATATAGGACAGATGTAGCAGAGTCAAAGTGTGATGTCCAGACTCCATATACATACTTATACACGATTTTTAGTGGCTGATTGTTTATATGCAGTACTACTGTATGAGTATTACAAATTATAGGTTTTGCCTGCGGTAATAAAAACCACTGACGAAAGGCAGGGATGACATTAAAATAACAAAAAAGTTATATATCACTGAGGGCAACTTCTAAAACTTCACCTTTATTCTACATATATAAGATAAAAATACTTGGTCCAAACAGGACCCTGATAACCATAGTACAAAAAGCTGTCAACAGAATGCACTGTTAGCAAAAATACAAACAATATTATGCGGGAAAGGACAGAAGATTTGGGCATATCTATCCCTATTCTTGCCCTTAAAGAGATTTCTCAGCCCAGAGATGCACCTTAAAGGTAGGTGCACTCTGTCCACATTCCTGGGCTAGCCTGTTCTTATACAGCCCTATCACTTTCTGACACGACATACAATGTCCAAAAAGTCGTCAATACAGTGGGCGGTTAGCAGAAAGACGGACAGTGTTATACGGATAAGGACAGAGAATCAGAATATATCTGTCCTTATTCTTGCCCTTAAAGAGACTGCTCAGCCCAGAGACGTTCCTAGGCTAACCTGTCCTTATACAGTCCTGATCAAAAGTTTAAGACCACTTGAAAAATGTCAAAAAATCATATTTAGCATGGCTGGATCTTAACAAGGTTCCAAGTAGAGCTTCAACATGCAACAAGAAGAAATGAGAGTGAGACAAAACATTTTTTGAGCATTCAATTTAATGAAAACAACGAATAAACTGAAACAGGCTGTATTTCAGCTGATCAAAAGTTTAGGACCACATGCCTTTAAAAGGCCAAATCTGTGCAAAGATGTGGATTCATTGTCATTTTCTGTCAGGTAGTCACACGTTGTGATGGCAAAGGCAAAAAAACTCTCCCTTTTTGAACGTGGTCGGGTTGTTGACTGCATAAGCAGGGTCTCTCACAGCGCGCCATCGCTGCTGAGGTGGGACGTAGTAAGACAGTCATTTGGAATTTCTTAAATTCTTAAAGGGTTTCTACCACCAGAAATACCGTTATGTAGCTGACTGATATAGCGATGCGCTAATGTCAGCACTACATAACAGTATGTTTCTAACATTAGTCCCTGCAGCCGTTTTTGTTAAAAAAGCACTTTTATTATATGCTAATGAGCCTCTAGGTGCTATGTGGGCGCAAAATCAGCACCTAGAGGCTCCGTCCACTCACCCATTATCCCGCCCAGGTCCAGTGTTGTGCCCGCCCAGCTCCTCTTGATTGATGGCACGGTCCGCCGCATCACTGCCGAAATCCCGCGCCTGCGCCGTTCACTTCTGTCTTCGGCGCAGGCGCAGTGAGTGAAGCCCGCTCTCCTGATGCCGGCTTCCTCACTGTGACGTAGTCGGCGCAGGCGCAGTGAGGAATCCGGCACCAGGATCGCATCATTCACTCACTGCGCCGAAGACAGAAGTGAACGGCGCAGGCGCGGGATTTCGGCAGAGATGCGGCGGACCGTGCCATCAATCAAGAGGAGCTGGGCGGGCACAACACTGGACCTGGGCGGGATAATGGGTGAGTGGACGGAGCCTCTAGGTGCTGATTTTACGCCCACATAGCACCTAGAGGCTCATTAGCATATAATAAAAGTGCTTTTTTAACAAAAACGGCTGCAGGGACTAACGTTAGAAACATACTGTTATGTAGTGCTGACATTAGCGCATCGCTATATCAGTCAGCTACATAACAGTATTTCTGGTGGTAGAAACCCTTTAAATGATCCTGAGGGTTATGGAACAAAAAAGTCAAGTGGAAGACCCAAAAAAATTTCAGCAGCACTGAGCCGGAGGATCCAATTGGCTGTCCGTCAAGACCCTGGACGATCCTCGACCCAAATTAAGGCCCTTACTGGTGCTGACTGCAGCCCCATAACCATGAGACGGCATCTGATACTGAAGGGCTTCAAAAACAAAAAACTTCTTAAAAGACCTCGTCTCCTTGAACGCCACAGAACTGCTCGTTTGGACTTTGCAAGAGAGCACCAAACATGGGACATTCAAAGGTGGAAGAAAGTTTTATTCTCTGATGAGAAAAAATGTAACCTTGATGGTCCTGATGGTTTCCAACGTTACTGCCATGACAAGCAGATCCCACCTGAGATGTTTTCTACGCGCCACAGTGGAGGGGGAGCGCCATAATGATCTGGGGTGCATTTTCCTTCAGTGGAACAATGGAGCTTCAGGAAGTGCAGGGGCGTCAAATGGCCGCTGGCTATGTCCAGATGTTGCAGAGAGCATTCCTCATGACTGAGGGCCCTCGTCTATGTGGTAACAACTGGGTTTTTCAACAGGACAACGCTACATTACACAATGCCCGCAGGACAAGGGACTTCTTCCAGGAGAATAACATCACTCTTTTGGCCCATCCTGCGTGTTCACATGATCTAAATCCAATTGAGAACATTTGGGGATGGATGACAAGGGAAGTTTACAAAAATGGACAACAGTTCCAGACAGTAGATGGCTTTTGTGCGGCCGTCTTCACCACTTGGAGAAATATTCCCACTCACCTCATGGAAACGCTTGCATCAAGCATGCCGAAACAAATTTTTGAAGTGATAAACAATAACGGCGGAGCTACTCATTACTGAGTTCATGTTTGGAAGTTGGATTTCTGTTTTGGGGGGGTTTCGTTTTTTTTTGGAGGTGTGGTCCTAAACTTTTGATCAGCTGAAAAACAGCCTGTTTCAGTTTATTCGTTGTTTTCATTAAATTGAATGCTCAAAAAATGTTTTGTCTCACTCCCATTTCTTCTTGTTGCATGTTGAAGCTCTACTTGGAACCTTGTTAAGATCCAGCCATGCTAAATATGATTTTTTACCATTTTTCAAGTGGTCTTAAACTTTTGATGAGGACTATATACAGGGAGTGCAGAATTATTAGGCAAGTTGTATTTTTGAGGATTAATTTTATTATTGAACCACAACCATGTTCTCAATGAACCCAAAAAACTCATTAATATCAAAGCTGAATATTTTTGGAAGTAGTTTTTAGTTTGTTTTTAGTTTTAGCTATTTTAGGGGGATATCTGTGTGTGCAGGTGACTATTACTGTGCATAATTATTAGGCAACTTAACAAAAAACAAATATATACCCATTTCAATTATTTATTTTTACCATTGAAACCAATATAACATCTCAACATTCACAAATATACATTTCTGACATTCAAAAACAAAACAAAAACAAATCAGTGACCAATATAGCCACCTTTCTTTGCAAGGACACTCAAAAGCCTGCCATCCATGGATTCTGCCAGTGTTTTGATCTGTTCACCATCAACATTGCGTGCAGCAGCAACCACAGCCTCCCAGACACTGTTCAGAGAGGTGTACTGTTTTCCCTCCTTGTAAATCTCACATTTGATGATGGACCACAGGTTCTCAATGGGGTTCAGATCAGGTGAACAAGGAGGCCATGTCATTAGATTTTCTTCTTTTATACCCTTTCTTGCCAGCCACGCTGTGGAGTACTTGGACGCGTGTGATGGAGCATTGTCCTGCATGAAAATCATGTTTTTCTTGAAGGATGCAGACTTCTTCCTGTACCACTGCTTGAAGAAGGTGTCTTCCAGAAACTGGCAGCAGGACTGGGAGTTGAGCTTGACTCCATCCTCAACCCGAAAAGGCCCCACAAGCTCATCTTTGATGATACCAGCCGAAACCAGTACTCCACCTCCATCTTGCTGGCGTCTGAGTCGGACTGGAGCTCTCTGACCTTTACCAATCCAGCCACGGGGCCATCCATCTGGCCCATCAAGACTCACTCTCATTTCATCAGTCCATAAAACCTTAGAAAAATCAGTCTTGAGATATTTCTTGGCCCAGTCTTGACATTTCAGCTTGTGTGTCTTGTTCAGTGGTGGTCCTCTTTCAGCCTTTCTTACCTTGGCCATGTCTGTGAGTATTGCACACCTTGTGCTTTTGGGCACTCCAGTGATGTTGCAGCTCTGAAATATGGCCAAACCGGTGGCAAGTGGCATCTTGGCAGCTGCACGCTTGACTTTTCTCAGTTCATGGGCAGTTATTTTGCGCCTTGGTTTTTCCACACGCTTCTTGCGACCCTGTTGACTATTTTGAATGAAACGCTTGATTGTTTGATGATCACGCTTCAGAAGCTTTGCAATTTTAAGAGTGCTGCATCCCTCTGCAAGATATCTCACTATTTTTGACTTTTCTGAGCCTGTCAAGTCCTTCTTTTGACCCATTTTGCCAAAGCAAAGGAAGTTGCCTAATAATTATGCACACCTAATATAGGGTGTTGATGTCATTAGACCACACCCCTTCTCATTACAGAGATGCACATCACCTAATATGCTTAATTGGTAGTAGGCTTTCGAGCCTATACAGCTTGGAGTAAGACAACATGCATAAAGAGGATGATGTGGTCAAAATACTCATTTGCCTAATAATTCTGCACGCAGTGTATAGCCCTATCACTTTCTGACACGAAATACAATGTCCCAATGCGTTTCCCATTACAGATAATCAAAGGTTCATCAGGGGACCAAAAGCATCAGTATGGTAATAGGTTGTAATATACAGAGTAAACATAAATAACCAATAAATCAAAACATTACTGGAGCACCCCAGACCAGAAAAACATCTGTGATGAGGTACGAGGCATTAGCCTCTAAATTGGAGTACTTATTCACAGTGTGTGGACACTTAAATACAGTGGGGGAAATAATTATTTGACCCCTCACTGATTTTGTAAGTTTGTCCAATGACAAAGAAATGAAAAGTCTCAGAACAGTATTATTTCAATGGTAGGTTTATTGTAACAGTGGCAGATAGCACATCAAAAGGAAAATCGAAAAAATAACTTTAAATAAAAGATAGCAACTGATTTGCATTTCATTGAGTGAAATAAGTATTTGAACCCTCTAACAAAAAAAGACTTAATACTTGGTGGAAAAACCCTGGTTTGCAAGCACAGAGGTCAAACGTTTCTTGTAATTGATGACCAAGTTTGCGCACATTTTAGGAGGAATGTTGGTCCACTCCTCTTTGCAGATCATCTCTAAATCCCTAAGGTTTCGAGGCTGTCTCTGTGCAACTCTGAGCTTGAGCTCCCTCCATAGGTTTTCGATTGGATTAAGGTCCGGAGACTGACTAGGCCACTCCATGACCTTAATGTGCTTCTTCTTGAGCCACTCCTTTGTTGCCTTTGCTGTATGTTTTGGGTCATTGTCGTGCTGGAACACCCATCCACGACCCATTTTCAGTTTCCTGGCAGAGGGAAGGAGGTTGTCGCTCAGGATTTCACGATACATGGCTCCGTCCATTTTCCCGTTTATGCGAATAAGTTGTCCTGTGCCCTTAGCAGAAAAACACCCCCAAAGCAAAATGTTTCCACCCCCATGCTTGACGGTGGGGACGGTGTTTTGGGGGTCATAGGCAGCATTTTTCTTCCTCCAAACACAGCGAGTTGAGTTAATGCCAAAGAGCTCTATTTTGGTCTCATCAGACCACAGCACCTTCTCCCAGTCACTCTCTGAATCATTCAGGTGTTCATTGGCAAACTTCAGACGGGCCTGCACATGTGCCTTCCTGAGCAGGGGGACCTTGCGAGCCCTGCAGGATTTTAATCCATTGCGGTGTAATGTGTTTCCAATGGTTTTCTTGGTGACTGTGGTCCCTGCTAATTTGAGGTCATTAACTAACTCCTCCCGTGTAGTTCTAGGATGCTTTTTCACCTTTCTCAGAACCATTGACACCCCACGAGGTGAGATCTTGCGTGGAGCCCCAGAGCGAGGTCGATTGATGGTCATTTTGTGCTCCTTCCATTTTCGAACAATCGCACCAACAGTTGTCACCTTCTCTCCCAGCTTCTTGCTAATGGTTTTGTAGCCCATTCCAGCCTTGTGCAGGTCTACAATTTTGTCTCTGACATCCTTGGACAGCTCTTTGGTCTTTCCCATGTTGGAGAGTTTGGAGTCTGCTTGATTGATTGATTCTGTGGACAGGTGTCTTTTATACAGGTGACTAGTTAAGACAGGTGTCCTTAATGAGGGTGACTAATTGAGTAGAAGTGTCTAACCACTCTGTGGGAGCCAGAACTCTTAATGGTTGGTAGGGGTTCAAATACTTATTTCACTCAATGAAATGCAAATCAGTTGCTATCTTTTATTTAAAGTTATTTTTTCGATTTTCCTTTTGATGTGCTATCTGCCACTGTTACAATAAACCTACCATTGAAATGATACTGTTCTGAGACTTTTCATTTCTTTGTCATTGGACAAACTTACAAAATCAGTGAGCGGTCAAATAATTATTTCCCCCACTGTACACTTGATATCAGTCCACCACATATTAGATAGTATTAACAACACTTTTTGACAATGCAAAGCAACTTAGCTGATACAGAAGGATAGCGTGTTAGTCCAGTCCTCTTTTTTTCCACACTTTTTTTGATACCTCCATCAAGAATGGACACAAGTTGTTGTCCGAAACAGCTTGTATATCACATAAAGGAGGGCCTCATTCACTTGGTGGTACAATTGTTCAGGTAGTGGGACTAATGCACACCCTTGAAAAATTATTGTTAATGGCCTGCTGGTGACCCTCAAAAACATTTGGAGCAAGGGCCTGCTGATCTGACCATCTAAAACCTTAGGGGCAAGGGCCTGCTGCCGCATTGGTGACTTTAGATAACCTCTCGGCAATTACACGTTCCCGTGACGGCGACGATCCATTTGGATGTCTGCCCTATCAACTTTCGATTTTCTTTTCTACATCTACCATGGTGATCACGGGTAACGGGGAATCAGGGTTCGATGCCGGAAAGGGAGCTTGAGAAAGGGATACCACATCCAAGGGAGGTCAATGGCTGAAATCTGATTGGCTGTTGTTGCCTTGCCCCTTTTATTTCCTAATTGTAAACCACCCAGAGAGGGTGGGTCAAGTTATTAAAGCAGAAGAATCCAAGGAAGGCATCAGGCGACCGGCAATTACCCACTCCCGACTCGGGGAGGTAGTGACGATAAATAACAATACAGCACTCCTAAGCGGCCCTGTTATTGGAATGAGTACACTTTCCGTTAACAAGGATCTATTGGAGGGCAACTCTGGTGCCAGCATCCAACTTGCTCCCGGCCTCCACAACGTTCAGCCAGTGTGCCATCATGGTGAGGATTGTGTTGACCAGACTCTTGGCTACTGAGACTGGACTTGTAGGTGAGGGCCTGCTGCCGCTTTGTTGACTCTAGATAACTTCTAGGCGATCGCACGTCCCTGTTACGGCAATGATCCATTTGGATGTCTGCCCTATCAACTTTGGAGCAATTTTTCAACAAGGACCTTCTGGTATAGCACCGTTTTGCTTGTCCTTTCCACCAGAGGAATGAGAGATGAGAAGTTACTGTATATTTGTAGCGGGGGTCGAGAAGGGTGAACAACCAGTAATCTGTGTTATCTAAAATGCGTATAGCGCGCGGGTCGTGGGAAAGGCAGCCTAACATGAGGTCAGCCATGTGTGCCAGAGTACCAACAGGTGAGGGCCTGCAGGTGAGCTGACCCTGTAAAACATTGTATGCAAGGGCCTGCAGTTGAGCTGACCCTGTAAAACATTATATGCGAGGGCCTGCAGGTGAGATGACCCTGTAAAACATTATATGCGAGGGCCTGCAGATGAGCTGACCCTGTAAAACATTATATGCGAGGGCCTGCAGTTGAGCTGACCCTGTAAAACATTATATGTGAGAGCCTGCAGATGAGCTGACCCTGTAAAACATTATATGCGAAGGCCTGCAGTTGAGCTGACCCTGTAAAACATTATATACGAGGGCTTTCAGTTAAGCTGACCCTGTAAAAGATATTAGGTAAGGGCCTGCAGGTGACCTGGCCCTGTAAAACATTATATGCGAGGGCCTGCAGTTGAGCTAACCCTGTAAAACATTATATGCGAGCGCCTGCAGTTGAGCTGACCCTGTAAAACATTATATGTGGGGGCCTGCTGCTGAGCTGACCCTCTAAAACATTAGGGGCGAGGGCCTGCTGGTGAGCTGACGCTCTAAAACATTATATGCGAGTGCCTGCTGGTGAGCTGACGCTCTAAAACATTATATGCGAGTGCCTGCTGGTGAGCGGACGCTATAAAACATCATATGCGAGTGCATGCTGTTCAAATGACGCTCTAAAACATTATATGCAAGTGCAGACTGTACAGCTGACGCTCTAAACATTATTTTCAAGTGCATGTTGTTCAGCTGATGCTCTAAAACATTATTTGCGAGTGCCTTCAGGTGAGCTGACGCTCTAATACATTATATGCGAGTGCATGCTGTTCAGCTTACCCTATAAAAAAAATTGAGTTGAGGGCCTGCAGTTAAGCTGACCCTATTAAAAAAATTAGAATGGAGGGAATATATACAATCTGGATGAGGAGGAGGAGAAAACAAGATTCAACCATATACTCTTTTTTTGTGGTGGAAAATGTGCATGGGAATACACTACAGTAGATTGAGTACATTATAAATGATAGATTGAAATTGCCTTTATGTTCATCATCAGCTTAGCTCTCCTCTAGTGGAGTTAAAAATTCAGGGGCAATCCAGGCCTTGTTCATTTTTATCTGAGTCAACCTGTCAGCATTGCCAGTCGACAAGCAGATGCGCTTCTCTGTTATAATGCCACCAGCAGCACTAAATACACGCTCAGACAAAACGCTAGAGGCAGGGCAGGCCAGCACCTCCAAGTCGTAGAGCGCAAGTTCGTGCCCCGTGTCTAGCTTGGACACCCAGTAGTTGTTAGGCACTAAGGGATCATTTAGGACGCTGAAACAGTCTGCTATGTATTCCTTCACCATCTGCCCAAACTTTTCCCTCCTTGTACCACTAGACCACGCTTCAGGGTAAGGTTGCTGGCGGGGTGTCATCAAAGTGTCCCATGGCTTGGAGAGTGTTGCCATGTCTTTGTTGGAACTGCTGTGTGTTCCCCTTGTCTCCCTTCCTCGGTTGCCTAAGGAAGTACAGACTCTGCCGGCCGCGTTGTCAGATGGAAAATTTTGGAGCAATCTCTCAACAAGTACCTTCTGGTATTGCACTGTTTTACTCGTCCTTTCCACCACAGGAATTAGAGATGAGAAGTTCTCTTTGTAGCAGGGGTCGAGAAGGGTGAACACCCAGTTATTCGTGTTATCTAAAATGCGTATAACGCGAGGGTCGTGGGAAAGGCAGCCTAACATGAAGTCAGCCATGTGTGCCAGAGTACCAACAGGCAAGACGTCGATGTCGACATCAGGATGACTCTCCATCTCCTCTTCCTCCTCCTCTTCTGCCCATCCACGCTGAACAGATTGCATTAAAGTTCCATGGGTACTACCCTCTGTAGCAGAGGCAACTGTCTCCAGCTCCTCCTCCTCCTCTTCATGGTCCAATTCGCTCTGTGTAGACGAAATAAAAAAAAGTATACATATTAGATATCGCCGCATCCGTAATCACCTGCTGTATAAAAATATCACATGACCTAACCCCTCAGGTGAACACCGTAAAAAATACAATTAAAAACGGTGTCAAAAAGCCATTTTTTGTCACCTTACATCACAAAAAGTGTAATACCAAGCGATCAAAAAGTAATTCACACTCCAAAATTGTACCAATAAAACCGTCATCTCATCTGCAAAAAATGAGACCCTACATAAGACATTCGCCCAAAATTTTTTGAAAAAACTATGGCTTTTAGAACATGGAGACACTAAAAAAAACATTTTTTTCAAAAATGCTTTATTATGTAAAACTGAAACAAACAACCAAAAAAGGTAGTCATATTTGGCATTGTCGCATCCATAACAACCTGCTCTATAAAAATACCACATGATCTAACCTGTCAGATGAACATTGTAAATAAAAAATAAAAATGGTGCCAAAACAGCTATTTTTTGTTACCTTGCCTCAAAAAAGTGTAATATAGAGCGACCCAAAATCATATGTACCCTAAATTAGTAGCAACAAAACTGCGACCTTATCCTGTAGGTTCCAAAATGGGGTAATTTTTGGGAGTTTCTACTCTAGGGGTGCATCAGGGGGTTTTCAAATGTGACATGGTGTCACAGCCGTTACCTCTGGCTGTGACCTTCTGTCTTAGCTCTCGCTGCAGTTCTGTTCCTGTGTGTTGTTTGTGGTTCTTTATGGGTTAACTCCCCTGTGTGCCTATTAGGAGTTAATCCTCTCTGTCTGCTCCATGGGTGTGGCCTCTCTGCTGCACTGACGGAATCTGTATATTTGGCTGAGTTTCCCTTAGATCTGGTTCTGTTCTCTTGGTTTGTACTTTGTCTCCCATGCTGCTGACCCATGGGATCTGTGTCTGTTTATGTTCTGTGAGTTTGCCTTCTTGCTCATTGTCGTCCTTTCTCCTGTGTTTCTGTTATCAGGGTTGCCAGTTATGTTTGAGTTCCCCTGTGCGTATTATTATGTCTTTATTCCTCTGCCCTGATTTGTCTTGTCTGTCTTGTTTCGTACCTGTCTTCCCCTATTTCATATTCGTTCCTCCGTATGGAGGGTTCTGTCTCTGCGTTAGGGGTTATTCTGTTCAGCAAGCCCTTGCTGCAGCTTTCTTTTTTGCAGAGTGCCATGGGCAAGGCCATGCAGTTTACTACTGGTGGAGCAAGTTCTTCTCTGCTCATTGCCACTCCTGGTTCCTTGCGATGTACTCCTGCTTGTGTTATTAGTTGCCTTGTTTACATGTGCCTGTCTATGTTATGTTTGCCTATGTACGGCCGGTACCTTCTGGTACCTGTTGTCCGGTCGTTCCTGCTGTCACTGTCTAGTTCACGCTCTGAAGTGGACCCTGGCAACATCCTGCGGCAAAGCCTAACCCTACCATCTGGGGGCCTAGTGAATACCAGGAGTTTCTTAGTCATGCCCCTCTGGAGTATTACTAGACAGTGGCGCTGTAGGGGTTTTCTCCCACTGTGCTGACGGTACATAGAGTTCATGTTTTGTCTGTGTTGCCTTCCCTGGCCTTTTGTTTGTGCAATAAACTCTTGTGTGTCTGTACCTGATTTCCGTTTGTTTATTGCTTGACGACGAAGAGGTCTGTCGCTGGATCTCTAACTCGTGACACATGGCCCTCCAAAAACAATATGGCGTTCCTTTCCTTCTGCGCCCTGCCGTGTGCCCGTACAGCAGTTTATGATGGGGTGTTTCTGTAATCTACAAAATCAGGGTAATAAATATAGAATTTTGTTTGGCTGTTAACCCTTGCTTTGTTACAGGAAAAAATGGATTTAAATGGAAAATCTGCCAAAAAAGTGAAATTCTGAAATTTCATCTCCATTTTCCTTTAATTCTTGTGAAACACCTAAAGGGTTAACAAAGTTTGTAAAATCTGTTTTGAATACCTTGAGGGGTGTAGTTTCTAAAATGGGGTCATTTTTGGTGGTTTCTATTATGTAAGCCTCACAAAGTGACTTCAGACCTGAACTGGTCCTTAAAAAGTGGGTTTTGGAAATATTCTGAAAAATTTCAAGATTTGCTTCTAAACTTCTAAGCCTTTTAACGTCCCCAAAATGGCATTCACAAAATGATCCAAACATAAAGTAGACATATAGGGAATGTAAAGTAATAACTATTTTTGGAGGTATTGCTGTCTGTTATAAAAGTAGAGAAATTGAAATTTGCTAATTTTTCAAAATGTTTGGTAAATTTTGTATTTTTTTTATAAATAAAAATGAAATTTTTTGACTCAATTTTACCACTGTCATGAAGTACAATATGTGACGAGAAAACAATCTCAAAATGGCCTGGATAAAAAAAAAGCGTTTTAAAGTTATTACCACATAAAGTGACACATGTCAGATTTGCTAAAAATGGCCTGGTCCTGAAGGTAAAAACTAGCTTGGTCTTGAAGGGGTTAAGGGCAAGAATAAGGACAGATATATTATAATCCTCTGTCCTTATCCGCATAACACTGTTCGTTTTTCTGCTAACAGCCCACTGTATTGACAACTTTTTGGACATCGTATGTCGTGTCAGAAAGTGATAGGGCTGTATATGGACAGGCTAGACCAGGAATGTGGACAGAGTGCACCTACCTTTAGGCTGGGTTCACACTTGAGCGTTTTACAGCGCGTTTAAACGCGCTGTAAAACGCTCAACACATGAAAACCAATGCTTCCCTATGGCCCTGGTTCTCACTTGAGCGTTTTACAGCACGTTTGAACGCGCTGAAAAACGCCCTACGCTCAAACAAGTTCTTGAGCTTCTTTGGGGCGTTTTGACGCGCGTTTGTGGCCATAGGACACTGCAGTCAATCACACAAACGCGCGTCAAACGCGCGTTTACTATTGCAAAAAACGTGCATAAAAACGCGCGTTAAACGCGCATATCAAATACGCTCAGGTCTGAACCCAGCCTCAAGGTGCATCTCTGGGCTGAGAAGTCTCTTTAAGGGCAAGAATAGGGATAGATATATGCCCAAATCCTCTATCCTTACCCGCATAATATTGTTTGTATTTTTGCTAACCGTCCATTGTTTTGACAGCTTTTTGTACTATGGTTATCAGGGTCCTGTTTGGACCAAGTATTTTTATCTTATATATGTAGAATAAAGGTAATAGAAGTAAAAGAAGAAAGGAAATAATATAAAATAAAGTTTTAGAAGTTGCCCTCAGTGATATATGTTTGGAAATACAGTAGCAACTGTTTGCTGCAATATACTGGTACTAGTGATTGTGTTGTTTTCTCTATGGCTGGTTTTCTGTCAGGTACATTATATACAGAGGCACTTATTAGAGAAGCACAAGATATTTTTGTTCAGATAAGGAGCTACCTGGTTTGTCGAACTCAGTAATGTAATGTGCTTTTACTGACCTATATGACCGGTTTAAAAATAATATTAAATCATGGTGGGAAACAGTGATGAGCGGCAGGGGCAATATTCGAATTTGCGATATTTTGCGAATATTTGGGAAAATATTCGTCATATATTCGCGAATTCAAGAATTTGTGATCTCCAGTCATTATTTTCTTGATTGCGAAAATCAGCAATAATAAAAATTTGCGATACGAACATTCGCAATCAACACTACTCCTAAAGTCAAAGATATTGCAGCCTTCTCATTGGCCCACAAGCAAGAAGCAATGAGGGATCATGGGTACTGATGAAAAAAATCTAGAATATTTGCGATTACAAAGATGTAGCATTATATTATAGATATTCGCGAATTCTCGAAGTGCCAATATTCATGATAAAAATTTGCAATTAGAATATTCGCAATCAACACTAGTGGGAAATTAAATCACTGGAGAGTTATTTGGAACACAAAATAATCCCTAAGGGATTATATATCCCCATTTCTCCTGCCACATGTATACGGTCACCAGGTCTGTTGGCACAGTGGGAACAAGAACTAACTAACAGTTCCCTTAGACTTATGAGTAGTGTTGAGTGAGCATGATCGGCTCGAGCATCGCTATGCTCGGCACATGGCGGTACTCGGCCGAGTACCGCATGTGCTTGAGCGCCATGCTAGAGTCTCCTTCCCGCACGTTTCGCGGCTGCTAAGCAGCCAATAAATGTGCAGGTAAGTACTGCCATCACTATAATGCCAGTAGCCATGTTGGCTGCTGGCATTACAGTGATTGGCTTGCCATAACGTGTCATCGGGTGCTATATAGCACCCGATGACACGTGCTCGGATCAGTCATAGTCAGGGAGAGCAGAGGGTAGGAAAGTAAAGGCAGTGTAGGGAGTGAAATTCTCTGTTATTATTCGAAGAAAGCTTTTCAAAGACCCAAAAGTCCTTTTAAGGATTACTGTGTGTGTGTGTGTGTTTTAGAGCAGCAATATATTTTTACCTGCGCTAAATTGCTCAGTCTCAGGGACATCTGTGCTGAGAAAGGGACAGATAGTGCAGGGAGAGAAATTTGCGGTTTTTACTACCAAAAGCTTTTCAAAGACCCCATAGTCCTTTTAAGGACTACTGTGTGTGTGTTTGACAGCAGCAAGATATTTTATTTAAATACCCATTAGTGACATATACTGTACGTCATCCACAAACTGTGTCTTTTTGCGTAAATTCTAATAATCAGCGCCACATTTATTAAGTGTTCTTGCATTGCAAGACCACTTACTGTTATCTCACATATATATTCTTATTATTATAGCCAAATTTACCACCCTAACTCCTCCCACAGTTTATACACTACATAGGCAGTAATATACCAAAACATGCAGATTGTTCCCGATTGCTGTGCTATAACTTTGTGGAATGTTTCGCCGAATGGTTCACGAAATATCGGCATTTTTGTGGGAAAATTGGTCCCATAGGAATGAATGCCGGAATGTTGAAAACTAAAGTGGGAGCTGACAAAAGCTAGAGTGTGAGCTGAAAAATCAGGACATGATTTCTAAACTGCCACCACTCCCTAATTTTCAAGCGCAGCTACACAAATTTTATATCAAAACGTTTAGCTATCGCTGCTGCCACAAAAAAATGTCCATGACTAAGCCATAGTCCTGATAGTTTTCACAATATGACCATTTGTTTGCAACTCATGCCACCCATTGACATTCATTGAAACTCCACTCTAGCCACCTCAAATTTGAAGGGCAATTTCTAAACTGCGACTGTGCCCTCATTTTTAATATTTCAGAGACATACTATGCATCAAAATGTAGGTCTGTGTCTTGTGATTCTCACAATATAAAGCTAAATGTAGGATTTATAATTTTTAAACTACAACCGTTTGAAGATGGCAACCGCCAGTGAAGTGAGCAAGTTGGACCAGTTTGGTTTTAACTCTTCTCTGCCCTTGCTGTAGAGTGAGTTGCCATAGGAACCCAGGTGTGTGAGCAGCAGGCAGAGTGACAAAAGCTAGAGTGTGAGCTGAAAAATCAGGACATGATTTCTAAACTGCCACCACTCCCTAATTTTCAAGCGCAGCTACACAAATTTTATATCAAAACGTTTAGCTATCGCTGCTGCCACAAAAAAATGTCCATGACTAAGCCATAGTCCTGATAGTTTTCACAATATGACCATTTGTTTGCAACTCATGCCACCCATTGACATTCATTGAAACTCCACTCTAGCCACCTCAAATTTGAAGGGCAATTTCTAAACTGCGACTGTGCCCTCATTTTTAATATTTCAGAGACATACTATGCATCAAAATGTAGGTCTGTGTCTTGTGATTCTCACAATATAAAGCTAAATGTAGGATTTATAATTTTTAAACTACAACCGTTTGAAGATGGCAACCGCCAGTGAAGTGAGCAAGTTGGACCAGTTTGGTTTTAGCTCTTCTCTGCCCTTGCTGTAGAGTGAGTTGCCATAGGAACCCAGGTGTGTGAGCAGCAGGCAGAGTGACAAAAGCTAGAGTGTGAGCTGAAAAATCAGGACATGATTTCTAAACTGCCACCACTCCCTCATTTTCAAGCCCATCTACACAAATTGGCTGCTAATGTTTTTATAAATGTATGTTTTAATGTAACTTTGAAGCACTTTGGGCAACAACATTGCAATTAAATGTGCTATATAAATAAATAAAAGTTGAAATGCATTTCTCACTCTATCAAGCTTGCCATCTGCACTTTTTAAATTTGATCAATCAACTGGTTAGTGTAATGTTTACTATCTTTACTCACTCCAAACACTCCACACAGTTACTCTGCCCACTCCATAAAGTTACTCTACCCAGTCCAACCTTTCCAAAGTTACTCCAGCCACTCCAACCACACAACAGTTACTTAGCCACTCCACCCAGTTACTCCGCCCACTTCAGTTGTAGACTACTGATGAAGGCAAGAACAATTCACACAATTTCCCCAGAAATTGTAGCTTTTCTAGTTGTCTATAGTGTGCGTTTAATACACATCTGTGACATATACAGTACTCCATCCGAAAACAGTTTCTTTAGTCTAAATTCCAATAATCTGGGCCTAATCTAGTGTCCATAGTGTGTTGTTTTGTGTGACATATACAGTACGACATCCAGAAACTGTTTCTTTAGCGTAAATTTAAATAATCAGGGGCCTAATATAGTGTCCATATTCTGTGGCTTTCTGTGACATATACAGTACTCCATCTGAAAACTGTTTCTTTAGCATAAATTTAAATAATCAGGGGCCAGTCCTCATCTATTGTCTCTGTAGTGGATGCGTGTAATACATATCCGTTACATATACAGTACTCCATCCGAAAACTGTTTCTTTAGCGTAAATTCCAGTAATCTGGGCCTAATCTAGTGTCCATCGTGTGTTGTTTTCTGTGACATATACAGTACGCCATCTGAAAACTGTTTCTTTAGGGCAAATTTAGCTAATCTGGGCCTAATATAGTGTCCATATTCTGTGGCTTTCTGTGACATATACAGTACTCCATCTGAAAACTGTTTCTTTAGCATAAATTTAAATAATCAGGGGCCAGTCCTCATCTACTGTCTCTGTAGTGGGTGCGTGTAATACATATCCGTTACATATACAGTACTCCATCTGAAAACTGTTTCTTTAGCGTAAATTCCAAAAATCTTGGCGTAATCTAGTGTCCATAGTGTGTTGTTTTCTGTGAAATATACAGTATGCCATCCGAAAACTGTTTCTTTAGGGCAAATTCCAATAATCTGGACCTAATCTAGTGTCCATAGTGTGTGGTTTTCTGTGAAATATACAGTACGCCATCCGAAAACTGCTTCTTTAGCGTAAATTTAAATAATCTGGGCCTAATCTAGTGTCCATAGTGTGTTGTTTTCTGTGACATATACAGTACGCCATCCGAAAACTGTTTCTTTAGGGCAAATTTAGCTAATCTGGGCCTAATATAGTGTCCATATTCTGTGGGTTTCTGTGACATATACAGTACTCCATCCGAAAACAATTTCTTTAGCATAAATTTAAATATTCAGGGGCCAGTCCTCATCTACTGTCTCTGTAGTGTGTGCGTGTAATACACATCCGTGACATATACAGTACTCCATCCGAAAACTGTTTCTTTAGGGCAAATTTAACTAATCTGGGCATAATATAGTGCCCATATTCATTGGGTTTCTGTGACCGAAAACTGAGTTTGTATTGCAAATTCCAATAATCTGGTCCTAATCTAGTGTCCATAGTGTGTTGTTTTCTGTGACATATACAGTACACCATCCGAAAACTGGTTCTTTAGGGCAAATTTAACTAATCTGGGCCTAATATAGTGTCCATATTCTGTGGGGTTCTATGACAAATACTGTCTTGCATCCGAAAACTGTGTCTTTAGCGGACTGTAAAACAATCTGCACCACATCTAGTGACAAAACCATTAATATGAAGAAGGCGAGCACTAAGTGACGGGGAAGTGGGCGTGATGCTGATGGTGCACACAGAGGCCGTGGCCCTGGGAACAATGAAACTAATCCTGCTGCCAGTGCACTAGAAAAAATAATAATATCCACTGTACCCAGCTTCATGTCCAACTTAGCTGGGCGGCGCAGGACAACACTGTCCAAGTCGGACCAGTGCGAACAGTTAGTTGGCTTGCTGAAGATAATGCTTCCAGTCGGTTAAGCACCACCCTCTCTTCCACCAAGTCCAGTCTCTGTAGCCAAGAGTCTGGTCAGCCGAATCCTCTCTCTGATCATCCTTCCTCCCACACTCGGATATTCCGAGGAGCTCTTTCCAGTGCCACTATTACATTTGAACCTCATGCCCAGCACGCTTGAAGAGGGACCTAAGATATTGTGCCCTGATTCCCAACCTTTTGAGCCTTCACAGTCTCAAGAAGATGATGGTGGTAAACGGCAATCAATCGTTCACAAGGTGGATGATGATGAGACACAGTTGTCAATCACTGAGGTTGTAGTTAGGTCAAGTCAGGAGGATGAGCAGAGTGAGGAAGTGGAAGAGGAGGTCGCTTTTTTGATGAAAGTGCAGACGACAAAAGAGTGGTAGTTTGCAACCTGTGCCGTACCAAAATGAGCCGGGGCGTGAACTCTAGCAACCTCAACGCCACCAGCATGATCCGCCACATGGCATCCAATCCTCTTCACCTGTGTTACGCACTGCTGGCCAATCCCCTATCAAAAGCGCAGGCCCAGATGCCCCTCACCCTGGACCTTCACATGAACCATCAGCAACAACATCCACTTTCCTGTCCCAGAGCAGCGTCCAAATGTCCATAACACAGTCATTTGAACGCAAGCACAAATACCCACCCACAGGCCATAGCACTAAATGTGCAATTTTCCAAATTACTGGCCCTTGAAATGTTGCCATTTAGGCTTGTGGACACTGAGGCCTTCCGCGATCTGATGTTGGCGGCCGTCCCTGGGTACGCAGTCCCCAGCTGCCACTATTTTTTAAGGTGTGCCATGCCCGCCTTACACCAGCATGTGTCCCAGAACATCACCAGTGCCCTGACCAACGCAGTTATTAGGAAGGTCCACTTAACCACGGACACAAGGACAAGTCTGGTGGCCAGGGACGCTACATTTTACTGACCGCACACTGGGTGAATGTTGTGGAGGCCGGGAGTGAGTTGTACCCTGGGATGGCACAGGTGCTACCCACGCCCAGGATTGCGGGCCCTACATCCTTCAGGGTCTCCGCCAGCAGCTATGTTACTGGCTTTAACCCCTATTTCTCCTCTGCCGCCTCCTCCACTTCCACCTCCAGCAGCAGTCAGCCATCAGTCGCTAGCTGGAAGCAGTGTAGCACTGCTGTGGGTAAGCGTCAACAGGCCGTGCTGAAGTTGATCTGCTTAGGGGACAAACAGCACACCACAGCAGAGCTGTGGCAGGGTATAAGGTACCAGACCGAGCTGTGGCTCTCGCCACTCAACCTACAACCAGGCATGGTTGATTCTGACAATGGCCGTAACTTGGTGGCAGCTTTGGAGCTCGGCAATAGAGTTGAGCGAACCCGAACTGTAAAGTTCGGGTTCGTACCAAACTTTAGGGTTTTCGGCACACGGACCCGAACCCGAACATTTACATAAAAGTTCGGGTTCGGTGTTCGGCGATTTTTATGGCGCTTTTTGAAAGGCTGCACAGCAGCCAATCAACAAGCGTCATACTACTTGCCCCAAAAGGCCATCACAGCCATGCCTACTATTGGCATGGCTGTGAATGGCCAACTGCAGCATGTGACCCAGCCTCTATTTAACCGCCTCCGGACCGCCGAACGCAGGGACGCGTCCTGGAGGCAGTCAATTCATTCCTCCTGGACGCATATACGCGTCCTCTCGCGAGACGCGAGATTTCCTGTGAACGCTCGCACACAGGCGCGCACGTTCACAGGATCGGAAGGTGAGCGAGTGGATCTCCAGCCTGCCAGCGGCGATCGTTCGCTGGCATGCTGGAGATGCGATTTTTTTTAACCCCTAACAGGTATATTAGACGCTGTTTTGATAACAGCGTCTAATATACCTGCTACCTGGTCCTCTGATGGTCCCCCTTGCTTGGATCGACCACCAGAGGACACAGGTAGCTCAGTAATAAGTAGCACAAAACACCACTACACTACACCCCCCCTGTCACTTATTAACCCCTTATTAACCCCTGATCACCCCTGATCACCCCATATAGACTCCCTGATCACCCCCCTGTCATTGATCACCCCCCTGTAAGGCTCCATTCAGACGTCCATATGATTTTTACGGATCCACGGATACATGGATCGGATCCGCAAAACACGAACGGACATCTGAATGGAGCCTTACAGGGGGGTGATCAATGACGGGGGTGATCACCCCATATAGACTCCCTGATCACCCCCCTGTCATTGATCACCCCCCTGTAAGGCTCCATTCAGACGTCCATATGATTTTTACGGATCCACGGATACATGGATCGGATCCGCAAAACACATACGGACATCTGAATGGAGCCTTACAGGGGGGTGATCAATGAAAGGGGGGTGATCACCCCATATAGACTCCCTGATCACCCCCCTGTCATTGATCACCCCCCTGTCATTGATCACCCCCCTGTCATTGATCACCCCCCTGTAAGGCTCCATTCAGACGTCCATATGATTTTTACGGATCCACGGATACATGGATCGGATCCGCAAAACACATACGGATATCTGAATGGAGCCTTACAGGGGGGTGATCAATGACAGGGGGGTGATCACCCCATATAGACTCCCTGATCACCCCCCTGTCATTGATCACCCCCCTGTCATTGATCACCCCCCTGCAAGGCTCCATTCAGACATCCATATGATTTTTACGGATCCACGGATACATGGATCGGATCCGCAAAACACATACGGACATCTGAATGGAGCCTTACAGGGGGGTGATCAATGACAGGGGGGTGATCACCCCATATAGACTCCCTGATCACCCCCCTGTCATTGATCACCCCCCTGTAAGGCTCCATTCAGACGTCCATATGATTTTTACGGATCCACGGATACATGGATCGGATCCACAAAACACATACGGACATCTGAATGGAGCCTTACAGGGGGGTGATCAATGAAAGGGGGGTGATCACCCCATATAGACTCCCTGATCACCCCCCTGTCATTGATCACCCCCCTGTACGGCTCTAGTCAGACGTCCGTATGTTTTTTACGGATCCACGGATACATGGATCGGATCCGCAAAACACATACGGACATCTGAATGGAGCCTTACAGGGGGGTGATCAATGAAAGGGGGGTGATCACCCCATATAGACTCCCTGATCACCCCCCTGTCATTGATCACCCCCCTGTCATTGATCACCCCCCTGTAAGGCTCCATTCAGACGTCCATATGATTTTTACGGATCCACGGATACATGGATCGGATCCGCAAAACACATATGGACATCTGAATGGAGCCTTACAGGGGGGTGATCAATGAAAGGGGGGTGATCACCCCATATAGACTCCCTGATCACCCCCCGTCATTGATCACCCCCCTGTCATTGATCACCCCCCTGTCATTGATCACCCCCCTGTAAGGCTCCATTCAGACGTCCATATGATTTTTACGGATCCACGGATACATGGATCGGATCCGCAAAACACATACGGACATCTGAATGGAGCCTTACAGGGGGGTGATCAATGACAGGGGGGTGATCACCCCATATAGACTCCCTGATCACCCCCCTGTCATTGATCACCCCCCTGTCATTGATCACCCCCCTGTAAGGCTCCATTCAGACGTCCATATGATTTTTACGGATCCACGGATACATGGATCGGATCCGCAAAACACATACGGACATCTGAATGGAGCCTTACAGGGGGGTGATCAATGACAGGGGGGTGATCACCCCATATAGACTCCCTGATCACCCCCCTGTCATTGATCACCCCCCTGTAAGGCTCCATTCAGACGTCCATATGATTTTTACGGATCCACGGATACATGGATCGGATCCACAAAACACATACGGACATCTGAATGGAGCCTTACAGGGGGGTGATCAATGAAAGGGGGGTGATCACCCCATATAGACTCCCTGATCACCCCCCTGTCATTGATCACCCCCCTGTAAGGCTCTAGTCAGACGTCCGTATGTTTTTTACGGATCCACGGATACATGGATCGGATCCGCAAAACACATACGGACATCTGAATGGAGCCTTACAGGGGGGTGATCAATGAAAGGGGGGTGATCACCCCATATAGACTCCCTGATCACCCCCCTGTCATTGATCACCCCCCTGTCATTGATCACCCCCCTGTCAGGCTCCATTCAGACGTCCATATGATTTTTACGGATCCACGGATACGTGGATCGGATCCGCAAAACACATACGGAGATCTGAATGGAGCCTTACAGGGGGGTGATCAATGACAGGGGGGTGATTACCCCATATAGACTACCTGATCACCCCCCTGTCATTGATCACCCCCCTGTAAGGCTCTATTCAGACGTCCGTATGTGTTTTGCGGAACCGATCCACGTATCCGTGGATCCGTAAAAATCATATGGACGTCTGAATGGAGCCTTACAGGGGGGTGATCAATGACAGGGGGGGTGATCAATGACAGGGGGGTGTCATTTTACATAAACCAATGCTGGGTGAGAGAAATATCTCGGTCAAATGCCAACTTTGTATAAAAAAATGGGAAAAGTTGTCTTTTGCCGAGATATTTATCTCACCCAGCATGGGTATATGTAAAATGACACCCCAAAACACATTGCCCAACTTATGCTGAGTACGGCAATACCACATGTGTGACACTTTTCTGCAGCCGAGGTGGGCAAAGGGGCCCAAATTCCAAAGAGCACCTTTAGGATTTCACAGGTCATTTTTTACACATTTTGATTTCAAACTACTTACCACACATTAGGGGGGCCCCTAGAATGCCAGGGCAGTATAACTACCCCACAAGTGACCCCATTTTGGAAAGAAGACACCCCAAGGTATTCCGTGAGGGGCATAGTGAGTTCATAGAAGTTTTTATTTTTTGTCACAAGTTAGTGGAATATGAGACTTTGTAAGAAAAAAAAATAAAAATCATAATTTTCCGCTAACTTGTGACAAAAAATAAAAAGTTCTATGAACTCACTATGCCCATCAGCGAATACCTTACGGTGTCTACTTTCAGAAATGGGGTCATTTGTGGGGTGTTTGTACTGTCTGGCCATTGTAGAACCTCAGGAAACATGACAGGTGCTCAGAAAGTCAGAGCTGCTTCAAAAAGCAGAAATTCACATTTTTGTACCATAGTTTGTAAACGCTATAACTTTTACCCAAACCATTTTTTTTTTTTTACCCAAACATTTTTTTTTATCAAAGACATGTAGAACAATAAATTTAGAGAAAAATTTATATATGGATGTCGTTTTTTTTTGCAAAATTTTACAACTGAAAGTGAAAAATGTATTTTTTTTGCAAAAAAATTGTTAAATTTCGATTAATAACAAAAAAAGTAAAAATGTCAGCAGCAATGAAATACCACCAAATGAAAGCTCTATTAGTGAGAAGAAAAGGAGGTAAAATTCATTTGGGTGGTAAGTTGCATGACCGAGCAATAAACGGTCAAAATAGTGTAGGTCAGAAGTGTAAAAAATGGCCTGGTCATTAAGGGTGTTTAAGCTAAGGGGGCTGAAGTAGTTAAGCTGGAGTTACGTAGCGCTGCCCGTCACTCTGCTCAGATTAGTGTAGGGAGAGGCTGCAGCTGCTGTGAGGGAGAGATCAGGGAGAAATCTTATCAAGAACTGTTTTTTGTACTCAGCGATCTACAGCAAAAGTGTTTTGTGGGTGCAGTGCACAATTTTTTTAAGCCTGCACTGAGCCAACTACTGCTGAAAACAAACTTTTTTTCTTCAGTTAGTCAATATCAATACATGGTCGGCAGCCATTTTATGCAACGATAGTGCACCAGCACAGGCTATCTGCATGTCTGCAAGTCCAGAAATACAGCTTTGGCATACTGGGGTGAAAAAAGCCTCTGATATACTGCACATCTTGGATTAGACAAGCATAAGTGACTGTCACATTTAGGACAGAAATACAGCATTTTGGTTAGGGTGAAAAAACCCTCTAATATACTGCACATCTGGGATTAGACAAGCATAAGTGACTGTCACATTTAGGACAGAAATACAGCTTTTTGGTTAGGGTGAAAAACCCCTCTAATATACTGCACATCTGGGATTAGACAAGCATAAGTGACTGTCACAATTAGGGCAGAAATACAGCTTTTTGGTTAGGGTGAAAAAACCCTCTAATATACTGCACATCTGGGATTAGACAAGCATAAGTGACTGTTACATTCAGGACAGAAATACAGCTTTTTGGTTAGGGTGAAAAAAAACTCTAATATACTGCACATCTGGGATTAGACAAGCATACGTGACTGTCACATTTAGGACAAAAATACAGCTTTTTGGTTAGGGTGAAAAAACCCTCTAATATACTGCACATCTGGGATTAGACAAGCATAAGTGACTGTCACGTTTAGAACAGAAATACAGCTTTTTGGTTAGGGTGAAAAAACCCTCTAATATACTGCACATCTGGGATTAGACAAGCATAAGTGACTGTCACATTTAGGACAGAAATACAGCTATTTGGTTAGGGTGAAAAAAGCCTCTAATATATTGCACATCTGGGATTACACGTGCATAAGTGACTGTCACATTTAGGCCATAAATACGGCTTTGGCATACTGGGGTGAAAAAAGCCTCTGATATACTGCACATCTGGGATAAGACGTGCATAAGTGAGTGTCACATTTAGGCCACAAATACCGCTGTCTTATAGAGTTAAAAAAATAATAATTGTGCAATACCCTACATCAGGGTTTTTATTGGCGGTAAATTATTTTTAACAGACTTAACCACTTTTTACTTTGCTTTGTAAACACTAACTATGAGGAAAACATCTAATAAGGGACGCGGTCATGGTCGTGGTGGTGGTGTTGGTGGAGCCTCTGTTGCAAGGAGAGGACGTGGCCATTCTGCCACAGCTACACGTCCTACTGAACCTACTACCTCAGGTCCCAGTAGCCGCCAGAATCTACAGCGATATTTGGTGGGGCCTAATGCCGTTCTAAGGATGGTAAGGCCTGAGCAAGTACAGGCGCTAGTCAATTGGGTGGCCGACAGTGGATCCAGCACGTTCACATTATCTCCCACCCAGTCTTCTGCAGAAACCGCACAGGTGGCGCCTGAAACCCATGCCCATCAGTCTGTCACATCACCCCCTTGCACATCGGGGAACCTGTCTGAGCCTCAAGTCATGCAGCAGTCTCTTATGCTGTTTGAAGACTCTGCTGGCAGGGTTTCCCAAGGGTATCCACCTAACCCTTCCCCAGGGGTGGAAGACATAGAATGCACTGACGCACAACCACTTATGTTTCCTGATGAGGACATGGGAATACCACCTCAGCACGTCTCTGATGATGCCGAAACACAGGTGACAACTGCTGCGTCTTTCTGCAGTGTGCAGACCAAAAAGGAGGTCAGGGAGGAAGACTGGGTGGAAGACGATGCAGGGGACGATGAGGTCCTAGACCCCACATGGAAAGAAGGTCGTGCCACTGACTTTCAGAGTTCGGAGGAAGAAGCAGTGGTGAGACCAAGCCAACAGTGTAGCAAAAGAGGGAGCAGGTTGCAAAAGCAGAGCAGCCGTCGCCAAAACAGTTCGCCTGCTACTGGCCACCGTCACCAAGGACCAAGCACACCAAAGGCAGCTTCAAGGAGTTCCCTGGCATGGCACTTCTTCACACAATGTGCTGACGACAAGACCCGAGTGGTTTGCACGCTGTGCCATCAGAGCCTGAAGCGAGGCATTTACATTCTGAACCTTAGCACAACCTGCATGACCAGGCATCTACATGCGAGACACGGGCTGCAGTGGAGTAAGCACCTTCAATACCAAGAAAGGGCTCAGGCCCCTCCTGCTCCCTCTTCTGCTGCTGCCTCGGCCTCTTCCTCCGCCTCTGGAGGAACGTTGGCATCTGCCGCCCAGCAAACAGAGGATGTGCCACCAACAACACCACCTCCATCACCAAGCATCTCCACCTTGTCACACGGAAGCGTTTAGCTCTCCATCTCACAAACCTTTGAGAGAAAGCGTAAATTCCCACCTAGCCACCCTTGATCCCTGGCCCTGAATGCCAGCATTTCTAAACTGCTGGCCTTTGAAATGCTGTCATTCAGGCTGGTGGAAACGGACAGCTTCAAACAGCTCATGTCGCTTGCTGTCCCACAGTACGTCGTTCCCAGCCGCCACTACTTCTCCAGGAGAGTCGTGCCCTCCCTGCACAATCAAGTATCAGATAAAATCAAGTGTGCACTGGGAAATGCCATCTGTGGCAAGGTCCACCTAACCACAGATACGTGGACCTGCAAGCACGGCCAGGGACGCTGTATCTCCCTAACTGCACACTGGGTAAATGTAGTGGCGGCTGGGCCCCAGGCGGAGAGCTGTTTGGCGCACGTCCTTCCGCCGCCAAGGATCGCAGGGCATCATTCTTTGCCTCCTGTTGCCTCCTCTTCCTACTCGGCTTCCTCCTCCTCTTCTACCACCTCCTCATCCGGTCAGCGACAGACCTTCACCACCAACTTCAGCACAGCCAGGGGTAAACGTCAGCAGGCCGTTCTGAAACTAATGTGTTTGGGGGACAGGCCCCACACCGCGCAGGAGTTGTGGCAGGGTATAGAACAACAGACAGACGAGTGGTTGCTGCCAGTGAGCCTTAGGCTGGGTTCACACTTGAGCGTTTTACAGCGCGTTCAAACGCGCTGTAAAACGCTCAACACATGAAAACCAATGCTTCCCTATGGCCCTGGTTCTCACTTGAGCGTTTTACAGCGCTGAAAAACGCGCTGTAAAACGCCCTACGCTCAAACAAGTACTTGAGCTTCTTTGGGGCGTTTTGACGCGCGTTTGTGGCCATAGGACATTGCAGTCAATCAGACAAACGCGCGTCAAACGCGCGTTTACTATTGCAAAAAACGCGCGTCAAAAACGCGCGTCAAAAACGCGCGTTAAACGCGCATATCAAAGACGCTCAGGTCTGAACCCAGCCTTAAGCCCGGCCTGGTGGTGTGCGATAATGGGCGAAATCTCGTTGCAGCTCTGGGACTAGCCGGTTTGACGCACATGCCTTGCCTGGCGCATGTTCTGAATTTGGTGGTGCAGAAATTCATTCACAACTACCCCGACATGTCTGAGCTGCTGCATAAAGTGCGGGCCGTCTGTGCGCGCTTCCGGCGTTCTCATCCTGCCGCCGCTCGCCTGTCTGCTCTACAGCTTAACTTCGACCTTCCTGCTCACCGCCTCATATGCGACGTGCCCACCAGGTGGAACTCCACCTTGCACATGCTGGAGAGACTGTGCGAGCAGCAGCAGGCCATAGTGGAGTTTCAGCTGCAGCACACACGGGTGAGTCGCACTGCGGAACAGCACCACTTCACCACCAATGACTGGGCCTCCATGCGAGACCTGTGTGCCCTGTTGCGCTGTTTCGAGTACTCCACCAACATGGCCAGTGGCGATGATGCTGTTATCAGCGTTACAATACCACTTCTATGTCTCCTTGAGAAAACACTTAGGGTGATGATGGAAGAGGATGTGGCCCAGGAAGAGGGGTTATCTCTAACACTTTCAGGCCAGTCTTTTAGAAGTAGCTCAGAAAGAGGATTTTTGCAAAAGCAGAGGCCAGGTACAAATTTGGCCAGCCAGGGCCCACTACTGGAGGAGGATGAGGAGGATGAGGAGGAGGATGGGGATGAAGCATGTTCACAGCGGGGTGGCATCCAACGCAGCTCGGGCCCATCACTGGTGCGTGGCTGGGGGGATACGGAGGACACAGACGATACACCTCCCACAGAGGACAGCTTGTCCTTACCTCTGGGCAGCCTGGCACACATGAGCGACTACATGCTGCAGTGCCTGCGCAACGACAGCAGAGTTGCCCACATTTTAACGTGTGCAGACTACTGGGTGGCCACCCTACTGGATCCCCATTGCAAAGACAATTTGCCGTCCTTAATTCCCTCACTGGAGCGTGATCGGAAGATGCGCGACTACAGGCGCACGCTGGTAGACGCGCTCCTGAGAGCATTCCCGACTGACACGGGGGACAAGTGGAAGCACAAGGCGAAGGCAGGGGAGGAGGAAGAGGTCGCCAACGCAGCTGTTTCAGCGCCAGCACCTCAGAAGGCAGGGTTAGCATGGCCGACATGTGGAAAACCTTTGTCACCTCGCCGCAACAACCGGCCCCAACTGCTGATATGAAGCGTGTTAGCAGGAGGCAGCATTTGAACAACATGGTGGAACAGTACCTGTGCACACGACTACACGTACTGACTGATGGTTCGGCCCCATTCAACTTCTGGGTCTCCAAATTGTCCACATGGCCAGAGCTTGCCCTGCATGCCTTGGAGGTGCTGGCCTGCCCTGCAGCGAGTGTACTCTCTGAACGTGTATTTAGCACGGCAGGGGGCGTCATCACAGACAGACGCAGCCGCCTGTCCACAGCCAATGTGGACAAGCTCACGTTCATTAAAATGAACCAGGCCTGGATCCCACAAGACTTGTCTGTACCTTGTGCAGAATAGACATTTATACCACCATCAAACATACATTCTTGTACTCAAGTCAAGTGCAATGATTCTTTGTTTTCTTTTTTTTTAATTGTCCCAATATTTTGGAGGCTACCTACCCCAATAAAAAATTAAAAAAAAACATTGTTGGCTACCTCCTCCTCCTCGATTGCTGCCTCCACCTACAACACCACATTCACCGCCTCCTCAACCTCCGACTCCATATCCACCTCCTTCTCTGAGTTGCAGGTTAATAATTTTTAATTTTTAGTTATTTTATTTCATTTTAAGTTATTTCCCTATCCACATTTGTTTGCAGAGCAGTTGCCATGCTCTTAAGCACATTTTACTGCCTTTTACATACCTCTAGCCTTTTCAAGGACTATTTTAGAGCCATTTTAATTCAAAAAAGTGCCAATTTTAGTGCCTTAAATTGAAAAAAATCGTATTTTCAATTGTCGGGTGACATTTTACCATTTTTGGCGTATACAAACCCCTGCTGTGCCTGGGTGACAGGGGCCTAAATCTCTCAAAATCCTCTGTTCTATTGCTGGCTGACATAAACCCCCTTTTGCCGTGAATGAACCCCTGCTGTGCCTGGGTGACAGGGGCCTAAATCTCTCAAAATCCTCTGTTGTATTGCTGGGTGACAAGAACCCCCATTTGCCGTGAATGAACCCCTGCTGTGCCTGGGTGACAGGGGCCTAAATCTCTCAAAATCCTCTGTTCTATTGCTGGGTGACATGAACCCCCTTTTGCCGTGAATGAACCCCTGCTGTGCCTGGGTGACAGGGGCCTAAATCTCTTAAAATCTTCTGTTGTATTGCTGGGTGACATGAACCCCCTTTTGCTGTGAATGAACCCCTGCTGTGCCTGGGTGACAGGGGCCTAAATCTCTCAAAATCCTCTGTTGTATTGCTGGGTGACAAGAACCCCCTTTTGCCGTGAATGAACCCCTGCTGTGCCTGGGTGACAGGGGCCTAAATCTCTCAAAATCCTCTGTTATATTGCTGGGTGACAAGAACCCCCTTTTGCCGTGAATGAACCCCTGCTGTGCCTGGGTAACGGGCCTAAATTTCTCAAAATCCTCTGTTGTATTGCTGGGTGACAAGAACCCCCTTTTGTCGTGAATAAACCCCTGCTGTGACTGGGTGACAGGGGCCTAAATCTCTCAAAATCGTCTGTTCTATTGCTGGGTGACATGAACCCCCTTTTGCCGTGAATGAACCCCTGCTGTGCCTGGGTGACAGGGGCCTAAATCTCTCAAAATCCTCTGTTCTATTGCTGGGTGGCATGAACCCCCTTCTGCCGTGAATGAACCCCTGCTGTGCCTGGGTGACAGGGGCCTAAATCTCTCAAAATCGTTTGTTGTATTGCTGGGTGACAAGAACCCCCTTTTGCCGTGAATGAACCCCTGCTGTGCCTGGGTGACAGGGGCCTAAATCTCTCAAAATCCTCTGTTGTATTGCTGGGTGACATGAACCCCCTTTTGCCGTGAATAAACCCCTGCTGTGCCTGGGTGACAGGGGCCTAAATCTCTCAAAATTCTCTATTCTATTGCTGAGTGACATGAACCCCCTTTTGCCGTTAATGAACCCCTGCTGTGCCTGGGTGACAGGGGCCTAAATCTCTCAAAATCGTTTGTTGTATTGCTGGGTGACAAGAACCCCCTTTTGCCGTGAATGAACCCCTGCTGTGCCTGGGTGACAGGGGCCTAAATCTCTCAAAATCCTCTGTTATATTGCTGGGTGACATGAACCCCCTTTTGCCGTGAATGAACCCCTGCTGTGCCTGGGTGACAGGGGCCTAAATCTCTCAAAATCCTCTGTTGTATTGCTGGGTGACATGAACCCCCTTTTGCCGTGAATGAACCCCTGCTGTGCCTGGGTGACAGGGGCCTAAATCTCTCAAAATCCTGTTGTATTGCTGGGTGACATGAACCCCCTTTTGTCGTGAATGAACCCCTGCTGTGCCTGGGTGACAGGGGCCTAAATCTCTCAAAATCGTCTGTTGTATTGCTGGGTGACAAGAACCCCCTTTTGTCGTGAATAAACCCCTGCTGTGCCTGGGTGACAGGGGCCTAAATCTCTCAAAATCCTATGTTCTATTGATGGGTTACATGAACCCCCTTTTGCCGTGAATGAACCCCTGCTGTGCCTGGGTGACAGGGGCCTAAATCTCTCAAAATCCTCTGTTATATTGCTGGGTGACATGAACCCCCTTTTGCCGTGAATGAACCCCTGCTGTGCCTGGGTGACAGGGGCCTAAATCTCTCAAAATTTTCTGTTCTATTGCTGGGTGACATGAACCCCTTTTTGCCATGAATGAACCCCTGCTGTGCCTGGGTGACAGGGGCCTAAATCTCTCAAAATCGTTTGTTGTATTGCTGGGTGAGAAGAACCCCCTTTTGCCGTGAATGAACCCCTGCTGTGCCTGGGTGACAGGGGCCTAAATCTCTCAAAATCCTCTGTTGTATTGCTGGGTGACAAGAACCCCCTTTTGCCGTGAATGAACCCCTGCTGTGCCTGGGTGACAGGGGCCTAAATCTCTCAAAATTCTCTATTCTATTGCTGGGTGACATGAACCCCCTTTTGCCGTTAATGAACCCCTGCTGTGCCTGGGTGACAGGGGCCTAAATCTCTCAAAATCGTTTGTTGTATTGCTGGGTGACATGAACCCCCTTTTGCCGTGAATGAACCCCTGCTGTGCCTGGGTGACAGGGGCCTAAATCTCTCAAAATCCTCTGTTCTATTGATGGGTTACATGAACCCCCTTTTGCCGTGAATGAACCCCTGCTGTGCCTGGGTAACGGGCCTAAATTTCTCAAAATCCTCTGTTGTATTGCTGGGTGACAAGAACCCCCTTTTGTCGTGAATAAACCCCTGCTGTGCCTGGGTGACAGGGGCCTAAATCTCTCAAAATCGTTTGTTGTATTGCTGGGTGACATGAACCCCCTTTTGCCGTGAATGAACCCCTGCTGTGCCTGGGTGACAGGGGCCTAATTCTCTCAAAATCGTCTGTTGTATTGCTGGGTGACAAGAACCCCCTTTTGTCGTGAATAAACCCCTGCTGTGCCTGGGTGACAGGGGCCTTAATCTCTCAAAATCCTCTGTTGTATTGCTGGGTGACAAGAATCCCCTTTTGCCGTGAATGAACCCCTGCTCTGCCTGGGTGACAGGGGCCTAAATCTCTCAAAATCGTTTGTTGTATTGCTGGGTGACAAGAACCCCCTTTTGCCGTGAATGAACCCCTGCTGTGCCTGGGTGACAGGGGCCTAAATCTCTCAAAATCCTCTGTTGTATTGCTGGGTGACATGAACCCCCTTTTGCCGTGAATGAACCCCTGCTGTGCCTGGGTGACAGGGGCCTAAATCTCTCAAAATCGTTTGTTGTATTGCTGGGTTACATGAACCCCCTTTTGCCGTGAATGAACCCCTGCTGTGCCTGGGTAACGGGCCTAAATTTCTCAAAATCCTCTGTTGTATTGCTGGGTGACAAGAACCCCCTTTTGTCGTGAATAAACCCCTGCTGTGCCTGGGTGACAGGGGCCTAAATCTCTCAAAATCCTCTGTTATATTGCTGGGTGACATGAACCCCCTTTTGCCGTGAATAACCCCTGCTGTGCCTGGGTGACAGGGGCCTAAATCTCTCAAAATTTTCTGTTCTATTGCTGGGTGACATGAACCCCTTTTTGCCATGAATGAACCCCTGCTGTGCCTGGGTGACAGGGGCCTAATTCTCTCAAAATCCTCTGTTGTATTGCTGGGTGACATGAACCCTCTTTTGCCGTGAATAAACCCCCTGCTTTGCCTGGGTGACAGGGGCCTAAATCTCTCAAAATCGTCTGTTGTATTGCTGGGTGACAAGAACCCCCTTTTGCCGTGAATGAACCCCTGCTGTGTCTGGGTGACAGGGGCCTAAATCTCTCAAAATCCTCTGTTCTATTGCTGGGTGACAAGAACTCCCTTTTGCCGTTAATGAACCCCTGCTGTGCCTGGGTGACAGGGGCCTAAATCTCTCAAAATCCTCTGTTGTATTGCTGGGTGACATGAACCCCCTTTTGCCGTGAATGAACCCCTGCTCTGCATTGCTGACATAGAACTAAATTTAGTGAAAACATCTGTTAATGATCGGAAGATGCGCGACTACAAGCGCACGCTGATGATAGCATTCCCACCTGACAGCGGGGGCACAGTGGAAGCACAAGGCGAAGGCAGAGGAGGAGGAAGAGGTCGCAAACGCATCTAGGGCACCGCCAGCACCTGAGAAGGCAGGGTTAGCATGGTCAAAATGTGGAAAAGCTTTGTCAGCCTTGGTGGTGCTGACCTGCCCTGCAGCCAGTGTATAGTGTGAACGTGTGTTTAGCACGGCAGAGAGCATTATCACAGGCCGCAGCCAATGTGGACAAGCTTACGTTTATTAAAATGAACCAGGCATGGATCCCACGGGACTTGTCCGTACCTTGTGCAGAATAGACATTTATACCAGCCTCAACCATCCATTCTTGTACTCAAGTGCACTTATTCTTTGTTTTATTTTGTTATATGTCCCAATATTTTGGGGGATACCCCAATTTAAAAATAAAAAAATAACACAAATCAGTGTTGGCTACCTATTCCTCCTTCACCGCCGCTTCCACCTACACCGCCACATCAACCTACACCGCCACATCCACCCATCCACCGCCTCTTCAGCCTCCTACTCTTAGATCCAGATTGTTATTTTTAATTTTTCTGTATTTTATGTTATTTTAAGTCATTTCCCTATCCACATTTGTTTGCAGAACAGTTGTCATGCTCTTAAAGGGATTCTGTCATGACATTTTAGGCCTATAACCTAAACATATGGCCAGGTCCGTCCAAATAGCATGAATCCGAAACTGTACTTATTAAATGTGCCTGTGGCTCTATTAGCACATTAACAGTTTTTTATAACCTGTCATTCACCTACCTAAGGTGCCCAAGGGGACGTCGCTTCATACAGGGTGCCCGGCTGCAGCCATCTCCGTCTGGTGCCCAGCGCCGCCTTCCCAGTTGAAATCGGCGCCTTCCTCACCTCAGCCCCGCCTTCCCAATCGTCCGGTCCCTCTGCCAGATCCCGCGCGTGCGCACTAGGCATAACCTGAGGGATCGGACGATTGCGGAGGCGGGGCTGAGGTGAGGAAGGCGGCACTATAGACAGGGAGGGAGGCGATTTCTAGTGGGAAGGCGGCGCTGGGCACCAGACGGAGATGGCTGCAGCCGGGCACCCTGTATGAAGCGACGTCCCCTTGGGCACCTTAGGTAGGTGAATGACAGGTTATAAAAACCTGTTTTATGTGCTAATTGAGCCACAGGCACATTTAATAAGTACAGTTTCGGATTCATGCTATTTGGACGGACCTGGCCATATGTTTAGGTTATAGGCTTAAAATGTCATGACAGAATCCCTTTAAGCACATTTTGATGCCTTTTGCAGCCCTCTAGCCCTTTCCAGGACTATTTTAGAGCCATTTTAGTGCCCAAAAGTTCGGGTCCCCATTGACTTCAATGGGGTTCGGGGTCAAACCTGCCGAACCCGAACATCCAGGTGTCCGCTCAACTCTACTCGGCAACCTGACAAACATCCCATGCCTAGCCCACGTCTTAAACTTAGTGGTTCAGCGGTTTATTAAAACATACCCCAATTTGCCAGAGCTACTAGTGAAGGCTCGCCGCATGTGTGCCCATTTCCGCAAGTTGTCCACAGCTTCAGCCGGTCTGTTAATGCTGCAGCAGCGCTTGCGGCTTCCAGCTCACCAACTGTTGTGTGACGTGAGCATGCGCTGGAACTCTACGTTCCACATGTTGGTCAGGCTTTGTGAGCAGCAGAGTGCAGTTGTGGAATACCAGCTGCAACATGGCCGTCACCTTTCGAGTTAACTGCCACTATTCACAAGCGAGGAGTGGGCATTGATGTCAGACCTCAGATGATTAGTAGCGATAACACTATTATCAGCGTAACCATCCCACTGCTGTGTCTACTCAAATGATCGCTGCTCACAATTAAGGACGACGCTCTGAATGTGGCAAACAAGGAGATGGGGGAGAACATTACACAGGGTGATCGCCAGACCACCCACAGTTCGTCTTCTCAGCACGAATTGGACCATGAAGAGCACCATGCTACAGAGGGTAGTACCCATGGAACTTTAATGCCATCTGTCGGCCCTTTAAAGAGTAATGAGGGGGGAGTCGCAGAGAGCGACGAGGAGAAAGCAAAGCTGTTAAATATTTTTTCTCCAATGTATTCACTGAGGAAAATAAACTGTCAGATGAAATGCTGAATGTAAAAATAAATTCCCCATTAAAAGTGTCCTGTCTGACCCAGGAAGAAGTACAACAGCGACTTAAAAAGATTAAAAAAGACAAAATCGCCAGGACCGGATGGCATACACCCCTGTATCCTAAGGGAATTAAGTAATGTCATAGCCAGACCCTTATTTCTGATATTTGCGGACTCTATACTGACAGGGAATGTCCCACAGGATTGGCGCATAGCAAATGTAGTGCCAATATTCAAAAAGGGTCCAAAAACAGAGCCTGGAAACTATAGACCGGTAAGTTTAACATCTGTTGTGGGTAAACTGTTTGAAGGTTTTCTGAGAGATGCTATGTTAGAGCATCTCAACAGAAATAAGCAAATAACGCCATATCAGCATGGCTTCGTGAGGGATCGGTCATGTCAAACTAATTTAATCAGTTTCTATGAGGAGGTAAGTTCTAGACTTGACAGCGGCGAATCAATGGATGTCATATATCTGGACTTCTCCAAAGCATTTGACACTGTACCACATAAAAGGTTAGTATATAAAATGAGAATGCTCGGACTGGGAGAAAACGCCTGTATGTGGGTAAGTAACTGGCTGAGGGATAGAAAACTGATTTTCGCTCTACGCCTTGGAGGTGCTGGCCTGCACTGCCGCCAGCGTTTTGTCTAAGCGTGTATTTAGTGCTGCTGGTAGCATTATAACAGATAAAAATGAACAAGGCCTGGATTGCCTCTGACTTCTCAACTCCACCAGAGGACAGCTATCATTTATAATGTACTCAATCTACTGTAGTGTATTCCCATGCACCTTTTCCACCACAAAAAAAAGAGTATATGGTTGAATCTTGTTTTCTCCTCCTCCTCATCCAGATTGTATATATTCCCTCCACTAAATTTTTTTTAATAGGGTCAGCTTAACTGCAGGCCCTCAACTCAATTTTTTATAGGGTCAGCTGAACAGCATGCACTCGCATATAATGTTTTAGAGGGTCAGCTGTGCAGCATGCACTCACATATAATGTTTTAGAGGGTCAGCTGTGCAGCATGCACTCACATATAATGTTTTAGAGCGTCAGATCACCTGAAGGCACTTGCAAATTATGTTTTAGAGCATCAGCCGAACAATATGCACTTTAAAATAATGTTTTAGAGCGTCGGCTCACCTAAAGGCACTTGCAAATAAGGTTTTAGAGCGTCAGCTGTACAGCATGCACTCGCATATAATGTTTATTGAGCACCATTTGAACAGCATGCACTCGCATATAATGTTTTAGAGCGTCAGCTCACCTGCAGGCACTCACATATAATGTTTTAGAGCGTCAGCTCACCAGCAGGCCTTTTCCCCTAATGTTTTAGAGGGTCAGCTCAGCAGCAGGCCCACGCATATAATGTTTTACAGGGTCAGCTCGACTGCAGGCTCTCGTATATAATGTTTTACAGGGTCAGCTCAACTGCAGGCCCTCGCATATAATGTTTTACAGGTTCAGGTCACCTGCAGGCCCTCACATATAATGTTTTACAGGGTCAGCTCACCTAAAGGCACTCACAAATGATGTTTTAGAGCGTCAGCTGAACAACATGCACTTGAAAAAAATGTTTTAGTGCGTCAACCTACCTAAAGGCACTCGCAAATAATTTTTTAGAGCGTCAGCTGAACAACATGCACTTGAAAATAATGTTTTAGAGTGTCAGCTGTACAGCATGCACTCACATATAATGTTTTAGAGCGCCATTTGAACAGTATGCACTCGCATATAATGTTTTAGAGTGTCAGCTCACCAGCAGGCCCTCACATATAATGTTTTACAGGGTCAGCACAACTGCAGGCCCTCGCATATAATGTTTTACAGGGTCAGCTCAGCTCAACTACAGGCCCTCACCTCTAATGTACAGGTTCAGCTCACCAGCAGGCCCTCGCATATAATGTTTTAGAGGGTCAGCTCAGCAGCAGGCCCACGCATATAATGTTTTAGAGGGTCAGCTCAGCAGCAGGCCCTCGCATATAATGTTTTACAGAGTCAGCTCAACTGCAGGCCCTCGCATATAATGTTTTACAGGGTCAGCTCAGCAGCAGGCCCTCGCATATAATGTTTTACAGGTTCAGGTCACCTGCAGGCCCTCACCTAAAATCTTTTACAGGATCAACTCAACTGCAGGCCCTGGCATATAATGTTTTACAGGGTCAGCTCAACTGCAGGCCCTCACATATAATGTTTTACAGGGTCAGCTCAACTGCAGGTCCTCGCATATAATGTTTTACAGGGTCAGCTCATCTGCAGGCCCTCGCATATAATGTTTTTCAGGGTCAGCTCAACTGCAGGCCCTCGCAAATAATGTTTTACAGGGTCATCCCAACTGCAGGCCCTCGCATATAATGTTTTACAGGGTCAGCTCACCTGCAGGCCCTCACCTACAATCATTTACAGGGTCAGCTCACCTTCTGATGACAACAGTTAAGTCTTGCCTGTTGGTACTCTGGCACACATGGCTGACTTCATGTTAGGCTGCCTTTCCCACGACCTGTGCGTTATGCGCATTTTAGATAAGATAGATTACTGGTTGTTCACCCTTCTCGACCCCTGCTACAAAGATAACTTCTCATCTCTCATTCCTCTGGTGGAGAGGACAAGCAAAACGATGTTATACCAGAAGGTCCTTTTTGAAAAATTGCTCCAAAGTTGATAGGGCAGACATCCAAATGGATCGTCGCTGTCACGGGGATGTGCGATCGCCTAGAAGTTATCTAGAGTCAACAAAGCAGCAGCAGGCCCTCACCTACAAGTCCAGTCTCAGCAGCCAAGAGTCTGGTCAACACAATCCTCACCATGATGGCACACTGGGTGAACGTTTTGGATGCTGGCACCAGACTTGCCCTCCAATAGATCCTTGTTAACGGAAAGTGTACTCATTCCAATAACAGGGCCGCTTAGGAGTGCTGTATTGTTATTTATCGTCACTACCTCCCCAAGTCGGGAGTGGGTAATTGCCGGTCGCCTGCTGCCTTCCTTGGATTCTTCTGCTTTAATAACTTGACCCACCCTCTCTGGGTGGTTCACAATTAGGAAATAAAAGGGGCAAGGCAACAGGCAACGTTACCCGTGATCACCATGGTAGGTGAAGAAAAGAACATCGAAAGTTGATAGGGCAGAAATCCAAATGGATCGTCGCCATCACAGGGACGTGCAATCGCCCAGAGGTTATCTAGAGTCACCAATGCGGCAGCAGGCCCTCGCCCCTAAGGTTTTAGATGAGCAGATCAGCAGGCCCTTGCTCCAAATGTTTTTGAGGGTCACCAGCATAATTTTTCAAGGGTGTGTATGATGCCCTCCTTTATGTGTAATAAAGGGGGTTTTGGAGTGCCGGTTCCTTGTAATTTTGGGCAGCCCTTTCACTTAGTGCATAGGCTTCATAAATGTAGGAGTCCCACTACCTGAACAATTGTACCACAATGTGAATGAGGCACTCCTTTATGTGATATACAAGCTGTTCCAGACAACAACTTGTGTCCATTCATGATGGAGGTCTCAAAAAAGGTGTCATCAATGAGGTGGAATACTGCTACAGTACCTGAGGGCGAGCTCACCCCAGATAGCCACATTTTATGGATTACCAAAGATCTATAAGGGGTTATCTCCCTTGAAGGGTTGCCCTATTGTGTCTGGGGTGGACTTGATTACCCAGAATAGTGGTATTTATATCGATAAGATTTTAAAGGGTTTTGTGTCGGCCCTCTCTAATTTGCAAGGGACAGAATAGACTTTATCTAGAACCATCATGCTCCCTTACGGGCATTGATGTAGAATCATTATATAGTTCAATTGCTCATTCGAAAGGGCTAATGGCGGTAGCAGAGTTTTTAAAGACAAGGGCAGTCTGTTACCATGCCCATAATGAATTTGTGTTGACTCTCCTGGAATTTGTTCTGACACACAATTATCTTTTTTTTTATTTGCGCTTCTTCCACCAGCTCAGGGGGACCGCTATGGGGAGCCCGTGTGCCCCCACTTATGCTAATCTCCTCCTGGGCTGGTGGGAGAAAAATGTGGTCTTTCCTGATATTCAATCATGGTGGTATGACAAAATTGTCTTCTGGACACTTATATAGACATGGGACCCATGACGTACCGGTACGTCATGAGTTTAAAATAAGATTGCGGCGCCCCGGGGGTTAATCCGAACGCGATGCTGGCTGAAATCATTCAGCCGGCATCCTGTCACAACGCTGGGGGGGGGGGGTCATGTGACCCCCCCGTATCGGCGATCGCAGCAAACCGCAGGTCAATTCAGACCTGCGGTTTGCTGCGCTTTTAGCCGATTCTGATCAAACTTTAAAATGCCCGAAATAAAGTTTTATTAACCCCCCCTGCACCCCTGAATGATATTATGTGGGCGGGTGGTGCAGGGGGGGTGGTGCAGGGGGGGTGTCGCAGGCGGTGCGGGAGGCGAGCGGTGCGGCAGGCGGGATCGCGATCCCCCGCCCGTCTCCATTTGAATAATCGTTGGTGGCCAGTGGGTATACCAGGGTGGCAGCACATTGCTGACACCCTGGTATAAACGGCTGACATCGGTGATGCGATGTCAGCCGTTTAACCCTTTCCATACAGCGGTCCGTACGGACCGCTGTATGGAAAAGGTTAACAGCTCAGGGAGCTCCCTCCCTCTCCCATCAGGGGGCAGCTGTGCCTTTGCAGCCCCCTGATGGGAGAGGGAGAGAGGCCCCAGACAGCCCCCCGACAGCCCCGTCCTTACCCTTCTCCGTCTGCGCAGTTGTGGCTACAATTGAGCAGACGGGGAAGGTTCCCATGGCAACAGGACGCCTTCTCAGGCATCCTGCTGTCCATGGTGCTGAACAGATCTATGCCAAAGGCATAGATCTGTTCAGACAAAGTGTAAGTAAAATACAGTACAGTACCCTATATAGTGTACTGTACTGTATTATACAGACATCAGATCCACTGGATCTTCAAAAACCAAGTGGGTCTGGGTCAAAAAAAATGTAAAAAAAAGTGAAAAAAGTTAAGATTAAAAAAAACACATTTATCACTGAATAAAAAAAAAAAAAAAAAAATACACTACACATATTAGGTATCGCCGCGTCCGTAACGACCTGATCTATAAAACGTTCATGTTACTTTCCCCGCACGATGAACGCCAAAAAAAATAAATAAATATGAGAAAATTTAAATTTTGCCCACCTTACTTCCCAAAAAAGGTAATAAAAGTGATCAAAAAAGTCGCATGTATGCCAAAATAGTACCAATCAAACCGTCATCTCATCCCGCAAAAATCATACCCTACCCAAGATAATCGCCCAAAAACTGAAAAAACTATGGCTCTGTAAAAATATCGACCGGCTCTATAAAAATATCACATGACCTAACCCCTCAGATGACCGCCGTAAAAAAATTAAAATAAAAACGGTGTAAAAAAAGCCATTTTTTGTCATCTTACGTCACAAAAAGTGTAATAGCAAGCGATAATAAAGTCATATACACCCCAAAATAGTCCCAATCAAACCATCATCTCATCCCGAAAAAAATGAGACCCTACTTAAGATAATCGCCCAAAAACTGAAAAAACTATGGCTCTTAGACTATGGAGACACAAAAAAAAATTTTTGTTTTAAAAATGAAATCATTGTGTAAAACTTACATAAATAAAAAAAATTGTATACATATTAGGTATCTCCACGTCCGTGACAACCTGCTCTATAAAATTACCACATGATCTAACCTGTGAGATGAATTTTGTAAATAACAAAAAAAAAAACGGGCCAAAAAATCTATTTCTTGTTACCTTGCCGCACAAAAAAGTGTAATATAGAGCAACCAAAAATCATATGTACCCTAAACTAGTACCAACAAAACTGCCACCCTATCCCGTAGTTTCTAAAATGGGGTCACTTTTTTGGAGTTTCTACTCTAAGGGTGCATCAGGGGGGCTTCAAATGGGACATGGTGTCAAAAAAAACAGTCCAGCAAAATCTGCCTTCCAAATGCCGTATGGCATTCCTTTCCTTCTGCGCCCTGCCGTGTGCCCGTACAGCGGTTTACGACCACATATGGGGTGTTTCTGTAAACTACAGAATCAGGGCCATAAATAATGAGTTTTGTTTGGCTGTTAACCTTTGCTTTGTAACTGAAAAAAATATATTAAAATGGAAAATCTGCCAAAAAAGTGAAATTTTTAAATTGTATGTCTATTTTCCATTAAATCTTGTGCAACACCTAAAGGGTTAACAAAGTTTGTAAAATTTGTTTTGAATACCTTGAGGGGTGTAGTTTCTTAGATGGGGTCACTTTTATGGAGTTTCTACTCTAGGGGTGCATCAGGGGGGCTTCAAATGGGACATGGTGTCAAAAAACAAGTCCAGCAAAATCTGGCTTCCAAAAACCATACGGCGCACCTTTCCCTCTACGCCCTACTGTGTGCCCGTACAGTAGTTTATGGCCACATATGGGGTGTTTCTGTAAACGGCAGAGTCAGGGCAATAAAGATACAGTCTTGTTTGGCTGTTAACCCTTGCTTTGTAAGTGTAAAAAATGGGTTAAAATGGAAAATTAGGCAAAAAATGAAATTCACAAATTTCATCCCCATTTGCCAATAACTCTTGTGCAACACCTAAAGGGTTAACAAAGTTTGTAAAATCAGTTTTGAATACCTTGAGGGGTGTAGTTTATAGAATGGGGTCATTTTTGGGCGGTTTCTATTATGTAAGCCTCGCAAAGTGACTTCAGACCTGTAGTAGTCCGTAAAAATTGGTTTTTTGTAAATTTCAGAAAAATTTCAAGATTTGCTTCTAAACTTCTAAGCCTTGTAACATCCCCAAAAAATTAAATATCATTCCCAAAATGCTACAAACATGAAGTAGACATATGGGGAATGTAAAGTCATCACCATTTTTGGGGGTATTACTATGTATTACAGAAGTAGAGAAACTGAAACTTTGAAATTTGCGAATTTTTAAAAAACTTTGGTAAATATGGTATTTTTTTAACTTTTTTGACCCAATTTTACCAGTGTCATGAAGTACAATATGTGACAAAAAAACAATCTCAGAACGGCCTGGATAAGTCAAAGCGTTTTAAAGTTATCAGCACTTAAAGTGACACTGGTCAGATTTGCAAAAAATGGCCAAGTCCTTAAGGTGAAATAGGGCTGAGTCCTTAAGGGGTTAAATCACCTTTCTTTCCCATTCTGACATTCAGTTTGGAGTTCAGGAGATTGTCTTGACCAGGACCACCCCCCTAAATGCATTGAAGCAACTGCCATGTGATTGGTTGACTAGATAATTGCATTAATGAGAAATAGAACAGGTGTTCCTAATAATTGTTTAGGTGAGTGTATATTATGTCCTGATTCATGCCAACTGTAATGAATGGTAACAAACTGATACTAATTTCCCGCCCTCTTTTGTAGCTATACATTTAGCGTTATTCAGTAATGCAGTATATAATGAGCATTTATACTGGTATATATATTGTCATCTATGTAATCAGTGTTCTCAAGTTTTATCCCGTTATAAATAGATTCTATTATCGTGTCACCTTTATCTTTACTATTTCCCCCTTTATATTGTGTTAGGGGGTGAAGCCTTTAGGGAGGACCCAAGTGAATCCGCCATTTATGCCCCCGGACATGCGGGCAGCGCCCCTAGATTGTATTATCTGGTGTGCCTTGCTTCCAGCCGGCCTCGGACCTATGCGTTCCACAATCACTGTACGTGGAACGTGCGGCCATCTTGGTTTGCCCCACATGACTACGCGTTCCACAGTGGATATAGGTGGAACGCACCGCCATCTTGATTTCATCTGTGGCGGCTCAGAGAGTGGTGTGGAGGACAGTTGGGGAGGGAAGACGCGCTTCCAGATGAGGCCTTGGATGCATAGCGTTTTTGGATAATTGGTTAGGGAGAATAGGTGAGGTCAGTATTAGACTGCCACCCAGTGCCAGTGATTGGGAACAAAAGAAGTTATACTCACAAGGTCAAACCCCCTCTGCTCCAGCACCGCTGCGCTGATCCTCCCTGCCTCTGCAGTTCTGACGTCATCTTTTCAGCTGCAATGATGATGTTCCTGTATACCACACATGACCGCTTCACTGACGGCGCCAGCCTGACTGGGAGGACTGCAGGAGCGGCAGTGGAGCTGAGGGGGTTTGAACCAGTGGGTACGACTTCTTTTGATATTTTAACCATTTTTTTTATTTACTCTGGTAACCCCTTTTTGGGTCCTGACATTTATTTATTTTTTTACCAACACAATATTCCAAAATATACCAGATATTTTTTTGGGCACCTGCATTTTTTGCTGTGGCTTTTTTTCTGAATTGCTGCATGAATTATGTTTTATATGGTTCCCCCCCTCCCTAGTGACAGTTGTAGAACTCCTGAAAAAACACTAGAGCTCCAGCATGATGCCCTATCAAAAGTAGAAAGACAAAAAACTCCACCAATTAACATTAAGGCTGGGTTCACACCGGAGCGTTCTGAAAGGAGCGCTCTGTATGCGCGATTGTACGGGCGTTTACAAGCGCGCATACAGAGACAAGTGAACACATATTGTCGCGCGTTCCCGAAAGTCTATGTACGGGAACGCGCGACAAACGCCCAAAAAAACGCTCATGTACTTGTTTGAGCGTCGGGCGTTTTACAGCGCGATCGTACGCGCTGTAAAACGCCCAGGTGAGAACCATTCCCATAGGGAGGCATTGGTTTCTCCTTGTTGAGCGTTTTACAGCGCGTAGGAACGCGCTGTAAAACGCTCAGGTCTGAACTGAGCCTAAGGCTGGGTTCAGACCTGAGCGTATTTGATATGCGCGTTTAACGCGCGTTTTTGTCGCACGTTTTTATGCGCGTTTTTTGCAATAGTAAACGCGCGTTTGACGCGCGTTTGTGTGATTGACTGCAGTGTCCTATGGCCACAAACGCGCGTCAAAACGCCCCAAAGAAGCTCAAGAACTTGTCTGAGCGTAGGGCGTTTTTCAGCGCGTTCAAACGCGCTGTAAAACGCTCAAGTGAGAACCAGGGCCATAGGGAAGCATTGGTTTTCATGTGTTGAGCGTTTTACAGCGCGTTTGAACGCGCTGTAAAACGCTCAAGTGTGAACCCAGCCTAAGGCTCAATTCACACCTGAGCGTTCTGAAAGGAGCGCTCTGTATGCGCGATTGTACGGACGTTTACAAGCGCGCATACAGAGACAAGCGTGCACACAGTGTCGCGCGTTCCCGAAAGTCTATAGTACGGGAACGCGCGACAAGCGCCCAAAAAAACGCTACAGAACTTGTGTGAGCGTCGGGCGTTTTACAGCGCGATCGTACGCGCTGTAAAACGCCCAGGTGAGAACCATTCCCATAGGGAAGCATTGGTTTCTCCTTGTTGAGCGTTTTACAGCGCGTAGGAACGCGCTGTAAAACGCTCAGGTGTGAATTGAGCCTAAATGTCTTGTGTGTCCTGTGTTTCATATTTCCCATAGACCTTTAGCTAACATCTGGACCTGATGTTATTGCCACAAAAAGCTCAGCAAAAATGCTAAAGTGTAGAAAAACACGACCAAAAAACTATGTATGAAAGCACAAGTAAAGTTTAACCCATTTTCAAATACATTCAGAAAGACACATCAGTGGATAAAAAATTTTGCAATAACTATTGGGCGGACAGTTTTTTTTTATGGATCTGTTTGTGCACAATAGTCATTTACTAACAGAAATTTGCCTATTTTTGGCATATTTCTGGCGCAGATTGCGGCACAAAGGTTGTTTGCGCCGCAATCTGCTTTTGTTCCCCGCTCACCCCGGGTATGAAAAAGTGGATGTGACGGGGAACGGGACAGGACAGTAGGAACGTCTCATTTATCATTTTCTACATCTGTTTTAGGCACCTCTTCATAACTTGGCAGATCCACTGCCAGCGCATGGGTTATTAAAACTGGCTTCTAAAATGCTGACCATAATAAATGACCATCATAGTTTATACCCTTCAATTTTTGAAAATGGCACAAAGGAGACACCTTTCCCTGCAGATGGAAAAGGCACTGTTATGTGAGATGGGGAAACAGATCTAATTGTGTGCACACTGTGTAAATCATGTTAAATGATCTGGACTGACATTCTGTTGTTTGGCCACAAGATGCTGCTGTTTCCTAAACACAGCTAACAGAATGCATATTTCCATATTCATGGGAGATGGAGTTAGAAAAAGCCTGGAGAAGAAAGGGAGCAGTCATCTTAAAGGAAGCTGAGACTAAGAAACTGTAAGCAGAAGATCCGTCGACATACAGGTGTGGGAACATCCCTCAGTGACCAAACGTGAACAAGGCCTTACAAGTTTCTGAGTTGTAGTGTCTCCACAGTGTGTCTGTCTTAGATGCCAACAATGAACAACTGGCAGCATTGTTAATGTGTCTGCCTCATCATATAACTACATTTCTGGAGCTTGTAGAAGTATTATATGTACAGTCAGGTCCATAAATATCGGGACATCAACACTATTCTAACATTTCTGGCTCTATACACCACCACAATGGATTTGAAATGAAACAAACAAGATGTGCTTTAACTGCAGACTGTCAGCTTTAATTTGAGGGTATCTACATCCAAATCAGTTGAACGGTGTAGGAATTACAACAGTTTGCATATGTGCCTCCCACTTGTTAAGGAACCAAAAGTGATGGGACAGAATAATAATCATAAATCAAACTTTCACTTTTTAATACTTGCTTGCAAATCCCTTGCAGTCAATTATAGCCTGAAGTCTGGAACGCATAGACATCACCAGACGCTGGGTTTCATCCCTGGTGATGCTCTGCCAGGCCTCTACTGCAACTGTCTTCAGTTCCTGCATGTTCTTGGGGCATTTTCCCTTCAGTTTTGTCTTCAGCAGTGAAATGCATGCTCAATCGGATTCAGGTCAGGTGATTGACTTGGCCATTGCATAACATTCCACTTCTTTCCCTTAAAAAACTCTTTGGTTGCTTTTGCAGTATGCTTTGGGTCATTGTCCATCTGCCCTGTGAAGCGCCGTGCAATGAGTTCTGAAGCATTTGGCTGAATATGAGCAGATAATATTGCCCGAAACACTATAGAATTCATCCTGCTGCTTTTGTCAGCAGTCACATCATCAATAAATAAAAGAGAACCAGTTCCATTGGCAGCCATACATGCCCACGCCATGACACTACCACCACCATGCTTCACTGATGAGGTGGCATGCTTAGGATCATGAGCAGTTCTTTCCTTCTCCATACTCTTCTCTTCCCATTACTCTGGTACAAGTTGATCTTGGTCTCATCTGTCCATAGTATGTTGTTCCAGAACTGTGAAGGCTTTTTTAGATGTCATTTGACAAACTCTAATCTGGCCTTCCTGTTTTTGAGGCTCACCAATGGTTTACATCTTGTGGTGAACCTTCTGTATTCACTCTGGTGAAGTCTTCTCTTGATTGTTGACTTTGACACACATACACCTACCTCCTGGAGAGTGTTCTTGATCTGGTCAACTGTTGTGAAGGGTGTTTTTTTCACCAGGGAAAGAATTATTCGGTCATCCACCACAGTTGTTTTCTGTGGTCTTCCGTGTCTTTTGGTGTTGCTGAGCTCACCGCTGCGTTCCTTCTTTTTAAGAGTACAGAGGGGTGGTAACCAGTTGGAGGTGTGTCCTTGCACAGTCTCACTCTATCCAATCAGTGCTGTCATTATCAGACTGTACAGGTACACACCCCTAACTGGTCACCACCCCTCTGTACCCTTACTGCAGACTGCTAGCAATTCATTCATAACTTATAGTAGCAATAATAAAGGAATGGCACAACATACAGTCATAAGAATAGATGCTCCATAATTGTTATTACATGGGGAATGCATAAAGCTATTAAAACAGACATGTCAGGAGTGGTGAAAGGTCCTCTTTAAGGCTAGGGTTCCATGGCGAATCTTGGGTTCCATGGCGCATCCAGGTCCGTCTCACAAATGCTTTCAGTCACACCCAGATCGGCGGATCCAGCGGGCAGTTCCGACGACGGAACTGCCCACCGGATCACACTACTGCAAGTGTGAAAGTAGCCTGACTTATGATGATTACTAGAATTCCAAAACATTGAGGTTGCAAAACATTTACAATTTTCTCGACAGAGTCCTACCTTCTGATGTTCCATTCACTGTTTCAAGCTCGCTCTTCCGGCTTTTTGGACATAGGTATAGCACATAATTGGAGATGGATTTGCCAGGAATACTCTTAGACGTCTACATGCATGCACAGTCCATGTCCATTCTTGAGGGATGGAGCTGCTGGGCTAACAGAGTAGTGTGGAGGTGTACTTGGTGGATGTGATATGCAAGTTGGGACAGGCATCTAGGAGAACAGGGAACTGCCGCAGACAAGGAATGTAGCATATAAAGAACCAGGTATGGTGGGGAATTGGCATCCCCAGGGAACAAACATAATAATATAAAAGGTACTGTATCTGGGGTGGCTAGTTAACATGCTCAGAAACACTTGAAAAAAAAAACTGTACACGGTGTCAGAAAACTCTTTTAATGTAAGAGATGTAAGATTTTCTGTAAATGTAAAACCTGACACAGTTTTGCACCATGTAACAACCACATCACATCCAGTGGCTTCATTACTTTGTTGATGTGTAGATATAGTGTGTGGTTATGCTGAATGCGTAGCAATAGAGGGCATGGAAATTATTTTTGCAAATCTGCAAAATGTTTTTCAATATCTAATACAAAGTTAATGACTTGAAAAGTCCTTTATGTGTATCAGCCGCATTGCTTGCCTTTGCCTGATACTTCTCCTTTTCACTGTTACATAGAGATATTATTGAGCTATGGAGAAGATTTTCTTCACAATACTTTTGGTTTGGCTTCCTGGTTTTCAGTGATGTTTAAGCGGATATTCATTACTGGCAGTCAGTCAGTCCGAGACATGTAAGTACTCGGGTGCAGGAGAAGCAGACATTAAAAATCTTACCTTTATTCTTGTGCTAGACTTCTTAAAGGCTCATCATTGAACAGTGATAAACCTCATTATATACATGGATACCTATTGTAGATTTAGCACCTCTACAGTACAGCTGTTTGTCCATCCAGGTATAGATCTTACACCAGAATGAGATATCTTTGTTAAAAAAAATTATATTATTTTTTATGTGATAGTTTAAAATGGCTCCTTAAACTTTTTCTACTCGGGATTCACCAGCCAATCCATCATGGTGATACCAGGACCTCACCAGCAAGCAAGTACTACCATGCAACACCAAATACCAATGAGCAGCGCCCATGTGACACCCAACAGCAAATACCACCATGCAGTGTGCATGGTCCTCCCTAGCAGCACTAATTATCATAATGCAATATAAAATACAAATACATTGTAAGCAGCAACAAATAAATACCACGGTACAGAACAAAACACATCCACAGCAGCACCAAACTACCACAGTGCAGCACATAATACCTCCTCAGCACATCAGATGCACAATGTAGCATAAAATATGTCCTCAACAGCATCAAATACCACAAAACAGTACAAAATACCTCACTAGCACCAGTAACACTGTAGGTGTAGACCCAGTGCGTTACTGAACAGATATGACTTGGGCCAACAGGCAGTGGTCAGGCAGGAAGATCCCATAGGGAATGCACCTAAAGAAAGCCGTCATTGACCCGGAATAGAACAGGCCGTGCACATGTTGACCCTTTAAGAGCCTGGGAGAGCTTGTGCCGTAAGGAAGCAGAGCAATGACTAGCAGGAAGGAAGCAGAGCTGTCCAGAAGAGGCCTACAGTGTGGGACCAGACAACACACACTCCAGTGTGCATGCTGAGAGGGAACAAGAGATGCCAGTGGGCATGGACTTCTGACAACTTAGTTATATCTGCATACATATGAAGAGATTCTTAGAACCTGTTCATATGTAGTTCTTTACTGCCTTGTACTAAGCGTTACTACAAGTCTTTAAAGAATCACATAAAAAGCTCTGGAAACTTCTTAATATGTACGCCAATGCCATAACTGGCGGGGACCCCACTTCGCACCACCCAGTGAGCTGTACTTCACTGTTTGAGAAGCACTGGTTTTGTTTAGTATTTTTTGTGAAGTTAAGGGTTAGCTTCTTGTTCTTACTATCCCGTTAGATCTGACCAGAAAAAATAAACAAGTTTGTTTTGCCGACTTCCTCAATCTTTGATGCTGTAGGGACCCTGGTGATATTATAGGAAAGTTGCACAGGCTGGTTTGCATCAAGTGAGGTGTAACCAGACCAACGGTTCACATGGTCAGATCTTGTCAGATTTGGCCAGGTTTCTGTATAACTGACTGCACTAATGTACAAAACTTTTCGTCAATTGTCAGGATTATGGGCAGATAATGGACTTATGCAATTTTGTAGCATTATATTTATTGAAACAAGTATTTTATGTGCTTTTACATTGTAGTACGCTTTGTAGTCTGCCTACATAGAAGCCAGTGCACACAAGACAGAGTTTCACAAGTAAGTGTATTTTGGAGACATGTTGCTGCTGGGATTCCATCTGAAATACATAATCTTTCTTCAGGTTAGTTTAGAACCTGCTTTCCAGTTTTAAATCATAATTTATTGATTCTAGTTGTATTAGATTTATTTCTTTAACATGCAGGTTTTTTGTTTATTTTTTATTTCTCACTTGATCTCGTAGAGGAGTTTTCCATTAACCCAGCAGCCAGGAAATCCGGAAACTGCTGCACACTAGGGTAGGACAGATCCCAAACTCCTTGGAAGATCAGGACAGATGTCCCCTTGAGGGTAGCAGAGAGATGAGATTGTAAAAAGGCATCTCGAGAGATGCCACATCAAGTTAAATCATTGGAGCGAGGCCGGTCCTTTCATACTGAAGGCTGAGTTCAGCATAACCAAAAGATTTGTCCCCAGGGCTCATCAGATATGACAGGACTGAGTATAAAGGATCTCCAGAGAACTGGGGACAGAGGTACAACAAGGAAAGATGACGACATGGAGTGTAAAATCATAAAAAGAAATGTAATTATAGTTGGTGTGATCACTTTGCTCTGTATTAGTAATATAAAGATCTTTGATAATCATCTTAATATCTGTTTCTGACTAAGCATTTATACCTAGTAACACTTCTATTACACATGTTACATATGATAACAATTCTTAAGAGTTGACAGTCTTTGTGTTTATCAATAAAAGCAAGATTTTAAAATAAGCAGAAATTATAGCTAATATAAATTTAAAGGGGTTGTCTGAGTTAAAAAAAAATAAACGGTAAGAGGCATGGCAAGGTATTAACATAATAAAAAAAATCTTCACCTAACCCCCTCTGCTCCGATGCTCCCAGCCAGACTCTGTTTACATGCTAATCACTTTGCTCAATGATTTTGCATAGCGTACCACTGAGCCCACTGATTGGCTGCAGCAGTCATGTGTAGTACACGGGACGTCATCACCAAAACCATGATGTCATGACTGCAGCATCGAGGAGTATTGGATCGGCAGTGCTGGAGCATAGGGCGTTCTGAACAGTGAGTATAACTTTTTCATTATTTTAATACCTTCCCATGCCTTTTGCCTTTTATTTTTTTAACCTTTTAAGCATAGATGTCATTGGTGAGTGTGCAATATTTGTACTATGGAAGGAGTTTAGTGATGCTCAACTGGTGCCCCACATATGCCCGATGAGTGGTTGCTTTTGTTCTATCCAGGTATAAGGAACAAAAGAGGTACTCTAGTGGCTTTCCATTGAAGAAAATATGTGGAGAAAACACTGTGCATGAATTGAGGTCTGTAAAAATAAGTTATGTATAAGTGTGTGCCTATGCTTGACAGATTGTGGTGTGAGTCAGTAGTAGCAAATGTAGGACGTCAACAATATGTCAGTATGATCACCAGGGGCAGATTAAGTGGCCCAAATACCCTGTTTCTCAAGTTTGAGCCCCATAAGTAAAAAGTAAATTATATTGTAAAGTATAATGCCCCATGCCTAATGCTAAACACATATGTAGATTGACATTATATTCAGCGTTACCAAACATACAGGAGAATAGAGCATTACATACCTTTTACATCCAGTAACATCTCGTGTAATGTAGACTTTCTCTCTTATAATCTTCTCCATTGGGAGCAAACCACCATGATGACTCCTTTCAGTCACGTCCCTGTAGAGTTTGCCACACAGACATCTTAGATTCCTCACTTTTTCATTATCCTTCCCCAACAGTGTTATTCCGCTGCTATCCCCAGTACTGGGCCCCCAATACTATACTGCAAAAATAATAGTGCCATACATATGGTCCCCCCATAGTAACATAACAATTTTAAGTAGAGATGGCGTCGCCCGGCGGTCGTTTCGTGGCGGAGTTTGCGAATAACTAATTGCAACTGGTGTGATATACCTGTTGCCCAAAAAATAATGATTGAGGGGTGTGATATACCTATAATATACTTTCTAACATAGAAAGTATATAGTGCATATGTATTGTGCAGCAGTTGTGTGCGGTTCTGCTGCGATACCGCAGGTATATAGAGGGACAAGCGCTATTGGAACAACTATTTGCAAAGGGTGTGATATACCTGTTGCCCCCCAAAAAAAACTGATTGAGGGGTGCAATATACCTGCTTCCACAAAATACTGATTGAGGGGTGCGATATACCTGCTTCCACAAAATATTGATTAAGGGGTTCTATATACCTGCTTCCACAAAATATTGATTAAGGGGTTCTATATACCTGCTTCCGCAAAATACTGATTGAGGGGTGAGATATACCTGCTTCCACAAAATACTGATTAAGTATTTTTTTATATACCTGCTTCCACAAAATACTGATTGAGGGGTGCGATATACCTGCTTCCATAAAATACTGATCAAGGGGATTGATATACCTGCTTCGAACAAATATTGATTGAGGCCTGCGATACACCTGCTTCCACAAAATACTCATTAAGGGCTTTGATATACCTGCTTCCACAAAATACAGATTGAGGGGTGCGATATACCTGCTTCCACCAAATATTGATTAAGGGGTTCTGTATATCTGCTTACACAAAATACTGATTGAGGGGTGCGATATACCTGCTTCCACCAAATATTGATTGAGGCCTGCGATATACCTGCTTCCACAAAATAGTGATTGAGGGGGCGCGATATATAGCGGTTTCCACAAAATACTGATTAAGGGGTTTGATATACCTGGTTCCACAAAATACAGATTGAGTGGTGCGATATACCTGCTTCCACCAAATATTGATTAAGGGGTTCTGTATATCTGCTTCCGCAAAATACTGATTGAGGAGTGCGATATACCTGTTTCCACCAAATATTAATTGAGGCCTGCGATATACCTGCTTCCACAAAATACTGATTGAGGGGCGCGATATACCTGCTTCCACCAAATATTGATTAAGGGGTTCTATATGCCTGCTTCTGCAAAATATTGATTGAGGAGTGCGATATACCTGCTTCCACAAAATACTGATTAAGGGGTTTGACATACCTACTTCCACCAAATATTGATAGAGGCCTGCGATACACCTGCTTCCACAAAATACTGATTAAGGCCTTTGATATACCTGCTTCCACAAAATACTGATTGAGGGGTGCGATATAGCTGCTTCCTCAAAATACTGATTAAGGGGTTTGATATACCTACTTCCACCAAATACTGATTAAGGCCTGCAATACACCTGCTTCCGCAAAATACTGATTAATGGGATTGATATACCTGCTTCAACCAAATATTGATTGAGGCCTGCGAGATACCTACTTCCATAAAATACTGATTAAGGGGTTTGATATACCAGTTTCCACCAAATATTGAGCGTAAAAAGATGATGACGCTCAATAACCCACTTGCCCAACGGCTGAACGCTGGCTTGTCAGAACTGCTAGCCCGCCAACTACTGCCATATAAACTGGTGGACTCGGAGGCCTTTAGAAAATTTGTGGCCATTGGCACACCATAATGGAAGGTCCCCGGAAGGAAATATTTCTCCCAGAAGGGCATCTCAGAGCTATATGGCCACGTTCAGCGGCAAGTGAATATATCTCTTGCACACAGTGTCTGTGCCAAGATACATCTGATCACAGACACATGGTCTAGCAAACATGGGCAGGGAAGGTAAATAACTTTTACTGCCCACTGGGTGAACCTTCTGATGGCTGTCAAGCATGTAACCCGTGGATCCAGTGTGGATTTGGTGTTACCTCTACGGATTGCATGCAGGCCTGCCTCTTCTTCTCCTCCTCGGCTGACTCCTCCTTTTCCACTGCTACCGCCTCTTCCACTGCAGCCCCAAGCTCCCCAGAACCTATTCGACGTCCCAGGTGAGACGTTGCCATGCTGTGCTGCGGTTGTTGTGCCTGGAAGCCAAGAGCCACACCTGTCCTGCACTGCTTTCAGTTCTGCGGTCATAGGCCGATCAGTGGCTAACCCAGCTTAAGACAGTGGTGTGCGACAATTGTGCCAGGGCAAAACGATTTGTTTCCAAATACCCCAGGGTCTAGTAAGTCTTGCGGCAGGCCAGGAAAATCTTTGTCCATTTTAGAAGATCTTAAACGGCCATGGCTCACCTTGCTGGCGTTCAGCGGCGTCTAGTGATGAGCGGCAGCAGCAATATTTGAATTCGCGATATTTAGCGAATATTCAGTAGAATATTCGTCATATATTCGAGAATTCAAGATTATTTTCTTTATTGTGAAATCAGCAATACAGTATGCGCATAATGCGCATGCGCGATACAGGCGTGGCGTAGTTTTGCTAGCTGTCATACTGCCAGAAGTTTCCTGAGACTGGAGAAGATGGTTGGCAGCAACTTTTGCGAATGTGAGGAAGAACTCCTGATCACTGTAAGGCCCCTTGCAGACGAGCGTGTCCGGATTAGGTCTGGAAGCGTCCCGCGTGTGGTACCCAGACCCGAACTTCTTCACAGAAGTTCAGGTTTGGGTTAGTTGTACTGTAGATTGTATTATTTCCCCTTATAACATGGTTATAAGGGAAAATAATAGCATTCTGAATGCCGAATGCATAGTACAATAGGGCTGGAGGGGTTAAAAAAAATAAAAAATAATTTAACTCACCTTAATCCACTTGTTCGCGCAGCCGGCATCTCTTCTGTCTTGTTGTGTGATGGATCATGTGATGGACCATGTGATGAGCGTAGTGACGTCATCAAAGGTCCTATTCTTCACAAAAGAAGACAGAAGAGATGCCGGCTGCACGAACAAGTGGATTAAGGTGAGTTAAAAAATTGTACTATGCATTCTGTATTCAGAATGCTCTTATTTTCCCTTTTAACCATGTTATAAAGGTAAATAATACAATCTACACTACAACTAACCCAAACCTGAACTTCTGTGAAGAAGTTCAGGTCTGGGTACCACAGTCGGTTTTTTATCACGCGCGTGAGGTGAGTTAATTTTTTTTTTTTTTAACCCCTCAAGCCCTGTTGTACTATGCATTCTGTATTCAGAATGCTATTATTTTCCCTTCTAACCATGTTATAAGGGAAAATAATAATGATCGGGTCCCCATCCCGATCGTCACCTAGCAACCATGCGTGAAAATCGCACTGCATCCGCACTTGCTTGCGGATGCTTGCGATTTTCACGCAACCCCATTCATTTCTTTGGGGCCTGCGTTACGTGAAAAACGCACAAAGAGGAGCATGCTGCGATTTTCACGCATCGCAAAAGTGATGAGTGAAAATCACCGCTCGTGTGCACAGCCCCATAGAAATGAATGGGTCCGGATTTAGTGCGGGTGCAATGCGTTCACCTCACGCATTGCACCCGCGTGGAAATCTCGCCCGTGTGAAAGGGGCCTAAGTAATTTTACATTACAGCACCGTTTGAACAGTAGCTTTATATGCAGATAGAGTGTTCCAATATATTCGCGATTGCGCAAATTGGCATTAATGATGCACAATCATAATGGGTACAACTTCAAATTTTATTAGGTCTAAATAAATATTACTGATTGGTGTTGTGACATCACACCACTATGTCTGTAGCATGTATGTATAGATAGCAGAGAAATATCTCTCACATGCATATTGCACATCCATTTTCCTGCCACACAGCATATTCCACACACACACACATGTTTGGGGCCTGTACTGGCCTACAGTAAAAATTTTATCCAGTGACCACTTAACCACCTCAGCCCCCAGTGCTTAAACACCCTGAAAGACCAGGCCACTTTTTACACTTCTGACCTACACTATTTTCACCGTTTATTGCTCGGTGATGCAACTTACCACCCAAATGAATTTTACCTCCTTTTCTTCTCACTAATAGAGCTTTCATTTGGTGGTATTTCATTGCTGCTGACATTTTTACTTTTTTTGTTATTAATCGAAATTTAACGATTTTTTTGCAAAAAAATGACATTTTTCACTTTCAGTTGTAAAATTTTGCAAAAAAAATGAGATCCATATAGAAATTTTGCTCTAAATTTATAGTTCTACATGTCTTTGATAAAAAAAAAATGTTTGGGTAGAAAAAAAATGGTTTGGGTAAAAGTTATAGCGTTTACAAACTATGGTACAAAAATGTGAATTTCCGCTTTTTGAAGCAGCTCTGACTTTCTGAGCACCTGTCATGTTTCCTGAGGTTCTACAATGCCCAGACAGTACAAACACCCCACAAATGACCCCATTTCTGAAAGTAGACACCCTAAGGTATTCACTGATGGGCATAGTGAGTTCATAGAACTTTTTATTTTTTGTCACAAGTTAGCGGAAAATGATGATTTATTTTTTTATTTTATTTTTTCTTACAAAGTCTCATATTCCACTAACTTGTGACAAAAAATAAAAAGTTCTATGAACTCACTATGCCCATCAGCGAATACCTTGGGGTCTCTTCTTTCCAAAATGGGGTCACTTGTGGGGTAGTTATACTGCCCTGGCATTCTAGGGGCCCAAATGTGTGGTAAGGAGTTTGAAATCAAATTCTGTAAAAAATGACCTGTGAAATCCGAAAGGTGCTCTTTGGAATATGGGCCCCTTTGCCCACCTAGGCTGCAAAAAAGTGTCACACATCTGGTATCTCCGTACTCAGGAGAAGGTGGGGAATGTGTTTTGGGGTGTCATTTTATATATACCCATGCTGGGTGAGAGAAATATCTTGGCAAAAGACAACTTTTCCCATTTTTTTATACAAAGTTGTCATTTGACCAAGATATTTATCTCACCCAGCATGGGTATATGTAAAAAGACACCCCAAAACACATTCCTCAACTTCTCCTGAGTACGGGGATACCAGATGTGTGACACTTTTTTGCAGCCTAGGTGGGCAAAGGGGCCCATATTCCAAAGAGCACCTTTCGGATTTCACAGGTCATTTTTTACAGAATTTGATTTCAAACTCCTTACCACACATTTGGGCCCCTGGAATGCCAGGGCAGTATAACTACCCCACAAGTGACCCCATTTTGGAAAGAAGAGACCCCAAGGTATTCGCTGATGGGCATAGTGAGTTCATGGAAGTTTTTATTTTTTGTCACAAGTTTGTGGAATATGAGACTTTGTATGAAAAAAAAAAAAATAAATAAATCATCATTTTCCACTAACTTGTGACAAAAAATAAAAAATTCTAGGAACTCGCCATGCCCCTCACGGAATACCTTGGGGTGTCTTCTTTCCAAAATGGGGTCACTTGTGGGGTAGTTATACTGCCCTGGTATTCTAGGGGCCCAAATGTGTGGTAAGGAGTTTGAAATCAAATTCAGTAAAAAATGACCAGTGAAATCCGAAAGGTGCTCTTTGGAATATGGGCCCCTTTGCCCACCTAGGCTGCAAAAAAGTGTCACACATCTGGTATCCCCGTACTCAGGAGAAGTTGAGGAATGTGTTTTGGGGTGTCTTTTTACATATACCCATGCTGGGTGAGATAAATATCTTGGTCAAATGACAACTTTGTATAAAAAAATGGGAAAAGTTGTCTTTTGCCAAGATATTTCTCTCACCCAGCATGGGTATATATAAAATGACACCCCAAAACACATTCCCCACCTTCTCCTGAGTACGGAGATACCAGATGTGTGACACTTTTTTGCAGCCTAGGTGGGCAAAGGGGCCCATATTCCAAAGAGCACCTTTCGGATTTCACAGGTCATTTTTTACAGAATTTGATTTCAAACTCCTTACCACACATTTGGGCCCCTAGAATGCCAGGGCAGTATAACTACCCCACAAGTGACCCCATTTTGGAAAGAAGACACCCCAAGGTATTCCGTGAGGGGCATGGCGAGTTCCTAGAATTTTTTATTTTTTGTCACAAGTTAGTGGAAAATGATGATTTTTTTTTTTTATTTTTTTTTTCATACAAAGTCTCATATTCCACAAACTTGTGACAAAAAATAAAAACTTCCATGAACTCACTATGCCCATCAGCGAATACCTTGGGATCTCTTCTTTCCAAAATGGGGTCACTTGTGGGGTAGTTATACTGCCCTGGCATTCTAGGGGCCCAAATGTGTGGTAAGGAGTTTGAAATCAAATTCTGTGAAAAATGACCTGTGAAATCCGAAAGGTGCTCTTTGGAATATGGGCCCCTTTGCCCACCTAGGCTGCAAAAAAGTGTCACACATCTGGTATCCCCGTACTCAGGAGAAGTTGAGGAATGTGTTTTGGGGTGTCTTTTTACATATACCCATGCTGGGTGAGATAAATATCTTGGTCAAATGACAACTTTGTATAAAAAAAATGGGAAAAGTTGTCTTTTGCCAAGATATTTCTCTCACCCAGCATGGGTATATATAAAATGACACCCCAAAACACATTCCCCACCTTCTCCTGAGTACGGAGATACCAGATGTGTGACACTTTTTTTGCAGCCTAGGTGGGCAAAGGGGCCCATATTCCAAAGAGCACCTTTCGGATTTCACAGGTCATTTTTTACAGAATTTGATTTCAAACTCCTTACCACACATTTGGGCCCCTAGAATGCCAGGGCAGTATAACTACCCCACAAGTGACCCCATTTTGGAAAGAAGAGACCCCAAGGTATTCGCTGATGGGCATAGTGAGTTCATGGAAAAAAAAAATTTTTGTCACAAGTTAGTGGAATAGGAGACTTTGTATGAAAAAAAAATCAAAAAAAAAAATCATCATTTTCCACTAACTTGTGACAAAAAATAAAAAATTCTAGGAACTTGCCATGCCCCTCACGGAATACCTTGGGGTGTCTTCTTTCCAAAATGGGGTCACTTGTGGGGTAGTTATACTGCCCTGGCATTTTCCAGGGGCCCTAATGTGTGGTAAGTAGGTAAATGACCTGTGAAATCCGAAAGGTGCTCTTTGGAATGTGGGCCCCTTTGCCCACCTAGGCTGCAAAAAAGTGTCACACATCTGGTATCTCCGTACTCAGGAGAAGGTGGGGAATGTGTTTTGGGGTGTCATTTTACATATACCCATGCTGGGTGAGAGAAATATCTTGGCAAAAGACAACTTTTCCCATTTTTTTTATACAAAGTTGGCATTTGACCAAGATATTTATCTCACCCAGCATGGGTATATGTAAAATGACACCCCAAAACATATTCCCCAACTTCTGCTGAATACGGAGATACCACATGTGTGACACTTTTTTGCAGCCTAGGTGGGCAAAGGTGCCCAAATTCCTTTTAGGAGGGCATTTTTAGACATTTGGATACCAGACTTCTTCTCACGCTTTGGGGCCCCTAAAATGCCAGGGCAGTATAAATACCCCACATGTGACCCCATTTTGGAAAGAAGACACCCCAAGGTATTCAATGAGGGGCATGGCGAGTTCATTGAAAAAAAAAAATTTTGGCACAAGTTAGCGGAAATTGATTTTTTGGATTTTGTTCTCACAAAGTCTCCCTTTCCGCTAACTTGGGACAAAAATTTCAATCTTTCATGGACTCAATATGCCCCTCAGCGAATACCTTGGGGTGTCTTCTTTCCAAAATGGTGTTATTTGTGGGGTGTTTGTACTGCCCTGGCATTTGAGGGTCTCCGCAATCATTACATGTATGCCCAGCATTAGGAGTTTCTGCTATTCTCCTTATATTGAGCATACGGGTAATGAGATTTTTTTTTTCCGTTCAGCCTCTGGGCTGAAAGAAAAAAATGAACGGCACAGATTTCTTCATTCGCATCGATCAATGTGGATGAAAAAATTTCTGCCAAAAAAAGAAAAAGGAGGGGAAAGGCGTCTGCCAGGACATAGGAGCTCCGCCCAACATCCATACCCACTTCAGCTCGTATGCCCTGGCAAACCCGATTTCTCCATTCACATCAATCGATGTGGATGAATAAATCATTGCCGGGATTTTTTTTTTTATATATACAAAGTGTTTGCCAAAGTATATGAACACCGCCACCTCCTCAGCTCATATGCCTCGGCAAACATATCTTTTACTGCAGAGGAGAAATCTCGTCTTGCAGCGCCGCATACACCGACTTGCGTGTAATCTGACAGCAGCGCAATGCTTCTGTCCGAATGCACATCAGTGCTGCAGCTGGTCGATCGGTTGGTCCACCTGGAAGGTAAAAAAAACAAAACAAAAAAGAAAAAACCAGGCCGCAAAGCAATAACTTTATTAACTTTAGAACAGAACATATTAACTTTTTTAAACTTTTTAAACTTTTTTACTTACCGGTATTTTTTTTTTTGTTTAGTTTTTTTTACCTTTATAGAACAAACCTCTCCTTCCCCATGGGACAATGTGCAAAGCGCAAATCGCCCAAAGATGTGGCGAAGTACGTTATGCACTTTATCCCAGGTGAAAGGAGAGGTTTGCAGCAGCTGAGAGTAAAAGGGCCCTAATAGCCCTGTGTGCCTGTCCTGTGAGATGCAATCCCTATGCTAGGTGTACCTGTGTGTGGTACTTCCGGAAACACTCTCCATAGCATAGGGCAGGGTGGTCAGCACAGTCAGGACAGAAATAGCGGGTGTCACGCCTTATTCCACTCCTGCTACAGACACGACATCTTTTTCGGGGTGACGGTTGGGTTGAGGTACCAGGAACGACACTGGGGAAATGTCGCTCGTGTAGACGGCTAACTACACTGGGGGATGGGGCCACGGAACCTCCTGGGTAAAGGAGGTTCTCGATGATCTCTTCCTGGAATTTGAGGAAAGATCGTGTTCTCCCAGCCTTACTGTAGAGAACAAAACTATTGTACAGCGCCAATTGAATTAAATATACAGACACCTTCTTATACCAGCGTCTGGTTCTGCGGGAAACTAAATACGGAGACAACATCTGGTCATTGAAGTCCACCCCTCCCATGAGCGCATTATAGTCGTGGACACAGAGGGGCTTTTCAATGACACGGGTTGCTCGCTCAATTTGGATTGTCGTGTCTGCGTGAATGGAGGAGAGCATGTAAACGTCACGCTTGTCTCTCCATTTCACCGCGAGCAGTTCTTCGTTACACAAGGCAGCCCTCTCCCCCCTTGCAAGACGGGTGGTTACAAGCCGTTGGGGGAAGCCCACGCGACTAGTTCGCGCGGTGCCACAGGCGCAAATCCGTTCTAGAAACAAATGCCTAAAGAGGGCCACACTTGTGTAAAAATTGTTTACATAAAGATGGTACCCCTTGCCGAATAAGGGTGACACCAAGTCCCAGACTGTCTTCCCACTGCTCCCCAGGTAGTCAGGGCAACCGACCGGCTCCAGGGTCTGATCTTTTCCCTCATAGATCCGAAATTTGTGGGTATAGCCTGTGGCCCTTTCACAGAGCTTATACAATTTGACCCCATACCGGGCACGCTTGCTTGGGATGTACTGTTTGAAGCCAAGGCGCCCGGTAAAATGTATTAGGGACTCGTCTACGCAGATGTTTTGCTCGGGGGTATACAAATCTGCAAATTTCTGGTTGAAATGGTCTATGAGGGGCCGAATTTTGTGGAGCCGGTCAAAAGCTGGGTGGCCTCTGGGACGGGAGGTGGTGTTGTCGCTAAAATGCAGGAAACGGAGGATGGCCTCAAATCGTGCCCTGGACATAGCAGCAGAGAACATGGGCATGTGATGAATCGGGTGCGTTGACCAATATGACCGCAATTCATGCTTTTTTGTCAGGCCCATGTTGAGGAGAAGGCCCAAAAAAATTTTCATTTCGGAAACTTGGACTGGTTTCCACCGGAAAGGCTGGGCATAAAAGCTTCCCGGGTTGGCGGATATAAATTGTGTGGCATACTGGTTGGTCTCTGCCACGACTAAGTCCAAGAGCTCCGCAGTCAAGAACAGCTCAAAAAATCCCAGGGCCGAACCGATTTGAGCCGTCTCAACCCGAACTCCAGACTGGGCGGTGAAAGGGGGAACTACAGGTGCGGCTGAAGTTGGTGACTGCCAATCAGGGTTTGCCAGCACCTCAGGGATTCTAGGGGCTCTACGGGCCTGTCTGTGCGGTGGCTGCGACGGGGTAACTACTGCACGTGCCACCGTACCAGCTTCAACTGCCCTTCTGGTGCTCGCCACGTCACCATGTTGTACGGCAGTGCTGGTACTAGGTCCAGGGAGGGCTGCGCTGCTGGTGTATGCCTCACCACGTGATCCGGCAGCGACAGCCCCACTCTGCTGCTCTTGAAGCGGATCCTGCATAACCTGTGGTCTAGCGACACGGGGCCGGGTACGCCTGGTGCTGCCAGGGACCTCCACCTCCTCGTCCGAACTTTGGGTCAGAGAGCCACTGCTTTCCACAGGTTCATATTCTGACCCGCTAGATTCATCAGATGAGGGTTCCCACTCCTCATCCGACTGGGTCAGAATCCTGTAGGCCTCTTCAGAAGAATACCCCCTGTTTGACATTTGGACTACTAAATTTAGGGGTATTCCCTGAGACTACCCAAGAAAAAAAGCAAGCCTGTCTTACAAAGGGGAGGCTAGCGAAGTACCGGAGGCCGCTGCGGTTGATAAAAAATATCAAAACTGATTTTTTTATCGCCGCAGTGCGTGTAAAATGAATGTACAGTGATCAAAAAATATATATTTTTTGTCACTGCGGTGGGGCGGGCGTGGGTGAACGCACGTGTGGGCGACCGATCAGGCCTGATCGGGCAAACACTGCGTTTTGGGTGGAGGGCGAGCTAAGGTGACACTAATACAATTATAGATCTGACCGTGATCAGTTTTGATCACTTACAGATACTATAAAAGTACAAATGCTGATTAGCGATACGCTATTCAGCGAATAAAAGTGACTGCGGTGCGGTGGGGTGGGCGCTAACTGACGCTAACTACCTAACCAAGGGGCCTAAACTATCCCTAAAACCTAACAGCCAATACTAGTGAAAAAAAAAAAGTGACAGTTTACACTGATCACTTTTTTTCCTTTCACTGGTGATTGACAGGGGCGATCAAAGGGGTGATCAAAGGGTTAATTGGGGTGCAGGGGGGTGATCTGGGGCTACAGTGAAGTGTTTGGTGTACTCACAGTTCAGTCTGCTTCTCTGCTGGATCCAACCGACGAAAAGGACCAGCAGAGAAGCAGAGAAGCCATATAACAGATCATATTTACTAATATGATCTGTTATATGGCTTGTCATTGGATTTTTTAAAAATCGCCAGCCTGCCAGTCAATGATCATTGCTGGCAGGCTGGTGACGAACTTGTTCTTTAACTTTTGCCGGCCCGCGATGCGCATGCGCGGGCCGGCTTAGAGCGAAATCTCGCGTCTCGCGAGATGACGCGTATATGCGTGACTGTGCGCAGCGCTGCCACCTCCGGAACGCGAATCTGCGTACAGCGGTCCGGAGGTGGTTAATGTACCTCCAGCCACATAATCACAAGTTCTTTTCTGTCAGGTGAATGTCTAATTTTTGGGGGCCATACTCCCGTGGCCTAAAATAATAATTTTCTAGGCTCCAGCAGGACACATTTTTGAGAGTTTCCCTTTAAGACCCATAAAAATGACCCCTGATTATAATACATATTTTTTGTGGGCAATTTTGCTATTGATCCCTTGCTGGTATGTAACTGTCCATATTGTGGGACTATTTGTGCACTTCTAGTAAGTATTTGGTGGCTGCAAATATGACCTGAAGGTTTTTACGGTTCGCCTGCAATTAAAGCGAATGGGGCCCGCCGTGAACGCGAAACGTCCCGGCCGATGTTCGTCCATCACTAATTATAAGTCCCACCAATAGTAATTCTCTCCATGAGTGCCCTTATTAGTACCCCTTTCATTGCCCTAATAGTTATAATAAATGTTGAGCAAAACACGCTTCGGATCAGAGATCGCTTCATTCAAGTCTTCATTTGGATGCTGTATGACCCGTGTCTATACAGCACTCAATTGTATGGGCTTCACTGAGGTGAAATTCGTTATGCTCAAAGACTTGCGAGACTTCGTTGAATAACTTTGGTATTCGATTCTTCAACTTGAAAACCATTTTAAAACTGGGATCTGAAGTCGGGTTCAGTACCAACTGGTACCTCGGTACTGAAGCCGTTTTCGGATTGCAGTTTTAAAAGTTCCTCATCACTTCGCTCAACACTAGTTATAATGCTCTCCGAAAGTAACCCTCCATATTGTGCCCACTAATAATAATCCCCTCACAATTCCCTCCAGGAGTTATAATGCCCTCTATAGTGCTCCCAGTATATATAATTCCCCTGTGGCATTTCAGTGCTTGAGTAGTTATTACCGTATATGTCCATATTAGTGCACGTACTATTCATAATGCCCCCATGTAGTGCCCCTAGTATTCGTAATGCCCCTCATGTAGTGGCCTTGGTAGCTATAATGTCCCCCTGTAGAGCATCTGGTATTTAAAATGCCCCCTTGTCGTGCCTCAGTAGTGAAATTAAAAAAATCTAAATACTTACCTTAATCCTGGTGTCTGCAACACAGGTTACAGGCCACAGGCGCATGACATAATTGCGCTGCCTGAGACCCAGCACAGGTAGTTGTGATGATGTCATCGCTTTGTGACAACCTGTGCTGCTGTACTGCCTCATAGGCTTCAGGTCTAGTAATTATGGCCTATGAGAGTAAACGGTGGGATGTGAGCCATCTGCTCCCATAACCCATCCCCCCTGCAGTGTTAAAACATGGGGCACCAGGCAAAACATCCAAGACCCAAGACCCAGGTTTTGGCCTAGAGATGACCAGGAACATTGATGGGCATTTTATGAGGCCATGGGCATGGGCAGCCAGATAAAACGCCCTATTGCAATCTAGATATGTAAAATCAGAGTTTATATTTTACATGTATTTTCATTGTGAGAGGGTAAGTAATTGGCTCATATGCTATTAATTTGCCACTGCCATATATTGGGAATTTAAAGAGGACCTGTCACCTCTCCTGACATGTCTGTTTTAGTAACTACATGCATTCCCCATGTAATAATAATTCTGGACCATCTATTCTTATGACTTTGTGTTGTGCCGTTCCTCTAATACTTCTACTAGAATTTTATGAATGGATTGCTAGCAGTCTGCAGTAAAAGTACAAATGGGAGTGTTTCCCTGCACAGACTAATACAGGCAGCACTGATTGGATAGTGTCAGACTGTGCAGGGTAAAACCCATTTGGACCTTTATAGCAGACTGCTAGTAATTCATTCATAAACGTCTAGTAGGAATAATATAGGAACAGCACAACATAGAGCCATAAGAGTAGATGTCCCAGAATTGTTATTACATGGGGAATGCAAGCAGTTACTAAAACAGACATGTCAGGAGAGGGAACTATAGCTATAACTGCTTATTTTACAAGGTTCAAACTGCTCAACCTGCAGCCAGCACGGTGGTTAAGACCATCATTCTTACTATGGAGATAAAAAATATTCTTGGGCGTTTGCATTGTTCTGCCGGATCTTAGATGTGAATATGCCCTTCGTGAAATAAAATTTTATTTACAGTCTATAGTTCATGCTCAGGTCAAGAAAACAAGGCACATTATACAGTATGTGCAGCAAGAGTATTCATGGTAGTCTTCATCGCAAATGTTTATATTCTGGTACTTATACATAGGCCTTCATACCATACAGGCAGACCAGGCGGCAAATGGGCTAGAGAGGAAACCTAGACCTAATTAGTCTTATCATACTGGATACGAGGTGACGAGGAATGGTACATAGCTACACTCACTACAGCATCTGCATTAGCAAAATGGGGGGGTTAGGAATAGGCCCAAGGGTCATGGAAATCGGGTGGAGGGGGGAAAAAACACCTTATCCTACCATCATAATGTAAGACTTATGTTGATTTTTTCTATAGACCACCTTTCACTAAATGCACACAATTTTTCCTAATGTAATAAATGGCACTTTCGATATTGAGGGGAATCAGCTTGTTCCCTATATTACGATAATCATGAAATGCAGATTTAAATGGATTTGTCTAAACTGAAGCTTTCAGGCATGAGCAGGGCGTCTATATTACATTTTCACTGTCAACCTGACTTTCAATTGTAGCTCTTAAAAAAATAAATTATAATAATTACATGCCCACTTCACTACTATGAATTATTCTTACACGTCTTTAGATCAGCGCTCTAATGGGCTCTGGTACAGTAAAGCACACTGGACATCCAAGTAGCCATCTACATAAAACCACAGGTACAGTTTGTGGATTTATGAAATACAAGTCTAAGGACCTAACTGCTGGTTCATTAGATCAGGCATGCTCAACCTGCCGCCCTCCAGCTGTTGTAAAACTACAACTCCCACAATGCCGTGCTATAGGCTGATAGCTGTAGGCTGTTCGGGCATGCTGGGAGTTGTAGTTTTGCAACAGCTGAAGGGCCGCAGGTTGAGCATGCCTGCATTAGATGAATTAGCTGACTTCATGCATATAGTTTGCTTTTTAGGATATGTTCACACTTTTCCCTTCAGATTTCCATTACTCTTTGACGCCAGAATGCTATCATATGTTGTGCTATTCTGTCCCTCAAAAGAAGCCTCACAAACCTAATACACATCAACAGAGAAAAAAGGGATCACGACAGATCCATCAAATGTCTCATAACACTAGATAATGACATGTCCTCAAGCAGCATGTGACCCAGCAGTGAAGTACCGTTTGGGGACTTGTCACCACAGAGATTGGTCATTGGTTGCAGTGGTGCCCATGACCCCATCCACAGCCAACCAGAAGTCAACAAGCCTGGGATCAAAAGATTGTTGACCACAGGCAGAATGAAGGACAGGAGCTGCGGGGACCTGATGAGTGTGCTTCTTGTATTAGGTCTACCACACTAGGGGGGCTATCTCAAAATTCTGGGGGGTCTTCTACAACCCATCTTCACACTTGCATTAGGATTTGAGTCCATTTTGGCAGTTTTATGATGCTCTCTTATGGCAGTAGCAGTGTGCTGGCCTTTTTTCCTGGAAAAAAATGAAAGCCTGGCAAATTACTGTACTCCATAAGGATCCCTTATGATTCATTGCATAGCATTTTATTTATGTCTGTGATGGCTTTTGGAATAATAAAATCCAGGATGTGTGTGACGTCAGTTCTTCCTCCCCTTTCTCACATATCTCAGATCAGACCATTCTCTATCTTAGAGAATGCTTTATGTGTTAGAGATCCAATGCTCTTTCTTGAATGGGAGACAAGTGAATTTGCACTTCTTGCAATAAACCCCTCCAAGAGGGATGAGATTCCTTATTTATCACAATGATTTTAAAACAAGATCATAACATACCTAAAGACATAAATCTGAGTCCCTTTTTTTCCGGGGAGAAAAATTCCAATTTACATGCAGATTTGTTACAGATGTTGCTGTGGACTTCACCCTGTTAATTGCACACGGTGGAATCTGCAGTGAAAATTCAAAGCATAAATTGATAGACTGCACATTTAAAATCTGCACAGGAAGACAAATTACACTGCATTTTTGTATATTTCTTAAAATCTTATCCACATTGCTGGTTCTGTAATCTGCCGCGAACTTGCCACATGCCAATGCAGTGACTAGGCCACAGGGTGTGCATGAGAGCGAGTGGCTGGATGGGTGTAGTAGTAGTTGTACTCACAGTTCTGATGCCTCCTGGGCTGGCATGCAGTGATGGGAAGGTCAAATGTTTTCTTCCCTCCTACCTGATGACAGTTGAGGTGACCTTGATGGTGAAGGTTTTTGAGGTGCAAGGCAGGGTCCCGGTTGTCTTGAAACAAAGACTTTTCAGTGTAGTAGTACAGGAAGCAATGATGAGGCAGTAGTGCCGCAGAACATTTCTTTACTGAAGAATTCAAATGCAAAAAGATCAGGACAGTTCTTACCTTGCCATGGACCAGTAGTTGTTCACAAAATACACTTTCCACAGATGTCACAGGTCTCACGGCTGCATGGAGAGTAATAGGCCAAGATGTGTTTTTATTTTTAAAGTAATCTTCCATAATCTGCACTTTCACTAGCTGTCTCTGACACATGCATCCAGTAGGGTAAATATTTTAGATGATACAATGCAACCAGAAGAACGGTTCTCCCTCATGGCAGACAACCTCTTCTGCTCCATTCTTTGAACAGGTTGCTGTACTTACAATGTACATGTCCATAGAATCCACTTTGGCATGTGAAGATTCTCACAGCTGGCCAAAATGTGCTTGGGTATGCTCAGGCATTGGGGGTAACTCTTAAACATGGGTGCTGTAGAGTCAATAAGTCCTTTAAGACACGTTATCTCTACTGGACTTTCCCTACACCTCCTTGTACAATCTAGCTTCCTTTTGTAGATGTTGCATCCCTTTCCTGGGTGGTATAGGGTCCAGGACTAGCTTGAGTGTCAGCTCCATACATGAGCTGCCACTCCATAGCTAGACTAGATTATCTGATTAGATTGACTGGTTTAGACTTACTAGAATGTTCCATCTCCTCTATTTATATAAAGGGTAACATCAGCCCTATCAAATGTGGGCTATGAATATGGCCTGATATTACCATGTGTACATACAGGAAATACATACATTACACAGAAAGATATTTTCTTTGTAGTTTGCAGTATACTACGCCTCTTGGAGCAGGATGCTGTATAAATACATAGCATTTTAATCCTCTTTTGGAAGTACCCTAAGGTTAAGAACACACATTGTAGTATCTACTAGTGGCTAAAAAAAACAAAGGTATTACTCGCAAAATTGTGTGCCCATAGGTTTTGGCCACCCACAGAGACTACAGTCAGTGTCCTTACTGCAATAAAAATTCTTTAAGAAAATCAATAGATTCTGGCTGCACATATCTCATATTTTCATATGTATAGGTATGAACATGAATTTGTAGACAATGCATGAGTACTCCACACAATAGATCTGACAGAAGGAAAATACTACATGTTCACAATGAAAATTGATATTTAATGCAAACTAAGGTATAACATTTTCCTTGATGAACAGCTATGGGTGAAATATATTTTGTTCTATGGTACGGAGCTGAAGGTAGCATCATTTGTATGAGCTGCAATGCATTTATTGGAACATTGTGATGACTTATTTGTATTTAAATGAATACTATTTCACCATATTCTCAAAATGAAAGTGTTAAAAACATCCGGGCTTTGCATATTGTGCTGTCTGTACTATCCATTACCAGAGAATCATGTATGCCGAGCGCATTATGATTCTAATGGTGAGCAAGGGAGAAAGAGGATGGAGACAGTAAATGAGCCACGCGGGAGCCCTTACCTGACCTGTATGTGAAATGGAATAAAAATTACAAAGCTTACTGGGTGAAAAAAGGAATAGTTAGTAATGTGAGTTTGTTTAAACCAGCCTGCAAGGAACCGGCAGGTACAGATAGGCTGGGGATCTTCACAGTCCAAAGAAATGCATGTGTTTCTGCAGTGATCTTGAGAAACATGGCAGGTGATAAGCAGGAGTCCTGAAGAAAAATGGAGCTGCTATTTAGGACTGTGCTGTCGGCGTATGATGTTGCTGCTAACCAATTTTCTACTGATTTGCACTTGGAGAACATATAGATCTCTCATATATTTCATGCTTTGTGCTACGCATGCCTTTCTAAATAACAATCCCTGGACATTTCTATTCATTGGGTTTTAACCAAGGGCTTTGATTTGATCCTGAGTGGTTTCCTATTGACTAAGGCATCATATTAAGCAACAGGATGAATTGAAAACTGTTGGTCACCAGTAGCTGCCGAATAACCTGATCGAAAGGGATGAATTTACATTATATCTGTGCAGCAGTAGAACTTTGCTTCTGTAAAACACACTAGTTCTTCAGGTATTAGAGAGCATAGTCTATTTATATTTCACAGGGCATATTGATTGCATGTGACAGATTGCTCCTAAACTGCAATAGCCATTATCTTCCTGAAAATCTAAGGGATTTCATTCCTGTTTACTATCAATCCTAGTAATGTAAGGCTGCTATCCTCAGCACTGCATACTGTATGTGTAGTCTGTATATCTGGAAATATACCATAGGGTTAGTAACCTCATTTACTTATCAACAACTTGTACAAATGGTTACACGTATGTGCAGTATGCCAGACCAACAGGGGAAATTATATGTGAGGTCACGGTGTGAGTATTAGGTGGGCCGAGGGAAATACAGTTCTGGTTACTCACGGTTATGTCGTCCCTGGGCAGGCTCGCATAAGTGAAGAGGAGAACGGCACAAGAATTCTGTGGGCACACTCTGGTGTAAGGGACACAGGCCAGATGGTGGTTCGAGGTGCCCTTGATGGTCTGTATTAATGTGCCTATGGCAAGGTCCCTTGTAGTCGTGAAGCCAGTACCTTTTGTGGTGGTGCAACCATTTACAGTAGTGTTAACTGAGGAACTGAAGACTGAGACGAGGATGGTGCAATCCAACTTATAACTTTTACTGAACGTTGTTCCTGGTAACAGAAGAATCAAGGTATTAAACAGTCTCTTTGAGGTGGACAGGGGTAAAACTGCAACAGGTCGACTGATGACAGGTGTAATGTCTGTCTCTCTAGCTATTAAATGATATCGATTTTTATGCTTACTGGTAGAGGACTTTTAAGCTGGTCCTGGTTATCCCAGTGCAGGTTAGTGAGGCTGCCGGGGGCTGGTAAATCCTTCACTTTTAAATCCAAAGGTCCTAAGGCGCTTGTAGAGATGGCTGTAACCCTTTGGGGGTCTCCTTCTTTAGTATTCTCTGAATTAATATCCTGCTGAGTGAATGGAGCACTTTAACTCAGGGATCAAGACTCCAGACTGAACTGGACAGAACTCTCACTCTAGACTGACACACCCAGACTGCACACTCCTAGACTAGGCCTGAGCTGGACTATATATATGGGAGGTATTATCTCCCCCTAGTGGTGGGCTCAGTGTAATGCAATCTAAATACACCTATAAGCAGAATTTATACATAAAGATGCATTGCAGCATAAAACAGGCTATATAAGGCATAACACAACAACTTTGCAGTACCCACGAGGGTAGTGGGACACTGCATACACCCCTTGTTTAACCCGTGTCGCCCTCGACACGAAGATGAAGGTCTCCTGAAAAATACTAAAAGAGAACAATCCTGCAGGCATGAAGAACAGTGCCATAACCCATAACAATACTTTTTCTTGAGATCTGAAAAGCAATTGGTTAGGCACAATTGTAAATATCAGGCAAACATCAAGAATAGTGGTAAACAAGTGAAAAGGGGCGTAGTTTCTTCCCTCTGGAGACTGGTGAACAGGGGCGCTGACCTGGCACAGCGGAACAATTATACACCAGGATATTCCAGAATGGGGAAATAATGAACAGGGATGTAGATCAGGAGGCTCACAGGGCATGAGTCCGTTCCCTGAGCATAGGGGATATAAAGACGATGAACAACACAGAGGCTCAGGTACGTTTGAGTCTATCTCCAGTCACAGGCTTGATTGTTGTGACAACAAAACAAAGAAGATTGTAGAGAGTCCTTGGAGTAAGGCAAATAATCAGAGTCAAGAAGTCTCTTACCCAGGCTCTGTAGTCTCACCAAGAAGAGATATTGTAATCCACATTAAACTGGAATAGCTGGAATCATTCTCCTCTGGGTTTGCAGTAGATAGTCCCTATAACGAGCAGGTGGTTGTCCCTTGGTAATCCGACTGGATCTGCGGAGTGGTGGTCCTTCTTCTGGCCTTGGCGCAAGGGGACTTGGTACATCTGGAGTTTCTTGCACTACTGAAACTTCTTCTTGAGGTGGTTCCTCTGGCTGACGTGACACTGTACTGACTGGTGCAGGCACAGCAATGTTTAACCATGGTGTAAGGTACCATTTTAGAGGATCTGTTTCCGTCATTAGTTTTTCAACAGTTTGCATAGGCTCTACAGGCTTAACTGCCAGTTCAGGCACTTGAATCGGAGGCTGATGTTCCTCTGTAACAATCTCGTCTGGAAGGATTCCTGGAGTATCTTTCTCCTTGTTATACAGTTTCAAGCGATTGCGATGAACTATTTGAGGTGATTTGTTTTCTCTGGTGATCTCATAGGTGTCAGTTGCTGTATTAGGGATAGCTGAAACAATGTAGGGATCTCATTCCCACTTACTGTCAAACTTGCTGGTTCGATGATTGTTCTTTAGCCACACATAATCACCAATTTCAAGAGGCTCTGCTTTGGCATATTGGTCATAATCTTTTTGCTGCTTTTTATGAGCATGTTCCATGCGGTGGTGAACAATTTCTTGTGCATCAGCTAGACGTCTTTGGTGCTTTCTCACCCAATCAGTTTTTGGCAATGGATTGATGGCATCAGGCACTTGTACGTCCAAAGTATGGTCAGCAGGTAGTTTACCTTGTCGGCAAACATGAGGTAATAAGGTGTATACCCCGTGGAACAGTGAATGGTATTATTATAGGTATACATCAGTTGAAGTAGAAGAGTAGGCCAATCATTCCTGGTAGCAGGTGGCACAGCTCTAAGCGTTTTTATATTAGGGTCTGGTTCATTTTTTCACAAAGTCCATTACCTTGGGGATGGTAGGCTGTTGTTCTGATTTTCTGGCAATTGTGAAGTGAACACAGTTCTTTGAAGAGTTACGACTCAAAGGCAGATCCTTGATCTGTAAGAATTTTCTCTGGACATCCGTATGGTAACAGGAAATGTTTTCAGAAGGCATCTGCAGTTGTTTTAGCGGTCAAGTCCTTAACAGGTACGGCTACAATGAATTTGGTGTAGTGGTCAATGATGGTCATAGCGTATGTGTAGCCTGAGCGACTTGGTTCCAGCTTCACATGGTCAATTGCAACGATCTCCAACGGTTTTTGGCTTACAACAGAATGTAAGGGTGTTTTTTGGTCATGCTTTTCACCTCATCCAATAGCACAGGCGGAACACTCTCGACACCACTTCTCAATGTCTTCTCGCATTCCAATCCAATAGAATTGTCTACGGATGGTAGCTTCTGTCTTCTGCACGCCAAAGTGTCCTGATTTGTCATGGTACATCTCGAGAATGATACTTGGATCCCGGCGGGGTATTAGGATTTGGTATACCCTCTCATAGGTAACTGGATCCAGGCTTCTTCTCAATAGGCTATTCTGCAGAAAGAGTTGTTTCCGGTATCTCCACAGCTTCAACAGTTTTGGGTCTGCATTTCTTCTGCGGATTCTCTCAGGTGTTCTTCCACTGGTGAGGAAGTCATGTAGTTCTCCAATTACTCTACTTTCTGACGGAAGTTTGATCCATCTCTCCTTTTCAATTTGAGATTCTGGATTGTTCTATAGATGGGGATTTAGGACTCTTTTGTTTTTGATGGAGAGGATGCTTTGTTGGATGAAGTTTTTGTAGAAATTAGGCATCTCCACTTCTTCCCAGACATCTACGTGTGCAGTAGGATCTTCCTTGGTAGGCTGGCGAGATAAGGCATCTGCATTCTCGTTGGACTTGCCCGTTTTGTATTTTACAGTAAAGTTGTAGTTAGCAAGGCATGAGGCCCATCTTTGTTCTAAGGCACCTAGCTTGGCTGTATTGAGATGCGCCAGTGGGTTGTTATCAGTGAAAGCTATGAAGGGAGTTGCTGCAAAGTAGTCCTTAAATTTTTTGGTGACAGCCCACACAAGTGCGAGGAACTTTAACTTGAAAGAGCTGTAGTTCCGGTCATTCTTTTCAGCTCCTTTCAGGGATCTACTAGCGTATACAATTACTCTCTCTTTACCTTTTTGCACTTTAGACAGGACAGCTCCCAGGCCTTTCTGGCTGGCATCAGTGTAGAGATGGAAGGGATGTTGGTAATCTGGATATCCCAAGACAGGTGGTTCGGTCAGCTTCTTTTTCAGGAGCCTGAAGGCAATTTCCCTGTCTTTAATCCACTCCACAGGTATCTGCGTCTTATGATACTTCTTTGGGTGTCCTCTTAAGAGTTCCTGAATTGGCTCAGCAATCTGGGCGAAGTGAGGGATGAAGCATCTGTAGTACCCTGCAAAACTAAGGAAACTTCTCACCAATTCTGGACTGCAGCTAACTTTTCCGGATCTGGTTTAACACCTTCCGCACTGACATGTCCCAGGTACTTGACTTCTGGCTTCAACAGGTAGCACTTAGATGGTTTGATCTTAAGTCCATGTTTAATGAGGACTTGGAAAACTTCTGCAAGGTGTTTTAAGTGGTCTTCGTAGGATTTGGAATAAATAATGACATCATTCAGGTAAAGTAGGACAGTCTCAAAGTTTCTATGGCCTAAACAGCGTTCTATTAGTCGTTGAAATGTTCCTTGTGCATTACAAAGTCCAAAGGGCATGTAATTAAACTCAAATAGGCCCATGGGGGTGGTAAAAGCTGTTTTCTCTCGGTCTTCAGAGATTGGTACATCGTCGGTGGTATAGGCCGATTTCTTTCTTTTATTGGAGGGTGAGAGCCGGTAGAGATAGTGTGTTTGATCCCACGGACTTCCCCATAATCCGTAGAGTGCTTACTAAAGGCTTGATGATGTTCCTTCACGATGTTCAAAACTCATTTAATTTGGTTTTTGGGTGTAGAGTTGTCTGCCACGTTTAGGTCTTCCCACCATGAGGCAGGTGGAGCATGTTCTGGAGTACTGGAGCTCTGCGTAGATTGTTCTACTTTAATTGCAGGCACGCTGATAACATCCTGGAAGAGATTTGCAATAACTGAGCAACAGGATAATGTTTAGTGAGGGTAACGTGGTGATCATTCAGGTTTATGAGACGGACAGGCACTTTACCTTGTGAAACAGTCACTAAGCTCCTTGCAGCTCTGACTAGGGGATGATCATCTTTCTATTTCAAGCAGAGTGTCAGCAATGTGCTGACACTCTGCAAACCGCTCGGCCATCCTGAGAGAGGGGGCGGGAGGATGATCGCGTGCCTGCCTGCCCCCCCCCAGCACCGCCCTGATGATCGCAGCCCTCCCGCCCCCACTGCCGCACCGCCCCGCAACCCCCCTCCCCGCTGCGCCCGCCGGCACATAACACAGGGGGCTGCAGGGGGGGGGGTTAAACATAAAATAAAGGAACCTCCCGAAACTGAAACCTTGAGAAAGCGCTGCAAACCGCAGGTCTGAATTGACCTGCAGTTTGCGGCGATCGCCGACACGAAGGGGTCACGGGACCACCCGCCGCTGTCACGCGATCACCACCCACCACTGTCACGGATGTAGTAGGGGAGAACACCAAAAGACAACAAGAAGGAAGGGAAAAGACACTAGGCCGCACCGCAATGGAAGGAAATGGGTCACCACGTAAAAAAAAAATGCTCCTGGCCCTATGGCCCTCGATGGTAGAGATGCCCATACACAGGAACCTAGAAAACCCTGGTGGCCCTCGGATGCCCTAATGGTAATGACAGGGCAGAGACGACCCGCTCCTTCCCTGGTGAAGGAACCAGTGTCTCGCTGAGGCCTAGTAAACAACAAAGGTGGGGGGAATACAAAATACAACAAGTGGAACACTTAACTTCTGAGGCTGATGGATGAACAGGACTTCAACTCGAACCACACTCCAGCTCTTCCAAAAACCAAATTAAGCTATCCAGAGCAAGGAGTGATGGGTAAAGTCAGACTAAATAGGGGAAGATAAAGGTCACATGATCCACACCTGAACAGGAGGTGTGGACATACCAGCAACAGACAAAGTGAAACCAAAAAAGGCTGTCAGAAAACTAACGTGCAGATAATCTTTCAGACCTTCTCAAACCTTTCACCTGTGTGACAGCCGCGCGGCGGTGATCGGAACTACACAGGACGTACTGTACAGGTACGCCCTGTGTCCTTAAGTACCGGGACATCAGGGCGTACCTGTACGCCCTGTGTCCTTAAGGGGTTGAAGTCTCTTAGGGTGTGAGCTTCCCCAGAGTAGCGGGGGAACCAAGGGGCCCCAAAGTAGTAAGGCATGGCTAGTGGCATCATGCTGGCTGCTGCAGCGGTTGGCGGTGTACTGGAGCCAGCTGCGGCTGCTGCAGGGGACCTGCTGAGGTCAGGCTGCATGGCTTCTTCCTGAACAGACATGGCAATGACACTTTATGCGATTTTGGAATGGGGTTGCTATAGACAACCGTTGCGGGTGTATGGCCCTTTAAGACGAGCGATCAGTGCAGGCCGGAGGTTACTGTTGAGGAAAATTCTTATTAAGTGTCCCCTTGTTACTGATAGAGGACCTCTCTCAGGCTGAATAGTAAGATCAGGGCTTTTACTTGCTTTTATCCCGTGGAGGTTGGCTGGCAATGCGACGGGCCTCCTCTCTCTTGCACGCATGCCAGATCTCGCGATGTGCGAGAGTACGTCACACACAAGTCCCATGCGCGGCGTCTCTTCAATGCGATCCACAGCAAGAAGGGGCACTGCTGCACTTTATATACAGCCCGGCCTCCCCGGACCGCTACAGGAGTGGTAGGCGGCACTTTCAATAATTACTTTGCATATGGGGCGGTGCACCAATTTTCTCTGCACTGGAAGGGGGTGTAACTTGGTTTTTCCCGCCAGGCTGCTCTGTGATGGCGCAGCAAACAACTACAAGTCCTTCAAGCGGCCATTTTAAGTGCAAAACAGTCCATTCAAATACAGCAAGCAGCGCTACTGACTCTTTTGTAGTAGAAGTACATGCAGTCTCTAAGCAATCTGAACAGTCTTTTGTCCCAAAAAAAGCAATAAACAGTTGGGGCTCATTCACAATAGGCAGTCTATAATGATGCAGGGTTTTGCAAGTGCTGTTCACACAGTTCATTAAAGGCACAAAGGATTTTATCAGAAATCCTGTTCGTGGTGACGTCAATTTTAATTATGTGGTATGCCAGACCGACAGGGGAAATTATATGTGAGGTCACAGCGTGAGCATTAGTTCTGATTACTCACGGTTATGTCGTCCCTAGGCAGGCTCGCATAAGTGAAAAGGAGAACGGCACAAGAATTCTCTGGGGCACACTCTGGTGTAAGGGACACAGGCCAGATGGTGGTTCGAGGTGCCCTTGATGGTCTGTATTAATGTGCCTATTGAGGAACTGAAGACTGAGACGAGGATGGTGTAATTCACCTTATGACTTTCACTGAACGTTGCTCCTGGTAACAGTAACATCCAAGTATTAAACAGTCTCTTTGAGGTGGACAGGGGTAAAACTGCAACAGGTCCACTGCTGACAGGTGTAATGTCTGTCTCTCTAGCTATTAAAGAGGACCTTTCACCTATTATGACACTATGAACTAACTATACAGACATGTAGAGCGGCGCCCGGGGATCTCCCTGCACTTACTATTATCCCCGTGCGCCGCTCCGTTCTCCCGCTATGCCCTCCGGTATCTCCGCTCACTAAATTATAGTAGGCGGAGATTTCAGTCACTAAGTTATGGTAGGCGGAGTCTGCCCTTGTTCTGCTCTAGCGCTGGCCAATCGCAGTGCCGAGCTCACAGCCTGGGAGGTTATTTTCTCCCAGGCTGTTGCAGCGCGCCAGACCTGCAGGGTATTGCGAAGTGAGGTCATGGGCAATCGAGGGTTACTCACTGTTTGGAGGACCCTGGGCAGGCATGCGGCAGTGAAGGAGAGGTAGACACAAGTTCCTCTGGGGCACACTCTGTATGTAGAGACCAGGACTGATGGTGGATGAGGTGCCCTGGATGTTACAGGTATTTTGAGTGCCTGGGGCAAGGTCCCTTTAAGGATCGTGACGCCAGTGCCTGTAACGGTGGCACACCGATTTATAGGAGTAGTAACTGAGGTACACAGATGGTATGATGAACCAAACGTTGCTTTACTTAAAACAGTCCAAACTTTGTACATACAGTTGGTAATGATGCAGTCCCTTTTAGCATATGTTCCACAAGCAGGTTTACATTCAATAAAGATATAATCTTGCAAGATACTCGGAGGGTATACAATTAATGCTTCACAGTCCAGGCTGCACTATCTCCACAGCTAATCTGGCTGGCTGTATCCCAAGGCCTGGATGCCTAAATGCTGGCTTTAATCCTTGGTAAAATAATCTTCCTCCTGTATTGACCCTTGCTTCTATTTTATAGTACCTCTGCCCATCAGCTTACTTATCTGAGCTGGTTGTATTGTCCTTGCTTAGTATGCAGCTGGCTGCAGGTTTCTCCCAGGAGGTACATCTCTTCTCTTGGGGTAATCTTCTGAGCTAACTGCGGCTCACTTTATCAATAGGCAGGCTAGAGTCCTTCACTAGCCTCCTGGTAGCAACTAGCAGCCAGGACTATCCAGCTGCATGTCAGGAGGAGGCCCTCAGCATATCTCTGGCTAAAATGCCTTCTCACTTCTGTATCCACAGACTACAGACTTCTGACCCCTCCCTGTCTGGGCCTGGACATTTATACTAGGGGCTCTCTATCTCCCTCTAGTGTCTAGGATGCCTAACTACACCCTCATAGGCCTGCTATGCATGACACAGGGGAAAAATTGCATACAAAAGCACACAGAAAATACGGTAAAATGCATGGTTAAATATAACATCACTGTTCCTTAGGAGTAGGAGTAACACGTGACCCTTGTGTAGTGCCCACCCCTACCTAGTGGGACACTACATAGTGAGCTCTGCAATGCGATTGGCCAGCACTACAGAAGAACAAGGGCAGACTCCGCCTACCATAACTTAGTGAACGGAGATACCGGAGGGCATAGCAGGAGAACGGAGCGGCGCCCGGGGATAACAGTAAGTGCAGTGAGATCCCCGGGCGCCGCTCTCCATGTATGTATACTTAGTTCATAGTGTAATAATCTGTGAAAGTGCTTACTGGTAGAGGACTTTTAAGCTGGTCCTGGTTATCCCAGTGCAGGTTAGTGAGGCTGCTGGAGGCTGGTAAATCCTTCACTTTTAAATCCAAAGGTCCTAAAGCGCTTGTAGAGATGGCTGTAACCCTTTGGGGTCTCCTTTAGTATTTACTGAATTAATATCCTGCTGAGTGTATGGAGCACTTCAACTCAGGGATCAAGACTCCAGACTGAACTGGACAGAACTCTCACTCTAGACTGACACACCCAGACTGCACACTCCTAGACTAGGCCTGAGCTGGACTATATATAGGAAGTATTATCTCCCCCTAGTGGTAGGCTCAGTGTAATGTACTCTAAATACACCTGTAAGCAGGGATTATACATAAAGAGACATTGCAGCATAAAACAGGCTATATAAGGCATAACACAACAACTTCGCAGTACCCACGAGGGTAGTGGGACACTGCATATGTCTAAAATTAATTACACTCTTGAAAAAAGTTGACATCCCAAGTTGAATGGGACAAAAATTTAATTACCGTGCATCACCGCTATTATGTAGATAGGATGCAGGTAAACATTGAAGAGGCTGCAGCGCCACAGACCCCTTCAACAGCTGATCAGTGGGGAGGGGGGTGAGAGTCAGATTCCCAACATCAATCTGATATTGGCCTATATCGATAGTACTACTGCTAGGACAATTGAGATTCCAAGAATGAGGATCCCCTCTCTGAATGGAGCAGTAGAGTGGACATGGGTTTACTGCTTTATTTAATCCCAGAAAAAGTGAATGGAGCAGTGAACCAGCATGTGCAGTATGGCTCCCAGAGACTGGACTTGGAACTAGTTCTCAGGATCTCAAGGGGTGCCAGGGGTTGGGTCCCATGCAATTCAGTGGATAGGTGATCCATTTCTGTAGATAATCCCTTTAAAATCATTATGCCATTTGAAGAAATCCAGAGGCGTCAGTGATTTTCTTAAATCTGTAGTTTACAATATTAAGGGGATTGCACTATACTTGTCTGCACATATTGACTTGCCTTATTTGTCTCATTTGTTCCATAGATATAGAAAATGTAGGTAAGCTACAATGTGCTCCATGTATCTGTTCCACAGGTAGTGTTTTTATATGAGCTGGTTCAGATTCTGCTTTCCATCCCCCCAGCCAGTATGAGCCTTTTGATATTGCCTAGAGAAACCCATGAAAGATAATGAAAAAAAAGCCTAATGTTTCAGTAAAATATTAATGATGAACATCTTAGGCAGAAGACAAGGGTTATCAGATCACATAGCTTTCAACCATTCACATCTATCTGACATAGCAAGCACACAGGTGGGGCATTTATTAGTTTTGGTGCACCGCTTTCTCCCCAGTGCAATATGTGCCAGATTTTAACAACATTTTGCTCTGCCATAGGCAAACCAGAATGGGGAACTTGAAGCCCAGCCTGAGCAATATATTTTCTGATGTCTTTACGGCAGACAACAGGTTAAAATCAATTTATAAATTTGTCCTGATATAATGCAGCTAAATTAGATTAATAAACATTAGTAAACCAGAAATGTAGTTGCCCCCACTATTTGTCAGTCTGTAGCATTTTCTGCATGTTTCTGAAACAGTTTTGTAGAAATCCCACAGAGAACACGGGTTAATCTTCTGCTGATCATTTCCATCCTGGCAGGAGAACGAACGAGGTAATGGGGACTTAAAAGGGTTTTCCAAGGCTTTAGCCTGATGACTTATCCTCTGCATAGGTCATCAGTATCTGATCAGTGGGGGTCCAACACCCAGGACCCTCCCCAATCAGCTGTTTGAGAAGGCACCGGCGCTTCTGTGATTGCCTCTACCTTCTTGCAGCTTACCAAGCTGATGGCAGGTCATTATTTCTAAAGTCTCAGAAAGCCCCTTCATCTTTTTATCCCACTGCAAATAAGGAAGAGAGGAGAGGCTCTTTCTCTAGCCTGTTATCTTACAGCCAGTTATTAGTTGTGAGGAGAAGAAGGGAGAGTTCACAGATAAGATTTTTTTATACAGGGTTTTCTGAAAAGATGGACTATTTATTTATCTTAATTTGATACTAAATATTTTTGTTGTTCATTTTCTGTTTTTATTGTACTTTTAACAGATTCTCTAAGGGTAGTGTCACAGTCTTTGGTGTTTTTTAGAAATGGTGGGGGTAATTTCTTAAGACCGGCGTTTTAGACGCCGGCCTCTACATAACTTTGATGTATACAGCGCCTGTCTAAATCTATGCCAGCTCCTTTTTTTTACGGTGTTCATCTGAGGGGTTAGATCATGTTATTTTTATAGAGCAGGTTGTTACAGACGTGGCGATACCTAATATATATACTTTTTTTTTACTTATTTCACTTTAACACAATAATAGTATTTTTGAAACAAAAAAAAATGATGTTTTAATGTTCCGAGAGTTATATATTTTTTTTTTTGAGCAATTTTCTTATGTAGGGGCTAATTTTTTGCAGGATGAGGTGACAGTTTTATTGGTACCATTTTGTGGGACATATGCCTTTTTGATCACTTGGTGTTGGACTTTTTGTGATGTAAGGTAACAAAAATGGCTTTATTTGACACACTTTGTACTTATTTATTTTATGGTGTTTATTGGACGGGGTGGATCATGTGATATATTTATAGAGCCGGTCGTCACGGATGTGGCAATACCAAATATGTCTATTTTATTTTTTAATTACTTAATTGGGGACTTTTTATTTTTTTTTTACACTTTGCATCCCCAATAAGGTCATACAAGACCTCTGGGGGACATTTAACTTCACTTTTTTTTTCACTATTGATTTCTCCTGTAACTGGGGCTGACATAGTAGCCCGAGTTACAGGGGAAATATACCCCCCAGAGAGGCTGTATAGCATGATACTACGCTGTACAGCCTTAGTGCAGGGTTGATCGAGGTCTGTGTATACAGTCTATGTATACAGCGATCTAGAAGGCAGGGACACCTGGGAACTGTCCCTGCCTTCTCTCTGGGGTGCCCTGCTGTCACTGACAGAGGGCCCCCCGCTCGGCTGCTGCACGATTAGTGTGCAGCTGCCATCTCTGAATGGACATTCCAGAACGTCCATTCAGAGATAAACGACCGCCCATAGGACGTTTATAGTCAATGGGTGGTCGTGAATTGGTTAAGGACCAGGCCGTTTCTTTTTTCACTTTATATGATAATAACTTTGTAACACTTTTACTTATCCAAGCCATTCTGAGAATGTTTTCTTTTTTCATGAATATTTGAGCTGATAGGCTTCACCTTTATTTACAAAAAAAAGTCATCATTTAGCATTCCCTTTATGTATACTTTATATTGGCATAATTTTGTATATGTCATTTTATTTTTAGGACATTAATTTAAAATCACTTTTTAAAGGACCAATGCTGTTATGAAGAAACTTTGAGGGCCTTACATACTAGAAACCACCTAGTTACCCCATTTCAGAAACAACACTTCCCAAGTTATTCAAAACAGATTTTACAAACTTTGTTAACTCTTTAGGTATTACACAATAATTAAAGGAAATTAAAGGTAAAATTGTGAAATTGAACTTTTTTGGAATTGCTGCAGATGAACAAAAAAACTGCAGCAGTTCGAGAGATTTCTTCTTCCACAGAAGGGCAATGGAGATTGCAGAGGAGCAGGTGCTCCACAATTTCAGCAAGCCAACCAACAGCACAGAGAAGCACAGAATGGCTTCCTGCTTAGGGGTTCTTCCGTTTCGCTCTGCTGCTATTGTGCTTCCATTGGCTGGAGCACTGTCCCATCGCAGGGAACCACAAACACTGGTGTCCACTGCCTGACCTCAGAGGAGACAGGTGCCAAAAAAAAGCCATTTTTGTTACCTTACATCACAAAAATTGCAACACCAAGCGATCAAAAAGGTGTATGCCCCCCCAAAATAATACCAATCAAACTGTCACCGCATCCCGCAAAAAATGAGACCCTACCTAAGACAATCGGTCAAAAAAAAAAAAAAAGCTTTGACTCAGATAATGGAGACACTAAAATGTTTTTGTTTTTTTTTTGCTTCAAAACTGCTATTATTGTGTGAAAGTGAAATAAATAAAAAAAAGTTGACATATTAGGTATTGCCATGTCTGTAACAACCTGCTCTATAAAAATATCACATGACCTAACCCCTCAGGTGCACATCGTAAAAAAATAAAAATAAAATAGTCCCAAAAAAGCCATTGTTTGTTACCTAACATCACATAAAGTGCAACCCCAAGCAATCAAAAAGGTGTATGCCCCCCAGAATAGTACCAATCGAACTATCACCTCATCCCGCAAAAAATGAGATGCTAACTAAGACAAAAAAATAAAGACTATGGAGATACTAAAACATCATTTTTTTTGTTTCAAAAATGCTATTATTGTGTAAAACTTAAATGAATAGGAAAAAGTATACATATTAGGTATTGCCACATCCGTAACAATCTGCTCTATAAAAATGTCACATGACCTAACCCCTCAGGCGAACTCTGTAAAAAGAAATAAATGAAAACTGTGCAAAAAGATTTTTGGTCACCTTGCCCCATAAAGTGTAATAATAAATGATCAAAAAATCATGTACCCAAAAATGGTACCAAAAAGCATCATCTCTTCCTGGAAAAAAAAGCCCTTGCACAAGACGATCGGCAAAAAAATAAAAAAAATATTGGGTTCAGAAAATGGGGAAACAAAAACAGAATTTATTTTCAAAAATGCTTTATGCAAAACTTAAACAAACAAACAAAGAAAGTAGACATACGGTATTTGATATCATTGTGTCCACAACAACCTGCTCTATAAAAATAACAAATGATCTACCCTGTCAGATGAATGTGGTAAAAATAAAAACTGTGCCAAAACAGCCATTTTTGGTTACCTTGCCTCACAAAAAACATAATATAGAGCAATTAAAAATCATATGCACCCCAAAATAGTACCAATAAAACTGGCATCTTATCCCTTAGTTTCCAAAATGGGGTCACTTTTTGGGAGTTTCTACTGTAAGGCCTCTTTCACACGGGCGTGTCCGGATTAGGTCCGGATGCGCACTTGCTTGCGCATGCTTGCGATTTTCACGCAACCCCATTCATTTTTATGGGGCCTGGGTTACGTGAAAAACGCACAAAGAGGAGCATGCTGCGATTTTCACACAACGCACAAGTGATGCGTGAAAATCACCGCTCGTGTGCACAGCCCCATAGAAATGAATGGGTCAGAATTCAGTGCGGGTGCAATGCGTTCAACTCGCCCCGTGTGAAAGGGGCCTAAGGGTGCATCAGGAGGGCTTTAAATGAGACATGGCATCTAATAACCAGTTCATTAAAATCTGCCTTCCAAAAACCTTTTCTTCTGCGCCCTGCCGTGTGCCCTTACATCAGTTTGCGACCACATGTGGGGTGTTTATGTAAACCTCAGAATCAGGGTAATAAATATAAAATTTTGTTTGGCTGTTAACCCTCGATGTGTTAAAGAAAAATTGGATTAAAATGGAAACTCTGCCAAAAAAGTGAAGTTTAGAAATTTAATCTCCATTTTCCTTTAATTCTTGTGGAACACCTAAAGGGTTAGCAAAGTTTGTAAAATCAGTTTTGAGTAACTTGAGGGGTTTAGTTTTTACAATGGGGTAATTTATGGGGGATTTCACTATGTAAGCCCCACAAAGTGACTTCAGAACTGAACTGGTCCTTAAAAAAGTTGACTTTGGAAACTCTTAAAAATTTTAAAAATTGCTTAAAAATTCTGAACCTTTTAACGTCCTAAAAAAAAAAAAAGGACATTACCAAAAGGATGCCCACATAAAGTAGACATATGGGGAATGTTAATTAATGAATATTTTATGAGGCATCACTATCTGTCTTAAAAGCAGAGAGATTCAAATTTGCATTTTTTTCTCATTTTCGTTAACTTTTGGATTTTGTTGTAAATAAAGATAACACATATTGACTCAAATTTACCATTAACATGAAGTACAATGTGTCACAAGAAAACTGTCTCAGAATGGCTTGGATAAGTAAAAGCATTCCAAAGTTATTACCACATAAAGTGACACATGTCATATTTGCAAAATTAGGCCTGGTCAGGAAGGGGGTAAATGGCCTGGTATGGAAGTGGTTAAGGTGAAAAATAGAAATGTCCTTAAGGGGTTAAGCATCCATTATGCTCAGTTATGCACATTTTGCATCCATTTTAGTCATTTCCATCTAAGATGTGTTATTTTAGACTGAAAAAAATATATATACTTTGTGTAGGATAACAGATTTCAGATAGAAATGGATGCAAAATGTGCATCCTGAGTATAATGGATGGTTGAAGTACAACGGAGGGGTTATTATTATTCAAGATCCTCAGACACACATACAAAATGCAGAATACATTTTTATCAGATTTGGAATGTTATAGACCCTTACCTAAATACCAGATTATATACTATAGTTCCAAAAGCTTCTTGATGAGGCTAATATGGAAAAAGTTCTGACAAAAAAGGTATAAAATGTACCTTACTATCACCAACCTTACTTTATCTACTCATGGTACACAAACACCAACAGAACCCCCTGGTCAGCCAATTATTTCGGGAATCAATTCACTGCCATGCAATTTGTCTGAGTATATGGATCTACATTTGTATGTTAACAGTTTGGACTCATATCTGAAGGATTACATTACTTCAATCACAGGACTGGAAACGCACATGCGGATGGGCTACTTAGGAAGTAGCTGCACTGTACAGCAACATCCCTCTCCATAAATGCATAGAATGCATCAGTTTCATCTAGCTAAACATTCTATGATGCCCAGTAAACAGATTTTATTTTAAAAGGTTCTGATTTTATCCTGAGACACATTTTTAAATTGATATCAAAAATATATTAACAAACCTGTGGGACCGAAATGGGGACACATTTTGCCCTCAACCTTGCCTTTCTCTATAGAGAGGCAGGGAATCAGTCATCCACTCACTCTATTGATGGTCTTCACACATTATTTTATACAAAAGATAAATTAAAGATTTGATTTTCATTTGGGACAGTTATCCAGTCTGGAGGAGTTCACCATTTTCATTAATAATAGTCAATGGAGTCTTACATTTATGGGTACATCATCTGAGACACTGTTAGAACACCTGGATCTGGTAATAGCGGTCTTGAATGGAATAATTACAACCAAAAAGTAAAAAAATAAATAAATTGCAATAGCTTACTAGTTTATGGGAGCTCACACTTTCAGAAATAGAAAATAATGTTCCATATGCCTAGTTTTGGAGACTTAGATGCAATTGAATCAAGGACACAGACTTTTTTTTATCTCAGAGTAAGATTATAAATCAGGAAATCAGTTTCAGGAAAATAACTACACAAAAGGAATTATCAAGGCAGCCTTCAACAAAGCAACTCCTCTCACAGAATGAATGCCTCCAAGCAATAAAGAAACGTCCAACAAGCCAACCAACAAATTTAGTCATACTTTTACAACCACTTATAATTTCTCACTTTATTTAATAAGGATAATAATGAAAAAACACTGGTTGGTGTTGCTGAGAGATCCCCACCTGAAAAAGATTCCTCCCCCAGGCGTCCTCAGATCACCTCCTGATGAGAAAAAACTATTACAAGTTATGTAGCCCCCAGAAGAATAAAGACTACAAAAGACCCAAATTTACTGGATCTATCATTTACCTACAGCAGATCATTTACCTACTCAAATGTACATATGGCCTGAAATACACAGGGAGGACTACCATGACCCTAACAGAATGAATTAACAAGCACCGCTTTAACGTATCCAATGTTTCTAGACATTCTGCAATTTACCATATTTGTGGTTTTTCCCATTTTTGTGTTGCTCTAATAGAGTAAATAGCCCCAACAGAAATTACAGATGGGAGGCCCTTAAAAAAAACATCAGTAGTTTTGCATTCACAAGTTGTATTCCCTAATCCCTATGGGTCTTAACAAATCTTTGGAAAATATTTTGGGTAGGATTTTTTTCATTTGCATAATTTTTCGAAATGTTTTTTTTTATACCCTGTACCTGCCATTTTCTGTTCTATTTTGTCACTGGTTCCATTAATAATATTATAATTTATGTATTTATTTTATAAATTTATTAATTTTTATTGACATCCTTTTATGATTCTTGTACATTTATATATTCCACTTTACATTGTACATATTTTATCTGTTAAATGCATATATGAGTATATGCATCCATTGTATTAATTTGTTTTCATTTAGTGTACACTTTGTATACATCTGTTTTATTCCTTCCCTTGGCTCCACTCCCCTTTTTCCCACCATGTTGGTTAAACCCTTGGTCCCTATCACTATTTACACTTTGCTGACCGGAACCAGTTAACAGTGTTTCTGATCTTGGCAACCCTGCTGTTCCGGCCAGATGCGAGCACTAAGTGATTTGTGTGCTCACACCTTTCTTCCATTCCAGATGCATCCAGTGCTTATTAGCAATAGTACAGCTCCGTATCTGTCTATTCTCTCCTAGTAGATGATCGGCCAGTGTTACCTTAACTTTACACTTCTGGGCACCATGGCAATATTAAATGTCACATTGCTTCTGCGCTTTTCTTCTCCTCACGCGATTAGTGTCCCTGGTCATATAGCAACACAACTCAGGAGCCACTGTATATACAAGCTTAATATTCCTTCACGGTGATGATTATTTAAATCATTCACATTCTAATAGTTTTCTAATATGCGGACCATTATATCTAGAGTTTTTACTCTTTACTTTAACAATCATTTGTAATGTTTGGCTAGAAACTCCTTCTCTTCCAGGGGTTGTTTTGTGGTTTATGTGTATGTATATAAAAGTGAGCGGTTGCATTCTGTGTTATGTCCAAGTGTATTTGATGTTGGGGATTTTTCCCTGAAATGTATTATTTTTGGAATAATAAGGCCTCTTGCAGACGAGCGTGTCCGGATTAGGTCCGGATGCGTCCCGGTGCATTGCGGCAAACCCGTGTGAGTAGGAACGCAATTGCAGTCAGTTTTGACTGCGATTTTGTTCCGATGTTCAGTTTTTATCGCACGGGTGCAATGTGTTTTGCACGCGCGTGATAAAAAACCGACTGTGGTACCCAGACCCAAACTTCTTTACAGAAGTTCAGGTTTGGGTTAGTTGTAGTGTAGATTGTATTATTTCCCCTTATAACATGGTTAAAAGGGAAAATAAGAGCATTCTGAATACAGAATGCATAGTACAATTTTTTAACTCACCTTAATCCACTTGTTCGCGCAGCCGGCTTCTCTTCTTTCTTCATCTGTGAGCAATAGGACCTTTGATGACGTCACTGCGTTCATCACATGATCCATCACATGATCCATCTCCATGGTGATGGATCATGTGATGAGCGTAGTGACGTCATCAAAGGTCCTATTGCTCACAGATGAAGAAAGATGCGCGAACAAGTGGATTAAGGTGAATTTTTTTAACCCCTCCAGCGCTATTGTACTATGCATTCTGTATTCAGAATGCTATTATTTTCCCTTATAACCATGTTATAAGGGGAAATAATAATGATCGGGTCCCCATCCCGATCGTCACCTAGCAACCATGCGTGAAAATCGCACCGCATCCGTACTTGCTTGCGGATGCTTGCGATTTTCGCGCAACCCCATTCATTTCTATGGGGCCTGCGTTACGTGAAAAATGCACAAAGAGGAGCATGCTGCGATTTTCACGCAACGCACAAGTAATGCGTGAAAATCACCGCTCGTGTGCACAGCCCCATAGAAATGAATGGGTCAGGATTCAGTGCGGGTGCAATGTGTTCAACTCACGCATCGCATCTGCGCGGAATACTCGGAATACCGTGTGAAAGGGGCCTAAAGGATCTTTTGAAATAGCCCTCACTGATGCCTTTGCCTTCCTTTTTTTCATAGGAGGCTTTCCTAGGTTTTCTCACTACTGCACCAATTGTTGATGTCCAGATCTTATTCCTGGTACAGTTTGGGCTTAACAGACAATATCCTCCAGTGATATTCTCTTCATGCATATATGGTTGTTAGGGGTGTAGCTAGAACTTACTGGGCCGCAGAGAATTTTTTTCACACCCGCCTTCCCCCCCCCTCGATTACTTAAAATAAAACCTTTGAAAAAAACTATTTGTCTTTGTATCGCCAGGTCAGGGATATTTGATATGAGGCAGGGCCAGGGCACATATCTGCTGAATTTGAATGAAAGCAGTGGAGTACCTAAGGTGTTTGGCACCCATGGTGGGTATTTTTTTCTGGCCCCCATACTTTAAAACATTGTGCCCCTCACAGTTGTTATGCCTTCATTTTTCCCCCCTCACAGTAGTTATTCTCTCACTGTGTCCCTTCACAGTAGTAATGACCTCTCTGTGCCCCCTTTACAGTAGTAATGACCTCATTTCACCCCTTAACAGTAGTAATGCCTTATCTGTGCCTACTTCACAGTAATAATGCCCTCTCTTTGCCCTCTCAGTGTTAACAAAATAAAAAAACAGTAACTACTCACCTTGTCCCGTCCCTGATGATCAGATATTCTCTAGCTCTCCCCTTCTGGTAAGTGAAAGGACTCCCCTGCAGTCTAGCATGCCTTCATCTGTATTGATGCTCATTGCATCTGGCACCCCCTGACAGCTGGCACGCAGGGGAGACTGCCCCCAGCCTTCTTTCTTCCGGCAGAGCTGCACCTAGCCTTTCTGCTGCTTGACGTAAAAACCGAAATGGCTCCCCCCCTTCCCATCTTCAGGATAGGTCATCAATATCTGATTATCTCTTTGAAGAGAAGGAGGCGATCCATGCGAGTGCCGATTGCTCTTCATTATCCTGCCTGTCATCTCAGAGAAGCAGTGTAATTACAAGTACTCCATTCACTTGAATGGATCGAGTACTTGTAATTACACTGTACACCGCTCTGCTGCAAAGCAAACGACGTGCAGTGTAATTACCAGGAAGCAGTGGACACATGATGCGCCGACTCCTCTTCAAACAGCTGATCGTCAGGGGTGACGGCTGAGTATAGGTCATCAATCTATTCAATATACAAATATTTAGTCCAAACTCTTCTCTAGCTCAGATAATTCTTGAATTAGATTGTGAGCAAAATGCAAATTAAGGCCACAACGACTGTTCGAGTGATTAACTGCAGTATAAGAAGTTAATCGGAGTTCGTTTAAAGGGTTTTTACCAGTTAGAGATGAGTTAAGTTATGAAAAATTCGATTTGGCTGGTTTGCCGAAATTCATGACAAATTACTTGACATTACCGCGCCAGGGCTAGCACACTGGCGTGCTGATGTCATATGTCATCCCTCTTGAGATTTCACATGCTATCTTCAATCAAGAATGCTGCAACGGCCTCTTTGCGGTCAAATGGGCAAGGAATGTTTTTTTTATTTTGTTGTGAGGGAATTCAGCGTGAGGGAATTCAGCTTTGAAGCGAATCGAATTTTCCCTTCTATTCGCTCAACATTAACAAATTTGTTTGGTCCTCAAGAGTTTGTTTGTGTTCAGCACAAGGAAATGTGCTACTAACAATTATGTTTTTTAGAGGTGCATAAAAAAATTACCATTTTTTTCACTGCCAAGGATCGGGATCAAGCATTCTTACACACGCTGGTTCAGCCAATTATTGGCTCATGTTAAAGGGCCTTAGGCTACTTTCACACTAGCGTTTTTACTGGATGCAGCAGGGTCCAGCAAAAATGCTTCCATTACTAATAATGCAACCATCTGCATCTGTTATGAATGGATCCAGTTGTATTATCTTTAACATAGCCAAAAAGGATCCCTCATGAACTCCATTGAAAGTCAATGGGGGACAGATCCGTTTTCTATTGTGTCAGATTGTGTCAGAGAAAACGGATCCGTCCCCATTGACTTGCTTTGTGGGTCATGACGGATCCATCTTGCTCCACATCCCATGACGAAAAGCAAACTGCAGCATGCTGCGGTTTGCTCTCCGGTATGAGAACGCACCCAAACAGAACGGAATGCATTTTAGAGCATTCTGTTCTGTTCAGTTACGTTTTATCCCCATTGACAATTAAATGGGGATAAAACTGAAGCGTTTTTTTCGGTATTGAGACCCTATAATGGATCTCAAATATTAACCCTAGTGTGAAAGTACCCTTAAAAGAGTTTTTTTTTGGTTCTAGATCTGTCTTCAGGACCCACACACTGCAGATCAGTTGTTTTTAGCAGCTGCCTGACACCAGAAAAAAATCACAGTGGAAGGAGCTGGAGACAAAAAGCTCTGTCCATTGTGTATTGGCCAAGCCTAGTTCATGTAGCTCATCTGCCATTCAAGTGAATGGAAGCTGAGCTGCAGTATCCTGTCCCGGTCACTACACAGTAGATTGAGCTTTACTGTGTTTTTTTGTGGTAGTATTGGACACCCACCGATGTGATTTTGCTCCTGAAGACAGGTCATCAATACTTAGACCTTTAAAAAATAAATTATGCAATCCTTTTGACCTTACTGCATCCTGTAACATCAGGACAATCCTTTTAACATGGGAAACCCCTGAACACTTTTATTCTGCTTGGAAACTTCAACTATCCCTACTGTAAAAGGGACAACTCTTTCTGTTGCCCTCCACCAGGGACTTGTACACTGCTTTGGATAAAACCACTTTCCCTGGTTGGATGAACTTCAAGTTAGTGGACAACAAAACCTTGATTTAATGGTCCTTACAATAAATGAAAAAGTGTATCTATTTACTGATAACCCTGAGCAATGGCAAAATTACATATACTTCATGGATCCTTAAAGCATGGTTAGACAGCTCTCTCCCTCTTATTGACAGTCCCCATAGTGGACCACAGGCAGTTGAAAGAAATATTTCTTGTTGATTCCAAATTGCTATGATGTAGCATTGTCTCGTTGTTTTGTCCTAGAGAAGATGATTTGTTTCTTCTGTACATTTAGGAAGATGAATGTCTGAAAGTCTTAAGACCGATTTATTGTGGTTGTTGGTATTAGTACGAGGCTCGTTTAACTGCTACAACTAATTCAGGGGCAACACTAAAGATACCTTGCACTTAGATGATACTGATGTGGGAAGAGGAGAAAGCCAGGGAGGAAAAAAATCATGGTACTCTACAACCCCCTGATCTAGTTGAGTTGCAAGGGCATGTTTTACCCTCAGGTAGTTAAACATTTTTGAGAGGGCAGATTACATTTTTCCTGTATCTCTGAGATTAAAACTAGCAACAGAGTATATATGGGGTAAATACCAGAGGACCCTCTCATTCCAGCCAATCTCACAAGAAAGTGACAGCAATGTGGGGAAAGACCTGCATACCCTCCCTATAGAACATGACGGCCAGGTTCCGAATCAGTAGCTCTTGACATAGAGTCAGGTACTGCTTCAGCTGAGGTTTCTACACTCTCCTTTCACAGAAGTCCAGGGAATCAGCTCTGGTGCCCTCCAGGAGAGGTAGAAGAAGGATGTGGGTTCTTTGGGTGCTAAGGAGCAGGACATGGCACTTAAATCTCCTAAATTGGTCTCTGTTCTATCATGCATAGGGCATGCTACACTGTGAGTAGATTTAGTAAAGTTCAGCTTCCTATACACACGCCAATCAGCTGTTCTGCATTAACTACACACCTCTGTGTAGTAGACAGAGCTGGTAACTGCTGTGCTGCTCCCGTTCTCTTTGATAGGCAATCAGTACCAAACTAGGCTGCGTCCTAGAGGTTAATGTCTGAACATTTATACCCCCTATGAGGTAACATTTCTGATCCATGGATTTGTCCCAGGTGCACAGAGATATTTTACATATTGATGTATTACTTAAAAATCATCTTGACCTTATGTTCCTTGCGTGTCCCTGTGTGTAGGAAGGATTTTCTTAGTTTTTTCTGTATGTGGGATTTAGTTAGAACGATCGTATTTTAGGTACAATATTTTGCTCATTCTCATTCTGCTGTGTGTAATATTTGAGATTCGTCACTTGATTGCTACTCCTGCTAAAAATTGTTGTGAAGATTAGTGTTTCTATATGACTGTTATTGCATATGTATACACACAACTTTGACTTTACATATACAGATATCTGACTTTCTGTATAATCACACCATTATCAGTCTTGTGTGCTGCGAGTAAATGAACAACTGATCTAATTGAAACCTCAAATGTACAAGCAAACACAATGCAACAGCACTCTGCAAACACAGAATATATGAACCAATGAAATATCACAATATAAAAGAGGTACTTAGCAAATATATTTCAATCAAAATAATTTGTGCCCATCCACTACAGCAAGGTGCCCTCTCTCTGGATCGGAACCTACTCTGATACTTCTCTGTGTGCCAACAATTCAGGGACAGCAAGTCCACATGCACATTGTGTTTGCTCCATTTGTTAACTCTCTCTGTGCCAGCAGGCCTATGAGTTCAGAGAGAGAAGACTACAGCCATATATTGCAGTAATTAAAAACAGCCTGTGAAAAGGATGGGTTAGTTAGGAGTGTATGATCAAAATAAAGACAGAGAAACCTCCAAATGCATACTGCAAAAAAAAAAAAACATAGTTAGTCAGAAAATCCTGTAAAATGAAGTAAATGTGCAGATGTGCGTCGCCATGGCTGAAACTACTAAAGTACACGCAAAAACAATGCAACAACACTATAGAATATATGAACTAATTCAATATTCACGTTATAAAATAAACATAAGTTACTTAGCAAATATATTTTGAGCAAAATAATTTGTGCCCATCCGCCATGGCAAGGTGACCTCTTTATGGATGGGAACCTACTCTATATGATACCTGTACTACTCTATTTGATATTTGCCAATGAGCCTGAAATGAATTCAGGCAGAGCAGGCTCCATGTGTATACTAAATCTGTTCTATATGATACCTGTCTTTGTGCCAGCAGGCCTAATTGAAATCTGTCTCATCTGACGTGCATAGGAATCTGTCTGCCAATCACAATGTTTTTTGTGTGTAGACAAAGTCTGAAAGATACCTGAAACCCATTAGAGGGAATAGAAATGTTTTACATCATCATAACAATGAGGAAGATGAAAATTGGCTCTGTCATAACCAAATATCTGTGTATAAACAGCCAACTCACACCAATTTTATCATCTGTAAGGATCATTTTATTTGGGCAGAATTTCTCTCTGGTAACAAGCTCCAATCGACAATATAGCAAGTTTATTGGCACTTTTTTAAGGGCCGTCACATGGTCAGATGATTGTCTGAACAGCTGGCTAAACAGCTGGATCAATTGTTGTAAGCAGCATAGCCCCTGTTTACACAGGGAGATAAAAGGGGGGAAAAAAATTTCAATGCGAAATATCGGCAATAGAATATTTGCGTACGTGCATGCGCAAATGTACTATACAGTACCCAAATGCACTATGAAGAAAGTATATTGGTATATAACACCCTACTTCAATAAGTTTTTTGGGGGGGTGACTGGTATATCACACCAGTAGAAATAATTTGTTCCAATAACGCTTGTCCCTCTATATACCTGCAGTATCGCAGCAGAACCGCACACAACTGCCGCACAATACAAATGCACTATAATATACTTTCTAACATAGAAAGTATATTATAACATTGTACAAGGAAGGCAATACATTAGAATATACATGAAGATAAAACTTAACCTTTATTAATTTTACTATGATGGTCCATTCACACGTCCGTAAGTGTTTTGCGGATCCGCACATTGTGGCACTATAATTTGTGGACCGCACATTGCCGGCACTATAATAGAAAATGCCTAATCTTGTCTGCAATTGCGGACAAGAATAGGACATGTTCTATTTTTTTGCGGAAACGGAAGCACAGATGCAGAAGTGCGGATCCACAAATGCGGATGTGGATCTGCAAATGCGGATGCGGACAGCACATTCCGGCCCCATTGAAAATGAATGGATCGGCACCCGTTCCGCAAAATTGCGGAACGGATGCGGACCCATTTTGTGGACGTGTGAATGAAAAAGATATCCTTCAAAATGAAAATAAATTAAATTATTAAAGTTAAGCAAAAAGCATAGATGTGGTAGGCAATAACAAGTGCTCGGCGGCACCAAATCAGAAACCATATGTCCTACCGCAGTCCGGGGGGTTCCAGTGCACATCCATGAATCCAGGAGGGAAAGCAAAAAACATCTATCCCTGGGCTAGATGATGATGTGGTATTGAAGGACAGGGTGGGCAAAGAACTGTCCCTGATATTGCCCTACTGGGGGGTGCTATTCTGGCCCTGATAGCCTAACCACAGACCACCCGCCCTGATAAGAGCGACCCCGTCCGGAAGCTTACCCTATATAAAAATGTCCCTAGTAAGCCCCTAGCCCCCTGACTTCCAGGTGATCACTATATAGATCTATGTGTTTTTGACACATTATAAAAGTATATTATAAGTATATCGCACCCATCTGTGTATCACACCCATCGATAGCACACCTATACTTGGCTGTCCTGTACCACCTGATGGATGTGTCATGAGTCAAAGTTCTTCACAATGTAAAAGAATATGGCGGGCGCGAATTTCTCCATATGTTCGCATGTTCGGCGAATCGCGAACACGCAAAGTTTGCCGCGAAACGACCGCCGGGAGAACCGCAAAGCCATCTCTAAATACAACCGAATCCGTTCATAACGCATTCAGGCGGTTGTATTATCATTATGGAAGCGTTTTTGATGAACCCTGCCGGACCCAGCTAAAACGAAAGTAACAAAAGTAAGCCTTAGTCTGGTCTGATTGGCCAGGAATCTGTGTGTAAACTTAAGGCCCTATAACACTGCTGAAATACTGATGGAAAAGAACACTTCCATCAGCACTAGTTTGCACCGGCCTGATTACACAGACCAGTGCAAACAGAATGCTGGGGGAACGACTGCTACCACAGACATTGCTCCGTCATTCACTTCTATACACTATTATCAGCAACCCCTGATTACACAGGGAGATATGCTGTCGATAATCCGGCATCTTTCATTTTGATGAAAGATGTCCATTAGCCAATGTTCATTAGATCAGGGATGCCCAACCTGCATCCCTCCAGCTGTTGCAAAACTACAACTCCCAGCATGTCTGGACAGCCAGTGATTGCTAACCTCTGGCACTCCAGCTGTGATGAAAATACAACTCCCAGCATGCTCCATTTATTTCTATGGCATTCTAAGATAAGCCAAGCAAGTATACCTTTTGAGAGTCGTACTTTTACCACAGCTGGAGTGCTGGACGTTAGCCAACACAGGCCTATAGCTATCAGCCTACACCAGGGCATGGTGGGAGTTGTAGTTTTACAACAGCTGGAGGGCCACAGGTTGGGAATCCCTGCATTAAATGATCACATTTCCATTAATAAATATTTGGATTGACCTTCGAAGCTCATTTAAGATCAGATTATGAAGTAAGATCACATTATGGTACTGTGCAAGGTTCTGTAATGGGTTAAACAATAACGCAAGTAAAGAGTGAATAAATATGTCATCTATAGATGGATAATTAGTTTGGTTTAGATTTTAAATGAATATGAGTCAACTCATTTGAGGTGGTCATTCCTATTTATGTTGCATTAATAGCAAAATTAATTATTTACACATCAATATTCCTTTAAAGTTGTCTTACTAAGAGAACCAGAAACGTGAGCCAAAGATTCCATAGCAGTGACCTTGACCTGATATCCTCCCTCTCAGATATTCCATCAATTTTCCTGATTATAATTAACATGTCTTTCTGTTTATTTTATGCCGCGATATGTCTTATTTGGTCTGACTTTTATTCCTAATGGAGACAGCAACTGCTAGATCTGTTTTCAAATGCTGAATTTAATATGAAGCTGGAAATCTTCACCAAATGCAACTGCTGTTCAATTTGTAGCCGTATTATTATTTACTATTTAATTCATTTATATAGTGTCAATATACTCCGCTGTTTACTAATGTAGACCAGGGAGCCTTCACAAGGCGATTTCACCATAGGGGGGCAGTTGGAGGTCAGAGGAGCTATTGATTGTGACATTTGTGGGGTTAAATGACTGATTGGAGCTATCCCCAAATCAATGCAGTGTGAGCAGCTTGCACTCGCAATGTATGGAGAAGGCTCCACTCATGAGCCTGCTTCATACTCTTCTCTCCTTAAACATACAGTTAAGTCCATGTGTGTGAATGGGCTAATACGCAATTATTCTAAACATGGCAAAGTCGTGGTAAATGTAGCATAGGGGTAGGAAGATGATGAATTGCGCTGAAAAGCGATGTTAATTATGCTGAGAAGCAGTTAGATAAAAGCATAGTATTGAGGATGTGTAAGCCGTGTACCGGGGTGGACTCCCTAGAATACAGCGAAGTCACAGACAAGGAAAGCGACACTGACACCAGCTTAATATGCAAGAACAGAAAACTTTACTTAGACAACAAGTAATAACATAAGCATCACCAATTGAAACGCTATATCCCGGACCCACAGTCAAAGTCCCTGCCCACTGGACAGGCCTAGCCGATGGCGGACACAGCAGAGTCTGCAAGTCGTGCTGTGCCGTTACAGAGGACACCCCTAGCCGGTGGCAAACGCAGCAGAGCCTGCAAGTCAATAACTGCGCTGCAGTCCAGTACGGTACAGCACAGCCTAGCAAAACTATATAGTCCTAACTAACTAACTAATGAGAGGCCTAGGCTAGTCTCTGTAACTTCAGGCGCCAGACAATATATTACAATCAGTAACCAGGTGTGCTGACCTGCGTCCGTTCTGGGCCCGAGGATGCAGCCTACTAGAGATGGCCACCAACTTCTCAGCAACCGTGCGGCCTTGCTTGATGATGAGGCCTTCTGTCCACACACTGAACTGGTCTTCCTGGGACAACCTCTCATTCAAAAGAGCTGGATACAGAAAGGATATTACAGCTACTCTCCTTCTTCTGAGTGTCCATTAACTGCCGGACATCTGCAAGCCAGGATGGAATCGGATTCAGTCCCTCACAGCTCAATCCTTCCACCATGCCAGATCAACACACTTCCTGGTTCACTCACAGGCAGCAGCATCAGTCATCATCTGTTCTGCATATTCAAATCTCAGAGTGTGCTGTCTGTAGCTGCAAAACAGTGGCCTCTAGTGCCCGGAATGCCAAATGACAGTTTAAGTACAGACATTCTGCAGAAATAGCTGTTTCACAATCTCACAGATGTGCAATCCAGTTCTTTTTCTTATATTTTATATAAAGTCGTGGTAAATGTTTGTAAAATTGAGTTTGTACTTCTTTAAGAACAGGGGTCACGATAACCAGTGGTCAATGCCATGGATAGCATAGTGGCAGTTTTGTATATTACAGTATGCTGCATGCTGATGGTAATTATGTGATGGCTATTCATGCTTTTGACCTCTTGGGTTAACCAACTGGATTAATTAATCTTCAAGGCATAGGCTTTTGGCTTAAATAGGCTTCCCCTTGAACAAACTCTTTGTTTTTGACTAGTCCCCAATGATGGTGCAGTGCTACCATTAGATGAAGCCACCAGGTATTGTAAGCAACAAAAGTAGTTGCTGAATGATGATGTACTATGAATCGGCAGAGAAAGGAAATCACCCAGTGGAACACTGAAATCCGTTGTTTGTCCATGCTTTGACATGCTGGAACATCTCTGCACCATAGATAATAGTGGTAGAGAGTCCCATTTGGAAGTCCTTACTCTTTAATCCATTTGCCTGATCAGGTCTTATAGAATGGGATTGTCCAATAAAGACAAAGGGGCACATTTATTCAAACCGGCGTTTAGACGCTGGTCTTAATAAGGCCCTGCGCTGTCGGTGGACCCTCCGGAGTTATGATGAGGCGCCGGCCTCTACATAACTTTGGCGTATCCACCGCTGCTTATAAATGTAAGACCTTTGGGCTGCAACCTGCACCAGATATACGCATAATTTAGGCATATTTATGTTTACTAAATGACCCCCAAAACCAAGCTGTATTTTAGGCTTCCTCAATAATTAAGAATCATGTTACAGTTTTCTGTTGTGTAACTTTAACTTTTTAGTCATGTATAACTTGAAGACATACAGTTCTGTGCAAAAGTTCCAGGCAGGTGTGAGTTAAATGCTGTAAAGTAAGACTGCTTTTGAAAATAGAAGTGTTAAGTTACCAGAATGCAAATCGAGTTAACAAGAGAAATGTAAACCAAATCAATATTTGCTGTGACCACCCTCTGCCTTCAAAACAACATCAGTTCTATAGATAAACTTGCACTCAGTTTTTGAAGTAACTCTGCAGGTAGGTTGTTCCAAACAACTGGGAGAACTAACCACAGATCGTCTGTGGATGTAGGCTTGCTCAAATCCTTCTATCTTGATGTAATCTCAGACAAACTGGATGATGTTGAGATCATGGCTCTTTGGTGGCCATATCATCACTTACAGGACTCTTTGATCTTCTTTACTGTAAAGATAGTTCTTATGGCCTCGGCTGCATGTTTGGGGTCGTTGTCCTTCTGCAGAATAAATGTAAACTATTAACAGTTATATTTTATAAAGCATTCTTATGCTGCAGCATGTTTTACATACCTGCCTAGAACGTTTGCAGACTACTGTATGTTATTTACATTTTTTATATTTTGTACATAATGAAGTCTCATTATGGGAGACTTCAATCTTCCAGATGTAAACTGGAAAACCAAAATAGCTAGTTCTGCCAAGAGTACAGATATTCTAAATTCCCTACTGGGATTATCTCTACAGCAAGTAGTGGAGGAGCCAACCCGGAAGGAGGCCATTTTAGATTTAGTATTCACAAATGGGAATTTGGTATCTGATATTACTGTAGGGGAAAGCTTGGGATCTAGTGATCACCAGTCAGTGTGGTTTACTATAAGTACAGTGACTGAGTCACACCACACAAAAACAAAAGTTTTAGATTTTAGAAAAACTGACTTTTCTAAAATAGATTAGTGGTATACGAGTCCCTATCAGACTGGAACAGTTTAATTGGAGTCCAGGAGAAATGGGACTACTTAAAAGTGGCACTATTGAAGGCAACAGAAGATTGCATTAGGCTTGTCAGTAAAAGCAAAAAAAGGAAGAGACCACTGTGGTACTCAGCAGAAGTGGCCAAAATCATTAAAAACAAGAAGATAGCATTTAGGAATTATAAAAAAAAAAAAAACGAGGATGACAGACAAATTTATAAGATTAGGCAGAGAGAGGCCAAACAAGTTATAAGAGCTTCTAAAACACAGGCAGAAGAGAAATTAGCTCAGTCAGGGAAAAAAGGCGATAAGGCATTCTTCAGATACATAAATGAAAAAAGGAAACTAAAACAAGGAATTACCAAATTAAAAACTAAAGAAGGAAGGTATATGGAAGATGATAAAGAACTAGCTGACTGCCTCAATGAATACTTCTCTTCAGTTTTTACAAAGGAAAATGAAGGAGAAGGACCTCAGTTGGGAAAGAAGACTAATGAATCTTTTGACGCATGTGTCTTTACAGAGGAAGAGGTTCTAAGTCAACTGTCTAAAATTAATACAAATAAGTCACAGGGGCCTGATGGGATACACCCAAAGCTATTAAAAGAGCTCAGCAGTGAACTAGCAAAACCATTAACAGATTTATTTAACCAATCACTGGCAACAGGAGTCGTCCCAGAAGATTGGAAATTAGCAAATGTTGTGCCCATTCACAAGAAAGATAGTAGGGAGGAATCTGGCAACTATAGGCCAGTAAGCCTGACATCAATAGTGGGGAAATTAATGGAAACCATACTTAGAAACAAAGAAACATAGAAACATAGAATGTGTTGGCAGATAAGAACCATTTGGCCCATCTAGTCTGCCCAATATATCTGAATACTATGGATAGCCCCTGGCCCTATCTTATATGAAGGATAGCCATATGCCTATCCCATGCACGCTTAAACCCCTTCACTGTATTTGCAGCTACCACTTCTGCAGGAAGGCTATTCCATGCATCCACTACTCTCTCAGTAAAGTAATACTTCCTTATATTACTTTTAAACCTTTGCCCCTCTAATTTAAAACTGTGTCCTCTTGTGGTAGTTTTTCTTCTTTTAAATATGCTCTCCTCCTTTACCGAGTTGATTCCCTTTATGTATTTAAAAGTTTCTATCATATCCCCTCTGTCTCTTCTTTCTTCCAAGCTATACATGTTAAGGTCCTTTAACCTTTCCTGGTAAGTTTTATCCTGCAATCCATGTACTAGTTTAGTAGCTCTTCTCTGAACTCTCTCTAGAGTATCTATATCCTTCTGGAGATATGGCCTCCAGTACTGCGCACAATACTCCAAGTGAGGTCTCACCAGTGTTCTGTACAGCGGCATAAGCACTTCACTCTTTCTACTGCTTATACCTCTCCCTATACATCCAAGCATTCTGCTGGCATTTCGTGCTGCCCTATTACATTGTCTTCCCACCTTTAAGTCTTCTGAAATAATTACTCCTAAATCCCTTTCCTCAGATACTGAGGTCAGGACTGTGTCAAATATTCTATATTCTGCCCTTGAGTTTTTACGCCCCAGGTGCATTATCTTGCACTTATCCACATTAAATTTCAGTTGCCAGAGTTCTGACCATTCTTCTAGTTTTCCTAAATCCTTTTCCATTTGGCGTTTCCCTCCAGGAACATCAACCCTGTTACATATCTTTGTGTCATCAGCAAAAAGACACACCTTCCCATCGAGGCCTTTTGCAATATCACTTATGAAGATATTAAACAAAATTGGTCCCAGTACAGATCCCTGTGGAACCCCACTGGTAACATGACCTTGTTTTGAATGTTCTCCATTGACTACAACCCTCTGTTGTCTGTCACTCAGCCACTGCCTAATCCACTCAACAATATGGGAGTCCATGCTCAATGACTGCAGTTTATTGATAAGTCTTCTATGTGGGACAGTGTCAAAAGCCTTACTAAAATCTAGATATGTGATGTCTACTGCACCTCCACCGTCTATTATTTTAGTCACCCAGTCAAAAAAATCTATAAGATTTGTTTGACATGATCTCCCTGAAGTAAACCCATGTTGTTTTTCATCTTGCAATCCATGGGATTTTAGATGTTCCACAATCCTATCCTTTAATAGGGTTTCCATTAATTTGCCTACTATTGATGTCAGACTCACTGGTCTATAGTTGCTCGATTCCTCCCTACTACCTTTCTTGTGAATGGGCACGACATTTGCCAATTTCCAATCTTCCGGGACGACTCCTGTTACTAATGATTGGTTAAATAAATCTGTTAGCGGTTTTGCCAGCTCACCACTAAGCTCTTTTAATAATTTTGGGTGTATCTCATCAGGCCCCTGTGACTTATTTGTCTTCACCTTAGACAGCAAACTTAGAACATCTTCCTCTGTAAAGATACATGCATCAAATGATTTATTAGTCATCCTTTCTAGTGGAGGTCCTTCTCCTTTTTCTTTTGTAAAAACTGAACAGAAGTATTCATTAAGGCAGTCGGCTAGCCCTTTATTCTCTTCTACATACCTTCCGTCCTTTGTTTTTAATTTAGTTATTCCTTGTTTTAATTTCCTTTTTTCATTTATATATCTGAAGAATGTCTTATCCCCTTTTTTCATAGACTGAGCTAGTTTTTCTTCTGCCTGCGCTTTAGAAGTTCTTATAACTTGCTTGGCCTCTCTCTGCCTAATCTTGTAGATTTCCTTATCTTCATTGCTCTGGTTTTTTTTTTAATTACAAAATGCTAGCTTTTTATTTTTAATGATTTGGGCCACTTCTGCTGAGTACCACAGTGGTCTCTTCCTTTTTTTGCTTTTACTGACAAGTCTAATGCAATTTTCTGTTGCCTTCAATAATGCACCTTTTAAGTAGTCCCATTTCTCCTGGACTCCATGTAATCCGTTCCAGTCTGATAAGGACTCATTTATGACTAATTTCATTTTTGAAAAGTCAGTTTTTCTAAAATCTAAAACTTTTGTTTTTGTGTGGTGGGACTCTTTCACAGTTCATATATTAAACCACACTGACTGGTGATCACTAGATCCCAAGGTTTCGCCTACAATGACATCATATACCGAATCCCCATTTGTGAATACCAAATCCAAAATGGCCTCCCTCCGGGTTGGCTCCTCAACCACTTGTTGTAGAGATAACCCCAGTAGGGAATTTAGAATATCTGTACTCCTGGTAGAACTTGCTATTTTGGTTTTCCAGTTTATATCTGGAAGATTGAAATCTCCCATAATGATAACTTCTCCTTTCATTGTCATTTTAGCTATTTCTTCAACTAGTAGATCATCTAGTTCTTTAACTTGACCAGGTGGTCTATATATCACACCTACACGAGTTACTGCATGGATTGAAAGATGAAAAACAGCATGGGTTTACTTCAGGGAGATCATGTCAAACTAATCTTATTGATTTTTTTGATTGGGTGACTAAAATAATAGATGGAGGAGGTGCAGTAGACATCGCTTATCTAGACTTTAGTAAGGCTTTTGATACTGTCCCACATAGAAGGCTTATCAATAAAGTGCAGTCATTGGGCTTGGACTCCCATATTGTTGAATGGATTAGGCAGTGGCTGAGGGACAGGCAACAGAGGGTTGTAGTCAATGGAGTATATTCAGACCAAGGTCTTGTTACCAGTGGAGTACCTCAGGGATCTGTTCTGGGACCCATATTGTTTAATATCTTTATCAGCGAAATTGCAGAAGGCCTCAATGGTAAGGTGTGTATTTTTGCTGATGACACAAAGATTTGTAACAGGGTTGATGTTCCTGGAGGAATACACCAAATGGAAAAGGACTTAGGAAAACTAGAGGAATGGTCAAAAATCTGGCAACTAAAATTTTATGTTGATAAGTGCAAGATAATGCACCTGGGACGTAAAAACCCAAGAGCAGAATCTAAAATCAGTGATACAGTCCTAACCTCAGTATCTGAGGAAAGGGATTTAGGGATCATTATTTCAGAAGACTTAAAGGTAGGCAGACAATGTCATAGAGCAGCAGGAAATGCTAGCAGAATGCTTGGGTGTATAGGGAGAGGCATTACCAGTAGAAAGAGGGAGGTGCTCATGCCGCTCTACAGAGCACTAGTGAGACCTCATTTGGAGTATTGTGCTCAGTACTGGAGACCATATCTCCAGAAGGATATTGATACTTTGGAGAGAGTTCAGAGAAGAGCTACTAAACTGGTACATGGATTGCAGGATAAAACTTACCAGGAAAGATTAAAGGACCTTAACATGTATAGCTTGGAAGAAAGACGAGACAGAGGGGATATGATAGAAACTTTTAAATACATAAAGGGAATCAACAAGGTAAAAGAGGAAAGAATATTTAAAAGAAGAAAAACTGCTACAAGAGGACAGAGTTTTAAATTAGAGGGGCAAAGGTTTAAAAGTAATATCAGGAAGTATTACTTTACTGAGAGAATAGTGGATGCATGGAATAGCCTTCCTGCAGAAGTGGCAGCTGCAAATACAGTGGAGGAGTTTAAGCATGCATGGGATAGGCATAAGGCCATCCTTCATATAAGATAGGGCCAGGGGCTATCCATAGTATTTAGTATATTGGGCAGACTAGATGGGCCAAATGGTTCTTATCTGCCGACACATTCTATGTTTCTATGTTTCTATAAGAATAGTGTTAAAGCGAATGATATTCCAGGGTGCTTGTTGATTAATAAATGTTAAGTGTAAGGCCAGGTTCACATCATCGTTTCTTTTTTCATTCTTCTGATCCATCAGAAGAACAGAAAAATAAAAATAAAACAGACATTTTTTGTCCTTCTAAATTAACATAGCTCAGATGGATGCCAAATGAGCATAATAGATGCTTTAAATACGGGATCCGTTTTTTTCTGTTCTTCTAACAGTGATGTGAACCGTGATGTGACAGTGATGTGTATGTCTTCAAGTTATACATGACTAAAAAGTTAAAGTTACACAACAGAAAACTGTAACATGATTCTTAATTATTCTATCATGAAGTCTAAAATACAGCTTGGTTTTGGGGGTCATTTATTAAACAGCAATATGCCTAAATTATGTGTATAAGTTGTACTCTAAAGTGCTGGAAGGGGAGTATATTTCACCCAGAGTCCTCAGATGGGTATGGTAAATGAAATCCAGAAAGTTGTAGTAGTTTGAGCAAAGTGTACTTTGCTGAGACCGGTTGGTTTATATTTTGTTCTGGACTTGATTTTATTTGGACTGGTGGGTAGGTTTGGTAGAGGGACCTGCCAGTCCACAACCTTCCAACATGGCTATTTCTCCTAGCCTGAGGTGATCTCAGGTGTGACTGCTGGGATCATTACCGGGGAATAAAATCAGCTCTCAGATTGTCAGTCAGTGTCAGAAAACCTGGGAAGCTAGCTGACCTGCTGGCTGTCTGAGACTGATTCCCCCTGTGTTAATTGCGCTGTAGTGGTGAGTTAAAGTTGACTTGTATATTAGGTAGAGCCCAGGCAGGCAGGTGTTTATTTTTATATTTTGTTTTGGTTCTGTATGTGCTGCGGCTTCAGCCAAGTGACTGTTAACCTGGATGCCACAAATTGTGCTGCTGTGAGGAGAAAATAAAGTTCTATTTGGACTTTTAACCCTCGGAGTCTGGGAGTCTGTCATTGCCGACCACACTGCAAGTACACAATCCCTTAAGCCGGCCTAACTGTTCTTTCTATTTTTCATTTATAAAGTACAAGCAAATAAACTTTGTAATATATCTTTATATTACCCTGAGATTTGTGAAAAATAGACCTAACACAACTTAGGTGCGTAAATGTTTACTAGACTATGAAATAAGATATATATAAAAGATAACACGGTAAAGTAAGTAACAGTCACCAAACCTGTGAACAAATGAGCGAGCTCCCCATCAACCCGTTCCCAACATGGCACCTGGCCGACACACAAGAGAGGTAGTGGTAACAAGATACATCTTACCCTCATGATGTGTTAAATAGAACTAAGCGTTTTGGTCAATAGCTAGATGTTTTCTAGTTTCCTGGCCCCTCCTAGCCCCACCTAAAAGTCTTCAGTGTGCATTATGCACGCACAGTTACTTCAGACCTCAAGAATGCAGCAAGGTACCAGGTAACACTAAACAAATACTTTATGAGGAACCACTAAAATACCTTGCCATACATTATTATAGAAAAATGTCTTCCTCCACTTATCACACTCCTCTACTGCTCCTCCAGCCCTCTGAATTAATTACTTACAGTAAAGTCTTCAGTGGGTTATCAGCTCACTGAGTGATTAGGCTACAGCTACAACCCATGAAGGTCTTCAGAGAGAAGGAGAGAGAGACACACAGACAGTGCAGCATGTAGAAAGTTTTCTAAGAAAGACCTCACTTTAGTGCTGGTTTCACATTCGATTCGGTACTGCTGTCTTCTTTGCTGCTGCTTCTTCTAAGGGTGAATTATAGAGAGATAGGGGAGCAGAATCTCTTTATTCTGTGTGTGCAGTGTATGGAAGACATCATAACAGCTAATCTCTGCCCACTCTGGTGTTGAGATCAGGAAAAATTGACAATAAGATATGGAGCCTACAGTGGAGAAAAATGTTGATAAATGCAGGATACAAGTCATATAACGGCCACATAACCTGCTATCCCTTTTGTACACACAGGACAACTTATTCAGAAAAGTCCCCTGAGAGATACCCAAACCTGTGTGGAAATTCCAGTATATACTGTACATTCTTATACATCTCCTCCTCTTGTCAGTGACCTGTAAAATTACCTACTGTAATGCTGTGGGCTCCTATGACCAGTTTTAAAGAAAGGCAGGGAAACAACAAAGTCACTTCAACACGGTTTATTGCTGGTTCCAGTCAACTTACAGTTCAATTACAGCCGGGTCAGGTAATCAGAACACAGGTTTGCTTCACACGTGCCATGCAGTGTGATCTGTAGCCTCTCACTCAACAGAAAACACCCTGCTTCATGCTGCTGATTTTTAAACACAATCGTGGACATGGGCCACGTATAGAACCGAGAGTGGATCGTGGGGAGTTAGCACTCACCCAGCTCTTTGCTTACTCCCAGTAAAAGCCAGGCCCGGATTAGCTGATACCAGCTATACTAGGTAGCCAAGGCATCCACTATCTATCTTAGTGGACACTCTAGCTACTGGCTTCCACTCCACCAAGGTCAGTTACCTTGGTGGCTCCTCTCAAGTGAACCACAGCAAACCACAATATTCATCCCCTCTAAACGTTTCCCTGCACCATCTCGGAGATACATACCGGCCTTCATATATGAGGCCTGTCACTGCCTCACACTACATTGAAAAGCCATCTTCTTAATACCAGCAGTATTTGTGTTATGCTGGGCTGTCGTGTTTTTACTGAACATGTGACTGTATATCTTTGTTTTAACCCCTGCGATAGTAGAAATTACTTTGTAACGTGAAATCTCCTACTGTCCCTAATACAAATTCAAGAAAATAAATGTAAATGGTTATAGCCTTTAAAACATCATCTGCAGAAGAAAAGATAGTGAAATTAACTCTACAGCATTGATCTACTCTCATAACCGCTAATGAAATGTATCTAGAAAGAGAGGCATGTTCCTGCAGCAAATAATACAGAATAAAATAAAGTAAAGCAAGGATACTTATCTGCATGTCTGCACATTGCAGCTTCCTCTTCTCGGATAAAAGGGAGATCTCCCTTCTTCATTCTTAAAAGAGAAGCTGTGCATTCATGTACTAATCACCCCATGGAGAGAGTCTGCTCTCAGATTCACTGTGGCTGAGAAAACAAGTCTTTTTTTCAATGTTCTTTTCGCTTTTGTGTCCTGTCAGTGTCTCTGTCTTCACCTCCATTAGACAGTGAATAGGCTTGTGCGTTACTGGTAGAGAATTTGGGGTTACTACAACCAGCTGCTTGAAACAGGTGATCATAAAATAGTACTATAATATTTGGCTAATTGTAGAAGATTAATGGTCAATCATTTCTGATTAACTCAGACATGGACATTGAACCTTCAAATTCGTCTCTGTATTGTAACAGGGCTGCTCAACAGGTGGGGGCACTGAGCGTGGACAAAGAGGAAGATGACAGCACTTAATAATCAACAGGACGCAATTGCTTGTCACATCGATAATGATGACAAATGGCCTTGTCATGGACAGTTGTGTGGTCCTGAATTTAAAGTGAGGATGCACTTGTGGTGTTTCATGTGTCTATAACTGTGCACAGCTTCAATGAACGCTATAAGCAGCAATAAAAAATGGAAGCAAATAGGTTCATTATAGGTCTCAAGTTTCATCTCTTCCGGAACCCCCCCCCACAAGATTTAAACTATTTGTTGCAACCTTACAGCCCCAGCACACCACCTGCTATTCTGAGCATGGGTTAGGCAAGAGAGTGATGTCAGCAAGAGCTCCAGGTACCAGGGCCGTATTTAGAGTGCATGCTCCCCTAGATACAGACAATACACCACAGTCTACTCCTCTTGTATTATAATGACCAGATACAGACAATACACCACAGTCTACTCCTCCTGTATTATAATGACCAGATACAGACAATACACCACAGTCTACTCCTCCTGTATTATAGTCACCAGATACAGACAATACACCACAGTCTACTCCTCCTGTATTATAATGACCAGATACAGACAATACACCACAGTCTACTCCTCCTGTATTATAGTCACCAGATACAGACAATACACCACAGTCTACTCCTCCTGTATTATAATGACCAGATACAGACAATACACCACAGTCTACTCCTCCTGTATTAAAATGACCAGATACAGACAATACACCACAGTCTACTCCTCCTGTATTATAATGACCAGATACAGACAATACACCACAGTCTACTCCTCTTGTATTATAGTCACCAGATACAGACAATACACCACAGTCTACTCTTCCTGTATTATAATGACCAGATACAGACAATACACCACAGTCTACTCCTCCTGTATTACAATGACCAGATACAGACAATATACCACAGTCTACTCCTCCTGTATTATAGTCACCAGATACAGACAATACACCACAGTCTACTCCTCCTGTATTATAGTCACCAGATACAGACAATACACCAGAGTCGACTCCTCCTGTATTATAGTCACCAGATACAGACAATACACCACAGTCTACTCCTCCTGTATTATAATGACCAGATACAGACAATATACCACAGTCTACTCCTCCTGTATTATAGTCACCAGATACAGACAATACACCACAGTCTACTCCTCCTGTATTATAATGACCAGATACAGACAATACACCAGAGTCTACTCCTCCTGTATTATAGTCACCAGATACAGACAATACACCACAGTCTACTCCTCCTGTATTATAGTCACCAGATACAGACAATACACCACAGTCTACTCCTCCTGTATTATAATGACCAGATACAGACAATACACAACAGTCTACTCCTCCTGTATTATAATGACCAGATACAGACAATACACCACAGTCTACTCCTCCTGTATTATAATGACCAGATACAGACAATATACCACAGTCTACTCCTCCTGTATTATAGTCACCAGATACAGACAATACACCACAGTCTACTCCTCCTGTATTATAATGACCAGATACAGACAATACACCACAGTCTACTCCTCCTGTATTATAGTCACCAGATACAGACAATACACCACAGTCTACTCCTCCTGTATTATAGTCACCAGATACAGACAATACACCACAGTCTACTCCTCCTGTATTATAGTCACCAGATACAGACAATACACCACAGTCTACTCCTCCTGTATTATAGTCACCAGATACAGACAATACACCACAGTCTACTCCTCCTGTATTATAATGACCAGATACAGACAATACACCACAGTCTACTCCTCCTGTATTATAATGACCAGATACAGACAATACACCACAGTCTACTCCTCCTGTATTATAATGACCAGATACAGACAATACACCACAGTCTACTCCTCCTGTATTATAGTCACCAGATACAGACAATACACCACAGTCTACTCCTCCTGTATTATAATGACCAGATACAGACAATACACCACAGTCTACTCCTCCTGTATTATAATGACCAGATACAGACAATACACCACAGTCTACTCCTCCTGTATTATAATGACCAGATACAGACAATACACCACAGTCTACTCCTCCTGTATTATAGTCACCAGATACAGACAATACACCACAGTCTACTCCTCCTGTATTATAGTCACCAGATACAGACAATACACCACAGTCTACTCCTCCTGTATTATAGTCACCAGATACAGACAATACACCACAGTCTACTATTCCTGTATTATAGTCACCAGATACAGACAATACACCACAGTCTAATCCTCCTGTATTATAATGACCAGATACAGACAATACACCACAGTCTACTCCTCCTGTATTATAGTCACCAGATACAGACAATACACCACAGTCTACTCCTCCTGTATTATAATGACCAGATACAGACAATACACCACAGTCTACTCCTCCTGTATTATAATGACCAGATACAGACAATACACCACAGTCTACTCCTCCTGTATTATAATGACCAGATACAGACAATATACCACAGTCTACTCCTCCTGTATTATAGTCACCAGATACAGACAATACACCACAGTCTACTCCTCCTGTATTATAGTCACCAGATACAGACAATACACCACAGTCTACTATTCCTGTATTATAGTCACCAGATACAGACAATACACCACAGTCTAATCCTCCTGTATTATAATGACCAGATACAGACAATACACCACAGTCTACTCCTCCTGTATTATAGTCACCAGATACAGACAATACACCACAGTCTACTCCTCCTGTATTATAATGACCAGATACAGACAATACACCACAGTCTACTCCTCCTGTATTATAATGACCAGATACAGACAATACACCACAGTCTACTCCTCCTGTATTATAATGACCAGATACAGACAATATACCACAGTCTACTCCTCCTGTATTATAGTCACCAGATACAGACAATACACCACAGTCTACTCCTCCTGTATTATAGTCACCAGATACAGACAATACACCACAGTCTACTATTCCTGTATTATAGTCACCAGATACAGACAATACACCACAGTCTAATCCTCCTGTATTATAATGACCAGATACAGACAATACACCACAGTCTACTCCTCCTGTATTATAGTCACCAGATACAGACAATACACCACAGTCTACTCCTCCTGTATTATAATGACCAGATACAGACAATACACCACAGTCTACTCCTCCTGTATTATAATGACCAGATACAGACAATACACCACAGTCTACTCCTCCTGTATTATAATGACCAGATACAGACAATATACCACAGTCTACTCCTCCTGTATTATAGTCACCAGATACAGACAATACACCACAGTCTACTCCTCCTGTATTATAATGACCAGATACAGACAATACACCACAGTCTACTCCTCCTGTATTATAGTCACCAGATACAGACAATACACCACAGTCTACTCCTCCTGTATTATAGTCACCAGATACAGACAATACACCACAGTCTACTCCTCCTGTATTATAGTCACCAGATACAGACAATACACCACAGTCTACTCCTCCTGTATTATAGTCACCAGATACAGACAATACACCACAGTCTACTCCTCCTGTATTATAATGACCAGATACAGACAATACACCACAGTCTACTCCTCCTGTATTATAGTCACCAGATACAGACAATACACCACAGTCTACTCCTCCTGTATTATAATGACCAGATACAGACAATACACCACAGTCTACTCCTCCTGTATTATAATGACCAGATACAGACAATACACCACAGTCTACTCCTCCTGTATTATAATGACCAGATACAGACAATACACCACAGTCTACTCCTCCTGTATTATAGTCACCAGATACAGACAATACACCACAGTCTACTCCTCCTGTATTATAATGACCAGATACAGACAATACACCACAGTCTACTCCTCCTGTATTATAGTCACCAGATACAGACAATACACCACAGTCTACTCCTCCTGTATTATAGTCACCAGATACAGACAATACACCACAGTCTACTCCTCCTGTATTATAGTCACCAGATACAGACAATACACCACAGTCTACTCCTCCTGTATTATAGTCACCAGATACAGACAATACACCACAGTCTACTCCTCCTGTATTATAGTCACCAGATACAGACAATACACCACAGTCTACTCCCCCTGTATTATAGTCACCAGATACAGACAATACACCACAGTCTACTCCTCCTGTATTATAGTGACCAGATACAGACAATACACCACAGTCTGCTCCTCCTGTATTATAGTGACCAGATACAGACAATACACCACAGTCTACTCCTCCTGTATTATAGTCACCAGATACAGACAATACACCACAGTCTACTCCTCCTGTATTATAATGACCAGATACAGACAATACACCACAGTCTACTCCTCCTGTATTATAGTCACCAGATACAGACAATACACCACAGTCTACTCCTCCTGTATTATAGTCACCAGATACAGACAATACACCACAGTCTACTCCTCCTGTATTATAATGACCAGATACAGACAATACACCACAGTCTACTCCTCCTGTATTATAATGACCAGATACAGACAATACACCACAGTCTACTCCTCCTGTATTATAGTCACCAGATACAGACAATACACCACAGTCTACTCCTCCTGTATTATAATGACCAGATACAGACAATACACCACAGTCTACTCCTCCTGTATTATAATGACCAGATACAGACAATACACCACAGTCTACTCCTCCTGTATTATGATGACCAGATACAGACAATACACCACAGTCTACTCCTCCTGTATTATAGTGACCAGATACAGACAATACACCACAGTCTACTCCTCCTGTATTATAGTCACCAGATACAGACAATACACCACAGTCTACTCCTCCTGTATTATAGTCACCAGATACAGACAATACACCACAGTCTACTCCTCCTGTATTAGGGTGCCAACAATTGACATACTGCAGATCCACTTGACAGGTCAATTTCCACATGGAAGAAAAAAGCCAAATGTATTTGAGATTTGTCTAATCTCTTACACTGGTTCTGTACTACTCTGCATTTTATTGTATGCAAATCCACGTGTACCCTAACCAGACACAAATAATGCACCAGAGTCTGCTTCTCCTGGATTAAAGTGACCAGATACAGGAGGAGTAGACTGTGGTGTATTGTCTGTATCTGGTCACTATAATACAGGAGGAGTAGACTCTGGTGTATTGTCTGTATCTGGTGACTATAATACAGGAGGAGTAGACTGTGGTGTATTGTCTGTATCTGGTCATTATAATACAGGAGGAGTAGACTGTGGTGTATTGTCTGTATCTGGTCACTATAATACAGGAGGAGTAGACTGTGGTGTATTGTCTGTATCTGGTGACTATAATACAGGAGGAGTAGACTGTGGTGTATTGTCTGTATCTGGTGACTATAATACAGGAGGAGTAGACTGTGGTGTATTGTCTGTATCTGGTCATTATAATACAGGAGGAGTAGACTGTGGTGTATTGTCTGTATCTGGTGACTATAATACAGGAGGAGTAGACTGTGGTGTATTGTCTGTATCTGGTGACTATAATACAGGAGGAGTAGACTGTGGTGTATTGTCTGTATCTGGTGACTATAATACAAGAGGAGTAGACTGTGGTGTATTGTCTGTATCTGGTGACTATAATACAAGAGGAGTAGACTGTGGTGTATTGTCTGTATCTGGTCATTATAATACAGGAGGAGTAGACTGTGGTGTATTGTCTGTATCTGGTGACTATAATACAGGAGGAGTAGACTGTGGTGTATTGTCTGTATCTGGTGACTATAATACAAGAGGAGTAGACTGTGGTGTATTGTCTGTATCTGGTGACTATAATACAAGAGGAGTAGACTGTGGTGTATTGTCTGTATCTGGTGACTATAATACAAGAGGAGTAGACTGTGGTGTATTGTCTGTATCTGGTCACTATAATACAGGAAGAGCAGACTGTGGTGTATTGTCTGTTTCTCCTGTATTATGAAGACCAGACGCAAACAATACAACAGAGTCTGTTCCTCCTATATTATAGTGACCAGACACAGACCCTATAGGTTAGAGTAGTTCTCCTACATATATTGCATATATAGTAGTATATTATATACTACTATACATTCCGTATATACAGGATGTCTACTATATATACACTGTATGCAGGATATCTACAATATATTGTATATATAGTAGATCTCTTTCATATAGTGCATATATAGTAGATATCCTGCATATAGTGTGCGTGTATATATTAGATCTCCTCTATATAATACCACTATATATGCACTATATGAAGGAGATCTACTATATATACAGTATATATATATATATATATATATATTATATATCCTACGTATAATACATACTGTATATTGTAGTTTCCGGCATAATTAACAGCATAGGGATCCCTACCTGCGGTCTGTATCAGGCATGAGGCAGGTGGGCGGGCAGATCAGAAAGGCAGAAAAGCATTCAGGTGGATGGGAGGACAGGTGGACAGACATTCAGTTCTGGCAGGCAAGTCTCACAGGCCTGCTCAGCTGCTTCCTCTGTAGTGCAGGCGCTGTAGTGTCTTCCTGTGAGTTCTGCTGCTCCACCAGTTAGTTTACAGTTAGCGCTGCAGTGCAGAGGAGAGGGAGGAGAATCGCTCATCTCTCTCCTCGTCCTCTGCCTTTGAGGCAGGAAAGTCATGGCGCGGTTGTAGTGTGCAGCAGGACAGCATCATTTGACTCCCCCGTTGCCTGGAGAAGGCAGGAAAAAAATTTACTCTGTTGTGATGTTCCCTGCTTGCTGCCTCCCTGGGCATGTGCCCTTTAGTGCCTAATTGGAGATATGGCCCTGCCAGGGACAGAAATAGGGCTAGGACAAGGCATTTTGGTGTCCTAGACAGATAAGGACATTTAATCTCCATCCATAAAATCAATTCAAAATAATAGCCATTGTATCATTGGTAGACAAGAGGTGGTCTATGTAAGTGAATGGTTTAATGGGCACATTTCTTTGAAGCAGCTGGTGTCCAGTAGTTTGCTCACCCCACTAAGCACCAGTACTATCTGAATATGAGAGGGCAGGGATCCTGCTATATAGACAGTCTGTTTTGAGTAATGACATAAGGTTTACAAAATCCAAGAAGAGGTGTGATATGCTTTGCCCAAATTTTTTCTAACTTCTGCCCGCCATTTACATAGGCCATACCCCTAAATGTCACTAACCTGTGAATTGCAGTTACAAGTAATGCGTATATCCTTTATCACAGCCCAATTTTTTTTTTATCAAATCAGTTTATTTAATAATGAAAAGAGTAAAAATAGAACATCACTCACAACAAAGTGAAGGCAAAAACATAATATAACAATAACTGCCGTAAGCAAAGTAGGTATTTAGGGTGGGGTTGAGGATGAGGGAAAGAATGAAATAGGTCGTAAACCTATATGGGTCATGTTTAATGGCATAGTTTGTAGCAATCATCTTGAAAGACTGACTTTCTTATAGTGAGTTTGTAGCCGGTACAATGGTATCAGGCACTTCACTCCAGCCAGGAGATGGGTCAGGGATTATGATCCTGAATATAGCTGATAAGAATTTTAGCTGAATCTCTGTAGGAATGGAGTTCATGAGGAGACATGAAGTACAGAGAGGGTGGGGATGTGGTTGATGAGTGGCAGCTCTTGTATGCAGTCTTCATTACCACATCCCCACATTACCACAGTCTGTCCTGTCCATCCTTTTTACTTCAGCTGTATCCTCATGAAGTCCATTCCCACAGAGATTCATCTGAAGTTTTTATAATCTGTAATTAGGACCATAATCCCTGACCAGTAGAGTAGAGGGGAGGATGAGGCAGCTCTTTAGCTCAGTGTTGTGAAGTAACTTGTCCTGCTGTGTGATTAGGACAGGTTGTGTGTACTGATAGGACGGCGGCCATTTTATTTCTCCTAATGGTTGCTCCCTAGACAAAATAAGCCATTATAACTAATGAATGGTATCTGGGAATATATTTATAATAAAGTAATATTTAAGTATTTTTGATTTCTTAATTCACGGGGGAACCCCTTAAATGCGATTGAGCCGAGATTGATAGAGTATAAAGTCCATGATCATACATCCAAGATGGTGCCCCCTTTATTTGGGGTTTTGCAGCAGGGTATATGTTGAGGTAGGGTCATATTAACCACTTTCCGTCCGCCCATAGGATATAAACGTCCTATGGGTGGAGCTCTATTTCTGAAAGCACGTTTTAAAACGTCCTTTCAGAAATAGCAGCTGCACGCTAATCGTGCAGCTGCTGATCGGGTTGCCCGCTGTCAGTGACAGCAGGGCAACCCTAAGACAAGGCAGGGACAGTGCCCAGGTGTCCCTGCCTTCAGGATCGCTGCAGACACAGCGCTCACCGAGCGCTGTGTATGCAGAGCAGGAAGCGCTATGTGCTTCCTGTTCCGGCCCGGCGGTCATGTGACCGCTGGGACCGGAGAGTGCAGGGGCTGTGTGAGGTCTCTCAGAGACCTCGATCAGCCCTGCACTGAGGCTGTACAGCGCTGGATTGCTGCTGTACAGCCTCTCTAGGGGTGCATTTCTTCTGTAACTGGGGCTACTATGTCAGCCCCAGTTACAGGAGAAATCAACAGTGAAAAAAAAAAGTGAAGTAAATGTCCCCCAGAGGTCTTGTATGACCTTATGGGGGACGAAAAGTGTAAAATAAAAAATAAAAAAATAAAGGGTTGAAAATAAAAAAATAAAAAAAAAGTTTCACATGTAAAAAAAAAAAGTCCCCAAGTAAGGAATGAAAAAAAAATGTTAAAAATAGAAAAAATAAAATAAAATAGACATATTTGGTATTGCCGCGTCCGTAAAAACCAGCTCTATAAAAGCATCACATGACCTAACCCCTCGGGTGAACACCGTAAAAAAAAAAACTGTGTCAAAACAAGCAATTTTTGTCATCTTGCAACACAAAAGGTGCAACAGCAAGTGATCAAAAACACGTATGTGCCACAAAATAGTACCAATAAAACCATCACCTCATCCCGCAAAAAATGAGCCCCTACATAAGAAAATCTCTCAAAAAATAAAAAAACTATAGCTCTTAGAACATGGAGACACTAAAACATAATTTTTTTGGTTTCAAAAATGCTATTATTGTGTTAAAGTAAAACAAATAAAAAAAGTATACATATTAGGTATTGCCGCGTCCGTAAAAACCAGCTCTATAAAAATATCACATGACCTAACTCCTCGGGTGAACACCGTAAAAAAAAACAAAAAAAACAGTGTCAAAACAAGCAATTTTGGTCACCTTGCATCACAAAAGGTGCAACACCAAGTGATCAAAAATGCGTATGTCCCACAAAATGGTACCAATAAAACCGTCACCTCATCCCGCAAAAAATGAGCCCCTACATAAGAAAATCTCTCAAAAAATAAAAAAACTATAGCTCTCAGAACATGGACACATTAAAACATAATTTTTTTGTTTCAAAAATGCTATTATTGTGTAAAACTTTAATAAATGAGAAAAAGTATACATATTAGGTATCGCCACGTCCGTAACAATCTGCTCTATAAAAATGTCACTTGACTGAACCCCTCAGGTGAACGCTGTAAAAATAAATAAATAGAAACTGTGCTAAAACAACCAATTTTTTGGTCACCTTGCCCCATAAAGTGTTATAATGAATGATCAAAAAATCATATGTACCCAAAAATAGTACTAATAAAACTGGCACCTTATCCCCTAGTTTCCAAAATGGGGTCACTTCTTGGGAGTTTCTACTGTAAGGGTGCATCAGGGGGCTTCAAATGGGACATGGCATCTAAAAACCATGTGGAGTTCCTTTTCTTCTGCGCCCTGCCGTGTGCCCATACAGCAGTTTATGACCACATGTGGGGTGTTTCTGCAAACCGCAGAATCTGGGTAATAAATATAGAGTTTTGTTTGGCTGTTAACCATCGATGTGTTAAAGAAGAAAATTGATTAAAATGGAAAATCTGCCAAAAAAGTGAAATTTAAAAATTTGATCTCCATTTTCCTTTAATTCTTGTGGAACGCCTAAAGGGTTAACAAAGTTTGTAAAATCGGTTTTGAATACCTTGAGGGGTGTAGTTTCTACAATGGGGTCATTTATGGGGGTATCCACTATGTAGGCCCCACAAAGTGACTTCAGACCTGAACTGGTCCTTAAAAAGTGGGTTTTGGCAATTTTCTTAAAAATTTGAAGAATTGCTTCTAAACTTCTAAGCCTTCTAACGTCCTAAAAAAATAAAATGACATTTCCAAAATGATGCCAACATAAAGTAGACATTTGGGGAATGTTAAGTAATAAATATTTTATGAAGTATCACTTTCTGTTTTAAAAGCAGAGAAATTGAAATTTAGAAAATTGCGAATTTTTCAAATTTTTGGGTAAATTTGGGATTTTTTCATAAATAAAGGTGAAATATTTTGACTCAAATTTATGACTATCATGAAGTACAATGTGTCACGAGAAAACAATCTCTGAATGACTTGGATAAATAAAGGCGTTCCAAAGTTATTACCACAAAAAGTGAGATATGTCAGTTTTGCTAAATTTGGCCTGGTCAGGAAGGGGGCAAATGGCCCAGATGGCAGGTGGTTAATACTGGGTGTCATCTCCCCTTGATGCGATACAGGCTGCCTCTCTGGCATAGTAACTATGGTCTTGCTGGTCCTGCCCACTTTTTTTGGCCTGCCTTCTGTCAATTTTGACCTGCCTACAACATGGGTCCACTTTTAGTTTTTTTTCCAGGGCCACATAAGTTCCCAGTCTGCCCCTGGTGATATCACAAGTTTCAGTCTAGTAGGCAGCAGAATATATGTCAGAATCAAGAAACTGCTGTGGCATCACAAGTCGGCTTCATTCAGGTATATGACATCACAACTGTGATTAAGTTAACTAAGCTACAGTGACATCACAATTTTGTTTCCATCAGATAAGGTGTAGTGACATAGCAAGTGAGTGTCCATTAGGTAACTGCTGTGACATCACATGTGGGTTTCAGACATATAATACGCTGTGACATCACAAATGTGTTTCCATTAGATAAGTTGATGTGGCATTATTAGGCTACTTTCACACTTGCTTTCGGGGTTCGGCTTGTGAGTTCCGTTTGAAGGGTCTCACAAGCGGCCCCGAACGCATCCGTACTGCCCCGATGCATTCTGAGTGGATGTGGATCCACTCAGAATGCATCAGTCTGGCAGCGTTCAGCCTCCGCTCCGCTCAGCAAGCGGACACCCGGGCGCTGCTTGCAGCGGAGGCAAGCGGATCCGTCCAGACTTACAATGTAAGTCAATGGGAACGGATCCGTTTGAAGTTGACACAATATGGCTCAATTTTCAAACAGATCCGTCCCCCATTGACTTTCAATGTAAAGTCTGGACGGATCCGTCTGAACTACTTTCACACTTAGAATTTTTTCTAAACTATAATGCAGACGGATCCGTTCTGAACGGATCCAAACGTCTGCATTATAGGAGCCGATCAGTCTGTGCAGACACCAGACAGACCTGCTCTGAACGCAAGTGTGAAAGTAGCCTAAGCGTGTTTCTGTCAGGTTAGCAGCAGTGACATCAGTAAAGTGAGCTAGAGTATTGTGACAGAACAAGTGGGTTTCAGTAATATGATGTGACATCACACGTGGATCTCTGTTAGGAAAGCTACTGCAACATTGCATTTCATTCAGGTGCTCTCAGGGGTATGCTGTTTGTGGTGTCAACCTAGAAAAAGCTAGCTGCAGTTTTGCTTGTGACATTTTTGCAGAATGCCTTTTTTATGACACACATTTGAGTCAAGTAGTTTGGATTCAAATGTACATTAGCGAGGTAATATTTGTCCTTGTAATGTGGTTACTAGCATCCGATTCTAAAGCAGTCCTGACTCCTGACCACAGTAGTCCACATGTGTGAAAATAGTAGGACCAAGCTATGACTCACAACCTGGTTTGAAAGCCGCCTTTTAATCTGTAACCTATATCTGTAAAATGGTAAGACTACACTATGACCAGCAATCTGTTCAAGAGTAGTTCATACTGCTATAGCCCATATTCATGATAGTACTTGGCAAACTCCAACTGCTAGCCTTTCCTGTCACAGCCATAACCTATTTCAGTTCTCTTTGTCTTGATGTCAATTGTAATGCAGTCCTAACCACTATGACCCATGTTTGTGGTAGTAGTTGGGCAATCTTTTCTACAACAACCCTAATATCTATAGCTCATGCTTGGCCAAACTGTGAATAGCTACCTATTCTAGAGAAGCGATACGTTCGATAGCCTATTAGCCTATGTTTGCGGTTGTAGCTTGCCGACCTCCATAGCACTTCTAAACTACAGTATGTCTTGCAGTTGTGACTAGTGTTAAGCAAACTTCTGTTTTCAATTTTGGCGTACAAGGTTCAGGTTTGGGATATCTAAGAATTCCGTTATGGATTCCACTACCACGGACCATAACTTATGGTCTGTGGTAGCGGAATCCATAACGGAATTCTTAGATATCCCGAACCCGAACCTTGTGCGCTGAACTTGAAAACAGAAGTTCGCTTATCCCTAGTTGTGACCAATTGTAGAATAACTCTGAAGGTCCTTTTAAAAAGACTGATAATGGGGACAAATATTGGGGATGAGCATTTGCAGAAATGGCTGTTACTGATAAATTGGCCTGTGTAAAGATTCCAGCAAACACTCATTCATCAAGTGATTGTGTCTCTCCATTGGCACTAAAAATCATTGTTTCTGTTCAGCACATCTTGCTATGTGAACAGGGATCTGCTGCCTACAAATAATGATTCCTATGGGGACTAGCAATCTTGGAGATGTTTGCTGCATATAAATTCCAGAGTTCATTCCCGATAATTGCCAGTAAAAGGACCATAATTTCTGTTGTCCATGTTTGTGTTAGCAGTTTTTCTATTATAATTGCCAGATCTGACATCAATGACCTAATTTTCATAAAGTAGTTTTTAGAAAACTGCATGACTGATTAAAGGTTTTTAGATTTGTTTAAAAAGAAAATAAAAACTGGACATCTGTGACCTACATATTTTGGATATCTATTTTTAAATTACTTATCATTTCTGCACCAAATAGCAGTAATCTTGGATTATAGATATACTATATAGTGATCTCTATACAGGTCCTCAGCATGCTTTGTCATAATGCTAATTGATTTATTTCTGAATACTAAGCATCGCATCCACTATAGAGTGCTCACATCAGAAATGAAATACTGGCAATGCCGCCAGATGCTTAAGGCCTATGATTACTGTAGAGCTATAACAACACATGAAAAGTTATATGTTGAAGGCTGCTTGCAGCCTGTAATTGTGGGAGGAGCGCACTTAGCCTATTTAAACCCCCTCCTACAAGCAGGAGGGCGCCCGGTTCTTGCCTTACCAGCACCTGACGTCACTTCCGGTCGCGTCTTCGGTCGTCATCTCGGGTCCTGACCACCGCCTGGCTTCCAGAGGAAAAGAGGGGCCCGTTCTTAGGCCGGCAGCATGCACCGCTCCTAGATCCCTGCGGGTCGGCGGCGGGTTGGTCTGCCTGGTGGCAGCTGCTCCAGAGGCCCTTCAGTGTTGGCGCAACTTCTCCGGTCCGGGGCGCCGCCGGGGACGCCACTAATTGAGGCCCTGGCTTCTGCGGCCTCCTCCCGCATTGCTCCCGGCTGTTTGTATCTCCCGGCCGGCGTCCCTGTGCGGCTGGGGGCTGTAGCGCTATGTTTTTTCCAATATGTCGACGGATGCCAGCAGGGCCTGTGAAGTTCCGCCCGTCCGTGACGCCACTTCCGGTTTCGATACCTTCCGTGACGTCACTTCCGGTTTCGCGTCCTCGTGGAATCCAGACCGCGGCGCCTCCGGTAAGTGGTCCCGGCTGGGTAGCCGAGCCCTGTTGGCATTGCGGACGCACCCCCGCTTCTCTCCCTGCAGACTAGAGCAGGTCCGGTCGTGGGACCCGCGCGGCGTCTCCTGCATACGGCAGCACTGGGGCACTAGTCAACGCCGCGGTCCTCAAATGAGGGACAGGTTCTCTGTAAATATGGCCTAACTATCCAGTCAGGCGGCGGGGTCCCGGTCAATCCCTGTCTTCCTGGGCTTGCTCCTGCTGGCCATGCCTGGTCCTCCCACAAGCACCTCGGCTGTCCTGTCACCTGGGGTCATGGGGGGGGCAGGCTGTTCCCGGGGGGCTTGGGGTGGCTGGCAGGCGGCACGTCGAGTCACAGTACTCTGCCAGCCGGCCCCCGGCGGGCGCCGTTCCTCTGTCCCCCACAGATCAGGGGGTGGGTTCTGCCGGCCGGCTGCGGCCTCAACACAAGCAGGTGGTTTCAGTCCAGGGTTCTTTCAGTCTGCGAATTCCTGGAACCAGTCAGGGGCCGTACGTCCCCTGAACCGCTCAGGCACTTGTGTTGTGTGGTATTTCTTGAAGCACGCCGGTGCTCTGGCTTCCCTGAATCGCTCAGGTTTTTGTTCCCTGTTTCGCTCAGATGTTTCTCCATTCAAAGGTGTCATGTTCCCAAAATTGTCTGTGGCAGTCGTGCCTTCCTGCTCATGTTACCCAGTGTGGGGGTCCGGGCGGCAGGACTAGCAGCACAGCCGCCACTGTCCAGTGGGCGCCGCTTCTCCGTGTGGGCGAGTCGCCGGCTTGGCATGCTGCCCGCACTGCTGAGAAAAATAAAATAAATAAATTTTACCTGATTCGATAGTGTAATGTCTTCCCTGAATCGCTCAGGTGTAATGTCTTCCCTGAATCGCTCAGGTGTAATGTCATCCCTGAATCGCTCAGGTGTAATGTCTTCCCTAAAAGTCAATCAGGTGTAATGTCTTCCCTAAAGTCACTCAGGTGTAATGTCTTCCCCAAAGTCACTCAGGTGTAATGTCTTCCCTAAAGTCACTCAGGTGTAATGTCTTCCCTAAAAGTCACTCAGGTGTAATGTCCTCCCTGAATCGCTCAAGTGTAAATGTCTTCCCGGAATCACTAGTGTAATGTCTTCCCTGAATCGCTCTAGTGTAATGTCTTCCCTGAATCGCTCTAGTGCAATGTCTTCCCTGAATCGCTCAGGTGTATGTCTCCCCTAAAAGTCACTCAGGGGTAATGTCCTCCCTGAAATCGCTCGGGTGTGATGTCGTCCCTGAATCGCTTTGGGGTAATGTCATCCCTGAATCGCTCGGGGGTGATGTCGTCCCTGAGCCGCTCAGGTGTCATGTTTTCCTCAGATCGCTCAGGTGTCATGTTTTCCTCAGATCGCTCAGGTGTCATGTTTTCCTCAGATCGCTCAGGTGTCATGTTTTCCTCAGATCGCAGGGGTCATGTTCCCGGAGTCACAAGTGTCATGTCTTCCCTGAATCATTCAGGTTTTGTCTTCCCTGATTCGCTCAGGCGTCGTGATTTTCTCCAAATTAGAGGTGTCATTTTACCCAAGAACCGCATGTGTCATGTCTTCCCGGAATCACTCAGGGTTATGTTTTCTCCAATTCACAGGTGTCATGTTCCCAAAAATCGCATGTGCCATTTCTTCCCTAAGTGACTCAGGGGTCAGGTCCCTGAATCGCTCTGGTGTTTTGCTTCCCTTAGTCGCTCAGGTCTTGCGTGTTCCCTGAATCGCTCAGGTCTTGCGTGTTCCCTGAATCGCTCAGGTCTTGCGTGTTCCCTGAATCGCTCAGGTCTTGCGTGTTCCCTGAATCGCTCAGGTCTTGCGTGTTCCCTGAATCGCTCAGGTCTTGCGTGTTCCCTGAATCGCTCAGGTCTTGCGTGTTCCCTGAATCGCTCAGGTCTTGCGTGTTCCCTGAATCGCTCAGGTCTTGCGTGTTCCCTGAATCGCTCAGGGTGGTGTGTTCCCTGAATCGCTCAGGGTGGTGTGTTCCCTGAATCGCTCGGGTGTCATGTATGTCCCTGAAATCACTCAGGTGCCATGTTTTCCCTGATTCGGGTTTTGTTTTCCTTCCTCTTCCAGGTCAGTTGTTACCAGGTTGCATATTTTCCTGAACAGTCTGGTTATGTATTCCCCTGATTTACGCAGGTCTCTGTTTTCCCTGGTCTCCCAGGGAGTAGGTAGTGGCCAGGTCCAACCAGATTCAAGGTACTGCCCGACCCTCCCGGGTGTCCGTGATCTTCATGAAGGTGCATGTAATTGCCTGCGTTGCTTAGGAGTCCATGTCGCCTGAACCGCTCAGGAGTCAGTGCATCGCCCGAATGACGCAGGTTCTATGCATCAACCTGTAACGCTCAGGGATTTGTTCAGCAGCGTCCGGTTGGTTCCTGGTTACCCGATTCGTGTCCTGTGTGTCTGGATTTCTGTTTCCGCAGGTTTGTTGCATGAGGCGCGACTTCGGGCTCTGATTCTGGCCGTCCAGGGTCACCCAGCAGTTGGCCATGACGCCCAGGTTGCATCCCGATTCTCCATCGCCTCTTTCCAGTGCCACCAGATCGCACCTCTCTCCGGGTCTCGTACCGACGTAAGCTTATTATTTCCTGTAAACAGGGCCTCAGGCCACCGGAATGTCGATCCATCCTCAGTTATATCGCAGGGCTCCTCCATGCCCGGTCACTCCACGGTGCCGGGTTTCAGGTAAGTTCCAGCCGAGTGGCGGCATGACGCTTCTCCGCAGCTCAGAGCCTTCCTTCATTCATCACGAACCTCCATTCATAGGTCTCCGGTATCGCCGGGGAGTTGGCAGCGCTGTCCGTTGATTCGGTTGGGTTGCGATCCTTTCTATACCATGTTCATTCCTGTTTCCTTATGATTCTCAGGTTCGGGGGTTTGGACATGGCCATGTATTTCCCAGATCAGCTCAAAATTCACGTATTACCCTTTCACCCAGGTCTGATTCCCCGGAGTCGCGCGGGTTGCGTGTTTCCTGGATCGCTCGGGTCCATGTTTTACCTGGATCTCTCGGGTTCATGTTCCAGAGTTGCCCAGGTTCATGTTCTGGATCGTTCGGGTTGTGTATGTGCCCAAGTCACTCAGGTTACGTTTTCCCGATTCACTCAGGTCAGGTGTTTTCCCTGAATCGCTCAGGTCAGGTATTTTCCTGAATCGCTCAGGTTTAGGTTTCCCTGAATCGCTCAGGTTTTGTATTTTTCCTGTCTCTTTCATGTTGCCGGTATTTCCAGGTCGTATGTTTTCCTGATTTCCCCAGGTTACGTATTCCCAGAATCACTCAGGTTCTGTATTTTCCTGTCTCTTTCAGGTTGGCGGTATTTCCAGGTCGTATGTTTTCCTGATTCACCCAGGTTACGTATTCCCTGAATCGCTCAGGTCTTTTTGCCCACAAGCTGTTCGCATCTGCATGATTCTCTCAGCTCTTTTTCCCGCAGGTGGTTCGCATTTGCCTGAAATCACTCAGGTCTCTTCCCGCTGCTGGTACACATTTGCCTGAATCATTCGGGATCCGATACATTGGCCTGAGAGGCTCTGGGTTTTCCAGCAGTATCCAGTGGTTTCTGTTATCCGGTTCGGGTTCCGCATTTTTGAATCCCTGATTGCATTGGATCCGGGTCATGACAGGGTTTGGACATGGTCATCCATTATCTCGACAACTATGGTTACATCAGGTATTGTACTCTGCTCCCACTCAAAACGGCATTCTTGCGTTCTTTGCTACATCATGGTTTGCTCAATCTCACCTGGGCGGTCTGCACCCTGATTCCTGATCAGGGGACCTCAGGGCGTCCCAGTCAGGCTGGGCTAGTTGCTCCAGCTTTTCGCCAGGCTTGAGGCTCAAGCCCTCAGCGTTAGCACGGCGGTCCGGGTGCGTAGGCAACCAGTGTCAGGCGAGGTTCCACAGATTGTCTGTAGGCCTAGACGGTCTCCCTTTTGGCCAATCAGCAAGCATCATTACAAGCGGCCATGTACCTCGGGTTCTATGGGTTCCTCCGACCCGGGAAGTTCACCTGCAGCGCCATCTCCCGGGCAACCTTGCTCAGGCGACATCTCGCCTGGCACTCCGACCACTTCATCCTGTCCATTCTGTCCTCCAAGACCAATCAAGCCGGTCCTCCCATGGAGGTGGAATTTTACCCTACGGCCAACTGTTGGTGTCCTATCAAGGTGCTCCAGGAGCTCCTGGCCTCCCTCCATCTCCCGCTTTAGACGACCCGTTGCTCCCGGTTAACGGAAGCCCCTGTCTTCAACCCTGTTCATCTCCAACATCCGCACCCTGGCCGCAGGGTTGGGTTCCAACCCTAGCACAATATCCGGGCTCTCCTTTCGTATAGGGGCCGCGTCCGCAGCTTCTAGTCACCAGGTACCGGCGCACATCATCCGCAAGATGGGCCATTGGAGGTTGTCCTGCTTCGCAAGGTACATACCGAATCCACGGGCTGAGCTATCCAGAGCCTTTTGTTCCTTGGCATTGTAGGCACAATGCTTCAATAAATATTCCATACCCTGCAACGTGCCAGTTCTCTTTTTGCCCACTTATTCAGGCCTTACCTCGTCACTGGCGTCGGGCACACTGTCAGATATTTTTAGGCCCCGGCACCCAGACAGAGGAGAGAGGTCCCATAGCAGAGAATCAGGCTTCATGTCATAGCAGAGAATCAGGCTTCATGTCACCCACCACTGGAACAGGCCACTGTCAGATATTTTTAGGCCCCGGCACCCAGACAGAGGAGAGGTTCATTCAACTAAGGGTTGCCCCGCAATATAATGGTAAAATTAAAAAAAGAGGATTGAATGAAGAAGTGCCCTGGAGTACAAGAATATATGGTTAAGGGGAGGTAGTTATAAATGTCTAATCTGCACAAGGGATGGACAGGTCCTCTGGGATCCATGCCTGGTTCATTTTTATGAACGTCAGCTTGTCCACATTGGCTGTAGAGAGGCGGCTTCGTTTGTCTGTAATGACGCCCCCTGCCGTGCTGAATACATGTTCAGACAAAACGCTGGCTGCCGAGCAGGCCAGCACCTCCAAGGCATAAAAGGCTAGCTCTAGCCACGTGGACAATTTGGAGACCCAGAAGTTGAATGGGGCCGAACCATCAGTCAGTACGTGGAGGGGTGTGCACACATACTGTTGCCACCATGTTAGTGAAATGTTGCCTCCTGCTAACACGTTCCGTATCAGGTGGTGGTGCAGTTAGCTGTGGCGTGGTGACAAAACTTTTCCACATCTGTGCCATGCTAACCCTGCCCTCAGAGGAGCTGGCCGTGACACAGCTGCGTTGGTGACCTCTTGCTCCTCCTCTGCCTTCGCCTTGGGCTTCCACTTGTTCCCCTGTGACATTTGGGAATGCTCTCAGTAGCGCGTCTACCAACGTGCGCTTGTACTCGCGCATCTTCCTATCACGCTCCAGTGCAGGAAGTAAGGTGGGCACATTGTCTTTGTACCGTGGATCCAGCAGGGTGGCAACCCAGTAGTCCGCACACGTTAAAATGTGGGCAACTCTGCTGTCATTGCGCAGGCACTGCAGCATGTAGTCGCTCATGTGTGCCAGGCTGCCCAGAGGTAAGGACAAGCTGTCCTCTGTGGGAGGCGTATCATCATCGTCCTCCGTTTCCCCCCAGCCACGCACCAGTGATGGGCCCGAGCTGCGTTGGGTGCCACCCCTCTGTGAACATGCTTCATCCTCATCCTCCTCCACCTCCTCCTCGTCCTCCAGTAGTGGGCCCTGTCTGGCCACATTTGTACCTGGCCTCTGCTGTTGCAAAAAACCTCCCTCTGAGTCACTTCGAAGAGACTGGCCTGAAAGTGCTAAAAATGACCCCTCTTCCTCCTCCTCCTCCTCCTCCTGGGCCACCTCCTCTTCCATCATCGCCCTAAGTGTTTTCTCAAGGAGACATAGAAGTGGTATTGTAACACTGATAATGGCGTCATCGCCACTGGCCATGTTGGTGGAGTACTCGAAACAGCGCAACAGGGCACACAGGTCTTGCATGGAGGCCCAGTCATTGGTGGTGAAGTGGTGCTGTTCCGCAGTGCGACTCACCCGTGTGTGCTGCAGCTGAAACTCCACTATGGCCTGCTGCTGCTCGCACAGTCTGTCCAGCATGTGCAAGGTGGAGTTCCACCTGGTGGGCACGTCGCATATGAGGTGGTGAGCGGGAAGGCCAAAGTTACGCTGTAGCGCAGACAGGCGAGCAGCGGCAGGATGTGAATGCCAGAAGCGTGAACAGATGGCCCGCACCTTATGCAGCAGCTCTGACATGTCGGGGTAGTTGTGAATGAACTTCTGCACCACCAAATTCAGCACATGCGCCAGGCAAGGGATGTGCGTCAAACCGGCTAGTCCCAGAGCTGCAACGAGACTTCGCCCATTATCGCACACCACCAGGCCGGGCTTGAGGCTCACCGACAGCAACCACTCGTTGGTCTGTTGTTCAATACCCCGCCACAACTCCTGCGCGGTGTGGGGCCTGTCCCCCAAACATATGAGTTTCAGAATGGCCTGCTGACGTTTACCCCGGGCTGTGCTGAAGTTGGTGGTAAAGGTGTGTGGCTGACTGGATGAGCAGGTGGAAGAAGAGGAGGAGGAAGCCGAGTAGGAGGAGGAGGCTACAGGAGGCAAAGAATGTTGCCCTGCGATCCTTGGCGGCGGAAGGACGTGTGCCAAAGAGCTTTCCGCCTGGGGCCCAGCCGCCACTACATTTACCCAGTGTGCAGTTAGGGAGATATAGCGTCCCTGGCCGTGCTTACTGGTCCACGTATATGTGGTTAGGTGGACCTTGCCACAGATGGTGTTGCACAGTGCACACATGATTTTACCGGATACTTGGTTATGCAGGGAAGGCACGGCTCTCTTGGAGAAGTAGTGGGGGCTGGGAACAACATACTGTGGGACAGCAAGCGACATGAGCTGTTTGAAGCTGTCTGTGTCCACCAGCCTGAATGACAGCATTTCATAGGCCAGTAGTTTAGAAATGCTAGCATTCAGGGCCAGGGATCTAGGGTGGCTAGGTGGGAATTTACGCTTTCTCTCAAATGTTTGTGAGATGGAGAGCTGAACGCTGCCGTGTGACATGGTTGAGATGCTTGGTGACAGAGGTGGAGGAAGAGGCCGAGGCAGCAGCAGAAGAGGTAGCAGGGGGAGCCTGAGTGAGTTCCTTGTTTTTAAGGTGTTTACTCCACTGCAGTTCATGGTCATGCAGGTTGTGCTAAGGTTCAGAACGTTAATGCTTCGCTTCAGGCTCTGATGGCACAGCTTGCAAACCACTCGGGTCTTGTCGTCAGCACATTGTTTGAAGAACTGCCACGCCAGGGAACTCCTTGAAGCTGCCTTTGGGGTGCTCGGTCCCAGGTGGCGGTAGCCAGTAGCAGGTGAACTCTCTTAGCGGCAGGTGTTCTGCTTTTGCCCCCTGCTCCCTCTTTTGCTACGCTGTTGGCTCGGTCTCACCACTGCCTCTTCCTCCGAACTCTGAAAGTCAGTGGCACGACCTTCATTCCATGTGGGGTCTAGGACCTCATCGTCCCCTGCATCGTCTTCCACCCAGTCTTCCTCCCTGACCTCCTGTTCAGTCTGCACACTGCAGAAAGATGCAGCAGTTGGCACCTGTGTTTCGTCATCATCATAGACGTGCTGAGGTGGTATTCCCATGTCTTCATCATCAGGAAACATAAGTGGTTGTGCGTCAGTGCATTCTATATCTTCACACGCTGGGGAAGGGCTAGGTGGATGCCCTTGGGAAACCCTGCCAGCAGAGTCTTCAAACAGCATAAGAGACTGCTGTATAACTTGAGGCTTAGACAGTTTCCCTGATATGCATGGGGGTGATGTGACAGACTGATGGGCTTGGTTTTCAGGCGCCATCTGTGCGCTTTCTGCAGAAGACTGGGTGGGAAATAATGTGAACGTGCTGGATCCACTGTCGGCTACCCAATTGACTAATGCCTGTACCTGCTCAGGCCTTACCATCCTTAGAACGGCATTGGGGCCCACCAAATATCGCTGTAAATTCTGGCAGCTACTGGGACCTGAGGTAGTTGGTTCACTAGGACGTGTGGCTGTGGCAGAACGGCCACGTCCTCTCCCAGCACCAGAGGGTCCACTAACACCACCACGACCATGTCCGCGTCCCTTACTAGATGTTTTCCTCATTGTTACCGTTCACCACAATAAGAAAAAAATTATTTGGCCCAATGTATTGAATTCAAATTCAGGCCTTTTTTTACAGGCACCTAACACTATCTGGCTATCAATTTATGTACCGTATTACACTAATACAGGCACAGCAGTAACCACAGATTTAGGGGAATATCAATTGTAGCCCTAGTATTTAGGCCCTGGATGAAAGGTATCTTTTTACGGACAGAATTACACTTGGAGATTCACAATAGCGTGTGAAAAAATATATTGGATTATGCTTTGAGCACTTGTATTTTAACACTTATTGTAATATACCCTTTAACGGAAAGAAATACACTTGGCGATGCACGGTAGCGTGTGTAATTATTGAGGACGACCCTATCAGCTCTTGTATTTACACCTTGAGTGTAATATACCCTTTTATGGACAGAAATGCACTATGAGATTCACAATAGTGCGTGCAAATTTAAAGGCTTATGCTATCAGCAATTGTAATTTAACACTTTGTGTAATATACCCTTTTACGTAAAAAAATACACTTGGAGATACACGCTGAGTGTGATATCCCCTTTTATGGACAGATTTACACTTGGCCTGCAACAGCAGAAACCACTGATTTAGGGTATTGCTATTTTGGCAATTGAATTTGACCCCAGAAAAAAAAATATCCTTTGCCAGACAGCAGACAGTATTACACTTGGCTAGCCACAGCTGGAACACCAGATTTAGGGGATTGCTATTTTTGCACGTGAATTTCACCCCTCAATAAAATATAGAAAATTCTATCCTGAGTTTTTAGGGGTGACAATAAGCACAGCCAAGCCCCTGATGTAGGATATAGCAAAAAAAAAACAACTACTATTGATGGTTAAATGGACTTGGGGGAAGCTTGTGCTGGCGCACCACAAGACACAAAATGGCCGCCGATCACCCCAGAAAAAAGTGACAGAAAAACGCTCTGGGCAGCCTAAAAACAGTGAGCAATTAACGAGCAGAAGTTGAATGATTCACAGCTGTAGATCGATCACTTCATTAAGTGTTTTTGCTGAGTTAATCCCTGCCTAATCTCGCCCTAACAGCAGCTGCATCCTCTCCCTACACTGATCAGAGCAGAGTGACGTGCGGCGCTACGTGACTCCAGCTTAAATAGAGGCTGGGTCACATGCTGCACTGGCCAATCACAGTGTCATGAGGGTGTCAAGAACCCCGCCTGACTCCGTTATACCCGGGGTCAGGAAGTCGCAGCGGTTGGCTGCGCGCTCTATGTAAGATAGGGCTGTTTCCTTATGGTAGCTTTCTGGGTTTGCTTTGCAACCCTTTTTGGCTCACTCAGGGATCCGTAGCTCCTTCTCCTCAGCTGTTCCTTGTCCAGCACTCCCAAACCTCCTTATATTCCCCTCTCACACTTCTCTGGTTGCCAGATATAGAGCTTCCTGCCTGGACTTCTATTCTGACCCTCTGGAGCTGTGTTGCTGCGTTCTCTGGTTGTTGGTCCAGAACACTACCCTCCGGATCCCTGTTGGACCTTTGTGGTCTGCTGTGGTCGCCCACCTGGGTGTATGTGTTTGTCTGTCCTCTCCCTGGTGTTTCCCTCTTAGTGTCAGTGGTGCGGACTAGCGATCCCACCGGCCCGTTCACTATCTAGGGCTCATTTTAGGGAAAGCCAGGGTTTAGGCACGTGATCGCCGCACGGGTGAGGAACCCGTCTAGGGACGTCAGGGCAGTCAGGTGCCAGCCGCAAGGTGAGTCAGGGGTCACCACCTTTCCCTCACCCTTGGGCAGGGCCTTCCCTTTTCCCTCCCTGTGCGTGACGCCGGTCATTACACACAGCCATGCCAATAGTAGGCATGGCTGTGATGGCCTCTTGGGGCAAGTAGTATGACGCTTCTTGATTGGATGCTTTGCAGGCTTTCAAAATGCGCCATAGAAATTGCCGACCAACGAACTAGAACCCGAATTTTTACGTAAATGTTCGGGTTCGGGTCACGAACACCCCAAAATTCGGTACGAACCCGAACTATACAGTTCGGGTTCGCTCATCCCTACAAGTAACCAATAAGTCATGAAGTGATTACATGTCCATCAAAACACAGTACCCTCAGGAGAACCCCACGCCCCAGCAGCATCCTCTAGACCACTTTCTCTGCAGGGGTTATATTTCACCTGATGAATGAGAGTTTCACTCGATCATAAGGTGATCTGTGGCACCTTTAGACAGGCAGATTATGGAGATCGGGCATTCGTAGGAATGTTCGTTCCTGATAATCTGCCCAACAATTGAACACCCCTTCACGGCATCCACTGTACATGTATGGCGCCTGCTGTTTCATACATTTAAGATTTAACGCCTCAAATGTGAGAAGCCAGAAACCCAGAAGTGCGTGCTTCACAGGCAGGAACGCCTCCCCCTAGCGGAGATTGTGGAAGGCGTTCCATGTCAGTAATGAGCCTGAGGGCTTATGCACACAAACGTATTTTCTTTCCATGTCCGTTTAGTTTTTTTTGCGGACCGCACGTGGAACCATTCATTTCAATGGGTCCGCAAAAAAAACTGAAGTTACTCTGTGTGCATTACATTTCCGTATGTCCGTATTTCTGTTCCGCCAAAAAAAAGAACATATCCTATTATTGTCCGTATTATGGGCAAGGATAGTACTGTTCAATTATGGGCCAGCTGTTCCGCTTCGCAAAATACGGAATGCACACAGAGTTCATCTGAATTACGGTTGTGTGGATGAGGCCTGAGTCTGTACTAGGCTTCCAGGCTCACTACTTGTATATTACAAATCAGGCCAGCAGGTGGCAACACTGATTTGTAGTATAGCTATTTTTGTATAGGATATTGAAGAAAATTCCAATACAAATTGCAGTCTGATGATTGCATGTCGTGGTCCACTTGGAGACCTAAAAAAAAGTTGAAAAAAATATATATAAAAATTCAAATCACCCCCTTTCCCCAAAAATCAAAATACTTAATAAAAAACAATAAAAAAAATCATGGGCATCGCAATATGCAAAAACACCCGTACTATTGCAATATAAAAAAATTATTCCATACGGTGAATGAAAGGAAAAAATAAAAAAGGCAGATTCCCTGTTTTTTCATCACCTTACCTCCCCAAACAATTGAATAAAAAGTGATCTAAAAGTCATATACACCCCAAATTGGTATTAACAAAAACTACTGATTATTCTGCAAAAATTTAGCTCTCACACATCTCCATAGGCGTAACTATAAAAAAGTTATGAGGTCAGAATATGGCGATGAAAATAAAAAATTAAGTTTAAACATTTTTTTTTTATGGTCAACCAATATTAACCGGACAGATTAATATCAAAAACATCGGACCCCCAAGGAGTCATAATAATCACCAAAAAAAAATGAATGAAAATAACTTACATATGTATGAAGATCCAAACAACTTTATTGTAAGTATATATAAACATATAAACAATACATACATATATAATAAAACAGGCAGCACAAGGCGGGACACACAGATGAGTAGCAGGACCCAAGGAGAGGTCGGGAGATCGATGCACGAAATAACAGGGAAAAAGAATGCTAGCTGAAAGAGCATACCTCGAAACCTCATAGCAGCAACGCCCCAAAAGTGCAAAGGAGGCGATTGTAGAGATTGAGGTTGAAATAAAAAGGACAAGGTATAAACATACCCTGGATGGTGCAGAGATCTCTCGGCCGACTCCTGACCCAACGCCGTTTCACCAGCAGATCTGGCTTCTTCCAGGGATACGGAAACACATAAAAACATCTTCCCTATATAGTGCCCACACAGGTGTGTGGAGGATAATTAAAATTGCAGGACCTGAATGACGTCAGCACCAATGGAATTGGAGCCCCAGTACCTAAAAGCCAATCGATAGAACCAGAAGCACCTAATGGAGGCAGGACTGAGATGACAGAGCGAGCATGTGAGCAAGCACATGACCGCAGTGTCAGAGGTGCATCATACGACACGCCCTGACCATACCAGGAAAACCAATCAGTAGCCCATGTAGTCATACGGAGGAGGAACCGGGGGCAGTGCAGTAGGTGCGGCCAAACATCTGAGTGACAGCGGCACCAACAGAACATGAGGCCTCAGACTCCAAGGGGCGGAGAACTAGTGATGCGGCGATCATATGACACAGCACGCGACCGCAATGTCACGCGATGCGGCACACGACCGCGGCAGCACATTTGAGGCTGCTCTCACACCCGCACTCAGAGCGGATCCGTCTAGTGGCTGCACAGACGGATCCGCTCCCACAGTGCAGATATAGGGATCCACTCGAAGACGGATCCGTCTGCACCATGGTTCAAAGGAGTTCCAAGTGTGCAAATTAACCCGTCCAGACCCCACACCGAAAAGCCAGCGGGAGACGGACCCGCTCGAGATCGTGCCACATTGTGTCAAACGGATCCGCGCCCACCGACCCACACCGTAAGCCCGGACGGATCCGTCTGGCTCCGCGCAACCAGGCGGACACCCGAATGCTGAAAACTGCGCCCGGGCGTCAGCCCGCCGAGCGGAACGGAGGCCAGGCGGAGCCAAACCGCTGCACTCCGAGCGGATCCGCATCCACCAAGAGGACACCGGGGGTCCACGGATCCGCTCGGGGCCGCCTGCGAAAGCCCCGGAATGGGACTCACAAGTGGAACCCCGAACGCCAGTGCGAAGGCAGCCCAAATGCGGATACACATGTCAGCCCACAGACTCGTCTAAAAATGGGCAGATGGTCAGAATGCATGGAAACTTGTTAAATATAGGTCAGGGTAAAAAATACCAGGCCAGTGGCTGGGAGCTGGACATGACATAAGAGACATAGAATACGACAACACACAGTTAACCCCTCATTATCCAAATGGACAGCAGATAACTACATTGCGCTGTGGACAGGTGGATTACACCCCTCCACACCGCGATGTTGTGTTAAGAGACCGTGTTCAGACTCATTATCATCACACCGTGTACAGTATAAAAAGTGCGTACCATATATAATAAAGAGGAATAATGGCACAAATGTCAGTATTCCAGGACAACAGTTGACTTAGTTTGGCATAAAGTGCTAATGCATAAACCAGAAATAATATATATATATATATATATATATATATACATAAGTATTGACAGGAGCATCCAACCTAGGGGGCTGAATTATTGCAATACGCAACAATTGCTAGAAAGATAAGTGCCAATGGAGTACAAATTCAATTGTAATAAAACACACACAAGATAATTATATACTAAAAAGGGGAAGAGAGGCGCACGTGAAAAGTAAGTGAAAAGAGTGCTCGGTGCAGTGATGGAAAGGAAACAGATGAAAACTATAAAATTATTATTATACATCATGGTGAAAATATATGGTCGGAACGTCTCGAGAGAAGGGGAGTTATTGTGTAATATTGATGGAACAGACATAGTTGTATAGCCAGCATATGGCCCGGGGAAGTCCAGAATGTATCCAAAAGGCGCCATGCACACAGACATAACTCAGTATGGAACCATGACTCCACTGGAATGGTCCTCCACTGCGACAGACGTCATCGGTAGTGCTAAAGATAAATTAGGAAAGCACAATACGTTAAAAAACAGGGGAATGACAGACAAGGGATTAAAAACACGGGACCTGGGATGAGCAGAGAGACCCCAAGAAGACTCAAAAACAGGGAACGTTATTAAGGACATCCACCACGGGATGTATCAATTATAAAAAAGGAGCAAAAGAGAGGTCCTCATTTAACCCCCTAGGTGTCTAATTCATGAATCCAGCGTACTTCTTTTTGCGCCAAAATCTTCCTCCAATTACCACCGCGTGGTGTCATGTACACCCTATCGATCCCACAGATTCTAAATTGCGAGCTATCACAATTGTGAAACAATTTAAAATGTTTGGGAATCGTTTTTAATAGGGTCACATCATTTTCATCTTTGGCAGCCTCAATACCAGATCTGCTGGCGAAACGGCGTTGGGTCAGGAGTCGGCCGAGAGATCTCTGCACCATCCAGGGTATTTTTATACCTTGTCCTTTTTATTTCAACCTCAATCTCTACAATCACCTCCTTTGCACTTTGTTTGGGGCGTTGCTGCTATGAGGTTTCGAGGTATGCTCTTTCAGCTAGCATTCTTTTTCCCTGTTATTTCGTGCATCGATCTCCCGGCCTCTCCTTGGGTCCTGCTACTCATCTGTGTGTCCCGCCTTGTGCTGCCTGTTTTATTATATATGTATGTATTGTTTATATGTTTATATATACTTACAATAAAGTTGTTTGGATCTTCATACATATGTAAGTTATTTTCATTCATTTTTTTGGTGATTACATTTTTTTTTTAGCAGTATTGAAACGCAAGAAAAACTGTACATATGTGATATCATCATAATCGTACTGACCCGTAGAATGAAGAGCACAAGTGAGTTTTACCGCATAGTGAACCCCGTAAAAACAAAACCATAAAACTGTGGCGGAATTGCATTGTTTTTTTCCAATTCCACCCCATTTGGAATTTTTTTCCAGCTTCCCACTACATTATATGCAATATTAAATGGTGCCATTAGAAAGTGCAACTTGTCGGGCTATGGCTCCGCAAAGGCAGGAAGCGAAAAACTAAGCCACAAAAACTGAAAATCGCTGTATCAGGGAGGGGTTAATAAAGCATTTATTGGAAACAAAAGATATTGATTTCATATGCTAAAGGATTGTTTTGCCTCCATAGGGAAAACAAACATTTAGACTGTGTCTCCAGCATTAATGGAGTTGTCCGATTTTGACCATTGAAGAGCTATCCTCAGGATAGGTCAGCAATATCAGATCTGCGGGGGTCTGACTCCTGACACCCCCGCCAATCCCCTGTTTGAAGAGAAGGCAGCTCTCATATGAGCGCTGCCTTCTCTGCTCTGTTTACCTGCTCGCCGCAGCAATTGCAGTGGTGAACATTCACTTCTATGGAACGGCTCTGTAGTATTCATTTTAACAGACAGAGCCATCCCATAGAAGTGAATGGGGAAGCCATACTTGTAATCACACTGCTGTTAGCTGATTGTTGGGGCTCACAGTATCTCTTGCTTGTAGACAGACAATAAAGTATTTACCTTGTCAAAACCTAATTTAGCCATGACCCAGCTCTATAAGGTAGCACTATAGTGTATGATACCCTTGATTGGTAAGATTTTTGTAGTTAATACCAGAGATTATAAGTAAAATGCAAATGGGACCACGTTTCATCGTAAATCCCGAGAATAATCTTGTGCTTAGAGATAAGTTTGATAGTGTTGAAGATTGCACACTATGATGTGTCAGGGATTGCTCTCTGAAGTAGGCCGGCGGTGACAGATTCTGGTGCAGACAACAGGATAAAGTTCTAATCAGGTTCCACTTTATTGTGGCACAAACAGCAGAAATAAATAGCCTTTACACTTTTGGCAACAAAAACGTAAAGCAAATCTTGCTCGTCTGAGCACTAACTAATACAGATAGTATCTGCCTCACCTATAAAACACAGGGCATCTGGTTTTTCTTTAGTCAGGAGATCAGCCAGCCTCCTGGACTTATCTCCAGACATCATTTCCCCCCAGACTGACAGCCTGGGACAGGTTTTTATTTCCCCTTAATGATCGCAGATGGCTACACCTGGAGATCCCACAGGCTAGGGGAAAACATGCCCTGGAATGGGGTGGACTGGGGAGGTCCCTCTACCAAGCCCAGTTGAGGAACCTGGGTGAGATATACACCCCTTCGAGGACTTTACCATATACTTTCCTGTTCACATTACCATAGATGTTAGAGCCATTGGACAGTGGCACAGTACTCTATTCACCATTGTCAATTAACACCAGACTTGACCTAACAGTGCACATAACCCTTCCCTCTTAGTATTCTGCAGGAAATCACTTAACCCCCTACCAACAGAGACCACACGCTGTCATGCAGAGAGACATTGTGAGCTCTTCTATGTTGCTCTGTCTTGTATTTCTAATTATAGTTATCACATCTCTCTCGCTGCTCAAGCAGATTTTCCTTGCATCCTGTGGTCACTATTCCTCTTGACACTGCTTTTATCAGCCCTGTCCCCTCTGTGCTGTGTTTCTCAATCAAGCTGACAAGTTTCCCCAGGTGGAGAGGACTACTTTCCTGCAAAGGGGCTGACACCAGGACCTGTCTGTCAGACACGATTCCTCTTTGTATGAAAGCTCCTGTTTTAGCTTTCTGCACAGATTAATTTATAGATGTTTACGGCTGTCACAACTTTAAAGCATTGGACTAAAATGCTGGGGCAATTAGACCAAGGAGAAGAGAGACTAGGGAATGTTATATTAGGAAAGAAGAGCAGAAAAGGCGCAGTAATTGAAAAAATTGTGGGACTTAGTGAAATACCTTGTAAACAGGATGAGGGGTTGGAAGACATTATATTGCTCACATTGTCCTGGAAGCAGCGGAAGAGGAGCCATGGCCACATAGATCAAATATTCACATAGTTCCGCGCAAAAGAGGATCCAGAATTCTGAGCACATTTTACTGCAAAATGAGGATTTGTATTAAGTTGATTAAGGTGTTATAATATGGTTAGGACATTTATTGTATTTACATGTTATAATTACAGATGAGCACATTTTTTTGAAATTTGTTTTGGGTGCAATTCTAACAAACTGGTCAACAGATTCAATTCGGGTACAAATAAATACAGCCCAAAGCAAAAGTGCTCAGATTGCCCTGAAAGATCATTTATGACACTCTGAGATTTCCTAGAACTGTATACCGGCCCTTTCAAGCTCTTTAACTCCAAGACAGCATTAGTAATGTTAAAGTGACTGCAACATATATGGCTATGAATAAACGGATGGTAGCCGGTGGTAAGAAACAACCTGTTTAATCACATATCGCACACATTTTCAAATAAAAAAACTGTCCAAAAATCACTCCTATTTGGTGGCAGATGCCTTCTTCTCTGTGTTCTGATCTGTAAAATGGTGGCTGCCAGTTTCAGACATTATACCAAATTGCAAACAATTCAAATTCATCTGGAATATGAATTTTTAGGAAGTACAATACGAATTTGATTTGATTATAATCAATTTGATCATCTCTCGTTATAATGTGTTGGGTAGTATCATAAATACCCACATATTATATATTTTTAATGCTGGTCTTATTGCACACTTGAAGGGGTTTGCCCGAGATAATTACAATGTTGGACAAGGTCTAAAATGCCTTAAAGAGTAACTAAACTTTTATGATAATTTTTAATATGCTGTCCCTAATCCCCTAAAAAAAATTCTAATATACTTTATTTATAAATTTTGTATTTTTACTATACTTTTAGATCCCTAAAGCGCACCATTTGTGTGCGCTTAAAACTCAGATCTCCGTACACTCATTTTATGAATGAGCAGCACAGGGAGACAATTACTAACTCTTGGCATAGTACATGGGTACCCTGTACCCATGTACTATGTCAGGATTAGCTGAGCAGAGCGGGCTCCTGCTTCTGCCTGCTCCGCTAAGCTAAGAGAATTGCATGACAGTTCGCTTAGCGAAGCAGGCAGAAGCAGGAGGCCGCTCCCCTCAGCTAATCCTGGCATAGCACCCATGTGCTATGCCAGGAGTTAGTAATCCTCCGGGGAGCACTGTCAGCGGTGTACAGAGAACTGAGTTTTAAGCGCACACTAAATGGTGCGCTTTAGGGATGTAAAAGTATAGTAAAAATACCAAATTATTAAAAAAAACTATATTAGAATTTTTTTTCAGGGGATTAGGGACAACATATTAAAAATTATTATAAAAGTTACTCTTTAAAATATAAAACATGGTATACTCAACCCCCTTTCTCCAACACAAGCCTCTGTGGTGCTGGTCTGGTTCTCCTGCTGCTGTTTGTCTACAAACAGCAGTGGCAACGTGCCTCTATATGGCACATGTCATTCGGCAGCAGACTGGGTCCAAGTAAAATGAGCTTGGAATGGACTGTCGTGACTATCAATGTGCCAAAGTGGCAGCCTGTATTGCAGCATGCTGCAATGCCACCAGTGTCATACCATCAATGGAGGCAGACCACGTGGTTTCTATAGGGCTCGCCAGGTTGAGGGGTCCACGTGGGCCCCATAGCAAACACTGTAAGAGGTTTCTGCTGTTTTCTATGCAGTCAAGAGTACCGTTCAGAGGCTACGCTTAGCTGTGCTCTATAAAGTCCTGGAGTTGGCACTTCTGACATGAAGGGGAATATGCCTTCAGTATTCTGCTAGTACTGGAAGACTCCTATTACTCATTTTTTCCAGATTGTCTCTGCTGGGTCTTGAATCCAGGACCTTCTGTATGGGAGGCAGAAACTTTACCAGTTAAGCCCAAAAAAAACTAAATGATATTCTTCCCATAAATAATGTACTGTACTGGTATCTAGCAATTCATCTCTCTTCATATAGCAGTATGTTGTTGTTTTTTCTAAAGGATTACTGCAAAAGTAAATTCTGTGTACGCCCTTGGATGTCATCCAGTATGTAACCCTGCCTCAACATATACCCTACTGCAGAATCCAAAATAAAGGGTCACCATTTGGTTCTGTGATCATTTACCAAGAAGTTTATACTTTGTTAATAGCTGAATCGCATTTGTTTTGCAGATTCTTTTTTTCATTCTCCAATAGCATGTATATACAGTATATCTTGCTTTACATATTAGATCAGTGACTTCCCTTTCTCTTGGCAGAAAGTCTTAGAGATGCAGGTGTAAGAAGCAAATGAATATCAGGGGCAGGGGGCAGTGACATGGATGAGACTTATGTATGGATTGTGCCCTGTGATAAATCTCATGTAGTTTCCTGTTGATAAATAAGCTCCCTGTTTGCTTAACAAGCTGCTAAGTCCCTGTGAGACGTGTGCTGTGTGAGTGTGCATGTTGTCTTTATCCTTCTCAGTGTCTTGTTCACCTCTGCGTGAATCCACTTGTTTGTTAACTCTAGCTGTGATATGGATATTAAGCAGTGTTAAGCATTGCTGCTGACAACAGAACACTCCTTCTGCCCTCCATACAATGTGCTATAGGGCGTGCCTGCCTGCAGTTGTAAACAGAGTGGACCATCTGAAAGCACCTGCTAGAGATGTAATAAAGTTAAAGGGGTTGTCCCACAAAAATATTCTACAGTTTTAAAACCAGCACCTGGATCTAAATACTTTTGTAATTGCATGTAATTAAAACTTTAGCATAGCCACTGAGTTATTCAATAAAATGTTTCTGTATAGCGCCACATGCAGTTAGTTTTTTTTACTTATTTCTTTGACCTGCTCACTGAGAAGGCCGCACATGCTCAGTTTCATCCTTCAACTGCCTCCTGAGCTGTGATAGGGAGAGCACAGACACGCCCCCTTAGCTGCAGCAGAAAAGACACTCCCCTTGAACTGTCAGCTTGATAAAAATCTAGCAGAGCAATGAATGAGGATATCTCTGGATCCATATGAGGTACAGGGCTGGTTCTAGCTTTATTAGAAAGAGAATGCCATGTACTATATGATGCCTGATTTTCATTTTTTACATTAGTCATGGGACAACCTCTTTAAAGGGCTTTATAGATTACTATATGCATATGTTTATCTGTACCTGCTCCTGATGAAGGGGTTTGCATATCCCGAAACGCGTTGAGGTGTTTTGTGAGCTATTTGTCTATATTAAAGAAGCCAAAGCCTTCAACAATACTACTGAGGTGAAGCCTTTATTCCATACTGGGCAACTATCAGTTTTGAAGACTCTACAGGCGCTCCTGGCTGGGGGGTTGTTGGTCCATGCTGGTGTCTTGAGTTTATCCAGCTGGCCACCCCCGTGAAGTGAGTTGATTACTACCTATGGTTTTTCCAATATACTTATAAATGGTTAATATATGTGATTAATTTCACCAACTGTTATTATAGGTGTGCTCTAGTAGTGAGTTTATTGTTCACTGACTCCCCCTTCTTCTTGAGTCATCTTGTATTAGGGTGGATACCCAACCTTCATTATATATTAGCTAATAATCTCTTGACCACTTTGTTGTTTTTCTCTGAAACACTTTTGGGTTTTGGTGCTTCTAATAGGGGTGTAACCTCTTTGACTTGTTCAGTCACTTTCTCTTACTTACATTTACACACTGATCTCTTTCAACATGAACACCCCTTCAGCTGCCTCCCCTGCTACACTTGTTTTACTTGCCTCTTTTTTCCTTGTTCTCCATCCACTGTCGCCTCTAGTTACATCCTATCTCTTGGAGTCCTCCACTAGACTGGATTAACCCTCGTTTTTTTCTTTTCTTTATACACATATTTTCTCATCTTGCCATTACCTGGCACTGGCTGTTTCAGTAGCTCCTATTGCCCGTAATTCAGAAACAGCATATCTTGCTATGCTAGGCTGTTTCCTTAGCTCTCATGGACTGTTATAGGAGCTAATGAAACAGTGAGCGCCAGGCAGTTTTGCTGTTTCCCAGCCACCTGGTGGACAGGGTTTAGTGTCATCTCGCCTTAGTAACGACGAGATGAGAAATCCCTTTAATCAGGTTATCCCACGAAAATTATTTCTATGCAATAAATAGAGCATTTCAAATGAAGCATTATTGCAATATATATGCAATAACAATAATGTTAGTTCTATATTTTACTCTTTAGTAGTGCCCCCTGCTGTTTCTCCTACATTGAGTGCTGGACCGACAGTAGCTTCCCTGCTCAGTGCTGGAGTAGTGCATTTGTTCCTACTTCTAAATTCATAAAAATATATAACTATATCTCTCTCTAGACAGTGGCAGTGCTATTTATTAGTATAATCTCTGGGGCTATCTTCTATGAAGGGGAAAAAGACAAGAAAGGGTTAAAGGGGTTGTCTTCCCACAGACATTGGGGGCATATCGCTAAGACGGGGCCCGCAAAGTGAAGTAGGAGACACCGCGATTGCCATTTGTTTCAATAGGACTGGCGCTCCCATAGGAATGAATGGAGGGTGGCGGCGCATGCACAGTGTGCCCTTCTTCCCTTTGCAGGCTCTGTTCTAAAGATAGGTGCCACCAATGTCTGAAGTGAGACAACCCCTTTAACAAGAGCTGATTACAGTGATGCAGATGCTTGATGTTCACATAAGACGAGCTGCTGAGCTCTCACAGAAACTGAAGAGACCAGAGCTGTAAATGGTCAACTAAAGCTGGCGTCACACAGTCTATTTTGTGGTATCTTTTTATGGATTTTGCATTTTATAGTGCATTTTTAGGCTAAAATGTCAGCTCCAGATGATACATAGAAGTCTGTGGAAATTCTTAAAACAGCACAAACATGCATGTTTTCTACTGGCATTTTTTAACAATTGGGCATGCTCTGGGTATGATGCTTTTTTCCCTAATTTACTGTCATTTTGCCCAATAGATTTCCTTTGTTTTTAGTTTTTTTGCCTTGCTTCAGAAAATGGCTGTGGCAATCTATGTTGGTTTTTAATCTACAGTATCTCACAAAAGTGAGTACACCCCTCACATTTTTGCAAATATTTTATTATATCTTTTCATGGGAAAATACTGAAGATCTGACACTTTGTAAAGTAGTCAGTGTACAGCTTGTATAACAGTGTACATTTGGTGTGCCCTCAAAATAACTCAACGCACAGCCAAAATAACTCAACGCAATGGCCAAATTGTGCCCAAAGTGTCAATATTTTGTGTGGCCACCATTATTTTCGCAGGTTGCCACTGGAATCCTCTTCCACTCCTCCTTGATGACATTACAGATCTGGTCGATGTTAGAGACCTTGCGCTCCTCCACCTTCCATTTGAGGATGCCCCACAGATCATCAATAGGGTTTAGGTCTGGATACATGTTGGTCAGTCCAGCAACTTTACCCTCAGTTTCTTTAGCAAGGCAGTGGTCGTCTTGGAGGTGTGTTTGCGGTCGTTATCATTTGGAATAATGCCCAGTTTCTGAAGGGGAAGGATCATGCTCTGCTTCAGTATGTCACAGTACATGTGGCATTTATGATTTCCTCAATGAACTGTAGCTCCCCACCGCCGGCAGCACTCATGCAGCCCCAAACCATGACACTCCCACCACCATGCTTGACTGTAGGCAAGACACACCTGTCTCTCTACTCCTCACTTGGTTGCCGCCACACACGCTTGACACCATCTGAACCCAATAAGTTGATTGTGGTCTCATCAGACCACAGGACGTGGTTAAAGTTATCCATGTCCTTAGTCTGCTTGTCTTCAGCAAACTGGGCTTTCTTGTGCATCATCTTAGGAGGAGACTTCCTTCTGGGACGACAGCCATGCAGACCAATTTGATGTAGTGTGCGGCGTATGGTCTGAGCACTGACAGGCTGACCCCCCACCCCTTTAACCTCCGCAGCAATGCTGGCAGCACTCAAACGTCTATTTTGAAAAGACAACCTCTGGATATGATGCTGAGCACGTGCACTCAAATTCTCTGGTCGACCATGGGGAGGCCTGTTCTGAGTGGAACCTGTCTTGTTAAACCACTGTATGGTCTTGGCCAACGTGCTGCAGCTCAGTTTTAGCATGTTGACAATCTTCTTATAGCTTAGGCCATCTTTATGTAGAGCAACATTTCTTTTCTTCAGATACTCAGCACTCTTTTTTGTTGCCAGCGGTTTAGACATTAATGGCTAAGTATTGAGTTATTTTGAGGGCATACCAAATTTATACTGTTATACAAGCTGTACACTGACTACGTTACATTGTATCAGTGTCATATCTTCAGTGTTGTCCTATGAAAAGATATCATAAAAGATTTACAAAAATGTGAGGGGTGTACTCACTTTTGTGAGCTACTGTGTGTGTGTGTGTGTGTGTGTGTATGTATATATACATATATATTGTGACACAGTGAGAGCTTTGGTCTGGGAAAGCAGGCATTTTCCTCCCAGCATGTGCTGCTGGGCTGATTTACAGCCAGGTGAGGTCAAATACCGGACCGGATTTTAAGTGCAGGTCCGGGTTTTGGCAGCACCTGGCTGTCCTTAAATAGGCAGCTGGGCTCAGGAGCCAGGTCTCTTTGTTCGGATCTGGGAGCCTTGTGTCTGGATGAAGGCTTGCTACCTGTTTGGCGTGAAAACAGGTTGGTGCTGCTATAGTCAAGGACTCTTTGAGGCAGAATTGCCGCATGGTGTGAAATACCACAAACACCGCAAGGTGACTTTTTGCTTGATTGTGACTGCTTGTTTTGTCACTTGCCTAAAGTGTGAATAAAACACTGAACTGTTTGATTCAAAGAACTTGTTGTTGCCTCTATACTGCGTCTGCTAATCCTGTCTACCAGAGCGAAATCCCACAATTGGTGAAGGATGTGGACAAGAGCAGTGAGGCTGGCATGAATGCCGATATTTTTGGTTTCTGCATTTTTTAGGCACGGTTATATGTCGTACATTAAACAAGCTGTATTACAACCAGTGCCCCACAACAAAATGGAGGCTGTTGTGAAGGCCCTCATGGAGGCTAATCTGCAGCAGCGACAGACAAACCTGCAGCAATGCGAGGCTAATAAGTAGCAGCAGGAGACTAACCAGTTGCTGCTACAACACGTGATGGCTTTGCAGACAGCAGGAGCAACCCCGAGCGTCCATGATGCCCGGAAAGCAGTCTGTGCCGTGATTCTTAAGATGACCCCCGCAGACGACATCAAAACCTACCTGGCGGTGTACGAGAAAGTGGCCATCAGGGAAAAGCTACCCAGTGACTAGTGGGCTGAGGTCATCGCTCCGTTCCTGGCATCCGATTCCCAGCGGGTGTATTTCGATTTGCCGGACGATCAAGCTGCCGACTACCAAAAAGTCAAGGGTGAGATTCTTGCAAGACTGGGGGTGAATGTGTTAGTCCGGGCCCAGCGGGTGCATCAGTGGGGGTTCAAGCCGGCTGAGCCTGCAAGACCCCAGTATTATAACCTACTTCACCTCTTGCAAAAATTACTACAGCCTGACATGCTAAGTCCCACTGCTATGCTGGATCGCCTGTTAGCGAATATGTTCTGGAGTGCTTTGCCATACCCTCTCCAGCACTGGATCGGTCAGGTGTCTCCTGGAAATTCCCTTGAGATGATGGACCTGGTGGAACGCTATGACGCTACCAGGAATTTAAAGGAGGGTTCTGTCCGGAGGGGGGTTGGCCAAACCCGGAAATCTCCACCCCAGGCCCGGAGATTTGAGCCGATAAAACCCGCCCGGGATGTACCCACGGCACTGGGGGTGTCAGGAGCCTGGCCATGTAAGGGCTGACTGTCCCCATCGGGTTGAGCCCCGTGACACTAACTATGGCTACCGTCAATCGCTATATGCCAGGAGGCTGTGTGCAACAGGTACCCCAGAGTCTCTAGATCACTTGTGCCAAGTGGAAGTGGGAGACACTCCGGTGGAGGCTCTGCTGGGCTCAGGGAGTCTGGTGACCCTAGTAAGGTCTAGTGCGGTGCATTGAGTATACTAGCCAGAAAGTCGGGGTGATGTGCATCCACGTAGACTTAAAAGACTACCCCACCGTGCTGGTGTCTCTAACTATGGTGGCTGGTAGATGGACCCACGAGGGGGCTGTAGCCACAAATTTACATTATGAACTCATAACAGGGAGAGACTTCCCGGGCTTCCCAGCACTGTGGCCTGCTATGAGAGTGACTGATACCAATGAGACAGGGGTAACCCTAGCAGAGTGGCCAGGCTCAGGGACCCCTTTTATGTCCAAGGTGATGAGGGAACTTTGTAAGTTGCTGCACATAAAACAGCTACGGACGTCTGTTTACATCCGCAAACGGATGGTCTGGTAGAAAGGTTTAACCAAACATTATGTTGAAAAGGGTGGTGGCTAAAGATGGGAAGGACTGTGACCTCCTTCTGCCTTATCTCATGTTAGAATTACGAGAGCTACCCTATGCCTCTACTGGATTCTCGCCCTTCAAACTGCAATATGGCAGACACCCTCGCGGTCTCTTGGATGTGGCCAAAGAGGCGTGGGAACAACAACCCACTCCACATAAAAGTGTAATTGAGTACGTTACCCAGAAGCAAGATCGGATAGAGACAGTGTTGCCTCTTGTTAGGGAGCATATTGGAGGCAGCTCAGCGAGCCCAGAGTCGGGTCTATAATCGGCAGGCTCAGGTCTGGAACTTTAACCCGGGTGATCGGGTTTTGGTGCCGACCATAGACAGTAAGTTCCTGGCTAGGTGGCAGGGGCCCTACGTGGTACTTGAGAAAATTGGAGATGTAAACTACAAGGTACACAAGTCAGGGCGGCGAAAGCCGGAGCAGGTTTATCATGTAAATTTACTCAAACCGTGGAAAGATAGAGATACCTGTACAGAAGACAGCACGCGGCCAGGTTTTCTTGGAGAAGAGGTACCGGCCCCTCTGTCTGATGCAAGAGGGGCGACTGACACAGTAAAAATTGCTGACATCCTCTGTTAGTCGGAACACGGATCTGTTCTCAGACCTCCCTGGATGCACTTCCATAATCCAGCATGACATTGTCACTGAGCCTCAGGCAAAAGTCCGATTAAAACGATACCGGGTACAAGCCATATCGGAGGAGGTGCAGCTAATGTTGCAGCTAGACGTCATTGAGGAGTCAAAAAGTGAGTGGGCCAGTCTTATAGTATTGATACCCAAACCGGACGGGACGTTGCGGTTTTGTAACAACTTTCGAAAACTTAACGAGGTTTCCAAATTTGATACGTATCCCATGCCCAGGGTGGATGAGCTCATCGAGAGGTTAGGACAAGCCTGGTATTTTTCTGTTTTGGACCTCACGAAAGGGTTCTTGCAGGTGTCCTTAACGGAGGCTGCCAAAGAGAAAACTGCCTTCATCAAGCCTGAGGGACTGTATCAATATAAGGTCTTACCCTTTGGTCTGCATGGCACCCCCGCCATTTTTCAGCGACTAATGGACATTGTGCTTCGTCCACATCGTTGGTAAGCTTCGGCTTACCTGGACGATATTGTCATCCACAGTACTGACTGGGAAAGTCACCTACCCAAAGTGCAGGCTGTAGTGGACTCCCTTCGGAAAGCGGGCCTAACTGCTAACCTCAAAAAATGTGCAATAGGGTTAGAAGAGACTAAGTACCTGGGGTATTTCATTGGGTGCAGAGTCATCAAACCCCAAGTGAACAAAATACAGACGATACGGAATTGGCCCCGACCTGTCACCACTAGGCAAATAAAGTCATTCCTGGGAATGGTGGGCTATTACATGCGTTTTTTTCCGCACTTTGCTACTCTAGCCGCGCCCTTGACAGGATTCTTGAAGGGACACAAGTCAATGATGGTTCGCTGGGATGATTCGGCAGAAGAGGCTTTCTTCACTTTGAAGTCGGCCCTGTGCAGGTCCCCGGTTTTGGTGAAGCCCGACTTCAAAAGGGAGTTTATTGTACAGACCGATGCCTCTGAAGTAGGCCTCGGTGCTGTGCTGTCTCAGGAAGTCAACGGGGAGGACCATCCCGTTGTATTCCTCAGCCAAAAGCTCACCCCAGCCGAGACCCGGTATAGTATATGTCACGGATGGTGTACAGGAAACAAGACAATGCAATATATTCAATGACTCACTGGATCCACAACTAAGGAACAAAAGGGAGACCCCTGCATGAGACCTGCCACTCTCCCTGACTGCTCAGCCTATGCGAACACCCCAAAGGTGGATGGGCGCATATCCACGTACCTCGGCTATCTAATACCTGAAGACCCTACAATAGTGAGGGGACACGACCACCGGCTCCCTACACTAGACACGGAGGGAGTCAGGGTCTCCTGAAATCCAGCAGACAGAAAATCACAAATAAAGGAACAGCACTTATCTTGCAGAGGACTGGGAAATAGGAACAGCATGCACACACACTCCAGGAAGTTGTATAAGCCGCACACTACTGCATTATGGGGAGGAACTTAAAGGGAAGCAATCAGTCCAACTGCATGACAGCTGAGATAGACTAACGAGATGAGGAACTGAAACCAAAACAAAGAAACTCAAGGAGGAGGATCTGGAAGGCTCCTGTCAGAGCTTCTCAGCTGTCTGGTTGTGACAGTACCCCTCCCTCTACGAGTGGACTCTGGACACTCAGAGCCCACCTTCTCAGGATGGGACCTATGGAAAGCCCTGATGAGACGAGTGGCCTTAATGTCCGTCACTGGGACCCACATCCTCTCCTCAGGACCATAACCCTCCCAATGAACGAGGTACTGGAGGGAACCGCGGACAAGACGAGAATCCACAATCCTAGAGACCTGAAATTCAAGATTTCCATCAACCATAATCGGAGGAGGAGGCAAAGGCGAGGGTACAATAGGTTAAACATAAGGTTTCAATAAGGACTTATGAAAAACATTATGGATCTTCCAAGTCTGAGGAAGATCAAGACAGTAGGCAACAGGATTGATGACAGACAGGATCTTGTAAGGCCCAATAAACCTAGGACCCAACTTCCAGGAGGGAACCTTCAATTTGATATTTTTGCTAGACAACCACACCAGATCACCAACATTCAGGTCCGGACCAGGCACACGTCTCTTATCTGCCACACGCTTATATCTCTCACTCATGCTCTTTAGATTATCCTGAATCTTTTGCCAAATAGATGACAAAGACGAGGAGAATCTGTCCTCATCAGGTAAACCAGAAGACCCCTCTCCCGAGAAAGTCCCAAACTGCGGATGAAACCCATATGCACCAAAAAATGGTGTCTTATCAGAGGACTCCTGATGACGGTTATTTAAAGCAAACTCAGCAAGGGACAAAAAAGAACACCAATCCTCCTGATTCTCTGCCACAAAACAGCGCAGATATGTCTCCAGATTCTGATTGACGCGCTCTGTCTGGCCATTCGACTGCGGGTGGAAAGCAGAAGAGAATGACAACCGAACCCCCAAGCGAAAACAGAAAGCCTTCCAGAATCTGGAAACAAACTGCGTGCCCCTATCAGAGACTATGTCTGAAGGAATACCATGCAATTTGACAATGTGGTCAATAAATGCCTGCGCCAGCGTCTTAGCATTGGGCAAACCAGGAAAAGGGATGAAATGCACCATTTTGCTAAAACGGTCCACCACCACCAGAATCACAGTCTTCCCCGAGGAACGAGGCAAGTCCGTTATGAAGTCCATGGACATATGTGTCCAAGGACGGGAAGGAATGGGTAAGGGAAGGAGAGGACCTGATGGCCGTGAATGAGGGACTTTGGCACGAGCGCAAGTCTCGCAAGCTGCCACAAAACCCTCAACCGACTTACGAAGCGCAGGCCACCAGAATCTCCGAGCGATGAGATCCAGTGTGGCTCTTGCCCCCGGGTGCCCAGCAAGGACCGTATCGTGGTGTTCCTTAAAAATCTTGTGTCTCAAAGCGAGAGGCACAAACAACCTCCCAGGAGGACAAAGATCAGGAGCCTCTGACTGGGCTGCCTGCACCTCTGCCTCCAATTCAGGAAAAAGAGCAGAGACCACCACACCTTCAGCCAAAATGGGACCCGGGTCTTCAAAATTCCCACCTCCCGGAAAACAACGTGACAGGGCATCTGCCTTCACATTCTTAACCCCAGGGCGGAACGTGACAACAAAATTAAACCTTGAAAAGAACAAAGACCATCTGGCCTGTCTCGGGTTCAGACGCTTGGCTGACTCCAAGTAGGCCAGATTTTTATGGTCAGTAAACACGGTAATAGGGTGTCTGGCTCCCTCTAGCCAATGGCGCCATTCCTCAAAAGCCAACTTGATGGCCAACAATTCCCTATCTCCCACATCATAATTTCTCTCTGCGGAGGAGAGTTTCTTCGAGAAAAAGGCACACGGTTGCCATTTGGCAGGAGAGGAACCCGGAGACAAGACCGCACCGACCCCTACCTCAGAAGCATCAACCTCAACTATGAAGGGTAACGAAATATCAGGTTGTACCAGGATGGGAGCGGAAGCAAAACTCTCCTTGATATTAGAAAAGGCCTTACGCGCCTCTACCGACCAGGAAGAAAAATCTACCCCCTTTCTGGTCATATCAGTGAGTGGTTTAACAACAGAGGAATAATTCAAAATAAATTTCCTGTAATAATTGGCAAAGCCCAAAAAAACGCATCAGCGCCTTCTGATTCTCAGGAAGCTCCCACTCAAGCACAGCGCGGACCTTCTCGGGGTCCATGCGAAAACCAGAAGCGGAGAGAAGAAACCCCAGAAATTGAATTTCTGGAACCGCAAACACACATTTCTCCAGTTTCGCATATAATTTATTCTCCCGCAGGATGAGCAAGACCTGACGTAAGTGTTCCTTATGAGTCTTGAAATCAGGAGAAAAAATCAAAATGTCATCCAAATACACTAATACAAAATTTCCCATTAAATGATAAAAAATGCTGTTCACGAAATGCTGAAAAACGGCTGGGGCATTCATCAAACCAAAAGGCATAACCAAATTCTCAAAATGGCCCTCAGGGGTATTGAAAGCCGTCTTCCATTCGTCTCCTACTCTGACCCTGACCAGGTTGTATGCCCCTCTTAGGTCTAATTTGGAAAAGACTTTAGCCCCAACAACCTGGTTAAACAGGTCCGGGATCAGAGGAAGCGGATAAGGGTCACGAATAGTGATACTGTTCAGCTCCCTGAAATCCAGACAAGGTCTTAAAGAACCATCTTTTTTCTTAACAAAGAAAAAACCAGCGGCAACAGGTGACTTCGAGGGTCGTATGTGTCCTTTTCTCAGACTCTCAGAGATATAAGCACGCATAGCGACCCTCTCAGGTTGGGAAAGATTGTATAAACGAGATTTAGGCAGCTTGGCGCCTGGGATGAGATTAATAGGGCAATCGTACTCCCTGTGCGGAGGCAAATCCTGAACTCCACTCTCAAAGAAGACATCCGAAAATTCAGAGAGGAAAGGTGGTACAGTCTTAGTAGAAACCTCAGAAACAAATGTCATGAGGCAATTCTCTCTGCAAAAGTCACTCCAACCATTTATTTGCCTCGCTTGCCAATCAATGGTGGGGTTATGTTTAGTGAGCCAGGGTAGCCCCAACACTAGAGGAGTAGGCAAACCGCTAAGGACGAAACATGACACATCCTCAACATGAGCATCACTCACAATTAAACGGATATTGTGAACTATGCCCTTTAATGATTTCTGAGAAAGTGGAGCGGAATCAATAGCAAAAACAGGAATATCCTTTCCCAAAGTGCATACCTGGAAACCATGAGTTATTGCAAATTGATTATCAATGAGATTGACAGCTGCTCCACTATCCACAAAAATCTCACAAAAAATGCTCTTGCTCTCTAGCGCCACCCTAGCAGGCAGGACAAAACGGGAACTACAAGCAAACGGAAAACCTTCAATTTCCGCCTCAACCCTGCCAATAGTAACAGACGGAACATTTTTAAAAGATTTTTTCCTTTTTGTTTCTTTATTACTCCCAGAAGACTGCATGAATCTCCTAGAGGGACAAACATTTGCCAAATGATTTATACCTCCACAACAAAAACAAACCCTCCCATGCGGGCTGAATCTTCTATTGTCAGAGGCAATCAACCCCAGCTGCATGGGCTCCTGCTCAGAAGGGGCTGACAGCGACTGAGACCCCTGCGCACAGAATGAGACCGCTGCACTGTGCCGGGACTGAGTATGACAGGAAGGAGAGATCTCTCCTCTCTCTCTAAGACGCCTGTCAATACGAACGGCCTGAGACATAGCAGAATCCAAGGAGGTAGGTCTCTCATGAAAGGCAAATGCATCTTTCAATCCCTCTGAAAGACCATGGCAAAATTGACTTCGGAGTGCAGCATCATTCCAACCAGTATCAGCTGCCCATCTCCGAAATTCTGAGCAGTATATCTCTGCGGATTGTTTACCCTGGCATAACAGACGTAGTCTAGACTCAGCCAGAGCAATACGATCCGGATCATCATATATCTGACCCAGGGCTAAAAAGAATTCATCCACTGAACGGAGGGGCCGTGCCCCCTCTGGCAGCGAAAAGGCCCAGGACTGAGCGTTACCCCTGAGCAGCAATATAATGATCCCCACCCTCCGTTCCTCATCACCAGAGGAATGGGGAAGAAGGCGAAAATGGAGTTTGCAAGCCTCTCTAAAACGCACAAAATACTCACTACCCCCGGAGAACGTATCCGGGAGCGAGATCTTAGGCTCAGAACAAACTCCATGAACGCAAGCTGAATCGGTCACTTGAAACTGAGAAAAAGTCTTACGGAGATCAGCTACCTCCAATGAAAGACCCTGGCGTTCAGCCAAAAGTGAAACCGGATCCATGCTTGAGACGGTTTTGGCAGCTTATAATGTCACGGATGGTGTACAGGAAACAAGACAATGCAATATATTCAATGACTCACTGGATCCACAACTAAGGAACAATTACATGCGTTTTTTTCCGCACTTTGCTACTCTAGCCGCGCCCTTGACAGGATTCTTGAAGGGACACAAGTCAATGATGGTTCGCTGGGATGATTCGGCAGAAGAGGCTTTCTTCACTTTGAAGTCGGCCCTGTGCAGGTCCCCGGTTTTGGTGAAGCCCGACTTCAAAAGGGAGTTTATTGTACAGACCGATGCCTCTGAAGTAGGCCTCGGTGCTGTGCTGTCTCAGGAAGTCAACGGGGAGGACCATCCCGTTGTATTCCTCAGCCAAAAGCTCACCCCAGCCGAGACCCGGTATAGTATATGTCACGGATGGTGTACAGGAAACAAGACAATGCAATATATTCAATGACTCACTGGATCCACAACTAAGGAACAAAAGGGAGACCCCTGCATGAGACCTGCCACTCTCCCTGACTGCTCAGCCTATGCGAACACCCCAAAGGTGGATGGGCGCATATCCACGTACCTCGGCTATCTAATACCTGAAGACCCTACAATAGTGAGGGGACACGACCACCGGCTCCCTACACTAGACACGGAGGGAGTCAGGGTCTCCTGAAATCCAGCAGACAGAAAATATAAATATATATAAAAATAAAGGAACAGCACTTATCTTGCAGAGGACTGGGAAATAGGAACAGCATGCACACACACTCCAGGAAGTTGTATAAGCCGCACACTACTGCATTATGGGGAGGAACTTAAAGGGAAGCAATCAGTCCAACTGCATGACAGCTGAGATAGACTAACGAGATGAGGAACTGAAACCAAAACAAAGAAACTCAAGGAGGAGGATCTGGAAGGCTCCTGTCAGAGCTTCTCAGCTGTCTGGTTGTGACAGTATAGTGGAGAGAGAGAATGCCTGGCTATCAAGTGGGCACTAGAATCTCTCCGCTATTATTTATTGGGGAGAAAATTCCGCCTGGTGACTGACGACTCCCCTCTCAAGTGGATGAGCCAGGCCAAGGACAGAAATGCCCGGGTCACCCGATGGTTTCTCTCCCTACAAAACTTTAAGTTTTCGGTGGAACACAGGGTAGGCCGGTTACAGGGAAACGTGGATGCCCTGTCCCGGGTACACTGTCTGGCGTTTGTTCACCCCCTCAGCGTTAAACAAAGGGGGGGTAGCAGCAATCCGATATACAGCTCAGTGTTAGCGCAGGCTATTATAGGCTGAGTGCTAAACAGTGTGTGGACTCTGTTGAGCAGTGTGCCCCACTTACTAGCGCCCCAACAAGATGACCAGCGCCATCTATTGGTTTCTTAGTCTTATGACAAGAGTAATCGTCTTGTCTTAAGACTATGAATCCAATAGATGGCGCTGTTCATGAGTAGTGTAGATTGCGAATATTCTAATCGTGAATTTTATCGCGAATTTTCCATGCAAAAGGCTACACTAATAATCTTGTCATAAGACTATGAAACCAATAGATGGCGCTGTTCATGAATAGTGTAGATCGCGAATTTTCCATGCAAATAGTTTTTCAGCTGAAAAACAAGGCAGATTCTGCTCATTTGCATGTCTGTCCCATATGACCATGTTTATGCAAATGAGTTTTTACATGACTGTTAGCGGTTTTCTTCAGGCAGGTTTATGCTGGTACAAGATGAGGCATCAGACCTCCAACCCGTGAATATTTCCCTGTGCAATGAATATCCCTTTGCTTCTGATCAGAGAGATAAATAACAGCCCAGACCGAACTTAGGTTGCTTAATATCTGACATCTTTATTTTTCATCACATACTTATAGGGCTTTTTGGGGGTGGGCGCATATTGTTTCTCAAGGTCCAATTGGAACACTCCTGGTATTTCTAAAGAGGCTCTGGGAACATGTGTCACCAAATTACAGTTGAAACTTTGTTAAACAATGCTGGTATCTGCTGTATACAATACTTGCAAAAGAGCTATTTTACAGTCAACAGGGTTCCCTCTATATGCTAACAAGGTGAATAGGCTATCTTAGTTTGTTTGATTGTATGTGAGGTGAGATGTTAAATAGCTCCTTTGTTCAGAGATGCTGCTATTGTGTCCAGTACTGGCAGAGGGTGTGTTACGTGCTAATTTCGATGTGCTGCATGCATCAGAGATGAGGCTTGTATAATATATGTCTTATCTGTGATGTATCAAACGATTTATGAAAAATCCCTTTCAATGACCAAACTGTATAGAAAGGTTATTGAATATTATGTTAGGACTAGTGTAACAGTAATATAGTGATATATATTCATAATTTCAAATATTCCATTTTTTTTTTTTTTTTTATATTCGATAATTTTTTTTTAAATCAGTACACATGATCCCTCCCTGCTTCTAGCTGTGGGCCAATAAGAAGGCTGCAATATACTTGACTTTAGGAGTAGTGTTGTTTGCGAATTTTGCTCTATATTCTTTTTTTTTCGAATATTCGCTATATTCCTATATATTCTTGTTTTAGAATATTACGAATATTCGAAAAAACGAATATAGAGCAATTTAGCTAATATAGTGCTATAATCTTTTTTTTATGGTTGTAATTTGGAACTTCAGATGAGAAAAAAATTACAACTATTAGACAAAGAAGAATATAGCACTATATTAGCTAAATTGCTCTATATTCATTTTTTTCTCAAATATTCGCTATATTGCTATATATTCTTGTTTTAGAATATTACGAATATTCGAAAAAACTAAGTTATAGCAATATAGCGAATATTCAAAGAAAAAAAAACGAATATAGAGCAATTTAGCTAATATAGTGCTATAATATTCTTTGTCTAAAAGTTGAAAAATTTGCAATAAAAATTCGAAAATTCGAATACGAAAATTCGCATATTACACGATCATTACCTTGCCGATTTTTTGAGTAAAAAAAACGTAGAATATAACGAATATTCGAATTTGCAAATATTCGACAAATATTCTATGAAATAATCGTGAAATATCGCGAATTCGAATATGACTCCTGCCGCTCATCACTAGTTAGGACAATCAGAAAACTTTTTGTCTCCCTAATTATATTGATCTAGGTGCGCAGGTCCACCCAAGCCATCCAACAGATCTGAAGTAACTTTGAGGCTTACTGGTTCTGAGTCAGATGAGAGCTGGTTTGGAATGTCTCATAGTGCACAAGGCTGCCATTGTAAGGTATGCTGACTAAGCCTGTCTCATGGATAGATTGATGGCTTGCATATACCTGGCTTTTGGCACATAGCCTTTGTGTGGTTGTCTATTGTATGTCGTAGATAATAGGAGTCCAAGACGCATCCAGCTATCCTCTTAATGCTGTTTCCAAACCATTTGATAGGGTTTCCATCAATTTCTAACCTTTTTTTTATAAAGCAGACACCCTCTTCTCTTCCAAGCAGGGGGTGCCTGGGGTTCTCCCATTGACTTCCATTGTGCTCGGTAGAGCACACAAGCATACCGATGTGTTTGGCCAGAGCACCCGAGCACTTTGGTGCTCGATCAACACTAGTGGGTAGGTTTGGTAGAGGGACCTGTCAGTCTACACCCTTCCAGCATTATCCCAGGTGTGGCTGCTGAGGATCATTGCTGTGGAATAAATGAGGCCTCATGACCTGCTGGCTGTCTGAGCCTAATTCCCCTTGTGTGAACTGTGCTGTAGTGGTGAGTTAGAGATGGCCTGTCTAGGTAGTACCCAGACAGGCAGGAGTTTATTTTGTTGTTTGTCATTTTGGTGCCACAGCTTTACCCCACCAAGTGAAGTGATAACTTGGATGCTGTTTTCTTGTTATGCTGCAAACCGGAAAATAAACTGCTTGGACTTTTTAACCTGCCTTCTGTATATATAAATATATATAATATATATATATATATATATATATATATACTGTATATATACAGTCCTGATCAAAAGTTTAAGACCACTTCAAAAATGACAAAAAAAATATATTTAGCATGGCTGGATCTTAACAAGGTTCCAAGTAGAGCTTCAACATGCAACAAAACATTTTTTGAGCATTAAATTTTATGAAAACAACGAATAAACTGAAACAGGCTGTTAGGACCACACCTCCAAAAAAAAACTAAACCCCCCCAAAACAGAAATCCAACTTCCAAACATGAACTTAGTAATGAGTAGCTCCGCCGTTATTGTTTATCACTTCCAAAATTCGTTTTGGCATGCTTGATGCAAGCGTTTCCATGAGGTGAGTGGTAATATTTCTCCTAGTGGTGAAGACGGCCGCACGAAGGCCATCTACTGTCTGGAACTGTTGTCCATTTTTGTAAGGTTCTCAATTGGATTTAGATCAGGGGAACACGCAGGATGGGCCAAAAGAATGATGTTATTCTCCTGGAAGAAGTCCCTTGTCCTGTGGGCATTGTGTACTGTATAATTGTCCTGTTGAAAAACCCAGTTGTTACCACACAGACGAGGGCCCTCAGTCATGAGAAATGCTCTCTGCAACATCTGGACATAGCCAGCGGCCGTTTGACGCCCCTGCACTTCCTGAAGCTCCTTCCACTGAAGGAAAAAGCACCCCAAACCATTATGGCGGGGCGCGTAGAAAACATCTCAGGTGGGATCTGCTTGTCATGCCAGTAACATTGGAAACCATCAGGACCATCAAGGTAAAAAAAAATTCTCATCAGAGAATAATACTTTATTCCACCTTTGAATGTTCTTATGTTTGGTGCTCTCTTGCAAAGTCCAAAGGAGCAGTTCTGTGGCGTTCAAGGAGACGAGGTCTTTGAAGACGTTTTTTGTTTTTGAAGCCCTATAGTCTCAGATGTCGTCTGATGGTTATGGGGCTGCAGTCAGCACTAGTAAGGGCCTTAATTTGGGTCGAGGATCGTCCAGTGTCTTGACGGACAGCCAATTGGATCCTCCGGCTCAGTGCTGATGAAATTTTTTGGTCTTACTGCGTCCCACCTCATCAGCGATGGCACGCTGTGAGAGACCCTGCTTATGCAGTTCAACAACCCGACCACGTTCAAAAAGGGAGAGTTTTTTGCCTTTGCCATAACAACGTGTGACTACCTGACAGAAAATGACAATGAATCCACATCTTTGCACAGATTTGGCCTTTTAAAGGAATGTGGTCCTAAAATTTGAATCAGCTGAAAAGCAGCCTGTTTCAGTTTAATCGTTATTTTCAATTAATTGAATGCTCAAAAAATGTTTTGTCTCACTCTCATTTCTTTTTGTTGCATGTTGAAGCTCTACTTGGAATCTTGTTAAGATCCAACAATGTAAAATATGATTTTTTGCCATTTTTCAAGTGGTCTTAACCTTTTGATCAGGACTGTATATATCGGCGCTAGAATGGAGTACAGTAAGAATAATTATTTTGTTATTTTAATACCATCAATGCCTTTAAAAGATATATTAAGTTGGACAACCCCTTTAATGCGCTCTGTCAACAAACCCATTTAAAATACCTATTCCTGACTGTGTATGAAAGGAAATGCTTTTTTAATAAAGACAACTGGTAATCACTGCTCATTGTAAAACTGCAGCCAGCCATACACTGCTCTTGCATCAGCTGCATTGCATTGATTGAAATAGATTGAAAACCCGGAAGAATTCTATGAGAGGGGACATACTACAGATTTGAAAACCTACAGCAAGTCTTCAATCTACCTGAATAAACGTGGATGTAGCTGCAGTATTCCATTGAGTGCTGTTCTCGGACCCCCACAATAATACACTGATGAAGTGACCTTAGGATAGGTAATCAGTGTTTTAGTCTCAGAAAATCCTTATAATGGCTTATTAGAGTGTTTCTGCTGAGTAGAGCACCCGCCTAATAATTTTACTAATATACATCTAGCTTTTTCACACATTGCTCTCTGAAATCAAAACCAGAGTGTTTCAGGCTCATGCCACACCTTCCCTGTGCAGTGCTACTTTGTATGTGGCGTCCAACCCCAGCGCAGTGTCGCCTCCCCTCGTACACGACTAGCCAGGTAATGTATCCATGTGTAGCTGCAATATACTTGAAAAACATGACATCACTAATGAGCAGTTCATTCCATAGTCTCACATGTGTTTTATGTACTTTTATGGATTAATGTTTTTCTAGTCTCCATTGTTTCAGTGGAAAGCCTGGAATCATGAATATCGTGTATTACAGCAATGTATCTCTTAGCGTAATGTGTGAAATAATCAGGGAGTGATGTGTGAGCTCAATGAACTTCCCCTGTTCACTAATATACACCTGGGAGAAGGGAGAGTCGATGGATGTGCAGGTAGCAGGCCGCTTACTGTGTTATTCTCTAGCAAGGTCAACCCATGTAAAGCGGGATGAAATATAGGATTTTCCTTCAGGCCCTGTAATGAATAATAAGAGCTCTATATCTTTCTATGGTTTTTATTTATTTAAATTGACTGGTTAATCATTCAGAGTACTTTTCTACCCAAAGTCTATTTACTTGTTCAGCCGATAGCTATCTCTCCTGACTCCCCCATACACATACACACTCGGTTTTGCTGAGAGTGGATGTATTTTCAATGGAGAAAGCCACTGCTAGACAGACACCTCTGACAGCGGCATGTCTCCAGGGGTTCCTACCTGCACATCCAAGGATCAGGTGTTGAAATTCAGTCCACCCGATCCGTCTTTGCCCGGACAGATGGGAACTCCCCCATGCACATTAGATTGACAACTGGTCCAGCGGAAAACTGTTTGGTCGACAACAGTGTAATGTGTATAAGGGCCTTTAAGCAGTTGCCACTTAAAAATAAATAAAATCCCCTCCCCCCTCCACTGGCAGGCTGTGAACATAGCTATACTCAGGCTCGGACTGGCCCACTGGGGAGCCAAGAAAATCCTTGGTGGGCCCCTGCCTAGTTACAGTATACATATCATGTTAAATTAGCAGCGATAGGCAGCCCCAGCTTTCTGCAAGCGCCGCTGTCCAGTGGCGTAGCATGGGGGGGGGGTCTTGGTGACAAGTGGGGGGCAGCGGCAGGCCACAGGGAGATGAGCGCTTCCATTGTGGAAGCGCTCATCTCCATAGTCATCTGTATCGCCGTATCAGAGCAGCCTATCAGAGGCCGATGCAGGCGACGCAATGACGTCATCATGAAACCTGAGCCGTACAGCGCGGGACACAGACCGGAAGAGGCCTACATCGCATCGCTGCCAGTCTGATGGAGGAAAGTATATGTGTTTATTTTTTTATATGGTACAATACAGGAGAGGAGCGCTGTGGGGGCACTTGTTACTGGCACATGATTGGGGGGCACTTCTTACTGGTACATTATTGGGTGGCACTATGGGGGCATCAATGGGGGCACTTCTTACTGGCACATTATTGGGGGGCACTATGGGGGCATCTACTGAGGCCACAAAGAAGGGGTATTTTATATCGGGGGCACTATGGGGGAAGGGGGGAGAGGAACACCATGGGGGCTTCTACTGTGGCCACAAAGATTAGGTATTTTATATGGGGGGCTCTGTATAGGGGCATTTTATACTGGGACACATTATGGTGGGTACTATGGGGAAGGGGGGAGAGGAGTACTATAGGGTCATCTATGGGGGGGCACTAAGAAGGGGTATTTTATACTTGAAAATTATGGGGGACACTAAGGGCATATACTGGGACACTATATATGGGGCATTTTATACTGGTACATTATGAGGGGCACTAGGAGGAAGGCAAGAGAGGAGCACTATGGGGGAATTTACTAGGGGCACTATATAGGGGTATTTTATACTGGCACATTATGGGGGCACTATGGGGACATTAGCTTAACTGGGGGCATTAAAAGTGGGTATTTTTTGCACTGGCACACATTATAAGGGGGCATTTTTGTACTGTTACATTATAAGAACTATTACTAATAGGGGGCATTATGGTGGGCTTTATTACTATTGGGGGTTTATGGGGAGCATGATTACTAGTATAGGCACTATGGGAGCATTATTACTTCTGGGATACAGTGGGGACATGTTGGGGGCACTGTAGGAGCACTAATACTACCATGTGTGCTCTAGCAGAGAATTATTCCTATTGGTGGGACTTTTGGGAGCACTATTACTGTGGGGGCACCTTGGCACAGTATCAGCTTACCACAATTATTTTTGGGGGACATTATGTTTACACTATTGCAAGATGACAGGCCGAACTGGATGGACAAATGTCTTTTTTCGCCTTATGTACTATGTTACTATGTTACTATGTTACTATTAGTGTCAGGGGCACTATTTTCTGGGCACAGTTATTTTATGTGTGGTGCTAGTATTATAAGGGGGTTTATCTGTTTCTGCAGTATAATATTGGAGAGCACAGCGGCAAAGTATTGGGGGTGGTAGAATTATCTGTCCAGAAGATGGGAGGATGATGGAAAAGTAGTAAACTAAGATTTTTTTTGTCAAACTGCAGAGACAAGAAATGGCTGAAAAATGGTGGTCTGGTCTGAAAGAAGAGGATGAGGAAAGAGAACATCTACATCAAAGGAGACATCACTGGATGTAAGAAGTATGGGGTGCTGTATTACCCTGCATGTTCTGTAGTGATGGGAGGGTGGGTATAGAATTTGGCCCACCCTGAAATCCTGGCCCCAGACTTTAGGTCACACTGTGCATGTTCTGAAATCAGGGGGCTCACACCCATCTACTACATTATCTGTATTTTCATTTTGTGCTTTTTTTAGATACCTAGGTTTTAAGTAAAAAAAAAAAAAGGAGCTTTCCCATAATAAAGTCATATAAAATTATAAATAACAGGAAAAAAAGAAAAGCAGACAAATATTAGGTATCGTTGCATCTGTAACGACCTGCCCTATAAAAATATGACACGATATATCCCCTCAGGTGAATGCCATAAAAAAAAACTAAATAAAAACTGTGCCAAAACAAAGTCTAATGCCAAGAAATCTAAAAATCGTATGTACTCCCAAAAAATAAAAAAAATGGTAACACAAAAAGATATTTTCTTTTCATAAATGTTTTCACTGTGTAAAACTTAAACGGATTGTCTTATCTCAGACAATGGGGCATATGGCTTGTCTTATAGATGTGGGTCCCACCTATATCAGCACCGCAAGGTGGTGGCTGGAGGACTCCGGTCTGGCCACCCCCAAGCTGTCTCCCTATAGAAGTGAATGGGAGCACACTGCCCATGAACGGCCACGGCTCCTATTTACTTCTATGGGCCCGATGGAAATAGACGAGCCAGCGCACGGCTATTTGTGGCAGCCCCATAGAAAATAAATAGAGGGCGCCTGCTATGCGCAGTGCACCCTCCACCACTTTCAGGGCTCCGTTCTCAATATAGGTGTGGATCCTAGCGGTGTGACCTGCACCTATAAGACAATGGGGGCATATCCTAGTGATATGCCCCCATTGTCTGACATGAGACAACCCCTTTAACAGAAATAAAAAAAAATTGACATATTAGGTATCGATGCGTCTGTAACGACCTGCTCTATAAAAATATGACATGACCTATCCCCTCAGGTGAGAGAAAAAATATAGAAAAAAGGAGCATAATAGGGGTACTGGAGAAGAGGAAAGGAGTGGTATAGAATACCACAGAGTAAAGGAAAGAGGGGGTGGATGGGAGGGAAAGAAGAGGAATGTGTGAAGAGGAAAAGAGGCGCCAAGGGATACCCAAGAGTATCCAGAAAGGAAGGACTTCATACTTCATGAAATTGACTGGTATTTTCTCAGTTTATATTTACACTTAGAGAATATACCTAGGGGTCTGCGGATTTCCTTTAGACCTGTTTTTCTGAATGATGTGGATTTCTCCAATTTATGGTATGAAAATATTGATAGATGTTCTAGATCCCTCATAACAACACTTATAAATAAACATTGCAGCCTCTGTAGAGGACTGGCTACACGCATTGCAAATTCCCCCTACTTGGAAGCTCAAACACTACCACCCAGACACTTCTTTAGAAAATTAGAAAACAGCGAGGTCAGAAAGAAATGTAAAAATTTTTTACGTGACATCAGTGACTATAAAAATAATTGCATTAGACGGTGGCAATATAATCAACAACCCCTTAAACTAGAGGACAGAATCCAAAATAATAACGCACAATCCATCCTGGAGGTTACCACCAGTCCCACATGGAACACCTGTGTTGAGAGGTCCCCTACACATGGGAATATCCAAGGTAGGAACTTCTATAGGAGCCAAAAACCACCATCTTTAGTATCCACCAGTAAAGACACCAGGAAGCGCCCTTTCCACTTCCGAGTGTCTGAATCCACAACTGCTCCTCTTTCCCAACCAATACATCAAAGAACGTCGGATTGTCCACCCACCCAGGATAGATCCAACATCCACCTCCCTCCAATTGACCACCCAGTCATATCCTCTACTTCTAAGTCCAGTACCTCCATTATCCCTCCGGGTATAAAATGTAAAAACACACCGGTCAATCATTCAGATCACTTAAAACCCATAGGAAAAGATTCCCCAGCTATCAGGGAGAGAACCAACATCAACCTTCCCCCAAGTGATAGTGACAGTGGTTTCCCACCACAAGATAAAACACTGTTCCAAACAGCTTCCCCAAATGTCCTTATAGAGAATGTATCCCAAATGCTACCATCCATGGGGGCAACCCAGATTCAACTCATCCAACCTCATGATGTAACCCCTACTCCCAAAGGATCCTCATGCCTTTTGGTACCCACCAGTCCCTCCCCCTCTAACCTACTAGATAACATATCAGTCTATAGCAACGACCCATCCAGTCCGGAACCCTTTCTAGCTCTACCCTCAAATTTGGGGGACCAATCGTCCCTAAATCATCTATCCCCATCCGCGGGTACCCCTATTGGACAGAGACCAGTCTTTTCCAGTATTAAGTTATTTTCACCATATTTAGTTGGACCCTCACCAGCTCAACCTTATCCTTTTCAGAATCTACACTCACAGCAAAATTTAAAAATAACACAATTCTTCAGTCCAATCCAACCTCTTTCCCGCAAAAACAAAAGACAAATGTCCAGCGAAGAGGGTGTAGAGGAGAAAAGAGATGTAGGCCCAGACAACAAAAAATTACGACCAGAAACCAAGGGACTAGAGAACAACCCATAGAATGTCTAAAAGAGAAGGGTATCTTCAACCTGTCCAGTTATAATATTAGTCGTAGTGAGATAGAAGTACTCTCTAAAGGGCTGTCTTTTTGTCCATCCAAGTGTCTAGATATTTTCAAATTGTTTGTTGACTTAAATCATTACATACGCAAACTAGCACTAAAACATCACTTTGTATTAAAGGACCTGGCCCCCAACCCCATCGCAACGACCACCACCCACCCTCATGATGGTGAGGTAAAGGAAGATGTGGTGGATATTTTGATAGAGGAACTTTTTGACCGTCCCATTCCATCCCAGTTTAAATCGAAATCCACATTCTATCCACTAGAGAATAGGGGACCACATCTTGAAACTTTCTATAACATGTCCTTGCTGACCTAAAAACCCTAGTTGGTCCAGGTCAGGTGGAGATAAGACCACTACTTAATCTCACTGGTGCACAAATAAAGGCCATCACTTCCCTAAAATCCAATAAGGATATAGTGATAAAGAGTGCGGACAAGGGTTGTGGGATCATTTTAGACTCCATTACATGCGTTTTTTGGGACCGTGCGTTCCCTATCCAGAAGAATGAAACCTCTTCCAGCTTGACCCATCCAATTTTAGGAACATAGGCAATTTATCAGGTCCCACTATCACCAATCCAAGGTTCCTTTGGGATGTCAGAAAATACGCCAATAGTGAAGTATGTAAGCAGCAATCGTATTCACATAGTAGCTTGATATATAGGCACGATAATTAAAGAAACAGGGAGCACACCAAATAATGAAAGGAGTGCAAAGGGTGGTAAAAAGAGCATGTAACAAATCACCTGACCCAAGAGAGAGTCCCCATGAATGCACATCCGACAATAAATCGATATTAAAAAATATACAGTACAGACCAAAAGTTTGGACACACCTTCTCATTCAAAGAGTTTTCTTTATTTTCATGACTATGAAAATTGTAGATTCACACTGAAGGCATCAAAACTATGAATTAACACATGTGGAATTATATACATAACAAACAAGTGTGAAACAACTGAAAATATGTCATATTCTAGGTTCTTCAAAGTAGCCACCTTTTGCTTTGATTACTGCTTTGCACACTCTTGGCATTCTCTTGATGAGCTTCAAGAGGTAGTCCCCTGAAATGGTTTTCACTTCACAGGTGTGCCCTGTCAGGTTTAATAAGTGGGATTTCTTGCCTTATAAATGGGGTTGGAACCATCAGTGGCGTTGAGGAGAAGTCAGGTGGATACACAGCTGATAGTCCTACTGAATAGACTGTTAGAATTTGTATTATGGCAAGAAAAAAGCAGCTAAGTAAAGAAAAACGAGTGGCCATCATTACTTTAAGAAATGAAGGTCAGTCAGTCAGCCGAAAAATTGGGAAAACTTTGAAAGTAAGGGCTATTTGACCATGAAGGAGAGTGATGGGGTGCTGCGCCAGATGACCTGGCCTCCACAGTCACCGGACCTGAACCCAATCGAGATGGTTTGGGGTGAGCTGGACCACAGAGTGAAGGCAAAAGGGCCAACAAGTGCTAAGCATCTCTGGGAACTCCTTCAAGACTGTAGGAAGACCATTTCAGGGGACTACCTCTTGAAGCTCATCAAGAGAATGCCAAGAGTGTGTAAAGCAGTAATCAAAGCAAAAGGTGGCTACTTTGAAGAACCTAGAATATGACATATTTTCAGTTGTTTCACACTTGTTTGTTATGTATATAATTCCACATGTGTTAATTCATAGTTTTGATGCCTTCATAGTCATGAAAATAAAGAAAACTCTTTGAATGAGAAGGTGTGTCCAAACTTTTGGTCTGTACTGTATATAAAGTTTATTAGACACACCAACAGACAGACATTAAAAAATTGTATACAATTGGAACAAAGTGCGGTATGCAATATAATATATGTCACCGACACACACAGGTCCACTGAGTTGCCACTAAATAGGCACATGCGCTATCAACCAGCATATAAAGAATCCACCTTACCTCACATTTGCTTCATGTTATTTATTGGATTCTTTATATGCTGGTTGAAAGCGCAACACTCCTGCCCGACCCGGGTTTCGCTGCCTGCTTCGTCAGGGGCGTATCTCATATTTTGCCCATAATCATTAAATACCCTCACACCCCTCCCCCATAACCCAAGCGAACACATAAAGTTAAAACATAATCATATCCAGTGAAGTGACAATCCCCATCCACAACTTGAATGGATAGTTTCATCCAGTGATAGCTTCTTATATTTAGAAAAGTTTTTTCTCCAACTCATTTATTACATTGGACTCTTTCATTCATTAATCTCCTACACCTACTTCCAATACAAAAGGGAAGTTTTATCTCCAGAAGTGTAGAACAGCAATAGGCACTAAGTTTGCCCCGTCATATGCCAACCTGTTCATGGGGGCATTTGAAAGCAAAGAGGGTCTTCTTGATCATGAGGACATCATCTATTATAAAAAATTTATTGATTACGTCATGTTTAGGCTACTTTCACACTTGCGTTCGGAGCGGATCCATCTGGTGTCTGCACAGACGGATTTGCTCCTATAATGCAAACAATGGTATCCGTTCAGAATGGATCCGTCTGCATTATATTTCAGAAAAAAATCTAAGTGTAAAAGTTAGTCAGACGGATCCGTCTAGACTTTGCATTGAAAGTCAATGGTGGACGGATCCCTTTGAAATTGCACCATATTGTGTCAACTTCAAACGGATCCGTCCCCATTGACTTACATTGTAAGTCTGGACGGATCCGTTTGGCTCCGCACGGCCAGGCGGACACCCGAACGCTGCAAGCTGCGTTCGGGTGTCCGCCTGCTGAGCGGAACGGAGGCCAAACGGTGCCAAACTGAGGAATTCTGAGCGGATCCGCATCCACTCAGAATGCATTGGGGCTGTACGGATCCTTTCGGGGCCGCTTGTGAGAGCCTTCAAACGGAACTCACAAGTGGATCCCCGAACGCAAGTGTGAAAGTTATCTGGAAAGGGGAACCATCTGCCCTATCCACACTCATTCAAAAATTAAATCATAACGAGCGTAAAATCATAACCAGTACACACTTCAAAAAAGTAACTGCAAACAGCTACTTAGATTTCAGTAGTTGCCACTTTCATAAATGGAAAAAGAACATTCCCTACGGACAAATTAAACGAGTCTGGAGGAATTGTTCAGATCATAAGATCCTAGACAAACAACTAGCACTACTACAGAAAAGATTTAGAGACAAGGGATATCCCAAAGATCTAATACACGACTCTAGATCCCGTATTCTAAAAGAGAGTCAGGATGATTGCTTGAAACCCCGTATGATTACCCCTGAAACAGAACCACCAGACACACAATTCTCTTCACAATTCCATTAAATCGATCCTTCAGAAACATTGGCCTATTCACCAGGATCCAGTTAATGGCGCAACACTTCCCATTAAACCAAGTATCACCTACAGACGAGCAGACACCTTGAAAAATATATTAGCACCCTCATGTCCCAAGTCAGAGAGTTGCAACCTGGGTCCCCCCTATGGTGACCCCAGAACATCATCTAAAGGTTCTTTCCGGTATGGCTCTAGACGTTGCATGTGTTGTCTCAGTATTTCAGACCACGTAGACACAGTGACTATTTCCAACACTGGTGAATCTATTACACCATAAGACCTGTAACTCCAGGAACGTGGTCTATTTGTTAGAGTGCCCTTGTGGCCTACAATACATAGGCCGCACCACCCAAACAGTGAGGGAAAGGCTTAAACAACACCGTTCCAACATTCAGCGAGAGTACTTAAAACATGGAGTATCCAAACACTTCTCTGAAGTACATGGAGGCAACTTCTCGGGTCTGAAACTGACTCCCATAGATGTTGTCTCCCAATCCTATTCCCAGCTCTGAAAAAAGAGATGTACTGGATCTATAGGTATAATACTATCGCTCCTTTTGGTCTGAACGAAACTCTGGAATACAGTCACTACTAATAATTATGAATTCCATAATAAAATAACGAGATAATAATTTTTGTGTGATGAGACGTGTACCCACCCATTTATTTCCATTACCAGGTGAACTCGATGGAACAAACATGTCACTTTGAATTTTACAAATTCAAGAACGCACCACTCCAATAGTCTAATACATAAATGTAAAGAAATATTTTTTGCTCTCCTTATCGATTTCACCCATTTATTCATCCACTTATTTATTTATTCATTCCTTTATGGTCTTATTCATTGGGGTTTGCATCTATTAAATTAATTATTTGTTTAACTAACTAATTAATTAATTAATTCATTAATTATTTATGTATTGATTGAGGGGGCTTCATCCTTATTTTTAAAGAAAAAAGGGAAGGGAAAAAAAGAAGGAAGAAAAGGAAAAAGAAGAAAAAAAAGAAATATACAGTACAGACCAAAAGTTTGGACACACCTTCTCATTCAAAGAGTTTTCTTTATTTTCATGACTATGAAAATTATAGATTCACACTGAAGACATCAAAACTATGAATTAACACATGTGGAATTATATACATAACAAACAAGTGTGAAACAACTGAAAATATGTCATATTCTAGGTTCTTCAAAGTAGCCACCTTTTGCTTTGATTACTGCTTTGCACACTCTTGGCATTCTCTTGATGAGCTTCAAGAGGTAGTCCCCTGAAATGGTTTTCACATCACAGGTGTGCCCTGTCAGGTTTAATAAGTGGGATTTCTTGCCTTATAAATGGGGTTGGGACCATCAGTTGCGTTGAGGAGAAGTCAGGTGGATACACAGCTGATAGTCCTACTGAATAGACTGTTAGAATTTGTATTATGGCAAGAAAAAAGCAGCTAAGTTACGAAAAATGAGTGGCCATCATTACTTAAAGAAATGAAGGTCAGTCAGTCAGCTGAAAAATTGGGAAAACTTTGAAAGTAAGGGCTATTTGACCATGAAGGAGAGTGATGGGGTGCTGCGCCAGATGACCTGGCCTCCACAGTCACCGGACCTGAACCCAATCAAGATGGTTTGGGGTGAGCTGGACCACAGAGTGAAGGCAAAAGGGCCAACAAGTGCTAAGCATCTCTGGGAACTCCTTCAAGACTGTTGGAAAACCATTTCAGGGGACTACCTCTTGAAGCTCATCAAGAGAATGCCAAGAGTGTGCAAAGCAGTAATCAAAGCAAAAGGTGGCTACTTTGAAGAACCTAGAATATGACATATTTTCTGTTGTTTCACACTTGTTTGTTATGTATATAATTCCACATGTGTTAATTCATAGTTTTGATGCCTTCATAGTCATGAAAATAAAGAAAACTCTTTGAATGAGAAGGTGTGTCCAAACTTTTGGTCTGTACTGTATATATATTTTTTTATAATTAAAAAAATATTTTGGGGATTTGTTTTGTAATTATATTTTTTAACCTATTGTGTGCTCTTTTACATTCATGGATAGACCTCCCTTTGAGTCTCAATTTGGCACGCACAAGTCTCAATCTGTACTGTGTATACACTCACCTAAAGAATTATTAGGAACACCATACTAATACGGTGTTGGACCCCCTTTTGCCTTCAGAACTGCCTTAATTCTACGTGGCATTGATTCAACAAGGTGCTGATAGCATTCTTTTGAAATGTTGGCCCATATTGATAGGATAGCATCTTGCAGTTGATGGAGATTTGAGGGATGCACATCCAGGGCACGAAGCTCCCGTTCCACCACATCCCAAAGATGCTCTATTGGGTTGAGATCTGGTGACTGTGGGGGCCATTTTAGTACAGTGAACTCATTGTCATGTTCAAGAAACCAATTTGAAATGATTCGAGCTTTGTGACATGGTGCATTATCCTGCTGGAAGTAGCCATCAGAGGATGGATACATGTTCTCATTCTGTTTACGCCAAATTCGGACTCTACCATTTGAATGTCTAAACAGAAATCGAGACTCATCAGACCAGGAAACATTTTTCCAGTCTTCAACAGTCCAATTTTGGTGAGCTCGTGCAAATTGTAGCCTCTTTTTCCTATTTGTAGTGGAGATGAGTGGTACCCGGTGGGGTCTTCTGCTGTTGTAGCCCATCCGCCTCAAGGTTGTGCGTGTTGTGGCTTCACAAATGCTTTGCTGCATACCTCGGTTGTAACGAGTGGTTATTTCAGTCAACGTTGCTCTTCTATCAGCTTGAATCAGTCGGCCCATTCTCCTCTGACCTCTAGAATCCGCAAGGCATTTTTGCCCACAGGACTGCCGCAGACTGGATGTTTTTCCCTTTTCACACCATTCTTTGTAAACCCTAGAAATGGTTGTGCGTGAAAATCCCAGTAACTGAGCAGATTGTGAAATACTCAGACCGGCCCGTCTGGCACCAACAACCATGCCACACTCAAAATTGCTTAAATCACCTTTCTTTCCCATTCTGACATTCAGTTTGGAGTTCAGGAGATTATCTTGACCAGGACCACAACCCTAAATGCATTGAAGCAACTGCCATGTGATTGGTTGACTAGATAATTGCATTAATGAGAAATAGAACAGGTGTTCCTAATAATTCTTTAGGTGAGTGTATATATACCGTATTTTTCGCCCCATAAGACGCACTTCCCCCCCCAAAATGGGGGAAAAATGCCCCTGCGTCTTATGGGGCGAATGCTGACATTTTTACATCGCTGGCTGCGATGTATGCGAGAGCGGGGAGGGACTGGGAAGAGAAACTGGGGGCCGGCAATTGCGGCGGGCGGTGCAGTCACTGTAGTCAGGCCCCGCCGCTCCAGTGCTGCACTATACAAATATAAAATGTCTCATTCAATTAAAAGTGATTACACATGCCCCCCCCCCCCACTCCTAATATTACCATACATCCTAACCACTTCTGTAGAATGCAGGCAGGCCGGGCGGGCGGCAGCGTAACTCCCTGATGTCACGTGCTTGCGCCGCCTACTTTATGAATGAAGCAGGCGGCGCAGGCAAGCGACGTCAATGAGTGATGCGCCGGCCGCCCGGCCTGCCTGCGTTGTACAGAAGCTGTTAGGATGTACGGTAATATTAGGAGTGAGGGGGCATGTGTAATCACTTTTAATTGAATGAGACATTTTATATTTGTATACTGCAGCACTAGAGCGGCGGGGAGGGGGATCTGTGGATGACAGTTTTATGGGGAACATCTGTGGATGGCACTGTTAAGGGGTGGGGGGTCTGTGGATGGCACTGTTATGGGGTGGGGGGTCTGTGGATGGCACATATATAACAGTGCCAACCACAGATCCCCCATAACAGTGCCACCCACAGATCCCCCATAACAGTGCCACCCACAGATCCCCCCTGTAACAGTGCCACCCACAGATCCCCCCTGTAACAGTGCCACCCACAGATCCCCCCTGTAACAGTGCCACCCACAGATCCCCCCTGTAACAGTGCCATCCACAGATCCCCCCTGTAACAGTGCCATCCACAGATCCCCCCTGTAACAGTGCCAGCCACAGATCCCCCTGTAACAGTGTCAGCCACAGATTCCCCCCCCCATAACAGTGTCCGTCACAGATCCCCCATAACAGTGCGTCATCCACAGATCCCCCCCATAACAGTGCATCATCCACAGATCCCCCATAACAGTGCCATCCCCAGATCCCCCCATAACAGTGTCCTTCACAGATCCCCAGTAATAGTGCCATCCACAGACCACCATTAGTTCCAAACCCACCAAAAGCACACCTTTTGGTTAAAAATATATTTTTTCTTATTTTCCTCCCCAAAAATCTAGGTGCGTCTTATGGGCCGGTGCGTCTTATAGGGCAAAAATACGGTATATTTATTCCTTTATGTAGCCTCTCCCTCCGAATACATAGGTTCACTGATAGAGTCTCCCTCTATGGTATATAGAGTGGTTTACCAGAACCATAAGAGGTGTTCACCTCCCCCCTTATTTTAATTTTCCTGCCACCCTTACACTGGACTTTGACTATTGGGCGCTCCACCAACCCTTCTTTTTCTCATTCATTCATCCCTCAGGTGAATGCTATAAAAAAAAAAGCAATTTTTTGGTCCCCTTGACCCAAAAAAGTATAATATTGAACGATCAAAAAATCACATGCACCCAAAAAATTCAACAATAAATATATCAACTCTTCCTGCAAAAAAGGAGCCCCTATACAAGATCATTGTAAAAAATATATGGCTTTCAGAGATGTAAACACGATAAAAAAAAAAAGCTTTATTATGTAAAAAAATTTAAATAGACATATTGTCACAGTGTAGTTCACTGTGACACGGGTTACCACGTTGCTCGCTTTAGTAGCTCTTGGGCGTACTGGTTGCAGTGGATGCCGTGTAGGCTGATTACCTGATGACCGACCGAAACGCTCATTCATCGGGTACCGTAATTCGATCGTTTGTGTGCACATCAAAATGATCATTTACTGGAAGCAGATTGTGCTGTGTAATCACGATCTGCTGCCGGCAAACAACTAGTCAGTATGGGAAAGAACATTGACAGTAGTGATCACTGCTCCCCATACAATGGAAATCACTGCATGTAAATACAGCGTTCTCCTCCGTTAAAGAGCATGCAATTGTCGGGAAGGAACGCTTCCTTCCCAACAATCTCCTGCTCTGTCGCCCTCTGTAAAGGGACCTTAACAGATTAGGTTATCAACTACAATGAGCTGCTTAATATGAAACAATTTGATATAGAGCAGTGCACAATACCGTTCAGTTCTGCACACTGTATTGTGTGCTAAACTGCAAATATTCATGTGCATGAGCCCAAAAAATGAACAAGTAATTTTCTTTTTGGTAGCTTTAGGGTGGCCCCCTAGAATGATTTCCACTGGTGATATCTGGGGGAGAGGAGGAGGTAATAATAGGAAACAAGGACGGGCCAGAGGGGTGAAAGAGGTGTGGTTTTCTGGGCACATCGCCGAGGGGCCTGGGCACTTGCTGCAGTAACGCCGCCCCTGGGCACTTGCTGAAGCTCATTAGCATACATTTAAGGAGTAATTTTTTGAAGATCTCGGCGATATAGGTACCATTGTAATGAGGGCAAATGAGTCTATAACCTGATCTCAGCGGTCTAAAAGGCTCAGATTAGGTGACAGACTCCCTTTAAGTTTGTAGGTGTGCAAAGTACTACAGCATGACCCCATTCACTTGAATGAAGCTGTCCTGCAGTTTCTTGCACACCTTAATGGCCATGGCACTCATTTGCAGAAGAAAAACAGTGAAGGGACACAGTGCTGCACCCCTTCATTCTCAGTATCTGAGGAGTCTCAGAGGTTGTTCATAAAGGGATGGCATATACTAGGAATATGCCATGACTTTATAATATTTTAAATAAATAAACTACCTTTAAATATGCTTCTTCCTCCTGTTCATATTTTTCACACAGAGTTCAGAATCACCTCATGTGTGAACAATGGGTTCTACATCGTAAAAGCAACATATGATTGAACTGCTATTCCCATAAGTACTAAAGTCCCAGATAGTCATGACGAGAGGATGCTGTAACAGCGAGGTGATCTCTAATGAGCACTACTGAGGCTACCTGCACACCATTTTTCTATTGCAGAATATGGGAGATAAAAATGGCGCCGATTAGGCTTTTGACTGGGGCATTATAATGCACGTTGCCTACAACTCTTATTTTTGGGTTTATTCCTGCACAGCTAATCTCTAAATGTAGTCAAGTACTGTACAAATGTCCTTCAGGAAATGTCTTTATTGTTTGAAAGGAAGCTATTAGATTAAAGAAAAGAGACAGGAAGAGTGTCTGCAGCCTAAAGAAGGGTTGTCTGGCATGGGTAATAGAGAATTCCAATTTCGTACTCTGAGATGTACCTGCTAGATTAAAAAAACAGCTGTTTTTAAATCAAATTTGAGCCACAATTTGCCTCCTGGGAATGGAATGCATTTGATATTAGTTTGTTTTCTAGATAAGCATTTCTAAATGAGCTGTGTTGTATTGTAAAAGCTCTCTGAATTGTGATAAGCCAGGCAGTTACATTCATATATATGGGTCTTGTCCTTCTCTGTTTACCTGTATCTTTCAGACCATTTCAGGGCTGCATACTTGAGGCTACTACATATGACAGAGGTCTTTCTGGACATCTATTTGACCTCAGACCTAAAATGCTGCATTTGAGGTGTTTTGTCGGTGTCTTTTCTATCGGAATAGGCATGGATTTCCAACATGGAACAGATGATTTTAAGAACTTGTGATGGAAATGCTCGATATTTGAGAAAATGCTCAATAAGCATGAGTTACTCCATCAGGGGTGCACCTAACCTTTCTGCTGCCTAAGCCAAAAACTGAAACATACCCCCCCATGCTAATTTCTTAACCTAACCCCTTACCTCCATCCATACTGTTAAAGATATACTTGGAAAACATTACATATGGAGCTACAAAATATACAGGGAAATACAGTGGCAGATACCTCCGGAATAGACTTTCTCTTTCTTTATCTTCTCCATTCACAACAGGCTGCGCTTATTTATTTCACCCATCTCTTGTCTCTGCAGAGTTTGGCAAACAAACATCTTAGTTTCCTACTTTTCCATCCTCCTCCCCACCTTCTGAACACCCTATCCTGCCACCTCTAAGGCTACTTTCACACTTGCGGCAGGACGGATCCGACATGCTGTTCACCATGTCGGATCCGTCCTGCGGCTGTTTCGCCGTGCCCCCGGGCCGCCGCTCCGTCCCCATTGACTATAATGGGGACGGGGGCGGAGCTCCGGCGCAGCACGGCGGTGCACGGAGAAAGCCGCCGGACTAAAAAACCTGACATGCAGTAATTTTAGTCCGGCGGCCTTAAGCCGTGCACCGCCGTGCTGCGCCGGAGCTCCGCCCCCGTCCCCATTATAGTCAATGGGGACGGAGCGGCGGCCCGGGGGCACGGCGAAACAGCCGCAGGACGGATCCGACATGGTGAACAGCATGTCGGATCCGTCCTGCCGCAAGTGTGAAAGTACCCTAATACTGTGCCCACTGTGATTTCCCAATGCTATAATGCAAAAACACATAATCCTCCTAAAAATAATTTTGCCACACAGATAGTGCCCCTTCAATAATTATTGGCACGCAGTACCCAGAAAAAACTGTGCCCAGCAAATAATGCCCCCAGTAGTAATAATTCCCCCTATAATGTGTGCCTGTACAAAAAATACCCCCTTATAATGTGTGCCAGTACAAAAAAATGACCCCTTATAATGTTTGACAGTAAAATAATTCCCCCTTGCAATGTGTACCAGTACAAAAATGCTCCCTAATAATGTGTGGCAGTACAAAAATAACCCCTTATGTGTGCCAATGCAAAAATGCTCTCTTATAAAGTGTACAAAAAACGACCCCCTTTTAGTGCCCCCAGTAGAACGGATGTCCTCATAGTGGTCACTAGAGATGAGCGAATCGACTTTGGATGAAACATCTGAAGTTAATTGGCATAAAACTTTGCTCTAATACTGTACGAAGCAGGAGCTCCGTACAGTATTAGAATGTATTGGCTCTGATAAGCCGAAGTTATTACTTCGTGAAGTCTCGCAAGACTTTGCATAATAACGTCAGAAACTAATTTGTACTGTAAAAAAACATTTCCCGAACTCTGGTTTGGTTCCAAGTGGTACCGGGAAATGGGTTTTTACAGTATAAATTAATTTCTGAAGTTATTATGCGAAGTCTTGCGAGACTTCGCGAAGTAATAACTTTGGCTCATCAGAGCCAATACATTCTAATACTATACGGAGCTCCTGCTCCATACAGTATTAGAACGAAATTGTATGCGAATCGACTTTTGTTGATGTTTCATCCGAAGTCGATTCGCTCATCTCTAGTGGCCACCTTAGAAAGTGTCAGAACAAAAATGCTTCCTTATAATGTGCGCTAAGTACAAAAAATACCCCCTGATGTGCCAGTACAAAAAATGCTCCCTTATAAAGTGTGTCAGTACAAAAAACTACCCCCCTTTAGTGCCCCCAGTAGAATGGATGTCCCCTAGTGGCCCCTTTATAATGTGTGCCAGTACAAAAATGTTCCTTTCAACAGCCACAATGTCCCCATAGTGATTTCTTCAGTTACAAAATAATGACCCCCCACCCCATTCTGCTGTCAGTGATGCACTGCAAGACACAGACCTCTTCTAGTCTGTGCCCTGAGCTCTATGCAGCCCAGCTCAGGCAGAGCGATAATGATGACACCAGCCGCTGATGGGCTACAGGAAACAGTGGGCCAGGGAGACATCGCTCCGGTGCCCTGTCGCAGCATTCAACTATATTAATAAACATCAACTGTCCTGCGTACAGCGATGCAGTTAAATATGTAGAGATGAGCATTTCCACAATGAAAGCGCTCATTGACCATGGCCCTTTTGCTGCTCCCCTCTTGCCTCTACCTATTGCTGCCTGAGGCAATCGCCTCACCTCATTGGCGGTGCACCCCTGCATGCCATTCCCTAGAAGATCGATGTATGGGCAGTTTATCAGTTATGAAAAAGCACAGGGCATATACCAGGGCTGCATAACCTTTTTTGGTCTAAGGGTCGCATTGTCACATCGCTCTATTTCAAGGGGCCACAAAAAAAGAAAAGTTGATCGGTGCTCCTTTGCCGATCGGCCTGTTACACAGGCCGGTGAAAAATAAATGGGGAGGAATGATCACATCAGTCATTTCTATCACAGTTCCCTCATGCCAGCATGACTGTGGCATACAGGGGGTTAATCCGCCGGCATCTGTTTTCACCGATGCTGGCGGATACAGTAGGGGCCTGGCTGTCAGTATCAGCTGGGCCCCTGCTGCTGATCGTGGCAGCGCATATGGGGCAGCCGGTTAACCCCAGGATGAGAATGCTCGTCCTAAGACGTTACGTAGCAGCCAGTTAGGAGGAGCATTCTCGTCCTAGGTCAGCAAGCTGTTAGCAAGGTCCTGCAGCATGGCCCATGATACCGAATATTTAGACTTACCTGCACCCTGTTACTCCGATCCTCCATGCCACCCCCACTGTCTCCATTTTCCAGTCCCTGCACTGTTTACATCTGGCCATGCACTGCTACAACCAATTGGCTACAGCAGCGATGTGGCCACAAGCAGCACGTCACCGCCAAAGTCTGTCATTTGCTGGAGCAATGTATGTGACCATGTCCATGCACTGCCAAACGTAAACAGCACAGGGACCATAAGATGGAGGCAGCGGGGGCATCATGGAGCAGTAAAGTATAAATCTTCTCTTCCCATGCTGCGGGAACTTCAAAAAATTTTTTTATCAGAAAACCCTTTAAGTGGTGACATTTCCTTGCATCCTGCTTCCTACTCATAAATGAACGCTTTCCTTCACTGCAGAGGGCGCTGATCACTGGTTATTACCACCACCTGCCCCCAGTTATAGGGAGCCCGCAATAACCAGTAAGCGCTTTCCCTTACTAGCAGGGAGAGGGCCTATTGGTTAACCCTTTAATGACCAGGCCCCAAAAAAGTCTTTCATAACTTTTTATTTTATTTGTGATTTAGCACACAGGATGGTTCAAACAGTTGTAACTTTTTTATTTGTTGGACAACCAAAATCATTTTTGCAACATTTGTTTTATCTTACACATAGGGCTATTTAATATTTAATAATTAAATTGATATCTACTGTAAAAAACCATTTCCTGGACTTGGGTTCAGTTCCAAGTGGTACCTTGGAACCGAACCTGAGTTCGGGAAATGTTTTTTTAAGGTAGAAATCAATTTATGAAGTTATCCACGTGAAGTCTCGCAAGAAGAGCCAATACATTCTAATATTGTACGAAGCTAATCAAATCGACTTTGGATGTTTCATCCGAAGTTGCTTCACTTATCCCAAGGTGGTTTTCCAGGATTTCAATATTGACGACCTATACTTTGGAGAGTCATCAATATCATTTTGGTGGGGATCCAACACCTGCTACTACCACAGTCAGCTGCTAGCAGGAGTTGCGGCCATTGGAACTAACACAGTGTACAGAGCTAGAAGCAGACAGGACCGTACATTGTGTAGTAGAATCGGGGCTGAGCTGCAGTAACCTGGCACAGCCACTACACAGTGTACGGAGCTGTGCTTCCAGCACCTTCCTCTGTTATTTCTGCTGGGTGTCAGAGTCCCTCAGATCTGATAATAATGACCTATCCTAAGGATAGTAGAAAAGTGTTTGTAGAGCAGCACCCACGGACATAAATGGCCACACCGGTAATGCAACAGCCGAGCCACGACCGCAGATCCTCAGCAGTCGACAAAGGCTGGAATACAGCCGAAACGTTGCTGCTTGATTTTATGGCACACTTTCTGTAAAGTCCGTCCAATAAAGGATTCACTGGAGATGCTGCCGCTACCTCTCTTCATTTGCTATCCTAAGGATAGGTCACCAGCATTGAAGTCCTGGAAAGCCACGTTAGGGTGCTTTCACACATATTTTGTAATGGCATTTTTCTGCACTCTTGCAATTTTTGTGGCATTTTTTGCAGCATTAGCTAAAGGTCTATGTGAAATACACTCCTCAACATTGAAATTGCTACCAAGAATTTCAAGCCATAGGTTATGCAAATAGAGAAAGTATCAGGTGTCGGTAAGATGATGATTGATAGCAAATGATTATTGAAAGCAAAGTTTTTTTAGCCACATGAAACCTTAAAAAAACAGATCAAGTTGTCACGTAATCACTTGTTCGTGCTTCTGCAGCGAATCCAACCCTTCTCCCTCAGCACCGCCAGCGTCGCTCCATTGCCATGGTAATCAGACCTGCTGACAGTGGGGCTGGCTGGCCTATCTGGGAGCATCACATGCCTCTTGTCGGAGAGGTATTTAAACAGGCATCTGCTAGCCACAGTTACCTGTGACTGGTCTCCATACCTCACTCGCTTGGTTTCACTTTCAGTTTGGATTCTGCTATGTTGTGACTTTGCCTTTTTTTGCCGGCTTTAGTGCTGACGTTACTGCAGCTCTGTCTTTGACGTGATCTGCTGGTTTGAACTTGGTTTATATAAGACTCTGTGTTTGTTTACCCCTCTTAGGTCCTATGTCCTTTGTCATGAGAGGGACCGTCGACCAGATGGGGGCCCCTGTTTAGGACAGATCTTCCAAGTAGATAGTGTCAGTGCTTTGGTTGAAGAGTAGGTGGTGCACTGTTCCCTACCAATCTGACACAAGTTGTGTAGGAAAATTGTTTGATGACTTCTGTTTGTCGTTTTGTGTGTTATCGCCTTTTGTCACAAACTAAGAGGGACAGAATCCTTGGACTGAGAGACCCTGGTTTATCACTCTATCTACAAGCCTAGGCAGAGATGTCTTGGTGGCTGGGAGAAGAATGACGAGATGGAATGACAGAAAGAGGTGCATAGTAATCCATTCTGTACTGCAAGTGATAATGTTAGTGGTAAGCCACACTATGTGCAAAAACTTCCACAACAAATGCCCCAAAAAAACACTGCAAAAAACAACAACACAGGTTATATACTGTACTGTTCAGTTGGATGAAAAGAAGAAATAGCCCATTGTCTCATTCACATCATTAGACACACATTTTACCACATGTTTCAACTAAAAATGTAATCTTATAGTAAAAATAAAAAAACACAGCTGAAAACATACAAACAAACTGATACCCTACTGCTAGAAACCAGTCATCAAATTCTTGATTCTGGAATCACATATTGCTCTTTTAAAAATAAACCACTGTCTGTACAGTCTGCAGACCTAGCTTTGCTCATTACAAAGGGAGTTCTGTGTGATAAACTCATCACATAGTCCTTCTGAATTGAAAAGGTCACCATGCTGTGTGCAAAATGTCGCTCTGAGAAAAAAAAAGGGACAAAAGCATAATGCAAAATGTGGTTTTCCAGCTAGGACACAACTACAACTTCCTGCATGAATAAAATAGCTGCAACGTTACAGGGCGTGGCTGGGACTAGAGGACACTGGAGAGCAAAGTATAAGATAAAGTGAAAAAACTGACACTTTATAACTAGACAGTAAGGGGATGAGCGATGGCATAACTATCGGTCCTCCCCATGCTGTGGAGGAGATTGATGCATGTAATAGCAGGAGTCTCCTCCGCTAGCGAGCAGGCGATTGCCGGGAAGGAATGCCTACAGAATCGGCTGGTGTAATACAGCCATTACTGGGTAGGCTTTATTCACACACCCCTCTGTGATGATATCCATGACAAGATGGTCAGTGGTTCATACGTGAAGATGTCCTTGAAGAATCCGTATTTGGCCTGTGCGTCCGTTTTTTGACCTCCATGTGTCATCCATATTCCATGGATACTGCTAAGCTGCAAATTGATATCCAGAGCATCTCCTAGCAAGGATCCATGGAAACAACACACCAAACACAGATAAACCCATAGACTATAATGTACATGAGGGATATGTAATCAGTGGACATGCTTCAGTGTTGTCACCACAGACCTGTGAAAAACCACTGATGTGTGTATACACACACATTAAAGTCAATGGGTATACATATGTGTTGTCCATGGACACCACACACAGGACATGTCTGTGTTTCACTGATGTGTAAAAGAGGTCTTAACCCCTTCCCGACTGCCATACAGCTATATATGTCCTATCTGCACATGCCCCATGCAGATAGCACTTATATAAACATTATGGCAGCTCTTTGATCTAATCCAAGCGCTGAAAAGCACTTGGATTAAAGCTTCTGCCCCTGCACTGTCGCTGTCACAGACAGAGATTGGTCCGATTGGTTAGTCTGTGCAGACTAACAAATCGGATCGCAGCAGTGTAAAAGTGCAGGTTTCAGGCTCTGATCTGCACTCTGCAGATGAGAGCCTGAAATCAGGTAGTGTGTGCACCGTGCCCCCGATCTGTGGGCCCCATTTGTGCCACCGGCATCGATCTGGGCCCCCCCATGCACCCTCCTCCAACCTTTGTCTTTGCCAGCCATGCGCTCTCCCTGCCGGCATCTGTGCCTGCCTGCCCCGATCCATGTAGTCTGCCCCCATGAGTGTTCCCTGCACCCATCAGTGTCCCCATCCCTCATCTGTGCCCCCTTGTGAGGCCCCCCTGCTGTATGTGATGGCGGCGGCTCTGTTCCTGCCGCCACCATCAGCAGCGAGTGTCAGCTGTATGCTGACACTCTGCTGTAACCCCTTAGATGCAGTCAGCGCCATCCAACAGGTTAACAGAGGGAGAGGGCTCCCTCTCTAAACCATCGGGCTGCTGCTCTCTGATGGCAGTGGCCCAATGGTTGCCATGGTGTAAAGCTGATAGTATTATACTTTGCAATGCAAGAGCATTGCAAAGTATAGAACAGGCATCAACCCCATTGGATCAAGATCCAAATGGGACTTGATAAAAAAAAAGAGTGCAAAAATAATAAAAAATAAATAAAAAGCGATCAAAAAGACATATGTACCCAAAAATTGTACCATTAAAAATGATAGCCCATCCCGCAAAAAATGAGCCCCACAAAACTCAGTCAACAATAAAATAAAAACGTTATGGCCCTTAACCAGCTCCCGACCGCCTAACACAGGGATGCGTCCTGCGGACGGCCGGGTTATTCCTCCTTGACGCATCGGCGCGTCATCTCGCGAGAAGCGAGATTTCCTGTGAATGCGCGCACACAGGATCGCGCGTTCACTGGATCGCAAGGTAAACAAGTTGATCTACAGCCTGCCAGCGGCGATCATTCGCTGGCAGACTGTAGATGCGATTTTTTTAACCCCACAAAGGTATATCAGATGCTGTTTTGTTAACAGCGTCTGATATACCTGCTACCTGGTCCTCTGGTGGTCCCTTTTGCTTGGATCGACCACCAGAGGACACAGGCAGCCCTGTAAGTAGCACCAATCACCACACTACACCCCCCCCCCGTCACTTATTAACCCCTTATTAACCCCTGATCACCCCATATAGACTCCCTGATATCCCCCCTGTCATTGATCACCCCCCTGTAAGGCTCCATTCAGACGTCCGTATGTGTTTTGCGGATCCACGGATCCGCAAAACACGGACACCGGCAATGTGCTTTCCACATTTTGCGGATACGCACATTGCCAGAACTATATAGAAAATGCCTTTTCTTGTCCGCAATTGCGGACAAGAATAGGAAATATTCTATATTTTTGCGGAACGGAAGTGCGGACCCGGAAATGCAGTTCCGGATCCGAGCAGGACAAAGTCTGTCCCCATAGAAATTAATGGGTTCGCAATTCCGTTCTGCAAAATGCGGAACAGAATTGCGGACGTGTGAATGGGGCCTAAGGGTCCCTTATCACCGCCAGTTAGTTAGCCACTTGTTAGGTAGTTAGCGCCCACCGCACTGCAGTCACTGATTAGTCGCTAATTAGCGTCATCGCTGTCGATAATCAGCACTAGTACTATATAGTATCTGTAAGTGATCAAGACTGATCTCAATCAGATCTATATCAGTACATTAGGGTCACCTTAGGCTCTACAAAAAACGCAGTGTTCGCCCGATCAGGCCTGAGCTTGTGCGCACACTTGCGTTCAGTCCGCCCCACCGCAGTGACAGAATATTTTTTTTTCTGATCACTGCAAAAACACTGTAAAATCGCTGCGGCGCTATAAAGATCACTTTTGAGCTTTTTGGATCTTTATTAGCGATCGCAGCTTCTTTTTTTTTTTGCACATTTTTTGGCAGAGATTTTTTCATCCACATTGATCGATGCGAATGAAGAAATCTATGCCTTTCATTTTTTCTTTTAGCCCATAGGCTGAACGAAAAAAAAAAATCTCATTACCCGTATGCTCAATATAAGGCCTCATGCACACGACCGTGGCGTTTTTTGCAGTCCACAAACCTCTGATGCGCAAAAACCGGAAGGCGCCCGTGTTGACTTCCGCAATTTACGGAACGGGCGCCGGCAATATAAATGCCTATTCTTGTCCGCAAAGCGCGGACAAGAATAGGACATGTCATGTTTTTTTAGCGGGGCCGCGGAACTGAGCCGCGGATGCGGACAGCACACGGAGTGCTGTCCGCATCTTTTGCGGCCCCATTGAAATAAATGGGTCCGCATCTGAGCCACCAAAACGGCGGCTCGGATGCGGACCCAAACAACAGTCGTGTGCATGAGGCCTAAGGAGAATAGCAGAAACTCCTAATGCTGGCCATACATGTAATGATTGCGGAGACCCTCAAATGCCAGGGCAGTACAAACACCCCACAAATGACCCCATTTTGGAAAGAAGACACCCCAAGGTATTCGCTGAGGGGCATATTGAGTCCATGAAAGATTTAACTTTTTGTCACAAGTTAGCGGAAAGGGAGACTTTGTGAGAAAAAAAAAAAAAAAATCAATTTCCGCTAACTTGTGCCAAAACAAAAAAATCTTCTATGAACTCGCCATTCCCCTCACGGAATACCTTGGGGTGTCTTCTTTCCAAAATGGGGTCACATGTGGGGTATTTATACTGCCCTGGCATTTTAGGGGTCCTAAAGCGTGAGAAGAAGTCTGTAATCCAAATGCCTGGGGTGTATTTTTACATATACCCATGCTGGGTGAGAGAAATATCTATATGTAAATGACAACTTTTCCCATTTTTTTATACAAAGTTGTCAATTTACAGAGATATTTCTTTCACCCAGCATGGGTATATGTAAAAAGACACCCCAAAACACATTGCCCTACTTCTCCTGAGTACGGCGATACCACACGTGTGACAACTTTTAGGTACTCGTTGGACTTTCGGCCCCTTTGCGCATCTTGGCTACAAAAAGTTGTCACACGTGTGGTATCGCCGTACTCAGGAGAAGTAGGGCAATGTGTTTTGGGGTGTCTTTTTACATATACCCATGCTGGGTGAAAGAAATATCTCTGTAAATTGACAACTTTGTATAAAAAAATGGGAAAAGTTGTCATTTACATATAGATATTTCTCTCACCCAGCATGGGTATATGTAAAAATACACCCCAAAACACATTGCCCTACTTCTCCTGAGTACGGCGATACCAAATGTGTGACACCTTTTTGCAGCCTAGGTGCGCAAAGGGGCCCAAATTCCAATGAGTACCTTTACGATTTCACTGGGCATTTTTTTACGCATTTGGATTCCAAACTACTTCTCACGCTTTAGGTCCCCTAAAATGTCAGGGCAGTATAAATACCCCACAAGTGACCCCATTTTGGAAAGAAGACACCCCAAGGTATTTCGTGAGGAGCATGGCGAGTTCATGTAAAATTAATTTTTTGTCACAAGTTAGTGGAATATGAGACTTTGTAAGAAAAAAAATAAAAAATAAAATCTTTTTCCGCTCACTTGTGACAAAAAATAAAAACTTCCATGAACTCACTATGCCCATCAGCGAATACCTTAGGGTGTCTACTTTCCAAAATGGGGTCATTTGTGGAGTGTTTCTACAGTCTGGGCATTGTAGAACCTCATGAAACATGACAGGTGCTCAGAAAGTCAAAGTGGTAAATAAATTTTTTTGCACCATAGTTTGTAAACGCTATAACTTTTACCCAAACCCATAAATATACACTTATTGCATTTTTTTATCAAAGACATGTAGAACAATAAATTTTGAGAAAAATTTATATAGAAATGTAGTTTTATTTGAAAAATTTTACAATAGAAAGTGAAAATTTTAATTTTTTTGCAAAAATTTCGATCAATTTTGATTAATATAAAAATAAATGTAAAAATGTCAGCAGCAAAGAAATACCACCAAATGAAAGCTCTATTAGAGAGAAGAAAAGGAGGTAAAATTCATTTGGGTGGTAAGTTGTATGACCGAGCAATAAACCGTGAAAGTAGTGTAGTGCAGAATTGAAAAAAGTAGTCAGGTCATTAAGTGGGTTTAAGCTAGGGGAGCTGAGATGGTTAAAATCTATTTCAGCAAATTCCATGATAGAAAATGCAGATGCCGCTCCTTTCCTTTTTAATTCTGCCGTCTGCTCATACAGCAGTTAACGACCACATATGGGGTGTTGCCATATTCAGGAGAAAATGGGTAACACATTATGAGGCGCATTTTCTCCTGTTATCCCTTGTTAAAGTGTAAAATTTGGGCTTAACCCCTTAAGGACTCAGCCCTGTTTCACCTTAAGGACTTGCCCATTTTTTGCAAATCTGACCAGTGTCACTTTAAGTGCTCATAACTTTAAAACGCTTTGACTTATCCAGGCCATTCTGAGATTGTTTTTTCGTCACATATTGTACTTCATGACACTGGTAAAATGAAGTCAAAACAAAAAAAATTTTTACATAAAAAAATACCAAATTTAGCAAAAATTTAGAAAAATTTGCAAATTTCAAAGTTTCAGTTTCTCTACTTCTGTAATACATAGTAATACCCCCAAAAATTGTGATGACTTTACATTCCCCATATGTCTACTTCATGTTTATATTATTTTGGGAATGATATTTTATTTTTTGGGGATGTTACAAGGTTTAGAACTTTAGAAGCAAATATTGAAATTTTTCAGAAATTTACAAAAAAATAATTTTTAGGGACCACTACAGCTCTGAAGTCACTTTGCGAGGCTTATATAATAGAAACCACCCAAAAATGACCCCATTCTATAAACTACACCCCTCAAGGTATTCAAAACTGATTTTACAAACTTCGTTAACCCTTTAGGTGTTGCACAAGAGTTATTGGCAAATGGGGATGAAATTTGAGAATTTCATTTTTTTGCCTAATTTTCCATTTTAACCCATTTTTTCCACTAACAAAGCAAGGGTTAACAGCCAAACAAGACTGTATCTTTATTGACCTGACTCTGCCGTTTACAGAAACACCCCATATGTGGCTGTAAACTACTGTACGGCCACACAGCGGGGGGTAGAGTGAAAGGTGCGCCGTTTGGTTTTTGGAAGGCAGATTTTGCTGCACTGTTTTTTTGACACCATCTCCCATTTGAAGCCCCCTGATGCACCCCTAGAGTAGAAACTCCCTAAAAGTGACCCCATCTAAGAAACTACACCCCTCAAGGTATTCAAAACTGATTTTACAAACTTTGTTAACCCTTTAGGTGTTGCACAAGATTTAATGGAAAATAGAGATACAATTTCAAAATTTCACTTTTTTGGCAGATTTTCCATTTTAATATTTTTTTTCAAGTAACAAAGCAAGGGTTAACAGCCAAACAAAACTCAATATTTATGGCCCTGATTCTGTAGTTTACAGAAACACCTCATATGTGGTTGTAAACCGCTGTACGGGCACACGGCAGGGCGCAGAAGGAAAGGAATGCCATACAGTTTTTGGAAGGCAGATTTTGCTGGACTGGTTTTTTTGACACCATGTCCCATTTGAAGCCCCCCTGATGCACCCCTAGAGTAGAAACTCCAAAAACGTGACCCCATTTTACAAACTACGGGATAAGGTGGCAGTTTTGTTGGTACTAGTTTAGGGTACATATGATTTTTGGTTGCTCTATATTACACTTTTTGTGCGGCAAGGTAACAAGAAATAGCTTTTTTGGCACCGTTTTTTTTTTTTGTTATTTACAACATTCATCTGAAAGGTTAGATCATGTGGTAATTTTATAGAGCAGGGTGTCACGGACGCGGCGATACCTAATATGTATACAATTTTTTTTATTTATGTAAGTTTTACAACATGATTTCATTTTTAAAACAAAAAAAGTTTTAGTGTCTCCATAGCCTAAGAGCCATAGTTTTTTCAGTTTTTGGGCGATTATCTTAAGTAGGGTCTCATTTTTTGCGGGATGAGATGGCTGTTTTATTGGCACTATTTTGGGGTGCATATGACTTTTTGATCGCTTGCTATTGCACTTTTTGTGACGTAAGATGACAAAAAATAGCTTTTATTTTTTTACGGTGGTCTCCTGAGGGGTTAACTCATGTTATATATTTTTTTTTATTTATGTAAGTTTTACACAATGATTTCATTTTTGAAACAAAAAAATCATGTTTTAGTGTTTCCATAGTCTAAGAGCCATAGAGTTTTCAGTTTTTGGGCGATTATCTTGGGTAGGGTCTCATTTTTTGCGGGATGAGATGACGGTTTGATTGGCACTATTTTGGTGTACATGCGACTTTTTTGATCACTTTTATTACCTTTTTTGGGAAGTAAGGTGGGCAAAATTTCAATTTTCTCATAGTTTTTATTTTTTTATTTTTATGGCGTTCACCGTGCGGGGAAAGTAACATGACCGTTTTATAGATCAGGTCTTTACGGACGCGGCGATACCAAACATGTGTAGGGAATTTTATTTTTTTTATTTTTAATTAGTGATAAATGTGTTTTTTGATTTTCACTTTTTTTTCACTTTTTCTTACTTTTTTTTTTACCCAGACCCACTTGGTTCTTGAAGTTCCTGTGGGTCTGATATCTGTATAATACAGTACAGTACAATATATATTGTACTGTACTGTATTTTACTTACACTTTGTCTGAACAGATCTATGCCTCTAGCATAGATCTGTTCAGCACCATGGACAGCAGGATGCCTGAGAAGGCGTCCTGTTGCCATGGGAACCTTCCCCGCTGCGAAGTTGTGGCCACAACTTCGCAGAAGGGGAAGGGTAAGGACTGGGGCTCCCTCCCTCTGTCACCCTATCCTGTCGGGGGGCTGCAAAGGCACAGCAGCCCCCCAATGGGAGAGGGAGGGAGCCGCATCTTACTGTTAACTCTTTCCATACAGCGGTCCGTACGGACCGCTGTATGGAAAGGGTTAAACGACTGACATCCATTCACAGATGTCAGCCATTTATACCAGAGTGTCAGCAATGTGCTGACACCCTGGTATACCCACTAGAAGCCAACGATCATTCCCGCACCGACCGCAACACCCCCCCTGCACCTCCCACCAGGCTAAAATCATGCAGGGGTGCAGGGGGGGTGATACATATATATTTGTGCCACACTCAAATTTCTGATCGCCGCGGTCAGCCAAGTGTTTCTAAATATTATGAAACGCCTCTGAGGTAAAAGTGGTCATTATATACCTTACTAAATTCTATGAGGGGTGTAGTTTCCAAAATGGAGTCACTTTTGGGGGGTTTCTACTGTAGGGGGGCCTTAGTGTGCCTTTAAATATGACACAATGCCCAAAAGCCATTCCAGCAAAATCTGCCCTCCAAAAACCAAATGTTGCTCCTTTCCTTCTGAGAACTGCCGTGCGCCCATACAGCTACACCCTGTACAGAATTATTAGGCAAATTAGTATTTTGAACACATCATCCTCTTTATGCATGTTGTCTTACTCCAAGCTGTATAGGCTCGAAAGCCTACTACCAATTAAGCATATTAGGTGATGTGCATCACTGTAATGAGAAGGGGTGTGGTCTAATGACATCAACACCCTATATCAGGTGTACATAATTATTAGGCAACTTCCTTTCCTTTGGCAAAATGGGTCAAAAGAAGGACTTGACAGGCTCAGAAAAGTCAAAAATAGTGAGATATCTTGCAGAGGGATGCAGCACTCTTAAAATTGCAAAGCTTCTGAAGCGTGATCATCGAACAATCAAGCGTTTCATTCAAAATAGTCAACAGGGTCGCAAGAAGCGTGTGGAAAAACCAAGGCGCAAAATAACTGCCCATGAACTGAGAAAAGTCAAGCGTGCAGCTGCCAAGATGGCACTTGCCACCAGTTTGGCCATATTTCAGAGCTGCAACATCACTGGAGTGCCCAAAAGCACAAGGTGTGCAATACTCAGAGACATGGCCAAGGTAAGAAAGGCTGAAAGACGACCACCACTGAACAAGACACACAAGCTGAAACGTCAAGACTGGGCCAAGAAATATCTCAAGACTGATTTTTCTAAGGTTTTATGGACTGATGAAATGAGAGTGAGTCTTGATGGGCCAGATGGATGGGCCCGTGGCTGGATTGGTAAAGGGCAGAGAGCTCCAGTCCGACTCAGACGCCAGCAAGGTGGAGGTGGAGTACTGGTTTGGGCTGGTATCATCAAAGATGAGCTTGTGGGGCCTTTTTGGGTTGAGGATGGAGTCAAGCTCAACTCCCAGTCCTACTGCCAGTTTCTGGAAGACACCTTCTTCAAGCAGTGGTACAGGAAGAAGTCTGCATCCTTCAAGAAAAACATGATTTTCATGCAGGGCAATGCTCCATCACACGCGTCCAAGTACTCCACAGCGTGGCTGGCAAGAAAGGGTATAAAAGAAGAAAATCTAATGACATGGCCTCCTTGTTCACCTGATCTGAACCCCATTGAGAACCTGTGATCCATCATCAAATGTGAGATTTACAAGGAGGGAAAACAGTACACCTCTCTGAACAGTGTCTGGGAGGCTGTGGTTGCTGCTGCACGCAACGTTGATGGTGAACAGATCAAAACACTGACAGAATCCATGGATGGCAGGCTTTTGAGTGTCCTTGCAAAGAAAGGTGGCTATATTGGTCTCTGATTTGTTTTTGTTTTGTTTTTGAATGTCAGAAATGTATATTTGTGAATGTTGAGATGTTATATTGGTTTCACTGGTAAAAATAAATAATTGAAATGGGTATATATTTGTTTTTTGTTAAGTTGCGTAATAATTATGCACAGTAATAGTCACCTGCACACACAGATATCCCCCTAAAATAGCTAAAACTAAAAACAAACTAAAAACTACTTCCAAAAATATTCAGCTTTGATATTAATGAGTTTTTTGGGTTCATTGAGAACATGGTTGTTGTTCAATAATAAAATTAATCCTCAAAAATACAACTTTCCTAATAATTCTGCACTCCCTGTATTTACGAACATAAATCGTGTGTTTCTGTAAATTGCAGAATTAGGGTAATAAATATTGAGGTTTGATTTGCTGTGAACCCTTGCTATGTTATAGTAAAAATTGGATTAAAATTCAAAATCTGTACAAAAACTGAAAATTTAAAATTTCACCTCCATTTTCCTTTAATTCTTGTGGAACACGTAAAGGGTTAACATAGTTTATATAACCAGTTTATGAGTAATTTGAGGGGTGTAATTTCTAAAATGGGGTGTTTTCTATTATGTAAGGGCCTCAAAGTGACTTCAGAACTGAATTGGTCCTTGAAAAAGTTGGTTTTGAAAATGTTATAAAAAATAGCTTCTTAAATTCTAATTTTCAAAATGATGCAACATATAGTAGACATATGGGGAATCTTAAATACAAACTATTTAATGAGGTATCACTATCTGCCTTTAATGCGTAGAAATTCAAATTTAGAAAAAAAAAATATTTTCCAAATTTTCTCTAAATTTGGGATTTTTTATAATATAAAGGTAAAACGTATCGACCCAAATTTACTCCTAACATCAAATACGAGATGTCACAAGAAAACAATCTCAGAATGGCTTGGATAAATAAAAGCATTCTAAAGTTATTAACACATAAAGTGACACATTAAAATTAAGCCTGGCTTGGTCTTGAAAGGGTTGAGGTTGAGAGGAGTACAATAAGTAATAAATAAAACACAAGAAGTGGGCACTGTGCTAGTGTGGTAGGTATTGTAAAGGCCCTTTACAAGAGTAGATAATCATTAGAAAAATCATGAAATCAAGGAAAAGTGATCAATTATTGGGTAGTGTAAAAGCACTGAAGGACAAGCTATAATTGTTTAGTTTTTCAGTCTTTCGATTACTGATGTTGAAACCTAAATCATCCTTCATCATCCTGAATTTCACAAGGGTAAACGGGTATCATTTACAGCAGAGACTATTCCACAGTGGGTGCACATGCAACCGTCACAGACGCTCTACTACACGATACTCTGTGCATCTTAAGGGTTGTCACTTGATCAAATCTATTATCTACTCGTGTAAAGGTGCCTTAAAGGGGTTGGCCATTTTGCAATATTTTAAGTTGAAACAGAAATGGAGTGTGCACAGCCGGCAGGATGGTGTTTGCAAATGGTCCCATTTTCTATGATGTCATCTAGAGGGGCCAACACTGCCAAAATGTGCAGAGGCAAAATAAATGGTTTGCCCATTTACTGTGTTTGGTATTGCAATTCAGCCCTATTCACTTAAATGAGGATAAGCTGCAATACCAAGCACTCTGTATAGGCAAGCATGAATTGAGATGCTGCAGTTTTAAAATTAGCACAGTGTCCTAATAGGAACACTAACAGTCCAACCCACCTCTCTGCTTACAGCCCAGTTAAATGCAATCTGTCCTTCCATGTTCTTACCTCCATTAAGAGTGCAGTCTACTGTTCCCTGTTAGAGTCAAATAAACGCAAATCTCTAAAACCTCACACGTTCGGTAGTTATCAGAGCAGAAGTCACAACGACTCACCACCACCCGATCAGGATATAAGTAATGACAAGGCCTCCTTAGCAGTCATACACATAAAACTCCTAATGTCCTCTCCTCTTCAGCTACTTTTCAGCTCACAACCACATACATTTGCTATTCCATATAAAAAGATGCAGCAAGAGCCCAAGTGATATCACCTCTGCTGGGACAGAAGCAGAGGATAGACAGTGCAGACCGCCAGGAAAGGTTAAAAACCATTACGTTTCGCCTACTCTCGGCTTCCTCTGGGACGGGCTGACTGAACACTGTCCTGCAGGTTAGATATGCAGTTTTTTTTTAGATTTTTGTCAGTATGAAGAATAAAACCTATGGTTTTTAACCTTTCCTGTTAGTCTGCACTGTCTATCCTCTGCTTCTCTAGTAGCTGGAGGAGAGGACATTAGGAATTTTATGTGTATGACTGCTAAGGAGGCCTTGTCATTACTTATATCTTAATCGGGTGGTGGTGAGTCACCGCGACTGTTACTACCGAACATGTGAGCTTTTGGAGATTTGAGTGATGTGGGGGGCGGTGGCAGGGCACAGGGAGATGAGCGCTTTCATTAGATGTGCTGCAGAGGAGCAGAGGAGGGAGAGGCGTCTCACTTCCCCGTTCCTCTGATAGGCTGCAGGCACTAGGCCTGCAGCCTATCAGAGTCCAGTGCAGGGGGCGTGATGACATAATCGCGCTGCCTGAGCCGTACAGCACGGGACACAGACCGGAAGAGGCCTGCATCGCATCGCTGCCAGCCTGATGGAGGTAAGTATAAGTGTTTATTTTTTTATATGGTACTACTACTGGCACATGATTGGGGGCATCTATGGGGGCACCTGTTTCCTGGCACATGATTGGGGCATCTATGCCGGCACCTGTTACTGGCACATGATTAGGGGGCATCTATAGGGGTACCTGTTACTGGCACATGATTGGGGCATCTATGCCGGCACCTGTTACTGGCACATGATTAGGGGGCATCTATAAGGGGAACCTGTTACTGGCACATGATTGGGGGGCATCTATGGGGGCACTTGTTACTGGCACATGATTGGGGGGCATCTATGGGGGCACTTGTTACTGGCATATGATTGGGGGGTATCTATGGGGCACTTGTTACTGGCACATGATTGGGGGCATCTATGGGGGTACTTGTTACTGGCACATGATTGGGGGCATCTGTGAGGGTACTTGTTACTGGCACGTGATTGGTGGGCATCTATGGTGGTACTTGTTACTGGCACATGATTGGGGGCATCTATGGCCTATCAGAGTCCGGTGCAGGCGGCGCGATGACGTCATTGCGCCGCCTGAGCCGTACAGCGCAGGACACAGGCCGGAAGAGGCCTGCATCGCATCGCTGCCAGCCTGATGGAGGTAAGTCTAAGTGTTTATTTTTTTTAGATGGTACTACTACTGGCACATGTTTGGGGGGGCATCTATGGGGGCACTTGTTACTGGCACATGATTGGGGGGCATCTATGCGGGCACTTGTTACTGGCACATTATTGCGGGGCATCTATGGGGCACTTTTTACTGGCACCTTATTGGTGGCACATTATTGGGTGGCACTTCTTACTGGCACATTATCGGGGGCACTATGGGGGCATCTACTTAGGCCACAAGGTTATTTTATATGGGGGAAGGGGGGAGAGGAACACTATGGGGGCTTCTAATGAGGCCAAAAAGAAGGGGTATTTTATATGGAAGGCTCTGTATAGGGGTATTTTATACTGTGGCCCATTATGGTGGATACTATGGGGAAGGGGAGAGAGGACTATGGGCTCATCTATGGGGGGCACTAAGAAGGGATATTTTATACTTGCAAATTATGGGGGACACTGAGGGCATCTACTGGGGCACTATATATGGGGCATTTTATATTGGCACATTATGGGGGCACTATGGGGACATTATGGGGGGCACTGAGAATAAGGGGGGAGAGAAGCACTATGGGGCATTTACTGGGGGCACTATATAGGGGTATTTTATACTGGCACATTATGGGGGCACTATGGGGATATTAGCTCAACTGGGGGCATTAAAAGGGGGTATTTTTTGCACTGGCACATTATAAGGAGGATTATTACTACTGGGGGGCATTATGATAGGCTTTATTACTACTGGGGGTTTATGGGGAACATGATTACTAGTATGGGCAGCACTATGGGAGCATTATTACTTCTGGGGCACAGTGGGGACATGTTGGGGGCATTGTAGGAGCACTATTACTACCATGTGTGTTCTAGCAGAGAATTATTCCTATTGGTGGGACTTTTGGGAGAACTATTACTGTGGGGGCACCTTGGCACAGTATCAGCTTACCACAATAATTTTTGGGGGATGTTATGTTTACACTATTAGTGTCAGGGGCACTATTTGCTGGGCGCAGTAATTTTAAGGCACTGTGTGCCAATAATTATTGAAGGGCACTATCTGCATGGTACTACTGTTATCAGGGGGTTTATTTGTTTCTGCAGTATAGTATTGGGGAGCACAGCGGCACAGGATTGAGAGTGGTAGGATAATTTGTCCACAAGATGGGAGGATGATGGAAAAGTAGTAAACTAAGATTTTGTTTGTCAAACTACAGAGATGAGAAATGGCTGAAAAATGGTGGTCTGGTCTGAAGAGAGAAGATGAGGAAAGAGAACATCTACATCAAAGAGACGTCACTGGATGTAAGAGGTATGTGGCTCTGTATTACCCTGTATGTAGGGCTGGATGGAGGGGTTAGTAGTACAGTACTATCTGCACATTGTAAAAAAAAATAAAAAATCTGCAAAATATTATATATTTGTGTCAAAAGTTAATTTTTAGAATAATGATACAGCCATTTTATTAAATACTTTTGTGCTGATTCTTTTTTTTTCTTCTCTATATTAAGAGACACTATAGTCACCAGAACCACAACAGCTAAGCATAGTATTTTTTTTTTGTGTGTGTGTTTTGTGGTGGAGGGCGTGATTGCATGCTAGGGTGTGGAAAGCCGGGATCCAGGGGGCCCAAGTAAATTCTTGCCCAGGGTCCAATCAATATTAAAGACGGCCGATAATGGCTGTTTCAGTAATTGACTTTCTCTATATCATGTGGAACATCACATGACAACGCTAATTTGCTGGAACACGTGAGACGCTGAGGTTCACGTACTGCAAGGTCCAGAGATCTTATGGCAGGATCACGTGGGACGCCGAGACTCACGCACAACACAGTCCGGAGAGACTGCAACTTACCAGCGATCTTGGAGAACACCACACGTTTTATCTGCTACTATAAGGATGAAGCATTAAAAGCGAAACGTGCGTCGAGGAGCACGCCAAACGAAGCCAGCCCATACTTATACCGCACTGGATATAGGGTAAGAGAATGAGACTTTGATCGGCCTGACTACATACATAGTAGCATCGTGATGCACTGTATAGGATGTCGGCCTCAATATAAGCATATTGTTTACACCCTGTCTATGCCCCAGCTGCATGTATCTTTGGAGTTAGGTAGCTATTGACACAGCCAGAGCCAGCTTGGATATTCTATGCTGACCTGGCGGTTGATATATAGCTCTTCCAAAGTAATATAGCTGGATGTATAGCGATTATCCATTGCTGTTACAGTGATTTACATGTGGACTGCCTTTGATGGCACTCTGAATGGTCTCTATATTTATGTATTGGTTTATGTTTTTTATGTCATTTAATAATAATAAAGAAACTATTTTAATGGATACTATATAGTACCTGTCCTCATTTTGTTGATATATATTTAGGTGGTACATCCCTGTTATGTAACAGGCTGTGTCGATCTAGTTGAATTATATAAGTGTAAAGACAGAAGAACTTAGCCTGCCTAAACAGAAGAATCCAATCTGAAGACTATCATGGGAAGGGTAAGGTAAGAGGCTGTGCATCAGGGGGACGCCCCAGACGCCAGCCCTACAGCTAATACCTAGCCCTCAGGGAAACTCCAGGTATATTATACATTTTACAAGCCATTTAATTGACTGAGAATAATCAATTGGTACTGATCACTACCTTTATACTTTTTTAACTTTTTCATCTTTTCATCATTTTTATATATATATTTTTATATAACTTTTTTTTTATATCACTTTGTTATTTATTCACAAAGTGTAGGACTACACCTTTGGAGCACCAATACGCATTTACCATATGGTTGTTTTTCACAGTTGTATATTATATACAATTTTTATAAGGAGCACAATTTTTATAAGGAGCACATAGCGACTATAACCAAAGCACATTTATTTAAATATTTCTATAATATATTTTCGAACTCAACATTGCAGCAATCCAGAAAATAAGAAGTCTGGGGTTCATACTATTGATTTTTATTTTATTGTCATTTCTAATTCTATTTTATTGATTAAACTAGTCATTTTAACATTCATACCAGATGGTAAATGCCTGTTTTTATTTTGTATACTTGTAACGAATTTGTGGATGATAGGGTGAATCATCTAAAAACAGAGCACCTTAACCACAGACCGGATACGGGAGAGCCACGATATACTTGTTATATTTCAAGTAGAGTTGAGCGGACACCTGGATGTTCGGGTTCGACGGGTTCTACCGAACTTCACAAAAAAGTAAATGGGGACCCGAACTTTTGAGCACTAAAATGACTGTAAAAAAGTCATGGAAAGGACTAGAGGGCTGCAAATGGCAGCAAAATGTGTTTAAGAGCATGGCAAGTGCTCTGAAAACAAATGTGGATAGGGAAATTACTTCAAATAACATAAAATACGTAAAAATAAAAAATCTTGGAGGACAAGGTCCATATGGAGTAGAAGGTTGAGGAGGCGGTGGAAGCGGCAGTGTAGGTGGAAGCGGCGGTGGAGGAGGTAGCCAACACAGGTTTTTGGTTTAAATTTTTTAGTTTTTTGTTTAAATAAGGGTACACCCCAAAACATTGGGAAATATAACCTGTTATAACCCCCTCCAGCCATGCTAAACAAACGTTCAGACAATACACTGGCTGCAGGGCAGGCCAGCACCTCCAAGGCGTAAAGGGCAAGCTCAGGCCATATGCCCAATTTGTAGACCCAGTAGTTGAAGGGGGCAGACCCATCAGTCAGTACGTGTAGGCTTGTGCACACATACTGCTCCACCATGTCGCACATCCCCGTGATGTCCACGATCCAATTGGATATCTGCTCTATCAACTTTCGATGTTCTTTTCTGCGCCTACCATGTTGATCGAGGTTAGCGGGGAATCAGGGTTCCACGCCGGAGAGGGAGCGTGAGAACGGGAGACCATATCCAAGTGAGGTCAATGGCTGCAATGTAATCGAGCTGAAATGTGGGACAAATTAAAATTATTAAAGCAGAAGGATCGAATGAAAGGGACAATTAAAGACAAATTTTACAAATGTAATTCCCTGTCATCTATGCAGAGCAGGGGTTTTTCATCGCCAAAAATGGGTTAATGTCACCCACCAATGGAACAGATGATTTTTAAAAATTTTGGTCCCTGTCACCTATGCAGAGCAGGGGTTTATTCACGGCAAAAATGGTAAAATGTCACCCAAGAAAGTAACAGAAAAATTTGTGATATGTATTAACCTGTCTAATAGGTAGAGCAGGGGTATATCACAGCCAAAAATTGGTGAATTTCACATGAAAATGTAACAGACAAATTAGTGAAATGTTTTTACCTGTCTACTAGGTACTGCCGGGGTATATCACACCAAAATATTGGTGAATTTCACCAAAATATGTAACAAACAAATTAGTGAAATGTTACCTGTCTACTAGGTAGAGCAGGGGTATATCACATCCAAAAATTGGTGAATTTCACCTGAATATGTAACAGACAAATTAATGAAATTTTTTTACCTGTCTACTAGGTATAGCAGTAATATATCACACCCAAAAATTGGTGAATTACACCCGAATATGTAACAGACAAATTAGTGAAATGTTACCTGTCTACTAGGTAGAGCAGGGGTATATGACACCCAAAAATTTGTGAATTTCATCCGAATATGTAACAGACAAATTAATGACATTTTTTTTTACCTGTCTACTAGGTATAGCAGTAGTATATCACACGCAAAAATTGGTGAATTTCACCAGAAAATGTAACAGACAAATTAGTGAAATATTTTTACCTGTCTACTAGGTACAGCCAGGGTACATCACACCCAAAAAGTGGTGAATTTCACCCGAATATGTAACAGACAAATTAGTGAAATGTTACCTGTCTATTAGGTAGAGCAGGGGTATATCACACCCAAAAATTTGTGAATTTCACCAGAAAATGTAACAGACAAATTAGTGAAATGTTTTTACCTGTCTACTAGGTACAGCCGGAGTATATCACACCCAAAAATTGGTGAATTTCACCTGAATATGTAACAGACAAATTGGTGAATTTTTTTTACCTGTCTACTAGGTATAGCAGTGGTATATCACACCCAAAAATTGGTGAATTTCACCAGAAAATTTAACAGACAAATTAGTGAAATGACATAAAATAAAATGAAATACGTACAAATAAAAAAGAAATAAACTTGATTTATGAGGTGGAGGGGCATATGGAGTAGGAGTTTGAGGAGGCGGTGGACGTAGCGGTGTAAGTGGAAGCGGCGGTGGAGGAGGACGAGGTAGCCAACACGGGTTTTTGGTTTAAATTTTTTTTTTATTAGGGTACACTCCAAAAGAGTGTGAAATATCAAAAATACAACAATGAGCCATTGCGCTGTAGTATAACAATGGCTGGTTAAGGCCGGTATACATGTCTATTCTGCACAAGGTACGGACAAGTCCTGTGGGATCAATACCTGGTTCATTTTAATGAACATGAGCTTGTCCACATTGGCTGTGGACAGGGGGCTGTGCTTGTCTGTGATAACGCCCCATGCCATGCTAAACACACGTTAAGACAATACACTGGCTGCAGGGCAGGCCAGCACCTCCAAGTCATAAAGGGCAAGCTCAGGCCATGTGCCCAATTTGCAGACCCAGAAGTTGAAGGGGGCAGACCCATCATTCAGTACGTGTAGGCGTGTGCACACATACTGCTCCCCCATGTTGCTGAAATGCTGCCTCTTGCTAAGATGTTCCATATCAGCTGGTGGTGCTGGTTGTTGTGGCATGCTGACAAAGCTTTTCCACATTTCAGCCAGGCTAACCCTGCCTTCTGAGGTGCGTGTGGTGCCCCAGCTGCATTGGCAACCTCTTCCTCCTCCTCTGCCTTCACCTTGTGCTTCCACTGTGCCCCGGCTGTCACATGGGAATGCCACCAGCAGCACATCTACCAGCGTGCGCTTGTACTCGCGCCTCTTACGATCACGCTTCAGTGATGGAATTAAGGACAGTACGTTGTCCTTGTAATGGGGATCCAGCAGCGTGGCCACCCAGTAATCAGCACAAGTTAGAATGTGGGCAACTCGGCGGTCGTTGCGGAGACACTGCAGCAGGTAATCGCTCATGTGTGCTAGGCTGCCCAGAGGCAACGAAAAGCTGTCCTCTGTGGGAGGTGTATCGTCTGTGTCCTCTGTATCCCCCCAGCCATGCACCAGTTATGGCCATGAGCTGGTTTGGGTGCCACACTGCTGTGAACACGGTTCCTTATCCTCCATCTCCTCATCCTCCAGAACTGTGCCCTGGCTGGACAATTGTGTACCTGGCGTTTGTGGGTGAAGGAACCCACTCATGAATGACTGGCCGGAAATCCCTCTTCCTCCTCCTCCGCCACATCCTCTTCCATCATCGCCAGCAGCATTTTTTCAAGGAGGCATAGAAGTGGGATAGTAACGCTGAGAACGGGGTTATTGGCACTGGCCATGTTGGTGGAGTACTTGAAACAGCGCAACAAGGAACACAGGTCTCGCATGGAGGCCCAGTCATTGGTGGTGAAGTGGTGCTGTTCCGCAGAGCGACTCACCCATGCGTGCTGCAGCTGAAACTCCACTATCGCCTGCTGCTGCTACAGTCTGGCCAGCATGTGCAAGGTGGAGTTCCACCTTGTGGGCACGTCGCATATGAGGCGGTGAGCGGGAAGGCCGAAGTTACGCTGCAGCACTGACAGGCGAGCAGCAGCAGGTTGAGAACGCCGAAAGTGCGCACAGACGGCCCGCACTTTATGCAGCAGCTCTGAGGAACATCTGCACCAGCAAATTCAGCACATGCGCCAGGCAAGGGATGTGCGTCAAACCGGCTAGTCCCAGAGCTTCTACAAGATTTCGCCCATTATCGCACACCACCAGGCTGGGCTTGAGTCTCACTGGCACCAACCACTCACCGGTCTATTGTTCAAGGCCCGTCCATGTCACGGATGGTGTTGCAGAAAGCTGGAACTTATAAATAAACATTCGACTGGCTTGATCACAAACTAAGGAGCATATGGGTGAGCCCTATAAAACCCCTAGAGCTCTCCCTGACTGCTATGCCCATGCAAAGATCTTTATGGTAGACGATTGCATGCCCACGTACCTTATACTGTGTGACACCTGAAAACCCTATTATAGTGAGGAAACACGACCACCGGCTCCCTGCACTTTATACGGACGGAGACAGGGTCACCTAGAATCAAGCCAGCAAGGAAACACAAATAAAGGAAAAGGACTTATCTGAGGAATCAGCAGTAGCAGCCTCCAGCAGTGAACAACTCATCCAGGAAGAAGTATAAACCGCAAAGTGAGGCAGTATGGGAGGGAATATAAAGGGAGACAATTAGTGTAAATAGATGACAGCTGGGAGAAGGAAAGGAGATGACAAAGTGAAACCAAAACAAAGAACCTCATGCAAGAGGTAGAGAAGAACGTCTAACAGACCTTCTCACAGAACTGGCGGTGACAGTCCACAGCTCCTGCGCGGTTTGGGGATTCTCCCCCAAACAGATAAGTTTTAAAACTGCCTGCTGTCGTTTACCCCTGGCTGTGCTGAATTGGTGGTGAAGGTGTTACGCTGACCGGATGAGGAAGCGGAGTAGGAGGAGGAAGCAACCGGAGGCAAATTGAAGCGCCCTGCAATCCTCGGTGGTGTAGGGACATGTGCCAAACTGCTATCCGCCTCAGGGCCAGCCGCCACTGCATTTACCCAGTGTGCTGTTATGGAGATATAACGTCTCTGACCGTGCTTACTGCTCCACGTATCCGTAGTTAGGTGCACCTTGCCACAGATGGCGTTGCGCAGTGCAAACCTGATTTTGTTTCCCACTTGGTTGTGCAGGGAAGGGATGGAACGCCTGGAAATGTAGTGGCGGCTGGACACGACGTACTGTAGGACAGCCACCGTTATAAGGCTTTTAAAACTCTCCGTCTCCACCAGACGGAATAACAGCATTTCAAAGGACAGTAATTTTGAAATGCTGGCATTCAGGGCCAGGGATCGCGGGTGGGTAGGGGGGTACTTCCTCTTCCGCTCCAGTGTTTGGGAGATGGAGAGCTAAACGCTTCCGTGGGACATTGTGGAGATGCTTGGTGACCCAGGTGGTGGTGTTGCTGGCAGATCCTCTGTTTGCGGGGTGGCAGGTGCCACTGTCCCTCCAGAGGTGGATGAAGAGGCCGAGACTGCAGCAGAAGAGGAAGCAGGAGGAGCCAGAGATATTTCTTTGTTTTTGAGGTGTCTACTCCACTACAGCTCGTGCTTTGCACTTAGATGCCTGGTCATGCAGGTTGTGCTCAGGTTGAGAACGTTTATGACTCGCTTCAGGCTCTGATTGCACAGCGTGCAAACCACTCATGTCTTGTCGTCGGCACATTGTCTGAAGAACTGCCACGCCAGGGAACTCTTTGGAGATGGCTTTGGTGTGCTCGGTCCCTTGCTGTGGTGGGCAGTAGCTGGCGTACTGTCTAGGGGACGGCCGCTCTGCTTTTGCACCCTGCTCCCTCTTCTGCTGTGCTGGTGGCTCTGTGTGACTACCGCCTCTTCCTCCGAACTATACAGGTCACTCGCATGACCTTGATTCCATGTGTGGTCGAGGACATCGTCCTCCACATCATCTTCCACCCAGTCTTCACCCCTGCCCTCCTTGTCGGTCTGCACACTTTCCAAAGCCACAGCAGTTGGCACCTGTGTTTCGTCATCATCGGAGACGTGCTGCTGTGGTCCTCCCATGTACTCATCTTGAAACATAAGTGGTTGGGCATCGGTGCACTCAATCTCTTCCACTTCTGGGGCAGGGCTAGGTGACTGGCCCTGGGAAACCCTGCTAGCAGAGTCATCAGAAAGCAGAAGAGACTGCTGCATGACTTGGGGCTCAGACTGCTTGGCTGATTTGCAAGGGGGTGAGGTGAAAGACTGATGGACATCGGCTGCAGGTGCCAACTCTGATCTTTCAGCAGGAAACTGTGTGGGAGACAATGTAAAGGAACTGGAGACACTGTCAGCAACCCAATCTACTATCGCCTGTACTTGTTCAGGCCTCACCATTCGTAGAGCCGCATTAGGCCCGACCAAATACCGCTGAAGGTTCTGTCGCCTACTCGCACCTGAGGAAGGTGTTTCACTTGTGCGTGTAGCTGGCACAGATCGACCAAGTCCTCTCCCTGCAACAGGAGCTCCACCAGCAGCCCCACGACAGGGGCCACGTCCCTTATTTGACGCTCCCCTCATATTTCTCAAATTTAGGATCTTGCCCAAAATGGGTGTTTTTTTAATAGCAGAATAGAACATCATTATCTAAAGGGTGTATCTCACAATGACAGATGCAGCAAAGGCTGCAAAATTACGTTTTTTGCCCTAAATAGGTGTTTTTTTAAAATAGCAGAATAGAACAACAGTATCTAAAGGGTGTATCTCACAATGACAGATGCAGCAAAGGCTGCAAAATTACGTTTTTTGCCCTAAATAGGTGTTTTTTTAAAATAGCAGAATAGAACAACAGTATCTAAAGTGTGTATCTCACAATGACAGATGCAGCAAAGGCTGCCAAATTAAGTGTTTCGCCCCAAAATAGGTGTTTTTTTAATAGCAAAACAGAACAACAGTATCTAAAGGGTGTATCTCACAATGACAGATGCAGCAAAGGCTGCAAAATTTAGATTTTTGCCCTAAATAGGTGTTTTTTTTAATAGCAGAATAGAACAACAGTATCTAAAGGGTGTATCTCACAATGACAGATGCAGCAAAGGCTGCAAAATTAAGTTTTTTGCCCAAAATAGGTGTTTTTTTAATAGCAGAATAGCACAGCACTGTCTAAAGCATGTATGTCACGCTGACAGATGCCACAAATGAAGTATTTTGCCCAAAAAGGGTGTTCTTTGAATAACAGAATATGACAGCAGTATATAACGCTTGAATTTCACACGTACATAGTAACATAGTACATAAGGCCGAAAAAAGACATTTGTCCATCCAGTTCGGCCTGTTATCCTGCAAGTTGATCCAGAGGAAGGCAAAAAAAAAACACTGTGAGGTAGAAGCCAATGTAGAAGTACAGATGCAGACAAGGCCGCAAATTAAATATTTTGCCCAAAATGGGTGTTTTTTGAATAGCAGAGTATGACAGCAGTATATAACACTTGAATTTCACACGTACAGATGCAGCAAGGGCTTAGTATTTAGTATTTAGTATAATTTAGTATTTTCCCCAAAAAAGGGTGTTTTTTAAAACCCAGAAAATTATTGCTATATTTTTAGCTTAAATTGCACACTGACAAATGCTGCAAAGGCACCAGATGTAGGATATTGCCAAAAATTTGTGTTTTTTTTTTAAACCCAGATTATTATTGCAGTATTTTAAGCTTGGATTTGAATGTCACAAAAGCACATATGCTGTGCTGGAGCACTGAGCTGGCATAAAATGGCCACCGACGCCCACCTAACTACCAGACGGATAAAAGTTATTTTTCTGTGTCACTGGGCTCAGGGCAGGGTAAAAAGATTGTGCACTGCACTCACAAAACTAAATCTAGGTCGATCGCTGAGTTAACCAGCATTTCTGATTAAAGATTCTTTCCCATTCTCTCCCTCACAGCAGCAGCATCCTCTCCCTACACTAAGCACAGCAGAGTGACGTGCAGCGATACACGACTCCAGCTTATATAGAGGCTGGGTCACATGCTTCACTGGCCAATCACAGCCACGCCATTAGTAGGCATGGTTGTGATGGCTTCTAAGGGCACAGAATTAAAAGATTGTTGATTGGCTGCTCTGCAGCCTTTCAAAAAGCGCCATAAAATAGACGAACACCGAACCCGAACTTTTAGTAAAATGTTCGGGTTCTGGTCCGGGGTCCAAAAATCCTAAAGTTCGGTACGAACCCGAACTTTACAGTTCGGGTTCACTCAACCCTAATTTCAAGCCTTTATTTGTTATAATTTGGATGATTATGGCTTACAGTTTATGAAACCCCAAAGTCACAATCTCAGGTACCCTTTGCTCAGGGGGTATGGATTAATTAGCTGACTAGAGTATGACACTTTGAGCCTAGAATATTGAACCTGTTTACAAAATTCTAATTTTAAGCTGCATTAATGCAATTCCTTTTTAATTTGCATTACTGTAATAAATGGACTTTTGTACGATATTCAAATTTTTCGAGTTTCACCTGTATACTTATTTTGTTTTATTCAGTAGTATGATTAAGTGGTGAAAAATTATTAGTGCCCCCCCCATTTTTGACTGTGGTATCTTATGTGCACTCCCGATATATTGTTCCTAGAGTCGCCACTGCAGCTACTGCAGTTGAGGAGGGACTGTAGTGTTCTGTATAATAACACTTTTTAAGCTGCCACTTTAAATTTAGAGCTCCTTTTATCTGGCACACAAGAATTCCTATATTTTTTGTCCCAGTCTGACAGCTCATTTATATTATTGATCTCTAATAACAGATTATGTTAAAATTAGCTGCAGGTCTTTCAATTACATAGTGCACCCGGCATTTACCGCATTGCTGCTTGTCGCTGTATGCACTGTAGTGCCGATACTGATTATGGAAACATTGATAATGAGTACGCTGTGTGATGCTTACTTCATGTGTGAAATGAATAAATAGAATATGGGTGTCAGCTTCCCGAATATAAAAACCATGATTGCAAGAGGCTAAATTAAAGTGCCTTATAACCTAGAATACCAGACAATGATATAACACTGACATCACAATGATATCACTTGAGTTTATACAGGTGATTATAGTGGGAAGGAGACTATGGGAGTTCAAAGAAGCCAAAAATAAAACAAAAATTAAAAACAAAATTGAAATGCAAATACATTTTGCCATTTCGTTTGCTACCCATGTGTGCAAAACCCTTGCAAAATAAAAAAAATTATGAAATACTTTAATTTGCAATTTCATTTTCAACTCCAAGCGTGAATAATATGTGAGAAAAATAAAATTAAAAAAGCTCTTTGGTATTTTAATTTTTCATTTATGTCATTTAATTATCCTCACTAACACAGGAATTTTATGGTCAAATTAAAAAACAAAATGCAAGATGGATAATAGACAAAACAACAATGCCAAACAACAGTTTGGGATTCAGTTTTAATCTCTGAAGACATTTTCTGTGCCAAAATTAAAATGAAAAGCGCCACCTTCTGCTAATTTCATTTTCATTTCACGTTTTTCATTTTTATTTTATGTTTTTTATTTTTATTTTCAAGTTGTCCAATATTCAAATAGATGTAAATTAGTAGGCAGGGCCCAACATGTAAATAGATGTTAATCAGCCCTGGACTGAACTTGGAGTGCACTCTATTGGAATAAAAAATATATGAACCAAGAACGAGTCTGTAATTCCAATACAGGGTGCTGTGCACAAGTTAAATAGCACATTCCTCTGTTTGGTCACGCACAAGGCTGCATGTCTCACTCCACCTGCTTGCAGCCTTCTCCCTGCCTCCTGCCATATTTGTTCACCTCCACTGATCACTTAGTCAGTTGGAGACATTTATCAATAGTGGCCTTATTTGAGCCAAAAAATCTCATGTCAGTTCGTCCAGTCAGTACTCTAACTATAAGCAAGAAAAAGACAAGACTCATGTGCGATATAGTCTTGGTAACAATTTAGTTATATGGTTTCGTATTGCGCTTACCAGATACTGTTGTGAGGAATCACAACAGCTACATGTGCCTTGCTGGTATCTGACCCCACCAGCATCAAGGAATGCCGTGCTGCTGCTTTGATCTCCTTCTGTCTTGGTTTCACGAGGTCCAGGAGCTATAGAGCTGGTTGTTACGGACACGGCGATACCTAATATGTGTACTTTTTTTTATTTATTTCACTTTAACACAATAATAGCATTTTTGAAACAAAAGAATGATGTCCATGTTATGAGAGCTATAGTTTTTTTTTTTTTTGTGATTTTCTTATTTAGGGGCTCATTTTTTGCGGAATGAGGTGACGGTTTTATTGGTACCATTTTGTGGGACATACGCCTTTTTTGATCACTTGCTGTTGCACTTTTTGTGATATAAGGTAACAAAAATGGCTTTTTTGACACAGTTTGAATTTTTTTATGGTGTTTATTGGGTGGATCATGTGATATATTTATAGAGCCGCCCGCGCGCAATACCAAATATGTCTATTTTATTTATTTTTTTCTATTTTTTACATTTTTTTTTATTCCTTACTTGGGGATTTTTTTTTTACATGTGAAACTTTTTTAAATTTTTTTTATTTTAACACTTTATTTTTAATTTTTATTTTACACTTTTCGTTCCCCATAAGGTCATACAAGACCTCTGGGGGACATTTAAAGAGGACCTTTCACCAGAGGAAAGCCTCTAAACTAACTATACAGAGGTGTAGAGCGGCGCCCAGGGATCCCCCTGCACTTACTGTTATCCCCGGGCGCCGCTCCGTTCGCCCGGTACAGCCTCCGGTATGTAAGGAGTTAGGCTCCACCCATTTGATCCTGCCGGCGTCTTCTTCTCCTATGCTGTAGCGCTGGCCAATGGCAGCGCTCAGCTCATAGCCTATGTGGTTAAATACACACACACATGTACACGTATATACACACACATACACATATACGTGTATATACATATACACACACATACACATGTGTATCCATCCACATCCATGTGGCCACATACAGAGATTCTCCATGTGGAGTGGACAGAGCAAATGGTATGAGATGGGATATGACCGATATATTCATAAAATAGTCTCACTAATTTCATGAAGTCCCCGTGGGCTAAGCGTGTCTAGTTGGTATATCCAATATACTTCTCTTTTTTGTAAATTTTCAAAGCGATTCAACGGATTTTCTGGTATGAAGTCAATAGGGGTGATTTTTATCTAATGTTTATCTTTTTCTGGGGTGGACGCACATTGTCTAGAAACACCATGCTTCAAGTATTGTCTTCGGATATTATATCTGTGCTGGTTAACACGACAATGGAGAGCTTGTGTGGTGCGGCCTACATATTGTAAGCCACACCCACATTCAATAAGATATATCACATAGCTGGAGTGACATGTGAGATGGTGTTTTATTGGGAATATCGTACCATTATGGTTAGAAGTGAAAGAAATTTGTTTATGTGTGATGATTTTACAGCATAAAATATTTGGGCTCCGCATCTATAGCTCCCGTTTTCTGTATAGCGATTATGTATAGTGATGAGCGGGAGGTGCCATATTCGATTTTGCGATATTTCGCGAATATTCGATTGAATATTCGTCTTATATTCATCGAAATCGAATATTCGTCATTATTCTATTTATCTCGATTAATATGCAATTTAATTATCCGCGTATTGCGATTTTTAATGGTTTAAGGCAACTATCCTATTGGATTGCTAATGGTATGTGTATTTTACGAATATTTGCTATATTGCCCTATATTCTTGTTTTAGAATATGACGAATATTCTAAAAAACAAAGTTATAGCAATATAGCGAATATTCGTAAAATACACATATAGACTGCAATTTCACTAATATAGTGCTATAATCTTTTTTTTTATAGTCTAATTTTTTTTGTCTCTTTCTGAACTTCAGATTTTGAAAAGATTCACCCTATTAAAGGGTTTCTATCACTTCGTTTCACCTATTTAGCTTTCAGACACTAGAGATCCGCTAGTGTCTGCTTTATCTAACCATCCTAATATAAGAGCTTATTGTCCTGCCGTTTAGCTAAAAAAATAACTTATATAGATATGCAAATGAGCCTCTAGGTGCTATGGGGGCGTGATTAGCACCTAGAGGCTCCGTCTACCTTAACAAACTGCCGCCGCCCAGCGCGTCCCTCCAGCCCGCCCATCTCCTCCGGAATGCGATGCTCCTCGTATTCGGCGCATGCGCAGTGAATGTCTGATCGCTTCCCTGCTCAGACATCTCCACTGCGCCTGCGCCGATGACGTCATAGTGCTCCGAGGAACAGGCGCAGTGGAGATGTCTGAGCAGGGAAGCGATCAGACATTCACTGCGCATGCGCCGAATACGAGGAGCATCGCATTCCGGAGGAGATGGGCGGGCTGGAGGGACGCGCTGGGCGGCGGCAGTTTGTTAAGGTAGACGGAGCCTCTAGGTGCTTATCACGCCCCTATAGCACCTAGAGGCTCATTTGCATATCTATATAAGTTATTTTTTTAGCTAAACGGCAGGACAATAAGCTCTTATATTAGGATGGTTAGATAAAGCAGACACTAGCGGATCGCTAGTGTCTGAAAGCTAAATAGGTGAAACGAAGTGATAGAAACCCTTTAAAAAAAAATACTATACCACTATATTAGCTAAATTGCAGTCTATATGTGTATTTTATGAATATTCGCTATATTGCTATATATTCTTGTCTTAGAATATGACGAATATTCTAAAAAACTAAGTTATAGCAATATAGCGAATTTATTCGTTATTTCGAATATTCGTCTTTTTTTTTTCTATGTGTACTGTTATTTCACTTTGGCATAATCCTCCCCGACAAACGTCCCCGTCACCTTGGGAACGCCTGTGGGTTAGAATATACCATCGGATCTGAGTTTTCACGATCTCAGGGAAAACTCAGATCCGATGGTATTTTCTAGCCCACAGGCGTTCCCATGGTGACGGGGACGCTTGTTGGGGAGGAGAATGCTGAAGTTGATTAACATTAACAGTACACTTTTAAAAAAAAAAAAAATTCTAAATAATGAATATATTCGCTATATTGCTATATATTTGTTTTTTCTTAATATGGGTGCAATAATCTAAATCGTGATTTTGAATAAAAAAAATTATTATTTTTTTTTTTAAAGAAGGTTCGGAGGGCGGATGAGAGTAACCGTCAAATAATGAAAGATATAGTTGCTTTCCATGAAAAAATAAAAAAAATAGGCCAGAAAGGACAGTAAAGGCTACTTTCACACTTGCGTTCGGAGCGGATCCGTCTGGTGTCTGCACAGACGGATCCGCTCCTATAATGCAAATGATGGTATCCGTTCAGAATGGATCCGTCTGCATTATATTTCACAAAACAATGTAAGTCAATGGGGACGGATCCGTTTGAAGTTGACACAATATGGTGCAATTTTCAAACGGATCCGTCCCCCATTGACTTTCAATGCAAAGTCTGGACGGATCCATTTGAAAATTGCACCATATTGTGTCAACTTCAAACGGATCCGTCCCCATTGACTTACATTGTAAGTCTGGACGGATCCGTTTGGCTCCGCACAGCCAGGCGGACACCCGAACACTGCAAGCTGCGTTCGGGTGTCCGCCTGCTGAGCGGAACGGAGGCCAAGCGGAGCCAGACTGAGGCATTCTAAGCGGATCCGCATCCACTCAGAATGCATTGGGGCTGTACGGATGCGTTCGGGGCCGCTTGTGAGAGCCTTCAAACGGAGCTTACAAGCGGAACCCCGAACGCAAGTGTGAAAGTAGCCTAAAATGTTGTAAATTGTTATTGTTAAAATGTTATTAAAAATATTTATCTGCCACAGACTTGATGTTATCTGCCCGATCATGAAAGTTCAGTTCTAGCAGTCGAAGGAACGCGTCGTGTCTTAAGTAGCTAATTTTGTACTTCTTTTTCTTGTTGTTTAAAAAAATAATTATTTATTGAAACAAAAATTTTAGAAAGTCAAATAGTGTAATTTTTTTCATGTTAGCCCATTCCCGCTGCACACTTGATGATGCTGTCAGAGGTGTCTTGGTTTATTTTTGGTGTTGTCCTGGTCTGGTAGGGGCCCATTCCTGGTAACAAATTCCTGCTGCACACTTCGAACATGATGCTGGCTGTCGTGCTTAGTTAGGCCGAGCTATGTGTAGCCCTTATACTAGACCCTTAAAATCTACCTGCTGCTGATGATGAAGTCTATCCTGACCCTGATGACTTATGTGATGGCCTTATACTCCACCGTTACCAATACTTGCTGTTGTAGGTCCTGACACTGCTGAGTTATGTAGGCCTTATACTCCACCATAACCGATAATTGCTGTTGTAGGTCCTGACACTGCTGAGTTATGTGTGGGTTGTATACTACAGTGTTACCATGTACCTAATGCTGTCTGTTCTGACCCTGGAATAAAGGGGCCTTACAACAAACTTATAAAATTACACCGTAACATTACATTAACCTCTTCAGGACACATGACGTACCGGTAAGGCATGTTGTCCTGGTACTTAAAGGGACTCTGTCACCACTTTCTAACCCCCCCTTTTAAAAGTATTGTTATCTCCATGGCGCCCCTGTGATTACAAAGGTGTTGTTAGAAGATAAATTCGCCGTCTCCTTTTGATAAAAAGAGCTTTTATCTAACCTGTCAATCTTCTTGATAAGGTGCCCAGGGCGTTTCTGTTGGTCTCAAGCTGCCGCCCGCCGCCGCCGCCGTTGGTGCCCAGCTCCTCCCCTGATGCTTTCAGCGCCGCCTGAATGTAATGAAATACGCCTCCGGCTCTCGCTCAGTGCGCCCTCCTCCTTTTCAAAGATCCCGCGCGTGCGCACAGGCCTGTGCCTGATGCGCCCGTGCGGACATTTACAATCAGCCTCATTGAGCGAAGTGCGCATGCGCGCACTTCGCTCAGCCTCCTCATCAGACGAGCACTGCAGCCGGCCGGCTGCAGTGCTCGTCTGATGAGGAGGTTGAGCGAAGTGCGCGCATGCGCACTTCGCTCAATGAGGCTGATTGTAAATGTCCGCACGGGCGCATCAGGCACAGGCCTGTGCGCACGCGCGGGATCTTTGAAAAGGAGGAGGGCGCACTGAGCGAGAGCCGGAGGCGTATTTCATTACATTCAGGCGGCGCTGAAAGCATCAGGGGAGGAGCTGGGCACCAACGGCGGCGGCGGCGGGCGGCAGCTTGAGACCAACAGAAACGCCCTGGGCACCTTATCAAGAAGATTGACAGGTTAGATAAAAGCTCTTTTTATCAAAAGGAGACGGCGAATTTATCTTCTAACAACACCTTTGTAATCACAGGGGCGCCATGGAGATAACAATACTTTTAAAAGGGGGGGTTAGAAAGTGGTGACAGAGTCCCTTTAAGGACACATGACATACCGGTACGTCATGTGTATTTCCGATCACCGCCGCCCGGCGGTCGGTGATTGGAACAAGATGCCTGCTCAAATCATTGAGCAGGCACCTTGGCTAAATGCGCGGGGGGCTCCCGGGGGGCTAAATGCACGGGGGGGTCCCTGCGGTTTGCGGCTGCTGGCGGCAGTGCCATCGGGTCCCCATGCGGGTGCAGGAGGGACCCGATGGCATGGAAGGCAGCGCGATGCCCCCTGCATCTCACAGGCCGTAAGCTGTATGAGTAATACACACAGTATTACTTATACAGCCAATGCATTCCAATACAAAAGTATTGGAATGCATTGTAAAGGATTAGACCCCCAAAGTGGGACTAAAAATAATGTGAAAAAAAAGTTGAAAAAATAAAGTTTTCCCCCCAAAAAATTAAAAGTTTCAAGTAAAAATAAACAAAAACTTCATTTTCCCCAAATAAAGTAAAAAAAAATTGGTAAAAAATAGGGGGGGAAAAAAAGTATACATATTAGGTATCGCCGCGTCCGTATCGACCGGCTCTATAAAAATATCACATGACCTAACCCCTCAGATGAACACCGTAAAAATAAAAAATAAAAACTGTGCTAAATAAACCATTTTTTTGTCACCTTACATCACAAAAAGTACAACAGCAAGCGATCAAAAAAGCGTTTGCCCACCAACATAGTACCAATCTAACCGTCACCTCATCCTGCAAAAAATGAGCCCCTACCTGAGACAATCGCCCAAAAATAAAAAATAAAAACTTTGGCTCAGAATATGAAGACACTATAACATCTTTTTTTTTTTGTTTCAAAAATGATATTATTGTGTAAAACTTACATAAATAAAAAAAAAAGTATACATATTAGGTATCGACGCGTCCGTATCGACCGGCTCTATAAAAATATCACATGACCTAACCCCTCAGATGAACACCGTAAAAATTAAAACTGTGCTAAATAAACCATTTTTTGTCACCTTACATCACAAAAAGTGTAATAGCAAGCGATCAAAAAGTCATATGCACCCCAAAATAGTGCCAATCAAACCATCATCTCATCCCGCAAAACATGAGACCCTACCTAAGATAATCGCCTAAAAACTGAAAAAACTATGGCTCTCAGAATATGGAGACACTAAAACATGATTTTTTTTTTGTTTCAAAAATGATATTATTGTGTAAAACTTACATAAATAAAAAAAAGTATACATATTAGGTATCGCCGCGTCCGTATCGACCAGCTCTATAAGAATATCACATGATCTAACCCCTCAGATGAACACCGTAAAAATTTTTAAATAAAAACTGTGCTAAATAAGCAATTTTTTGTCACCTTACATCACAAAAAGTGTAATGGCAAGCGATCAAAAAGTCACACGCACCCCAAAAAAGTGCCAATAAAACCGTTATGTCATCCCGCAAAAATCATACCCTACCCAAGATAATCGCCCAAAAACTGAAAAAATTATGGCTCTCAGACTATGGAAACACTAAAACATGATCTTTTTTGCTTCAAAAATGAAATCAATGTGCAAAACTTACATAAATAAAAAAAAAGTATACATATTAGGTATCGTCGCATCCGTGACAACCTGGTTTATAAAAATATCACATGATCTAATCTGTCAGATGAATGTTGTAAAAAAACAAAAAATAAAAACTGTGCCAAAACAGCTATTTCTTGTTTCCTTGCCTCACAAAAAGTGTAATATAGAGCAACCAAAAATCATATGTACCCTAAACTAGTACCAACAATACTGCCACCCTATTTCGTAGTTTCTAAAATGGGGTCACTTTTATGGAGTTTCTACTCTAGGGGTGCATCAGGGGGTCTTCAAATGGGACATGGTGTCAAAAAAAACAGTCCAGCAAAACCTGCCTTCCAAAAACCGTATGGCATTCCTTTCCTTCTGCACCCTGCCGTGTGCCCGTACAGCAGTTTACGACCACATATGGGGTGTTTCTGTAAACTACAGAATCAGGGCCATAAATATTGAGTTTAGTTTGGCTGTTAACCCTTGCTTTGTAACTGGAAAAAAATTACTAAAATGGAAAATCTGCCAAAAAAGTGAAATTTTTAAATTGTATCTCTATTTTCCATTAATTCTTGTGGAACACCTAAAGGGTCACCGACGTTTGTAAAATCTGTTTTGAATACCTTGAGGGGTGTAGTTTCTTAGATGGGGTCACTTTTATGGAGTTTCTACTCTAGGGGTGCATCAGGGGGGCTTCAAATGGGACATGGTGTCCAAAAAAACAGTCCAGCAAAACCTGCCTTCCAAAAACCGTATGGCATTCCTTTCCTTCTGCGCCCTGCTGTGTGCCCGTACAGCGGTTTACGACCACATATGGGGTGTTTCTGTAAAATACAGAATCAGGGCCATAAATATTGAGTTTGGTTTGGCTGTTAACCCTTGCTTTGTAACTGGAAAAAAATTATTAAAATGGAAAATCTGCCAAAAAAGTGAAATTTTGAAATTGTATCTCTATTTCCCATTAATTCTTGTGGAACACCTAAAGGGTTAACAAAGTTTGTAAAATCAGTTTTGAATACCTTGATGGGTGTAGTTTCTAGAATGGGTTAATTTTTGTGTGGTTTCTATTATGTAAGCCTCGCAAAGTGACTTCAGAACTGAACTGGTCCCTAAAAATTGGGCTTTTGAAAATTTCTGAAAAATTTCAAGATTTGCTTCTAAACTTCTAAGCCTTGTAACATCCCCAAAAAATAAAATATCATTCCCAAAATGATCCAAACATGAAGTATACATATGGGGAATGTAAAGTAATAACTATTTTTGGAGCTGTTACTATGTATTATAGAAGTAGAGAAATTGAAACTTGTAAAAAAAAAAATTTAAATTTGGTACTTTTTTACAAATAAAAATAAATTTTTTTGACTTCATTTTACCATTGTCATGAAGTAAAATATGTGACAAAAAAACAATCTCAGAGTGGCCTGGATAAGTCAAAATTGCCTGGTCCTAAGGTGAAATAAGGCTGTGTCCTTATGGGGTTAAAAAAAACTAAAGCACACGTTATCAAACTGAAAAAATGTATTTCTAACAAAAATAAGAAAACATTCCTCTAGGGCAACTTTTTTAGCTCCAATAATATTTGGTCAATTTTTTGCAATTGGAGAAGGTGTTTTTCCTCCAATTCCCGAACCTTCATATTGACACGATGCTGCAGCTTTTTAGTTCAACAACATCATTAATAAATTATTTTTTGCTGTCCTCTAAGTGCTTTATGCACTTGTTCACTACTGAGAAAAAAAATAAAAATTATTTCAATTAGGGTTACTTACAAGACAATTAGTGCATTGTGTGTAGTATATGTTTAAACACTGCCTATTTACATCTAAATACAATAACTATAGATATTTACATTAATTATATTTTGGTTTTCTTAGTGATAGTTCAGATAGAGTATAATGTTATTTATTTATTTGGTTAGTTAATAGTTTTTCGGTAGTTTACAGAGTATGTCGCAAACAAACAAAGGATCGGCATAGTGATGTCTCTATTGAGGATGACCCGCAACGCTGGGCTTTTAACCTCCAGACAGGGGATCCCGCATTTGACTCAGTAGAGTCTTACCTCTACGGAGAGGGTTCGTCGCCAGAATGAGGGTCTTTGCTTATATTGTGCAGGAGTTGGGCACCGACTAAAGAAATGTCCTTTACTATTGTCGGGAAACGACAAAGCCTAGTGGAGATTGAGGAGAATCCACTAGGTACTCCGCTGCCTCCTCTTAAAAGAAGTCATCTTCTCATACCTATTACTATTAAGTGGCAAGGGAAGAACCATCCCATCTCCGCCTTACTTGACTCGGGAGCTGCCGGTAACTTCATTGACTCTTCCCTGGTCCAACGACTACAGATCCCAGTCTTCAACCGGGATAAGCCATTTCCGTCACCGCTGTGGATGGGTCTCCCCTTCAAGAAGGCCGGTCGTTGTGGATGACACCTGGGTTGTAGGTAACGGTAGGGGCTGGTCACCTGGAAGTCTTAAACCTTTTAACCCTGGACATGCCATCCACTCCTGTGATTTTGGGCCTCCCCTGGTTGAGACTTCATAATCCAGTTGTGGACTGCCGTTCTGGCCAAATTTGTGGTGGAGTTCTGACTGCTTCACCAGGTGCATTTGCCCGGTGTTGCCACTTGCATCCACGGAAGTGCTGAGTGCATTACCCAAACGCTATCATCACTTCCAAGATGTGTTTAGCCCACAAGGGGCTGATGTGTTACCTCCTCATAGGCCATATGATTGTCCTATTGATTTGTTGCCAGGTACCATGCCACCCAGAGGGCATCGGTATAATCTCACTGGGCCTGAAATTCAGGCCCAGCAAGAATATATAAAGGAGAATCTCGATAAGGGTTTCATCCGACCGTCCACTTCTCCCGCAGGGGCAGGATTCTTTTTCGTGGAGAAGAAAGACGGCGGGTTGAGACCCTGCATTGATTTTCGCGCCCACCTGTTTGCTCAGGTGGCAGGGGCCCGGATTTTTACCAAACTCGATTTGAGGGGTGTGTACAACTAAGTACGTATTCGTAAGGGTGACGAATGGAAGACCGCATTTAATACTAGAGACGGGCATTATGAGTATCTTGTGATGCCTTTGACTCTCTGTAATGCTCCCGCAGTCTTCCAGGAGTTCATCAATGATGTCCTAGAGGATTTCTTGGGTAGATTCGTGGTTGTGTATTTAGATGACATACTAATCTACTCATCAGACTTGCAGACTCACCGGGATCATGTTTGTCATGTTTTCTAGAGGCTGAGAGAAAATCACTTGTACGCCAAGCTCGAAAAATGCTTGTTTGAAGTGAAAGAATTTCCTTTTCTAGGGTATATAGTCTCTGAACGAGGATTGGCGATGGACCCCTTCAAACTCTCAGCTGTCCTGGACTGGCCTCAGCCTAGAGATCTGAAGGGATTACAGCGTTTCCTAGGTTTCGCCAATTTCTATCGCAAATTTATTAAGAACTTTTCTGCGGTAGTGCTGCCTCTCACTAACCTCACTAAGAAGGGGATTAACCCTTCTGAGTGGACGAAAGAGGCTGGCGAAGCCTTTGAGACGCTAAAGCAAGGGTTTTGCTCAGCTCCAATCCTCACTCATCCAGACACTTCTCGACCTTTTTTCCTCGAGGTTGACGCCTCTGAGGTCGGAGTGGGGGCGGTTCTGTCTCAGTACTCTGGAGATCCTGAGAGGCTTCATCCTTGTGCCTTTTTCTCTCGGAAGCTCTCTCCAGCCGAGCGTAACTATGATATCGGTAATAGAGAGCTTTTGGGGGTTAAGTTGGCCTTTCAAGAGTGGAGACATTGGCTAGAGGGTGCGGAACATCCCATTACGGTTTACACCGACAACAAGAACTTCGAGTTTATCAAAGGGGCTAAGAGATTAAATTCTCGCCAAGCCCACTGGGCATTGTTTTTTACCCGCTTTAATTTCTGCTTAACCTATAAACCAGGAACCAAGAATGTCAAAGCGGATGCTCTTTCCCGTTGTTTCCCTGAAGCCCCTTCTGGACATGACACTGAGCCAGAACCCATTATCCCTGCGAGGAGTTTCGTAGCCGCCTTGGACACCTCAGGGATAATGGAGGATCTGTCTTCACTGCTCTTACCTTTACAGGTGGAGAGCCCTCCTAACAAACCGAAAGGTCGTCTGTTTGTGCCTTTAAATTTCAGACTCAGGGTTTTGCAACAATTGCATAATTCTAAGTCGGCCGGGGATAAAGAAAACCATATCCCCTTGTAAACGTCATGTCTGGTGGCCCAAGATGCTTTCTGATGTCAAAGCCTATGTCCAAGCATGTAGTGTCTGTGCTTGCTGTAAATCATCTCGGTCCACCCCTTCTGGTACTTTGCTTCCTCTGTCCATTCCTTCGGCCCCGTGGACCCACGTGTCTATGGATTTCATAACGGATCTGCCTAGGTCTTCCGGCTGTCCGGTAATTTGGGTAGTGGTGGATCGTTTTAGTAAAATGGCTCATTTTATTCAACTTCCTGGATTGCCGTCGGCTGGAGAGCTGGCAGATCTGTTTGTGAAACATGTCTTCCGATTACACAGGGCACCGGAGGATATTGTTTCAGATAGGGGAGTTCAGTATTTCCCATTTCTGGCGTTCCTTCTGCTCCCGTCTAGGGATTAGGCTGTCATTTTCATCTGGTTTTCACCCAGAGACTAACGGGCAGACAGAAAGAACGAACCAGATCCTGGAACAGTATCTCCGGTGTTTCGTGTCAGACTGCCAGGAGGAATGGGCAGCTCATCTCCCCTTTGCAGAGGTGGCTTATAACAACTCCGAACATGCCTCTACCATGATGTCTCCGTTCAGGTGCAAGGGGGGCAGGGATCCAAGACTCTCCTCTCTGGCAGGGGCCTCCACTGACTGTCCAGTAGTGAATCAATGGTTCCAGGATAGACAGCCCATTTGGTTGTTGACGCAGCGGAATCTTCATAAGGCGGTGGCACAACAGAAAGAATTCGCTGACCGCCATCGCACTACGGAACAAGAGATTAAGCTAGAAGATCCAGTGTGGGTCTCCACCCGAAACATCCCGTTGCGTCAACCGTCTGCCAAACTGGGGACTAGATTCATTGGTCCATACCCGGTTATACAAAAAATTAACGGGGTGACTTACAAGGTTGCTCTTCCTCCGTCGATTCAAGGAGTGAACACCTTTCATGTTTCACTGCTCTAATCGGCGGCCGAGTCAGCTCCCTTCATTCGAACTCCTGGGTAACGTTAAATGAACCAGCAAATACTTTTGGTCCGACAAAATAAGCTTATGGACATAAATTTAAATCTAGATATATTGTGTGTATGGTATATAGTGTGTGGTATATATTGCATGGCAAGAAAATGGACGTGCTATGTGCATGTGATAGATATTTATCTAAATATGCTAAATATTGTTCTGCCATGCATGTAATATGAAATAAAATACAGTGCTGTGATACTATATTCAAAAAATATCCACTACAAAAAAGCAAAAAGTAGGTACGTCTTTAAAGGGGAAATATTAGATTTAAAGTTAAATATCTAAAATCGGATTGTATTGCGATTATATGTATGTGAGGTCTGAGCAATCAGATATTGGCCAGCAAAAGCTGCGATGTACCTGTCTAGTTAAGTGACGGTACGGTATTGGGTGTACTGCTGGTTCGCCTCCCCGTGGTGCACCCTGGGTAACGTTAAATGAACCAGCAAATACTTTTGGTCCGACAAAATAAGCTTATGGACATAAATTTAAATCTATATATATTGTGTGTATGGTATATAGTGTGTGGTATATATTGCATGGCAAGAAATCGGACGTGCTATGTGCATGTGATAGATATTTATCTGTTGTACATATATACATTCTACTGACATAGTGCTGCGAAGTAACAAGAATACTCAGTGCACCAATCAGTAGTATCTACTATTGGGGGGACGGGCGGCGGAGGAAAAAAAAAAGATTTTTTTTTGTATCAATGAAGTTCTTATTCGCATACACGAATATTTAGCAACACTCAATCTACATATAAATTATTTAGACGTAGATCGAGTGTTGCTAAATATTGTTCTGCCATGCATATAATATGAAATAAAATACAGTGCTGTGATACTATATTACTTACAGTGAGAATAACTTCTTCTTCTTTTTGAAATCGAATTCGCCCCATTTTCGATCTCCGATTTTAATACAGACAGACTGCCAAACTCCACTGGTAGCAAAACCGAAACCAGGGCACATGACACGATTACGTCACTCATAAGATCGCGTCCTCACGCTATCATTAATAACATTCCCGATTTTCGGCTAAAAATCAGGAATTCGAATAACAAGATTGATTCCACCCTGCTAGCGAATATTCGAAAAAACTAATGTACAATTGATCAATTTAGCTAATATAGTAGTATAATCTTCTTTTTCTAATAGTTGTAACTTTTTTTCTCTTCTGAACTTCAGATTTAAAAAAAATTAAGACTCTTAAAAAAAAGATTATAGCACTATATTAGCTAAATTGCTCAATGTTTGTATTTTACGAATATTCGCTAAATTGCTATATATTCTTGTTTTAGAATATGACGAATATTCTAAAAAACGAATATATAGCAATATAGCGAATATATTTGTTATTTAGAATATTCGTCAATTTTTTTTCAATATAAAAAAATTATTCCTTCCAGCTTAATTTGCTTGTGGGCCAGTGACTCATTGGCCCACAAGCAAGAAGCAGTGAGGGATCATGTTTTCAGATGTTTAAAATTCACAAATATTCGATATAGCGAATATATAGCATTATATTAGAAATATTAGCGAATTCTCGAAGTCGATGTGCGCCTATGTAATTTTTGGGGTGGTGGCGAGATATTTGACTATGTACGGGTCCTGTAGGAGGACATGCCAATGTCTCTCAAGACTTTTTTGTATTCGTCTATTGGATGTATTATACTGGGTAATTAACCAAACTTCTTCTATTGTTTCTTGAGGTTTAGTAATTGTCGCTAAGCATTCCTCCTGTGACTGTATGCTACTTTTTTTTATGGCATTTTTCACGAGTTGTTTGGGGTAACCTTTATCTTTAAACCTTTTTTCCAGGATCTTTGTCTGTTATTTAAAGTCCTTATTGTCCATGCAGTTCCGTCCTTTTACATTGACTGTAGGGTATGTTTTGTAGCCATTTTTTATAGTGAAAACTTGAATAATGGATATAGCTGTTGGTATCTACTGTTTTAAAATATGTTTTTGTGACCAGCTGGTTATTTCGGCAAGAGATAACAATATCCAAAAATTCTATTTCAACTTTGTTATAATTCGGGGTGAAGGAGATCCCCCAATCTGTTTTGTTCAATGACTCGCAGAAGGTTTTGGCCGTTTCTTCATTACCGTCCCAGATGATAAACAAGTCATCAATATACCTTTTGTAGTATTTTATTTGTTTCTGGAAGATGGGGTGATTTAGAATGAATTTTTGTTCAAATTTCCCCATAAATATACAGTTGCAAGAAAAAGTATGTGAACCCTTTGGAATGATATGGATTTATGCACAAATTGGTCATAAAATGTGATCTAATCTTCATCTAAGTCACAACAATAGACAATCACAGTCTGCTTAAACTAATAACACACAAAGAATTAAATGTTACCATGTTTTTATTGAACACACCATGTAAACATTCACAGTGCAGGTGGAATAAGTATGTGAACCCCTAAAATAATGACATCTCCAAGAGCTAATTGGAGTGAGGTGTCAGCCAACTGGAGTTACAGCTGCCCTGCCCTATAAAAAACACACACCAGTTCTAGGTTTGCTTTTCACAAGAAGCATTGCCTGATGTGAATGATGCCTCGCACAAAAGAGCTCTCAGAAGACCTACGATTAAGAATTGTTGACTTGCATAAAGCTGGAAAGGGTTATAAAAGTATCTCCAAAAGCCTTGCTGTTCATCAGTCCACAGAAAGACAAATTGTCTATAAATGGAGAAAGTTCAGCATTGCTGCTACTCTCCCTAGGAGTTGCAGTCCTGTAAAGATGACTGCAAGAGCACAGCGCAGACTGCTCAATGAGGGGAAGAAGAATCCTAGACTGTCAGCTAAAGACTTACAAAAATCTCTGGCATATGCTCACATCCCTGTTAGCAAATCTACGATACGTAAAACACTAAACAAGAATGGATTTCATGGGAGGATACCACAGAGGAAGCCACTTCTGTCCAAAAAAACCATTGCTGCACGTTTACAGTTTGCACAAGAGCACCTGGATGTTCCACAGCAGTACTGGCAAAATATTCTGTGGACAGATGAAACCAAAGTTGTGTTGTTTGGAAGAAACAAACAACACTATGTGTGGCGCAAAAGATGCACAGCACACCAACATCAAAATCTCATCCCAACTGTGAAGTATGGTGGTGGGGGCATCATGGTTTGGGGCTGCTTTGCTGCGTCAGGGCCTGGACGGATTGCTATCATCAAAGGAAAAATGAATTCCCAAGTTTATCAAGACATTTTGCAGGAGAACTTAAGGCCACCTGTCCACCAGCTGAAGCTCAACAGAAGATTGCTGCAACAGGACAACGACCCAAATCATAGAAGTAAATCAACAACAGAATGGCTTAAACAGAAGAAAATACGCCTTCTGGAGTGGCCCAGTCAGAGTCCTGACCTCAACCCGATTGAGATGCTGTGGCATGACCTCAAGAAAGCGATTCACACCAGACATCCCAAGAATATTGCTGAACTGAAACAGTTCTATAAAGAGGAGTGGTCAAGAATTACTCCTGACCGTTGTGCACGTCTGATCTGCAACTACAGGAAACGTTTGGTTGAAGTTATTGATGCCAAAGGAGGTTCAACCAGTTATTAAATACAAGGGTTCACATACTTTTTCCACCTGCACTGTGAATGTTTACATGGTGTGTTCAATAAAAACATGGTAACTTTTAATTCTTTGTGTGTTATTAGTTTAAAGGGCTTCTGTCACCCCACTAAAGTCCTTTTTTTTTTTTTGGGCTAGTTAAATTACTTATCCTGCGATATATGAAAATATAATGGTGTTACTTACTTTGATTCAGCAGTTTCTTCTAAAAACAAACTTTTATCATATGTAAATTAGGTCTCTACCAGCAAGTAGGGCGGCTACTTGCTGGTAGCAGCTGCAGAAAACCGCCCCCTCGTCGTGTTGATTGACAGGGCCAGCCGGGATCTCCTCCTCCGGCCAGCCCTGTCGGCGATTTTTAAAATGCCGACAGGGCTGGCCGGAGGAGGAGATCCCGGCTGGCCCTGTCAATCAACACGACGAGGGGGCGGTTTTCTGCAGCTGCTACCAGCAAGTAGCCGCCCTACTTGCTGGTAGAGACCTAATTTACATATGATAAAAGTTTGTTTTTAGAAGAAACTGCTGAATCAAAGTAAGTAACACCATTATATTTTCATATATCGCAGGATAAGTAATTTAACTAGCCCAAAAAAAAAAAAGACTTTATAGTGGGGTGACAGAAGCCCTTTAAGCAGACTGTGATTGTCTATTGTTGTGACGTAGATGAAGATCAGATCACATTTTATGACCAATTTGTGCAGAAATCCATATAATTCCAAGGGGTTAATATACCTTTTCTTGCAACTGTATTAGCAAAGGCCAGCGCCACTTGTGTCCCTATAGCGGTCCCTTTGCACTGGTAATAGATCATATTATTACAGGGAGTGCAGAATTATTAGGCAAGTTGTATTTTTGAGGATTAATTTTATTATTGAACAACAACCATGTTCTCAATGAACCCAAAAAACTCATTAATATCAAAGCTGAATATTTTTGGAAGTAGTTTTTAGTTTTAGCTATTTTAGGGGGATATCTGTGTGTGCAGGTGACTATTACTGTGCATAATTATTAGGCAACTTAACAAAAAACAAATATATACCCATTTCAATTATTTATTTTTACCAGTGAAACCAATAAAACATCTCAACATTCACAAATATACATTTCTGACATTCAAAAACAAAACAAAAAAACAAATCAGTGACCAATATAGCCACCTTTCTTTGCAAGGACACTCAAAAGCCTGCCATCCATGGATTCTGTCAGTGTTTTGATCTGTTCACCATCAACATTGCGTGCAGCAGCAACCACAGCCTCCCAGACACTGTTCAGAGAGGTGTACTGTTTTCCCTCCTTGTAAATCTCACATTTGATGATGGACCACAGGTTCTCAATGGGGTTCAGATCAGGTGAACAAGGAGGCCATGTCATTAGATTTTCTTCTTTTATACCCTTTCTTGCCAGCCACGCTGTGGAGTACTTGGACGCGTGTGATGGAGCATTGTCCTGCATGAAAATCATGTTTTTCTTGAAGGATGCAGACTTCTTCCTGTACCACTGCTTGAAGAAGGTGTCTTCCAGAAACTGGCAGTAGGACTGGGAGTTGAGCTTGACTCCATCCTCAACCCGAAAAGGCCCCACAAGCTCATCTTTGATGATACCAGCCCAAACCAGTACTCCACCTCCACCTTGCTGGCGTCTGAGTCGGACTGGAGCTCTCTGCCCTTTACCAATCCAGCCACAGGCCCATCCATCTGGCCCATCAAGACTCACTCTCATTTCATCAGTCCATAAAACCTTAGAAAAATCAGTCTTGAGATATTTCTTGGCCCAGTCTTGACGTTTCAGCTTGTGTGTCTTGTTCAGTGGTGGTCATCTTTCAGCCTTTCTTACCTTGGCCATGTCTCTGAGTATTACACACCTTGTGCTTTTGGGCACTCCAGTGATGTTGCAGCTCTGAAATATGGCCAAACTGGTGGCAAGTGGCATCTTGGCAGCTGCACGCTTGACTTTTCTTAGTTCATGGGCAGTTATTTTGCGCCTTGGTTTTTCCACACGCTTCTTGCGACCCTGTTGACTATTTTGAATGAAACGCTTGATTGTTCGATGATCACGCTTCAGAAGCTTTGCAATTTTAAGAGTGCTGCATCCCTCTGCAAGATATCTCACTATTTTTGACTTTTCTGAGCCTGTCAAGTCCTTCTTTTGACCCATTTTGCCAAAGGAAAGGAAGTTGCCTAATAATTATGCACACCTAATTTAGGGTGTTGATGTCATTAGACCACACCCCTTCTCATTACAGAGATGCACATCACCTAATATGCTTAATTGGTAGTAGGCTTTTGAGCCTATACAGCTTGGAGTAAGACAACATGCATAAAGAGGATGATGTGGTCAAAATACTCATTTGCCTAATAATTCTGCACGCAGTGTATATATAAAGAAATTGTTCTCGAGAATGAAGCGCAAGCTCTCGAGGAGAAATTCTGCTTGTGGGGGTTTTAGTGTCACATCTTCTTCCAGGACTGTTTTAACACACTCTTTTCCTATGTCATGTTGGATATTGGAATAGAGGGATGTGACATCCATAGTTAGTAGAGAGTATGTATCCTTCCACTCTATTAGTTTTAATTCTCTGATCAACTGGCTCGAATTGTGAAGATAGCTTGGGAGGCTTTTCACGTAAGGTTGTAAATATACATCCATAAACTGTGATAGGTTACTGGTATTTGTACAATAGGTCTACCAGGAGGGTTTTCTATACTTTTATGAATTTTGGGTAAATGGTAAAAGTATGGGGTGCATGGGCTCTTGGGGAGTAGAAAATTTCTATCTTTTTTATTTATATACTGTTTTTCATATGCATTTTTGACCAGATTGTTTAAAAAATATATATACAATCTGGTCAAAAATGCATATGAAAAACAGTATATAAATAAAAAAAAGAAGGCAGGAAACCTCACAGTGCTGTGAGGAATATATCAGCGTGAATATATGGGCAGACATAGGAAGGGGAGCGCCTGATGTAGCGCTCATGTAGCAATGATTATTCTAGTATAACATGTATCATCTTGTTGTCATATATGTTACCAATTACATTGGGTCCATCTCCACCAAACATTGCTATGCAAGCAGTATAAGGCTACTTTCAAACCTGCGTTAGGTGCGGATCCGTCTGGTATCTGCACAGACGGATCCGCACCTATAATGCAAACGCTTAGATCCGTTCAGAACGGATCCGTTTGCATTACCATGAACAAAAAAAAAAAAAAAAAAAATTATTTTTTTTTTGTTCATGATAATGCAAATGGATCCGTTTTGACTTTACATTGAAAGTCAATGGGGGACGGATCCGTTTGAAAATTGAGCCATACTGTGTCATCTTCAAACGGATCCGTCCCCATTGACTTACATTGTAAGTCTGGACGGATCCGTTTGCCTCCGCACGGCCAGGCGGACACCCGAACGCTGCAAGCTGCGTTCAGGTGTCCGCTCACTGAGCGGAGCGGAGGACAAACTGAGCCAGACTGATGCATTCTGAGCGGATCCGCGTCCACTCAGAATGCATTAGGGCTGGACGGATCCGTTCGGGGCCGCTTGTGAGAGCCTTCAAATGGAACTCACAAGCGGAGCCCCGAACGCTAATGTGAAAGTAGCCTTAGAGATCCGTACAGAGTGTTCTGAGAATGAGGTTCACTGATAAGGTGCCTCATTATGCAGAACACGCCCGCTCCCGCCCCTGTACCTTCTCCACAGATGAGCCCCCCCAAAACTGCTATTTAAATTGTACAGCATGTAGCAAACCTGTATTTTGTAAATTGTCCTGGTGAAGGGGGCCCTCCGCCCTTGAAACGCATTGACTGAAATTAATAAAAGGAATCTCTATTAATCCTGAAGACGCCTCTATATGCCAGCAGCGCCAAGGAAGTTGTCGCTCACTTTTTATCTTACCTTGCTAACAGTACTGTAACTATAGCATAGTACCGTATATTTACAGTACTGACAAGACAAACAAGAGATTAATCCCATGTGAGTGGTGGCCCTGCACTCCTCCACTTCCTGACCATGACAGGCAGGTTTCTTTCCTATGCTGTATGTCGAGACACTCTGTTGTGTATAACAGAATGATTTGGCCATATCTGTTTGCAGTGAACCTGCAGAGCTCCGTAAAACATCATACTCAGATATGAGGGTCAAGGATTCAAGCCCCAGTTTGGGCAGCATTCATACTTTTAATTTTAATAAAGACGCATACTTTTTATCAAGGAAAACAAAAAGGTGGGGGTTGTCATATCTTGTATATGGGCATGTGACCACAGTAGCCAGAGTAGAATCTAAAGCCTGATGTAGAAGAGGTAGTGTCAGTGCTGAATTGGAGGGGGGCTCGGGAGGGTGTTTACTTAAAAAAAATAAAAAAATTGATAGCATCCAGCAGGGTGCCCCCAAAAATTATTATTCAGAAAAACCCTTTAAGCATGTGGAAATTACAAATCAATCAGATTTTATCTTTACGGGGCAGTAATATTTAGGATAGTACTGCCCAAACAAATTTAAACAAGTATGGGGACCCTGTTGTAATTCTCCACTCACAATATATGCATCCTTTCAAATGTGCATTGCACTCGCTAGGAAACTTAGTGCCTCTTCTAGACGCCCTTCACTTTTGTTAACTGACACAGCACGGCTTCTTGCCATCTTTAAGAGAGTTCAATTTTTTTTACTGTTGTGATTTTTATCTGTTTGCCTACATCATAGTCAACTTCCAGTCAAACAGTAATTGTACTTCATTGTTGCCAGATGTTGACAAGAATAGCTAAGAATGTACAGTACTAGAGCACATTCTTTTCATATTAAAGGGGTTTTCAAAAAGTAGAATATTAATAATCTGTACTCTGGATAGGTCATCAATATCTGATCAGTTGGGGTCCGACACTCAGCACCCCCACTGATCAGTTGTTTGAAGAGACCGTGGTACTCTGGTGGGTGCTGCAGCCTCTTCATAGGCCTCTGATGCCAAATTCATTGGTGAAATGGCCTATGTGCATCTCAAACAATTTCAATGGGCCTAGGCTGCAATACCAAAAACTGTTTGTTTTTGTGAGGAAGCTGCAGCACACAGTGAAGGTCGCGGTCTCTTCAAACATCTGAGCGGTGGTGTTGCCACCCGTCAGACTACCACCGATTAGATAGTGACAACTAGAAATGAAACATCCGAAGTAGATTCGCATAAAACTTTGTTTCAATACTGTAGGAAGTCTCGCAAGATTTTGCATAACTTTAGTAATGTATTTATACTGTAAAAAATCATTTCCCGAACTCAGGTTCGGTTCCAAGGTACCACTTGGAACCGAATCGGGGTTTAGGTTCTTACAGTATTGAAACAAAGTTTTAAGTGAATCGCTCATCCCTAGTGACAACCTACTGTATCTTGAGGAGAGGTCATCAATATTCTACTCCAGAAAGCCTCTTTAACTCTTTATCCGTACCCAGTGCTATGTTTGTAATCTTCATATCTGGTATATTCCTAGTTCTAATAAAACAAGATTGCAGGAGCTTTAAACCTGCGCTATACATTTACAATGGTGCAGGTTGAAAGCCCAGCACCATGAGCCATGGTCTTTATTAGGTTAAGAGTGTTCCCACATTAATAATCAGTGCAGAGACATAACAGACCTGGATATTAAAGAAAACCTCCTTAAATAGACATAGAATACTAGTGTTTTTTGTTTTGTTTTGTTACCAGAACTTTTTCAATTAGTTTACTAAGTAACGTTCTGAAGTTAAAGGGAGCCTGTCACCAGAAAATGTAGTGCAATCTGCAGGCAGCAAGTTATAGAGCAGGAGGAGCTGAGCAGGTTGATATATGGATTTGTGTGAAAAGATTCAGTAAAACGTGTAATTTATACAGTTAAATCTCTACTCCTTCTGACTTCAGTTGTATACAGAGGAGGTGCTATCAGTGCCGTAGATTTCTGTTTAGGCGCACGGACTGCTGGAGGATCCGTCTAATTTATGATGAGGCCTGTGCTGGCCTTATAAATCTCCCCCATTAGAAAGTGAGATTCATCTACCCGGTTTCCGGGTCCTATTATGGCTTGTTAAGATTGGATATATGAAGCTGTATTTGTACTGTCACTTCTGTTATTTCATCCATTTAAAATTCCTGATAGTTAATTGTTTACATGAAAAAATTGTTAAAATGCACTTTTATTATTGTACTTTTTTCTCTAATAAAAAGACAATTATACAAAAAAAAATCTCCCCCATTATCTTCACAAACCAGCACAACAATAGTGAAGAAAGTGGTATTTTCAAGAGATACTGAGTTGGCACTTCAGTTCTCTATTTGGTACTCGCATATAGGGAAGGCATCCCTGCTGAGATAAGAGGGAAGGCCGGCACTCACTTCACTTGCTATATTGAATCACTTTATTCAAACTTGCATATTCCTTAATGCAAACAGAAATGTTTAAATACATTTTGTTATAGCATCAGCATATTAGATTTTTGGAAATTTGGCAAACATGCCATATGGAATAAGCGCACAGGTTGTTGGTTCAACATGGGTTTTCCTTTGGACGGTATTTTACAATTTTATATAATCTACATTAAAAGGGTAACAGCTTTGTAAGTAAATTGGTTTACTCATTTATAGAGATCCTCATTCAAAGCTGCATTCTGAAATTTACATGCATCTAAATGAAATCGTCCAGAATACTTTGTGAAGTATCTGCAGAGAGCTTGCTATTGTCATTAACTTTTTGGTAGGAGTAGTTTTTACTCTTCCTGTATTCAATCTTGTTGTAGATGTGATATTACACAAAGATCTTGAGAAAAAAAATTAAACTGTCAGTGCTGGATGTCCAACTGATGGAAGGATACAAGATCCAGTGACTTTTTGTATCCACCTATCACCCTATTGCCTTGTCATGCACATTGCAATTGTCTACCATAATGCAGTATGACTTATTTGCCTGTTACAGAACCTGCTGTTCCTGTATTTTGCTTTCCCCAGGCAGTGCTTCATTCATCACTGAGAGATAAAGTAACTTTTCTTACCTCTCAAATGTTAAAATCCAAGAAATCTTACAGTAACAGTCTGGGAGTGAAGAGATCATATCATGCTCATATTATCATTATTGCTTGTAGAGGCTAAGATACAGGAAGAACACATCTTCCTACAGGATCGGGGCTATAAAGAAGTCTCAGCTGAATACTGAAAATCTACTGTGAATTGGTGGAGTCCAAACTGTTTAAAAATGGTTTTGTAACCTTCTCCAGCCTGATGAGCATCAACAACTCTTTGTCACGGATGAGAGTGGGGGAAACCCTCAACCGTGCGATGTTAAAGGATAATGGAAGCTGCTAGGCCAGGTCCACAGGATCAGGGAGCAGGTCACCTCCTATTGCGTCCCTAATACTGACCCTGACTCCTATCCGTATGAGCCAACCCATATGGTAGGAGGGCTCATACTCCGGAACCTAGGGTCCCTACTAGCCCTAAGGAAATCCCTGGACTTAGGAGCAGGGAAAGACGACCTGTTCCTCCTAGACACGGACGAACAAGTGTCTAACTGGCCAAGCTGCAAGGAAGGGAGTACATATACAGCCTATGGATATGGCAGGTGAGTAAAACCACTTCCACACCTACCTGCCACAGACACACTGACTGGAACCCGTACTCAAATGCTGATGTCCACACCAAACATAAAAAGGACACAGCACACACACATAAACACACAGGAAACCAGATCCATAGCTGCAATGAGGATAGACACCACACAAACATAACATCACGACATGTCTTTTATGACCACAAGGGTGGCCCTCACTGGAAGATGGTATAAGGATACCAGGAGGATGACTCCAGCATAACATGCCTGGAGTACCCCTCAGCTACAGGCTTCCAGCAGAGGCTAAATAGCCCAAGTAGCCACACCCACACAGACACACACTGGGAAGGGAGTTAACCCTTCCAACACCAGACTAGGTAAGGTAACCACTTAAAGGGGAAATGAACATACAACTAAATCCCGTGCACACCAAACAAACAAAGTGCACACATAAAACTACACATTGCCAGAGGCAAGCGCATGCATAGACAGCGAGCCGCCTAGCCACCAGCTCCGGCTGCTCCACTGCCAAGAACCTTATGTTGCCAGCGGCAACCACACGTGAGGCAACATACTAGCAGCCCTCACCTGGTTGAGAACAATACCAGACCGCGGGCAACTGCATGCGTCACAAGGAGTCACGACCATGACCATGGTCGTGACACTCTTCTTCTGAGGTCCCCAGAAATACTCTTAGTTTGTGCCATGAAAATCTTCCACAATCTTATTGTGAAGGTCAAACAGATTCCTGTTCTTGAAATAAAACACGCCACCAACTCACACCTGATTTGTTTCCCATTTCCAATTTCACCTCCAAGTTATTTACTAATTTTTAAGGTTCACATACTTTTGCCATTCACAGACATGTGATACTGGATTACTTTTCTCCAGGGTTCATAAACTTTCAAGCACCACTATAAATAAATTAAATAATTTAAAGAGCTTACAGTATGTCAGCATGATCAACCCTTTAAAACAAGGCATACTGCATTATAGGGTTGGTCATGCAGCTAACGTTGTTTATTTTTTTATTTATTAATATGCTAATTAGAGCACTGAGGAGATGGCTAGAACCATTGGGGCACCAGTTTGAGAAAACCCCTGCAGCCTTAGCCACTCCCATCATCACCCTTTCCCTGACATTTCCATATTTGTCAATGCTAGGGAACTGGCACTCCAAGGGCTCTGGCAAACCCCTCAGTGTTCCAATTAGCTAATTAGCATGTTAATAGAAATACAGTTTTCTCTGGAACTGTGCATTGCACAGACATAAAGTATCATTTTAATGAGGGTGATCGACCCTACCATGCATGCAGTGTGCCTGGTTTAATAGGGTTGGTCGTGTTGACAGATGCTATTTAACCCCTTAAGGACACAGCCTTTTTACACCTTAGGACCAGGCCATTTTTTGCAAATCTGACCAGAGTCCCTTTAAGTGCTGATAACTTTAAAACGCTTTGACTTATCCAGGCCGTTCTGAGATTGTTTTTTCGTCACATATTGTACTTCATGACACTGGTAAAATGAAGTCAAAAAATTATTTTTTTTTGCACCAAAAAATACCTAATTTAACAAAAATTTGGAAAAATGTAGCAAATTTCAAAGTTTCAGTTTCTCTACTTCTGTAATACATAGTAATACCCCCTAAAATTGTGATGACTTTACATTCCCCATATGTCTACTTCATGTTTGAATTGTTTTGGGAATGATATTTTATTTTTTGGGGATGTTATAAGGCTTAGAAGTTTAGAAGCAAATCTTGAAATTTTTCAGAAATTTACAAAAACTAAATTTTTCGGGACCAGTTCAGGTCTGAAGTCACTTTGCGAGGCTTACATAATAGAAACCACCCAAAAATGACCCCATCTAAGAAACTACACCCCTCAAGGTATTCAAAACTGATTTTACATACGTTGTTAACCCTTTAGGTGTTGCACAAGAGTTATTGGCAAATGGGGATGAAATTTGAGAATTTCATTTTTTTGTCTAATTTTCCATTTTAACCCATTTCTTCCACTAACAAAGCAAGGGTTAACAGCCAAACAAGACTGTATCTTTATTGCTCTGACTTTGCCGTTTACAGAAACACCCAATATGTGGCCGTAAACTACTGTACGGCCACACAGCGGGGCGTAGAGTGAAAGGTGCGCTGTTTGGTTTTTGGAGGGCTGATTTTTATGGACTGGTTTATTTACACCATGTCCCATTTGAAGCCCCCTGATGCACCCCTAGAGTAGAAACTCACTAAAAGTGACCCCATCTAAGAAACTAAACCCCTCAAGGTATTCAAAACTGATTTTACATACGTCGTTAACCCTTTAGGTGTTGCACAAGAGTTATTGGCAAATGGGGATGAAATTTGAGAATTTCATTTTTTTGTCTAATTTTCCATTTTAACCCATTTTTTCCACTAACAAAGCAAGGGTTAACAGCCAAACAAGACTGTATCTTTATTGCCCTGACTCTGCCGTTTACAGAAACACCCAATATGTGGCCGTAAACTACTGTACGGCCACACAGCGGGACGTAGAGGGAAAGGTGCGCCGTTTGGTTTTTGGAGGGCTGATTTTTATGGACTGGTTTATTTACACCATGTCCCATTTGAAGCCCCCTGATGCACCCCTAGAGTAGAAACTCCCTAAAAGTGACCCCATCTAAGAAACTACACCCCTCAAGGTATTCAAAACTGATTTTACATACGTCGTTAACCCTTTAGGTGTTGCACAAGAGTTATTGGCAAATGGGGATGAAATTTGAGAATTTCATTTTTTTGTCTAATTTTCCATTTTAACCCATTTTTTCCACTAACAAAGCAAGGGTTAACAGCCAAACAAGACTGTATCTTTATTGCCCTGACTCTGCCGTTTACAGAAACACCCAATATGTGGCCGTAAACTACTGTACGGCCACACAGCGGGGCGTAGAGGGAAAGGTGCGCCGTTTGGTTTTTGGAGGGCTGATTTTTATGGACTGGTTTATTTACACCATGTCCCATTTGAAGCCCCCTGATGCACCCCTAGAGTAGAAACTCCCTAAAAGTGACCCCATCTAAGAAACTACACCCCTCAAGGTATTCAAAACTGATTTTACATACGTCGTTAACCCTTTAGGTGTTGCACAAGAGTTATTGGCAAATGGGGATGAAATTTGAAAATTTCATTTTTTTGCCTTATTTTCCATTTTAACCCATTTTTTCCACTAACAAAGCAAGGGTTAACAGCCAAACAAGACTGTATCTTTATTGCCCTGACTCTGCCGTTTACAGAAACACCCAATATGTGGCCGTAAACTAATGTACGGCCACACAGCGGGGCGTAGAGTGAAAGGTGCGCCGTTTGGTTTTTGGAGGGCTGATTTTTATGGACCGGTTTATTTACACCGTGTCCTGTTTCAACCCCTCTGATGCACCCCTGGAGTAGAAACTCCCTAAAAGTGACCCCATTTTGGAAACTACGGGATAAGGTGGCATTTTTTTGGGGACTATTTTTAGGGTAAATATGATTTTTGGTTGCTTTATATTACATTTTTGTGAGGCAAGGTTACCAAAAATTTAAATTCTGAAATTTCATCTCCATTTGCCATTAACTGTTGAGGAACACCTAAAGGGTTAATAAAGTTTGTATAATCAGTTTTGAATACCTTGAGGGGTGTAGTTTCTTAGATGGGGTCAGTTTTGGGGAGTTTTTACTCTAGAGTGCATCAGGGGGGCTTCAAAAGGGACATGGTGTCAATAAAAAAAGGCCATCAAAATCGGCCTTCCAGAAACCATGTCAGTCCTTTCCTTTTGCGGCCTCCCTTTTACTGATACAGCAGTTTACGACCACAAATGTGGTTTTTCTGTAAACTGCAGTATCAGGGTAATAAATATTAAGTTTTGTTTGGTTGTTAACCCTTGTTTTGTTACCGGAAAAAACAGATTGAAATGGAAAAGTGCCAAAAATAGCGGTTTTGGCACCGTTTTTTTTTTTTTTTTTAACCGTGTTAATCTGGGGGGTTAGGTAATGGGATATTTTTATAGAGGAGATTCTTACGGACGCGGCAATACCTAATAAGTCTACTTTTTTTTTACAATTATTTAGGTTTTTGACTATATTATCTTTTTTGATACAAATTATTTTTTGGGTATCTCTAAAGTCTAAGGGTCATTTTTTTAATTTTTTTTTTATCCAATTATCTCATGTGGGGGCTCATTTTTTGCGGGATGAGTGGACGGTTTTATTGGCACTATTTTGGGGGCTATATGACTTTTTTTTCGCTTGCTATTAAACTTTTTGTTATGTAAGGTGACAAAAAAATTCTTTTTTTGCACCTATTTAATTTTTATTTTTTGACCATGTTAATCTGGGGGGTTGGGTAATGGGGTATTTTTATAGAGGAGATTCTTACGGACGCGGCAATACCTAATAAGTCTACTTTTTTTACAATTATTTAGGTTTTAGACTATATTATCTTTTTTGATACAAATTATTTTTTGGGTATCTCTAAAGTCTAAGGGTCATTTTTAAAAAAAAAATTTTTATCCAATTATCTCATGTGGGGGCTCATTTTTTGCGGGATGAGCGGACGGTTTTATTGGCACTATTTTGGGGGCTATATGACTTTTTGATCGCTTGCTATTAAACTTTTTATTATGTAAGGTGACAAAAAAAAACTTTTTTTGCACCTTTTTTTTTTTTTTTTTTCTTGACCGTGTTAATCTGGGGGGGTTGGTCATGGGGTAGTTTTATAGAGGAGATTATTACCGACGCGGCGATAACCAATATGTCTACTTTTAATAAATTATTTTAGTTTTTTTGGGTGTCTCAGGTCTGAGAACCATTTTTTTTTATCCGATGTCAGTGCTAAATTGGGATATAAATTTAGTACTCCATGGAAGTGTGATACTCCCTGAAGCAACCGTCAATGCAGAGGCCCGGATGATCGGGGCACGTGTCACACTGAGTAGTCGTGTCCTTCCGTATCCCCCTCCTGCGACACACTCTGCACTTTTTTTGGGTTCGTCCCTTCTTTCCAGTATGGGGGACCACACCTGGAAAGTGTTGGCCAGGGACGATCCGGGCACCTACAGTTCCCGAGGTACTCCGGCCTGCTCTTTCCCGGTCCGAAAAGATCAGGGCCTTGAGGACTGCCTCATAGAACTGGAGGAATGTCCCTGTGCTGCCAGCGCTTCGGGATAGTACAAAAGAGTTGTACATGGCAACCTGCACCAAGTAGACCGCAACTTTTTTGTACCATGCCCGGGTTTTGCGCATGGCGTTATATGGCTTGAGGACTTGATCAGAGAGATCAACTCCTCCCATATACCGATTGTAGGCGACGATACAATCGGGCTTGAGGACCGTTGCCGCGGTACCTCGCACAGGGACAGGGGTGATGCCGTTACCATGAATTGTGGACAGCATAAGGACATCCCTCTTGTCCTTATACCTGACCAGCAACAGGTTTCCAGTGGTAAGGGCACGGGTCTCACCCCTGGGGATAGGTACCTGGAGGGGGTGGGCAGGGAGGCCGCGTTGATTTTTCCGCACGGTCCCACAAGCGGACGTGGATCTGGCGGCAAGGGACTGGAACAAGGGGATACTGGTATAAAAGTTATCCACGTAAAGGTGGTAACCCTTATCCAGCAGTGGGTACATAAGGTCCCACACAAGTTTCCCGGTAACACCCAGAGTGGGGGGACATTCTGGGGGTTGAATCCGGGAATCTCGCCCCTCGTACACACGAAATTTGTAAGTGTACCCTGAGGTACTCTCACAAATTTTGTATAGCTTTACGCCATACCTCGCCCGCTTGGAGGGCACATACTGGCGGAAAATGAGTCTCCCCTTGAACGCAATGAGAGACTCATCAACCGCGACCTCCCTTCCAGGTACATAGGCCTCCATGAATTTGGCCCCAAAGTGATCGATGACCGGCCGTATCTTATACAGACGGTCATGGGCAGGATCACCTCGGGGGGGACATGCTGCATTATCGGAATAATGCAGACATTTCCGGATGGCCTCAAACCGGGAGCGTGTCATGGCTGTACTGTAAAGTGGGGCCTGGTATAGGACGTCCCCACTCCAGTACAGCCTGACACTGGGTTTCTTGACCAGGCCCATATGCAGCACGAGGCCCCAAAATGTCCTCATTTCGGCTGCACTGACCGGCGTCCAGCCACCGGGCCTGGCCAAAAAGAAGCCCGGGTGTTGAGCGACGAACTGTTGGGCGTACAGATTCGTCTGCTCCACCATCAGATTTACCAGTGGGTCACTGAAAAAATGACAAAAAAAGTCATATTCAGTGTAGCCCACTGTGGAAATCTGGATTCCTGATTGGCCTACAAAATCAGGAATCACAGGCTCGTATCGCTCTGGGCTACACCAGACAAGTTCACCGGCAGGGGGCTCCGGTGGATTTAACTGGTGGGCCGGGAAACCAGTACGAGCCCCAGAGCTGCTCGTACTAGTGTGGGCCACAGGGTCCCTAACATGGCGGTCCCCTTGCTCCGCCTGGCGGCGTCTCCGCCGCCTTGGGGGCTCATCATCATCGCTAGATGATGAGGAGGATGCGGATGACAACAGGAATGTGGGGTCATCCTCATCCTCACTGGGACTCTCGGAGTCGGAGGCAAGCTGGGCGCATGCCTCCTCGGCCGAGAACGTCCGGCGGGCCATAGAGGAGTGTGTGTCTGCGTGTATATGTGCGTGTGTGTAACTCTTTATTTTGTGTGCGTGTATGTGGGGGCACGGGTGTTCACGAACTCACCCTAAAACTAACAGAAAAAAAATAAAATAAACTAACTAAAAAAAATGCAAAAAATGTGGGGAAAAAAAATCAAAACCGCTGATCAACAGCCCGAAGTTGATCAGCGGTGGGGTGTGCGATGCGCTAACAGTGGCCGGACACTAAGTGCCGGCCACAATCAGCGTACACAAAAATAAAAATAAAAAATGCACCCCAAAAAAGGTGGGGGGGGGGGCAAGTGGCAGCACCCCTGGGGGGTCTAGGGTCACACAGCTGTGCTGTGGACCCCAGACACCCTAACTTAGGGTGATGCAATAAAAGTTAGAAAAGTTCAAAAACTAACTTTCCCTTTTTTTCCCCTGCCTAAACCAAACTTTCCCTATGCTGTCCCTATGTACCTGATGGGGGGTCCTGGGGGCACAGATCGGGTCCTGGGGGCACAGATCGGGTCCTGGGGGTGCTGGCAGACACACGTGCAGGCAGCTCCTCTCTCCTCCGGCTCCGGAACATAAAAGGAGGAAGAGAGGAGCGCCTGCCTCTTTTGAATTTGCCGCCGGACCGCCCACAGACCAATCAGGAAGCGATCCTGAGTGGTGATGTCACCATCACCACTCAGGATCGCTGGATGGTGATTGGTGCGGTGAAATCACACCACCATCACCATCCTGTTCCGGGTTATCGGGTCTTCCGGGTTATCGGGACCCGAACAACCCGGAAACGCAGAAAACCGCAGGTCTGAATTGACCTGCGGTTTTCTGCGATCGCATACATGGGGGGGTCACCGGACCCCCCGGCGCATTTGCCCCAAGTGCCTGCTCAATGATTTGAGCAGGCACGGGGTTCCGATCACCGCCCGCCGCGCGGCCGTGATCGAAAATACACAGGGCGTACATGTACGCCCTGTGTCCTTAAGTACCAGGGCACAAGGGCGTACCTGTACGCCCTATGTCCTTAAGAGGTTAAACATTATTGTCAATTGCATGTCTACCTTAGGAATTTACATACTGAGAGCAAAGAGGCGCAATACGCTAGATCTCCATAAGGGTACATCCATATGGCATAAATTCACATGACTGGACGTCAGTTTCTGTTGCAGGGTGTTTTCCCACGGGATTTGCTGGTACAGTAAATGCTGCTGAAATTTCACTGCAGAGGATTCCCAGCATTTACAACATGTCTGTCTGTACCCTTACACTTTACTGTGACCAAAGATTTACATGACCAAAGATTTTCAGTGGCAGAAGTAGAGGGCAGCTCCTGGTCTACAGTGTGGTCCACCTGTCTCCTGTACTTTAGTAGACTGAATCTTCTGTGGAAGTAATGTATACATGTATATAAAGAGACAAACTACACAAAGGACAGGGGGACATGTGAAATTCTATTTATTTCAAGAAAGAGATGGATAGTTGTCACTTACAGATTTTTATACTTATATGAAAGGAAATAAAGAACAAGAGACACATTCATCAGAACAGTGAAAAGATCAAGGCACCTTCTAGAGTCCAAAGGGCTATTTAGCAGTGCACTTTGGTTCTGTTTATTATTATTATTGTATGGAAACCCTTATGTATATTTATATATATTTATATTTTCTTTAACAAAAGCTCACCCAGCAATATACAAAAAGAAAATTATAAAGTTACTCTAGAGGGGCAGGAAGATTTTTAGGCTCCTGATATGAAACAGTCCATGATCATGTTCATCCCTCAGGCAGAAGTTCATAACGTACTGCAGGACAGAAGTCTGCCTGCACTTACAACCATCTACTGTGTGACCGCTATGGAAGATATTAGTATGTACAATACCAAAAACTCTCCAGACACCTTCAATGTGTCGTGTTTCAGCAATACCGGCAGAGTGCATCACCCCACTAAGACAACGCAGAGAAGAAGGGGGAAAAAAAGGAGAAACATTTCTTCCTCGTGGATAAATGACGGTGTTCAATAAATAGAGTTGGTTTTAGTAATGGAATTACAATATGCTCAGAAAAGCTCCTGATGACAAGGTGCGCAGACCATGAAAGGATTCTCTAGTTCCAGGATCATTCCAGCCGCTACATCATTTTACAGAGTATAAATGAAGTTATATATGGTTTTGCATATTCATAGTTTCGTACATTTGTAGCAGTGACACGTTATAAAAGTCCAATGTGATTGACTGAGAGGCAAGGGGGGGGTCTATCTAGTTACATTAATAGCCCTGTACACAAAACACAATGTCCTACACCTCCATGTCCCCAGTGGAGCTTACAATTTAATCACACACTAGGACCAACATCAGCGGAGGATGTGAGAGACCTATTAGTCTGGCCTGTTTTTTTGGCTTTTTATTTTAGAATGCTGGAAGAAACCAAAGTACAGTACTTAGATGAAATCTATGTAAACAGGTAGAACATACCCACTCCTATAAGATCTAACCCTTCGTTGCATCCAAGTGAGGAGGCTTAAACCAAGTCTATGATAATGCATGTATATGTTAATGTTGGACATGAAGACAAATGAACAGTCAGCATCTCACACCTTTATGAATATTTTTCAACATTCAGATCAAAAACATAATTAAGTGTATGACATAATGTAAATTGTATGTGATTTTGATGAGTGTATTTTCCCTTGTGGCTTAGCAAATAAAATCCCACAGCAAATGATATCATTACTCTGGTGGACATGATTGTCACACAGGTCTGCGCCCTCCAGAATCCCTGCCTGGCTCAGAATCACATGCCAGCTCCGTCTTAATTGCTTTCCCTGTACATTTCTGCGCCTCTGTATGTGCCCTTGAGCATATCATTTAGTGGAGTTTAATTTATTAATGTTCAATACATTCTGATGGAAAATAATAATGTTTAATGCTCTGTTCATGTACAACAGCACATTCAGCATATATAAAGGGCTACTATGTGATGCTGCATGAAAACCCTGAACTAGGGCAGAAGAAAAAACAATGGTTTCTTCACTACCTTGTCAAATACCACATTAAGCTGCTGAACTTCATAATTGTATAAATCCAACAATGCACATAATAGATATGTAGGGACCATACAAATGCTCTTGCAATTGGCAAATCTTCTCGAGATTTTTTTTATAATTTCTTAAATTAGTCATAAATTATAATTAGTCTGGTTTGTGGGATTGTAGCATCAGATCGATACTCCCTGAAACAGATGCCCTTACATTGTAAGTCTTTAGTGTGCCAAACTTCAAGGCTGGGCCTCTACTGAACTAAAGGTACAGTTTTGCAACCTAACAGCTACCTGCTTGCCGACAACTGGGAAGCCCTACCTTACTGGGTTTGAAGAAGGCGTTAGTATTTGACTATGCACAGCTATTAATTATTGCATTATTGCTCAGTGGTTGTATCTTGTCATCCGGTCTCTATGGAAAGTCTGCAGAAATTATCATTCCAAGGGATATTAAACTTAGGAGTTGGGGAAAGTTGTCATGAAACCCTTGTATACAGCCCTCCTTGTAGGGTGTTACACAGCACATGTAAGGATTGTTTATTCTGTCATTAAGGTACAGACGACAGACATAGACAGAAAACGATCACATACTCCTACATATAATGAAAGATAACCCAGCTGTCTGCCTCGGGCAAGTAACGTACAATTATTTGAAGATATGTCAGTCAGACATCACAGAGATGCTAGGAAAGAAAAAAGCCGCCAGAGAGCCTCATGGAGTAGTATGTAGAGACAATATATATATTGGGAAGGAAGAACACTCGGTGAGATCTTGTTCACCAATATTGGTTGTGTCCTGGACACAACAACCAGCCGTGCATGTAATACAGTGGGGTGCAGCCACCTTCGTTGGGTCATCATTTCCCCCCAGGAATAGCAGTACCATCTTCTCTACTTGACTGTAGACAACATTCAGATGTACTAGTGAATCTAAATGTATTGGTATCAATGTATTTGCAATTATTACATTTACACACACCAATACGTCTTGATTTTATCTTCTGTCACTAAGAGAGAAGGGTAGTGCAAGTCCTGCATTTTTCTGCCTATTTTCCATGTTAGACATAACATTGATGGCCTGAAGTGAGAACACTTGTAGGTTTCCATAACATTGAGTTCAGTTCAGCTGCAGGAGACCAGGGCCTCATGAGCTAACAGACCTCTGACTGACATAATCCTTATGATATGTCTGATTGACATGTCATAACAGAAGATTTGGGAAACACTCCTTTCCATTATCTAGGGTGGATGTGGGAAATTGCATCTGAAATAGACTGCAAAATCATCATTACTTAGAATCCAGAAACTGGGCATCTTTTTCGCTCTTGTCATCCATTTTCCTGGCGATGCGCTTTATATGGGGGATATGTCCTGTCAATTAATGTAAATGGCCTCTGAAGAGTAAAGGAAAGCAGATCTTCCATGAATCTGTTCAGGTCACATAATGACACCGCACAGCATTTTTTTTTATTATACTGGATGCTGCGTCAGGTCTCTACAGTTACTGTCACATTAGCTCTACGTTCTACACATCTCTGATTCATTTATTGTAAAGTCTCCGAAAATATACTGTTTGGTTATCTGTGAGTGCTGCTCTTGGTGTTCTAGCTGCTATGAACAGTGGGGTGTTGTGCAGTTAGAGACCTATGTACACAATGAAGACGATGCAGCATTAAACAGCTGGTTAACAGGGGTACTGAGAGTCAGAGCAAAATATAAAGATAAATGCCTGCCCCGTGTCTACAGTATATGTGACATCTACAGTTGCTTAGTGTTTCAGTAGAAGCACTTCAAGAAACTTTCTTAGGGCTCATGCACACAGCCGTTGCCCAGCACACGGCCGGTCCGCAATACAAGGGACACTGCCCGTGTGCACCCCGCATCATGGATGTGGACCCATTCACTTGAATGGGTCCTCAAATCCGGAGATGTGGAGCAGAAGCACGGATCTGAACCCCATGGAAGCACTACGGAGTGCTTCCTTGGTGTTTCTGCCCGTGCCTCCGCACCGCAAAAAAGTAGTGCATGCACTATTTTTTTGTGGTTCGGACTGTCGCATGCGAATCGCGGACCCCATTCAAGTGATTTGCGGTCCACAGCACGGGCCCGGCCAGCACACGGCCGTGGGCATGAGCCCTTACCCTGAAAATTAATATACACCATATAGGTAGGGTGCATGGTGCTGGGCCTTAAACTTGCAGCATTGTAATTGCACAGGTTTAAAGCTCTTGCAACCTAGCAGGAACAGGTCCGGTTTCTAACTTCTTTTGCCTTCTGTTTTCCAGTATACACAGTGCTTAGTGAGCTGCTCTTATGGATATAGCAGTTACAGTAGAAAAGTGCAAAATGAAAAAAACTACTGCCTTTTCGGCCCCTTTCACATGAAACTATAGATTTTTTTACATCAAAACTGCTAAGATAAATTATGTCCACTCTATATTGATGGTCTACCATTAGTATAGGCCATCAATATTTGATTGGTGAGGGTCTGACACCTTGCACCTCTCTTCAGGAGTAGGTGTGGAGCCGGAAGTAGACACCAGAACTTCACAAGGGCAGCGGCGCTGTGGTAGCCAGCTCCATCCACTACACAATGGAAGGAGCTGGTGCCAGAGCTACTCCTGGAAAGCTGATCAGTGCAGGTGCACTACCGATCTGATATTGATGCCCTATCAAGAGGATAGCTCATTTTCAGTGGTTAAATAGGTTTATAAGAACACGGTAAGTTCTAAAAAAGTACAGCTGCTAACACTACTAACCAGAGTTATATGAGAGGGCCGAAATCTGAAAGTTATTAAAGAAGGGAATCGTGATCATAAAAAGATATTTGTCTGTAGAAAAGTCCTCAAGAGCAGATTTGAAGATGTTGAGCACTTTTCTACTTACATTGAAAAATCAATCCTGATAATTGAGGAAATGAAAGAAGAAACAGTCAAGATATTAAATATGTGTTTGTGAATCGGCATTCATGGCTCGCTCCTCCTGGCACACATGTACAGTTCATCGCTGCGTACTTCGTACTAACCTCTACAGTCCTGCCACATTCAGTAACTGCGCTGCACAAATTCACCTCATCCAATTTAGCCTCCCAGATGCTGGTGTCTTAGAGGTCATAGACTAACAGGTTTAGCTGAGACACAAGCCGGCAGAGATGACAGCGATCCTGACAGCTGGGATTCCCACATCACTTTACAGTGCATAACTACTAACACTCCCATACAATGGCCCTGTTTCCTGCGGGACGCTTGCTAATCTTATCTGCAGGCACCTTCTTACATGATATGGGCCTGATTCACCGACAGTACGGCATGAAAGCTGCTAACAGAAATGAGGGAGGATAATTGGAATATAAAAAACTTCACAATATTTCCATGAGGATGACTCTACAAGCATACAATTGCAGTCAAGTGTCTCCTGGATTTATAGTGAGGACCTAATGTATTCTATTCTATCCATCATTTCTCTGACAGGTGACTAAACCAGAAGAGAATGGTCACATACAGATAACTGATTTCTAAGGCAATCAATGTATGCCTTTCCAAAATGGAGGAAATTAGGTCATGTCATCTATCTTGCCCAAGGGAGGTACTGGCTCTTCTTAAAGGAGTTTTCCTGGATTTCCATATTGCTGGCCTATCCTCAGGATAAATCATCAGTAGGAAGAGGTAGTGATGCTCTGTGAGCACTTAGACCTCTTCCTCGGCCAAGTGACATCACATTCATTGGTCACAAGACCTAGGCACAGCTCAGACCCATTCAAGTGAACGGGGCTGAGCTGCTATACCAAGTACAGCCACTATACAGTGTACAGCAATGTGCTTGGTAAACAACAACAGGGGTGTCACCATTACTCCTAGAGCAGGGATCAGCAACCTTTGGCACTCCAGCTGCCATGAGACTACAACTCCCAGCATGCAAACTTGCTTGGCTGTTCTTGTAACTCCCATAGAAGTGAAAGGAGAATTCTGGGAGTCTTCGTTCTGGAACAGCTGGAGGTTGCTGATACATGTCCTAGAGGTTCTGTTCTCTCTGGAACTGCAGTGCCCTCTCCACTTTGATTGACAGTGTTGCTCCTATGTTCATATGTGTCCACATTGCTGAGAAAAATGATGTTTTAATATATGCAAATGATCCTCTAGGAGCAATGGGGGCGTTGCCATTACACCTAAAGGGTTTGCTCTCTCTGCAACTGCTGCTCCCTTTCCACTTTGATTGACAGGGCCAGGCATTCGTAATCACATTTACATTGCCTGGCCCTGTCAATCAAAGTGGAGAGGGAGCAGAGCCTCTAGGTGTAACAGAAACGCCCCCGTTGCTCCTAGAGGCTCATTTGCATATATTAAAACACCATTTTTCTCAGCAATGCAGGCACATATGAACATGGGACCAACACAGATGTCTTCAGCTGCCAAGTGCACATGTAACAGGTCAGCCAGTTTCATAGGTACAAAACTGCTGACAGATGCCCTTTAACTAGTGATCTGCAGAAGTGATTCCTATAGTGAGTTCCATTAGTCTGTAAGGACCTGTCACCCCCCCCCCCCCCCCCAATAATGTAAATGTAGAGAGAGGAGTGTTCCCGATGCAATAATAGTTACATTTATGATCTAGGTTGGACATTTGTGTGTTTGTAGCCACTCTGCTAGAGCTGTCGACGTCTCGTGCTTCTGGCTACAGAGATACTAATGTCGAGCAGAGCCCAGATGCGTCCGCTGGTCATTCACAAACACCAACATAGAAAATAGAAAGAGGTAACCATTTTTATTGCTAAAAGGACTGGGACATGACCACATTTGTTACATGGTGAAGAACATGGTGACATACTTTTTAAAGGAATGCATTTAGGCCTGGCTAATATTTAGTCCAGTGTATAGCATATCAAATGTTATAGTGGGGAAACATACAATAAAAATGATAGGAATAGGGTATGCGGCTGCTTGGCACAGAGCCCAAATCCGGCAAAGCTGCTAAATGTGCCATGCTGGTCATTTATTTATTGTATTTTTATATACACAATTACTGTGTGCTCTCTTACTGGGAAGTCTTGTCAGTAAACAGGGATGAACACTCAGGAAAATATGGCAGCCTTCTCCGTGCAGTTGTGGAAAGGTTATCGGACTAAAAAGAACTGTTCTGAAATCTAAGAAAAGGTCAATGCCTGCGGTTCAATGACCTCCACAGATATTAAAATATGGTTTTCAGAATCAGAACATTAAATGTTACTGAAAAGTTGTATTGTTAGTTGTCGTGTTTAATCTGCCGGTAATTGCATTATAGAGTTTGTTTTAACACAAGCTGGTACTGCTCAGGGGACCCCTGATTATCCAACTACCTAAGTAACTGGATTACTGTCACATGTCATCATGTTAACTGGAATAACTAATGTGTTCTTAAGTAGATGATAACAGGCTTATCCCTTCTGGGAAGAGCTGTGTAATATGGTTATAGGCAGAGTATTCCTGGAAATGCCTCCTTGGGGACCATGGCGGCCCCTTTCACTGCTCTGCAGATTTTTAAACCTACACCATCTTGGGATTGCTGCTTCCATAAACGTAGCTTCTTTCTGTTCCTTAAGAGGTGCGCAAGTTTTTTGAGTCTTAGGCTGTCCATGCACCAAAAACAGAAATCTTTAAGCTAGAATGTATGCTAGTTTTCTGGAGAAAATGATGATGAATGTAACCTCCTTACACCAAGTCCTGCCTGCTTTTTTGAAAAGTGCAGTGAGCAGCATGAAACCACAAAACACTGCAACTGAGAACTGACACACAGCTTTGATCCATTCCCCCCGTTGGTTCATGGCAGCCAAATAAATGTAAGTGAACATTTCCCAGTGTTATTAGCTCTAAAAGACCATCAAACCCAGCATGTATGTGACAGGAACCCATCAGATGTTAGGGGGACAGATGGAAAATGTGGTCAGGCTGTCCAAAGTGTATGTGAATATCACTCTACAGCGCTAAAGCGGAATATCTGGTCCTTGTGCTGCAGCGACACATCACTCTGCTATGACTAACCAAATGAATTTACGGTTCCTTTCTGTTTTTTGTGCACCCTGCAAGAAATCTGTATTTAGAAAATGTATAATTTACAATTATTGAGGGAGAGAACTTTATATATTAGCTCAGAGGAGTGGATCTCCCAGACTCAGAAGATCCAGCAAGTGGTCTTAATTCCCACTTTAAACAGTCCATAAGCATTTAAAAGACCTTGTATCATTTCCCTATCTGCACTAGAGAAGATGGGACCATTCCTCAGAGTCTGTCCAACTTGCAGGGCAGCACATCCTTAAAGGGGTTGTCCTACGAAAAATATTCTACAGTTTTCAAACTAGTATCTGGATCTGTAATTGGCTCCTGAGTGGTGATAGGGAGAGAGCTGCAGCAGAAGAGACAACCCCCTCTAAGAAAGGACAGTCCTCCTGACCTGCCAGCTTGATATACATCTAGCAGAATAATGAATGGGGAGATCTCTGGATCCATGTGAGGTACAGGGCTGCTTCTAGCTTTGTTAGAAATAGACTGTCATGTAATATATGAGGTTTGATTTTAATTTTTTGCATCAGTCATGGGATACCCCCTTTTACTTTAATGCTACGAATAAGCATAGATTACTAGAATTCCTAATACAAATGTATGGAAAAATACACCGGTAAGGAAATGGAAAGTGACTTAATGTTATTTTGATAGTAATCATTGCCCATTTATATACATGTAAAGCTGGATATACATATAACAAGAGAACACTGGAGATGAGCTGCAGAAACCAGACGTCACTGTACCATATCTAAACCAGCATCTGGAATCAGTGAGAGCGGCTTTAAATCATCTGAATCTATTACTATTAAATGAGGAGCTATAAATGATTATTCTCACACAGTTGGCAAAGCTTTATAGGTGTCATTAATGTCCTATGCATGTTTTATATTTCTTACCGGCCCAATAAGCACTAAGTATGGAAATCATTATTACTCATTACATTACCATTACCCACAGCGTATTTACACGGTCCAGTTTTGTCGCTGTCTGCGCAGAACATGTTAATGTGACCTAAGATTCTACATTTTAAAGAGCATTTGTAACTTACTATGATAACCCCTTTAAGACACCCACAAAATGTGTTCTAGATATTACTAACATAGTTTATAAGGCCGAAAAAAGACATCTGTCCATCCAGTTCGGCCTGTTATCCTGCAAGTTGATCCAGAGGAAGGCAAAAAAAACTGTGAGGTAGAAGCCAATTTTCCTCACTTTAGGGGAAAAAAATTCCTTCCCGACTCCAATCAGGCAATCAGAATAACTCCCTGGATCAACGACCCCTCTCTAGTAACTATAACCTGTAATATTATTACTCTCCAGAAATACATCCAGGCCTCTCTTGAATTCCTTTATTGTACTCACCGTCACCACCTCCTCAGGCAGAGAGTTCCATAGTCTCACTGCTCTTACCGTAAAGAATCCTCTTCTATGTTTGTGTACAAACCTTCTTTTCTCCAGACGCAGAGGATGTCCCCTCGTCACAGTCACGGGGATAAATAGATGATGGGATAGATCTCTGTACTGCCCCCTGATATATTTATACATAGTTATTAGATCTCCCCTTAGTCGTCTTTTTTCTAAAGTGAATAACCCTAATGTTGATAATCTTTCAGGGCACTGTAGTCCACCCATTCCAGTTATTACTTTAGTTGCCCTCCTCTGAACCCTCTCCAATTCTGCTATGTCTGCCTTGTTCACAGGAGCCCAGAACTGTACACAGTACTCCATGTGTGGTCTGACTAGTGATTTTTAAAGTGGTAGGACTATGTTCTCATGACGGGCATCTATGCCCCTTTTGATGCAACCCATTATCTTATTGGCCTTGGCAGCAGCTGCCTGACACTGGTTTTTACAGCTTAGTTTGTTGTTCATTAAAATTCCTAGATCCTTTTCCATGTCAGTGTTACCCAGTGTTTTACCATTTAGTATGTACGGGTGACTTGCATTATTCCTTCCCATGTGCATAACCTTACATTTGTCAGTGTTAAACCTCATCTGCCACTTCTCTGCCCAAGCCTCCAATCTATCCAGATCCCTCTGTAGTAGTATACTGTCCTCTTCCGTGTCAATTACTTTACACAGTTTAGTGTCATCTGCAAAAATTGATATTTTACTATGCAAGCCTCTACAAGATCATTAATAAATATATTCAAGAGAATAGGGCCCAATACTGACCCCTGAGGTACCCCACTAGTGACAGTGACCCAATCTGAGTGTGTACCGTTAATAACCACCCTCTGTTTTCTATCACTCAGCCAGTTACTTACCCACATACAGACGTTTTCTCCCAGTCCAAGCATTCTCATTTTATATACTAACCTTTTATGCGGTACAGTGTCAAATGCTTTATCCAATGTCTAAAACATTCCCCCATTGCCAGCGCCCCTCACATAGATTATACTAACCCTGCTATGAGGGGCCCGGGCATTAGGGGGGAATGTGTTAGACTTTGGATAACCCCTTTAAGACTCCCAGCTTACCTACATTCCTCTCTAGTGCACCCCCTGTCTAATTTCAAAGCCTTGTAATAATGTTAGGGGGGGGGGGGGGGGTGCTGTCCAGGGGTCTTGAGCTTGATAGAGCCACTCTTCTATGGACAAATACAACAGTTTATGAATGATATTTAAAAGGTATATAAAAAAATTCAAATAAATTTTCAGTTGATATACTACATAGGACTAGGGGCCATTTGCTGGCATTTATTTCAGCTGCTACATATGTACAGTATAGTTCAAGTAAACATCCCCTGTATTACCAGACGTATAGTCCTGATTACTTCTACACACAATTGAAAATGGAGAAATAAATTGCAACCTTTTATAACCCACAATCGTGTACAGTGTCATGCATTTTTCATGACTGTATCTCATTTGTGACAAACACATGCTTGAACGCGGGATAATCAAGGAAAATCTCCCACGCAATCCATCTCTACATTTGCACCCTTAATAAATGCCTTTTTCTGGTGGATCCTTTGTATGCACATGCAGATTTTCTGTGGTGAGGATTATCTTGCCATCTTTTTGGTAGTGCCTGCTCTAGACACCTGATCTACTTTATGCCAAAACTCAACTTCTATCTGCCGATTCCCTCTGGAGCTAAACTTGGTGTCACTAACCTCCTGTGCCACAATGTAAGCACTTCATTGCTGTCTATATGCACAGGTTAGGCTCGGTTCTCATCACGTTTTTGTCATATGTTTAATGTACACACAAAAAGTATATGTTAATGGATGCCTCAGACAGATGCCATACTGTGGCATCCATCATCATGGTAAGGACCACCCTGCAATCCCGCAGAGGTGGCCGCTCTTGCACACTATAGGAAAAAGTGCCGGCCTCTCTGGTGGCCAGGGCCACAGGAGCGCACATAGATCGGTGCTTTTTCCTATAGTGTCAAGCAGGGCCACCGCTGCTGGATTACAGGGTGGTTATAACCATGGAAACGAGCATTGTATACTGTGAAAGAAGTAATATGGAGAATTACAATACATTAGTAACTGCCTGGTATTAATTTCTCTACATTATACATGCAATTTGCTGAAGTGAGACAACTCCTTTAATATAATAATTGCGCCACTAGAGGGAGCTTACTGCTTAACCCCTTCATGACTACCACTGTACATGTACGACGGAAGTACGGAATTTAAAAATGGCGGCAGCATAAGAACAGAGTGGGCGCCATAGCCACCAGTTTTCTACTGTTTTAAATAGCATACATCCAAAGTTAATGGGTGTGATTAGCAATAACGCCGACTGCAGACACTAAACACCTCAGATGCTGTGGTCATGACCACGACATCTGAGGAGGCTTTCCTCGGAAGAGTTCTCTGTAATAGTCCGGCTCTCTCTTAAGAATCCCAGGCTATTACAGCTGTGGTTCTTATACAGACCTGCGGGTGGCAGGGCTCCATAATAACATAGCAAATCTCCCATACACTGCAATGCTAATTCATTGCAGTGTAAGGGAGAAGTGATCTGAAGATGGCATATTCACGTTTCCTAAGGGGAGTTATAAAAAGGTCAAAAAAAATAAAAAAAGTTTTAAAAAATATGAAGAAAAAAAAATTCAAATTCAAATCACCCCCAATTCTGTATAATAAAAAATAAACAAAAATTGCCATGTCCCAGTGTGCCATTACTATTAAAATATAAATGTATTTATCCCGGTGAACGCTGTAATGAAAAAATCTAAATGTCCATATTGCCATTTTTTATCACCTCACTTAAAAAAAAAAAAAACATACATTAAAATGGTATTAATAAAAAGTATGGATTGCTCCACAAAAAATTAGTCCTCACACAGTTCAATAGATGTAAATATAAAAAAGTTATGGGGTCAGAATATGGCTATGCAAACACTGTAATCATACTGGCCCTGAGAATGAAGGGAACAGATCAGTATGTAAATAGAAAAAATAAAAAAGTTACGGCTCTGGGTAGGCTAGGGGTACAAAACGCAAACACAAAAATGGCCCGGTCCTGAAAAGGGTTAGGGTACTTTCACACTTGCGTTGTTTGATTCCGGCAGGCAGTTCCGTTGCCTGAACTGCCTGCCTGATCAGACAAACTGTATGCAAACACATGTTATTTTTTCTGACTGATCGGGCATTTTTCAGACTGATCAGTCTGAAAAATGCCTGATTAGTCAGAAAAATGCATTCCAATACCGGATCCGTTTTTCCGGTATCATCAGGCAAAACGGATCCGGTATTATTTTTTTTTCTCATTTTTAAAGGTCTGCGCATGCGCAGACCGGAAGGACGGATCCGGCATTCCGGTATTTTGAATGCCGGATCCGGCACTAATACATTCCTATGGAAAAAAATGGCAGATCCGGCATTCAGGCAGTTTTTTTCGCCGGAGATAAAACCGTGACATGCTACGGTTTTCTCTTTTGCCTGATCAGTCAAAATGACTGAACTGAAGACATCCTGATGCATCCTGAACGGATTACTCTCCATTCAGAATGCATGGAGATATGCCTGATCAGTTATTTTCCGGTATAGAGCCCCTATGACGGAACTCTATGCCGGAAAAGAAAAACGCTAATGTGAAAGTAGACTTAATGTTATCTCTTTGGACTCAATAATTAAACAATATGCACTAAATGTCTAAGCTCCCCCTAGTGGTGGCGGTAGATACACAGAATTTTATCATTTAAATCTAAGCAGTTTTTTCAGAGCTCTATCAAAAAAACTATACAATTGCAATTATGATATATTAAGAGATTGATGTGCAAAGAATTTTGGACCCACTAGAGGCCTCTTGGACATGGCTGCTGCCTGAGCATGTCCGCAATATATGGGCACTGGCCGTGCATGCACTACTTTTTTTGCGGTACGGACCGTCAGGTGCGGATTGTGGACCCCATTCCAGTGAATGAGTCTGTGTCCGCAGACGGTGGCCACTCTTAGCCTTTGAATTGTAAATATCCATATCTTACAGTCTATACTCTTTTCTACATAGACCTGCCTGCTGCTTACTTATCGATTCCTCTATACATGCTATGGAAATCTATGTACATAATCATAATGCTTAGTAGAATTAGGCCCCTTGCAGATGGGCGTTCCTCCCGCAGCGAGTCCGCATCGCAGACCCCCGGCCTGACCTCCCAGCACTGACGGGATTCACATAGCATTATATTGATTTATGATGCTATGTAACCCTTACAGTTCTGGAATGTATTGGATAACTTTGGCATAATGCTGCCAGTGTTATCCAATACATTCCAGAACTGTAAGGGTTACATAACATCATAAATCAATATAATGCTATGTGACCCCCGGCAGCACCTGGAAGTCAGGCCGGGAGCTGCGTTGCGGACTCGCTGCGGGAGGAACGCTCGTTTGCAAGGGGCCTTAAGATTAGTAATTCATGGCAGTAACTAAGATAATGGGGGAGATTTATCCAAACTGGTGTAAAGGAAAACAGTCTTAATTACCCATAGCAACCAATCAGATTCCACCTTTCATTTTTCAGAGCTCCTTTGGAAAATGAACGGTGATTGGTTGCTATGGGCAACTAAGCCAGTATTCCTTTAAACCAGTTTTGATAAATCTACCCCAATATGTTTTATAGTTGAGCCTTTCATTTTCTTAAAGGGATATCCTGGTTATAAGAAGTTCAGCCCTATTTAACTACTGGGTCCCCATTATTCACGAGAATGGGGGCCATGAACCCCAAAATGAATAGAGTGGCTGGCAGAGCATGTACCGTGCTACTTCATTTATTCTCTATGGGACTGCCAGAAATAGCTGAGCACTGTTCCTGGCTAACTCTAGAAGTCCCCTAGAGAGTTAGGCTGCGTTCACACGGGCGAGTATTCCGCGCGGGTGCAATGCGGTAGGTGAACGTATTGCACCCGCACTGAATCCTGACCCATTCATTTCTATGGGGCTGTTCAGATGAGCGGTGATTTTCACGCGTCACTTGTGCGTTGCGTGAAAATCGCAGCATGCTCTATATTCTGCGTTTTTCACGCAACGCAGGCCCCATAGAAGTGAATGGGGTTGCGTGAAAATCGCAAGCATCCGCAAGCAAGTGCGGATGCTGTGCGATTTTCACGCATGGTTGCTAGGTGACAGTCTATTCACTGTATTATTTTCCCTTATAACATGGTTATAAGGGAAAATAATAGCATTCTGAAAACAGAATGCATAGTAAGTGATCAGTTGAGGGTTAAAAAAAATAAAAAAAATTAACTCACCTTCTCCGTTTGTTCGCGTAAGTCCCGGTCTCTTCTTTACTTCTCAAAAGATGAACTATGGGCTAAAGGACCTTTGGTGACGTAAGATCACATGCTCCAATCACATGGTCCATTGCACACGCACGATAAAAACTGAACATCGGAATGCAATCGCAATCAAAACTGACTGCAATTGCATTCCTACTCGCGCGGGTTTGCCGCAACACACCGGGACGCATCCGGAACTAATCCGGACACGCTCGTGTGAACCCAGCCTTAAAGAGGTTGTCTCACAAAAAATACTCTACAGTTTTCAAACCAGCACCTGGATCTGAGTACTTTTGTAATTGCATGTAATTAAATATTTACCATAGCCAGTGAGTTATTCAATAAAATGTATCTTTACAGCGCCACCTGCTGTTTTTTTTTCTTTCTCATTTCTTTGTTCTGCTCACTGAGATGGTCGCACATGCTCAGTTTCATCCTTCAACTGCCTCCTGAGCTGTGATAGGGAGAGCGTGGACACGCCCCCTGAGCTGCAGCAGAAAAGACACTCCCCTTGAGCTTTCAGCTTGATATAAATCTAGCAGAACAATGAATGGGGAGATCTCGGGATCCATGTGAGGTACAGGGCTGGTTCTAGCTTTATTAGAAAGAGAATGTTGTGTACTATATGATGTCTGATCTTCATTTTTTACATTAGTCATGGGATAACTCCTTTAATGGAGTGCCATGGAGCATGCTCAACCAGCCATTCCATAAATTTTTGGGTAAGGGAGCCCCTATTCTTGAGATCATTGGGAGCCCTAGCAGTCGGACCACTCACTGATCTAATTGTCCTGTGGAGAGGAGATAATGTTGTATTACTGGAATACCCCTTTAAATATGTAAACATGAAATAGTCTATAAATTTTTCCTCCATATACACTTTATTTTTACCAAAACCAGTACAGGTTCCCATCTACGTTCGGCTATGTCCATAACCATCTGATCTTGCCATTCTCAGTATTAATGACTGCATCCTAGTTATCACCTATAAGAATACCATGGAAGCACCTGTAGCTATGCAGAGCCAGTAAAGCAAGTATTTTCTTCTAGAAAAATGTAAGACAATAAGTGGCACATCCATTTGAATAGTAAAGGTTTGTACAGTGGTAGTCTGTAGAGGACCGGTGACCGGGCTTATGACTATATTTTGGATGGACCCTGTGGCTGCTGAAGGGGGGGGACGGGGGACTGGTAAATTAAACACTCTACCCCTGCTGGTTCTGGACTTACATGTGGAAATGGCATCTAATTATTATATATAAAACACTATTCTGATAAGAACACATAATAAAAATATCTGCCAACACATTTAGTTTCATCTGTGAGATTACACATTGTCATCAGCATCTTACCACCCTCTCTCTTGTTATAACCGGTGAGAAATTTGCATTACCCTCCCAAATATATTTCCTCCCATCGCTTTTCTGTTGTTTTCTACCTTCACATTTCAGCTCCCTTCCACATGTTGCAGATAGAGTTTCTCTAGCAGAAGAGAACTGCAAATTGCTTGTTAATATGAAGCCGGCAGCAAACAAAGACAAATCAGCGAGAAAAGAAAATGAATGCTAGAATGAGAGTAGTCCCAACACTCCCAGCCTCTTATGGTGACTTTTACAGTAAAAGATGGGGGGGCCAGGTTTCTGATGGAATATGTATTGGACAGCAGCGATGGACTGGCCATCGGGAGTACCGGGAGAATCCCGGTGGGCCGATCGAATTATGGGCCGGCCAGGGCCGCCATCAGGGGGGTAAAGCTCCAGTAACAGCAGGCAGTGTGGGGGCGGCGCTCACTCACTGACGTCACACGCCTGCTCCTCCCACTAGGCGGCGCAGGCGCGTGACGTCAGTGAGTGAGCGCTGCCGCCCGCACTTGTTACTGGAGGCTGGAGGCGGGAGCTGAATGTAAGGTAGTAAAGACTCTTTACTAAAGAGATGAGCGCTGTGCCCCCACGTGTAGTAGAATACCTACCGGCTACCTGGAGCCAGACTGTGCACAGAAAGGGCACTTTGTCACTGTGGACAAAGTATGGCACTTTCTGTGCACAGATTGGCTCTAGGTGGGTACAGTGTGGCACTGCAGTCACTAAGGGCACTATTTATCTGGGCATAGTAGGGCACTATCTGCCCACATAGTCAACATATGGCGCTCTGGGCACTGCCATATAATAGTGTGGGTACGGCGATATTTGGTTCTATGTGGGCACTGTATGATTGTGGGCAGATAGTGCCATACTATCCACAGATAAATGGCGCATTTAGTGCCTGTCGTGCCCACATAGAACCCATACTCGGAAAGCGCCATACTTGTGTAGACAGAGTATAATTATAGGCAAAGTATGGCACTTTCTGCCCACGTTTTAGCTCTAGGTAGGTATGATATGGCACTTTGTGGGCACTGTAGACACTAAATACACAACTTATCTGAGCATAGTATGCCCAGGTCTTCCCACGGTCATACAGTGCTCAGATAGCGCCATGTTATGCACAGATAAATGGTGTATTTCTTGCTTATGGTGCCATACAGTACCTACCTAAAGTGAAAACCTACAGTACTTTGGCCACAGTCATACAGTGCCGACATAGAGCCAAAGTATGGCACTTTCTATGCACCTAGGTAGGTACTATATGGGTACAAATGCTATATTTTTCTGTGAATAGGAGGGCACTATCGTGCTCTATGTGGGCACTGTATCACTATTAGGGCAGATAGTGCCATAGAGACAAAATGTCTCCCAGCACATTATACATGGCTCGTCATCATGGTTACGACCTCCCTGTAATCCAGCATTGGTGGTCGAAAAAAGCACCAAACTATGTGCACTCCCACAATCCCGGCTACTCCTATAGTGTGCAAGCATGACCACCGCTGCTGGATTACAGGGTGGTCAAAACCATGGAAACGAGCAGTGCATAATGTGATGGAAAAATGACTCCCGCCAGCAAAGGAAGCAATATGGACAATCACAATACATTAGTAAGTGCCTTGTATTAACTTTCTCTACAAGATAAATGCCACTTGCTGAAGAGACATAACCCCTTTTTTGAGTGTGTTTGGGAAAAATAAAGTGGGCCGGTCTGGCTGAAGTCCAGGGCCACTTTATTGTCCCAGTCCATCCCTGTTGGACAGGAGTTTTAGGCACACACAATGACATGAATGAATGTGCTACCAGGGGTTATAGTCTTAAAAGGGGGTAGCTCAGAATTAGAGAAATCGAGTCAGCTTTTTCCAGAAACGGTGCTACGGTTCTCCATGGGTTGTGCCTGATATTGCAGCTCATACCCATTAACTTGAATTGGGCCCATGGATAAAATTGGTGCTGTTTCTGGAAGAAAGTAGCTATGATTTTCTAATATGATATTGAAATGAAATTCAAATGAATTCATAACCAGACATTCTAAATGGCAAGTTCACTCTGGAAGCCATATAACCAAATATTAATTTATCTATGGGTATCCTACATGGCAGCATATCTCGGCCAGGGTTCACAGGAACCCTGGGGGCCCTTAAGCTCTAATCAGGGGTTGCCCAGAATTGCAACAACAAAGAAGGCAAACTGATTTCAGCATGCTTTGCAAAGCAGTAAACATATATCTGAGCCAAATTATAGCCCTGGACGGGAATTACAGAATGCTTCACCCACCTCACAGTGAGTGTCATCGAGGCCTGAATGGCATTAGCAGTACCCAAGGAGTGGAAACAATTTCCAGGAGTTCCCCTTTGGTAATAAGTTTGGGACTCACTGCTATACGAATTATGAGGCTGTAATGACGATACTGTGATGAAAACCACTACTAGTACACAGCACACAGCAATAAGGCACCTTCCAAGCGACCGGCAAAGTTTTAGTTGGAAGCAGAAAGCAATAAGACCTCACATGTTCAAAGCAAGGATGCTCCTTTCCAAGTCTGCCCATATACAATTTCATTAGCTTTATGGCTGGCAAAGGAAAAGGTCAAGTGCTGCCTTTTCCGTATAAATTTTAAGTAAAATATATGTGATCCTGAATCTTTTACCACCTCGCCCAACTGACATTACATTCATATAATCTCTATCTAGGGAATACATTATTCCTGCGCATTAAATTGAGATATTAGGTAACCATATTACATTTAACATGTGCAATCCCATGTAGTCTGCATTAGGGTGCATTCATATCACCGTTTAGCTTTCCGTTCTGATCTGTCAGAAGAAGAGAGACAGAAAAAAAAACTGGATCCTGTAAAAAAAAAACGGATTCTGTTGCATTAATTATGCATAGGATTGCATAGGATACGTTTTTTTACAGGATCCAGTAAAAAAACGGATCCTGTTGCATCAGTTGTCATCCGTTTGAGCCATTTCTGTCTGAGATTCGTTTATTTTTATAGAAACAAAAGTACTGCATGCAGTTTTTTTCCCATGTACAAAAGGCAATTTCTCAGACAGAAATGGCTCAAACGGATGACAACTGATGCAACAATGACGGATCAGAAGAACGGAAAGCTAAACGGTGATGTGAATGCACCCTACACCATACAACTAACATACAAATTGATATAGATCTGACCATTTCCCAGATAGAACATAAAATCATAACATTAAAAAAAATTCACTTCTGAAATATACCTGCTTCATAAAAAGTGTCTTTTTCAGATGAATGAGGGGGGGCTCCAATATAGACGAAGCTGTCATTCTCTGCCTAATTAACCAACCCATGATCCTGCGGTCAGGTAGTGGATTGTATGATACATTAGGATACTGAACACGTATATTACCATCACACGCTACAGATATCTGCTGAATGATCTGAGTTGTCAGTACAGGTTTTCACAGAGACTGAATAAAAAGTCTATTGTATAGAAAGTCTGTCGTAGGTAACATTTCTATTGTTCTCTGCTTCACAACTAGGTTCCTATCATTCAGTTCAATAAACTTTTTTTTTTTTGTAAATTAATGAAAGTTCACTATAAATCTGTGAAAACTCATTTACAATTAGAAAAAAAGATCTCCCATCTGAAGAATTATTTGCTTTCTTATGTTGCCATTTATTTCCACTAGTGATAAATTAATATGTAAAAAAAAAAACATAAAAGGAAAAAACTTGCAGAGGGAAAATTTTACGGAGTATAAGTGAGAGATGTAAAACAAATATTCATTGCACCATGTCTTCATTTTCACCCTGAATTGAACAAAACTAAAAGAAAGTATTGTCAGGTTATATGCAAATTGTATCCTTGTTCTAAAATGGTTTAAACTTCTGTATTAAAGTAACTGAGTTCTCCCACGACCCTTTCAATTTGAAGGATATGGACTACTGCATGTCTTGTCATTTTTATTCTTCTTTATACTCAGGTTTAGGGATATGGATATTTTTCCTTTCCTACAAATTATCCCATATAGTCTTGTGTCATAACTTAGGTTTACCTATATTTCTAATTCTTTCTCTTACACTGTTAGGAATCTTGTGGGCACCAGGAGAACCAGAGTTTTTACTATGGAAAGGAATCTTTTCAGTCCAAGAAATAATGGTTCATCATGTATAGGAGTAGTCTGTGTCAGGAATACCACCATCTCTGTATCCCCTGTGAGTGCCATAACCTATCGTGTGGGTACTTTTGTAAAGACTGGTACCATTGGATGGAAATATGGTATGGATCACATACTCCTCCTTGGCTCTGTGAGGGTTTATTGGTAACATTTGAAGCCCTGGTCCTCTAATCTCCAATATAGAGTTATCTTTCTTGGTGCCAGATTCAATATAATCGTCTTTCTTTCGGCTTCCCCGACTGCAGGCTCTTTCACGAGTAAGTAATTGCCCAGCTCGATGAACATACCAACAAATAGATGCTAAAATGAGAAAAAGGAAGACAAGTGTGACAGCCCCTCCAATAATGCCTGCTAAAGGTAAACCAGCAAGGGGATCAGCATTTTGTTCTCGATTAAGTGTAGTAGTAGGGCCATAGATATCCCCTGTCTCTGCTTTGGCACATACGGGTGACTCATCTGTAAGATAGGAGTTTCCTGTTTCCATTGAAACCATGCAGATAATGTAGGTAGATCTGGGCTCCAGGGCTGTTAATAAATACTCTGTCTTGTCTCCTTGCACCAAAGTTTCTGTTATAGAGCCAACAGCTGGGCTATGACCTAGCCTCAACCAGCTCAGGCGAAAAGAACTGGCTGGAACAGTGGACTTCCAAGTGATGCGAATACTGTCAGCTGTCAGTGGTTTGACACTAATCACCAAAGACTTTGTCCCTGCTCCGGTTTCCATAGGGTAATCCAGATTGGAATCTGGCAATCGAATACCTGGCCTTTTAGACTTGAGAGTAAACAGCGATCCTTGAGGAGGGGTAGTGATTGAAGGACTTGCAGGAGTTGCTCGTGCAGATGCTACATTGTTCTGGGGACCTCCCTCAAAACATTCATCCATCTCATGAGTTATGTCTTTGATGGCCATGCCTCTAACCTTCTCAGGACCCTGACACATTAGGCCCCGTACATTGACGATAGTGGCTCTAGCCTTTACCCAATCTCGAAGCCAAATAAGATTGCAACCACAAAACCAGGGATTATTCCTGAGGAGGAGTTGGCTCAGGTTCTCCAGGTCATCAAAAAGGCCACGAGGAAGTGCAGTAAGATTATTGTTGGACAAATCCAGTCTCTGTAGTTGCTTCATCTTGGACAGTGTATTATAGGGAATATGTGTGATGGCATTGTCCTGTAAATACAGCTTTTGTAGATGAGTAGCGGGTAGGTTTAAAGGTGGAGCAGCCAATGAATTTCTTACTAAGGACAGCTCAGTCAAATTTTGGAGGCGGCTAAATGTGTCATCTGCAATGCGCTGATTTGCCAGGAGATTGCCATCAAGCACTAACCTCCGCAGATTGTTGAGTCCCTTGAATGCATGAAGTGGTATGGTAGAAATGCGGTTATCATCTAATCTTAGCTCTTCCAGAGTGTGCGGCAAACCGTTGGGAATGCTACTGAGATGGTTGCGAGAAAGGAACAGCAAGCGAAGTTGACGACTATCTAGGAAGGCATCATCTTCAATGCTGACAGTTGACACAGAGTTGTCATCTAAGTGAAGCTTTTCTATAAGTGGTATTCGGGAAAGAGCATCCCGTGTCACACTGCGTATGTTGTTATCTTGGAGGTGAAGCTCTCTAAGTGAACGGGGAAGGTTGAGTGGGAACTCATCTAGGTCATTCTCATACAAATAGATAACTCTAACATTGGTTTTAGTTTTCAGCTCTGGTGGGACTCCAGCATTATTTATCTGATTGTTCTGGAGGTAGAGGGTGGTTGCATCATCTGGAATCTCAGCTGGGATAGATGTCAGACCTCGGTCATTACAGTAGATGAAACCATTGTCACAGCGACATACATATGGACAATTGGTGCTATCTATGACTTCTGTCAAAAATGCAATAAGTCCATAGCACAGGAATAGCCAATCACGTAAGTCCAAGGTAGCTGTAGTCATAGCAACTGTGGTGGCAGCTGCAGTTGTAGTGGCCACTGCTGAGGCAGCTGCCACAGTGGTAGTGGTGGTTGTGGTGACGGTCATGTTGTTGCTGAGTCTTCCAAATCACAACTCTGTAAGTTTCTAACGACTTTGGATATATTCCTGAAAAAAAATAAAATAAAGAAATCAGGTACAACATAAAGAAGAAAACCTCAGACACAATTGTGAATCTCAAATACTCAACATGCCATTTATTTTTATGCAACATAATAAAAAAAAAACACATTGGGCGAGATTTACTAAGCGTAATTAACCAGAATTCTGCCTTAAATTAAGACCCAAACTGGTGAACATGCCTTGCACAGCATTTATCATGTATTTCAGTCACTTTTTGAACCTCACTAAAGGGGGCGAAGCTTAAAAGGCAACAAAGTGTGCCAAATTGCACCACAATTTTGGCACAATAGATGGTGAAAAGTTAGATAAAAGTGTCTAAGGCTAGTTTTACACTACCACATAGTATCTGGCAGGCTGTGCATTCTGGCATTGCCGGAAGCTGAAATGTTACTGTCCGCTTGGACCAGTGGAGATCTGGCCACAGCCTTGCAAATATGGAAGAAAACCTGTTTAAACATGTCTCTGTGGGTGCTCATGTCTTAAAGTTTTGATGCTTCGAGTACTGCAACTGAAAGTGCCATGGAGGTTGCCACGTCATGTGTAGTGTACTGGGCTTTGTGCACTGAAGGCTTAACAATCTGTTTGCATGACAATTCTATAGGTCCACTGGTTGAATACAAAAGATGTCACTCAGAAATTGCCCCATGGCACTAGCGGCAAAAAGCATTCAAAATTCTCTTTGGTCATGCAAGAAGCATGATCACCCACAAAGTACATTTAAACAGATTTACCGCTCACCTATCTACCTCTGTCAGAAGTTCTGAAGTTGTGAAACTGCTGACAGACTCTCTTTAGCCTTTTGGTGACATCCTGCAAGTCATGGAGTGTCTGTGATTAGAGATAAGCTACCAGGGCTGCCATAGTAATCTGCCTGTTAAACCCTGCCTTCAGTGGGGCTTAATGGGAAGGCTGCACAATTCCCATAAACTGCAGTAGTAACTATTGCAGTCTATCCTATAACACATTGAATGATCTCATATTCAAGTCCCCTAAGGGCGCTAAAAAGTAAAAGACAACTATTTTAAAAAATATTAAAGTATAAAAAATTTAAACCACCACTTTCCTAAGATCCATATAAATATAAATAATAAAAAATAAACATAATTGGTTTTGCTACATACAAAAATATCTGAACTGCTAATATATAAGTATTTATCCTGAATACATAAGAGAAAAAAAATCACACATAAGAGAAAAGACACAATATTTTGGCCACCTGTCCTGCTAAAAAAATAAAAGTTAAATCAAAATGTTACATGTACTTTGAAATTGAACCAGAAAAAACTACAGCTCACCAAAGCAAAGCATCACACAGCTCAGTAGATGCAAATGGGTGTCAAAATATGGTGATTGAAAGAATAAAGGTAGCGTAGGTGTTAGCTTACATTAAACACTGTAAAACAAAAAACATTTTTTTCATTTTCACCCCACAAAACTTTTTCCCCAGTATTTCAGTACATGATATGGTAAATTAAAAAGTGCCAATTTGTCCTGCAAAAAAATAAAATCCTGCAGCTATGTGAGCAGAAAAGTACAACAGTTATGGCTCTTCGAAGATTGGGGAAAACCGAAATCTAAAAACTAAAAATAGTTTTTCTCCTCAAATAACAATTGCAGCATTGTGGCAGAATGTATCTTTCTTTCACACACTGATATAGAAAATGTAAACAGCCTTAACTGGCATTTAATATTTTAAAATGTTTTTTATTACACTTAAAGGGTATCAGGTTATTAACCCTCTAAATAGATAATGAGCTGTGGCTGATTTTCTAAAGTTTGGCAAGGGACCAGTGTATTGTGCAGAGAGTTATATTATGCAGATCTCAGAGGGCTCGAGAAGGGCTCAATCATTATCAGAATGTGATTTCCATCATAATGCCGGTGACGCAGGCTTTAATCTCCCAGCTGAGATGGCTTGGAGAAGCTATTATGTAAGTCAAAAGATGGACTTGCTTTTACAATCACGCGCTTAAAAATCACTCTCAGAACTTCCTCACACATTATAATCACTTCATCTTCTGCGTCTCTTCACTTATTAATTTGCTTTTATGTGGAGCAAAACGCAGTCACTGTGATTCACACGGGCAATTTAGAGTGCCTGCAGAGAAAACAGATGCAATATATGGATAACAGCCTACATCATAAGGGGAATCCTGCCTGCAGAGCTGACAATCTAATGAAAAGTAATGATCACTATATACAGGGTGGGCCATTTATATGGATACACCTTAATAAAATGGGAATGGTTGGTGATATTAACTTCCTGTTTGTGGCACATTAGTATATGTGAGGGGGGAAATTTTTCAAGAGAGGTGGTGACCATGGCGGCCATTTTGAAGTCGGCCATTTTGAATCCAACTTTTGTTTTTTCAATAGGAAGAGGCTCATGTGACACATCAAACTTATTGGGAACTTCACAAGAAAAACAATGGTGTGCTTGGTTTTAACGTAACTTTATTCTTTCATGAGTTATTTACAAGTTTCTGACCCCTTATAAAATGTGTTCAATGTGCTGCCCATTGTGTTGGATTGTCAATGCAACCCTCTTCTCCCACTCTTCATACACTGATAGCAACACTGCAGGAGAAATGCTATCACAGGCTTCCAGTATCCGTAGTTTCAGGTGCTGCACATCTCGTATCTTCGAAGCATAGACAATTGCCTTCAGATGACCCCAAAGATAAAAGTCTAAGGGGGTCAGATCGGGAGACCTTGGGGGCCATTCAACTGGCGACCAATCCACTTTCCAGGAAACTGTTCATGTAGGAATGCTCGGACCCGACACCCATAATGTGGTGGTGCACCATCTTGCTGGAAAAACTCAGGGAACGTGCCAGCTTCAGTGCATAAAGAGGGAAACACATCATCATGTAGCAATTTCGCATATCCAGTGGCCTTGAGGTTTCCATTGATGAAGAATTGCCCCACTATCTTTGTACCCCATATACCACATCATACCATCAATTTTTTTCTTCCAACAGTCTTGGAGGGATCTATCCAATGTGGGTTAGTGTCAGACCAATAGCGGTGGTTTTGTTTGTTAACTTCACCATTCACATAAAAGTTTGCCTCATCACTGAACAAAATCTTCTGCGTAAACTGAGGGTCCTGTTCCAATTTTTGTTTTGCCCATTCTGCAAATTCAGTGCGCCAATCTGGGTCATCCTCGTTGAGATGCTGCAGTAGCTGTTGTTTGTAAGGGTGCCATTTGTGAGTAGCTAATATCCGCCGAAGGGATGTTCGACTAATGCCACTCTCCAGTGACATGCGGCAAGTGCTACGCTGTGGGCTCTTGCTGAATGAAGCTAGGACAGCCACTGATGTTTCTTCATTAGAGACAGATTTCATGCGTCCACATTTTGGCAAATCCAACACTGAACCAGTTTCACGAAACTTAGCAAGCAGTTTGCTAACTGTAGCATGGGAGATGGGTGGTCTCGTAGGGTGTCTTGCATTGAAATCTGTTGCAATGACCCGGTTACTGCGTTCACCAGACATTAACACAATTTCTATCCGCTCCTCACGTGTTAACCTCGGCGACATGTCAATGGCTGTAAACAAAGAGAAACTTGTAAATAACTCATGAAAGAATAAAGTTACGTTAAAACCAAGCACACCATTGTTTTTCGTGTGAAATTCCCAATAAGTTTGATGTGTCACATGACCCTCTTCCTATTGAAAAAACAAAAGTTGGATTCAAAATGGCCGACTTCAAAATGGCCGCCATGGTCACCACCCATCTTGAAAAGTTTACCCCCTCACATATACTAATGTGCCACAAACAGGAAGTTAATATCACCAACCATTCCCATTTTATTAAGGTGTATCCATATAAATGGCCCACCCTGTAGATCACTATTGTGAGACCATTCAGAGAACATGTCATGGCATCGTGGCAATTGGGACATTTTTGCCGAAGTCAAAAGTTTTTGGGGTAGAGCTGTATTAACTTATTGTCGTACATTTTAGTAACAGTGGGGCATATTTACTAATCCTGTCTATATTTAGACAGCGTAAAGTTAGACCAGGTAGTCTCTTATGCTGTATGACAACATTTCAAGTGTCTTACGCTATATGATAACATTTCATACAGCTTTACCCCTCAGCTACTGAGTCAAAACTGCTGACTTCCTTTAAAAAATACAATTAAAAAGGATTTCCTACATGAAATATTTATCACCTACTCACAGGATAGCTATAAAAGGGTCATAAATGTTAGTTGGGGGGTTTAACCACAGGGTACTGTCCAAAGAAGTGTGCTACAACACTGGGGGAGATACTGAAAAAAGCAATGAGCCCTGGTATTCTAAGGAAACCTGCCATCCTAATTTGCTTGCTTTTGAGAAGGAGTAGTATATAAATGATAATTGTAAAATCAGCTAGTCCAGGTGTCAAACCACAAAGATAATATGGCAATATGGTGTCACAGATCACTCCTGCTAGGAGTTGCCCCCCCACCGTGCTGACCTCTGGAAGAGGATGCTACATGTGGGTGACCACAGATGATAAAAGGAAAGGACGGCAGTGTCGAGGGAATATACTGTTTAATAGGGTTTAAGGTAGCACTTGGAAGGCATTCTGACTAGCAATGGTCTATGGTTGTCCCTGGGAGGTTTTTGGCTTATACTAAGGGGTATTTTGCCTTTCACTGACACTGTGATGCATTTCAGGTTCACCAGCCAGAATGCCCCATGGTGGGAGATGGTTCATGATATTCAGTGATTGATATGTAGATCACATACTCTTCAGAAAGAGGTTCTGCAGCAGTTTTAGTTCAAATTGTAAAATGAATGCCCTCATATTATAAAATATGTATTATGAATGTCAGACATCATTTAGGAGACTCATAAGGACTAAAGAAATCATCTTGTACCTGTGTAAACAAGGGGTGTTGAGGGACAGACAGCACCGACAGCGGGGGATTTTACTGGCTTTTTCTTAGACTGATATTTTGTTATTTTGCCCTATAGCGCAATATACTGTATACAGTATTTATGTGTATTCTTACTCTCCCTTCTGCTGGAATCTACTCCTTATCCATTAGTCAAGACTGGATGACCAGACAATTGTATCCTCTGTGACAGGAATCAGCTGTTCTGAAACTACAACTCCAAGAATCCTTCTTTCACTTCTTTGGGAGTTACAAACCCAGCTGAGCAAGTGTGCCTGTTGGGAGTTGTAGTTTCACAGCAGCAGCTGAAGTACAAAAGGTTACTGAAGCCTGCTCTATGACTAGAGGAAAGAAGGTTTCTACACAAACATAGAAGAGGATTCTTTACTGTAAGAGCAGTCAGACTATGGAACTCTCTGCCTGAGGAGGTGGTGATGAAAAGAGGGGCCTGGATGTTTTTCTGGGGTGTAATAATATATAATGTTATACTACTAGAATTCTGGAGAAAGGTGGTATTCTTATTGCCTGATTTGAGTTTGGAAGGATTTTTTTCCCCTAAAATTAGGAAGGTTGGCTTTGACCTTGAGTGTTTTTTTAAATATTGTTTTTGCCTTCCTCTGGATCAGATGTACTGGATATGATGTACAAGATAAACTATGTTACATGTTTACATGTACTTGTCACAGTACATACACAGATTAAGGTGGAGAAGAAGATCGGAGTGCCTGTGGCCACAGTGTCCCATCACAGGTCAAGCAGGCTTCTGCCATATTCAATAGATACATAGGTAAAGAGATCGTACAGGGAGCCAACAGCCCAGTATATTAACAAGTATGTTTAAAGTATATATGTCTTTGTGATTCTCCAAGCAGCTAAATCTGTCAAAATTTTGAACAAAGTGGACAACCCATTTCAATGGTTATCATAGGCATGCCTGGATACCTGAAAGGAAGCTTTATGTTATACCATCAAATACAATGGTTCGCTTTTCAGGTGCTCAAATAAGAAAAGAATAGAACTAGAATCTTAGTGAACAGTAAGGTATTCTACTTGAAATACAGAAGAGTCAAATGAAAAAAACTGGAAAGACATATAGCCCCATAGTGGCATCTCTAATGGGGCCAGATCTGTCTACCTGTTTAAAGTATTCAAAGAGCAAATAGCTGATAGAAATAAGTAAATTTTCTCCAGTATGATGGTTTATTCATTCCCCAGAGTCAAATCCGCAAATGTTCCTTTCACTCTCTCCCCTCTGTATCCTGGGATTACAGTGAAAGACTCGGAAACCATCTCACAGTGTCAATACTCTGCTCTCCAAGCTCATTCTTTAATCTCTGTACTGCAATAAGAGCTGGCAGCAAGTTGTCCCTGACGGGTCAGACCCGGAGGCCTGCTTACCCCATCACTACTGACGACAGCCTGTTTTTATGGTCCCGTGGGGTGTATTAACCTCTCACCTCCACGGCTAGCTAAATAACTATTTTCTGTTACTGAAACTATCATCTCTTCTACTTTTTTAATATTGTATGAGCTGGGGGGAGGGGGTTACACCATTATTCATTTACAGCAAGAGCTCTATCAGCTTCACACTTCACAGTCCTCAGTGTGGGTGTATTACATGTAGTGTGTTTTGTCATCTGTTCAGGGATATATAGTGTATAATAGACAAATGTAAAAGGAACCGGTCATACACGGCCGGTATCTCTATTTTCATTGTTCTTTACAGATTTATCTCTATTATTTTATGAGTCTTTAATTTTACTAATTGGAAAAATTATCTGTCTATCTAATATTTGTCGATCTATCTATCTATCATCTGTCTGTCCATCTATGTATTGAATATCTGTCTACCTATCTATCTATCTATCTATCTGTCTCTTATCATCTATCTCATATATATTGGTCTATCTATTTTGCTGTCTGGCAATAGCCTGCTTACCAGGGGAGGTGACCGCAGCTATTACATGCAGCGATCTCCTCCACAGCATGGGGAAGAGCGATCGTTATGCCAGCGCTCGTCCCCATGCTGTCTAGTTATCTAGTTAGCAAATCGTGATGTTTCAGCATGCTCAAGGATCATGATTGCCCGATGAACAAGCATTTACTCGTTTATGGGGTAATCGGCAGCAGTAGTACACTGCCAGATGATCGCTAACGAGTGTTACTACGATCATCTGGCAGATAATTTGCCAGTGTAATACAGGCTTTACAGTCTATGTGTCTTATCCTCTATTTCACATATAGTGGTCTATCTATCGCATTTCTGTCTGCATATCTATCTCATATCTTCTGTCTATCTAATATTGATTGGTCTACCTGTGTATTTTATTCTCTAACTCATATATGTTGGCTTGTCTTTGTATCTATCTATCTATCTATCTATCTATCTATCTAATATCTGTCTATCTCATATCTGTCTGTCTAGCTAATATCTATCTAGTAACATAGTACATAAGGCTGAAAAAAGACATTTGTCCATCCAGTTCGGCCTGTTATCCTGCAAGTTGATCCAGAGAAAGGCAAAAAAAAAAAAAAAACCCTGTGAGGTAGAAGCCAATTTTTCCCACTTTAGGGGAATAAAAAATTCCTTCCCGACTCCAATCAGGCAATCAGAATAACTCCCTGGATCAACGACCCCTCTTTAGTAGCTATAGCCTGTAATATTATTACACTCCAGAAATACATCCAGGCCCCTCTTGAATTCCTTTATTGTACTCACCATCACCACCTCCTCAGGCAGAGAGTTCCATAGTCTCACTGCTCTTACCGTAAAGAATCCTCTTCTATGTTTGTGTACAAACCTTCTTTCCTCCAGACGCAGAGGATGTCCCCTCGTCACAGTCCTGGGGATAAATAGATGATGGGAGAGATCTCTGTACTGACCCCTGATATATTTATACATAGTAATTAGATCTCCCCTTAGTCGTCTTTTTTCTAAAGTGAATAACCCTAATTTTGATAATCTTTCAGGGTACTGTAGTCCACCCATTCCAGTTATTACTTTAGTTGGACCCCTCCAGCTCTGCTATGTGTGCCTTGTTCACAGGAGCCCTGTCTGCCTATCTCATATCTATGTATCTTTCTATCTATATCTATCTAATGTCTATTGATCTGCTTATTTCATATGTGTGTGTCTATCAATCTGTCTGTCTTTTTCATATCTATCTATTTATCTAATATCGATTGGTCTGTCTGTGCATCTCATATCTAGACAGTATATATCTTTCTATCTCATATCTATCTATCTAATATCTGTATATCTAATATCTATCAGTCGATCTTTCTGCCTATTTTATATCTATCATTTATTTGAAAGTGCCAGTGATTTCAGAGTGCTCTACATATGAAGAGGGGTACAGTATGTATGCCAAAAACATGTACAATAAGCATGGACTAACTTAATAACTGGTACAGAATGAGAGAACCTTGACCCTAAAGGCTTACAATCTACAAGGGAAGGGGAAAGGAGACAGTAGGTGAAGGTAGAGGCTGCACATATGGCGGTGTGTTGGCAGCATGCTAATTGCAGGTGGTAGGCTTTCAGGTGGTTTTTCAGGTTGCTTTTGAATGTTTGGATGTTGGGGGAGAGTCTAGTGTGTTAGGGTATTGAGTTCCATAGTATGAGAGATGCATGTGAGAAATCTTGTAGACCGCTGTGTGAGGAGCAGACAAGAGGTAGGAGGTTGTTACGGCAGTGGGTGTGAAACCGCTGTGTCAACCAACAGATTTGACTTTGAGCTAATCCTAAGCGCATTATCATAGAAGTCTCCTGGTATTCACCCTTTAAGCCCCTATACAAGGATTTGGACTATTCTGCAGGGGGAACTACCAAGCTGCTACCTCCTGAAGTAGTCTGTGTGGTTGACAGCTGATCCATGGGGATCAGAGACACAGGCAAAACCATAGTCTGTGACAGGCTAAGGTCAGGGCAGGCAGAGTATGAGCAATCCGATAAACAGCCCTAGGTCAGGGCAGGCAGGGAAGAGTAAATAAAAAGCTCAAGCACAGGTCAGGTCATGCAGCAGAGGGTCAGAATTCTGGAATCCAGTAGATGTCGGTACACGGGTAGACAAACAGATAGAGCAGACTTTTGCCGGGAACTTGCAAGCTATGTAAATTATTACTCAGGCACCCTCCCAGCAGACAGGTGAGTGAAGAAGCACCTGTGCCCACCTGGAGGAGTGGGACAGTGGTGGCCATGAGATTTCATATGGAGAATAGGCCAGAAATTTAAGGAGGGGACAAGTTGTGAACAGCATTGTATATAACTGTAAGGCCCCTTGCAGACGAGCGTGTCCGGATTAGGTCTGGATGCGTCCCGGTGCATTGCGGCAAACCTGCGCGAGTAGGAACGCAATTGCAGTCAGTTTTGACTGCGATTGTGTTCCGATATTCAGTTTTTATCGCGTGGGTGCAATGTTTTTTTCACGCGCGTGATAAAAAACCGACTGTGGTACCCAGACCCGAACTTCTTTACAGAAGTTCAGGTTTGGGTTAGTTGTAGTGTAGATTGTATTGTTTCCCCTTATAACATAGTTATAAGGGAAAATAATTGCATTCTGAATACAGAATGCATAGTACAATAGGACTGGAGGGGTTAAAAAAATAAATAAATAAATTTAACTCACCTTAATCCACTTTTTCGAATTTGGCGTAAACAGAATGAGAACATGTATCCATCCTCTGATGGCTACTTCCAGCAGGATAATGCACCATGTCACAAAGCTCGAATCATTTCAAATTGGTTTCTTGAACATGACAATGAGTTCACTGTACTAAAATGGCCCCCACAGTCACCAGATCTCAACCCAATAGAGCATCTTTGGGATGTGGTGGAACGGGAGCTTCGTGCCCTGGATGTGCATCCCTCAAATCTCCATCAACTGCAAGATGCTATCCTATCAATATGGGCCAACATTTCTAAAGAATGCTATCAGCACCTTGTTCAATCAATGTCACGTAGAATTAAGGCAGTTCTGAAGGCAAAAGGGGGTCCAACACAGTATTAGTATGGTGTTCCTAATAATTCTTTAGGTGAGTGTATATATATATATATATATAATTTTTTTTTTTATGGGCTATCTATATTTATCTATGCAAATGAGCCTCTAGGAGCAACGGGGTTGTTGCCATTACACCTCAAGACTCCACTTTCTCTGCAACTGCTGTGACCCCTGCACTTTGATTGGCCAGGCATGATCATGTATACACTGCCTGGCCCTGTCAATTAAAGTGTAGAGGGTGCGGCAGTTGGAGAGAGAGCTGAGCGTCTAGGTGTAACATTTGCATTTGCCTACATTAAAAGATAATTTTTCTCAGCAACGTGGGCACAGATAAACATAAGACCAACACAGATGCTTTGCAACAGGCCAGCCAGTTTCAAAGGTACAAATCTCCTGACAGATGTCCTTTAACAAAATGTAACTAGTTGGGGGGATTTATATAAATTGGGGTAACAGAAACGGCCATAGCAACCAATCAGATTCCACCTTTCATTCTTCAGAGCCCCTTTTGATAAATCTCCTCTGTTGAATATACTGTATGTGGGGACTTGCTCTGGTAACAACAAGTTCTTTGGATCAAACAGTTCAGTGTTTTATTTACACTTTAGGCAAGTGACAAAACAAGCAGTCACATTCAAACAAAAAGTTACCTTGCGGTGTTGGTGGTAATTCACCCGGGTAATTATGCCTCAAAGAGTCCTTGCTGATAGCAGCACCAACCAGTTTTTACGCCAAACAGGTAGCAAACCTTCATCCAGACACAAGGCTCCCAGATCCCAACACAGAGACCTGGCTTCTGAGCCCAGCTGCCTATTTAAGGACAGCCAGGTGCTGCCAAAACCCAGACCGGCATTTAAAATCCGGTTCAGTATTTGACCTCAACCTGGCTGTAAATCCGCCCAGCAGAACATCCTGGGAGGAAAATACCTTTCCCAGACCAAACTTCTTACTGTGTCATATACCCCCCCCCTCTTTGTTCAACCCTGAGGGGGTGAACACACACCAGACAGTGTACCCGGGACAGGGCATCCGCGTTTCCCTGTAACCGGCCTGCCCTGTGCTCCACTGAAAACTTAAAGTTTTGTAGGGAGAGAAACCATCGGGTGACTCGGGCGATTCTGTCCTTGGCCTGGCTCATCCACTTAAGAGGGGAGTGGTCAGTCACCAGGCGGTATTTTCTCCCCAATAAATAATAGCGGAGAGATTCTAGTGCCCACTTGATAGCTAGGCACTCTCTCTCCACTATACTATACCGAGTCTCGGCTGGGGTGAGCTTACGGCTGAGGAAGACAACGGGATGCTCCTCCCCGTTGACTTCCTGAGACAGTACAGCACCGAGGCCATTCACTAATGAAGTCGGGTGTCACCAAAACCAGTGACCCGCACAGGGCCGACTTCAAAGTGGAAAAAACCTCTTCCGCCGGCTCAACCCAGCGAACCATCACTGACTTGTATCCATTCAAGAGTCCTGTCAAGGGCACGGCTAGAGTAGCAAAGTGGGGAACAAGCCCACCATTCCCAGGAATGACTTTATTTGCCGAGTGGTGACAGGTCGGGGCCAATTCCGTATCAACCTCTATTTTGTTCACTTGGGGTTTGATGACTCCGCGCCCAATGACATACCCCAGGTATTTAGTCTCTTCTAACCCTATCGCACATTTTCTGGGGTTAGCGGTTAGGCCAGCTTTCCAAAGGGAGTCCACTACAGCCAGCACTTTGGGTAGGTAACTTTCCCAGTCGGTACTGTAGATGACAATATCATCCAGGTAAGCCAAAGCATACCTACAATGTGGACGAAGCACAATGTCCATTAGTCGCTGAAAAGTGGCGGGTGCGCCATGCAGACCAAAGGGTAAGACCTTATATTGATACAGCCCCTCAGGCGTGATGAAGGCAGTTTTCTCTTTGGCAGCCTCCATTAAGGGCACCTGCCAGTTCCCTTAGGTGAGGTCCAAAAACAGAAAAATACCGGGCTTGTCCTAACCTCTCGATGGGCTCATCCACCCGGGGCATGGGATACGCATCGAATTTGGAAACCTGGTTAGGTTTATAAAAGTCGTTACAAAACCACAATGTCCCGTCTGGCTTGGGTATGAATACTATAGGAATGGCCCTCTCACTTTTTGACTCCTCAATGACGTCTAGCTGCAACATTAGCTGCACCTACTCCGATATGGCTTGTCGCCGAGCCTCGGGCACCTGGTATGGTTTTAATCAGACTTTTGCCTCAGGCTCAGTGACAATGTCACGCTGGATTATGGAAGTGCGTCCAGGGAGGTCAGAGAACACATCCGTGTTCCGACTAACGAACAGCCTGGCCTCCTGAGTCTGTCAGCAATTTTTACCTTGGCAGCAGCCTCTCTTGCATCAGACAGAGGAGCCGGTACCTCTTCTCCTAGAAAACCCATCCGCGGGCTGTTCCACGGTTTGAGTAGATTCACATGGTAAACCTGCTCCGGCTTTTGCCGCCCTGGCTGGTGTACCTTGTAGTTTACATCTCCAATTTTCTCGAGTACCTCGTAGGGCCCCTGCCACCTAGCCAGGAACTTACTGTCCACGGTCAGCACCAGAACCAAAACCCGATCACCCGGGTTAAAGATCCGGACCCGGGCCTGCTGATTATAGACCCGACTCCAGGCTCACTGAGCTGCCTCCATATGCTCCCTAACAAGAGGCAAAACTGTCTCTATCCGATCTTGCATCTGGGTAACGTACTCAATGACACTTTTATGTGGAGTGGGTTGTTGTTCCCATGCCTCTATGGCCACGTCCAAGAGACCGAGAGGGTGTCTGCCATATAGCAGTTCAAAGGGCGAGAACCCAGTAGAGGCCTGGGGTACCTCTTGCACTGCAAACATGAGATAGGGAAAAAGGAGGTCCCAGTCCTTCCCATCTTTAGACACTACCTTTTTCAACATATTTTTTAATGTTTGGTTAAACCGTTCTACCAGACTGTCCATTTGCGGATGGTAAAGGGACTTCCGTAGTTGTTTTATGTGCAGCAACTTACAGAGTTCTCTCATCACCTTGGACATAAAAGGGGTCCCTTGGTCGGTCAGAACCTCTTTAGGTAGTCCTACTGGAGAAAACATCTCCATTAACTCCTTAGCTATGAGTTTGACCGAGGTATGTCACAGTGGCACCGCCTCCGGGTACAGAGTGGCGTATTCTAGAATGACTAAGATGTGTTGATGTCCTCTGGCGGACTTCGGTACTGGGCCTATGAGGTCCATAGTTATTCGGTCAAACGGTACTTCGATAATCAGGAGAGGTACTAGGGGACTACGGAAATGTGGCTGGGGGCTAGTTATCTAGTAGGTCGGGCAAGATTTACAAAACTCTTCCACTTCTTTGAATATGCTGGGCCAGTAAAACCGCTGTAGAATACGATCCTGAGTTTTCTGCAGCCCCAGGTGACCCCCGAGAACGTGTTGGTGGGCTAGATCTAACAAAAGCTTGCGATAAGCCTTGGGGACCACCAACTGTTCAATAGTTTCCCCCCGTAGTTGGTTTACTCGATACAACATATCTTGATGAACTACAAAACGGAGAAACACTGACTCTGCCCCAGGTTATTGTGCACCCACTGGGCCCGGACCTACACATTCACCCCCAGTCTTGCCAGAATCTCACCCTTTACTGTCGTGTAATCGGCCGCTTGATCATCTGGTAAGTCGAAAAACATCTGCTGGGGTCCGGATGCCAGGAACGGAGCGACGACCTCAGCTTACTGATCTCGGGGTAATCTCTCCCTCGCGGCCACCTTCTCGAACACCACCAGATAGGTCTTGACATCGTCTGAGGGGGTCATCTTAGGCAGTGGTCCACAACCTTTTTTGCACTAAGGACAAGTTTCATACAAGACAATTTTCCCAGGGACCGGGTGGGGTGGGGGGTTATGGGGTGGGGCTTATGGGGTGGGCGGGGCTTATGGGGTGTTGGTTGGCACTGACTGATTCACGTGCATAACAAAACACAAGGTGCATATTAAAATATATAACACTATATAACGATGGGGTTAATGGCATCATGTACATGCTGGAGTAACTTATGTTAATATGAGGCACATTGTTTTATCAATTTGGACCTGCATGTGCCTCACATTAATAGTAGGTAACCTCATCATGTGTACCTCACATTAATGGTTACCCCAATGTTGCTTATTATCTGATGAGGTGCTTGGGGGCCACTTACTTTTAATGTGAGGTACATGGGGGTATTAATGTAATAGCACCATCTACCTCAAATTAATAATAGGTGATCCCATCTTCTCAACTTATGGCTACTGGCAACATTGCGGTTAATGAGTCACATTAACCCCAAATCTTGCTGGCTGCCTGATACATGTTTTTTGCCTGCCTTTATTTTGAGGCAGGCTAATATTCTTGCAGTGTGTGGGTACCTGTGCTTTTTTCAGAGCACTAATGGCTGGGGACTGGAGAACACAAGAATCAGGAGGAGGAGGCTGCCGTTCAACGAGCACAAGCTGAGACAGCGTAGCGGTAAACCCTCCCCCGTCTCTCCTCCTACTTTAATATTAGACACACATTTATTGGTGGCAGTAATGCGGGGCCTCAGAGCCTGCTCATTGTATTGGGCTCTGCGGCGGCCGCGTCATGGGAGGGATTCCCTCCCTCCTTCTCCACTGACTCTGGCCTGATGGCCTCCTCTGCGGCCCGGAAAACTATCTTCCAGGGCCACGGCCCGGCGGTTGGGGACCGCTAATCTTAGGGATCGCCACATGGACCGCTTTTCGGGCATCGTGGACACTCTGGGATGCTCCTGCCGCTTGTAAAGCCATCACATGTTGCAATAGCAGCTGGTTGGTTTCCTGCTGCGGCTTATTAGACTCCCACTGTTGCAAGTTAGCCTCCACAAGGGCTTTCACGAAAGCTTCCATTTTGTCGAGAGACACGGGTTGTAATCTCGCTGGTTTGATGTAAGACATACAACCATGCCCGGAAAAACAAAAATATTTTGGCCTTCACGCCAGCCTCACTGCACCTGCTCGCATCCTCCACCAATTGTGGGGAATTGCTCTGGTAGACAGGATTAGCGGAAACAGTATAGAGGCAACAACAAGTTCTTTGGATCAAATAGTTCAGTGTTTTATTCACACTTTAGGCAAGTGACAAAACAAACAGTCATATTCAAACAAAAAGTCACAATTATGCCTCAAAGAGTCCTTGCTCATAGCAGCACCAACCTGTTTTTTGCCAAACAGGTAGCAAGCCTTCATCCAGACACAAGGCTCCCAGATCCCAACACAAAGACCTGACTTCTGCGCCCAGCTGCCTATTTAAGGACAGCCAGGTGTTGCCAAAACCCGGACCGACATTTAAAATCCGGTCCGGTATTTGACCTCACCTGGCTGTAAATCAGCCCAGCAGCACATGCTGGGAGGAAAATACCTGTTTTCCCAGACCAAACCTCTCACTGTGTCACACATATCTAATGTAAAATACATCATAGCATGTGTGTGTGTGTATATACATATTTATATATGTGTGTGCATTGTTACCGACTAAGGCACATTCAGTGTTAGAAAAGTTCTAATTTTGACAACCACTAAAACCCATTTGATCATTCCTTTCACCCCTCCACCTTCAGAATAATTGAATTCATTCAGCCCTCCCTTTATTTTTCCAGCCATTAATTTTGAATCAGGAACATTAATTTTACGCTTCCCTTCCATTACATGTACAACCCTTGTATTCTGTCTCAGTTTTGCCTTCTGTCATTGCTGGAGATCTTTACACCTGAATTGATAATGAATTCAGTTTTGCAGACCTCGCCTTCACAAAGATCTATACATGATGAAGATTCCAGTAAAATCTGCATACTTGCACAATGCCATCACATTTAGATCAGTTCTTTGAAAACCTTTAGGGCACAGCTACACAGCGTTTTGGTATCACAGTGTTGCAGGGCTGCCTTTGGAATGAATGCGGTTGCAGCGCGACTCGCATGTTTGCTGCGACCTTAACACATGAACTGCAAAAGATCCAGCAGTGTTGAATTTTTTGCGATTCATGTGTTGCAGCAAACGTGCGAGTTGTGCTGCGATTCCCATTTGTCTTTTGTCATGTGTCTACTGTCGTGGGCAAAACCACCATGTAGCCAAACCCTTAGGCCCCTTTCACACGGGCGAGTTTTCTGCGCGGGTGCAATGCGTGAGGTGAACGCATTGCACCCGCACTGAATCAGGACCCATTCATTTCTATGGGGCTGTTCACATGAGCGGTGATTTTCACGCATCACTTGTGCGTTGCGTGAAAATCGCAGCAATCTCTATTTTGTGCGTTTTTCACAGCAACACAGGCCCCATAGCAAGTGCGGATGAGGTGCGATTTTCACACACGGTTGCTAGGTGACGATCGGGATGGGGACCCGATCTTTATTATTTTCCCTTATAACATGGTTATAAGGGAAAATAATAGCATTCTGACTACAGAATGCATAGTACAATAGCGCTGGAGGGGTTAAAATATATTTTTTTATAATTTAACTCACCTTAATCCACTTGCTCGCGCAGCCCGTCTTCTCTTCTGTCTTCTTCTTTGCTGTGTACAGGAAAAGGACCTATGGTGACGTCACTCCGGTCATCACATGGTCCATCACATGATCCATCACCATGGTAAAAGATCATGTGATGGACCATGTGATGACCGGAGTGACGTCACCACAGGTCCTTTTCCTGTACACAGCAAAGAAGAGAAGCCGGGCTGCGCGAGCTAGTGGATTAAGGTGAGTTAAATTATTTTTAATTTTTTTTTAACCCCTCCAGCGCTATTGTACTATGCATTCTGTATTCAGAATGCTATTATTTTCCCTTATAACCATGTTATAAGGGAAAATAATAAAGATCGGGTCCCCATCCCGATCGTCACCTAGCAACCGTGAATTTTTTCAGCAAGTGTGTATAAGATTTGCTAAAATCTCATCCCCTTTGATGGTACTGTAGAATGCAAAATGTGTTTTAGCCAACCCAGAAATTAGACCAGTTTTTTTTAAACTAAAAAGAAGTGAATACAACAAAGAGCATGAAATCTAGAAAAAATATACATCCTAAGGCCTCATGCACACGTCCGCTGCCTGACCGTGCCCGTATTGCGTCCTGTAATATATGGGCTTCGGCCGTGTGCACCCCACATCACGGATGCGGACCCATTAATTTGAATGGGTCTGCTACAGGAAGGTCTGGTGCGGAATGGAAGCACGAAACCCCACGGAAGCACTACGGAGCTTGCTGTTATTTTCACACAACGCACAAGTGATGCGTGAAAATCGCCGCTCATCTGCACAGCCCCATTGAAGTGAATGAGTCCGGATTCAGTGTGGGTGCAATGCGTTCACCTCACGCATTGCACCAGCGCGGAAAACTCGCTCGTGTGAAAGGGGCCTTAGGCTTCATGCACAAGGCCGTTGCTCGGCCGTTCCGTCAAAAGCCATGCGGATTCCACAGTTGGATCCATAATCCGTCCGCACCGCAAAAAATAAAACATGTTCTATTTTTTAGCGGTGCGGTCCTGCTGAATGAAGATAGAAGGATCTTCAAAGGTCCTTTTGCAGGTCCTGAAAGAAGAAGAAAGAAGATGATGCCGGCTGCGCGATCAAGTGGATAAGTTAACATTTTACTTATCATTCATTAACTATGTTATAAGGGAAAATAAAATCTACAGAACACCGAACCCAAACCTGAACATCAGTGAAGAAGTCCGGGTTTGGGTCTGGGTACCACATTCAGTTTTTTATCACGCGCGTGCAAAACGCATTGCACCCGTGCAATAAAAACTGAACGCAACGCAATCGCAGTCAAAACTGACTGAAATTGCGTGCGCACTGGCGCGGGTTTCCTGCAATTCACACGCGATAACTCCAGAGCAAATCCGGGATGCCTAAGGATTCACTTCTGTGTTTATTGTGTAATAAAACATTAAAAACTGAACTAGAGTGAAACTCGCCTAAGGCTGGGTTCACAGCACCGTTTCATTTTCAGTTTCTTTTATTAGACGAAAGAATATAAATAGATCCTTTTTTTGCATGCCATGCTTTTTTTTTGTCTTAAAAAACGGATCTCAGATGGAAATGGCTCAAACAGATGCCAAGTGTGCATAACGCATGCACAGGATCCATTTTTTTTTTATGTTCTTTTGATGAATCAAAAGAATGGAAAATGAAACGGTGATGGTGATGTGAATTCTCCGTTAATGTTCTATGAAAAAGTATATACCCTTTCTAGACGACTCCAATTATTGCAGATTTGTCACACTAGGCTGGGGTTTTGGCGTTAGCTTGATATGAATCATGCAGCCTCACTCATGGTCATGGTTTTTTGTGTGCAAGGCCACCTGCTAAAGATCTATTTTATTTCAGTTCAAGTAAAGGTAATAGTTGGAAATTCATTGATACAGTAGTTGCGGACCTCTTAGGCTTCATGCACGCGGCAGTTAAGTAACGGCCGTCACACGGCCATTTTCAGCACCAATGAAAGTCTATGGAGCTATTGACATGGGCATTTTTTTTAATGGCCAGCAAATAGCAGGCGTCAAAAAATAGGACATGACGTCACGGCCAGACGGACTCCATTAAAATTAATGGGACCGTTTCTTAACATCCGCTTAGATAGGAGTGCACTAATAAAAAACAGGTACACGACAACAATATAACCTTTTAGGGGTTAAAAAAAACTGTGCGTGCAATAATTGAATTCATTCACCCCTCCCTTTATTTTTCTAGCCACTAATTTAGAATCAGGAGCCCCTTTTTTTTTTGTAAAGCAAAACATTACAGCTGGGGGCCACTATGGGGGACATTACTAATTCTTGGGGTCACTGTGCGAGACATTACTTAAGCTGGGGGCCACTACGAGGGACATTACTAATTCTGTGAGACATGAATACTGCTGGGGCCACAATGGGGGACATTATTACAAATGGGGGCCACTATGAGTGACATTATTACTGCTCGGGGCCATTATGGGGGACAATATGTGTAATGAGGGCACTGCAGTGGTTGGGATCCTTTAAAAAAAAAAAATAAAGACAATGAAAGTCATCAATTTTTTTATGACCATTTTTAATGGCCATGAAAAAGGACGCAAAACAGGCATTAAAAATGGCCAGACAGCCAGAAAATGGAGGCACAAATGGTTGAAAAAATGGCCATGAAAAACTGACAGTGTGTCAGTTTTTTAAAGGATGTTTTTTTTTTTTTCACTGTCATGTGCATGTAGCCTTCGTAGATTTTGTGCATTTTAAAATCTGACAGTGAGGAAATAAACGTGTCATGATCAGGCACGCACCAATATTTGTGCCCTTTCCTCTTATTCTACATAATTAATGTGGCATACATGATGCCTCCTTTTGAGATCAAACCCATTTTAACAACAGACAATAAAAAGCTTCAAATTTTGCTTTACCTTTTCACATATGACATTTTAGTGGCACAGATTACGCCAAAACCTTGCATAAACTGTACAATAAATGTTATTGGATTACTGATTTGGTGTCCTTGGTGATCCTGGAAATTGACGAGCCCTTGGGGCACTAAGTGGTCCTATCATGAGCAGGAAAAAGATTATAGGAAAATATACTATAGTGTTATAAAGTTTCACCGTACAAGACAAGGAGATGAATCCTGCTCCGATGATTCACAAATTATTGTCCATTTGATTTCACCTCTAACAGATATCGTTAAAGTTTACAATCAGGAAAGCAGATTTCACAGAATCCTAAGTGCTCAAACTAAAGTTCATGCTCTGTAACTAGATGTTCAGCTCAGGAAAATATATGTGGTTGTACCGCGGTGTACTAAAAGACAGGCCGGTGTTCCTTGCTCTGATATGTACAGCAGTCCTATTTGTCTTCATTTTTTTTGTCCTTTTTCACTTTTTTGTTATTCTTAGTTTTCCCTGTATCAAGCTGTTTATTGTCTTAAAAGTCGCTGTACTGATTACATGAAGAGGGTACGTTTTCTTTACATAGCTGGATTAAACGCTCAGTTAAATTTAACCCCCCCACCATGTCTATGCATGGGGCTTGGAGCAGAAAACTGCTGCCCTCCAATATATAGTATAAGGGGTTGGCCACTTGGTAAAAATTTCAACTAAAAGGACTATTTGCGTATGTAAATCTCATCAGATCTTACAACAGCTGCTCAAGTGAGAGGCTTCCGGCTGCCCGTGTATGTATGCACTGCAGAGCCACAGCTGCCATGTGCACAGGGCGCAATATAGCGGTGGTCAGGTGATTTACCCATGGCGGGACACACCCTCTGCTGTGCAGGTGCTGAACGCTAAGTGAACATATTCGGGGTATTCTCAGATGCAGACAGCAAAATCCACTACATGTGCACATGCGCTGAACACGTACAGTTACAGTACATATGTGAGCTTTGTATCTACTACTGGTGCGGACGCCAGATCTTAATCTGCACGTGGGAGTGTAACATGTAGCTCCACAAGCAGTTAGTAACTGATGAGTATTCTTGTAAATGTCTATTATTTATCTGCATAATCCTGACAGGCACACGTTTGCCATATTTTTATTGTCTCTCTCTAATGCCATGACATCACTAAGTTGGCAGCTCTATAACTATACCCTGGACTGCCTGGAAATGCTGCTCAGATTTACATTCCAGAGATGTCACATCGATTAATTACACAATGACTGGCCCCTTCTGTAGTCTACCAGATGCTGCCCAGTGTTTTCTCTGACCCCGCCGCCACTTTCCTCCTGGCCAACCAGATCGGTTCCCTGTCATTTGCATAGCAGGGATGGATGAGACATGGTAGTGACAGCCAGGCGCTGGCGCAGGACCACAAGCTACTGATCAATGCCTTGTTCCAAATCACAAAAGCAGCTGCTGGTTCTGTGGAAGGAAGGAGTTATAGATGCCATCAACCTTAGGTCAGCTCCTGCAATTCTGCAAATATCTCCAAAGAATAAGTCTAGTGTTACCATATTCTACTCCCATTACCTGCCAGCTACAATAATGGGAATAACGACCTCCGTACAGTAAAATTTAAGAATATTAGAAACCAACGAGAACTCTGGTGACCACATGAAAGCACAAGGCTCATGGCCAAGAGCTTCTCATTCTAACATCCTTTATCTTGGATAATCCAAAAAATGCAATCCTTACATTAAATGCTAAGTAAATGATGTATTCATATGGTGACAAAATATTCTACAGTGCAGTCTATTACACTAATGTTAACCAAACCAACCTGTGGCTCTCCAGCTGTTGTACAACTATAACTCCAAGCATGCCCTGTCATTTAGCAACTAATGGGAGCAGTTGCTCAGTTAATCTGAGTCAAATTTACATTACAATATTTTAATTGGTTTAGTAACAGATTCCATTATTGCATCTCTGCAGGTCTGATATACGGCATGTAGACTACAGTTCACGTAGAGAAGAATGGCTGGGGAGATCAGTAGGAAACACATTTTGGGGTAATCATGCAGCAGCCAGCTGTAGTAAATACCCCTGTAGTTACAACAGACATATCCTGATGGACGCCTCTACAATTTTTTGTAGAAGTGTGGGACAGGTATTCCTTCTTAGATCTGCCTAGAAGGCTTATAGAAGCTCATCTACATACTATATGGCCTATGCTAACCCCTCCACAGGAGAGGGGTTAGCATGTGATTGGTGGTTCACCCGCTGAGACCCGCATCCATCTCAAACACAAGACACCTGATGCCCCTGATTGAACTGAACAGCAGTCGAACAAGTGTGCCGCCACCCCATTCATTCTCCATGGGACTGCTAAAAATAGTAAATTACAGCGCTCAGCTATCTTTGACAGACCTATAGAGAATGAATAGAGCAGCGGCATGCATGCTTGACCACCATTTAATTCATTTGGGGGCATCAGTACTACATTGATCAGATGCTTATCCCCATACTGTGGATGGGGGATGTTTTCATCTTTGGTCACAAACCCTTTAATGACTAATGCTAATCAGTTGTGCTATGACAAGGACACATTCTGGTATTCAGCTGCAAGACAAGAAGACTATGGATAGATTACAATATACGTCTATGGCTTTCTTCTTGGGATAATTTAGATCCAGTCACATAACAGTTATATAATCTCTGAATATGTAAAATACATGCCTTATTGTTCATTAACAATTATTATGTAAGAACACATTTACAGGGGCTATCTCATGAAGACTTCCCTTTTTCATATGGTACCTTACAGGATAAGGATGTCCTAGTTGAGGGTCCTCTCCTCTGGTGAACCTGGTCTGTCCATGTATTACTTGAGTGACAATTCATGGATGGTGGTCACTACAAAGAAAATATCTGGGTAGAGGCTGCTTTTTGGGGAATTACAGATGATCGCTGAGGGTTAGAAAAGCTGCTGCGGTGGCTCCAATTTAAAAAGTGGAGGTCTTCATCACCAATTCCTATAATTAAAAAAACGACATAAAACCTACCACCATATTCAGGAGCACAGCTATAGGGGGTGCAGAGGTAGCCATCGCTATCGGGCCCAGGAGCCTGAGGGGGCCCAAAGACCCTTGTGCCGCATAAAAAGACACCAGTATTATAGAAAGTGCTTGATGGTCAAGTTACACCTCTGGCTGGAGGGAAGGGGTTAGGTCAAGAATTTGAGTATTTACAATTAGTCATAAAGACTACTATTTGCCTTGTTTAAACATATGTCTTAATGATACCTCTAAAACTTAACATTTAATATCAATTGTTATAAATCCCTATCTGACCATTGAATAAACTATATTAAAACTATCAGTTGTGTCACTTCATTAATTGTCAAAGTAGGTTTGCAGCATTGTTAGTGGCATAATGCTAGCATATCAATGGTGAGAGGCTGGTAGCCGCGTGCTGGCTCCAGACTCTTCTCATAGCACACTTTCTCTGCCTACCACATATTATTTGCTATTTACTGCTTATCTTAATACAAGTGTCACTTCTCTGCTAAAAGTCCCTCAAACACTGCCCCCCGACATGTGTCGCCAGCTGCTCTGGCGTCTTCAGGGGATCGGGCAGTGAGTGTTTGATGGGCGTGGTACGGATTATTTATAGCCTCCTACTCTGACATCTCTCATAGGCCGCCTACCATATCCTGCGATACGGCCTCTTCAGATTATAATTTTCTTATGCCTTTCGTTATTGGGGCTAAGCAACCTGTTCCTCCTCCCATAGCCGACGGAAGGGGGGGTGCCCATTCAGTTTTTGACTCAGGCTGCAGGAGGGCTATGTGCTCCCCTGCCCCTTGCCACAAAGCACTGAGGGAAGGGGGGCCCAAACTGAACTCTTGGACCAGGCCCATGAGCCTTTAGCTACGCCGCTGACCATATTGTTTGAGTGAGATGCTATCATGTGGGCATTCGACCTAATACCAGTAAACTATAAGGATAAAAGAGCCTGAAAAACATCTACATCTCCCAGGTTAACATATTCCTGACACTGAATACAACCTAGTTGATAGATCTGAGTAAAACAGCAATAACTATGGAGGAAGCAGTGGATAAATCATTAGGATACTATTCTGTCTATATGAAGAAACTATCACAGACATGCGACCTCAATGCTCTTGTGCCCCATGACTGGTCTTCAAAGTGCTCTGGTTCCAATGATCAATGGGCAGAATGCCCTCTCTATTTTCAGCACAAAGTCTATCCAGTCGACATGGTCAGGCCATTGTCAAACCAGGCGGCATGCACAGCGCACTTCAGCTGATGTATGAACAAGCCCTACGGGTTAATTGTCTCCGGAATGTATTAGGCCGTTTTTAAAAAAGACTTAAAGGTTATGGAGAGTCTTTTGGCCGTCTGCTGAGCCCTGCGTGTAGACAAGGAGCAAAGATGAGACAAAGGGGGATTAAAAGTCCAGACTTTGATGTATTCAGTTTATACAGATGCTCTGGAAAATGTGCAGAATTGCTAGAAACGCTTCAAATAGAGCTTTATATCCAGGGACAAAAATAACACCTGTATTGTCTAATCTGAATCAGGAACCTGAGCTCCTCTCTAACCAACCACCTAATGCAGATCTCGTAAGCATCTTTGTGCCAGTGAATCTTTCAAGATCATCTTTTAATTTATCTTCTATTGGGAGACAATAGGAAACAGGGCTGCATTGTGTACTACAGTGTCAAGAGGTAGTATACAATGCAGTGGTTCCATTCTTCCAGGCCGGCACAGAGGCGGTTATGAGCATAAACAGTCTGCTTATTTTCCTTTATAGTTCTGAGCTCTATTGTGCGCCTTGCTGAATAGAGGAAGAATAGAATTATTGTTTCGCCGTATAGACATGTGGTCTTCTACAAATGTTCATGTCATAACTAATGTCATATTTAGAGCAGCAGAGCAGAAACATGAACTCATATTAAAATAGAATTACTATAAAGTGAAGCTGCATTACTGAGGCAAAGCTTGTGCAGCCCCATCTCATTGAATATTTGCCACACAGAATGGTTTCTGATCTTTACAGAAAATTTAATTTTAGGGAAATAGAAACACATCATTTTTGAATAACAGCATTAGTTTCTGTTAATTAACATTCATTTTAAGGAACCAAACTATCCTAAACCCATGTTGATGGGAACCTGAATATGGAATCTCATATGCGGGCATCATGGTTCAGAGCAGGAGGAGCCGAGCAGATTGATATAAGGTTTTATGGGTAAGGACCCGTTCACACGGCAAATTTTGGCACTGACCGATCTTTTAACTGTCGTCCGTGACCTCACAGAGACCGTGCGAAAATTCTCCTGCTGTGAAGATTTAGAAATCTGGAACAGGTCAATTGTTTGTGCAATCTGTGGATTTTACCCTTCACAATGCAGAGGTGGAGCTCTGCCGCTAATCTGCAACAAAAACCGCAAGTAACACATGTGGTTTTTGTAGCGGATACACATCGAATTGCTCCACTCATAGACTCCAATGTATTAGCAAGTGTATGAGAAATAGACTGTACTCCCATGGAGCACAGAGGCTGCTGCACATTACATCCGACTCCTCCGATCCTCACTGGGAGGAGCTGGAACACCCAAAAGCACACACTTCCGGGTTTCTGCTAGTCCAGATGCCATGGTCACATTTGACCATGGCATCTGAAGTTTGAAATGTACGCGATTGGCATTACTGCTGGTTGCGAACATTAGGCCCAGGAGTCTGCTGTTTAAAACAGCAGGCACCTGTTGGCTATGGAGTCTGCTTCAGTCGAGAGCGGGTGCCATCTTTGAAGGCCCATTCAGCGCTGCACGGTGCTGGTTGGGAAGTGGTTAAAGTAAAGAGAATCTCCCTCCTCCCCCTTAATTGAGATGGATGGACATCTCGCCTGGCACTGTCAATCTCGCACCTGTGCCATTGCTCTGAGTAGTGGCACAATCCAGAGGCTATGCTGCTGCTACTGGAGCAGTACAAATGCTGACTGTGCATACACTGCTACACTTCTTGCCCTGTCAATTAAGGTGGATAAGGAGCCTCCTGAGTAGTGGAGCCAGCGCCTTGCTGCTCAAGAGGTCTGTTTTGATGAATGATCAATTCGTATGAATCGATTTGCTCACCTCTACTCCAGATAATAAAATCTCTGCACTCCCAAGCGCCTACCTAGGTTTTTAAGCAGTTTGCAATGGTTGTTTTCCATCTTGATTTCTTCTTCTCCTCTAATATGGTTCCCCTAATGCAGTCTACATTTCCAATGATGCCTCTGACTTTGCAGAGAAGGCAGTGCATTTTTTATGCTCTGAGTCCCAAGGACAACAATTAATAGATCAGTGACCTAGAATTTCAGTCCCCTAACTTGCACTTCAGAGTTTCAATGTATTCCTATGTGACACAACTTCAGCCTGTCTCTCCTGCCTCCTGCTTGTGATAGGTTTCTTCCTGAAACCAGAAGCGTGTGTGAATCTGCATCTCATACGATACACTGGAGATTCTGCACACAACACTCACAGATCGTACAGACAGGCAGTGGGTATCAGGGAAGTTTAATAAGCTTGTAGCTAATTATTGTAAGGACTCACCTACTAGATCACTGCACTCCTGGTATCATAGGCAGAGATTATAACTCCAGCAGCTCTCTATCCATAGGGAGACATACAGACGAACATGGAGGAGGGCAGAGCTTGGTGGAGAAGCGAGGTGTTTGAGAACTGCCAGGAGGGAGTTGATAGATGCTGATATAACCCTTTATTTCACAGGAAGTCAGCCACACAGGAAAGCAAGCTCTGGACTGGTAGTCAGGCTGGGATCACAAGTCACAGCTGCCCATAATAATAAGGCGCAAAATGTTCACACGGGAAAATGAGCTAGAATATTTCTGGGCGTGAGCGTTTTATAAAAAAAAAAAATGTTGTCATTCAAAAAAACATGTTATGGTTACTCAGGTTCCTAGCGTTTAATATAAGATTTCCAACATTTTATATAAAGGTGAGCTGCCAGTATTAGAAATATGCAAAATCAGGGGCCATTTGGATGGGGTGAAAAATCACAGCAGTGTAATTCATCTGTAAGCAGTATTGGTATTAGCCTGTTTGATACAGCAATTCACTATGCAGCATTTGTACTTTTCATCTATCCCGACAGACCTCAATATATCTAAGGAGAAAGACTAAGTGCGCCTTTATAATGGTGCTATTCATGCATCATTATATGCATGAGGGTCAGGTCCATTAAAAATATACTCGAGACTTTGCAGAGAAGCAATGTATAACAATGGCGTATAGTCATTCTGTATATGATCACCTCCTAGAATCAAATAAGAAAACTGCCTGTCATTATCTGTGCATTGTGTGATGAGAGATGCATGCAATTGTCAGCAGCTGATTTATTACTGTCTCTACTTTATGAATTTTGGAACTGTATTCCCATCTCAGCATTTATGGCCTATCCACAGGAGAAGCTGTAAATGTTAGATAAGTGCAGCTGGGACCCGCACTTATCTCGAGAACGGGGCCCAGTCTTGCAACCACTGTAAATGGAGAGGTGGCCGCACATGTGCAGCTCTGTCCATCTGCTTCTGTGGGAGTTCCAAAAGTAGCCGAGTAAGCATATAACCGGCCATCATTGCACTGTATAGGACCAACACTATAATAATGAAAATCATGCCGGTGACAGAAACAATGAGGGGATCGCTGTATTTTATGGGTGCCCTCAGCAAATAAATGTAGCAGTGCATTACAAAAAATGACTACCTTTTTCTGTGAAAAGAAAGTGTTTATTGATGGCAATCGGCTTACAGGACGGAACACACTGTCATGTGCACGGCTCCATTCACGACTAGGCGAGAACTAATCAACCAACACACTGTAGAGTGGCACTAATGTAACTGCACCTAGAATGTAGCATAACATGCACCACTGTATGGCTTATTTTTCATACTAATGTTTTATACAGTTTTCAACCTATTTTATATTATTTATTTATTTTATGCACTTATATAGCGCTGACATATTCCGCAGCGCTTTCCAGACATTGGCATCAAGCTGTCCCCAGCAGAGCTCACAATCTAAGTTTCCTATCAGTATGTCTTTGGAGTGTGGGAGAAACCGGAGAACCCGGAGGAAACCCATACAAACACGGGGAGAACATACAAACTCCATGCAGATGTTGTCCTTGGTCGGAAAAGAACCCAGGACCCCAGCGCTAACCACTGAGCCACCGTGCTGCAGCAAAAATAAGGGGGCATGGCTTAGTGTGAAAGGGCGTGGCAAAAGGGGTGTGGCTTAAGATGCAACATGCACCAATATTGTGCCAAATTCTTTGATGCAAAGTAAACCAACCAATAGCTGGTGTAAAATTAGACAAAAGGTGTCTAACTGTGCACCAAATCTGGTGCCTCTGTAGCCTGTCTGTCTAATGATGTCATACACCTTCAGTACAGCTGCACAGTACAGTATGTGTTTTCATTGGGGAGAGAGTTGAAAGCTGCTGCCAGATACAGAAAGGATTGGGTACTGAAATTCAAAATGCTTGTTCCTTTTTTCCCTCATCATCTTTTGTCGGGGGACAGTCAGGAGCCCCCCATATACATAGTCTAATGCCTTCAGTTGATGCTGGGTAGAGGGCCGAGTACAGCGCTCAGCTATTTACAGCAGTCCTATAGAGACTGAATGGAACGGAACGGCACCACGCATACTCGACCTGCCACTGTGCTCAATCGGGGGAACAGGACCCCCTTTGTCATGGGCAGTCAAACTGAGCTATTGGAGACCCACTGATCAGATAATTATCCCCTGTTCTGTGGACAGTGGATAAGATTGTATTGTGGGAAAACCTCTTTCACTATGCCAGGGCACTAGGAGGGCGAGATGTGTGTACGATATAGGCCGATTTATCAACCTAACCTTGTAATTAACTTAACCTTCCTGGGACAAAGAGGGTCGGGCTAATGCCTCACCTCTAGAATAACATCTGCCTGTGAATCGCCACCTTTAGGGACATCCATACAGATTTCGGCAGGCAGGCTGTTCTGCCACAGCGGGATCTGGCATTGCTGAACTCTTTACTACTAGTGTGAAACTAGCCTTTCTGTAGCAGTAAGGTGTACGAGATTTTACCAAATGTCATCCACATGCAGCAGAAAAATAATCCATAGGGGAAGTCGGCATGCGGTGCAGATTTTAGATCAACAGCATGTCAATTCATGTTGTGGCTTCCATTGCATATTTTACCCTTTGCAAATCTACATGTAAACTGGAGCAGATTTTGCACTGAATTCTTTGTGGATTTTTATCTGCGCAAATTACATCCCACGTGGACGTACTCTACACTTATTGTGGCATTGTATTCCACTTTATAATATCAATTCACAGGGCGGCTCAGAGGTTAGCACTGCTGCCACCCAGGGTCCTGGCTCCAAATTCAGCCAAGGACAGCATCGGCATGAGGTTTGTGTTCTGGTTTCCTCTCACACTCCAAAATAAAGTGATAAGTTACTTGTGTGTGTTTGAGATAAAGAATGAGGACCAATATGGATGGCGACAATCTCTGTACAGCGCTGCAGAATATGTTGGCGCTACATAAGCAACAAGAAATAAACAAATATATCTCCTCTGTTTCCACTGAATCAGCCTGCCGTATAAATCATGAAGAAGCCAGTCACCTTCATGCTTCCTGCAATAAAAAAAAACACGTTAGATACAGGAACATAATTGACTTTGTGAGCCTGTCAAGGCTAAATGCTAGCAGCACACTGTGTGTTTGTGAATGGCCGCTAGCACTGCATGATTCTCCCCTGATGCTGAACCAAAGCCGATGATCAGATATTCTGCCATTATCAATATTAGCAGCCATTGCAGGGTGCGCTCTCACCTGTTCTGCCATAGGACTGTCTTTAGTCTGTATGTAAAACTGCAGCCTGATGCCAGGGCTTTAGAAGTGCAAGTAAACAAGGGGCCGAATGTGACAATGGCACTATGGCACAGGCCGAGCATCATCTTCTGATGAGCTATATCGTTAGCTTTCCTTAGTCACCATTTCAGTGGCTTCTCTTGTGAGCAGAACGCTCCATCGACACTAATGTCTGCTGGGAAGACAGTGACCTGTGAGCGGCTGCTTGATGGAGGCTCACGTCCCTTACCTGCGGCCTGCAAGCTACTGAGCAGAGGACAGGTTTCTTCCATTCAAACATACTGGGGAGAATTTATCACCAGGTTTATGAAATGTTGCACCTTTTTGAGCCTGCAATACTTTTTAAAGATTGTAGTTTATAAAGCTGGCATGCACCTTATTAACATAGGTAACCAAGCCCACTTCTTAAACGTGGCAAGAGTGGCGTAAACATCACAAAAAGTTGGCCTTTTTTTTTCTTTTCAGCAAAAATGTTGTGCGCCAGAATTTGCTACTTTTTTTTCCTGCCAAAGCACTCACGCAAAAGGAATGATAAATTCCTGCCACTGCATATTACCGTTAATGGCTCTCTGAGGTACCCTGTGTGTGACACTTTTTGCCGGGGCACTCTCTGGTTAATAATGGCTGGTTGGTATTGTTAATTGGGGACAAACACTGTTTATGGACGCAGTCTTTGGCAGAGACTATTTATGTAGACACTGTCCCCTGTGCACAATGCTGACAGATGCAGACCTATTCTAATTGAATGGGTCCGCGATCCGTCCGCACCGCAAAATAGAGCTTGTTCTATTTTTTTGCGCTGCGGACGTACGAACCAAAATGCCACAGAAGCACTCTGTAGTGCTTCCGTGTCCTTCGGCTCCGTGCCTCCACACCATATCTTCCGGATTGCAGACCCATTCAAGTGAATGGGTCCGCATCCGTGAAACAATGCTCACATGGCCGGTGCCTGAATATTTCGGACCCGCTGTTTGTGGGCCGCAATACGGGCACAGGCGGCACAGGTTCCTTTGCATGTGCCCTTAGCCAAATATTGCTTCCATAAACACTGCCAAACAGAAAGTGCCTACAAAATTAGTCCTAGCCAAAGCTTGCCTTCATAATTTACAAGGGGCTGATTGACAATTTTCTGCCATACATACAGTAAGTTACAATTTAGCTTTTTTCCACTACTCTCGCCACTGTTAAAAAAGTGGGTCAAAGCTTAGTGGAAGGGGTGTCAATTGTAACTGGATTCTATGGGACCACTGGCTGTTTATGGAGGTGCTGTTCTGGCTTTAATGGAAGCACTCTGTGACTGTCCCATGTTCAGATTGGTGTCACACATAGGTTCTTTCTGGCCTTTATGAGGGGTTTTGTTTTATTTTTAATTCACTGGTGTTTTCTGCTGGATTGTTTAGGCAAAAAATGCCAGCTCCAGATGCTGCACGCCTGGCACATTTTTTTAGGGTAAAACATAATTTTTTTGCTTTTAAAAAAAATGCATGTGCAAGATGTTCTGGCATTTTATAATGGAGTTTTTGCATTCATTTTTTTTATCAATGTTTTTTTTTTTCCATACGGAGGACACAATTTCATGCAGAAAAAAAAAGTTATTAAAAATGTCAGGAACTAAAACGAACTATACAGGCAAAAAAAGCCTGAAAAAGTCTATAAAAAAAGCTACAAAAACCACAGATTTGGTCAGGCCTTTTTAGGCCCCAAAAAACACAAGACAAAGACTGTGCGTGCATGAGCTCTTTATGGAGGCCCATTAATGGGGCGACTCTTTGGCTCAGGGGCTCATATTTTTTGTCCGCATCCGATCTGCATTTTTTGCGGCTTGGATGCAGACCCATTCACAGTGTGCTTTACAGATCCGTACGTCTGTTCCGCGGCCCTGCAAAAAAACAGAACATGTCTGTTTTACGGACAAGGATAGGACAGTTGAATAGGGGGCAGGACATTCTGTTCTGCAAAATGGAGAACACACATGGGTGGAATCTGTGTTTTGCTTTGACTGTGCGCATGAGCCCTAAGTGGGAGCTCTTCAGTACCGCGCCCATGTGGATTACCATAGCATGAGATGCAGCATATAGTGTCCCTCATTACTTTTCTGAGACCTGCATCTCCTTATCTGCAAGACCCTTCTCATGTTTTTGGAAACTGGCTTTGGAAGAAAATAATATACTACCCCCAGAAAATGGAAGCAGATTAGCAGTGCAGCGGTGTACTGAATATACATCTATCTGTGTCAGAGGTGCATCTGAGGACCACAATGCTGTCCTTTGTAGCCTTCATCTGGGGACTTCTCTCTGTTTGGAACTCCAGAGAGGCAGAGATGAGACAGAGAGGGGGTGTGATTTTTGGAACTTGTGCAACTAAACTGTTTTTGTTACTATAAAGATGTCTGGCTACTTTGACAGGTGAACAGTGAGCGACTATTTCCCCGGTAAGGCTACTTTCACAACTGCGATCTCAATAGCGGGGGAAAATGCTTCCGTTTTGTCCCCATTCATTGTCAATGGGGATAAAACTGAACTGAACGAAACGGAGTGCACCAGAATGCATTCCGTTCTGTTTGGCTGAGTCCCCATCGCGCTTCAAGCAGCGATTTTCTGTCCGCCATGTGGTGTGGAGCAAGACGTATCCGTCATTACTTGCAATGGAAGTCAATGGTGATGGACAAAATGGAAAACGGATCTGTTCCCTATTGAATTTCAATGGAGTTCATGACGAATCCGTCATGGCTATTTTAGAGATAATACAACCGGATCCATTCATGGATGCAGACGGTTGTATTATCGTGACGGAAGCGTTTTTGCTGATCCATGAGAGATCCAGCAAAAACGCTGGTGTGAAAGTAGCCTAAGTCGAGTCTCAAAGGGGAAGTGCGTTTTTTTAGTATGCTACACATGGTGTATATGCTGCAGATTTTCAGTTTTCTATTAATAAAGCATGTCAAAATAGAGCAGTATCCTGTAGTATTTTGTCCAGTGAAAACTACCAAAAACTGACAGATGCCATCATAGTCATCGGTATCCATCAGGCGCTATTTCCATCATATGACGGATCTGGTGCTGCATTTTTTATTTATTTTTTACTAGCACAGATGTGAACCTGGCCTCTTACATGGGCCATTGATGGGGCAAATGATCACACTTTCAAATCGATCATCGCCCCATGTAAACATACTCTGTGACTAGTTGTCAAACCAGTACATTGAATATTTTATGTGGGTAGAAAAGTCATCGGTCGCCGGCAGCACATCACCCCATGTAAACATGGACATACTGCCAGTAATAATGTATGTGTCCTAACGACTACATTATCAATGACTGCTCCGTGTGAATGTAACTAAATAAGCAGCAGTGGACTTTCTGTATCAGAGATCAGCACTCGTTTCTGCCAGTGTAAATGGGCACTAATATACTCAGCTCCTCACCGCTCCATTTATACTGTAGAGCACTGGAGTAGAGATTACTTAAATCTATAGCTGCCGCCGAGTGACCTGTGTGCAGCTTATCTCCTGCAGACAGTTTTAGGAGTTCTTGGTAATATCTTGTGCAGGGTGACTTCTATGACTGGAGATTATCAGGTGCAGCCTTGGCTATTGCTAGTCTTCCAGCTGAGAGACCTCCAGAATACATTAATGAAGAGCAGGCTGCCGGCTTTATCTGCACTTTCCTCCCATTTGTATTTTAGTCTGTACCTGGCATCATTTCCATAACTTGTCTCTGCAGGACCCACGAGGTTACTGCTTGTGGAATACGTGGTGCGGGTGAATAAGGCTGAATACAGAACAGGCCGGTGATAAACTTTCAGCATAACGAGCGGCATAGCCCAATAAGGTCTGCTTTTATAGCTAGCTTCTGTCTACTGTTTTTCCGCGGAACTATATAACAGGGCTGGGTATTATATATTCTGGAAAGCGGCATGCTGTCCCTGTATGATGGGGTGCAGAGACACTGGTAACAGCAGATTCACACATGCAGTGCAAGAACAGGCTTTCCAAACAAAACTGCCGAGCCACACACTGATATTTTAATTTTTGGGCACCATGGATATGTGGACTGTTAACCTGACACTGTGATCATGACACATCTCACAATTCACATTTGAAGTGGGCTATCTCATGACAGAGTAGTTCAATTTCAGGTACAGGTAATCAATATAAAAATAATTAAATCAATCAGTCGACACACAGAGATGATCAGGTTTGATATGTCTGTGGAGATCTCTCTTGAGACCGCCCAAACTCTTTATTATATACCCTTAACATATGGGAGTTACATAGGGGTGTTCAGGGCGGTTACACTGCATATTATTGGACTATGTAAATTACATAATTGCATGTGAAATATATTGGCAATGTCTTATAGTCATATTAGGTAATAGATCCTCGAGACAAGATTCTAAACTAAAGATCAGGTTGTCAGGGATAGAATCCAACTTTACCACATATTGCGGTCATCTGTGTCATTCGTTCGGATAACATTTCCTAGTATTTGGAGGACACAGGCAAATATAATCACAAAAGTACAGTATTTTTCGCTTTATAAGACGCACTTTTTCCCCCCAAAAGTGAGGGGGGAAATGTCTGTGCGTCTTATAAAACGAATACTAGTGAGCGCTTCCATTATGGAAGCGCTCACTAGTATGTATTAGGAGCGGGGAGCGAAGCACCGCAAGCGCAGGTAATATTTACCCTCCCTGGTCTGCGCCACGGCTCCTCTTCAGCTGTCGCGCTCCCATCTTTCTGGCCTGCTCTGCACTGTCCTGACCCCGTACAGCATCAGGACGTAGTGTGCGCACTATGACCTGACGCTGCACGCAGTCATGTGACAGTGCAGCGCAGGCCGGGAAGATGGGAGCGCAACAGCTAAAGAGGAGCCGCGGAGCAGGACAGGTAAGATGATTTTTTTATTTTAGTCTGATCTGAGGTCTGATGGGCTATTCTGAGGTCTGGGGGTACTAATGGGCTATTCTGAGGTCTGGGGGAACTGATGGGCTATTCTGAGGTCTGGGGGTACTAATGGGCTAATCTGAGGTCTGGGGGTACTGATGGGCTAATCTGAGGTCTGATTGGGGGTACTGATGGGCTAATCTGAGGTCTTCTTATAAGGCTCTGAGTGGGCTGATATAAGGTCTGATGAAAAATATTTTTTCTTATTTTTCTACTCTAAAATCTGGGGTGCGTCTTATCATCGGGTGAGTCTTATAAAGCGAAAAATATGGTACATTTCTCAACATTCTTCATTGTTTGGATGAAAAACTCCCTTTTCCTCATATTATGCTGACATATCCAGCCTTTAATGAAACAACAACGTGAATCAGGCCTAGTGACAAGACAGGGGAATGTGATAAAGGTCACAATTATAAAGGCATATTAGTAGTCATGCATATGTACAGTACAGACCAAAAGTTTGGACACACCTTCTGATTCAAAGAGTTTTCTTTTTTTTCATAACTATGAAGGCATCAAAACTATGAATTAACACATGTGGAATTATATACATAACAAACAAGTGTGAAACAACTGAAAATATGTCATATTCTAGGTTCTTCAAAGTAGCCACCTTTTGCTTGGATTACTGCTTTGCACACTCTTGGCATTCTCTTGATGAGCTTCAAGAGGTAGTCCCCTGAAATGGTCTTCCAACAGTCTTGAAGGAGTTCCCAGAGATGCTTAGCACTTGTTGGCCCTTTTGCTTTCACTCTGCGGTCCAGCTCACCCCAAACCGTCTCGATTGGGTTCAGGTCCGGTGACTGTGGAGGCCAGGTCATCTGGCCCAGCACCCCATCACTCTCCTTCATGGTCAAATAGCCCTTACTTTCAAAGTTTTCCCAATTTTTCGGCTGACTGACTGATCTTCATTTCTTAAAGTAATGATGGCCACTCGTATTTCTTTACTTAGCTGCTTTTTTCTTGCCATAATACAAATTCAAATCCAAAAAAAGGAAGAGACCACTGTGGTACTCAGCAGAAGTGGCCAAAATCATTAAAAACAAAAAGATAGCATTTAGGAATTATAAAAAAAAAAAAAAACGAGGATGACAGACAAATTTATAAGATTAGGCAGAGAGAGGCCAAACAAGTTATAAGAGCTTCTAAAGCACAGGCAGAAGAGAAATTAGCTCAGTCAGGGAAAAAAGGCGATAAGGCATTCTTCAGATACATAAATGAAAAAAGGAAACTAAAACAAGGAATTACCAAATTAAAAACTAAAGAAGTAAGGTATATGGAAGAAGATAAAGAACTAGCTGACTGCCTCAATGAATACTTCTGTTCAGTTTTTACAAAGGAAAATGAAGGAGAAGGACCTCAGTTGGGAAAGAAGACTAATGAATCTTTTGATGCATGTGTCTTTACAGAGGAAGAGGTTCTAAGTCAACTGTCTAAAATTAATACAAATAAGTCACAGGGGCCTGATGGGATACACCCAAAGCTATTAAAAGAGCTCAGCGGTGAACTAGCAAAACCATTAACAGATTTATTTAACCAATCACTGGCAACAGGAGTAATCCCAGAAGATTGGAAATTAGCAAATGTTGTGCCCATTCACAAGAAAGGTAGTAGGGAGGAATCGGGCAACTATAGGCCAGTAAGCCTGACATCAATAGTGGGGAAATTAATGGAAACCATACTTAAGGAGAGGATTGTGGACCATCTAAAATCCCATGGATTGAAAGATGAAAAACAGCATGGGTTTACTTCAGGGAGATCATGTCAAACTAATCTTATTGATTTTTTTGATTGGGTGACTAAAATAATAGATGGAGGAGGTGCAGTAGACATCGTTTATCTAGACTTTAGTAAGGCTTTTGATACTGTCCCACATAGAAGGCTTATCAATAAAGTGCAGTCATTGGGCTTGGACTCCCATATTGTTGAATGGATTAGGCAGTGGCTGAGGGACAGGCAACAGAGGGTTGTAGTCAATGGAGTATATTCAGACCAAGGTCTTGTTACCAGTGGGGTACCTCAGGGATCTGTTCTGGGACCCATATTGTTTAATATCTTTGTCAGCGAAATTGCAGAAGGCCTCAATGGTAAGGTGTGTCTTTTTGCTGATGACACAAAGATTTGTAACAGGGTTAATGTTCCTGGAGGAATACACCAAATGGAAAAGGACTTAGGAAAACTAGAGGAATGGTCAAAAATCTGGCAACTAAAATTTTATGTTGATAAGTGCAAGATAATGCACCTGGGGCGTAAAAACCCAAGAGCAGAATATAAAATCAGTGATACAGTCCTAACCTCAGTATCTGAGGAAAGGGATTTAGGGATCATTATTTCAGAAGACTTAAAGGTAGGCAGACAATGTCATAGAGCAGCAGTAAATGTTAGCAGAATGCTTGGGTGTATAGCAAGAGGAATTACCAGTAGAAAGAGGGAGGTGATCATGCCGCTCTACAGAGCACTAGTGAGACCTCATTTGGAGTATTGTGCTCAATACTGGAGACCAAATCTCCAGAAGGATATTGATACTTTGGAGAGAGTTCAGAGAAGAGCTACTAAACTGGTACATGGATTGCAGGATAAAACTTACCAGGAAAGATTAAAGGACCTTAACATGTATAGCTTGGAAGAAAGACGAGACAGAGGGGATATGATAGAAACTTTTAAATACATAAAGGGAATCAACAAGGTAAAAGAGGAGAGAATATTTAAAAGAAGAAAAACTGCTACAAGAGGACATAGTTTTAAATTAGAGGGGCAAAGGTTTAAAAGTAATATCAGGAAGTATTACTTTACTGAGAGAGTAGTGGATGCATGGAATAGCCTTCCTGCAGAAGTGGCAGCTGCAAATACAGTGGAGGAGTTTAAGCATGCATGGGATAGGCATAAGGCCATCCTTCATATAAGATAAAGCCAGGGGCTATCCATAGTATTTAGTATATTGGTCAGAGACTAGATGGGCCAAATGGTTCTTATCTGCCGACACATTCTATGTTTCTATGTTTCTATTCAGTAGGACTATCAGCTGTGTATCCACCTGACTTCTCCTCAACGCAACTGATGGTCCCAACTCCATTTATAAGGCAAGAAATCCCACTTGTTAAACCTGACAGGGCACACCTGTGAAGTGAAAACCATTTCAGGGGACTACCTCTTGAAGCTCATAAAGAGAATGCCAAGAGTGTGCAAAGCAGTAATCCAAGCAAAAGGTGGCTACTTTGAAGAACCTAGAATATGACATATTTTCTGTTGTTTCACACTTGTTTGTTATGTATATAATTCCACATGTGTTAATTCATAGTTTTGATGCCTTCAGTGTGAATCTACAATTTTCATAGTCATGAAAATAAAGAAAACTCTTTGAATGAGAAGGTGTGTCCAAACTTTTGGTCTGTACTGTATATATATATATATATATATATATATATTCAGTAGATGTATGGACCATTACTCTCACACTCACAAAAAGTATTACTATGTAATGAATAGGGCATTTTAAAGGAAGAATTACGCCAATATACTATAAAAATATTAGGGGGAATTATAATACCCTCCACGCCACTTTAGTGGCGTTAAAAAGTTGTAAACACCGTGCTTGAGGCTTTTTGAATGCCACTTGAGACAACTTTTGTCACGTGTTGTTTCCATGCCGCCCTCATCTCTTTCCTGTGCCTCATCATAAATTAGGAGCATCATCTGGCAGTGCAGGGGATATCATAGACTGGCATAATACACTGGTCTATGATAAATAGCCCCCTTTTTTCTGTAGCGCCCCCTGCTGTTTATCATTCTGGTCCACCTCCTGCATTCAGAGGTGGACTAACATGCTCAGTAGCTTCTCTGTTCTCTCCTTTGATTCATTCATCCCTAATCTAAATTCATAAAAATATACAGCTACATCTCTCCCGACACTGGAGAAGGAAATTGTGGAGGCATTACATACCATCTCTGAGGCTATATGTGAGGGGCTATGCAGCGGAGGAAGGGTTCACAAGAGTCAATTGCAATGGATCCTGGAAGATGCAGGTGCTTTATTGTTTCCTTATGAGCTTCTGCCCACCCACAGAAAGGGAAAAAAGTCCTCCAAATAAGCAGATAATTGAATAAAAAAGAGTTTTAAAATTGTGGCATAACTCCTTTAATGTTGCCAGAATGTTCATATTATTATTCTCCGTTCTAAACATAAATTTCTGAATCCGCCTGGAATTTTTTTTTTCTGATCCATAACTTCTGTCTTAGTGGCACGCCTACAATAGATTATGATTTTCATACAGAATGTATTCTGATTACTGTCATGATGTCCATTTATAATACAGTCATTCTGAATCATTTTTATAAGGATCGCTAAAATCCTGACTGATCCCACTGACTGACAGGCAATGGCAAGATTATTGCTGCCACTAAATATATTGGAAACTAGCAGAAGGACCCGGGTATATTTCATTTAATGTTTGTGTGTCTTTAAAAGATATCGACAGTATCCCCCATAACAGTGACCTTTACAGTACCCCGCCCCCTTAACAGTGACCTCCACATCCCCTCACCCCTAACACTGCACCCCCCACAGTGCCCCGCCTCCTTAAATGGGACCTCCACAGCATCCCACCCCCTTAACTTTGACCTTAACAGCAGCCTGTCCCTTTAACAGTGAGTCCCACAGCACACCACCGCCTTGACAGTGACCTCTACAGTAACCAGTCCCTTAACACTGACCATAGGTTACAGTCCCCTTAACTGTGACCTCCACCATTCCCTGCCCCCTTAAGAGACCTCCACAGCACCTGCCCCTTTAACAGTGACCTCCACTGTACCCTGCTCCCTTAACAATGACTTCACATTGCCCCGCTGCCTTAACAGTGACCTCCACAGCAGCTGCCCATTTAATAGTGGCCTCCACAGTACCCTGTCCCCTTAACAGTGACCTCCACTGTGCCCGTCCCTTTAACAGTGACCTCCACAGCGGCCTGCCCCCCAAAGACAGGAATTTTATTATGAAAAATCAAAAAGTGAAGTAATAGAAGCATTTCACATCATATATCGAAATCATATTAACTCACACATAACGTGTCTTATACTAAGAATGTCCTTTGTTGCCTATAGCAACCAATCAGAGCTCTGTAGCAAAATAGAAGCTGAGCTGTGATTGGTTGCTATATGCAACCTGATGAATATCCAGGCTAACTGCCACAACAGCCAACAGCTCCTGTAGTTTGGCGGTTAGGCTACTAAGCATATTTTTTGGCAAATAATTGGAAAGCGCGGAGTGAAAATTTCCACTCAAAATATAGTCTATGACGTTCCCCGAGTCACAGGAGGCGGCTGTGCAAAATTTCGTGATTGTAAATGCGACAGTGAGGATTTCATTTAGCGGACATACACACATACATACACTCAGCTTTATATATTATATAGTGATGGAAACTCTGAATGCAAGTGTGAACAGAGCCTTATATCCAGTGTATATATGGCCAGGAGTTTCTTTTGTTATGTCTATAATCTGCTGTAAATGGCTCATGAAGGATCAGCCTATTCCACACCAGTGAAATCAGAAAATCAGTCTACTGTGACACGATTCTTGATTTTATACAGATAATACATGGAGAAATCTGCTAAATTTACTTCATGCTTGTTCGGTGTAGAGAGAAAGGAAGAAATCTCATGAATAAACATGAAGGCTGGCAGAAAGTATTGTAAGTAGTCTCTTGTAGAGACAGGTAAGAGGATACAAAAAATGCTCTTCTCCGGTAAAATAATGCATTAATTGTCGTCTAAATGCAGAATAAAATATGTTTCCTCAAATCTGAGATTGTGTTCTTTCATTTAACATCAGATGTTCTATAAAGTATTGCCTGAAAGAGCGGCAAATATGTATTAAATATTAACATTACTGTTATGTCAGATTACTAGATAGCAAATGTGTTATAGATGTTCGGGGGACACTATATCTCCTTATAGAGAGCACCTAGATGATGGGAGGAGTCTTATAGGCCAGGCAACGCTCCTCTGGAATTCTGGGAAGATGATATGCAAATGAGCTCTTAGAAGACCCTGCCTCTTTTATATAATGTGTTATGTACTGTTTTAGGGTACTTTCACACTAGCGTTAGAAGAATCCGTCTCTTTGGTGTCATCCAGAAAAACAGATCCAGTATTTTATTTTTTCTTCACATATTTAAGTCTGCGCATGCGCAGACCTGGAAACTGAATCCGTTTTTCCAGAACACTTGGTACTGGATCCGGCATTAATACATTTCAATGGAAATTAATGCCAGATTTGGCATTCCGGCAATTTTTCCGGAATTTTGGCCGGAAAAAATACTGCAGCATGCTGCAGTATTTTCTCCGGGCAAATACCGTAAAAGGGACTGAACTGAAGACATCCTGATGCATAATGAACGGATTGTTTTACATTCAGAATGGATTGGGACAAAACAGAAGCGTTTTTTCCGGTATTGAGCCCCTATGACAGAACTCAATACCGGAAAACTTTAACACTGGTGTGAAAGTACCTTAAGCCAGAGATGAAGACACATACCTGTATAAGGCTCTATTCACATTTATTGGCTAGGTCAGAAGGATAAGTGTACTAAAAAGGTAAAGGGTTGATGCAGATGTATTACTAAACAATAAAGATGTGGAATACAGAGGAAGGACATCTTCATTTTTAGTGTAAACCACTGTAATCACCCGCTATACTGCAGAAGGATGATGGTGCATACTGATGGCATAGTAAAAGTCAGAAATGCCCCTCCTAAAAAAGAAAAAAAGTAGCAACCAGAACAGTTATCTTGTAGAGTACATTCATATATGCTGGTGATCTCACATGTTTGCACTGGGTCAAAAAACACTGGCTGTAGTGTATTTCCAATGCTAGATGATAGGTTACATAGTTACATAGTTCATACAGCTGAAAAAAGACATAAGTCCATCAAGTTCAACCAAGGGATAGGTGGGGATGCGAATCCCAGAAGGAAGTGAGACTCAGATTTCTACACCTTTTTATAAGCATTAATGTCATTTACTTTTAAGTATTCATCTAAACCCTTTTTAAAACTGTCCACTGTTCCTGCTGTGACCACGTCCTGAGGAAGTCTATTCCACAGATTCACAGTTCTTACAGTAAAGAAGCTTTGACGCTTCTGGAGACTGAACTTTTTCCTCTCCAGTCGGAGGCAGTGCCCCCTTGTCTTTTGAGGGCATTTTACATGGAACAGTTTTTCACCGTATTTTTTGTATGGCCCATTTATATATTTGTATAGGTTACTCATGTCCCCCCTTAGACGTCTCTTCTCAAGACTAAATAAATTCAATTCTTTTAATCTTTCTTCATAACTAAGACCCCCCATTTCCCTTATCAGTTTAGTCGCTCTCCTCTGTACTTTTTCCCAGCTGCAGAGCGTCCTTTCTATGGACTGGTGCCCAGAACTGGACTGCATATTCCAGATGAGGCCGCACCAACGCTTTGTAAGGTGGTAATATTACATCCCTGCCCCGTGAGTCCATGCCTCATTTAATGCATGACATTATCATGGTGGCCTTAGAAGCAGCTGCTGACATTGTATGCTGTTATTTGATCTACCATATATATATACAAGGACACCCAAATCCTTCTCTATAAGTGACTCTCCCAGTGCTACATCACCTAGGACATATGATGCATGGAGATTATTACTACCAAGATGCAGAACTTTACATTTATCCACATTGAACCTCATTTGCCAAGTTGATGCCCAATCACTCAGAATATTGAAGTCAGCTTGTAGTTTATGGACATCTTCCAGAGACTGCACAGTACCACACAGCTTAGTGTCATCTTCAAAAATAGATATGGTGCTATTAATCTCGTCCTCGATTTCATTAATAAATAAATTAAATAATAGACGACCCAGCACTGAACCTTGGGGTACACCACTTATAACCTGGGACCATTCTGAATAGGAATCATTGACCACAACTCTCTGCACACAGTCCTTCAATATTTTTTCAATCCAATTACAAACTATACTTTCCAAGTCTATAGACCTTAATTTACCTATTAAACGTCTATAAGGGACAGTATCAAAAGCCTTTGCAAAATCCAGAAACCCTACATCCACAGCCGCCCCTCTGCTCAGGCTTCTACTCAACTCTTCATAAAAACATATCAGGTTAGTCTGACAACTTCTGTCCTTGGTAAACCCATGTTGGTTGTCACTTATAATATTATTTACAGTCACATACTCCTGTATATAGTCCCTTAAGAGTCCTTCAAACATTTTTCCCACAACAGAGGTTAAACTAACTGGTCTATAATTACCTGTGAAGGACCTAGATTCTTCTTTGAATATGGGCACCACATTTGCCTTGCACCAATCACTTGGCACTGTACCAGTACCTAGAGAATCTATAAAAATTATAAAGAGGGGCACAGCAATGCCTGAACTGAGCTCTGTAAAAACTCTTGGGTGTAATCCATCTGGACCCGGAGCCTTGTTCTCATTTACCTTATTTAACTTGTCTTGGACCATATCTACAGTTAGCTAATTGAGTATATTACTGGATGTACTAACAGCCCCAGCACCACATATATCACCTCCTTCTTCTTCTTTTGTATATACAGAGCTAGAAAAAACATTTAGTAACTCTGCCTTTTCCTTATCTTCAGTGACTACTCCCGCCCCCCGCCCATTATTATTTAGGGGACTTCCCTGCTCGAACCATGGTTTTTTAGCATTTATATATTTAAAGATTTTTGGGGGATTTCAAAAATAAAAATAAAAACAGGCACTCACCATCTGGTAGGATGTATAAATAGCTAGTTTATTCAATGAGATAGGATTAGTATCGTCTATACAATATATTTGTCAATGCACTGTAGATCAATAAAAACCTGTAGAAAAAAAACTTATAACCTCTAACTTCTAACTTGCTGGTTAACTGGTATACTGCATATGGAGTATTCAATTAGACAGACTTATGTGATACAATCAGTGCTACAATCAACTTATTGATTGTAGCACTGATTGTATCACATAAGTCCGTCTAATTGAATACTTCGTATGCAGTATACCAGTTAACCAGCAAGTTAGAAGTTAGATGTTATAAGTTTTTTTCTACAGGTTTTTATTGATCTACAGTGCATTGACCATTTTTTTAATACATACAAAGATATTGTATAGACGATACTAATCCTATCTCATTGAATAAACTAGCTATTTATACATCCTACCAGATGGTGAGTGCCTGTTTTTATTTTTGAAATTTTTGCAATTAATTGTGGATGATTAGGTGAATCACCCAAAAAACTGAGTTAATTTTTATTTTATCTCCTTTTTACAGATTTTATTAAGGCCTTTGTAATCGTCAAACGCTTCAGCTGACCCCCAGATTTGTATTTTTTAAATGCCCTTTTTTTGTCTTTTATTGCCGTTTTTACAGTAGCTGTAAGCCATGGGGGGGTTTAATTTTAGCCGTTTATACTTGTTACCTAAAGGAATAAAATTTTTTGTGCAATTACTCAATGTGCATTGTTCCACTTGGGCCTGTGCACCACCAGAGGGGACTATCAGAGAAATGCAACCCAATTCTGCCGTCCAGCAATCCTATCTGGGGTGGCTCTCTATTGCTGGACATATGTGTACGCTGCCTTACACAGACTACCATGTGGTGAGGGACACAATAGTTTTTGTGTAAGAAAATGTGATCCCTGCAGCTCCACCCATTAGGCACTAGAAATGGAGAGAAGAAACATGCAGCTAGCTACTGTCTGTAAATGAGGCTTTGGGGCCCAATAAATGAGTCAGCAGGCTGGGTTTATGTGCCTTCAGAGACTAGTGACAAGGGGGAAAATGTGCAGTGACGTCGGCGTATTGATCCATGGAGGGTCCTTAGTCCAACATGGCCATCATATGGTCTGCTTCCATTTAACATAAAGGGAAAAGAAGTTAGACAATGGTTGCAAACTTGTGTGGCCATTCCCAGGGCCTGGACATCATTTCCTCATCAGTATGCATTCCTAGTTCTAGCATGACCACTTTAGAGGGTGCATATATACAAGACGTAGAGTGAACAAGGGCATAGGTTAGCAGAGGCTGGTCAGTGACAGGAATAGTTTCATGACTTGAATGAATGCAGTACTATCTAATAGTTACGAGCTGCTAAAGAGATGATCTGTCCATTCTGTGACCACAGTATAACCCTTTAATGAATGGACAGTAACCTCATTCATTGGACATTGAGCTTGTGGTTGAACATTGCTGCCTCTTACAATACTCATACAATAATGAATGAAGTGACGCCATAAAAATCAAATGTGTATTACGGCCATTAAACATTGTTTTATGTATACAGCTCCAGGGGTGTTCAACATTATAGTAAGAGCTAAACAATATGTTGGATTTTGACCCTGAGGCTACAACAGATGCCATACTGACCTCTCATTAGACCTGTAACCCTTCTTAATATGACAATGCGCTTCCTTTTTGTCTTCAGAGTCAGAGATTTTAGGAGCATTGCAACAAATACTGTTAATATTAGCGGGCAATCTAACACCAAGTCAAGTGGACACCATAAGAGGCACAATTTACGTTGTGATCATTGTACAAATGGCCTGATGTTGTGTTCAGTGCATCTAGAAGATCTTTAGAAGAATGGACAATGTAGATTCTTTTGACTGGAGTTTGCTAATTGCTGAGACTGTAGGATGCTCCCATGCCTCTAGCTACCAGTGAGAAAACCTACTGGTAATAGCTGATCACCAGTTATAACAGGATTGAAGTATACAGTTCTTGCCTATCCATGTATCTGTCATTTGCTTACATCCCTGCCTATCCTCCTTGCTTATTAGAACTTGCTGATATCTCCTACCTAGAACATTAGCATTACTTGTGGTGTTTGCGAGAAAATTGTGGTATCTTCAGAATAATTGCAGTCTACTTGATATTAGATAGTAGTATCCTGCATTTTACTAGCAAGTGGTTGATATAGGTAGATAGATATACAGGGTGGGCCATTTATATGGATACACCTTAATAAAATGGGAATGGTTGGTGATATTAACTTCCTGTTTGTGGCACATTAGTATATGTGAGGGGGGAAACTTTTCAAGATGGGTGGTGACCATGGCAGCCATTTTGAAGTTGGCCATTTTGAATCCAACTTTTGTTTTTTCAATAGGAAGAGGGTCATGTGACACATCAAACTTATTGGGAATTTCACAAGAAAAACAATGGTCTGCTTGGTTTTAACGTAACTTTATTCTTTCATGAGCATAGACGATTGCCTTCAGATGATACGAGATGTGCCGCACCTGAAACTACGGATACTGGAAGCCAGTGCTAGCATTTCTCCTGCAGTGTTGCTATCAGTGTGTGAAGAGTGGGAGAAGAGGGTTGCATTGACAATCCAACACAATGGGCAGCACATTGAACACATTTTGTAAGTGGTCAGAAACTTGTAAATAACTCATGAAAGAATAAAGTTACGTTAAAACCAAACACACCATTGTTTTTCTTGTGAAATTCCCAATAAGTTTGATGTGTCAAATGACCCTCTTCCTATTGAAAAAACAAAAGTTGGATTCAAAATGGCCGACTTCAAAATGGCCACCATGGTCACCACCCATCTTGAAAAGTTTACTCCCCACACATATACTAATGTGCCACAAACAGGAAGTTAATATCACCAACCATTCCCATTTTATTAAGGCGTATCCATATAAATGGCCCACCCTGTACTTCACATAGAAAATCTTAAAGGGGTTTCCTGGTCAAACACATTGATGGCCTGTCCTTAGTATCAGTGGGGCCCTGTGCAGTGCCATGATTTTGCACTCACATCAATTTTTTTAACCTGCTTGACCAGGCACAACCACATGTTTAGATGGGCCGCTTCCCACTGATTACAGAATGAGAATCATCTACTTGATATTATATTGTAGTTTTCTGTATTTTAAGAGCAAGTGGTTAATCTAAGTAGATAGAAAACATATGAAAGGCCTGTCCTTGGGCAGGTCATTTGAGTGATTGCTGGGGAAAGTCATAGTTCCTTCATTCAGCTGATCAATGGGGTCATTGGGTTGGACCCTCACCAATCAAACATTGAACATAATTTTTTTTTTCTATAAAATACTTCCTTTCTGGGGTCAGAATACTAATTCTATTAGGATAGGCCATCATTATCCCCACAAATCAGCTGCAACACCTTGAACAATCATCACTAAGTAGACAGCGCGCAGGTGGATGGAAGCGCCCACAGCACTCGGACAAAGGCCACAGCCCCTTCAAACAGCTGATCGGCAGCGGTGCTGGGAGTCGGACCAGCACTGATCTGATATAGGCCATCAATATTCTTTTTACCTTCCCCCTTATACAAATTCACTTTGTATCTTTTTAGATCTTTTTGTGTTATTTATCCATAAAACCCTTTCTGGTGCATACAAGTCTTGTGCATGTCACACGATTTTAATTGTAGGGTTATGCCATTATAGAGAAAATAAATAATGAAAAGCCAAATTTAAATCAAACAAATCATCCTGAACATTAATTACTGTCGCACTGCCTTATACATTAATCATGTGAGCCTCCCATCCTCTCTATGTAATTACCAGCACAGGCCAAGCCGGAGCGCTCAGTCAGCTGCACAGACTTCATTTAATCACAGCGGATAAGGCCTGGGCGCACAGACTCGGAGAAAGACGGGAGAGGTGTATGTCAGATTATATGAGGCAATTGAAGGAATATTATATTGAGAGCAATAAAATGAGCTGTAAAGGACAGAAATTAGAAGACCAATGTTAGAGTAAATAGAAAAGAGCAAATAGCTTTATGAGTTAAAAGGAGGAGCGAGTCTACCCTGCAGCGTCAGCAGGCCGGCCCGGAAGGGAAGCCTCTGTCGAAACGTCTGCTCAGAACATTAGACCGTAGTTCACTCCCAATGACATGAACTAGTGCTGCACCTAGGACAAGAGCTTTCTCCGGCTGATGAAGGACATCTGGCCATATACAGTCAGCAATGTCAGCTGGTATTGGTGAAAAATACATACAGTTCAATGGAAGTAAGTGGAATGGCATAGAGGAAAATGGAACAAGGAATTGTATTTTTTGCAAACCTATTAACCAGTTTCCTCCGATGGCAGCAAGACACACACGAGCGAGTTCACGGTGAGAAACTTGCAGCGTGTGTCAGTGTGAGGTCCCGTTCTGACCTCATCTCCTCTGACAGGATTACAATGATTTACAATGCTGTGTCACCCTGAGAGACCTGGAATCTACTGAATTAAACTAACAACATTATGTCAGCATAAAGACTCATGCACACGACTGTGGATTTTGTCCGCCTTTTTTTTGTGGATCGGATGCGGACCCATTCATTTCAATGGGGTCACTAAAGATGCAGACAGCAAACCATGTGCTATGCGCATGTCCGCAAAAAAATGAAACCTGTCCTTTTCTTGTCCATTTTGCAGACAAGGATAGGACAGTTCTACAGAGCGCAGGACGTTCCGTGTTTTGCGGATGAGCCCTAATTCAGTAGACTGCAGGTCTCTCAGGGTCACACAGCCTTCTAAATTAGTATAACCCTGTGCGATACTGTCAGAGGATCAGAGGTCAAAACGGGACCTCACACTGACACACACAGCGAGTTTCTCGCATTGAACTCACTTGTCTGCGCCTGGCCTTAAGGTATATTCATGCAGTGTTTTTCTTTTCACTAATTTAAGCATGTATACCAAGCTACATTGTTTGCTATGGGAATCCATGTTGCTGTTCGTATGGTCACATATTTTGTCCATGTGTATTTCAAATCTGAGTCAATGGGGGGAATTTATGAAGCCCTGCACTCCAGGACTCTGGCTTTAAAAATTTGATAAGTAGAGCTTTTGTGACTTTTCGGCCTTATTTGCTCAAATTTTTTTTACACCAGTCACTCCAGATTTTGCTACTTTTTTCCAAAAGTCACAAAAAGGAGGAAAATAATCACAGTAAGTGCCTGCCAGAATGGCCAGAGTAAGGCTACTTTCACACTCGCGTTTGGTGCGGATCTGTCATGGATCTGCACAGACGCATCCGTTCAGAACGGATTTGTTTGTATTAGGCCTCATGCACACGACCGTTTTTTTTGCGGTCCGCAAAACGGATTTCCGTTGTTCCGTGATCCGTGACCGTTTTTTCTTCCGTGGGTCTTCCTTGATTTTTAGAGGATCCACGGACATGAAAAGTGAAAAAAAAAACTAAGTCAAGTTTGCATTGAAAATGATAGGAAAAACGGACACGGATCACGGACACGGATGACTATCTTGTGTGCATCCGTGATTTTTCACGGACCCATTGACTTGAATGGGTCCGTGAACCGTTGTCAGTGAAAAAAATAGGACAGGTCATATTTTTTTTCACGGACTGGAAAAACGGATCACGGACGCGGAAGCCAAACGGTGCATTTTCCGATTTTTCCACGGACCCATTGAAAGTCAATGGGTCCGCGAAAAAAAACGGAAAACGGAAAAACGGCCACGGATGCACACAACGGTCGTGTGCATGAGGCCTTATCTTTAACATAGCCAAGACGGATCCGTCTTGAACACCATTGAAAGTCAATAAGGGATTGATCAGTTTTCTATTGTGCCAGTGAAAACGGATCCGTCCCCATTGACTTACATTGTGTGTCAGAACGGATCCGTTTGGCTCAGATTCGTCAGACGGACACCAAAACGCTGCAAGCAGCGTTTTCATGTCCACCTCCAGAGCGGAATGGGGACGGAACAGAGCAAACTGATGCATTCTGAGCGGATCCTTTTCCATTCAGAATGCATTAGGGCAAAACTGACCCATTTTGGACGCTTGTGAGAGCCCTGAACGGATCTCACAAACGGAAACCAAAACGCCAATGTGAAAGTAGCCTTACAGAACCATCCGAGTGGCCAGTGCGCCACTGTTTCCACAACTCCCATGGCAGTGAATAGGACGTACACAGCACACTGTAGCACAGCAAGCTACGCTGTTTTTGTGCACTGGTTGTGTAGCTCCCATTCATGGCCATGTGAGTTATGGCAATTCCATAACTTTGCCTCACTCGGCTGGCGCTTGCTGTGGTTATTCCCATCTTGGCCATGAGAGGCTAATATGGCAATTACCATCTAGGGTACATGCACATGGCAGTGTAGTTTATGCAGATCTTTCATATGTATTTTGCGTGCAGTTTTAGATAAGTTTCCAACGTATTACTTGCAGATTTTGTCGCAGATTATGACACCCTTTTGTCCTAGATCTTACCCTTTCCATTGCAAATGGTGAAATCTGCACTGAAAATCCACACAATCCAAAATCCAATTGACATGCTGCAGATCCCAAAATTGGCACCGCAGGTCAATTTCTGCGTGGAAAATTTCTACCCCATGTACATGAGATTTTGTAAATCCCATCTACTCAGCTGTACTATTATACTGCACATTTTCCACAAATCTGTGCATAATGCAAACCCTGTGCATTATACCCTAAAGTGCAATCCCCTCATGTATTAGCTAAAGGTGGAGCTTTGCTGATAGTTTGCGTATAGTATGTTCTCAGACCGCAGAGGTGCATTGTACTGTAAGAAATAGAATGATATGTAGAATGAGTCCCTGGTTAGAGGCCAATGTCGGCTAACACCAAGAGCTCTGTGGAGTTTTCTCAATTCTGCTACATGCCCTGGTAGATATCACAGGATGACATAGCATAGGAATCGTATGGCGTTCTACACGGAAAGGATCGGAATCGGTGTAACACAATTATCTGATATATATCCCTCCAGAGCCCTGGTAATAAATAGAACTCTATGGGTGGGGGTTGTTGCTTAGAAAGCAGCAGGTTGATGAGTTAACAAAGCCCGGAGGAGTATGTGTGCTCAGCTTACATCATCCTTTCATCACCCTGATCCACCCTAATCCTCACTGGGGTAATGTGAGCGCCACTGGTACCTGCTCCTCATATCTGCGCTGATCAGAAGGGGGGAGGCAGTGGGCAGATATTACACTGCTACCATGGAGACAGCTCAGTCTAATGGGGAATTTTTCACATAAAACCGCCTTCTCTTTAGTAAAGACAGAGGCTATTATGTCAATTAGACAAGATATACTTATCTGCACTGTGATAAGCAGCAGTGCTGTAAATGTAGTGGAGCTGTCCATACCGGCAGGTTCTCAGGGTGTCCCAGGAGGACCTCTAGCTCTACAGGAACAAGATGGCCGGATTACATTGCTAACAATATGTAGTCAATGGTGTCCACAGGCACCCACTATAGCTGTTGGAAGGATCGATGTTATTAGCTGCACCACCGGCCTACCTCTAGTTTATGTCTATGTGCACCTTTCATTATGTAGTTGTAAGTCCAACATTTTGATTAATTTCTTAATAGTCAGAGTTCCAAATTCCCTGCATATGTGTAGAGTTCAATAATAAAACTCTTACACTAGGGGGAGCTTTAGAGTTCACTGGATATTGATTAAAAACTGTATGCAGTAAGCTCCTAGGCTCCCCCTTGTGGCCACTGCTGGCAGCGTGCACTCTATTATGTAATGCTAGGCCTGCATGGGTTTGTAGCTCTGTCACCAACGACCTCTCTATCCAACAGTTTGCATAGACACATGGCTGTGGTTCACCTGATTAAAAGACTGTTTTTCTTTTGTTGATCTGAGTATCCGTTCCCAAGTTATACTTTTTCTTAGCGTGCAAATCAGGCCTTTGGTGCAATGAGGGCGTCACCATTGCTCTTGTTACATCCAAGCTCCCCGCCTTTCCGTAGACCGCCCCTCCCTCACTGCCTGGCTTCGTCAATCAAAACTGCCAGGGAGGGGCTGGCCACAGAAAGGAGTGGAGCTTGGGTGCAACAAGAGCAATGGTGACACCCTCATTGCACCAAAGGCCTAATTTGCATATTAAGAAAAGGTATCATAATTCGGGAACAGAGCCTCGGACCAGCAAAAGAAAAACAGGGTTTTAATCAGGTGAACCACAGCTATGTGTCTATGCAAACAGTTGGATAGATAAGGTCGCTGGTAAACTTTAAGTTTGGGTGGGTTCACATCACGTTTATTGGCTCAGTTTGACATATATATTAGAAAAATAATAATAATATCAAAACGCAGCACACCACGTTCTTGTATCCTGCAGAGTCCGGTAAAAAAAACTCTATAGACGCGATGCACAGCTATGGACATATCCAGCTAAGACTAGGTTAATATTTGTCTGTGGCTTCAGACTTTAGGCAATGTTTTTTTTTTCAGGCAGTTTAGGATGCTTAATATGTACGCTGGTCTAATAGATGTACTCTGGTATCATAAACTACAGTCAGATCATGACCACAGCTTTCCTGCTTGTTAACAATACTAATCAATATATTGCTATAATAAATATTTTACCACTGCTTGCTGGAGGGCACAAAGAAAATCTACTGCTCAGGCAGCCGAGTACGACCCACAGCGATAGACTGTGAATAGTTACTCTTAATAACAGCAGCTTTTTGTGTAGCAGCTATTTGACACAGTTGCCTCAGTTACAGTATATTCAGCATACAGTGGCCGTTCCTGGGAAATTTATATACTGATGACCTATCCTCAAGATAGGTCATCAGTACCTGATCGGTGAAGGTCCAACACCCGGGACCCCTGCCGTTCAGCTGTTTGAGAAGGCACCACCTCTCCTGTGAGCACTGTGGCCCTCTTGCTGTTTCCCTAGGCTGAGTGACAACACATTTACCTGTCACTTGGCCTAGGAGCAGCTCGGCAGTATTCAAGTGAATGGAAGTGAGCTGCAATACCAAGCACAGCCACTATACAATGTACGGCGCTGTGCTTGGTAAGCTGCGAGAAGGCAGCGGGGCTCACAGGAACGACGGTGCCTTCTCAATCAGTTGATTGGTTAGGGTCCCTTAGGGGCCCCTGAGGATAGGTCATCAGTATAAAAATCTCAGAAAACCTTTTTAAACATACAATACCATAGCCATGTGATTGGCTGAAGGATCCAACCAATCAGCATAGGCATTTCACTGGTAAAATACCTGTATTACTGAAGTGAAGGCACTGGTTGTCAGTCTAAGAGCGCCTCTCTAAAGTACAGTGCAGTACTACATGCTCTTCATGGCTCTTTAACTGGGTCAGGATGAATGGCTCCTTTAGATGTCCAGTGACCTTCATGTACAGGACCTTGAAGTAGCTCCCGTTTGCAAAGCAATTACCAAAGAGATCATTTCTATGACTTGACTGTTAATATGGCATACGTGTGACCACTATAAGTTACAGTATACCTTTATGACAGTACAAAACTAGTGGGAAAGTGGGATCATTAAACCTTCCCTAATATCAGGGGTCCACAGCCATAGTGCCATGAATGCAGTTATTGCAGTAGTCAAACAAGCTCACTTGTCGCCCCAAGCAAAAGCTGTAAAATGCAGCCCCCCATTATCTGCTACCACGGTCTTTGTCCAGAGGTTCTGTGCTTTTAATCCCAATGTCCAGTCATTTATGACCCAGTCCTTGAAGTCTAATGGTCACCTATTTGCCTCCTTTCTTCTATGTACTATTGTACAATTGCAGGAAAACAATGGAACAAATGTCTTGTGGCTGCATTTTTCCATCTTTTCTAGTAGGTGTATAATGATACCTTCCCCTAGACAGGGGAGCCAGCAGTGTCCCAGGCAGATGCCTATCCTGCCCCCTTCCTGTCCTTGCCCTGCACATATTCCATGGCCGTCTGTCTGCCAACCCATATACCCGTTCTTCCAGGGCTATGAACTGACGTACAGAATGGAGATTACTACTAGAATTCACCTCTTGGATAAGGTGGTGCTTCTTCTGCCCTCTTGGTTTGTTTGATTGGGAGTTTGATGGGCAATTTTCCCTACTAATTCTGAAATTTCGCAGCATTTCCTCAGCATGAAATCTTTTGATATGTATTGTGTCCTATGAAGCAATAGTACAGTCTGCTCAGGGTGTAGGGAGGTTGTGGTCGCACCTGGACCCTAAGGGTGCCTGAGGTCCCTCTGCTACACTTGAAGAGACCAGCACCATAAGTTAGGCATGTGGGCCCCTCTAACAGACTTTTGCATTGGCTTCCAGGAGATTCAAGTTACCCCTCTGACGTGTAGGGTCATTCACAATAAACCAAAGAGCTGAATCACATCATATAACTTTGTGATGTCAAATGCTCAAAAATGTCCACTAAATACCAGAAGGGTCAGCGAAATCAGCAGGAGCTCAAATGTGCATGGTACACTAATGAACTATAATATAGGCGGATTGAAAACGGATACGTCCCCTTTGTATTACATGCATCGTCAGTATGATATACATAAGAAACCACATGGAAAAAACACACAAATCCCGTGTGAACGCGGCCAGTGATTTCCTCTATATGTTTAACAGGATAGACATCCTTTATTTGTACTTTGGTTGGAAATGCATACTTCAGCTAATGTAATAAAAACCATTCAACCTATATATGCTGTAAATGTCACCTGCAGTAAACGACACTGCTGGTCCCTCTCATTAAAAACGAACAAGTAACACAGGACAAAAGCATAAAACGAAGCTGACTGAAGGGCGCTCTGCTCAGCACTGATAGCAGTAGGTCTTTAGAGTCACATTTTACTGTTCCCACCTGTCCATTTTTGGTTTTCCGCCGTTCGTAAACTGCGATGTGTAAGGTGCGCTTGCTTAGATCTAGAGGGATTGCTTTGCATAGTTCAGCCCTGTGGTTCATCCATGTTCACGATTCCTTGCAGTTTATCCATGTACGGCTGAATGTTCTATAGAAATATCATTACTATAATTATTATTTTCCTTCTATAATACGCCGCCCACACATTTTCTCACCATGTGGAAGTCTTATCTACTCTATGAAGACACACATATGGTGGCGAGTAGCAGGTCATCCGTTATAAAACAAGAGATCGTTATCTCTCGCCATAGAGAACACTGAGGTTGTTTCTGTTTGTTTCAGATATACTTGAGAAATGAAATGATATGATATTCTTTCCACTTGGTCCCTTCCCTGGAGAAAGCACACGTGATATAGCAATGCTAATACATCATCAGGCCTGATGTATAATACACTTAAGATTAGCAGAGGTGGACAGTTCAGATGTATTCTTGTTTGCTGTTTTGTTGTCGTAGAATAATTTATAAATGTACTGCCATCACCCGACGGCTACAGAGAGAAATCCACTTCTATATCATCTTACATATATCCTAAGACATCACACAATCCAAAGTCACAGAGCACAGGGACATAAAAAAATCCTGTGCAGGGCTGCTAAAAATGTGACGTCATTAAAGGGGTTCTCTGGGAATTAAGAAAATGAAAATACTTAAATATTGCTTTATTATAAATATATTCCCAGATACCTTTCATTAGTTATAATGACTCATTTTGTCTGGGGAGCAATCATTAGGAGAAATAAAATGGCCGCCGTCCTATCAGTGTACACAAAACCTGTCCTAATCACACAGGAGGACAAGTTACTTCACCACAATGAGCCATAGTGCTGCCTCATCCTCCTCTGTGCTCTGCTAGTCAGGAATCATGATCCTGAATACAGGTGAATCTCTGTGGGAATGGAGATGATGAGGAGACATGTGAGGAGGGTGAGGTGTGGTAATGAGCAGCAGCACTTGTTTACAGTCTTCATTACCACAGTCTGTTCTGTCCGTCCTCTCTGTACTTCATGTCTCCTCATGAACTAAATTCCCCAGAGATTCAGCTAAAGTTCTTATCTGTATTCAGGACCATAATCCCTGAATAGATCATCAGCATCTGATGGGGGGGGGGGGGGGGGAGGGGGGGCAGCTCCATTAGCGTTGCAGCCTTCTCACTGTTTACCGCAGGCCCAGTGACTTCTCCGCTATGAAGCTAGCGGTCATGTCCATGGATGTCCATACTGTATTTCTGGGAAGAAAATGTACGGCTGGGATCTCACGCTGCACAATCACTTGTGATGTTACATGAAAATTGGGGATCAAAGACCTCCTTGCTCTCCTTTTTTGGACATGTATCTGTGACACAAGGTCATGTTGTCTGGTTATCTCCTCAAACACACAAGTCACTGATTTTCATAGATTTTTTCTTTTTCAAAATAAATCAAAATAGATATTTGCCGATTCTCTGTTTTCATCATAGATGATTCTACAGGCCTTCACAGGAGTCTATGGACTATAGCTAGTCTGCACTGGGTTTACTCACTCTGGATTTTACGCTGTAGAATCTGCAAACTGACATGAGGTGCGGATTTTGAATTTGACGCCAATCTGCGTTGCAGATTTCATCCTTTCAAAACATGTAACTGATGCAGATTTAGTTGCAGGTCTTTCCACTGTAATGTGTACCTTGTGTAACTGGAGCGGGGGGAGGGGTGGGAGATGATGAATTCCCCCCAATGTGTTTTTTATTTATATTTTAGCCAAAACTAGTGTGTGTATCCACAAAGATAAAATGGTTTTTATCTGAAGTGTATGGCTATCTGTCAGCTCTGCCCATTGGTTAATGCCAATGTTACCAGAGCCTTACAGCTCACTTTTTTGGATCTGGATGGGGTTTGTATGTTCTCCCCAGGTCTGTGTGGGTCTCCTCCGGGTGTTCCAGTTTCCTCCCACACTCCAAAGACATACTGAACTAGACCGATAGAGACAGCTTGATGTAATGTCTGTAAAGCGCTGCGGGATATGTCAGCGCTATATATGTGCAAAAAAAAATAAATAATGAAAAATCTTCATTCAGGTTTTTGAAAAAATAAAAGTGCCTCAAAATTGCTCTGTGTGAACAAGGCCTTACAGGAAATAAATTTAGTATGGAATATGGTTAAGTCAAACCACCCATCTAACATGTACCAGTTCTAAAGACAATTTTTGAAGTATACCAGACTAACTTTTGTATATCAATTATAAGTTACTATTTCAGGGGAGTCTGTCAGCACTTTTGACCATGCTAAACAGTTGTCAGCGTTTGGTAGGGGCTGGGGAGAGCCTTACAAACATATTTTTTATGAGCTTTCATCATCAGTAGTAGTAAGAATATGAACTTGTATTTAAGATTCTGCTGCTGCAAGTGCAATGGAGGTGGAGCTTTTATCACCAGGGGTAGTGTGAATATGAACTTTTATTCTTTCATATTCTGCTGCAGCAAAGAGCCCAAGAGGCGGGGCTTCACTGTGAAGTGCTCTCTGCATTGAGCTGCTTCACAACCAGCAGACTACTACAGCTGTCATACAGAGCACATGGGGAGGGGCTGTGAAGCAGCTCAATGCAGAGAGCACTTCACAGTGAAGCCCCGCCTCCTGGGCTTTTTGCTGCAGCAGAATCTGAAAGAATAAAAGTTTATATTCACACTACTCCTGATGATGAAAAGGTATGTTTGTACGGCCCTTCCCAGCTACTATCTAGCAATTAAAGAGGTTGTCTGGGTTAAGTGCAGAACCCAGACATATCCCCATTTTCACCCAAACAGGCCCTCTGACATGAGCATTGGAGCATTTCATGCCCAGATGCTCTCCTTTGCCCTGTGCTGTATCGAGCAGGACAAGGACTGTTTGTTCATATTTTGAAAACAGCTAGACTAGATGGTCTTAGCAGTGTTGCCGGTGAGGGCAGCGGCACTGATGGGCAAGCTTTAGCACTGCCCTAGCTTTTTTACAGGCTAGGGCAGTCCCAAAGCCCGCCCATTAATGAAGGTGACATCACCGGGCTCACTGCTAGGCCAAAGCCTCCACCTAGATTTACCCATGGAGAGCCCTGTAAATCAACGGATCTCCAAAAAAAGCCTTTGCCCTGTGCGATTCATTTAATGCACCGATGCTCATGTCAGAGGGGCTGAGTGGGTGAAGGAGGGGATATGTCCGGGTTCAGCTCTGAACCCAGACAACCCCTTTAAACATGGTCAAAACTGCTGATAGACTCCCTTTAAGAATATCTAACATTGTATCTCAACACATATATTTTATGAAATATAATGAAATCACTTGCCAGGGGTAATTAAAAAAGTGATAGATAAAAAAGCCACCAAAACTAAACTGGCCTAAAGCAGTTGGAGTTGTTGCTGGCCTTGATAATATACCAATTCCCCTGGCAAAAGTCATACATTAATAATAGTTGTCACTCTAACCTTTTACTGAAATAAAGGCAAGGAGAAATATTGCTGACCAGCATAAGCTCAGACGGGTGTCATTCTGTATTTAGTATGTGTGTTACAATCCTGCCAAGCTCTTCATCATGGAAAGCTCTCCTTTTGATTTATTCGTCCCGATATTCTCCAGTACACCCCAAGAAAACAGTCTCCTTAGTAAATCATAGGCTCTCGTAACTCCACTCTTCTCCCGTATACCTCAGGCAACTCTAAATCTATGCATATCCTGAGCTCGCAGCAGATGTTTCACAACCACCATATGCTTCTACATTGATTAAATATCTTGTAAGAAATTCTCCCCAAAAAGCACATAAAACAGAATTGATGCTAAATTCCAGAATGTGACTAATAAAGGCTGATATGTTACCATGTTAATACCGAGCTGACACGACTAACAAGACAGGGTTGTGATAATGTGTAAAACAAACTCTTACAGGAAAATAAGTGACAAATACTGGACCCCTCTCCCATTTCCAGGAACTATATTTACGCGCTCCTGTTACTAGCAAGGCGAGTATGTGCATTTCTTATTCCTGTTATTGATTGACTTCAGCGATAATACATTGTAATGGATGTATGCTCCCAGTCTGCATCCTCTAGGATCACAGCCTTTGGTGCTCTCAGGACTGCTAGTTCACGTACCGTCCATGTATCCCTGAAATCTCTGGATATGAGACACTGTACCTCTGCCTTTGATTTCATATGGCAGTATACAGAGGTTTTACTGTGCATGTACAAACCTACATCAGAATAGCTACCGTATTTTTCGCTTTATAAGACGCACTTTTTTCCCCCAGTGCGTCTTATAAAGCGAATGGTGCAATTTTTACATGGCTGACACTGATACATCGCGGGCCTTTATGCTGCACAGCACGGCCTGCGATGTATCAGTTACAGTTAACCTCTATCACGCGGGGTGGGAGGAGGGGCTGGAGGCCGGCAACTGCTGTTGCACTCGCGGTGGGGCCCGGTGCAGTCACTGTACTCCATTACACCGGGCCTCCCTTACGGCAGTCTTCATATGTAAAGTCTATTCATGTAATCCTCAACCAGTGGCTCTGCTTTGCTAAGCTAGCGTAATCGTCTGTAGTAGTACTCACTATTAAATCAGCGGGCAGGCCGGCAGCGTAATGTCACTCACTATGTCATGCTCCTCCCACTTCATTAATGAAGCTGGCGGAGCAGGAGCATGACTGAGTAAGTGACGTGATCCTTCTGGCCTGCCCGCCGCTTTGATAGTGAGCACTACTACAGATGATTACGCTAGTTTAACAAAGCAGAGCCACTGCTTGAAGATTACATGAATAGACTTTATATGTGAAGACTGCAGTCAGCAGGGCCTGGTGTAATGGGGGTCACTATTTACACAAGGACATGAGAGGACACAGAGGGGAACTGCATAAAATGCTACATGTGTGTCATCCACAGATCCCTCCCATAACAATGTCATTCACAGATTCCCCATAACAATCCATCATCCACAGATCCCCTCTATAACAGTGTCATAGACAGATCCCCTCTATAACAGTGTCATCCACAGACCACCATTAGCTCAAAACCCACCAAAAGTAGTTTTTTTTTTCTTTTTTTCCTCTTCAAAAACCTATATATATAACCAGACATGGAGTCTATCAGGTGTGATACGGGGCTCCATGCACCTCCCTACTGTCTCCCTTTTGTGTACTAGAGGTCCCTTTACACTGCTAGGATATAGCATTCCTTCCCGACAATCGCCTGCTCGTCAGCAGAGGCTGGTGTGACGACACGATCTGCTGCCGGCAAACTATGATTTAGAAGACCGCATGAAAGATGTGATTACCTGATGAACAAGTGTTTCGCTCATTCATCGGGTAATTGGCGCCACTTTTACATCGGCAGATTATTGCTAATGAACGTTCCTTGGGCAGTGTACAGGGGCCTTAAGTCTAATCACGAAACCCTCATGTCACACTGGCATCCAAATCTCTTGCCACAACCTGTGTAGATGCCTCTGTCCTTCCCAACTGAGCACCAGTACTATTGGATGAAAGGGTCTCAGCCGCCGATCCTGCAGAAATATGTAATTATACTATCTCCATATTATTTCTGAAATGGCGGGACAGTCCCTAATTCTGGGCTGTACACAGATACTGAAGCTCTCGATTACTTTTAATAGAGACAGGTGGCACAAGCACGGTCACTTACCTACAGTGCCTTGAAAAAGTATTCACCCCACTTGAATTTTTTCGTATTTTGGTACATTACAGTCTTAAAGAGGACCTTTCACTACAATAAAAAAATTTAACTAAGCATACAGACATGGAGAGCGGCGCCCAGGGATCCCCCTGCACTTACTATTATCCCTGGGTGCAATTTCACTCCAGTGAGGACCATGCTTAGCTTATGCAACTTTTTAATAAAACATGCGACTTTTTCATAAAGACGTGTGACTTTTGTAAAGCCGTTTACTGAAGGCTAAACTGCTACCGTCAAACCACATTTATCACAATATTAAAGGACCATTCATAAATCTGACTTTGGACTAGGGATGTCCCGATACCATTTTTTTAAGACTGAGTACGAGTACCGATACTTTTATTTAAGTACTCACCGATACCAATTACCGATACTAATTTTAACAATAAAATACACACACATGTATTTTCTGACCACTGACCAACCAAAAGGCCCAAAAACAGAACTATAACATTCCAAGGAGACGTTATACTGTATGGGGGGCGGCCACAAGGAGACGTTATGCTGTATGGGGCAGCCACAAGGAGAGGTTACACTGTATGGGGGTGGCCACAAGGAGAGGTTATACTGTATGGGGGGCAGCCACAAGGAGACATTATACTGTATGGGGGCAGCCACAAGGAGATGTTATACTGTATGGGGCCAGCTACAAGGAGACATTATACTGTATGGGGGCAGCCACAAGGAGACGTTATACTGTATGGGGCAGCCACAAGGAGATGTTATACTGTATGGGGGCAGCCACAAGGAGATGTTATACTGTATGGGGGCAGCCACAAGGAGACGTTATACTGTATGGGGGCAGCCACAAGGAGATGTTATACTGTATGGGGGCAGCCACAAGGAGACGTTATACTGTATGGGGTCAGCCACAAGGAGACGTTATACTGTATGGGGGCAGCCACAAGGAGATGTTATACTGTATGGGGCAGCCACAAGGAGACGTTATACTGTATGGGGGCAGCCACAAGGAGACGTTATACTGTATGGGGGCAGCCACTATTATACTGTATGGGGCGGCCACAAGGAGACGTTACACTGTATGGGGGCAGCCACAAGGAGACGTTATACTGCATGGGGGCAGCCACAAGGAGATGTTATACTGTATGGGGGCCACAAGGAGACGTTATACTGTATGGGGGCAGCCACAAGGAGACGTTATACTGTATGGGGGCAGCCACAAGGAGACGTTATACTGTATGGGGCGGCCACAAGGAGAGGTTATACTCTATGGGGGCAGCCACAAGGAGATATTATACTGTATGGGGGGCAGCCACAAGGAGACGTTATACTGTATGGGGTCAGCCACAAGGAGACGTTATACTGTATGGGGCGGCCACAAGGAGACGTTATACTGTATGGGGTCAGCCACAAGGAGACGTTATACTGTATGGGGTCAGCCACAAGGAGACGTTATACTGTATGGGGCGGCCACAAGGAGACGTTATACTGTATGGGGGCGGCCACAAGGAGACGTTATACTGTATGGGGGCGGCCACAAGAAGATGTTATACTGTATGGGGTCAGCCACAAGGAGACGTTATACTGTATGGGGCAGCCACAAGGAGACGTTATACTGTATGGGGCAGCCACAAGGAGACGTTACACTGTATGGGACGGCCACAAGGAGACACTATACTGTATGGGGGCTACAAGGAGACGTTACACTGTATGGGGGCAGCCACAAGGAGACGTTACTGTAAGGAGTCAGGAAAACAATTTTTGAAGCCCCCCCTCCTCAGTATAATAGTCTTGTGGCCATCATACAGTAATGTATATTTCTTCTTGCCCTAATGCCTGCTTTTAGAGATCAATGTGCAGCTTGCAGGCAGGAAGGGAAGGACCAGGGCCATAGAAGACAGACACTATCACCTTTAGAGGGACTCGCTCCTGGCAAACACAGCTCTGCTGCAGTGAATGCAGTGGAGCAGACTGATATAATTACAATGTATAGTTATTGCAGGGACTCAGAGAATCGTCTGAGAGTTTATTAGTTAAAAGAATCTAATGAGTCAGAGACTGTGTCACCGAGTCCGTGCCAGGCTTCCTGCTCTGCTACATGCACCTGTACACACACAGCTCCACTACATGCTATGCTAATAATGCCCCCCCCCTCCCCCGGACGGACTTACAGGGAGCCGCAGAGCAGGAAGCCTGGCAGGGACTCGATGACACGGTCTGTGACTCATTGGATTCTTTTAACTAATAAACTGTCAGACGATTCTCTGAGTCCCTGCACTACGCTCCCTGTACTGTGAGTCTCTGATTGGTTGGAGGGCGGGGAGGGGCGGGGCGGGGCTAGCTTCCACTGTCGGCTCCTATTACACAGTGCCTGCTGCTGCCCTCTGAAGCTGTATCAGCTGTGCGAGGTGCAGGGGCAGGCTGCGGACTGACACAGACACATAGAAGCGGCGCACAGGTATCGGCAGTGGTATCGGGGACATTTGCACGAGTACATGTACTCGTGCAAATGCCCGGTATCGGTCCCGATACCGATACTGGTATCGGTATCGGGACATCCCTACTTTGGACATATGTAAAAGTGGAGTAAGATGTAAGTGTAATGATAAATCTGGCCCTATGTCTGGCGCAAACCCAACACATCACATCACCCAAAGAACACCATCATGCTGTGGGGATGTTTTTCAACAACCGGGGCTGGGAAACTGGTCAGAATTGAGGGAAAGATGGATGGTGCTAAATACAGGGATATTCTTGAGCAAAACCTGTACCACTCTGTGAGTGATTTGAGGCTAGGACGGAGGTTCACCTTCCAGCAGGACAATGACCCAAAACACACTGCTAAAGCAACACTGGAGTGGTTTAAGGGGAAACAGGTGGCTCTACAAAGTATTGACTTTAGGGGGGTGAATAGTTATGCACATTGACTTTTTCTGTTATTTTGTCCTATTTGTTGTTTGCTTCACAATAAAAAAATATATATCTTCAAAGTTGTGGGCATGTTCTGTAAATTAAATGATGCAAATCCTCAAACAATCATGTTAATTCCAGGTTGTGAGGCACCAAAACACGAAAAAAGTCAACGGGGGGGGGGGGGGTGGGGGGGGTGAATACTTTTGCAAGGCACTGTAAGTAATACCAAGTGAACAGCTGCCCTTCTTGGGAGGTTCAGTAGCCGGATGAACATCTGATCAGAGTTTTACCATATCTTCACGTCTCTTTCTTTTAGAGCATTAGCATCAGGTCACATCACATTTTAGCATCTCATGCAAGGAAAAAAGGCTTTAAAAACTGGATGAAACAGGACAAAAAAGCAGCCTGATTTTTGTGACCTGCTGCATCAAGATTAGCAGTACATGATACAAAAATGTGATGTATTCAAAAAAGCACTCATGTACTGTATGCTTCTGGGACAGTAAAGCTGGCCATAGACTGGGGGTTCAAATGGCCGAGTCTGGGGTTCCACTGATGGGATGTAGATCTGTCATTTGGCATGAATGGCTTTTTAAGTACAGCATGAGACAATTTAAAAAAATCTCGAAAGATATTTGCCATCAGTTGGCATCTGTCGTAAAAAGGTTGGGGGGGGGGGGTGTCCTTGCACAGTGTGCCACTGTCAGCACTGTCTGGATAAGGTCACACTGCGCAGGGACACTGACTGGTAACACCCACAATGGACCTTTATGACAGACTGCTCACAATACATTCATAAACTTCTAGTAGGAAAAATAAAGGAATGGAATAACGTAGAGTAACACAAATAGATGCTGCAGAATTGCTTTTACATGGAGAATGCATCAACATAAGAAAATAATAAAAAAAATTAATCCCCCCGGACCAGACAGGTTTTATTCCCAGTAGACATATACAGTTGAATATTCGCAGAGCGTTCCTGAATGTTCAATCGGGCAGGAAGGGCGGGGGGCTCCATCCTGTCGCTTGACGCCGATAAGGCGTTTGACATGGTTGAGTGGCCCTTCCTCTGGCAGACTATGACCCAGATGAACTTAGGTAGTAATTTTATAAGCTTGACACAGTTAATTTATGTGGAGTCTATAGCCAGAGTTAAAGTTAATGGGGTTAGCTCTGTAGATATTCCTTTGCAACGGGGTACCAGGCAGGGTTGACCACTCTCCCCCCTGCTATTTGCTATTATTTTTGAGCCATTGGCTAGCAAAATTAGGTCAGAGGTGGCGTTAGCAGGGTTGGGGGGGGCTGGGCGAATCTGATAAAATCAGTTTATACGCAGATGATATTTTGATATTTTTGAAGGACGGCATTAAAGAACTGCAATATGTAATCGAGATTATAGATGAATTTGGAGCGTTTTCCGGATTTGAAATTAACTGGTCCAAGTTGACAGTACCACTCGGCATGTCTTGGGCTGAGGGAGGATACTGTAAAGGTGAAAGTGTTGACAAGAGAAGATCATCTGGACTACTTGGGGATAAAAATTGGCCTTAATTTACGTGATTTTATAGACTATAATATTAAGCCTTCCCCCTCTCCCAAGTAGATAGGATTGCTCTGGTTAAAATGACTCTTCTCCCATCTATACTGTATGTTTTGACCGCCTGCCCCACCTGGATTGATGATTCTTTCTTCTTTTCGTTGGAGAGGATCATTAATGACCTGGTGTGGGGCAGAAAAAGGGTTCGGATTAAGCTGAAATTCTTAAATATTGAATATAGAGATGGGTGGTTGTCCCTCCCTTTTATTCAAGGATACTACCTTAGTGCACAAATCCAGTGGTGTTTAAATGCAAATGAAAATGGGTTGCTGAGATATCGCCTCAGAATTTATAATGGTCCTTGGGATAATCTGTTTTGTATCCTAGAGACTGGTCAATTGGGGGTTAAAGGTCTGGACTGCCCGATCTCTATTATGGTACAGAGTATGGAACAAAATTAAGACCATACTCAATATTACGCACGCACTGCATTTTCCCCGCTCTGGGACAATTTACATTTAGGGGAGTTTTATAAGTTAAGGGATTATCACTTTTGGGTTAATAGAGGAATCACAATAGTTGCTCACTCATTTCAGGATGAGAAATTAAAGCCCTTGGCTGAAATTCTTTCAGAAGAGGACATTACTTTTATGTCCCAGTTTAGATATGCACAATTGGCACACGCCATTTTTTCCACGACCAACAAGAAATTATTTTTGGTGCAAGATCAAACCTTTATAGATTTTTATTTTTATTCTTTGGGTGTTAATATTAAATTATCGCAAATCTATGCTAGATTACAACAAGAAATAGGTAGGATCACAAAGTTCAAGAGTGAAAGAAAATGGGATGAAGAATTAGGGGGCACAGTAAGCAACTGGGCAAGGGTACATAAAAATATCAAAGGAGTTTCGGTTGCTAATCAATACAGGTTAATTCAATTTAAAATTGTTCATAGGTTGTATTATACTCCTAATTTCTTGGCCAAAATATATTATGAGACGGGAAAAATATTTTATTGTAAGAAGTGTAAGAGTGAGGATGCCAGATTTTTACATCTGTTATGGAGGTGTCCCAGTATCCAGCAATATTGGCAACCTATATTTGAAAGTTTAGGAATAAGTAGTAAACTAACAGTAGATCCTTCATTTGAGTTTGTAGTTTTTGGGCTTGTGCCAATAGATATCAACTCTAAAATACCATCCTCCCTACTACAATTCTGGATGAAAGGATTAATGATTGCGAAGGTATTGATCATTCAAAAATGGGGATCCCAAAATGCTCCGTCATTTGCTGAATGGAAAAACTATATGGCCAGAATAAAACAGTATGAACAGTATAGTTGTCTTGGGAATAGACAGATGCATAAATGGGAGTCAGTCTGGGCTAACTGGGCAGAACTTTCATATCCAAGAATATAGAAAGGTATGCGAGCGCCAGTGGAGGCTCGGAGGTCCCAGCGAGGCCAACTATGAAGGGGGGAGGGAGGTATGGGGGGGGTATAAGGGGTATAGAGTATATTGTTTCTGTTGACCTCTGAGTCTCCCTAAGGTATAGTGGAGGCCAGAGGTAAAACATGTATTTGATGCTATTTATCGGGACTGCATTGTTAAAGGATTATATGTGTTTTTATCTTTTTTTTCATCCTTGTAATGGTGATTTCTTTTTTGGTAATTATATAAAGATATTAAAAAAAATATATATATATAAAAGATGTTCTAAAAGGGCTACCTGTTTGGAGAAGCTGTTTCCGGGTATATTCACACAATATAGTCACATTTTGTTTTCAGAAATTATTGTGAAAATGTTGTCAAAAACATAATATGACAGAGAGATGCAAATAAAAATTTAGGTCAAAATACATGGCAACAATACAACTGTGATAATAGTGATAAAACATCAGTGCATGTAAAACATATCAACCTATCAGATACAGCCGGAAAATGGAATGTAGGTCAGTAAAAATGCAGTCATGCTTTTTATAAGGTCATACGTATGTAACCTGCTTATGAGGGTGATCCAACGGGTGCGGACCCATTAATTTCAGTGGGGCTGCAAAAGATGCGGACAGTACACCGTGTGCTGTCCACATCTGTAGTTCCGTGGCTCCGCAAAAAAAATAAAGCATGTCCTGTTCTTGTCCGAATTGCATAGGCATTTTCTATCATGGTGCTGGCCATGTGCGGTCCACAAAATGCAGAACGCACACGGGCCAGTATCAAACACTACGGTCGTGTGAACGTAGTCTAATTCCAATAGTCTGGAAACTAACAGTGCAGAAGTCCAAAGCTGTCTTTGAAAGTAAAATCCCAGCAGGATAGGACCATAAGAGTCCAGACTTGTTATGTCTGGATTAGCTCATGTCAGCCGAGGCTTCTCCACAAGGAATGGATCCCTCTTCCCGTTGGAGGAGCCTCTGGTTTGGCTAACATCAGCTAATCTGCATACTTATTACCTTGAAAATATATCTCCATGCCGAGTAGGATTTTAGTCAAGCAAGGATGGGTGCGATTAGATTGGTTACATCACCGATGCAGCACTGGCCAGATGACTGGTGTAGAGCGGCATGTGGCGGTGTCAGAACTTTTTCTCCCGCATCTTAAAGCTGTCGATTTCAACAAAGACATGTCTATAAAGCCCTGCAGCAACATGCTGGAGGCTTAGGCTGAGTTCACACTTTAGTTATTTCGTCAGTTAGAGCCAAAACCAGTAGTGTAGCCTACTCAGAGATCAGGTGTAATGGATGGATTTCCTCCTGTTCTGTGTTTTTGATCCACACCTGGTATTGGCTCACAATAACTGATGGAAATAACTGACCAAATAACTGAAGTGTGAACTCAGCCTTAATAACTACCACTCCAGCTTCCCTTTAGATCATTGCACTGAAGTCAGTTTTTGAAGGTAAAACCTTGAAGACAAAGCTTTTCTAATCAAACAGACGTTAGAAGAGAGGGTCACATATAAAAGCGGTCAACGAATGTATACCACTGACATCATTACACAGACTGCTTCTTCAGCACTGGACAGGGGCAAGCGGGGCCCCATACATCATAATGGCTGATACACAGCACCATACACACCGGCCTACATGTATGACGCTGAGTGCCCCATTTTCATGGCATTATTTGCGCCAGAATTTTGACACATCCAATTTTAGACACATTTACTCTTCAGGTGCGCTTAAAAGAAGAATTTTTTTTTCTGACATCCTCGCTATTTCCTGGCTTCAAACTACAATGGGGGAATGGCCAGCGTTAGTCTACCTACTAGATATGCTTATGAAGTTGGAATCCATGATTCTGGAGCAAAAAAAGGCTCAGATTAGACCAATTTAGAGTTAGTGTAAAGTTTTGGTGGACAGAGTTTTGGCACACTGGGACAGATTGGACAGATGGTATAAACTAACTTAGACAAAATGGAGTTAATACGGTCTACTCTGTCTACAAATGAGACAGGATTAGTAAACCTGGACCACTCTATTAGTATAAGATGTATATGTGTATGTGCTTGACGTACAAAATGGGGCAACTATTATTTGGCCTATACTGGTCTTCAGGCAAATGTACAATTCCATGCCGCTGGTGGGCCACAGGTTGGGGGCCACTGCTCTATGGTAAGAGAAAGACATATAATCACACATCCTGGGGTTGGTATCGACCATGTACAAGGCATAATATTTCTTCTATATGTATAGAAGAACCACAAGTTGGCCATCTGACCATAACAATTTCCAAAGGGATTTCAGTCCTAAAACGCCATGTATTAATAAACCTAGTCATTACATACACAGTGCAGCCTGTCCTCTACAAGTAGGACCCTTTGCAGATCATTGCATGATGCATCCAGCAGTCAGAAATATGTCCTCTCCTGTAGTTATGTGTCTTCTACCCTAAGGCAGGGCTATCCCCGAACTCATGTGTACCTGACAGATGGACATGGGATAGTTTACAGAAGATTAATGAGCTAATGCAGGCTCCAGACACATTTTCTGTTCTCCTCACATCTGATAACTGTCTGGAAGGAGACCCTTGCCATCTTCCAGGTTTGTTTTTCGAGCCCTTTCATTCCATCTTGTTGTTTTCCCAGTTGGCTGGCCGGCTGTAACATTTCTAATGCCAGTCACCGGTGATGCCTCTCATACTTAATACTCAAATGTCAGGGAAATAATATCAGTTCTGACTGCTGTGTTAATGTACTTCTACTCTCATGTGACAGATCACACCTGCACACGAAGATGACATTAACAGGAAATAATGTCTATACAATTGGAAGCATAAAAATGATTGCAATTTGTCACCTCGGGTTATGACCAGCTCGTGCCATGGTGCACTGCCCCAGTTACTGTGGCACTTGTGTTTTGTTACTTGCATGTGCTTCCTTTGTGTATGCAGACTGTAGAGGAGCCCGACCTCCAGTGCCAGCTGGCATACTCATCTTGCCCTCTAGCACATCGCTAAGCTCCAGTCATCATAAGAAGTATGACTGACCACTGCACACTGATCTCCCTACATAACATTTATTTCCTGTAGCGTATATGGCGCTTACATATTCCATAGCGCTTTTCAGAGATTATCTTACACATCAGTCTCTGTCCCTAATGTGGCTCACAATATTTCAGATATTCACAAATTCTAGGTCCAATTTCATAGAAAGCCAAGTGAATTAAAGGGGTTGTCTCATCTGAGACAATGGGGGCATATTGCTAGGACCTGCACCTATCTCCTAAAAAATGGAGACCCAAAAGTGGTGGAGGGCGCACTGCACATGCACAGCCGCCCTCCATTCATTTTTATGGGGCCGCCGAAAATAGCCGAGCACTGACTTGGCTATTTCTTTCGGGCCCATAGAAGTGAATAGGAGCGGTGGCCACACAAGCATGGTGCGCTCCCATTCACTTCTATGGGGAAGGCACTTGGAGGTGGCCAGACTGGTGTCCTCCAGCCACCACTTCGGCCCGCTCCGTTCTCGATATAGGTGCAGGTCCCAGCCGTGAGACCAGCATCTATCAGACAATGGGGGCATATTTTCTATGCCTGTTTTAGGTGTAGAAAATGATCTAAATCTACGCCAGCAAGGGAGCTGAAGTAGATTTAGGCCGCCGGTGGATGCGTAGATTTAGGCCCGCGCCTTTACATAAACTTAGGCACATCTTGTGCCAGCGCAATCGGGTATTAAGACCGCCGTCTAAAACGTCAGTCTTAAATGACCCTAAATGTACACAAAGTAGAGCTTACTGTTAATTTAAGTCACCGTTACTTTGACTCATTATTAATTGAACATTTCTTCTCCTTCCTTTCTACCTGTTTCATGTAGTTTCTTTGTGACGTGACTATACAATCATTGCAGTGCCATGCAGGTATTGTTCAATGAATTATGCCATCATTCTAGAATCACAGAGTATTTGATGACTTTTTTTTATCCCCATTTCATTACATAAGTGATGTACTAATGTCTTTTTTATTGAGAGCATCACAAGGTCTAATAAAATAACATGCCTCCTGAATCTGAAGTCCAATAAGATACCATAAGCAATACAACCATCGAATCCCCAATCGTGCACTTACCTCTCAGTGAAAAACTAAAGGCATCCGTACTTTGTTATTCCCCTGTCTTCATCAGTAGTTGTTTTTTCAGCTCACATCCCTGAAATTTGTAAATCCAACAAAGGATGGTAAAGATAGAAAGTGCAATCCACTGGAGGTCTCTCCCCTGCGCTTGACAGGGCTTATTCCACCGTCCAGGTCAGTAAACTAGATTAAAGCATTTCTTCTTCTTGCTTTTTCCTCTTATCAGTAGAAAAATTATTTTCTATTATTTCAGCCCTCCTATTTCTTGTCTTTACAGCAGTGAGCGATCCTGCTTCATGGCAGGGCGCAGATGGAGGGGGCAGGGTGTACGTATAGAATAAGTGCAATGTTGCGTGGCCAGCAGAAACCTAGGGATCTTTCACCAGAATGTATTCATAGACAAGTGGTGGTTTGATCTTTTTCTCCAGAGTATGGGGGAGCATGAGGAATCTTTCCTCCCATTACACCACTACTTGACAACATGAAGTTCCTGTCAGACTTTTTTGGAAATGGGAAAACGGATGACAAGTTACAGTATACCTGGAAGAGCATGGAAGGAAGACTGTACGCTCCACTTTAGGTTTTCTTTTTATAATCCCGTGGAAAACCGTGTGGTGATGTTACTGCTTCCTGACGGGCTGACTTCTCAAGAAATGTAATTCCTGTATGAAAATAAAAGAGAAAAGATACCATTTAACTAAGCAGAAACTGATGTAGCGTAACCTTTGCTCAGGCGATAATAAGATGTTTACAGTGAAGGAGATGTTGCGCTGCAGTATTAGTTAAATCTGCTAATTACTCTCTACGTTATCAATGAGTCGATGCCCTAAATCCTATTACCATGTAAATATGCTTACAATTGTTGTGTTGACTCTAGCACTACGCAAACCTCTCGCAATCATTGACATCGGAAAAATAGCTTGTGCTAATAAGAAGGTGCTGTGACTAATGAATGCGAGCCCATTGCTAAATTGGTTAAAAAAAACGTTCTATTTTCCTAATACTGAGGATGTATTCGGCCCCTTAAGGTGATCCACAGGTGAGAAGGTCACAGCCCTATTGCGGCAGCCCCCAAAACAGCTTAATGAATACTATTTTTCAATCGGTTTATTTTTGGGCTTTTGCATCTTTTTGTGATCATCGGAAGGGTCATTGATCTATGGAGTTATTCTAATTGTTAGTTTTCGAGTTGGGAAGGATTTTTTTTTCCCCTTAGAAGAGAAAAATTGGCTTCTACTTCATGAGGGTTTTAATTTAGCAGGACATGGATGTATATATTTTTTGGCTTTACAAACTACCAGCTATATGTGGACACCACAGAACACCTACACTTTCATGGACTGCACACAGGACATAACCCCATACGACGTACCATCACCTCTGAAGAGAAAGATGTTTGACTGCTTTATACTAGAAGCGTGTGTGTGTGGAGTTTAGTTATTTTTAGTTAGCTGGCCCTTTTCGTCTTCTTTCTCACAACAGAACACATCACACACACCAGCCATGAATTGAGAAATGTGGCAGATATAACAGAGCCTGGAGGCGTACACACAATGTAAAAACAGGCTGACGAGAGAAGGAGAGAATGATAGAGAAGAGAGGGAGGGAGAGAGAGAAGTGAGAACAGACAGTGCTGTCTATGCGCTGTGAACCCAAGTAACGTCTCAGGCTAATTAAACTTCTTCGTAATAACGTGTACAATTGTCAGATGAACCGGAATATAAGTGTATGAGCTCCTAATGTGTTAACAGAAGGTGGGGAAAAGCAAGAAAGCGAAATAGGCTGGTTTTGATACTTGTTAAGCTTTGCAGGCTTCTTAATGAGGTGAGAGGCGGCAGAAGCAGACGTGAGGAGACACCAAAGCCAAGAGTGTAGAGTTAGTCGCTTTAAATGAAAATTAGACCCCGACCATTATGGGTCAACATAGTGTTAATTTTGCTATCATCTTGTGTATGGACAGAGAAAAAAAACATATGCAGCGAAAAATGATTCACAGGTGAGGCTCTCGGTTGGCTGTGGAGGAGATAAGAAAATGAGCCGAAATACTGACAATTCTGCTCTCCTCACCTGGAGCGGAGGCATGAAATGGCCGTAGTAGCGTAAACTGCAGGTAATAGTAAAAAACTATGAATTACATTATAAGAATAATTCATATGAGGTTAGACGAGGAGTATATGTCAAAGCTATGGTCCAACAGGAGACATGCACATTGATGTGTACACCGTGATCTAAGATAACTTCTCCATGTTACATATATTATGACCTTGTATCTGGGAGCAGACAAAATGATAAAATGCTTCGTATCCACAAGACAGGCTTCTTAGGTGTAGGTGATAGGGAGCAGTTTATGGGGCATTCACAGATTGAGCCTCAGAAGTAGTTTTAAGAATCAGTTTTATAGCGCAATAGAAGGGCTTACAGAAGAACAGGTACGTAAGATATATTAAAATCTGGCATCAAAGCAGACCATTTCCTGTAAAACACATTCGGATGGAAAGAAATGCAGAGATATGAGGAAGAAAATATAGAAAGGCATCTTTCTCACCGCTCTTATACATCGCAGTGCAGAAGCCCTTGTAGACAGGAGAAGAGATTTTCATATACGGTAGATAAATAGCTTTCTTCCTCGGTCCAATCGCCTCCCTTAATCAGCCCCCCTCCATTTATGCACCCCAATGAAAATAGTGACCGCACATGGCAGCTTGACCCCTCTAGGGTAACCTCTCAGGGGAGTGAATAAAGATTGTATTGAATATCAGGGCATGCTCATGAAATCCATTAGAGCAAAAGCATAGAGAAAGGGAGGAGGAGAGAGACGGAGAACAGGAGGAGGAGAGAAAGAGGGAGGGAGAAGAAAGGAGCAGGAGGAATAGAGAGAGATGGCAAAACCTGAATAGCTCCTGGAAAATGAGAAAAACATAAAACATCAACATAAAGAACTTAGGAATAAGCAATAAAGTACTGCTGGCAATGACCTATTGGTGATGTGTGAGAGGGTGTTTGATAATAGGGACATTTAACTACGCATCCAAAACCGATATTAGGGGCTGTAATACATACCACGAGGCCACAATGGTTTTCTACAGTCATCTTGAGGAATTCATCACAATCTGCTCATGTACTGTGGTCTGGGGACATGCAACAGAATCTGTGTCCTGGCCACATCTTCACAAAAAGAAATAGTGTATGACGTAGTCACCAGGTATAAGAGTCATATATTGTTTATTCAAGATCTGACATATTGGTGGAGGGAGCCTTTGACAAATATATTTGGCCATTTATTACATGTACGGAGGAACTGCACTTTAAACGTGGTGTTACGTGCCTTCTGCTTTACACAGCAGACACCCATAGGCATTATCCATTTACTCATGTTAACACCAATCATGGACTTTTAACTCCCGAAATGCCATATTCAATTGTGACTATGGCATCTGAACGGTGAAATCGCTGCGTTCCCAGTGCCTGAATGGCTCCCCTGCGCCAAGATCGATGGAGGCATTCAGTTGCTATGGCAGCCTCGAGCCTTCTGAAGACTCTGAGGCCTGCCACAGAGGAGCACAGGGAATCTCCCATAGGCTGCAATGTTAAATCACTGCAGTCTATGGGAGAAGCAATCAGCCTATTATAGCACATTGCTGCCCTTGCCTGTGCCCGCTCTGCTAAAGCCTGGAATAGCATATCTAAAGATTTTAGCAGAGCAGAGCTCTTACAGGCAATATGGTCAAAGAGGAATCTGTACTCTCATACACACCGCTCTATGGGAGTACGAATTCTAAATCACAAAAGGCATCTGAACTTTCAGATCGCTGAAAAAGGACTTTTATTCCCCTGCAGGTTGAATGTAAATGAGGTTCTTGAAGTCAAGGGGGCAGTGGTTTTCTCACTTAAAGTCAAGCTTGCCGAGCCCCCTTCCCTCCCCTTAGCATTAGATTGACAGCCTTAGGTATAGTTTCAGGAGCGATTCCATCCTAGATTTTGCGCATGCGCCGTATGATTGCAATTCTGGTGCTTGCGCGTTGATCCTTGCAGACTCAAGTGTGCGAGCGCACCACAGAACACTGCCGCATATATATGTCACTCACAGGACCAGGAACACACAAACTACAGATAGCCATGCCAAAAATGAGCCCTCACACAGCTTTGTAGACGTAAATATAAAAAGTTATGTCGGTCAGAATATGGTGATGTAAAGAATTTTTTTTTTCTCTATATTTAAAAAATATATATTTAAGTATTAAAACACAAGAAAAACTATATAAATGTAGTATCACTGTAATCACACTGCCCTGGAGAATGAAGGCAACAGGTCAGTTTTACCCCACTGGGACCACCATAAAAGTGAAAGCCATAAAACTATGGCAAAATTGAGGTGTTTTTTTCCAATTCCAAACTAGGTAACTAGAGAAGAGTATTAGTATTACTATGGGTCCATTCTGCTCCACGTACAGAATCTGAGAGGAAAAAAATGGTGCCACGTTCCCTTGGCTGCAGTCTGCGTCCACAAATAGTGGAAATGTTGCAGGTTTTCTGTCCAGATTTGTGGGCAGACAATCTGCAGTATATTAGTATATTACAGTAGCAGAAAAGTGGATGACATTTACTCTTATGACTCCATATGTTATGCCATTACATTATTCCTGATGGAAGTTATGAATGAATCGCTAAATGTCTGCAGTGAGAGTACAGATGGGTGTTACCAGTTGGGGAAGGGGGGGGGTCTTTGCACAGTATGCAGAAGTTGTCAAAACAGACATGTCAGGAGAGGTTACATCCTCTTTAACAACTCTTATCCACATGCTGCGGAAAAACATCTGCGCGTAAACTGACATACAGTGTGGATTTTCTTCCGCATGTCAAATCATTTTGTTTTCACTCCAGATTTCAGTCCTTGGAACGCTAAGAGCATGCACATCAGGCAGATATTGCAGTGGATTCATTGCAGAGATATTCCTACATATGTTTACAAATACGCATGAAGTTTGCAGCAGTCTTAGGGCTCATGCACACAAACTTGTGTGGCCCATATCTGTATTGTGGCACGCAAACAGCGGGTCCACAATATACTGGCACCAGCCGCGTGTGCTCCGTATCACAACATACGGAGCGAAGGCAGGGATCAGAAGCACTACAAGGTGATTCCGTGGGATTTTGGTCCGTGCACTGCAAAAAAAAACAGAACATGTTCTTTTTTTTTTTGCAATACAGACTGAATTTTGTGGATCAAGTTAATAGTTCTACATCTGCAAACATCGGACACTTGCATTACGGACCGCTATTTGTGGTCCATAGCACGGATACAGGGCGCGCGTGTGCATGAGCCCTTGAATAGGTTGTTCGGTTCTGGAGGAAACCACATGTGATCCACCTGCAATAAAGAATCGACTGCACCCACACTGCTGCTCCGGTTTTACCGGCAGGGCTCTGTTTACCTGGCTGCAGTGGTGACATCACGCTAACAAGTGACTAGTGCAGCTTCAACACTGCAATAAAGAGGCTGTACACATGACATCACTGCTGCAGCTAGGTACACAGAGCCCTGTCGGCAGAACGGAGTGGTGGTGGCGTGTGACCCGTTGGGTAAGTAATAATCTATTCTTTACTGCAGGTAGATCGCATGTGCTGTCCAGTTTCCTTCCGAAACTGGACAACCCCTTTAAGTGCTCTTTTTATACCGTTTTTGAGCCAAAGCTAGATGTAGATCCAGCAGGAAGGAGGAGTATACGTCCGTCATTTATGTGTTCCATTCCTTTTGAATCCATGGCTGTGTGCATACAAAAATGGTACTGGAGTGGAATAGAGGGGCTGACGTTATATAATCAAAACACATAAAGAGCAGCAACATGTTTGTAGGTTGGAGTATATGCCTTTGGGTAAAACGGAACTGAAGCCCAAGAGCCCCTGGACCTTATGTATGAATAATGCCGCCAGAGAAGGTAATTATGGTCCTGTAAAACCACCATACAAATGAGTGTACAACTAGTGAGGAACAGAGGACAGATAATACTTTTTCTAATAGATTGTGGTGGGTTACTGTGCAATAGAATATTAAGAGCTGTATAATTCTGTGTGGAGAGTCAGATTCTGCATCACATTATGTTCGCAGTGTCCTGGGGTGAAGATGTTTAGCTATCATTACACACTATTACTAAAGCTGGCCATAGACTCATAGATTTAGCTGTTGTACATGAGCGTTATCAGATTTCTCCTCCATAACCAACAAACACACACAAATATTCTGCTGCATCTCATCGATCCCATGGAAAATCTTTCTCAGAGTAGTGTAAATTAGTAAAATGATCTTACAGAGATCAGCGGCACTAGTCAGATGATGGGTTATCTGTGGCCAGGGTTGGATTATCTGTCTGTCTGCAAGACAAAGAAAAAACTTCTGTTGCCTCTATCATCATCTGCTCCATAGACAGAAGTAAAGGGGAAGTCTGTGAGTCTTCCCCAAAGGGCTCATAAAAAGCAGCAGTTATCGCCTGTCACTTCCACTGAGCGGACGGCATTAACATCAGTGTATTTAATTATGCTTAACGATCCTAAAACATCAAATATTTAGAAGTGAACTCTGCTTCTCTTCTGGCTAAATAAACCTTCCCCTCCCTGCGCTCAGCACATGGAAAGCAGCCCAGCTCCACTATTAGAGACATGGCAAGCTGCTGGCAGGAGAAGGGCTAAGCATTGCTCTGACTGGATCCTTGCATCACAGGGTTAAGTGGTTCCTGCAAGCAAACATCCAGCCCTGGTGCAGATAAGTGTATGTAGGTGAGCAGTAGCTCAGTGACATGCGTGTGTCATGTTTCATTTGCAATGTCACTGCAGCCTGCTTTCAGCCTGTCTTCATGAATCACCAACAGAAAACAAAGCACATCCCCAAGAGGTGAAGGCGAACCAACTCCTAAAAGCCTGATTCGCAGGCCGCTAGTGTTGTACCGGAAACCTGCAAATCGAAAATGTGCCAACACGAGCTAACAAGGGGCACATGTGGCTCATTGCAAACGACTGTTTACACACAAGGTGGCATCTCCTGGACCTCAGCTTCTGTTGTGTGGCTTCTCATCTCAGGTTAGGTTTGTACAGTTGCAAAGCTCTCAAAAGGTGGTAGTGTGGTCTTCTGACGATTGGAAATTTGATTGACCTGCTGTGGCACAGTACTCCGCCTGGTCTATCGTGGGTCACATCACTATTCGTAAAGCCACTGATGATGAGAGACTATATGTGCTTTACAGCTCATAGCTTTCTAGATGTTGTTCTGCCCCTCGGTCCTACTTGGTTTTATCTGAGCCAAAACCCACTTCCCGTCAGACCTCCGTCTGTCACTCCGTCTGGAAGTTTCAAGTGTTTTTTACGTTAATTAAAAAAAATCCTATTGACAAACCTGTTACATCTGACACAATGAGTGCCTTGCATCAGCAAAGAGCTGACATATTGTCCGTCTAAGTGCACCTAGATTTATATATTCAATGTATACCTTTTATGACCCTCTAAGTGCTTACACCTATATTTATACCTCTATATATTACTTGTTTCCATCACCCTTCAGTTCTGAAACTTACCCCCACTCATGCTGACCTCCAGATACCATTCACCCAAGGCACCTAAGCTAATATATATGTACCTCCCCGGGATTTTGTGTGCTATTGTTGCCTAGAATATACACTTCTATTATAATATTATTTCTTAACCATCCACGAGACTCATAAATCAAGAGCCTTAATGGATTGGGAGTGAAGCAGTGTGTGTTTGTACGTGGGAAGGGGGGAGAAGGGAATAAATATATCTGGCAAGTGTTGGAGATAATGAATTAATATTGATTTGGAGACACAGGAAGGAGAGAGAGAAAAGGGAGTAACAACTTGTGCTTTGCTGATGTTTTATGGGGGGCAATCTCTCTGGACCTACCTGCTAAGATCCAGAGAGGGCAACTCAGAGAAAAACAAAGCTGTAAATAAGGTAAGAAAGGGAGGAGAGACGCTGTTTTCCCAACCAACTCACTATGGGCTTTGCTGAGTTACACAGCCCCTGGCTCCTTAAAATTTATAGCCATCCAGCACTAATGCACTTGGCACCACTGCCAGAAACCGAAGTACAGAGACAGTGCCCAAACAAGATGCAGACGCTGTGAAAGCTGGTAGTCTGAAGCGCTGGTTAGCCCATGGGGCTGAATGGTGAAGTCAAACGCTACTTTAAGGTCAAACGCTACTTGCCTTTACTTTCCACGAACAAAAGCAAAGGTGTCCATGTCCAAATGATTCTAATACAAAGACACCAGACTTGCATCTCTTTCACACGTCAGCGAATCACGGACATCTGCGGTCGGTGTTCTCCATGAACAGCACATGTACCCACTGCTTTTAATGCGGTTAGGCCTCATGCACACGACCATAAATTGCAGATATGCAAAAAATAGATACTGTCCGTGTTGCATCCAAATTTTTTGGCGAACCCATTGATTTCAATGGATCCATGGGCCACATTTTGCTGCCAAAATTAGGACATGCACAGTTTTTTTTTTTGCACAACAGACATACAGATCATCCATGTGCTTTCCGCATCCCTATGTCCATTCAGCAAAAAGAATATGTCCGCAAAATGCAACCACGGACCCACTGAAGTCAATGGTTCCCCAAATAAATGCGGATAACAAATGGACAGCATCTGTATTTTGAGGATCCACAGTTTGCATGCATGAGGTTGTGTGCATGAGGCCGTATTCACACATGGAAACATGCACTATTTTGGTCTGACCAAACACACCCATTAAAGTCTATGGGTCAGTGAAAAACCACCGACACAGCACAGATGGCACCCCTGCTTTGTCAGACCATTGGCAGCCTAGCAGTGTGGAAGATGGATGACACAGAGGGCAAACAAGACACAAACATGGATTCTTTCTTCATGTCTGAACCACTGACCATCTTGTCACGGATGTCACCATGGACACGGACGTGTGAAAGAGGCCGTACTGGTCAGTTACATTTACCACTCTAAAAACATGTTTTTATTCTGGAAAACTCTAGAAATATTTCTCATGACCTATAATTCCACGCAGCTAAACTACCTAATGGAACAACCAAGGTTCATAGAAAATATGTTTTCTCATTTCACTTTTGTTCAGAAAGTGCATTAGTAAAGTGTTTATGCTGTGTTAATGACAGACATGCACAATTCAAGGCTGTGTCTGTTTGCCTGTGGTATACGTTTTGTGAAATTTACAGTTTATTCCTTGCAGCACTCACATCGCGGGAGTCGTCAGTATTCAAGAGCTCCAGGCTACCCTCCACCGCTGATTGACAGCGTTTCCATGTTACTGTGCATAGGGATAAAGCTGCCAATCAGCAGTAGAAGGGACAGATTAATAAGATGGGTGCTGTGACTGAGACCTAGTGGTTTTGTGTTTCTTACAGCATTTAGATTTCCTCACTTCTATAGACTATGTAAGAAGGTACAAGGAATCATCGTGGATGATAGGTACGTGTCACCGAGGTTGGAGTAAGAGCTGTTTTTTTATGTGTCAGCAGCAGTTTATGTTTGACACCTTGGTACTTAGCATGGCTGTAATAGCTGATCCGGGGCGGCTCTTACTGGGAGTAGTCAAAGTGCTGGGTGGGTGACTACTCCCCATGTTCCAGGCCGGGTTTTGCCAGGGATAAAACCAGCCAGCACTGCCAGGTGGAGAGGGATTACCTCCGTCTGACAGTGGAGCTCAGGAGGTCTGTGTGCTGGGATCTGAGGCCTGTGCTGGGCTGGAGACCGGAGACCAGTGTGTCAGGGGAACAGGCCGTCTAAAGCCTGTATTTGAAGTTTCTGAGGCAGAACTGCCACCAAGGTGACCTTTGTTATATTATATATTAACCATTGGGTGTGAAGTAACACAATACTGCAAAAATTAAGTTTTGTTTTTGGCATTATGTGTGAATAAACACTGAAGTTTGAATTACGAACTTGTATTTTGCCTCTGTACTGCGCCCGCTTATCCTAACTACCAGAGTGAATCCCCACAACTCGAAGGACTTAGGGGACCTATCATGTTTAGCATATGATTGTGCCGCTGCCTATAACCTTCACGTACGGTCTTGTTCACATTTTTCTTTTATAAGTCCCGAGATCAGGTTAAAAAGGGTGAAAATCATATTAGTATAATGTTGAGTTCTAGCACTGTATGTTCCTCTTGGCTTGAATTTTTGGCCTCTGCTCCTGGTCCGCCTACACGCTTTGAGTATTATACAATTATACATGAACTTCTATTGGTCATCACGGTTGGGCAGCTTATTAAAGTTATAAGTAACAGGAAATCTATTTCAAAGAGCATAGTATTGGGCACTGAAGAAAATGTAGTATAGTGAAGGCATGTTATAATGGAAAATAACGGAATGCATAAGAAATCAAAACGGAAGCCTTTAAGAGGCATTCTGTTTTGATCCTTCATAATAGAAGTCTATGGGAAAGCCTAACGGATCCGTCTGATGTTTGCCATGTTGGTTGTCAGTCATGTTTGCTATATTTGCCGCTCCTTACAGCAATGTAATAGCTCAGTCTTTGCTCATGCTTATATAGGTGAACCAGACCATTGCTTTATTATGGTGGAAGTGTTCTCAAGTTTTTTCAACTTGAAAGCAAATGTCATTTGTGAGAGTTTGGCTACATAGTGACATTTGTTGTGCGACTTATTAGCCCAGCAATGTTGCCCAACATTTTTTGTAATGTCAATTGTGTCGCAATGCGAAATGCTGCAACTGCGACATGACAGTCGAAAAAATCCATCCAAGTCGGATTTTTTTTTGCGACTGTTGCGTCACACTCACAGCATGTCGCATTTCAACACCATTGACTATCATTACAAAAAATGTTGCACGACACATGTCGCCATGCAGCGGTACCCTTTTTGTCGATGTCAAAGTGCAGCCAGACTGAGGCCAGAAGCTTAAAGGGGTTGTCTCACTTCAGCAAATGGCATTTATAAAGTAGAGAAAGGTAATACAAGGCACTTACTAATGTATAGTGATTGTCCATATTGCTTCCTTAGCTGTCTTGATTCATTTTTCCATGATATTATGCACTGCTCGTTTCCATGGTTACAACCACCCTATAATCCAACAGCGGTGGCCGTGGTTGCACAATACAGGAAAAGACTCTGGCCTGGCTGGTGGGTGGGACGTGAGAGTGTGCATAGTCCAGCACTTTTTTCTATAGTGTGCAAGCACGGCCACCACTTCTGGATTGCAGGGTGGTCATAATTATGGAAAGCCAGCAGTGTATAATGTGATGGAAAAAAATTATCTAGTCGGCAAAGGGAGCAATATGAATAATAACAATACATTAGTAAGTGCCTTGTATTAACTTTCTCTACATGATAAATGCTATTTGCTGAAGTGAGACAACCCCTTTAACTAGAAGCTCCTGATCTGTACCAGGTCCCCACTTAGGCTACTTTCACACCTGCGTTAGGTGCGGATCCGTCTGGTATCTGCACAGACGGATCCGCACCTATAATGCAAACGCTTAGATCCGTTCAGAACGGATCCGTTTGCATTACCATGAACAAAAAAAAAAAAAAAAAATTTTTTTTTTTTTTTTTTTGTTCATGATATTGCAAACGGATCCGTTCAGACTTTACATTGAAAGTCAATAGGAGACGGATCCGTTTGAAAATTGAGCCATACTGTGTCAAATTCAAACGGATCCGTCCCCATTGACTTACATTGTAAGTCTGGACGGATCCGTTTGCCTCCACACGGCCAGGCGGACACCCGAACGCTGCAAGCAGCGTTCAGGGGTCCGCCTGCTGGGCGGAGCGGAGGACAAACGGTGCCAAACTGATGCATTCTGAGCGGATCCGCATCCACTCAGAATGCATTAGGGCTGGACGGATCCGTTCGGGGCCGCTTATGAGAGCCTTCAAACGGAACTCACAAGCGGAGCCCCGAACGCTAGTGTGAAAGTAGCCTTACTATGCACCATTTATAATACTGATGTCTTCTGATATATGGCAGAGGGATCTGTGGGGCATCCCCAATTACTACACCCTTGAGAAACTAAACTGTTAGGCTACATGCACACGACCGTATGTGTTTTGCGGTCCACAAATTGCGGATCTGCAAAAAAAAACAGATGACATCCGTGTGCTATCCATTTTTTTTGCGGATACATTGTAACAATGCCTAAAACGGACAAGAACAGGACATGTTATTTATTTTTTTGCGGGGCTACAGAACGGACATACTGATGCAGACAGCACACGGTGTGCTGTCCGCATTCTTTGCAGACCCATTGAAATGAATGGGTCTGCATCCTATCCGCAAAAAAAAAAAATGGAACGGACACGGAAACAAACAACGTTCGTGTGCATGAGGCCTTATATTGTAGTATTTCCTGAGATTACGCTCTCTACAACGTGGTTAAAAGACCATTTACACCCCCAAGCCGAGCTGTAATATTAGAAATGGCATCCAGTAAACAGCTCCTCAGTAGCAGATCTGAACATTAGGAAGTATTGATTGATAGGCTCGCTTCTTATGCTTATACCTTGAAAGTGAGCTTGATAATAGGATTGTTTTTTTAGTGTCTTGTCTTCTGCAACCCATTTTTTGGAAGCACATTTATTTATTTTATATTTTTCGGCGACTCAGTTAAAATGCAGCTTTCCTGGGCTCTTCTCCAAGGGATCCGTGTTGAGTGAGGGGTGAGAGTGGGAGGGAAAGCTGCAGAAGTCAAATCTCGGCATGACTAAACAGCCATCACCATTTATTTTAATGTCTTTCTGGGCACCCGCTCGGTAATATATATCTATACACACGCACACCGCAAATTTTACTGCTACACGCTGCTAAATTATTTCGGGTCAAGTTCCTGCTCCACAGACGCACTCTATTTATGGGGCGATGCCTTAAATATCTTGTTTAACCACAGTAGACAGGGCACATTATGCACTGCTATTTATGCAGTTGTCTGCATTCGCCGTCCTACCTCATAGGGAGCCTCATTTATTGGAAAGCAGAGACACTCATTTCCAGGCAGCCTTTGGATGTCCTAAAATTTTACCTGGGAAGTGTCCGTGGTGCCATTTTCTGTATACATCTTACTCATATGTATGTAATGCAGTAAAAATGAGATTATTCCAGCAACCAATATTCACAATCTCTGCTAACCCAGTGCTAAACAAAAGCAATATAAAAAAGGATATAAAGGAGAATTATTTTCATTTTTTGCATTTATTTTCATTTTTTGTTTGAAGGGTCACTGATGGTGAATTAATAGCAGAGCTGCCAACAGTCCAGAACTTGCCAAGATTGTCTTTAATTTTCAGAGTTTGTCTGGGGCCAAAAACGGCAGAGTTTATGTAAATCGCACCCAGAAGTGAGTGATACTTGGCAGATTTGATGGTGGAGGGACAGACTTAGGGTCCATTCACACGTCCGTAAGTGTTTTGTGGTCCACAAATTGCGGATCCGGTAAACACGGATACCAGTCGTGTGCGTTCCGCATTTTGCGGACCACACATGGCCGGCCCTATGATAGAAATGCCTATTCTTGTCCGGACAAGAATAGGACATGCTTTCTCTTTTTTTTGCAGGGCCGAGGAACGGAAGTACGGATGCGGACAGCACACGGTGTGCTGTCAGCATCTTTTCTGGCCCCTTTAAAATGAATGGGTTTGCACCCATTCCACAAAATTGTGGAACGGATACGGACCCAGAACTACAGACGTGTGAATGGCACCTTAATGCCTTAAATGTTCCAACAGAAATGTTGTTCAGTACGTACTTGGGTATTTACAAATGGGTTTTCTAAAGCAGATAAGCCCCTTCAAGCAAAATGAGCCAAAACTATTTCAAACTGGGCAAAAAAAAAAAAACATAAAACACAAGTTATGTGCCACCAAAAGCAATTGTAAAAGTTAATCTGTTCACAGACTATCATGGTACATGTACCCTAGCCATGTAGTTGCATCAGAAAGAAATGTTTTTTTATCATACACAGAGAGTCATGACAAATTTGGCACAATTCTGTTTTTGCCCACTCCCAAATACAGGTATCTATTTTTAAGATTAAAAGTAAACCTGCTGTAAATTTTAAATGCAAATATCCTTATTTTGCTACCATCAGTGAGCTAGTTCTGTCCCCCCTCAATGAGACACATATATTGGTGGCATATTGCCACTGCAGTGTGGGCCATATTCCTCATGATGAGGTTCAACCTGGAAAACTTCGCCACCACTTTTGTAGATATTATATGATGCAAAACCTATATAAATTAGCACACGCAGTGCGGTTTACAAGGCAAACTTCCTTGATCAGACAGACATTGGAATTTTTTGTGTTTAAAAAAATATGAAAGTACTAAACATTATTAAAATTATCCTTTTCCACTCAAATATACAACTGCTGACACCCAAACATCAGAGCTGAGATGCATAGTGTGGGCCTCAATACAGAATGTGTAACAGGGACCCCCATCTGCCACGCGTCGCTTACAACAATATTGGTGGCCCTGTAGGGGGGTCCTATAGCAACGTCACTGTCAGAACTATTACCATTATCTATGATGATCTGATAAATACCCATTAATAATTTCTCTGCTGCCAGTACTAATGATGACATCCTCAGTGTTATGTTGCTTGTTATTTGATACTGCTGACTGTAACAAATTACAGATGTTATGCTGTATTACCATTACTCGGCCATCCAGTGTAGTTTCACTCTGCCGGGGTACAGAAATGTCAAAGGGAAGCTGATGCTATGGGATTGTTTCTGACATCCTGCACCTCACTTGTACATCTGCGTTTTTCCTTTCCGGTATTGAGATCCGTCATAGGATCTCAATACTGGAGGAAAACGTTTCAATTATTTTGTCCCCATTCATTGTTAATGGGGACTAAACGGAATGCATTCTGTTCCATTTGGTGGCTTTCCCATACCGCACATCCGGCTTGACAGAGCAAGACAGATCTGGCATGAAACACAATGTAAGTCAATGGTGCTGGATCCGTTTTCTCGGACACGAAAGAAAACTGATCCGGTGTCCATTGACTTACAATGCCATTTTACTGATAATACAACCGGATCCGTTCATAATGGATGCAGCAGGTTGTATTATCATAATGGAAGCATGTCGGATCAGGCAAAAACGCAGATGTGGAAGTAGCCTTAGGCTAGGTCTACACGACGACAAATAGGGCGCAACATTTGTCGCGCAACATTTTTTTGCACCAATGTCGCACGACAATTTTTATAATGGCAGTCTATGGTGTCGCACTGCAACATGCGACATGCTGCGACTGCGACGCAACAGTCGCAGAAAAATCAATCTCGATGGATTTTCTGCGACCGTTGCGTCGCAGTCGCAGCATGTTGCATGTTGCAGTGCGACACCATAGACTGCCATTATAAAAATTGTCGCGCGACATTGGTGCAACAAAATGTCGCGCGACAAATGTCGTCGTGTAGACCTAGCCTAACACTGGATGTCTCTCAGCTCTGGACAGGTAAGTGTAGCATGGTTCTGTCCGAAGCTTTCAGACGGCATAAGCCGGACCAATGCAGAAAGCGCACAGAAATATCATTAGTTTAGTCTGGCCCTGGCTGGGCTGATGTATGTGTAGCCAGCCTTACTTTTCTCAAGATCACATTCAAATGCACAGAAATTCAGTCTGAAAAACCTGAAATCAGTGTGTACGTAATGTAGACCAACAGGCACTTTAAGATAAGTAGAGCCAATCTCCAATTTGTCAGGACACTATAGATTGCTGAGGTCAGACCAGGAATCAATGGCTTCTATCAGTAAACCCCATGAAATATCATGTGTAGGTGGTGCTGGCAGTCTACGTGAGACTCTTCCACCGGCAATATAATAATGCACTAATATAATTCCAGAAAATAACAGTATTGTGGGTTAAATAACGTATGCAGTGTATGAACGGGAACGTATGCTCTGTACTAGGCTACAATCTCATTAATATAGATGAGGTCATGCTGGGTCGGGGCTGGTCGCTCTTAGGCCGCTATAAAACAGCTAAGCGTGGGGACCCCATCTAACTGATAATAATGTCACAAACCAATGTACGTGATGTACAGTATCATAATGAAGACATCATTAGCAATATGGAGATGTCGTTGCACCACTTCACTATCTCTTTAAACTGTTGCTGTTGTTTTATGTCATGAGGCCCTATGGGACCCAAAGCATAAGGCCCCATCTGTGACTTTAATGCTACAATCCTATTACCAAACTACAGCCTCAAATTGTATACTTGCCTGGTACACACTGAGGAATCTGTAATAAAACAGTAATGTAATTTCTTGTTATTCTGTATAAAATCTATTTCTCAGCTCTGAGTTATAAAATCCTATCTTTTCATCAGTAAAGTGCCATAAGGGAATGTAATGCAAAATATTAATGAAATATATTACACCCCTTTGGTTACAAGGCAGTCTGTGCCACCATATGTTTCTGGCTAAGCTGAAAACGAAGCAGGCAAATGTTGTGTTTTCCATGCATAAACAGGCCCGCGGCTCCATTAATAACATTGGACACATGTATTTAGGAGGCTGGCGACAGATATTGTCATATTAATGTAGAGCTAGTACAAGGATCCTAAACCCCACTTCTAATATAAAGCATACAGCAAAAACAGGGCGCTGTTCATAGAAGCTGGAGAGGCAGTATGGCTCCAGTAAGGCTAAGTCCGAGTTCACATCAGCAGTCATCCTTTCCGTTCTCCTGTTCCATTAGGCTAGGTCTACACGACGAGATTTGTCGCGCGACAATAAGTCGCACGACAGATAGGGCAGAACTACACTGCAACATTTGTTGCGCGACATTTTGTTGCAACAATGTCGCGCGACAATTTTTATAATGGCAGTCTATGGTGTAGCACTGCAACATGCAACATGCTATGACTGCGACGCGACAGTCGCAGAAAAATCCATCTCGAATGGATTTTCTGCGACTGTCGCGTCGCAGTCGCAGCATGTCGCAACGCGACACCATAGACTGCCATTATAAAAATTGTCGCGCGACATTGGTGCAACAAAATGTCGCGCGACAAATGTCGTCGTGTAGACCTAGCCTAACACTGGATGTCTCTCAGCTCTGGACAGGTAAGTGTAGCATGGTTCTGTCCGAAGCTTTCAGACGGCATAAGCCGGACCAATGCAGAAAGCGCACAGAAATATCATTAGTTTAGTCTGGCCCTGGCTGGGCTGATGTATGTGTAGCCAGCCTTACTTTTCTCAAGATCACATTCAAATGCACAGAAATTCAGTCTGAAAAACCTGAAATCAGTGTGTACGTAATGTAGACCAACAGGCACTTTAAGATAAGTAGAGCCAATCTCCAATTTGTCAGGACACTATAGATTGCTGAGGTCAGACCAGGAATCAATGGCTTCTATCAGTAAACCCCATGAAATATCATGTGTAGGTGGTGCTGGCAGTCTACGTGAGACTCTTCCACCGGCAATATAATAATGCACTAATATAATTCCAGAAAATAACAGTATTGTGGGTTAAATAACGTATGCAGTGTATGAACGGGAACGTATGCTCTGTACTAGGCTACAATCTCATTAATATAGATGAGGTCATGCTGGGTCGGGGCTGGTCGCTCTTAGGCCGCTATAAAACAGCTAAGCGTGGGGACCCCATCTAACTGATAATAATGTCACAAACCAATGTACGTGATGTACAGTATCATAATGAAGACATCATTAGCAATATGGAGATGTCGTTGCACCACTTCACTATCTCTTTAAACTGTTGCTGTTGTTTTATGTCATGAGGCCCTATGGGACCCAAAGCATAAGGCCCCATCTGTGACTTTAATGCTACAATCCTATTACCAAACTACAGCCTCAAATTGTATACTTGCCTGGTACACACTGAGGAATCTGTAATAAAACAGTAATGTAATTTCTTGTTATTCTGTATAAAATCTATTTCTCAGCTCTGAGTTATAAAATCCTATCTTTTCATCAGTAAAGTGCCATAAGGGAATGTAATGCAAAATATTAATGAAATATATTACACCCCTTTGGTTACAAGGCAGTCTGTGCCACCATATGTTTCTGGCTAAGCTGAAAACGAAGCAGGCAAATGTTGTGTTTTCCATGCATAAACAGGCCCGCGGCTCCATTAATAACATTGGACACATGTATTTAGGAGGCTGGCGACAGATATTGTCATATTAATGTAGAGCTAGTACAAGGATCCTAAACCCCACTTCTAATATAAAGCATACAGCAAAAACAGGGCGCTGTTCATAGAAGCTGGAGAGGCAGTATGGCTCCAGTAAGGCTAAGTCCGAGTTCACATCAGCAGTCATCCTTTCCGTTCTCCTGTTCCATTAGGCTAGGTCTACACGACGAGATTTGTCGCGCGACAATAAGTCGCACGACAGATAGGGCAGAACTACACTGCAACATTTGTTGCGCGACATTTTGTTGCAACAATGTCGCGCGACAATTTTTATAATGGCAGTCTATGGTGTAGCACTGCAACATGCAACATGCTATGACTGCGACGCGACAGTCGCAGAAAAATCCATCTCGAATGGATTTTCTGCGACTGTCGCGTCGCAGTCGCAGCATGTCGCAACGCGACACCATAGACTGCCATTATAAAAATTGTCGCGCGACATTGGTGCAACAAAATGTCGCGCGACAAATGTCGTTGTGTAGACCTAGCCTTATAGGACGGATTCGGCACATAACTGAGCCAAACTAAGCCTATGGGCCCCATAGACTATAATAGGGTCCGTTAGGTTTCAGTTCAGAAGATCCATTTTGTAGCAGGAACAAAAGTCCTGCATGTAAGACTTTTGTTTCCGCTACAAAAATCTTCCTCTGAGCGGAAACCTAACCCCATTATAGTGTATGGGGCCCATAGGCTCCGTTTGGCTCAGTTATGTGCTGAATCCGTCCCTTCCGTTCTCCTGCTCGTAATGGAGCAGGAGAATGGAAAGGATGAACGCTGATGTGAACTCAGCCTTAGGCCTATTGCACACGACCGTATGGTTTTTTCAGTGTTTTGCGGTCCGTTTTTCACAGATCTGTTCCGTTTTTTGTTTCCATTGTGTTTCCGTTTCTGTTCCGTTTTTCCGTTCCGTTTTTCCGTATGCCATATACATTATACAGTAAATTACATAGATAAAATTGGGCTGGGCATAACATTTTCAATAGATGGTTTAGCAAAAAACAGAACGGAAACGGAAGATATACGGATGCATTTCCGTATGTGTTCCGATTTTTTTGCGGACCCATTGACTTGAATGGAGCTACGGAACGTGATTTGCGGGCAATAATAGGACATATTCTATGTTAAAACGGAACGGAAATACGGAAACGGAATGCATACGGACTACACTCCGTTTTTTTTGCGGAACCATTGAAATGAATGGTTCCGTATACGGAACGCAAAAAACGGCCAGTAAACGGGAAAAAAAAACGGCCGTGTGCAGGAGGCCTTAGAGCTCATTCAGACGGCCGTGAGTCCGCATCCATTCCGCAATTTTGCAGAAAGGGTGAAGACCCATTGATTTCTATGGGACCGCAAAAGATGCGGAGAGCACACCGTGTTCTGTCCGCATCCGTGGTTCCATTCCGTGGCTCAGTAGAAAAGATAGAGCATGTCCTATTCTTGTCTGCAATCGTAGACAAGAATAGGCATTTTCTATTATGGTTGTGGCAATGTGCGGTCCACAAATTGCGCAATGCACATGGCCGGCATCCGGTCGTCTGCATGCACCCTTAGGCCCCTTTCAAACGGGCGAGTATTCCGTGTGGGTGCAATGCGTGAGGTGAACGCATTGCACCCGCATTGAATCCTGACCCATTCATTTCAATGGGGCTGTGTACATGAGCGGTGATTTTCACGCATCACTTGTGCGTTGCGTGAAAATCGCAGCATGTTCTATATTCTGTGTTTTTCACGCAGCCATGGCCCCATAGAAGTGAATGGGGCTTCAGTAAAAACGCATTGTATCCGGAAGCAAGTGCGGATGCAATGCGTTTTTCACTGATGGTTGCTAAGAGATGTTGTTTGTAAACCTTCCGTTTTTTATCACGCGTGTTAAAAACGCATCAAAACGCATTGAACCTGCGCGGAAAAAACTGAACAACTGAACGCAATCACAGACAAAACTGACTGAACTTGCTTACAAAATGGTGCGAGTGTCACTGAACGCACCCTGAACGCATCCGGACCAAATCCGTCACGCTCGTGTGAAAGAGGCCTTAGGCCCCTTTCACACGGGCGAGTATTCCGCGCGGATGCGATGCGTGAGTTGAACGCATTGCACCCGCACTGAATACCGACCCATTCATTTCTATGGGGCTGTTCCCACGAGCGGTGATTTTCACGCATCACTTGTGCGTTGCGTAAAAATCGCAGCATGCTCTATATTCTGCGTTTTTCACGCAACGCATGCCCCATAGAAGTGAATGGGGTTGCGTGAAAATCGCAAGCATCCGCAAGCAAGTGCGGATGCGGTGCGATTTTCACGCATGGTTGCTAGGAGACGATCGGGATGGAGACCCGATCATTATTATTTTCCCTTATAACATGGTTATAAGGGAAAATAATAGCATTCTGAATACAGAATGCATAGTAAAATAGCGCTGGAGGGGTTAAAAAAAATATAAAATAATTTAAGTCACCTTAATCCACTTGCTGGCGCTGCCGGCATCTCGTCTGTCTCCTTCTTTGCTGAACAGGACCTGTGGTGAGCATTCATTCCAGGACCTGTGGTGACGTCACTCCAGTCATCACATGATCCATCACATGATCTTTTACCATGGTGATGGGTCATGTGATGGATCATGTGATGACCGGAGTGACGTCACCACAGGTCCTGGAATGAATGCTCACCACAGGTCCTGTTCAGCAAAGAAGGAGACAGACGAGATGCCGGCAGCGCCAGCAAGTGGATTAAGGTGAGTTAAATTATTTTTTATTTTTTTTAACCCCTCCAGCTCTATTTTACTATGCATTCTGTATTCAGAATGCTATTATTTTCCCTTATAACCATGTTATAAGGGAAAATAACACAATCTACAGAACATCGATCCCAAGCCCGAACTTCTGTGAAGAAGTTCGGGTTTGGGTGCCAAACATGTGCGATTTTTCTCACGCGAGTGCAAAACGCATTACAATGTTTTGCACTCGCGCGGAAAAATCGCGGGTGTTCCCGTAACGCACCCGCACATTTTCCCGCAACACCCGTCTGAAAGAGGCCTTAGGGTAACACCTCATCTGGGCTGTATGTGAAGTGCATCTGCCGGGATTTTCTCCTGAAGTATATGTCTAACATGCCTAGAAATTATTATTAGTTAAACCTATGTGTAAACTAAGTGCATCCTTATGGCTGGAATGTGTCGGTGTACCTCGGCTTCAGCTGTATGAAGGGCATAGCCTTTTGCTTTTCACCTGCCAGCAAATAAGATTTTTTCGGTGAGAGATGATGGCAGATCTGGCATCTATGGTGTAAATTCGGAGGAATGGTTTAAATCGTTCCACTGAGGGTAATTGTGCAATTAACCTGACCTAGTGCTTATGTATCCAGAGCAAATGTAGCTCTGAAGCTCCTGGACCCTGTTTTGAATGCACAATCAAGGCTGACACTTGCCAATAGATTAAAGGGGTTGCCTCGCGTCAGCAAATTACATTTACCATGTAGAGACAGTTAAAACAAGCTACTTGCTAACTAATGAATTGTGACTGTCCATATTGCTTCCTTTGCTGGCTAGACTAATTTTTCAATCACATTATACAGTGCTCGTTTCCATGGTTACGACCACCCTACAATCCAGTAGTGGTGGCCATGCTTGCACATGGTAGGAAAAAGCGCTGACCTAGGTGCACTCCTATGGTCCAAGACAACAGAAAAGCTGGCACTTTTTCTCAAATTGTGCAAGCACGTCCACCACTCCTGGACTCCAGGGTGGTCGACACCATAGAAACAAGAAGCGTATAATGTGATGGAAAAATTGATCAAGCCAGCATAGGAAGCAATTTGGATAATAACAATACATTAGTAAGGGTACTTTCACACTTGCGGCAGAGAGATCCGGCAAGCAGTTCCGTCGCCGGAACTGCCTGCCGGATCAGGCAAAACGTATGCCAACTGATGGCATTAGTAAGACTGATCAGGATCCTGATCAGTCTTAAAAATGCCTGATCAGTCGAAAAAATGCATTGAAATGCCGGATCCGTCTTTACGGTGTCATCCGGCAAAACTGATCCGGCATTTTTTTTTTCACCTTTTTTTCAGTCTGCGCATGCGCAGACCGGAAGGACGGATCCGGCATTCCGGTATTCTGAATGCCGGATCCGGCACTAATACATTCCTATGGGAAAAAAAGCCATTCAGGCAAGTCTTCAGTTTTTTTCGCCGGAGATAAAACCGTAGCATGCTGCGGTTTTCTCTTTTGCCTGATCAGTCAAAACGACTGAACTGAAGACATCCTGATGCATCCTGAACGGATTACTCTCCATTCAGAATGCATGGGGATAAAACTGATCAGTTCTTTTCCGGTATAGAGCCCCTGTGACGGAACTATATGCCGGAAAAGAAAGTACCCTAAGTGCCTTGTATTAACTATCTCTACATGATGCCATTTTCCAAAGTGAGACAACCCCTTTAAGGCTGGGGTTACACCTAGATGTTTTGGGTGACATTTACTAAAATGTTTGAACCTGTTTTAGCATAAAAAAAATCTTTCATGCGTGGAATCCGCTGCGTGAAAGAGTGCCAAGCCCTGTTCCAGACAGCAGAGACACGGAGCATTAACATGATTGATAATGCTCCGTGCCTCTCTGTGATCTTTTTACTACAAAATCACGGTGACAACTTTATCTCATTGTGATTTTGTAGTAAAAAGATCACAGAGAGACATGGAGCATTATCAATCATGTTAATGCTCCGTGTCTCTGCTGTCTGGAACGGGGCTTGGCACTCTTTCACGCAGCGGATTCCACGCACGGCATCCGCTCGTGTGAAAGAGCCCTTAGACTGTCTTTGCAACTTTTTTCTGACCAAATTATTTAGGTGCACCTTTTTTGCACACAAATTTGTCGCAAAAACAGTATAATTTCTACGCCACCCTAGGGCTCGTGTACTTTTCTTAATGTGTTTTGAGTGGTGAAGTCTGACTTTTTTGCATTAAAAGTCGTACTTTCCTGGAGACATGTGACTTTTTTTATGTGCAAGTAACTTACACCATAGTAAGTGAATATGAACCTGTCTAATTGAAAAACAACCACAAGAGGTCAGAGGTTCATGCACATGAACTTATTTTTTTTCTGTGTCTGTTCCGTTTTTTGGGCGGACCGTATGTGGAACCATTCATTTCAATGGGTCTGCAAAAAAAACGGAGTTTACTCCTTGTGCATCCCATTTCCGTATGTCCGTATTTGCGTTCCGCCAAAAAATAGAACATGTCCTATTATTGTCCGTTCCGCAAAATACAGAATGCACACGGACGTCATCCGTATTTTTTGCGTATCCATTTTTGCGGACCGCAAAATACATACGGTCGTGTGCATGAGCCCTAACAAGAATACGCTGAGTCTAATTCATCAACGGCTGTGTGACTTTGCCAAAGAAAAACAGACGGATGAAATACGCCTGTCTAATTTTAATGACAAAAACAGGCAAGGCTTGGTAACTGACAGCTGCAGTGCACAGGACTACATATAAGCGGGTCAGCTGTATGAAGAGAATGCAGCGCTCTCTTCTCCTCTCTGTTTATCTGCTCACCGTTGACTTTGGTGTGGCAAGCTGGAGTAATTTCAGCTCCTCTGTCCCATTCACTTCAATGGGACGGCTTCCTCCTATTCACTTGAAATGAATGGGACGGAGGAGCTGCAATTACACCTGCTAGCCGCTGGGATGTCGACAGTGAGCAGATAAACAGAGAGGAGAACACAGTGCTTGTATGAGTGCTGCGTTCTCTTCAAACAGCTGATCGGCTGGGGTGCCGGCAGTAACCCATGTAAATGTGAATAATGGATGACTGGGTGTCTCTGTAGTACCCTAGGTTAAGCCTGCAAGCATTGTTGTGGAATCACACATGACTTAATTTTAGCCACAGATAAATCCGCCACAAAATACATTTGTCTTTGTTTTGTCAGTTTTTGTCATTTCCGCCAGAGATTAGTTATTTTTGATGGGAGAAAAAGTACTGCATGCGTGACTTTCTCTTTGTTCAAAAATAACTGATCTCTGACGCAACTGACAAAAACTGATTATAACTGATGCTCAAAATAAAGGATCAATTTTTCCCCCTGTTCTTCTGTGTCAGAAGAACGGAAGCCTAAGGGTAAGTTCACACTTGCGCGTTTTACAGCGCGTTCCTACGCGCTGTAAAACGCTCAACAAGGAGAAATCAATGCTTCCCTATGGGAATGGTTCTCACCTGGGTGTTTTACAGCGCGTACGATCGCGCTGTAAAACGCCCGACGCTCAAAAAAGTTCTTGAGCTTCTTTGGGGCGTTTTGTCGCGCGTTCCCGTACATAGACTTTCGGGAACGTGCGACAATGGGCGTTCGCTTGTCTCTGTATGCGCGATTGTAAACGCCGGTACAATCGCGCATACAGAGCGCTCCATTGCGAACGCTCAGGTCTGAACCCAGCGTAAATGGTGATGGGAACTCAGCCTTACATGTAGATGTTGCAATGGATTTGCCTGTGATAAGGGCGTGTTCACATGTAGCAGATATGCTCGGAATTCTGTGCATACAAATCTATAGTGCCTTACAGTACCAGCAAAGTGAATGAGACTTTCCTAATCTCATCTATATGCAACATAAAAGAAATCCATAAAAACCCTCAGTGCACATTTTAAATCTTCGGAATATCAACTTATGCTGCAGATTTTCATTGTGGAAATCTGCATCAAATCTGCAGCATTTATACTGCTGATTTTGACCAGAAATGCTGAAGATTTTCTGCATCAGAAAATGTACGCCACTTAAGTCTCATATGAACATACCCCTACACTTACCAGCTCAAAGGCCAGCATATTGAATGAAAGAGCTCATGTAAATATAATTCAACATGACCGGTTTCTGTTTTTACCGATACACCTGTCTGAACGCATAGGCAATGGAAAATATCATAAATAATCTACGCTCATCTTTACTGGGAATCTTATCAGCACAATTCTTCATTTTCAAGTCTTTCTTTAACACATTTTTTTAGGAAGCCAGGTTCATAGTTAAATGACAGAGTAAAATAGTTCCTTTGCAGGGAAATTTTTGCTGCTGGTACAGAAAATAAATAATCATCATTTTATTGATATGGTACATCATTCCCCGAGGCATCCAAATCACTATACATGAGCTCCTGAAGGCAGCTCTCTTATTTACATAGCCGCAGTGCCTGGTCTGTCTCTACATAAGAAGTCAATCTGCATTTCAAGAAATACAGTCAATTCAATGGAACCTCTGCTAAGTACCCTTCCCCCAAAAAACAGAACGGTTTGTTTTAACAAGTACACAACTGATATTAGGGTCTAGCAACATCTGTTGTAGAAAAATCACACCAGTTTTCTTTATAATGATAGTCAATGGTGTCACAATGTGAAATCGTGCAGCTGCGACGCGACTGTCGGAAAAAAATCTGACCTGGATGGATTTTTTGCGACTGTTGCTTCGCAGTTGCAGTACATCGCATCGCGACACTAATGACTATCTTTACAAAAAATGTTGTGCGACTTTTCTGCAATAGGAAGCTGTGAAACACATATCGCCGTGGATATTAACCAGGATAAGGCCTCAAAAACGGCAGCACTTCATAAACGCTTTTCTTGTTTTGTTAAGAAAATGTTTATTATTAGAAGCAACATATACCTCAGATATAACAGTATAAGATAACTAGGGGCCTAGACATACTATCCAGACCACCCCAATAGCCCCCATAAATGATGAAAAATATTCACATGTAATATGTAATTAATCTTTATTATTGCAAAAGTTAATAGACGAGGTGAAAACAAAGAAAGAGGAGGAGGAGGTAACTGGATCTCCTCACTCCTCACAGGTACTTAGGTATGTATATCCCTGGGTAAAACATGTCCATAAGGCCCCAAGATGCACAATGAAAATACGTAAAACTGACACTGTCGAAGCCAGTAGGGTGGCGAAACGCGCGTTGGGGCATAGGCATAATTCTTGCCTCGGGTACTTCGCTCATCATGGGTAATCTATCATGGTTCCTCACAGTATTTTTGTGTAATTAATATACTATCTTTGTGTGGTTTTTGGGTCTACCATTGTGCTACAGCAGATGACTTGATCATTGGACACTTTCCTGACAGGTCACTGGTTCTCCCAAACCACCTGCATGCAGTTTCATCTCCACTGTATCTTCACTAAGATATTGACTTGGTTCATGTACATTGTATCCATGTTCACTGCAGCCAGACTTGTAGCCCCTGTATACACACTTTGATATGCGGACCCATTGACACATTCCTGTGTCATCCTTGCCCGGACACGGCTCCGGCCTAATATTGGTCCCCACTCAACGTGTATATATATTTGTTGCACTATCTATGTATATTATTTTTGCACAGGGTCAGTTTTACGTATTTTCATTGTGCATCTTGGGGCCTTATGTACATGTTTTACCCAGGGATATACATACCTAAGTACCTGTGAGGAGTGAGGAGATCCAGTTACCTCCTCCTCCTCTTTCTTTGTTTTCACCTCGTCTATTAACGTTTGCAATAATAAAGATTAATTACATATTACATGTGAATATTTTTCATCCTTTATGGGGGCTATTGGGGTGGTCTGGATAGGAGTTGCAAGAAAATGTTTAATACCTGTAAATGAGATTAGTTTTAGCTAATGGCCCCTTCATTGTAGAAACAGTAAAGATGCTTCGTACAATTTAGAGTTCAATATAAAGAAAAAACGAATGTCTCTTATATCTGGTCATAAAATGAAATGGTTCCCTTAGATCCTACTAATTGTGAAACAGATATAGTTGAGGGGGCATTTGGATGAAGTAATAATTTATTACTGGCCATCCCTCGTCTCACTGCGCTGTTTTAGTCATCTTCCCAGTTTTTTCTGTCTTGTTAAAGTGCCCTTATCAAGCAGCGATAATCCCTTGCCTAACCCTTCCCCTTTCTATAGGTATATTGATCATCTAGTGAGAGGAGGGGAGGCTTGTTCCTCACTATTGACATCTGCATTAACATTAATGGCCTTCTCTCCACCGTCCTGTGCTGTCTCTCTGGGATGGTCCCCATAACTCTACGCAGAGCAGTGGTAGGTGGAGTAATGAGTCAAATCGCTATTTCACGGGACACAGTCAGCCTTGTGGGAGTTTAATGAATCACAGAGGTCATGAAGAAGATCAGTCCTTTGTCTGAACCATGGATAAATAATAAATAGAAGCACATCACTGCTCATTGCTGCCTCATTTAGCCTCCCACTAACCCCCACAAGTAAATTGCACTCCTCGGTATATGAACAGAAGATGTGGAGATGACTCTATCATATAAATTCCTAAATCCATCTAAAGCTAAAAAATATGAGGCTATCTACAGCAGGTAATTATGGAAATAGAAAATAAAAATGCATAAAAACAATTCCCATAATGAATGCACTTATCTTTCAGCCTAGTTTGATCAGGCAACCACTCCATCTGCATGGAATACAGTAGCCTATCCAGTAGTGAGCACAGACTAGAAATAAGAACTGGGCAGCAGCTAGTGTGTATGGCAGGAACCCCGTCCAAACGTTACCCTGGACTGATGTCACATTCACTGGTATGATAAGGAAAATTGCTAAATGCATTTGGGAGGAAGAGGTTCACAGAAAATGTGGTGTAATATTAGCTCTAAAATGATGATTTGTCTATGATGTCTTTTATGTATTCAGACTTGGTAGAAATGTATCAACTCTGTACGGCAGAATACAGTCTTGGTGCAAAATGGTACTTGTACCAAAAATTTCGACTTTTTTCCCTTTTTCATCTCTATTGAAAGGGAGGAGGCTGGCCATGGGTGAGACTTTCACACTCCTTAAATAAGATATGTGCCTGACAAGTCCCGCACATTAGGCCATACATTTACACCAGCTCCCCTGCTGGTGCAGATTTCATTTTGTGGTGCTTGAAACTCCAGAAATGCGCCAGAATTATTACACCCTAATAATTTTCAGTCTAAGGCCTCTTGCACACGAATGTTTTTTCTTTCTGAGTCTTTTCCGGGAATTTTTGCGGACCGTATGCGGAACCATTCACTTCAATGGGTCCACAAAAAAAACGGTGTGCATTCTGTTCCCGTATTTCCATTCCGCAAAAAAATAGAACATGTCCTAATATTGTCCACATTACGGACAAGAATAGTACTGTTCTATTAGGGGCCAGCTGTTCTGTTCCGCAAAAAAATAGAACATGTCCTAATATTGTCCGCATTACAGACAAGGATAGGACTGTTCTATTAGGGGCCAGCTGTTCCGTTCCACAAAATACGGAATACACACGGATCAGTTTTTGGCAGACTGCAAAATACATACGGTCATATGCAAGAGGCCTTATACTAACCGCGGATCCGCAAAAAACAGAAGCCGCCCGTGTTGCCTTCCGCAATTTGCGGAACGGAACGGGCGCCGGCAATATAAATGCCTATTCTTGTCCGCAAAGCGCGGACAAGAATAGGACATGTTATATTTTTTAGCGGGGCCGCGGAACGGAGCCATGGATGCGGACAGTACACGGAGTGCTGTCCGCATCTATTTAGGATATGGCACCATACTTATTGACTTTGTCGTAGCTTGACCAGTATGAATACCTGTATGATATGCCCTTTGATCCAGCACACATGAAGCATATGGCACTGAATCACGACTGCTGAGCGATATAGCATGTGAAGAAATTAGGGGAAGACAGTGAAATGTGTTGCTAAAAAGGGTATTTAAATGTGTGTATATATTTTTCTACTTTACACTAGGCAGGGCTCCAGGCGGCGACCAAAATGGTTGTCGCCATTTGCGCCTAGACCTTCCGCTGCTCTGCCTCTCACACACAAGGAACTGACATGGAACGTGCTGCTGTCAGCACGTGCCATGTTCTTCTCAACAGCACAGGGGAGAAGGAGGCAGTCCCTCCCCCCTGTGCCGCTGCCACCAATAGGATGATAAATTCATTGCACCACCAATGAATATAGTTCATGCTTAATACAAACACAGGCTGCGCTGCGGGTGCCGGACATATCCCATACCCGGCACCCAGCCTCTATGACTGCGCGCTGCGATCCACCGCTATTAACCCCTCAGGTGCCGGACATGGAGGCTGGGTGCCGGGTATGGGATATGGCCGGCACCCACAGCGCAGCCTGCGTTTGTATTAAGCATAAACTATATTCATTGGTGGCACAGTGCACCGAACCCCCCCCCCCCCCCAACCTCAGTATTATAAAGTAGAATCATTGGTAGCGCATTGCGCCCCCAACCCCCCTAAGTATTATAATCATTTGTGGCAGTGGCAGTTCCGATCAGAGCCCCAGCAGTGTAAGCCTGGGGCTCCGATCGGTTACCATGGCAGCCAGGACGCTATTGCAGCCCTGGCTGCCATGGTAAGCTCCGCATATCCTATCCTTATCCTATCCTTATCGGAGCAATGGGGAGGAGACAGCAGCTTCTCTAGTGGGCATTCCTTCTCCCCTTGTCCGCGGACAAGAATAGGCATTTTTATCATAGGGCCGGCTACATTCACACGGCCGGTATCCCTGTTTTGCGGATCCGCAATTTGCGGACCGCAAAACACATACGGTCGTGTGAATGTAGCCTTACAGGACCAGATTTTTAAAGGAAAAGCAAGTTTATTTTGGGGGATTCAGTCCTACATGCCCGTGTACTGAAAACTGTTTTAGTGATGACCAACTCCCTTTAAATATCTTATAAAGAAGCTCTGAACTGTGCTAGACATAATAACCAAGCCACTACCCTATACATGGACTATATTGCCATTCCTTGTTATTTTTAAGTATTTCAGAACACAGGCAATAATAGCAACAAAAAAAAAGGATATTTCCCATTTGGTTAAAGGTTGCAGCTCAGATCAGGGAATTCTCTGAAGCTTTGTGCATCCTCTCCACAGACACATCAGATGACTGTGATGAATGTATAGGGGCACAAATGCTAAGTATCTCTGCAGGTTCTTTAGCCAATATTCACCTGAGGATTACAGGCACAGAGATACCCCCTGCAGACTGAAATAATCTATACCCTTCAGTTCATAATCTGCCCTCTGCATTAAAGCAGGCAATTAATAACTGTCCTCAAGAGGGGCAGGGAGGTCATAGCCAGCACTTAGTAGCCTGGTGTGTGATTAATACTGATGCATAGTACTGCTTTCATATTATAACATATCATAAAGGCCATTTACAGACACATTTTGTTCTGCTTAGAATTATAATCACAATCTGTAAATAAAAACAAAATAGTCCAGTCAAGCTCTACTGGTTTTGGCCATTTTATACTTTTTTTTTAATACACTTTTCAGAAAACATTTTTCCAAAAAAGGTCACAAAGGTGACAGCACTATAGTCCTTTACAGTTTACACGAACAGATGTAGCAGAGATAACACTCAAACTCTTAACTCATTGTGATATCCCAAAACAAAAGCCATAGAAATAAATTGAAGTGTCAGCTTAACACAATTAGTTTAGTTAACACGTCTAGATAAGCATGTGTGTTAACTCTAGACACCAATGATATTTCCCAGTAATACTTGCACTTTATCTAAGTACAACAATCACTCCTTCTAAGCACTAGAAATATAGGCTGTTTATAAGGGGTATGTATCAATAAACATTTATGGCTCGTCATAAGAGTTAGATTGGTGCCTGTCAGGTTTCCCACCAATGTCAGGACACAATATTCCAAATGTTAGGTTTCCATAAATGTCCTTCACATTGGCAGATACATTGCCTCTAATGAACACTTATTGACAATATGGCAGGTTGATTGGTGCTTGTTTAACTGCATAGTGACTCTTTATCTTAAATACAATAGTTCATCCCCCAATACAGTTTACGCTATGGTTGGCAGTAGATCCCTTGTTTACACACTGGGTTGTCCTGCAGGTAATTTTATTTAAAAAAAGATGTGCTAAGTGACAAATCAGCGAACTATTGTTCACAGTTTGAGCACAGGACATATTTACACTGAGCAACGATTGTGAATGGTTGTTTGCTCCTTAAAGGGGTTCTCCGGAAATTTTGAAAATGAAAATACTTAAATATTACTTTATTCTAAATATATTCTCAAATACCTTTCATTATTTATAATGGTTCGTTTTGTCTGGGGAGCAATCATCAGAAGAAACAAAATGGCCGCTTTCCCATCAGTTCACACAAAACCTGTCCTGATCACACATGAGGACAAGTTACTTTACAACACTGAGGTAAAGAGCTGCCTCCTCCTCCTCCTCTCTACTTGTTAGGGATTATAATCATGAATACAGCTCATAATATCTTTAGCTGAATCTCTGGGGAATTTAGTTCATGAGGAGACATGAAGTACAGAGAGGACGAACAGGATAGACTGTGGTAATGTGGGGCTGTGGTAATGGAGACTGCATACAAGTGCTGCTGCTCATTACCACACCTCACCCTCCTCCCATGTCTCCTCATCATCTCCATTCCCACAGAGATTCACCTGTATTCAGGATCATGAATCCTGACTAGCAGAGCAGAGAGGAGGATGAGGCAGCACTATGGCTCATTGTGGTGAAGTAACTTGTCCTCCTGTGTGATTAGGACAGGTTTTGTGTGTACTGATAGGACAGCGGCCATTTTATTTCTCCTAATGATTGCTCCCTACACATAAGCCATTCTAAGTAATAAAAGGTATTTGTGAATATATTTATTATAAAATACTATTTAAGTATTTTCATTATTTTTATTCCTGGAGAAACCCCTTTAAAGGGGTTGTGCACATCTGAAGGGTGTTTGGCAAACCCCCCTCCTGGGCAGACCTGCAAAGGGAAGAATACTTACCTGCTTCTGCTTTAGCTTCAGCTGCTCCTCTGGGCTCCGTGGATTTAAATTTCCTGTTTGACCCCGCTGCAACCAATTGCTGGCGCAGTGGTGACCTGCCCCCCCTTGCTTCACGACACATAGTCACGTGATGCAGCTGCAACGGCGTCAAACATGAAATTTACATCCAGGGAGCCCAGTTGAGCAGCCAAGGCCAAGGAGAGAAGGAGCTGGGAGCCAGCATCAGGAAGCAGGCAAGTATGCAAACCCCCTCTCCTTCTACCTAAAGGTGCACAACCCCTTTAACTCCCTATGAATTTAATAGAAAGGTAACCACTCATGCATCTTTAGGGCTAGTATGTGTTTGTCCGTTTCTGGTTTGCCTGCTCATATGTAGGTTATGTTTACACATTGCCACCATGTTACATTTTTATTGCCACAATTTTCCAATATGTTGTGGCAAAAATGCTGCTGTTTTGCCGCAATTTTGAAAATGGCAGTGAAAAATGTTGGTGTTCTCTTGAAGAGTATACCATCCACACAACATTCATATGCAGTGCTTTGGCTCAAAAGTGAGTCTTAATGCCATATCATGAAAGTCTATTGTCAGAAAACACTATACTGTACAGAATTATACAGAAAATCATAATGTAAAGGAAAACAGAAACTTACATATTAACTTACATCTTTGCTCTACAATACATTGAAATCCGTACAATCTATAGAGGAAACATAGAAACTCCATGCAGATGTATCTCCTACAAATTCATCCTAGTCTCTCGCAGTCAAGACATTAATAGTAGCCTCTGCCCCTTGGTGGTAACGTTTAATAATTCTGATCTGCTATCATTTCAGGATAACTGTTTTATGTATAGTCTGTGGTTAAGATAAGCAATATAACCAACACTGAGTGTACTTAATGACTCCTGCTTAGATTACTTTGTATGACTATAAAGTGTTCAGAGCAAACACCATTTAGAATACCATTATGCTGCTTCAGTTTGATAACAATTTAACTTACATGAGTGTTTATGAGCTGTCAGAAAACTAGAGATAAGGGCTGTAAATCACGTCTTCAGAGCGTCTCTCTAGCAGAGTCACAGAGAAGCAGAAGTAGCAGTCTGCAGATGCAATGAAAACGAAGGCTGTAGAGGTAAAACTGTTGAAAATTTGAAAGACCCACTCGAAAAATAAGTTAAGTACAAGAAAAACAAATTATCTCCAAAGCTATCCATATCCTTTAAATCAGTGGGTCTGTATGTGAAATGCAGGACAGGACAGGTCCTCCAGAGTGAGAGATGCTCTCTGTAAACTATCTTCACTGAACAGAGAACCCCCTCTACCCACTTAGTATTCCCTAATACCATATATGAAAATGGGTTTCTGAGTTGGTCAGCCCCTTGTGCCTTTTGGAAAAATGTATAAATATAAGTTAAAGGCTTTGTAACACACTAAGAACTTGCCAGCCGGATCCCTCTGCATTTCAGCATTGCCATAAGCTAAAGCATCGCTGTCCGGATCTGTTAACTGTAATGGGGACCGGCAGAGATCTTGGCGGAACCCAGCAAATATGCCGAGAATCGGGCAGCCAAAAACTGCTTCGCTGCCGGAATGTAGAGAGAACATCCTGCCGGATATTAGGCGCTGGCGTAAAACTAGCTTGAATCCTTTTCCCGCTATTTTTGCTCCAACCAATGTTCATGATTAGGAATGAGCGAACTTCTGTTTTCAGGTTCGGCGTATAAGGTTCAGGTTATGTAAGAATTCTGTTATGGATTTCGCTACCACGGAGCATAACTTATGGTCCGTAGTAGTGGAATCCATAACGGAATTCTTAGATATCCCTAACGCCGAACTTGGAAACAGAAGTTTGCTGAACACTATTCATGATATTATAGGCTGAGTGTAAATTTGATTAAGGTTATGCAAACTACCGTATGTGTGCTCACTTAATAATTTTGCACATACATTAGCTTTTTAATTGCTTTCTTGGTAAAAACTGAATAATCACATGACACGTATGAATGGAGGTTGTCTCAGAGTCAGATGTACACCTTATAACAGAACAGGACCTACGGTCACTTATGAGATAATGCCAAGTCAGTGAAGCAGTTCTTTAAAATGTAGCACTCCTCATGTATCTGGTAAATGGGGCCACCCAGTGTAGCATACCCCATTCTCAAATTTCCCACAGAAAAAGGTAGAAATAAAGTCCACCTCTGTTTTTGAGTTCCCTTGGGTTCCGAATTTATTTTTATTAGCTAAATAGTTTCTGATTTAAACAAGAGCGATCTAAAAACGAAGCACAGAAGCTGCTGAGAATCCACCTTCCACACAGTTGCCTGTAGAGTTTGTTACGGTACTTTCACACTAGCGTTTTTCTTTTCCGGCACTGAGTTCCGTCAAAAGGGCTCAATGCTGAAAAATAACTGATCAGGTATATCCCCATGCATTCAGAATGGAGAGTAATCTGTTCAGGATGCATCAGGATGTCTTCAGTTCAGTCATTTTGACTGATCAGGCAAAAGATAAAAGCGCAGCATGCTACGGTTTTATCTCCGGCGAAAAAACTGAAGACTTGCCTGACTGCCGGATCCGGCATTTTTTTCCATAGGACTGTATTAGTGCTGGATCTGGCATTCAAAATACCGGAATGCCGGATCCGTCCTTCCAGTCTGCACATGCGCAGACCGAAAAAAAGGTGAAAAAATGAAATGCCGGATCTGTTTTGCCGGATGACACTGGAAAGACGGATCCAGCATTTCAATGCATTTTTCTGATTGATCAGGCATTTTTAAGACTGATCAGGATCCTGATCAGTCTTACAAATGCTATCAGTTGGCATACGTTTTGCCGGATCCAACAGGTAGTTCCTGCGACAGAACTGCTTGCTGGATCACTCTGCCGCAAGTGTGAAAGTAGCCTCAGCAAACTGTAGACTACTATTTACACCAGACCATAGTGTGGGGCTGGACAAAAACCTGAGTGCCAAATCACCATGGCAACTGATAAATTGTCTTTCACAACAAATTCTTGTTCCCTACCTTATATGCCTTCAGCTGTCAGGTGGAGTTCCTGCTGTAACCAATAGTGGAGGTGGGCACTGCTGTAACCATAGGGGGACAGGGGGTAGGACTGCTGTAACTACAGGAGGACAGAGAGGGGACACACTGTAGTAAGCACAGGGGGTAGGTGCATTTTTTATTTTGAACCTGAGCTGAGATTTTTTTTTTTAATAAAAGGATTTGATTAAGGATTTCACAACCGTTTGATTTCCCGTAATGTACTTTATTGAAATATCTATGATAAAAACACAGTTAGATGGAGAATAACTATTAGATCTTTGGAGGTTTTACCACTGGGGACCCCAGACTCTCGAAATGATAAATGAAAAACATAACAAAATGTGAAAAAGTGAAAGAGTCGGATGACCTTCCCAATGCCTCCTTGCAGCACACTGACTAGCAGCGGTATGATTGGCGACGCAGTATAACCGGAGAACCTCTGACTAGTCCACTGTCCTCTAGACTTAAATGGAATCTGTCACCAGCGCTGTCAGATTTTATTAACGGGGCCAGGCAGTGGCAGAGCAGTGAGGGATGGACTGGACATAGAAAGGAGTGGAGCTTGGATGAAACAAGAGCAATAGTTACACCTTCATTGCACTAAAGACCTAATTTGCATATTAAGAAAAAGTATCATAACTCAGAAATAGAGCCTCAGATCAACAACAAAAAACAAACAGAGTTTTGATCAAGTGAACCACAGCTACTGTATGTGTCTGTGCAAAAAGCTGGCAACAAATCTCCTTTAATTATACCAAAATTATAATAGTTCCTTAGTTCAAACCCAGTTACTTTTATAGGAACCATTCCTAGAAATGATAGCGTTCAGCACATGCGATTTACTGCTGCTCCCTATAATTACTAAGTTAATGAACCCATGGAAAACTGGATAACAGGCAGATATTGGCCACCACCAGCATAACATGTGTGCTAAAATCTCTCCCTGAAGATCCTACTGGTGGCAGGCACCTCTGTTCTTAATCAACTTACTCTATTCTGTGCCCCCTCTCTTCCCCCCAAAAGAGGAAAGGCATAGCTCCAAATGACATAAACTAGTTTTTAGGCTCACTGGTGGCAACAGTGTTAAAATGTCCATTTCCATCGCATCCTAATCACAAATGTTGAGTTTAAGGTGTTGCTTGAGTAAGGATGTGAAAATTGCATGCTTTGTGCAAGACTGAACAAGCAATTTGCAACATGCAAGGTTCACACTTCTGCTCAAGTAACTGTTCATTACACATAACAGACAGCGACGATTTAACCACTTCAGTACAGGGGCATTTGTTCTGTTTAATTACCACACCCAGTCAAGCAGTTTTTACTACATGTGGGTTTAATGCCTTTAACTTCTTTTTAGATTATCCAAGTAACCTATTTTATATCCTGGTCATTTTAATTTATGACACATGCAGCTGGGGGTTGTCAGGACGGGGCCAGTGTTGTACGTTCAGGCCACAGGCATTGTCAATCTGAAATGTGTCAGCAATTTAACTCTTTCTCGGCTGCTATCTTGCCCTAATAATGAAGAGACTTAATAAAGAACAAAATAAATACCATAAATAGGAAGGTACTTAATAAAGAAGAAAATACAACAAATAAGAGACTTAATAAAGAAGAGACGCCCAGCTAGTTTATAGCTCCTCTCACCCAGCTACTTACATAGACGCTCCCCTATCACTGCCTCATGGACGTGACATCACAGGATATAATAAAGACCTGCATGGACATGGTCACCTAACCACAGCCCAGAGCAGAAGATAAGAGCAATAAAGGTAAAAGAAATACATTACAAAACTACAGCTACCATCATAGGAGATTATTTTAGAGGATGTTGATGTAAACCAGAAATCCCCTTTAAAGTTATGTGGTGCCAGTTTTCACTGCACATGTGCACAGTAGTAAAGTGAGCAGACCACTTTAGTTTGTCTCCTGGGGTCCTACTTTGTCTCTCTGCTGCTAGGGCCGTGCATCAACAACCTTCTTCAACACTGCAAGTGACACCAACAAAGGTCCACAAAGTGGCTGGAGCATCAGCTGCTAAACAGGGCATGCACTTTATTATAGACTTTTTGCAAAAACCATCAATTTTTCCCATGCATACAGCAATCTTTCCTTATTTCTGACAACAGCAACAATTACAGTATTTTAACCCCATCTCAACTCTTGCGATGTCAATAAATGTAACCATACACATAAGGATGCATCTTAAGAAAATTGTTGCTGCTCGTTTCTATGCAGGAAATCTTAATTTATGTAGACAGGAATCTGCGAGTATACGGACAGTGCACTGCTATCCATCAGCTGGTGGCACTCCTCTTTCTTGCATATGCATGTACATGTTATACAGGCAGAATAAAAGAGAATGGAATGCAGTAAGGAGTCTGCATTTGAGGCTGATGTACAGGTTTAGCATACAGATCAGCCTGGTCTTTTATCTGTATGTGCTTTGCGACAGTTCTGTTAACAGGATGTCAGCCGATAGAAAGGGGTTAATGTATCCTCTGCTTATTTAGGCAGCTGCACAAGTTTTAGACCCTCAGTCATCAATCATATTTTCCTATCTAATCTACGTTCTTGTAACTCGGGTGTCACCTTTCTATACGGATGGTGGCTGATCATGTTTTCTCCATTCTCCATCTACCTTCGTTTTCTACACCCCCTGCACATATTTTCCCCTCTTTTCTCACTCCCGCTTCTTTCCCTCCCTTCTCCTTCCTACATCACACACATCCCTTTTCTCTTATTACACACGCACGCTCTGTCACCTTCGCTGACACATCTCTCATCTCTCTCTCACACTCTGTATTTCAATCAGAAATAATCTTTTCATATCATAGATATCACAGATTCTGTTTCTCGGTGCTGAACCAGTGCCCGTCAGCTTCCCCTACTACAGTTTCTGTCTCTCCATCTTCTCTCGTCTCTCTACTCTGCTCACATTTTGCATACATCTATTTGCTTCCCTGAGTTTTTGTTTCCTACCATATCCATCTACTTGCTTCTCATCCACAACGTTCTGCTACTTTACACTTTTCTCTTTCTGGCACCACTTACATGCCACCCTTTGTACTGTTCAATCAGCTTTCAGTCTAGGGCTGCATGCCAACATCCACTGCTTGCAGCTGTGAGGGCACCATTGCTGTTGCAGCGCATGCAGCGTCCACTGCTGCTGAGATAGCTGGGACATCTGTGATACTGCTGTGCAGTGACATTGTGCTGCAGACATTTACTGAAGGGTTAAAACATTTTGGGCTGTGAGTTGTGAAGCCATGCAATGCCACTGTGCTGAATCCTGTCACGCCGCAGCTGTTTATATAAGTGCAATTCTATATAAATGTATCATACAGGCCAAACCGGCCCACCAGTGGACCAAGAGATGGTCCAGCAGGAGACATCAGGAGATGAATTTGAAGGCAACCACCTGCTAATAAACTGTAAACGGTAGATTAGACCTTGCAAGGTTTACAAGATGATGAAATTAAAAGCAGACATGTACATGTCCTGTATAGATGGAAGACATTCCCAGAATCACTTCTTCTGATGGGCTCATGGAACTAGTCCAAGGCTGGCCCCATTTGCTCCTAATAGAAAACATTGGTGCTGCATAAATAATCAATGGATGATTCTAAATACTGCCCTGGGAAGGGAACTAGGTCACTGAAAATGTGAAATAATGCCCACATCTTTGCTTTCATCTACAAATCTGATACATTCAGAGTAATAATCAATATTTCATAACTAATGCCACTAAAGCATTCAACAGCATAAAGTGGGGGTTTCTCTGCAACATCTTTAACACATTTTTGGGCCAGTAGTTACATAAATGGTAACTTACAGATTCCTTTTTTGACTAGGGGAACAAGACAGAGGTGCCAGTGGTCCACCCTCCTGTTGGCCCTTTCAATGGTACCTTCAAGGTCCCTTTACATGGGACAATATTACAGCAGATTGTCAGGAATGAAGCGTTCCTTCTCGACAATCTGGTGATCGCTAATGGAGAAGACCGGTACATTTACATGCAGAGATCCCCTTAACAGTATGGGGAGGAGTGCTAACGCCATCGCTCTTCCCTATAAGGACTGTTTGCCGGCAGGAGATGGTGGTACGGCATGATCTGCTGCCGGTAAACGATAATTTTTGTATGCTATTACCCGATGAATGAGCGTTTTGCTAGTTCATCTGGTACACCGCCTGCTCATCACTAACAAGCGTTACTATGAACGCACGTTAGCAATAATCTGTGTGATTTAAGGGCCCTTTAGTCATTAGAATAAAACAAGAGGTCAACAACAGGAAATTTGGTTGCCTCAGTGCAGCAGATAAAATCTATTTCTATGTGGATTACATCCAACTGGTTCAGGGTGTCATACGCATAGATGAGGAGTATGGTTCATTCTCAAATCTTGGAATAAACCGTGGGAAAGCCCAGCTGCTTCCATTAAAACTTTGAAATTGTTATTATCTCCCCAGACATAATGCTAAGAGACGGTCAGGCTTTTGAATATTTGGGCATTAATACTGAGAGATCCAGATGGATTTTTCACGCCTAATCTCCTCCTTATTAGAAAAAACAAAGGTCAGAATCTGACTTAACCCTCTAACGACAAATGACAGATATATCCATTATGGCAGGGCGCTAGTTCCCACATCATGACAATTATATCCATCCTGACTAGCTCATGGGCACTGCTTAATGTCCTCATGTGATTGCGCCAGGAGTTCGCCTGGAATCCAAAGCCAGGCTCCTGCCAAGATTGGAGTTATCTCCGATACTGTCAGTTTAATTCCTTCAATGCCTTTAACATTAAAGAATCTGTGGAAGACTTTTAATATTTGTATGGTATTAGTGAGGGGATGGGCAATCTTCAAGGGTCTGCAATTCTCGGGAAAAAGTTTGGTCTGCTTGAAAATTCTTACCAAATATACCATGCTTCCAGTAGATCACTGGATAAAGAAGCGTTTCGCATGGACAGCAGTGATATCCTTGAGGTGCTAGATGGAATAAGATTGAGGAAAAAGTTTATTTTATAATTGTATAAGCTCTTTTAAAGAGATGTGCGCTTAAATTTAGGATCAAATGCTTACAGCAATAAAATACAGATATTGGAAGTATCGAAGAAGACAAATGATCAGTTAACTTAAATGAAATGTAGAAAATTACCTAATGTTTAACTCACGTATTTATGTTTAACATATTTTTAAAGAATTTGTGGTGATGTTATTTTGAATTTTCCGTGTCACTATCTATATTTAAATAAAAACTAGAATATCCTGCAGTTTTCGCACTGGCCCCTAAGCCTAATAATAGGCACCACTTCTTGGTCTGTACTTTATTGCAGTTACCTGCTTATCTATACACAGTGGTGATATCATTACAGGTAGGAATAGAATGACAGATAAGAGAGGATCCACCATTCACAGTAGGTGATTGTCAAAGCCTATCCATTATTTCCTTGTACAATGAGCTCTGCACAGGTCACAGAGCATGTCCAGAAAACTCTTCCATAGAAGTCAATAAGGTCCCTCCTGCCCATTGTATCTATGGCTCATGGGGATGCCATTAAGCAATTTTCTTAATGCTTTGTAAATGCTGCAAAAAAACAAACAAACAGCAATCGGAAAATATTGCCTTTAACCACTTCACATCCGGGCCATTTACCCCCTTCCTGACAGAGCCTAATTTTGCAAATCTGACATGTGTCACTTTATGTGGTAATAACTTTGGAACTCTTTTACTTATCCAAGCCTTTCTGAGACTGTTTTCTCATGACACATTGTACTTCATAACAGTGGTAAATTTGAATCGATATATTTCACCTTTATTTATAAAATAATCAAACATTTACCTAAAATTTTGAAAAATTTGCAATTCTCTAAATTTCTATTTCTCTGCAAGAAAGTGATATCTCATAAAATATTTAGTACTTAACATTCCCCATATGTCTACTTTATGTTGGCATCATTTTGTAAATGTCATTTTATTTTTTTAGGACGTTAGAAGGCTTAGAATTTTATAAGCAATTCTTACAATTTGTAAGAAAATTTCCAAAACCCACTTTTTAAGGACTAGTTCAGTTCTGAAGTCACTTTGTGGGGCTTACATAGTGGAACCCCCCCCCCCCCCATAAATGACCCCATTGTAGAAACTACACCCCTCAAGTTACTCAAAACTGATTTTACAACCTTTAACCTTTTAGGTGTTCCACAAGAATTAAGGTAAAATGGAGATTACATTTCAAAATGAAATTTTTTGGGCAGATTTTCCATTTTAATCCATTTTTTTTCTTTAACACATCTAGGGTTAACAGCCAAACAAAACTCAATATTTATTGCCCTGATTCTGCGGTTTACAGAAACACCCCACTTGTGTGTGTAAGGGCACACGGCAGGGCGCAGAAGAAAAGGAGCACCGTATGGTTTTTGGAAGGCAGATTTTGCTGAACTGGTTTTTAGATGCTATGTCCCATTTGAAGCCCCCCTGATGCACCCTTACAGTAGAAACTCCCAAAAAGTGACCCCATTTTGGAAACTAGGGGATAAGGTGTCAGTTTTATTGGTACTATTTTGGGGTACATATGATTTTTATTTGCTCTATATTATGTTTTTTGTGAAGCAAGGTAACCAAAAAATGGCTGTTTTGGCACTTTTTATTTTTTACAACATTCATCTGACAGGGTAGATCATGTGCAATTTTTATAGAGCAGGTTGTTACGGACGCAATGATATCAAATATGTCTACTTTCCTTGTTTGTTTGTTTCAGTTTTACATAATAAAGCATTTTTGAAAAAAATAAAAGTTTTTGTGTCTCCATTTTCTGAAGACCATTTTTTTAAATTTTTCTGCCGATTGTCTTGTGCAGCGGCTGGTTTTTTGCAGGAAGAGTTGACGTTTTTATTGGTACCATTTTTAGGTACATATGATTTTTTGATCATTTATTATTACATATTATGGGGCAAGGCGACCAAAAAAAATTGGTTGTTTTAGCACAGTTTTTATTTATTTATTTTTACAGCGTTTACCTGAGGGGTTAGGTCATGGGTCATGTGACATTTTCATAGAGCAGATCGTTACAGATGTGGCAATACCTAATATGTATACTTTTTCTTATTTAAGTTTTACACAATTATACCATTTTCGAAACCATAAAAATTATGTATGTGTCTCCATAGTCTGAGAGCCATAGTTTTTAATTTTTGACTGATTGTCCTAGTTAGGGTCTCATGTTTTGCAGGATGAGGTGACGGTTTGATTGGTACTATATTGGGGGGCATATGCCTTTTTGATCGCTTAGTGATGCAAGGCCATGGCCATGTGATATTTTTTTAGAGCTGGTGGTTACGGATGCAGTGATACCTAATGTCTACTTTTTTTATTTATTTCACTTTAACACAATAATAGCATTTTTTAAACAAAAAAAATGATGTTTTAATATCTCCATGTTCTGAGAACTATATATTTTTTTATTTTTTGAGCGATTTTCTTATGTAGGGGCTCATTTTTTGCGTATGAACTGTCGGTTTTATTGGTACTATTTTGTGGGACATACGCCTTTTTGATCACTTGGATTTGCACTTTTTGTGATGTAAGGTGACAAAAATGGCTTTTTTGACACTGTTATTTTATTTTTTTATGGTGTTTATCGGACGGGGTGGATCATGTGATATATTTATAGAGCCGGTCGTTACGGACATGGCAATACCAAATATGTCTATTTTATTTATTTATTTTTCTATAATTTTTTTGAATTACTTAATTGGGTAATTTTTTTTTTTTTATGTGAAACCTTTCTTTAAAATCTTTTTTTAAAACACTTTATTTTTTATTTTACACTTTGCGTCTCCCATAAGGTCATACAAAACCTCTGGGGGACATTTAACTTAACTTTTTTTTTTTTCTACTGACATAGCCCCAGTTACAGGGGAAATACACCCCCCAGAGAGGCTGTACAGCAGTGGGCGGATGTGAAGTAGTTAAAGCAGGGGTGGGCCACATGCGGCCCTTAATACCATTCTGTGCGGCCCCCAACCATCTGGTAACAGACATGTATGTCTATGTCTTGTGGCTGCTCACATGTATTTTATTTTATTTTTCATGTAGTCTCCCATTAGATGGGAGTCCTGAAAGTGGAACTAGACATTAATTTAATCGAGACAAAGGCCCTGATTTATCATGAGTTCACTCCAGAATTCTGGCATCAAAAAGTCGTAAAATAGGGCTATGCGATTGCGCAAATATTTGTTATTTTTTTGCATGTGTACACCACTCACTCCATTTTTGTAATATGGGTGGGGAAGTGGGTGTGGTTAGCTATGTTAATGAGTTTCAGTCCAGATTTATCATTGAGACTTTTTTTAAAAGTCGTAAATAAGTCGCAGTCTCACTCCAGGAGGGTGGAGTAGGAGAACTGGAGGAGCATCTCTAGACAGAAGTGTTAGGCCTATTGCACATGACCGTATGGCTTTTTCAGTATTTTGCGGTCCGCAAAAAATACGGATGACATCCGTGTGCATTCTATTTTTTGTGGAACGGAACATCTGGCCCCTAATAGAACAGTACTATGCTTGTCCGTTATGCGGACAATAATAGGACATGTTCAATCTTTGAACGGAAATACGGAAACGGAATGCATACGGAGTACATTCCATTTTTTTTGCGGACCCACTGAAATGAATGGTTCCGTATACGGAACGCAAAAAATGGAACATAAACGGAAAAAAAGTTTGTGTGCATGAGGCCTTAGGTTTAAGGACAAGCCAAATTTATCAAACTACATGCAACATTTGATAAATGTGGCACAAAGTACTCCAAAACAGACTGAAGAAAAACTGACTTCAAATATTCTCATTATAAATTCCTCTCAAAGTGTTTCACAGGTGAAAGTCAATGTGTAGCCCCAGCCCTATTTAATATTCTCGACAGACTATAGTACTCTCAACATTTTTGTTTAAGATTGGTGGATGATAGGATCCTACCAATTAGCAGCGTTCCAGTATCAAATCATACTGGAAACAAGTACATAGCTTAATTGGCAATAGACACTCAGTACAGGCTTCTCTAAATCATATAAGTGAGATTCCTGTAGATAGAACAATATTTAACACCTTAAAGTGGTATTCCGGTTACATTAAGTGGGGTTAAAAAAATGAAAATACTTAAATATTGCTTTATTATAAATATATTCTCAAATACCTTTCATTAGTTATAATGGCTTGTTTTGTCTGGGGAGCAATCATCAGGAGGAATAAAATGTCCGCCATCCTATTAGTACACACAAAACCTGTCCTAATCACACAGGAGAAGCTACTTCACAACACTGAGGTAAAGAGCTTCCTTATCCTCCTCTCTTACTTGTCAGGGATTATGATGCTGAATACAGCTGATAAGAACTTCAGTTGAATCTCTGTAGGAATGGAAATCATGAGAAGACATGAAATACAGAGAGGACAGACAGGACAGACTGTGGTAATGGAGACTTCATACAAGTGCTGCTGCTCATTACCACACCCCCACCTCCTCTCTTTACTTCATGTCTCCTCATGAACTCCATTCCCACAGAGATTCAGCTGAAAATCTTATAAGTAGTATTCAGGATCATAATCCCTGACAAGTAAGAGAGAAGGATGAGGCAGCTCTTTACCTCAGTGTTGTAACTTATCTTGCTGTGTGATTAGGACATGTTTTGTGTGTACTAATAAGATGGCAGCCATTTTATTTCTCCTGATGATTAGTGATGAGCGGCATAGGCAATATTTGTTTTCGCGATATTTTGCAAATTTTTCGCATAATATTCGCAATAAATTAGCGAATTCTAGAATTCATGATCTCCAGTCATTAGCTACACTATATCACTATGTAACCTACACTGACTATCTCCCACTAACTACCTGTATTATATATATGAGCTAACTAAGGGTACTTTCACACTAGCGTTTTTCTTTTCCGGTATTGAGTTCTGTCACAGGGGCTCAATACCGGAAAAAAACTGATCAGTTTTATCCTAATGCAATCTGAATGGAGAGCATTCCGTTCAGTATGCATCAGTTCAGTCCCTTTTACGTTTTTTGGCCGAAGAAAATACTGCAGCATGCTGCATTTTTCTCTCCGGCAAAAATTCCTGAACACTTGCCGGAATTAATTTCCATTGAAATGTATTAGTGCCGGATCCAGCATTAAAATTGCCGCATTGATGGATCCGTTCTACAGGTCCGCGCATGAGCAGACCTTTAAATGTGTGAAAAAAATAAATACCGGATCCGTTTTTTCCGGATGACACCGGAGAGACGGATCCTGTATTTGAATGCATTTGTCAGATGGTACCGCATCCGGATCCGTCTGACAAATGCCATCCGTTTGCGACGGAACTGCCTGCCGGAATCTTCTGCCGCAAGTGTGAAAGTACCCTAACTATCTAATGTAATTGGATAAGGAATAGGATCCATTCCAGATGAAAGTACAGAGCATAGCAAAGTCACTGCTCTCTCTTAGAACTGCAAAAAACAGCAGAAAATGGCTGCTGGGGAGGTTCTTATACAGTAAAGGGATAGGCAACTTTCCTATTAGTTGCTAGGAATGTTGCTAAGCTCTGACAAAGATATCGCAGCCTTCTCATTGGCCCACAAGCAAGAAGGGAGGTTACTGATGAAAATAAAACTAGAATATTCGCGATTACGAATATATAGCACTATATTCTACATCTTCGGAAATTCTCGAAGTGCCGATATTCGCGATAAAAATTTGCGATTAACACTACTGATGATTGCTTCCTAGACAAAAAAAAACATTATAACTAATGAAAGGTATTTGGGAATATATTTATAATAAAGTAATATTTAAGTATTTTCATTTTCTTAATTCCTGGAAAACCCCTTCAACCCCTTTAGGACACAGCCTTATTTCACCTTAAGGACCAGGCCATTTTTTGCAAATCTGACACTGGTAAATTAATTTAAAATTATAAAAAAAATAGCAAATTTACCAAAAATTTGTAAAAAATAGCAATTTCAATTTCTCTACTTCTATAATACATAGTAATACCTACAAAAATAGTTATTACTTTACATTTTCCATATGTCTACTTCATGTTTGGATCATTTTGGGAATGATATTTTATTTTTTGGGGATGTTACAAAGCTTAGAAGTTTAGAAGCAAATCTAGAAATTGTTCAGAAGTTTTCAAAAACCCACTTTTCAAGGACCAGTTCAGGTCTGAAGTCACTTTGTGAGGCTTACATAATAGAAACCACCCAAAAATGACCCTATTCTAGAAATTACACCCCTCAAGGTATTCAAAACTGATTTTACAAACTTTGTTAACACTTTAGGTGTTCCACAAGAGTTAATGGAAAATAGAGATACAATTTCAAAATTTCACTTTTTTGGCAGATTTTCCATTTTAATAATTTATTTTCAGTTACAAAGCAAGGGTTAACAGCCAAACAAAACTCAATATTTATGGCTCTGATTCTGTAGTTTACAGAAACACCCCATATGTGGTCGTAAACCGCTGTACGGGCACACGGCAGGGCGCAGAAGGAAAGGAATGCCATACGGTTTTTGGAAGGCAGATTTTACTGGACTGTTTTTTTGACACCATGTCCCATTTGAAGCCCCCCTGATGCACCCCTAGAGTAGAAACTCAAAAAAAGTGACCCCATTTTAGAAACTACGGGATAGGGTGGCAGTTTTGTTGGTACTATTTTAGGGTACATATGATTTTTGGTTGCTCTATATTACACTTTTTTTGAGGCAAGGTAACAAGAAATAGCTGTTTTGGCACCGTTTTTATTATTTGTTATTTTTTTATATTTACAACATTCATCTGACAGGTTAGATCATGTGGTATTTTTATAGACCAGGTTTTTTGTTTTTTATTTTTTACGGTGTTCTTCTGAGAGATTAGGTCATGTGATATTTTTATAGAGCCGGTCGATACGGACGCGGCAAAACCTAATATGTATACTTTTTTTTTATTTATGTAAGTTTTACACAATAACAGCTTTTTTTTTAAAAAAATGATGTTTTAGTGTCTCCATATTCTGAGCCATAGTTTTTTTTATTTTTGGGGCATTTGTCTCAGGTAGGTGCTCATTTTTTTGCGGGATGAGGTGACTGTTAGATTAGTACTATTTTTGTGGGCATACGCCTTTTTGATCGCTTGCTGTTGTACTTTTTGTGATGTAAGGTGACAAAAAAATGGTTTATTTAGCAGTTTTTATTTTTTACGGTGTTCATCTGAGGGGTTAGGTCATGTGATTTGTTTATAGAGCCGGTCGATACGGATGCGGCGATACCTAATATGTCAACTTTTTTTTTTTTCATATTTTTTACCATTTTTTTTTTACTTTATTTGGGGAAAATAACGTTTTTGTTTATTTTTACTTGAAACTTTTAATTTTTTGGGGGGAAAACTTAATTTTTTTAACTTTTTTTTTCTTTATTTTTGTCCCACTTTGAGACTTCAACTTTTGGGGTCTAATCCTTTACAATGCATTCCAATACTTCTGTATTGGAATGCATTGGCTGTATGAGTAATACTGTGTGTATTACTCATACAGCTTCCTGCCTGTGAGATCCTGCCTGTAAAACAGTGCGTTTTATTATTTCTATTTCTATTGTAATTTTTATGTTATGTTTGGAAATCTTGTTGTAGTAGTACTCACTATCAAACTAGGCAGGCCAGCAGCGTAACATCACTCACTCACGCTCCTGCTTCTCCTCCCCAGCCTGCCTGCTAGTTTGATAGTAAGTACTACTACAGACAATTACGGTAATTTAACAAAGCAGGATTGAGGATTACATGACTAGACTTTACATATGAAGACTGCAGTCAGCAGGGCCCGGTGTAATGGGGGTCACTATTTACACAGGGACATGAGAAGACACCGAGGGGACCAGCCAGATCCCCTCTATAACAGTGTCATCCACACTTCCCCCATAATAGCGTCATCCACAAACCAATAGTTCAAAACCCACCAAAAGCACACCTTTTGGTTCAAAATATATTTTTTCCTATTTTCCCCCTCAAAAACCTAGGTGCGTCTTATCATCAGGTGTGTGTTATAAAGCGAAAAATACGGTATCCTTCAGTTTATAAATAACGATCAGTTTATAAATAATCTAAGGAATTATGATGGATTTAATGGATCTCATTGACTTAGGCTCCATTCACACGTCCGTGGTGTGTTGCGGACCCGCAAATTGCGGATCCGCAACACACTCGTTCAGCACCCCTATAGAAATGCCTATTCTTGTCCGCAAGCTGCGGACAAAAATAGGACATGTTCTATCTTTTGCGGAGCTGCGGACCCGAAGATCGGGGCCGCGCTTCGCAAATGCGGATGCGGACAGCACACTGTGTGCTGTCCGCATCCATTCCGTCCCCATAGAAAATAAATGGGTCTGCACCCGTTCCGCAAAATTGCGGAACGGATGTGGACCCATTTGCGGAAGTGTGAATGGAGCCTTAATGGGCTCCATTTTTTTAATGGAATAGATGCTAACGGATGTCATTTGCAGTTACAAAAATTGCCTTCAGGAACATTAATAGAGATATTTATTTAGCTTTTTCTTTAAATATGTGATGGAATTACGGAGAGACAAATTCCATTCTAAACAGAGCCTTAACGTTTCTTCTCAATTTTCAGAAAGCTCAATTCAAAGTGATGCATGTTTTGTGTTATCATTTGGTGAACTAAAGTAAGAAAAACTGCAGACATATGCCACAGTCAGAGAGATGAAGAAAGCATGCTATTATTCTGAATAATTCAAAATAAGTGTAATATAAACCCATAATCATCTATCCCAATAACTATAATGTTTGGTATTATGCTAATACAACATACTGATGATGTACATGAAATAAGTAATAGATATAGAGGGAAGCAATTATCAAGCTACATACTAAGCAATATAGGTGTATAACCATCAAGCCCAAATCCTAATTCAGAAAAATGGAATCTACAATCAATCTGATTTACATAAATAGCTCCTGTACACAAACTGTCTGATAATGAAAACCAATTTTATCCTCCAAAGTATTGCAAGTCTTAAAGGGTTTCTGTCACCAGAATTAACCCTATTAAACTGGCTGTGGCTGACATTAGTGACGTGCTAATGTCAGCAGGAGTAGAAGCTTCACCCCCTCCCCCTGCTCCTAGAGCCTAATTTGCATATCATAAAAGTTAAAATTGTGCAGTAAGGGGGCATCCATAAGCATAAGAATAGTAGAGTTAGGGTCTCCTGACATTAGCACATCGCTAATGTCAGCCAGTTTAATAGGGTTAATTCTGGTGACAGAAACCCTCTAAGGTGGATTTACACTAACAGATAATGGGGAAGATTACTGGGAACGAAAGTTCCTGACAATCTGCCCATGTAAAGGTGCAGCCAATCACCCGATTATCGGATGAAACTTTTGTTCGTGCAGGCTCCTAAATGATTGTTTCTGGACAGCAGATTGTGCGGTCTAAACAGAGATCTACTGCCCACAAATGCAGCTGTATAAGAATGAGCGATTGCAAAAGCGATCCCTCGTCCTCATTCTGTGGAACTGATCTCTGCATGTAAATGCAGCACTTCACCTCCTCTTAACGAACAGCCGACTGTCGGGAAGGAACGCTTCTGCTGATCATCTGCACGTGAAAATGCTCCTTTAGGGCTCATTCACACAACCATATGAATGGGTCTGCATCCGTTCTGCAATTCTGCGGAACAGGCAAAGACACATTCATTAAAATGGGGCCGCAAAAAATGCTCACAGCACACTGTGTGCTCTAAGCATCCATTGTTCTGTTCCGTGGTCCCGCAACCGTTTCGCAAATTGCGCAATGCACACGGGCGGCATCCGTGTTTTGCGGATCCACAATTTGCAGACCGCAGTACAAGGCGCGGACGTGTGAATGTGCCCTTAGAATTAGATACAAACCTTTCAGGATCCATCCACAGAACAAGCTCCTGTTTAGGCTGAAGACAACACATGGTGGATGGACAATAGTGAGTTTTACAAGACAAAGAAGATCATAAATTTCCACAAAACAAAGACACCGTGATCTCTCTATCGGGCAGACCTGAATGATCATTGTACTAACCATGGCATATGCACTTATAGGTCATTAGAACATGGCCTCAGTCATTACAGTATAGACTTACTCATTAGATGTTCAATTCATTCACACAAAAACATCCCCATACTTGAGAAGCCAGTCCTATTCATTAGAACATTGACTCATTACTCATTACAATGTTCCTCAGAAGGCAGTGGCATTCATTATAGTGTAGTCCATGCTCTACCTTGCTACAAGACGTGTCTCATTAGAGAAATAGTCTGACCATAAAAATGTAATAAAAAACTGAATTCCATGATCAAATTGCACAGCTATTACAAGCATGGCAGGCCTCCTCAGGTTAGACGCAGATTAAAAGGGGCTGTCCTATCGGCAGGAAACCCCCTGCCCATACTGTATGTCCAATATGGGTATGTGACGGATACCACGCCTCGTGCCCGCTTGACGTCACCTACGTCGAGCTCACGAGGCACGGTATGGTCACGGGTTACCAAAACGTGACGTTACGCCCTCCAGAGGAGCAGTTTACACAGACACCTCCTGTCCACGCGGGCACAGACAGGCAACAAGCTGAGAGAGCCTTTTCACTGCCGCAGTGAAAACAGCGCTGGCTCAGCCCGGGTATCTGCCACCAGCTTCTCGTTTGAGATAAGCCCGGTCTGCTAACGGGATTATATAGGGTGAGAAACCAACCCACGGTAGCTTATAACTAGGCCGAAACACGGATGTGGGGATTCATGATCGAGATACAAGATAGCACAAGATTAAATTATATATTTAATCGCCTTAAGGGCACACTAGATGACACAATATACACAGAGAATATATACAGTGGTCTGAGGTTAGATACAGGTGATATAGGTACAACAGGGTTAAGCAGAACAATAAGTCAGTTTACCAGTTATGAGTCCTTTGGGTAGTGATAAGTACTTAGCTGTATTCACATCAGAGGCAGTGATCTCAGCCGGTTGCAGGTCCCTCTAAACACATTGCACTATGTGACCCCCTTTCAGAGAAAAGACCCGCCCCCTTGCTGGCACAAGCCTTTTAACCTGTAGCCGGTCCCTCCCCTCCCGGTCTTTGGGAGGGGTCCACCCCCTCCCCCTCTGCTGGACTGGCTGCAAATGACCCACAAAACCCTTTAGGGTTTAAAGCTCCAGTCCAGAAGGTCACAGGGAGATCTCTCTGGGACCAACGGATCCCTCTGGGTTCCGGCTACAACTAGAGTCCAAACATGGTGCCGCTATCGGGTTTCTGTGGGGAGATATGTATATCTCCCTTCCCTGGCAACCCACCATCAAACCAAGAACATGGGCATGTTCATTGTGGCCAACGGGAAACAAATATGTATCTGGTTTGTGCCTGCGATGGCCGGGCAATTCATAATTCCTTATAAATCGCCAGTTCCATGCTGTCTGCTAGATTCAAATGAACTGGGGAATGGCGTAGACCCCCTGCAGGGAGGTTTGCCTGCAGGATCCGTGCTGTCTGAATGGAGGTGTGAAATGTAACCAAATATGGCCTGCTAGGAGTTTTCTGCTATCTGGCTGCGGCTTTGAAGCAGGGCCCTCCTGTGGAGTTCACTACTTCTGCTATCTTTCAGCAAATGGTGGGTGTGAGGACATGGCTGACAGTAAATATTAACCACCTCAGCCCCCAGTGCTTAAACACCCTGAAAGACCAGGCCACTTTTTACACTTCTGACCTACACTACTTTCACCGTTTATTGCTCGGTCATGCAACTTACCACCCAAATGAATTTTACCTCCTTTTCTTCTCACTAATAGAGCTTTCATTTGGTGGTATTTCATTGCTGCTGACATTTTTACTTTTTTTGTTATTAATCGAAATTTAACGATTTTTTTGCAAAAAAATGACATTTTTCACTTTCAGTTGTAAAATTTTGCAAAAAAAACGACATCCATATAGAAATTTTGCTCTAAATTTATAGTTCTACATGTCTTTGATAAAAAAAAAATGTTTGGGTAAAAAAAAAATGGTTTGGGTAAAAGTTATAGCGTTTACAAACTATGGTACAAAAATGTGAATTTCCGCTTTTTGAAGCAGCTCTGACTTTCTGAGCACCTGTCATGTTTCCTGAGGTTCTACAATGCCCAGACAGTACAAACACCCCACAAATGACCCCATTTCTGAAAGTACACACACTAAGGTATTCGCTGATGGGCATAGTGAGTTCATAGAACTTTTTATTTTTTGTCACAAGTTAGCGGAAAATGATGATTTTTTTTTTTTTTTTTTTTTTCTTACAAAGTCTCATATTCCACTAACTTGTGACAAAAAATAAAAAGTTCTATGAACTCACTATGCCCATCAGCGAATACCTTGGGGTCTCTTCTTTCCAAAATGGGGTCACTTGTGGGGTAGTTATACTGCCCTGGCATTTTAGGGGCCCAAATGTGTGGTAAAGAGTTTGAAATCAAATTCAGTAAAAAATGACCTGTGAAATCCGAAAGGTGCTCTTTGGAATATGGGCCCCTTTGCCCACCTAGGCTGCAAAAAAGTGTCACACATCTGGTATCCCCGTACTCAGGAGAAGTTGAGGAATGTGTTTTGGGGTGTCTTTTTGCATATACCTATGCTGGGTGAGATAAATATCTTGGTCAAATGACAACTTTGTATAAAAAAATGGGAAAAGTTGTCTTTTGCCAAGATATTTCTCTCACCCAGCATGGGTATATATAAAATGACACCCCAAAACACATTCCCCACCTTCTCCTGAGTACGGAGATACCAGATGTGTGACACTTTTTTGCAGCCTAGGTGGGCAAAGGGGCCCATATTCCAAAGAGCACCTTTCGGATTTCACTCATCATTTTTTACAGAATTTGATTTCTAACTCCTTACCACACATTTGGGCCCCTAGAATGCCAGGGCAGTATAACTACCCCACAAGTGACCCCATTTTGGAAAGAAGACACCCCAAGCTATTCCGTGAGGGGCATGGCGAGTTCCTAGAATTTTTTATTTTTTGTCACAAGTTAGTGGAAAATGATGATTTTTTTTTTTTTTTTTCATACAAAGTCTCATATTCCACTAACTTGTGACAAAAAATAAAAACTTCCATGAACTCACTATGCCCATCAGCGAATACCTTGGGGTCTCTTCTTTCCAAAATGGGGTCACTTGTGGGGTAGTTATACTGCCCTGGCATTCTAGGGGCCCAAATGTGTGGTAAGGAGTTTGAAATCAAATTCTGTAAAAAATGACGAGTGAAATCCGAAAGGTGCTCTTTGGAATATGGGCCCCTTTGCCCACCTAGGCTGCAAAAAAGTGTCACACATCTGGTATCCCCGTACTCAGGAGAAGTTGAGGAATGTGTTTTGGGGTGTCTTTTTACATATACCCATGCTGGGTGAGATAAATATCTTGGTCAAATGACAACTTTGTATAAAAAAATGGGAAAAGTTGTCTTTTGCCAAGATATTTCTCTCACCCAGCATGGGTATATGTAAAATGACACCCCAAAACACATTCCCCACCTTCTCCTGAGTACGGAGATACCAGATGTGTGACACTTTTTTGCAGCCTAGGTGGGCAAAGGGGCCCATATTCCAAAGAGCACCTTTCGGATTTCACTCGTCATTTTTTACAGAATTTGATTTCAAACTCCTTACCACACATTTGGGCCCCTAGAATGCCAGGGCAGTATAACTACCCCACAAGTGACCCCATTTTGGAAAGAAGACACCCCAAGCTATTCCGTGAGGGGCATGGCGAGTTCCTAGAATTTTTTATTTTTTGTCACAAGTTAGTGGAAAATGATGATTTTTTTTATTTTATTTTTTCATACAAAGTCTCATATTCCACTAACTTGTGACAAAAAATAAAAACTTCCATGAACTCACTATGCCCATCAGCGAATACCTTGGGGTGTCTTCTTTCCAAAATGGGGTCACTTGTGGGGTAGTTATACTGCCCTGGCATTCTAGGGGCCCAAATGTGTGGTAAGGAGTTTGAAATCAAATTCTGTAAAAAATGACGAGTGAAATCCGAAAGGTGCTCTTTGGAATATGGGCCCCTTTGCCCACCTAGGCTGCAAAAAAGTGTCACACATGTGGTATTGCCGTACTCAGGAGAAGTTGAGGAATGTGTTTTGGGGTGTCTTTTTACATATACCCATGCTGGGTGAGATAAATATCTTGGTCAAATGACAACTTTGTATAAAAAAATGGGAAAAGTTGTCTTTTGCCAAGATATTTCTCTCACCCAGCATGGGTATATATAAAATGACACCCCAAAACACATTCCCCACCTTCTCCTGAGTACGGAGATACCAGATGTGTGACACTTTTTTGCAGCCTAGGTGGGCAAAGGGGCCCATATTCCAAAGAGCACCTTTCGGATTTCACAGGTCATTTTTTGCTGAATTTGATTTCAAACTCCTTACCACACATTTGGGCCCCTAGAATGCCAGGGCAGTATAACTACCCCACAAGTGACCCCATTTTGGAAAGAAGAGACCCCAAGGTATTCGCTGATGGGCATAGTGAGTTCATGGAAAAAAAATTTTTTTGTCACAAGTTAGTGGAATAGGAGACTTTGTATGAAAAAAAAAAAAAAAAAAAAAATCATCATTTTCCACTAACTTGTGACAAAAAATAAAAAATTCTAGGAACTTGCTATGCCCCTCACGGAATACCTAGGGGTGTCTTCTTTCCAAAATGGGGTCACTTGTGGGGCAGTTATACTGCCCTGGCATTTTCCAGGGGCCCTAATGTCTGGTAAGTAGGTAAATGACCTGTGAAATCTGAAAGGTGCTCTTTGGAATGTGGGCCCCTTTGCCCAGCTAGGCTGCAAAAAAGTGTCACACATCTGGTATCTCCGTACTCAGGAGAAGGTAAGGAATGTGTTTTGGGGTGTCATTTTACATATACCCATGCTGGGTGAGAGAAATATCTTGGCAAAAGACAACTTTTCCCATTTTTTTTATACAAAGTTGGCATTTGACCAAGATATTTATCTCACCCAGCATGGGTATATGTAAAATGACACCCCAAAACATATTCCCCAACTTCTGCTGAATACGGAGATACCACATGTGTGACACTTTTTTGCAGCCTAGGTGGGCAAAGGGGCCCAAATTCCTTTTAGGAGGGCATTTTTAGACATTTGGATACCAGACTTCTTCTCACGCTTTGGGGCCCCTAAAATGCCAGGGCAGTATAAATACCCCACATGTGACCCCATTTTGGAAAGAAGACACCCCAAGGTATTCAATGAGGGGCATGGCGAGTTCATTGAAAAAAAAAAATTTTGGCACAAGTTAGCGGAAATTGATTTTTTGGATTTTGTTCTCACAAAGTCTCCCTTTCCGCTAACTTGGGACAAAAATTTCAATCTTTCATGGACTCAATATGCCCCTCAGCGAATACCTTGGGGTGTCTTCTTTCCAAAATGGTGTTATTTGTGGGGTGTTTGTACTGCCCTGGCATTTGAGGGTCTCCGCAATCATTACATGTATGCCCAGCATTAGGAGTTTCTGCTATTCTCCTTATATTGAGCATACGGGTAATGAGATTTTTTTTTTCCGTTCAGCCTCTGGGCTGAAAGAAAAAAATGAACGGCACAGATTTCTTCATTCGCATCGATCAATGTGGATGAAAAAATCTCTGCCAAAAAAAGAAAAAGGAGGGGAAAGGCGTCTGCCAGGACATAGGAGCTCCGCCCAACATCCATACCCACTTCAGCTCGTATGCCCTGGCAAACCAGATTTCTCCATTCACATCAATCGATGTGGATGAATAAATCATTGCCGGGATTTTTTTTTTTATATATACAAAGTGTTTGCCAAAGTATATGAACACCGCCACCTCCTCAGCTCATATGCCTCGGCAAACATATCTTTTACTGCAGAGGAGAAATCTCGTCTTGCAGCGCCGCATACACCGACTTGCGTGTAATCTGACAGCAGCACAATGCTTCTGTCCGAATGCACATCAGTGCTGCAGCTAGTCGATCGGTTGGTCCACCTGAAAGGTAAAAAAAAAAAAAAAAAAACCAGGCCGCAAAGCAATAACTTTATTAACTTTAGAACAGAACATATTAACTTTTTTAAACTTTTTTAACTTTTTTACTTACCGGTAATTTTTTTTTTGTTTAGTTTTTTTTACCTTTATAGAACAAACCTCTCCTTCCCCATGGGACAATGTGCAAAGCGCAAATCGCCCAAAGATGTGGCGAAGTACGTTATGCACTTTATCCCAGGTGAAAGGAGAGGTTTGCAGCAGCTGAGAGTAAAAGGGCCCTAATAGCCCTGTGTGCCTGTCCTGTGAGATGCAATCCCTATGCTAGGTGTACCTGTGTGTGGTACTTCCGGAAACACTCTCCATAGCATAGGGCAGGGTGGTCAGCACAGTCAGGACAGAAATAGCGGGTGTCACGCCTTATTCCACTCCTGCTACAGACACGACATCTTTTTCGGGGTGACGGTTGGGTTGAGGTACCAGGAACGACACTGGAACGAGAGGTTCTCGATGATCTCTTCCTGGAATTTGAGGAAAGATCGTGTTCTCCCAGCCTTACTGTAGAGAACAAAACTATTGTACAGCGCCAATTGAATTAAATATACAGACACCTTCTTATACCAGCGTCTGGTTCTGCGGGAAACTAAATACGGAGACAACATCTGGTCATTGAAGTCCACCCCTCCCATGAGCGCATTATAGTCGTGGACACAGAGGGGCTTTTCAATGACACGGGTTGCTCGCTCAATTTGGATTGTCGTGTCTGCGTGAATGGAGGAGAGCATGTAAACGTCACGCTTGTCTCTCCATTTCACCGCGAGCAGTTCTTCGTTACACAAGGCAGCCCTCTCCCCCCTTGCAAGACGGGTGGTTACAAGCCGTTGGGGGAAGCCCACGCGACTAGTTCGCGCGGTGCCACAGGCGCAAATCCGTTCTAGAAACAAATGCCTAAAGAGGGCCACACTTGTGTAAAAATTGTCCACATAAAGATGGTACCCCTTGCCGAATAAGGGTGACACCAAGTCCCAGACTGTCTTCCCACTGCTCCCCAGGTAGTCAGGGCAACCGACCGGCTCCAGGGTCTGATCTTTTCCCTCATAGACACGAAATTTGTGGGTATAGCCTGTGGCCCTTTCACAGAGCTTATACAATTTGACCCCATACCGGGCACGCTTGCTTGGGATGTACTGTTTGAAGCCAAGGCGCCCGGTAAAATGTATTAGGGACTCGTCTACGCAGATGTTTTGCTCGGGGGTATACAAATCTGCAAATTTCTGGTTGAAATGGTCTATGAGGGGCCGAATTTTGTGGAGCCGGTCAAAAGCTGGGTGGCCTCTGGGACGGGAGGTGGTGTTGTCGCTAAAATGCAGGAAACGGAGGATGGCCTCAAATCGTGCCCTGGACATAGCAGCAGAGAACATGGGCATGTGATGAATCGGGTGCGTTGACCAATATGACCGCAATTCATGCTTTTTTGTCAGGCCCATGTTGAGGAGAAGGCCCAAAAAAATTTTAATTTCGGAAACTTGGACTGGTTTCCACCGGAAAGGCTGGGCATAAAAGCTTCCCGGGTTGGCGGATATAAATTCTGTGGCATACTGGTTGGTCTCTGCCACGACTAAGTCCAAGAGCTCCGCAGTCAAGAACAGCTCAAAAAATCCCAGGGCCGAACCGATTTGAGCCGTCTCAACCCGAACTCCAGACTGGGCGGTGAAAGGGGGAACTACAGGTGCGGCTGAAGTTGGTGACTGCCAATCAGGGTTTGCCAGCACCTCAGGGATTCTAGGGGCTCTACGGGCCTGTCTTTGCGGTGGCTGCGACGGGGTAACTAGTGCACGTGCCACCGTACCAGCTTCAACTGCCCTTCTGGTGCTCGCCACGTCACCATGTTGTACGGCAGTGCTGGTACTAGGTCCAGGGAGGGCTGCGCTGCTGGTGTATGCCTCACCACGTGATCCGGCAGCGACAGCCCCACTCTGCTGCTCTTGAAGCGGATCCTGCATAACCTGTGGTCTAGCGACATGGGGCCGGGTACGCCTGGTGCTGCCAGGGACCTCCACCTCCTCGTCCGAACTTTGGGTCAGAGAGCCACTGCTTTCCACAGGTTCATATTCTGACCCGCTAGATTCATCAGATGAGGGTTCCCACTCCTCATCCGACTGGGTCAGAATCCTGTAGGCCTCTTCAGAAGAATACCCCCTGTTTGACATTTTGGACTACTAAATTTAGGGGTATTCCCTGAGACTACCCAAGAAAAAAAGCAAACCTGTCTTACAAAGGGGAGGCTAGCGAAGTACCGGAGGCCGCTGCGGTTGATAAAAAATATCAAAACAGATTTTTTTATCGCCGCAGTGCGTGTAAAATGAATGTGCAGTGATCAAAAAATATATTTTTTTTGTCACTGCGGTGGGGCGGGCGTGGGTGAACGCACGTGTGGGCGACCGATCAGGCCTGATCGGGCAAACACTGCGTTTTGGGTGGAGGGCGAACTAAAGTGACACTAATACTATTATAGATCTGACCGTGATCAGTTTTGATCACTTACAGATACTATAAAAGTACAAATGCTGATTAGCGATACGCTATTCAGCGAATAAAAGTGACTGCGGTGCGGTGGGGTGGGCGCTAACTGACGCTAACTACCTAACCAAGGGGCCTAAACTATCCCTAAAACCTAACAGCCAATACTAGTGAAAAAAAAAAAGTGACAGTTTACACTGATCACTTTTTTTCCTTTCACTGGTGATTGACAGGGGCGATCAAAGGGGTGATCAAAGGGTTAATTGGGGTGCAGGGGGGTGATCTGGGGCTAAGGTGTAGTGTTAGTGCTACTCACAGTTCAGTCTGCTCCTGTGCTGGATCCAACCGACGAAAAGGACCAGCACAGGAGCAGACAAGCCATATAACAGATCATATTTACTAATATGATCTGTTATATGGCTTGTGATTGGATTTTTTAAAAATCGCCAGCCTGCCAGCCAATGATCGTTGCTGGCAGGCTGGTGACGAACTTGTTCTTTAACTTTTGCCGGCCCGCGATGCGCATGCGCGGGCCGGCTTGGAGCGAAATCTCGCGTCTCGCGAGATGACGCGTATATGCGTGACTGTGCGCAGCGCTGCCACCTCCGGAACGCGAATCTGCGTTAGGCGGTCCGGAGGTGGTTAATCCATATTCCTCACAGGGGATATACTGTAGATACAATAGAGGGTCCCCATTCAGACAGGCACGATAAAGCCTCAGCTCTCACTCTGGTAAATATATTACATGGGCAACTATTTATATGCTGACCTCATCTTTCCCTGTCAAAATCACACTCTCATATTAAGGGACAGAAGGACACCTCTGTATTGGAATAATATACGTATTGTGTACTGGGCTAGGACGCTAGTGTTTACCTTGTGAGCGGCAGAATGTGGATAGGGTTGTAAGCGTTCTGTCTTGTCATGTGTTGTTACAGTCCTTTGCTGGGAAATGCTGTGTATATTCTGCAGCATGAAGATACTTTTAAAATAAAGTACTGGACATTTCCCATGGACACTAGGAAACAGTGGGGTAGATTTACTAAGCCTACAGATAGTGTACACTTTCACAGGATGCCTAGACATACCAGACCCTGGATCAGAATTGTGTGCAGGGCTAGACACTTTTGTCTAACTCTATACCAACTATTGGTTGGCTTAAGAGCCTTTTACACGGGCCAAGAATCCGTAAAATAATCTAATAACGCTCATTTGAGATTATCTTGCAGTGTAAATGTACCGCCAATTACCCAATGAAAGAGCAAAACGCTCATTCCTCGGGTAATAGATCATTGGACACAAAAATAGTTGCTTGCCCGCAGCAGATCGTTCTGTGTAAACAGCATCTGCTGCCTGAAAAGAACGAGTCTGTATGGGGAATAGTGATGGCATTACAGATCACTCCTTCTCATACTGTGGAGGAGATTACTGCATGTAATAGCAGCGGTCTCCTCCACTGGCGAGAAGGTGATTTTGAGGAAAGAACGCTTCCTTCCAGACAATATGATGCTGTATCGTCCCCTGTAAAGGGAGACAGAATTTTATGCTAGGATTGTACCGTAATATAGATATCCACATTGCTCTGCTAGATGATCTTCAGCCTGGTTGCTGAGGGGGATTGTACTTTCTGCTGCAGCTTCTAACAGAAGACTGGTGGCAGTTGAAGATTTAAACTGAGCACGTTCGACTAGTTCAGTGAGATGGAAAAAGAAAATAAGAAAAAGAACAAACAGCGGGTGGCGCTGTACAGATACATTTTATTGAATAGCTCACTAGCTATACAAAATTTTTAATTACATGCAATTACAAAAGTATTCAGATCCAGATGCTGGTTTGAAAAAATGTAGAATAACTTTCACACTCGCGTTTGGTGCAGATCGGTCATGGATCTGCACAGACGGATCTGTTCAGATAATACAAATATCTGCATCCATTCAGAACTGATCCGTTTGTATTATCTTTAACATAGCCAAGACGGATCCGTCTTAAACACCATTGAAAGTCAATGGAGGACGGATCCGTTTTCTATTGTGCCAGAGTGTATCATAGAAAACGGATCCGTCCCCATTGACTTACATTGTGTGTCAGAACGGATCCGTTTGGCTCAGTTTCGTCAGATGGATCTCACAAACGGAAAGCCAAAACGCCAGTGTGAAAGTAGCCTTAGGTGCAGTTAAAGGCTATGTACAACTTCGGGGGCAATTATTTTTATTGCATTTTAATCATTTTGGGCTAAAAATTATTTTTTCAATTGATCTTTATTAAAAATATTCAGCCATTCTGTCACAAAGGGTTAACTGTTTGTCCAGCTGTGTGAATGGTACTTTCACTTTGTGCCAATCTTCTAATAAACCTTATTTCTAAATTACTAAAAGGTCATAAACAATTAAGCCACATTCTTATCAGTAAGATAAGAATTGAGCTATGAGTGTTTATAAGATCAGAGATAAGGAGCCTGTCAGTTTATCTGCCTGACAAACAGAGAGAAAATTCAGATCCTGCTACTAGAGAAACTCAGTCCTGTACAGAGAAAAGGGATCCACATTTTTAAAGGGGTTTTCTGGGATTAAACTTTTATGTTCCATTAAACATCCCCTAGCCATACTAACATTTATCTAAAATGGTTGTATTACCTATTCTGCGCAGTTTGCTCACTTTATAAACCAGTCATGTGACCTGGTTTGTTGTCTTACTGTGTGACAGTACATCGTGCTGCTGGGAAGCGCCAGCTGCTTAGGTGAATAGTGAAGCTTGGAGCGGACGGGTCCCTGCTTCACCACTACAATCAGCTGTCTCTGCATCCTATGGACACAGAGGCAGCTGAGAGAGACACATGGCTCAGCTGAGCGGCATTCGACAGAGCGCTAATACACAGTGGGGGCAAGTCAAGGATGAGGAGGGAGGCAGAGGAGACAATGAAGGGGCATGAATGGAGGTGAGGAGGGGCAGTGCAGGGCTGTGGACACAGGAGAGGGGCAGTGCAGCTCGGGGGGCATGTGATCTTTCAACGTGATATCCGAAAAACAACAAACCAGGTCACATGACTAGTTTGTGAAGTGAGCAAACGGAGCAGAATAGGTAATACAACCATATTACATATATATTAGCATGGCCAGGGCATGTTTAATGGAAAATAAAAGTTGAATCTGGGAAAAGTCCTTTAATAAAGATCAACTGAAAAAAATATTTTTTAGCTCAAAATGAGTACAAAGCAATAATAATAAATAAAAAAAAAATGCCCCCAAAAGGTGTACATAGCCTTTAATTTCTCTAAATCACTAAACCCACATGTTGGTGCAATTTACACCAGAATCTAGGTACACTTACATTAATAAATGTGAGCCTGTATCTTTGCTGCTTCTAAAGCACTAAAAGACTGAAGAAAGGTACAGATTTACTGTTATTTTTATAATTATAATTTATTAGGACCTGGACAACCCCTTAGTGTGGAGCGGACGGGGTGTCACTAAAAAACTGTCCACCTCATGTAAATGACATATATAGTACTGGGAAGTCAGTTATAAAATGTGGACTCCAGCATTTCTTCTTGAAGCAATAATTATTAGCCTGTTCTACGGAAGCGTCCTCCCCTGCAGTGCACCCTCATTGGCTGTTATAGATGAATGCAGGAAGTAAAACGGATTATATAAAACCAGACTGGTACAGCTGAAGTCTCCAGCAGGCGCAATCACTCATTCCCTACCTACTGTATGCATTACACTCCTCCTGACAAGCAGCTGCTAATTTCTGTACGTGTAAAAGTGAAAGGCTCCTGGAAACTCTCCAATTACTAGGAGGTTTAAACTGGGAATATCCAGCGACACTATGGGGCAGATTCACCAATGGCTTTACACATCTTTAGTGGCGGAAAAAAGTTGCAAATTATAGTGCACATCATATCTGCGCAATAATTTCCAATTTTTCACATTTTTAACCACTTTTCAAAAGTTGTGAGAAATGTAGACAGGGGCAGGGTCAGCTACAGTCTGAGAAATAAGATAATTTATGGCAGAAAATAGCGTAAATTATAGCTAATAGTTGACAAAGATTTGATTTTCTGGTGCACTGACTGCCAGAAGATGCACCAAATTTATTAAGAGGTGTGAGCCCGTTAATAAATGTGTCACATCTTACTCCAACAGAATTTAGACTAAGATTGGCATAAGAAAGGCCAGTCACACTAATTCTGCAGCTGTGTGTATTCTCTAGGAAAATGTGAATGAGCAATTGGAGCTAAAACATTCTCACCTATAGCACAGATATGATTGTTTCAGGGACAGCGGTTCCATTGGTCCATGTATTTACTGGACCTGTTTAACAGTTATTTTATATGTGTTTATTGTAGTCCCAAATTAATCAGCATTAGGACTCATGCACACGACCGTATGTATTCTGCGGTCTGCAAAAATAGCATCCGGAAAAAATAAATACGGATGATGTTCGTGTGCATTCCGTCTTTTGCACAACAGAACAGCCGGCCCCTAACAGAACAGTATTATCCTTGTCTGTAACACGGACAATAATAGGACATGTTCTATTATTTTGCGGAACGGACATACGGAAACAGAATGCACACGGAGTAACTTCCGTTTTTTCTGCAGACCCATTGAAATAAATAAATGGTTTTACAATCTGCAAAAAAAACGGAACGGGCACGGAAATCAATTGTATGAGCCCTTAACAAGTCATAAACCAGGAATTCACTATGGGCCAAACTGGGGAAAAAATCTGTCATTCATACTGAAAAGATATTGGGTGGTTTGCTATTGTTTCTTGTCCAACTTTAGGCTTTGGCTATATGCAAACTTTGGCCGCAATACATGACACGCGGCATGACAGATAATCAAAGTAAATGGCGTTGCGATGCAGGGTCGCACACTGTTGCAAACTGACCCCATTCGCTTTCATCAGTTGCAATGCATGAAGCTCTACAATGTGATCAAAGTTGCCATGCAGCCCTAGCTTAAGGCCTCTTGCACACAAACATTTTTTTTTCCCGTTTAGGCTCTGCTTTTTGGGTTAACAGCCAAACAAAACTCAATATTTATGGCCCTGATTCTGTAGTTTACAAAAACACCCCATATGTGGTCGTAAACTGCTGTACGGGCACACGGCAGGGCGCAGAAGGAAAGGAACGCCATATGGTTTTTGGAGGGCAGATTTCACTGGGATAATTTTAAGTTGCCATGTCACATTTGAAGACACCTTGATGCACCTCTACAGTAGAAACTCCAAAAAAAATGACCCAAATTTGGAAACTAGATAAGGTGGCAGTTTTGTTGGTACTATTTTAGGGTACATATGATTTTTGGTTGCTCTATATTCCAATTTTTGTGAGGCAAGGTAACAAAAAATTGCTATTTTGGCAAGAGTTGTTGCGATACCAAATTTTTTATTCGATTTCGATACCATAAAAAAGTATTGCGATACTCAATACCATTCGATACCGCGCAAAAAAATAAACAAAAAAAGCCACGTGCATTCCGCATTTTAAAAAAATGTTGAATCGCGCAGTTTTATATTTTTTTTCTGTTCCAGTGTTCGATTTTTTCAAATATTTTAATAGTTTGGACTTTTGACGTGGCGATATGTTTATTTATTTATTGTTTATATAAATTTATATGTGAAAATGGGAAAGGGGGTAAATTATACTTCCACCAATGAGAAGGGGAGAGAACCCTGTGGCCACTGCCACCAATGATTTTAATACTGGGGGGGTTGAGCGCACTGTGCCACCAATGATTTTAATACTGGGGGGGTTGAGCGCACTGAGCCACCAATGATTTTAATGAGGTGGGTGGGGAAGGCGGGTGCACAGCGCCACCAATGATAATTAACCTTTAATACAGGAGGCGGCTACTGGCAGCAGATCAGCGGCAGTTAACCCCTCAGGTGCCGCACCTGAGGGGTTAACTGCCGCTGATCGCAGCTCCCTGTCAGAGGCAGGGTGCCGGCTATGCGATTCTGCTGCCGGCACCTGCCTCCTGTATTATGTGTTAAAGACGAACTTATATGGGTCCAGAGCAGGCTACACAGAGTGGCGCCCAGGGATCTCCCTGCACTTACTATTTTTCCTGGGCGCCGCTCCGTTCACCCGCTGTGCCCCATTACTGTCTCCTGCTCCATATGCTAATTACTATCGGAGCAATGGGTGGAGACATCAGCTTCTCTAGTGGGCGTTCCTTCTCCCTGCGCTGCGATTGGACAGCGCTACAGCCAGGGAGAAGGAACGCCAACTAGAGAAGCTGATGTTTCCTCCTCATTGCTCCAATAGTAATTAGCATATGGAGCAGGAGACAGTAATGGGGCACAGCGGGCGAACGGAGCGGCGCCCAGGAATAATAGTAAGTGCAGGGAGATCCCTGGGCGCCGCTCTGTGTAGCCTAATACTTAACTAATGTAAAAGTAAAGATGGGCACTCTAATATCCGGAACCACCGGGTGATAAATTTATTCACAATAGCGTTAATTCACAATAGCATTACTTGCATATAGTAACAGTTTCATAAAATATAGACAATAAATGAATTATCTAAAATAGGCCTAGCTAAATATCTAATACATATAAATAGCCGCTGTTGAAAAACCATTAGGGATAGGATTAATAGTCCGCTGCTGATAAAACAACCTCTGATTGTAATGGTAGAGTACTTTGGATAAATATTCAATAGGCGTCTGCCAATGTTGCTTTTAGGTGATGTATCTCACAAGAAAAAATATGAAGAGATATATATAGTGACAAATCTTAAGAATATAGTCATAAAAAATATTAGTGATCACTTGAAAATTGTGCACAAAAGGAAAAGTCAATTTAAACTGTAAGGTGTTGCTAGTAGGTGATATTCAACGTGAATATAGTAGTGATTCCACAACAGCAGCAGATGTCTCTGAATGTCAGTATTTGCTCCAATAGTAATCACCTTCCGCAGTCAACCATCGATTTAAGCAATAGTAGCTGGTGTAGCGACCAGTAAGTGTCGGTATTTGCGCCAGTAATGGTCACTTACCACAGTCCACTATAGATTCAAGCAATAATAGCTATTTATGATAGTACTCACGCTTGATGCTGTAATCCGGTCTGTAGCGAAACTGTAAAAGCGGCTTACCTCCTGTGTGAAATAAAGAGGTACCTTGCTAGTGTATCTAGACACTGTGGTCCGCTCTTAGTATTAGTCGCAATTGTCCAGAGCCGTCCTGGTTCACAGCTTTCGCTCTGTTTGAATCCTAGGCAGAGTCTCAGTTCGTCTGTAATGGGCGTTTTCACCCTGCTCCGGACAGCTGATTTAATTATTCCAGCTGGTTTTCTGCTGTCCGTGAGTTCCCAGACTGTGGCCAGTAGATCTGGTATTTTTCAATGAAAAAGCGCTTTTTCCTAGATAACAATCATATTATTGAGAATCTAGTTCTGCCGGTTTTCTGCCAGAGTTAGTGTCCTATCCGTCCACGCCAGACGCGTTTCGAAGGTTGGGCTACCTTCTTCCTCAGTGGCTTTGATAGGAACTACCTGGATATCCGGTTTTTATACCTCTGGCTATCAGGGGAGTACTTCATTAACCCTGAAATGGATCATGTGTATCCGATGATCTTTTAATCATGTAGCTCTTCTACTACGGTTCTTATGCGGTTTTGCAATGAATATAACTGTCAAGAGAGTTCACAATTGACCCTAAAATAACTCTTGTAGGTCTAATAATCATATGATCATACAGTCTTTCATCACACATCCCATGCGTTTTTTTAAAGTTCGATTTTTTTACTGCGTTTTTTTTTTTTTTTTTTTTTTTAGGTGCGGTTTTTTTACTGCTGATTTGAGAAATTCATATATTCTGTTATTCTTTTCTCACCGCATTTTTCCTTTTACAATAAAAAATCACTTGGCGGTTTCTAAATAATTATTAATAAAAGGAAAAATGCGGTGAGAAAAGAATAACAGAATATATGAATTTCTCAAATCAGCAGTAAAAAAACCGCACCTAAAAAAAAAAAAAAAAAAAAAAAAAGGAATAAAAAAATCGAACTTTAAAAAAACGCATGGGATGTGTGATGAAAGACTGTATGATCATATGATTATTAGACCTACAAGAGTTATTTTAGGGTCAATTGTGAACTCTCTTGACAGTTATATTCATTGCAAAACCGCATAAGAACCGTAGTAGAAGAGCTACATGATTAAAAGATCATCGGATACACATGATCCATTTCAGGGTTAATGAAGTACTCCCCTGATAGCCAGAGGTATAAAAACCGGATATCCAGGTAGTTCCTATCAAAGCCACTGAGGAAGAAGGTAGCCCAACCTTCGAAACGCGTCTGGCGTGGACGGATAGGACACTAACTCTGGCAGAAAACCGGCAGTACTAGATTCTCAATAATATGATTGTTATCTAGGAAAAAGCGCTTTTTCATTGAAAAATACCAGATCTACTGGCCACAGTCTGGGAACTCACGGACAGCAGAAAACCAGCTGGAATAATTAAATCAGCTGTCCGGAGCAGGGTGAAAACGCCCATTACAGACGAACTGAGACTCTGCCTAGGATTCAAACAGAGCGAAAGCTGTGAACCAGGACGGCTCTGGACAATTGCGACTAATACTAAGAGCGGACCACAGTGTCTAGATACACTAGCAAGGTACCTCTTTATTTCACACAGGAGGTAAGCCGCTTTTACAGTTTCGCTACAGACCGGATTACAGCATCAAGCGTGAGTACTATCATAAATAGCTATTATTGCTTGAATCTATAGTGGACTGTGGTAAGTGACCATTACTGGCGCAAATACCGACACTTACTGGTCGCTACACCAGCTACTATTGCTTAAATCGATGGTTGACTGCGGAAGGTGATTACTATTGGAGCAAATACTGACATTCAGAGACATCTGCTGCTGTTGTGGAATCACTACTATATTCACGTTGAATATCACCTACTAGCAACACCTTACAGTTTAAATTGACTTTTCCTTTTGTGCACAATTTTCAAGTGATCACTAATATTTTTTATGACTATATTCTTAAGATTTGTCACTATATATATCTCTTCATATTTTTTCTTGTGAGATACATCACCTAAAAGCAACATTGGCAGACGCCTATTGAATATTTATCCAAAGTACTCTACCATTACAATCAGAGGTTGTTTTATCAGCAGCGGACTATTAATCCTATCCCTAATGGTTTTTCAACAGCGGCTATTTATATGTATTAGATATTTAGCTAGGCCTATTTTAGATAATTCATTTATTGTCTATATTTTATGAAACTGTTACTATATGCAAGTAATGCTATTGTGAATTAACGCTATTGTGAATAAATTTATCACCCGGTGGTTCCGGATATTAGAGTGCCCATCTTTACTTTTACATTATTATACGGTGCTTGGAGTGCGACATCAGATAGGTGCACCTGACCGTCCCAAATCAGGAGGCAGAGCCGTCCTATATATTTTGATCATAATACTTAACTAAGCCCGGAACCAGGAAAAGTCCTATCATTGGTGGCGCAGTGCGCCCGCCCCTCCTCCGCCCCTCTCTCCGTTCATTGGTGGCAGCAGCAGCAGCACAGGGGCAAGGGAGACACTGCTTCCTTCTCCCCTGTGCTGCTGAGAGAACATGAGTGCGCCGACAGCAGCGTTCTGTTTCCGTATTTCCGTTCCGCAAAAAAGTTGTGCATGTCCTATTATTATCCACAAATCACAGTCCGAAGGCACATTCAAGTCAATAGGTCCGCAAAAAAATATAGAACGCACACGGAACACATCCGTATGTCATCCGTATTTCATCCATATTTTGCGGATCCATACTGTAGAAATGCTATGCCCAGCCAATATTGCTCATGTGTTTGGTGATTAATAAGTTACTGTTTTCATTTCCGACCCACAAAAAATGGATCGCATACGGAAAACATATGGATATGTTTTGTGGAATAACGGAACGGAAGACGACTTAAATCAGAGGAAAAAAAACTCAAATACGGAACAACGGATTAGTTAAAAACGGACCGCAAAACAACAACGTTGCGGATCTGCAAAAAAAACGGATGACATCTGTATGCCATCAGTTTTTTTTGCGGATCCATTGTAACAATGCCTAAAACGGACAAGAATAGGACATGTTCTATTTTTTTGCGGGGCTACGGAACGGACACACTGATGCAGACAGCACACGGTGTGCTGTCCGCATTTTTTGCAGACTCATTGAAATTAATGGGTCCGCATCCTATCTGCAAAAAAAAAACGGAACGGACGCGGAAACAAAATACGTTCGTGTGCATGTAGCCTTAGGATGCTGCCTCCATGAGCATTTTAAAATTTAATTTTAAAAACACATTTTTTCCCGGATTGAGGGCTGCAGTTCAGCACATAGACTGGGAGAACCTATTGTCACACAATAATATTAATGCTAAATAGAAGATATTTAAATCTACTTTAGGTAATTACACTGTAAAATGTGTTCATATATAAAACAAGTATAAATGGCTAAAATTAAACGATAAAAGGGCAATAAACAATAAAAAAGTTAGAGGGGTCAGTTGTAGCCGTTCAAAACTAAAATGAGCCTTCTGTAAAAAGGAAATAAAATCAGCCAAGGCTTGTTTCACATCACGTTTTTGTCATTTGATTATCGTAAGCAAAAAGTATATGTTAAAGGATGCCCCCGACAGATGCCATTCAGTGGTGTAGCGGAGAGGTCGTATAATCCACAATAAGGCCCCTTTCAAACGGGCGAGTATTCCGCGCGGATGCGATACGTGAGGTGAATGCATTGCACCCGCACTGAATACCGACCCATTCATTTCTATGGGGCTGTTCAGATGAGCGGTGATTTTCACGCATCACTTATGTGTTGCATGAAAATCGCAGCATGCTCTATATTCTGCGTTTTTCACGCAACGCAGGCCCCATAGAAGTGAATGGTGTTGCATGAAAATCGCAAGCATCCGCAAGCAAGTGCGGATGCGGTGCGATTTTCACACACGGTTGCTAGGAGACGATCGGAATGGAGACCCGATCATTATTATTTTCCCCATATAACATGGTTATAAGGGAAAATAATAGCATTCTGAATACAGAATGCAAAGTAAAATAGGGCTGGAGGGGTTAAAAAAATAATAATAATAATTTAACTCACCTTAGTCCACTTGATCGCGTAGCCGGCATCTACTTCTGTCTCCTTTGTTGAATAGGACCTGTGGTGAGCATTAAGTACAGTTACAGGACCTTTGATGACGTCACTCCGGTCATCACATGATCCATCACCATGGTAAAAGATCATGTGACGTACCATGTGATGACCGGAGTGACGTCATCAAAGGTCCTGTAACTGTACTTATTCAACAGGTCCTATTCAACAAAGGAGACAGAAGGAGATGCCGGGCCGCGATCAAGTGGACTAAGGTGAGTTAAAATATTTTATTTTTTATTTTTAACCCCTCCAGCGCTGTTTTACTTTGCATTCTGTATTCAGAATGCTATTATTTTCCCTTATAACCATGTTATAAGGGAAAATAATACAATCTACAGAACACCGATCCCAAGCCCGAACTTCTGTGAAGAAGTTCGGGTTTGGGTACCAAACATGCGCGTTCTTCTCCCGCGTGTGCAAAACGCATTACAATGTTTTGCACTCGCGCGGAAAAATCGAGGGTGTTCCCGCAACGCACCTGCACATTTTCCCGCAACGCCCGTGTGAAACCAGCCTAACCCCGCTGGTAGACAGGCACAGCATACAATAATCCAGGTAGCCTTACAATAATCCCTTTTTCCCAAGAACTAGACGACACATAGCTTGGGAGTCAACTAACTTTATTTAGGCATAGCACACCTACTTTAAACCCCCCAACAGCCTCATTTACATACAATAGGGCACATAGATTACTATGGTACAAGGAAGGGTGGGGCCAGACAATAGCAAGGGCTGATGGGAGATTGAGGAGGGACAGAGCAGCTGGTTTAAACTGGTCTCCCAGTGTCCCTGAGACAACACCCTGCTGGGGAAACAATGGGACAGGAAAAAGGGGGAGGGGAAGAGGCACAGAAAAGCAATGCATTTAACATAGTAAACATTACAAGTAAGAGCAAGATATATACAAAGACATTCTATAAGTGGCTAGGTTTGCCACAAGTGGCATCTGTCAGCATAGAGTTCCACTGTAAAAAAAAAAGTATATGTTAACGTATGACAGAAGAGTGATGTGAATCCAGCCTATAATACAAAATGAACAGCAGATGGCCAAAGAGAGAAAAAAATGCTAAAAAAACAAGTTCAGAGCAGATAGCTTTCTTAAACAATGCCAATGGGGAGACGGTCCATGGGGATTGGGCAGAGATGTTTTTAGCTCTGTGTAAAAGGAGCTGATGTAGGTGGTGCCAGTGCTGTGCATACATGCATTGGCAAAAGAATAACACACCAAGAAGGAGTTGTTGCAATCAAATGAAACTTTATACGCATGAATGTAATAATGATATATGGATATATGCAATTACAATATTGCATTGAAAGTATAAGGTTATCGGAGAAAACAGCTGAAAGGAGGCTCTAGTAGCCACGATGAGGCACAGTTGGGCATTAAAGGGTTATGCCGGTTGTTTCAGGTTATCCCTTATTCACAGATGTTGCAGCTGTATATAAATTCTCAATTGGCGACAAATCTGGCGACCAGGCGGGCCAAGGAAGTGTGCAACCCTTGCTCTGTGTGGGCAAAATTTTACTGATTAAAAAATGGCAATTGGAAGCCTTGCCATGACACTTACATCTCTATCTGGGTGCATTATTTTTTGACAACAAGTAGATATATGAAGTAATATACTTAAATGGCTGAATATGGTCCAATCTAAGCTACATAAAACAAATGTGAATAATGCTCCAGATCAAGATGGATTACACCTAAGACGCAGAATATGGAACATGCTGCGATTTTCACGCAAGGCACAAGTGATGTGGGAAAATCACCACTTGTGCACAGACCCATTTAAATGAATGGGTCAGGATTCAGTGCAGGTGCTATGCGTTCATGTCACGCATTGCACCCGCGCGGAAAACTCGCTCATGTGAAAGGGGCCTAAGAGTGCTTAACCATTTAACGACCACCAAGTGTCTTCTGGCATGCCGTGCAGGTCCTTATTCTGCAGCAAAGTCTTTAGGCGCAGTATAGCGGGTGAGCGGCAACCAGACCGTTCCTGCTCTAAAATCTGCTGTTACTAAGGCCCCTTTCACACAAGCGAGTTTTCCACGCGGGTGCAATGCGTGACGTGAACGCATTGCACCCGCACTGAATCCTGACCCATTCATTTCAATGGGTCTGTATACATGAGTGTTGTTTTTCACGCATCAGTTCTGCGTTGCGTGAAAATCGCAGCATGTTCTATATTCTGCATTTTTCCTGCAGCCCTAGCCCCATAAAGTGAATGGAGCTGCGTGAAAAACACATTGCATCCGCAAGCAAGTGTGGGTGCAATGCGTTTTTCACTGATGGTTGCTAAGAGATGTTTATAAACCTTCAGTTTTTTATCACTCGTGTGAAAAACGCATCAAGACGCATTGCACCCGCGCAGAAAAAACTGAACGCAATCACAGACAAAACTGACTGAACTTGCTTGCAAAATGGTGTGAGTTTCACTGAGCGCACCCTGAATGCATCCGGACCTAATCCGTTATGCTCATGTGAAAGGGGCCTTAGGCCTCTTTCACACGGGCGTTGCGGGAAAAGGTGCGGGTGCGTTGCGGGAACACCCGCGATTTTTCCGCGCGAGTGCAATACATTGTAATGCGTTTTGCACTCGCGTGAGAAAAATCACGCATGTTTGGTACCCAAACCCGAACTTTTTCACAGAAGTTCGGGCTTGGGTTAGGTGTTGTGTAGATGTTATTATTTTCCCTTATAACATGGTTATAAGGGAAAATAATAGCATTCTGAATACAGAATGCATAGTAGGTGATCAATTGAGGGTTAAAAAAATAAAATAAAAATTAACTCACCTTCTCCTCTTGTTCGCGTAGCTCCCGGTCTATTCTTTACTTCTCAAAAGATGAACTATCGGCTAGGACCTGTGGTGACGTCAGATCACATGCTCCAATCACATGGTCCATCACCACGGTGATGTACCATGTGATTGGAGCATGTGATCTGACGTCACCAAAGGTCCTTTAGCCGATAGTTCATCTTTTGAGAAGTAAAGAATAGACCGGGAGCTACGCGAACAAGAGGAGAAGGTGAGTTAATTTTTTTTTTTTTTTTTTTTTTTTTTTCAAAATCTTATTTTATTGTTATGACAGACATGTTACAACAACAAAAGAGAACAACATAGTACTCCATATTCAAACATTGGTCGATAGGCAAGATTACATTGAAAGATAATAAATTGGGTGTAATATGCAAAGTGACAGCTTAGCATTATACATGTGGAAACAGCTTCTATGTATTTAGTCATGATATCGCACACCTAGTTCCACAACTTTGGCTATCCATACGATTTAACATTAAAGTAATTCCTCTTGTTCCTTAAAGTAACTCCTCCTGTTCCTTACCCCTAATGTAACTTCCCTTATTTATTGCGTTCCTTATGCCAGTCCACCCATTTCACCCAAGTCAGCAAAAACCTGTCGTGAGACAATGACTCCCAGCTTGTCAATTCCTCTAGTTGACATATCTCCTGAACCTTATTGACCCATTCTTGAAGGCTAGGAGTTTCTTTGGATAGCCAATATTTAGGTATGAGCAGTTTCGCTGCAGCTATGAGGTGCGCCGACAATGAGTGTCTGGCAAGTGGATAATTGCAATCTGGCAGGTTCAAGAGTGCTACGGTCGGGGATATAGGTGAGCCCACCCGGCAAATCTCCTGCACTGCTTTACTAATCCTATCCCAATATTCTGATATAATAGGGCAAGACCACCAGATGTGATACATAGTTCCACTATCTCCGCCACATCTCCAGCAATCAGCTGAGTATGTAGGGGAAATAGAATGCATTCTCACTGGGGTCTTATACCATCTGGTTATTATCTTATAGGAATTTTCTTGTAATTTAATACATCTTGAGTGGCCATGTGAGTGTGATAATATTCGGCTTGTGATCTCTTCAGTCAATGACTGCCCTATCTCCTTCTCCCACTGCTCGATGAACCAGGGTCTGGTGTCCGTACTTGACTCCAAAATTTTTCTATATAAAAGTGATATCATGCCTTTCTTACCTATAGATTGGTTCCACACTACATCATACCAAGTGGGAGTATAGCTACTTGGAGAAGTAGATAAATATAACTTACAGTACCAATTAAGCTGGGAATATTGTGGAGTCGTCCAAGGGATATGCTCAAATCTAGCCTTCAAATCCGATACTTCTGGTACTTGACGCCCTATAAGGAAGTCTCCGACTGCTACATCGCCTAGCGCAGCCCATAGACCTAAAGCATCTTGAAAATCAGCATTTAACAAGTAGGGTAAATGCCGAACAGGTGTAAGAGGGGATATTGAGGTAGAGGCGCATAAATGACTTGATAGTTTGTGCCAACAATCTGCCACTCCCTTCAATGATGCCGGTAATCTAGAGAAGTGTCGGGAAGGCCCACCCGGATCCCATAACAAGGCCAGAGCTTTTGATCCCAATACTCTCCTAGCAATTAAGCATCCTAACTTATTAACTTTGGGATTTATTATCTCTGCGTGTAACCTCAACTGTATAGCCTTATAATAGCTGCTGATGTCCGGCAAACTAATGCCCCCCTTAGATCTAGAAAGGGTCAACCTCCGGTGAGCTAGTCTAGGACGGGTCTGGTTCCATACAAACGCTGAAAATATTTTTCTAACTTGCGTCAAAAAGTGGTGGGGTAGTTGCACCGGTAACGCCTGCATTAAATAAAGTAGTTTGGGGAGGATATATGTCTTTAAAATATTTTTTCTCCCCAGCCAGGACAGGAACGGTATTTTCAACTCTTTCAATTGAAGTTTAATGTCAGCTAAAAGTTTAGGATAATTCCGGGAGAAAAGTTGTTCCGGATCCCTAGTAATTTGAACCCCTAAGTATTTAATGTGATCTTTTTCCCATTGGAAGGGGTAATTCTTCTCTAATTGGGCTATAATCGCCGGAGGGGTATTAACTCCTAGTGCCACACACTTGGTCAGATTTATTTTAAAATTGGAGATATAACCAAAGACATCTAATTGTCTCAGCAAAGCGGGAAACGCAACCTTGGGGTCAGATAGTAGGAGAAGCATATCATCCGCAAATGCCGCTATAGTATGCGTCTGGGACCCTATACGTAAGCCTTCTATCTCCTTGTCTTGCCTAATAGCTTGTATGAAAGTTTCCAAACAAAGAATGAAAAGTGTGGGGGAGAGTGGGCAACCCTGTCGGGTCCCATTCCTTATCTCGAAGTGAGGAGTGAGGATGCCATTTATGCGGATTTTAGCCGTGGGGCAGGAGTACAAGGACAGCACAGCAGTCACAAACTGAGAGGGAAAACCAAATTTGTGTAAGGTAGCTTCCATGTAGCACCAATCTACTCTATCAAATGCCTTTTCTGCATCTGTACTCAATAGGGCAAGTCTCTTACCATGAGTCAAGGCATATTGTTGTGCTTGCATTACCCTAAATGTGCTGTCCCTGCACTCTCTACCGCTCACAAATCCAGACTGCTCTGGGGAAACCAGGCCCCCCAACCAGGCTGCTATACGGTGAGCTAGGATCTTCGCCCAAAGCTTGATATCAGCGTTAAGCAATGAAATTGGGCGATAGCTAGATGGGAGGTTCAAGTCCTTCCCAGGCTTAGGCAAGACCGTAATGTGGGCCTCTAATGACTGTTTGGGGAGTATCGTTCCATTCATCAGGGAATTGAACAGTGACACTAGTTGTGGGCCTAATATGCTGAAAAATTTCTTATAATATGCAACGGTTAGGCCGTCTGGTCCTGGACTCTTACCTGTAGGGGTCGATTTTAAGACTTTCTTAACCTCATCTAAAGTCACTGGAGCCACTAGCGCCTCTCTGCCGGCGTCTGATAAGACTGGCAGGTTGAGAGACTGCAAGTATGCGGTCGTTTTTTCCCGACGGTCGTTCTGCACTTCTTCAGTATCATTTTTCTGTATATTATACAGATCATGATAGTACGTGGTAAACACTTGTGACACGACTTTAGCGTCAGTGGAGAGACTACCATCTTGAGTCATCATCTGCTTAATATACGACTGCTCTGTCCTCTTTTTAATCAGTGCAGTCATTACCTTACCGCCTCTATTTCCATGTATATAGTGTTTGTGTTTGACCCGCATGTAAGCCTTAGCTACCTTAACATTTAGTACCGACTTCAATTCCTGCCGTAGTGACACAAGTTGTTCTAATTCTCGCTCTGCCAGGGACTTTTTGTGTATTCTTTCTAGTTGGGATATGCGGGTCAGGAGTTCAGAGATGCGTTTTGCCCTTTCTTTCTTGATATAAGAGCCCAATGCAATGAATTCCCCTCGAATCACCGCCTTATGCGCCTCCCAAGAGATAGCTGGGGAAGTAACAGAATTCACATTAAGTTCAAAGTAAGTTTGTAATTTCTTCGTGATGGTCTCTGTATGCGCTTGCGTATCCAGTATTGTGTGATTCAGTTTCCAGGTCCACTCTCTCCCAACTAAGTCAGGAATCTGAATGACACAAGACACCATGGCGTGGTCTGACACAGTTATATTATCTATGTTGGCAGATTTCACTAGAGGTAAGCTATTTTCTGGTAACATGAGATAATCCAGCCTCTGGTACGACCTATGTGGGTTGGAATAAAAGGTGTAATCTCTTCTGCTCCCATGTACAGACCTCCAGATATCGGCTAATCGTAGTGCCTGTAATCTGACTTGCATGGATTTCAGGGCCCTAAAGGAGATAGCTGAACGCTGTGTCGAGGAATCTAACAAGGGGTTCAAGGTTAAATTGAAGTCGCCTCCTATTAGTATTTCACCAAATGCAAAGGCTGAGATTTTATCTAGCATCTCCAGTAGCCACTGGACTGTTCTGACATTAGGGGCATATAAATTACATAGCGTAAATTTTTTATGACCTATTTCGCAGTTTACTAGTAAGTAACGCCCCTCCGGGTCAATCAGCTGGGAGTGCAAAGTAAAGGGGACATGTTTCCGTAGCCCAATACTAACTCCTTTGGACGCACTCCTATCGGAACAGGAATGGAGCCAATAATGAAAGTTGGAATTACCTAAATTGGGAATATGATTAACCGAGAAATGTGTCTCTTGCAGCATAATAATGTCCACCGATGATGTCTTGATAGTTCTGAAAATCCTACCCCGTTTCACCGGGCCCTTGCAACCGTGGACATTAAATGTCCCAATGTTAATAACTAATGGCGCCATTCCTATTCCTTATAGAAGAAGTCACTCTGCCTTTGCCTATTAGGACCAGAATTAGAGTACATAACATAAAACATTTCAAAATAACAGTTAAACGTACAATATAAGATACAAGCAAAAATACTCTTGGGCCAGGCTTTTAGGCATGACCCTGTATCTTGGGGGGTGATCGTCTGTAACATGAACAAACCCTGATCGGCCTAGATCCTTTTTAGAATACCCGATAGGCTAAATCAACTCCATCAGGAGTAATATATTATTTTGCTTACAAACCCAAAACCCCATATTTCGGTAACATATATATAATAGAGTGGAATTATAAGGTGCTATAGCACGTCCTGCGGTTCTCTGGTGCACAGACTGATACTAGTGGGTAATGGGAATAAGATATAAACAATATGTGCAATACTTTCTTGATAAACAGTCAGAAATAAAGGGGAAAAAAATGAATGCTGTCCTTCAACAGGCACATACTCTGATTAAGGCTGATTCTATTGGCATCAAATCTCCATATTATTCCTGGCCGCTTTCCTATATCTCCCGCTCCTTTGCTGCTTAGGCTTCAGCCATGGAGATGTCTCTGGTAGAGGTGGCAGTTCTTCTTCTGCAGGAACCGGCAACCAGGAGGCGATCTCTACAGGTGCTGTATCCGTCATATTCCAGAAGGGTACCAAATCTGCTGGAGATCTTACTGTAAAACGGCGATTTCCAGCTGTAATCAGGATTCCAAATGGGAATAACCACCGATACGGAAACTTCAAGGTACGCAGCAAATCCATTAATGGTTTCAATATTCTCCTTTTTTGTAAGGTAGATGCTGCCAGGTCTTGAAATAACTGGATGCTCCTGCCCTGCAGTGTTACTTCTTTTAGCTCTCTGGCCTTTTGCAATATTTCCTCAGTGTCCCTGTAGCTCAATATGCCACATATAATGTCCCTGGGGTTCTCTGAGGTATTTGGCTTGGGTCTCAGTGCACGATGCACCCTTTCTATAATTACACCCTGGGCTCTCTCTGGGCCTAACAGAGTGGCGAACAATGAGACCATTACTTGTGTTAGGTCCTCTTTATCTGCTGCCTCAGGAAGGCCCCGTATTCTGATGTTGCAACGGCGGCTCCTATTTTCCTGGTCTTCCATTTGTAATAGCAGGCTGTTCATTGCTCTAGAATGAGAGCTTAGTGAGTCCTTGACCGCTGTGTTAAAAGTGAGCAAGGAATCTTGTACCTGCTCTAAAGACTCCACTCTGTCCCCAATATGCCGGACGTCCGTCTTTATGGCGGCTAAATCTGCAGCGATAGGTGCCAGGGCTCTTTGCAATGCCTGTTCAATAAAATCCCTAGTGAGCGCCGCTTTCCCCGGCTCTGCCTGCTCCCCGCTCACCTCGCTCGCATCGTCACACTGGGCTCCAGGGCTTGAGGCCTCGCAGGCGTCTCCTTCACCCTGCCGCTTCGGCGCCATCTTAGAAGTGCGTGCTGGAACCTGGGAAGCCGGTTTCTGAAGGTATTTCTCCATATCCGACTGGTGCGGTGAGTCCCTCCTTTGCTCTGAGGTGATTCTAGACTGTTCCTTGGACTGGATCTTCATTTCTGTGGTTCGGGTATCGCTGTTACAAGGCGTACTTAGGATCTAGTGGCGGGAGCTCCGCTCTCAAGCAGCCACCATCAAGCTCGGTCAGGCCACGCCCCCCAATTTTTTTATTTTTTTTTTTAACCCTCAATTGATCACCTACTATGCATTCTGTATTCAGAATGCTATTATTTTCCCTTATAACCATGTTATAAGGGAAAATAATACAGTTTATAGACTGTCACCTAGCAACCATGCGTGAAAATCGCACCGCATCCGCACTTGCTTGCGGATGTTTGCGATTTTCACGCAACCCCATTCACTTCCATGGGGCCTGCGTTGCGTGAAAAACGCACAAAGAGGAGCATGCTGCGATTTTCACGCAACGCACAAGTGATGCGTGAAAATCTCTGCTCGTGTGCACAGCCCCATAGAAATGAATGGGTCAGTATTCAGTGCGGGTGCAATGCGTTCACCTCCCGCATCGCATCCGCGCGGAATACTCGCTCGTGTGAAAGGGGCCTTAGGGTTCTTAGCACACGCTACTTCTCTACAGCCGGGTGTGAAGGAAGCTCTGATCCTGATTCCTAGCAGCCTGATAGGAGACTGGGGGAGCCATCTGCAGTCAGTCCTGTGGATCTACAAAGGAATCCATGGCTGTTTGTCTAGAAATCCTGAGACACATAGAGACATATAACACAACATATTAGCACACAGAAGTGTTGGAGATACAACAACTTACAGCTTAGTCTATTGCTGGATTGACTGCAGTTCACAGTTATAACACTAGACGTCACTGTTACTAATGCTCACTTGTGGTCTATCTATGCATTTCTATGATGTGTTGTATTTCCTGTACATTGAGGTGAACTCACTGATTTATTTTTCCTGTCTGTGCCAGTCACCATGTAAGGTGAGCTTCTGGTATTGCATGCATGTTCCAATAAAGCCAGTTCCTGTTATTCCACAACATCTGATCTGAATTGACTCCGCTGCACCCAGCTATCTTACTCTGCAACAGGTTATGGGCCCAGTGACCAGATAAAGCCCAGTGACCAGGAGCAGCCCAGGCAGAACAAAGCCCCGAACAGGAGACAGTGTGGCTGATGCAGAGATCGACATAAGGCAGATTTCCAGAGACATCTTCTGTAGACAAGTAAGACTGTTCATATATAAAGGAGGCAAAATGGCCAGAAACTCAGAGGTTAAACTCTCAGTGGCCAAGCTGAACAATGACAATTATCAGCTATGGAAGTTTAAAGTGGAAATGCTATTATCCAGAGATAACTTGTGGGAGGTCACCACCACAGAGAGGCCACAGGACAATGATCAGGACTGGGACAAGAAGAACACACAGGCACGGGCCAGCATAAGCTTACTAGTGAAGGGTGATCAGCTCATTCACATACGCCATGAGGGCACAGCGAATGGCATGTGGGATGTACTGAAAAGACTGCATGAAAGATCCAGTTCAAACAGCAAGTTGTTTCTGCTGCGGAAACTTTACAAAATGCGGCTTAGCAGAGAACAGGACATGCAGGAGCATATAAACGCCATGCTGGAAGTGATAACACAACTCAGATCAATCGGTGAGAATATAACAGACAGTCACGGCGCAGCCATGTTGTTGTGCATCTTACCCGATACATATACTGCACTGATTAATGCGCTGGAGACACGGCCTGAGACAGATCTGACAGTAGCATTTGTAAAAACCAGGCTCATAGATGAGTATCAGAGAAGAAAGGAATTAGTGCATGACTCCTCAGAAACCGGCACCAGAACCGCTCTTAAAGCTACAGACACAAGGTTACCCAGGAAGGAGACCAGGGTGTGTTTTAGATGCCACAAACAGGGACACATAAAGAAAGACTGTACTATATGGAAAGCAGAGCAAATGAGACAGCGCCACTCTTATACTAAACAAAAGGTCAAAGCCACAATCTCTGATCCATGGGATGGAAACTGGAATGCCACATTTAAAGCAACAGGCAACCATAAATGTCAAGGCTGGTGCATCGACTCGGGGGCAACCAGTCACATGACGAGTAATAGAAGTTTTTTCTCAGAACTTGATCTGAATAACAAAGAAACTATTTACCTTGCAGATGAAAGTAAAATACATGCAGAAGGATATGGGCATGGAACCCTTGTATGCCCTGATGATGCGGGACACAATTTAGCCATACCAGTGAAAGATGTACTTTATGTTCCTGATCTAGAAGGAGGACTCTTATCTTATAAGCACAATGACTGTATACACATATGGCACAGGCGTCCAGGTCACAGACACCCAGAATGCATACAGGAACTACAAAAGAGGAATCTGACAAAGGATCTAACAGTATCCCCTTGTCCAGTTACTGTTAAGTGTGAATGTTGCATCAAATCCAAAGTTACAAGAGCAACACTTCCCAAAGTCAGTCAGAAGAGAGCTTCAAGACCACTTGACCTAGTTCACAGTGATATATGTGGTTCCCTAAACCCACCTACACCTGGAGGCAACAGGTACATAGACGACTATTCAAGATACACAGTCACCTACCTAATGCAACACAAGAGTGAAGTTCTTGACAAATTACAAGACTCTGCATTAAAGACCAGTAACAAGTTTCAGAGGAAGCCTCTCATACTTCAGAGTGATAATGGAGGTGAATTCACAGGACATAAGATACAAGAGTACTTAAAACAGAATAGAATAGAACATCGCAATACACACCAGAGAAAAATGAGATAAAGAACAGAACTCTGACTGAAATGATCAGATGTATGCTGACAGACTCTGGACTACCACAAAAATACTGGGGTGAGGCGGCAATTACAGCCACATATTTGCAGAACAGACTTCTTTCCAGAACAGTGGAGAAAACTCTATATGAACTGTGGCACAATGAGAAGCCAAGTGTAAAACACCTAAGTTTTTGGATGCAAAGCGTTCATCTACATTCCAGAAGAAAAATGCACCAAACTCCAAAACAGAGCATTTAAAGGTGTCTTTGTTGGATACAGTGACAATGTTAAGGGTTACAGAATCCTAAATCCCAAAACAGACAAGGTTACTATTAGCAACAGCATAACTTTCGTTGAAGATCTGAGAGACAATGTAAAGACAACAGAAGTAGTAAGAACAGAAGAGAAAACTGACACTGACCAGCTCATCTCTGTAACTTCTGAACACAGAGTTGACGTGAGTGCAGATTCTACCAGTACTGAAGAGCAGACACAAGCAAGCTCAGAATCGAGACGCTCAATAAGATAAAACAAAGGTAAACCACCTGTACATCTCTCATACAAGGCAAGCACTGCCATTGCCAATAAACCTGAAACCGGGGAAGTGTGGGGATTCGCTCTGGTAGTTAGGACTGCGGATGCAGTATAGAGGCAAAGTACACAAAGTCAGTAGGCGGCCTATTCGGCTTTAGAGGGGCCTGAGTCCTACAGCCCGGTTTAAACCTCAAATCCCAGCACAGCCCTCAGTTCACAGCACACAGACTCCTGAGCTCCACTGTCAGAGGGAAGTAAATCCACCACACCTGGCAGTGCTGGCCAGTTTTTATGCCTGGCAAAACCCGACCTGGAACATGGAGAGTAGTCACCCACCCAGCACTTTGACTACTCCCAGTAAGAGCCGTCCCAGATCAGCTGTGACAGCCATGCTAAATCTCAAGGTGTCAATTAGCAATAGCTGCTGCTGACATATAAAATACCGGCTTTTACTTCACCGAGACCAGGAACCTTGGTGACACATAACTTCCATCCATGATGATTCCAGGTACCTTCTTACAGAAGACATATCTCAGCTTTCAGAAAAGGAAGCCAGTAAATGCATAAAAGCTGCTGATGAAGAGATAAAATCCATACATGACACTAAAACATGGACACTTACAGAACTACCACCTGGAAGAAAGCCATAGGCTGTAAATGGACTTTGAAAAGTGAAGTTCAATGCAGATGGCACAATTGAACGATACAAAGCAAGACTCGTAGCCAAGGGATATTCTCAAAAATATGGAAAAGACTATGATGAGACATTTGCGCCAGTAGTCAAACACATTACAATAAGGACTTTGCTGACAGTAGCCGCTATAAGGAAAATGCAAGTAAAACATTTTGATGTGAAAACTGCGTTTATACATGGCAAGATAACAGAAGAAATCTACATGGAACAACCACCAAGGTTCAAAGATGAACAAAGGCCAGGCCTAGTATTCAAACTTCACAGGAGTATATATGGTCTAAAGCAAGCAGCCAGAGCGTGGAATATTAAAATAAATGAAGTGCTCACACATCAGGACTTTCAAAGGAGTAAAGCAGACCCCTGCTTATACACAAATAAATTGGCAAACAGATGGATCTATATGCTTATTTATGTGGACGACACCCTGATTTGTTTTGAGCAAGAAGGGGATGAAGCAGAAATACTGCAAACCCTAAATCAGCACTTTGAGATCAAAGATCTTGGCGACATAAAGAATTACCTTGGCATCCAGACTGAGAGAGAGGAAGATGGCAGCTTTCTTCTGAACCAAAAACACAAAATAAAAGAAATAATTGAAACATTTGGAATGGAAGATGCCAAACCAGTAAAGTCTCCCATGGAAACCAACTACCTGAAGGAGATGAACAGCCAAGATACCCCGTTACCAACTAATACTCAGTACAGGAAAGCAATAGGGAAATTGCTATACCTTACCACTGCTACAAGGCCCAACATTGCAGCAATTATTGGAATCCTATGCAGAAAGGTTTCAATGCCAAGTCAGATGGACTGGAATGCTGTAAAGCAAATCATTCGCTACCTTAAAGGGACTTTGCACTACAAGCTAAAGTGATGAAAGCACCCTAACAGAATATGTGGATGCTGACTGGGCCGGAGACACCAGAGACAGAAAATCTACCAGTGGCTACTTGTTTCTTCTGTCAGGAGGTGCTATCAGTTGGACTAGCAGAAAGCAGCTCTCTGTTACACTATCTTCTACTGAAGCAAAGTACGTTGCAGCAGCGCAGGCAAGCCAAGAAGTTATATGGCTGAGACAATTGTTAACAGACTTGGGTCAACCACAGTTGGAACCAACAAAAAATGTTGAGGACAATAAAGGAATCCTTGCACTTGCGCAGATGGAAAGAGTTAACTTGAGAACCAAGCACATTTATGTGAAGTTCCACTTTCTTAGGGATCTTCAAGAACAGGGACTTCTTGAATTTCTTTATTGCCCGACTGAGGATATGACAGCAGATATCCTTACATAGCCCCTGACCGCTGAAAGAAACTCAAGGCTTACTTAGAAGATGGGTTTAACAGACTAAGTCTTAGCTGTTGAGAAGGGGTGTTGGAGATACAACAACTTACAGCTTAGGCTACTTTCACACTTGCGGCAGAGTGATCCGGCAAGCAGTTCCGTCACCGGAACTGCCTGCTGGATCCGGCAAAACGTATGCCAACTGATGGCATTTGTAAGACTGATCAGGATCCTGATCAGTCTTAAAAATCCCTGATCAGTCAGAAAAATGCATTGAAATGCCGGATCCGTCTTTCCGGTGTCATCCGCCAAAACGGATCCGGCATTTATTTTTTTCACCTTTTTTTTCGGTCCGGCATTCCGGTATTTTGAATTCCGGACCTGGCATTCAGGCAAGTCTTCAGTTTTTTTTGCCTGAGATAATACCGTAGCGTGCTGCGGTTTTATCTTTTGCCTGATCAGTCAAAATGACTGAACTGAAGACATCCTGATGCATCCTGAACAGATTGCTCTCCATTCAGAATGTATGGGGATAAAACTGATCAGTTCTTTTCCGGTATAGAGCCCCTGTGACGGAACTCTATGCTGGAAAAGAAAAACGCTAGTGTTAAAAGGTCCCATAGTCTATTGCTGGATTGACTGCAGTTCACAGTTATAACACTAGATGTCACTGTTACTAATGCTCACTTGTGGTCTATCTATGCATTTCTATGATGTGTTGTATTTCCTGTACATTGAGGTGAACTCACTGATTTATTTTTCCTGTCTGTGCCAGTCACCATGTAAGGTGAGCTTCTGTTATTGCATGCATGTTCCTGTTACTCCACAACGTCTGATCTCAATTCATTCCACTACACCCAGCAATCCTACTCTGCAACAAGAAGAAGGCTATTATAAGCTTAAAATACATTTTTTAAATAGTAATCCTATAATGGGACTACAAGAAAAATTTCTAATAAAATGATTAAAAAACAAAAAAAGGTCTACAAAAGGTAGAAAAAATATTTAATTTAAAATAATTTTGAAATAGGTTTGATGGACTCTTAAGGAGCTATATACAGGAGTATGTGACCATAAATTATATCATAAGAGATAACCAGCACAGTTTTACCAAAGACAGAAGTTGTCAGACTAACCTGATTTGTGTTTATGAGGAGGTGAGTAGAAACCTGGACAGAGGGGCGGCTGTGGATGTGTTCTTGGAATTTAGAAAGGCATTTCATATTGTCCGTCATAGACGTTTAATAGGTAAAATAAGGTCTATAGGCTTAGAAAGTATAGTTTGTATACTGAAGGACCGTGTCCATGGAGCTGTGGTCATTGATTCCTATTCTGAATGGTCCATGGAAGAGATGAGCGAATCAATTCAAAATTCAGATTCCAGCTGAATCTGAATCTTTTGCGATTGGATTTGGATGAATTTCTCAAAATATCAGCCACCATTTTACAGTTAAGTAGACAGAAAGAAATATTCTGCCACCAAAAAGGTATAATTGATGGATCATGTTTTAATTTAAAAATAAAATCTGACAGTGCATTTCGTTTTTAACCCCTTCAACCACCATGACGTGCCTATACGTCACAGTAGCTGAGGTAATGTATGGAGCAGTCTGCTGCAGTAAGCTCGCTCCAAACGTGGCGGGTGCCGGCTGTATTGTACCCCGTCATTTAACCCCTCAGGTGACATGATAGGATGTGAAACTTCTATTGACCCTAATAGATCTCTATTAGGGTGAATAGGACAAGGGATCAAAAGAACCCAGGTTCTAACCCCTAAGGGGGCTAATAGTTATTAAATAAAAAGTTTTTTTTTTTTTTAAATATTAAAAGTTAAAATCACCCCCCTTTCCCTATTTTACATATGAAAATGTATTAACGATAAAAAAATAAACATATCAGGTAACACCGAATCTGAAAATGTCAGAATTATTAAAATATGAACGCCTTAATGGAAAAAAAAATGAAAAACCCACAATTCGCCATTATTTAGTCACCTTACCCCCCAAAAATAATTGAATTACAGTGATACGTACCACAAAAATGCTACCAAAAAATGTCCCGCAAAAAAAAAGCCCTGCGTACAGAAATATAAAAAAAAGTTATGGCTGTAAGAAAATGTTGATGCAAAGAAAATGTAGATGTTTTCAATTATTTTATTTGAAACAAAAAAACTATACAAAAAACTATACAAAAAAAGTTGACATATTTGATATCACTGCGTCCGTAACAACCTGCTCTATAAAAATAGCACATGATCTACCCTGTCAGATGAATGTTGTAAAAAATAAAAACTGTGCCAAAACTGCAATTTTTTGGTTACCTTGCCTCACAAAAAACGTAATATAGAGCTATTAAAAATCATATGTACCCCAGAATAGTACCAATAAAACTGATACCTTATCCCCTAGTTTCCAAAATAGGGTCTCTTTTTGGGAGTTTCTACTGTAAGGGTGCATCAGGGCGGCTTTGAATGGGACATGGCATCTAAAACCAGTCCATCAAAATCTGCCTTCCAAAAACCATATGGCTCTCCTTTCCTTCTGCGCCCTGCCGTGTGCCCGTACAGCAGTTTACGACCACATGTGGGGTGTTTCTGTAAACTGCAGAATCAGGGTAATAAATATTGAGTTTTGTTTGGCTGTTAACCCTCAATGTGTTAAAGAAAAAAAAAATTATAAATTTAATTTAATTTAATAAAATGGAAATTTCATCTCCATTTTCCTTTAATTCTTGTGGAACACCTAAAAGGTTAACAAAGTTTGTAAAATCAGTTAGCATGCGCCCGCTACGAATTTGACCGTGCAGCTGTCAAATTGTCATGTTTTAAAAGAGCATGATCTCCGGGGATACTGAAGTAATATTAAGTAATGCTACAAAGCATTGGTGCGGCCTCATCTGGAATATGCAGTTCAGTTCTGGGCACCAGTCCATAGAAAAGAAGCACTGGAGCTGGAAAAAGTAGGAGTTGGTCACAGCAGTAATTTCTTAGAAAAGAACAACATGAACGCTAAGGGTACTTTCACACTTACGGCAGGACGGATCCGACAGGCTGTTCACCCTGTCGGATCTGTCCTTCCGCTATTTCGCCATGCCGCCGGACCGCCGCTCCGTCCACATTGACTATAATGGGGATAGGGGCGGAGCTCTGGCGCAGTTCGGCAGTTCGCTGTAAAAAGTCGGACATGCAGGACTTTTAGTCCGGCGGCCTTTCGCCGTGCACTGCCGTGCTGCGCCAGAGCTCCGCCCGCCCCCGTCTCATTATAGTGGAAGGACGGATCCGACAGGGTGAACAGAAACTATACTGTATACAGTGCTGTGGCCACTTCTCATCTCCTCTGCTGCACTGTGGAATTTGGTTATGCTGGAGCAGTAGTTTATGTTGCACTGTGGTATTTCGTTCTACTGGGGCAGTATTTTGTGCTGCACTGTGGTATTTGGTTCTGCTGGGACAATATTTTGTGCTGCACTGTGGTATTTGGTTCTGCTGGGACAATATTTGGTGCTGCACTGAGGTACTGCTGTTCCCGCCTACTTGTGTTGGCCATTTTTAGTTTTTTTTCCAGAGCTAATTTATGTTCCTAGTCAGCCCCTGATGTTCTCCCATCTGAAAGTATGATACACACGCCACCTTATACACTGCGTGCAGAATTATTAGGCAAATGAGTATTTTGACCACATCATCCTCTTTATGCATGTTGTCTTACTCCAAGCTGTATAGGCTCGAAAGCCTACTACCAATTAAGCATATTAGGTGATGTGCATCTCTGTAATGAGAAGGGGTGTGGTCTAATGACATCAACACCCTATATTAGGTGTGCATAATTATTAGGCAACTTCCTTTCCTTTGGCAAAATGTGTCAAAAGAAGGACTTGACAGGCTCAGAAAAGTCAAAAATAGTGAGATATCTTGCAGAGGGATGCAGCACTCTTAAAATTGCAAAGCTTCTGAAGCGTGATCATCGAACAATCAAGCATTTCATTCAAAATAGTCAGCAGGGTCGCAAGAAGCGTGTGGAAAAACCATGGCGCAAAATAACTGCCCATGAACTGAGAAAAGTCAAGCGTGCAGCTGCCAAAATGCCACTTGCCACCAGTTTGGCCATATTTCAGAGCTGCAACATCACTGGAGTGCCCAAAAGCACAAGGTGTGCAATACTCAGAGACATGGCCAAGGTAAGAAAGGCTGAAAGACGACCACCACAGAACAAGACACACAAGCTGAAACGTCAAGACTGGGCCAAGAAATATCTCAAGACTGATTTTTCTAAGGTTTTATGGACTGATGAAATGAGAGTGAGTCTTGATGGGCCAGATGGATGGGCCCGTGGCTGGATTGGTAAAGGGCAGAGAGCTCCAGTCCGACTCAGATGCCAGCAAGGTGGAGGTGGAGTACTGGTTTGGGCTGGTATCATCAAAGATGAGCTTGTGGGGCCTTTTCGGGTTGAGGATGGAGTCAAGCTCAACTCCCAGTCCTACTGCCAGTTTCTGGAAGACACCTTCTTCAAGCAGTGGTACAGGAAGAAGTCTGCATCCTTCAAGAAAAACATGATTTTCATGCAGGACAATGCTCCATCACACGCGTCCAAGTACTCCACAGCGTGGCTGGCAAGAAAGGGTATAAAAGAAGAAAATCTAATGACATGGCCTCCTTGTTCACCTGATCTGAACCCCATTGAGAACCTGTGGTCCATCATCAAATGTGAGATTTACAAGGAGGGAAAACAGTACACCTCTCTGAACAGTGTCTGGGAGGCTGTGGTTGCTGCTGCACGCAATGTTGATGGTGAACAGATCAAAACACTGACAGAATCCATGGATGGCAGGCTTTTGAGTGTCCTTGCAAAGAAAGGTGGCTATATTGGTCACTGATTTGTTTTTGTTTTGTTTTTGAATGTCAGAAATGTATATTTGTGAATGTTGAGATGTTATATTGGTTTCACTGGTAAAAATAAATAATTGAAATGGGTATATATTTGTTTTTTGTTAAGTTGCCTAATAATTATGCACAGTAATAGTCACCTGCACACACAGATATCCCCCTAAAATAGCTAAAACTAAAAACAAACTAAAAACTACTTCCAATATTCAGCTTTGATATTAATGAGTTTTTTGGGTTCATTGAGAACATGGTTGTTGTTCAATAATAAAATTAATCCTCAAAAATACAACTTGCCTAATAATTCTGCACTCCCTGTATGTTCGGATGAAATATTTAGTGAACATTGAAGCATGAACAGACCTCTTTCACCCCTTTTCTGCCACATGACATACTATTATGTCACAGCAGCAGGGTCATTCCTGCTCCGTGCCGTGATGGCTCAGCAGCTAGGCGCGTGCCATCACTTGCAGGTGCCCGCTGTATTATACAGCAGGCACCCTGATCCTGGAGTTTAACCCCTCAGATGTCGCGGTCAATAGCAACAGCATCTCCGACTGATTAGACAGAGGAAGCTCCCTTGACATGGCAGTGACCTACTGAAGGGCCCCAGGCCTATAAGTTGGGTTGTCACAATACCAAAATTTTGATTAGATATCGATACCATAAAAAAGTATTGCGATACTCGACACCATTCGATACCATGCAAACAAAATTTAAAAAACTAAAAAGCTGTGTGCATTCCGCATTTTATGGAACATCCAGCCCATGATAGAACAGTCCGATGCTATTTTTTGGGGGGACAAGGTGGCAAAAATGTTTTTTTTCTGTTTTTAATATTTTAATAGTTCAGACTTTTTCAAACGCAGCTATAAGTAATAGGTTTTTTATTGTTTATATATTTCATATGTAAAATTGGGAAAGGGGGTAACTTTTAATATTTTGGTGGTTTTAATTTTAATAACTATTATCCCCCTAAGGCTAGAACCCTTGTCCTATTAACCGTATTAGAGATCTATTAGGGTGAATAGGGTTTTACACTCTCCCTTCTGCCCTGTGCTTTCTGCGCACAGCAGCAGGGAGCTTACCATGGCAGCCATGGATGGCTTCAGTAGCGCCCTGGCTGCAATGATAACCGATCAGATCCTCGCGATTTCACTGCTGGAGCTCCTATTGGAAACTGCCACCAACTGAGGAGGAGGGGACCCTGTGGCCACTGCCACCAAAAGAAAATACTGGGGGGGTCGCACTGCACCACCAATTAATATAATTACCTCGTTAATACAAATGGACGCGGCGGGTGGTGGCTCTATCACATAGCCGGCACTGCTGCCTTCAATAACAGGGCGTGGCGATCCGCATCTATTAACCCCTTTAGGTGCTGCACTTGAGGGGTTAATAGACGTGGTTCGTCGGGATCGCCACGCCCTGTCATTGACGGCGGATGTCATCTGTGTGATAGCGCCGACACCCGCCGCGTATATTTGATTAAGAGGTTAATTATATGCATTGGTGGCGCAGAGGCCTCCCCCATCCTCCCCTTAATTAATTGGTGACGCAGTGGCCAACAGACTCTCTCCTTCTCCACTGTGCAGGCTCAGGAGAACATGGTGCGTGCTGAGAGCGGCGCGTGCCATGTTCTCTAACAGATATTAGGCTGCGCAGTAGAGATTAAAATATTGCAGCCCATGTACCCTAAAATGAAAAAAAAAAAAAATCATGGGTTAAATTAGGCTTATAATTAGAGTTGTTATAAAAGATCATGCCCAGACCGGTTCTTTTACAACTTATGGTGGTTACCTTTTTTACTTTGTATTATTCCCATACATTTCTTTTTACATATATGAACACATCATTCACTTTATTCAATTTTTCCTTGGTTCAATCTGTATTGAACGTGAATCTAACCACTTAATATAGTGGGATACAGTGCACAATACATAATATATGAAGTGGCATGTTAATTCCTTCTAAAAGGTATATCGATCTAAAATTCTTGTCTATGGATTAATTTACAATGACCCTTATTCCCCTGTTGCCTTATTACTGTGCAGCTAATACTTGTCATGCTTTTAAAAATATGGTTATAGAAGTTTTCCAGCTAAACAAAGAAAATGTTGGCAGCGGGGTCAATATGTCTTTACTAAAAGAAGAACTAATACTCACCTGCTCCAATCCACCACTGCTGCTCTCAACTTTCAGTTCCTGTCTTGAAATGCTTAGAAATACCCTCAACTAATCATTGCCAGCAGTGACCATTGATTTGCTGAGTAGGCATTTTGAGGCATTTCCTGCGTGTCGAGGTTGGAGCAGGAGGTAGGCAGAGGAAGGCACTTGGGCTGTTGCGGAGTCGGAGGACGTATTGTTTTTTTATGTTTTTAAGACACTCTGACCTCTGACCCTGCTGCAACCAAATTTTGCTAAGCCCTTAAACCCCATTAGTGTAAACTAATAATATTATTCACTGATTAAATAGCTATAACTTCCCTTGGAGTCTGTAAAGCGTACTAGTGGTGTGGATTTTCAGATTTAACTTGGTAAACTCTTATTGCTTTCAAAGGGAGTCTATGCTGCCGTTAATATGGCAGTGCAATTGCTTAACGCAGTGTTGTGGTAAATATTAATAGTTGTAATCAGCTCGCATCAAAGTTTGTGTAAGGAAAAAGGTAAGTCCATCTTCTCAGTCCCAGTCAGACACAAACCCAGGTGTTACCATCTTGATTGAAAATTCTGAGCAACTCCTCCCGCCCTGCTCAGTCTGCTCACCTTTTATTTACTAACAAAAGGTGTAAAAGGGGCTGGCCCAAGACAAGGATACAGGAAGTTATAACATGCAGGAAGTGATGTCAAAGGACAGGGCGGGGCAATCAATGTGGCTGGGCAGACAATGCACACGCCCCATCCCTGTATAAGGAAGGATGAGTCATGTCCATTGTCTGATCAGCCAGGTGGCCGCCCACCCCCCATCACTGTCAGCATGGACCTCATTCAATACTGCTCAAAGGTGATCAGTATCTAATAAAGATCATTCTACTGGTTCCCATAGGTTTGAAATTATCTGCGAGACATTGCTACAGCTATTGTCAGTATACGGTACTAGTATACCGACAAGGCAGATATGCATGTCTTAAAAGCAGATATGTCTCCAAGCCCATGAGAAGGTTTTCATACTGACTGTTTTACCACTGGTCCCGATTCAGCCAAAGTACCCTCTGCTAGAGCGCTCCCTGGCTAAATCAGACACAGGGAGACAGATGACAAACTATAAAAACACACACACATCCTAAAGTAAAATGTCCGCATAATAAAATTTCCACAACAGCAGGGATGCTCAATCTGCCGCCCTCCAACTGTTGTAAAACTACAACTCCCACAATGCCCTGCTGTAGACTGATAGCTGTAGGCTGTCCAGGCATGCTGGGAGTTGTAGTTTTGCAACATTTGGAGGGCCGCAGGTTGGGCATCCCTGGCTTAACGCATTTAGTTTAGATAACATGTCTCATAAAGCATGTGTGCTAACCCTGCTATATTCGTATATCCGTGTAGTTTTCCACACCGCCATAAAGCACTGGAAACTGCAGCAGCACTGAATAAAGCTAAAAACTTGAGTTTCTGCCACAAAGTTCACTGTGGATTTTGCCATCTGAAAAAATCTATTGTGTGAATTCAGCTTTACAGCCTCCAAAGAGAAGTTATAGCAATGGAGCACATTCAGGACATTGCATTAGCACTCACTATTATGTTAGACATTTAATCATTAGGGATTATGCAGCACTCCACATTTAATAATTAGAAGGAGGAAAGCCCAAATTATTTTAGTGTTCCCTTAAATTACTGTTCTGACATTGCTCTTAGTTATGTTCTGTGTCTGGGTCCTTTACTATGAAATTCATTTTTTATTGAGCTTTTCAAATCATAGGTTAACCTGCTGCGCAGAATCATTGTATGTAGAGTGTAATAGCAAATTACTATTATAAAACGCTAGCAATTAAAATAATTGCAATTTAAAAAAAAAAAAATTTTTTAACCTGGTTATGCCAAAATTTGCAATTTCTCACAGTAGAAAACTGCAGCCAAACTACCAGTTACTAATTACCCTTTATGTTAAAATCTATGAAAAAAATGTAGTATGGAACAACAGCTTAAATAGCAGCTCCTGCACACACTTATCTAGCCACAGTCCATGTACAGTACATGCAATCTAAATGAAATTCTCATGTGACTGTCTATATCTGTAAACCTCAATTCACACCATTGTACATACTGAATAGAGGCCAGTACTGACCTGGAAAAAAGTTGTCTGGACAACTACAGTACAGTATTCATCTATGTGCCAAACTGTCCAATAGTGTCTCTTTTTGCCACGTCTGACAGGTTTCCATCTAGATACCCTTTTATTTACTGTGTTGAAAAATGGGAGCTGAAGAACTTTTCAAAATTATATCACAAAAAAATCATAGGTTTTTTTATTAGCTTTTTTTTAATAATGGAAGCCAATGGCAGACTTATCCAAAGACAAGGATATATGTTTGCACTATATAGCTTTATATCCATATGGAGAAAAAAAGAAAGAGGAATTATGTTCACTTCTATAATATTGCCCTTACATACCTTTTTGTCAGTATAATTTCAAATTTTTACAATGCACATGATACAGTGCTGTATAAAGGCACTATACTGTGATGCACAGAGTCCCTCAATGCACATGGCTAATATTCATAAATACGGCTAAACAACAAGATCACTACAAGTGTGCCAAACTAGATCCCTACCAGTGAGCTCAGTGGCTGGGAGAATGGTGTGTATAATATTTATATACATATGTCTGACCCATATGGCCAGAATATGCTCCCATATGGTCAGAATATGTACTTAAAGGGGTTATCCCATGATAAATGTAAAAAATGAAAATCAGATATCATATAGTACATGAGAATCTCTTTCTAATAAAGCTAGAGCCAACACTGCACCTCACATGGATCCAAAGATCTCCATATTTATTGTTTCAACTGCTATGTTACATTTATTTCAAGCTGGCAGCTCAGGTGTATGCCTTTTCTCATGGGGCGTGTCCTTTGAGCTGCAGCTCACTCCCTGTAACTGTCACAGCTTTTAAAAGAAGACATGGCTTGTGGCAGCTGAAGAATGTAACTGAGCATGTGTGTCCACCTCAGCGAGGTGGACAGAAAAATAAGAAAAAGTAGAGTCGGTGCAATACAGATACATTTTAACGAATAACTCAGTGGCTATAACAAATTTTTACGTGCACATACAAACATATTCAGATGCAGGCGCTGGCTTGAAAAATGAAGAATATTTTTCATGAGACAACCCCTTTAAATCCATGGAACAGGATCCATTTGTAGCTGCTGTCACATATCTGGAACCCTTATTAGCTAGGATGTGGAAATGCTTACGAGTCTCTTTAAAAAGCCTAGTGGGACGACCAGAAGACTGATTAAAGTGCAACAATTAACATGCAAGTAATCATATTAGACCATGGATTGCTATTCCCACAAGGCAGCATTCTCCAATGTCCATCCCTTTAGTACTGTAACTGTGAGCAGATAATCACACGTAAGAATAGCTGGTTCTGGCTGACACTAGCTTCTTTATTGCCTCATTGAAAGTAAGTCACTTGCAGATATTTACTAGCAAACTGTAAAAGTTTCATAACTCCTAGCAACTGATCAGACTGTGACTTTCATTCCTACGTTCCAGATGGCTGATGCAGATTTGCATTCTGGTATTATAAAACTGAATACGGTGTCTTTTGCATTCCCATACTCGATGTTTGTGAGATCCGTTCATGGCTCTCAAAAGCGGTCCAAATGCTCAGAATGCATCAGTTTGCCTCAATATTATTTTCAAAATTGGTTGGAAACAGGGATGAATTTATAGCCTACGAGTATACTTGGTCGAGGAGGAAGGGCAATTGCTAAAGGAAATGTATATGAAAAAACTGAAAAGTGTGTGTGCTTGCAGTGCTGTAGGAGAGACAGGAGGGCACCTACGGAGACAAGGGTCAGGATGCAAAGGAAGCTAAATGTTGTAAGAGGTGCACTCCACAATTTTCTGCTTTAGGCTATTTTCACACTAGCGTTTTTTTGCTGATCCGTCATGGATCTGCAAAAACGCTTCCGTTACAATAATACAACCGCAAAGAAATAAAGCAAAGAAATAAAATATATGAGAACATCCTGCTTATTTTGTAAGCTGGTCAGTGATGCAAATTCATAGCTGTGACAACTTCTGCAAAACTATAGTATGTGAAACAATAAAAAAAATAATTAACATAACTCCAGGTCAATATTATTTTCAAAATTGGTTGGAAACAGGGATGAATTTATAGCCTATGAGTATACTTGGTCGAGGAGGAAGGGCAATCGCTAAAGGAAATGTATATGAAAAAACAGAAAAGTGTGTGTGCTTGCAGTGCTGTAGGAGAGACAGGAGGGCACCTACGGAGACAAGGGTCAGGATGCAAAGGAAGCTAAATGTTGTAAGAGGTGCACTCCACAATTTTCTGCTTTAGGCTATTTTCACACTAGCGTTTTTTTGCTGATCCGTCATGGATCTGCAAAAACGCTTCCGTTACAATAATACAACCGCATGCATTCGTCATGAACAGATCCGGTTGTATTATCTGTAACATAGCCAAGACGGATCCGTTATGAACCCCATTGAATGTCAATGGGAGAGGAATCTGTTTTCTGTTGTGTCAGAGATTGTGTCCGTTTGGCTCTGCTTCGTCAAGCAGACAGCAAAACGCTGCAGCATCATTTTGGTGTCCGCCTCCAGAGCGAAAAGGTGACTGAATGGAGGCAAACTGATGCATTCTGAGCATTTGGACCGCTTTTGAGAGCCATGAACGGATCTCACAAACTGAAAGCCAAAACGCTAGTATGAAAGTAGACTTACTTTTTATGAACGCCAACTAATCTGTGGCTGCAGGCTTCTCGTGAACAGACAGGTTTACACATTGATTTTTTTGTTGCATTTTAAAAATGCATGTGTTTACCACGTGGGATATGTTTTGTTTGTTTAGGCTACTTTCACACTAGCGTTCGGGGCTCCGCTTGTGAGCTCCGTTTGAAGGGGCTCACAAGTGGTCCCGAACGGATCCGTCCAGCCCTAATGCATTCTGAATGGAGGCGGATCCGCTCAGAATGCATCAGTTTGGCACCGTTTGTCCTCCGCTCCGCTCAGCAGGCGGACACCTGAACGCAGCTTGCAGCGTTCAGGGCTCCGCTTGGCCGTGCGGAGGCAAACGGATCCGTCCAGACTTACAATGTAAGTCAATGGGGACGGATCCGTTTGAAGTTGACACAGTAAGGCTCAATTTTCAAACGGATCCGTCCCCCATTGACTTTCAATGTAAAGTCAAAACTGATCCGTTTGCATTATCATGAAAAAAATAAAAAAAATTTTTTTGTTCATGGTAATGCAAACGGATCCGTTCTGAACGGATCCAAGCGTTTGCATTATAGGTGCGGATCCGTCTGTGCAGATACCAGACGGGTCCGCACCTAACGCAGGTGTGAAAGTAACCTTAATTGTCTATGCTGGTTTTACAGCTGGATCACATTTCTTTAACATATTTACCAAAAGAGTATAAAAAAAGTGCTATCATGCGATACGTTTTGATGCTTTCTTTAAAAGCAACACAAAAGCAATGTGTAAACCAGGGGTGGGCAACCTCTAGCACTCTAGCTGGGAATTGTAGTTCGTAGCTAGAGTGCTGAAGGTTGCTGACCCCTGGTGTAAACCAGGCCAAAATCTGGGACTAGTTTGAACATTTACTTTAAAAATACTGCTAGTTAGTGCATCATAGCCTTGATCATGTCTGGATGTTCTCCCTTCATGTGCGTTGTATTTGTATGGGTTGTAATGTCTCTTTAGAGAGCTCCATGTGTGCGTAAAAATTAAGTACCTCATAAAAAGATTAACTAGTAAATACAAAAAAATATTTCAATGAAGGCAATAGTTCTACCAATAGATGTAACGTGTGAGGAAATGTGAAATTATAGGCATCATAATAAACAATCAGTTTTAAGGATAGTGTGATTTAGAAACCTATTCATAAATACTATTATTAGGGAATTTTGAGTTAATAGACAGAGGCCCCCAAAGATATCCCTCGACTAAAAGTGTCTCTGGAGGACCTGAAGTGTCTGTGCATTGCCTGGTCAGCCCAGTGATTTCAATGGCCACTGTGTAATCCTCACCTGTGGTGGAACAGCAGGAGAACTAAAGACTTGATAATAGATCCCTAAATGTGTGTCCACACACCTTCAATAACTGCCAAACACTCATGTGTCCAATAACTCTCTCTCCTGACCCTCCTGTACACATACACTCTTGGTTAGGGCAAGTGCATATATGGTTTCAATGAGGAGAGAGGAGACATTCGCAGTCAAACACCTCTGGCCGCAGATTATCTACCAGAAGAACAAAAGGATTGAGTGTTGAATTCAAAGTACCCAGTCTTCTCCCCTCTAGCATCTGTCGGAGGAGAGTTGGCAGGCCCCCATACATGTTAGATTGTTGGCCAATTCTGAGGTGTATGGCTGCCGTAAAAGGTTTTTCTGAGATTTTTATACGGATGACCTATCCTCAGGATAGTTTATCAGTATCTAAACGTGGGGGTCCGACACCTGGGACCCCTGCTGATCAGCTGTTTGAGACATCTCTGGCACTCCTGTAAAGGCCGTGGCCTTTTCGTAACTTACCAAGCACAGCATTGTACATTGTATAGCGGATGAGCTGCTCCTAGGCCACGTAATCGATGGAAGTGTCATCACTGGCCTAGGAAAAGCTGGGAGAGGGCTGGGATAGTACTGTGTGCGCCGCTGCCTTCTCAAACTGCTGATTGGCAGAGGTCCCAGGTGTCGGACCCCACCAATAACATCCTGATGACCTATCCTCAGGGTAGGTCATCAGTATAAAAAGCTCAGAAAACCCCTTTAAGAGTCTACAGTTAATAAAGCTCTCTCCAGAGGACAACTATTACTTTGGCTAACTTTGAGAAAGAATTCTACACCCAATTTTGGCATTGAGTGGTGCATTTTTGACCATGCCCCTTTTGTTACCTCGCTTGTCCTTTTTGAAAAATAGGACTGAAAATTTTCTAGAAACCTTAGACTGAGTGAAGACATATTAGAAAATCTGGGCCAATGTTTTTGGTTTGCGAATGACAGAATGTTTGTTAGGCTTTGTTCAGATTACATCTGTGTCTTCCATCAGACATAAAGTTTATGTCACAATTTTTCTGACCTAAACCTCTGATGAATGTCAGTGTAAAGCCATACTTTAAAAAGACACAGTCATTGAAAGGAGTCACAACATTGCATTTTCCTGTATGTTTTCAGTTCCGTAAAGAAGCTTAATGGATGAGAGACGCTGTTGCCTATTCTGCTTTTTAGAGACTCATGAGAAGAGTCATGTTCACTCTTTGTATAGTTATTAGCAGTTGGGATAGCACTGGCATAAAGTAGGGTAGAAGACTGGCAACCCTCAAAGAGATCAGAGTACAGTCCAGGCTTACAAGCTCATCATATCTACTTTTAACCTGCCACAGAACTGCCTGGCACTGCGGTGATAGGGATTATTCTAGAAATATTGGCTTACGGATTTATAGTCATCCATGCCTTACTTAGTATGTGGCTGGCAATGTCTTTATGCTTGCCTGCTACTTGGAGATTACTTCCTTCCTGATCCAACTTCGCATATGTTACAAAGTGAAGAGTCACGCTGTCGCTGTGTCACATCCTAGTTGTGCCGTCCGTCCCTGCAGCAGCAATTATTCTACAGTGCCGTCTCTTTAAGAGCCATTTTGTTTGTTTTCTTAAACACAATAATGTGATAATTTCATGCGGGAGAATGAAGCGGATCTTTATTCGGTGAATGTTGATGGACAAGAAAATCTGTCTTGACAGGCAAATACAATCCTGGAAGATGTTTACAATGACAATTTCATCTGTATGAAAGGCTATCTTTCACTAAACTGGCAAGTGTTTTCTATTTGTTTGATTTCCTCAGGAGCATAACTGATGAGCTTTCTTTCCGGATAAACTAGATGATGCATTTTTTCAATGACTATGTCTGAGTGGTTAAGCTTGTGTTATGTTTATATGTAACCAGTTGCATTGTTGGTAGAGCCTTTGTTTAACCCCTTCTACCTCAGGCCAGTTTTCACCTTCCTGCCCAGGCCATTTTTTTGCAAATCTGACATGTCACTTTATGTGGTAATAACTTTGGAACGCTTTTACTTATCCAAGCCATTCTGAGAATGTTTTCTCGTGACACATTGTACTTCATGCCAGTCATAAATTTGAGTCAATATAGTTCACCTTGATTTATGAAAAAATCCCAAATTTACAAAACAATTTGAAAAATTCACAATTTTCAAAATTTGTATTTCTCTGCTTTTAAAACAGAAAGTGATACCTCATAAAAATTTTATTAAATGTTCTTGCATGGCAAGACTACTTACTGTTATCTCACATATATATTCTTATTAGTATAGTCAAATTTACCACCCTAACTCCTCCCACAGTTTTTACACTACATAGACTCGTTTGGTGTGCTATTACTTTGTAGAACGTTTCACCTAATGGTTCACAAAATATCTGCGTTTTTGGGGCGAAATTGGTTCCTTGGAATGAATGGCGGAATGTTCAAAACTATAGTGGGAACTGACAAAAGCTAGAGTGGGAGCTGAAAAATCAGGACATGATTTCTAAACTGCCACCACTCTCTCATTTTCAAGCCCACCTATACAAATCTTATATCAAAACGTTCAGCTATCCCTGCTGCCACTAAAAATCTCAACGGCTAAGCCATAGTCCTGATAGTTTTCACAATATGACCATTTGTTTGCAACTCACGCCGTCCATTGACATTCATTGAAACTCCACTCTAGCCACCTCAAATTTGAAGGGCAATTTCTGCCTTCATTTTTTATATTTCAGAGACATACTATGCATCAAAATGTAGGTCTGGGTCTTGTGATTCTCACAATATTAAGCTCTTCGCCAGGGAAGTGAGCAAGTTGGAGCAGTTTGTTTTTAACCGCTCTTCTCTGTCCTTGCTGTAGAGTGAGTTGCCATAGGAACCCAGGTGTGTGAGCAGCCAGCAGAGTGACAAAAGCTAGAGTGTGAGCTGAAAAATCAGGACATGATTTCTAAACTGCCACCACTCCCTCATTTCCAAGCCCACCTACACAAATCGGCTGCTATTTTTTTAAAATAAATGTATGTTTTAATGTAACTGTGAAGCACTTTGGGCAACAACATTGCAAATAAATGTGCTATATAAATAAAAGTTGAAATGCATTTCTCACTCTATCAAGTGTCACGGGACGCTCGCTCTCCTCTGCGCCGCCGGCGTCTCGTTTCTGTGCACTGCGTCCTTGTCTCCCTGGTAATAGGGGGCGGGACGGACCGGCCGCGCACATCTCCTCTGCGCGGCCGGCGTCCTCAGTTTCCCCAGCAACCTGGGAGGGCTGAGCGCCGAGCTGGGCACTCAGCTGTTCTTCCTAGCGCGGGTCAATGTGGCGTTGGCCACGTCACATGACCCCAACTAGACAGTATTTAACAGGCAGCCTGCTGGCCACAGGTTGCCTGTTAATTTAGGTTCCTGGCGATTGTTTGATTCCTGTATGCTTACCTGATCCTGTTCCCTGACGATCCTCTGCCTGCTCCTCCTGTACTGCGCATCCCTTCTGGTATTCTGACCTCGGCTTCCACTTGACTATTCTTTGCAGACTCCTGTTGTACTTCACTACTCTCCTGGTATTTGACCCCGGCTTTTCCTGACAATTCTTTGCTTAATCCGCCTGTGCTATGCTGCTCTCTTGGTATTGACCCGGTCTGTTCACTATCTGTTATTTGTCTTGTCTGTTCTCCCAGCACGTATCCTAAGTTAGGGACTGCCGTCCAGTTGTCCCCTGTCATCAGAACTCGTGAGGCAAGTAGGCAGGGCCAGGGGTGAGGGTGGGGTGCAGTGGTCACTATCCTTCCCCCTGTGTGTGTGTGTGTGTGTGTGTGCGTGACCGTTACATCAAGCACACTTTTTAAATTTCATCAATCAATTGGTTAGTGTAAAGTTTACTATCTTTACTCACTCCAAACACTCCACACAGTTACTCTGCCCACTCCATAAAGTTACTCTGCCCAGTCCAACCTTTCCACAGTTACTCAAGCCACTCCACCCACTCCAGTTGTAGACTACTGGTGGAGGCAAGAACACTTCACACAATTTCTCCAGAAATTGTAGCTTTTCTAGTTACTTAATATTACCCATATGTCTACTTTATGTTTGCATCATTTTGTAAATATAATTTAATTTTTTGGGGACGTTAGAATTTTAGAAGCAATTCAAAAAAATGTTAAGAAAATTTCCAAAACCCACTTTTTAAGGACCAGTTCAGGTCTGAAGTCACTTTGTGGGGCCTACATAATAGAAACCCCCTATAAATGACCCCATTGTAGAAACTACACCCCTCAAGTTACTCAAAACTGATTTTACAAACTTTGTTAACCCTTTAGGTGTTCCACAAGAATTAAAGGAAAATGGAGATAAAATGTCATAATTTTCCATTTTAATCAATTTTTTTTTTAACACGTCGAGGGTTGACAGCTAAACAAAACTCAACATTTATTACCCCGATTCTGAGGTTTACAGAAGGAAAGGACTGCCGCCTGGTTTTTGGAAGGCAGATTTTGCTGGACTGGTTTTTATAGAGCAGGTTGTTATGGACACGGCGATATCTAACATATCTACTTTTTTTTTTTCACTTTAACACAATAATAGCATTTTTGAAGCAAAAAAAAAAATCATATTTTAATGTCTCCATTGTCTGAGAGTCAGTTTTTTTGGGGCTCATTTTTTGCGGGATGAGGTGACGGTTTGATTGGAACCATTTTGGGGGGCATATGCCTTTTTGATCACTTGGTGTTGCACTTTTTGTGATGTAAGGTGACAAAAATTGCTTTTTTTAAACATTTATTTTTTACGGTGTTTATCGGACGGGGTGGATCATGTGATATATTTATAGAGCCGGTTGTTACGGACACGGCGATACCTAATACGTATGTGTTTTCTTTTTTTTATATAAAATTTAGGGGAAAGGGGCGTTTTTTTTTTTTTTTTTATTTGAAAGTTTTTTTTTATTAAAAACTATTTTTTTCAACTTTATTTCTGTCCCACTCTGGGACTTTACTTTTGGGGGTCTGATCCTCTCTGCAATGCATTACAATACATCTGTATTGTAATGCATTGCCTGTTAGTGTATTACACTGAGTAATACACTAACAGGTTGCCTAGGAGACCAAGCCTGGGGCTGGATCTCCTGGGCACCCGTAGAAGGCAGGTCCCAATGCCGTGTAAGGCATTGGGCAGCCTCTGCACGGCATCGGGCTGCCTTGTCACACATCGGGGGTCCCCGCCACAGCAGCGTGGGGACTTGATGGGCTCCCTCACGGCCTCAAATCCCTTCTATGTCGCGGTCCGCGATGATCGCGGCATAGAAAGGGTTAATCCGCCGGCATCGGCTTGTACAGTGATGCCGGCGGATACAGCATGGGCCCGGCTATTAGGGACTGCCGGACCACTGCAATGATCGGACCCGCACCGCTCCGATGCCCACCCAATCACCATGACGTAATACTAAGTCAAAATGCAGAAACACACCTGCCGCCATGACGTACTATTACGTCATATGTCAGGAAGGGGTTAAAGCAGATGAAGGCCTTGAGTAGATGCAGTGATTGCTCTCATTACAGACTTCTAGGCTGAATTACTATGTGTATGTGTTAGACCAAAGATCATCAACCTTCGGCACTCCAACGGCTGTGAAACTACAACTCCCAGTATTCGCACTTTCTTGCCTGTTCTTGTAACTCCCATAGAAATGAAAGGTGGATAATGAGAGTTGTAGTTTCAGAAGAACTGGACTGCCGGAAGTTGTTGATCCTTGTGTTAGACTCTTAAGGACCCTTTAAAACAGGGCAATTTCAACCTGAACGAGTGCAATCGTCGATATACTAGAAAATCTGTACTCATTTTTACACAGCCTGATGCAAACTGAATAAGGAAAGAAAAATCATTACTTTGGTTTCCCTTAAAGGGAATCCATCACCAGCGACCTCCCTATTAAACATTTGCATACACACATAGCTGTGATTCACCTGATTAAAACGCTGTTTTTCTTTTGTTAATCCGAGGCTTTGTTCCAGAATTATGATACTTTTTCTTAACATGCAAATTAGAAACTCTGTGCAAAGGGGGTGTTACCATTGCTCTTGTTGTGCCCACAGCTATGTGTCTATGCAAACAGTTTGATAGCGAGGTCGCTGGTGACAGATTTTCTTTTAATGTGCTGCCAACAAACAAGTTTTGGTGCTGCATGAAAGAGCATTTGCTCATGTGTTGGGTAATCAGCAGCAGCAAGTTTACAGGGGGCAATGTTTAGGAACAAATCTATTTCGTTCTCGGCCTTACATCAGAAAATGATTTGTCCCCAGAAAGACAATGAAAAATGCAGATATGAAACATCAAACCATTTGCTCTACTGTGCACTCTGGAGTGGGTTCTCCTATTAGCTACAATGGAGAGCCACTACATAAGAGGAGTTCTTACTTTGATATTCCCAATGCGACTGATCGGCATGTAAGCTGATCACCATGGCTTAGAAAAGGTGTCAGACACCAGCTTCAATTTAAAATGGGACTGTCTTCAAGTGATAACCCCTTTGAGAGCATAAAAGTGTTGAGGCCAGCCTTGACAAGGTGTAATTGCAGCAAGTCTGAGATTGAGAAAGCCGGAATATGGTCCTGGATTAGTTTTTTGCCTGTCAATAAGAGACACCCAGTCTATTTGGAACTGATAGTTTACTTCTGTTGGAATATTTAAAAAAAAAATTAAGGTTCCCCTTGTTTACTACATTGTAGAGGTGATTATCGTTAAAGGGGTTGTCCATGTTCAGAGCTGAACCCGGACATATCCCTATTTTCACCCAGGCAGGCCCCTTAATATGAGTGTACATCACCGGATCTTCAAAAAAATGCCTTTGCCCTATGCGATTCAGCACAGAACAAAGGAGAGCATAGGAGCATGAAATGCTCCGATGCTCATATAAGGGGGGCCGCCTAGGTGAAAATGGGGATATGTCCAAGTTCAGCTCTGAACGCAGACAACCCCTTCTGAGTGTTTAATACTCAAACTATCAGTATCTGATTGTGGGGGATTGAAACCTCTAGCAATCAGCTGTTTTATTTTAAAGAGACACCAGAAAACTGGTGAGAGCCATGGCCTCCTTGCAGCTTCTCAAGCACAGCTATCCATTCTATAGTAGCTGTGCTTGGAATTGCAGCTCAGCCCCATTCCCTTGCATTAGACTGTGCTGCACCTAGGCCATGTGACCGATGAACGTGACGTTACTGCCCTAGGAACGGGCTGCGGTGCTCACCGGAGTGCTGCAGTCTTCTCAAACAGCTGATGGGGGGGGGGGGGAAGAAGTGTAAGGAGTCAGACCTCCATGATCAGATATTGATGACCTATCCTGAGGATAGGTCATCAGTATTAAATGCTCGGACTGCCCCTTTCAGAGGTGTTCCTACTACAATGGCAAGCTTAAATCTCCAGTGATGTGTACGTCCAGGTTCTGCTTCACAACCTTTTAAGTCTAATGCCTCTTTTCAGTATTCGGATTGGGTCCAACAGGAAACTGAAGTGAAAGATTTCCTTTATGACCCAAGTTAAAAATATCACATGTACCAATCTCTAAGACTACCTTCCAAAGTAAGCCAAGTACTGTGCACCAGGTTTTGAAAATACCGCACATGTGTAATCTTTTGCCATTAAACAGAGCTTCACAAATGATTTGACTGGATAGTTTAATAGATCATTTTGGTTTAATGAGTTTTCGGTCTCCCTAGAGAGATCTCAGGAGATATCCAGTAACATTTAATCCTCTATGTGTATAGATTTCCCATGGAATAAAATTGATAAAGCAGTTTCCTTTCTGGATGTATTGAAAGCGGCATTTTAATATGTGGTATATATAGATGACTGGTATATATATGTTATAGTCACCAGTCCCAAAATATCATAGTGGTAAGGGCCCCCCCAACCCCCGTCATTTGTACCTTTCAATCGCAGACACAGTGTAGACTAAAAAAAAAGCCAATACAATAATGCTTTGACGACTTTCACACAGTCAGTATTTTAAGTCACTACTTATAAGTCAAAACCAGGAGTGTTACAAACACAGAGCAAAGAAGTCTGATGGAAAGATGTACACCTCTTCCATGCTTCGAGACTACTCTTGGTTTCAGCAAAAGAAATCAAGATGCAAAGTATTGACCATGTGCATAAGATACAGAAACCTTAGGGTAGCGCCCCAGGGACAGTAAGGGTCTTAGCAAATGGACCTACAGTGCCTTGCACTGTGTTCTGGTGCCTCACAACCAGGAATTAACATGGATTGTTTGAGGATTTGCATAATTTTATTTACAGAACATGCCCACAACTTTGAAGATTTTTATTTATTTTTTTATTGTGAAGAAAACAACAAATAGGACAAAATAACAGAAAAAGTCAATGTGCATAACTATTCACCCCCCTGAAGTCAATATTTTGTAGAGCCACCTTTTGCGGCAATCACAGCTCCAAGTCACTTTGGATAAGTCTCTATGAGCTGGCCACATCTTACCACTGGGATTTTTGCCCATTCCTCCTTCCAAAACTGCTCCAGCTCCTTCAAGTTGGATGTTTGCGCTTGTGAACAGCAATCTTTAAAGGGATTCTGCACTTTGTTTAAACTGATGATCTATCCTCTGAATAGATGATCAGCTTCTGATCGGTAGGGGTCCGACCCCGGGATGCAGCGGCGCTCCAGCAGCCTTCTCACTGTTTACTAGGGATCGACCGATATTGATTTTTTTAGGGCCGATACCGATACCGATAATTTGTCAACTTTCAGGCCGATAGCCGATAATTTATACCGATATTCTGGGTATTTTTATTTTTGAGGGGGAAAAAAAATTTCCTACACAAATCTGCTGAAAATTAATGTTTATTGTTAACGTGCATTATTATTTTATTCTTTTTGTAAATCTTTTTCATTTATACTTTAATATTTTTTTTTTTTTTTTTTTTACTAACTTCTAGCCCCCTTAGGGACTAGAACCCTTTCCTATTCACCCTGACAGATCTCTATCAGGGTGAATAGGAGCTCACACTGTCCCTGCTGCTCTGTGCTTTGTGCACACTGCAGCATGGAGCTGACTATGGCAGCCAGGGCTTCAATAGCGTCCTTGCTGCCATGGTAACCGATCGGAGCCCCAGGCTTACACTGCTGGGGCTCCGATCGGAGGAGGAGGGGAGAGGGGATCCTGTGGCCACTGCCACCAATGATTAATACTGGGGGGGGGGGGGGCGCACTGCGCCACCAATGTTTTTACTATTGGGATGGGGGTGGGGGGCGCACTGCGCCACCAATGATTAATACTAGGGGGCTTGAGGGGGGGGGGGGCGCACTGCGCCACCATTGAAGATACCTCTCTTTTACATACAGGAGGCGGGAGCTGGCTGCAGAGTCACATAGCCGGCTCCCGACCTCTATGAGCGGTAGCTGCGATCCGCGGCACCTAAGGGGTTAACTACCGCGGACCACAGCTGCCGTTCATAGAGGTCGGGAGCCGGCTATGTGATTCTGCAGCCAGCTCCCGCCTCCTGTATATGAATTAATGAAAGACTCATCTTCATTGGTGGCGCAGCGGCCACAGCCCCTCCCCTCCTCTTGTCTCCTCTCCTGCCATCGGCGGCAGCGGCAGCAGCATCACAGGGGGAGGAGACACTGCTTCCTTCTCCCCTGTGCTGCGGAGCGAACACAGAACGCGCTGAGAGCAGCGCGTTCTGTGTTCCCAATACGTTATCGGTATATCGGCAAAATAGATGCCGATACCGATAACTGTCAAAATCCTCAATATCGGCCAATAATATCGGTAAAACCGATAATCGGTCGATCCCTACTGTTTACCGCTGGCCGAGTGACGTCACTGCTTGTATCAACTGGCCTGGGCGCGGCAAAGCTCCGTTCCCTTGAATGGTGCTTAGCCCCGCCGAGGCCAGTTGATACAAGCAGTGACGTCACTCGGCCAGCGGTAAACAGTGAGAAGGCCGCAGCGCTGATGGAGTGCTGCTGCCTTCTCAAACAGCTGATTGGCGGGGGTCCCGGGGGTCGGACCCCCGCCAATCAGAAGCTGATGATCTATCTAGAGGATAGATCATCAGTTTAAACAAAGTGCAGAACCCCCTTTAAGTCTGACCACAGATTTTCTATTGGATTGAGATCTGGGCTTTGACTAGGCCATTCCAACACATTTACATGTTTGCCCCCTAAACCACTCAAGTGTTGCTTTAGCAGTGTGTTTGGGGCCTTGTCCTGCTGAAAGGTGAACCTCCGTCCTAGCCTCAAATCACTCAGAGTGGTGCAGTTTTTTTTTCAAGAATATCCCTGTATTTAGCACCATCCCTCTTTCCCTCAACTCTGACCAGTTTCCCAGTCCCGGCTGCTGAAAAATATCCCCCCAGTATGATGCTGCCACCACCATGTTTCATTGTGGGGATGGTGTTCTTTGGCTGATGTGTTGGGTTTGCGCCAGACATAGCTTTTTCTTTGATGGCTGAAAAGTTCAATTTTAGTTTCATCAGACCAGAGCACCTTCCTCTTTTTGTTTTTTGCTGAAAGTAATGGCTTTCTTCTTGACACTCTGCCATAAAGCCCAACTCTATAGAGCGTACGGCTTATTGTCGTCCTATGTACAGATACTCCAGTCTTTGCTGTGGAACTCTGCAGCTTCTCCAGGGTTACCTTAGGTCTCTGTGCTGCCTCTCGGATTAATGCCCTCCTTGCCCAGTCCGTCAGTTTTGGTGGGCGGCCGTCTCTTGGCAGGTTTGCTGTTGTGCTATGTTCTTTCCATTTGGTTATGATAGATTTGATGGTGCTCCTGGGGATTATCAAAGATTTGGATATTTTTTTATAACCTAACCCTGTCTTGTACTTCTCAACATTGTCCCTTACTTGTTTGGAGAGTTCCTTGGTCTTCATGGCAGTGTTTGGTTAGTGATGCCTCTTGCTTAGGTGTTGCAGCTTCTGGGGCCTTTCAAAAAAGGTGTGTATATGTAATGACAGATCATGTGACACTTAGATTGCACACAGGTGGACATCATTTCCCTAATTAGGTGACTTCTGAAGGTAACTGGTTGCACCAGAGCTTTTTAAGGACTTCCTAACAAAGGGGGTGAATACATACGCACATGCCAATTTCCTGTTTTCTATTTCTAAAAAATAGTTTTATTTATATATTTATCTCATTTCACTTCACCAACTTAGACTATTGTGTTCTGACTCTTCACATAAAATTCAGATTAACAAGGCTGTAATGTAACAAAACATGAAAAAAGTCAGGGGGGGGTGAATACTTTTGCAATGCACTGTACACTAATGTTTTTTAATCAAAATGTGGAATTCCTTTCTAAATGATCATATATACTACACTCCAACATTTACATACTTCTCTCACTCAAAGTCAACAAGAAAAACTGCTGAACCTTTTCTTTGACAATGGGATCCTATACAATGAACGGCACTCCTAGCCCACGCGCTTGTCAGGAACTGTAAAATGCATAAGAATGAAAATTAAAACTGAGAACGTACAAATCACAGACCCTGGGCAAATAAAAGAACTCATCATATTCATAAGTGTCAATTCGTTTTGTTGAGTTTATCAAGTTAACACACTCTCTTTCTCATCACAAAGTGACAATTAGCTTTTGTAACAGTCTGGCAGATGCTGTTGCTTTGTAGCAATCACTGTGTCCAGAGTATCCAGCAAAATGTTCTTCCAGAGATCTTTGCAGTACTCCCACTTCTTTGGAGTGAATTAAAGGCACATTTCCCAGCATTTTATCAGAAATCCCACAACAATTCATACACAAACAATACAGAGGAGAAGAGACCATTACCAGCCTGACTCACTCCTCCATGTAACTCTTGCATCATTCAGGCAGGAGAATGGCGATGCCACCTGCACCTGGGGAAGCATGCCAGTGTCATACGTGACCGCTATGATACGCATTTTCCATCCACCTGCATTCTGTGCTCTCTCAGCGGACTGCAGGATCAGTAATAGGCCCTGTACAGCAACACTTCTGGAGTCTATTGATTTGTCAGCACCAGCCTGCTGAATTAACATTTATCCCTATCACATGAGAGTATATCCTAAACAAACTACACAATAAATATCTTACCAAAGTGTGATTGATGCATGTAATGCAACCATTTCCCACAAGCCCCATCGGTTTGTGAGTAATCCCGTAGAATCAGACTTTGCCAGAATTCTATTTTGAAAGTTCAGAGCGAGCGGCATCTTACATATTATACTGACAGCACATTTCACAGGGGATTTAACTCTTTGTACTAGGCCAGAACTTACCATTACTCAATAAAAAGAGCGCTGGAAGTAAAATTGTGTTATTTCTGCTTCTGCACTAGAACCTCTGCAGCAAAAAGACTATTTACTTGTAAAGATTTCCTTCATTTTAAAAGGGTTGGCCACTTCCTAGTTATGTCGACCAATGTGTTTGTAAAATGATTACCGTATTTTTCACCCCATAAGACACATTTACACCCCCCCCCCCAAAGTGGGGGAAAATGTCCCTGCGTCTTATGGTGCGAATACTAATGAGCGCTTCCATTATGAAAGCACTCATTAGTACCGGAGGACTGGGAAGCGGTGAAGGCTCTGTACTCACCACTTCCTGGTCCTCGGCTGTGCTGTGGCTGCGCACAGTGTGAGGGCGCTCTGTGACCTCCCGTTGTGCTCATCAGGTCACAGCACAGCCGATGCAGGAGGAAGAAGATCGTGGGCAATAAGGAGCGGCGGCTTCTGGAGCAGAAGAGGTAAGTGTTTTTTTAATTTCATGTGCTCTGTGGCTGGGGGCTGATGAGAGGCATGGGGGCTGATATGGCAGGGTGATGAGGCATCGAGGCTGATGAGAGGCATGAGGGCTGATATGGGGGCTGATGAGAGGCATGAGGGCTGATGAGAGGTATGGGGGCTGATGAGAGGCAATGGTGCTCTTATCTGAGGTCTAATTGGGGGTCATTCAATTTGGGGTCTGAGCTGAGGTCTGATTAAGATTGGGGGTCTGACCTGAGTTTTAATGAAAAATATTTTTTTCTTATTGTCTTCCTCTAAAACCTAGGTTTGTCTTATGGACCGATGCATCTTATAGGCCGAAAAATACGGCATATGGCACTTACTATTAAAGTCTTGGTTGAAATTCTGCACCATTCTCTATATTTCGGATGCTCCCTTGTTTGCCAAGTCTTTTGTGCTGTCCATACAGAGGTCTTGTCCATAAAATGGCAGCTAATGGAGGGTCATGTGAACAGGCAAATTACCTCAATGTGATGTCTCCTCTGTTCAGATACACTGCACGTGCCATCTGCACCAGTACTATTGAGAGTTTAGTGTAGGTGCAATGTATTTGAATGCAAGGGACATCACATGGAAGTAATTTTCCTGGTCACATGACCCTCCATCATTTATGACCTCTGTGTGGACAGCACAGAAGATTTGCCTAACAAGGGGACATGACTTATGAAATATAACAAATAGCACAGAATATCACCAAGATTTGTATTAGCAATTGTTATATAGTCATCTTAGGCTACTTTCACACCTGCGTTAGGTGCGAATCCGTCTGGTATCTGCACAGACGGATCCACACCTATAAAAATGCAAACGCTTGTATCCGTTCAGTACGGATCCGTCTGCATCAGTCAAAAAAAAAACTAAGTGTAAGTCAAACGGATCCGTCCTGACTTACATTGAAAGTCAATGTGTGACGGATCCGTTTACAATTGCACCATATTTGTGTCAATGTAAACGGATCCGTCCCCATTGACTTACATTGTAAGTCAGGACGGATCCGTATGGCTCCACACCGCCCGTTGGACACAGCGTTTTGGTGTCCGCCTCCAGAGCAGAATGGAGGCGGAACGGAGCCAAACTGATGCATTCTGAACAGATCCGCATCCATTCAGAATGCATTGGGGCTGAACTGATCCGTTTGGGGCCGCTTGTGAGATCCTTGAAACGGATCTCACAGGCGGATACAGAAACGGCAGTGTGAAAGTAGCCTTACATACACAATGGGCACAAGTAGCCAAAACGTAGCCAACCCCTTTAATGATGATATTACAGGCTAGTTACATTATAAGCTGCTCCTGTTGTATTAAAAAGTTTTTCCATTTACACACAAAATTGCATTAAAAAGTGTCTTCTCAGCGGTGGTCTCAAATAAGATGGTCATGATGAAGGACCACTATATCTAAGGTCTGAAACGCATAGACTAAGTTTTTGTATTTGATGTCTGGAGATTTTAACACAAAGAAATAAAGCTTTTTTTATGGGAAGCTGGATTCGATTTTTCTTTGTGGAAGGCTATATGGTCGTTGTCCGGGACCTTTTTCCGTGCTTCCAAGAGAAAGCTCACAGGTGAGCGCTGCAGTTGATGACTTTGCATTCATTCAAATAAGATGGTTAGTATGCATAATAGATAGCAGAACTGAAATTCTGTCACAGCATCTCTGGTCTGGATCAGGGGGCTCTTTGGTGGTGTACAGAGTGGTGGTCTTTTGGAAGGTTTCATGGTATCTTTCCACCGCTATCTTATACTGAGAAGGTGAGCATTGCTATTTTAGGTGTGTCCATAGGCAGCATGCCCTCACAAACTTTACACTGCCCTCGTGGTTCCGTATACAGAGAAAAGTCAGGCGATTATCAAAATAATTTGCACAAGGTTCTTGCAATTGTCACAAGACGCCTTTGACTTTCTCTGATATAGCAAAACAAAATGGAAAAGCGCATTCCTATATTATAAAGTGATAGGAAGATATCCAACCTTGAACAGTGAATTTACTGCAACTCATGGGAAACCAGGTGTCACAGTGAAGCCATAGCCCAAGAGTTGCACCTAACGTTTCTTTAATGTTTTTCAGTATGATGTTTCTCTTGCTGTTTACATCTTCTTATGTAGGTAATAGAAGAATAGTGAAAAACCCATCAAAGTTTTGCCTGTGAGTGCAGGCTTGAGGCCAAGTCCAATTTGCACAGCCTGATTATCTGGTTCTTATGAACATTAATTTGCAAATATTGGCCAATGTAAAAGTGCCACATAACACCCAATGAACGAGCGAAATACGGACGCCTCAATCATCGTTCCCGGGCAGCAGATTGTGCTGTCTGAACATCACTGCTGCCCAGGAACAATGATTGTGTATGAGGACAAGCGATAGCAGCAGCCATGGATCGTCTTCATACTATGGAAATGGAAATGGAAATGGAAATGCAGCGCTTCACCTCCACTTAACAAGAAGCCGATTGTCGGGAAAGAACGCTTCCTTTCCAACAATCCTCTGCGACTCGCAGCATCTAAATATGGCTTAATACATAAGGGCAGGTTTACTAAGGTAACTGCACTAAGTCTGGCTTAATTTGCAAAAAAAAACTGCCTTGCAACACATTTATTAAATGTTTTATATCCAGACAAAGGGGTGGCTAATGAGAAAAGGTTATGGTTTAGCTGGATGGGGCATGGCATTAGAGGTGTTACCCTGTGCCAAAATTCTGGTGCCTAGTAGGCTAACCAATTGGTGGCAAGTCTCTAAACACGCACCAGATTTATCATCCAGCATGAGCAACCTTGATAAGTTTGGTGCATCTTTAGCCTGCCTTGCCTAAATTTACATGTCCAAATATTAGTCAGGAGTAGTAAACCTGCCCCATAGTCAACCCGAGGTTGCCTAAAATACATGCACAGATACAGATAGCTGCAGCATGACCTGAGGGGATATTCTGTATAATATTACAGTAAATATGATCCCTTTTGTGGCCGTTGCGCATCTGAGAGAAGTAGGACTTTTATTAATGTGAACACGGCATAGTGATACCGGGTCTGTAAAATGTCAGTATGGCACTGCACTATTTCAGCTCCCTGTCAATGCCGGTTAGCTTCAAAACATCAACACCTTTGAAAAAAAAAAAAATTTAAGCAGTTGGTTAATAATCCATTTTTTGGCAATAAATAAGCAGCATTCACACAGAGCTGTAGAACAGCCTTCTGAATAAGGCCTTACACAATAAATTATATGATGAAATGTTTTAGTACTTCCTGAATTGATTAAAGGGGTTGTTCATGAGGGAATTTCATAGAGAATGCTGAGAGTGGGAGAAATAAAATAATCACCCTCACCAACAATACCCCATTACAACGAGGCTGGTCCCCGCTGCTGCCTGAGCAGGCGTCTCAAAGCATTTCCTGTGTGTCAAGGCCGAAAACAGGGACCATCAGGAGTGGCGGGCAGGACTTTTTATTATCTTACTGATTCTTCCTCTCCGGACAACAATTTTAATACAGTTCTCATTATTGGGGGTCTTTCACATGACCGTGTTTTGCGGTCTGCAAATTGTGGATCCGCAAAACAGGAATACCGGCATTTTGTGGAATGCATAGAAATGCCTATTCTTGTCCAATTGCAGACAAGAATAGGACATGCTCTATCTTTTTTGCAGAGCTCTGGAACTGAAGTATGGATGAGGACAGCACACAAAAAACCCTGTGAGGTAGAAGCCAATTTTCCCCACTTTAGGGGAAAAAATTCCTTCCCGACTCCAATCAGGCAATCAGAATAACTCCCTGGATCAACGACCCCTCTCTAGTAGCTATAGCCTGTAATATTATTACACTCCAGAAATACATCCAGGCCCCTCTTGAATTCCTTTATTGTACTCACCATCACCACCTCCTCAGGCAGAGTTCCATAGTCTCACTGCTCTTACCATAAAGAATCCTCTTCTATGTTTGTGTACAAACCTTCTTTCCTCCAGACGCAGCGGATGTCCCCTCTTCACAGTCCTGGGGATAAATCGATGATGGGAGAGATCTCTGTACTGACCCCTTATATATTTATACATAGTGTGGGGATTCACTCTGATAGGCAGGTTAGCGGAAGCAGTATAGGGGCAACAATAAAGTCTTTGAATTAAACAGTTCAGTGTTTATTCACACATTAAGTAAATGAGAAAACAAAAAGTCTGTTTCAAGAAAAACAGTCACCTTGTGATTCTGGTGTTCGTTCACACCATGCAGAAAAGAAAAAGTCCTTGGACAAAGCAGAATCCACCTGCTTTCACACCAACAAGGTAGCAGGCCTTAATCCAAGAGCTCGACTGTCAGAGAGGAGTAAACCACACCACCTGACAGTGCTATCTGTGCTTTATAGCCTAAAATCAAGACCCGGCCAGGAACGTGGGGAGTAGTCAACCACCCAGCACTTTGACTACTTGCAGTGATAGCCGTCCCGGATCAGCTATTACAGCCATACTAAATAGCAACGTGTCAAACAGCAACTGCTGCTAACACATGAAACCGGCTCTTACTTCACCGAGGCCAGGAACCTCGGTGACACATAGCTATCATCCGCGATCATACATTGAACAATAGTTATTAGATGTCCCCTTTTTCTGCAGTAAATTACCCTAATTTTGATGATCTTTTAGGGTACTGTAGTCCCCCCATTCCAGTTATTACTTTAGTTGCCCTCCTCTGAACCCTCTCGAGCTCTGCTATGCCTGCCTTGTTCACAGGAGCCCAGAACTGTATACAGTACTCCATGTGTGGTCTGACTAGTGATTTGTAAAGGGGCAGAACTATGTTCTCATCACGGGCATCTATGCCCCTTTTGATGCAACCCATTATCTTATTGGCCTTGGCAGCAGCTGCCTGATACTAGTTTCTACAGCTTAGTTTGTGGTTCACCAAAATTCCTAGGTCCTTTTCCATGTCAGTGTTACCCAGTGCTTTACCATTTAGTATGTACTGGTGACTTGCGTTATTCCTTCCCATGTGCATAACCTTACATTTGTCACTGTTAAACTTCAGGGTACATTTAGCATTTAGTAGGCTTCCTTAACAGGTCCAGCTTTGCTTTGTAAGATTTGGCCTGACTATTTTCATTTTAGAGAAGTGCCCAGCAAAAGAATAAAATCTTCAAGCTTTATTATACTGTATATTCAATTAAAACATATCTCCACAGATACTATCGTGTTCATGGCCAACGTGTTTCAATCAGAAAGTAGACCTTAAATATGGCACAAGTATCGTATTCCAAGATACTTACTCTTGTGATGGACAATTCTCTAAATTGGATTCTCCACATGCTGGAACATGTCTTGTGCACAGAGACTTATATCTGAACTGCTGGCGTGAGTTTTCGTTTGCTGAATATTTTCATGCGACACTCACCATTACAATTCTTCTCTTTAGGCCTCATGCACACGACCATTTTTTTTTTAAGGTCCGCAAAAACGGGGTCCGTAGGTTCGTGATCCGTGACGTTTTTTCGTCCGTGGGTCTTCCTTGATTTTTGGAGGATCCACGGACATGAAAAAGTCGTTTTGGTGTCCGCCTGGCCGTTCGGACCCAAACGGATCCGTCCTGACTTACAATGCAAGTCAATGGGGACGGATCCGTTTGACGTTGACACAATATGGTGCAATTGCAAACGGATCCGTCCCCCATTGACTTTCAATGTAAAGTTAGGAGTCCCTATTATACCATCGGATCGGAGTTTTCTCCAATCCGATGGTATATTTTAACTTGAAGCGTCCCCATCACCATGGGAACGCCTCTGTTAGAATATACTGTCGGATATGAGTTAGATCGTGAAACTCAGATCTGACAGTATATTCTAACACAGAGGCGTTCCCATGGTGATGGGGACGCTTCAAGTTAGAATATACTAAGAACTGTGTACATGACTGCCCCCTGCTGCCTGGCAGCACCCGATCTCTTACAGGGGGTTGTGATCCGCACAATTAACCCCTCAGGTGCAGGCATACCCCCCTCGGCCCCCCCCTCCCTCCCTCTATTGTATTAATTTCATTGGTGGCCAGTGTGCGGCCCCCCTCCCTCCCTCTATTGTATTATTTTCATTGTTGGCACAGTGTGCGGCCCCCCTCCCTCTATTGTATTATTTTCATTGGTGGCACAGTGTGCGGCCTCCCCCCCGATCATTGGTGGCAGCGGAGAGTTCCGATCGGAGTCCCAGTTTAATCGCTGGGGCTCCGATCGGTAACCATGGCAACCAGGACGCTACTGCAGCATACTTACCTGCTGCGCTGTCTGTGACCGGCCGGGAGCTCCTCCTAGTGGTAAGTGACAGGTCTGTGTGGCGCATTGCTTAATGATTTGTCACTTACCAGTAGGAGGAGCTCCCGGCCGGTCACAGACAGCGCAGCAGGTAAGTATGATGCTTCTAATATTGCTACCCTGTTTCCCCGAAAATAAGACATCCCCCGAAAATAAGACCTACCTCTAGTTTTGCCTATCGCTGTAATATAAGGCATCCCCCCGAAAATAAGGCCTCCCCGATAATAAAGCATCCCCCGAAAATAAGGCCTCCCCGATTATAAAGCATCGCCGAACATAATGCCTCCCCGATTATAAAGCATCCACCGAACATAATGACTCCCCGATTATAAACCATCGGCCGGACATAATGCCTCCCCGATTATAAAGCAAGCCACCCCAGAATGTAAGGAGCTCACTGATTGGCCGCAGCCGCCGCCAGGACAAGCTGCCGCCTTCCGCCCGCTGCTCGCTCTGCCCTGATGGAGTCTCACAACTTGTCTGGCACGGACACACAAAGGGACGGGGTGACAGGTAGGGGGGGAATATCTGATGGAAGGTGGGGGATGTCTGGTGAAGATGGGGGACGCCGACTAAAAACGGTAATTAAAATGACACAGGGTGATCAGAGGGGGGAATCAAAATGACACAGGAGGATCAGAAGGGGGTACTAAAATGCTATAGTAATCCCACCCCTCTGATTCTCCTGTACCATTTAGATTCCCCCTTCTGATCCCCCTGTGTCATTTTAAGTGATCCCCCTCCCCACCCTGATTTCCTTTTTTTTTGTTCAACAATAAATGTGTACCGTATTTTTCTTCATGGAAAAATAAGACATCCCCTGAAAATAAGACCTAGCGAATCTTTTGGAGCAAAAATTAATATAAGACACTGTCTTATTTTCGGGGAAACAGGGTAAGTAATCATGGCAACCAGGACTGCAGTAGCGTCCTGGTTGCCATGGTTACCGATTGGAGCCCCAGTGATTAAACTGGGACTCCGATCAGAACTCTCCGCTGCCACCAATGATCGGGGGGGAGAGGGGAGGCCGCACACTGTGCCACCAATGAAAATAATACAATAGAGGGAGGGAGGGGGGGCCGCACACTGTGCCACCAATGAAAATAATACAATAGAGGGAGGGAGGGGGGGGTCGCACTGGCCACCAATGAAATTAAAACTGGGGAGGGAGGGGGGTCTGCCCCCTGCTGCCTGGCAGCCCCTGATCTCTTATAGGGGGCTATGATATGCACAATTAACCCTTTAGGTCAGTGGTGGCGAACCTATGGCACGGGTGCCAGAGGCGGCACTCAGAGCCCTTTCTGTGGGCACCCGCACCCTGGAAAAAGTCTATGGTGTACCAATATGCCTTAGACTTTTCCTGCCATTCATCAGCGCAGGGCACACTATGAACGGCACAAGCAGCACATTGAATGTAGGCAGGCTATTATAGCTAAATGATAAAGTACATGGAAGATATACTATATTACTCTGTAGTATTCAGGCTAAACTGCCATGTTGGCACTTTGTGATAAATAAGTGGGTTTTGGGTTGCAGTTTTGGCACTCGGTCTCTAAAAGGTTCGCCATCACTGCTTTAGGTGCAGCACCTGAGGGGTTAATTGTGCGGATCACAGCCCCCTGTAAGAGATCGGGTGCTGCCAGGCAGCAGGGGGCAGTCATGTACACAGTTCGTAGTATATTCTAACTAGAAGCGTCCCCATCACTATGGGAACGCCTCTGTGTTAGAATATACTGTCGGATATGAGTTTTCACGAAGTGAAAACTCAGCTCTGAAACAGCTTTTATGCAGACGAATCTTCGGATCCGTCTGTATGAAAGTAACCTACGGCCACGGATCACGGACACGGATGCCAATCTTGTGTGCATCCGTGTTCTTTCACGGACCCATTGACTTGAATAGGTCCGTGAACCGTTGTCCGTCAAAAAAATAGGACAGGTCATATTTTTTTGACGGACAGGGAACACGGATCACGGCCGCTGATGAACAACGGTGCATTTTCCGAGTTTTCAACGGACCCATTAAAAGTCAATGGGTCCGCAGAAAATCACGGAGAACGGAACAACGGCCACGGATACACACAACGGTCGTGTGCATGAGGCCTTATTTCATGTTTAAAATCCAAGCAGGTAACAGGACACGCTAAAGGTAGGCAGGCAGGAAAAGCAACAGCTGTTTAGCAGGGATACGCGCTTCCTCAAGCATCTCAGGCCTGAGGAAGAGCATACCCATGTGAAATGGCTGTTGCCTACTTGCCTTTACTGTGTGCTATTACCTGCCTGGATTTTACATATTGTAATGGTGAGTGCTGCGTTCCTTGAATCTATATTGGCAGTATACATTGGACTCTTACAATAGCTGAGAACCACCAAATAATTATATAGACTGCTTGTTCGTCTTGCACTCTACTTGCGGTAGTAACAGCCTAGCAGTGGCGGTCAGCTGTAGCTTTTTTTCTTTTTTCCTTGAGCGGTTAGCGTCTTATATCTTTGGCATTATATATAGAATTTAGTACAGTTGTCCTTTTCTATATTCATTAGTCCTTTTCACTCCTACATAATTATCCATAATCATGTCATATAAGTGCCTGTCAGGTGCTCTACTATCTGCATGCCATTATGCCCCATGTTGGAGAACCTTTAAGTATTTAAATGTATTCTTGACAAACGGGAATATGTGACGCTAATTTAGCTATGCAAAGAAGGCTGGGGAAAGTTCTCTTTGTGGGCAGGAAGGTCAGAGCTGACAAGAAAACACTGTCAGACTCCATCACTGTGAATGAAAGCCTTGTCCAGCTATGAATAATTGTAAGCACTGTGTCCACACTCATTAACCCCATTCTGGATCTATGAAAGACTGAAGTACGTTGGGTGGAGTAATAGCAGTGTAAAGAATGGAGACAGATTATGCTATATCGCACCAAAGATGGTGAAGAGAGTGAAGGAGTCATATAGGGAAAATCGGAAACCCGTACAGGATGACAGCAGACAAAGGAATCCCTTTTCACATACTGTTATTGAATGGATTTATGTAATTATTAGGGTTTTTTCCACCAATCATACAGGTGAAACTCGAAAAATTAGAATATTGTGTAAAGTTCATTTATTTCAGTAATGCAAATTAAAGGTGAAACTAATATATGAGATCGACTCATTACATGCAAAGCGAGATATTTCAAGCCTTTATTTGTTATAATTTGGATGATTAGGGATTACAGTTTATGAAACCCCAACGTCACAATCTCAGGTACCCTTTGCTCAGGAGGTATGGATTAATTAGCCGACTAGAGTGTGACACTTTGAGCCTAGAATATTGAACCTTTTCACAATATTCTAATTTTAAGTTGCATTACTGAAATGAATGAACTTTTGCATGATATTCTAATTTTTCGAGTTTCACCTGTATGTGTCACCTATCCAGAGGACCACCAGACCTTGATGAATAGTAGTTTGAATGGGGCAGCGGTCACTGCACTGTTTCTGTAACTCCTGTAAAATATGGCTGGAATAGGATCATGTATGCGGGCCTGGGTTGGGTGGAACAAGGACTTAATAGGACTGGGATCAGAACCTTAGGCACTCCAGCTGTTGTGAAATTAAAATTCCCAGCATGCTCCATTCATTTCTATGGGAGTTTTGAGAAAAGCAGAGCAAGTATGCATGTTGGGAGATGTAGTTTCACAACGGCTGTAGTGCCAGAGGTTTCTGACCCCTGTACTAGGATATGTCATAACATTCTGCTTGGAGGTGATCCAGTGACTGAATCCTAAAAATGAAGGAACAGAGGTGGCTTTGGTTGGTCTCCTGCACAGAGATGCTCACAGCCACCGCACTGTGTGCCCAGGCAGCTCCTTTCAGATGAATAGGTCTGTGTTCTAGCTCCCTGCACAGCGGGTGACCGTGAGCGTCACTGTGCAGGAAAAATCTGTGCCTTCATTCTGAAAATCTGAGGAGGCCCCGGCTGATGAAGAAATGATGGCATATGCTAGAGATATGCAATACTTCCTATAGTGAAAAAAACCCTTTATGCCAAAACCAGAAGTGAATCCTAAACAGAGGAAAACTATAAAGAGAAAGATTTTTGGCTGGTGCATGTGATGCTGTTTGCTTAAACAGAGGCGTTTTATATGCAGTACATGTGCCATTGTAAGAAAAAAATGGTGATATGAGCCATTGGGTGCCATATGGATACCAATTTTCCCTCTTTGAAGTTAATGGAGACTAAAAAAACTCGATTCACAAGAAACCTCAGTTCACGTACCAATACAGGGGCATTAATGGGAGAAACCGTTTACATTTTGGTTTTCTCCATTTCCATTGGGAGCTCATATTGAACCCATAGGAAGAAGCTTCAGTGCTGCAGATGCAGATCCATACAGAGTCCCGTATGGCACTGTCTTTCTCATGCAGTCGTAAGCACAGCGCCTTAGGGCTCACGCGCACAGCCATACAATCTTTACAAAGCTCCAAGTTGTGCAAATGCAAAGCCGTAATACTGCAGGCATAAACGTCTATGGGGACCAACTAAACCTCTGTATGCCTCTAGGGGAGAATTAATCTGTAATGTGGTGCCTATGGCTCCATAATATAGGCTAGGAGTTTACGTATAAAATGGATATAATATATCCTTAATTGTGGGACAAAGCATTTCAGAAAATGCCAGATTAACATCTGTTTTTTTTTTTTCTTTTCTGGTGTTCAATACTGCAAAATAATTTATACACTTGTTTTTTTTACAATTGTCAATGGACAAACTAATTCAGCTGTTTGGCAGGTGGTAGGATACAGTTTTTGCATCCATACTTTTAAAAGAAATCACTTTTATGGCTCACAGAGTCCTCTACATACATAGGATCTGCAAAAATAGCATGACTGAAGGGAGAGGAGATGAGCTATTCGGTGGTTTGCCTGGGAAAGGTTACATCAGTATTGTGTGCACAGCTGGCGTGGTGTAGTAAAATGACAAGTCAGGCAGCAATGCTCTTTCTGCTTGAATTGTTCAGCCTCTGTGCCCTCTACCACAGGCTCTGCACACAATCTGAGCTCCCTGACATTCCTGTATTAGTCCTCTGAGATTATTGCTAACGAGAGCGTTGTCCAGCCTAACCATACCACGGCCACAAACTGTATAATGGTACAGGGCAGGCGATGGGGGGCACCCTCAGAATGGCACATTTGTTACCACTTGTGTCATTTGTTCATCCTCTTTCACCTGGATACATTGTGTATAAACTAAATGAATACAGACTGCGATGCACAGGGCATGCTGCACTCCTCCTGTGCGATTGGGAAAAGGCGGAGTACATTAGCGATCCCGCATCAATATGTGCACCTCTTCCTTTATCCTTCCTGTAATTAATTGAGCCCTAATCAATAGCCTTTCCTTTTATTGACTCCATTCAGCACAAGAGGTCAGGTGGAATATTGCTTACTCTCCGCATGCAAATTAAGGCAGAACCCTGATGTTACCATAGGACATAGTGAGGGAGCAATCTGCATACAAGAGCTGTTCTGGCTATGGAATCACACATGCAGCAGTGTGCCATAAAGGTGGGATTGGATTTAATAGGAAAATATAAAGTAAGGATTTAGGGGGAGAATTAGCAAGACAGGTGCGTTTAGATATCCCCTGCACTGCTGGAGGATGTACCTAATTTATGACGAGGCTCAGGCCCCATTATAAATGAGGTGCATCCTCCTGCAGTCCATGCGCCTAAACAGAAATCTATGACAGCGCTGATTTGTACCAAAAAACTGGCGTGAATGAAGATAAGTTTGTTGCAGCTCCTTCCCACACCCCAAAATAGTGGTGAGGGCGGCAGAAATACTGGGAGATGCGTCAATTCTTTTTTTTAAATTGCTGTTAAAAAGTCATAAATATATAGTTTGTGACTTTTTAATGCCATTTTTTCAGCCGCGTGGGAGATGACAAATCCCCCCTTTGACTTCTCTGCCCTGCTGGATCCACTCCTGGTTTTGTCTCAAAAAAACAGCATAAAAACTGCCACAAAGACTGAATGTGTGATCCCAAACTTTAGCAGATTATAAATATATAAAGTCTGAAGAATGATTTTATTCTTGGATTTAACATTAATGACTAATCCCTGGGCAAAGCTTCATTTATAATTACTGACAGATTTTTTTAAGCACAGCAGCCAAATGGATGGCGGAGATGCTACTTTTAGCAATCTTGTTCCATAAAAAAAAAAAAAAGTTACCCATAGTAACATATACTGGTAACTGCCGTTTGTGCACAAGATTTTCTACTCCATGTGCTTTATTGCACCATTTTCTCCCCATGATATACAGATTTGTGTGTCACTGGATAAACTTTGAGGCACAAAGAAATACAGAATATGATCAAAACACGGACCTCACAAAGTAATTTTCAATTAAAAAAATCACCCGTTCAGCATCTGAGTTGTTACTGATGTCTAGTACTGGTATCTATCAGCAGTCCTGTAGACTGTCCCTAGTTCTAGAAATGAAGGTGACAGCAAATATATCTTTACAACTCTTATGTGTCACCATAAGACTAAAGAGGTGACAAATCGTGCAGGGAGTGCGATGACAGCCATATGGCTTGTCTCAAAGATTTCCAAGGAAGGAACATATAACTTAGGCCTCATGCACACGACCGTTCCATCCGCAAATCGCGGATCTGCAAAAAATGGAAGCCACCCATGTGCCTTCCGCAATTTGCGGAACGGAACGGGAGACCCATTGTAGACATGCCTATTCTTGTCCGCAAAACGGACAAGAATAGGACAGGCTATATTTATTTTGCAGGGCCTTGGAACGGAGTGCTGTCCGCATCTTTTGCGGCCCCATTGAAGTGAATTGGTCCGCACCCGAGCAGCAAAAACTGCGGCTCGGATGCGGACCCGAACAACGGTCGTGTGCATGAGGCCTTAGGCAGAACGCACATTACCTGTGCCAGTGTTTTTCGGATCTGCAAAACACACACGGATGTCTGAATGGAGCCTTAACGATATATAATTTCAGCTTGACAGTTCACCTCTGTTATTTAGCCCTCCAAAGCAGATTCCGTTAACAAGCCGTTTGTCTAGTAAAATGCCAGGCTCCCTGACTTAAAGGGGTTCTCCGGGATTTTCATATTAAAGCCCTATCCTCATAAGAGTTGGACCCCCACCGATCAGCAGCTTGAGGAAGTAGTGGCGCTCCTCGACCTCCTCACAGCTTACCAAGCATATTGGCATCCATTTAATAGAGGAGTCTGACATATCATGCTGGAAAATAGTCATGCAAGTTCACAGACATGGCTGTTGCAGCTGACCTGGCAGTTGTGAACAAGCATGGGTACTTTCCAGCGCAATAAATCAGACTACTGTGATAACCGCGCGCCCTACAGCGGCGATCAGATGGCGTCAACCAGAGGTCCTACTTCAGCATCCTTGTGTCCTCTGCTCCCACCAGCTGAAAACATTATAACACCAGTTCATTCAAAATCATATAAATCTTTTTAAAAAGCATAAAGGAGCTTTTAAATGGGCTTCCAAAGACAGGGTCAGTAACAGAGAAAAGTTAATTTTTTCCCATTATAATGTCTTTCAATTTTGACATTCCCTCTTGGACTTCTCTCCCCTCCCGCTCACGTCCTCTTTTCCCTCCCCTTCAGGGTTTGGTAATGACCTTTATCATATAGATAGCAGTATGATGGTAAGCGGTGTACATGTTCATTTTCATCTGAAGAAGGGGCTGTGTCCCCAAACCGCGTTGTGTGTCTAAACCAATAAAGCTAGTGTGTTTTTACTACTGGATAACTGCTGGAGGCCATATTTTCCTCACCTTGAGGTCCCCCAGAGACTGGTAGACATTGCTTCCGACGTCAGATCACCCACCATGACGACCACTGGACACCTGCTGCTATCCACCATCCAGAACGTACTCATTGGTCCACACCTCTATAGTGGTTGTGGCTTATCACAATCCTACCAGGTGAAAGCATTACCCCAGAAACCCATTCCGTTCTGATTCTTTGTTGCCACCCGCCTGTACTACTACTACTACTTTCTCTCTAGAAATTGCCATTCACTTGAATGGGTCTGAGCCGTGCCTAGACCCTGTGACCGATGAACATGATGTCACTGGCCTAAGCGCTCATACAGCACCGCTGCCTCTTCATACAGCTAATCGGCGGGGGGCTGGGAGTCAGACCCCCACTGATCTAATATTGATTACTTATTCTGAGGATAGATCATCAACGTCAAAATCCTGGAAAAAACCTTTAAATCTAGTGGACCTCATTACAATGAATGAGGACCATCTGGCACCATTCAGGTCTGTTATGTAGCAGACTTTGTGTCCCTTACGAAATGGACAATCACTGCCGTTATTTTTGTTGGCCTGTTGTTCCTATGTTGGAGCAGAACATCAGAAATATTTAGTGCAGATGCTCTCCAGCTGTTGGGATACTACAGATCCCAGCATGTAATGACAGAATGAAAGCTGCAGACTTTCAGAGCAGCCAGAAAGCGACCGGTTGCACACCGCTGTTTTGTACAGACCTCCCCACTGATATTGGAGCATTTTGTTGACTCCTCTTGCCACTATTTAGTGCAGTGACATGTAACTTCTGCTGCTATTAAAACACAAATCCTCCCCATTAATATTCGCAAGGCAGATTTAATGACAAAGCGCTTACAACATTAAAGAGGGATTACAGGGGATAGATTTCATCCACAGAATTTGGTTGCAGGCTATCATAGCTTGATTCATTGGGCCACATTTTAATGAGATCATTTTCCTTATTTTTGCATTTTTGTACAGATGATGGCTCACTGTCTCAATAGTAAAGGGCTTCTCCATTGGTCCATCAAGGGACTTGTAATATAAATGTCTATTACATAATAAAGGGGTTCTCTGGTAATAATTAGGGATGAGCGAATCGACTTCGGATGAAAACATCTAAAGTTGATTCGCATAAAACTTCGTTCTAATACTGTACGGAGCAGATTGATTTCTACATTAAAATCCATTTCCCGAACTCGGGTTCAGTTCCAAGTGGTACCTTGGAACCAATCCCGAGTTTGGGAAATGGTTTTTCACAGTAGAAATCAATTTTGAAGTTATTACGCGAAGTCTCGCTAGACTTCGTGAAGCAATAACTTCGGCTCATCGGAGCCAATACATTCTAATACTGTGCGGATCGCTCGCTCCATACAGTATTGAAACAAAGTTTTATGCGAATCAACTTCAGATGTTTCATCTGAAGTCAATTCACTCATCCCTAGTAATAATGATTTATAGAATATTGGACATGTGATCGATGTGGATTTGAATGCTGGGACCTCTTCCTTCTGCATACAATGTGGCTTAGAGCAAACTCTAGTTTCCAGAGATGTGGCGAATGCTCACCTATATGACCTGGGAATGCATGAAAGCAGGCTCCCTTCGGAAGGGGGTTCAGGAAATTATTAATGCTATTTACAGTCAGGTCCATAAATATTGGGACATCGACACAATTCTAAACATTTTTGGCTCTATACACCACCACAATGGATTTCAAATGAAACGAACAAGATGTGCTTTAACTGCAGACTGTCAGCTTTAATTTGAGGGTATTTACATCCAAATCAGGTAAACCGTGTAGGAATTACAACAGTTTGCATATGTGCCTCCCACTTGTTAAGGGACCAAAAGTAATGGGACAGAATAATAATCATAAATAAAACTTTCACTTTTTAATACTTGGTTGCAAATCCTTTGCAGTCAATTACAGCCTGAAGTCTGGAACGCATAGACATCACCAGACGCTGGGTTTCATCCCTGGTGATGCTCTGCCAGGCCTCTACTGCAACTGTCTTCAGTTCCTGCTTGTTCTTGGGGCATTTTCCCTTTCAGTTTTGTCTTCAGCAAGTGAAATGCATGCTCAATCGGATTCAGGTCAGATGATTGACTTGGCCATTGCATAACATTCCACTTCTTTCCCTTAAAAAACTCTTTGGTTGCTTTTGCAGTATGCTTTGTGTCATTGTCCATCTGCACTGTGAAGCGCCATCCAATGAGTTCTGAAGCATTTGGCTGAATATGAGCAGATAATATTGCCCGAAACACTTCAGAATTAATCCTGCTGCTTTTGTCAGCAGTCACATCATCAATAAATACAAGAGAACCGATTCCATTGGCAGCCATACATGCCCACGCCATGACACTACCACCACCATGCTTCACTGATGAGGTTGTATGCTTAGGATCATGAGCAGTTCCTTTCCTTCTCCATACTCTTCTCTTCCCATCTCTCTGGTACAAGTTCATCTTGGTCTCATCTGTCCATAGGATGTTGTTCCAGAACTGTGAAGGCTTTTTTAGATGTCATTTGGCAAACTCTAATCTGGCCTTCCTGTTTTTGAGGCTCACCAATGGTTTACATCTTGTGGTGAACCCTCTGTATTCATTCTGGTGAAGTCTTCTCTTGATTGTTGACTATGACACAGATACACCTACCTCCTGGAGAGTGTTCTTGATCTGGCCAACTGTTGTGAAGGGTGTTTTCTTCACCAGGGAAAGAATTCTTCGGTCATCCACCACAGTTGTTTTTCGTGGTCTTCCGGGTCTCTTGGTTTTGCTGAGCTCACCGCCGATGCGTTCCTTCTTTTTAAGAATGTTCCAAACAGTTGTTTTGGCCATGCCTAATGTTTTTTCTATCTCTCTGATGGGTTTGTTGTGTTTTTTCAGCCTAATGATGGCTTGCTTCACTGATAGTGACAGCTCTTTGGAGCTCATCTTGAGAGTTGACAGCAACAGATTCCAAATGCATATAGAACACTTGAAATGAGCTCTGGACCTTTTATCTGCTTATTGTAATTGGAATAATGAGAGAATAACACACACCTGGCCATGGAACAGCTGAGAAGCCAATTGTCCCATTACTTTTGGTCCCTAAACAAGTTGGAGGCACATATGCAAAATGTTGTAATTCCTACAGCGTTCACCTGATTTGGATGTAAATACCCTCAAATTAAAGCTGACCGTCTGCAGTTAAAGCACGTCTAGTTTGTTTCATTTCAAATCCATTGTGGTGGTGTACAGAGCCAAAAAGGTTAGAATTGTGTCGATGTCCCAATATTTATGAACCTGGCTGTATATCCCTGCAGACCAAGAAAATACTTGCATCCCGTTTGATACAGCCTAGCCTTCCTTCTGTGCTGAAATTTATTTCCAGAACTAAGGGGATTATAAAACTGGGACAAGAGTAGGGGAGATGGATTGATGCACCTAACCTACCTAGTCAAATTCTGGTTGATACCCAACTCAACCTAGTTAAGGCCATTTTGAGTAGGATGCTCAAAACCTTAAAAGGGAGTCTGTCACCACTATATGACCATATACAGCACTTACATGGCGCTGTAGTACACCTATACATGATTCTAATGGTACCTTTGTTATTTTCTTTCATATGAAAAGGTTGGGGGTCTAAGTGTTGGGATCACCCCGTGATCACTAGAATGAGGAGACAGAAGCGCTCACATATTGCACTTGCTCTCTCTCCTCACTGCAGGAAAGTAAGCGTGGTGAACTCTATAGAAAGTCTAGGGCCTGTCTCTATCCAATCCCCTGCAGCGAGGAGTGATATTTTAAGCGCTTCTATCTCCTTGTTCTAGTGATTGGTGGGGTCTCAGCACTCCCACCTGCATCAATCAAAACTTTTGATATGTCTCTATTACGTATGGAAAGTTTTTTGAAAACTCAGTGACCATTAGGGCTGCACGATATGGGAATTTTATGTGATTGCGATTAGGGCCCTAAAAATTGCGATAACAATATGCAATGCGATATTTTAAGGGAATTGTGCTAGAGGTCTATTTGCTGTGGATGGCACTGTTATGGGGGATCTGTGGGTGACGCACTGTTATGGGGGATCTGTGGGTGACGCACTGTTATGGGGGATCTGTGGGTGACGCACTGTTATGGGGGATCTGTGGGTGACGCACTGTTATGGGGGATCTGTGAATGACGCACTGTTATGGGGGATCTGTGGATGACGCACTGTTATGGGGGATCTGTGGATGACGCACTGTTATGGGGGATCTGTGGATGACGCACTGTTATGGGGGATCTGTGGATGACGCACTGTTATAAAGGGGATCTGTGGATGACGCACTGTTATAAAGGGGATCTGTGGATGACGCACTGTTATGGGGGATCTGTGGATGACGCACTGTTATGGGGGATCTGTGGATGACGCACTGTTATGGGGGATCTGTGGATGACGCACTGTTATAAAGGGGATCTGTGGATGACGCACTGTTATAAAGGGGATCTGTGGATGACGCACTGTTATAAAGGGGATCTGTGGATGACGCACTGTTATAAAGGGGATCTGTGGATGACGCACTGTTATAAAGGGGATCTGTGGATGACACTGTTATAAAGGGTATCTGTGGATGACACTGTTATAAAGGGGATCTGTGGATGGCACAGTTATGGGGGGGATCTGTGGATGACCCTTATGGGGGATCTGTGGATGACGCACTGTTATGGGGGATCTGTGGATGACGCACTGTTATAAAGGGGATCTGTGGATGACGCACTGTTATAAAGGGGATCTGTGGATGACGAACTGTTATAAAGGGGATCTGTGGATGACGCACTGTTATAAAGGGGATCTGTGGATGACACTGTTATAAAGGGGATCTGTGGATGACGCACTGTTATAAAGGGGATCTGTGGATGGCACAGTTATGGGGAGGATCTGTGGATGACCCTTATGGGGGATCTGTGGATGACACTGCTATGGGAGGGGATCTGTGGATGACACATATATAGCATCTTATGCTATGTACCATCCACAGATTCCCCCCCCCCCCCCATAACAGTGTCCCTGTAGTGTGAATGACCCCCAATACAGGGGCTGGGGGCCGGCGTCTGGATTAGGAATGACAGTGGGGACCGGTGCAGTCCCTGTATTCTAATGCACCGGCCCCGCTCACTGTTGTATAATCTCATCTAACCTGTAGGCATTGTTAAAATATAATAATCATGTGTAATCTGTAAGCTGTATTACTTACAAGTTCCATAGCAGAGAGGAGGGAGGAGGCAGGCCGGGAGGGCGGGCGGCACATCACTCACTACGTCACACGCCCGCGCCGCCCTCCCGGCCTGCCTCCTCCCTCCTCTGTGCTACAGAGCAGATCTTGGAAGGCTGTGGGTAATTTCTGTGGCCCGGCAGTGAGAGGGACCAGTGGCAGAACCTCCTTATCTCCAGCACCTCTCATGTCCCTTTACATTTCCCTTGTTAAATACACACTTCAATGACAGAGTGCTAATTAAACAGAGGAAGGTGCATTATTGCTTGATTACATTTTTATTGGCAGTTTAATTGGATTGTTAGAGGCCCCATGGGAAGCTGAGAGGTGCAAAAAAAAAAAAAAAGTGCATGAGAGAGAGCGCAAGGATTTATGAGTGAGATGACGGAGGGAGGAAACACAAATAAATGAGAGTGGTGTGATAGAGAGGCGTCTAGCTGGGCGGGGTAGTTCTAGTAGGAGAAGTATCGAAGGATATTTAGTGGTAAAATATAAAGGTGAATAAAAAGCAAGAATTACAAAGAGATGGATGAAGGGAGATGAAAGGAGAAAAATGAAATGTAAGGTCAGAGAGGCAGAACGTGAAAGAGCAAATGGTCTGTTAAAATACATCCATTTTCCATGTTCTGATCTGACGTTCATTGATTTAGCTACCAGAAATGAATGTGCAGGAAGAACTAACCTTTTACACTGCAGAGAGGCCTACTTACCTGTGCGCACTGTACAAACCTGTGCAATTTAGAAAAGCGATTTCAACAAATATTAATATGATTCGAGCATCCGTAGTTCTAAAATCCAACTATAGCTCACAGTTCCACCTTGACTAGAGGCCAGCCATGCCACCTGAGCGTACAAATAATCAACCACCTCCAGTAGAAGGACCACCCTAACACACTTCTGCACTAGGCCCTGAAGAAGGTACTGGCATGTCTTATCAGAAAGCCCTGTGGCTGCACATGCAGAATACAGTCTGCCAGCAGAGGGCAGGGCACAGGCCACCAGCAATTAACAATCACTTTTGGATGTGCAGCCCATAGGAGCAGAAAGATTTTTGTGGCATCTGTGTGAGGGTGAGACCACGTGATTGTGTGGTTAATTCTTCCAGCTACGGGCTGCCATGGGTGGTTATGGCAAGATGTGTGCGGCCAGCCATACTGGTCTCACTCTAAGTGTAAATCACCAATTATCCAGAATAATATACGCTGAAGCCATGTTCACACTTCTAAAAGCACAGTGTATTCCATCACATAAAATGGTTGTTTTACGCAACATAATATGCAGCAAATCACATGCATTGATTTCAGTGGAAAAAAAAGTGACCCTGGTGACTTTTTTATGCAACTGATTTCAAATACACTTCAGAAATGGCACGTTTCTTCTTTTGAGCACATTTTAGCTGCGTTCCCCATTGAAGTTGTGGTTTTGGCAGCGTTTACAGCACTAAAATTCACTGTTTTCGGAGCAGATCAGCCTACTGCTCTGCCACTGTTTTTGCTCACATGTATTTTAGCCATGTGAACCTAGCCCAAGGGCCAAAACAGCAGATACATACCATTCTGAGAACTAGTCAACATACAGACTTATAATACACACTAAGAATAAAATTATCTTAAAGTACAGTATACACTAACATTTACCTAACATACACAGGTATAATATATATTGAGAATTACAGCATGGGTCTCAAACCCAAACTGAAAGAGATGATCTACATTATGTCTTGCATCTGTCAACGTATTCCCCATGGAGGGAAGTCGGCCATACTATTTTTTTCAGGCTGTTGTTCAGAATGTGTACTACAGATGCAGCAAACATTAAAGAGGTAGTGCAGTGTCAGGATACTGATGACCTATCCTCAGGACAGACCATTAATATCACATCGGTGTGGTCCAACTCCCAGCACCCCTACTGATCAGCTGGTTAAAGAGGCGCTTGCAGCATTTCAAGGTAGTTACACCTTCCTCTCCAGAGAGGTAAGTGTAGGTGCACTGTACACCTATATATACCATCATAGAACTACAGTAATGATGTCCTATTGAAATCGGTACAGTGCAGTGCAGTGGATTCACCTTGGGAAGTTTATCCAATATCTGATGCTTTACGAATAGTACAACTGGTCTGTGCTAAAAGGATTGTCTGAATTCAATAAAAACTCAGGCAGCCACTCCACATGTCGAAAAATTCAAGCAACTTTACCCTTTTTTTGCCTTACTTTTCCAGTACTGCACTCTAGTTCTCCTCACTGCTGATGTCATCTTGGCTGCAGCAGTTACATACTGTGGACACAGGTCACCAGTGCGGCCACTCACTGGCCTCAGCAATATACAGAATGTCGCCACTACAGCCAATCACTGGCCTCAGCAATATACAGAATATCACTGCAGCATCCAATCACTGGCCCAACAGTATACCAAATATCATTGCAGCAGCCAATCACTGGCCTCAGCAATATACAGAATGTCACCACTGCAGCCACTCACTGGCCTCAGCAATATACAGAATATCACTGCAGCAGCCAATCACTGGCCCAACAGTATACCAAATGTCATTGCAGCAGCCAATTACTGGCCACAGCAGTATACAGAATGTCACCACTGCAGCCAATCACTGGCCTCAACATTATACAGTGTCACCACTGCAGCCAATCACTGGCCTCAGCAGTATACAGTATGTCACCGCTGCAGCCAGAAAAACATACAGCGGCAGGGAGCTGGAAGCGGTAGGGGATAAAAGGGGTAAGTGTATTTGAGGATATTTACAGGGGCTCCCAGAGTTTTTCTTGACCTCAGGCAACTCCTTGGTAGGCGCTGGGCAGTGATATGATATTGATGACCTATCCTGTGAAAGGATAAGTTCGGTGGCCGGTTGATGTCGTTTTACATACAGTTTAGCTAAATCTGAGAATGGATCCAAAACAAAGAGAATAATACAGTTATCTATTTTACTTCTCCTCCCTGTAGGCACAATTCCTGCTTTCGTCTAAAAAAAGAAATGTAAGAAAAACTACTTCAAAATGCAATGTGTAAACTGGTCCTTACAAAGAAATCCTTTGGAAGCGGCTACCTGCTGTCTTCAGTAGCAGCTTTCAGTTGGCAAAACAGCTCTATTTGTGCAGTGATTTATTCCGAGAAGAAAAAATAAAATATTTATATTTTTCTTCACCAGGCGTAATGCAAGTGAATGTGTAATTATTTGAACAGAGACTTATGTGGCATTTATGTAACAGATGTGCTGGGATTTTATTAACCACATATACCACTGTAATCGCTGGTGTTATTTCCTCCTCGTATTGCTTCGATAAAGCATTTTACAAACAAGAAACTCATGATGGGTTGGCTGATCCACTCTCCTCATCCTCAATGTCGCGGTCTTCCCGACTAACCCCTTCCTACCGTTACCCTAAGGCCACCTGCACACAGGCATACAGTAGGTGAATGCATATAAGATCGGCGTGCATTTCCGTGCAGATTTCTGTGCGTTTCTGAAGCATGTCCGCACCAGAAACTGCAATGTCGAACAGCAGTTTTTGGTGCAGATTTGATGCGGTTTAACCGCACGTCTCAACCTTCCATTTAGGAGGAGGAAATCCAGAGCTAAAACTGCAAACATAGTTGACATGCTAATAAGGCCTCATGCACACGGCCGTTGTTTTGGTCCACATCTGAGCCGCAGTTTTTGCGGCTCGGATGCAGACATATTCACATGGCACTCCATGTCCTGTCCGCATCCGTTGCTCCGTTCTGTGGCCCCGCAAAAAAAAAATATAACCTGTCCTATTCTTGTCCATTTTGCGGACAAGAATAGGCAGTTAAATCAATGGCTGTCCGTGCCGTTCCGCAAATTGCAGAATGCACACAGACACCATCCGTGTTTTGCGGATCCGCAATTTGCGGACCGCAAAACACACAACGGTCGTGTGCATGTAGCCTTAACATGAAAACTGAAAATGCAGGTCAATTTCCACAAAAAAAAAGTAAAGTGCAGGAGATTAGTGTAATGGTTTTGCCGGTACTGTAATATGCTGCTGTATTCTGCACAGAAAAAATGCTAATATTCTGCAACGTGTGCAGGTGGTCTGGTGATCTTAGGGTGCTGCACACAGTGTGTGCTGCAAATCTGCAAGACATCTACACCAAAAACACAAAAAAAGCACATAAATCTGCACTATTTATTGCAGTTTTGGCATGTTTTTGCGCGTTTTTTTTGTGCCGATGTGATGCGGTTTTGCTGCAGATCTCACCCTTCCATTGAAAAGTATGAATTCTGAAAAAAAAAATACATAACGATTGACATGCTCAAAATCCAAAACTAAGGAAAAAAGCAAAGTGTACATGAAATTTGTCCAATCTCATACACTTTGCTGGTACTGTATTATGCTGCTGTTTTTCCCACACTTAGGGTTCATGCACACAGCCATTGCCCCGCCGTGGTGTTTCAAGTGAATGGGTCCGCGATCCGCATGCGGCTTCCCCACGGTCAGTGCCCACGCATTGCGGACCGCAATTTGTGGTCCGCAGCACGGGCACAGAGCCCTTACGTTCGTGGGCATGAGCCCATAATCTGCATGAAAAACACTGTGTATAATCTGCATTGTGTGCAGGCACCCTAAACGGTCATGATCTTTAGGTAAATGATATATTGGGGCAGACTTACTAATAGTAACTGTACCACTGTCTAAGAATAGGAATCACACTCAATTTACTAATCTGGTGCATGGACCTTTATAAATTTTGTGTAGATGTAGATGTCACTTACCTGAATACAGAATGCATAGTAAAATAGGGCTGGAGGGGTTAAAAAAATAAAAACAAAAAAATGTAACTCACCTTAATCCACTTGCTTCTCTTCTGTCTTCTTTTTTGCTTTGTGCAGGAAAAGGACCTGTGGTGACATCACTCAGATCATCACATGGTCCTTCACATGATCTTTTACCATGGTGATGGAACATGTGATGGACCATGTGATGACCGGAGTGACGTCACCACAGGTCCTTTTCCTGCACACAGCAAAAAAGAAGACAGAAGAGAAGCCGGGCTGCGCGGGCAAGTGGATTAAGGCGAGTTTAATTATTTTTTATTATTTTTTAACCCCTCCAGCCCTATTTTACTATGCATTCTGTATTAAGAATGCTATTATTTTCCCTTATAACCATGTTATAAGGGAAAATAATAATAATCGGGTCCCCATCCCGATCGTCACCTAGCAACCGTGCCTGAAAATCGCACCGCATCCGCACTTGCTTGCGGATGCTTGCGATTTTCACGCAACCCCATTCATTTCTATGGGGCCTGCGTTACGTGAAAAACGCACAAAGAGGAGCATGCTGCGATTTTCACGCAACGCACAAGTGATGCGTATAAATCACCGCTCGTGTGCACAGCCCCATAGAAATGAATGGGTCCGGATTCAGTGCGGGTGCAATGCGTTCAACTCACGCATCGCATCCGGAATACTCGCCCGTGTGAAAGGGGCCTTAGGCCTCATGCACACGACCGCTGTGTGCATCCGCGGCCGTTGTTCCGTTTTTTTTCGCGGACCCATTGACTTTCAATGGGTCCGTGGAAAAATCGGAAAATGCACAGTTTTGCAGCCGCATCCGTGATCCGTGTTTCCTGTCCGTCAAAAAAATATGACCTGTCCTATTTTTTTGACGGACAACGGTTCACGGACCCATTCAAGTCAATGGGTCCGTGAAAAAACACGGATGCACACAAGATTGCCATCCACGTCCGTCATCCTTGTCCGTAGGCTACTTTCACACAGACGGATCCGCTGATCCGTCTGCATAAAAGCTTTTTAGATCTGATTTTTCACTTAGTGAAAACTCAGATCTGACAGTATATTCTAACACAGAGGCGTTCCCATGGTGATGGGGACGCTTCAGGTTAGAATATACTAAAAGAACTGTGTACATGACTGCCCCCTGCTGCCTGGCAGGCGCTCCTCCTACTGGTAAGTCAAAGGTCTGTGCGGCGCATTGCTTATAGCACAGACCTTTCACTTACCAGTAGGAGGAGAGCCCGGCCGGTCACAGACATCGCAGGTAAGTATAATGCTTCTAAAATTGCTAAGTAACCATGGCAGCCAGGACTGCAGTAGCGTCCTGGTTGCCATGGTTACCGATCGGAGTCCCAGCGATTAAACTGGGACTCCAATCGGAACTCTCCGCTGCCACCAATGATATGGGGTCGGTCATTTTAATTAGGAAGGGGGGAGAGGGAGGGGGGGGCGGCCGCACTGGCCACCAATGTGTTAAATACAAGGGAAGGAGGGGGGGCCGGCCACACTGGCCACCAATGTGTTAAATACAAGGGAGGGAGGGAGGGGGGGCCCGCCACACTGACCACCAATGAGTTAAATACAGGGGGGGGGGAGGGAGAGGGGGGTCTTCCGCCTGCTGCCTGGCAGCACCTGCAGTCATGTACACAGTTCTTTTAGTATATTCTAACCTGAAGCGTCCCCATCACCATGGGAACGCCTCTGTGTTAGAATATACTGTCGGATCTGAGTTTCACGATCGAACTCAAATCCGATGGTATATTCTAACATAGAGGCGTTCCCATGGTGATGGGGACGCTTCAAGTTAAAATATACCATCGGATTGGAGAAAACTCCGATCCGATGGTATAATAGGGACTCCTGACTTTACATTGAAAGTCAATGGGGACGGATCCGTTTGCAATTGCACCATATTGTGTCAACGTCAAACAGATCCGTCCCTATAGAGTTGCATTGTAAGTCAGGACGGATCTGTTTGGCTCCGCACGGCCAGGCGGACACCAAAATGACTTTTTTTTCATGTCCGTGGATCCTCCAAAAATCAAGGAAGACCCACGGACGAAAAAACGGTCACGGATCACGGAACAATGGAAATCCGTTTTGCGGACCGCAAAAAAACCCGTCCGTGTGCATGAGGCCTTAGGGATACGTTACCAGGTCAGTGAACATGACCATAGATGGTCCACAGATGACAGGACCCACAGCGCGCTGGGACAGAGCTGGCTGCAGGAGGCGAGAGGCGTTTCTTCTTTATTTTAACCACATTCCAGCTTTTAATTCATTTTTTATTAGGGGGTCGTATATGGTCACATGCAACAGATTTGTTGAATGGATTTTCAGTCAGAGAAGTTTCTGCAACAAATCTGTCATATGGAAAACCTTACTGTGCAATGTAAAGAATATAAAACCACAGCTGTAGCGTATGTGGCCATCTGTGCTCCCTGCTATACTAAATCCCTACTATGTGCACACAGTGGCATTAGGAGAAGACTCAGAAATGACTAAACCGGGGGGTTATGTACATGAAATACAAACATCCAGTCTGACCTTCCATGTCCGCAGGGGTTTATTGCAGTGGGATATACCTTATTGCTTTTCGGAGTCTTTATGAAGGACGAAGATATGTGTGAGTGCATAGAGCTAATATTGATATTGGAATAGAAGGGCTGAGGTCAGGAATACGCAACTGTAAAATGCTACATGTTCTCTGATCCCCTGCAAGGCATTAAGAAACAGGCACCGTGTCTCTGGTGCTTCTGCAGAATAGTGTCACTGACGCTTTATATGAAACATATTATGCTCTCTGCGGCTGCCAATGAGTGTTAGGAACAAGGAATCTGCAGCATGCTTGCTAATGAGACAGATAACAAGAGAGGTAGGGAGGGAGAAGAGTGAGAGAAGGAGGGAAAGAGACGAGCAGATATCGCCTATGTAAGATGGGCAGAGGATGTATATGTCTACATGGCTGCTAGGGCTTTACACACTACACACGCGGCACTAACCTTTCCATGGTAACTGGTTCCTGGGACTAACCCTCAAGAGTGTCTGTCTCATAGAAACACAGCTGAGTGCTGATGAAATATCGGGCACCCAAGTGGATTGACTTGGCTCCAAAACTCCATGCTGCATCAATAAGGCGCTTATGACTGCACGCCAATAAATACATTTCCAGATTTTCATAAAATACTTGCAAAATGAACTGGTGGTGTCACCACAAACAAGAAAGAGGAATAACAAGTGTTCTGAAAAGCATCTACAGCCATTATCTGGTCATCTAGAGGCACAGGCCACGCAAAGCTGAGCACGGGAAGAAAAATCTGCTAAAACTAACGTAAACCTAATCTAGATAAAGGATTCATGTAAAACATGAACATCGGACATCATATAGTACACAATCTCCTCTTTCTAACAAGCTTAGAACCAGCCCTGTACCTCCCATGGATCCAGAGATCTGCCCATTCATTGCTGCAGTTGCTCTGCTAGATTTATTTCAAGCTGGCAGCTGGAGGGATGGGCACTTTCTCACTGGGCGTGTCCTTTCTGCTGCAGCTGGTAGCAGTTAAAGGACGGCACTGAGCATCTATGTCCAACCTCAATGAGCTGGCCAGAGAATTTAGAAAAAGGGCAAACTGCAGGTGGCACTATACAGATACATTTTATTAAATAACTCAGTGGCTATGCAAATTTTTTAATTACATGCAATTACAAAAGTATTCAGATCCAGATGCTGGTGAGAAAAATGTAGAATATTTAAAGTCTCTGCTCAGATTGGCTGCCTTGTATAAACACAAGTCTATCCGAGGCTCATCAGTAACAGTCTCTTTTCTTTTGCAATTATATATTTAGGTAATTTTCAAAATAAACAATAATAGATAAATGGGAGCCATAACACTGTAAGTCCAATATAACATCATAAAAGAAAACATGTACCAGTGCAATGGACAAGCATAATACGCTTGCTTATAAAAAGAGAGGTACCCAAGGAAGGGGAGGAGAGGCGGAGAGGGTTAGGTAGAAGTCCACAGACGTTATTAATGCAGGTCAAGAATCATAAAATTGCAATTTATAACATGTAAAAATTGAGGACAGCAATAAAAGGTCATGTAACCCAGCACTATGAAATGACAATTAATAGTCTGACAAATTGAAGGGCTATGTAGATGGGAGAGGGGTCTGTCTGTCAGAACGCCTTCTATACTAATTAAGCCAGGGTATCCATATTGTTAAAGAAGTAGTCTGGTGTCTCAATTGGAGATCATTTGCAACCTGCATATCTGATGTGTTACTCCATTATTGAGTCTGATCCGAGCAGTGAAGTGGCATCAACAGTCTAGCCGCATCTCTTAGATCTGTGGGAAGGTTAGTTTTGGAAGGAGAGTATGATGAAAGGGGAGGGGGGGGGGTCATAAAGGGCAGAGGTCGTAAAAGCCAAGCCATTCCACCTCACTGCAAAACAGCTTAATGGCTTCCCAGCTCCACCATATAAGAACTATGGAACCTATCTGTGAATTACATCTCCATTTGCAAAAACCTGCTTTTTACGTCTGTCTTTTTTCCACCTTGTTACACCCGTGCGACAAAATATTGTCACACGGGCATTCAAAAAGTCACAAAAATGTTCATGAATGGCCACCACTGTCTGTTAAGTAGAGATGGTATAACTGGGGTCAGCAACCCCCAGCACTCTAGCTGTTGTTAAAGTATGCTGCGTTCACTTCTACTGTATGTTACTTTTGAGAACAGCCGAGCAAGGGTGCATGCTGGGAACTGTAGCTTCACATCAGCTGGAGTGCCAGAGGTTGCTGAACCCTGTGGTATAAGAATTCTGGAGCCCTGGACCTTCTGGATGTAAGTTTGAATGAGTAAACAATGTGAAAACCCATGTGAATGAGACAAAATAAGTGTGTGGACTAGAGATAAGCGAATTTCCGCTTATGAAATTCGCTCACAATTTGTTTGGTGGTAAAAGTTGAATTGCAATATGGATTCCGTTACCACGGACCATAACGCAATTCTATGACGGAATGCATAACGGAATGACTTTAGAGGCTTTCCATTATTCATTCCGTCATAATAGAAGTCTGTGGCCTGCATAACGGAGAGGACTCCCCTGCATAACGGAGACGGGACGGATCCGTTTTGCAGCCCACAGACTTCTATTATGATGGAATGAATAACGGAAAGCCTCTAAAGACATTCCGTCATAGAATTGCGTTATGGTCCGTGGTAACAGAATACATAACACAATTCACCTTTAACCAACAAACGAAGCGTGAATGAATTTCATAAGCAGAAAATCGCTCATCTCTAGTGTGGACACTTACAAACATATCTCCGCCAGTTTTTGGTATCAAAATGATCAGTATTTTGTCATAAAGGAGTTTTTACACTGTCCTCGCCACTTGGGAGTGGTGAAGGAGTAGCGGGGGCGTGGCAGTGGCTGGGGTCAATTTACTGAGATTTATGCCTGAAAACAGGCGTAAAAAAGGAGTAAAAAATACTCCAGTCATAAAAAAGCCAGTCTTTATAAGGCCTCGTTCATATCTTCGTTTTTCACTGATGTGGACAGCAGGCGTATCCATTGATTGTCTGTCTGTTCACACATCAGTATTTTTTTACTGACTGTGGGTCAGTGAAAAAAAATCACAGAGACATGCACTACTTTGGCCTGTGATCCGGCATAAACACACCAATTTTATAGTCACTGGGACCGTGAAAACACATGGACACAACACGGATGCCATCTGTGTTGCGTCCATGTTTGGTCTGTTTTTTACTGACCACTAATAGGAGATGCCGAGCAGTGTCCATGGAATACCGATGACACATGGAAGGCAAAAGAACGGACACATGGACCAAACGCGCATCTCTCAAGGATGAAACATGTACTGATTTTTTTTCACACACGTCAAACGGACATGGAAATGTGAACGAGGCCTTAAATGACCCCCAGCTACTGTTTCTGAAAATTTTGGGGGTCACTTACAAAGCCAGCAGTCCGTGTGCCTAGAGTAAAAACGACTCCAGGCCCCCACTGGAGTAGTTTTTACTCATCTTGCCAGGGTCAAAATACCAGCTCCCACTACTACCAAGTGGCGAGGACAGAATAAAATCGTCCATGTGACAAAATATTGTCACACAGGCATTTAAAAAGTCGCAAAAAGGGGTCTTTATGCCAAAAAACTGCACGTAAAAGACTCCTGTGTTCCCAATTAGACAGTAATTTGGGAATAAGCTTTGGCATCAAAATGTAAGTATCAAACCAAGTGAGGTCTCAGTTAGGGCTCATTCACACGACCGTGGTTTGGTTCTGCATCCGAGCTGCATTTTTTGCGGGTCGGGTGCGGACCCATTCAATTCAATGGAGCCGCAAAAGATGCAGACAGCACTCAGTGTGCTGTCCGCATCTGTTTCTCCGTTCCGTGGCCCCGCAAAAATTATATGTCCTATTCTTGTCCGTTTTGCGCACAAGAATAGATATTTCTACTGTATAAAGGGCATCAGATTTAGGGCTCATGCACACAGCCGAATGTTTTACGGATCGATTCTTCTGACGCCGATTCATTTCAATGGCATGCTGTCCGCATACGCACATCTGTTCCGCGGTCCCGCAAAAAAAAAAAAAAAAATTTTTTATCTTATTCTTTTTTGTTTTGCGAACAAGGATAGGACATTTCTACAGAAGTTTGCACTCAGCCAGTTTTCTGGATTTGCGGACCACAAACACTGAGGGCCGTGTGCATGAGCCCTTAACCTATCGTCCTGCAGAGATGATCTAACCAAACAAGCGAGCACCAAACACTAATTCAATTCTCTCACAGACTGTTGTAACTGCATCAATACGGGACCTTAGGAGACCATAATATCTCTTCAGAAAAACACAATGAAAGGTCACTAGGAAGCACTGAGCACACCTCGGCACAGCGGAAGAAGTGCTTTGGGTTAATAATGAGGTGAGCGTGGCACACACGTCTGCACATTGCCCATCACGTGTGTTAAATGCCTAATAGCAGCACCCAAGGGAACAGCGCCTCTTCATCACATTGACACTTTGCCGCATTATACTGATTTCATCCATTTATCCCTGCAATATCCCTCCCAATATATATGTTTAATATGTGTTATTCTGTAAGTAGATTGTAAAAGATAAAAGCATAATTGTATCACACACAGTACAGACTACACAAGTATGACATTAATGTAAAATCATTCAATATCTGTGCACGTGGGGGTGCAGCTGCAAAGACACTTCACAAGTCTAAACTTAGCTTTATTTTTAGGTGCAGCCTCATGGTAAGGTTTTTTAATGCAGTCTTTGAAGCCAAAACCAGAACAGAATTAGAAAAAAGACGATCGTAGTCTCCGTCCATAATGCTTTCCCTCCTAATATGATCCACTTCAAAAACTGCACAAAAAGCCTGAACATGTGGCAGCACCCTGAGGCGCAGTTGGATGCACTTAAAAACTGAATGTGTTTGACTGGGTTCTGTAACTGCATCAGCAAACATGCATTAACAATGCAGTTAAAAAAATTTAGCCAATTTAGAACCTAATTAACCAATAGTGTTCTACATAGAAAAAAAAATCATCTAAATTAATTAAAGGGGTTGTCCCATGAAAAATATTCTGCAGTTTTCAAACCAGCACCTGAATCCGAACACTTTTGTAATTGCATATAATAATAATGTTTGTATAGCCATTTAGTTATTCAATAAAATGTATCTGTATAGCGCCACCTGCTGGTTTTCTTTCTTATTTCTCTGCCCTGCTCACTGAGATGGCCGCACATGCTCAGTTTTATCCTTCAGCTGCCTCCTGAGCTGTGATAGGTGGAGCATGGACACGCCCCCTTAGCTGCAGCAGAAAAGACACTCCCCTTGAGCTGTTAGCTTGATATAAATCTGGCAGAACAATGAATGGGGAGATCCATGTCAGGTGCAGGGCTGGTTCTAGCTTGGTTAGAAAGAGACTGTCATGTACTATATGATGTCTGATTTTTATCATGGGATAACCCCTTTAATTTTGGCCAGCTAAATTCTTTCAGGGTGCTGACACACATCGCAGCTGTGTTCTGCATTTTGGATGTGGCAGAAAAATATAAAAAAATTCAGTTTTTGCAACTTTTTAAGGACCAGTTCAGGTCTGAAGTCACTTTGTGGGGATTACATAATAGAAACCACCCAAAAATGACCCCATTTTAGAAACTACGCCCCTCAAGGTATTAAAAACTGATTTTACAAACGTTGTTAACCCTTTAGATGTTCCACAAGAATTAATGGAAAATGGAGATGACATTAACGAATTTCACTTTTTTGGCCGATTTTCCATTTTAATAATTTTTTACCCGCTAACAAAGCAAAGGTTAACAGCCAAACAAAACTCAATATTTATTGCCCTGATTCTGTAGTTAACAGAAACACCCCATATGGACGTCGAGAATAGTTTTCTGGGGCCGCTATATTGATGATATACTGATATTTTGGGGCGGCTCCAGAAAACTATTCTCAGATTTTTTGACTGACCTAAATAACAATCAGATAGGTATTCATTTCACATCTGAGATAAGTGACCAAGGTCTGGCCTTTTTGGATTTGTATATCACCTTGACTAATGGCATTATTAACACCAAGACCTAAAGAAAACCTACAGCAACCAATAATCTACTAAGATGGGAAAGTCATCACCTTCGAATCCGCAGAAACTGTACCACCAAAAATGATTTTTATGATCAAGCCAGAGACTTGAAGATTAGATTTAATCAAAGAGGGTATCCGGACTGCCCGCTGCAAACAGCTTTTTGATAAGCCCTTAACGCGGAAAGAACAGATTTATTGTCCCCCAAAAAAGTGAGGAAACAGGAAATGGATCCAATCTTTCGAATAGTGGGAACCTTTGATAACTGTAACAGAGAAGTCAGAGACATTTTACAAAAATATTGGGAAATGTTGCTCATAGATCCTGACGTTAAGGATATTCTCCCCTCATATCCGGCTATAACGTACAGAAGAGGTAGGTCTTAAGGGGACAGGTTCGTCCATAGCCATTATACACCTATTAAAAAATCAGGAACTTGGCTGGATAGAAAACCTCTTGGCACCTTCAGATGTGGATCTTGTATAGCTTGCCCGCATATATGTCAAACCAAAACTTTTACCAGCAACACGACTAATAAAACATACACCATCAGAGATTTTGCAAATTGCAAAACAGCAGGAGTCGTGTATCTGTGTACATGTGTGTGCAAACTCCAATATGTGGGCAAGACGAAAAGGGAATTTAGGAGAAGGATTGGGGGCCACTTAGGAGATATTAGACACAAAAGAGATACAACTATTTCTAGACATATACAAAACTTCCATGAAGGAAATTAAAAATCATTAAGGTTTTGTGTAATTGAAGTTGTACGTCCCTCACCAAGAGGAGGTGATCTAAATAGAAAAATATTACAAAAAGAGGCAGAGTGGACTCAAAACGGTGAGCCCATTAGGCCTTAATGAGGTACTGTCCTTTGGATGTTTTATATAAATCTTGCTGTATCCATTTACTTTTGACCAATTGATAATATACAGGAAATATATGGACTTGTCAGAAAACAAATGTATCAGACCGAGAAAGGTCGAACAGTTATGTATCAAGAAGTAGGTGAAAAAGTTAATCCTGATAGGGCATATCATGAATTTTGTGTAAAATAATAGAATAGCCTTATATTTCTTATTTTTTCACCTGGTCCCCATTAATCAAACCGCTGAAGCCCTAATCTAATATACCCAAATCTTGTATAATTGACCCTGGCATTATTTTTAGTTGAAAGTCTCTCAGATATATACATATATATATATTAATTACACTGTGGGGAAACTATAGATTATATTATATAGTAGATTACTTGTGGAGAAAATTATAGATTATACCCTATATAGTAGTAATATATATATATGTAAGGAGACATTGAATATCCTGCCTAATACTCTTATTCTAACTTGCATTAAACCATAACTACTGGCAGAACAAATACTCCCTGAGCGCAAGCGCGGGGGAATCCTATATGACCTTATTTATATTGTGTATGCAATCGCCGAATATATCCTTATTTATATTGTGTACGCAATCGCCGAATATATCCTTAGGCGTCTGCGCACTAGTATGCGTTCCACCGTGGATAAATCTGCATACGTATTTCCGCTGGTCGCTCTTTCGGACGCACCTTAGTGACATCAATGCGTTCCACGGATACCGGCGCATGCCCCGAGCGATAAGCTTCCGGTTCCGCTTTGGCAAGATGGAACGCACGCCATGGAAAATGAAAGCGACACATGTGTACCAAATTTGTTTAATTTTATTGGGTATATTAGGGAGCAAGTTTCAGACATTGCTCTGGACTGCATCTAATCAGTTGGAGCATCAAATATAGCGATTTGGCTAACGGCTATTGAGCTGTACCTATATCTTTTTCATCCCCTGATGAATCTGACAGCATATCTTGACAGAGGAAACGCGTCGGGAATAGACGGAATATCTGGGTATACAGGCACTGGGAGGTACTAATATAGGGTGAGATTACCAGGGTCAGCCATCGATAAGTGGGGTCGCTCCTTAGGGGGTGATTCTTCCGCATATAGCCGGGAGACCTCTCTGCTTTTAGGCAGGGCCTAATAGATTATTAGGGATATATCTCCCAATACCCTGTTTCGTCTTTACAAAGAGGGGCAGGAATATTAACAAACCTTCTTGGACCCTATTTACAGCGGACGAAGTAGCAAACAAGGTCCAGGGATCCAAAAGGATTTCTTTCATCGAATATGCCCACCTGCCTAGGACTTAAAGCCTCCACATCAGCCTGAATAAAATATACATCAAACCGTGAGTGGTGATAAAAACTCTGTGTTTTTTTCAAAAACCATCATTGTATGTTGAATGTGGTACCTTGAACCTTTGAACACTTGCTTGTTTGCCAGATAAATCAAATGCAGTCATCTACAATAATTTTGAGGGACTTATTTTAGAAAATAACCAATATAAAAGTTACGTTTTGAGTAGGTTAATTATTCAGTGATAAACACCCCATATGTAGTCGTAAACTGCTGTATGGGCACATGGCAGGGTTCAGAAGGAAAGGAACACCATATGGTTTTTGAAAGGGCAGATTTCACTGGGATAATTTGCCAGACCCCCTGATGCACCCCTAGAATAGAAACTCAAAAAAGTGACCCCATTTTGGAAACTACGAAATAAGGTGGCAGTTTTGTTGGTACTACATTGCTCGAAAAAATAAAGGGGACACAAAAATAACACATCCTAGATCTGAGTTAATTAAATATTCTCATGAAATACTTTGTTCTTTACATAGTTGAATGTGCTGACAACAAAATCACACAAAAATAAAAAAATGGAAATCAAATTTTTCAACCCATGGAGGTCTGGATTTGGAGTCACACTCAAAATTTAAATGGAAAAACACACTACCGGCTGATCCAACTTTGATGTAATGTCCTTAAAACAAGTCAAAATGAGGCTCAGTAGTGTGTGTGGCCTCCACGTGCCTGTATGACCTCCCTACAAAGCCTGTGCATGCTCCTGATGAGGTGGCGGACGGTCTTCTGAGGGATCTCCTCCCAGACCTGGACTAAAGCATCTGCCAACTCCTGGACAGTCTGTTGTGCAACGTGACGTTGGTGGATAGAGCGAGACATGATGTCCCAGATGTGCTCAATTGGATTCAGGTCTGGGGAACGGGCGGGCCAGTCCATAGCATCAATGCCTTCGTCTTGCAGGAACTGCTGACGCACTCCAGCCACATGAGGTCTAGCATTGTCTTACATTAGGAGGAACCCAGGGCCAACCGCACCAGCATATGGTCTCACAAGGGGTCTGAGGATCTCATCTCGGTACCTAATTGCAGTCAGGCTACCTCTGGCGAGCACATGGAGGGCTGTGCGGCCCTCCAAAGAAATGCCACCCCACAGCATTACTGACCCAATGCCAAACCGGTTATGCTGGAGGATGTTGCAGGCAGCAGAACGTTCTCCACGGCGTCTCCAGACTCTGTCACGCCTGTCACATGTGCTCAGTGTGAACCTGCTTTCATCTGTGAAGAGCACAGGGCGCCAGTGGCGAATTTGCCAATCTTGGTGTTCTCTGGCAAATGCCAAACGTCCTGCACGGTGTTGGACTATAAGCACAACCCCCACCTGTGGACGTCGGGCCCTCATATCACCCTCATGGAGTCTGTTTCTGACCGTTTGAGCAGACACATGCACATTTGTGGCCTGCTGGAGGTCATTTTGCAGGGCTCTGGCAGTGCTCCTCCTGTTCCTCCTTGCACAAAGGCGGAGGTAGCGGTCCTGCTGCTGGGTTGTTGCCCTCCTACGGCCTCCTCCACGTCTCCTGATGTACTGGCCTGTCTCCTGGTAGCGCCTCCATGCTCTGGACACTACGCTGACAGACACAGCAAACCTTCTTGCCACAGCTCGCATTGATGTGCCATCCTGGATAAGCTGCACTACCTGAGCCACTTGTGTGGGTTGTAGACTCCGTCTCATGCTACCACTAGAGTGAAAGCACTGCCAGCATTCAAAAGTGACCAAAACATCAGCCAGGAAGCATAGGAACTGAGAAGTGGTCTGTGGTCACCACCTGCAGAACCACTCCTTTATTGGGGGTGTCTTGCTAATTGCCTATAATTTCCACCTGTTGTCTATCCCATTTGCACAACAGCATGTGAAATTGATTGTCACTCAGTGTTGCTTCTTAAGTGGACAGTTTGATTTCACAGAAGTGTTATTGACTTGGAGTTACATTGTGTTGTTTAAGTGTTCCCTTTATTTTTTTCAGCAGTGTATTTTAGGGTACAGATGATTTTTGTTGCTCTATATTACACTTTTTGTGAGACCAGGTAACAAAAAAATTGCTGTTTTGGCACTGTTTTGATTTTTTGTTATTTACAACGTTCATCTGACAGGTTAGATCATGTGCAATTCTTGTAGAGCAGGTTGTTACAGACGCGACAATACCAAATATGACTGAAAGCCATAGTTTTTACATTTTTTGGGCGACTGTCTTATGTAGCGGCTCATTTTTTTCAGTATGAGATGAAGGTTAATTAGTACTATTTTAGGGTGCTATTACACTTTTTGTGATGTAAGGTGACAAAAAAATGGCTTATTTTTTTTACGGTGTTCACCTGAGGGGTTAGGTCATGTGATATTTTTATAGAGCAGGTCCATTACGGATGTGGCAATACCTAATATGTATACTTTTTTTTGATTTATTTAAGTTTTACACGATAACAGCACTTTTGAAACAAACAAAAAAATCATGTTTTAGTGTCTCCATATATTTTTTTTAATTTTTTTAACGATTGTCTTAGGCAGGGTATCATTTTTGCAGGATGAGATGACAGTTTGATTGGCACTATTTTGGGGTGCGTATGACTGTTTGATCGCTTGCTATTACACTTTTTGTGATGTAAAGTGACAAAATGGCTTTTTGATACCATTTTTATTTGATTTCTTTTACGGTGTTCATCTGAGGGGTTATATCATGTGATATTGTTATAGAGAAGGTTGTTACGGACGCGGCGATACCTAATATGTATACTTGTTTCTATTTATTTAAGTTTTATACACTAATATCATTTTTGAAACAAACAAAAAAAATCATGTTTTAGTGTCTCTACAGTCTGGGAGCCATAGTTTTTTGTTTTTTTTGGGCGATTCTCTTAGGTAGGGTATCATTTTTGCAGGATGAGATGACGGTTTGATTGGCACTATTTTTGGGTGCGTATAACTGTTTGATCGCTTGCTATTACACTTTTTGTGATGTTAGGTAACAAAAAAATTGCTTTATTGACAGTTTTTTTTTTACGGTGTTCAGCTGAGGGCTTAGGTCATGTGATATTTTTATAGAGCAGGTTTTTACGGACGTGCCAATACCTAATATGTATTTTTTTTATTTATTTCAGTTTTACACAATAATATCTTTTCCATAGTCTGAGAGCCATATTTTTTTTTATTTTTTGGGCGATTCCCTTACATAGGGTATCATTTTTTTTTATTGACACAGTTTGTATTTTATCACATTGGTACAATTTTGGGGTGCGTATGACTTTTTGATCGCTTGCTATTACACTTTTTGAGATGTAAGGTGACAAAAAAATGGCTTTTTTGACAGCGTTTTTTTTTTCTTTTACAATGTTCACCTGAGGGGTTAGGTCATGTGGTATTTTTATAGATCAGGTTGCTATAGACGAGGTGATACCTAATATGTATACTTTTTTTCACATTTAACACAATAAAAGCATTTTTGAAACAAAAAAAATTATGTTTTAGTGTCTGCATAGTCGGAGAGCCATAGTTTTTTTATTTTTTGGGCGATTGTCCAATGTAGGTGCTCATTTTTTTGCGGGATGAGGTGACAGTTAGATTGGTACTATTTTTGGGGGCATACTCCTTTTTGATCGCTTGGTGTTGCACTTTTAGTGATGTAAGGTGACCAAAAAAAATTTTTATTATTGACACAGTTTGTATTTTATTTTTTTATGGTGTCTATTGGACGGGGTGGATCATGTGATATATTTATACAGCCGTTTTTTGTTTTAAACTTTATTTCTGTCCCACTCTGGGACTTCAACTTTTGGTGGTCTGATCCTCTCTGCAATGCATTACAATACATCTGTATTGTAATGCATTGCCTGTTAGTGGATTACACTGAGTAATACACTAACAGGTTTCTTAGGAGACCCAGCCTGAGGCTGGATCTCCTTGGCACCCATAGAAGGCAGGTCCCCATGCCTCGCAAGGCATTGGGCAGCCTCTGCACGGCATCGGGCTGCCTTGTCACACATCGGGTCCCCGTCACAGCAGCGCGGGGACTCGATGCGCTCCTTCACCTGCCGCAAACCAATTCTATGTCACGGTCAGCGCTGACCGCGGCATAGAAGAGGTTAATCCGCCGGCATCGCTGTAAACAGCGATGTCGGCGGATACAGCAGGGGCCAGGCTACCAGGGACTGCCGGACCCCTGCAGTGATCGGGCGGGCCCAGCTCCTGCACCCGCCCGATCAGCCCGCCATGCATGTATGGCGGAATGCATTCTGGCAATGCATCCCCCGCCGTACATGCACAGTATTTTGCGTTAAGGGGTTAAAGGGGTTTTCTAGGCTTTTAATATTGATGACCTATCCTCAAAATAGGTCATCAAGATCAGATTGGCAGGGGTGCCAGGTGTCGACCCCTGCCGAGCTGATCTTGATGACCTATCCTGATGAAAGGTCATCAATATTGAAACCCTGAAAAACCCCTTTAAAGGGACCATGTCACCGGGATTTTGTGTATAGAGCTGAGGACATGGGTTGCTAGATGGCCGCTAGCACATCCGCAATACCCAGTCCCCATAGCTCTGTGTGCTTTTATTTTGTAAAAAAAAAACGATTTGACACATATGCAAATGAACCTTAGAGGAGTCCTGTCCCTGAGATGAATCCAGAGTAAAGGAGCCCAGCACCGCCCTGCATCCTCAGAATCTCCTCCTTGCTTCCCGACGTCAGAAAGCTAGAGCGCCGTAATCTCGCAATGGGCGAGCTAGTGTATGCGCAGTTCGTTCCCTGAGGCTGATGCCAGCACAGGGAAGGAACACTATGACGACACTGCGCATGCGCTAGCTCGCGCATCGCGAGATTACGGCGCTCTAGCTTTCTGACGTCGGGGAGCAAGGAGGAGATTCTGAGGATGCAGGGCGGTGCTGGGCTCCTTCACGCTGGACTTATCTCATTTACAGGACTCATCTCAGGTTAATTATGCATATCTATCAAATAGTTTTTTTTACACAATAAAAGCACACAAAGCTATTGGGACTGGGTATTGCGGATGTGCTAGCGGCCATCTAGCAACCCATGTCCTCAGCTCTATACACAAAATCCCAGTGACAGGTTCCCTTTAAAGAGGTTATGCAGGAATTTGATATTGATGGCCTATCCTTGGGTCATCAACATCGGATTGGCAGAGGTGCCAGGAGTCGATCAGCTGTTTGAAGGTTCTGGTGAGCAGAGGTCGCACTATATTTTTTCCGGAAGAGTAAAAATACTCCTCTTACCATTTAAGGGCTCTTTCACACTTGCGTTCTTGTCTTCCGGCATAGAGTTCCGTCGTCGGGGCTCTATGCCGGAAGAATCCTGAACAGGATTATCCCCATGCATTCTGAATGGAGAGAAATCCGTTCAGGATGCATCAGGATGTCTTCAGTTCAGGACCGGAATGTTTTTTGGCCGGAGAAAATACCGCTGCATGCTGCGCTTTTTGCTCCGGCCAAAAATCCTGAACACTTGCCGCAAGATCGGATCCGGAATTAATGCCCATTGAAAGGCATTAATCCGGATCCGGCTTTAAGCTAAACGTTGTTTCGGCGCATTACCGGATCCGACGTTTAGCTTTTTCTGAATGGTTACCATGGCTGCCAGGACGCTAAAGTCCTGTTTGCCATGGTAAAGTGTAGTGGGGAGCGGGGGAACAGTATACTTACCGTCCGTGCGGCTCCCGGGGCGCTTCAGAGTGACGTCAGGGCGCCCCACGTGCATGGATGACGTGTCGCATGGATCACGTCATCCATACGCATGGGGCGCTCTGACATCATTCTGGAGCGCCCCGGGAGCCGCACGGACTGTAAGTATACTGCTCCCCCGCTGCCATAGTAACACTGAACGCATTTTGAAGACGGATCAGTCTTCAAATGCTTTCAGTTCACTTGCGTTATTACGGATCCGGCGGGCACCTCCGTCAAATGGAGTGCACGACGGATCCAGACAACGCAAGTGTGAAAGAGCCCTTAAGGAGTATTTTTAGCCGAGGAGGAGTATGAAAATTGCAGTTATTCATATATGTAATACGTAGACCTACATAACATTAAGGGGTTGCTATTTATGCAGGGAAACCATTATCAGTCTCCTCTATAATGTTTTCCATGCAGAAAAAGCTAATTTTGACCATTTTTAAATTTCAGAAAACTGAATCCCTACCTTTCATGAAGCACCAAATCTGTCACGCAGGGATTAGAGCAGTGGATTGTGCAAAACTCAATGCAATAAGAATTGAACAGGGACGTCTGGTCATTATGGCGGGGAGCAGTGGGTGGCTTGGTGGCACTGGGTGGGTCTGGAAGGAATGCACAGGAGGCAGTTATAGGACAGTCTTACATACAATATATTGGACTGTTGCACACTATAGAGTACCGTATAGTCCTGTCTGTGATCTCTGGACAGAGCGCTCCATACTTAAGCCGAATGCACACGTCCGTGAGCAGTCCGTGGTAACCCGGCCTGGATTCCTGCTGAGAGCAGGAGCGCACGGCGTCATTGGTTGCTATGACGCCGTGCGCTTCATGCCGCCGCTACTGTACAGTAATACACTCGTATAGATCATACGAGTGTATTACTGTAGTGCAGCGGCGGCATGAAGCGCAAGGCGTCATAGCAACCAATGGCGCCGTGCGCTCCTGCTCTCAGCAGGAATCCAGGCCGGGTTACCACGGACCGATCACGGCCGTGAAACACAGCCGTGTGCATTCGGCTTGAAACTATACAGGAAAATAGACCCTCAGTAGTCCACGGTACTTATATAGGAAAACTAATAACCAAGAGGCTAAACAAAACCCTGTTTCTGACCCTTATTTTAAAACCTAACTTTCATTTGATTGCTCTAATACCTAAACACCTAAAGGAAAAAAAAGAATTTTAAAAACCTGCTGTTTCTCTAGATGACCTTATGTTGATAGTAGTGTTAATAGGGTCTCAAAGGTCTAGTAGGTTACCTGCTTCTATAGACCCTTGAGACTCTATTAACACTACTATCAACATAAGGTCATCTAGAGAAACAGCAGGTTTTTTAAATTATTTTTTTCCTTTAGGTGTTTAGGTATTAGAGCAATCAAATGAAAGTTAGGTTTTAACATAAGAGTCAGAAACAGGGTTTTGTTTAGCCTCTTAGTTATTAGTTTGTCCATTCATAAACCTTCACATTGAGCTCCCAGCAGCAGATAGAAGCCTGCAGGGCATGCTGGGACTTCTGGTGTCACATCACCTGGGCACATGGTCTTTGCTCAGCAGAGGCTCTGTTCCTGCCATGCTGTCCCTGGCACTTTATCCGCAGCTGGCAATGGTGCAGGGGTGGCGTGTGCTCCCCGTTTTCATAACTGAAAAGGAAGCTGCTGCTACTGTGTTCAGTGCGCAAGAGAAGGGGGGGTGAGAGCAGTAGTCAATGGAGCGGCATCCCGCTGATACTGGCGAATCAGCAGCCTCTTCCCCAATAACAAAGCTCTGCACTGTGCGGAGCTTTGTTATTGGAGCTTTCAGGCACCAGCGCTACTGCTGTGCTGCCTGTACTGTTCACAGCGCTCAGAGCGCTCATGAATGGCAGTGAAATTATCCTGAGTATTCATACGCATTAGACATTTTAAGGGAGTAAAACTGCCTGTACAGGCGTTATTGCGACCTCTGCTGGTGAGTACTGCAGCCTCGTCACTGCTTAGCAAGCACACACGCCATACATTGTATAGTGGTTGTGCTTAGTATTGCAGATCAGCCCAGTTCACTTGAATGGGACTGAGCTGCACCTAGGCCACGTGACCAGTGGATGGAAACAGGAGTAAATGTTGGTGAAAAAGTACTTCAGTCAGGAGTTGAAACTGTTTTTACACCAGGTGCACGGACTGCTGAAGGTGCGCCTAATTCATGATGAGGCACACACCATTTCATAAATTAGGCAAATTCACCGGCAGTGCATGGGGGAATCAAAGACCGGTATAAAAAGCCAGTCTTTCTAAATGACCCCATTGTTTCTGGGCAGCAGATAATCCTGTATCAGTGATGATTTTTTTTATGCTGGCTGAAATACTCGATGTGATCACTGGCCTTTACACCAGACAATTATCGGGAACGAGCATTTCTACAAACACTGGGGCACATTTATCAAGACGCCTGTTTTTAAGCATAGAATTAGACCGGCATATTTCATTTGGTTGTCTTTCTTTTGCTGAGTATTTTTTACAAGTCGCACAGCCATTGATGATGTAGAAATTAGACTGTTTTTGCGATAAATTCAGGTGCAAAAAAGGTGCACCTAAATAAATGTTGGAAAAAACTTCTGCATTAGCTAAAGCATCAAAATAGGCGAACGAGGCATAAAAGCCTCCAAAACAGGAGCAATTTCAGTAGGAAATGCGACAAAAAAATAAGACTGTCTAAGGGTACTTTCACACTAGCGTTTTTCTTTTCCGGCGCTGAGTTCCATCCTAGGGGCTCAAATCCGGAAAAGAACTGATCAGTTTTATCCTAATGCATTCTGAATAGAGAGCAATCCGTTCAGGATGCATCAGGATGTCTTCAGTTCAGTCTTTTTGACTGATCAGGCTTTTCAGAAAACCGTAGCATGTTGTATTTTTACCTCCGGTCAAAAATCCTGAACACTTTGACTGAACGCCGGATCCGGTCTTTTTCCCATTGACTTGCATTAACGCCGGATCCGGCGCCGTGTGTTCAGTCAAACCGGATCCGGCTTTTGCATGTTAAACCCGAAAAATGTGAAAAAAAAGTTAAAGTCCATAAATGGCGGATCCGTTTTTTCCAATGCATTTTTTCACTGTGATCAAAATCCTGATCAGGATTCAAATGTAATCCGTTTTCACACGTTTTTCCGGATCCGGCGGGCAGTTCCGGTGTTGGAATTGAACGCCGGATTTAAACAACGCTAGTGTAAAGTACCCTAAAACTACATTTTTTTGGACTATAAACAGGCACAAACACTTAAATAAATGTGCCCCACTACTACTATGATTAGTCCATGGAAAAACACCTTTACACAAAAATGTACTGTGCTGTAGGGAATGGAAATGGCTGGCCCACTGTGATCTTCTCACCAGGTCCAGAAATAACCTGTATTTGCTGAGGGAACCTAGTTTTCCTGGATTCCTTTCACAGAATGACCTATACATTGTCTCCTCCTGCTGTGTTGCTCTATAAGATTCTGCATATCAGACAGCATTATCATCATGCCCAGTTACGTTTAGAAATGCCAGGACTAAGGCTATGTCCCCACGTATGGAAACAGCGTGGATTTGCTTTGTTCAATAACAGTGAAGTGAATGATATTTTTGAACTGGGCGATTATGGGAAAATAAGAAATTATCTTGAATACTTCAACCTTATGGGTGATTATCGATTATTTTTTCTTGCTAAATTAACTATAAATACAAAATGCTCAATGTGCCCCCTTATGTTGTGCAATTTTCTAACATTTAGTGCCATGGACTACTGAGTGAACCTCTGCCCGTATCAATCAATCAGATTTCACTTTCTAAGCTGCTGTAGTAACGACATCTGCGCTGTGGTTGGTTGCTATAGGTGACGGCGTTCCTCCTGTCTGTACAGTACCAATTGCCCCCACCTCCCCCGCTCTTCTATACTTGTGACATTTTATCTCCATATATGCCTGCCAGGGACCTGCCCACGCCCAACATGACAGGTGGCTCCATGGCACTGAAGCTAGCAGTGGCATAGCTTTGGGTGCGGGGCTAATTTTAGTGGCTCACCGGCTGCTGCAGCCACCGCTCTTCTGCAGGGTAAGATGGTGATTACCATTGGGGAGATAACGGTGGCATAGGACAGGTGACTGCGATGGAGCTGCTCAGACTGAGTCACCCAACATGCCAAGAGCCAGAGCGACTGGAGAAGACCATGAACAGTGAGGAGACCATGGTGAAGCAGCTGGACCTGAGCTCCCTGAAGTGTATGTGGTGTCAGTTTCAACCCTTAACAAAGCATATTTGGGGTCATTTATCAAAGACTGGCTTTTTACATCGCTCTTTGATAGCCCCTCTTCTGCCGGGAGGAAGGGACTAATTTATGGCAAAGTGCAGGCCTCATCATACGGTAAATTAGGTGCACCTCCGACAGTCGTGCGTCTGGAGTGAAAACAATGTCAGCCCCTGACTGGAGTAGTTTTCATTCCCTTTTTACGGCTGTTTCCATGTGTAAATGTTAGTAAATTTGCCAGGGGCTATGCCCAGCCAATCCCAGGTGGAGAGGACAGCGTACAAACCCCTTTGCAATACGAATATTTAAAAAGTCACAAAACGGGGTCTTGCAACTATTTTTATGCCAAAAACTGGCTTAAAAATGTCCACTTTGTCTGCCTTTTGATACACTTCTCCATGTCTCAGCCTCAGTACCTGTCTCCCCAAGGTTGTTTCCTTGGCACTGCTATTCCCTCTACCCAGAGCAGGTTACACGGGCACATTACAGCTCACACAGAGCAAGGAGAACATGCTAAGGTGTCTGCAATTAACACAGCTGTAATTACAGCGGTGACGGGAGCTCCGCAGCTGTACACAGAAGGGGCTCTCTGGTACATAAAGCCAAATGAGGGGCACATGCTGCATGCAAGCGTAATCACATCAAGGTGATACCATTACGGCACGCCCCATGTTCTGCTGCAAACCTAATGCATCGTATGGTGTATGTCATGTTGTATGTTATTAGCACAGACATCATGTGATACAAGTGTGAGAATGTGTCATGGCACTAGTATGGAAAATGACAGCCACAAAATGGTGAGACTCCATATAATGTGATGCAGTTATAGAAGTAGGAGGCGCTCAGCATTCAGAAAAAGCATTCGGCTTATTGACTAGACCATAAGGCTTAACACAAAACGGAATCACAGATCCTTTCTGTAGCAGCTCCTTGTAATTGTCTATGGCTCCATGAAGTCTTGTCTCGCTATGGTACAGCACTTTTGTATGAAATCTAATATTATTCTTTCACTTCTCCAGCCCTATACACACCCTTAAAGGGGTTGTGTCACTTCAGCAGATGGCATTTATCATGTAGAGAAAGTTAATAAAAGGCACTTACTAGTGTACTCTGATTCTCCATATTGCCTCCTTTGCTGGCTGGATTCATTTTTCCATCACATTATACTCTGCTTATATCCAAGGATTATGACCACCCTGCAATCCATCAGTGGTGGCCGTGCTTGCACACTATAGAAAAAAGCGCCAGCCTAGAAACTCCCACGATCTCGGTCACCAGAGAGGCGCCACCTTTTTCTATGGTACGCAAGCACGGCCACCGCTGCTTGGAGGCAATATGAACAATCAATCACAGTCCATTAGTAAGTGCCTTGTATTAACATTGTCTACATGATAAGTTACATTTGCTGAAATGACAACCACTTTAAGGACTAGGCCAATTTTCATTTTTGCATTGTCGTTTTATTTTCCTTCCCATATTCCAAGAGCCATAACTTTTTTACTTTTACAATCCCATTACCATATAATTGCTTATTTTTTGGACATGGACATAGTGTACAGAAAATGGGAGGGGAAAAAAATCTTTTTTGCGTGAAAAAACCCCCACAATTTCACCATATCTTTCAGGTTTTGCATTTCCAGTGTTCACTGTGTCATTCTTCTGTGAGTCAATATGATTACTGCAATACGAAATCCAGTAGTGCAGATCTTTGATAAATGACCACCAGTATGTATTGCCAAATTTATCAAATACTAGGGAATAAATTTGGGGCATATTTAAAAATAACACTTTTGTCTAGAGATGTTACTGCAGTTTTCATATAAACCCTGTATTGGACAGAGGTTGTACATTTGACAAATCTAGAGTATAGCTACTGGCCTGCCCATGCCAACTCACCCTCCCACTTTTCAAATATGATGAGAATGGTGTAAAATTAACAGCCAAAAACTTGGTCATTTTTTGCACCAGAAAACCTGCATACAGGGCTTTATAAATTCCCCCTTGTGCAACAAAATATTGCCCCATGGGTGTTAAAAAAAGTTACAAAATGGGGTCTTGTGACCTATTTTTACGTCAAACAGTGGCAAGGCACAAAGGACCCCTCTTTGTTTTTTCTGAGTTTATAAAAAGTGATCTGACATCTATTTTGTCTCTATGAGGGTACTAGTCTGTAACTACTGCTGTTCATAGGAAACTTCAGACTGAGTAACTCACAAAATGAAGACGTAGAAATAAACAGGATAAGGGCTCATGCACATGAGCTGCCCGTGGTCGTATTGCGGCCTGCATACTGCGGGTCCGCAATACACGGGCACCAGCTGGGTGCATCCCGCATCACGGATCGCAGACCCATTCACCCACGGGTCCGCAATCCGGGAGATGCGGAACGGAGGCACGGATCAGAACCCCACGGAAGCACTACGGAGTGCTTCCGTAGTGTTTCTGGCTGTGCCTCCGCACCGCCAAAAAGTAGCACATGCACTGCTTTTTTGCGAACCATCAGAAGTGGATCGCGGACCCCATTCAACTGAATGGGTCCGAGATCCGCATGCGGCTGCTCCACGGTCTGTGCCCATGCACTGCGGACCGCAATTTGCAGTCTGCAGCACGGGCACGGAGCCCTTACGTTCGTGGGCATGAGCCTTAACACCAAGACATATCCTGAGTGTTCCCTGTCACTGTACCGGGCCTGGAGCTGCCATAATGATTTATCTTAACCCCTTAAGGACCCAGGACGTACCGGTACGCCCTATTTCCCGAGTCCTTAAGGACCCAGGACGTACCGGTACGTCCTGACTTAAAATCTGTATTCCGGCGCCCCAGGGGTTAATTGGAACGGGATTTCGGCTGAAATCATTCAGCCGGCATCCCGTAACAATGCAGGGGGGGGGTCATTTGACCCCCCCGTATCGGCGATCGCAGCAAACCGCAGGTCAATTCAGACCTGCGGTTTGCTGCGCTTTTTGCAGTTTCTGATCCCCGCGGGCCCTGACCGCGGGGATCAGAAACTTTAGAGTGGCTAAAATCAATATTTTCGCATGCAGTGGGGGCGTTGCGGGAGGCGGGCGGTGCGGCAGGCGGGATCGCGATCCCCCGCCCGCCTCCCCATGAACGATCGTTGGCTTCTAGTGGGTATACCAGGGTGCCAGCACATTGCTGGCACCCTGGTATAAACGGCTGACATCTGTGAAGATGTCAGCCGTTTAACCCTTTCCATACCGCGGTCCGTACGGACCGCTGTATGGAAAAAGTTAACTGTCATCGGTCAGGGAGCTCCCTCCCTCTCCATCGGGGGGCTGCTGTGCCTTTGCAGCCCCCCGATGGAGAGGAAGAGAGCCCCCAGAGAGCCCCCCTCAGCCCTGTGCTTACCCTTCCCCGTCTGCGAAGTTGTGGCAGACGGGGAAGGTTCCCATGGCAACAGGACGCCTGCTCAGGCGTCCTGCTGTCCATGGTGCTGAACAGATCTATGCTAAAAGGCATAGATCTGTTCAGACAAGTGTAAAATACAGTACAGAACAATATATATTGTACTGTACTGTATTATACAGACATCAGACCCACTGGATCTTCAAGAACCAAGTGGGTCTGGGTCACAAAAATGTAAAAAAAAGTGAAAAAAGTTAAGATAAAAAAAACAAAACATTTATCACTGAATAAAAAAAAATAAAAAAAATACACTACACATATTAGGTATCGCCGCGTCCGTAACGACCTGATCTATAAAACGGTCATGTTACTTTCCCCGCACGGTGAACGCCATAAAAATAAAAAAATAAAAACTATGAGAAAATTTAAATTTTGCCCACCTTACTTCCCAAAAAAGGTAATAAAAGTGATCAAAAAAGTTGCATGTACGCCAAAATAGTACCAATCAAACAGTCATCTCATCCCGCAAAAAATCATACCCTACTCAAGATAATCGCCCAAAAACTGAAAAAACTATGGCTCTTAGACTATGGAAACACTAAAACATGATTTTTTTTGTTTCAAAAATGAAATCATTGTGTAAAACTTACATAAATAAAATAAAAAGTATACATATTAGGTATCGCCGCGTCCGTATCGACCGGCTCTATAAAAATATCACATGACCTAACCCCTCAGGTGACCACCGTAAAAAAATAAAAACAAAAATGGTGTAAAAAAAGCCATTTTTTGCCATCTTACGTCACAAAAAGTGTAATAGCGAGCGATCAAAAAGTCATATGCACCCCAAAATAGTGCCAATCAAACCGTCATCTCCTCCCGCAAAAAATTAGACCCTACTCAAGATAATCGCCCAAAAACTGAAAAAACTATGGCTCTTAGACTATGGAGACACTAAAACATTTTTTTGGTTTTAAAAATGAAGTTATTGTATAAAACTTACATAAATAAAAAAAATTGTATACATATTAGGTATCACCGCGTCCGTGACAACCTGCTCTATAAAAATACCACATGATAAAACCTGTCAGATGAATGTTGTAAATAACAAAAAAAAAAAACGTGCCAAAAAAGCTATTTCTTGTTACCTTGCTGCACAAAAAGTGTAATATAGAGCAACCAAAAATCATATGTACCCTAAACTAGTACCAACAAAACTGCCACCCTATCCCGTAGTTTCTAAAATGGAGTCACTTTTTTGGAGTTTCTACTCTAGGGGTGCATCAGGGGGGCTTCAAATGGGACATGGTGTAAAAAAAAACAGTCCAGCAAAATCTGCCTTCCAAAAACCGTATGGCATTCCTTTCCTTCTGCGCTCTGCCGTGTGCCCGTACAGCGGTTTACGACCACATATGGGGTGTTTCTGTAAACTACAGAATAAGGGCCATAAATATTGAGTTTTGTTTGGCTGTTAACCCTTGCTTTGTAACTGGAAAAAAAATATTAAAATGGAAAATCTGCCAAAAATGTGAAATTTTGAAATTGTGTCTCTATTTTCCATTAAATCTTGTGCAACACCTAAAGGGTTAACAAAGTTTGTAAAATCAGTTTTGAATAGCTTGAGGGGTGTAGTTTCTTAGATGGGGTCACTTTTATGGAGTTTCTACTCTAGGGGTGCATCAGGGGGGCTTCAAATGGGACAAGGTGTCAATAAACCAGTCCAGCAAAACCTGCCTTCCAAAAACCAAACCGCGCACCTTTCACTCTACGCCCTACTGTGTGCCCGTACAGTAGTTTACGGCCACATATGGGGTGTTTCTGTAAACGGCAGAGTCAGGGCAATAAAGATACAATCTTGTTTGGCTGTTAACCCTTGCTTTGTTAGTGGAAAAAATGGGTTAAAATTGAAAATTAGGCAAAAAAATGAAATTCTCAAATTTCATCCCCATTTGCCAATAACTCTTGTGCAACACCTAAAGGGTCAACGACGTATGTAAAATCAGTTTTGAATACCTTGAGGGGTGTAGTTTCTTAGATGGGGTCACTTTTAGGGAGTTTCTCCTCTAGGGGTGCATCAGGGGGGCTTCAAATGGGACATGGTGTCAAAAAACCAGTCCATAAAAATCAGCCTTCCAAAAACCAAACGGCGCACCTTTCACTCTACGCCCCGCTGTGTGGCCGTACAGTAGTTTACGGCCACATATTGGGTGTTTCTGTAAACGGCAGAGTCAGGGCAATAAAGATACAATCTTGTTTGGCTGTTAACCCTTGCTTTGTTAGTGGAAAAAATGGGTTAAAATGAAAAATTTGACAAAAATATGAAATTCTCAAATTTCCTCCCCATTTGCCAATAACTCTTGTGCAACACCTAAAGGGTTAACAATGTATGCAAAATCAGTTTTGAATACCTTGAGGGGTTTAGTTTCTTAGATGGGGTCATTTTTGGGTGGTTTCTATTATGTAAGCCTCGCAAAGTGACTTCAGACCTGAACTGGTCCCTAAAAATTGAGTTTTTGTAAATTTCTGAAAAATTTCAAGATTTGCTTCTAAACTTCTAAGCCTTATAACATCCCCAAAAAATAAAATATCATTCCCAAAACAATTCAAACATGAAGTAGACATATGGGGAATGTAAAGTCATCAAAATTTTTGACTTCATTTTACCAGTGTCATGAAGTACAATATGTGACGAAAAAACAATCTCAGAATGGCCTGGATAAGTCAAAGCGTTTTAAAGTTATGAGCACTTAAAGTGACACTGGTCAGATTTGCAAAAAATGGCCTGGTCCTTAAGGTGAAAATAAGCCCGGTCCTTAAGGGGTTAAATGCAATTTACACTGCAAAGTATGTCTGGATGTGGACAGGATAATGCCTGTCATGGCATACATGTTTCTTATTGGAACAATATTCTAGTCTAGGCTCCTAATTATTTTTCTTCTGGGGTCTCACCAGTAGTCAATGTCCATGTTAATACATCTCAATGTAACTTTAATTTGTCTCTTTCTTTACAATATGCACACAAGCAGTGAAATGTGTGGTGAAACCAGAAGCCAGAGAAAGCTCTGTTCAGCATATGATCACTGCAGCCAAACTGGGGGTTTGTGACGGAAACCCACCTAACAGTTTGAGAAGTAGTGGTCTAGTCTGTTGTAGATGTACTACCATATATTATATTTTATTAGCTGACACAGATACTGTACTTTAATTACATTAAAGGGGTTTTACCTTTCGGAATAACCCTTTATAACGTGCTATGTGCATGTTATATAGTTGTTAGCGGGGTACTCAAGGCCCTCTCTTTACAAGCCAGACCAAAAGACCTACTGCAAAGACTGTCTCTCTCTGTATGGTATCCAGCATGCCCATGTATGATACAGTCGCCCACGTAGATGAATGTGCACTGCGTGCTATGCATTTCCTTGCAGTGGCTGCTGCGAAACAAATAAGAAACTGCACAAAGATTTCCCTGTGATTACAGCTGATCACCAGGGATAAAAGAAGCCTGAACTGTGGAGATCCTTACATTTAGAACCCATGCACACAACCATATCTGTTTTGTGGTCCACAAATCATGGATCCACAAAACACAGATACCGGCGGTGTGCATCCCGCATTTTCCCGTTCCGCATTTCCCACCATACATTAAAAAATGCCTACTCTTATCTGCAAAATGGACAAGAATAGGACATAGGAAATAGGATTTGCTCCTGTCTTCAGAACAGGGCCCCCAAAATGAACAGAGAGCAGCTGGCCATGCATGGCCACGTTCACCGAGAGGTTGCCGAGAGCTGACTCTCATAGCAATGAATAGAGATGACACCACCCATACGCGGTGTGCTCTCCTTCACTACAGGGGCCCCATGTACTAGACACTGATGGCATATCTATGTGACATGCCATCAATCTCTCAGGTGGGAATACCCCATTAACCACCTCAGCCCCCAGTGCTTAAACACCCTGAAAGACCAGGCCACTTTTTACACTTCTGCACTACACTACTTTCACCGTTTATTGCTCGGTCATGCAACTTACCACCCAAATGAATTTTACCTCCTTTTCTTCTCACTAATAGAGCTTTCATTTGGTGGTATTTCATTGCTGCTGACATTTTTACTTTTTTTGTTATTAATCGAAATTTAACGATTTTTTTGCAAAAAAATGACATTTTTCACTTTCAGTTGTAAAATTTTGCAAAAAAAACGACATCCATATAGAAATTTTGCTCTAAATTTATAGTTCTACATGTCTTTGATAAAAAAAAAATGTTTGGGTAAAAAAAAAATGGTTTGGGTAAAAGTTATAGCGTTTACAAACTATGGTACAAAAATGTGAATTTCCGCTTTTTGAAGCAGCTCTGACTTTCTGAGCACCTGTCATGTTTCCTGAGGTTCTACAATGGCCAGACAGTACAAACACCCCACAAATGACCCCATTTCTGAAAGTACACACCCTAAGGTATTCGCTGATGGGCATAGTGAGTTCATAGAACTTTTTATTTTTTGTCACAAGTTAGCGGAAAATTATGATTTTTTTTTTTTTTTCTTACAAAGTCTCATATTCCACTAACTTGTGACAAAAAATAAAAAGTTCTATGAACTCACTATGCCCATCAGCGAATACCTTGGGGTCTCTTCTTTCCAAAATGGGGTCACTTGTGGGGTAGTTATACTGCCCTGGCATTCTAGGGGCCCAAATGTGTGGTAAGGAGTTTGAAATCAAATTCTGTAAAAAATGACCTGTGAAATCCGAAAGGTGCTCTTTGGAATATGGGCCCCTTTGCCCACCTAGGCTGCAAAAAAGTGTCACACATCTGGTATCTCCGTACTCAGGAGAAGGTGGGGAATGTGTTTTGGGGTGTCATTTTATATATACCCATGCTGGGTGAGAGAAATATCTTGGCAAAAGACAACTTTTCCCATTTTTTTATACAAAGTTGTCATTTGACCAAGATATTTATCTCACCCAGCATGGGTATATGTAAAAAGACACCCCAAAACACATTCCTCAACTTCTCCTGAGTACGGGGATACCAGATGTGTGACACTTTTTTGCAGCCTAGGTGGGCAAAGGGGCCCATATTCCAAAGAGCACCTTTCGGATTTCACTCCTCATTTTTTCCTGAATTTGATTTCAAACTCCTTACCACACATTTGGGCCCCTAGAATACCAGGGCAGTATAACTACCCCACAAGTGACCCCATTTTGGAAAGAAGACACCCCAAGGTATTCCGTGAGGGGCATGGCGAGTTCCTAGAATTTTTTATTTTTTGTCACAAGTTAGTGGAAAATGATGATTTTTTTCTTTTTCTTTTTTTTTTTCATACAAAGTCTCATATTCCACAAACTTGTGACAAAAAATAAAAACTTCCATGAACTCACTATGCCCATCAGCGAATACCTTGGGGTCTCTTCTTTCCAAAATGGGGTCACTTGTGGGGTAGTTATACTGCCCTGGCATTCTAGGGGCCCAAATGTGTGGTAAGTAGGTAAATGACCTGTGAAATCCGAAAGGTGCTCTTTGGAATGTGGGCCCCTTTGCCCACCTAGGCTGCAAAAAAGTGTCACACATCTGGTATCTCTGTATTCAGAAGAAGTTGAGGAATGTGTTTTGGGGTGTCTTTTTACATATACCCATGCTGGGTGAGATAAATATCTTGGTCAAATGCCAACTTTGTATAAAAAAATGGGAAAAGTTGTCTTTTGCCAAGATATTTCTCTCACCCAGCATGGGTATATGTAAAATGACACCCCAAAACACATTCCCCAACTTCTCCCGATTACGGAGATACCAGATGTGTGACACTTTTTTGCAGCCTAGGTGGGCAAAGGGGCCCATATTCAAAAGAGCACCTTTCGGATTTCACAGGTTATTTTTTACAGAATTTGATTTCAAACTCCTTACCACACATTTGGGCCCCTAGAATGCCAGGGCAGTATAACTACCCCACAAGTGACCCCATTTTGGAAAGAAGAGACCCCAAGGTATTCGCTGATGGGCATAGTGAGTTCATGGAACTTTTTATTTTTTGTCACAAGTTAGTGGAATATGAGACTTTGTATGAAAAAAAAAATAAAAAAAAAAATAAGCATTTTCCACTAACTTGTGACAAAAAATAAAAAATTCTAGGAACTCGCCATGCCCCTCACGGAATACCTTGGGGTGTCTTCTTTCCAAAATGGGGTCACTTGTGGGGAAGTTATACTGCCCTGGCATTTTCCAGGGGCCCTAATGTGTGGTAAGTAGGTAAATGACCTGTGAAATCCTAAAGGTGCTCTTTGGAATATGGGCCCCTTTGCCCACCTAGGCTGCAAAAAAGTGTCACACATGTGGTATTGCCATATTCAGGAGAAGTTGGGGAATGTGTTTTGGGGTGTAATTTTACATATACCCATGCTGGGTGAGAGAAATATCTTGGCAAAAGACAACTTTTCCCATTTTTTTATACAAAGTTGGCATTTGACCAAGATATTTCTCTCACCCAGCATGGGTATATGTAAAATGACACCCTAAAACACATTCCCCAACTTCTCCTGAGTACGGCGATACCAGATGTGTGACACTTTTTTGCAGCCTAGATGCGCAAAGGTGCCAAAATTCCTTTTAGGAGGGCATTTTTAGACATTTGGATACCAGACTTCTTCTTACGCTTTGGGGCCCCTAGAATGCCAGGGCAGTATAAATACCCCACATGTGACCCCATTTTGGAAAGAAGACACCCCAAGGTATTCAATGAGGGGCATGGCGAGTTCATAGAAATTTTTTTTTTTTGGCACAAGTTAGCGGAAATTGATATTTTTAATTTTTTTCTCACAAAGTCTCCCGTTCCGCTAACTTGGGACACAAATTTCAATCTTTCATGGACTCAATATGCCCCTCACGGAATACCTGGGGGTGTCTTCTTTCCGAAATGGGGTCACATGTGGGGTATTTATACTGCCCTGGCATTCTAGGGGCCCTAAAGCGTGAGAAGAAGTCTGGAATATAAATGTCTAAAAAATTTTACGCATTTGGATTCCGTGAGGGGTATGGTGAGTTCATGTGAGATTTTATTTTTTGACACAAGTTAGTGGAATATGAGACTTTGTAAGAAAAAAAATAATAAATTCCGCTAACTTGGGCCAAAAAAATATCTGAATGGAGCCTTACAGAGGGGTGATCAATGACAGGGGGGGTGATCAATGACAGGGGGGGTGATCAATGACAGGGGGGTGATCAATGACAGGGGGGTGATCAATGACAGGGGGGTTGATCAATGACAGGGGGGTTGATCAATGACAGGGGGGTTGATCAATGACAGGGGGGTGATCAGGGAGTCTATATGGGGTGATCACCACAGTCATTGATCACACCCCTGTAAGGCTTCATTCAGACGTCCGGATGCGTTTTGCGGATCCGATCCATCTATCAGTGTATCCGTAAAAATCATGCGGACATCTGAATGGAGCTTGACAGGGGGGTAATCAATGACAGGGGGGTGATCAGGGAGTCTATATGGGGTGATCACCACAGTCATTGATCATGCCCCTGTAAGGCTTCATTCAGACGTCCGGATGCGTTTTGCGGATCGGATCCATCTATCAGTGCATCCGTAAAAATCATGCGGACATCTGAATGGAGCTTTACAGGGGGGTGATCAGGGAGTCTATATGGGGTGATCACCACAGTCATTGATCATGCCCCTGTAAGGCTTCATTCAGAGGTCCGGATGCGTTTTGCGGATCGGATCCATCTATCAGTGCATCCGTAAAAATCATGCGGACATCTGAATGGAGCTTTACAGGGGGGTGATCAGGGAGTCTATATGGGGTGATCACCACAGTCATTGATCATGCCCCTGTAAGGCTTCATTCAGACGTCCGGATGCGTTTTGCGGATCGGATCCATCTATCAGTGCATCTGTAAAAATCATGCGGACATCTGAATGGAGCTTTACAGGGGGGTGATCAGGGAGTCTATATGGGGTGATCACCACAGTCATTGATCATGCCCCTGTAAGGCTTCATTCAGACGTCCGGATGCGTTTTGCGGATCGGATCCATCTATCAGTGCATCCGTAAAAATCATGCGGACATCTGAATGGAGCTTTACAGGGGGGTGATCAGGGAGTCTATATGGGGTGATCACCACAGTCATTGATCACGCCCCTGTAAGGCTTCATTCAGACGTCCGGATGCGTTTTGCGGATCCGATCCATCTATCAGTGGATCCGTAAAAATCATGCGGACGTCTGAATGGAGCTTTACAGGGGGTTGATCAATGACAGGGGTGTAATCAATGACAGGGGGGGTGATCAGGGAGTCTATATGGGGTGATAACCACAGTCATTGATCACGCCCCTGTAAGGCTTCATTCAGACGTCCGGATGCGTTTTGCGGATCCGATCCATCTATCAGTGGATCCGTAAAAATCATGCGGACATCTGAATGGAGCTTTACAGGGGGGTAATCAATGACAGGGGGGTGATCAATGACAGGGGGGTGATCAGGGAGTCTATATGGGGTGATCAGGGGTGATCAGGGGCTAATAAGGGGTTAATAAGTGACGGGGGGGGGTGTAGTGTAGTGGTGCTTGGTGGGACTTTACTGAGCTACCTGTGTCCTCTGGTGGTCGATCCAAACAAATGGGACCACCAGAGGACCAGGTAGCAGGTATATTAGACGCTGTTATCAAAACAGCGTCTAATATACCTGTTAGGGGTTAAAAAAAACACATCTCCAGCCTGCCAGCGAACGATCGCCGCTGGCAGGCTGGAGATCAACTCTCTTACCTTCCGTTCCTGTGAGCGCGCGCGCCTGTGTGCGCGCGTTCACAGGAAATCTCGGCCATCGCGAGATGACGCATATATGCGTGACTCTGCGCAGGGCTGCCACCTCCGGAACGCGATCCTGCGTTAGGCGGTCCGGAGGTGGTTAATGTACAACACACACATGTAGACTGAGACTTCCATTGCTTCCTAAGGCCTCACTGATTCCTTTGCTTAGTCTGATTTTACTGTTTGCTTTCTCTTACACTGAATGTTCTGAAATACACTTTTGACTTTTTATAATGATTACTATACTGTCCATACTGAGGAAAGAACTGTATCTGCTTTCAGTGGCACTCTAATGCATATTAATAATCAAAACTTAGACTAAGTTCACATCTGAATTGGGAGCCCAGTCAGGGACTTCCGTCACAGATCTCCTCAACACTACTGAACAAATGGTTCTGCGCGCAGACTATTGTGTCTGGTAAAATTAATGGCTCCTAACGGAAACTCGACAGACCCCATTATAGTCAATGGGGTCAGTCTGGCGCATTATTTTCAGTTATGTGCTGGATCAGGCACTTCCGTTATTGTCCCATAATGGAGCAGAACAACAGAAACCATTAGAAATCACTCTGTGTTCTGTTCTCTGTCAACCAGTTATGTCTTTTTTGTGTTTTTTAAGCAGCTACGGTGCTCTTATTTTTGTTACGGTTTCACGCAGAGTCAAATTAAGGCCTCTTGCACACGACCATATGGCTTTTTCAGTATTTTGCGGTTCGCAAAAAATGGATTTGCAATAAATACGGATGACGTCCGTGTGCATTCCGTTTTTTGTGGAACGGACCAGCTGGCTCCTGATAGAACAGTTCTATCCTTGTCCGTTATGCGGACAATAATAGGACATGTTCTATCTTTGAACGGAAATACGGAAACAGAAGGCATACGGAGTACCTTTCGTTTTTTTGCGGATTCATTTAAATAAATTATTCCGTATATGGAACACAAAAAACGGAACGGAAAAAACTGGATAGGGGCGCATCTACCTCTTGGGACCTAGACCTCACCTCACCACTATCCCAGCCACATGAAAGAGATGGGCGTGCATGCGTGTGGCCCTCAGTAGGGTCAATAGGCATTATAGAGACAGTTAAAGGGGTTATCCAGTAGTACAAATAACCCCCACAATGCCCTCCTATAGACGATACTTACCTGGTTCCTGGCATCCGCATCCCTCCGGATCCCTGCACGGCCACCTCAGCATCACAGGTGACGCTAGGGAAGCTGGTCACCCTCGCAGCCTGCTATTGGTTGCTCGCACCGAACCCACCCCGAGGGACCCAGAGGGACGCGGGTGACGGGGACCAGGTAAGTATCGTCTATAGGATGAGCCCGGGCATTGTGGGGGGTATTTGTACTATTGGATAAGCCCTTTAATACAGCAACTCAGACTTCAAGGAAAATATCATTGGCATGTGCGCACGCTCACCATTCCACATCTTCTTGGCTAGACAGGATCGCCAAACGGCCATGAGATAACTCCAGCTTTCTGGGGTCCCAGATGTGACCAATGCAAAACCTACAAGGTGCATGGCACCTGCCAGACAACCTGTTCTCCTAATCCAGTTGTGATTTTTACAACCATATCGGAAGAAATTGCCTTGGCATGGAATTTGGCTGGTGGAGGCCCCAGGACATGTGCTCCAGGCGCCTGCCCTGAAACCCAGTCCTAGGGTCACTCAAGCCCCTGGTCTTGTACGTATCATCGTGCTGGTTCCTCTTGTTCGGTTTATAGAGGACCTATCACCACAAAATGTAGTGCAATCTGCAGGCAGCATGTTGTAGACCAGGAGGAGCTGAGCAGATTGATATATAGTTTTATGGGAGAAGATTCAGTATATTTTACAGTTATATCTGCAGCTCTGTGAAGAACTATCGGTACGGGAGGGAGGTGTTACCAGTGACTGATAGCACTGTGTATATAAGAGTCCATACAGAGATAGCTGTCAGTCACTGATAACACCTCCCTCCTGTACCGATAGCTGTACACAAGAGGGGGGGGAAAGCAAAGATATAAAATGTATAAATTACAGGTTTTACTGAACCTTCCCCCCCCCAAAAAAAAAAATATATATATATATATAGCAATCTGCTCAGCTCCTCCTGCTCCATAGCATAGCGCTTTCAGATTGCATTGCATTTTGTGGTGAAAGGTCCTGTTTAAAGGGGTTCTCAGGGCTTTTAATATTGATGTCCTATCCACTGAAGTCTTAGTTGCTGTATTAAAGGGGTTATCCACTAGCACAAATACCCCCTTGCACACTGCGTGTGCCGTCCCCTCATGCAGCTGATTGGCGGGGGTGCCGGACCCCCACCGATAATGATATCCTGAAGATAGATCATCAATATTTTAAGCCTGGACAACCCGTTTTAAGATCAAAGTATCTAATTTATGGTATACTGGGGAGGTAAATTATAGAAAAAAGTTTCACAGAATATTAGGTTTGTTTTTAAATCAAAGCCATAGGATGAAATAGCAGATGTGCCTTAGTTATCAGATCCATGGTGTTGTACATACCGCACATCTCTTACACATCATTTCCTACGTATGATACTGTATAGTTACAAGACCCGAGAGGCCACATAAGCTAAACAGCATTCATGACGAGTTCTGCGCCATGTCACTCAATGTTGATTGGAATCAGCTCGCTGTCACTTGGATTAATCCAGAAAACTAATTGACTTCTTGTGACAAAGGCTTGTTTACCCGGGCATCTGAGAACGGCTACCCTCCGAGGAACACTGCGCCTTCTCTAGACTCCCCTATACCTAGATTTCCCCTGTTCCCTAGGCTGACATTTCTTCCCTTGCTATGGGGTGTGTGTGTTACATTGCTGAGGTTATGCTAGAGATTAGGTGTTTCCTCCATGGATCCTGCTCTTCTATCAGAAGCTGTGATGACAGGTGTGATCTTCTCACCCGGTGTCATTGTGACATGTGTGGGGACGCTGTCAGGTCATTAGCACCACACCAGCAGCTCTATTACCGCATACAATCCCCAATATTAGTAAGACATATGGTAATGTTTGTAAAGATCTTAATGAGCGGGATTACACAAATCATAACGCCAACACCGCAGCTCTGCCAGGCAGGCGGTGACGTTTAGTAACTCGATGCCACCCGCGCTTATGGTCACATCAACCTGTCCCTAACATCTCTGCCACCCAAAAATTCATTTTGGAAATAGACGTCGTAACTGATGCCATTTATTTCAATCCCAGTTCCGCTTTCACTAAAGTTGTTTTACGGCTGAATTCAGCGAGGTGATGAAGCGAGGCGGCAGGTATCAGTCATGACTTCCATTTTTACAACCTGATGTCCCACTGATTGCAGCGTTAAAATCCGCAAAAAGGGCAGCGCAACGCTTCAAGGGCGGAAAAGTAATGTTTTTCCATTTATTCGCAAACAAGGAATAACTGACGGGAAAACGGTATTTCACGTGTCATCTATTCCGCTACAAAACGGAAGATAAATGTCGCGTGACCGCTACCATCAGTGCGTTCTCCATGATACCCATTGAGCCCTATGAAATAAATACATCCAGATGTGTCGCACGATGAGGCGCCAGCTTCACACACAAGTCCTGCTGTTTTCTACAAACCCAAAGCATTTTTTTTCAGTTTTTTTTCCGATAAAAGGCTAGTCGCAGGTAACGTACTGTTCTTAAAGCTATACGCACCATTACTAGAGGCATACAAAACACATACATGGATGGCAGAGTGCAGCTGTGAGGTCGCTTAATGCTTCTCTGCGTAATATGCGTCGTACAACGTATTTATCAAAGCGATGCGCCATTGATAACTGCGCACACACCATAGTGACGTCACGTAGTGGACACGTTATTCTCAGGTGTAGCGGGCACTCACCACCTAAGAAAGCAGCAATTTGAGGCGTATTTAGCTGAGCCCCAGTATCCATCCACCAGTCTACCAGCGGGCACCTCAGATAACACAGGGCAGCACTTGTGCAGAATAACAGGTGCACCATACAAACCATGGCATGTTATTGCAGTGCCACCAACACAGGTGCCAGGGCAGCGAACTGGCAGCACCACAGGATAAGGCCAGTGTGGCACATAGAAAGCTGGCACACGCAGTGCCATACAGACTGCCACCCCGCACTAACACTGCACCCTCCGCACACTGAAAGCACCCTCAGCCCCTCCTCACCTGCAACCTGCCGATCCTATGGGCAAAGTTTAGCGATACGTGCACGATATTCCAGGAAGGGAAGACAGGGAAGACGAGGCAGACGCCGGGCACAATGCAGCAAGTCACCCACAAGCAGAACGGGGGAGCCCCCCAATGCCGTGCCTCCTGCTGCTTCACCCCCACAGGGGCCACAGATGCTGGAAGAGATGCTGATGGAGGTGAGGGGCAGCGAGCTAGCACTGTGGTACTGGCGCTGGATGAGGGGCGGGGCCTGGAGGAGGGAGGGGCGGGGCCTGGAGGAGGGGAGAGCTGGAGGGATGAGGAGAGGAAGGCGGGAAAGACGCGAGTAGCAGCAGACGCTGCCTCAGTAACCGCTCACCTGTGTCACTCACAGTCATGGCGCTGGGTGCTGGGTGCTGTGGTGGACACTGCTGCCTCCTGACACACCGGGGGCTGCTCGCTGGCGGTCATACAATGTCCTGTAGCGTTTATAAGGGGGGTTCTGCTTGTCAAATTTACCTCATAGAATAGTTAGTAATAGTATACGTTATATTATACCTCGACCGCACAACCCACCAGCTGGGACTCCAGCACAGGGCTGCAAACCAGAATTTTTAGGACAACTTATGACAAAATCACAGACAGGCAACATTCTTTACGGACAATAATGAATGATAGAGATAATCCATGTCTATAGCTCAGTATGCTGATTAAGAACTCATTACCAGCATTTGCTGTGAGCTGTAAAATGATGATGATTACCACCAAAATAATCTAGTCTAGTACCACCTGCCTAAAAAAAAATCGCAAACACAAATATTTTTTTGACAGACACAGGAAAAGAGTAACTTGTTTGTACTGCATGGACTTCTTTCTCTACTAAAGGACTGGATACCAAACAGAAACCGAACGGACCCCATTATAGTCAGTGGCATATGTTTGGCTCTATTCGGGTCAGTTATTTGCAGAATCCGGCACGTCTGCTAATGGCGCAGAACAACATAAATAGAGGTGCTGTGAACTCACCCATAAGATGTAGACCGTACTGACAAGTGATTGTCATCAAAGGTGGACCTTGTATTAGCTTTGGGCTCCCATTACTCCATTAGTGCCCATCACACCAGAGGAGTCTGAACCTGCACACAAGTGTATTTTCACGGAAGAATCCCAAAATGATAAGCCTTGTGAGACATGTCTATCAGTTCAATGACAGATCAGGATACTTACTGGCCATGTAAGTCTAAAGAGGTGTGGAAGAGGAGGGAGTTGCTGAAGGGAGAGACTCTGGGCCAGATTTATCATTACACTTACATCTTACTCCACTTTTACATATGTCCAAAGTAACTTTTGGCTAAGTCAGATTTATGAATGGTCCTTTAATACTGTGATAAATGTGGTTTGACGGTAGCAGTTTAGCCTTCAGTAAACGGATTTACAAAAGTCGCACGTCTTTACGAAAAATTTGCATGTTCTTTTAACCTCCCTGGCGTTCTGATTATGTCAGTAATTTTGTACCCAAAGCGGTACATTGTTTTGCATGGAAATTTGTTGTTTTATATTGTAGGCCTATAATTCTTAGGAATTACTTGCTTAAATATGTCTAAACAAAAGTCTAGTAGACCTTCCAGTTATGATAAAGTTTGAAACACAAAATCATAAATTATAATACAATAAATAATTTTCAAAAATAATATAATTTTATTCAATAATGTAATCAAATAAAAAACACTGCAATTTGTCAAACACGGGTGCAACTAGTCCCTGTAATAATAGACACTGTATATTGGTTCAATAAACCTCCAGGCTGTGAAAATTTTTGAAACATGGGACTGCACAAAGTCCGACCTCACAATCCGGACAATGGAACCTGGTTTCCTTTCGGATTCTCTTTCCATTATAATCTCACTTTGAGCAACAAACCACGCACATCCTTGTAGGTGCTGATTTTTTTTCAGTTGGTGGAATGTAGTCCATGAAGTGACGACCAGTCAGGCGTTCCGGGTTGACAACATCAACAGCACGACGTCCAGGTCTATTCACAACCATTGATGGTGTTTGGTGTTTCACAAAGATCCGTTCAGCAACTTTCCAAATTAAGTCAGAATGAACCAGAGGCTTGTCACTCTTTTCTCTTTGCAGAATGTAGGCATTCCACAAGCATTGCTCAAGAAGATGCCTAAGATCTTCTTGAGGTACTTCTTTTGCTGTTTCCGCATTGCTGGGTAGAATGTACACTGCTCAAAAAAATAAAGGGAACACAAAAATAACACATCCTAGATCTGAGTTAATTAAATATTCTTCTGAAATACTTTGTTCTTTACATAGTTGAATGTGCTGACAACAAAATCACACAAAAATGGAAATCAAATTTTTTAACCCATGGAGGTCTGGATTTAGAGTCACACTCAAAATTAAAGTGGAAAAACACACTACAGGCTGATCCAACTTTGATGTAATGTCCTTAAAACAAGTCAAAATGAGGCTCAGTAGTGTGTGTGGCCTCCACGTGCCTGTATGACCTCCCTACAACGCCTGAGCATGCTCCTGATGAGGTGGCGGACGGTCTCCTGAGGGATCTCCTCCCAGACCTGGACTAAAGCATCTGCCAACTCCTGGACAGTCTGTGGTGCAACGTGACGTTGGTGGATAGAGCGAGACATGATGTCCCAGATGTGCTCAATTGGATTCAGGTCTGGGGAACGGGCGGGCCAGTCCATAGCATCAATGCCTTCGTCTTGCAGGAACTGCTGACACACTCCAGCCACATGAGGTCTAGCATTGTATTGCATTAGGAGGAACCCAGGGCCAACCGCACCAGCATATGGTCTCACAAGGGGTCTGAGGATCTCATCTCGGTACCTAATGGCAGTCAGGCTACCTCTGGCGAGCACATGGAGGGCTGTGCGGCCCTCCAAAGAAATGCCACCCCACACCATTACTGACCCAATGCCAAACCGGTCATGCTGCAGGATGTTGCAGGCAGCAGAACGTTCTCCATGGCGTCTCCAGACTCTGTCACGTCTGTCACATGTGCTCAGTGTGAACCTGCTTTCATCTGTGAAGAGCACAGGGCGCCAGTGGTGAATTTACCAATCTTGGTGTTCTCTGGCAAATGCCAAACGTCCTGCACGGTGTTGGGCTGTAAGCACAACCCCCACCTGTGGACGTCGGGCCCTCATATCACCCTCATGGAGTCTGTTTCTGACCGTTTGAGCAGACACATGCACATTTGTGGCCTGCTGGAGGTCATTTTGCAGGGCTCTGGCAGTGCTCCTCCTATTCCTCCTTGCACAAAGGCAGAGGTAGCGGTCCTGCTGCTGGGTTATTGCCCTCCTACGGCCTCCTCCACGTCTCCTGATGTACTGGCCTGTCTCCTGGTAGCGCCTCCATGCTCTGGACACTACGCTGACAGACACAGCAAACTTTTTTGCCACAGCTCGCATTGATGTGCCATCCTGGATAAGCTGCACTACCTGAGCCACTTGTGTGGGTTGTAGACTCCGTCTCATGCTACCACTAGAGTGAAAGCACCGGCAGCATTCAAAAGTGACCAAAACATCAGCCAGGAAGCATAGGAACTGAGAAGTGGACACCACCTGCAGAACCACTCCTTTATTGGGGGTGTCTTGCTAATTGCCTATAATTTCCACCTGTTGTCTATCCCATTTGAACAACAGCATTGTCACTCAGTGTTGCTTCCTAAGTGGACAGTTTGATTTCACAGAAGTGTGATTGACTTGGAGTTACATTGTGTTGTTTAAGTGTTCCCTTTATTTTTTTGAGCAGTGTAATTGCTTGGTCTGCTCTGTCGACACCTCCCATGGTTTTATTGTAGTCTATCACTACTTGTGACTTCATGATTTCTTTCCCAGCTTTCGTGTGTACTATAACAGTAGAGGTATTAATCAACAGTACTCAATAGGCACACATCTTGTTTGTCCTGCCAACGCAGTGCCATCATCTTGCCTTTCTGCCAGGCAACTATTTCTCCAATTTTCAGCTCCTTCTTGCTAAACATTGATGGCATGTCACGGCGGTTAGCCCTAACAGTTCCATAGGCATCGGTTTTGTTTTTTAGAAGAAACTCATAAAGTTCAGAAGATGTATAAAAGTTGTCGGTTGTTACACAATAGCCCTGATTTAGCAATGGTTCAATGAGTGTGAGGACGGAAGATGTTAACATTCCATAGTCGCTGTACTTTGGATTAAATTTTGTGCCTTTTCCAGTGTATATAACTGAATTCCAAATGTAGCCAGTTGACGATTCGCAGAGCATATAGGATTTTATTCCAAATCGTGCCCTCTTTAACCCCTTAGGGACTTAGGGCGTACCGGTACGCCCTGTTTCCCGAGTCCTAAAGGACTCAGGGCGTATGGTACATCCTAACTTTAAACAGACATTGCGCGTGGCGGGGGTTAATAGGAACAGGATGCCCGCTGAAATCATTCAGCGGGCATCCTGTCACAATGCCGGGGGGGTCATCGCCGCAAACCGCAGGTCAATTCAGACCTGTGGTTTGCGGCTATTACCTGCGGTTGCGGCGGCGATGCCATCGGGTCCCCATGCCGCTGTAGGGGGGACCCGATGGCATGGAAGGCAGCGCGATGTCTAAGGAAGAGCCTGTGAGATCCAGCCCCCTGGATCTCACAGGCCGGAAGCTGTATGAGTAATACACACAGTATTACTCATACAGCCAATGCATTCCAATACAGAAGTATTGGAATGCATTGTAAAGGATTAGACCCCCAAAAGTTCAAGTCCCAAAGTGGGACAAAAAATAAAGTGAAATAAAAAGTTGAAAAAATAAAGTTTTCCCCAATTTTTTTAAAAAGTTTCATGTAAAAATAAACAAAAACGTCATTTTCCCCAAATAAAGTTAAAAAAAATTGGTACAAAATAGGGGGGGGAAGTATACATATTAGGTATCGCCGCATCCGTATCGACCGGCTCTATAAACATATCACATGACCTAACCAATTTTTTGTCACCTTACATCACAAAAAGTACAACAGCAAGCGATCAAAAAGGCGTTTGCCCACCAAAATAGTACCAATCTAACCGTCACCTCATCCCACAAAAAATGAGCCCCTACCTGAGACAATCGCCCAAAAAATAAAAAAAACTATGGCTCAGAATATGGAGACACTAAAACATCTTTTTTTTTTGTTTTAAAAAAGCTGTTATTGTGTAAAACTTACATAAATAAAAAAAAAGTATACATATTTGGTATCGCCGCGTTCGTATCGACCGGCTCTATAAAAATATCACATGACCTAACCCCTCAGATGAACACCATAAAAAATAAAAACTGTGTTAAATAAACCATTTTTTGTCACCTTACATCACAAAAAGTGTAATAGCAAGCGATCAAAAAGTCATATGCACCCCAAAATAGTGCCAATCAAACAGTCATCTCAGCCCGCAAAAAATGAGACCCTACCTAAGATAATCGCCCAAAAACTGAAAAAACTATGGCTCTCAGATTATGGAGATTATTAAAACATGATTTATTTATTTTTTCAAAAATGATATTATTGTGTAAAACTTACATAAATAAAAAAAAAGTATACATATTAGGTATCGCCGCATCCGTGACAACCTCGTCTATAAAAATATCACATGATCTAACCTGTCAGATGAATGTTGTAAATACCAAAAAATAAAAACGGTGCCAAAACAGCTATTTCTTGTTATCTTGCCTCACAAAAAGTGTAATATAGAGCAACCAAAAATCATATGTACCCTAAACTAGTGCCAACAATGCTGCCACCCTATCCCGTAGTTTCTAAAACGGGGCCACTTTTTATGAGTTTCTACACTAAGGGTGCATCAGGGGGGCTTCAAATGGGACATGGTGTCAAAAAAAACAGTCCAGCAAAATCTGCCTTCCAAAAACCGTTTGGCAATCCTTTCTTTCTGCGCCCTGCCGTGTGCCCGTACAGTGGTTTACGACCACGTATGGGGTGTTTCTGTAAACTACAGAATCAGGGCCATAAATATTTCGTTTTGTTTGGCTGTTAACCCTTGCTTTGTAAAAGTTAAAAAAATATTAAAATGGAAAATCTGCCAAATAAGTGAAATTTAGAAATTGTATCTCTATTTTCCATTAATTCTTGTGGAACACCTAAAGGGTTAACGATGTTTGTAAAATCAGTTTTGAATACCTTGAGGGGTGTAGTTTCTTAGATGGGGTCACTTTTATGGAGTTTCTACTCTAGGGGTGCATCAGGGGGGCTTCAAATGGGACATGGTGTCAAAAAAACCAGTCCAGCAAAACCTGCCTTCCAAAAACCATATGGCACTCCTTTCCTTCTGCGCCCTGCCGTGTGCCCGTACAGCGGTTTATGACCACATATGGGATGTTTCTGTAAACTACAGAATCAGGGCCATAAATATTGAGTTTGGTTTGGCTGTTAACCCTTGCTTTGTAACTGGAAAAAAATTATTAAAATGGAAAATCTGCCAAAAAAGTGAAATTTTAAAATTGTATCTCTATTTTCCATTAATTCTTGTGGAACACCTAAAGGGTTAACAAAGTTTGTAAAATCAGTTTTGAATACCTTGAGGGGTGTAGTTCATAGATTGGTGTCATTTTTGGGTGGTTTCTATTATGTAAGCCTCGCAAAGTGACTTCAGACCTGAACTGTTCCCTAAAAATTGGGTTTTTGAAAATTTCTGAAAAATTTCAAGATTTGCTTCTAAACTTCTAAGCCTTGTAACATCCCCAAAAAATTAAATATCATTCCCAAAATGATCCAAACATGAAGTAGACATATGGGGAATGTAAAGTAATAACTATTTTTGGAGGTATTACTATGTATTATAGAAGTAGAGAAATAGAACCCTGGAAATTTGCAATATTTTTTTTACTTCATTTTACCAGTGTCATGAAGTACAATATGTGATGAAAAAACAATCTCAGAATGGCCTGGATAAGTCAAAGTATTTTAAAGTTATCAGCACTTAAAGTGACACTGGTCAGATTTGCAAAAAATGGCCATCCTTAAGGTGAAATAGGGCTGAGTCCTTAAGGGGTTAATGTAATGTACTGTATCCAGTTGAGCCGCCCTTTGTAGGCCATTAGACTTTCATCTATGCTGATATCTCTTTCTGGCACATAGGTCTGTTGGAAATTCTTTACAATCATTTGATATATTTCCCACATTTTCTTTAGTTTTGGTGCAGGATGAGTAGTTTCATCAAATTCTTCATTTTTTGTGAAGTGAAAAAATTTCATAATCAGGGAAAATCTTTACTCTGACATGACGGTGCCAAAAAATTGAGTTGCAAGTAATTTATTAGTGGTCCAATACCATTTCTGCAGTGGTTTTCCCACCACTCCCTGAAGTATTATTAGGCCCAGAAATTTCCAAATGTCATCTTTGGTCACTGGTTCCCACTTTCTGCTTCTTGAAAACTTGTGACACAGAGTAGCGGATTGTTGCTCTTTGTACCGGTTTGTCTCAGTAACAATTTTTTCAATTACCTCATCGGTCAGAAATAATTGTAGGTATGCCAAAGGGTTGTTGTGCTCAACGTCTACTTTGATACTAGGTGTTCCAGTAAACAGGAATCTTGGGGGCGCTGCCTGACCCATACCACAGTCAATAGAGCAGCAGGTTCGCACATCGCTGAGCTCAGGTGCAGATTCGTCACTGTCACTTGTCTGATCAGTGTCGGATGAAGAATTTATCTGGTCTACAACTGCTTTTGCACTCAATTGACGCTTTTTTGATGCCATGGCCGAAAAATTTCCAGACAGAAATGACAGAAAAAGGGTAGGCAGGGCACTGGAGAATGATCCTTAGGAACAAATCTGAGGTGATTTGGTTTGATATAGTGTAATCCTCACAGATTACACTGTATCACTGTTTGTGTGTGTACTGTATGTCAGTTTATTGATTTGAATTTCCCTCCCAGTCTCATGCGATTCAGATGTCAGTATGAATGGTCTGCACCTGTTCCGCAATTATTCCTACCCATTCATTTTCAATGGGGCAGGAATCGATGCAGACAGCACACAGTGTGTTAGCAAATAGTAGTGTAGAAGCAGCACTATGCGGTCTCAGGATATTGCGTCTGTATCAATGCAGAAGCCTAACCGTAGGCCCTTGATCCATCAGGCCATATAGTATACATGTGAGAAAGAAGATGGCTTCGGCAGCATGTCGCAATATCAAAAAGATTCTTTAATCGTACCTCCAGACACAAATGGCAACGTTTCGACTGTACACCAGTCTTTGTCAAGCCTAATGACATACATTCTGGTAAGCATATATATACCCCCCACATAAAATACACACCCCATTACATCATTAGTGCACATCACTGGGCAATAGAATACACATGTTCATATTACAACTCACAGTCAATGTCATGTATACCAAGTTCATGTTGTTCGTCTCGGCGTTCCCTTGTCTGTAATGCGCAGCCACATCTCAATGTATTTGCATACCGGAAGTATCATGCGTCGCCATGGCTCCCGGCGGCGCCCGTGTCTCTAGCCAATGTACTGCAAGAAGCACTCACTGACGTCACAGCCTGCGTGTCCATCCCGTGACACTCATTCTAGTGCGCGCCTCAGTGCGTCGATAATATTGGTCACATGGGGTACGCGGCCAATGATAACACAGTGTGTTGTCTGCATCTGCATTTCCGGAGCGCGGATGCGAAATTCCGGTTCGCAGCTCTGCAAGAAAATAGCTGAGGACTTCTCTATGTAAGTGCCGGCCGCGTCTGTGTTTTGCGGTCTAAGTGTGGTTCGGGGTTACCGCTTCTGGCAGTGAAAGTTAACCCCGAGCCACACTCTGGATTACCGCCAGGGGGGGTTAAAAAGTCGCATAAGATAAGCATGCTCCTCACTGGAGTGAAATTGCGCAATTTTTTGCAACTTTTTAAATTGTCGCAATAGTAAATCTGTCTAGAGATTCATTTACATAAGAAAACATGCCCGCTTTCAGAAAACTGGTGAGCATAGCGCAGAGCCAATAAAAGTTGCAAATTTTTGCGCAGTTTTAGCGATTGCGCAAAAATTTGCGACTTTTTCACTCCATTATTTTGACTTGAGCTAATGATAAATCTGGCCCTCTGTGCTGCCTCTAGTAAGTTTTGTATGTCACCCAGTGCTGTATTCACAGCTACAGTGCTCAGTACTGCTGTATAGTCCACTTCTGAGGGTGTGTTACAGAAAGAGAGGGAATCTCCTTTTTTGTCTGTGTATGCAGTGTATGGTGGACATCATAGCAGCTAGTCTCCATCCGATCTGGAGCTAAGCTCAGAGAAACTGACAGAGATGATGCCTGCAAAGGGGAAATATTCAGAATACAAGTCAAATAATGGTTTAAGATTGATAGGAATAGCTCACTCCTATGTGATCAAGGGATAGGTGCTTAAGTCCCGTACACTGTTTCACCCTTACAGGAAAAATGTTTTGTAAAAAGATATTTAAAATATGGACTGGCACTCTAAATGTGTGTTTTAGATATGTTGTTGAGAATATTGCTATAATGTTGTATTAAATAATCATAAACATTTATTAATAAATAAAAGAAAATGTTAAAATCACAATCAGATAAAAAAAAACATACATATAATAGCCTATGTCTTAAATAGAATGAACATCTAAAATATATGGTTGACAGAATTTTGAACAGCTGATGAGTGTATGCTTCACAGTAGTAGAGTAGACTAGGGGTATTCAAATCCTCCCAAGGGTAAGTACATTCAATGTTCTTTAAAAGGAAACTCTAATAGTTCAGATGTCTATATGGGACTGTGTATATTTCACAGTAATAGGAAAAAGTCACATCTCCCATAAATAAATATTTTATTCATATAGCACAGTTACAAGTAGCAGGGTCTCGCGGGAGTTGATGCCGTAGGTCTGTTTAGAATATTTGTAATATTTGGAGCGATCCAGTTGTTTAAATAATTCAGTTGGACTAAACAGTCATCCGTGCAGAGGCCTCTTCTTACTGTTGGTTAAATGGGAGTAAATAGCTTTCACGCCAGACGCGTTTCGGCGACCTCTTTCCCCTTTCTCAGTGGCAGCTCACCATGAGGAAGGGGAAAGAGGTCCCCGAAACGCGTCTGGCGTGAAAGCTATTTACTCCCATTACAAATATTCTCAACAGACCTATGGCATCAACTCCCGCGAGACCCTGCTACAAGACATACGTTGAGATCCTGCTGCAAATCACGTGACACTCCAGCGTGCGTACCAGCGAGCGTACTAGGACAGCGGACATAGTAGCAAAACAGGGAATCAGCGCTGGGTATGTAATCAAGCCATAACCTGAAAATAAGAGAAGGTAAGAACTATCTACCAACATTAAGTGTTATGCCGCTTTTATACGCAAAGTATGCGGCTATCTGTTGAAATATAGTCCGGACTTTCTTTACCATACAAGTTGGATTATACACAAGCTGAGGAGCCATTCCAAAAGGCGCAATCACACAAGAAGATCGACTGCTTGTAACTGTGTTATATGAATTAAATCTTAATTTATGGGAGATGTGACTAGGGATGAGCGAACCCGAACTGTATAGCTCGGGTTCGTACCGAATTTTGGGGTGTCCGTGACACGGACCCGAACCCGAACATTTTCGTAAAAGTCTGGATTCGGGTTCGGTGTTCGGCGCTTTCTTGGCGCTTTTTGAAAGGCTGCAAAGCAGCCAATCAACAAGCGTCATACTACTTGCCCCAAGAGGCCATCACAGCCTTGCCTACTATTGGCATGGCTGTGATTGGCCAGTGCAGCATGTGACCCAGCCTCTATATAAGCTTGGGTCACGTAGCGCTGCACGTCACTCTGCTGATACAAGCGTAGGGAGAGGTTGCTGCTGCGACGTTAGGGCGAGATTAGGCAGATTAACTCCTCCAAAAGACTTAATTCAGTGATCGATCTCCAGCTGTGGATCATTGAAGTGCTGATATTGAATTGCTCACTTTTTTTAGGCTGCCCAGAGCGTTTTTATATCACTTTTTTCTGGGGTGATCTGCGGCCTTTTTGTGGCTTGTGGTGCGCCAGCACAAGCTACCACCAAGTGCATTTAACCATCAATAGTGTGGTTATTTTTTGCTATATCCTACATCAGGTGCAGGCTGAGCCTGTGTCACCCAAGTGCATTTAACCATCAATATTGTGGTTATTTTTTGGCCATATACTACATCAGGTGCAGGCTGAGCCTGTGTCACCCAAGTGCATTTAACCATCAATAGTGTGGGTATTTTTTGCTATATCCTACATCAGGGTCAAGCTTTCATCAAGTGCATTTAACCATCAATAGTGTGGTTATTTTTTGGCCCTATACTACATCAGGGGCACCTGTCACCCAGCGCCTAAAAAATAGGCCTGACATTTCTATTCCTCCAAATCAGTACAGTTTTAGCTGGTCAAGTTATATTTAGTGACCGTAAAAGCACAGTTTTTGTTCTGGGTTGAAAAACTATTCCCAAATTTGCCATTCTCAAAATTAGTAGTTTCTGCTATATCAGGCCTACTTTAAATCTATCCCAAAAAGGATATCTTAGATTGAAGGTGCTGATAGTGTCATTCTGAAAAACTTAACACACACGCTACCATGCAGATACAAGTCTAATTCTGTGATTAAAGGTATATCTGTCACACAGCGCGTAAAAAATAGGCCTGACATTTCTATTCCTCCAAATCAGTACAGTTTTAGCTGGTCAAGTTATATTTAGTGACCGTAAAAGCAGTTTTTGTTCTGGGTTGAAAAACTATTCCCAAATCTGCCATTCTCAAAATTAGTAGTTTCTGCTATATCAGGCCTACTTTAAATCTATCCCAAAAAGGATATCTTAGATTGAAGGTGCTGATAGTGTCATTCTGAAAAACTTAACACACACGCTACAGTGCAGATACAAGTCTAATTCTGTGATTAAAGGTATATCTGTCACACAGCGCGTAAAAAATAGGCCTCACATTTATATTCAACCAAATCTGTACTGTTTTAGCTGGTCAAATTATTTGTAGTGACCGTAAAAGCACAGTTTTTGTTCTGGGTTGAAAAACTATTCCCAAATTTGCCATTCTCAAAATTAGTAGTTTCTGCTATATCAGGCCTACTTTAAATCTATCCCAAAAAGGATATCTTAGATTGAAGGTGCTGATAGTGTCATTCTGAAAAACTTAACACACACGCTACAGTGCAGATACAAGTCTAATTCTGTGATTAAAGGTATATCTGTCACACAGCGCGTAAAAAATAGGCCTCACATTTATATTCAACCAAATCTGTACTGTTTTAGCTGGTCAAATTATTTGTAGTGACCGTAAAAGCACAGTTTTTGTTCTGGGTTGAAAAACTATTCCCAAATTTGCCATTCTCAAAATTAGTAGTTTCTGCTATATCAGGCCTACTTTAAATCTATCCCAAAAAGGATATCTTAGATTGAAGGTGCTGATAGTGTCATTCTGAAAAACTTAACACACACGCTACAGTGCAGATACAAGTCTAATTCTGTGATTAAAGGTATATCTGTCACACAGCGCGTAAAAAACAGGCCTCACATTTATATTCAACCAAATCTGTCATTACTTGTGTGCCTGTATTAGTGTAATACGGTACCTAAATAGATAGCCAGACAGTGTTAGGTGTCTGTAAAAAAAGGCCTGAATTTTAATTCAATACATTGGCCCGAATAATATTTTTCTTATTGTGGTGAACGGTAACAATGAGGAAAACAACTAGTAAGGGACGCGGACGTGGACATGGTCGTGGTGGTGTTAGTGGACCTTCTGGTGCTGGGAGAGGACGTGGCCGTTCTGCCACAGCCACACGTCCTAGTGTACCAACTACCTCAGGTCCCAGTAGCCGCCAGAATTTACAGGGATATTTGGTGGGGCCCAATGCCGTTCTAAGGATGGTAAGGCCTGAGCAGGTACAGGCATTAGTCAATTGGGTGGCCGACAGTGCATCCAGCACGTTCACATTATCTCCCACCCAGTCTTCTGCAGAAAGCGCACAGATGGCGCATGAAAACCAAGCCCATCAGTCTGTCACATCACCCCCATGCATATCAGGGAAACTGTCTGAGCCTCAAGTTATGCAGCAGTCTCTTATGCTGTTTGAAGACTCTGCTGCCAGGGTTTCCCAAGGGCATCCACCTAGCCCTTCCCCAAGGGTGGAAGAGATAGAATGCTCTAACGCACAACCACTTATGTTTCCTGATGATGAGGACATGGGAATACCACCTCAGCACGTCTCTGATGATGACGAAACACAGGTGCCAACTGCTGCGTCTTTCTGCAGTGTGCAGACTGAACAGGAGGTCAGGGATCAAGACTGGGTGGAAGACGATGCAGGGGACGATGAGGTCCTAGACCCCACATGAAATGAAGGTCGTGCCACTGACTTTCACAGTTCGGAGGAAGAGGCAGAGGTGAGACCGAGCCAACAGCGTAGCAAAAGACAAAGAGGGAGCAGTGGGCAAAATCAGAACACCCGCCGCCAAGAGACTCCGCCTGCTACTGACCGCCGCCATCTGGGACCGAGCACCCCAAAGGCAGCTTCAAGGAGTTCCCTGGCATGGCACTTCTTTAAACAATGTGCTGACGACAAGACCCGAGTGGTTTGCACGCTGTGCCATCAGAGCCTGAAGCGAGGCATTAACGTTCTGAACCTTAGCACAACCTGCATGACCAGGCACCTGCATGCAAAGCATGAACTGCAGTGGAGTAAACACCTTAAAAACAAAGAAGTCACTCAGGCTCCCCCTGCTACCTCTTCTGCTGCTGCCGCCTCGGCCTCTTCTGCTGCTGCCGCCGCCTCGGCCTCTTCCTCCGCCTCTGGAGGAACGTTGGCACCTGCCGCCCAGCAAACATGGAATGTACCACCAACACCATCACCTGTGTCACCAAGCATCTCAACCATGTCACACGGCAGCGTTGAGCTCTCCATCTCACAAACATTTGAGAGAAAGCGTAAATTTCCACCTAGCCACCCTCGATCCCTGGCCCTGAATGCCAGCATTTCTAAACTACTGGCCTATGAAATGCTGTCATTTAGGCTGGTGGACACAGACAGCTTCAAACAGTTCATGTCGCTTGCTGTCCCACAGTATGTTGTTCCCAGCCGGCACTACTTATCCAAGAGAGCCGTGCCTTCCCTGCACAGCCAAGTGTCCGATAAAATCAAGTGTGCACTGCACAACGCCATGTGTGGCAAGGTCCACCTAACCACAGATACGTGGACCAGTAAGCACGGCCAGGGACGCTATATCTCCCTAACTGCACACTGGGTAAATGTAGTGGCGGCTGGGCCCCAGGCAGAGAGCTGTTTGGCGCACGTCCTTCCGTCGCCAAGGATCGCAGGGCAACATTCTTTGCCTCCTGTCTCCTCCTCCTACTCAGCTTCCTCCTCCTCTTCTTCCACCTGCTCATCCAGTCAGCCACACACCTTCACCACCAACTTCAGCACAGCCCGGGGTAAACGTCAGCAGGCCGTTCTGAAACTCATATGTTTGGGGGACAGGCCCCACACCGCACAGGAGTTGTGGCGGGGTATAGAACAACAGACCGACGAGTGGTTGCTGCCGGTGAGCCTCAAGCCCGGCCTGGTGGTGTGCGATAATGGGCGAAATCTCGTTGCAGCTCTGGGACTAGCCGATTTGACGCACATCCCTTGCCTGGCGCATGTGCTGAATTTGGTGGTGCAGAAGTTCATTCGCAACTACCCCGACATGTCAGAGCTGCTGCATAAAGTGCGGGCCGTCTGTTCGCGCTTCCGGCGTTCACACCCTGCTGCTGCACGCCTGTCTGCGCTACAGCGTAACTTCGGCCTTCCCGCTCACCGCCTCATATGCGATGTGCCCACCAGGTGGAACTCCATCTTGCACATGCTGGATAGAATGTGCGAGCAGCAGCAGGCCATAGTGGAGTTTCAGCTGCAGCACGCACGGGTTAGTCGCACTGCGGAACAGCACCACTTCACCACCAATGACTGGGCCTCCATGCGAGACCTGTGTGCCCTGTTGCGCTGTTTCGAGTACTCCACCAACATGGCCAGTGGCGATGACGCCGTTATCAGCGCTACAATACCACTTCTATGTCTCCTTGAGAAAACACTTAGGGCGATGATGGAAGAGGAGGTGGCCCAGGAGGAAGAGGAGGAAGAGGGGTCATTTTTAGCACTTTCAGGCCAGTCTCTTCGAAGTGACTCAGAGGGAGGTTTTTTGCAACACCAGAGGCCAGGTACAAATGTGGCCAGACAGGGCCCACTACTGGAGGACGAGGATGAGGAGGAGGTGGAGGAGGATGAGGATGAAGCATGTTCACAGCGGGGTGGCACCCAAAGCAGCTCGGGCCCATCACTGGTGCATGGCTGGGGGGAAACACAGGACGATGACGATACGCCTCCCACAGAGGACAGCTTGTCCTTACCTCTGGGCAGCCTGGCACACATGAGCGACTACATGCTGCAGTGCCTGCGCAACGACAGCAGAGTTGCCCACATTTTAACGTGTGCGGACTACTGGGTTGCCACCCTGCTGGATCCCCGGTACAAAGACAATGTGCCCACCTTACTTTCTACACTGGAGCGTGATAGGAAGATGCGCGAGTACAAGCGCACGTTGGTAGACGCGCTACTGAGAGCATTCCCAAATGTCACAGGGGAACCAGTGGAAGCCCAAGGCCAGCGTTTTGTCTGAACGTGTATTCAGCACGGCAGGGGGTGTCATTACAGACAAACGCAGCCGCCTGTCTACAGCCAATGTGGACAAGCTGACGTTCATAAAAATGAACCAGGCATGGATCCCACAGGACCTGTCCATCCCTTGTGCAGATTAGACATTAACTACCTCCCCTTAACAATATATTATTGTACTCCAGGGCACTTCCTCATTCAATCCTATTTTTATTTTCATTTTACCATTATATTGCGGGGCAACCCAAAGTTGAATGAACCTCTCCTCTTTCTGGGTGCCAGGGCCTAAATGTGTGACAGTGGCCTGTTCCAGTGGTGGGTGACGTGAAGCCTGATTCTCTGCTATGACATGAAGACTGATTCTCTGCTGACATGAAGCCTAAATCTCTGTTATGGGACCTCTCTCCTCTGCCTGGGTGCCTGGGCCTAAATATATGACCGTGGCCTGTTCCAGTGGTGGGTGACGTGAAGCCTGATTCTCTGCTATGACATGAAGCCAGATTCTCTGTTACGGGACCTCTCTCCTCTGTCTGGGTGCCTGGGCCTAAATATGTGACAGTGGCCTGTTCCAGTGGTGGGTGACGTGAAGCCTGATTCTCTGCTATGACATGAAGACTGATTCTCTGCTGACATGAAGCTTGAATCTCTGTTATGGGACCTCTCTCCTCTGCCTGGGTGCCTGGGCCTAAATATGTGACAGTGGCCTGTTCCAGTGGTGGGTGACGTGAAGCCTGATTCTCTGCTAATACATGAAGACTGATTCTGTGCTGACATGAAGCCAGATTCTCTGTTACGGGACCTCTCTCCTCTGCCTGGGTAGCGGGGCCTAAATATATAACAATGGACTGTTACAGTGGTGGGTGACGTGAAGCCAGATTCTCTGCTATGGCATGAAGACTGATTCTCTGCTGATGTGAAGCCAGATTCTCTGCTATGGGACCTCTCTCCAATTGATATTGTTTTTTTTTTTTATATTTTATTTTTATTTTAATTCATTTCCCTATCTACATTTGTTTGCAGGGGATTTACCTACATGTTGCTGCCTTTTGCAGCCCTCTAGCTCTTTCCTGGGCTGTTTTACAGCCTTTTTAGTGCCGAAAAGTTCGGGTCCCCATTGACTTCAATGGGGTTCGGGACGAATTTCCCGAACCCGAACATTTCCGGGAAGTTCGGCCGAACTTCTCGAACCCGAACATCCAGGTGTTCGCTCAACTCTAGATGTAACTTTTTCCTATTACTGTGCAATATACACAGTCCCATATAGAAATCTGAACTATTAGAGTTTCCTTTTAAAGAACATTGAATGTACTTACCCTTGGGAGGATTTGAATACCCCTAGTCTACTCTACTACTGTGAAGCAAACTCTCATCAGCTGTTCAAAATTCTGTCAACCATATATTTTAGATGTTCATTCTATTTGAGACATAGGCTATTATATGTATGGTTTTTTATCTGATTGTGATTTTAACATTTTCTTTTATTTATTAACTAGACATTAAGCCCGTTAGTAGAAACAGTCTATATTAAATAGTAAGATAATTTAACCACAGTGTATTTCTTGAATTGATCTATTTGCTTGTTTTATTCTTTGTTTTTCAGCCTTTCTTTTTTTGATTTTTACTTGCTGACTTGCGGCACCTGAGGGGTTAATTGTGCGGATCACAGCCCCCCTTGTAAGAGATCGAGTGCTGCCTGGCAGCAGGGGGCAGTTATGTACACAGTTCTCAGTATATTCTAACTTGAAGTGTCCCCATCACCATGGGAACGCCTCTGTGTTAGAATATACTGTCTGATCTGAGTTTTCACGATCTAACTCAAATCCGATGGTATATTCTAACATAGAGGTGTTCCCATGGTGATGGGGACGCTTCAAGTTAAAATATACCATCGAATTGGAGAAAACTCCGATCCGATGGAGTGTGTGCTGATTGGTTTGTGCGCCACGCATGCGCACTTCACTAATTGGCACACACGCACGGACAACAGCCCTGATCACGTACACAGGGCTTTTATTAGTATAGATAAATGTTTATGATTATTTAATACAACATTATAGCAATATTATCAACAACATATCTAAAACACACATTTAGAGTGCCTGTCCATATTTTAAATATCTTTTTACAAAACAAGTCAAATAATACTGAGCTACTCCTCATGTACACTGGACAACTTATTCCGTAATGTCACCTGAAATTATAGGTATTCTTATAAGGGGTTTTCCACCTTTCTTACAAACTTTGTCTCCCCGCCAGACCTTTAGAGGGAAGCATTCCAGCTCCTTTAGTCCACTGCTGTATTTGGACTGAGCCGGAAGCAGGTGGCGTGGGCAGCCAAAATTTGTTAAAAAGGTGGATGACCCCTTTGTAGATACACTTCCATGAGAAAGGGGTATATGTTTTAACCCAATATTGAAAGAAAACATTGAATTTTTTTATTCTGGGCTTTTTTTTTTTGGCAGTGCCATTGAAAATTAAATACAAAATATTGTCCTTCTGTAGCAGTCAACACAAATGATAAGACTTCCTGAATAGATAGATATACCATTGTCAGTTTACTGCTGCTGTGAGGGGAAGATCTTATCTGATGGTTAACCATCATTATAATAGTAGATGTAGAATTGGGATGACATCTAGTCTACCCTTAGATTTTATTTCCTTTTTATTTTTATCTTATATATATACAGTATACACTACTCACAAAAAGTTAGGGATATTTGGCTTGTGGGTCAAATTTCAGGATGAACCTAAAATGCACTCTAAAGGTACTTTCACACTTGCGTTGTGAGGATCCGGCAGTCAGTTCCGTCACTGGAACTGCCTGCCGGATCCGGAAATCCGCATGCAAACGGATATCATTTGTAGACGGATCCGGATGCGGATCCGTCTGACAAATGCATTGAAATGCCGGATCCGTCTCTCCGGTGTCATCTGGAAAAACGGATCCGATATTTATTATTTACACATTTTTAAAGGTCTGCGCATGCGCAGACCGGATCCGTCAGTGCGGCAATTTTAATGCCGGATCCGGCATTCCGGCAAGTGTTCCAGAATTTTGGACGGAGAGAATACAGTAACAGGGACTGAACAGATGCATCCTGATGCATACTAAACAGATTGCTCTCCATTCCGAATGCATTAGGATTAAACTGATCCGTTTTTTCCAGTATTGAGCCCCTAGGACGGAACTGAATACCGGAAAAGAATAACGCTAGTGTGAAAGTACCCTAATCTTTAAAGGTGAACTTAATGTGACCTTCTCTAAACTTTTGAATGCACACGTCCAATTGTTCAATGTTTAAGTACTTTTTGCACAACTTGCTATTCTCTAACAAGGAGCTTAATGGCAAAATTCACAACAGGTGTTTGATCCATGAAACATCCAATTAATTTCCTGGTTCAATTAGAATTGGTATTTAAACAGTCCTCCTCGTAATGCTGTTCACATTTTGACATCGTGAGACCAAGACGACACCTAGCAATTGATCACCAGTACCTCACCATTGCGAGGCTTCAAACGGTATGTTCTGAGATGGAAGTGGCCACTGAGCTTAGAATGTCACAAAGTGTCATCAGCAGGTTACAACAGAGACACTGAAAACAGAAAGGCGTAGAAGTGGATGTCCTTTGGCTACATCACACACTGATGACCGCTTCATTGTGAACAATGCCCTGCGGAACTAGATGATGAATGCCAAAAAGTACATTTAAGGGAGGTGAGAGGCACCTAAGTGTCAAATCAGACCATTCAAAACCATTTACATCAGCATGGTCTGTGTACTAGATGACCTGCAAGTGTACCTGACCACAGGCGTCATAGTTTTGCATGGGCCAGGGAGCATCTACGCTGGATGAGGGACCAGTAGCCTCAGTGCTGTTCACTGATGAAAGTCGATTCACGCTGAGCAGAAATTATGGCTGCCAACTATGTTGGAAATGTCAAGGAGATCGCTATGCATCAGCCACTGTTGTCACCAGACGACCCATTGGTGGTGGTGGTGTTACAGTGCGGGCAGGTGTGTCTAGTCAATACAGAACTGCCCTACACTTTGTGAATGGTACAGTGACAAGCCCATACTACTTGAATAACATCATTAATCTAGTCATTGTGCCTCTGCATGAACAACATAGGCCTAATTTCATGGCTGACAATGCGCCAGCTCATCGAGGTCGCATCATTAGGGAACAGCTGTTGGAGACTGGAGGACCTCAAATGGAATGGCCTGCACTTTTATCAGACCTGAATCCTATTAAAAACCTATGGGATCAGCTGAGTTGCAGTGTAGAGGCTCGTAATCTGTACCCTAGAACCTCAATGATCTGAGGGCCGCCCTTCAAGAAGAGTGGGTTGCCATGCCTCAGCAGACAATAAGTCGACTTGTGAACAGCATGAGATGTCGTTGTCAAGCTGTAATTGTTGCTCAAGGCCACATGACAAGTTATTGAGACATTGACATTTTTTGTCGGGGCATATCTACCACTGTTGTTGGCTTTTGTTTCAATAAATTGTTTGAGATGAGAAAATCACCATTGCATGCTTCTACTTAAATGCCTTACTTTCATGATATAATATCACTGTAGCGTGAACTTTTTAAGTTTTCCATAAATTTTACCCAAAAGCCAAATATCCATAACTTTTTGTGAATAGTATATGGGACTTATATATATGTGTCTTAGGCCCACTTAAATCCCAAATGCTAGAAACCATTTGGACCCATGGCCAATGTATTGCTCTGCCCATGTCAGCTTCTGCTCTATCATCTCATGTTTAGGCTTCATGGACATGACTGTATTTTTATTTCTTTTTGCAAAAAATGTTTTATTAGAAGAAAAGATAAGAACAAAGATCAATTATTACCTTACAAAAATTACTTATCGACATTAATACTTTCTTCTTTTTCCCCCATTTAAAGCTTACCCCCCTTACCCCTACCCTCCCTCCCCATTGCATTGCGTCTCCTATCCCCTCCATCAAAAAGATGGAGACTGGATACTGATGAGGTGGAGGCAGAGAAAAATTAGGACTTCTAACTCCCCCATATCCTATTCCATTTCTCCTCAATGTTTCTTTGCTTGTATAAAATATTTTCATGTCTCTTGATCTTGTTAACCAAATTTAACCATGTAGATACGCTGGGTATATTTCGTGAAAACCAGACTCTTGTAATCAAGAGCATGGCCAAAAACATAAATTTTATCATTTTTTTATACTTATGACAATTAACCTGGGAAAGATCTCCAAAGTATCCAACATTGTTCCATAAACAGAATCATTACTTTCAATTTTTGGTTAAAGCAGTTATTAATTGCCCTCCAGTATTCTGTTAAATCTCTACAGGACCAGAACATGTATAAATAATCAGCTGCAGGTGAATCACACCGTGGACAATTGGAAGTGTTTCTCAAACCACGTTTATTAAGCCATATTGGTGTAACATATATTCTATGTAAAATATTAAATTGAACCACCTTGTGATTAAAATTATGAGACACCGTTCTTAAATTAGCTAATATATTTTCCCACTCACCTAATTGAATCGTTAAACAATCCACTCCCCAAGCTCTTTGTCCGGGGGAGCATAAATCCTTAAATAGTGCTTCCAGTAACAATTTATACAATTGGGAAATCTTAACCTGCTGCCCCATATTTCCCATCAAGTCATTGAGGGGTGTAGAAGTATCTACCTCAAGCAAATGTTTTCCCTGTAGACTAAAAGGTGCTGAACATAATTGAAAATACCTAAACCAAGATAAATAAAAAATATGTTCCCCTTGTGCAAGTTACAAAAATGGGAGTACCACTCCATTTCTCACCACCTGTGCAACATATAAAATATTATTATTTTGCCAATACTTATCCCCATCTAAACTGTCTAGTTCCTGTAAATGGTAATTTTCCAGAGGGGCGTACAGTAAAGGGATCCCCTAATTCCAAACCATTGTTTAATAGTGCCCCACGCTTTAGTAAATAGCTTCCCAGACTCTTTATAGTCCTGTTGGGTACGAGATAATCGCCCGGACCCTAACTGTGTGAACATATTATTATATGGAGAACTCTTAAACAAGGTCCGACAGAGTGAACTTTTCTCCCATTGGCAAAAAAAACCATAGCTGTGCAGCTATAAAATAGCCCTTAAAATATGAAAGATTCAGCCCTCCCTGTTCTATAGGTTTATAAAGGTACTCCAACTTTAACCTTACCCGCTTTCTTCTCCAAAGTAAATCATTAGTAATTCTTTCAATTAGTTTAAAAAACTTATCGTCAATCCATATTGGAGAGTTCCTAAGGACATAGAGGAGATGGGGTAGTATCACCATCTTCACTAGAGATATTGTATTGGCTCTAGATAAAGGAAGTCGAAGCCATACCGTAACTTTTGACCTCAATTTACTAATCAATGGGATCAAATTGAGCTGATAAAAATCTTCAATCAAAATAAGAGTTGTCTTTGACAAGTTAATATCAAGGCCCGAGACTGCACCAAAGAAATTAACTATTCGAATAAGTTCTGGAAGTACAATATTAGTATGATTTATGAAAAACAGAACATCATCTGCATATAAGGAGATACGGTCCTCTACTTCTAATATCCCAAACCCTTTAATCCTTGCCTAACCATAGCAGCAAGGGGCTCGATATAAATATCAAATAATGGAGAGAGTGGGCATCCCTGTCAAGTGCCTCTACTCAAAGGAAAACTCCTTGTCAGACTCCCATTAACACTCAGTCTAGCCATAGGGGACTTATATAGAAGCTTAATCATATTTAGGAATCTGGTACCAAATCCCATTTTCCCTAAAAACTTCCAGAGGAATTCCCAATCCACCCTGTCAAACGCCTTAGAGGTGTCTAAAGATAAGATGGAGTGAGACCCCCCCCTTCCCCGTAAGACTGTATATTGGCATACAACCGATGCAAATTATACTGAGTGCCTTTATTGGGAATAAACCCATTCTGATCAGGATGTATAATTGATGAAATAACCTTACATAACCTTGTGGTCAGAATCCTTGAGAGAAGCTTCATGTCTGTATTCAATAGGGAGATTGGCCTATATGACCCCATATCTAAGGGGTCTTTACCCTTTTTCAATATTAATATTATTACAGCCTCTATCATTGATTCTGGTAGCCTATCCTCCTCCAATGATCTGGTGAACACCACCCTATATTTACGATAGAATTCATATGGGAATCCATCGGACCCAGGGGAGGAGTTTCCAGAACATGCCTTCAAAGCTGCCTCTAGTTCCTCTAAGGAAATATCAGCATCAAGGGATTCTCTCTGGATATCTGTAAGAACTGGGAGGGAGATAGAATCCAAATATGAATCCATCGCTTCATCTGAAATGACCTTATCTGAATTATATAGTTCCAAAAAATACTTCAAAAACATTTCCTCTATGCGATTTTGATCCTCAGTAATTATGCCCTCAGGTGAGCGAGTACTAACTATCTCTTTTTTTGGTTCCTGGTTAGAGATCAACCTTGCCAGAAGTTCCCCTGGTCTACTCGATTCTGAACAGTATTCTTGTCCCTTGAAAAAAAGTCTCTGCTGGGCCTTTTCCAAGAGAAAATCAGAGTACGACTTACTTGTATTCTGCATAATTTCGCTATTTACTGTTGTTTTATTCCTGGAAAATTAATTCATACCAGCTAAGGCTGCTTCTTTTAGCTCTCTCTCTTTCCTACCATACCCCCTTCTTAAGTTAGAAATGTTACTAAAGAATATTCCCCTCATGAAGGCCTTGAATGCATCCCATACCAGTTGAATTTTCACAGAGTTGTAGTTATTTTCCCAAATTCACACCATCTCCCGTTTCACTAATTCATGATTAGCCATGATCCAATAGGGGTTCAATCTAAATGGAGCTCTTTCCCTATGTTCATGGATAATTCTAGGGAAAAAGGTACATGGTCCAATAGAGACCTGGCCTCATATTTCATCCGTTTCATATATTTAAAATACTTTTTGCTTATCAGGGCCAAATCTATCCTGGACATGGAATTTCCGGACTTATACAAGAGTAGGCTCTTTTCCCCTTTCCCAAAGATCCCCATATATCCACAAAGCCCAATTCCTTGCAAAAACGTGCTAGAGGTGACCCTTGGGCCGGGATATGTATATCTCCCCCCATAGAAATCCTATCTATCTCTGGGTTAATAACACTATTAAAGTCCCCATTGACTAGCGAGAGGCATTCAGGCCATCGATCCATGAAGGTTAGTAAACAATTAAGTACATGTAAAGAAAAGGGGGGAGGAATATAAATAAAGGCCAAAATAATTAATCTCCCAAAGAGCCTTCCATATAAAAAACAAATCTCCCCTGCTTATCAATAGAGGATGCCTCGCAGACAAAATCAATCCCTTTATGAATTAGAACTGTAACTCCTCTGCAATAACTAGTAAAAGTGGTGTGATAAGTCTGCACAGCCTATCCCCTACCGATTCGCGAGACTGATTCCTCGGTGAAGTGAGTCTCCACTAAACAAACAATCGCTGGCAAATGTCTCTGAACCAAGTCAAAGGCCGCTTGTTTTTTTATCCTATCACCGAGACCCCGAACATTCCAAGTAAGGATTCTAGCTGTCATCAAATCGAACATGATTGTATTTTTGATCCATGTGCTATACGCATTTTTTATAGGTAGTACACTGGCCCTTTTATTTATATGGGTCCATGAACACATCTCTATTTTTTGCAGATTTGTGTGTCTGTTATGCAAATTATAGAGCATGTCCTATTCTTGTCCATATGTGTGAATTATAGAGCATGTCCTATTCTTGTCCATAGTGCAATTGAGAATAGTCATTTCTATTGATAAAATACAGAATTCACCCAGAAGGTATCCATATTTTGCGGCTCCGTTGTTTTGCAGACACAGCTATGGTATGTGCATAAAGCCTTACACGCATGATTCGTCAGCTTAAAAAAAAAAGTAGCTTAAAATGGTTATGCACCTTTGGACAGACCTGCAAAAGGAAGCATACTTACCTGCTTCCTGACGCTGGCTCCTGCCTCCTTCTCTCCCCGGCCTCGGCTTCTCTGCTCAGTTCTCATGACCAACTGACATGAAAAAAGGGAGGCAGGTCACCACTGCAGCCAGCAATTGGCTGCAGCAGTGTCAAACAGAAGTTTACATCCATGGAGCCAAGGCTGGGTAGAGAAGGACCTGGGAGCCAGTGCACAGAAGAAAGCAAGTAAGTATGGTTCCCTTCGCAGGTTTGCCAAACACACCTGCCCTCCCAAAATGTGCACAACTCCTTTAAAAGGGTTTTCTGAGATATTTTTTTTACTGATGACCTATCCTCTGGATAGGTCATCACTATCAGCTTGGTGGGTGTCCGACACTCAGGACCCCCACCGATCAGTACTATACACACAGTGTTAGTCATCAGAGAAGACTCTACAGACAAGATTCCTATCACAATGATGTATCATGTAATTATTCTAATATAATTAATATTTAATTTAATCAAAGTAAAATACCTTATACAGTGTGCCATTAGCGTGACTGTGACAACCTCTCATTCATTTTAATTAGATCTACAAGATCATCAGACACATCAAATAAAAATTTATGAAACAGAATTTTCTTAGAAAGCTAAAGTACATATGGAAGTCTGATAGTTATTGTTAGGCTACCTTTCTGTGTATTATAACATTTGCATTTGTAAACATGTAGCATTTTACCATATTATATTTATAAAGCCACTCTGCTAAGGTGACATTCATATGACAGTGAAAAATGTCCGTCACACAGACGTTTTTTAGAACCATTGCAGTATATGGTTCTATCCACATGGCCATATCTTTAATGGGCTGTGGAAACGGACTTAAAAAAAAAATAGGAAATGTCTTATTTTGTTCATTTTCACGGCCTGACAGCCCCATACAATTGAAGGGGGTGTTTTTATGGTTGTTTTTTATTTATTTTTACTGTCATGTGAATGTAGCCAAATTGTGAAAATGGTTTTATACTTAAATCACTTATGCTTAAGCCATGATTTATGTAAAATGGAAACAAGACATCATATAATACATGACAGTCTCTTTCTAACAAACCTAGACAAAAGTATTATAGCAGTGATACCTCTATTGGCTAACCAGAAAAATTATGTTTGCAAGCTTTCAGAACACAAAAGAGCACTATCTTCAAAAGAACAATATATCCATAGAACTCTTCAAGTATGTTCTCCATCATAATTATTGTTCATCTGGGAATGACATATACCTGCAATGTATGGGAAGCACCATGGGCAGTAAAATGTCACAGCACTATGCTAACCTGTTCATGGATAAACCGGAGGGGGGGTTTTATCAACCGGTATATTGATGACCTGCAGAAAAAGCTCTGAAGAGGAGCTGCTGGACCTTCCACAAAAACTTCTGACTCAGACTCACTTTCAGCTACTCAAAATCCCCAGAACACTTCCCAGTGGATATAATAATAATAAAAATCTTTATTTATATAGCGCCAACTATATTCTGGCAGAGCTTACAATCCGGAGGTTCATGTACAGAGTCATAAATAACATGGCAACAAGGCTTCCATCAGAACACACACAGAAATCCATCCATTTACAGCCAAGCTCTGCAATATTTCCAGATCTACTCAGAAAACATCTGCTAACACTTAGGAATACATATTTACAACTGCTTCTTGAATTACAAAAAGAGGACAACAGCAGTGTGTCCCATGTGGTCACCTACAATCCCAGAATGGACATCTTGAGAAGAATTGCTGCCAATCTCCAACCAATATTTCACAAATATAATAGACTGAAACATGCTTTCCGATATCGACCTCTCCTCTCCTTCATACAACCTCCAAACTTAAGGAATATCTTGGTTAGAAGTGCCCTGTCATCACCATCAGAGATTGGCACATTCCCCTTTACCGGTAAGAAATACAAAACTTGTAGCCACATCCTATCAACAGACACCATCCACATATCCAACACACAACGGGACTACAAAATCACTGGCACTTTCTAATGTGTATCCACAAATGTGGTGTACATGATGCAATGCACAAAGTATATTGCAGTAGCCATGCAAAATCTCAGTTCGAGGATTAATGTACATAGCAGAGATGAGCAAAGTTTTGAAAAATTCAATTTGGCAACTTCGCCGAAGTTATTCAGGAAATTCAATTCGTTACGAATTAATTCATCACAAATCGCTATAAATCAGGTATACCCAGGCCACTCTGTCTTAGGGTATGGCCACACGGAACGACCATGCTGCGGAGAAGAACAGTGCGGCCAATTAACCCGCAGCTAGTTTAAGGGCTCTTTCACACCTGCGTTCTTGTCTTCCGGCATAGAGTTCCGTCGTCGGGGCTCTATGCCGGAAGAATCCTGATCAGGATTATCCCAATGCATTCTGAATGGAGTGAAATCCGTTCAGGATGCATCAGGATGTCGTCAGTTCCGGAACGGAACGTTTTTTGGCCGGAGAAAATACCGCAGCATGCTGCGCTTTTTGCTCCGGCCAAAAATCCGGAACGCTTGCCGCAAGGCCGGATCCGGAATTAATGCCCATTGAAAGGCATTGATCCGGATCCGGCCTTAAGCTAAACGTCGTTTCGGCGCATTGCCGGAGCCGACATTTAGCTTTTTCTGAATGGTTACCATGGCTGCCGGGACGCTAAAGTCCTGGCAGCCATGGTAAAGTGTAGTGGGGAGCGGGGGAGCAGTATACTTACCGTCCGTGCGGCTCCCCGGGCGCTCCAGAGTGACGTCAGGGCGCCCCAAGCGCATGGATCATGTGATCGCATTGGACACATCATCCATGCGCATGGGGCGCTCTGACGTCACTCTGGAGTGCCCCGGGAGCCGCACGGACTGTAAGTATACCGCTCCCCGCTCCTACTATGGTAGCCAGGACTTTAATAGCGTCCTGGGTGCCATAGTAACACTGAAAGCATTTTGAAGACGGTTCCGTCTTCAAATGCTTTCAGTACACTTGCGTTTTTCCGGATCCGGAGTGTAATTCCGGCAAGTGGAGTGCACGCCGGATCCGGACAACGCAAGTGTGAAAGAGGCCTAATAATGAAGACCGCACTTTATAGTCCTTCTTCATTGTTAATGCCTGTATGACTCCTTTAAACAGGTGCTGTGGCTGGTATAGGGTTTGGCTGGTTAGGTGGCGGGACAATATGCATATTATTGCTGTTCTGGCCTGCAATCTCCTGCAGGTTATTTAAAGAGGACCTTCACTGGTCTTGATATTACCATATAAATACCTGGCAGTGTAGGGCATATTGATGAGATGTAATATCACTTATTTATTTTTCTGTGGGCTGCTTTGCTCCTCTGCTGTGGCCATGGGCGTCCGCAGAAATTTTTCGGGGGGGGGGGGGGGGGGCATAATTTTATTGACATCCCTGCTCTGCTTGTTTATGAGAATTTAATGAAGGGGAGGGGCATATTCATTATCACAAAGTATAATAACACATGAGCTGTGCAGTGGCGGATCCAGAGCCTGGTCTCGGGAGGGGCACTTCCAGATTATTTTCTGTCCGCCGCCACAAGACTACACAGTGTAGCGGTATACTGTATATTGTGCGGCACAGTGTAGAGGTTTACTGCATATTGTGTGGCACAGTGTATGCTATATGTGTAAACATATTTCACATGAAAACTTACAATTTCTTGGCTTGGACCTTGGGGATCTCGGACACCACTTCAACACTTTGGCTGGGGGGCTCGGTGGAGCTGATGTTGTGTTTTATCGTAATGAGAAAGATTTCATAATAAGGATTTGGAGAAGGGGCAGAGGGATAGTAGAGCAGAGAGAGGCTGGTGCTGCTACTAGGGGGTCATACTATGGGGGAGTAATAAAGCCCCCCCAGTAGAAATAATTCTCCTTATAATGTGACAGTGCAAAAAATACCCCCTTGTAATGCCCCCAGTTGAGCTAATGTCCCCATAGTGCCCCCATAATGTGCCAGTATAAAATACCCCTATATAGTGCCCCCAGTAAATGCCTCTATAGTGCTCCTCTCCCCCCTTCCTCCTAGTGCCCCCATAATGTACCAGTATAAAATGCCCCAGTAGATGCCCTCATGTCCCCATAATTTGCAAGTATATAATGCCCCTTCTCAGTGCCCCCGTAGATGACCCCATAGTACTCCTCTCCCCCCTTCCCCAAAGTACCCACCATAATGTGTCCCAGTATAAAATGCTACTGTACAGAGCCCCCATATAAAACACCCCTTCTTTGTGGCCTCAGTAGATGCCCCTATAGTGACCCCAATAATGTGCCAGTAATAACAGCCCCCCATCATGTGCCAGTAATAACAGCCCCCCATCATGTGCCAGTAATAACAGCCCCCCATCATGTGCCAGTAATGACAGCCCCCCATTATGTGCCAGTAATGACAGCCCCCCCATCATGTGCCAGTAATAACAGCCCCCTCATCATGTGCCAGTAATAACAGCCCCCCCATCATGTGCCAGTAATGACAACCCCCATTGTGTGCCAGTAATGACAGCCCCAATTATGTGCCAGTAATGACAGCCCCCATTATGTGCCAGTAATGACAGCCCCCCATTATGTGCCAGTAATGACAGCCCCCATTATGTGCCAGTAATAACAGCCCCCCCCCCATTATGTGTCAGTAGCCACCAGTATTGTACACAAAAAAATAAACACTTATACTTACCTCCTTGGCAGCGATGCAGGCCTCTACCGGCCTGTGTCCCACGCTGTACGGCTCAGGCGGCGCAATAGGCGGCGCCATGACGTCATCGCGCCGCCTGAGTCGGCCTCTGATAGGCTGCCGGCCAAGTGCCTGCAGCCTATCAGAGGAAGGGAAAGGGACACGCCTCTCCCTCACCTGCCTCAGCACAGTCATCTGTATCGCTGTCCTGACGACGGCGATACAGATGACTATGGAGATGAGCGCTTCCACAATGGAAGCGTTCATCTCCCTGTGCCCCGCCGCCGCCCCCTCCACTTCTGCTGACCCCAGGGGGGGGGCACTTGCCCCCCCTTGCCCCTCCCTGCGGACGCCCATGGCTGTGGCCCCCGTTCTGGTTTCCTGTCCTGTAGGTAAAACCATAGCATCGGTACCAGGAGGGGGAAATTGATGTGTTTCTCACAGGGCGTCTCCTTCTCCCTGACTGTGAGCTGACCAATTGCAGCGGGGCGCGTTACAGCCATGGAGAAGGTGAGCTTTTTGTTCTCCCTGGCTGTGACGCTCTCCGCTGCGATTGGCCAGCTCACAGCCGTCTCCTCCTCACTGCACCGATGTGGGGAAGCACTTCCCTGTGTCATGGACTTAAAGGCTATGTACACCTTTGGGGGAATTTTTTTTTTATTATTGCAGTGTACAAATTGTGAGCTAAAAATCATGTTTTAAATTGGTCTTTATTACAAATATGGGGTCCTTGAGCTGAGATGCTCTAATAGAGGGATCTGAATTTTCTTTCTGCTTGGTCAGCCAGCACACCTGATGGGCCCCTTATCTCTGCTGTCTGACATTATAAACACATAGCTCAGTTCTTACTGATAAGAATGTGGCTTAAATAAATGTTTATGACCTTTTATGAAATTAGATATAAGGGTTATTAGATGACCAACACAAAGTGAAAGTAAAAAGTAGATAGACAAACTGTCTTACATTTAGACCTTTTTCTACGCTTGAAACAGGCATATAAAATGGTAAAATGCCGACCCTTCCCCGCCCACACCACACCCAATTGTTTAGACCTGGCGTGAGAGGGGAGAAGTAGCAGATTGCGGTGCAAGTAGCTGTTGCGTTGCAATCTGCGCCTGAAATACGCCTAATATAGGCTTGTTTCAGCTTAAAGGGTTTCTGTCACCCCATTAAACCGTTTATTTTTTTTTTCTTTACTAATAATCCCTACACTGCGATCTCATGATACATAAGCAAATTAATCATTTTGGTTCAGTAGAATTTGCTAAAAATCGATTTTTAAAATATGCTAATTACCTTGCTACCAGCAAGTAGGGCGGCTACTTGCTGGTAGCAGCCGCATCCTCCGATGGTAATGACGCCCCCTCGGCATGCTGATTGACAGGGCCAGGGAAGGGAATCGTTCTCTGCTGGCGCTGTTAGAATTTGAAATCTCGCGCCTGCGCCGTACCTGTCTTCAATTGGCGCAGGCGCACTGAGAGGCGGCCGCTCGCTCGACCGCTCCATCCTCAATGCGCCTGCGTCGATGACGTCATCAAGTACACCCGGAAGAGAAGACGCCGGCATCGCTGGAAGGAGGCGGAGAGTCTGGTGACGTAGGTAAGTATGTACATAATAAGCATGCTGCCACAAAAACCACCAACGAAATGGGAATAAATAATTTTATAAAAATGACAGTTATTAACACTATACCACCAACGATTATTAGTAATAAATCTCTTCCGGGTGTACTTGATGACGTCATCGACGCAGGCGCATTGAGGATGGAGCAGTCGAGAGAGCGGCCGCCTCTCAGTGCGCCTGCGCCGATTGAAGACAGGTACGGCGCAGGCGCGAGATTTCAAATTCTAACAGCGCCAGCAGAGAACGATTCCCTTCCCTGGCCCTGTCAATCAGCATGCCGAGGGGGCGTCATTACCATCGGAGGATGCGGCTGCTACCAGCAAGTAGCCGCCCTACTTGCTGGTAGCAAGGTAATTAGCATATTTTAAAAATCGATTTTTAGCAAATTCTACTGAACCAAAATGATTAATTTGCTTATGTATCATGAGATCGCACTATAGGGATTATTAGTAAAGAAAAAAAAAAAAATGGTTTAATGGGGTGACAGAAACCCTTTAATAAATGACTGCCATCATTTTTGTTGGTTATTTGTATTCAACATAGCAGATGGTAAAATTGTAGCAACTTATGTCATACAATGTTGCATCATGGATAGGACTTGATTGATCACGTTTTACTCCTCTATAGCTTGCAGACCTCCCGATCCAGATCCAGAATGGTGGCTCGGCTTGATGCTGGATGTGGGATGGGATTATAAACGGCAATTCCGCTGAAGTGTGAAAGTACCCTTAGAAATCTGTTTATGTTTTTTCCAATAGTATTATACATTGCTCCCCTATGCGTAACACACCTATTTTAATAAGAGGTTTACTATGATTCTATGATACTATGCCTATATCATCTGCTGTCAGCGCTGAATGCTGCAGCCCTGCTTCTCATCCCATAACCAGAAACCCACTGGGAAGATAAAGAGGGGCTGCCCTTACTGAAAGAGTACTGTTTGGCTGTGTTTAGCACTTAGGGGGGAATTTATCATGAGGAGAATATTTGAAGTCAGTTTTGCTTGAATCTGTGTTGGAATACTTTGTGCCACATTTATCAAATGTCACAGGTTGTTTGATAAATTTGGCTTGTCCTGAAACTCATTAACATAGCTAACCACACCCACTTTTCCACCCATATTACAAAACAGTGGTGTACACATGCAAAAAGTCGAAAAATTTTGCGCAAGTGAGTGTAAAAAATCACATTTTTGTGCAATCGCATACATTTTACGCAAGGGAGAGCAAAAAAGTCACAAAAGCCCTATTTTGCAACTTTTTGATGCCAGAATTCTGGAGTGAAGGTATGATAAATCAGGGCCTTAGTGTTAACTGTAGTGCTGTCCTCTAGCTTCCCAGCGCTGTCCCTGGTTAGTTAGTAAGAGCTGGGAAGATAGAGAACAGTGCTGCAGTGAGCAGTAAGTATTAAACACAGGCATACATTATAATTACTGATAACTGATCGCTGCAGCTCCTCTATATCTTCCTAATGAGTTAGTTACACTTAGGCCTCATGCACACGACCGTTGTTGTGTTCCGTTCCGCAAAATGGAGTTCCGTTGTTCCGTGATCAGTTTCCTTTTTTGTTTCCGTGTGTCTTCCTTTATTTTTGGAGGACCACCAGACATAAAGGAAAGTTCAAAAAAATCTAAGACAGGTTTTCCATGCAAATGATAGGAAAAAAAGGACGCGGATAACAATCTTGTGTGCCTCCGTGTTTTTTAGCGGTCCCATTGACTTGAATGGGTCCGCGAACCGTTTTCCGCGAAAATAATAGGACAGGTTATATTTTTTTGACGGACTGGAACCACGGATCACGGACGCGGATGACAAACGGTGCATTAGCCGAGTTTTCAAAGGACCCATTGAAAGTCAATGGATCCGCAGAAAATCACAAAAAACGGAACAACGGTCGTGTACATGAGGCCTTAGGGAGGAAATGGCTGGGGCAGAGAGCAGAGGCAGGCTTAGATACCAACCTCTACAGTAAACTGTGTCAAGTCTTAAATAGAATGTGTAACGGGGTGCCGAAGGCGCACTCGGTCTCCCATCAGCTGCAGACCTGCTGCTTAGCTTCGGGAGCGAGGATCTGTGTTTGACCTTGTTCCCAGGGCAGCTTTGCTAGCTGGGAGGCTCCCTGCTCCTAGGTCTGCCTTGAGCGCCGAGCTGATCACTCGGTGCTCGACTGGTCGGTCTGTCGGTCATGTGATGCTGGCCACGTCTCATGACCCTCACTCCCCACTATAAATACAGGAGGCCTGCTGGCCACAGGTTGCCTGTTAATTTTAGGTATCTGGTGATTGTTTTGTTCCTGCATACTTACCTGAACCTGTGTTCCCTGACTATTGTCTGCCTGCTCCTCCTGTACTGCGCATCTCTCCTGGTATCCTGATCCCGGCTTCCACCTGACGATTCTTTGCGGACTCCTGTTGTACTTCGTTTCTCTCCTGGTATTTGACCTCGGTTTTTCCTGACTATTCGCTGCTCATTCCTTAGTACTGCGTAGCTCTCTAGGTATTGACCCGGTCTGTTCACGTTCCATTATTTGTCTTGTCTGTCTTCCCAGCACGTATCCTAAGTTAGGGACTGCCGTCTAGTTGTCCCCTGTCATTAGGACTTGCGAGGCAAGTAGGCAGGGCCAGGGGTGAGGGTGGAGCGCAGTGGTCACTATCCTCCCCCCTGTGTGTAGTGTACGTTACCATCACAGAATGTTGAAGATGGATTCTCCTTAGAAACACCAAGAGTTTTGATAAGGTGAGAAATTTTTACAAATATTTCACTAGTAAAGTATATTAATGGTATGAATGCTGATGTCAAGCCTGGTAGTCTTTATCAGTTTCCCGTCTGCCATGGTCAGGGCCGTCTTTAACGCGGGCCAGTTGCTCCTGGGGGGCCCAAGGCAGCTGCCTCTTAAGCCCCGCTGGCCACTGCCCCATAAGACGCACTTTTTCCCCCCTAAAGTGGAGGGAAAATGCCCTTGCGTCTTATGGGGTGAATACTAATGAGCGCTTCCATTATGGAAACGCTCATTAGCACCGGAGGACCAGGAAGCGTTGAAAGCTCTGTACTCACCACTGCCTGGTCCTCTGCTGTCGTCTGTGAAGGCTGCGCACAGCGTGAGGGCGCTCTGTGCCCTCATGCTGTGCACGCCGGTTCATAGAGCACAGCTAAGAGCAGGAGGAAAAAGATTGCGGGCGGTGAGGAGAGGCGGCGCGCAGGAGAGATAAGTGCTTTATTTTTTTTGTGATCTGAGGCTGGGGGCTGCTGCTGCATTATGGCTGGGGGCTGAATACATATGGCTGGGGGCTGAATACATATGGCTGGGGGCTGATTACATATGGCTGGGGGGCTGATTACATATGGCTGGGGGCTGATTACATATGGCTGGGGGCTGATTACATATGGATGGGGACTGATTTCATATGGCTGGGGGCTGATATGAGGCATGGAGGACTGATATGAGGCATGGGGGTCTCTTCTGAAGTCTGATTAGGGGTCTTCTTTATATTGGGCTCTGATCTGAGGTCTTATTAACATTGGGGATCTGATTGGGGCTGTGAGCTGAAGTCTGATTAGTATTGGGGGTCTGATTGGTGGTCTGACCTGAGGTGTAATGAAAAATATTTTTCTCTTATTTTCCTCCTCTAAAACCTAGTTGCGTCTTATGGGCCAGTGCGTCTTATGGGGCAAAAAATATGTTACTTTCTTGCTCCTCCTCCCTACCTCCCCTGCTTTTTGCATATGCCGCGCGCCGTGACGTCACGCAGAGGCATTGCAATGCTAGGGTGAGTCGAGCCCCGGTCTCCTTCCTGAACTGCAGGGCGGTGCCCAGAGCACTGATCCTGAGCCTGCTGGAGTCTTCAGAACTGTAAGTATTTACAGTAATTCACTGTAAGCTATATTATATACCATATTTTTCACCCTATAAGATGCACCGGCCCATAAGACGCACCTAGGTTTTTGAGGAGGAAAATAAGAAAAAAATCATTTTAACCAAAAGGTGTGCTTTTGGTGGGTTTGAACTAATGGTGGTCTGTGCATGACACTATTATGGGGGATCTGTGGATGATGCACTGTTATGGGGTGGGGGATTTGTGGATGGCACTGTTATGGGGGGGATCTGTGGATGGCATTATGATGGTGGGGGGGATCTGTGGATGGCATTATGATGGTGGGGGATCTGTGGATGGCATTATGATGGTGGGGGGATCTGTGGATGGCACTGTTATGGGGTAGTGGATCTGTGGATGACACTGCTATATGTGTCATCCACAGATCCCCCCATAACAGTCCCATCCACAGATCCCCCCATCATAATGCCATCCACAGACCCCCCCCCCATCATAATGCCATCCACAGATCCCCCCACCATCATAATGCCATCCACAGATCCCCCCCACCATCATAATGCCATCCACAGATCCCCCCATCATAATGCCATACACAGACCCCCCCCCATCATTATCCCATCCAGAGATCCCTAAGGAGGGTCTGTAGTAGGCGGGGAGAGCGGCGAGCAGTGCAGGCACTGTACTCTGGCCCGCCGCTCAGTATGTACTGTATTATACCTAGTGTTAATCATAATATCTAAACTGCGCTCCCCCTGCTCCCCATCTGTACCGTACTTACCAGTACATGTCACACTCCGTCTCCTGTAGTAAGCACTAGCAGGCAGGCCGGGCTGCAGGCGGCCGTAACTCACTGAGGTCATGTGCCTGCTCCGCTTGCTTCATTCATAAAGTAGGCCTGCACTGCCCGCCGCTCTCCCCTCCTACTACAGACCCTCCTCCCTCTTCACTAATACATTGCATGCGATGTAAATTGCCTGCATTCGCCCCATAAGACGCAGGGGCACTTTTCCCCCATTTTTGGGGGGAAAAAAGTGCATCTTATGGGGCGAAAAATACGGTATACACTGCGTGTCCAAAAAAAAAATTGCCACTAAAAAAAAAAGGTCACACACTCTAATATTTCGTTGGACCGCCTTTAGCTTTGATTACAGCACGCCTTCGCTGTGGCATTGTTTCGATAAGATTCTGCAATGTCACAAGATTTATTTCCATCCAGTGTTGCATTAATTTTTCACCAAGATCTTGCATTGATGATGGTAGAGTCTGACTGCTGCGCAAAGCCTTCTCCAGCACCTCCCAAAGATTCTCAATGGGGTTAAGGTCTGGACTCTGTGGTGGCCAATCCATGTGTGAAAATTATGTCTCATGCTCCCTGAACCACTCTTTCACAATTTGAGCCCGATGAATCCTGGCATTGTTATCTTGGAATATTTTTGTCATGGTCTTACCTGCTTGCTGCTCTCCTTCGTTTGACATGTGCTGGCGGCCATCTTGGTTTCTGGGTTTCTTGTAGCCTTCCACCCTGCGGCTCCTCCTTCCCCTGGGAGGAGCTGGATGCCTAGCTCATATATATAGGAGGTCTGTGGCTTCAGTTCCTTGCTTGGTCCTCTTGTGTTCACATGCTTCTAAGACTGCTGCTGCTTCTGGTTCCTGATCCTGGCTTCGTCTGACTACCCTTCTGGTTCCTGATCCTGGCTTCGTCTGACTACCCTGCTGGTTCCTGATCCTGGCTTCGTCTGACTACCCTTCTGGTTCCTGACCTCTGGCTTCGCAAAGACTCTGCTCGGTTTCACCATCCGTTTGGACTTTTGCTTTACAGCTTTATTTTCAATAAAGCCTTCTTATTTTCACTTATCTCTTGTTGTACGTCTGGTTCATGGTTCCGTGACATTAGGACCAAGCCATGAATTCTGACGGTACAGGGCCATCCTCGCTACCCACGCTGGTTGCCAGACTTGATCAGCAGGATCACCTGTTGGGTCGGTTCGCTGTGGCGTTGCAAACCCTGCTTGAACGCACGGCTCATTTCGCTCCCGTTGCCGATGGGTCGGTTGTCGCTCCTGGGCTCGCTCCTACTGCCGCTCCGGTTGTTGCGCCAGAGTCTACCCCGACACCTGTTGTTGCGCCTGCGGTGTTTCGGGGTATGATCGGTTCTGCCCCTCTTCCACAGCGCTTTGGGGGAGAGCCAACTCAGTGCCGAGGTTTCCTTAACCAGGTGGGCATTTATTTTGAGTTGCTGCCACATGCCTTTCCTACTGAGAGATCAAAGGTGGGCTTCTTGATCTCGCTGCTCTCGGACAAGGCCTTGGCCTGGGCCAGCCCTTTATGGGAGAACAACAATCCGGTGGTTGCCGAGTTTTCCGGTTTTGTTGCTTCTCTTCGGAAGGTATTCGATGTGCCGGCTCGTGCTGCCTCTGCTGCGAAGCTCCTTATGTCCATCAGACAGGGTTCACGATCCGTAGCTGAATACGCCATTGAGTTTCGTACCCTGGCAGCAGAGGTGGGCTGGAATAATGAGGCTCTGGTCGCTGCTTTCTCTCATGGTCTCTCGGATGCCTTGAAGGATGAGGTTGCAGCTAAGGACCTACCAGTTGAGCTCGAGTCTCTTATTTCTTTCCTGATTTTGATTGACACCAGACTCAGGGAGAGACCTTCCTTTAAGGAGAGCCTGCGGAGGTCTTCTAACAGATTGGTGCCTACGTTTGCTGTCCCACCCGTGCCTCCCTCTCCTCCCACGCCTCCTGGGGATGACTTGTCTGGGGGTGAACCCATGCAGCTGGGGTTTGCTCGCCTGTCCGAGGGGGAGAGGGCACTCCGGAGACGTGAGGGCCGATGCATGTACTGTGGTCTCGGTGGGCATTTTCGGTTGGCATGTCCGAACCGTCCGGGAAACGCTCGTACCCTGAGATCCTGTCGGGGGCAGATCTTGGGTGGAGTCTCCTCGTCCCAGGTTTCCCGTGTTGACAAACCACTGATCACTGTTGTCCTCTCCTGGGTCGGGGGCTCGGTGACGACCCAGGCGTTGGTGGACTCTGGTGCTGGTGGTTTGTTCATTGATAGTGTGTTCGCTGCCGCCAATTCCATTCCTCTGCAGGGCTCGAGGTTCCCCACTGGCTCTTGAGGGCATAGACGGCAGACCCCTTCTGCCGCCACAACGTGACTCATGGACCCTTCCAGTGGGGATAGCCATTGGTGCCGTTCACAGAGAGTCGGTCTGCCTCCAGGTTATTTCGTCTCCACACTACTCGTGGGTCTTGGGGGTACCCCTGGCTCCAGAAGCATAATCCGACTTGTCGATTGGAGATCGGTCGAGATCCTCTCGGGTCACCGCAGTGTGGGGCTAGTTGCATCCATGGGTCTGTCAAGTTGCTGTTGTACTTCCTCGGACTCTCTGTTGCCCTCCTGAATATGAGGAGTACCGGTGATGTATTCGATAAGGTGCGGCGCGGTTGCCCTACCTCCGCACCGCCCATATGATTGGTGCCATAGAGTTCCATCTGGTGCCGTTCCTCCTCGTGGCAAAGTGTATCCACAGTCGGTAGCGGAGAATGAGGGCCATGGAGGAGTACGTGAGGGAGGCGCTTTCACGCGGACACATTCGCAAATCTTCGTCCCGCAGGGGCAGGATGATTTTTCTTTGTGAAACAAGAAGGGCGGGTGATTGAGGCCTTGCATCGATTTACAGGGGTCTCAATCGCATCACGATCAAGAACGCTTACCCCGATACCCTTAGATTTTCCGAGCTGTTCGATCGCCTTAAAGGGGGCCACGGTCTTTACCAAACTCGACTGAGGGCGGGCATAGTACACCTGGTAAGGATCAAGGCGGGCGATGATTGGAAGAACCGACGCTTTTTAACACCAGGACCCGGTCATACGAATCCTTGGTTTATGCCCCTTTGGGTTGTGCAATGCGCCCGCAGTCTTTCAGGAATTCATCAACGATGTTTTCCGTGACCTGTTGCAGCAGTGTGTGGTAGTCTATTGGATGACATCTTGGTATATTCTGAATCCAGGAGGCCCACATTCTGGAAGTCAGACGAGTGTTGCAACGGTTACGAAGAGAAGCAAGCTGTTCGGTAAGCTTGAGAAATGCGAATTTCACCGATCCCAGGTAACCTTCTTAGGTTACGTCATTTCCGCTGAGGGGGTTCTCCATGGATCCTGAGAAGGTTTCGGCTGTCTTACAGTGGCCCCAGCCCAGTGGTCTTCGTTCCCTGCAGCGCTTTTTGGGCTTCGCCATTATTATCGGAAGTTCATCAGGACTTTTTCCATGCTGGCCAAGTCCCTCTCACGGATCTGACCAGGAAGGCAGTAATTCCCAGGTCTGGCCCGCTAGAAGGCATCCGAGCTTTTGAGGCCCTAAAGTCCGCCTTTGTGTCCGGCTCCGATTCTGTCGCATCCAATCCTGGGTTGCCCTTTGTCCTCGAGGTGGACGCGTCTGAGACGGGAGTAGGCGCCCTTCTGGTCTCAGCGTAGAACACCAAGAGGTCCTCTTCTGCTTCCTTGTTGGGTTTTACTCCCGGAAACTGTCTTCCGCGGAGTGCAACTATCAGATGGTGACAGGGAGTTATTGGCCATCGTGCAGGCCCTTAAAGAATGGAGGCACTTGCTCGAGGTTCGGTGGTTCCGGTTCTCATCCTGACGGACCACAAGAATCTGACCTACCTTTCTGAGGCCAAGAGATTGACACCACGTCAGGCCAGATGGGCTCTGTTCTTGTCACGTTTTAATTACGTGGTCTCCTACCTACCCCGGTTCTAAGAACATCAGGGCGGATGCCTTATCACGGCAGTACTCCGAGCTGTCCAGGGAGGAGTCGATTCCGACTTTGGTCATACCTCCGAATCAGATCCTGGCCGCCATTCGCACCAGCCTGACCCTCCCCTGGGTGAGCAGATTTTGGCGGCTCAATCTGGTGCTCCCTCTGGGAGACCCAACGGCAGATGTTTTGTGCCTGATGAGTTGCGCACTCGGTTGTTGCGAACCTACCATAACTCCAAGACCCGCGGGGCATCTGGAAAGAATCAGCTGTCCTGGGCTGTTTCACGTCTCGTTCTGGTGGCCTTCCCTACGTTCCGACATCGCCGCATATGTAGCGGCAGTGCTCCGTTTGTGCCCAGGAGTAAGTCCCCTCGCACCTTCCGTTGGGCCTTCTGCAACCATAGCCACCGGGGAGCGTCCATGGTCACACCTGGGGATGGATTTCATTGTGGACCTCCCTGCATCCCGAGGCCATAACGGTCATTCTCATGATTGTGGATCGGTTTTCCAAAATGTGCCACTGTGTTCCTCTCAAGAAGTTTACCCCTCTGCACAAGAGTTGGCCCACGATTTTTGCCAGGGAGTCTTCCGGTTGCACGGTTTGCTAAGGAGATTGTGTCGGGATCGGGGAGTCAGTTTGTGTCCAGGTTCTGGCGCGCCTTTTGCTCCCAGTTGGGGATTCATCTCTCCTTCTCCTCGGCTACCACCCTCAGTCCAATGGGGCCGCAGAACGATCCAATCAGGCCTTGGAGCAATTCCTTCGTTGCTATGTCTCCGATCACCAAGACAATTGGGTTGACCTACTGCTTGGGCTGAGTTTGCCAGGAACACGGCGGTGAACTCTTCCTCTGGGACGTCTCCCTTCATGGCCAATTATGGGTTCCAACCTGCCGTGTTACCGGAGGTATTCTCTCCCCAGGATATTCCGGCTGTGGAGGATCACCTTTCCGTCCTACGTGCTTCTTGGGTACAGATCCAGAAGTCCCTTGAGGTCTCTGCGCAGCGCCAGAGACTCCAGGCTGATCGCAGACGAGCGCCTGCTCCTTCCTACCAGGTCGGAGACCGTGTATGGTTGTCCACCCGCAACCTCAACCTTCGAGTGCCCACTCCCAAGCTGGCGCCTTGCTTTGTTGGTCCCTTCCGAGTGCTTCGCAGGGTAAACCCGGTAGCCTATGCCCTTGCGCTTCCTCCTGGCATGCGGATCTCCAACGTGTTTCATGTCTCCCTGTTGAAGCCACTGGTGTGTAATCGTTTCACTTCCTCGGTTCCTCGGCCTCGTCCGGTCCAAGTGGGCAATCGTGAGGAATATGAGGTGAGCATATCCTGGGACTCAGCCTGGTCCGCGGTCGGTTGGCAGTTTTTGGGTCCATTGCGTGGTTATGGTCCAGAGGAGCGTTCCTGGGTTCCCTCCGCAGATGTCCATGCTCCTGCCTTGCTCCGAGCCTTCCACGCACGCTTCCCTCAGAAACCGTTTTGTGCTCCGCGAGGAGGGCCCTTGAGGGGGAGGTACTGTCCTGGTCTTACCTGCTTGCTGCTCTCCTTCGTTTGACATGTGGCTGGCGGCCATCTTGGTTTCTGGGTTTCTTGTAGCCTTCACCCTGCGGCTCCTCCTTCCCCCTGGGAGGAGCTGGATGCCTAGCTCATATATATAGGAGGTCTGTGGCTTCAGTTCCTTGCTTGGTCCTCTTGTGTTCACATGCTTCTAAGACTGCTGCTGCTTCTGGTTCCTGACCTGGCTTCGTCAGACTACCCTTCTGGTTCCTGATTCCTGGCTTCGTCTGACTACCCTGCTGGTTCCTGATCCTGGCTTCGTCTGACTACCCTTCTGGTTCCTGACCTCTGGCTTCGCAAAGACTCTGCTCGGTTTCACACATCCGTTTGGACTTTTGCTTTACAGCTTTATTTTCAATAAAGCCTTCTTATTTTCACTTATCTCTTGTTGTACGTCTGGTTCATGGTTCCGTGACAATTTTACAGGGAAGAAAGAATCCATTGATGGAATAACCTGGACATTCAATATGTTCAGGTAGTCAGCTGACCTCATTCTTGGAGCACATACTGTTGCTGAACCTAGACCTGACCAACTGCAGCAACCCCAGATCATAGCACTGCCCCCACAGGCTTATACTGTAGGCACTAGGCATGATGGGTGCATCACTTCATCTGCCTCTCTTCTTACTCTGATGCGCCCATCACTCTGGAACAAGGTAAATCTTGAATCATCAGACCACATGACCTTCTTCCATTGCTCCAGAGTCCAATCTTTATGCTCCCTATCAAATTGAAGCCTTTTTATCTGGTTTGCCTCACTGATTAGTGGTTTTCTTACGGCTACACAGCTGTTCAGTCCCAATCCCTTGAGTTCCCTTTGCATTGTGCGTGTGGAAATGCTCTTACTTTCACTATTAAACATAGCCCTGAGTTCTACTGTTGTTTTTCTTCAATTTGATTTTACCAAATGTTTAAGTAATCACCGATCATGATCATTCAGGATTTTTTTCCCGCCACATTTCTTCCTCAAATATGATCGGTCCCCACTATCCTTCCAATTTTTAATAATGCATTGGACAGTTCTTAACCCAATTTTTGTAGTTTCTGCAATCTCCTTAGATGTTTTCTCTGCTTGATGCATGCCAATGATTTAACCCTTCTCAAACAGACTAACATCTTTTCCACGACCATGAGATGTGTCTTTCGACATGGTTGTTTAAGAAATGAGAAGCAACTCATTGCACCAGTTGGGGGCTAAATAACTTGTTGCTAGCTGAAAGATAATCGCCCATGCAGTAATTATCCAATAGGAGGCTCATACCTATTTGCTTAGTTAAATCCAGGGTGGCGATTTTTTTTGGACAGGCAGAGTATAAATATTGTTTTATGTGAGTAAGGGTGCTGGGTGGTTGGGGGGGTGGATAAGTGGGAGGGAGCTACAGGTGGTAAATAGGTCAAGCTAAGGACTTATTTGTGAACCAGTTCTTTATGTTTATATTATTAAAATTTACTACTCTACGAGGTGTGTGGATTTTTTTTTTTTGTGTGTGTTGTGGTGGAGGGCGTGATTGCATGCTAGGATGTGGGAAGGCGGGATCCAGGGGGCCCAAGTAAATTCTTTCCCAGGGTCCAATCAATATTAAAGACGGCCCTGGCCATGGTAACAAATTTGGATCCTACTATAACATCACAGTGTGCTAGTAGTTAGCCAGAGGGTGTTTCCTAAGCTAAAGGCCTCATACACACGGCCGTTGCCAGGCCATGGCCCGTTTGCGACCCACAAATTGCGGGTCCGCAATTTGAAGACACCAGCCGTGTGCTCTCTGTATCACAGATGCGGACCCATTCACTTGAATGGGTCCGCAATCCGGAGCTGCAGTGCGGAATGGAGGCACGGAAGCACTACGGAGTGCTTCCGTGGTGTTCCTGTCCATGCCTCCGCTCTACAAAAAAATAGAACATGTTCTATTTTTTTGCGGTGCGGGCGAATTACGGACCTATTCAAGTTGAATGGGTCTCGATCCGTCCCGTCCGCCGCACGGACGTTGCCCGTGCATTCGGGATCGCAAATTGCATTCTCCAATGCACGGCACTGTCGCACAACAGCGGTGTGCATAAGGCCAAACACTTAGGCCTCTTTCACACGGGCGTTGCGGGAAAAGGTGCGGGTGCGTTGCGGGAAGTGCAAAACATTGTAATCCGTTTTGCACTCGCGTGAGAAAAATCACGCATGTTTGGTACCCAAACCCGAACTTCTTCACAGAAGTTCGGGCTTGGGATCGGTGTTCTGTAGATTGTATTATTTTCCCTTATAACATGGTTATAAAAGAAAATAATAGCATTCTGAATACAGAATGCATAGTAAAATAGCGCTGGAGGGGTTAAAAAATAAAATTTGAACTCACCTTAATCCACTTACTCGCGCAGCCCGGCATCTCTTCTGTCTTCATCTTAGCTGTGTGCAGGAACAGGACCTGTGGTGACGTCACTCCGGTCATCACATTATCCATCACCATGGTAAAAGATCATGTGATGGATCATGTGATGACCGGAGTGATGTCACCACAGGTCCTTTTCCTGCAATCAGCAAAGAAGGAGACAGAAGAGATGCCGGCTGCTCGATCAAGTGGACTATGGTGAGTTTAATAAAAATGAAAAAAATTTAACCCCTCCAGCGCTATTTTACTATGCATTCTGTATTCAGAATGCTATTATTTTCCCTTATAACCATGTTATAAGGGAAAATAATAATGATCGGGTCTCCAGCCCGATCGTCTCCTAGCAACCGTGCGTGAAAATCGCACTGCATCCGCACTTGCTTGCGGATGCTTGCGATTTTCACGCAACCCCATTCATTTTTTATGGGGCCTGCGTTATGTGAAAAATGCACAAAGAGGAGCATGCTGCGATTTTCAAGCAACGCACAAGTGATACGTGAAAATCACTGCTCGTGTGCACAGCCCCATAGAAATGAATGGGTCATGATTAAGTGCGAGTGCAATGCGTTCAACTCACGCATCGCATCCGCGCAGAATACTCACCCGTGTGAAAGGGGCCTTTACAGTCCTGATCAAAAGTTTAAGACCACTTGAAAAATTGCAAAAAATCTTATTTAGCATGGCTGGATCTTAACAAGGTTCCAAGTAGAGTTTCAACATGCAACAAGAAGAAATGGGAGTGAGACAAAACATTTTTTGAGCATTCAATTTAATGAACACAACTAATAAACTGAAACAGGCTGTTTTTCAGCTGATCGTGACTGTGAGAAGCAGAACCTTATAAAATGTATATATATGTATATATATAATAACCCTCCCTCCCCCATTTTCAGAATGGCCGAGCGGTTTGAAGAGTGTCAGCATACAGCTGACACTCTGTTTGAAATGGCCGACATCGATGCTGGCACCGATGTCAGCCATTTAACCTCTTCCATGCCGCGGTCCATAGGGACCGCTGTATGGAAAGGGTTAACAGGAAGGGAGCTCCCTCCCCCATCGGGCCGCTGCTCTGTTGTGGCAGTGTCCCAATGTTTACCATGCCAACCGGGCGCCTTAACAGGCTTCTGGTTGCCATGGTATAGCTAAGCCTGCTAAATGCAGGAGGCTGATCAGGCTGTGTAAAGTCACAATACACTGCAGTACACTATATAGTGTACTGTAGTGTATTATAGAGGCATCAGACCCACTGGATCTTCAAGAACCAACTGGGTCTGGGTCAAAAAAATTTTAAAAAATAAAAATTATTATAATAATTTCTTATAGTCGCACATTTATATTGATGAAAAATTAGAAAAATAAAATACAATACATGTGTTTGATATCACCGCGTCTGTAACGACCTGATCTATGAAACGGTCATGTTACTTTCCCTGCACGGTGAACGCCATAAAAAAAGAAAAACTATGATGGAATAGAAATTTTGCCCACCTCACTACCCAAAAAAAGGTATTAAAAGTGATCATAAAAGTCGTATGTACCCCAAAATGGTACCAATCAAACCGTCACCTTATCCCACAGAAAATGAGCCCCTACAAGAGACAATCGCCAAAAAAATGAAAAAAATATGTCTCTCAGACTAGGGAGTCACTAAAACATGTTTTTGTTTTTTTTCTAAAATGCTTTTATTGTGTTAAAGTGAAATAAATAAAAAAAATATACATATTAGGTATTGCCACATCCGTAACAACCAACTCTATAAAAATATCACATGAACTAACCCCTTAGGTGAACACCGTAAAAAAATATAAAATAAAAACTGTGTAAAAAAAGCAATTTTTTGTCACCTTACATCACAAAAAGTGTAATACCAAACGATCAAAAAGTCATATACGCACCCCAAATCAAGACAATCGCCCAAAAAATAAACTGTGGCTCTCAGAATATGGAGACACTAAAACATGATTTTTTTTGTTTCAAAAATGCTGTTATTGTGTAAAACCTAAATAAATTTAAAAAATTACACATATTAGGTATCGCCACGTCCGTAAGAACCTGCTGTATAAAAATATGACTGACCTACCCCTCGAGTGAACACCCGTAAAAGAAGTGTAATACCAAGCGATCAAAAAGTCATATGCACCCTACAATAGTACCAATCAAACCGTCTTCTCATACCAAACAAAATGAGCCCCTACTAAGACAGTCGCCAAAAAATAAAAAAAAACTATGGCTTCGAATATGGAGACACTAAAAAATATATTTTTTTAAAAATTCTTTATTATGTAAAACTGAAACAAACAACCAATATTTGGTATTGTCGCGTCCATTACACAACCTGCTCTATAAAAAATACCACATGTATGTAACCTGTCAGATAAACATTGTAAATAACAAAAAATAAAAACGTTGCCAAAACTGCTATTTTTTGTTACCTTGCCTCACAAAAAGTTAATTTAGAGCAACCAAAAATGTACGCTAAAATAGAACCAACAAAACAGAAACCTTATCCCGTAGTTTCCAAAATTGTTTTTTTTTTGGGAGTTTCTACTCTAGGGGTCATCAGGGGGGTTTTCAAATGTGACATGGCCGAGTTAAAATTATCCCAGTGAAATCTGCCTTCGAAAACCATATGGAGTTCCTTTCCATTCTGCGCCCTGCCGGTTGCCCGTACAGCAGTTTACAATCACATATGGGGTGTTTCTGTAAACTAACAGAATCAGGGTAATAATATTGAGGTTTTTTGGCTGTAACCCTTGATTTGTTAGCGTAAAATTTTTTGATTAAAATGGAAAATTTGCCAAAAAAGTGAAATTCTGAAATGTCATCTACATTTTCCTTTAATTCTTGTAGAACACCTAAAGGGTTAACAAAGTTTGTAAAATCGGGTTTGAATACCTTGAGGGGTGTAGTTTCTAAAATGGGGCCATTTATGGGTGGTTTCTAATATGTAAGCCTCACAAAGTGACTTCAGACCTGAACTGGTCCTTAAAAAGTGGGTTTTGGAAATTTTCTTAAAAATTTTAAGATTTGTTTCTAAACTTCTAAGCCTTCTAACATCCCAAAAAAAAGAAATGTCATTTACAATATGACCCAAACATGAAGTAGACATTTGGTAAATGTAAAGTAATAAATATTTTAGGAGGTATCCCTATCTGTTTTAAAAGCAGAGAAATAGAAATTTTGAAAATTGCCAATTTTTCCGAATTTTTGGTAAACTTGGTATTTTTTCATAAATAAAAATGTAATATTTTGATTCAGATTTACCACTATCATAAAGTGCCATATGTGATGAGAAAAAATTCTCAGAATGGCTTGGATAAGTAAAAGCATTTTAAAGTTATCACCACATAAAGTGACACATGTCAGATTTGCAAAAAATGGCCTGGTCCTTAAGGTGAAAAATGGCTGTCATGAAGGGGTTAAAGCCATGTATTGATAAGAGCTTTTTAGGATCCCTTTGTTCTATATTTTTGGATAGCCTTACACATAAGACCATGTGCATGTGTATGCATCAGTATGTGAATCCAAAACCAAGAGTGGAACCTACAGAGAAAAAGTGTAATGGTAAGATTTGTGCCTCTTCTGGGTTTTGAACCAGCTCCTGGCTTTGACCTAGAAATACTGTGCAAAATAGTGATCAGATAGTGAACGTTTGAAAGGAATTATAGCAATATTAGTATTGAATGTAATGGATAAAGTGGTGGCCAGTCCCTTTGATTATATTTTTACTTGGACGGAAGTCTCATACTTCTGCATGCATAACATATTATTTACTAATTGTACCTGTGAACTCACTTGTTCAACAAGTAAATTCAACTGAGAGGGGAAAATAGTTTTACATGACATACAGCAATCACTGGGAACCCTCAGTCTGGAATTCAGGACCATTCAGTAGGTGCTATTGGACACACTAGGTAGGCAGTCCTCTGTTGGTGACAACATTCTTTTAAAGAAATCTAATCCCCAAAGCACCATAATATATTGCAAGCTTTGTCAGGCAGGTGTTATAGGTCTATTTATCTGTATGCCGTTTATATATTTAGTTGGGAGAAATGTACTCAGAGGGGAATCACACCCTCCTCCTCTTTGTCTTTCTCCTGATCCCACTTTCCCTTTGTCACTTATCTTACTTAGCCCTCAGTGTTCATGTAACAAACGATGTGCCCTCCCAGTGCTGGGAATAAGGGATCTATTGCTAATTATACCCCAGATACTCCGAAGACAGAGGGGATACTTGTAAACTAGACACGAAACAATGGATGCAGGGAAAATGTTTCTAAAAGATTTCTCAAGTCAGAATTCAACCTTTAGCTGCTTCTTGTCAGCAACACCTTAAATGACTCTAGAGTTCCTTCTCCCTCAAGCAATAAGCAAACTATGAGTTTCTGTTAAATGAGAATAAGCATTTTCTGGTCAATTCCACACACGTCTAATAATAATTTCTTTTTCTCTTCCTTTTCTCCACCCAATCCCTCATTCTCTCTTCTTTAGCAAACAGTACTCTTCTGGGAGGAGGAGGAGTTAAGTCTGTGTTTGTCTTCTGCTCCCTAGGAGACTCTTTACATTTTCTACATGCAGGTTACAGCAATATAAAAGACAAACTGTCAACAGCATTTCCATCTACGGTTTACGAGGGAAAAATATGTACAGAGCATTTATCCAGGTGCATTAATTCACAGTATAGGCCTCTTATAAAATAGAGATAAGTTTATCCTAATTCTATTATATATTGATGTGAACTGTACTGATGACTGGAGAGGAGATAATTAAAAAGATTTTCAAAATGATGTCCTGGGCATGAAACTTGTATTCCACTGACCTTTGTAAGTTCTTTAAAACAGATCTGTCATCTATGCTATGCTGCCTGTTTTAATAAAGAATAACTTCAGACTCATGAGAACACTGTATTAGAGAGAAGAACACGTCCCCTGCCCTCCTCACCAGCAACTAACGGGCTGCCATGTACAACTATTTGATCCAATAGTAGAGTGGGCCTATCCGCATGCTGTCCTGCCCTCAAACATAGTAACATGGGGGTTATTTACTAACTGATATACGCCAGTTTTCTGGCACATATCTGTCGCAGATTGCAGCGCAAATTTTATTTGCGTTGCAACCTGCAACTTTTTTCCGCTTGTGCCAAATCTAAAAAAGGGGCATGGCGTAGAGGGATAAGGGGTGGGCCTGTAGGCCAATCTCATTTATCATTTTCTATGCCTGTTTTAGGCATAGAAAATTTTCTAAATGTACACCAGCAAGGAAGCTGCCAAAGATTTAGACTGGCTGTGGATGCGCTGAAGTTATGTAGAAGTCGGTGCCTCTACATAACTTCAGCAGATGCTCCGCCAGCGGGGAGGTTATAAAGATATTTCTATTTATACACGTTGTTTTTTTTTCTTGTTCCTCACCCTTTTATTCCCATAAGGTATGTATCTCTCCCAATTAGAGTTTAGGATACTTTTAAAAATATTCAATTTTGTATCTGCATTTTTATGTTTGAGGACTTTGTCCCAGTTAGTTAGGCCTATGGCCTCTCTTAGTTGGTCAAATTTTGCTTATTTGAAGTTTGGTATTTTAGTTCTCCCTGAAGAAACACTCTTTTGAATGACAATTGGAAGGTTATTACTTTATGGTCACTATTTCCCAAGTGTCCCCCAACCTGCACATCTGTTGTTCTGTCAGGTCTATTGGTTTCATACTAAGTCCAGTATGGCCGTCCTCTAGTCGGGTCCTGAACCAGTTAGGAAAGGTAATTGTCTTTGGTTATTGCAAGACCTGTTTCCTTTATGAGATTTTACAGCTTTCAGTTCCCAGTCTATATCTGGGTAGTTGAAGTCCCCTATAATAACCACCTCATTATGATTTGCCGCCTAATCTATTTCCTTAGTAGTAGATTTTCTGTGGACTCTGGTACAGTATATTAGGTGGCTTATCACAAACTCCTATTAGTATTTTATTATGTTTTTGCCTCCATGTTATTCTATCCACAGTGACTCCACAGTTCATGTCTCTCACTTATATCTTCTCGACTGTGGGCTTTAGACAGACTTTACATAAAGGCAAACCCCTCCCCCTCTTCCGGTTTGGTGATCCTTCCTAAACAGACAGTAACCCTGTACATTAACCTCTCAGTCATAGCTATCATCCAGCCATGTCTCAGTTATTCCCACTATGTCATAGTCCTCCTCACACATCACTAATTCCAGTTCACCAGTTTTATTAGTCAGTGTTCTGGCATTAGTATACATACAATTAAGAGGTTTATGTATATTTTTACCCTACAACTTTTCTTATGAACTGTTCTAGTCCCACCTTCCACTCCTCCCCAGTTCCATTACTTTGCCGCAGGTCTCTGCACTATCTTCCCCTCCTATAGCGTAATTATCCTCCCCCCAGTCCTTAGTTTATGTTTCAATAGTATTTATTGGGTTTTCACAACAATAAGGTGTACAGAATAATGCACTTAAAAACAAAGGGACTTGGAGTCCAATTATTTGGACATTCCAAACAAGTAAAATAAAGAACAAAAAGACATACATAAAATAAGACTTAAAAAAAAAAAAATTGAAAGCATCAGGAAATCAGGGATAATAGACATACCGCTACAGGGTACATAGGTCTGGTGTCAGGAGGCGACCAGGAATAAGAGGGTTTATAACCGCCACAACCACCCCTCGGTGCACAATACATCCATGGTGATCATCAGAGCCCACGCCCAGTCCTTAGTTTTAAACACTCCTCCAACCTTCTAGCCATCTTATCCCCCAAAACAGCTGCACCTGAACAGATCAGGATTGTACAATGACATATGTGCTTTAACCCCTTGGCGACATGACACATACTATTACGTCACAGAGGCAAGTTACTTGGCGCATTTTGACGTAATAATATGTCATGATTATCAGTTCAGAGGGCCAGCTGTGGCTGACAGTTGGGCCCCTGCTGTATCTATTGGCTTGCTGTAAATGCTGATGCCGGCGGATTAACCCTTATATTTCACGATCAACACTGACCATGGCACATAAAGTATTGCAGAGGGAGGGGGTTCCCTCTGCCTCTTCATCAGCCCCCCGCCCCCCACCCTGCAGTGACAGGGGGCCCATGGCTGCCTCACAAAGGCCCCAGGCTGGGTCTCACAGGCACACTGTCAGTGTATTAAACTGACAGTCAATGTCAGCATGTATTGTATTACATTGTAACAGGGATCAGACCCTGAAATGTTGAAGCCTTGTACAGGGACACAAAATAAAAAGTAAATAATTTTTTTTTTAAAAAGTGTTTTCTGAAAAAAAAAAAAGTTTACAATAAAAAATTTTCAAGCGATTTTTAATAAAAAATAATATTTTTTTAATGATAATAGACATGTTAGATAAGCCACGTCCGTAACAAGCGTCTCTATAAAAATAGTACATGACCTGTGCCAAACTATGCCAAAACAGCCATGTTTTGGTCACCTTGCCCCACAATGTAATATTGAATGATCAAAAATCATAGGTACCTAAAGATGGTACCAATGAAAATGTCAAAAAAATGAGCCCCCATACAAGAGGATTGGCAGAAAAATAAAAAAATATGGCTTTCAGAAAATGGAGACACGAAAACATGATTTTGTTTTCAAAAATGCCTTTTACTGTGTAAACTGAAATACATTTTAAAAACTTGACATATTAGGTAATGCTGCATCTGTAACAACATCCTCTATAAAAAATATCTCATGATCTACCCCCTCCGATGAATGCAGTATAAAAATAAAATAAAAACTGTGTCAAAAAATCAAATTTTTTTGTCACTTTGCACCAAAAAAGTGTAATACTGAATGATTAAAAAATCACTGGCTTTCAGAAAATGGGGACACAAAAAAAAATATTTTTTTCAAAAATGCTTTACTATGTGAAACTGAAGCAAAAAAGGTGTTGTCGCGTCTGTAACAACCTTCTCATATAAATAACAAATGATCTATCCTATTAGGTGAATGCTGTAAAAATTTAAAAATAAAAACCATTTCAGAACAGCCATTTTTTGGTTACCTTTGCTCACAAAAAGCATAATATCGAGAAATCAAAAATCATTTGTACTCCAAAATAGTACCAACAAAACTGTCAGCTTATTACGTCGTTTTTAAAATGGGGTCACTTTTTGGGAGTTTCTACTGTAGGGGTGAATCTAGGGGTCCTCAAATGGGACATGGCAACGTAAAATTATCCCAGTGAAATCTGCCCTCCAAAATCCATATGTTGTTCCTTCCCTTCTGCCCCTACTGTGTACCCCTACAGCCGTTTACGACCACGTATGGGGTGTTTCTGTAAACTCCAGAATCAGGGTAATAAATATTGAGTTTTGATTGGCTGTTAACCCTTGCAGCCTACAGGAAAAAACTGGATTAAAATTGAAAATCTGCCAAAAAAGTTAATATTAAAATTTTTTCCTTTAATTCTTGTGGAACACCTAAGGGTTAACAAACGTTTGAAAACTAATATTTGAATAACTTGAGGGGTGGGGTCATTTTATGGGGTTGTTTTCTATTATATCAGCACCACAAAGTGACGTCATAACTAAATTAGTCCTTAAAAAAGTGGGTTTTGTAAATTTTCTTAAAACTTTAAAAATTACATCTAAAATTCTAATCCATCTAACATGCAAAGGAATTAAAATGACAATTACAAAATGATGCCAACATAAGGTAGACATATGGGAAATGTAATGCGTCAGGAATATGGATTATCGTTTAATGGCAGCTATGATTTTAATTTAATTCACCTTGGTCAGTGTACATTCAAAATAAGTTCTCGCTTCAACCCTCGGCTTGTCAGATAGCAGAGGTAGTGAACTCCACAGGGGTCCTGGCTTCAAGCAAGCCACTTGTTCACAAATTCACACGTCCTCCAGTCAGCCAGGAACCCAGCTAATAAACAGGAAAAGCGCCCTTGCAGGGGTCTAAGCCATTCCCCAGTTCAATCAAATCTAGCAGACAGCATGGAACTGGCGATTTATAAGGAATTATGAATCGCCCGGCCATTACAGGCGCAAACAGGATACATATTTGTGTCCTGGTGGGCCACGATGAACAGTCCCATGGTCATGGTTTGGTGGTGGGATGCCAGGGAAGGGAGATATACATATCTCCCCACAGACACTAAATAACGGTACCCATGCTTAGACTCGACTTGTAGTCAGAACCCAGGCGGGTCTGTTGGTCCCAGAACCATCTCCCTGTGACCTTCAAGTCTGGAGCTATAACCCTAAAGGGTTTTGTGGGTCATTTGCTGCCAGCCCAGAAGAGGGGGAGTGGACCCTTCCCAGAGGCGGGAAGGGAAGGGCTGGCTACAGGTTTAAAGGCTTGTGCCAGCAAGCGGGCGGGTCCTGTCTCTGAAGGAGGGTCACATCGTGCCATGTGTTTAGAGGGACCTGCGACCAGCTGACATCACTGCCCTCCATGTGACTACAGCAAAAGGACTATTACACCATCATAACCCAAAGGAACATTCCATCTACCCAGTAACTGACTTGTACTCTGTGTAATCCTGTTTGTACCGTATTACATGTATTTGTAACCTCAGACCACTGTATATATTCTTTGTGTATAGTGTGTTATCTAGTGTACCCTTAAGGCAATTAAATATATTATTTAATCTTGTGCTGTCTTGTATCTCGATCAACGAATCCCCACGTCCGTGTTTCGGCCTAGTTATAAGCTACCGGCGGGTTAGTTGCTCACCCTATATAATCCTGTTAGTGGACCGGGCTTATATCAAACGAGAAGCTGGTGACAGATTTCAGGGCTTAGAAAGCGCTGTTTCACTGGGGCAGTGACCAGGCTCTCTCAGCTTGTTGCTTCTCTGTGCCCGTGTGGACAGGAGGAGTCGGTGTAAACTGTACCAAGTTGACCTTAGACCTTAGTTACGCCTTGGTAACCAGTGACCATACCGCGTCTCGTGAGCTCGACGTAGTTGACGTCAAGCGGGCACGAGGGGTGGTATCCCTCACATAATATAATAACTATTTTATGAGGCATCACTATCTGCCTTAACCTGCTCAGGACCGCCGTACGCAGGATTGCGTCTTGCGGCGGTCCTGTTACTCTGGGTGGACGCGCCGTTGCGTCCTCTCGCGAGACACGAGATTTTGGGAAAAGCCGGCCCGCGCATGCGCATCGCAGGCCGGCAAAATTTAAAAGACAAGTTCGTCATCAACCTGCCAGCCAATGATCGTTGCTGGCAGGTTGATGATTTTCAAAAAATCGAATCAGAAGCCATCTAACACATTATATTTATAAATATAATGTGTTAAATGGCTTCTGTGCTCCTTTGCTGGTCCTTTTCGTCGGTTGGTTCCAGCAGAGGAGCACACATCACTGTGAGTACCCACCAACACCACACTTAGCCCCCAGATCACCCTCCATCACCCCAATTAACCCCTTGATCGCCCCTGTCAATCACCTAGTGAAAGGGAAAAAAGTGATCAGTGTAAACTGTCACTTTTTTTTTTTCCACTGGTATTGATTTATAGTTTTAGGATAGTTTAGGTCCCTTGGTTAGGTAGTTAGTGTCGGTTAGCGCCCAGCCCACCGCACCGCAGTCACTGATTCGCTGATCGCGTATAGCTAATCAGCATTTGTACTTTTATAGTATCTGTAAGTTATCAAAACTGATCACAGATCTATAATTGTATTAGTGTCACCTTAGCTCGCCCTCCACCCAAAACGCAGTGTTTGCCCGATCAGGCCCGATCGGTCGCCCACACGTGCGTTCACCTACGCCCGCCCCGCCGCAGTGACAATTTTTTTTTGGTTTTTTGATCACTGCACAATCACTTTACAAGCGCTGCGGCAATAAAAAAATCAGTTTTGATATTTTTTATCAATCGCAGCGGCCTCCGGTACTTCGCTAGCCTCCCTTTGTAAGACAGGCTTGCTTTTTTCTTGGGTAGTCTCAGGGAATACCCCTAAATTTAGTAGTCCAAATGTCAAACAGGGGGTATTCTTCTGAAGGAGGCCTACAGGCTTCTGACCCAGTCGGATGAGGAATGGGAACCCTCATCTGACGAATCTAGCGGGTCAGAATTTGAACCTGTAGAAAAGCAGTGGGCAGTCTGACCCAAAGTTCAGACGAGGAGGTTGAGGTCCCTGATAGCACCAGGCGTACCCGGCCCCTTGTTGCTAGACCACAGGTTGCGCAGGATCCGTTTCAAGGGCAGCAGAGCGGGGCTGGCACTGTCGGATTACAAGGTGAGGCATACACCAGCAGCGCAGCCCTTCCTGGGACCTAGTACCAGCACTTGCGTACAACATGGTGAAGTGGCGAGCACCAGAAGGGCAGTTGAAGCTGGTATGGTGGCACGTGTAATAGTTTACCCAACCCACCCCGTCCGGCAGCCAACCGCAAAGACAGGCATGTAGAGCCCCTAGAGTCCCTGAGGTGCTGGCAAACCCTGATTGGCAGTCCCCAACTTCAGCCGCACCATTAGTTCCCCCTTTCACCGCCCAGTCTGGAGTTCGGGTTGAGACAGCTCAGATCGGTTTGGCCCTGGAATTTTTTGAGCTGTTCTTGACTGCGGATCTCTTGGACTTAGTCGTGGCAGAAACAAATCGGTATGCCACTCAATTTATGGCCGCCAACCCGGGAAGCTCTTATGCCCAGTCTTTCCAGTGGAAACCAGTCCAAGTTTCCGAATTAAACATTTTTCTGGGCCTTCTCCTGAACATGGGTATAACCAAAAAGCATGAATTGCGGTCATATTGGTCCACAAACCCGATTCATCACATGCCCATGTTCTCTGCTGCTTTGTCCAGGACACGTTTTGAGACCATCCTGCGTTTCCTGCACTTTAGCGACAACACAACCTCCCGTCCCAGATGCCACCCAGCTTTTGACCGGCTCCACAAAATTCGGCCCCTCATAGACCACTTCAACCAGAAATTTGCAGATTTGTATACCCTGAGCAAAACATCTGCATAGACGAGTCCCTAATACATTTTACCGGGCGCCTTGGCTTCAAACAATACATCCCAAGCAAGCGTGCCCGGTATGGGGTCAAATTGTATAAGCTCTGTGAAAGGGCCACAGGCTATACCCACAAATTTCGAATCTATGAGGGAAAAGATCAGACCCTGGAGCCGGTCGGTTGCCCTGACTACCTGGGGAGCAGTGGGAAGACAGTCTGGGACTTGGTGTCACCCTTATTTGACAAGGGGTACCATCTTTATGTGGACAATTTTTACACAAGTGTGCCCCTCTTCAGGCATTTGTTCCTAGAACAGATTGGCTGCTGTGGCACCGTGCGACCTAGTCGCCGGGGCTTCCCCCAACGGCTCGTTACCACCCGTCTTGCAAGGGGGGAGAGGGCTGCCTTGTGTAACGAAGAACTGCTCGCGGTGAAATGGAGAGACAAGCGTGATGTTTACATGCTCTCCTCCATTCACGCAGACACGACAATCCAAATTGAACGGGCAACCAGTGTCATTGAAAAGCCCCTCTGTGTCCACGACTATAATGCGCTTATGGGAGGGGTGGACTTCAATGACCAGATGTTGGCTCCCTATTTAGTTTCCTGACGCACCAGACGCTGGTATAAGAAGGTGTCTGTATATTTGATTCAATTGGCTGCATATAATAGTTTTGTTCTCTACAGTAAGGCTGGGGAGAACAGGATCCTTCTTCAAATTTCAGGAAGAGATCATCGCGAACCTCCTGCATCCAGGAGGTTCGTGGCCCCAACCACCAGTGTAGTGAGCCGTCTACACGAGCGACATTTCCCCAGTGTCGTTGCTGGTACCTCAAACCGACCGCCACCCCGAAAAAAATGTTGGGTCTGTAGCAGGAGTGGAATAAGGCATGACACCCGCTATTTCTGTCCTGACTGCCCTGACCACCCTGCCCTATGCTTTGGAGAGTGTTTCCGGAAGTACCACACACAGGTACACTTAGCATAGGGATTGCATCTCACAGGACAGGCACACAGGGCTATTAGGGCCCTTTCTCTCACAGCTGCTGCAAACCTCTCCTTTCACCTGGGATAAAGTGCATAATGTACTTCGCCACATCTTTGGGCGATTTGCGCTTTGCACATTGTCCCATGGGGAAGGAGAGGTTTGTCCTATAAAAGGTAAAAAAAACAAACAAAAAAAAAACACCAGTAAGCAAAAAACTTAACTTTCAGTTCAAAAAGTTAAATAAAGTTTATATGTTCTGTTCAAAAGTTATTATAAAGTTAATAAAATTTATTGCTTTGCGGCCTGGTTTTTTCTTTTTTGTTTTGTTTTTTTTACCTTCCAGGTGGACCAACCGATCGACTAGCTGCAGCACTGATGTGCAATTCTGACAGAAGCATTGCGCTGCTGTCAGATTACACACAAGTCGGTGTATGCGGCGCTGCAAGACGAGATTTGTCCTCTGCAGTAAAAGGTTCGTTTGCCGAGGCATATGAGCTGAGGAGACGGCGGTGTTCATATGCTTTGGCAAACACTTTGTATATATATAAAAAAATATAAATAAATCCCGGCAATGATTTATTCATCCACATCGATTGATGTGAATGGAGAAATCTGGTTTGCCAGGGCATACGGGCTAAGTGGGTATGGATGTTGGGCGGAGCTCCTATGTCCTGGCAGACTCCTTTCCCCTCCTTTTTTTTTTTTCGCAGAGATTTTTTCATCCACATTGATCGATGCGAATGAAGAAATCTGTGCCGTTCATTTTTTCTTTCAGCCCAGAGGCTGAACGGAAAAAAAAATCTCATTACCCGTATGCTCAATATAAGGAGAATAGCAGAAACTCCTAATGCTGGCCATACATATAATGATTGCGGAGACCCTCAAATGCCAGGGCAGTACAAACACCCGAAGGTATTCACTGAGGGGCATATTGAGTCCATGAAAGATTGAAATTTTTGTCCCAAGTTAGCGGAAAGGGAGACTTTGTGAGAAAAAAAAAATCTATTTCCGCTAACTTGTGCCAAAAAAAAATAATTCTATGAACTCGCCATGCCCCTCATTGAATACCTTGGGGTGTCTTCTTTCCAAAATGGGGACACATGTGGGGTATTTATACTGCCCTGGCATTTTAGGGGCCCTAAAGCGTGAGAAGAAGTATGGGATCCAAATGTCTAAAAATGCCCTCCTAAAAGGAATGTGGGCCCCTTTGCGCATCTAGGCTGCAAAAAAGTGTCACACATGTGGTATCGCCGTACTCAGGAGAAGTTGGGCAATGTGTTTTGGGGTGTCATTTTACATATACCCATGCTGGGTGAGAGAAATATCTTGGCAAAAGACAACTTTTCCCATTTTTTTATACAAAGTTGGCATTTGACCAAGATATTTATCTCACCCAGCATGGGTATATGTAAAATGACACCCCAAAACACATTGCCCAACTTCTCCTGAGTACAGCAATACCACATGTGTGACACTTTTTTGCAGCCTACGTGGGCAAATGGGCCCACATTCCAAAGAGCACCTTTCGGATTTCACCGGCCATTTCTTACAGATTTTGATTTCAAAATACTTTGCACGCATTTGGGCCCCTAAAATGCCAGGGCAGTATAACTACCCCACAAGTGACCCCATTTTGGAAAGAAGACACCCAAAGGTATTTCGTGATGGGCATAGTGAGTTCATGGAAGTTTTTATTTTTTGTCACAAGTTAGTGGAATATGAGACTTTGTAAGGAAAAAAAATAATTAACAAATAAAAACATCATTTTCCGCTAACTTGTGACAAAAAATAAAAAATTCGAAGAACTCGCCATGCCCCTCACAGAATACCTTGGGGTGTCTTCTTTCCAAAATCGAGTCACTTGTGGGGTAGTTATACTGCCCTGGCATTCTAGGGGCCCTAATGTGTGGTAAGTAGTTTGAAATCAAAATGTGTAAAAAATGACCTGTGAAATCCTAAAGGTGCTCTTTGGAATGTGGGCCCCTTTGCCCACCTAGCTGCAAAAAAGTGTCACACGTGGTATTGCCGTACTCAGGAGAAGTTGGGCAATGTGTTTTGAGGTGTCATTTTACATATACCCATGCTGGGTGAGATAAATATCTTGGTCAAATGGCAACTTTGTATAAAAAAATGGGAAAAGTTGTCTTTTGCCAAGATATTTCTCTCACCCAGCATGGGTATATGTAAAATGACACCCCAAAAAACATTGCTCAACTTCTCCTGAGTACGGCAATACCACATGTGTGACACTTTTTTGCAGCCTAGGTGGGCAAAGGGGCCCACATTCCAAAGAGCACCTTTCGGATTTCACCGGCCATTTTTTACACATTTTGATTTCAAACTACTTCGCTCGCATTCGGGCCCCTAAAATGCCAGGGCAGTATAACTACCCACAAGTGACCCCATTTTGGAAAGAAGACACCCAAGGTATTTCGTGATGGGCATAGTGAGTTCATGGAAGTTTTTATTTTTGTCACAAGTTAGTGGAATATGAGACTTTGTAAAAAAAAAAAAAAAAATCATCATTTTCCGCTAACTTGTGACAAAAAATAAAAAGTTCTATGAACTCACTATGCCCATCAGCGAATACCTTAGGGTGTGTACTTTCCGAAATGGGGTCATTTGTTGAGTGTTTGTACTGTCTGGGCATTGTAGAACCTCAGGAAACATGACAGGTGCTCAGAAAGTCAGAGCTGCTTCAAAAAGCGGAAATTCACATTTTTGGACCATAGTTTCTAAACGCTATAACTTTTACCTAAACCATATTTTTTTTATCAAAGACATGTAGAACAATAAATTTAGAGAAAAATTTATATATGGATGTCGGTCCGCCCCGGGTGCCAGCTCTCACGGGGGTGCCAGCAGGCCCAGAAGCAATGAGCGCTTCCATCAATACAGATGGAAGTGCTCATTGCTGAAGCGCTGACACCCACATACTGCGGCGGGGCAGGGAGTGGAGTGCATAGTTCCCTGCCCCGCCGCCGATCACCGCCATAGGCTTTAGGCCTAGTAAGCCTGAAGCCTATGCGGCAGTGAAATCCTGGCGCAGGCGCACATGATGATGTCATCGCGCGCGCCTGTGTCGGGACTCTGCGAGCAAGCGCAGGTGAGTATTCAGCTTTTAGTTTTTCTTTTTTTTCGTTTTTTTCTTTTATGTGCCGACTTTGGGTGACATGAGCGGGCCGGGGTGCATACAGGAGGACGTGTGGGGGGGAAATATGGTGGGATACTGTGTGGGGGGCAAAAATTTTTATTTTATGTGCCAACTTTGGGGGACATGAGGGGGGTGCACACAAGAGGACGTGGGGGGGGGAATATGGTGGGATATTGTGTGGGGGGCAAATTATTATGGGAGGGATAACTATGTGGGGGGAAAATTACTATATGGACAATGTGGGGGACACTACTGTGTGGGGGGCAGTGTGGGGGACACTACTGTGTGGGGGACACTACTGTATGGGGGCAGTGTGGGGGACACTACTGTATGGGGGCAGTGTGGGGGACACTACTGTGTGGGGGGCAGTGTGGGGGACACTACTGTGTGGGGGACACTACTGTATGGGGGCAGTGTGGGGGACACTACTGTATGGGGGCAGTGTGGGGGACACTACTGTATGGGGGCAGTGTGGGGGACACTACTGTATGGGGGGCAGTGTGGGGGACACTACTGTATGGGGGCAGTGTGGGGGACACTACTGTGTGGGGGGCAGTGTGGGGGGCACTACTGTGTGGGGGCAGTGTAGGGGACACTACTGTGTGGGGGCAGTGTGGTGGACACTACTGTGTGGGGGCAGTGTGGAGCAGTGTGGGGGAAATTACTGTATGGGGCAGCGTGGGGGAAATTACTGTATGGGGGCAGCGTGGGGGAAATTACTGTATGGGGGCAGCATGGGGGAAATTACTGTATGGAGGCAGCGTGGGGGACGTTGTTATTGGGGAGGCACTGTAGGGGCAATTCTATTATTTCTGGAGACACTATACAGGGATTATTACCTGGAGCACAATATAGGTTGTTATTTTTACTGGGGGCACTCTAGGGGACATTATATTTCCTGTGGACACTATAGGGACATTTGGGGTAATTTATTAAACTGGTGTAAAGTAGAACTGGCTTAGTTGCCCATAGCAGCCAATCAAATTCCACCTTTCATATTTGATGGCTCTTTTGGAAATCCAGTTCTACTTTACACCAGTTTGATAAATGACCCCAATTATGTCTATTAGAGTCACTATTTTTTCAGCAGTATAGTACCTGGGGCATTGGGGGGCACAATGGGCACAGTATTGGGGGTGGCAGCAGGATGGCACTGTGGGGACACCAGGATGGGAAGGTTGATGTAAAAAATTTAGAAATCTAATGTGTCTGTGTTACAAACTCTGTAGAGACTAGATGTGGCTGAAAGAATTTGTCATGGGGGTCTAACGGAGAAGAAGAGGAAAGAGAAGATCTGCATGACAGGAGATGTCCCTGGATGTAAGAGGTATGTGGCCAAGTATTGGGGGGGTGCCAGAGAAATGACCCGCCCCGGGTGCCAAACACCCTGGGCACGCCACTGCGTATTATCTTTAACATAGCCAAGACGGATCCGTCTTGAACGTCAATGGAGGACAGATCCGTTTTCTATTGTGCCAGATTGTGTCATAGAAAACGGATCCATCCCGATTGATTACATTATGTGTCAGAACAAATCTGTTTGGCTCAGTTTCGTCAAACGGACACCAAAACGTTATGGTGTCCGCCTCCAAAGCGGAATGGAGACGGAACGGAGGCAAACTGATGCATTCTGAGCGGATCCTTTTCCATTCAGAATGTATTAGGGCAAAACTGATCCGGATCTCACAAACGGAAAGCCAAAACGCCAGTGTGAAAGTAGCCTTAGGTGAAAAATGGCTCTGTCTTGAAGAGGTTAATAGACCCTGTCAGCACCCTGACATGTTTTGTTAAGGTCCCTAAACACATTAGGTTAAAGACATCTTGCAGGTCGACTATCTAAGGGTCCATTTACACGTCCTTAGTGTATTGCGGATCCGCAAATTGCGGTTCCGCAATAGACCCGGGCAGCACCCCCATAGAACTGCCTATTCTTGTCTGCAATTGTGGGCAAGAATAGAACATGTTCTATTTTTCTCGGGAGCTGCGGACCGGAATATTGGGGGCTGCGCTCCAAAAATTCGGATGCGGACAGCACACTGTGTGCTGTCCGCATCCATTCTTGCCCCATAGAGAATGAATAGGTCCGCACCTGTTCGGCAATTTGCCTATGGCATTTCAACATGCCTGACCCTTTTTTCCTGCAAGAGATACGCCACTGATTGAAAACATTCTGAATGGACAGCTTTTGAATCATTTGTTGTACTGTTCCTCTGTTCCCCTTGTGAACAGTCTGTGTCACTCTGTTCAATCATTTTAGTGATCCTTTTTTTTTATAATTATAAAAAGATAGCATATTGGATAATAATTAGCTGCGTTGCTTCCGGAATGAGTTGTATTATCTTGACCTGTTTTCGGTTTGGCAATATCTGAACGAATCTTTCCCATGCCTCAAAGAAATGTTGTAAGATGTCTTTATGTATGCTTCCACCCATCCATTTGGAAAAGGTGAATTAGCTTCTACAAGAATAACTTCTTGGGAGGGGGTTGTGGTTGTATACAAAAAGGCAAAATGTCTTTTGCTGCTGCACAATATAAGAGTTTTTTTTTTTACTCTCCCTAGTACAACTATATTCTCATGGGCTTGCCCAACGAGAGATTTCCACTGATGGTTAAAGGGGTTCTGCAGTTTGTTTAAACTGATGATCTATCCTCTGGATACATCATCAGCATCAGATCGGCGGGGGTCCAACACCCGGGCCCCCGCCGATCAGCTGTTTGAGAAGGCAGTGGCACTAGCAGTAGTTCCGCGGCCTTCTCGCTGTTTACCGCAGGCCCAGTGACATCACGACTAGTTTCAATGGCCTGGGCGAGGCTAAGCTCCATTCAAGTGAACAGAGCGTAGCCCCGACCAGGCCATTGATACTAGTCATGATGTCACTGGGCCTGCGGTAAACAGTGAGAAGGCCGCGGTGCTGCTGGAGCGCCGCTGCCTTCTCAAACAGCTGACCGGCAGGGTTCCTGGGTGTCTGACCCCCGCCGATCAGATGCTGATGATCTATCCAGAGGATAGATCATCAGTTTAAACAAACTGCAGAACCCCTTTAAATGACACAAAAGTAGTAAGATGATTTAGGGTAAAAGTCTTAACCAGGATTTAAAGTCTCTGGAGAGATCACAAGGATCTGTGTAAAATACAGAGGGTCATTTCTTTAAAACTTGCAGGTGGAAGGGATTTGTTAACACAAAGGGTTTTGTTAGTACTGTAGTCAAGGGTTGTGAATAGAATTTTTAATAACTTAACATGGGACAGCTCAAGAACTTTTACATACAGTTTTTTTTAGTACTCTATAAGGAAGCACAATGCTGGTAGAATATCTATAAATGTTTAAGGAAAAACGTATTTAACCACTCTCTGTAGACATGAGAAATTACTCTAATAGTACCATCATCGCAGACAAAAACACGTATTAAACATTTCCCAATCTTAAGCGCGATACCATTTTTTACTGTTTGATAACTTTAATTAGCATATTGAAATCTAGCGAAATAACACTTCATGATTCATCATAATAAAACGATGATATAATTGCAACAAAAAAGAAGAGGTAATGAAAACATATGGTGCTTAGGTGGCATCAGGAAGCATATCTGGATGCATACATTACACATACACAACAGCCTTATTGAAAAGTTGTGATAAGCGTCACCCTCGTAGATCCAACTAAGTATAAAATCATTAGCCCATTCCTGACTTACCCAGCGGTTATAGCAGGGAAATATATGCACCGTAGATATTGTCCCTTTGTGACCTTATTGTTGCTGGACCTTGTAGAATCAAAAGGACATGATAAATATAATTGTAGCTACAGGGCAGTGGAATCTGTCAGAGACAGATAACCGCCATCTCAGCAGTGATCCAGATGGTTCAATAATGTATCAGTACAACTTGCTTTCAGAAGTACATCTGTAAAGGAATTCTGTCAGCAGTTTTGACCATGCTAAACTGCTGACAGCACTAGGTAGGGGCTGATCAGAGCAGGACAAACATACCATTTGTGAAGTTTTTATTATCTAGAGTGAATATGCCAGATTCTGGTGTTAAAGTGTACTGAAGGCCGTGCTTCTGTCACGACCATGGTCATGGTCGTGACTCTGGACCCGCATGTGGTTGCCTGCGGTTTGGTAGTTGTCAACTACATTGTGAGGGCTACTTGTTGCCTCACGTGTGGTTGCCGCTGGCAACAAGATTGTCTTTGGCGGTATAGCGTCCTGAGCGGTTGCTAGGCAGCTTGCTGCCAAGTGCATGCGGTAGCTCCTGGTTTGGTTTGTATGGTGTGCACTGTTACACTTTTCGTCACTTGTGGTTGCCCGTGGCAATGTGTAGTATTGTGTGCGTGTGTGGCAGTGTCTCGGCCTGCTGGCTGATACCCAGGACATGATTGCCACGCATGCCGTTGCCGGCGGTAACTGGTGCGGTGTGATATTTGTGTGCACTTTCCCAGTTTGCAGTGTATGAGGTTTAGTTATGTATGCACTTTCCCTTTAAGTGGTTTCACTTCCCTCCTTGGTGTTGGAAGGGTTAATTCCCTTTCCACTGTGTGTCTGTGTGGGTGTGGCCACTTTGGGCTATATAGCCTCAGTTGAGACCTGATGTCTGAGGGGTACTCCAGCCTTGGTTGTAAGCTGGAGGCACCCTCCTAGTCCCTTATACCATCTGCCAGTGAGGGCCACCCTTGTGGTCATAAATGTTTATATGTGATGTTAAGTTGATGTTGCTTTCCTTTCATGTTTTATGCAGCTATGGATCTGGGTTCCTGTGTGTTTATGTGTGTTTGCTGTGTCCGTTTATGTATGGTTTGGACATCAGCTTGTGAGCACGGGATCCAGTCAGCAAGGCTGTGGCAGGTAGGTTTGAACTAGAGTTGTTCTCCTGTCATATCCATAGGTCTGTTTATGTACCCCATCTTCTTGCAGCTTGGCCACTTTAGACTTCTGTTTCTCCGCGTCCAGGAGGAACGGGCTGTCTACCCAGCTCCTAGCTCAGGGATCTGCGGAGGGTTAGTAGGGATCCGAGGTTCCGGAGCATGAGCCCTCCTACCATCCCTTGTAAGGGATTATGATCCTGAATACAGATGATAAGATTTTAAGCTGAATCTGTGTAGGAATGAAGTTCACGAAAAGACATGATGTACAGAGAGGATGGACAGGATAGGTTATGTGGGGCTGTGGTAATGGAAACTGCATACAAGTGCTGCTGCTCATCAGCCACAACCCCACCTCCTTTCTGTACTTCATGTCGCCTCATGAACTCCATTCCTACAGAGAGTCAGCTGAAGATCAAATTAAACTGTATTCAGGATCATAATCCCTGACAAGTAAGAGAGGAAGATGGTGGAGCTCTTTATTTTTTCCTCCTGTGTAATTAGGACAGGTTTTGTGTGGACTAGTAGGATGGCGGCCATTTTATTTTTCAAATTGATTGCTCCCCGGACAAATCTCGCCATTATAACTAATGGAAGGTATTTGGTAATATATTTATAATGAAGTAATATTTAAAGGGTTACTGTCATATTTTTTTTATTTGCTAGTTTATTAGAGCTAGGCATGTATACCTGAGTTAGTCTGTCAATGATTGTCAAAAGATCTGTAATTACCTCATAATAACAGCTTTCAATAATGTCCTCTGTCCCTTTCCACTGCTCACTTAAAAGATCGTTGCTAGGGCTTGTCTGTCTTCCTTTTAGTATAAACAGAAGACTGAGGGGCAGTCCTTCACACTGCATGCCTGCATTAGGCTTCAGAGTGAGGAGGCATGTCTCTCTAATCCAATCTGATTGGCTGGCAGGGAGTTGCAGGCTACAGCAAGAGTGTGTATGGGAAGTTCGGGAAAGCAGTTTTGTCCTCAGAACTGGCAGAGGAGCCATCTTGAGAAGGTCCTCATATTGTAAATATTTAAACAGCCGTAACTAAGGGAAAAACTCAAGGAAAACAGTGGTATGTGAAGAAACTAAAGATTGCTTTATGCATAATGCTACTGCATCAGTAACATATGCCAAAATTGTTTTTTTTTTAATGAAAAGATGACAGTTACCCTTTAAGTATTTTCATTTTCTTAATTCCCGGAGACCCCCTTTAAGCAGCTTTACAGCCCCTCCCCTCTGTTTGAGTGACAGCTGTAGCATCCAACCAGCAGACCACTACAGCAGTCATTCAAAGCAAAGGGGAAGAATAAAAAGAATTCACAATAGCCCTAATAATAAAATATCCACAAAATGTTATTTGTACTGTTCTCCCCAGCCTCTACCCAGTGGTGTCAGAAGTTTAGCATGGCCAAAACTGCTGGCAGAGTCCCTTTTAGCATACATTTTCCATTTTCACCACATTGCTTCATGGTTTGGATATTCTTCATTGTTTGTTTTTCGTACAATTCAGTTAGATTGCATAATTGGACCACCTTTATATTAACATGGAATGCTTTGTAGTGTATGAATTTAGACATCCATTGCATTACTACATACAGTCAGGTCCATAAATATTGGGACATCAACATAGTTGTAACATTTTTGACTCTATACACCACCACAATGGATTTGAAATGAAACGAACAAGATGCGCTTTAACTGCAGACTGCCAGCTTTAATTTGAGGGTATTTACATCCAAATCAGGTGAACGGTGTAGGAATTACAACAGTTTGCATATGTGCCTCCCACTTTTTAAGGGCCCAAAAGTAACGGGACAATTGGCTTCTCGGCTGTTCCATGGCCAGGTGTGTGTTATTCCCTCATTATCCCAATTACAATGAGCAGATAAAAGGTCCAGAGTTCATTTCAAGTGTGCTATTTGCATTTGGAATCTGTTGCTGTCAACTCTCAAGATGAGATCCAAAGAGCTGTCACTATCAGTGAAGCAAGCCATCATTAGGCTGAAAAAAACAAAACAAACCCATCAGAGAGATAGCAAAAACATTAGGCGCGGCCAAAACAACTGTTTGGAACATTCTTAAAAACAAGGAACGCACCGGTGAGCTCAGCAACACCAAAAGACCCGGAAGACCACGGAAAACAACTGTGGTGGATGACCGAAGAATTCTTTCCCTGGTGAAGAAAACACCCTTCACAACAGTTGGCCAGATCAAGAACACTCTCCAGGAGGTAGGTGTATGTGTGTCAAAATCAACAATCAAGAGGAGACTTCACCAGAGTCAATACAGAGGGCTCACCACAAGATGTAAACCATTGGTGAGCCTCAAAAACAGGAAGGTCAGATTAGAGTTTGCCAAACGACATCTAAAAAAGCCTTCACAGTTCTGGAACAAAATCCTATGGATGATTGAGACCAAGATCAACTTGTACCAGAATGATGGGAAGAGAAGAGTATGGAGAAGGAAAGGAACTGCTCATGATCCTAAGCATACCACCTCATCAGTGAAGCATGGTGGTGGAGTGTCATGGCGTGAGCATGTATGGCTGCCAATGGAACTGGTTCTCTTGTATTTATTGATGATGTGACTGCGGACAAAAGCAGCAGGATGAATTCTGAAGTGTTTTGGGCAATATTATCTGCTCATATTCAGCCAAATGCTTCAGAACTCATTGGATGGCACTTCACAGTGCAGATGGACAATGACCCAAAGCATACTGCAAAAGCAACCAAAGAGTTTTTTAAGGAAAAGAAGTGGAATGTTATGCAATGACCAAGTCAATCACCGGACCTGAATCCGATTGAGCTTGCATTTCACTTGCTGAAGACAAAACTGAAGGGAAGATGCCCTAAGAACAAGCAGGAACTGAAGACAGTTGCAGTAGAGGCCTGGCAGAGCATCACCAGGGATGAAACCCAGCGTCTGGTGATGTCTATGCGTTCCAGACTTTAGGCTGTAGTTGACTGCAAAGGATTTGCAACCAAGTATTAAAAAGTGAAAGCTTGATTTATGATTATTATTCTGTCCCATTACTTTTGGTTCCTTAACAAGTGGGAGGCACATATGCAAACTGTTGTAATTCCTACACCGTTCACCTGAGTTGGATGTAAATACCCTCAAATTAAAGCTGACAGTCTGCAGTTAAAGTACATCTTGTTCATTTCATTTCAAATCCATTGTGCTGGTGTATAGAGCCAAAAATGTTAGAATTGTGTCGATGTCCCAATATTTATGGACCTGACTGTAAGTCCTCATGCCATAATCAAGTACAATTGCTGATGCAGGAAAACTCCATTTGGTATGTCAGTAGTCTAAAAATCATCCTAATCCTTCATATCAATAAGGCCTCATGCACACAAACGTATTTTGTTTCCGTGTCCGTTCCTTTTTTTTTGCGGATAGGATGCGAACCCATTCATTTCAATGGGTCTGCAAAAAATGCGGATAGCACACCGTGTGCTATCCGTATTTCTGTTCCGTAGCCCCGCAAAAAAATAGAACATGTCCTATTCTTGTCCGTTATAGGCATTGTTACAATGGATCCGCAAAAAAAAAAACGGATGGCATACGGATGTCTTCCGTTTTTTTTTGCGGATCCGCAAAACACATACGGTCGTGTGCATGTAGCCTAACAGTTTATTTTCATGTCTTTTCAGCAAAGTAGGATGTTCCCATCTTCCTTCAGATTTCCATCTTGCTGAAGACACACCCAAAATGTATCAGATTTTTCACAGATTTGATTGCAATATGAATATTCTGTATTTTGCATATGAGCCTAGGGTTATTACTAGATCAAGTCTTCATAAATGTAATAAATTAAATAAGAAATATTCTGTCCAACAGGGAAATATGAATGAAAAGAGTAGGAATTTCTTCTAAGCTTTATGATAAACTACTCTGAGAAGGCATGCCACCCTAAGTACTACAATTTAAGCTTTTACTGGCTTTGAGCCTCCACTTTATCTAATTCAGTGTATCTTCTACTTATTTAAATATAGCCCTAGATGGAATGCAAGTAAGCTTGCTGATAAATTGCCACTGATTTTAACCCCAATGCCATTTTTTTTGCTTTACAGTTTACTATTGCTGCTTGTCAGATTTACACACAAACACACACAGTGAACTAGACAAGGGGCACACATTTTCCAAAGGATAGCTACATATTTGCTATCAACTTTTACTTTTCCATTGTACTAAAATAAAATAATAAAGCAACTTTGCTGCTAATCATGTTATTCTACTGTTTTGTGTACACATTTCCTGAAGGGGTATGCGTCACCATGGATACAGACTACAAACAAACCCTGTGTAGTCTAATCCTACAGTTATATGCTCTTTTCAGCTATCCATACATATAATACATTTATATATATATTTTTTAATCCTTTTGGTAAATCTTTTTTATTATAAAAAAGAAATGACAATGACCACCAGATGTGGCTTTCTCACCATGTCTCCAGCACAAATCGTTTTGAGCAAAGCCACATCAAAATAGGAAAACAGGTGGCCTGTACAGCAGGAAAGGGTTTTATTCGAATTCTGATGGAACTTTGTGCAATAACAATAGGCATGCGATCTCAAGAACATTTGAATAGATTTCGCTTTTGAACAAAATAATCCTTTTGGAGTATGTTCCAAATTCCCAGATTTACTGGATATGTTTATTTTACAATACAGACAAATGTGGGCTACCATGTGGCAGTATACACTTTTGAGACCATAATACTAACTGGTAGGGCTTCCACGTGTTCATGTGGACAATAGGAAAGAGCAGAACAAAGACAATCTACATTAAACTCGCATGTGTATTTGTCAGATGTTTTACTTTTAAATTTCAAAATGAAAAAAAGCCCTCACCACAAAAAATTACAACTTTACTACCTGTCATTTTACAAAAAAACAAAACTATTCATGCCAGTAGGTTGAGGTGTTGGAAAAGTATGGCCTCTGGTCTGTGGTAAATGGCACTAATGCTGACCATAAAATTAACAGTTTTCTCCAAATATCATACCCCTAATGATAACACCATGTAACACAATTGTAGTTCCTGGCTAGTAAGTGGTATTTCCTAATTGCTTATGCCTCAATAGTATAGAAATGCTATTAAACCCCCCAAACTTTGCTTTTGTGAAATTGTAAGCATTGAAAACCTACTCACTAGTCTGGTCAGTTTGTATAACATTAGTGTAAACTCATTTTTTTCTTCCCTTATGTGAACAAAGACATGCAAATTAGCCCTTTTTTCTCTTTAAAAATAGGTAATTGTTAAAATATGACTGGCTTAGTCAAGAAAACTAAGTTTGTGGGGATTAAATGAGATGTCCAGCTGAACAAGTAAATTATAGTACAGACAGTATATCTGAAATGCTGCTATAACTCCTAGCCATTCTATACCCTTGCTTATTCAGTTTATTACAAAACCATTTATTCCAAACATATATCCTTCAATTTTTCTTAGATGAGATATAGGCACATCAGATATTATACTATGCCAGTAACATAACTGGTTAACAAGAATTTCTTGCACAGTTACCACAGTTTATAAACAGCTTGTTTTCACTGTATAATGACACCACTTTGATGTGCTTATGTTTGATAAAATCGTTGTAATCACTATTAGTGCTTATTACACTAATGAAGAGGGCTAAATTATGGCACGCCCGATTCAGACCTCATTACCATTAAGAACATGCGCATTTATACACTGTGGTTAATATTGTGTTACATTAGGTAAGTTTATAATACTTTTTTAATTGGGGCCATAAATTTGAACTTGCTACATGCTAAGGGAAAAGATTAGAGATTAGTGAATCGAAGCTGACGAAGTGGAATTTGAGCCGAATTTCAGGAAAAATTTGATTCGCACTGAAGCCGTATTTCCTCGCGCTTCGTGGTAACGAATCGCATTTCTTTCTCAAATGGCTGCTGCATGTGTGAGGACATGAAGAAAGGAACTCTGGAAGGCAGGATCACCCATAATGCCATGCATGCAGCCAATCAGCAGCCAGCCGGCCCTGTGATGTCACAGCCCTATAAATAGCATCAGCCATCTTAGATTCTGCCCTTTACCAGTGTAACTTAGTGCAGGGAGAGACATCTGCAGGCGCTAGGGACAGTGTTAGGCTACTTTCACACCAGCGTTTTTTGCGGATCTATCATGGATCTGTAAAAACGCTTTCATTACCATAATACAACCGCATGCATCCATCATGAACGGATCCGGTTGTATTATGTCTTCTATAGCCATGACGGATCCGTCTTGAACACCATTGAAAGTCAATGGGGGACGGATCCATTTTCTATTGTGTCAGAGAAAACGGATCCGTCCCCATTGAATTACATTGGGTGCCAGGACGTTTAGGCAGCGTTTTGGTGTCTGCCTCCAGAGCGGAATGGTGACTAAACAGAGGCAAACTGATGCATTCTGAGCAGATTCTTTTCCTGAGCTGAGCTGATCCGTTTTGGAATGCTTGTAAGAGCCTATGACGGATCTCACAAATGGAAAGCCAAAACGCTAGTGTGAAAGTAGCCTTAGAGAAAACTTCATTGTGCTAAACAAATGATTTACAAGTGCAGGGCAAGATTATTCAAGGTGTAGGGAAAGGATAGGGAGGAATCATTCCACAGCTTTTATGTAGAACAGGGTTCAGTAGAGGAGGTTACAGCCTGAGTAATAGGAACAATCCTATTACACCTTGCTGCACTGACTGGGGATCCAAATTGCCATTATACAGCTCTGTAATCCCAGCAAACCATTCTTATTAGGGTACAAGTGCTGTTTGATACAGGCATTAACAGGGTTTATTACAAGGAAATTTTTCAGTCTTATTTGCCCTTGTGCAGTGCAGTTATATGTTCTAAAGCATCTTTTGGCTTGTATTAGTGGGAAAAAAAGAGCTTATTAGCCGTTGTGTTGTGAAGTGCTAAAATTACAGCCCTTTTTGTTGTGTATTAGTGGCAAAAGTAAAATATACAGTTGCAAGAAAAAGTATGTGAACCCTTTGGAATGATATGGATTTCTGCACAAATTGGTCATAAAATGTGATCTGATCTTCATCTAAGTCACAATAATAGACAATCACAGTCTGCTTAAACTAATAACACACAAATAATTAAATGTTACCATGTTTTCATTGAACACACCATGTAAACATTCACAGTGCAGGTGGAAAAAGTATGTGAACCCCTAGACTAATGACATCTCCAAGAGCTAATTGGAGTGAGGTGTCAGCCAACTGGAGTCCAATCAATGAGATGAGATTGGAGGTGTTGGTTACAGCTGCCCTACCCTATAAAAAACACCAGTTCTGGGTTTGCTATTCACAAGAACCATTGCCTGATGTGAATGATGCTTCACACAAAAGAGCTCTCAGAAGACCTATGATTAAGAATTGTTGACTTGCATAAAGCTGGAAAGGGTTATAAAAGTATCTCCAAAAGCCTTGCTGTTCATCAGTCCATGGTAAGACAAATTGTCTATAAATGGAGAAAGTTCAGCACTGCTGCTACTCTCCCTAGGAGTGGCCGTCCTGTAAAGATGACTGCAAGAGCACAGCGCAGACTGCTCAATGAGGTGAAGAAGAATCCTAGAGTGCCAGCTAAAGACTTACAAAAGTCTTTGGCATATGCTAACATCCCTGTTAGCGAATCCACTATACGTAAAACACTAAACAAGAATGGATTTCATGGGAGGATACCACAGATGAAGCCACTGCTGTCCAAAAAAAACATTGCTGCACGTTTACAGTTTGCACAAGAGCAACTGGATGTTCCACAGCAGTACTGGCAAAGTATTCTGTGGGCAGATGAAACCAAAGTTGAGTTGTTTGGAAGAAACACACAACACTATGTGTGGAGAAAAAGAGGCACAGCACACCAACATCAAAACCCCATCCCAACTGTGAAGTATGGGGCTGCTTTGCTGCGTCAGGGCCTGGATAGATTGCTATCATCGAAGGAAAAATGAATACCCAAGTTTATCAATACATTTTGCAGGAGAACTTAAGGCCATCTGTCCACCAGCTGAAGCTCAACAGAAGATGGGTGTTGCAACAGGACAACGACCCAAAGCATAGAAGTAAATCAACAACAGAATGGCTTAAACAGAAGAAAATCTGCCTTCTGGAGTGGCCCAGTCAGTGTCCTGACCTCAAACTGATTGAGATGCTGTGGCATGACCTCAAGAAAGCGATTCACACCAGACATCCCAAGAATTTTGCTGAACTGAAACAGTTCTGTAAAGAGGAATGGTCAAGAATTACTTCTGACCGTTGTGCACGTCTGATCTGCAACTACAGGAAACGTTTGGTTGAAGTTATTGCTACCAAAGGAGGTTCAACCAGTTATTAAATCCAAGGGTTCACATACTTTTTCCACCTGCACTGTGAATGTTTACATGGTGTTCAATAAAAACATGGTAACATTTAATTCTTTGTGTGTTATTAGTTTAAGCAGACTGTGATTGTCTATTGTTGTGACTTAGATGAAGATCAGATCACATTTTATGACCAATTTGTGCCGAAATCCATATCATTCCAAAGGGTTCACATACTTTTTCTTGCAACTGTATTTGCCGTTCAGCGGTGCAGTTATATGTTCTAAAGCGCTTTTTGTTGTGTATTAGTTTAAAAAGAAAAAATTTATTTGCCGGTCAGCGGTGCAGTTATATGTTCTAAAGCCTTTTGTGACGTGTATTAGGCTGAGTTCACACAAGCGTGTCCGGATAAGGTCCAGATGCTTTGCGGCAAACCCGCACGAGTAGGTACCCAATTGCAGGCAGTTCCACGGTGATGGATCATGTGATTGGACCATGTGATATGACGTCACCACAGGTCCTTTAGCCGGCAGCTCATGATTAAAGAAGTAAGAAGAGACCAGCAGCTACGCGATCAAGAGGAGAAGGTGAGTTAATTATTTTTTATTTTTTAACCCTCAATTGACCACCCACTAAGCATTCTGTATTAAAGAATGCTATTATTTTCCCTTATAACCATGGTATAAGGGAAAATAATACAGTGAATAGACTGTCATCTTAGCAACCATGCGTAAAAATCTGATTTTCACTCAGCCCCATTCACTTCTATGGGGCCTGCGTTGCGTGATAAACGCACAATATAGAGCATGCTGCGATTTTCACGCAACGCATAAGTGATGCGTGAAAATCACAGCTCATGTGCACAGCCCCATAGAAATTAATGAGTCCAGATTCAGTGCGGGTGCAATGCGTTCACCTCCCGCATTGCACCCGCGTGGAAATCTCGCCCGTGTGAACTCAGCCTTAGTGGAAAAAGAAAAAATATATTTGCTGGTCAGCAGTGCAGTTATATGTTTTAACACCTTCCCGCATTATCATGTACGCGAGCGAATGTGGCTCCTTGCCGCATCCTCAAGTGCATGTATGTGATGGAATTGGGCGGGTGCAGGAGCTGCACCCGCCTTCTCCGCAGCACGGGCCCGGCTGTTACTGATAGCCGGTCCCCTTCTGCATCTGCCGGCATCAGTGTTTACGGTGATGCCGGGGGATTAACTCTTTCACGTGCGGCGGTCAGCGCTGACCGCAGCACGTGCGGGGTATACAGAGGGAGGGGGCTCCCTCTGACTCCATCGCCCCCGCCACACTGCGCTGGCAGGAGGTCGATGGTTGCCATGGCAGCCCCGATGCCTTACAGAGGCATCGGAGCTGCCAGCCTACAGAAGCCCAGGAGATCCAGCCTAAGCGCTGGGTCTCCTAGGCAACTGTCAGCGTCTCACTGTGTGAGACGCTGACAGTTCAATTCAGTACAATACAGAATGTATTGTACTAAATTGAAACAGGGATCAAACCCTGAAAAGATGAAGTCCCACAGTGGGACAAAAATAAAAAGTAAAATAAAGTGAAAAAAAAAGTGTTTTTTTTATAATAAAAAAATGAAAGTTTCAAGTAAATAAAAAAGTGTCGTTTTTCCAAAATAAAGTAAAAAGACATATTATGTATCGCCGCATCCGTATAGACCGTCTCTATAAAAATATCACATGACCTAACCCCTCAGGTGAACACTGTCAAAAAAGTAAAATAAAAACTGTGCTAAAAAAATCTTTTTTTGTCACCTTACATCACTAAAAGTGCAACACCAAGCGATCAAAAAGGCGTATGCCTCCCAAAATTGTACCAATCTAACCATCACCTCATCCCGCAAAAAATGAGCCCCTACCTAAAACAAATTTTTTTAAAAAACTATGGCTCTCAGACTATGGAGACACTAAAACATGATTTTTTTTTTGTTTCAAAAATATTAGTGTATAAAACTTCAATAAATAAAAAAGTTGACATATTAGGTATTGCCACGTCCGTAATGGCCTGCTCTATAAAAATATCACATGATTTAACACCAGTGGCGTCTCTAGCCTTCAAATTTTGGGGGGGGCACACTGGGGGCCAGGACAAAAGTAGGGGGGGCAGCTATAACAACGATACATTTACACAAGTATGCTTAGAAATGCTGCAATACTTTACCCAATACCTAAAACCGCAACAGGGAAGAAAAGTCCAGCTGTCTGTGGATGACACTTTTATAGAGAGGGGGATCTGTGGATGACACTGCTATGGGGGGGATCTGTGGATGCCACATACCGTATATAGCATCTTATGCTATATGTGTCATCCACAGATCCACCCCATGACAGTGTCACCCCCATTTCCCCCTCCATAACAGTGTCATCCACAGATCTCCCTCCCTATAACAGTGTCATCCACAGATCCCCCTCCCCGCCTCTCACAGGAGTGTACATATATAAAATAAACATATTTCACATGAACACTTACAGTTACTTGGCTTGGTCCTTGGGGATCTCGGACACCACTTCCACACTTTGGCCGGGGGCTCGGCGGAGCTGATGTTGTGTTTTATCCTAATGAGAAAGATTTCATAATAAGGATTTGGAGAAGGGGCAGAGGGATAGCAGAGCAGGGAGAGGCTGGTGCTGCTACTAGGGGGTCATACCATGGGGGAGTAATAAAACCCACCATAATGCCCCCCAGTAGAAATAATTATCCTTATAATGTGCAAAACATACCCCCTTATGCCCCCAGTTGAGCTAATGTCCGCCATAATGTGCCAGTATAAAATACCCCTATATAGTGCACCAGTAAATGCCTCCATAGTGCTCCTCTCCCCCCTTCCTGTTAGTGCCCCCCATAATGTACCAGTATAAAATGTCCCATATATCGTGCCCCAGTAGATGGCCTCAGTGTCCCCCATAATTTGCAAGTATAAAATACCCCTTCTTAGTGCCCCCCGTAGAGACTCCATAGTACTCCTCTCTCCCCTTCTCCATAGTACCCACCATAATGTGTTCCAGTATAAAATGCTACTGTACAGAGCCCCCCATATAAAACACCCCTTCTTTGTGGCCTCAGTAGATGCCCCTATAGTGCCCACCAATAATGTGCCAGTAATAAGTGCCCTCAATAACGTGCCAGTAACAAGAGCCCCCCAATGTGCCAGTAATAAGCCCCCATCACGTGCCAGTAACAAGAGCCCCCATCACGTGCCAGTAATAAGCCCCCCATCACGTGCCAGTAATAAGCCCCCATCACGTGCCAGTAATAAGCCCCCCATCACGTGCCAGTATTAAGCCCCCCCCCATGTTCCAGTATTAAGTCCCTTCATCATCATGTGCCAGTATTAAGTCCCCCCATCATCATGTGTCAGTATTAAGTCCCCCCCATCATCATGTGCCAGTATTAAGTCCCCCCCATCATCATGTGCCAGTATTAAGTCCCCCCCATCATCATGTGCCAGTATTAAGTCCCCCCCCATCATCATGTGCCAGTATTAAGTCCCCCCATCATCATCTGCCAGTATTAAGTCCCCCCCATCATCATGTGCCAGTATTAAGTCCCCCCATCATCATGTGCCAGTATTGTAATAAGCCCCCCAATGTGCCAGTAAAACTATTGTAAAAAAAACCAAAAAAAAACCACTTATACTTACCTAAGTGTCAGCGATGCGATGCAGCCTCTTCCTGTGTCCCACGCTGTAATGTAAGGCTCAGGCGGCACGATGACGTCATTGCGCCGGCCTCTGATAGGCTGCCGGCCTAGTGCCTGCAGCCAGGGGCGTACATAAAAATCACTGGGCCCCATAGCAGGAATCTAAATTGGGCCCCCATTCCCCTTTTATAGCCCCTCCCTTTGTTCCATGAACTATTCTTGCTGCTGCGTTTTATAATTTATGCCATCAGGGCCGGATTGGGATTACAAAACAGCCCTGGCACACAAAAGAGGTATAATATGCAGATGTATATTATATACAGCAGTGTACAGTTATGTGAGGTACGCGGTATAATAGATGCAGTGTGTACAGGTATATAGTATATACAGCAGTGTACTGATATGTGAGGTACGGGGTATAATATATGCAGTGTATACAGGTATACAGTATATACAGTAGTGTAATATGTGAGGTACGAGGTATAATAGATGCAGTGTGTACAGGTATATAGTAAATACAGCAGTGTATTGACACCTCGTACCTCACATATCATTACACCGCTGTATACACTATATATCTGTACACACTGCATCTATTATACCTCGTACCTCACATATATAGTATATACAGAAGTGTACTGATATCTGTACACACAGCATCTATTATACCTTGTACCTCACATATCAGTGCACTGCGGTATATACTATATATCTGTACATATTGCATGTATAATACTGTGTAATATATGCAGTGTGTGTGCATGTATGTGTGTGTATCTATATACATATATTACACACAGAGCAGTGTATTGATGTGACACATAGAAGGTATAATACTGTAGATGCAGTGTTTATAGAAATATGTGGTCAGTTATACATTATGGTCACTGTGTGTGAGGTACATGAGGTAGTGGTCACTGTAACTGTCTGAAGTATTATACACGAGTGAGCAATGAGTAAAAACAGGGCATGGAGGGGGGGGGGGGTAAATGATGAGAAGTGGAGGACCTCCTCTTACCTCTCTATTCCAGTCTGTATGGATCAATGCAGAGCTGCTTGTGAACTTCTAATACTTGCTGTTAGGGGTTGAAGGACCTGTGATGATGTCATCACAGGTCCTGGCAGGTATACCTTTGAAACCTAGGAACTACACCATTTTTGGTGCAGTTCCTTTGCTAGATTCTGCAGGACCTGTGATGTTGAAGATGATGTCATCACAGGTCCTGGCAGATGCACTGTTCTAACCTGGGAACTACACTTTACACTGTGCAGTTCCCTTACAGGACCTGTGATGACATCATCAAAGGTCCTTTAGCTTTAGAAAGATAAACAGGAGCAATTAGGGGGCGGGGCCTCTCCTCCACTTCGGGCCTGCCTGCAGCCTATCAGAGGAAGGGGAAGGAACACGCCTCTCCCTCCCCTGCACCTCCGCTCCGCTGGCACAGGCAGTTTACAATGGAGATGAGCGCAATGGAAGCGCTCATCTCCCTGTGCCCGGCGGCGGCTCACTGGGGGGGGTCATTTTAGTTGGGGGGGCACATCATGATGTAGGGGGGGCCGTGGCCCCCTCTGGCCCCCCCCTGGTGACGCCACTGTTTAACACGTGTAAAAAAAGTGTAATACCAAGCGATCAAAAAGTCATACGCACCCCAAAATCATACCAATCAAATTGTCATCTCATCCCACAAAAAATTATACCCTACCTAAGACAATCGCCTAAAAAATAAAAAAAAACTATGGCTCTCAGAATATGCAGACACTAAAACATGATTTTTTTGTTTAACCCCTTCACGACCGCAATCTGTATATATACGTGATAGCTGCACATGCCCCGTGCAGCTACCACGTGTATAGACGTCAAACCAGTTCTTTAATCCAAGCGCTGCAAAGCGCTTGGATTAAAGCTTCTGCCCCTGTCCTGCTGCTGTCACGGACAGCATACAGTCTAGTAATGTCGGCAAGGGACCAATCAGAGTGGCCCCTTGCCGACAATCGATCCGATTGGTTAGTCTGTGCAGATTAACCAATCGGATCGCGGCAGTGAAAAAATGCCGGTTTCAGGCTCTGATCTGCGCTCTGCAGATCAGAGCCTGAAATCAGGAATGTGTCCTCGTGCCCCCCCCCGATCTGTGCCCCTCCAAGCCCCCCCTTGTGTCCGGCTGCCGCTGAAGCGCTTATCTCCTGCGGTCCGCCCCCTCCCCGCCCCATACATTCCTCCTGCCCCCTCAATGCTGGCCGTAACACCCCCCCCCCTACCAGCGCTGCCCCCACGCCCCCATGCCGTGCGGTCCCCCTGCTATGTGTGATGGCGGCGGCTCCATTCCTGAGCCGCCGCCATCAGCAGAGAGTGTCAGCTCTATGCTGACACTCTGCTGTAACCCCATAGATGCCGCTGCAGCGGCATCCATGGGGTTAATAGAGGGAGGGGGCTCCCTCTCTCCACCATTGGGGCTGCTGCGCTGCGATTGCAGCGCCCGATGGTTGCCATGGCAGCCGCTGTTGCCACCTACAGGGCATCTGATTGTATTATACTTTGCAATGCAAGAGCATTGCAAAGTATAGTACAGCCATCAGCCCCACTGGATCTTCAAGATCCAAGAGGGACTTTATAAAAAAAAAAAAAATGGGGAAATAATAAAAGTAAAAATAAATAAATAAATAAAAATGTAAATTTAAAAAAATAAATTGCTTTTTCCAATAAAAAAAGAAAAAAAAATGTGTAAAAAAAAGCCATTTTTGTCACCTTACATCACAAAAAGTGCAACAGCAAGCGATAAAAAAAGGCTTATGACCCCCAAAATAGTACCAATGATACCCTATTTAAGACAATCGCCGAAAAAATAAAAAAGCTATGGCTCTCAGACTATGGAGACACTAAAACATCATTTTTTTGGTTTCAGAAATGCTATTATTGTGTAAAGCTTAAATAAATAAGAAAATGGACACGCAAAAACATAATTTCTTTTTCAAAATTGCTTTATTATGTAAAACTAAAACAAACAAACAAAAAAGTAGACATATTTGATATCATTGCGTCCGTAACAACCTGCTCTATAAAAATAGCACATGATCTACCCTGTCAGATGAATGTTGTAAAAAAAAAAACCTGTGCCATTTTTCAGTTACCTTGCCTCACAAAAAACTTAATATAGAGCAATTAAAAAAATCATATGTACCCCAAAATAGTACCAATAAAACTGGCACCTTATCCCCTAGTTTCCAAAATAGGGTCACTTTTTGGGAGTTTCTACTGTATGGGTGCATCAGGGGGGCTTTAAATGGGACATGGCATCTAAAACCAGTTTAGCAAAATCTGCCTTCCAAAAACCATACAGCGTTCCTTTCCTTCTGCGCCCTGCCGTGCGCCCTTACATCAGTTTACGACCACATGTGGGGTGTTTCTGTAAACCGCAGAATCAGGGTAATAAATGTTGAGTTTTGTTTGGCTGTTAACCCTCAATGTGTTAAAGAAAAAAATGTCATAAAATGGAAAATCTGCCAAAAAAGTGAAATTTAGAAATTTCATCTCCATTTTCCTTTAATTCTTGTGGAACACCTAAAGGGTTAACAAAGTTTGTAAAATCTGTTTTGAGTAACTTGAGGGGTGTAGTTTCTACAATGGGGTCATTTATGGGGGGTTTCCACTATGTAAGCCCCACAAAGTGACTTCAGACCTGAACCTGGTCCTTAAAAGTGGGTTTTGGAAATGTTCTTAAAAATTAGAAGAATTGCTTCTAAACTTCTAAGCCTTGTAACGTCCTAAAAAAATAAAATGACATTTCCAAAACAATACTAACATAAAGTAGACATATGGGAAATGTTAAGTAGTAAATATTTTATTAGGTATGACTTTCTGTTTTAGAAGCAGAAAAATGGAAATTTTGAAAATTGTGAATTTTTCTATTTTTTTTATAAATTTGGGATTTTTTCATAAATAAAGTTGAAATATATTGACTCAAATTTATGACTATCATGAAGTACAATATGTCACGAGAAAACAATCTCAGAATGGCCTGGATAAATAAAAGTGTTCCAAAGCAATTACCACATAAAGTGACGCATGTCAGATTTGTAAATTTTGACCTGGACACTGGGGCATCAATGACCCTTGGTCATGAAAGGGTTAAAAAATGCTGTTATTGTGTAAAACTTTAATTTAAGAAAAGTATACATATTAGTTATCACCACGTCCGTAATAACCTGCTGTATAAAAATATCACATGAAATAACCACTCACGTGAACACCGTAAAAAATAAAAAAATAAAAACGGTGTCAAAAAAGCCATTTTTTGTCACCGTACATCACAAAAAGTGTAATACCAAATGATCAAATAGTCATACACACTCCAAAATTGTACCAATAAAACCGTCATCTCATCCCGCAAAAAATGAGACCCTACATAAGACAGTCGCCCAAAAATTTAAAATAAACTATGGCTTTCAAAATATGGGGACACAAAATTTTTTTTTTTCAAAAATGCTTTATGTAAAACTGAAACAAACAACCTCAAAAAGTAGTCATATTTGGTATTGTCGCATCCGTAACAACATGCTCTATAAAAATACCACATGATCTAACCTGTCAGTTGAACATTGTAAATAACAAAAAATAAAAATGCTGCCAAAACAGCTATTTTTTGTTACCTTTCCTCACAAAATGTGTAATATAAAGCAACCAAAAATCATATGTACCCTAAAATAGTACCAACAAAACTGCCACCTTATCCCATAGTTTCCAAAATGGGGTCATCAGGGGGTCTTCAAAAGTGACATTGACCTTTAAAAACCATATGCCATTCCTTTCCTTCTGGGCCCTGCCGTGTGCCCGTACAGCAGTTTATGATGACAAATGGGGTGTTTATGTTATCTACAGAATCAGGGTAATAAATATTGAGTTTTGTTTGGCTGTTAACCTTTGCTTTGTTACTGGAAAAAAATCTATTAAAATGGAAAATCTGCCCAAAAAGTTAAATTCTGAAATTTCATCTCCATTTTCCTTTAACCCTAAAGGGTTAACAAAATTAGTAAAATCAGTTTTGACAAAGGGACTTCAGATCTGAACTGGTCCTTAAAAAGTGGGTTTTGGAAATTTTCAGAAAAATTTCAAAATTTGCTTCTAAATTTCTAAGCCTTCTAACGTCCCCAAAAAATGTAATGGCATTCACAAAATGATCCAAACATGAAGTAGACTTATGGGGAATGTAAAGTAATAACCATTTTTGGAGGTATTACTGTCTATTATAAAAGCAGAGAAATTGAAATTTGCAAATTTGCAAATCTTTCCTAATTTTTGGTAAGGCTACTTTCACACTTGAGGCAGTGTGATCCGGCGGGCAGTTCCATCGTCGGAACTGCCCGCCGAATCTGCCGATTTTGATGTGACTGAAATGCATTGCAAGAACGGATCCGTCTCTCCGCTTGTCATACGGACAGACGGATCCGTCTTGTATTTTTTTTACATTTTTACCGGTCTGCGCATGCGCAGGCCTGAAGGACGGATCCGGCATTCCGGTATTTTGAATGCCGGATCCGGCACTAATATATTCCTATGGGGAAAAATGGACTGGATAAGTAAAAGCGTTTTAAAGTTATTACCACATAAAGTGACACATGTCAGATTTGTTAAAAATGGCCTGGTCCTGAAGGTAAAAACTAGCTTGGTCTTGAAGGGGTTAACGCCTTTTGTGGCGTGTATTAGCGGGAAAAAAAATATAACTTTGCCAGTCAGCAGTGCAGTTATATGTTCTAAAGCCTTTTGTGGCAAAATAAAAATATATTTGCCGGTCAGCGGTGCAGCTATCAGTTCTAAAGCCTTTTGTGGCGTGTATTAGTGGAAAAAGAAAAAATATATTTGCCGGTCAGCGGTGGAGTTATCTGTTCTAAAGCCTTCTGTGGCGTGTATTAGTGGAAAAAGAAAAAATATATTTGCCGGTCAGCAGTGCAGTTATCTATTCTAAAGCCTTTTGTGGCGTGTATTAGTGGAAAAAGAAAAAATATATTTGACGCTCAGCAGTGCAGTTATCTGTTCTAAAGCCTTTTGTGGCGTCTATTAGTGGAAAAAGAAAAAATCTATTTGTTGCTCAGTGGTGCAGTTATCTGTTCTAAAGCCTTTTGTGGGGTGTATTAGTGGAAAAAGAAAAAATATATTTGCCGGTCTGCGGTACAATTATTTGTTCTAAAGCCTTTTGTGGCGTGTATTAGTGGAAAAAATATATATACAGTACAGACCAAAAGTTTGGACACACCTTCTAATTCAAAGAGTTTTCTTTATTTTCATGACTAGGAAAATTGTAGATTCACACTGAAGGCATCAAATGTATGAATTAACACATGTGGAATTATATACATAACAAACAAGTGTGAAACAACAGAAAATATGTCATATTCTAGGTTCTTCAAAGTAGCCACCTTTTGCTTTGATTACTGCTTTGCACACTCTTGGCATTCTCTTGATGAGCTTCAAGAGGTAGTCCCCTGAAATGGTTTTCACTTCACAGGTGTGCCCTGTCAGGTTTAATAAGTGGTATTTCTTGCCTTATAAATGGGGTTGGGACCATCAGTGGCGTTGAGGAGAAGTCAGGTGGATACACAGCTGATAGTCCTACTGAATAGACTGTTAGAATTTGTATTATGGCAAGAAAAAAGCAGCTAAGTAAAGAAAAACGAGTGGCCATCATTACTTTAAGAAATGAAGGTCAGTCAGTCAGCCGAAAAATTGGGAAAACTTTGAAAGTAAGGGCTATTTGACCATGAAGGAGAGTGATGGGGTGCTGCGCCAGATGACCTGGCCTCTACAGTCACCGGACCTGAACCCAATCGAGATGGTTTGGGGTGAGCTGGACCGCAGAGTGAAGGCAAAAGGGCCAACAAGTGCTAAGCATCTCTGGGAACTCCTTCAAGACTGTTGGAAGACCATTTCAGGGGACTACCTCTTGAAGCTCATCAAGAGAATGCCAAGAGTGTGCAAAGCAGTAATCGAATCAAAAGGTGGCTACTTTGAAGAACCTAGAATATGACATATTTTCAGTTGTTTCACACTTGTTTGTTATGTATATAATTCCACATGTGTTAATTCATAGTTTTGATGCCTTCATAGTCATGAAAATAAAGAAAACTCTTTGAATGAGAAGGTGTGTCCAAACTTTTGGTCTGTACTGTATATTTGCCGGTCAGCGGTGCAGTTATCTGTTCTAAAACCTTTTGTAACGTGTATTAGTGGAAAAAAATAACTGCCTATTTGCCGTTCAGCGGTGCAGTTATATGTTCTTAAGCCCTTTTTGGCGTGTATTAGTGGCACAAAAAAGTATTAGCCGTTGTGTGCTGAAGTGAGTTTTTTGGGGTGTTTCAATTTCCTTTTTATTTATTTATTTGATCTAACAGTATGTCAGATAGAGAAGTGCCAGGCCCTGCACAGGGGAGTGGCAGAGGCCTAAATGTTTCTGGCGCAGGCACATGTCGCAGCAGAGTAAGGGGGCGTGGCAGCAGGAGTCGCCGTGAGAGGCCTGAGGTCCCTGTGTCATCTAGTGGTCGTGTCTTGACCAGCAACCCAGCGGTTCTTGAATGGTTAACTCGGTCATCCACTTCGTCCCAAGTGACATCAGACACTCCCAGTCAATCACTGACGTCAACACAAACTTACTGCTGACACCCTCTCCACTCTGTCAGGGGGCTCTACTTGTTTAAGCGTTTAATAGAACAGGTTCTGTAGACATCTATGTGGAATCAGCTGGCGACGGTGTAAAAGGAGTGCTCTTCTTCTTGGCACTAAACTCGACCTGTAAGGCTGAGTTCATACTTGAGTTGTTTGGTCAGTTTTGGCCCCGTGACTGCCCAAATAAGTGAAGTGTGCAGTGATTCTAAGAGCAACGCCTGTCATCTGAATGTCATACGGACTCACAGTATGATTTCACTACCAAAGCAGACTTGCTATGAGTGTTACTGCAAGGCACAGTGTTCTACACCACTATAAAGGCTCTCTGCAGCCAGGAAATGTTGTTTTTAACGAAATTCTCCGGCGAATCGAATTTTTGAAAAATTCGCTCATCTCTAGAAAAGATGATATATTAAAAAAAGCACAAGCACTAATTTACTTGTAGGTCGACAACATGTTGTGTAATCAGCTCAAATAGAAAACATGGTTCCATCTACTATTAATACATTCCACTTCTATACTAGAGAATAACAGGCTTAGCTTTCTTGGATCCTAAGACAAAACAGTACAGGAGATTTGACCAGCAGAAGCCTGCCTCCCAGCCACAAAAAAATTGCAACTTATTCCCTAACTCATTGTTTCACAAGTATTATAGTGGCAAATTCCCATTAATTGCTTCCGTAGCAGAAGCAGAGCCTCTGCACTTGTGCCGCTACTTTGAGCAGCAGTGCAGGTGTGAGATTGCCATGGCCGGATGAGATGTCCAGCCCTGCCAATCAAGCAGCAGGGGAGCTTCTGCAGCAGCGGGACAGCCCCTCACAGGTGAAGAACTTTTGTTGATGAGACAAATAAATTTGCTCTTCATTATTTCTGTTATGTTTGCAGCCTGTGCTCACCAATGCCCTGCTCCATTGGACGGGCACAGGTGCCACAGTACTCAAAAAGGCCTTGTCTTCCCGCCAGCCCAGAGCTGCTTTTGCTCTTGCCGCTGGCAGTGGGCCTGTGTACCAGCATTCCCTGTGCTCCTCCTGTAGGCTGTGGCCTGCTCTTGCGAAGCCTCCCTCTGTCTTTAGGGTGTATGCATTCCTGCAGTCTCTTAAAGGGCCATCATGTGCCCTGATTTGTTCCAGCCTATAGCTGGCCACCTATGGCTATTTAAGGCGCCTTACTCAGGAGAAAGGTGCTTGAACTTTAGGTTTCCTAGTTTACTGACCATACGCTGCCTGTTCTGACTACCGCCTGTTTATATGTACCCTCAGCAGACTGCCCTGATCTTGGACTTGTTCAACGGGTACTCTAGACTCTGCCTGTCCTGATCTTGGCTTGTTTCCTGACTACAAGTATTTCCTGACCCCCTTGGTGCATTGCACCAGTGTCTCTGACCCCCCTGGGTCAGCTGCTGAGGTGATAGTCAGCTGACTATATAAACTGCCAACTATAAAGGGACTATATAAAGGGACTAAGAGGTAGCAGTCTAAACCCATGGGAGGCTCCAGTCCTTGTCTATCACCTCATCCAGGCTATGATGGTGACCCCAAACATAGATTCATTAACCATTCACTTCAAATTGCTGACTGGACCAAGGTGGCATTCCTAATCTCACATCTTTCTGGTGAAGCCCTAGTGTGGGCTAACCTGTTATGGGAGAAGGTTGATCCGGTCACCAGCAATTTGCAGAAGTTCCTGGAAACATTCTGTAGAGTCTTTGAGGAACCTGGGCAAACTTCCTCTGCTGCCTCCTCTTTACTGCGACTACATCAGGGCAATCTCACGGTTGACCAGCACGTCATCCAGTTTTGTACTCTGGCCTCTGAGCTGGCTTGAAATAATGAGCCCAAGTGTGAGGAATATGGTTTATCATTTATTGGCAGCCCTGATTGTCATTTGATTCACCTTTTGGCATGTACACAGTCAGTGTACATGCAAAATAAGTTCTCCCCCCCCCCCCCCCAGCCATCTGATGTGAGCTAGCAAGGGAGGAGGCCCCAGGGGTCCAGGCTTCAAGGAGGTCCCAGGTGGATAAAGTCACACCTCAACCAGCCAGGTTAGAGGCAAGCTAATCCTGCAGGAAAACCCCCAGCAGGAGGCCTCAGCCCTTGCCCAGGATCAATGATACCTCCCAGACATGTTGGCACCTTCATTTTATAAGGAATTATGAACCGTCTGTCCATACCAGGCATAATTTGGTTATCTTTTTGCAATCCTGGGGCAAAGACGAACATCCACGTGGTCCTGGTTTAAAGCTAGGATGCCCGGGAGGGGATATATACTATGAGCCCTTAGGGTTTTTTGGGTCATTTGCTGCCAGCACCAGAGAAGGAGGGGTGGACCCTACCCATAGGCGGGGAGGGGTACGGCCGGCTACAGGTCATAAGCCCATGCAAGCCAGCGGGCGGTGTCTTTTCTAAAGGGGATCACATCGTGCCAATGTGTTTGGAGAGACCGGGAACCAACTGACCTCACTGCCCCCATGTGACTGTAGCCAAGGACTATTCCACCATTATAACCCAAAGGAACTTTTATCTTAACCGGTAACTGACTCTTGCTCTCTTAACCCTGTTGTACCTATATCACCTGTATCTGTAACCTCAGACCACTGTATATATTCTCTGTGTATATTGTGTTATATCTAGTGTGCCCTTAAGGTGATTGAATATATAATTTATTCTTGTGCTATCTTGTATCTCGATCATGAATCCCCACGTCCGTGTTTCGGCCTAGTTATAAGCTCCCGCTGGTTGGTTTCTCACCCTTTATAATCCCGTTAGCGGACCGGGCTTATATCAAACAAGAAGCTGGTGGCAGATACCCGGGCTGAGACAGCGCTGTTTTCACTGCGGCAGTGAAAAGGCTCTCTCAGCTTGTTGCCTCTCTGTGCCTGCGTGGACAGGAGGTGTCTGTGTAAACTGTACCAAGCTGACCTTACCTGCTCTTCCGGAAGGCGTAACATCATACTTTGGTAACCCGTGACCATATCGCGCCTCGTGAGCTCGACGTAGGCGAGACTCAGGCCATGTCAGAATACATTAGGGAGAACCTGGAAAGCTGGGTTGTTTTTCATGAAAAAAAAAGATGTCCTGCATTGCCTACCAATGCCTAAATTTTTTTTAAAAATAACTACCCCTCGTCAGTCATTTCTGAGCTGTATTGTAACGGCGGTAGTTGACTGATGTCCTCCTACTTACTGCGTATTCCCAACTCCTTCCATGTGTCCTTGCTAAAACCAGTAATTCTACATTCCTTATTTGCTGGTCCATCTACTGCGACTCCGGTGATTGGAGATTCTGACAATGTATTTGAAGTCAAAGACATCCTGGACATCAAGAAGCGTGGTAAGAAGATATCTTGTAGACTGGAAAAGCTTTTGTCCTGAAGAGAGGTCTTTGGAACCAGAGAAGAACATCCATGCCCCAAATTTGATAAAGAGGTTCCTGCCTTGTTTTGGACTCAAGAAGCGGGGTTGTAAAGGGGCATACTGTAACAGCAGTAGCTGGCTGCCGATATCCCCCTTCTCACCGTCGTGATCATGGCCTCCGTGTTCGGGTGAGCACTGTCCTCCCTGGCTGCCTTCTTTATTGTCTGCGTCCAGCCACATTGCGGGGCAGGTAGCTTGCGGGGCAGGTAGCGGTGGTGGTCAGCTGCTGGTGTCTATCTGTTCACTGCCATGGTCCTTGGCTTTGTCCTTGCAGGCACCGTCCTGCCTAGACACCTCCACCACAGTTTCTTTTCAACCCCGAGTGAAGCATGCCTTCCAGCCTGTTCCCTGTAGCACATTGCTTGAGGGCCGGCGTGTGTCACTTCCTGTGATTTAAGGGTTAAGCACATATGACCTGAGCTGACCTTCAGATCAATCCCAGCCTTCCTGCACCTGTATAAGTTGTCCAGCCCTCTTCCTAGGTGCCTGAGCATCAAAGGTCCTGCTGAGGTTGCATTTGTACGTGCTTGTGTTCCTGAACTTCTGAACCTTGCTTGTCTTCTGGATTCTGCTACCTGTCTGATCCTTGCTTGCTCCATCTTGACTCTCCTGTTGCTGACCTGGATTTCCTGACCTGTACTTGTGGCGCCTGCCCTGACCTATTGCTTGTACGACTTTGCCTTTGCCTTATCCTTTAGTCCTGCACTTTCACTTCTGATTACGACTCGGCTGGTTGACTATGTCCATACCTCTGGTACCTTGCTCTGGTACCTCCTGGTCCACCTGGGACAGCTGCTTCATGTGCCAACCCACCTAAAGAGGTAACAACCTGGTGTTCTCCTCTGAAAAGTCTATCCTCACCTTCAGAGGGGTTCACTTAGACAATGGTCTTAGAGGAAGTTGGTCATGTGGCGCAGTGGATCCACACCCGCTGGTTCGTGACATGTATGACAGAATCTGTGGAGCAAAAATCTTTACTAAACTGGATCCCAGGGTATGTACAATTTAATCCAGATTCATGAGGGAGATTAATAGAAAACTGCATTTAACACTCTAGATGGTCATTATGAATATCTGGCGATCCCCTTTGGTCTCAGGACTGCTCCAAGGGTTTGTCAGGAACTAGTAACTAACATCTTCCTGGATCTCTTTGCATTTGTGTACTCATCTATCTGGACAATATCCTGGTCCTCTCTCTCGATTTAGCAACAAATCACAAAGATGTCCACACTGTGCTCCAGCATCTGATTGAAAACTGTCTATATGGCAAATTTGAAAACTGTTTATTTGAAAAGACATCCTTACCCTTCCTGGGCTACATTATTTCTGAAAAAGGGTATCTTAATGGATCCTGGTCTTGGACTGGACCTAACCTTCTGGCTATTCAGTGTTTTTTGGAATTCACCAACTGCTAAAGACAATTTATTAGAATTTTTTTTACTCTGACATCACCCAGCTCCATCCTTACTCGGTCCCATAAGGCAGAGTCTGCCTTCAAGTTCCTTTAGGAGGTTTTCTCTTCAGCCTCCATTCTCTGTTGCCCAGATCCTGCCATACAGTTCTTCCTATTGGGGGACACATAATCTGTAGGGCTGGAGCTGGTCTCTTGCGAATAGGAGATTCTGGTAAAATTTACATTTAGGGCTTTTTCTCTAAGGCCTTCTTCTCTGTAGAACAGAATGACTCTATTGGGGACTAGCATTACTGGCCATTAAATTGGCCTTGAAGGTATGGCATCACCTTTTAGATGCAGCCAACCACCTGTAATCACCTATACCGATCTCAAAAGTCTAACATATCTTCAGTCTGATCAGTGACTCAACTCCCGCCAAGCCCGATCATCACTATTTTTTGTGGCACTTCAGCCCAGCAGATAAAAACATTAAAGGGAACCTGCCACCTGGATTTTGGGTATAGAGCTAAGGACATGGGCTGCTAAATCGCCGCTAGCACATCCGCAATATCCATTCCCTATAGCTCTCTGTGCTTTTATTGTGTCAAATATATATATATGTAAATGAGGCTACTAACGTTTCCAGAGCCTAGCCACACCCACTGTGTAGAAGCCCAGCACCGCCCCGCATACTCCGAATCTTCTCCTTGCTCCCCGACGTCACAAAGCTAGAGCGCCGTAATCTAGCGATGCGCAAGTTAGCGCAGGAGCAGTGTCTGCATAGTGTTCCTTCCCTGTGCTGGCATCAGCCTCAGGGAATGAACTGCGCACGTGCTAGCTCATTCATCACGATATTACGGCGCTCTAGCTTTGTGACGTCGGGGAGCAAGGAGATTCGGAGGATGCAGGGTGGTGCTGGGCTACTTCACAGTGGGCGTGGCTGGTGTAAAGGGGGATATTAATTATTGATATTTATGCAAATCTCAATAATTAATATTCATAAATAGGCATGAGTTGTCTAGTGATGACTCCGCCTATTTATGCCTAAATCAAATATTTATATATAACTAACTAATCTAGGTTAGCTATGTTAACTAGCTAACTACCTCTGTTACCTATACACTCCACTGAACTACACTACGGCTATTGCTGCCGCACCTTACTACTACAAAAGACTACACACTGTGCTTAAATAAAAGGTATTTATTAACACACAATACGTCACAGTATAAAATATTTGCTTATAACTATATATATCTATATCAAGGGAATAGATATATATATTTATAGCAGCACACAGCAATATAAGTACACACACTATAACACACTAATACGGTTCTAACTACGCTAACACAGCCCCAAGTCCTCCCCAGGATCTAACTACAATTACAATAATACACTTACATACACACAAATATCAGTAACCCACCCGCCTGGCTACTCACTGTCCCTACGGGTACAAGGGGTTTAATCACACAATTGTGGCACTGCAGGGGTTAATACATGCAGGCCAAGGAACACAGGGTAGTAACTATGCAGGGGTAACCCAAGAGAGGGTTAACAAGGCAGCAGCAGTAAAGGGGCTACTGCTGGGGCTGCACACAGGGTACAATAATACAAGCCTAATTATACGCTATATCTATATATATTTATAGATCAATGGCTATAAATATATATACATATAGACACACACACCACAATACAAACCTAACTACACTAGACAATGCACAATTCCCAATTCCACCCCACACTCTAGCTATACAATACAGTTACATACATTCCTTAACAGCCCACCCAACCTCGGTCTAAGTTATCCCTATGGGAGGCAAAAGAACACACACTCAGCTGCTACTGGGGTAAGCAGGCAGCAGTGAAGGGGTAGGATTACAGGGCAGTGAAGGGGTAGGATTACAGGGCAGCTACAGGGGTAACTGGGGCTGTGGTTAATGCTGCAGGAGGTCAGCAGCCAGGGTAAGGGGATGGTTGGTGAGGACAGGGCCTGCAGGGATAGGGATTGCAATGGGATGTGTTGGTGGCAGGGAAGGGGTACACTTTACCAGCAGCCCACCCAATCCTGACAATATACTATCCCTACGGGGAATAACAAGGGGTTATTACGGACACTGCTGCTGCTGGAGTAAGCAGGGCAGCCGTGAAGGGGTAGAAGCACAGGGGCAATACCAGGGTAACAGGGGATATGAGGGATCTACAATCCTGGGGGAACACAGGGGATATTAGGAGTATAGGGGGAAATGAGTTGCAGGGGAAGGTAAGGGTTACCAAGGGTTATAGGGGGATTAGGGGTAAACCAAGGGAAGCAGGGGCTATAGGGGAACACAAGGGAATTAGGGTCCGTTGGTGGTGTAAGGGTTAATGCAGGGGAATCAGGGCAGGGGAATTAGGGGTCTGGAGGGAAAGGGTTACTCAGCCATCTCCAAGGGCATGTGGCCTCTCTTCCTTCAGGGAGCTGTTCCCATGTGTCTCTGATTGTAGTCTGGATTCAAGAGGCCACACCTTTGTCCTGCTTGGGCTATTATAGCCCAAAAGCAGCCCCCTCCTCCCACAACAGGAGGGTGATGACATCATTGTGGGCGTGTGACGGAATGCTTGAACTGAATCAGTTGCCCCCCCCCCCCGAGGCTAGCTCAGGAAACAAAGGACTTCCTGCCCAAGCTATAACATCACACACTCCCACGTCATAACAGAACCAGGCTGATCAATATATATATATATATATATATATATATACACACATATACACATTGCACAACCTGGGGATCATATCAGTATATACATATATATCCACCCAACCTGGGGGCACTTAGGTATACATGTATATACATACACACAATATAATTCTGGGGCATAAATGGGCAGTAATAAGCCCACCTGCCTATGGATATATTATACATAGAGATGTATGCTGACAAGGGGGCATACATACATCTTCATGTATACACCCATACCACCTCGACCGGCCCATGCAAAAGGGCCAATATACATGCATATATGTAAGGGCATATATACATATATATTTAAATCCAACACTTCCCTCAACAGCTGGGCTCAGAGTCAGAGAACGCTGGACTCCTCTAAAGCATAAAGGAGACAGTACTCATCTAAGGTTCATTTACATATCTATAAAATAGTTTTTTTGACACAATAAAAGCACAGAGAGCTATGGGGACTGGATATTGCGGATATGCTAGCAGCGATCTAGCAGCCCATGTCCTCAGCTCAATACCCAAAATCCAGGTGACAGGTTCCCTTAAAGGCAGATGCCTTGTCTCGTTCCTTTGACTCAAAAGACGGAGGCTTAGAATTTTATAGATCCAGCCTGTATTGTCCCAGTTTCCCCAGAACAAATGAAGGAGGTTTTGCTAGGAAAAAAATACATTCCTCTGGCTAGATGAAGGCGTGTTCTCAGCTGAGGATATAAGTCTAATTTGGCTGGTGATGCAGGAGTTCGTACGACTATCAAATTCATCTCCAGGTACCACTGTTGGCTGTGTCAGGATGTTCAGGACTTTATGTCTGTGTGAATTGTGCCCAGAACGAGTCTTCTGGACAAAAGCCAACAGGACTACTCCTACCTGAACTCCTGCATAACGGAAACTGGACGGATCCGTTATGCTGGCCATAGACTTCTATTATAACGGAATGCCTCTAAAGGCATTCTGTCATGCATTCCGTCATGGAATTACGTTATGGTCTGTGGTAACATTACACAATTCAGCATATACTCGAACTTCAAAACTTGAAGTTCACTCATCCCTACTCACAATCCAATGGACAGGTGGAGAGAAACAACAAACTTCTGAAAATCTGCATTTCTTCTCTAAACAAAGCAAGATGACTAAATCCCTGCTCCATTGGGCCAATTTCTGCCAAAAGAACCATTCTAATGAGTTTGCTGACAAATCAATTTCTTTATTATCTATGGACAGAACCCTCATCTTCTTGTCTACCAGTTCTGACCCTCTGCTGCCTTTCCTGACTACTCCCTTTAGGCCTCTTTCACACGGGCGTTGCGGGAAAATGTGCGGGTGCGTTGCGGGAACACCCGCGATTTTTCCGCGCGAGTGCAAAACATTGTAATGCGTTTTGCACTTTCGTGAGAAAAACGAAGTTTGGGCTTAGGTTAGGTGTTCTGTAGATTTTATTATTTTCCCTTATAACATGGTTATAAGGGAAAATAATAGCATTCTGAATACAGAATGCTAAGTAGGTGATCAATTGAGGGTTAAATTTTTTTTTTAAAAATTAACTCACCTTCTCCTCTTGTTCGCGTAGCTCCCAGTCTCTTCTTTAATGATGAGCTGTGGGCTAAAGGACCTTTGGTGACGTCAGATCACATGCTCCAATCACATGGTACATCACCGTGGTGATGGAGCATGTGATCTGACGTCACCACAGGTCCTAGCCGATAGTTCATCTTTTGAGAAGTAAAGAAGAGACCGGGAGCTACGCGAACAAGAGGAGAAGGTGAGTTAATTTTTTTAATTTTTTTAACCCTCAATTGATCACCTACTAAGCATTCTGTATTCAGAATGCTATTATTTTCCCTTATAACCATGTTATAAGGGAAAATAATACAGTGAATAGACTGTCTCCTAGCAACCATGCATAAAAATCGCACCGCATCCGCACTTGCTTGCGGATGCTTGCGATTTTCACGCAACCCCATTCACTTCTATGGGGCCTGCGTTGCATGAAAAACGCAGAATATAGAGCATGCTGCGATTTTCACGCAACGCACAAGTGATGCGTGAAAATCACCTCTCATGTGAACAGCCCCATAGAAATGAATGGGTCAGGATTCCGTGCGGATGCAATGCGTTCACCTCCCGCAACGCATCCGCGCGGAAAACTCGCTCGTGTGAAAGGGGCCTTAGGGTGCATGCTAGCGCATGTCCTGATTTGTTCTAGCCTATGACTGGCCACCTAAATCTATTTAAGGGACCTTCTCCAGGAAGAAGGTGCCTGAACCTTATGCTTCCTAGTTTATTAATCCGAGTTCACGTTTGCTTGTTTTAGCAATTCTGACCCTTGCTTGTCCTGACTACTGCCAGATCCCTGTATAGGGATTAAAGGGTGAAAACCGAGGGACCACTGCAATTACACATGCATTACTAGTTCTTATGCTACTGACGTCATGATACCACTCCTACTACCAGTCCAGATTATTAGCCGAGCTTAAGAGGCAACTACAAAGAATGAACAAGTAGCACTTGTACACGTGACCTGGTACCTGAGGGGGTCCAAGGTCCCCTCTGCCACATAGGAAGACACCACTAATATAAATGGCACAAAGTATTTTGCCATTCCTACATATTTCCTGCCTTCCCTTAATTTCCCTATTAGAATAGCAGGATAGGTGGGTCATCTGCCCTGCATGTTTTTGATATGCATGACATTATATGCAAACATTTTAATTAGTGTTTTTGTGTAGAATTTTTGCTTACTGTAAATATGTAATATGACACTTTGATGCATAAAGGATGATTCTAGCGTACAAGTTATATCTTTCCAACATGTTCCCCTTTCCCCAGTTTTTTTATGTACCCCTTTATTGAAAAATTCAATAAAAGCAAAGTAGCACATGGTGGGTGGGGTGCTCCTGTTAAGGAGTTTGACTTGGGCTATAGAACCTACAAGTAAAGCCTTTGCAGTCTGTTAACCATATTCTTTAAATGTTACACTCCATCTTTGAGAAGATGGATGCACAGACCAAAGCAATTAACCAGTCTTCTAATTTAAAGGCAAGCATGCCATAATGGCAGCCTATGGGGCTCAGAAGATAACGGCTCAACACAGGGGCCCTATCACAAAGGGTGGAGGAAGGTGACACAAGTTCCTTTCTCTCTTTAAAGTTTTGCAGCATGGATAGGAAACATATTTCATAAGAAAGTTGACATACTACTTGAATTTGGCTTAATTACAAGAATGTTTTTTTATATATATTTTCTGTGACTCCACATAAAAAGTTTCTTATTCTGTTGCAATTTTGCTGACATGAAAAGGCTAATGTAATGAATAACTTTATTTTAACAAAAAAAATCCATGGACAGTTTCCTTAGCCCATAAGGTAATATGTTCCGATTTTTTTTAAAGTTAAATTTTCATATATACAGTACTGTCTGTAGGTTATTCACAACTGTCTGCAGATTATATAGAATTGTCATTGGGTTATACAAAAAAAAGGTAGGCTGTGCACAAGTGCCTATAAATAGCTGTCTGAGCATTACACTTACCTTTATGTTATGTAGAGCTGTCTGTAAATTATTTATGGAATGAATGATTACACTCATATATTCCTTTGGAAACAAAGTCACATTGAGTAGTCTTCCATCTAGGTAGCAATTCATAGCATTGTGCGAATGGAAACCTCAACATTTTAGAGGAAGATGAAGAAAATTATAAAAGAGATCCTTTGCATATAATTTACTGCAATCCGTCCTTTAATTTGATGTCTGAAGATCGTGTAACGCTATCTGGAAGTTCTATTTTATCATGTACTAGCTGAAGGACCCAGCTTCGCACGGGTATATTTAATCTATTTCATATAATGTTTGTGTGTGTCATTAAAAGATATCAACACTATCTACTATAACAGTGACATCTACAGTACCCCGCCCCCTTAATAGTGACCTCCACAGCCCCCCCACCTCATAACACTGACCCCCCCCCCAAGTGGCCCTTTCCTTAAAATTAGAACTCCACAGCAGTCCACCCCTTAACTTTGACCTTTACAGCAGCGTTCCCCTTTAACAGTGAGTTTCACAGCACACCACACCCTTGACAGTGACCTCCATAGGAGGCCGCCCCCTTAACAGTGGCCTTTACAGCAATCTGCCCCTTAAAACTGCCTCCATAGCGGACCATCTCCTTAACTGTGACCTCCACAGCAGCCTGCCCCTAGGGTGGTCAGAGGTCTAGTTTTAAGCTGGACAGTCTGGCTTTCAGACTCCCTGTCCTCTGTCTAGCACAGGGCCTGGACGGACACAAGAATGTCCTTTTGAACAGCTCACTCTCAGACAGCAGCACTGTGCTGTTTGAGTGTGAGCTGCACGAATAAAGTCACCGTCCCTCCCACCCCTGCATCTGACAGAAGTTGATTTTTAACTTAATTTTTTTCAATCCCTGTCGGCTGAGGAGTGGGAGGGGGCATAGCCTAACCAAATCAACGGCATGGCTTAGTGGTACCTAGAAGTTGATTTTTAACTTAATTTTTTCCACCCCTGTCAGCTGAGGAGTGGGCGTGGCCTAACCAAATAGGGGTGTCCTTTTGAACAGCTCACTCTAAGACAGCAGCACTGTGCCTGGGGGGCCTGTCTGGGCTCCTTCCTGCAAGAGTGACGCCCCTCTTGGCACCTTACTGGCTCATTTTCATACCAAATAAACTGGCTTTTCAGAGGATAAAAACATCTATTGCTCGAACAAAGGCACATCTTGAAATAAGGTACTAAGTGCTATTAGGCCATGGCTTTACTTCAATAGCGATTATCCTGGTGACAGATTTCCTTTAAAGCTCACCTACAGCAGTAAAGAAAAATGGCTGGGTTGTTATGGAAACCTGGAGTAAAACTGTGCATGTGGAGGCTAACAGCCTGCGAGCTTCTAGTGGCTGGTAAGGGTCATGTGACCAAGCTTCTATTGGCTAATGCATTTTTTTTTCTGAATATCTCAGGAACGGTACGTCCTAGAGAGCTGTGACCTTGTCTAAAACCTTCCCGGACACCTGATGTACCTGTGTGCCAAATTTCGTGATTGTAAATGCGACGTTGCGGATTCCTTTAGCGAACATACATACGTACACACACACACATACACTCAGCTTTATACACTGCTCAAAAAAATAAAGGGAACACTTAAACAACACAATGTAACTCCAAGTCAATCACACTTCTGTGAAATCAAACTGTCCACTTAGGAAGCAACACTGAGTGACAATCAATTTCACATGCTGTTGTGCAAATGGGATAGACAACAGGTGTAAATTATAGGCAATTAGCAAGACACCCCCAATAAAGGAGTGGTTCTGCAGGTGGTGACCTGACCACTTCTCAGTTCCTATGCTTCCTGGCTGATGTTTTGGTCACTTTTGAATGCTGCCGGTGCTTTCACTCTAGTGGTAGCATGAGACGGAGTCTACAACCCACACAAGTGGCTCAGGTAGTGCAGCTTATCCAGGATGGCACATCAATGCGAGCTGTGGCAAGAAGGTTTGCTGTGTCTGTCAGCGTAGTGTCCAGAGCATGGAGGCGCTACCAGGAGACAGGCCAGTACATCAGGAGACGTGGAGGAGGCCGTAGGAGGGCAACAACCCAGCAGCAGGACCGCTACCTCCACCTTTGTGCAAGGAGGAACAGGAGGGCCCGACGTCCACAGGTGGGGGTTGTGCTTACAGCCCAACACCGTGCAGGACGTTTGGCATTTGCCAGAAAACACCAAGATTGGCAAATTTGCCACTGGCGCCCTGTGCTCTTCACACATGAAAGCAGGTTCACACTGAGCACATGTGACAGACGTGACAGAGTCTGGAGACGCCGTGGAGAACGTTCTGCTGCCTGCAACATCCTCCAGCATGACCGGTTTGGCATTGGGTCAGTAATGGTGTGGGGTGGCATTTCTTTGGAGGGCCGCACAGCCCTCCATGTGCTCGCCAGAGGTAGCCTGACTGCCATTAGGTACCGAGATGAGATCCTCAGACCCCTTGTGAGACCATATGCTGATGCGGTTGGCCCTGGGTTCCTCCTAATGCAAGAGAATGCTAGACCTCATGTGGCTGGAGTGTGTCAGCAGTTCCTGCAAGACGAAGGCATTGATGCTATGGACTGGCCCGCCCGTTCCCCAGACCTGAATCCAATTGAGCACATCTGGGACATAACGTCTCGCTCTATCCACCAACGTCACGTTGCACCACAGACTGTCCAGGAGTTGGCAGATGCTTTAGTCCAGGTCTGGGAGGAGATCCCTCAGGAGACCGTCCGCCACCTCATCAGGAGCATGCACAGGCGTTGTAGGGAGGTCATACAGGCACGTGGAGGCTACACACACACTACTGAACCTCATTTTGACTTGTTTTAAGGACATTACATCAAAGTTGGTTCAGCCTGTAGTGTGTTTTTCCACTTTAATTTTGAGGGTGACTCCAAATCCAGACCTCCATGGGTTAAAAAATTTGATTTCCATATTTTTTTTTTGTGTGATATTGTTGTCAGCACATTCAACTATGTAAAGAACAAAGTATTTCAGAAGAATATTTAATTAGTTCAGATCTAGGATGTGTTATTTGTGTGTTCCCTTTATTTTTTTGAGCAGTGTATATTAGATAGAATTTGCAGTCTGCAAAGTTGCCAATATTTGAACAAGCAAGTTTTCCTCAATATCGCATTGACAGAAGTCATGTCACTTATCACTCCCAAGAGACGAAAAACTGTTTGCCAATGGTGTGCTCTACTGACAGAGATCAGTGTGGGGAGAGAAAGTGACATAAAATCACCAGAGACAGTAGGGGAACATGCATCTTATTCCATTTTTGGAAACTCTACCTTGGCCCAAAATGGTAATAAATATTTCACTCTTGACCCATGACTCTGAAGCCTTATTCACTTTTTATTACATTTTGTATGTGCGGGAAAAAGTGGAACAGAGATTTCATCAGAGGCGTACAAAGATCTCATAGGACCCTATAGCGAAACTTACTATGGGCCCCTCGCCCCACCCAGTTTACCAATATGCATATGTCAATCACAACCAGACAATGCAGAACGCAAACCGTAATGCCTTAGTTCTTTGACAAATGTACATTCATCTTTTAAGGGGAAGAAATTTTAATGAAAAAAATTGTAATAAAAAATGTTCTCAACCTCACCCATTTATTCTGACTTTTATGGTGAAAAAAGGGGAACAGGTGCTTCACAACTATGACACTCATTTTGAGCACCATATTTCTCAATATAGTTACACCAGAGAAGTGTTATAAATACACTGATAAATCTTCTCTTTTATTACAAAGCTGTTTGTCTGCAACCACCACTAGGGGGAGCTCTGGAATTTATATAGTTACCAATCATCTCTTTGCATTGAGCTCCACTTAGTGGCTACTACATGAAAAAACATAGTTTTCTTGCCTGAAAAAGAGGAAGGGGTTCAGGGGCTCCTCTCCCCCAAGCACCGTAGCTATCGCGTGGTCTGCCTACATCAAAGGTACGTCACTCAATATTGGTAGGCACAGCAGTCAGAGACAGTGGCACAGAAGTATGGTTCAATCTACGGCTGTAATGGTGTAAGACAGTAACAATGCAACATAGTCTGTTCAACAGGTCCCCACACACATATATACATAGTGCATACCTTTATAGCCCAGAAATGAGTTGAGCTCCATTACCTGGCTGAGGGCTACTGTATAAGTAAAACCTGTATTGGACAGGAAGGGAATGATGAACCCCACTACCAACCTGCCCATCATTCCATAAAAATTCAGGCCCGACAACACCATTAACCAAAGTCCTTAGCAAACAATGCTTTGCTAAAGCAACCCATCTTGATATTTCATTAACCTATATGGAAGAAACCTAGGGGAAATATACATGTAATATAATTAATTGATAAATCTGCCCCATTGAAGCATAAAGAAAATATTTTATTTGTCATGTATTTTTTAGCAGCTTGGTGGAAGCTTAGCAGTGTTTATTGGGGAGCTCTATGAGCACATTTATGTTATATATATCTTAGAATTCACAAATTGTTTGATTTAGCGGCTCACCTCCTTTCTTGCTGTGGATAAGGTGCTCTGGATTAATTGAATATAGATATAGACAGGCACACTTCATTTAGAGTAACCCAGAGATGTCTAATTTATGTCATTTCATATAGAGAGCGAATATTTTTTGGACGCAATAATTTTATTGGATCCAACTAAGGGGAAAACAAATAAAAGAAGTAGATAGAGTGTATAGATTTAGTCCCTCACTGTTTACTGTGTAGGGCGTGAAGGCAAATCAGCAGTTCACCACATACACAGCAGATAGAGGGACTTTTGTACATTTCAGTATATTCTAATGCTGGGGTTGTATTGTCTTTTATATATTTTTTATATTTCATATTTCTGATATTATCCTTTTTAATCTACATTTGTATTGATCAATAAATGTATATATGAATGACATAAACTAGGCATCTCTGGGTTACTGTAAATGAAGTGTGCCTTTCTACAGCTATGTTATATATATATATACAGTACAGACCAAAAGTTTGGACACACCTTCTCATTCAAAGAGTTTTCTTTATTTTCATGACTATGAAGGCATCAAAACTATGTATTAACACATGTGGAATTATATACATAACAAACAAGTGTGAAACAACAGAAAATATGTCATATTCTAGGTTCTTCAAAGTAGCCACCTTTTGCTTTGATTACTGCTTTGCACACTCTTGGCATTCTCTTGATGAGCTTCAAGAGGTAGTCCCCTGAAATGTTTTTCACTTCACAGGTGTGCCCTGTCAGGTTTAATAAGTGGGATTTCTTGCCTTATAAATGGGGTTGGGACCATCAGTTGCGTTGAGGAAAAGTCAGGTGGATACACAGCTGATAGTCCTACTGAATAGACTGTTAGAATTTGTATTATGGCAAACAAAAAGCAGCTAAGTAAAGAAAAACGAGTGGCCATCATTACTTTAAAAAATGAAGGTCAGTCAGTCAGCCGAAAAATTGGGAAAACTTTGAAAGTAAGGGCTATTTGACCATGAAGGAGAGTGATGGGGTGCTGCGCCAGATGACCTGGCCTCCACAGTCACCGGACCTGAACCCAATTGAGATGGTTTGGGGTGAGCTGGACCGCAGAGTGAAGGCAAAAGGGCCATCAAGTGCTAAGCATCTCTGGGAACTCCTTCAAGACTGTTGGAAGACCATTTCAGGGGACTACCTCTTGAAGCTCATCAAGAGAATGCCAAGAGTGTGCAAAGCAGTATTCAAAGCAAAAGGTAGCTACTTTGAAGAACCTATAATATGACATATTTTCAGTTGTTTCACACTTGTTTGTTATGTATATAATTCCACATGTGTTAATTCATAGTTTTGATGCCTTCATAGTCATGAAAATAAAGAAAACTCTTTGAATGAGAAGGTGTGTCCAAACTTTTGGTCTGTACTGTATATGTTTGTATATTTTATGTGGTATTTTCTATGATAACACCATTGTTTGTATGGACTGTGCTTTTTTGATAATAAAACTTAACTTTTTAATTGCCTTCTTGTGTTCTAACAATTCCATGACCTTAGAAGAAGCGTTACTTTCAGGAAGGAGTGCTGACAGAGGGAGGTCCAGTGTGACGCTGCAGGCTGCCCTCCTGAATCTAAGTTCCCTTGTGGAACTATAAAAAATAAAAAAAAACATTTTTTATATTTTAAAATATTAAAATACTAATCACTCCCTTTTAACTAAAATAAAAAGAAAAATACATAAACAATAATCATGGGCATCGCCGAATGTGAAAATGCCCACACTATTAAAATATAAAAATGTTTATCCCATATGGCAAATGGCTCCACAGAAAAATTGTCAAAATGGCCGATTTGATGTTTTTTGGTTGCTTCATCTCCCACATAAAATTTAATAAAAAGGGATGAAAAAAATCATACACATCCCAAAATGGTATAAATGAAAAGTACAGATGGCCCCGCAAAAATGAGCCCTCATCTAGTTTCATATACATAAAATTAAAAAAGTTATTCAAAGAAAAAATGAGTTTATACCAAAGTTTTTATATTTTTTCAGTATTAAAATGCAAAAAAACTATACATATGTGGTATTGTTAATTGTACTGACCCTGAGAATGTAAGTATCAGGTCAGTTTTACCACATGAAATGCTGTAAAACAAAACCTATAAAACTGTGGCAGAATTAAGTGTGGGTTTTTTATAATTCTACCCCATTTGGAATTTTTTCCCCCACTTCCCACCATATTGTATGTAACTGTAAATGGTGCCACAAAATACAACTTGTCCCGCAATAAACAAGCTCTCATACGGCTATCTAAATTTAAAAATGAAATAAGTTATGGCTTTGGGAAGGTTGGGGGTAAAAAACTAAAATTGAAAAGGGTTAATGATGGATATTAATAATAAAAATAATTACTCATTGTGCTAGATCATGCAGCAATGGTTGACATTTTCTGTAAGTTGGAAAAGTAGCTCTGCACTTAAATAAGTGCCACATGCCGACCAACTAACAAGTGACTATAATAGACATCAGAAAGGCAAACTTAAAGGGGTTTTCCAAGAGTTTTATACTCATGACCTATCCTCTGGATAGGTCATGAGTATCTGACTAGTGGGTATCTGACACCCAAGACCCCTGCCAATCAGCTGTTTGAGAAGGCAGTGGCACTCACAGTAGTGCCGTGGCCTTCTCTCAGCTTTTCTTAGGCCAGTGAAGACACATTCATCTGTCACATGGCCTATAGGTGCAGCTTAGCCACATAGAAGTGAATGGAGCTGAGCTGCTATACCAAGCACAGCCGATATACAATGTACGGAGCTGTGCTAGGCGAGCTGTGAGAAGGCGGTGACGCTCACAGGAGTGCTGGTGCCTTCTCATACAGCTGATCGGCAGGGATCCCGGTCCTTCTGAGCTGTACACTTTAGATGGTATGGACTGTGTATTTCTAATTGCACACCATACAGTGTCTTTATCTTGTATCTTCCGGTCTGTAGTTTGTGTAATGCCTCTAATGTTTACCTTTTGTACCCGGCCTTCTCTCCTTACATGTCTTTCTCTAGTCAATACAGATATCTCAGGGTCACATGTGGGTGTCTGCAGATGATACATAATGATGTGTATAAAACACTGCTGTCTGTAGATTTTGTAGAGATGAAATGAGCAGTTCTTTAGGTTATGAGGACAGCTGGCTATAGGTTATAAGCAGCTGTCTGCTGTCATGCACATCTGCTTACAGGTTATTCATAGCTGTCAATAAGTTATGTGCAGCTGTTAGTCAGATTTACAAGTCTCACTGTCAGTATCATGCAGCTTTATATGTTCAGTCTGTCAGTATAACATTTATCATACACTTATTTTTATGCAGAGCTTTCTTTTAGTTATACATTGTCATTTTTCAGGTAAACTGTCCCCTCTACTCAGATACAGCTAAATGTCGCTATTCAATGACACGTGTTATTGTACATGACTGTATGTCTTGACTAGCAGTACATAGCTGTCTGCCTGAGCACACAGCTATGACCATTCCTCTCTGATTTATTGCTCCTCTAAGTACCTGAGCTTAGAATTAATGGGATTGAAAAAGCAATTAAAACAGTGAAGACAAACAGAGAAGGGATGAGAGGGGGAGGCAGACTGGAACACAATGGAGAGGAGAAGAGTGAATAGGAAATGTGGAGGGATCCAAGGGCTCCCTGAAATGGAAGGAAAGAATGTTTTTATTCATTAATTTATTTCTTTATAGCATTTCACTCTTGTAGGGAAAGTTTATAGCCCTTTTAATCCTGCAATTATACAAATACCAAGTGCAGAAATGTAATAGTAGTACAATAAAAAGTATGCAAGTACGTCCTTTCAGTGTTCCATTCATCATATATGCAAGACAAAAAGAAAATAAAGAATGTGCACAGAGCAGCCATAACATTAAAACCAAGTATTATGTAGATCTCCCTCGGGCTGCCAAAGAAGCTTTGACCTTCTGATGCATGGCCTCCCCAAAACACCAAGTCCTAGAAAACTCCTTTAAAAGCATAACAGAACAGATGCTCATACTCACCATTCCCCCACCTCCTCTGTTCTGATTATGTTCTGGTCAACACAGTTCTCTACTTCTTGCCCCAGCTCAACAGACTGAAAACACCAGAAAAGGCCCGCTCAGTCACTGATGCAGGTCAGCACTTATTCTTAGGTCTAAACTTTTCATATACTTATGTTCATAATGTTACATTGGACAAATTATTGGCATGTTTTAGGCAACTTTCACATCTGTGCTTTGTATTCTGGTTTTGAGATCCGGCAGACAATCTCAAAACTGGAACAAAACTCTTCCATTCAATTTAATACATCAGGATGCATCCTTTCCATTCAGATGTGGTTGTTTTAAATTGATACTTAACAAACTGCATCCGTCACTAAAAACAATGTTAAGTCAATAGGTGACTGTTCTAAAACGTGAATTAAAAATTTTTTAGAATGAATAAGCTTTACAGAGGCTAACTGAATAAATATATTTACTAAGTGTGATTAAATATAAAATAACAGACAAATCACATACAGAATAATAAAAAAGTAAATAATCATCGCAGGACATCCTAATCAGATTGTGACGAAGGCAAAGCACCGAGCATCTGAACTGACACAAATAGACTGCCTATTGCCCAAGTCTAAATCCAAGTCAGAGAAAGTAAATAACACCTATCATATGAATTTTATTACTAATTACAACCAAGATCACGATCGAAAAAAATCTATCCTATATAAAAACTGGCATCTTCTGAATAAAGATCCGGTTTTGAATCAGATTATTCCAAGCGCTCCTCGTCTGACGTACAGACGAGCCCACACTCTAAAAAATATCCTAGCCCCCAGCAAGCTAAAATATGTCACCACCATAGGGGGTCACACCAGTACTACACAAAAAGCTGGAAGTAGTAAATGTGGCCAAAATAGATGCCTATGCTGCAACACCATCCACCAAGAAACATGTTTTAAGAATAAGAAAGATGGCGAATGTTTTCAAATACAGGGCACCATGGACTACAGTTCTACACACGTAATATATATTTTAGAGTGCCCATGTGGGCTACAATATGTGGGACGTACAACACAAACTTTGAGGAACAGACTAAATAAATACAGGTCAAATGTAAAAAAAAACTGTTCCAGAAACATAGTGTTTCCAGACATGCGGCCACATTCCACGAAGGATCTTTCTCTGGATTCATAATTACCCCCATGAAACAAATACCGATCCATCAACGAAAAAACCCACAATGCATAAAAAGACGTGAGATGTAATACTGGATATATAAACTCAACACACTAAATCCATTCGGCTTAAATGAATCCTTTAAAATTAATCTATGATCAACTATTTAAACAATAATTTTTTTTTTCTTTCTATCTCATTAGTTCTTCTTACAGTACATGTCTCAAAACTAGAACACATACATCTTGACCTCTGGTAAATACACTAAATTGTTGGTATCAAGAATGCTAATAATAAGAACATTGACTATTAACCGTATGGAAACATACTGAATATAATCTCCTTTTTAATAAGATTCAAGCATGTGTTTTTTTATATATATCTCTTTTATGTACATCTCTTTTTTCAATATGTAGCTGGTTAGTCGGGCTATGTATGTATACGTATGCATTCACATATGTATTATTCCCCCTTCAAGCACTTTTATGGTAGTTTTTAAGACAATTTATGACAATTTTTATGGCAATTTTTATGACAGTGAAAGCACTAGATTTTAAGTGATCTTATAACAACAACATGATTGTATGTTTTTATTTATCATTTATTGTAACATACTTTTCTATTCATTGTATTTAAATGTATTTATGTTCATTTTTTTTATAATTTTTTATGTATTCATTATGTATTTATTCATATATATTATGATATATAGATTTGACAGAGTCCCATTTTCATATACATTAAGAACCTTATGATAATTTAAATAGTATTCCTCACCTTTAAATGGTGATGACAACTATTATGGCAATCGAATATAGATGGTATGTTATCTTTTATCACTAAGCAACCCACATTACCGCCCCATGTGACCCCTCTAAGTATTCATGACAAGCCCGTCACATGATGCTCTGGCCGCTCTCCACCCACAGCGCCTGTGTTTATTCCAGCCCCTGGGATGCGCACCTCATGACCGCAGCACATGCGGTCACGTGAGGTGCACATGCGGTCACGTGAGGTGCACCTGAACACTGGCTGGTTAACAGCCCCATAATAGCGTGCCCAAGCGCCATGGTGATGGATCATGTGATCGCAATATAGCGGTCACATGACTTGGTCTTCTTACGAAGAGGAGAGAACAAAACTAGATTAGGGGGATAGCTAGCGCTCATTTTTAACATTGTTATATTAAAGAAGCTTCCCCCAAGTTCCCCAATTAGAGACTGGGGTCTTTTCAACATTTCGATATTAAAATAAGGTTTATGTAAATTTTGGGAGTTCAGGTGGAAACACCCCTCCCCGTGGGCAATCCCATAATGCTATTCTGTGTTCTGACTATAAATACTTGTAATCAGTGCTACTTCAGGCTTTTTTGAACCTGATGAAGGGGACTTGAGTACCCCCGAAACACATTGTTTGTTTTATTTGACATAAAAAAGAAAAAACTCAATAAAGAAGAAGATTCCTTTTCTTCATGCGAGTGTCCTGGCCGGTGTATTTTGCGCCTTGATTGTATCCTGATACCGCTACTACTTTGTCTTTTGGAGAAAATTGGGCATTCTCTCTGGAATCTTTGGATACTACAGCAGCATAAAACCAACAAGTGGATGCACAAATTTGCACAAAAAGTGCTAAACCTACAGTAGAGTTGTGCCTATTGATATCACAACTCTTTAAGGTGAGCCTTCATTTTTTAGTTCCATCAACTTGCCATAATCAATTGGAATATACTACCCTATGGTGCTCTTTCTTTATGCTTTCTTAGCTACTGTACGCCTATACATATAAACCACTACATTACAAGGAAGACTTTACTACACAGAATATTAAAGATAACATAAAAGAGACAGAATTAAAGGGGCCAGAACCAATCAGTTTTTCAAAATACCCTTACAATAGAGTGATGGATCTGGGTTTTTTAGGATGCAAAAGAAAACAGATCTGGCACCATTGCCTTACATTGTTTTTAGTGCCAGATCCGGTTTGGTCCGTTTCGCAGACTAGACTCACAACTGCAGCTTGCAGCGGTTTTGTGTCTGGTCACAAACCGGAACAGAATGCATTCTGATACATCCTGATCTGTTTTGTTCCCTTTGACAATGCATGGGGACAAAACGGAAGCGTTGTGCTCTGGATCTCGAAACCAGAATACAAAGCACAGATGTGAAAGTCCTTCTGTAATATTTCACTGTCATTCTTGGTTAATTCTCCAACAAAGAGGTTTTGATATGTTATCTGGCAATTATACTAATGAGCTGAATAACAAACTATTTCTTCTTTCACATTTTGCATTCTTTTAGAGATAATAATAATTATACATAAAGTAAACACGGTCCTTAGAAATTCTGAATTATTAGCAGGTAAGTATTATACTGAGAACTTTAATTCCCTATATAAAGTATCCCTTCAGTATGCAGTCCAGTGCAAGGAAAAGTCTCCCAAGAGTGTGCTCAAAAGAGTCTGTGACAAGTTACCTGGACAACCATGGAATAATGATAGCACAATTCATAATCTATGAGCAATGTGCCAGTTTAATTCATCCAGAAACTCCTTCCAGACCTGCAGCTGTGTTCTCCAGACCATGACTTGGCCACTATCAACTATTCAAGCCTGTACTTTTAACTTGAAACTTTTTTCTGCAAAGTAGAAGAAAAAGCCCCTTTATTGATCCAATTTCTAACTTCTAATGTATCCATGTTCACTATAACACCTTCCTCTACAGTTTTACTTAAAGGGGGTGTCGGGGACTGTTTTGAAAAAAAAAAGAAGCAGCAAATGTTCTAACATAAAAAACCAAACAATACTGTAGTTGCCTCTTCAATCCCCTGCCGATCCAGCATAGATGCTCCGCCATTGCCCTGCATGTCTTTGTTTACAGGCTATGAGTGAAGACATGCACTATACTGGCACGTAGCAGCTGCATCCAATCAGTTGTCTCTGAGGTCATGTTTCATACTACTGGCATCACTGCTCGTTGCTGCCACTTTTTTGTTTAAACATTCAGACAACCCCTTTAATGAAAGCAATTTCTGTTTGAATATATGTATTACAGCATTTAAATAATTATATACTATTAGTAATACCACTAGACATTAAGCCCGTTACAATAACGGGCGCTAGAACAGTAGTGCATAAAGATTAGTAGGAACAGTCTATATTAAATAGCAAGGGAACTTGACCACACTGACTGGTGGCTGTGGCTGGTGGCACTGACTGATGGTTGAGATGGCTGGCACTGACTAATGGTTGAGATGGCTGGCACTGACTGGTGGTTGACACTGCTGGCGCTGTGGCTGTACGACTGGCACTAACTGCTCGTGTTGAGACTGCTGGTAGTGACTGGTAGGTCAGACTGCTGACAGGGGCTCCTCTCTATATGGCTGATAGTGCTGTGACTGACGAACAGAAATGGCGGCTGTGACTGACGAACAGAAATGGTGGCGCTCCGACCTGCTTGCCGGCGCGCAGGTGTGGGCGGTGCGGAGGGCGTGTTAATATTAGGGTTATCCCTGCAGTATAGAAATCTTTTGCTAGAGGTAGTTCTGGCACAGTAGAGTAGATAATGTCATATTTTTATAGAGCAGGTCGTAACGATGCTGCGATACCTAATAAGTAAATTTTTTTATTTTTTATTTACACAATAAAAATGCTTTTGAAAAAAATTATGTTTTTGTTCTTCCATTTTCTGAAAGCCATATTTTTTTTATTTTTTGGGCGATTGTCTTAGGTAGGATCAAATTTTTTACTGGAAGAGATGATGGTTTGATTGGTACCATTTTGGGGCACATATGAATTTTTGATTGCTTGGCATTACACTTTTTGTGATGTAAGCTGATAAAAAATGACTTTTTTGGCTTATTTTTTATTTGATTTTTTTACTGCGTTCACCAGACGGGTTGTATCACATGCTATTTTTATAGAGCAGGTTGTTACGGACACAGCGATGCTTAATATGTCCATTTTTTATATTTTATTTTAATAAAATACAAAAGCATTTTTGAAAAAAAAATCATGTTTTTGTGTTGCCATATTTTTTTATTTTTTGGGCAATTGTCTTAGGTAGAGTCTCATTTTTTGCAGGATGAGATGACGGTTTGATTGGTACCATTATGGCGCACATATGACTTTTTGATTGCTTGGTATTACACTTTTTGTGATGTAAGGTGATAAAAAATTTATTTTTTGGACACATTTTTTATTTTATTTTTTTAATGGTGTTCACCAGATGGGTTGTTTCACATACTATTTTTATAGAGCAGGTCGTTACAGACATGACACCTAATATGTGAAATTTTTTCACTTTATTTTATTCAATATAAGCATGTTTGAAAAAAAAATCATGTTTTTGTGTCTCCATTTTCTGAAAACCATATTTTTTCTTTATTGTTTGGACGATTGGCTTATGTAGGGGCAAATTTTTTCTGGGATGAGGTCACGGTTTGATTGGTGCTAATTTTGGATACATATGACTTTTTTGATAACTTTTTATGCCATTTTTTGGGAAGTGCGGTGGGCAAAATTGCAATTCCATCATAGTTTTTCTTTTTTTTTTTATGGTGTTCACCATGCGGTAAAAGTAACATGATCCTTTTATAGATCAGGTCCTTACGGAAGCGGAGATACCAAACATGTTTAGTGTTTTTATTTTTTACATTTTGAACTAATTATGTGTGGATATAGGAAGGTTTTTTTTTTTTACTTTTTTTTTTTACTTTTTTTGGACCCAGACCCACTTGGTTCTTGAAGCTCCAGTGGGTCTGATGGCTTACAATATACTGCAGTACACTGGTACACTGTATATTGTACTGCAGTGTATTGAACTCACACTAAGGGCTCATTCACATGACCATATATTTTTTCTGTTTCTGTTCCGTTTTTTTTGCGGACCGACCCCGGAATTATTCATTTCAATGGTCCTGCCAAAAAAACGGAAGTTACTCCGTATGCCTTCCGTTTCCGTATTTCCGTTTTTCCGTTCCGTTCAAAGAAAGAACATGACCTATTATTGTCCGCATAACGGACAAGGATAGTACTGTTCTATCATGGGCCAAATGTTCCTTTCCACAAGAAACGGAATGCACACGGACGTCATTCGTATTTTTTGCGGACCGCAAAATACATACAGTCGTGTGAATGAGCCCCAAGCCTGATAAGGATATACCACGGCAAGCTGGATGCCTGTGAAGGTGTCTGGTTGCCATGGTAACCATCAGGATGCTGCCACACCGCAGTGGCCCGATGGGGGAGGGAGCTCCCTCCCTAAGTTTACCCTTCAAGCATCAGCCGCTGCCACAGCAGAGCAGCTGCACCAATGTCGGCCATTTCAAGCAGAGTTTTAGCTGCCGCTGCCGCTCTGTCATCTTGAAAGGGGGGGGGGCGGGGGTGCTGTGCGCTCTGCATCTTGGCATCTTGAAAGGGGAGGGCGGGGGTGTTGTGTGCAGGGGGGGCATTAACCCTTCAAGCATCGTGCCGCTGCCAGGGCAGAGCAGCGTCCCGATGGTTAGCCCTTTCCAGGGGGTCTGAGATATCTATGGGCAGTCAGACTACTGACACCCTGCAGGGAAACTTGTGTGTAGCGCTGTGTCCGTGTGCAGCGCTGTGTCCTGATTGGACGCCCCGCCGCGCATGCCCAATGCAAAACTGGTGATACACACATGGACACAGGGATTTTTTATATTATAGATACTTCCCAACTTTTGAAAAACACAAAGAGGGACAATATGTGCAGCAATTTTTTTCATACCAGGGCATGCCTCTAACTCCACCCAAAATATAGCTATACACACCCAGCACTCTTAATGCCCCCACATAGTAATTATTCCCCCTTTGTGCAAATATACAGTAGTAATACTCAGTGTGTTCCCTTCACAGTAGTGATGCCAAGATATGCCCCCTTCAAAGTAGTTATGCCCACATGTGCCCCCTTCACAGTAGTTATTCCCAGATATGTGCCCTCTCACAGTAGTTATGCCCGATCTGTGACCCCTTCACAGTAGTTATTCCCAGATTCCCAGATATGTGCCTCCTCACAGTAGTTATGCCCAGATATGTGCCCCCTTCACAGGAAGTGAAAAAAAAAACCTGTAAATACTTGCCTAGTCAGTGCCTTTTCACGGCAGCCCAGTCTACGCACGGCACTGCAATGAATGGCGGGGCACTCCTTTTCTGACACCCCAGACTAACAGGAGCGCCCATCCAGGATGCTTAACCCTTTACATGCCACAGGCAATGGCGCCCACGGCGCTGCATGTTAGCGGTTACAGAGGAAGCAAATGAGATTGCGGGGTGCCGATACCTGTGCAGGCAAGCCAGGGTCTAGTGTAGGCCTCATTATAGCACTGACATTAAAATGCATTGCACTAGAGCAGGGATGGGCAAACTGCGGCTCTCCAGCTGTTGTAAAACTACAACTCCCAGTATGCCCAGTCTGCCTACAGCTATCAGCCTACAGCAGGGCATGATGGGATTTGTAGTTTTACAACAGCTGGAGAGCCGCAGTTTGCCCATCCCTGCACTATAGGAATAGTGCATTGTATTTTAGAATCGATTAAAAGATCGCCTATTATAATCCACTTGTGGGCCTATTAAATGATTTTAAAAAGTTTAAAAAAACATTTATTAAACAAAAATTCCAATAAAAAATACTTTTTTTCCATTGAAAAAAATGCTTTACAATGGAAAAAATAAAATCAACTCCACAAGTTTGGTATTACCGTATCCGTAATAACCCGCACTATGTAAATATCATTTAAACTATCCCGTACAGTGAACTCCGTAGAAAAAACATAAAAAGTCAGAGTTGCTTTTTGCACCACCAAAAAAAACTAAATAAAAAGCAATCAAAAGTGTTATGTAGCCCCAAAATGATACCAATGAAAATTACAAGTCATCCCCAAAAATCAAGCCCTCAAACAGCTCCGTAAAAATAAAAATAGAAAAGTTATGAGTCTTGGGATGGTGCAATGCAAAAACATTTTCTTTTTAAAACAATGTTTTTTGTTGCACAAAAGTAGTAAAAGGTGAACAAAAACTATAAGTATTTGGTATTGCTGTAATCCTATTGATCCAGAGAATATATATTTAACCCCTTCAGGACCATGCCATTTTTCACCTTATGGATCAGGCCATTTTTTGCAAATCTGACATATGTCACTTTATGTGGTGATAACTTTAAAACACTTTTACTTATCCAAGCTATTCTGAGATTGTTTTCTCATCACATATTGTACTTCATGATAGTGGTAACTTTGTGTCAAAATATTTAATTTTTATTTTTCTGCTTTTAAAACAGATAGTGATACCTCCTAAATAGTTATTACTTTACATTTCCCATATGTCTAATTCATGTTTGGATCATTTTTCTTTTTTTGGGATGTTAGAAGGCTTGGGCCTCTTTCACACGGGCGTGTCCGGATTAGGTGAATACAGAATGCATAGTAAAATAGGGCTGGAGGGGTTAAAAATAAATAAATAATTAATTAACTCACCTTAATCCACTTGTTCGCGAAGCCCGGTTTCTCTTCTGTCTTCATCTGTGAGCAATAGGACCTTTGATGATGTCACTGCGTTCATCACATGGTCCATCACATGATCCATCACCATGGTGATGGATCATGTGATGAGCGTAGTGATGTCATCAAAGGTCCTATTGCTCACAGATGAAGACAGAAGAGATGCCGGCTGAGCGAACAAGTGGATTAAGGTGAGTTAAATTTTTATTTATTTTTTTAACCCCTCCAGCCCTATTTTACTATGCATTCTGTATTTAGAATGCTATTATTTTCCCTTATAACCATGTTATAAGGGGAAATAATAATGATCGGGTCCCCATCCCGATCGTCACCTAGCAACCGTGCGTGAAAATCGCACCGCATCCGCACTTGCTTGCGGATGCTTGCGATTTTCACACAACACCATTCATTTCTATGGGGCCTACGTTACATGAAAAACGCACAAAGAGGAGCATGCTGAGATTTTCACGCAACACACAAGTGATGCGTGAAAATCACTGCTCGTGTGCACAGCCCTATAGAAATGAATGGGTCAGGATTCAGTGTGGGTGCAATGCGTTCAACTCACGCATTGCACCCGCGCGGAATACTCGCCCGTGTGAAAGGGGCCTTAGAAGTTTAGAAGCAAATCTAAAAAATTTTAAGACAATTTCCAAAACCCAATTTTTAAGGACCAGTTCAGGTCTGAAATCACTTTGTGGGGCTTACATAATAGAAACCACCCATAAATGTCCCCATTTTAGAAACTACACCCCTCAAGGTATTCAAAGGTATTCAGTAACAAAGCAAGGGTTAACAGCCAAAGAAAACTCAATATTTATTACCCTGATTCTGTAGTTTAGAGAAACACCCCATGTGTGGTCCTAAACTGCTGTACGGGCACATGGCAGGGCAAAGAAGGAAAGGAACGCCATATGTTTTTTGGAAGGCAGATTTCACTGGGATAATTTTAATTTGTCATGTCACATTTGAAGACCCCTGATGTACCCCTAGAGTAGAAACTCAAAAAAAGTGACCCCATTTTGAAAACTACACCACTCAAGGTATTCAAAACTGATTTTACAAATGTTGTTTACGCTTTAGGTGTTTCACAAGAATTAAAGGAAAATGTAAGTTTTACACAATAGCAGCATTTTTGAAAAATCCATATTCTGAAAGCCATAGTTGGTTTTTTTTTTGGTCGATTGTTTTAGGTAGGGTCTCATTTTTTGCGGGAAGAGATGACGGTTTGATTGGTATGATTTTGGGGTATGTATGACTTTTTGATCGCTTGGTATTACACTTTTTGTGATGTAAGGTGACAAAAAATGGCTTTTTTTACACCGTTTTTATTTAATCTTTTTTATGGTATTCAACTGAGGGGTTAGTTCATGTGATATTTTTATACAGCAGGTTCTTCCGGACACGGTGATACCTAATATGTATACTTTTTTTTATTTATTTAAGTTTTACACAATCACAATCATGTTTTAGTGTCTCCATATTCTGAGAGCCATAATTTTTTGCCCGATTGTTTTATGTAGGGGCTCATTTTCTGCAGGATGAGGTGACGGTTTGATTGGTACTATTTTCGGGGGCATACGCCTTTTTGATCGCTTGGTGTTGCACTTTTTGTGATGTAAGGTGACAAAAAAATCTTTGTTTTAGCACACTTTTTATAAAAAAAATTCTACGGCGTTCAGGTGAGGGGGTGGATCATGTGATATTTTTGTAAAGACGGTTGTTACGGACGCGTAAATACCCAATATGTCTGGTTTTCTTTTTCTTTTCTTTCTTTTTTACAACTTTTTGTGTTTTAATTTGGGAATTTTTTTATTTTTTATTTGAAACTTTATTTGTTTTATTATGAAAAACACTTTTTTTTACTTTTTATTTTTGTCTCACTCTGGGACTTCAACTTCGGGGGTCTGATACCCTCTGTAATGCATTACAATACAACCTGTATTGTAATGCATTGGCTGTCAGCTTTTATGCTGACAGCCTGCCTGTGAGACCCAGCCTAAGGGCTGGATCTCACAGGCTTCTGTAGAAGGTATTGGGCTTGGCTTCTTTTCCATCGTGGGGACCCGATGGGGAATACCAGTGTGCATTTTTGCTATATTGTGCAAGCACGACCACCACTGATAGATTGCTGGGTGGTCTGTAACCATGGAAATGAGCAGTGTATAATGTGATGGAAAAATTAATCCAGCCAGCAAAGGAAGCAATATGGAAAATAGCAATACATTAGTAAGTGGCTTGTATTAACTTTCTCTACATGATAAATGCCACTTACTGAAGTGAGACAAACCCTTTAAGGGCCCATCCATCATACAGTGGGCACACGTCCAGTGCCGTATATTGCGAACCCACTATTATTGCGGGCCACAATACAGGCACGGCCATACTGCTGCTGTTGAGATGCGGAGGTCTGGCGTTGAATATGGCCCAATTCTCTAAGTCCCCCCCCTCCTCCCACACCGCATTTTGCTGTACTTGCTATACAGCCACACATAGCTCTTACATCCAGTGACGTCTCCTTTCATGTAGATGTTCTCTTTCCTTATCTTCTCCTTTCAAACCTTCAGAGCAGACCATCATTTTTCAGCCATTTTTCATCTCTGCAGTTTGACAAAAAAAATATCTTAGTGTACTACTTTTCCCTACTCCTCCCACCTGCATCGGCCTCTGATAGGCTGCAGGCCTTCTCGGGAAGGGGGGGGGATTGACCCCTTGCCCCCCACCCGAATCCGCCAGTGGCTGCCAGCCTGTAAATAGATGCCGATGGCGCCCCCCTCTTCTTACTGGAGACACGTGCTGTCGCACCCCTCGCCCGGCTATAGAAACAGCCCTGCCCCTATCTACAGGATAGGATATAACAATCAGATCGGTGGGGTCCTACTGCTGGGACCCCCACAATCACTAGAATAGGGGCCCCGTACTATGTGGAGCTCCCCTGAAATGTACAGAATGGATAGTTGGAAATGCGCGCTGCCACATTTCTATGGGAGAGTCGGAGATAGCTGGATGCAGTCCTTGAGTGGCCCAGCCAGAGCCCTGACTTGAACCTAATCAAACATCACTGGAGAGACCTGAGAATGATTGTCCACTGACAGTCCCTATCCAACCTGACAGATTCTGAGAGGATCTGCAGAGAAAAAAATCCCCAAATCCAGGTGTTCAGTCTTTATGGCATCATACCAATGAAGACTGGAGGCTGTAATCACTGCCAAAGGTTCTTAAACTAAGTATTGAGTAAAGGATCTGAATACTTATGTCAGTGCAAGAATTTAGTTTTTCCTTTTTAATTAGCAAAGATATCTAAAAGTTTTCACTTTATCATTATGGAGTATTGAGTGCAGAACGATGGGGGGAAAATGTGAACCTTTTTTAATTTTAGCGCAAGGCCGCCACATAAAATGTGAAAAAAGTGAAAGGGTCTACTCTGAAGACTTTCTGAATGCACTGTAGGTGACTGATGATCTGTGTTGCAGTTGTAAATAGGACAAGTAAGGTTTTAAAAAGCAACGTGCTCTAATTTACTATTGCTTTTTTCACCAATAAATGTATATACTTGCCACAAAATTTGCATAATGAATGAAAAGTGTATTACTTTTATCTTGAAAATTAATCTAGGTATATATGGCCTGAAATAATTCAGTCCCCTTCATTCACACAAATGGGCAATATACAATTGATACCACACTAACAACATACTGAAGTATGCAAGCAACAGAAATTAAATAGATTAATTGAGAAAATATGGTATAATATGCTAATTTTACTTTAAAGTGACCCTCCAGTTTGAGGGAAAAAATTTGCATTAAATGGGGAATGAACAGAATAGTTACCTTGTGACCTCCTTTTCATCTTTTCCGCTGCAGATGACAATTCTCGGGCTCCTCTTCTGCTATCCATGATGGCTACATCACTTCTCAGACTACCTGGATACTGCATACTGTGTGTCTGGTATCCAAAAACACTTCCTGCTGCCCTTGGATTGGCCGGCACTGCTCACATTTGCAGTCCGGGCCAATCCAAGAGCAGGGCTGGACAGGTAGGAAGTGTCTTGGACTACTGATGCACAATGTGCATCAAGTAACCTGAGAAGTGATGTGGCCATCTTGAATGACAAATGTGAATTTTCTTTTCTTTAACTGGAGGGTCGCTTTAATCCTTATTTGCATATTTATGAAGTGATTCTCTATCAAAACTTATCACTAGAGAAAGCTGCAGACAGCCAGCCACACATTTCATAGCTGACCATGTAAAACGAGGTAGCTCTCAATCGGCTATGACAGGAGGTTTCCTTTCCAACAGCTTTCTTTTCTGAAAATTGAGGGAGCTCTCAATCTTGTCCTCCACTCTATGACTTCCATATGCCCCAGCTCCCTAAAAGCCTTAATCACTAACTCATAATTAATATACATACCTCTCAACACATTTAATTTAGGATAAAACATTTTTGGGTAAAGAAAATGTACAGATCAATATAATTTCCATTCATACAATGCTTTTTTTTTTTATAGTTTTGAATTGTGTATTATCAGACATGGGCTATACCATGTCTGATGAGGAGACCCGAGTAGTCTCCAAAGATTGTACTGTTATCTTTTGAGCTAGCTATCAACTACTAAGGAATTTTTTTATTTTTACCTGCAAATTAGGGTTTCATAATTCTTGATTTCAATTTTCAGAATAAATCGGGCCAACTTGTGATCAAGTCATGACAATGTTGGATACGGTTCAACCCCATTTTGGATATACTGTACATCAACCACGCAATAGTTAAAGGGGTTGTGCAGGCTGTACAGTATATATTGGTGACCTATCCTCTGGATAGGTCATCAATATCTGATTGGTGGGGGTCTGACATCCAGCACTCCCGCCGATCAGCTGTTTGAAGAGCAGACGGCACTCCATGCGAACACTGCTTCCTCTACATTACACTGTACGTCATCTCCCTTTCAAAGGCGGATGTAGTCACTCCATTCAAGTGAATGGAGTTAATACTTGTAATTACACTGCACTTTCAAGATGACGGTCAGTGTAATGAAGAGGAAGTAGCGCTTGCATGGAGCGCCATCTCCTCTTCAAACTGCTGATTGGCGGAGGTGCCTGGTGTCAGACCCACCGCCGATCAAATATTGATGCCCCTTTAATTTGTTTGGTTCACAGTGGTAAATGTCCTGTTTGAGACAGTGTGTGGGTTCTGACAAATCAATAGCTTAAATGCTAAATTACCAGATATTCTTTATTATGGTAACATGTATATGTACATATTTGCATCTGTGATAAAAATAATGTCAGTGGATAAATGTAACTAATAAAATTTATTAGCAGGCACTCACCATCTGCATTTCATGCATAAATCACATTTATTTATAAGGATAATTGTAATAAAATATCTGACGTACAATTGGTAAAATCACATAATATAAAACATACGATAAAAAACTTGCAATAAAACATATACTTGTGGCATAAAATTTGGACCTTATGACATATAAAAATAGATTGCAGAAAGTCCATGCGGCGACACTAGTGGTAAGTCCAGTATTGGTAGTATACACATAGACGATAAACAGGGTGCATCAGTGGTCACACTTAGATTTGTTAATATGGTATTCAGCCATCCGGGTGTGTTGTACTTTTGTTGACAATATCCTGTGAGTCAGTCCACTGTTGTGATGGTATCTTTGTGTATTCTTGTAGTTATTAGATACTATGTCATTGGATGAGACACTTGAATAAAGTGACTGAGTGATGTGGCTGACTGACTTTTGATCGATGTTTACATACAGACAAAAGATATGATCGATACTTGGTATCACTCGAATAATTAATGCGAATTATTGATACGATTTTGTGAGATATTGGATTGTCTCTACTCACAAGAGACTGTGTTTTGCTTACTGCAGGGGCATCCCACCTGCAGTACAGCTACTCACCCAAGCCGAGAGATTTTTCCTTCCTCCGTTGTATACTGTTGTTGCGCTCAAAATCGGCATCCCACGTGATATGCTGTGTAGTCACGTGACTTAGTTTCAGCTGCAAAGTTCTTGTATTTTCCTTGCTTTTGTTTTCTCGATTTTTCGAGTGTGTCTTTAAATGTTGAGTAGTTTGGATTTTTATCCATGCCAGATGCGTTTCAAGGTGACCTCACCTCTTCATCAGTAGCTTACATACAATCCAAACTACTTCCTTTTTATATATTATCGGTGGTTCTATCAAAAACCCGGTTTTTTGGAGCATTGGAAACTCTGGTAAGGATTTTTATATCTCTTATCTTCGTAATGAAAAACAATATATTTTAAATACATCATATAAGCTTTAAAATGGAACATATAAATTATTTCTTCCAAATGTAGCTTAAAAGGACACAGGCGTTTTTGTTGCATTTTTTTCATTGGTCTTGCATTTTTTGATATTTTATGTTATACTGTAGGTGTCACACTGAACATATTCTATGTACTCCATCTGATTATAACCATATATTTTTTTTATTTTTTTTTATATATTGTATATCCACAGATGTAATTTTATATACGATTTTGAAGGTTGTTTCTGAATTTTCTCTATTTATTATGGACTTCTTCTTTAGACTGTCTAGTAGTTTTTCCTGACATAGTATTCTCTTTCTATATAGCTAATAATTAGAGTGGTAAATTCATGCGATTTAAAATTTTCTTATTTTCAGGTCCGATTTTTTCTCAGTATAATGTAACATTAATATAAGCAAACTTTAAAAATGTAGAATTATACATGGTAGAATTAAAATTAATTTGTACAATTGATAACATTAATTGACATATTGTAATCTGTATAAAAATGAATAAAAATGAATATAAACATAATATGAGAAACTGGAAATTGAAAAACTTAAAAAATTGTATAAACCGCATATGCGTTTTCATTGCGGTTTGTATGTGTTTTTCATTTTCTTTATATTTTTCTACATTCTTTTTATAAGGGACATGGTGTCTATGTTGTTTTGCCCAACAATATGTAAAAGATTTCTAGAACTTATGTATATTTATTTTCTGATATACTGCTGTCACAATTTTAATTATTATAGTTGTTGTGTAGTATTGATGGTCGGGTGTTGTCAGTTTGATAGAAGTTTAGGGGGAGGGAGCCACCCCCCGAGGAGGGGTCGTGGTGCTGGAAATCAGCCGGACGCACAACCACACGTCAGGGAGGGGCGCACCCCCCTAGATTATACAAAGCCCCATAGTTCGAAATCTGAGTTAAGGCCTCCTGGTTTTAATGTGTTGAAGTCGTAGATATATCATGATTCTTGTCTCAACATCATTAAAATATGATCTCCACCTCTCCAGTGCATTTCGATTTTTTCTATGGCCACAAAAGTAATCCCACTGGGGTCTTTATTATGTTCCTGCTTGAAGTGCATTGATAAAGGATGTTTTTCATATCCTTTCTTTATATTGGATATATGCTCTGAAATTCTTATTTTCAAGGTCCTTTTTGTCCTACCAATATATTGTTTTTTTACATGGGCACTCTATTATGTAAATTACACTAGTTGTGTTACAAGTTAAAAGGTCTTTGATTTCCCATGAAAATGTACTATTAGATGAATGGATTTTGGTTGTTTTTTTGGGGAACTTTGAACAATTATTGCAATGTCCACACCGAAAGAAGCCTTTTAAGTTGTGCCACCCTTGTATCATGGATTTTTTGTGTTTTTTGTTATGTACAGTTGGGGCAATTTTTAATGATAAATTTGGTGCTTTGGTATATGTCATTTGTGGTTTTTCTGTTAATAAAGTTCCTATTATTTTGTCTTTAAGTATGTGGTGCCAATGCTTTTTAATAATATTTTCAGTTTTTTTATGTTGGGCGTTATAGGGTAATATAATTCTAATTGGTTCTTCCTGTTGTGGTATGGTGCTGGTATCGTTCATTTTATTTTGGAAAAAGGTCTCCCTTGTCATACTTTCTAATTTTTTTAGGGATTTATCTAAAAGGTCTGGTGGGTATTGTTTTCATATAAATTGTTCCTTAATTTCTTGTGCTTCTCTTTGAAAATCTTCCTTTTGAGTGCAATTTCGTTTTAATCTTTTGAATTGGCCTGTCGGGATATTTATAAGCCATCTTGGCAAATGGCAACTTGAAAATAGGATATGGCTGTTTCTGGATACTGGCTTTTGATATGTTTTACAGGTTAAATGGTCCAATTCTGTTGAAATTAATAAATCCAAGAATTCTATTTGTTGTGTGCTGTAGTTCAAAGTGAATTTTAAATTTAGTTTGTTATTGTTGATGGATTTAACAAAAATTTTGAGTTCATTTTCTGTTTTATTCTATATAAGTAAAATATCGTCAATGTACCAGTGCCAGAGTACCAGGTTCCCCCCCAGAGATGGGAGGATGTTTTCTTCCTCCCATTGGGTCATAAACAGATTGGCATAACTGGGGGCGAACCTGGTACCCATGGCAGTGCCGGTAATCTGCAAATAATAATCAGAGTTATAGTTGAAATAGTTACTAGTTAAAGTAACTGTGCACCTTGAGCTACAAAATCAATTTGGTTTTTTGGGAGGTTACTCTTTTGTTCTAATTGTGAGATGATTGATTTGATTCCTGATTCATGCTGTATTATGGTGTATAGTGAGTTTACGTCTAATGTGGCCAGTGTCCAGTTTGGTTGGTAATTAGGCTGTTCTATTATTTCTATAACTTGAGTGGTATCTTTGATGTATGAAAAACTTTTTTTAACTATTGGTTGTAGAATCTTATCAATATATTGGGATAAATTCGAGGTTAATGAGCCGATGCCTGAAATGATAGGTCTTCCTGCTTTGTTTTTTTAATCTTTGTGTATCTTTGGAATGCTGTAAAATATTGGTAATCATTGTTGTGTGCCTATGATATATGTATATTCTTGTTCTTGTAGAATATTTGTATCTAATCCTTTTCTAGCAAATTTTATTAATGCTTTATTGTACTCATTGATGGGATTTTTGTCCAATTTTTGATACGTGGTAACATCCGATAATTGTCTTATACATTCTGTATCGTATTGTTGCAAGTCTAAAATAACTATTGCACCTCCTTTATCAGCAGGCCTAATAATACTATTTTCCCATTCTTGGAGTTGTTTTATAGCTTTAAATTGTTTTATAGCTTAAATTATTTCTTCTGTTAGGCTGTTCTTTAATTTTTCTGATATCTGCTTCTACATTTTTCTTAAATGCCGCTATTTCATGGCGAATTTCTTGCCTTGGATACATCTTTGTTTTTTGTTTCAGATTAGTATGTGTATATACACTCACCTAAAGAATTATTAGGAACACCTGTTCTATTTCTCATTAATGCAATTATCTAGTCAACCAATCACATGGCAGTTGCTTCAATGCATTTAGGGGTGTGGTCCTGATCAAGACAATCTCCTGAATGCCAAACTGAATGTCAGAATGGGAAAGAAAGGTGATTTAAGCAATTTTGAGCGTGGCATGGTTGTTGGTGCCAGACGGGCCGATCTGAGAATTTCACAATCTGCTCAGTTACTGGGATTTTCACGCACAACCATTTCTAGGGTTTACAAAGAATAGTGTGAAAAGGGAAAAACGTCCAGTATGCGGCAGTCCTGTGGGCAAAAATGCCTTGTGGATGCTAGAGGTCAGAGGAGAATGGGCCGACTGATTCAAGCTGATAGAAGAGCAACGTTGACTGAAATAACCACTCATTACAACCGAGGTATGCAGCAAAGCATTTGTGAAGCCACAACACGCACAACCTTGAGGCGGATGGGCTACAACAGCAGAAGACCCCACCGGGTACCACTCATCTCCACTGCAAATAGGAAAAAGAGGCTACAATTTGCACGAGCTCACCAAAATTGGACTGTTGAAGACTGGAAAAATGTTGCCTGGTCTGATGAGTCTCGATTTCAGTTGAGACATTCAAATGGTAGAGTCAAAATTTGGCGTAAACAGAATGATAACATGTATCCATCCTCTGATGGCTACTTCCAGCAGGATAATGCACCATGTCACAAAGCTCGAATAATTTCAAATTGGTTTCTTGAACAGGACAATGAGTTCACTGTACTAAAATGACCCCCACAGTCACCAGATCTCAACCCAATAGAGCATCTTTGGGATGTGGTGGAACGGGAGTGTCACTACCAGAGCTTTGAGACGTTCTCACAGCTCTGTTTCTCCACCTCTGTGATGATGTCACTACCAGAGCTTGGAGGAGTTCTCACTGCTCTGTTTCTCCGCCCCTGGGATGAGGTCATTACTTTCTGTTTCCTTCCTTCCAGCTGTTCCTCCTATGTTTGATTTCTCTGCCTTTAAATCACTCCTCCTCCTTTTGTAGAGTGTGGATTATATTTCTCATTTGAGTTGTAGCTCTTGCTTGAGTATCTTCACTTGTATGCTATCATTTCACTGGACCTTTGTTCTGCTGCAGCAAGTACTCCGGATATTGCCACCTGTCTTTGGATCCATCTTCTCTGCTGCCGCAGCACCTTCAGCTAAGTGTGCAGACATTGTAGTGTATCTGTTTGTTTTCTGACCGGATCCGAGGCGACCACGGTTCCCTCCATATACTGAGCAGGGCACCGGTGGCCGTGCCCCTTCCACTATTGTAGGGGTTACAGTGGTCATCAGTCTAGGTACGCGGGCATGCCTCGTTCCACCATTAGGATCCGGGTATGTGCTTAGCAGCATAGGGAAAGCTTTGAGGGTCTGACAGGGGTCACCCTTTATCCTCCCTAGTTTGGGTCCGGTCAGTGGCTCTATTTTCTGTGCATGCTCTAGTTGCTCACTTACAGCCGTGACATTATAATCCACCAAAACCGTCTTTTTTGACATGGATCCGCTTTCTGGCCTGGTTGACCTCATGCAGGGTCTTTCTTTGGAGGTAGCGGATCTCCGTCAATCTATGACTCAGCTTCAAGCATTGGGCTCTGCTCCGGCCCATGGAGTCTGTTGCGAGCCAAAGGTCTCACTTCCGGAAACGTTCTCCAGGGGCAGTGAGAATTTTGTTCGCTTCAGAGAGGCATGCAAACTCCATTTTTGCTTGTGTCCCCATTCCTCTGGTAATGAAGAGCAGAGGGTGAGGATTGCCATCTCCCTGCTCAGGGGTAATGCTCAGACTTGGGCATTTTCGCTGCCATCAGGGGATCCCTCCCTTCGATCCGTGGAAAGATTTTTTGTGGCCCTGGGGCAGATATATGATGACCCGGATCGTGTTGCGCTGGCCGAATCTAACTTACGTTTTTTATGCCAGAACAAACTGTCTGCAGAGTTTTATTGTTCTGAATTTAGGAGATGGGCAGCTGATTCAGGTTGGAATGATGCTGCACTCCGGAGTCAGTTTTGTCATGGTCTCTCAGAGAGATTGAAAGATGCGTTTGCTTTCCATGAGAGACCAACGTCCTTAGAGTCTGCCATGTCATTGGCGGTACGCCTTGACAGGCGTCTAAGAGAAAGAAACGAGACCTCTCTGTCCAGCCATTGTCAGTCTAGGGGCAGTGGTGCGGACTCATTCAGTGTGCAAGGGCCTCATCCTGTCTCGGTCCCCTCTGAGGAGGAGCCCATGCAGCTAGGTCGACTTGCCCCTGATAAAAGAGGATTTAGTCCTCAGAGTATGGTGTGTTTTTGTTGTGGGGGCATAGGTCATTTGGCAAACGTTTGTCCGTCTAGGAGATTCTTGAACTGTACTAAGAGCGATAATAAGAGAAAAACCTCAAAAGGTAAATCATCATACTCTGCTTCATCTGCTACTTTGGGCAAAGTTGATGTAGGAATTGATGCTTTTCCTCTGACCTGCAGTTCCCGTTTTCTCCTGTCTGCCAGGGTGGCGCTAGAGAGCAAAGTCATTTCTTGTGAGATTTTTGTCGATAGTGGAGCGGCCGTCAATCTTATTGACACTCAATTTGTAGCCATGCATGGTTTTCAGGTTTGTACATTAGAAAAGGATATACCTGTTTTTGCTATTGACTCTGCTCCACTCTCACAGAGATCTCTGAAGGGCATTGTTCACAATATCCGGTTGGCTGTGGGTGACACTCATGTAGAGGATATATCTTGTTTTGTCTTTAACGGATTGCCTTCTCCTCTAGTTTTGGGGTTACCCTGGCTCACTAGACATAACCCCACTATTGATTGGCAAGGAAGGCAAATAAATGAGTGGAGTGACTTCTGTAGAGAGAATTGTCTCACAGCGACTTTTGCAGAGGTGTCTACTAAAACTGTGCCATCATTTCTCTCTGATTTCTCGGACGTCTTTTCCGAGAGCGGTGTTCAGGAGCTACCTCCTCACCGGGAGTTTGACTGTCCCATTAACCTCATTCCCGGCGCCAAGCTGCCAAAAGCACGCCTCTACAATCTCTCACAACCGGAAAGAATCGCAATGCAAACCTATATCTCCGAGAGTCTCGATAAGGGGCATATTCGTCCCTCAAAATCACCTGTTGCCGCTGGTTTTTTTTTTGTTAAAAAAAAAGATGGCTCTCTGAGACCTTGCCTAGATTTTAGGGAGCTGAACCGTATCACGATTCGCGATCCCTATCCCCTTCCTCTGATCCCGGACCTCTTCAACCAAATTGTTGGGGCCAAGGTTTTTTGAGAGGCGCGTACAACCTGGTCAGGGTCAGAGAGGGGGATGAATGGAAAACGGCCTTTAACCACTTCAGCCCCCAGTGCTTAAACACCCTGAAAGACCAGGCCACTTTTTACACTTCTGACCTACACTACTTTCACCGTTTATTGCTCGGTCATGCAACTTACCACCCAAATGAATTTTACCTCCTTTTCTTCTCACTAATAGAGCTTTCATTTGGTGGTATTTCATTGCTGCTGACATTTTTACTTTTTTTTGTTATTAATCGAAATTTAACGATTTTTTTGCAAAAAAATGACATTTTTCACTTTCAGTTGTAAAATTTTGCAAAAAAAAACGAGATCCATATAGAAATTTTGCTCTAAATTTATTGTTCTACATGTCTTTGATAAAAAAAAAATGTTTGGGTAAAAAAAAAATGGTTTGGGTAAAAGTTATAGCGTTTACAAACTATGGTACAAAAATGTGAATTTCCGCTTTTTGAAGCAGCTCTGACTTTCTGAGCACCTGTCATGTTTCCTGAGGTTCTACAATGGCCAGACAGTACAAACACCCCAAAAATGACCCCATTTCGGAAAGTACACACCCTAAGGTATTCGCTGATGGGCATAGTGAGTTCATAGAACTTTTTATTTTTTGTCACAAGTTAGCGGAAAATGATGATTTTTTTATTTATTTTTTTTCTTACAAAGTCTCATATTCCACTAACTTGTGACAACAAATAAAAACTTCTATGAACTCACTATGCCCATCACGAAATACCTTGGGGTCTCTTCTTTCCAAAATGGGGTCACTTGTGGGGTAGTTATACTGCCCTGGCATTTTAGGGGCCCAAATGTGTGGTAAGGAGTTTGAAATCAAATTCTGTAAAAAATGACCTGTGAAATCCGAAAGGTGCTCTTTGGAATATGGGCCCCTTTGCCCACCTAGGCTGCAAAAAAGTGTCACACATCTGGTATCTCCGTACTCAGGGGAAGGTGGGGAATGTGTTTTGGGGTGTCTTTTTACATATACCCATGCTGGGTGAGATAAATATCTTGGTCAAATGCGAACTTTGTATAAAAAAATGGGAAACGTTGTCTTTTGCCAAGATATTTCTCTCACCCAGCATGGGTATATGTAAAATGACACCCCAAAACACATTCCCCACCTTCTCCTGAGTACGGCAATACCAGATGTGTGACACTTTTTTGCAGCCTAGGTGGGCAAAGGGGCCCATATTCCAAAGAGCACCTTTCGGATTTCACAGGTCATTTTTTACAGAATTTGATTTCAAACTCCCTACCACACATAGGGGCCCAAATGTGTGGTAAGGAGTTTGAAATCAAATTCTGTAAAAAATGACCTGTGAAATCCGAAAGGTGCTCTTTGGAATATGGGCCCCTTTGCGCACCTAGGCTGCAAAAAAGTGTCACACATCTGGTATTGCCGTACTCAGGAGAAGGTGGGGAATGTGTTTTGGGGTGTCATTTTACATATACCCATGCTGGGTGAGATAAATATCTTGGTCAAATGCCAACTTTGTATAAAAAAATGGGAAAAGTTGTCTTTTGCCAAGATATTTCTCTCACCCAGCATGGGTATATGTAAAATGACACCCCAAAACACATTCCCCACCTTCTCCTGAGTACGGAGATACCAGATGTGTGACACTTTTTTGCAGCCTAGGTGGGCAAAGGGGCCCATATTCCAAAGAGCACCTTTCGGATTTCACAGGTCATTTTTTACAGAATTTGATTTCAAACTCCTTACCACACATTTGGGCCCCTAGAATGCCAGGGCAGTATAACTACCCCACAAGTGACCCCATTTTGGAAAGAAGAGACCCCAAGGTATTCGCTGATGGGCATAGTGAGTTCATGGAAGTTTTTATTTTTTGTCACAAGTTAGTGGAATATGAGACTTTGTATGAAAAAAAAAAAAAAAAATCATCATTTTCCACTAACTTGTGACAAAAAGTAAAAAATTCTAGGAACTCGCCATGCCCCTCACGGAATACCTTGGGGTGTCTTCTTTCCAAAATGGGGTCACTTGTGGGGTAGTTATACTGCCCTGGCATTTTCCAGGGGCCCTAATGTGTGGTAAGTAGGTAAATGACCTGTGAAATCCTAAAGGTGCTCTTTGGAATATGGGCCCCTTTGCCCACCTAGGCTGCAAAAAAGTGTCACACATGTGGTATCGCCGTATTCAGGAGAAGTTGGGGAATGTGTTTTGGGGTGTCATTTTACATATACCCTTGCTGGGTGAGAGAAATATCTTGGCAAAAGACAACTTTTCCCATTTTTTTATACAAAGTTGGCATTTGACCAAGATATTTCTCTCACCCAGCATGGGTATATGTAAAATGACACCCCAAAACACATTCCCCAACTTCTCCTGAGTACGGCGATACCAGATGTGTGACACTTTTTTGCAGCCTAGATGCGCAAAGGTGCCCAAATTCCTTTTAGGAGGGCATTTTTAGACATTTGGATACCAGACTTCTTCTCACGCTTTGGGGCCCCTAGAATGCCAGGGCAGTATAAATACCCCACATGTGACCCCATTTTGGAAAGAAGACACCCCAAGGTATTCAATGAGGGGCATGGCGAGTTCATAGAATTTTTTTTTTTTTGGCACAAGTTAGCGGAAATTGATATTTTTAATTTTTTTCTCACAAAGTCTCTCGTTCCGCTAACTTGGGACAAAAATTTCAATCTTTCATGGACTCAATATGGCCCTCACGGAATACCTGGGGGTGTCTTCTTTCCGAAATGGGGTCACATGTGGGGTATTTATACTGCCCTGGCATTCTAGGGGCCCTAAAGCGTGAGAAGAAGTCTGGAATATAAATGTCTAAAAAATTTTACGCATTTGGTTTCCGTGAGGGGTATGGTGAGTTCATGTGAGATTTTATTTTTTGACACAAGTTAGTGGAATATGAGACTTTGTAAGAAAAAAAAATAAAAATTCCGCTAACTTGGGCCAAAAAAATGTCTGAATGGAGCCTTACAGAGGGGTGATCAATGACAGGGGGGGTGATCAATGACAGGGGGGGTGATCAATGACAGGGGGGTGATCAATGACAGGGGTGGTGATCAATGACAGGGGTGGTGATCAGGGAGTCTATATGGGGTGATCACCACAGTCATTGATCATGCCCCTGTAAGGCATCATTCAGACGTCCGGATGCGTTTTGCGGATCGGATCCATCTATCAGTGCATCCGTAAAAATCATGCGGACATCTGAATGGAGCTTTACAGGGGGGTGATCAGGGAGTCTATATGGGGTGATCACCACAGTCATTGATCACGCCCCTGTAAGGCTTCATTCAGACGTCCGGATGCGTTTTGCGGATCGGATCCATCTATCAGTGCATCCGTAAAAATCATGCGGACATCTGAATGGAGCTTTACAGGGGGGTGATCAGGGAGTCTATATGGGGTGATCACCACAGTCATTGATCATGCCCCTGTAAGGCTTCATTCAGACGTCCGGATGCGTTTTGCGGATCCGATCCATCTATCAGTGCATCCGTAAAAATCATGCGGACATCTGAATGGAGCTTTACAGGGGGGTAATCAATGACAGGGGGGTGATCACCACAGTCATTGATCATGCCCCTGTAAGGCTTCATTCAGACGTCCAGATGCGTTTTGCGGATCGGATCCATCTATCAGTGCATCCGTAAAAATCATGCGGACATCTGAATGGAGCTTTACAGGGGGGTGATCAGGGAGTCTATATGGGGTGATCACCACAGTCATTGACCATGCCCCTGTAAGGCTTCATTCAGACGTCCGGATGCGTTTTGCGGATCGGATCCATCTATCAGTGCATCCGTAAAAATCATGAGGACATCTGAATGGAGCTTTACAGGGGGGTGATCAGGGAGTCTATATGGGGTGATCACCACAGTCATTGATCATGCCCCTGTAAGGCTTCATTCAGACGTCCGGATGCGTTTTGCGGATCCGATCCATCTATCAGTGCATCCGTAAAAATCATGCGGACATCTGAATGGAGCTTTACAGGGGGGTGATCAGGGAGTCTATATGGGGTGATCACCACAGTCATTGATCATGCCCCTGTAAGGCTTCATTCAGACGTCCGGATGCGTTTTGCGGATCCGATCCATCTATCAGTGCATTCGTAAAAATCATGCGGACATCTGAATGGAGCTTTACAGGGGGGTAATCAATGACAGGGGGGTAATCAATGACAGGGGGGTGATCAGGGAGTCTATATGGGGTGATCACCACAGTCATTGATCACGCCCCTGTAAGGCTTCATTCAGACGTCCGGATGCGTTTTGCGGATCCGATCCATCTATCAGTGGATCCGTAAAAATCATGCGGACATCTGAATGGAGCTTTACAGGGGGTTGATCAATGACAGGGGGGTAATCAATGACAGGGGGGTGATCAGGGAGTCTATATGGGGTGATCAGGGGCTAATAAGGGGTTAATAAGTGACGGGGGGGGGGTGTAGTGTAGTGGTGCTTGGTGCTACTTTACTGAGATACCTGTGTCCTCTGGTGGTCGATCCAAACAAAGGGGACCACCAGAGGACCAGGTAGCAGGTATATTAGACGCTGTTATCAAAACAGCGTCTAATATACCTGTTAGGGGTTAAAAAAAACACATCTCCAGCCTGCCAGCGAACGATCGCCGCTGGCAGGCTGGAGATCAACTCTCTTACCTTCCGTTCCTGTGAGCGCGCGCGCCTGTGTGCGCGCGTTCACAGGAAATCTCGGCCATCGCGAGATGACGCATATATGCGTGACTCTGCGCAGGGCTGCCACCTCCGGAACGCGATCCTGCGTTAGGCGGTCCGGAGGTGGTTAATACCCCTAACGGGCATTTCGAGAATCTCGTTATGCCTTTCGGCCTGATGAATGCTCCGGCCGTCTTTCAGCATTTTGTTAACAGTATTTTCTACCATTTAATGGGGAAATTTGTATTGGTGTATCTTGATGATATTTTGATTTTTTCCCCTGATGTTCAGACCCATCAGGATCATCTTTTTCAGGTTCTGCAGATTCTGCGGGAAAATAAATTGTACGCCAAGCTGGAGAAATGTGTTTTTATGGTATCAGAGATTCAATTTCTGGGTTTTCTGCTCTCTGCTTCTGGTTTTCGCATGGATCCAGAGAAGGTCCGTGCTGTACTTGAGTGGGAGCTTCCCGAGAATCAGAAGGCATTGATGCGCTTTCTGGGTTTTGCGAACTATTACAGAAAGTTAATTTTGAATTATTCCTCTGTTGTCAAACCCCTCACTGACATGACAAAAAAGGGGGCGGATTTTTCCTCTTGGTCGGAGGAGGCGCTTGCAGCTTTTTCTAAGATTAAAGAGAGTTTTGCGTCTGCTCCCGTCTTGGTGCATCCTGATGTTTCCTTACCTTTTATTGTTGAGGTGGATGCTTCCGAGGTGGGTGTGGGTGCGGTTTTGTCCCAGGGCCCTTCTCCTGCCAAATGGCGACCCTGTGCCTTTTTCTCTAAAAAACTCTCCCCGGCAGAGAAAAACTATGATGTGGGAGATAGGGAATTGTTGGCCATCAAGTTGGCTTTCGAGGAATGGCGCCATTGGTTGGAGGGGGCCAGGCACCCTATCACCGTTTTTACCGACCATAAGAATCTGGCGTACTTGGAGTCGGCCAGGCGTATGAATCCGAGACAGGCCAGATGGTCTCTGTTCTTCTCCAGATTCAATTTTGTCGTTACATTCCGCCCTGGGATCAAAAATGTGAAGGCTGATGCTCTCTCTCGCTGTTTTCCGGGAGAAGGAAACTCCGAGGACCCGGGTCCCATTTTGGCGGAGGGGGTAGTTGTTTCTGCTCTATATTCTGATTTGGAGGCCGAGGTCCAGGCTGCCCAGACTGAGGCACCTGCCCGTTGTCCTTCTGGGAAGTTGTTTGTGCCTCCTGAGCTACGTCACAAACTCTTCAAGGAGCATCATGATACTGTTCTTGCTGGTCACCCCGGGAGTAGAGCCACGGTAGATCTCATTGCTCGGAGATTTTGGTGGCCGGCTCTTCGTAAGTCGGTGGAGGGTTTTGTGGCTGCTTGTGAGACGTGCGCTCGCGCTAAGGTCCCTCGTTCACGGCCTTCAGGTTCCCTTCTCCCGTTACCCATACCTTCCCGTCCTTGGACACACCTGTCCATGGACTTTATCACGGATCTTCCTCGTTCCTCAGGGAAGTCGGTGATCCTGGTGGTAGTGGACCGTTTTAGCAAGATGGCTCATTTCGTACCTTTCCCTGGTTTACCCAATGCTAAAACGTTTGCGCAAGCTTTTGTCGACCATATTGTTAAGTTGCATGGCATTCCCTCTGATATTGTTTCAGATAGAGGCACGCAGTTTGTGTCCAGATTCTGGAAGGCTTTCTGTTCTCGCCTAGGGGTTCGGCTGTCCTTCTCTTCTGCTTTTCACCCGCAGTCGAATGGTCAGACTGAGCGCCTCAATCAGAATCTAGAGACATATTTGCGCTGTTTTGTGGCAGAGAACCAGGAGGATTGGTGTTCATTTCTCCCTCTTGCTGAGTTTGCTCTGAACAACCGTCGTCAGGAATCTTCTGATAAGTCACCATTCTTTGGTGCATATGGGTTCCATCTGCAGTTTGGGACATTCTCGGGAGGGGCTCCTTCTGGTTTACCCGAGGAGGAGAGATTTTCCTCGTCACGGGTTTGGAAGATACATAATGTATTTCACAGATCTCTCTTAAAACCATATGTCCAGCCCACGGTACCCTCCTCTTTGCCTCCTCCTCCGATTTTGGTTGATGGCAATCTGGAGTTTGAGGTTTCCAGAATTGTGGACTCTCGCATTGTCCGCGGTTCTCTTCAGTACCTCGTTCATTGGAAGGGTTATGGTCCTGAGGAGAGGATGTGGGTTCCGGTGTCGGACATTAAAGCCACTCGCCTCATCAGGGCATTTCATAGGGCTCATCCTGAGAAGATGGGTCCTGGGTGTCCGGAGTCCACCCGTAGAGGGGGGGTACTGTCACTACCAGAGCTTTGAGACGTTCTCACAGCTCTGTTTCTCCACCTCTGTGATGATGTCACTACCAGAGCTTGGAGGAGTTCTCACTGCTCTGTTTCTCCGCCCCTGGGATGAGGTCATTACTTTCTGTTTCCTTCCTTCCAGCTGTTCCTCCTATGTTTGATTTCTCTGCCTTTAAATCACTCCTCCTCCTTTTGTAGAGTGTGGATTATATTTCTCATTTGAGTTGTAGCTCTTGCTTGAGTATCTTCACTTGTATGCTATCATTTCACTGGACCTTTGTTCTGCTGCAGCAAGTACTCCGGATATTGCCACCTGTCTTTGGATCCGTCTTCTCTGCTGCCGCAGCACCTTCAGCTAAGTGTGCAGACATTGTAGTGTATCTGTTTGTTTTCTGACCGGATCCGAGGCGACCACGGTTCCCTCCATATACTGAGCAGGGCACCGGTGGCCGTGCCCCTTCCACTATTGTAGGGGTTACAGTGGTCATCAGTCTAGGTACGCGGGCATGCCTCGTTCCACCATTAGGATCCGGGTATGTGCTTAGCAGCATAGGGAAAGCTTTGAGGTTCTGACAGGGGTCACCCTTTATCCTCCCTAGTTTGGGTCCGGTCAGTGGCTCTATTTTCTGTGTATGCTCTAGTTGCTCACTTACAGCCGTGACAGGGAGCTTCATGCCCTGGATGTGCATCTCTCAAATCTCCATCAACTGCAAGATGCTATCCTATCAATATGGGCCAACATTTCTAAAGAATGCTATCAGCACCTTGTTGAATCAATGCCACGTAGAATTAAGGCAGTTCTGAAGGCAAAAGGGGGTCCAACACCGTATTAGTATGGTGTTCCTAATAAATCTTTAGGTGAGTTTATAGCCTGCTTTATACAATTTGTTGTTATTGTGTTTTTGATTAAATATTTTTTGAGACAAACCTTTCTAATAATTTTTTTTGACTCCAATAAATGTGTTAAATTTACTTAGTTTGGCTGTAGGTGCAAATTTTAGCCCTTTATTTAACAAATTGGATTGGGCTGCTGTTAATTTAATAGAGCTTAGATTTATGATAACGTTATCATTATTTGTGGTTAGTTCCTGTAATTTTTTTCTTTTTTCTCTCTGTCCCTTTTCCCCTTCGTGTTCTTTTTTTCTTGTGTCTAGTATGTCTTGGCGGTGATGATAATGGGACTGATATGTGTTCTCCCTGTTTAGGGTTTGAGATGCATTCCTCTCGTGATAAGTATTCTGTGGGTATTTTCTTTGATCCTAATTTTGATTCTGTTCTCTGTGTCTTAAATTGTAGTTGTGCCTCATTGGTGATGTTTGATAAAGTCTTGGTTCTGGTGATAACCAAGACATTATCAAACATCACCAATGAGGAGTCGAAAAATTCATTAGAAAGGTTTGTCTCAAAAAATATTTAATCAAAAACCCAATAACAACAAATTGTATAAAGCAGGATATATATACACATACTAATCTGAAACAAAAAACAAAGATGTATCCAAGGCAAGAAATTGGCCATGAAATAGCGGCATTTAAAGAGGACCTTTCACCTGGAAAAACATTGTGAACTAAGCATCCTGACATATACAGCGGCACCCAGAGATCTCACTGCACTTACTATTATCCCTGGGCGCCGCTCCTTTCTCCCGTTATGTCCTCTGGTATCTTCGCTCAGTAAGTTATTGTAGGCGGAGACTGCCCTTGTTCTGCTGGGCGTCTCCTCCTCCTAGGCTGTAGCACTGGCCAATCGCAGCACACAGCTCACAGCCTGGGAGAAAAAAAACTCCCAGGCTGTGAGCTCTGCGCTGCAATTGGCCAGCGCTACAGCCTAGGAGGAGGAGACGCCCAGCAGAACAATGGCAGACTCCGCCTACTATAACCAAGAGTCCTAAGTCTCCGCCTACTATAACTTACTGAGCGAAGATACCGGAGGACATAACGGGAGAACGGAGCGGCGCCCAGGGATAATAGTAAGTGCAGTGAGATCCCTGGGCGCTTCTGTATATGTCAGGATACTTAGTTCACAATGTTTTTCCAGGTGAAAGGTCCTCTTTAAGAAAAATGTAGAAGCAGATATCAGAGAAATGAAAGAACAGCCTAACAGAAGAAATAATTTAAGCTCAGAGGAATTTAAAGCTATGAAACAACTCCAAGAACAGGAAAATATTATTATTTGGCCGGCTGATAAAGGAGGTGCAATAGTTATTTTAGACTTGCAACAATTACAGATGTCCCGAACTATTCGCCGGCGAACATAGCTTGTTCGCGTTCGCCGCGGTGGGCGAACATATGCGATGTTTGGTCCGCCCCTATACATCATCATTGAGCAAACTTTGACCCTGTACCTCACAGTTAGCAGACACATTCCAGCCAATCTGCATACCCTTCCTCCCAGACCCTCCCACCTCCTATCAAAAAGCAAGGACAGCATCCATCTTAGATTCATTCTGAAGCTGCAGTGTCACAAATTTGACTAAGTTGTAATCGCAATGCGATTAATACAGGTTATATTAATCGCATTTCAAATTCAACTTAGAGCTGGGTTCCTAATGGTTGTATTGCTAGAATATAACGAAGATTGAGAATATAGTGCTATATTCGTTATATTCGTCAATTCTAGCAATACAACCATTAGGAACTCAGATCTAAGTTGTAATCGCAATGCGATTAATACAGGTTATATTAATCGCATTGCGAATTCAACTTAGAGCTGGGTTCCTAATGGTTGTATTGCTAGAATATAACGAAGATTGAGAATATAGTGCTATATTCGTTATGTATTCATCAATTCTAGCAATACAACCATTAGGAACTCAGATCTAAGTTGTAATCGCAATGCGATTAATGCAGGTTATATTAATCGCATTGCGAATTCAACTTACCACACGCTGCGTCAACTACGTCATTTTCCATGGGAGTTTTACCATGGATCCCCCTCCGGCATGCCACAGTCCAGGTGTTAGTCCCCTTGAAACAACTTTTGCATCACTATTGTGGCCAGAAAGAGTCCCTGTGGGTTTTAAAATTCGCCTGTCTATTGAAGTCTATGGCGGTTTGCCCGTTCGCGAACATTTGCGTAAATTCGCGTTCGCCGTTCGCGAACGGAAAATTTTATGTTCGCGACATCTCTAGCAACAATACAATGCAGAATGTATAAGACAATTATCGGATGTTACCACGTATCAAAAATTGGACAAAAATCCCACCAATGAGTACAATAAAGCATTAATTAAATTTGCTAGTAAGGGATTAGATACAAATATTCCACAAGAACAAGAATATACATATATCATAGGCACACAACAACGATTACCAGTATTTTGCTGCATTCCAAAGATACACAAAGATTAAAAAAAAAAACAGGAAGACCCATCATTTCAGGCATCGGCTCATTAACCTCAAATTTATCCCAATATATTGATAAGATTCTACAACCAATAGTTAAAAAAAGTTTTTCATACATCAAAGATACCACTCAAGTTATAGAAATAATAGAACAGCCTAATTACCAACCAAACTGGACACTGGCCACATTAGACGTAAACTCACTATACACCATAATACAGCATGAATCAGGAATCAAATCAATCATCTCACAATTAGAACAAAAGAGTAACCTCCCAAAAAACCAAATTGATTTTGTAGCTCAAGGTGCACAGTTACTTTAACTCATAACTATTTCAACTATAACTCAGATTATTATTTGCAGATTACCGACACTGCCATGGGTACCAGGTTCGCCCCCAGTTACGCCAATCTGTTTATGACCCAATGGGAGGAAGAAAACATCCTCCCATCTCTGGGGGGGGGGGGGGGGGGAACCTGGTACTCTGGCACCGGTACATTGACGATATTTTACTTATATGGAATAAAACAGAAAATGAACTCAAAAGTTTTGTTAAATCCATCAACAATAACAAACTAAATTTAAAATTCACTTTGAACTACAGCAGACAACAAATAGAATTCTTGGATTTATTAATTTCAACAGAAATGGACCATTTAACCTGTAAAACATATCAAAAGCCAGTATCCAGAAACAGCAATATCCTATTTTCAAGTTGCCATTTGCCAAGATGGCTTATAAATATCCTGACAGGCCAATTCAAAAGGAAAACGAAATTGCACTCAAAAGGAAGATTTTCATAAAGAAGCACAAGAAATTAAGGAACAATTTATATGAAAACAATACCCACCAGACCTTTTAGATAAATCCCTAAAAAAAAATAGAAAGTATGACAAGGGAGACCTTTTTCCAAAATAAAATCAACGATACCAGCACAATAGAACCAATTAGAATTATACTACCCTATAACGCCCAACATAAAAAAATTGAAAATATTATTAAAAAGCATTGGCACCATATACTTAAAGACAAAATAATAGGAACTTTATTAACAGAAAAACCACACATGACATATACCAAAGCACCGAATTTATCATTAAAAATTGCCCCAACTGTACATAGCAAAAAACACAAAAAATCCATGATACAAGGGTGGCACAACTTAAAAGGCTTCTTTCGGTGTGGACATTCCAATAATTGCAAAACCACTAAGTTCCCCCAAAAAAACAACCAAAATCCATTCATCTAATAGTACATTTTCTTGGGAAATCAAAGACCTTTTAACTTGTAACTCAACTAGTGTAATTTACATAATAGAGTGCCCATGTAAAAAAAACTATATATTGGTAGGACAAAAAGGACCCTGAAAATAAGAATATATATCCAATATAAAGAAAGGATATGAAAAACATCCTTTATCAATGCACTTCAAGCAGGAACATAATAAAGACCCCAGTGGAATTACTTTTGCGGCCTTAGAAAAAAATCGAAATGCACTGGAGAGGTGGAGATCATATTTTAAAGATGTGGAGACAAGAATCAAGATATATCTACGACTTCAACACATTAAAACCAGGAGGCCTTAACTCAGATTTCGAACTATGGGGCTTTGTATAATCTAGGGGGGTGCGCCCCTCCCTGACGTGGGGTCGTGCGTCCGGCTGATTTCCAGCACCACGACCCCTCCTCGGGGGGTGGCTCCCTCCCCCTAAACTTCTATCAAACTGACAACACCCGACCATCAATACTACACAACAACTATAATAATTAAAATTGTGACAGCAGTATGTCAGAAAATAAATATACATAAGTTCTAGAAATCTTTTACATATTGTTGGGCAAAAAAACATAGACACCATGTCCCTTATAAAAAGAATGTAGAAAAATATAAAGAAAATGAAAAACGCATGCAAACCGCAATGAAAACGCATATGCGGTTTTTAAAGTTTTTAAAGTTTTTAAAGTTTTTCAATTTCCAGTTTCATATTCCGTTTATATTCATTTATATTCATTTTTATACAGCTTACAATATGTCAATTAATGTTATCAATTGTACTAATAAATTTTTATTCTACCATGTATAATTCTACATTTTTTAAGTTTGCTACATTAGGGTCCATTCACACGTCCGTTGTTTCTTTCCTGATCTGTTCCGTTTTTTGCGGAACAGATCTGGACCAGATCTGGACCCATTCATTTTCAATGGGTCCTGAAAAAAAACGGACAGCTCAATGTCTGATTTTTTTTTCAGGACCCATTGAAAATGAATGGATCCAGATCTGGTCCAGATCTGTTCCGCAAAAAACGGAACAGATCAGGAAAGAAACAACGGACGTGTGAATAAGGCCTTATACTGAGAAAAATCGGACCTGAAAATAAGAAAATTTTAAATCGCATGAATTTACCACTCTAATTATTAGCTATATAGAAAGAGAATACTATGTCAGGAAAAAATACAAGATAGTCTAAAGAAGAAGTCCATAATAAATAGAGCAAATTCAGAAACAACCTGCAAAATCGTATATTAATCACCTCAGCTCCCCTAGCTGAAACCCCCTTAATGACCAGACCACTTTTTACAATTCTGCACTACACTACTTTCACGGTTTATTGCTCTGTCATACAACTTACCACCCAAATGAATTTTACCTCCTTTTCTTCTCACAAATACAGATTTCTTTTGGTGGTATTTGATTGCTGCTAAGATTTTTTGTTTTTCCGATATTAATCAAAATAGTCCGCAATTTAAAAAAAAAAAAGTGTATTTTTAACTTTCTCTGGTTAAATTGTTCAAATATAATTACATTTCTATACAAGTTTGTGTCAGAATTTATTGTGCTACATGTCTTTGATAAAAAAAATCCAATAAGTGTATATTTATTGGTTTACGCAAAAGTTATAGCATTTACAAACTATGGTACAAAAATGTGAATTTCCGCATTTTGAAGCAGCTCTGACTTTCTGAGCACCTGTCATGTTTCTTGAGGTGGTAGAATGCCAGGATAGTATAAATACCCCCCAAATGACCCCATTTTAGAAAGAAGACACCCTAAAGTATTCGCGGAGGGGCAGGGTGAGTTCATGTATGATTAAAAAAAAATTCACAAGTTAGCGGAAAATGACACTTTCTGAGAAAAAAAAAGTTTCCATTTCTGCTAACTTCTGGCAAAAAAATAAATAAATCTCCCATGGACTCACTATGCCCCTCAGTGAATACCTTGGGGTGTCTACTTTCCGAAATGGGGTCATTTGTGGGGTGTGTTTACTGTTCTGGCATTTTGGGCGGGGCTAAATTGTGAGCAACCCTGTAAAGCCTAAAGGTACTCGTTGGACTTTCGGCCCCTTTTCGCACCTAGGCTGCAAAAAAGTATCACACGTGGTATCGCCGTACTCAGGAGAAGTAGAGTAATGTGTTTTGGGGTGTATTTTTACATATACCCATGCTGGGTGAGAAAAATATCTCTGTAAATTGACCATTTTGTATCAATTTTTTTAAAAAGTTGTCATTTACAGAGATATTTCTCACACACAGTATGGGTATATGTAAAAATACACCCTAAAACACATTTCCCTACTTCTCCTGAGTACGGCGATAGCACATGTGTGACACTTTTTTGCAGCCTAGGTGCGCAAAGGGGCCCAAATTCCAATGAGTACTTTTAGGATTTCACAGGGCATTTTTTACGCATTTGGATTCCAAACTACTTCTCACGCTTTAGGGCCCCTAAAATACCAGGGCAGTATAAATACCCCACAAGTGACCCCATTTTGGAAAGAAGACACCCCAAGGTATTCCGTGAGGGGTATGGCGAGTTCCTAGAATATATATTTTTTGGCACAAGTTAGCGGAAAATGATTATTTTTTTTATTTATATATTTTTTCTCTTACAAAGTCTCATATTCCACTAACTTGTGACAAAAAATAAAATTTTACATGAACTCGCCATGCCCCTCCCGAAATACCTTGGGGTGTCTTCTTTCCAAAATGGGGTCACTTGTGGGGTATTTATACTGCCCTGGTATTTTAGGGGCCCTAAAGCGTGAGAAGTAGTTTGGAATCCAAGTGCGTAAAAAATGCCCTGTGAAATCCTAAAAGTACTCATTGGAATTTGGGCCCCTTTGCGCACCTAGGCTGCAAAAAAGTGTCACACATGTGGTATCGCTGTACTCAGAAGAAGTAGGGTAATGTGTTTTGGGGTGTATTTTTATATATACCCATGCTGGGTGAGAGAAATATCTCTGTAAATGACAACTTTTCCCATTTTTTTATACAAAGTTGTCAATTTACAGAGATATTTATCTCACCCAGCATGGGTATTTGTAAAAAGACACCCCAAAACACATTGCCCTACTTCTCCTGAGTACGGCGATACCACATGTGTGACACTTTTTTGCAGCCAAGATGCGCAAAGGGGCAAAAAGTCCAACGAGTACCTTTTAGGAGGGCATTTTTAGGTATTTGGATTCCAGACTTCTTCTCACGCTTTAGGGCCCCTAAAATGCCAGGGCAGTATAAATTCCCCACATGTGACCCCATTTTGGAAAGAAGACACCCCAAGGTATTCTGTGAGGGGCATGGCGAGTTCATAGAAGATTTTTTTTTTGGCACAAGTTAGCGGATATTGATTTTCATTTTTTTTTCTCACAAAGTCTCCCTTTCCGCTAACTTGTGACAAAACGTTCAATCTTTCATGGACTCAATATGCCCCTCAGCAAATACCTTGGGGTGTCTTCTTTCCAAAATGGGGTCATTTGTGGAGTGTTTGTACTGCCCTGGCATTTGAGGGTCTCCGCAATCATTACATGTATGGCCAGCATTAGGAGTTTCTGCTATTCTTCTTAGGCCTCATGCACACGACCGTTGTTTGGGTCCGTATGCGAGCCGCCGTTTTGGTGGCTCGGAGGCGGACCCATTAATTTCAATGGGGCGGCAAAAAATGCGGACAGCACTCCGTGTTTTGTCCGCTTCCGTGGCTCCGTTCCGCGGCCCCGCTAAAAAAATATAACATGTCCTATTCTTGTCCGCGCTTTGCGGACAAGAATAGGCATTTATATTGCCGACGCCCGTTCCGTTCCGCAAATTGAGGAAGTCAACACGGGCGCCTTCCGTCTTTTGCGCATCCGCGGTTTGCGGACCGCAAAAAACGGCACGGTCGTGTGCATGAGGCCTTATATTGAGCATACGGGTAATGAGATTTTTTTTTCCGTTCAGCCTTTGGGGTGAAAGAAAAAATGAACGGCACAGATTTCTTCATTCGCATCGATCAATGTGGATGAAAAAATCTCTGCCAAAAAATGTGCAAAAAAAAAAAAAAAGCTGCGATCGCTAATAAAGATCCAAAAAGCTCAAAAGTGATCTTTATAGCGCCGCAGCGATTTTACGGTGTTTTTGCAGTGATCAGAAAAAAAACATTTCTGTCACTGCGGTGGGGCGGACTGAACGCAAGTGTGCGCACACGATCAGGCCTGATCGGGCGAACACTGCGTTTTTTGTAGAGCCTAAGGTGACCCTAATGTACTGATATAGATCTGATTGAGATCAGTCTTGATCACTTACAGATACTATATACTACTAGTGCTGATTAGCGACAGCGATGACGCTAATCAGTGACTGCGGTGCGGTGGCTAACTAACTGGCGGTGATAAGGGACCCTTAGGCCACATTCACACGTCCGCATTCTATAGAGAAAATGCCTTTTCTTGTCCGCAATTGCGGACAAGAATAGGACATGTTCTATATTTTTGCGGAACGTAATTGCGGACCCATTCATTTCTATGGGGACAGACTTTGTCCCGCTCGGATCCGGAATTGCGGATCTGCACTTCCGGGTCCGCACTTCCGTTCCGCAAAAATATAGAACATGTCCTATTCTTGTCCGCAATTGCGGACAAGAAAAGGCATTTTCTATATAGTTCTGGCAATGTGCGGATCCGCAAAATGCGGAAAGCACATTGCCGGTGTCCGTGTCTTGCGGATCCGTGGATCCGCAAAACACATACGGACGTCTGAATGGAGCCTTACAGGGGGGTAAACAATGACAGGGGGGTGATCAGGGAGTCTATATGGGGTGATCAGGGGTTAATAAGTGACAGGGGGGTGTAGTGTAGTGTGGTGCTTGGTGCTACTTACAGAGCTGCCTGTGTCCTCTGGTGGTCGATCCAAGCAAAAGGGACCACCAGAGGACCAGGTAGCAGGTATATTAGACGCTGTTAACAAAACAGCGTCTAATATACCTTTCTGATGTTAAAAAAATCGCATCTACAGCCTGCCAGCGAATGATCGCCGCTGGCAGGCTGTAGATCAACTCGTTTACCTTGCGATCCTGTGAGCGCGCGTTCACAGGAAATCTCGCATCTCGCGAGATGACGCGCCGATGCGTCTAGGAGGAATAACCCGGCCGCCCGCAGGACGCATCCCTGCGTTAGGCGGTCTGGAGGTGGTTAAATTACATCTGTGGATATACAATATATAGAAAAATAAAAATAAATATATGGTTATAATCAGATGGAGTACATACAATATGTTCAGTGCAACACCTATAACATAAAATATGAAAAAACGCAAGACCAATGAAAAAAACACAACAAAAACGCGTATGCGTTTTTTGATTTTTTTGTACTGATTTACTGAATATATATTTGGCAATGTCCTTTTAAGCTACATTTGGAAGAAATAATTTAGATGTTCCATTTTAAAGCTTATATGATGTATTTAAAATATATTGTTTTTCATTACGAAGAAAAAAGATATAAAAATCCTTACCAGAGTTCCCAATGCTCCGAAAAACCGGGTTTTCGATGGAACCACCGATAATATATAAAAAGGAAGTAGTTTGGATTGTATGTAAGCCACTGATGAAGAGGTGAGGTCACCTTGAAACGCGTCTGGCGTGGATATAAATCCAAACTACTCAACATTTAACCTGCAGGATTAAAGACACACTCGAAAAATCGAGAAAACAAAAGCAAGAAAAATACAAGAACTTTGCAGCCTCCGCTTTTTAAAATCGAAACTAAGTCACGTGACTACACTGCATATCACGTGGGATGCCAATTTTGAGCTCAACAACAGTATACAATGGAGGAAGGAAAAATCTCTCGGCTCGGGTAAGTAGCTGTACTGCAGGTGGGACTTCCCTGCAGTAAGCGAAACCCAGTCTCTTGTGAGTAGAGACAATCCAATATCTCACAAAATCGTATCAATAATTCTCATTAATTATTCGAGTGATACCAAGTATCGATCATATCTTTTGTCTGTATGTAAACATCGATCAAAAGTCAGTCAGCCACATCACTCATAGTATCTAATAACTACAAGAATACACAAAGATACCATCACAACAGTGGACTGACTCACAGGATATTGTCAACAAAAGTACAACACACCCGGATGGCTGAATACCATATTAACAAATCTAAGTGTGACCACTGATGCACCCTGTTTATCGTCTATGTGTATACTACCAATACTGGACTTACCACTAGTGTCGCCGCATGGACTTTCTGCAATCTATTTTTATATGTCATAAGGTCCAAATTTTATGCCACAAGTATATGTTTTATTGCAAGTTTTTTATCGTATGTTTTATATTATGTGATTTTACCAATTGTATGTCAGATATTTTATTACAATTATCCTTATAAATAAATGTGATTTATGCATGAAATGCAGATGGTGAGTGCCTGCTAATCAATTTTATGAGCAAACTACGAAGTGAATAGGTGAACCCAGGGCCGGCCTTAGGTGTTCAGGCGCCCTGTGCGAGCTAACCCTGTGGCCCCCCCCCCCCCAAAAAAAACAAAAACAAACACTGCTTGTTGCTGGCATCATGGCATAGGCTGGCTGACTATCCAACCAAGTAGTTACCAGCCCACACACCCCAAAGGCCGGTGTAATGTTATACTTCCCTACTTCGTGAGATTTCCCTACCCTCGTCACTTCCGGTCGCACCGGACATGATGTGAGGTGGTGTGCAGCGCCGCGCAGGCGCACAACGACAGGTTGGGGAAATTTCACAGCAGAGTGCGCATGCGCCAGGAGCCTCGCCGGCGGTTAGGGTAGGGAAAAACTATGGGCCAATGCGCAGGCGCAGTGATCGGATGGATGTTCTCAGCTGAACACCGGCCGACACTGCGCATGCAGCGGGAGCCTCACCAGCGGTTAGGGAAGGGAAAAATTACGTACGGGCCAGTGCTTTTTCCCTACCCTAACCGCTGGTGAGACTCCCAGCGCATGCGCAGTGTCGGCCGGTGTCCAGCTGAGAAAATTAGTTTCCAATGTAGTATTAATAACTAAACAATTAAATAATAAACATATTGCATTGTCTACTGACCACCAGGACAATAAGATGATCTAGACTCTGGCTGCAGTCTGGCTCTGGGGTCTCCATTGTCACTCTCTTCCCCCCCCCTCCCTCCCTCCCTCCCTCCCTTGTCACTCTCTTTCCCCCCCCCCCCCCTTCCCTTGTCACTCTCATTATTCCCCCCCCTCTCCCTTGTCACTCTCATTATTCCCCCCCTCTCCCTTGTCACTCTCATTATTCCACCCCCCCTCCCTTGTCACTCTCATTATTCCACCCCCCCTCCCTTGTCACTCTCATTATTCCCCCCCCCTCCCTTGTCACTCTCATTATTCCCCCCCTCTCCCTTGTCACTCTCATTATCCCCCCCCCTCTCCCTTGTCACTCTCATTATTCCCCCCCCCCTCCTTCCCCCCTTGTCACTCTCATTATTCCCCCCCTCCCTCCCCCCTTGTCACTCTCATTATTTCCCCCCCTCCCTCCCCCCTTGTCACTCTCATTATTTCCCCCCCTCCCTCCCCCCTTGTCACTCTCATTATTTCCCCCCCTCCCTCCCCCCTTGTCACTCTCATTATTTCCCCTCCCTCCCCCCTTGTCACTCTCATTATTCCCCCCCCTCCCTCCCTCCCTCCCCCTTGTCACTCTCATTATTTCCCCCCCTCCCCCCTTGTCACTCTCATTATTTCCTTTCCCCCTCCCCCCTTTTCACTCTCATTATTTCCTCCCCCCTCCCCCCTCGTCACTCTCATTCTACTCCCACCTCCACCTCTAGTGTAGCGTGGCCGAGCTCTGTTCGATCCGCGATAAAGGAACTTTTGTTTCCTGTACCCGGCCGGACTGACAGGGAGTGCACACTAAGTGAGCACTTCCTGTCAGTCCGGCCGGGTACAGGAAACAAAAGCTCCTGTACCGCGGATCGAACAGAGCTCGGCCACGCTACATTAACAACAGCACACAGCAGGCGCAGGCAGGATTCTTTAGAGCGGCAAGCGCTCAGCCTCAGCCGCTCAGGCGGCGCAGCATGAGGGGCACCGCCGGCCGCCCGAACTTATATAAGCAACTTTTTTTTTTAAACCGCAACGGGCGCCGGGCGCCCCCTGCTAAATACAGGGAAGGGGAGATGGAGGGGGCGGGGGGCCCGCCCCGAGGGAGAACACAAGTGCCGCCTCGCCTGCCGCATATTACATTGCGAGCTGTCGGCCGCCCGGCGCCCCTGTTGCTATGGCGCCCTGTGCGGCCGCACAGCCCGCACACCCCAAAGGCCGGCCCTGGGTGAACCACTCATAGCAGAGCACCATTGCCATAGTGTTGAGAGAGGTGAGCCACTATATATCCAAAGATAAAAGTAACTACACTTATATCAATAAGGTACCAACTATATACTTTTTTCGAAGTGTCAGTGTGTTTTAAACATATAAAAGGGGTTTTCCAAAACAAAAACTCGGGCAGCTCCTGTAAGTGTATTAAAATAAAAGAAGTGATACCCTTTTTTCCCCCCACCATTCCGGCGCTGAGCTCCAGTCCTCCCTGCTGCTAATTTAATATCCGTGGTTGCAGTGGTGATGTTCCTTGCACACAGGTTACTGCTGCATCCAATCACTGGTCTCAGCAGCACAAGAAATGTCATTGCTGAGGCCAGTAAGTGACTGTAGCAGTGACCTGTGTGCACAAAAAGTCACTGCAGCAAATTTTTATTTAACTGGGACAAGGCCTATAATACATTGGTATATTCACTACTATACCTAATATAGCGAAGTGAGAACTTCAGAACATAAAAAGCTAATATGTACTGTAAATCAAAGAGGATACACAACCTGTTTAACTTAACTGTATGAATCTGCCCAGACCAGAGCCATAAAAAAGACCATAGACTCTGATTAATCCTTTAATATGATCTATTGAAGCTATACAGTTAGGGTTTCATGGTGGGTATGCAAGAAAGAAGGTATTCTTAGGCTACTTTCACACTAGCGTTCGGGTGTCCGCTCGTGAGCTCCGTTTGAAGGGGCTCACGAGCGGCCCCGAACGCATCCGTCTGGCCCTAATGCATTCTCAGTGGAGGCGGATCCACTGAGAATGCATCCGCCTGCCAGCGCTCAGCCTCCGCTCCGCTCAGTGAGCGGACACCTGAACGCTGCTTGCAGAGTTCGGGTGTTCGCCTGGCCGTGCGGAGGCGAGCGGATCCGTCCAGACTTATAATGTAAGTCAATGGGGACGGATCCGCTTGAAGATGACACAATGTGGTTCAATCTTCAAGCGGATCCGTTCCCCATTGACTTTCAATGTAAAGTCTGAACGGATCCGCTCAGGCTACTTTCAGACTTAGAAATTTTTCTAAGTTATAATGCAGACGGATCCGTTCTGAACGGATGCAAATGTCTGCATTATAGGAGCGGATCCGTCTGATGAAACATCAGACGGATCCGCTCCGAACGCTAGTGTGAAAGTAGCCTTATTAGTGAGTAGTGTGGATGTGAGGCATAAATGCTGAAAAAGTGAAACAAAAGAGAGTGCAAATTCTCCAATACAATACAAATGAGGCAACAAATGGCTCATTAACACATCCAGGCAGTGAAAGTAAGGCCTCTTTCACACGGGCGTGTCCGGATTAGTTCCGGATGCTTCCCGATGCATTGCGGCAAACCCACGCGAGTAGGAACGCAATTGCAGTCAGTTTTGACTGCGATTGCGTTCCGATGTTCAGTTTTTATCGCGCGGGTGCAATGTGTTTTGTTGTTCGCGCAGCCCGGCTTCTCTTCTGTCTTTATCTGTGAGCAATAGGATCTTTGATGAGGTCACTGCGTTCATCACATGGTCCATCACATGATCCATCACCATGGTGATGGACAGGCCTTTCTTTCTGGCGGAACGCCCCGGAACGGCGTTCCGCCACCTATTTTCTGCCGACTCGCCCCGCCCCCCTTTAGTTACTGCAGGGCCGTTTCTTGGGGCGGGCGGGCTGGGCAGCCGCCCGGGGCGCTGTCAGAAGGGGGGCGCCGGCAGGGCACAGCAAAGTCATCTCATCCTCAGGACGGCAATACAAATGTAATGCGGCAGGGCAGGGAGAGGTGTGTCCCCTCCCTGTTCCTCTGATAAGCTGCCAGCATGAAGCCGGCAGCCTATCAGAGGCCGGTGCAGGCGGCGCGATGATGTCATCGCGCCGCCTGAGCCAGCGAGGGACACAGGCCGGAAGAGGCCTGCATCGCATCCTGGAGGAGTTTTTCTTATTTTTTTTTTATATGTAAAAATGACAATCCTGGCACATAAGGGGGGCTGCTGGGCTGGCACAGACATAAGGGGGGCTGCTGGCACATAAGGGGGGATACTGGCTACTGGCACATAAGGGGGGCTGCTGGCACATAAGGGGGGCTACTGGCTACTGGCACATAAGGGGGGCTGCTGGCACATAAGGGGGGCTTCTGGCACAGACATAAGGGGGCTGCTGGGCTGGAACAGACATAAGGGGGGCTGCTGGCACATAAGGGGGGCTACTGGCTACTGGCACATAAGGGGGGCTACTGGCACATAAGGGATAAGGGGGGCTACTGGCACATAAGGGGGGCTACTGGAACATAAGGGGGGCTACTGGCACATGATAGCAGGCTACTGGCACTTGATAGGGGGGCTACTGGCACTTGATATGGGGGCTACTGGCACATGATAGGGGGCTACTGGCACATGATAGGGGGGCACTCAGGCTACTGGCACATGATGGTGGGGGGCTCTTATTACTGGCACATGATTGGGGGGCATCTATGGGGGCACATCTTACTGGCACATGATATGGGGGCACATCTTACTGGTACATGATTGGGGGGCATCTATTGGGGCACTTATTACTGGCACATTATTGGGTGGCACTATAGGGACATCTACAGAGGCTAAAAAGAAGGGGTATTTTATATGGGGGCTCTGTATAGGGGCATTTTATACTGGGAGGGAAGGAAGGGGCCAGGCCAGGCCAGGCTGCGCTGCCCATGTGTGGACTAGGGCGGCGGCGGCGGGCACTGGCAGCCTGGCTGTCACGACCGTCACTGGCAATTTTACTTGCATCCCTGTTCTCTAAAGGGGCGGTTTTAGGGGGCGGTCCTAGGGGTGGGTAGGGGCGTGGTCAAGGGAGGGGGGGTGAGTTCCACCACCTTTTCTCTGAGAAAAAAAGCCCTGGTGATGGATCATGTGATGAGCGTAGTGACGTCATCAAAGGTCCTATTGCTCACAGATGAAGACAGAAGAGATGCCGGCTGTGCGAACAAGTGGATTAAGGTGAGCTAAATATATATTTTTTTTTAACCACTCCAGCCCTATTTTACTATGCATTCTGTATTCAGAATGCTATTATTTTCCCTTATAACTATGTTATAAGGGGAAATAATAATGATCGGGTCCCCATCCTGATCGTCACCTAGCAACCGTGCGTGAAAATCGCACTGCATCTGCACTTGCTTGCGGATGCTTGCGATTTTCACGCAACCCCATTCATTTCTATGGGGCCTGCGTTACGTGAAAAACGCACAAAGAGGAGCATGCTGTGATTTTCATGCAATGCACAAGTGATGCGTGAAAATCACCGCTCGTGTGCACAGCCCCATAGAAATGAATGGGTCAGGATTCAGAGCGGGTGCAAATGCGTTCAACTCACGCATTGCACCCGCGCGGAATACTCGCCGGTGTGAAAGGGGCCTAAAGCATTCATCCAGGAGCACAGTGAGAGCAAGTTAAACCCCTCAGTTCAGAGACTGGCAGTGTCTCTCCACAAGAGACACATTTTCTTTCTCCACACTGTCATCTCATATACATGGTATAAAATGTGATAAGTATATGTTATCACTAAGTGTATTTCAGTGTGAGGGTTGATATCACCATTTATAAACTATGTTACTATGTAAATGGTGATCTCAACCCTCACACTGGAATACATATTTACAGTTACTGAAAACCCAAAAGTCAGTATCTCAGAAAATTAGAATATTAAATACATGATTTTTGATACAGAAATGTTGGCCTACTGAAAACACCTATAAAGAACGGGCCCTCTAACAATCCTCGCAGGTGCAGAAGATATGATGCCTACTGGGTCTGTATATCTGTATCCCTCCATTGTGGCCTTGTTACTCATGCTACCTGCATATACTGCAACATGCTGTAGTTTTTGTCCGGCCGCCTCTCGGCATGTTTGCTGTGCTGTGGCTGGACCTCCGGCCCGTCGAGACACAGGGGCTAGTGTTAGTACGGATCCGGCAGGCTATTTCGCTGCCGGACCCTGCTGGCACAAGTGTGAAAGTAGCCTTAAGCAGGATATTCAGGGTTGCCAACCAGAATTTTTCTTTTTTCTGGACAGCTTATCCCAAAATCATGGAAAGCCAACACATAATGAATGATAAAGATTATAAGTAATATGTCTATAGCTCAATATACGGATCAGAAATTGTTACCAGTGTTTACTGTGAGTTGTAAAATGATGTTAATTACCACTAAAGTAATTTAGTCAAGTGCCACCAGCCTCAAACAAAATCACGGACACATCTATTTTTTTTTTCACGGACACAGCAAATAATATTGCCTATTTTTATGGACTATCAAGAAATTTCTGGACGGTTGGCAACTCTGAGGATATTGTCATGTATTACAGCGGGCTATTCCCAAAACATCTGGGGTATCAATTACCCTTTAAGAGGTTTTTACGATATATGTCCCTCCGATAGAGCAGGAGGACATGGAGTCCCCCTTAAGTATAGTGGTGTGGGTACCCAGATGTAGGATGCCAGAGTGGTGTAGAGTGACCAACAATCTCTCCGAAGGTGTTGTATGCACGTGTCATGGTGCTCCTACCTGGATACCCTTGGATCCCAGACGTGGTTGTCCGAAGCAGTGCAAAAGGGGTAATTAACTTGGATGATGAATAAGTAGAATAAATGGAGTCCAGACTTTGTATTAACGTTGAACACAGCTTTACTTTTCATAAACTTTCATCAGGAAACAATCTTCCAAACTTTATCTTAGTCATCAGCAGGTTTTGGCATTAGTTTTAGCAGGCAAACACTCTTAGCTCTGCTATATTTGTACTCTCTCAGCTCTGCTATGTTGGCTGGATTAAATAGGAACTTTTCCTCTTCTGCTGAAACTTAGCTTTCTGTAGTCTGTCTCTTACTGTAATCCTAGGAAAACTTCTTCCTGGCTTCAAGCTTACTTAGCTTGGCTTTTAGGCAATGCAAGCCCAGGAGGGGACATGCAACCATGGAGAACTCACAGGCAGGGCCTGTCCAGCAGGGACGAGGCCTGTTGCTTCCACAAGCAGGGGTAAAGCTAGAGGCACAACCTCTTCCCAGGAGGAGTAGGCTAGACTGCCTTCACTAACTAAACTCCTCCCTCTCTAAAGAGGCCTGGAAGGAAACTAAAAGGTTCCTCTCCAGAGAAACTAACACTGCCAATGTTGCCGCCATCTGCTGGTGAACCAGGCACATTACACTTAAACAGTAGTGAGAATGGAAATGTGAATACACATATTGCAGGAAATGGCAATAAATACATATGATGACACATGATGCACCAATAAAGAAAGTGGGGTCCAAAAGAGGTGGTAATACCACTCTAGGGTATTACAGTATTAAATGAGACATGGACTTGTGGGACAGGGATATAATATTACTACTTTATAAATTATTGGTGCATTGTTGGAATATGCAGTTCAGTTCTGGGAACCAGCTCATAGAAAGGATGTCCTGCAGCTGGAAAAGTACCAAAAAGGGGATTGTGAGGGATACCACCCCTCGTGCCCGCTTGACGTCAACTACGTCGAGCTCACGAGACGCGGTATGGTCGCTGGTTACCAAGACGTGATGTTACGCCCTTCCAGAGGAGCATGTAAGGTCAGCTTGGTACAGTTTACACCGACTCCTCCTGTCCACACGGGCACAGGAAGGCAACAAGCTGAGGGAGCCTGGTCACTGCTGCAGTGAAACAGCACGTCCTCAGCCCGTGAAATCTGCCACCAGCTTCTCGTTTGATATAAGCCAGGTCCGCTAACGGGATTATATAGGGTGAGAAACCAACCCACGGTAGCTTATAACTAGGCCGAAACACAGACGTAGGGATTCGTGATCGAGATACAAGACAGCACAAGATTAAATTATTTATTTAATCGCCTTAAGGGCACACTAGATAACACAATATACACAAGGAATATATACAGTGGTCTGAGGTTACGAATACAGGTAATATGGTACAAACAGGATTGCACAGAGTACAAGTCAGTTACCGGGTAGATGAATGTTCCGTTGGGTTATGATTAGTCCTTTGCTGTATTCACATGGAGGGCAGTGATGTCAGCTGGTTGCAGGTCCCTCTAAACACATGGCCCGATGTGACCCTCCTTCAGAGAAAGACAAGCCCGCTTGCTGGCACAAGACTTTTAAACTGTAGCCGGCTCCTCCTCTGGGAAGTGTCCACTCCCCCTTTTCTGGGCTGGCATTAAATGACCCACAAAACCCTTTAGGGTTCATAGCTCCAGACCAGAACATCACAGGAGGATGGTTCTGGGACCAACAGATCCGCCTGGGTTCCGGCTACAAGTAGAGTCCAAACATGGTACCGTTATTTGGTTTCTGTGGGGAGATATGTATATCTCTCTTCCCTGGCATCCCACCACCAAACTAAGACCATGGGCATGTTCATCGTGGCCACCGGGAAACACAAATATTTATCCGGTTTGCTCCTGCGATGGCCGGGCGATTCATAATTCCTTATAAATTACCGGTTCCATGCTGTTTGCTAGATTTGATTGAACTGGGGAATGGCTTAAATCCATGCTGTCTGAATGGGGTGTGAAATTGTAAACAAAGGTGGCCTGCAAGAAGTTCCCTGCCATATGACTGGGGCTTTGAAGCAGGGCTCTCTTGTGGAGTTCACTACCTCTGCTATCTTTCAGCAAATGGTGGGTGTGGGGACATGGCTGACAGTAAATATTTATCCATATTCCTCACAGGGATGTTGGGCATGTCCATGCATCCATAAAACTTCTTCCCATGTCTCTTCCACTCCAGCATTTCAGTGCACCAAAAGATTTATGATAAACAAGCAGATACACATCAAAGGAGATCAAAGAGGTATCAGCCTTAAGCCTCATTCACACATCAGTGTTCCACGTACATGTGCTGTACATGTTCTCCAAGGAAAGCACATGTACTTATTCATTTTACTGTGTGCAGTGTCAGACTGGGGTACCTAGGGCCCACCAGTAAAACTTATCTTAGGGGCCCACCAAACGGATACATTCAAATATAATAAATAATCTGGCAATTTTTTATATAAACATAGGCTGGTTGAGGAGCTGTACATTGAATATATGTATGTAGTGCAGTAAGTCTACCGTGTTATGTGCCACTTGTGCAGGGGGTGGGAGACTAGGGGCCCACCTTGCTCAGGGGCCCACCGGGGGATTCCCCTGTACCCCTGTGTGCCAGTCCAAGCCTGAATGTGTGTAGTCACAGATAATTTTTTTACCACGGTTTGTGGGCCCGTGTTTTTAGCATGCTCTATTTTTTCCATGTTCACGGATCGATCAAGCCCATTATAGTCTATGGGTCTGTAAAAACCACTTATGCAACACGGATGCCATCTGTGTTTCATCTGTGATTCATGGATCATTAAGAAGAGATGCTTTGAAAACTTTTTTTCAGCTGTGCAGTGTCAGTGAAACACGAATGACACATGACCAGCAAAAAACGTCTACTTGGACCACACATGAATCCTTCATGGGCAGCTTCATGGATGCATCACTGACCACCTTTTCCCAGATTTAAGCACGGACGTGTGAATGAGGCTTTAGTGTGGTGAAGGGAACCTGTGGGTTTGGCCCTGGCTTGTGGGCCCAGTTACAACTGCCCCCCTATACTTAATGGAAGGGACCAAACCTTGTTGAACATTTTACAATAGTCAATTATGCCCCATAGCGAGCAATAGAATTTTTTTTCCAATCACATATTTACTGTGATTCCCAAGTGACTGAACGTGTAGCCCTAGCCTAATTAGCTGATTGCTTGTACCAGTATAGTACAAGGCTATGGGGGGCGTTTTAGACATCGGTCTTAATAACCCCTATATCTAGCGCCGGCCTCTATAAAACTTCGGCCCATCCAACACCTCCCGGCCCGTCCCCTTCCCCACCCACACCACGCCCCATTTTTTAGACCTGGCGTGAGCAGGGAAAAGTTGCTGATTGCGGTGCAACTAACCTTTGCGCTACAATCTGCTCCAAAAATAGATATAGGCGTATTTCTGGATAATAAATGACCCTCTATATCTTTAAATACAAAAAAGGAAACGTCATACAAAATGTATTGATTTCTAAAACTAATGTCCATTGGAGCCCCAAGGGCCATAGGGGTTATTACCTAGCTTTGCAAAAAATCTGAATTCTGTATTGTTATGGATTTCTACTTCATGTGCTATCGATCACACAAGCACAGCCACAACTTGTTGATTGGCAGCCAATTAATATTGATCACAGTTTCCATTTCCTTATAAGAAAAAAAGGCCATAGCCTATCTTATGATAATGCCTACAGCTGCCCCATAACAGATTCATATTTATATTACTACAGGGACATGTCAGTACATTACAGCTAAAAAAAAGTTGCCTTTAGTTGCTGCTAGTTTGTGGGTCTTTCTGCCTCTTGTTGGGCCCTCAGTAAGTGAAAATACTGCTTAATCACACTGTCAGGTGAATGATACAGTCACTGATAAATGTTCCATTTCTTTGTGATAAAAAGCTTTTGGGTTGCTTCGCTGTATGATTTGGTCTTATCCCCCCTATCCTGTGAATCAGCATCCTGTGACTTTTGCAGCATTTGACTGAATCTGAGCAGAGAAGATACCTCTTTGGAATTCATCCTACTTCTGTCCTCAGTCCCATCATTAATTAATACCAGTGATGTAATTCAGTTGTCAGACCTACATGCCTGCAGGCGGTTAGGGGCTTTTTACTTTCAATAGTTTTTTATTGTCAGAGTATTGGCTCATGCCAAAAGTGATACAGCATACACAGTACAGGGAGTAATATAAGTCTACAAGTCCAGCAAGGATTATAATAGTAGATAAATGAGGGTAATGATTAATAAAGTAAGTCCAGCAACAAAAACCCTTATATAATAGATAACTAATGTTTATTAGAGAAATGACAAACTAAACTATATAGTTATCCAGGTAGGACCACACTAGGCTAGGTGGATCTAGCTAATGGGTGGGGAAGGTGTCCCTATACTGCTACTCTAGTCTAAGACCTCAGCCCAGGGACGTCCCCTGATGGTGGGGACTCCCTGTCCTCGAGCCTTGCCTCAACTCCTGTCTAACCCTGACAGGAGGTGAAAGCTGGTGTCAGAGTGGCCTACCGTCGGATGACTATCACAATGACAAACAAAATAGAAAAAGGTGCCCGCTGTATGCGACCCTCATGACGGTACGCCAGGAGGTACAGGGTACACCGAGTATAATAAAAGCACAAAAGAAGAAACACAAAAAACGCACAAAACACGCACTCTAATTGTTAGATGAATACTATAGAGTGATGAGAGAAAAAGAACCCATATAATAGTTATCTATTATATAAGAGTTTTTGTTGCTGGACTTACAGTAATATAAGTCACTGAGCACAATACTCCTATTTTTGTTTAAGTACTAATATAAGGTGTACAAAAAAGTATAAATTTTTATAGCAAAATCATGTCATGCAAAACATAACAAACAAACATACTATCAGACAATAATCTGGGCCGCATCCTCATTCCAACGTAAGATACAAATGCATCCTGTTTAAGAGACCTTCAAGAACACATGTGTGCAAATCCATAAATTTTCCATCGTGATTTCCTCTACTCCTCCCCTTTACATCGATTATCGTTGCTCCACACTTTCTGGGATCGCTGGACACAAACTTCCCCAGGATTTCCATTTCAAATCATGTTGAGTAACTTGAAAGGTTCGGTGAGCTAGTATATATTCGTATGATTTAGTGGTGTTAACCGCACTAATGATCTCTTGAAGATCAGGAATAATAGTGCTTTTCCAATTTCAGGTGATTGCCAATTTAGTGGCGAGTCGTAAATGTAAAACTACGGTCCTATATTTGAATGGAACTTTATCTAGATCTATCAGTAACAGGGCTAGAGCTGGGTCCAGAGGAATTTGATATCCAGCAACTCCAGATATTTTAGTAAACACTTGAGACCAAAGAGAGTAAATTCCTGGACAGGTCCAGAGTATGTGCAATAATGTACCTTTATGTCTGCATCCCCTCCAACATTCTATGCTAGTATTTGGAAAGAATGCATGTAACCTGACTGGAGTGTAGTACCAGCTAAGAGTCGTCTTAAGAAAAGATTCAAAATGTGAAGAGCATTTAAGAGTGGAGATAGCAAGCTTGTTTGCTACTGACCATTGAGCTGGTCATTGTTTTGAGAAACCAGTCTTTATCCCCTAAATACATGTATAAAGGCTTAATCCCTTTTTGAGCTAAGCCTTGAATGGACCACTGGATCAATAATTGAGTATGATTCTTGAGGATAAAAGAGGGGTTGTTCGACAATGTATGTCTTATCTTGATATACGAAAAAGCTTCCTGTTGGGGGACATTATAGGATTGTTTAATAGCGTTAAAGGTTTTTAAAACCGAGTCCGACAACAGGTCTACCACTGTGGAAATTCCACTATTTCTCCATACCTTCACGTTCAAATCCGGGATCAGATATTGGAGCGATTCTATAGGGGTCAAGTGTGCCACTGATACTGGGGCTGCTCGACTTATAACATGGTACCTTTTCCACAAAGCTATTGATGTAGAGACATAAAATGCGGGGTGAAGGCCCGAATAGTCGTCATGCAACGCAGCCATGAGAAGAGCGCGTAGATTTCGGCCTGGAGTTTGTGATTGTTCGATGTGCACCCAAGGCTTTCCTATTTCTCCTCTCCACCACTCTTTGAGTTGATTAATCCTAGAGGCTAGATAATAATCATACAGGTTAGGCATACCCAGGCCCCCGCATTTTTTAGTCTGCACATAATGCTTCTAGCTATTCTTGGTTTAGCTTTTGTTCCAAATGAAGGCGCTTAGCATTCTATTAGCTAGGTTAAAAAAGGACAGTGGAACCGGAATAGGGATAGTGCGTAATAAATATAATAATTTTGGCAGTATATGTTGTTGAAAAGCAGCAATACGCCCCAGCCAAGATAGCTCCGATTTGGCCATGCTATCCAACTCTGGTTGAAGTGAAAGCAGGAGGGGGGGGGGGGAATTGGCTCTATAAAGTTCCTGAGGGGTAACTGTCACTTTAAAACCTAGGTACTGGACCATTGACTCCTGCCAATCTAAGGAGAATTCTGCTTTCATCTGGGACTAGATTGTCTCTGGGATCCCCAACGAAAGAGCCTGGGATTTGCTTTCATTAATCTTATAATATGATATGGCCCCGTAAGAACGAATTATATCCATCACCGACCCTCAAGGATTTCCTGGGGTTCGTTAGGGACAGAATAATGTTGTCTGCATACATTGATATGCAATGTTGCCTATTTCCAATTTGTACTCCCGTCATGTCAGTCGCCTGACGGATCGCCTGTGCCAATGGTTCCAATGATAAGATAAATATTAAAGGTGATAGAGGACACCCCTGTCTCGTGCCATTGGATAATGTAAACGGGTCAGACAATACTCCATTTGCTAAGACACGGGCTGAAGGATTAGAATAGAGAACCCGTATGGCTTGTATTGTAGACTCTGGGAAACCCATTCTACGGAGTACAGAGAAGACAAACGACCAGTTAACTCGGTCGAAAGCCTTCTCGGCATCCAGGGTAACCATAACCGTCGGTATACGAGCTTGATTTACAAAGTCGACCAAGTTCAGTACCCTCCTTGAGTTGTCTGTGATCTGACGCCCTTGAACAAAGCCCACCTGGTCAGGGGCTACTAGGGATGGAATGATATTCGCTAGGCGGGATGCTAAGATCTTTGCATATTTTAAGATCTGTATTAAGTAAGGAAATGGGGCGGAAATTTTGTGGAGTAGAAGGATCCTTTCCAGATTTGGGCAAAGTCACGATAACCGCTTCCAACATTTTTTTGGGCATATTACCCATTTCCATGGCACGAGACAGAGATGCGTGGAGATGTGGTAACAAATGGTCGGAGAAGGTCTTGTAATAAGAATTTGGGAGCCCGTCTGGACCAGGACTTTTATGATGTGGCAAACAGTTTATTACTTTAGATATTTCGGCCTGGGTGACGGGAGCACAAAGGAATTCACTTTGGCATTTATCTAAAGAGGGTATCGTTAGGGATCCCAGGAAATCCTCTATGTCCCCAGGGGAGGCAGGGACAAAGCCAGATTCTTCCTTTAAGTTATACAGTTGGGAATAATAAGATCTAAATCGATCAAACAACTTGTAGGATTTGGATGGATCCCAAAGAAAAACTATCTTTGATTTCACAGCTCTTGCTTATACCCGACTTGCTAACAACCTCCCTGCTCTATTAGCTTGCGAATAATATGTAGCTTTAGTCTTCTTGAGCGATAACTTATATGTGTGCAGGAAACTCTCTCTAAGTTGAGATCTAAGAACTCTCAGCCTATCCGAGAGCTCCAATGATGGGGAGGTCTTATTTTGTGCTTCTACAGTCTGTATTTGCAATATAAGGTCATTTTGATGTTTTTCCCTCATTTTTTTTGTGCCTATGGCTTAGCTTCAGTAAGATTCCCCCAAAAAAACGCTTTGTGAGCTGCCCATACTATAGTAGGGTCCGATACAGAGGCAGCGTTAAATTTGAAATATTCCTGTAATGCTGCAGATATTTCAGATTGGTATTTAGTGTTAGCTAATATGAAATCATTAGCCCTCCATAACGGGTTTGGTGGGGTTGTAAAGTCTTCCCTTATTTCTAAGGACACTGGGGCGTGATCCAACCAGGTAATCGTCCCAATAGAGGACTTTCCAGAAGCACTCAATGAAGCTCTATCGACAAGAAAGTCTATGCGGGAGTACGTTCGGTGTGCAGGAGAATAATATGAGAAATCCCTCTCAGAAGCATGGTGAATACGCCATACATCAAATAGGGAATTAGCTAGCAATGACGGTATAAGGGATGTTGCGCAAGATCTGGAGATAGAGGAAGAGTCTTGGGATAGGTCAGGTGCTATATTGAAGTCACTGCAGATAATCACTCTGTCTTCCTTCAGGGATTGTATTTTTTTGAAGAGTTTGTTGAGAAAACGCAAAGGACGTATATTCGGGGCATACACACCCACTAGGGTATAGACTACATTATTTATAGAACACACATGAATAATATAGCGCCCCCCTGAATCAATTACCGTATTCTTCTCAGTGTGTGCCACTGAACTCCGTATTGCTAAGAGAACCCCCCTCTTTTTACCAATACCATGGGAGTGTATCAAGGTTGGGAAAGAAGGGTGTTTCAGCCTTCCTACATCAGCTTCCAATATGTGTGTCTCTTGTGCGCAAAATATATCAGATTTAGTCGAGAGTGCCTCCTTCCACATCATCCGCCTCTTGAATGGACTATTCAAGCCTCTTACATTTAAAGAACCAATCGTTAACACCATTATGTCAAATATGAGGCTGCAAATGGGAAATCACTCGGACGGCGCGGAAGGAGGCACCTGTCAGCACATTGCACTATGATCATGTGAATAGTGAGGTATAGACACGGCACAGGGAAAAAACAAAGGTAGAAAAATAAAAACATTAACAGTATAAACCAAAACTGACCGCCCTGGAATAGGGGCAGTAAAGGAATAGCACAAGGGTTAGAACGCATATCCCCTTGTGATCTTCGTTGGGGGAAAACAGTCATGCCTACCACCATGAGGATTCAAAAGGTAGAACACATTCCTGCTCCTGTTAGATGCAGGACAGATGAAGGAACCTGTCAGCGGTGTTTTTTCTGGCGGCGTCTCTCCACCTGATGCCACTCTCCATCTTCTGCATGATGTTGGTGTTGCTTCTCAAGAGGAACCACAGTCACCGTGATGCCCCAGGTAGCTAGAACGGCTTTACCCTCCTCCACTGTACGAATTACTGTCATAGCTCCATTTCTCTCTACAAGCAACTTCATAGGGTAACCCCAACGATACGGAACGGAGTGTGATCTCAAAGCTAGGGTAATTGGGGCTAGCGTGCGTCGAAGTTGCAGGGTAGCTATAGAGAGATATGCAAAGAGCTTAACTGACTGGTATGGGTCCGGTAAGGTGACCAGCTTCCTTGCCGCCGCAAGGGTATCATCCTTGGCTTGGAAAAAATGCAGGCGGGCTAGTACATCTCGTGGTGTATCATCAGGAAGATGCTTTGGCTTGGCAATCCTGTGTGCCCGATCAATGATGAGGTCTTGCTCAGTGCAGTCAGGCAGAAGAAGCTTGATCAGCTTTTTAATATAAGCTTGAAGGTCCGTAGCCAGGACCGATTCTGGCACCCCACGCAATTTTAAGTTATTTCTGCGGGACCGATCTTCGAGGTCCGCCACCTTCGCACAGAGGTATGCGATTTCCCCCGATGGAGTGTCATGAAAGTCTATCAGGTTGTTATGCGAATCCGCAAACTCGCCCATTTTTTGTTCCATATGCTGGACTCTATTATCCAGGTCTGTGACTGATAATTGAATAGGTGCAATTAGATGCGATAGGTGGTTGGTAACCGAGTGGTTAAATGCCAAAAGCATGTCCTTCAACAATAAGCTGGACGCAGGTTTATCGTCCGTGGGGAAGTTACAAAGTACATCTGACAAGGTGTCAGCGTCTTTCAGGCCATGGCTGCTGCGTGCTTCATGGGCATCCGCCCCAGGGTCTTGCAACCTGGGTCTTTGCTTAGCCGGACTTGTGCCGGGAGATTGCTGTGTTGCAGCGGTGTCCGGAGATGCCATGCTGCGCTCCGTTGTGTCCCCTTTAGTAATATGTTGGCTCTTACCCGACCGGGCATGTTGCGGGGATCCACAAGGGCTCTGTTGCTGCGAGCATCCATCATCTCAGGCGCGGGGAGATCCTCCGCTAGCAGTGGATTTCGGGCTGGAGCTGAGCCCGGCCTGCCTGACTCGTGTGCCGGCGCCATCTTTGTCTCGTTCGTGGCTGAATAAAAACTCCAGTTTTCCCTGGTTCCTCATGCTTCTTTTTCCCCTGGTCATCATCGGGGAGGGTTCCGATGCCGGTTGGCACCGAAAGGAGAGATTAAAAAGCGAAAATAAGGTTCTGCTGGGCTAAAATGCTAATCTGGAGCATGAGCTCTGGAATCAAGCGGCCATACTCCTCAGCGTCGCGGCCACGCCCCCGTTAGAGGCTTTTTAGCCCTGAATACTGAGTATCTTCTTGGCTTCATACACAGTGATGGTGCTAGGAAGCAGCAGATACAGTTGTAACAGCAACAACAAGCATCAGCCGTGTGCCCGCTGTTTGTGAATGCGAACCAATTCACTTGAATGGGTCCGTATTCAGTAACATTCAGTCCGCTCCGTATGTACAGTGGATATATAAAGTCTACACACCAACCAAGGATGAAACCAAGGTTGAACTTTTTGGCCATAATTCCAAAAGATATGTTTGGTGCAAAAACAACACTGCACATCACCAGAAGAACACCATACCCACAGTGAAGCATGGTGGTGGCAGCATCATGCTTTGGGGCTGTTTTTCTTCAGCTGGAACTGGGGCCTTAGTTAAGCTAGAGGGAATTATGAACAGTTCCAAATACCAGTCAATATTGGCACAAAACCTTCAGGCTTCTGCTAGAAAGCTAAACATGAAGAGGAACTTCATCTTTCAGCATGACAACGACCCAAAGCATACATCCAAATCAACAAAGGAATGGCTTCACCAGAAGAAGATTAAAGTTTTGGAATGGCCCAGCCAGAGTCCAGACCCGAATCCGATTGCAAATTTTTGGGGTGATCTGAAGAGGGCTGTGCACAGGAGATGCCCTCGCAATCTGACAGATTTGGAGTGTTTTTGCAAAGAGTGGGCAAATCTTGCTAAGTCAAAATGTGCCATGCTGATAGACTCATACCCAAAAAGACTGAGTGCTATAATAAAATCAAAAGGTGCTTCAACAAAGTATTAGTTTAAGGGTGTTCACACTTATGCAACCATATTATTTTATTTTTATATTTTTTTCTTCCCTCTACCTAAAAGATTTCAGTTTGTTTTTTAATTGAGTTATACATTTTAGGCTACTTTCACACTAGCGTTCAGAGCGGGTCCGTCTGATGTTTCATCAGACGGATCCGCTCCTATAATGCAGACGTTTGCATCCGTTCAGAACGGATCCATCTGCATTATAACTTAGAAAAATTTCTAAGTGTGAAAGTAGCCTGAGCGGATCCGTTCAGACTTTACATTGAAAGTCAATGGGGGACGGATCCGCTTGAAGATTGAGCCATATAGTGTCATCTTCTTTGTCTCATTTTATTACATCACAGAAACCTGACATTTTAACAGGGGTGTGTAGACTTTTTATATCCGATGTATGTTGTCTCTTTAAAGGGAGTCTGTCAGGAGTTTGGACTATGCTAACTGTAGCACTAGGTAGGGGCTGGAAAGAGCAATACAAACATACCTTTCATGGAGCCAATAAAATAAAATTCACTAATACGTTGCCTGTATTATTAGCACCGCAAGTCCAGGTGTGAAGTGAGTAGTATTCACAAAATGAGTCTGTGCGTTTTCAAAATAGGACCGTGCCGCTATTTTGCCAATAGGGGAGTCTTCAATCTAGCACAAAACCATCCGCATATCTGGACATAGGAAGCAGTATCAACCTCCACAGATGCACTCCTCTCCTCCAACACACTCCTGTGGGATATCGAGAGATCACACCAATAGTGAAGCACTGATTTCTCCAATCATATAAAAAGGTTTATTATACTCACAAAGCCAATCCTTGTTAAAAGCATATCACAAATCAATGAAACACAATTTGTACTCTTGCCCGACCCGGGTTTCGCTTTCGCGCTTCTTCAGGGGTGAATGATCAACCCCTTATGGGGCTGTCTTAAATCTCCGAAAGCGTCCCACCTATATTTTGTGATCAGCCAATACCACAATACACATATAACCAAATAAATTTTTTTGTTACAAATAAAAACAAAATATAATATACCATGCCTATAGACAACACTAGTGTATTAAGCAATAAAACATATAAAAAAATATATTAAAAAACCTGAGCCTATATCCCATAAGTTAGACCCCGATGTTTTCCTATGCACTCCTGTACTAACTCCCTCATTAATAGAGATCTGTGCTAGTTCCTCTTGTTACCTTCCTCTCTTATGTAATGGTAATCTGATATTACTCGCACCATGTGTCCTTCTTTGTTATAATTGCAACTTCCCCTATAATTAGTTTAGGTCCACTTTCATTTGAGAGATATTCCTAAAATCAACGCCCACATTGTGTACTATTACCTTTCTCCATTCATAAAAACTTCTCCTGCGTCATCTGTCATGTGATGTCTGTCACATGAGAGGTTTCTGACTATCAACTCTTACAACCTGCCCATTCATCCAAAGGTCCTTTCTTTCTGTGTGGTTATGGGAGACCTCCTACATGTTAGGAAAGATTTCTTATGTGTGTCTAGCTGAAACATCCACTCAACTTCCCTTTGGCCTCTTTCACACGAGCGTGTCCGGATGCGTTGCGGCAAACCCGCGCGAGTAGGTACGCAATTGCAGTCAGTTTTGAGTGCGATTGCGTTCCGTTGTTCAGTTTTTATCGCGCGGGTGCAAAGAGTGGGCAAGTCTTGCTAAGTCAAAATGTATCAAGGTAGGGAGAAAAAAGAGAGGGTTAATCCTGTACTCCTAGGATAGGAGATATGGGATGAACACACAGGGCGCCAGAGGTAGAGGAACACAGTGGAATGGGGAGAAAAAAATAAATGTATGGATAGTAAGGTATAGGTTCTGCTAAACAAGGAAGAATAAAGTACAACAAGCAGGGCAGCCTTGGTGATAAACTATCTGCAAAGGAGCAGTATAGTCAAACAGGAGAGAGGTAAACAAGAAAAAAATCACCAAATGGCGCCTACCGCTAATCAAATGTAGTAAGTGATACAGTGTAAAAAATCTGAAAAAGTATTTATATAGATGTATGTATACCAGCTGCTATGTATATAAATTAAAAGCCCCTATGGGGCTACAGAGAGCAGTTAGTATATATAAGGTAAAATACATAAAAACATGAAGTAAAAGGTGAATTCACACCAAAACTCACTTCACCAGGGAGGGGTGTAGAGGGATAAAGCTTAAGACACCCAATACAACCACCTCCCTCGCCTGGTTCGTATGTAGAATAGTTGGAAAATACGGCAGTCCACACCAAGGGTCTTCTGGTATAATCCCTTTAATAGGTAAATAAATCAGGTGTCAGGTTAAGTCAAAATGTGCCATGCTGATAGACTCATACCCAAAAAGACTGAGTGCTATAATAAAGTCAAAAGGTGCTTCAACAAAGTATTAGTTTAAGGGTGTTCACACTTATGCAACCATATTATTTTATTTTTATATTTTTATATTTTTTCTTCCCTCTACCTAAAAGATTTCAGTTTGTTTTTTAATTGAGTTGTACATTTTATAGGTCACATTAAAAGGTGGAAAAAGTTCTGAAATGATTTATCTTTGTCTCATTTTATTACATCACAGAAACCTGACATTTTAACAGGGGTGTGTAGACTTTTTATATCCACTGTATGTTGTCTCTTTAAAGGGAGTCTGTCAGGAGTTTGGACCATGCTAAACTGCAGCACTAGGTAGGGGCTGGAAAGAGCAATACAAACATACCTTTCGTGGAGTCAATAAAATAAAATTCACTCTAATACGTTGCCTGTATTATTGCGTTTTGCACGTGCATGATAAAAAACTGAATGTGGTACCCAGACCCGAACTTCTTCACAGAAGTTCAGGTTTGGGTTCAAGGTTGTGTAGATTGTATTATTTTCCCTTATAACATGGTTATAAGGGAAAATAATAGCATTCTGAATACAGAATGCATAGTACAATAGGGCTGGAGGGGTTAAAGAAAATAAAAAATAATTTAACTCACCTTAATCCACTTGTTCGCGCAGCCGGCATCTCTTCTGTCTTGTTCTGTGAGGAATAGGACCTTTAATGACGTCACTACGCTCATCACATGGTCCGTCACATGATCCATCACCATTGCGGTCCGCAATGCAAGGGCACCTTCCGTGGGGTAGGCGCATGGGGATCGCAGACCCATTCACTTGAAGCATGTTCTATCTTTTTGCGGTGTGGAGGCACGGAACGGAACCCCAGAAAGCACTCCGTAGTGCTTCCGTAGTGTTCCGTACCATGCTTCCGTTCCACACTGTTCCGCATCTCCGGATTTGCAGACCCATTGAAATAAAATGGGTCCGCATCCGTAATGCGGAATGACAACGGAACGGTGCCCGTGTATTACGGTGCCCGGAACGGTCCGCATTACGGGAACGGGACACTAACGGTCGTGTGAACGAGCCCTTAAAGGGGTTGTCCAATTTATAATACTAGCTGCACATGTGCCTGGAACAGCACATGCACACAGCTAGTAATAAGCATTATTAAACCATCAGTGCAGTCAGTGTCGGACTGGGGTGTCTAGGGCCCACCAGTAAAAATACATTCGAATATTATCTGCTCACACAGCAGCAAGATGCTACCAGATGAATGAATATGGGGGTCCTGGGGAAGAGGATACTGGTAGCTCTCCTCTATACCTAGAAGTAATCTCAGCTCTGATCGTGTCTATAATAATTAAAGAAACTCCCCAGTTTATTATCTATCAAGTTTTTTTTATATGAACATAGGCTGGTTGAGGTGCTGCACATTGAATGTAGTGCAGTAAGTCTACTGTGTTATGTGCGACTTGTGCAGGGGTGGGAGACTAGGGGCCCCACCGGGGGATTTACCTGTACCCCTGTGGGCCAGTCCGATCCTAAGCCTAGTCCAATGGTTTAAAGACTAATTCATATTTACATACACGTCCACTGACCGGGTGCTTCGCTGCAAACATAGCTGATGATGGAGAGTCCTATGCATCAGCGACCTCTATTAACTTACACCAGGGATGGACTGCATATACGCTAGTTTCACTGTCTGTCCCTAGTGTAAATGAATGGAGGCCTCTCATGGACCCTCCACCAGCAGCTATGGTTGGAGCGAAGCACCAAGACACAGGTAGGCAGACCTGCATGTAACTATAAATTAGTCTTAGGCCTCATGCCCACGGCCGTTGGGCAGCCGTGGCCGTATTGCGGCCCACTTCACTTATTTGGGCAGTTAATGGGCCAAAACTGACCAAATAACTCAAGTGTGAACTCAGCCTTAGGGCTTGTTCATATGACTGTCGGTGTCCCGTTCCCATATTGCGGATCCGCAATACATGGGCACCGTTATGTTGTTATTCTGCATCACGGATGCGGACCCATTAATTTCAATGGGTCCGCAAATCCGGAGATGTGGAACGGAAGACTACAGAAGCACTACGGAGTGCTTTCTGGGGTTCCGTTTCGTGCCTTCGCACCGCAAAAAGATAGATCATGTCTATCTTTTTGCGGAACAGAGGGACCGCGGACCCATTCAAGTGAATGGGTCTGCGATCCCCATGCACCTTCCCTAAGGAAGGTGCCCGTGCATTGCGGACCGCAATTTGAGGTTCACAGCATGGGACACCAACGGTCATGTGAATGAGCCCTTACAGGTCGATGTTAGCGCCAGGTATAAAGAACTGTGCAGAGGCCCAAGATCCTACTGCTGTGTGAGCGCACTCCTTTTACACCATCATCAGCTTATTCCAAATAGATGTCAACAGAATCTGTTCTATTAAACACTTATACAAGTAGAGCCCCCCTGGCAGACTGGAGAGGCTGTCAGCAGTAAGTCTGTGTTGACGTCACTGATTAATTTGCCCTTCCTCTGATCCGTCAGAACAATTACCCACAAAAAACGAATCCTGTCTGTGGAGCATACGCCTTCACTCAGGGAGACCACAGAGTGGCCCAGTGACATAGCGGGGAGGTGGCAGCAGCAGCAGCATGAGGAGGCCACAGAGTGTCCCAGTGACATAGTGTTGATTTAGTAGCAGCATAAGACCACAGAGTGGCCCAGTGACATAGTGTTGAGTTAGCAGCAGCATGAGGAGGCTGCAGAGTGGCCCAGTGACATAGTTTTGAGTTAGCAGCAGCATGAGGAGACCACAGAGTGGCAAGGTGACATAGTGTAGAGGTGGCAGAAGTAGCATAAAGAGGCGACAGAGTGGCCCAGTGACATAGTATTGAGTTAGCAGCAGCATGAGGAGGCCACAGAGTGGCCCAGTGACATAGTATTGATTTAGCAGCAGCATGGGGAGACCACAGACTGGCAAGGTGACATAGTGTGGAGGTGGCAGCAGCAGCATGAGGAGGCCACAGAGTGGCCCAGTGACATAGTGTTAAGTTAGCAGCAGCATAAGCAGACCACAGAGTCGCAAGGTGACATAGTGTGGAGGTGGCAGCAGCAGCATGAGGAGGCTGCAGAGTGGCCCAGTGACATAGTGTTGAGTTAGCAGCAGCATGAGGAGGCAACAGACAGGCATGGAGACATAGTGTGGAGGTGGTAGCAGCATCAGCATGAGGAGGCCACAGAGTGGCCCAGTGACATAGTGTTGAGTTAGCAGCAGCATAAGGAGGCCAAAGAGTAGCCCAGTGACATAGGGTTGAGTTAGCAGCAGCATAAGGTGACCACAGAGTGGCAAGGTGACATAGTGTGGAGGTGGCAGCAGCAGCATGAGGAGGCCACAGAGTGACCCAGTGACATAGTGTTGAGTTAGTATCATCATGAGCAGGCCACAGACTGGCAAGGTGACATAGTGTGGAGGTGTCGGCAGCAGCAGCAGCAGCATGAGGAGGTCACAGACTGGCAAGGTGACATAGTGTGGAGGTGGCAGCAGCAGCATGAGGAGGCCACAAAGTGGCCCAGTGACATAGTGTTGAGTTAGCAGCAGCATGAGGAGGCTACAGAGTGGCCCAGTGACATAGTGTTGAGTTAGCAGCAGCATGAGGAGACTACAGAGTGGCAAGGTGACATAGTGTGGAGGTAGCAGTAGCAGCAGCATGAGGAGGCCACAGAGTGGCACAATTACATAGTGTTGACTTAGCAGCAGCATGAGCAGGCCACAGACAGGCATGGAGACAAAGTGTGGAGGTGGTAGCAGCATCAGCATGAGGAGGCCACAGAGTGGCCCAGTGACATAGTATTGATTAAACAGCAGCATGAGGAGACCACAGAGTGCCAAGGTGACATAGTGTGGAAGTGGTAGCAGCAGCAGAAGGAGGACACAGAGTGGCCCAGTGACATAGTGTTGAGTTAGCAGCAGCATGAGGAGACTACAGAGTGGCAAGGTGACATAGTATGGAGGTAGCAGCAGCATGAGGAGGCCACAGAGTGGCCCAGTGACATAGTGTTGAGTTAGCAGCTGCAGTTTTGGCCCATTAACTGCCCAAAAATATACGCACTTCACTGGTGCAGTTATTTGTTGCAAAAGCGTTTAGTGGCCTATTTCATTATAGAAAGAAAAAAATATACGCACTTCATTGGTGCAGTGTTTTGTGGCAAAAGGGTTTAGTGACCTATTTCAGTGCAGAAATAAAAATATATACGCACTTCACTGGTGCATTTATTTCTGCTAAAAGCGTTTACTCGTCTATTTTAGTACAAAAAGAAAAATATATTCTCAGTTCACTTCTGCAGTTATATGTGTTGAAAGCGTACAGAAAGAAAAAAAATATACACACTTCACTGGTGCACTTATTTGTGGCAAAAGCGTTTAGTGGCATATTTCAGTACAGAAAGAAAAAAATATATGCACTTCACTGGTGCACTTATTTGTGGCAAAATCGTTCAGTGGCATATTTCATTATAGAAAGAAAAAATATACGCACTTCTCTGGTGCAGTTATTTGTGGCAAAAGGGTTTAGTGGCCTATTTCAGTACAGAAAGAAAAATATATACGCCCTTAACTGGTGCATTTATTTCTACTGAAAGCGTTTACTGGCTTTTTTTTGTACAAAAAGAAAAATATATTCTCCATTCACGTCGGCAGTTATATGTGTTAAAGTATGGCTGGGAGTCAGCAGGATGGCAGCAGTGGGAGGTCAGGAGCCAAACGTGCCCAGGGTAGACCACCTGCTTCACAGCAGCCTACCTACCCGGGAAGTAGTGGTGCAGTGGTTTCACGGAAGTAGCGGCGGTAGCAGTCAGTCAGTGCGGCGGTTATGTGTGTTATTTAGTATTTTAGTACAAAAAGAAAAATATATTCTCAGTTCACTTCAGTGGTTATTTGTGTTGAAAGCGTTTAGTGGCCTATTTCAGTACGAAAAGAAAAATATATTCTCAGTTCACGTCGGCGGTTATATGTGTTGAAAGCATGGCTGGGAGTCAGCAGGGTGGCAGCAGTGGGAGGTTGGGAGCCAAATGTGACCGGGGTAAACCACTTGCTTCGCAGCACCCTACCTGCCCGGGAAGTAGTGGTGCAGGGGTTCACGGAAGTAGCGGCGGTAGCAGTCAGTCAGTGCGGCGGTTATATGTGTTATTTTGTATTTCAGTACAAAAAGAAAAATATATTCTCAGTTCACGTCAGTGGCGGTTATATGTCTTGACAGCGTTTAGTGGCCTATTTCAGTACAAAAAATATATATATATTCTCAGTTCACGTCGGCGTTTATATGTGTTGAAAGCATGACTGGGAGTCAGCAGGGTGGCAGCAGTGGGAGATTGGGAGCCAAACGTGCCTGGGGTAAACCACCTGCTTCACAGCAGCCTACCTGCCCAGGAAGTAGTGGTACAGGGGTTCACGGAAGCAGTGGCGGTAGCAGTCAGTCGAGTCAGTGCGAACAGTTGGGGAGGAAATCACCCACTCGGCGGTGTGGCAGTTTTTTGTTAAGCCGCCGGAGGAGGTTAACATGGCCAAATGTAGAATATGTGGACAGAAGGTGAAGCATGACCAGGGTGCCAATGTTGGCACCACAGCTATGCATCAACATATGCAGCGTCACCATATGTGGTATCCTGATGCTGCTACTGCCATCTCCACACTATGTCACCTTGCCACTCTGTGGTATCCTAATGCTGCTGCTACTGCCATCTCCGCACTATGTCACCTTGCCACTCTGTAGTATCCTCCTGATGCTGCTGCTGCTGGTACTGCCATCTCCACACTATGTCACCTTGCCACTCTGTGATATCTTGATAATGCTGCTGCGACTGCCATCTCCACACTATGTCACCTTGCCACTCTGTGGTATCCTCCTGATGCTACTGCCATCTCCACATTATGTCACCTTGCCACTCTGTGGTATCCTCCTGATGCTGCTGCCGCTACTGCCATCTCCACACTATGTCACCTTGCCACTCTGTGGTATCCTCCTGATGCTACTGCTGCTGCTACTGTCATCTCCACACTTGGTCACCTTGTCACTCAGTAGTATTCTAATGCTGCTGCTACTGCCATCTCCAACTATGTCACCTTGCCGCTCTGTGGTATCCTCCTGATGCTGCTACTGCCATCTCCAACTATGTCACCTTGCCACTCTGTGGTATCCTCCTGATGCTGCTGCTACTGCCATCTCCACATTATGTCACCTTGCCGCTCTGTGGTATCCTCCTGATGCTGTTACTGCCATCTCCAACTATGTCACCTTGCCGCTCTGTGGTATCCTCCTGATGCTGCTACTGCCATCTCTACGCTATGTCACCTTGCCACTCAGTGATATCCTCCTGATGCTGCTGCTGCTACTGCCATCTCCACACTATGTCACCTTGCCACTCTGTGGTATCCTCCTGATGCTACTGCCATCTCCACACTTGGTCACCTTGCCACTCTGTGGTATCCTAATGCTGCTGCTACGGCCATCTCCAACTATGTCACCTTGCCGCTCTGTGGTATCCTCCTGATGCTGCTACTGCCATCTCCACACTTGGTCACCTTGTCACTCAGTAGTATCCTAATGCTGCTGCTACTGCCATCTGCACACTATGTCACCTTGCCACTCTGTGATATCTTGATGCTGCTGCGACTGCTATTTCCACACTATGTCACCTTGCCACTCTGTGGTATCCTCCTGATGCTGCTGCTACTGCCATCTGCACATTATGTCACCTTGCCGCTCTGTGGTATCCTCCTGATGCTGCTGACATCTCCACATTATGTCACCTTGCCACTCTTTGTTATCCTCCTGATGCTGCTGCTGCTACTGCCATCTCCACACTATGTCACCTTGCCACTCTGTGGTATCCTCCTGATGCTACTGCTGCTGCTACTGTCATCTCCACACTTGGTCACCTTGTCACTCAGTAGTATCCTAATGATGCTGGTACTGCCATCTCCACACTATGTCACCTTGCCACTCTGTGATATCTTGATGGTGCTGCTGCGACTGCCATCTCCACACTGTCACCTTGCCACTCTGTGGTATCCTCCTGATGCTGCTGCTACTGCCATCTCCACATTATGTCACCTTGCCGCTCTGTAGTATCCTCCTGATGCTGCTGCTGCCATCTCCACACTATGTCAACTTGCCACTCTGTGATATCTTGATGCTGCGACTGCCATCTCCACACTATGTCACCTTGCCACTCTGTGGTATCCTCCTGATGCTGCTGCTACTGCCATCTCCAAATTATGTCACCTTACCGCTCTGTGGTATCCTCCTGATGCTGCTACTGCCATCTCCACACTATGTCACCTTGCCACTCTGTGGTATCCTCCTGATGCTGCTCCTGTCGCCACCTCTAGACTCGGTCATAGTGCCACTCTGTGGCCTCATCCTGATGCTGCTGCTGCCGCCACCTCCACACTCTGTCAGGGGCCTCCTCATACTGCTGCCAACTTCAGACTCTGTCATTGTGCCACTTTGTGGCCTACTCATGCTGCTGCCACCTCCACAATCTCTCGTCGTGCTACTATGGCCTCCTCATGCTGCTGACACCTCCACACTTTGTCTTCATGCCACTCTGTGGCCTCCTTATGCTGCTGCCACCTCCATAATCTCTCGTCATCGTGCTACTCTGTGGCCTCCTGATGCTGCCGCCACCTCCAGACTCTCTATTAGGCCACTATATGGTCTTCTCATGCTGCTTTTACCTCACCACTATGTCATAGGTCCACTCTGTGGACTTCTCATGCTGTTCCCACCCTTCCCCCTTCATGACTGGACCACTGTTTTGCCTTTCGGCCTCGCTGACATCATCATTTATTTGACCTTGTCGGAAAGAAAAATGAGACGCACAACGGATCCTGTCTGTGTAGCAGCTGTAAGGCCTGTATGGTCCCATCAGAATTGGCTTATGATTTGGTAGCCAAAAGCAGGAGTGAGTACAAAACACAGAAGATATGCAAATATTCCATTCACGTTTTATCTCTGTTTTAGATCCACTCCTGTTTTTTTTTTGGCATTAGCAATACTGATGGATTGCTGACCAAATGCTGACCGAGTGAAGTGTATGCTCCACTGGCAGGATCTGTTTTTTGTGGGTTATTGTTCTGATGAATCAGAGAAAGGGCAAATTAATCAGTGACATCAACACAAACTTACTGCCGACACCCTCTCCACTCTGTCTGGGGGGGCTCTACTTGTATACGCGTTTAATAGAACAGGTTCTGTAGACATCTATGTGGAATCAGCTTTCAACGGTATAAAAGGAGTGCGCTTCTTCTTGGCGCCAACATGGACCTGTAAGGCTGAGTTCATACTTGAGTTATTTGGTGTAATGCTGCAGAACACCCAAGCAACCAGGCAAAGATCTGAACAAATGTGGATTTATTGAACACACAGCAGTAAAGTCCAAGCCAGAAATCATACAGAAATAACGTAGTCCAAATAATAACCTCTGTGGGAAAACGTCAGAGAAAAGCCAGACCAGGCTAAAGTTCATACAGAAGAGTCAGTGAAACCAAATACCTAAGGATGAGACGGTGAAGTATCCAAGGTCCGATCCAAGGCCACACACGGTGCAACTGTAGAGCAGAGACGAGGTTTCCAGAGGCATTCACTAGATGGAGACACACAGAGTTCATGCATGGAACAAACTTAATGACTCTGAACCAGCATACTCCCAGGTTGTAGAGACAACAGTGAGCACTGATCAGCCAGGGAGATCACTTTTTAAACACCTGCTGGCCAATCACAGAGTGCTGCTTGTCAGAACTGTTGTAGAAAATATTAATAGTTGTAATCAGCTCGCATCAAAGTTTGTGTAAGGAAAAAGGTGAAGCTCTCTTCCCTCAGCCGCAGTCAGAGATAGACACACGTGTTACCATCTTGATTGAAAATTCTGAGCAACTCCTCCTTCTCCCTGACCAGCCTGTACTTTTATTTACTAACAAAAGGTGTAAAAGGGGCTGGCCCAAGACAAGGATACAGGAAGTGATAACATGCAGGAAGTGATGTCAAAGGACAGGGCGGGGCAATCAATGTGGCTGGGCAGACAATGCACACGCCCCATCCCTGTATAAGGAAGGATGAGTCATGTCCATTGTCTGATCATCCAGGTGGCCGCCCACCCCCATCACTGTCAGCATGGACCTCATTCAATACTGCTCAAAGGTGATCAGTATCTAATAAAGATCATTCTACTAGTTCCCATAGGTTTGAAATTATCTGCGAGACATTGCTACGGCTAATGTCAGTATACGGTAGTAGTATACCGACAAGGCAGATATGCATGTCTTAAAAGCAGATATGTCTCCAAGCCCATGAGAAGGTTTTCATACTGACGGTTTTACCACTGGTCCCGATTCAGCCAAAGTACCCTCTGCTAGAGCGCTCTTTGGCTAAATCAGACACAGGGAGACAGATGACAATCTATAAAAACACACACACATCCTAAAGTAAAATGTCTGCATAATAAAATTTCCACAACAGTCCCTCCTCTTTGTCATATGCTCCCCAATGTCCCTCGACGGATCTCGATCTTCTTCTTTGAAAAAAACAGTCTTGTCTACGAAAAGTCCTGAATCCATAAAACAAAACAGATGATGGAAAACAGAAAGTCAATCTTGACACGTAGCTTCTTTTCTTCGGGAGGTGACTTAGGAGGTGGTGTTTCGCATTGGTCGCCGGCTGGTTTGGGATCCTCTGCATCTGGTCCATGGTTTTGTCTTCAGGGGTTACAGCGGAACATTCAGGCCATGGATCTGCCGTGATTTTTACCTTCTTTGCAAAAATCGGACCCAAGTACCAGCAAAGAAAAGGATTTACATTTGAGAGGTTAGAAAGTTTGAAGATCGTTGTTTTCTGCACCACTTTCCCCCCTTCTCATTGTCCTTAAAACCAGGACGAAGAGCAGCTGGATTAAACATGGTGCATCATCTGAAGGTTAGATGGAGAGATGACGGAGGGATGAGAGAGAGAGAGATAGAGAAAGAGAAAAGGAGAAAGAGATAGGGTGCTTCTCTTGGACTCTGCAGTCTTTGCAGGACGGGAGTACATGACAGTGTTAGTTCGCACTGTCTGGGACTTTTGAATGCCCTGTTGCTGGAGATCGATGGATTCGTGCAGCCACAGTTCTGCTTTCTGGAGGGAACCATGGCTTTGGAGTCTAGTGGGGAAATTACGGACAAACTTTTTCCCAATCCAGACCTCAAAAGGTCCCTGTAACGGACCGTTTCAGCAGACAAGGGGTTAAAATCAGTTTAGGCGATAGGCCCCTTTCTGAGAGACAGGCACAGCTACTGCAGAACACCAAACTCCCGAACTAGATACAAAATAGCACTCCAAACTGGAACCTCATGAATAGCTGCTAGCAGACGAACAGGAATCAGCTTACACTCCTGGCAATCAGTCCCTAACAGCATACAGTGGATCCCCCCAATAACGAGACAAGGCTCCGTGTTGAGGGTCAAGCAGTGGTCTGAGGTGCTGGGACACCTAGCCTAGTTTTTATTACAGTTGTTGCAAATACAGATCCGCCCACAGGGTTTTGAAATCCAACCAATCAATATGTTACAACACATATAATGTAAGTACAGAAACCAAGCCCATCTGGTGTACATGCCCCTAGGGGACCAGAAGGAAGACTGCGACACAGGACAGATATGTAGCAATTCAGGATACAGACACAACACATCCCTACAATGCATCATGGTTTCCTCCTCTCTGTCCTGGAGACAACCGAGGAGCAATCCAATTATCTCTCAGGACAAAGGGAAATCGCCAATACACATGTGAGAACAACAGGACAGACATCACCATTTAAACACACAATGGGACAATAGAAACACACCCAGCATATTCCTTCCCTCTGTCTATCCACTCAACTATCTCCCAAGCTGACAAGCTATACTTATTATAAATTGTTACAACTTTGTGAGTTTACATTGTCCATACATATAACTTACATCAATTTAACCAGTATAACCTGGGGACAAACCTATCCAAAATTCACTTGAATAGGTTCAGGGGTTTAAAAGTTAGTATGGGCCATAATCCTGAGGCAAGAGGCTGGTAAACAGGCCTCTCCAAAACCCAGTGGCGAGGTTGGTTTCGCCACAGTCCCTTCTTTGGGATGGTCCACTCTGAACCTACAGTCCCTTGGTGCCAATCTTTGAGGGGCTTAACAACTCCTCCTCCATAGATGGGTTTCATGTACTGCTTGGCTGTCCTATAGTCAAAAGTGGTACCCTTCTGTTCCCTAAATTTCCCTAAACTCATGCTCGAGCCTTCTAAAAGTAGGTGCGTCCACCTCCAGTGTCCCGCGACCTACGCTAGGACTGCCCTGCGACACGCGCTGGACGGCTGTTACTCCCCTTCGTTTGCCTCTGAGTTTCCCTAGGATTTCTGGCACCGACACACGGACTCCGTTCACCCTAGTTAGACCTCAGAAAAAGGAGTAATCAGTGTGAGGAAAAGGGCTCTCGCCGACACACGGCGGCCCTCTGAGTCTCCTAATGAGATATACCAGCCTCGGGTTTGGCTCTGAATAATTACCTGACCACAGGATAGGGCTTCCAATTGACCTGGAGTGGAAAAAGGGGTGCACAGAGAACACACAGTACCTTCTGTGGGGACGAGGGGTGCACAGAGAACACACAGTACCTTCTGTGGGGACGAGGGGTTACTCACACAGCTATTGGTATGCCCAGGTGATATAGATCACCTTGTCTCCTTAAAAAAAAGCTCATCAACTCACTTTCCTTTGCCGATACGATTCTATATAGTCAAGCTGAACAGCACACAAAGCCCTTTTTGCAGTGACTGATCAAAACCTCTCACTCAGCAGCAACCCTTGAATTCAGACAGTAGTTCCCACACAATATCATGAGACCCCCAGTACTTCTAACCAAATCTACAGAGAAAAGAGAGGGAAAGAAAGAGAAAGAAGAAAAAGAGAAAAGCGCCAAATATGAAAAAGGAAAAAATTAATAAAAAGGAAAAAGTTAATAATAGGCTAAAAATAAAAATGGGTTGGTAAATAAGGAAAAACTGAAAGAAACTTCAATAAAAACCTAAAAAATAAAAAATGAATTAGTAAAAGAAGAAAAATTTAAATTAATCAAAGAAATACCCAAACGAAAATAGACAAAAATAACTGAAAAATAAAAAAGGAAAAAAACTTGATTACAACAATAAAACCTAAAAATAAAAATGGATTAGTAGAAGAAGACCTGTAAAAAGGAGAGAAAAACAAACATAGCAAACTTCAGTTACAGACAGTCCTGCTATATACATTGAGATTCAGTAAAAAGTAAATTTTAACTTAAAACCCAAAACTCAAACCTTAGGAACACATACAATTGTATAGGACTGAATTAACAAATCAATGTCTTGGAGGGTTCACCTGAAACCGTACAGGAGAAGTTCTACCCACCCAGTCATTGAAATGTTAATTTGTCCAGCCCCAAACAGCTTCAGATTCATTTTACCAGAGAAGCAGGATTTAACATTTCAATGTCCCAAAACCGGTTTTTCAAAGACCTTGGCTCTCCCTGGGTTCTCTGCCTTTGCAAAGAAGCATGTCTGGGACCATTACCCCACCTTGCTGAATAAACCACTTCACTTCTAGGTGTGGTTCTGGGGTACTTAACATGCCTGTGTCTGTTGCCATTAGCAACGTTACAATATCGTGCAATGTGCCCGTATTCCCTGCATGCAAAACAAAGGATAGCTCGCCTCCTTGCATAATACCTAGTCTGGGCACATGGCGATTTGATTTGGCGCACAACATTAATCATCCTAGCATGACTAGATCCCACACTACTATCTGTATTGAGTCCACTTACCAGGGACTCATCTGAGGAATCTTCTGGCCTTGTGTTAATACTTCCAACTCCAGGGTCAGACACATTGTCCATCTCCATTCCTGAGTCGGTTCCACTATCTAAACCACAGTCTTCAGACTTATCCACGCTTACAGTGCATACATTGCCTCTAACCCCAGACACATTACTCTCCAACGGTTGTTTCAATAACTCTGGCAATTCCCTTACAGCACCCTTTGCATGCTACAGGCTTTCAGATAAACATTCATTCTCCTTGACCAGCTCAGTATTACACCTCACAGTACATTCATAATTAGCGCTAGCTTCAGCCGCCTGCTGGACAAGAGTTCTCAATTTAACAATTTACACTTTTAAATCTTCCACTTCTCCTTCCAAACTCAGCTTCAGCCTACAAGACTCCTGATATTTATCCACTATCCACCCAGCAGCAAAAATCAGAGCATACTTGCCTTTCCTTTTGCACCATTTTTTGGTAACAATCAGGTTTGCTACACAATTCTGAGCCTGCAGCCATGGATCAGTAGATCCCTGCATAGCCTGAAGAATGGCCGCCGTGTCCTTCAACTTTGCTACTTCTTTAAAAATACTTTCCATTGCACAAAAAACAAACACCACAATGGTTGCTACAAAAAAACAAAACACTAGTACCAATTTCTAGGAGTTGTCCCAATACTTTTGGCACAGAGCCTTTCTACACTGTAGTACCCGTATTAATTATGCCAAACAAGTCTACAATTCAGTGTAACAGCCACAGATATACAAAGATTAAGCAGAATCATCAACTATAGGACGATTTCACCGCTAAACTGCCACTAAAGTTCACACAATGATTCCTGTATCAGACTGGTCACTGAGCTATACCATAACCAAACACTCCACTGATATCCCGCATAAAACTTATCAAAACAAAATCAAACTGTACATAGAAAGGTTGCAAAAAGACAAGATAACTATTCGACAAAACTAACATTTCAGGCAAAAACAATCAGATCGCTTTCCATAGTAAACTGACTAAGATGGCCGACATAAACTTAAAGATGGCCGACAAGCACATGTTCATAATCGCCTCTTACAAAATCACAGTAACATAAAAGTTAAGACCCTGTACTGCTCATCATACAATCCCTGTACAATCAACTCAGATCCATCAAAAATTACACAAGGGAAAAACTCTTACCTTATCCTTACACCCCTTGACGCAGCAGATAACAACCACATACACCAAAAGGTTCTTTAAATAGATTTCTTTCTGATGTCAGCAGATTGGAGTACACAGATTTCAGTTCACAAAGAGCAAAACTTTCTCAAAAATGAGAGTAAGGAAAAGGATATTACCTTATGCTGGCCTTTTTTGATTTTTGAAAACTAAGCTGTGTCTCCTTTAAGTTCTGCTGATAACGGGGGGAAAAATTACCTCCTTACTGAGCTCGCCATCTGTTGTAGAAAATATTAATAGTTGCAATCTACTCGCATCAAAGTCTGTGTAAGGAAAATGGTAAATCCCCCTTCCCTCAGCCCCAGTCAGAGACAAACACACGTGTTACCATCTTGATTGAAAATTCTGAGCAACTCTCCCCCAACTGCTCACCTTTATTTACTAACAAAAGGTGTAAAAGGGGCTGGCCCAAGACAAGGATACAGGAAGTGATAACATGCAGGAAGTGATGACATGTCAAAGGACAGGGCAGGGCAATCAATGTGGCTGGGCAGACAATGCACACACCCCATCCCTGTATAAGGAAGGATGAGTCATGTCCATTGTCTGATCAGTCAGGTGGCCGCCCACCCCCCATCACTGTCAGCATGGACCTCATTCAATACTGCTCAAAGGTGATCAGTATCTAATAAAGATCATTCTACTAGTTCCCATAGGTTTGAAATTATCTGCGAGACATTGCTACGGCTATTGTCAGTATACGGTACTAGTATACTGACAAGGCAGATATGCATGTCTTAAAAGCAGATATGTCTCCAAGCCCATGAGAAGGTTTTCATACTGACGGTTTTACCACTGGTCCCGATTCAGCCAAAGTACCCTCTGCTAGAGCGCTCTTTGGCTAAATCAGACACAGGGAGACAGATGACAATCTATAAAAACACACACACATCCTAAAGTAAAATGTCTGCATAATAAAATTTCCACAACAGAACCTCATAGGTCATGCGATGATCCTACTCATTAGCACCTGTGCAGCAAATCCCTAATCAACTTTGAATTTGTGCACAGATGCTTTACCTGCCAGTGGCCGACGTAGCGCATAAGATGCACGCACACTCGACCGCGCATTCCTTTTCGAATCACCCCTCGGGCGTGCACGCGGACGCCCAATAGACTCGGCACGGGCACGGGATTGTGCCAGCATGGACGCCAAAACAGAACCCGCAGGAGACACCGGAGGCAGGACTGGCCTCCATGCATTGCCATCAGCCCGGCAATTCTGCCTCAGGTATCCCCGCGGCCCTCCCCCCCATGCGGACCCCTCACCGTATCTGCCCGCAAGGGAACCAAAACCGCAGACTCCCTTAGGCTACTTTCACACTGCCGTTTCAGGGTCCGCCTGTGAGATCTGTTTCAAGGCTCTCACAAGCGGCCCCAAACGGATCAGTTTAGCCCCAATGCATTCTGAATGGATGCGGATCCATTCAGAATGCATCAGTTTGGCTCCGTTCCGCCTTCATTCCGCTCTGGAGGCGGACACCAAAATGCTGCTTGCAGTGTTTTGGTGTCCGCCTGGCGGTGCGGAGACATACGGATCCGTCCTGACTTACAATGTAAGTCAATGGGGACGGATCCGTCTACATTGACACAATATTGGTGCAATTGTAAACGGATCCGTCCCCCATTGACTTTCAGTGTAAAGTGAGGACAGATCCATTTGACTTACACTTAGACTTAGACTTTTTTAGACTAAGTGTATGCAGACGGATCCGTACTGAACGGACACCATCGTTTGCCTTTATAGGTGCGGATCTGTCTGTGCAGATACCAGACGGATCCGCACCTAGTGTAGGTGTGAAAGTAGCCTTACATTTGGTCAGTTTTGGCCCCGTGACTGCCCAAATAAGTGAAGTGTGCAGTGATTCTCAGAGCGACGCCTGTCATCTGCATGTCATATGGACTCACAGTATTACTTCACTTCCAAAGCAGACTCTCTATGCGTGTTATTATAGGCACAGTGTTCTACACCACTATAAATGCTCTCAGCAGCCAGGGAAATAGCAGTTTTTTAACGTCATTCGCTGCAAATATATTTGGATCGAACAAAATTTTTCCCATAAAATTCGGCGGACTTGCGAATCAAATTTTTTTAAAATTCGCTCATCTCGATTAATACCAATAAAAAAACTGTTATTCAAACACGAATCACATACAAGATCTACGGAGTAATCCAAAGATAAGAAACAACAGCGGCACTCACCAATTGCAGTAATGATACACTTCTTTATTCGCACAAACAAAGTAAGTTACACGGGCTGGGGCGGACAAACAGCGTTGAGTCACTGAGTGATCAGCTGGCGACGGCCGTTTCGTGCACTTGCGCTTCTTCTGGCCTCTGACCTCGCTGACAGAGAGGTTCGACTGTTTTGGACAGTCAACTCACTTAAATTCTACAACATGAGTGGCAGAGTTCCTAGAGGACTGAGGATTTACAAGGAGCTACTCCAATATGAAGAGGATGACACGTTTGCAGCAGAATAGAAAGACCTGCATATGAGCTTCTCCTCCCAGATACTTACTTTGGTATTAAAACGGGAAGAACAGGAGTACAACAAAATTTGTGAAGATTTGAAGAAAGCAAAAAGTGAACTGAAAACTAAATGGCCACCTTTGAAAAGAAACTTAACAAAAAATTAGTCATTACACAAACTGACATCAACTAAAGGAAAAAAGACAAGTTTTTGAGAGACAAATGTGATTACGACAATGGAAAAATATTTGATTGAAGTAAAAAGAAGCAGAGAAGACGTCCACAGAGAAAACCTAAAAGTGATTACTGGACAACTGATAGTGATTCCAGCGTGTCTGATGACATCAATAACTCACGAAGTACAGCACAGAACGTGTCCCGTTTAGACGTACCACAAGAAGGGGGAGAAAAAGGAGAAAGGAGACCTGCAAGGAAATCATCTCCTGATATCACATCAGAAGAGAGTCTTGTAATTAACCAACCTGACTGCACTTCAATTAACACCCGCCTGCACCAGTGCCCTGAACATGGAGCTCGGGTTCAGTTTGGTGGAGAACTTCAACCCAGTCTCATTTGAAATAGACCTATATAGAGCTATGCGTAAATTACAATTGCGCAAAATGTATAGTAATTCCCCGTCTGAACAGGGGCCAAAAAGAGAGGGTGAAGTCCTGACTCACACTAATGTGCTAGGTTTTAAACTTACTGAGACCTATGATGAAATGGAAACTGCCTGTCTAGAATTCTTAGCTGATACTGATTTATGTGGTCCTCCTGTCCCCACTGCTGAAGTTGGTCGCTTCGAGGGTAGTATAAAATCCACTTACTCTTCCCCCTTGCCCGCCGGGAGTAGCATCGACATCTTCCACAAACAGATACTCAAGGATGTGAAATCCTTGATATATCCTAAAAGTGAAAAAAATATTACCAATGAGGAATTTCTTGCCATTAAGTGCCATAAGATATTTCTCTCACCCAGCATGGGTATATGTAAAAATACACCCCAAAACACATTGCCCTACTTCTCCTGAGTACGGCGATACCACATGTGTGACACTTTTTTGCAGCCTAGGTGCGCAAAGGGGCCCAAATTCCAAAGAGTATCTTTACGATTTCACAGGGCATTTTTTACGCATTTGGATTCCAGACTTCTTCTCACGCTTTAGGGCCCCTAAAATGCCAGGGCAGTATAAATACCCCACAAGTGACCCCATTTTGGAAAGAAGACACCCCAAGGTATTCCGTGAGGGGTATGGTGAGTTCATGTAAAATTAAATTTTTTGTCACAAGTTAGTGAAATACAAGACTTTGTGATAAAAAAAAAAATCATCATTTTCCGCAAACTTTTCCCCCAAATTTTTTTTTCTAGGAACTCGCCATGCCCCTCACGGAATACCTTGGGGTATCTTCTTTCCAAAATGGGGTCACTTGTGGGGTATTTATACTGCCCTGGCATTTTAGGGGCCCTAAAGCGTGAGAAGAAATCTGGAATCCAAATGCGTAGAAAATGCCCTGTGAAATCCTAAAGGTGCTCTTTAAAATTTGGGCCCCTTTGCGCACCTAGGCTGCAAAAAAGTGTCACACATGTGGTATCGCCGTACTCCAGAGAAGTTGGGCAATGTGTTTTGGGGTGTCTTTTTACATATACCCATGCTGGGTGAGAGAAATATCTCTCTAAAATGACAACTTTGTATAAAAAAAATGGGAAAAGTTGACTTTTAGAGAGATATTTCTCTCACCCAGCATGGGTATGTGTAAAAATACACCACAAAACACATTGGCCTACTTCTTCTGAGTACGGTGATACCACATGTGTGACACTTTTTTGCAGCCTAGGTGCCCAAAGAGTCCCAAATTCTAAAGAGCACCTTTAGGATTTCACAGGGCATTTTTTAGGCATTTGGATTCCAGACTTCTTCTCACGCTTTAGGTCCCCTAAAATGCCAGGGCAGTATAAATACCCCACAAGTGACCCCGTTTTGGAAAGAAGACACCCCAAGGTATTTCGTGATGGGCATAGTGAGTTCATGGAAGTTTTTATTTTTTGTCACAAGTTAGTGGAATATGAGACTTTGTAAGAAAAAATAAATAAAAAAATCATCATTTTCCGCTAACTTGTGACAAAAAATAAAAACTTCTATGAACTCACTATGCCCATCAGCGAATACCTTAGGGTGTCTACTTTCCGAAATGTAGAAATGTAGTTTTATTAGAAAAATTTTACAACTGAAAGTGAAAAATGTCATTTTTTTGCAAAAATTTCGGTCAATTTTGATTAATAACAAAAAAAGTAAAAATGTCAGCAGCAATGAAATACCACCAAATGAAAGCTCTATTAGTGAGAAGAAAAGGAGGTAAAATTAATTTGGGTGGTAAGTTGTATGACCGAGCAATAAACCGTGAAAGTAGTGTAGTGCAGAATTGTAAAAAGTGGTCTGGTCATTAAGGGTGTTTAAGCTAGGGGAGCTGAGGTGGTTAAGGATGACACTTTGCATGTGGAAGAGACATTACACAGGGTGATAACCAGACCACCCTCAGTATGTCTTCTCAGCGTGAATTGGATGATGAAGGGGAGGAGGAGGAGCAGGAGACAGTTGCCTCCGCTACAGGGGGTAGTTGTCACGGCTGAGGATGGGGGAAATCCTCAGCCATGCGATGTCAGTTGATGTTTTGGCTGCTCGGCCAGGACAGCAGGATTAGGGAGCAGGTCACCTCCTAAAGCGTCCCTAACCTGACCCTAACTCCTAGCTGCATGGGCCGACCTTAAAGGTAGGAGGACCCATGCTCTGGAACCTCGGATCCCTAACTCACCCTCCGACCGGTCCCTGGACTAGGAGTCAAGGTAAGACGGCCTGTTCCTACTGTACACGGAGGAACAGGGGTCTCACTGGCCAAGCCGCAGGGAAAAAGGGGACAGAAACAAACTTACGGATATGGCAGATGAACTATCCGAGTTCCACCTACCTGCCACAGCCCTGCTGACTGGATCCCTGTGCAAACAGGAATCCAGATCCATAAGCTGCACTGAACAACATAGGACAGGAAAACATCAAATAGACATCACACATAAACTTAACATAAACTAAAATGTGACATATGGTTTATGAACCACAAGGGTGGCTCTCACTGGCAGTAGGTAAACACAGGAGGCTGCTATCAGCTAAGCATGGCTGAAGCAACCTACTGAGCCCTGCCAAACACCAAGGCTATATAGGCCTAAGAGGCCACACCCAATGGTCAGACACACCCAGTGACATCACACACACTGGGAAGGGAGTTAACCCTTCCAGAACCACAGGAAAGGGAAAACACCAACTAAAAGGGAAAGTGACCGACACAACAAACACACTGTGGTTGTTGCCGCAGGCAACGACATGGGTGGCAACCGTGTCCTGGGAGTCAGCCCCAAGGCCGGGACACTGCCACCACATGTACACAACGACAAACGTTGCCACGGGCAACCACAGTGCAGGAAAGGTGTCCGTGCACACCACACACTACACAGAGTGCACACAGACAAACGACAGTGCATACATACACGCAAACTCCAAGGGAACCGCACACAAAGCTGTTGTCCGCGGCAACCGCACCTGAGGCTAACAACATTATGCCTCCAGCTGCGGTTGACACTACAACCCAAACCGCGGACAACTGTATGCGGCTCCCAAGGAGTCACGGCCAAAACCGTGGCCGTGACAGTAGTACCCATGGAAGTTTAATTCCACCTGTTCTGCGTGGGTGGGTAAAAGAGGAGGAAGAGGATGAGGAGATTGAGAGTGATCCTCTTGATGACGACAGCGAAGTCTTGCCTGTTAGTACTCCGGCACACATGGCTGACTTCATGTTAGTCTGCCTTTCCCGCGACCCGCGCGTTATACGCATTTTAGGATTACTGGTTGTTCACCCTTCTCGACCCCCGCTACAATGAGAACTTCTCATCTCTTATTCCTCTGGTGGAGAGGATGAGCAAAATGGTGCAATACCAGAAGATCCTTGTTGAAAATTTTCCGACAAATTTCCATCTGACAACGCTGGCGGCACAGTCCGTGGTTCCTTGGCCAACTGAGGAGGGAGACAAGGGGAACACACAGCAGTTCCAACAGAGACAGGGCAACACTCTTCAAAGCCTGGGATAGTTTCATGACACCCTGCCAGCACCCTCACTCTGATGCGTGGCCTAGTGTCACAAGGAGGGAAACAGTTTGGAAGATGGTAAAGAGTACATAGCAGACCGTGTCAGCGTCCTCAATGATCCCTCAGTGCCTTACAACTACTGGGTGTCCAAGCTGGACACGTGGCACGAACTGGCGCTCTACGCCTTGGAGGTGCTGGCCTGCCCTGCCTCCAGCGTTTTCTCTGAGCGGGTATTTAGTGCTGCTGGTGGCATTATAACAGATAAGCGTATCCCCCTGTCAACTGAAAATGCTGACAGGTTGACTCTTATAAAAATGAACAAGGCCTGGATTGACCATGACTTCTCGACTCCACCAGAGGAAAGCTGATGAACAAAAAGGCACGTTAAATGTATTGTTTATAATGTACTGAATACACTGTATTCCCATGCACCCCTTCCACCACAAACAAGGGTATATGGTTGAATCTTCCTTTTCTCATCCTCCTTCTCCTCTTCCATCATATCAACATGCTTATTCATCACATATAATGCCCTCGCATATATGCCCCTCGCTTATAATGTTTTACAGGGTCAGCTCAGCTGCAGGCCCTTGTATATAATTTTTTAGAGGGTCAGCTCACCAGCAGGCCCTCACCTACAATGTTTTACAGGGTCAGCTTACCAGCAGGCCCTCGCATATACTGTATTTTTTGGCCTATAAGAGGCTCTTTCCCCCCCCACAAAAGTCGGGAAAATTGCAGCGCATCTTATGGGGCGAGTGCTGCCATTTAACACTGATACATTACCGGCTGTGATGCTGCACAGCGCGGCCAGGGATGTATCAGCGGGGAGGGAGGAAGGGGTGGGGGCCGGCAACTGATATTGGAATGGCAGCGGGGCCCGATGCAGTCACTGTATTCTATTACACCAGGCCCCGCTCACTGTAGTATTCATATGATATCGCATTAAAGACAACAAACGCACGTTCCTTTCATATATTGTTCTCTTAACGAATGCATCCACGCCAAACCAATAAATCCGCGTCTTGCGCGGGGGACCTAGCCGACGTCCATACATCAGCCGCTGGAGATAATGACGTTGTCCTGTAAATAAACATGCATGTTAACTTTATCTGGCATTGATTACTGAGCAAGGCTGGATAAAGTTCCCTCCAGTGGTTATAGGATACATGTGTTTGCTAGCTGGCTATGTTATTCTAAATGATGTCTTCCTATGTCATCACTTCCTGTATGTCATCACTTCCTGTATGTCATCACTTCCTGCATCCTTGTTACATGAAGTAAGTGGTCAGGTGATGGGCCAACCCCTTTTCTATTGTTACTGTGACTAAATAAAAGGTGAGCAGACTGTGGAGGAGGGGGAGTTGCTCAGAAGAACTCAAGATGGTAACACCTTTGTCTGACTGCGGTTGAGGGATTTTTACCTTTCCTTACACAAAGTTTGATGAGAGCGGATTTCAAATATTAATATTTCTACATCAGGAGGAGCAGGCGCATGACGTAGTGAGTGATGTTACGCTGCCGCCCAGCCTGCCTGCTACTGGAGTTCCGAGTGAGTACTACGTGGTTTGCGATACTGCTTCAGAGGATTTCTATAGTTTAACAAAGCTCCCATGCCTACAGGTTACATATGAATACTACAGTGAGTGGGGCCCGGTGTAATAGAATACAGTGACTGCATCGGGCCCCGCTGCAATTCCAATATCAGTTGCAGGCCCCTCCCCCTGTATTGGGGGTCATTCACTATTTACACAGGGACACTGTTATGGTGGGGATCTGTGGATGACATATATATAGCATAAGATGCTACTGTCACGACCGCTATCCCAGCAGGAGTCGTGTCGCACCAGACGGAGGGGAAGGGGGACCCTTATCCACGGATGGGAAATAGAATGGCCACCCCTGACTAACCCTAAGCTGGCACCTGTCTGCCCTGATACCCTAGACGGGGTGTGAACCCGTGCGGCGAGCAGGATGCCTAAACCCTCAGTCGCCCTAACAAGACTGGACTGGGGAAAGGCCGATGGGAGCGCTAGTCACCATCACTCACGTCTAGGAAAACAACAGGGGAAGACAGCAACAAACAAACAACAGCAGAGATAGACTTATCCAGTCACGAGCAGAGAAGGCGATCCCAAACACGACAGTCCACGCCGGACAAGAGCTCCACAGCAACACCATCAAACGATCTCCTTCCAAGGTCAGAGTAGCACTGGAAGTAAGGACTATATCTGGCAATGACTGCAAGTGAAAGTGAAACTAATATAGTAGCTGGGAGTGGCAGACAGGACTCACCTGAGAAGGATGCCTACAAACTCCCAGTCAGGACAAAAAGGTTCACAAGGCAAAACCCAGATGACATACCCTGAACCACGGAGCAAACTCACAAGCTATCGCGAGTAGCAAATCGCTGCGACCTTCTCCTCCCAGACCTGTCTGGATCAGTCACAGTCGTGACAGTACCCCCCTTTCTACGAGGGGCCCCTGGACCCTCAAGACCAGGCCTCTCCGGATGGGAGCTATGAAAAGCCTGAATGAGTCTGTCCGCTTTTATCTCTGATGCTGGAACCCACATTCTCTCTTCGGAACCATAACCTTTCCAGTGCACTAGGTACTGAAGAGAGCGGCGAACATATCGTGAATCAACAATCTTTTCTACCTGAAACTCAAGACTGCCATCAACAACCACCGGTGGAGGCGGTAGTGGCAATGGTTCAGGAGGTTCTACATATCTCTTAAGCAGAGATCTGTGGAAGACATTATGGATCCTTAGAGTCTGAGGTAGCTCCAGACGAAAAGCCACCGGGTTAATGATCTTAATTACCCTATAAGGACCAATAAATCTCGGACCTAATTTCCACGAGGGAACCTTCAACTTGATATTTCTGGTAGACAACCACACCAAGTCATTCACCCCAAGGTCCGGACCTTCAGAGCGCTTCCTATCAGCCGCACGTTTGTATCTACCACCAATTCTCTTCAAACTTTCTTGCACACTCTGCCACACTGAAGAAAGTGAAGACGCAAATCGTTCCTCCTCGGGAATCCCAGACGGCCCCCCCTCACTAAACGTACAAAACTGAGGATGGAAACCAAACTCCTGCCAGTGTGGAGTTATGGTGTTCTTTTAGTATCTCCAGTCGTAAATTTTCTGGCACAAACAGTTTACCCGAGGGGCAGGAGGCCGTGGCGTCCCCCTGAGCTTCCAACACCCTCCCCTCCAAACCTGAGTGTAATGCAGAGACCACCACCCCCTTTTGCAAAATGGGCTCTGGTACCTCAACATCACCTCCTCCAGGAAAACTTCGAGACAATGCATCCACCTTAGTATTTTTTGCCCCCTGGAGGGCAGAGTGCTGGATGTAGTGTGCGATCACATTTGCATTTTCCGTTTGTATATGTATTTCGCCATAGTGATCTGCACCTACAGGCAGGTTGTGCTGACCCAACCCCTTATTTTTTTCTTTGTAGTATATATTGGAGGCGTGGCGATCTCCTTGGAGTCATTGCACACCTGACCAGTTAATCTGTCCTTGAGGCTGGTTTTAAAGTCAGTATAAAACTGAGTCTGCTTGAATAGAACCTACCATTGGCCATCTGGCTCCAGGAGAAGTATATGGTGGGTTCAGCATGCATGTTGGTACTTGCATCCTTGGATCCGATGAAAGCTGTAATGGCACCGGACGGGGTTACAAGCAAAGTGTACTTGGCTTGCATGCTGACCTGCATTCCCTGGATTTTATGTGGCTGTCATGGCCCATGAACAGGTAGGAACCAGAGTTAGGGACCACTCATGAGACGACCTTGACGGGGCGAGTGGCTTTCTATGCTTTGGCCAAAATATAAACCAATGTCTCATCCAGCATGGAGGGCAGAGTGCTGGATGTAGTGTGCGATCACATTTGCATTTTCCGTTTGTATATGTATTTCGCCATAGTGATCTGCACCTACAGGCAGGTTGTGCTGACCCAACCCCTTATTTTTTTCTTTGTAGTATATATTGGAGGCGTGGCGATCTCCTTGGAGTCATTGCACACCTGACCAGTTAATCTGTCCTTGAGGCTGGTTTTAAAGTCAGTATAAAACTGAGTCTGCTTGAATAGAACCTACCATTGGCCATCTGGCTCCAGGAGAAGTATATGGTGGGTTCAGCATGCATGTTGGTACTTGCATCCTTGGATCCGATGAAAGCTGTAATGGCACCGGACGGGGTTACAAGCAAAGTGTACTTGGCTTGCATGCTGACCTGCATTCCCTGGATTTTATGTGGCTGTCATGGCCCATGAACAGGTAGGAACAAGAGTTAGGGACCACTCATGAGACGACCTTGACGCGGTGAGTGGCTTACTATGCTTTGGCCAAAATATAAACCAATGTCTCATCCAGCATGGAGGGCAGAGTGCTGGATGTAGTGTGCGATCACATTTTCCGTTTGTATATGTATTTCGCCATAGTGATCTGCACCTACAGGCAGGTTGTGCTGACCCAACCCCTTATTTTTAAACTTCAGGAAGCGTTGCAATGCCTTCAGGTTCTCAGGCAGATCCCAGTCTATAATCGCCCGGACTTTCTCTGGATCCATGCGGAAACCTGAATCTGACAACACATACCCCAGAAATGGCAGTTCTTTTAAGGCGAACACACATTTTTCTAACTTAGCAAACAATTTGTTGGCCCTTAATATCTGCAGCACTTGTCTCACATGGATCTTATGTGTATCCAGATCCGGGGAATAGACCAGGATGTCATCAAGATATATCACAACAAATCTCCCGATAAGGTGACTAAAAATATCGTTGACAAAATGTTGGAATACCGCAGGCGCATTAGTAAGACCAAATGGCATGACCAGATTTTCATAATGCCCTTCCGGAGTATTAAAAGCCGTCTTCCACTCATCCCCCTCTTTGATGCGAACCAGGTTATAGGCTCCTCTGAGATCCATTTTGGAGAACCATTTAGCACCAGCAACCTGATTAAAGAGGTCGGGAATGAGAGGAAGAGGATAGGGATCTCGGATAGTTATCCGGTTTAATTCCCGGAAATCCAGGCAAGGACGTAGGCCCCCATCTTTCTTTTTAACGAAAAAGAACCCTGCAGCCACAGGTGAAGAAGAGGGTCTGATGTGTCCCAAACTCTCCGAAATATAATCTTTCATAGCCTTCCTCTCCTTTTGCCCCAGGTAATAGATTAATCGGGCAATCATATGGACGATGAGGTGGTAACCCCTGACAACCCTTCTCAGAGAACACATCCATAAAATCTGACAGAAAGGCAGGTAAAGAGAGTGTAGAGCACCTACTACTCAAGCAGTTGTCCTTACAATGTTCACTCCACTCCACAATCTCCCCGGCCTGCCAATCCACCACTGGATTGTGAGTCACCAGCCAGGGAAGCCCCAATACCATAGGAGCCGGAAGACCGTCCAGGACATAACAAGAGATATGCTCTTTATGGAGGTCCCCTACCTGCAGATGGATATTATGGATGATCTGAGTTAACTCTCTCTGAGTAAGAGGGGAGGAGTCGATGGCAAACACAGGAATAGTTCTGCATACCGGTTCCGGAGTAAAACCCAGAGCCTGAGCAAACCGTGAATCCACCAAGTTGACCCCCGTCCCACTGTCCAAAAAGACGGAACAGATCTCAGTTTTATTGCCCGCCTCAACGGTAGCGGACAACAAAAACTGAGACATGCGTATGGAGGAAACGAATACGCCCAGACTGTTCTCCTCCGCACAATCTGGGGACTCTAGTTTTCCGGCAGCTCCTTTGTTTGTGGTCTCTTGGGTTCTGAGGGACAAACCTTTACAAAATGACCCCTCCCCCCACAACGAAAACAAACCTCTGACCTACGGCGGAACTTAGGAGGATTCACCCGTCTAGTGGCGCCCCCTATTTGCATTGCTTCGACTGGACCATAACAGACCTATCCCTGCCCTATAGAGGCCTCCGTGAAATTTAATAGTCTCTCCCTGAGTCGTCTGTCGATTCTTATGGACAGAGACATAGCAGCCTCAAGAGACCCAGGGACCTCGTATACCGCCAGCGCGTCTTTTAATTTTTCAGACAACCCCTGGCAGAACTGACTCCTAAGGGCCGAGTCGTTCCATAACGTATCAGTAGCCCACCTACGGAATTCCGAACAATATAGTTCAGCAGACCGGTTCTCTTGCCGAAGTCTACGTAGCTTAGACTCAGCCAGTGAGACCCTGTCCCGGTCATCATATACGAGACCCAGGGCTTCAAAAAACTCCTCCACTGATCGTAAGGCCGGAGAGTCTGATGGTAGGGAGAAAGCCCAAGCCTGCGGATCTCCTTGCAGGAGAGAAATTACAATGCCCACCCATTGTTCCTCACCGCCGGAGGATCTAGGGCGTAACCTGAAGAACAATTTGCAAGCTTCTCTGAAGGTTACAAATTGGTCTCTCCCTCCAGAGAACCTATCAGGTAAAGCCACTTTTGGCTCAGGAGTACCTTGGTTTCCCGTAGCAACGGTGGAACCCAAGGATTGCTGCTGCAGCACTGTTGCTTTTAATCCTGCCACTTCAAGGGATAACCCCTGTAATTGTTTGCCAAAACCGAAACCGGATCCATAGTGGAACAGACAAAATACAAAGCAAAACAGCAAGCAACAAAAAAAAAAAAGGTCAAGGTCCTTCCAAGGTCAGAGTAGCACTGGAAGTAAGGACTATATCTGGCAATGACTGCAAGTGAAAGTGAAACTAATATAGTAGCTGGGAGTGGCAGACAGGACTCACCTGAGAAGGATGCCTACAAACTCCCAGTCAGGACAAAAAGGTTCACAAGGCAAAACCCAGATGACATACCCTGAACCACGGAGCAAACTCACAAGCTATCGCGAGTAGCAAGTCGCTGCGACCTTCTCCTCCCAGACCTGTCTGGATCAGTCACAGTCGTGACAGCTACATATGTGTAATCCACAGATCCCCCCCCCCCATAGCAGTGTCATCCAAAGATCCCCCATAACAGTGTTATCCACAGATCCCCCTATAACAGTGTCATCCACAGATCCCCATAACAGTGCCATCCACATATCCCCATAACAGTGCCATCCACAGATCCCCCATAACAGTGCGTATACACAGATTCCCATAACAGTGCCATCCACAGATGCCCCCATAACAGTGTCATCCACAGAACCCCTCCATAACAGTGTCATCCACAGAACCCCTCCATAACAGTGTCATCCACAGATCCCCCATAATAGTGTCTTCCACAGACCCCAATTAGTTCAAAACCCACCAAAAGCACACCTTTTGGTTAAAAAAAAATTAAAAATTATTTTCCTCCTCAAAAACCTAGGTGCGTCTTATTGGCCGGTGCGTCTTATAGAGCGAAAAATACAGTAATTTTTTTAGCAGGTCAGCTCACCAGCAGATCCTCGCATATAATGTTTTAAAGGGTCAGTTCACCAGCAGGCCCTCACCTACAATGTTTTACAGGGTCAGCTCACAAGCAGGTCCTCGTATATAATTTCTTAGAGGGTCAGCTCACCAGCAGACCCTCACCTACAATCTTTTACAGGGTCAGCTCACCAGCAGGCCCGCGCGTAAAATCTTTTACAGGGTCAGCTCACCTGCAGGCCCTCACCTACAATGTTTTACAGGGTCAGCTCACCAGCAGGCCCTCGCATATAATTTTTTAGAGGGTCAGCTCACTAGCAGGCACTTGCATATAGTGTTTTACAGGGTCAGCTCACCAGCAGGCCCTTACCTACAATGTTTTATTGGGTCAGCTCACCAGCAGGCCCTCGCATATAATTTTTTAGAAGGTCAGCTCACTAGCAGGCCTTCACCTAAAATCTTTTACAGGGTCAGCTCACCTGAAGGCCTTCGCATATAATTTTTAAGAGGGTCAGCTCACCAGCAGGCCCTCACCTACAATATTTTACAGGGTCAGCTCACCAGCAGGCCCGCACGTAAAATCTTTTACAGGGTCAGCTCACGGGGATGTGCGATTGGCCCCAGGTTATCTAGAGTCACCAACGTGGCAGCAGGCTCTCGCTCATAATGTTTTACAGGGTCAGCTCGCCAGCAGGCCCTCGCATATAATTTTTTAGAGGGTCAACTCACCAGCAGGCACTTGCATAGAGTGTTTTACAGGGTCTGCTCACCAGCAGGCCCTCACCTACAATGTTTTACAGGGTCAGCTCACAAGCAGGTCCTCGTATATAATTTCTTAGAGGGTCAGCTCACCAGCAGGCCCTCACCTACAATCTTTTACAGGGTCAGCTCACCAGCAGGCCCGCGCGTAAAATCTTTTACAGGGTCAGCTCACCTGCAGGCCCTCACCTACAATGTTTTACAGGGTCAGCTCACCAGCAGGCCCTCGCATATAATTTTTTAGAGGGTCAGCTCACCAGCAGGCACTTGCATATAGTGTTTTACAGGGTCAGCTCACCAGCAGGCCCTTACCTACAATGTTTTATTGGGTCAGCTCACCAGCAGGCCCTCGCATATAATTTTTTAGAAGGTCAGCTCACTAGCAGGCCTTCACCTAAAATCTTTTACAGGGTCAGCTCACCTGAAGGCCTTCGCATATAATTTTTAAGAGGGTCAGCTCACCAGCAGGCCCTCACCTACAATATTTTACAGGGTCAGCTCACCAGCAGGCCCGCACGTAAAATCCTTTACAGGGTCAGCTCACGGGGATGTGCGATTGGCCCCAGGTTATCTAGAGTCACCAACGTGGCAGCAGGCTCTCGCTCATAATGTTTTACAGGGTCAGCTCACCAGCAGGCCCTCGCATATAATTTTTTAGAGGGTCAACTCACCAGCAGGCACTTGCATATAGTGTTTTACAGGGTCAGCTCACCAGTAGGCCCTCACCTACAATGTTTTATTGGGTCAGCTCACCAGCAGGCCCTCGCATATAATTTTTTACAGGGTCAGCTCACCAGCAGGCCTTAACCTACAATATTTTACAGGGTCAACTCACCTGAAGGCCTTCGCATTAAATTTTTTAGAGGGTCAGCTCACCTGCAGGCCCTAACCTACAACCTTTTAGAGGGTCAGCTCACCAGCAGGCCCTTGCATATAATTTTTTACATGGTCAGCTCACCAGCAGGCCCTCACCTGAAATCTATTACAGGGTCAGCTCACCAGCAGGCCCACACGTAAACTCTTTTACAGGGTCAGCTCACCTGCAGGCCCGCACCTAAAATATTTTATAGGGTCAGCTCACCTGCAGGCACTCACCTAATCATACCTAATAGGTAATTTGCACGCATGCTGCCTTGCTTAGATGTGGTATACGTAGCCGTTTCTCAGGCTCCCTCTCCGGAATCGAACACTGATTCACCGTTACCCGTGGTCACCATGGTTTGAGCTAAAAATAACATTGAAAGTTGATAGGGCAGACATCCGAATAGATTATCGCCGTCACGGCAACGTGGGATTGGCCCAAGGTTATCTAGAGTCACCAAAGCGGCAGCAGGCTCTCGCCCATAATGTTTTAGATAGTCATATCAGCAGGTCCTTGCTCCAAATGTTTTTGAGATTCACCAGCATTCCATTAATCATAATTTTTCAAGGCTGCGTATGATGACCTACTTTATGTGTAGCAAAGGGTGTATTGGAGTCAGTGGCGGATTATAATTGGGGTGTTTGGGTCAGTTGCCCCGGGCCCAGCATTGCTGGGGGGCCCAATGCCGACCCAAACGCCCACAAACAACGGCGGGGCATGGGAACGCATAGTTCCCTGCCCCACTGCCGTCCGCCGATCACTGCCATAGGCTTCAGACCTAGTAGGCCTGAAGCCTATGCGGTAGTAAAATCCCGGCGCAGTCGGGCATGATAACATCATCACGCCACGCCTGTGCCCGGATGCAGCACACTGATGTGTGTGCGCAGCGCGCCTGCACCATCAACGAGTGAGCGGCGACTGGGACACAGGTAAGTATTAGCTTTTATTTTATTTATTTTTTTGTGTGCCAACTTTGAAGGAACAGTGGGGGCAAACTACTACATGGGGGCAAATTACTAGTGTGGGGGGAATTAGTATTCTGGGGGCAGTGTGGGGACAATTAATACTGTGGGACCAAATTACTACCATGGGGGGAATTGATACTGTGGGGGCAATGTGGAGAAATTAATACTGTGGGGGCAAATTACTTAGTGGATGGCAGTGTTGGGGCAAATTATCTAATGGGGCAGTGTGGGGGGTTATTACTTGATGGGGGAAGTGTGGGGGGCAAATTACTTAATGAAGGGCAGTGTGGGGACAAATTACTTAATGGATGGCAGTGTGGGGGAAAATTACTATATGGATGGCAGTGTCGGGGCAAATTACTTAATGAAGGGCAGTGTGGGGGCAAATTACTTAATGGATGGCAGTGTGGGGGCAAATTACCATATGGATGGCAGTGTCAGGGCAAATTATCTAATGGGGGGCAGTGTGTGGGGTTATTACTTGATGGGGCAGTGTGGGGGCAAATTACTTTGTGGGGAAATTACTACATGGGGCAGTGTGGGGGAAATTACTATATGGGTCAGTGTGGGGAAAATTACTATATGGGTCAGTAAGGGGGAAATTACTATATCGGGCAATGTGGGGGAAATTACTATATGGGCAATGTGGGGGAAATTACTATATGGGCAGTGTGGGGGAAATTACTATGTGGGGGCAGTGTGGGGGAAATTACTATATGGGGCAGTGTGGGGGAAATTACTATATGGGGCAGTGTGGGGGAAATTACTATATGGGGCAGTGTGGGGGAAATTACTATATGGGGCAGTGTGGGGGAAATTACTATATAGGGCAGTGTGGGGGAAATTACTGTATGGGGCAGTGTGGGGGAAATTACTGTATGGGGCAGTGTGGGGGCGTTTCTATTAGGGGACATTATTTTTGGGGACACTATACAGGCATTATTACCTGGAGCACAATATAGGGTGTTATTACTGGGGGCACTCTAGAGGACATTATAATTGCTGTAGACACTATAGGGACCTTTGGGGTAATTTATCAAACTGGTGTAAAGTAGAACTAGGTTAGTTACCCATAGCAACAGATTCCACCTTTCATTTTTCACAGCTCCTTTGGAAAATGAAAGGTTGAATCTGATTAGTTGCTATGGGCACCTAAGCCAGTTGTACTTTACACCAGTTTGATAACTGACCCCAATTATGAGAAATCTAACGTGTCTGTGTAACAAACTCTGCAGAGACGAGATGCGGCTAAAAGAATTAGTCATGGCGGTCTGGGTCAAACGGAGGAGAAGAGGAAAGAAGATCTATATGACAGAGTCACTGGATGTAACAGGTATGTATGTACAGTATGTATGTAATAGGTATGTGGTGCTGTATTCCCCTATATGTAGAGCTGGCTCACTACTGTGACCTGCGTCTTATCTTCTCCTCCAAGTCTATTTTTATCACAATCATATGTATTTTAAATTTGACAACTAAAATTTTAATTTTTCACCTGCAGTTCCATGTAACAGCCCAGATAACAGTGATAACTTTCTGTGTACAGATAATGTAGTAGATGTTCCATGCAGTCCTATGTAACACCCCACATAACACAATAGTTCACTGTGTTATGTGGGGTGATGCATAGAACTGCAGGTAACATCTATGACATCTGTACTCAGAGAGTTATGAGATGTTGGAGGTCTGACTCCTGGCAACCCCGACAATCAGCTGTTTGAGGAGAACGCAATGTCCCAGTGGATGCCGCAGCCTCTTTGCTCATTACCAAGCACAGCGCTGTCCATTTGATAGAACTGTGCTTGGTAATGCAGCTCAGCCCCATGATGGGACAGAGCTGCACCTAGACCATGTGAACGATGTCATATGGCCTAGGAGGAGACTGTGACGCTTACGAAGCACCGCAGCCTCTTCATACAGAAAAAAACGAAAACTAAAATGGGGGAGGGGGGGGGGGGGGAACGATTTGGGTAGACAGCCCCCGGCCTATCATGCACTTAATCTGCCCCTGATTGGAGTGCCAGCTCCTTGTAATTTTCGGCAGCCCTTTCACTTAGTACATAGGCTTTATGAGTGTAGGAGTCCCACTACATGAACAATTGTACCACAATGTGAATGAGGCCCTCCTTTTTGTGATATACAGGTTGTATCGGAGTGCCTCTTCCTTGTAATTTTGGCAGCACTTGCACTTTATATACAAGTAAATATACAGGAAAGAATGTTTCCTAACAATTTTTCCTCTAAAATAGATTTTATCTTCGGTTTTGTGCGTATTATTGTCAGCCTGTAAAAGTGGCGTACTACTCGAACAACATCTTTTCCAGCAGCGACCTGGGAGTCCAAGATGCATCCAGACATCCTCCCCATGCTGTTCCCGAACCATTTCGGTGGTGTTTCCATCAGTTTCTGACCTTTTCCTATGAACCAGGCACCCTCCCCTCTTCAGAGCAGGGGGTGACTGGTTTAATGCTCGGATTCTCCCATTGACTTCCATTATACTCGTGTGCTCGGTAGAGCACCTGAGCATCCCGATGTGTTCGGCAGGAGCACCCGAGCACTTTGGTGCTCGATCAGTACTACTGGCCAAGTTGCTGGTTTGGCTGGGCAGGAACCACATTTACCCAGTGGGCCGTAAAAGACATATATTGTCCTTGACCGTAGTTACAGTTCCACACGTCGGCGCTGCTGTGCACTTTGGCAGACACAGACAGGCTCAAGGACTGGCCCACCTTCTGTTCTACATATTTGTGCAGGGCTGGTACTGCCTTTTTGGCAAAGAAATGACGGTTTGGGACTCTCGACCTCGGTTCGGCTCAAGCTATCAGTTCTCTGATGTCCACCACTTGAAAAGGGAGGGACTGTAGCACCAGCAACTTGGACAGGAGCACGTTCAACTTCTGCGCCGTTGGATGAGTGCACGCATTATGTTGTCTCTTGGCAATCGCTTCGGTGATCGATTGCTGATGGAATGACTGATGAGGAGTAGTAGTGCGAGGAGCAGGAGCATCAGGACCGGTAGATGATGGCAAGGACAGACAGCTCCCTTCGACTGAGGTGGTGGAACCTTGACTGCCTGAAATCGGGTGCGTGCCAATGGGTGACGCAGCGGTTGCTGCGGCAGGCTGGACCACCACATTGGAGCCACGGTTCTCCCAGGCCACTTTATGGTGGCGCTGTATATGTTGACGCAGGGCCATGGTGCCAACATAGGCACCCTGGCCACACTTCACGTTCTGCCCACAGATTCAGCAAATGGCCATGTTGACCTCCTCCGGTGGCTTAACAAAAATTTGCCACACCGCTGAGTAGGTGATTTTACCCCCAACACTTCGCACTGAGTGACTGCTACCGCCCCTGCCTCTGTGAACTCCTGCACCACTACTTTTCAGGCAGGTAAGCTCCTGCGAAGTGAGAGGTCTACCCCAGGCACGTTTGTCTCCCAGCCTCCCTCTGCTGCCACCCTGCTGACTCCCTACCATGCTACCAACTTGCTGGCTCTGCCGCTGCCTCACGCGCAAGCTGCCACACGCGCAAGCTGCCACCCTCTTCTGATGATGATGAAGCCCCTTTGTCACCTGGCTCCCAATTGCGATCGGCCACATCATCATCGAGTACTGTCTGCACGTCACTGTTGTCCTTCTCAACGGTCTCTGAGCCAGGAGCCTGACTGCTTGCAACACTAGCTCCCACGCCACTCTCCTCATCATTACTTGCCCGCCTACTGGAGGAAGCGGCGGATGTCTCCTCCAGATCTTTGCTGGGCAGTAGCTCCTGACTGTCCTCTAGTAGCTCGTCCTCGCTGTATAGTGGAGCTGAGCCGACAGCATATAATACTTCTCTGGCTGATGGAACAGAAAAGGACAGAGGCAGGTTGAGGACAGTTGAGGGCACAGTGCCTGCTCCCAGACCATGCCAACTTAGGGTTGTGTCTGACAAACCCACCGACTCTTGGCTGAGGGTGTCTGATGTCACTTGGGACGAAGTGGATGACCGAGTCAACCATTCAAGAACCGCTGGGTAGCTGGTCAAGACACAACCGCTAGATAACAGCGGGAGCTCAGGCCTCTCACTGCGACTCCTGCTGCCACACCCCCTTACTCTGCTGCGACCTGTGCCTGCGACAGAAACATTTAGGCCTCTGCCCCTCCCTTGTGCAGGGCCTGTCACTTCTCTGTCTGACATACTGTTAGAGAAAATAAATAAATACAAAGGCCGTACATTTTTTCATTTCACCACACAATGGCTAATAAGCCCCTTTTTTCCCACTAATTCACCCCAAAAAAGGCTTTAGAACATATAACTGCACCGCTGAACGTCAAATAAGCCCTTATTTGTTTCCACTAATACACCCCAAAAAAGGCTGTCATTTTCTCACTTCACCACACAACAGCTAATAAGCCCCTTTTTTCCACTAATACACCCCAAAAAAGACTTTAGAACATATAACTGCACCGCACAAGGGCTAATAAGATGTAGAAATATTTCGTAGTTATACACCCTGTTAATGGCTGTATCACACAGCACTTGCACCTCAATAACAAGAAAGGTTTGCTGAAATTAGAGGTATCATCTATTGCAAACCTGAAAGCAACAGTATAATGGCAATTTGGATCCCCAGTCATTGCAGCAAGGTGTAATAGGATTGTTCCTATTACCCAGGCTGTACACTCCCCTATTGGACCCTATTCTCCTTTTATAGTGTGGAATAATTCCTCCCTATTCTTTCCCTACACTTCTAATGATCTTTCCCTTAACTTCTATTCAGCAAAAGTTTTCAAGTCTTTCCTAGCACTTTCCCTAGCGCCTGTTAATGTCTCTCCCTGCACTAAGTACACTGGAAAATGGCTGAATCCAAGATGGCTGAGGCTATTTATAGGGCTGTGACATCACAGGGCTGGCTGGCTGCTGATTGCCTGCATGCATGGCATTGTGGGTGATCTCTCATTCCTAGAGTTCTTTGCTCAATGTCCTAACACATGCAGCAGCCATTGAATTTTTCCTGAAATTCAGATTGAATTCCACTTTGTCAACTTCGATTCGCTCATCTCTAGTCATATAGAGTTAGGTCCCTATATATTTGGACAGAGACAACATTTTTCTAATCTTTGTTCTGTACATTACCACAATGGATTTTGAACAAAACTATTCTGATGCAGTTGAAGTTCAGACTTTCAGCTTTAATTCAGTGGTTTGAACAAAATGATTGCATAAAAATGTGAACTCAAAATGTGAACTTTTTTAAACTCAATTCTTTAATTTCAGTGGCTCAAAAGTATTTGGACAAATTAAATAATTGTAAATAAAATGTTTATTTCTAATACTCGGTTGAAAACCCTTTGTTGGCAATGACTGCCTGAGGTCTTGAACTCATGGACATCACCAGACGCTGTGTTTCCTCCTTTTTAATGCTCTGCCAGACCTTTACTGCAGTGGTTTTCAGTTGCTGTTTATTTTTGGGCCTTTCTGTCTGAAGTTTATTCTTTAACAAGTGAAATGCATGCTCTATTGGGTTCAGATCAGGTGACTGACTTGGCCATTCAAGAATATTCCACTTCTTTGCTTTAGTAAACTCCTCAGTTGCTTTGGCTTTATGTTTTGGGTCATTGTCCATCTGTATTATGAAACACCGACCAATCAGTTTGGCTGCATTTGGGTGGATTTGAGCACACAGTATGTCTCTGAAAACCCCAGAATTCATCCGGTTGCTTCTGTCCTGTGTCACATCATCAATAAACACTAGGGACCCAGTGCCACTGGCAGCCATGTATGACCAAGCCATCACACTCCCTCCGCCGTGTTTTACAGATGATGTGGTATGCTTTGGATCATGAGCTATACCATGCCTTCGCCATACTTTTTTCTTTCCATCATTCTGGTAGAGGTTGATCTTGGTTTCATATGTCCAAAGAATGTTCTTCCAGAAGTGTGCTGGTTTTTTAAGACGTTTTTAACAAAGTCCAATCTAGCTTCTTATTCTTGAGGCTTATGAGTGGCTTGCACCGTGCAGTGAACCCTCTGTATTTACTTTCATGCAGTCTTCTCCTTATGGTAGATTTGTATATTGATACACTTATATCCTGGAGAGTATTGTTTACTTGGTTGGCTGTTGTGAAGGGGTGTCTCTTCCCCATGGTAATTATTCTGCGATCATCCACCACTGTTGTCTTAGGTGGGCGTCCAGGTCTTTTTGCTTTGTTGAGGTCACCAGTGCTTTCTTTCTCAGGATGTACCAAACTGTAGATTTTGCCACTTCTAATAGTGTAGCAATTTCTCTGATGAGTTTTTTCTGTTTTCCGAAATGAAGGATGGCTTATTTCACCTTCATGGAGAGCTCCTTTGACAGCATGTTTACTTCTCAGCAAAATCTTCAGCACCACACCTCAAATTAACTCCAGGCCTTTTATGTGCTTAATTGACAATGGAATAATGAAGGAATTGCTCACACCTGCCCATGAAACAGCCTGTGAGTCAATTGTCCAATTACTTTTGGTCCCTTTAAAAACAGGATGCCACATATAAAGGAGCTGAAACTCCTAAACCCTTCATCCAATATTAAAGTGGATACCCTCAAATGAAAGCTTTGTCCATTATATAACTATAACTTGAATATGTTTTAGTAAACAGGTAATAAAAACTAAATTTGTGTCAGTGTCCAAATATATATGGACCTAACTGTATAAACTGGCCAACACCTTTAAGTGCAGTAGTGGCGAGGCTTCACTATGAAGCCCTCTCTGTATTGAGCTGCTTAAAGGGCTTCTGTCACCCCCAAAACACATATTTTTTTGGGGGCTTGTTAAAATCCTTATTTAACGACTATTCCCTATATAGGGATCTTAATTTTGTCTGTGGCTTCTTTTCCTTAAAAATCGATCTTTTAAAATCACTTCACTACCAGCAAGTAGGGCGTCTACTTGCTGGTAGCCGCCGCAAAAAACCGCCCCCTCCTCCTGTTGATTGACAGCATTTCAAATCCCGCGCCTCTCTTCATTCGGCGCAGGCGATCTGAGAGAAGGAAGCTCGCCTCCTCAGCACTCCCTCAGTGCGCCTGCGCAGAAAATCCACCTCCAAAAACAGTGTGAAATACAAGGTAATTTTAAGGAAAGGTTTCTTATGGTACATTTTGTCACCTTTCTTGTTGCTTTTTTGGCTCGTTTTTGATGCGTTTTTTTACACTTTTTTTTTTTGGGGGAGGGGGTGTATACTTCAATGCAAAACTACATTTTCTGCTTGCGAATTCACTCCAAAAACCATGCAGTGGATCTGCAACGACAAAGCAGCACAGTTTTCTGCCGCTCTCCATTCATTTAAATGAGATATTCAGCGCAGATATACTACTTATTTTTTCAGGTGAAAAAAGAAAAGACCCCGGGTATCCCAAGAACACATGGGGGACAGTGCCTGCCCAATGTAAATGTAATGGGGTACCCGTAAAAAGGTGATTCGGTACAAGCTCCGAGTATAATGACAAAGGAAGAGAAAAGAAGCTCAAAGTACCAAAAAAAATAATAATTGATGAATAAATATTTTATTGTATCAAAAGCATAATTAAAAACACACATACAGGTGATGCCATGAACAGGGTAGTGGGAGCAGGGAAAGGAGAAAACAAGCGCCACCCTGGATGAACACACAGGTCACAAAGTACATAGTACAATGTTGGTAAGATCATGAGAAAATGTATAAGGTACAATGACCAGCCCATGGGCCAGATATGACAAAAAATATATAGGATGGTATAAGGTAAGGAAAGGTCAGTGAGAGAACCAGCCACGGCTGTAGTGCATAGTATGCTGACCAAGGAAGTAATACAGAAATTGTATAAGACCAGCAAAGCAATGAAAAAAGCCAGGTGAGATATCTCAACATCGGCAGCACAAAGCGTGGGAGGGAGACTATGACCTAAAGCTTACCTAGAGTGAACCTTGTGTGAACAGAGAATCCAGGATGGCGCCACCCCAACGCGCGTTTCGGCGTGCCTTCGTCAGGGGCAGTATGACCTGCACTGGGAAAAAAAGTAAACGCTGCTTCCTATTGTAATGAATAGGAAGCTGCTTGGACTTGTTTTTTGGGGCTGAATATGATGCAGAAAATGGGACAAAATCAGCACCATGTGAACGTGCCCTTAAAGAACATAATCTGGCAGAATAAAAACTTTTATTTTCACTACTCCTGATGATAAAAGGTCTACGAAAGGTACGTTTTTATTGCTGTCCCCAGCCTTTACCTAGTGCTGTAAGCAGTTTAGCATGGTCAAAACTGCTTACAGACTTTAAGTATCAACACCTTAGTCTTTCTCAGTGCAGGTATTGCACTTGATCGTGGCATTGCACCCAACTTTCACAGCTGATGAATTTTTTCCTCTGTCTTTGAGTCTCCCACCACTTTACAGGTCACAGTAGATCTTATCGTGATACATTCCGCACTACTGCCCACATACAAAATCAAAACCCTTCCCTCCAAAACAGGCCCAAAGTGGCCTAATCCAAGTCAAGGCTATACAAGGCTCAATCAAAATAAATCAAGACACAGAATGCTGAGGTGACAGTGAATGATGGCCACAGCTTTTATTGAACTACTTATAGGAAACATGACTTTATTTATTAAACATAATTAAATTTCCACACCAAGTTGCAAATCTTGGAGTGCCTTATGCCAGCTGTCAACTATGGCAGGCATGTGGCAACCATCCTCTCAGCGGCTTTCTCTTCAAACAGCTGATCGGCGTGGGTGCTGGGTGTCAGCCCCCCACTGATCTGATATTAATGACCTATCCTGAGGATAGTCAAAAAAATATGTAGGAGCAGCACACGAAGGTCTCAGCAACCGCACCAGAATGCACCAGCCACGCCACAACCGCAGATCCAGTCAGCAGAAAGGTAAATAAGTATAAGGCGACGGCAGCATCTCCGGTAACTTCTTTATTGATAGTACTTCAATGAATGTGCACACACAGCGACAAATGCAACGTTTCGGCTACATTGTAGCCTTTGTCAAGCTTGACAAAGGTTATGATGTAGCCGAAACATTGCATTTATCGCTGTGTGTGCACATTCATTGAAGTACTATCAATAAAGAAGATACCGAAGATGCTGCCGTCGCCTTATACTTATTTATCTATCCTGAGGATAGATCATTAATAGAAAAAAGCAGAGAACCCCTTTAAAGGGCCATGGAGAGGATGGTTGCCACATGCCTGCCGTAGTTGACAGCTGGCATAAGGCACTCCAGGATTTACAACTTGGAGTGCAATAAAAAAAAAAAAAAAAAAGCGGGCAACCCCTTCAAGGGTTACGAACCCAGCAAAAGGAGCGTGATGCATACACCTACACAATGCTTCTACCACCATCCAACAAGAACAGAACCCTCTCAATACCCTCCTGTAGCCCTGAAAGAAAAATATCCATACGGATATCAGTTAAGTGCACCCCATCCGGCAGCAAGAAGTCTCTATTATCTTCCTTCAATTGCCTGCGCCAAACCACGGCTGGATCTAACAAAATGGGAAACTTGTGTATTCAAGAGCCGCCTGGCCCTCTCCATTGCTGCTCTATCCCAAGTGTCGTATCACACCACCATAGGCAAAACCTTCAACTAACACAGACCCTGGATACCTCTCTAGAAGATGTCCACCTCTCCACCCAGAAGACATAAGAGTGTCCAATGATCCAAAACAGTGGATGAACACCTATGGAAAAAACAATAGTTACTCTAGCAATAAATCAAGCAAAATATAGCACTCAAAGCAAGCCGAATGCCAACTGCTCCATCTTTTGACCTGCTAATCTGAACAACCCAGCTCACTTGCCGCACCAATACAGAAGGAGTGAGTTCCAAACTCGAAACTGCGAAGGGCCATAGCATCGAGCACCGACTGAAACACAAAACAGGAAATTTACTTCCTGTCACCTCCTGCACACATAGTCCAACACCGTGCCAGAGGGACAGAGGGGTCTGTCAATAGGCTGCAACATGATGCAACTGCTGAAGAAATGAAGATAGAAAGCCACACCACTAAGCCACCATTGTGCTACATTACCCGAGACTCCCTGAACCCAAAGAACCTGTAAATAAGACAGCGTTACATGGAGACCAACTGCATTGTCATGGTGAACAGACAAGGCACCAACCATGCAACCACTACCCTTATGTCTTACTGTGGGCTGACCAGGTAGATTTCACCTGAGAGGCCCTATAGGGACCAGGTCCATTAACCTGGGACAAGGATTCCCTTTCAAATCCGCCAGCGGGTGCAGCAGCCAAAAAACCTGCCACTGGGAATGAGAGAGTGTGTCAGCAATCATATTTTGCACCCCCGAAACATGCCTAGCCCAAAATCAAATATTGAACTCCAAACAACAAAGCTCCAACCACCTCAGGAGTGCCAGCACAGGAAGTGAAGAACAAGACTGTCTATTCACCGCCTGAACCATGGATGCATTATCCAAAAAATGGCCTTGGTATTGGCCAAACACTCACCCCTTTGAACCACTGCAACCACTATAGAAAACAACATAAGCAACAAGTTGTGACATTAGGCCCTCCACCCACTCAGCCGGCCACGCTTCGGCTGACCAAGAGTTACACTGCAATGGGTGGACTACAGTACCCAGAAAGGTTATCAAAATTAGGGTTATTCACTTTAGAAAAAAGACAACTGAGGGGAGATCTAATAACTATGTATAAATATATCAGGGGTCAGTACAGAGATCTCTCCCATCATCTATTTATCCCCAGGACTGTGACTGTGACAAGGGGACATCCTCTGCGTCTGGAGGAAAGAAGGTTTGTACACAAACATAGAAGAGGACTCTTTATGGTAAGAGCAGTGAGACTATGGAACTCTCTGCCTGAGGAGGTGGTGATGGGGAGTACAATAAAGGAATTCAAGAGGGGCCTGGATGTACTTCTGGAGTGTAATAATATTACAGGTTATAGTTACTATAAATGCGTCGTTGATCTAGGGACTTATTTTGATTGCCTGATTTTTTTTTCCCTAAAGTGAGGAAAATTTGCTTCTACCTCACTTTTTTTCCCCCCTTCCTCTGTATCAACTTGCAGGAAAACAGGCTGAACTAGATGGACAGATGTCTTATTTCAGCCTTCTAAACTATGTTACTAATGCGACAAATCCGGGTGAAGCCACTGGATCTGTACCTAGCTGTAGGCACACATTCAAAACAAAAACTAATGGAATAAAAATATGTGCCATCAGCATACCGCAGAAATGGATGCAAAATGCCTGTTAAAAATAGAGGGACAAAAAACGGATGCACAAATGGTTGAAAAATGGCCATGAAAAATTGACTTTTCGTGTGAATGTAGCTTTAGAGAAAGGCAAAGATTCAAAGGGACTGACAAAGTCCCACAGCTCCACCCCCTGAGACATCTTTGCATGCACAGCCTCAGGGAACTGTGCAACCAATATCAAGTGTGTGGAAAAAGTTCACAAGGGGAAATACCAAAAAGGAATAAAGAAACCAAAATTCAAACCCATCTAAGCAGGCCAGTTTCCTTTCTCTTGGGATACCAGTTGAGCCAAGGCAGCATCTCTAGGATGCACATCAGCGTCCTCTTCCCTACTGCCACCTATAGTTATTAGCCTGAGCACCCTGCAGGAGGAGAACTAGTGCCAAAATGTACAAGTCCCGTAAAACTACAGTGGTCATTATTTGAAAAGCCAGCAGGCACCAGTGGCGCCACTTGAACTGAATGAAGAAGAACCGGAGGGGGGCGCTGGAAAGAGCATAGGCTGCAACATCATAAGACACAACCCGACATCTGCCTTAGTGTCCCAACCCACCTCCATACACAGTGCCAACCACTACCTAAACTCCTTACCGTATCACCACCATGCAAATCCGCCATGGCTACGATATGCAAGGAATATTGTATCCAGGTACACATACAACTGTAGAAACTTCTCAGTAAACTTCTGAGAAATGAGGCACTCTAGAATAACATAGGCCTGAATACAATTATTAAAGGTCTTAAAGGTATCTACTCCACTCTCAAACTTTTGTTTCTTATCTGCCATTACTAAATCTGTGGACACCAGGGACCAAATATCCACAGAGAGATCTTCTCTCATGTTTTCCAACAAATGGGAGCCCAGTGGGAATACATTGCAACAATAGGTCTCCCAGAACTCCTGGGTTCGGTGTAGTGGAGGTTGACGTACCATCTTCAACCGTCACCACCGCAATGCGGAAGTAGCTGCTGGAAAGTTTTCAAAAAAAGAAAACCTACAAAAGAACACTGAAAGCTGATGAACTATAAAAATATTGTTTTATTTGAGTACATGATTAAAAGCATACAAAGAGATAACAGACAAATGCACAAAGTGCAGCACAATCCTGGGAGAGTTGGTAGAGTACAAAAAGTGAAAAAAGACAGAAGTGACCCAAATATAAATATATCTTAATGAGGCAAAGTTACCATATAAAATATATGTTAAAGGGATACCCACTATTGGTAAGAGTGCACATGATCTCATCAAATATAAAGTGCAAGTGCAAGCTTATATATATAAGCAAAGAAGAGGAGAAATAACCCTCCAATGTGGGTCCCTAAAAACATATATATATATACCTATTCAATTAATCTAAGCGGGTAATAAAGTGCATGTGCAAATCACGTAACGGTTTACAAGAAAAAACACATAGTAAGTGTTTGATCAAAAAACAGAACAAACGCAAAAGTTTAACAGGTAAGCAGGTACACAAGAATGAGGTCACATACCGTATGTAAGTGATGGTAAATCCACAGGAAGACTGCACATCCCTTTAACATATATTTTATATGGTAACTTTGCCTCATTAAGATATATTTATATTTGGGTCACTTCTGTCTTTTTTCACTTTTTGTACTCTACCAACTCTCCCAGGATTGTGCTGCACTTTGTGCATTTGTCTGTTATCTCTTTGTATGCTTTTAATCATGTACTCAAATAAAACAATATTTTTATAGTTCATCAGCTTTCAGTGTTCTTTTGTAGGTTTTCTATTAACTTCTGAGTTAAGCTCTTTTGAGGGGCCCTTACTGCGGCTTCACGCCATTCTTTTGTGTAATCTACTTCTGTATTGGAAAGTTTTCAAGCCTACCCACTAAGGCCCGCCCAACGAAAATAAATTCCCCTCGAATAGAACCCTGAGCACCCCCCCTCCCCCAAGGCTTGACCTAGCAGCCAGTCTGACCTAGTCTCACCTAGCAGCGGATGCGTCAACTATAGATAGAGACTCACAACAGTTGGAGGAGCTAGAGACATAGTAACATAGTTTATAAGGCTGAAAAAACACATGCTCACCCAGTTCAGCCTGTTATCCTGCAAGTTGATCCAGAGAAAGGCAAAAAAAGAGGGTGCAGATGGAGCTGTATTGGTAGCTGTATTGGCTGCAGAAGATCTCCTGGAGCTCATGCCCTCCGCGGTCTGCATAAATGACGTCTTTGTCACTGCCTGGAGTGACCGTCCAAGCTAAATGACCCAGAATGGGAGCTCTGAGTTTCTGAGACCAACAAGGAGCAGGCAGTATACAGGGCAGGGGAAGTGCCGAGTACCTGTGCGGATGCTGCAGCAGTAGGCCTCAGTATAGCGTTGGGCTCTGAAGGAGGAGGAGATGCCTCTGCCCTGCTCACCATGCTGAAGAGGAAAGGCCGAAGGGAAGCCAGCGAGGTAAGCTGGAAAACGTGCTGACTGCTCAGAACCTTCCCTAAACGCCCTTTAATACCTCCAGCCATTAACCAATCCTCACCTAGCCTGTGAAAAGCCAACTCTGCCCTGTTAACCATTACTACTATATCTACTTTATAACTCAACAAAATTAGACTGAGGGAATAAACAAATTAAATTGCAAGTAGTTAGGGCACTGACACTTACTGCTAATGAAACCTAAAATTCTGCACTGGCCTTTCTTCAGGTCTCAGTATCTCTCTTCTAGCAACACACTTACACTCACTCTGCACAATTGCTTCCAGGTTTTAGTATCCCCTTGCTCTCAACTCACTACACACTTTACACTGTCTCTCAGCAGTCATGGTAATTTTCTTTGTGACAACAAATTGGAATTTATGCTTTGGCACGCTGTCTGGACTGTAGTCTCAACCTGGTTTCTTCTCAGGTCTCTAGCAGCTTCAGGGTGTGGGAGCTAGGAAGTGCAAATCGGCTACCCCTGCTACTGGCTCACCTTCTCACTGCGATGCTCAGCTGCTCTGTGGTCGTATCTATACTCTGAGATGGTGTACTGTATCATTTTGACTAGCACCTTACACCTACACTTAGCTAGGAGTATGGCTGTATCTGTCTCTAGCAGCAGCTTCCCCCCAGCACACACTTTTTCTCTGATTGTGTACTAATGACACAAGGTCTGCATAGTACTGCTATTTTTCTTCCCGTAGACATATGCTCTCCTTTTAAAGACCATGTACACCTCAGGGGCAATTATTTTATGGTTTCATTTTACTTATTTTGTGGTAAAAAATCATTTTTCAATTGGTCTTCATTAAAATTATTCTGCAGTTCAGTCACAAAGAATATTCAGGAGTTCTGTCCGTTTGTCTAGCTATGTGAATTGTACTTTCACTCTGTGCTGATTATCTATAAAACCTTATCTCTAAATTAATAAAAGATCCTAAACAATTAAGGCCAAGTTCACACTTCAGTTATTTGATCAGTTATTTCCATCAGTTATGGTGAGTCAAAACCCGATGCCGGTCAAAAACATGGGATAGTTGCAAATCTAATAAATACACCTGATCTCTGAGTAGGCTTCACTATTGTTTTTTGCTCACAATAACTGATGGTAATAACTGACCAAATAACTGATGTGTGAACTAGGCCTAAGCCTCATTCTTATCAGTAAGATAAGAATTGAGCTATAATGAGTGTTTAGGAGGTCAGAGATAAGGAACCCTCAGCTGAGCTGCCTGATGGAAAAGAGTGAAAACACACAGCAGGCTACTAGTGAATCTCAGTGCTATACAAAGAAAATGGCTCAACATTTTTAATGAAGACCAATTGAAAAAAAGATTTTAGCTCAAAATGAGTACAATGCAACAAAATCATTCAATAGAAATAACACAATTACCACTATTTGGCAGCATAACCACAGTGCTGTTTACAACATACACATATGCATTGCCCTTCGACATCCTGCATGAGGGAATATCACTCTCTTTGCAATTATAGGTTACCTGTGATATCATCAGTCTCTATTATACAGCATACATATGTCATCTGTGCAGAGGGCATTTCTACCCTCAATAATACATATAATTATCTGGTTTCCTTGCTGGCATCTTAAAACAGCTTAAAGGCACATAACATCACATTGCATAGTATATAATATAATATAGTGTGTATGGGATGTCACTACTGCACAAAGGAAAACAAACACTAGTGGGGCATATCAGAGAGCAAGGCAGGAAGCGGCATGGGAAAAAGGTGATACAGTATGTATCACTGTTTTTGTTATTTTATCACATTTGCTGTTGCTGACAGGCTTTTTATTCAACTCACAACCCCCTTAAGGGTAGGGTGATATAATAGCATACAATAAACATAGTATAGTGTATGCATTGCTGACATACTCCTCAGTAATTTGGCATGCAGTTTAACTTGGTGGTTTTGTCACTGCAACTGGGTCAAAGGTAACCCCGACTCTATTAAACCTGGCAGAAGCTTTACTAGTACCAGTACTCAGAAGTCATATGATATACGTGACTTCATTACATGCCGGACTATGGGGGTAGTCGATCTGATCACCTGCCTTTGCGGCTTACAGTATGTAGGTAAGACAGGAAGAGAATTACGCCGCCGGGTGGTTGAACACCTTGGGGATGTTCGGAATAACAGAGAGATCCTGGTGGCCCAACATGTTAATGCTGTCCATAATGGACGTTTGATGGTGCTCAAATTCACGGGGATAGAACGAGTTCGCGAACCATTGCGTGGGGGTGATTAGGATAGACGTATCCTGCAACGAGAATGTTGGTGGATTTTCGAACTTGATACATCTAGTCCCTGTGGCCTGAATGAACAATTGAATTTTGGCTGCTTTATATAGACCCCCTTGCCCTTTCCGTGATTTAATCTTGTGCTCTTGTATATGACCGCAGTGAGAATAAAGGTCAAAATATCCATTGTTATTTATGTCCATTTGGACAGGATCCTATTAAGGACTTCCTAGTATCTAGTCCCCTTTAATTGGGCATTTGCTACAGGTTGGTGTAATATACTATGGTAATAGCGATGTTACGCCCCTTTATGTCACTCTTACACTACCAGTGTTTTACTGACCTTCAAGGACCTGGATCCTGGTGGTATCTTTCAGGACCTGCCAGCCCTTGTCCCCGCCCCTTGGGCGTGACTAGGGTACCCACATGACGCTCCCGGGTGTGGAATGACGCGGTGACGCATGGGCGGTGCGTGATGACGTCAGCACACGTCGGGAGGCGGTAATTTCATTTTAAAAGGACGTGCTCCGTGGCGCACGGTCGCTAAGACGCCACATGTAATAGGGGACGCCATACATCGCTAATGGCGTGAACCCATACAACAGTACCCGCATCTTATAAGGGGTAATAGATCCGGAGGTGCGACCATACATCGTCCAGGACGGCTACATCGGGGACTAACCAGCCTATATAGATGTAAGTGAGTGGTGTATTGGATGCCCTGAATGGTGATAATGGGCTATCCAATTACCCCTAATTTTAAATGTACATATAGGTTAATAAGCACAAATATATACATTTCCTTTGTTTTTTGTTTTGTAGGTAGCACTAGCCCCGTGTCCCCTGATGAATCTGGGGCTAAAAAATAGATGAAACGCGTAGGGTCTCATATATCTATTTATTTGAGCACTTATATGTAGGTTTCATTGCACACTTTATTATTAGTGGTAGGACTCTACCCTTTTGCTCTTTCTGCAACATTATACACATACATACGGACCAGACGGCGAGATATCGGTGTGGTCCCAGTTGGTGAAATACAGCATAATTCCCACTGCTCATCTGTGGGAATGGGAACAACCTGATTGGGTGTGAGATTCAAGCAAGGCCCTACCTTTGCACGTTCGCTGGTAAGAAGTGTATGCCTTTTGTATGTTGGTTTACCCTTCTTAAGTACTAACACACTTCCATGGTAGAGACTGCAGTTGGTACTGGTCCATTTAGTGGTGGTGTCTATGAATAGAATTGTGGGCCTTTCAATTTTAAAGCTATAATAAAAAAGTTACATTTTACTACTGCCAGTTTTATTTTTTTTGTTCTATATATACTGCGGTAGTCTGTTTGGACTGTATGTGGTCTTAAAAGTGGAACAGCCTCTGGTTGTATTTGCATTTGATCAAAGGTAACCCATAGCAACAGGTTTTATGAAAAGGATAGGTGTTTCTTAGCAAGAGGGGGAAAAGACATTTTTAAGTCTCTTACACGCCCATGCCATAAAACTGTCTCCACCATGTTTGGCACATGATGTGGTATTGTTTGGATCTTGAGCCCTTGCTTTCTTTATTCATATTTTTCTCTACCCATAATTGTGGTAGAAGTTAATATTGTTTTCATCTGTCCAAACCAAGTCTAATCTGGTCTTTCTCATGAGTGCTACATGTGGGTTGCATCTTTAGGAATATCCACTTGATTTGATTCTTGATTGTAGACTTTTGAGAATGATAAGTTCACTTTCTTGATGTGTTCTTGATGTGGTGAAGGCGGTTTTTCTGTAGAAAGGAAAGATTTCTGCACTAATCCACTTTGGTCCTCTTCCATGGATTTTCAGACCTTTTGGTGTTACTGTGCTCACAAGAATGTACCAAATTATCGATTTTGAATTTCCTAAAGTTTTTGCTAGAGCGCTGATAGGTTTGTTTTGTTTTTCAACCAAATTATAGTTTTGTTCACTTGCATTGACGCCTCTTCAACATGCCTACATGTTAGACTATCGTCTGGTATAATACTATAGTGTGTATTGGGGCCTTTAGATCGCATATTGATAGTGCAAATGCAAACTCAACATTGTTGTCAATGGATTGCCAACACATTTACATGGGTCAGTTATTGTGAATGAGCATTCAGCTAAGGATCATGGTTACCAAACTATTAGAAACCCTCCCCCCAAAATTTCTACAGACAGACGGTGAGTTTACAAATCGTTGACAACTCTGTAACTCTATATTCTGTAAGATTAGCTGTGCCATTTCTCCTCTCTAAGGGCACAGCCAGGTTGGATCTCTGCTAAAGCTATATTCTGTTCAGTGACCATTAAACAAAACAGAATAGAGTTCTAAACTGACTTTGCACGAAGATCTTTTTTTTTTCTTATGTGGATCACAAGGGACATTCTCACAACTACTCATAGATGTGCAGAATGAATATATAATAGGCACAGGCAGAAAAAATACCATACCAAGTGTGGCCATGTTCCATTGAGCATTCCCCTTGCATTGCCTTCGGTGGGCATTAGAACGTCCCTGGTGATCCTTATAAAATTCAGTGACCCCCTTTTAAATTTCCTTTAAGCTGCATCTAGTTCTGTGCTGCAGCTGATGAATGAAAAGTAGTGTAGCTCTAACTCAGAGGCAAGGTGGACTTGCACACTTTTAACAACTGGCCATTTCATGATCAATTGTTCATCACATTATAATACACTGCTCAAAAAAATAAAGCGAACACAAAAATAACACATCCTAGATCTGAGTTAATTAAATATTCTTCTGAAATACTTTGTTCTTTACATAGTTGAATGTGCAGACAACAAAATCACACAAAAAAAAAAAATGGAAATCAAATTTTTCAACCCATGGAGGTCTGGATTTGGAGTCACACTCAAAATTAAAGTGGAAAAACACACTACAGGCTGATCCAACTTTGATGTAATGTCCTTAAAACAAGTCAAAATGAGGCTCAGTAGTGTGTGTCGCCTCCACGTGCCTGTATGACCTCCCTACAACGCCTGTGCATGCTCCTGATGAGGTGGCGGACGGTCTCCTGAGGGATCTCCTCCCAGACCTGGACTAAAGCATCTGCCAACTCCTGGACAGTCTGTGGTGCAACGTCACGTTGGTGGATAGAGCGAGACATGATGTCCCAGATGTGCTCAATTGGATTCAGGTCTGGGGAACGGGCGGGCCAGTCCATAGCATCAATGCCTTCATCTTGCAGAAACTGCTGACACACTCCAGCCACATGAGGTCTAGCATTGTTTTGCATTAGGAGGAACCCAGAGCCAACCGCACCAGCATATGGTCTCACAAGGGGTCTGAGGATCTCATCTCGGTACCTAATGGCAGTCAGGCTACCTCTGGCGAGCACATGGAGGGCTGTGCGGCCCTCCAAAGAAATGCCACCCCACAACATTACTGACCCAATGCCATACCGGTCATGCTGGAGGATGTTGCAGGCAGCAGAACGTTCTCCACGGCTTCTCCAGACTCTGTCATGTCTGTCAAATGTGCTCAGTGTGAACCTGCTTTCATCTGTGAAGAGCACAGGGCGCCAGTGACGAATTTGCCAATCTTGGTGTTCTCTGGCAAATGCCAAACGTCCTGCACGATGTTGGGCTGTAAGCACAACCCCCACCTGTGGACGTCGGGCCCTCATATCACCCTCATGGAGTCTTTTTCTGACCGTTTGAGCAGACACATGCACATTTGTGGCCTGCTGGAGGTCATTTTGCAGGGCTCTGGCAGTGCTCCTCCTGTTCCTCCTTGCACAAAGGCAGAGGTAGCGGTCCTGCTGCTGGGTTGTTGCCCTCCTACGGCCTCCTCCACGTCTCCTGATGTACTGGCCTGTCTCCTGGTAGCGCCTCCATGCTCTGGACACTACGCTGACAGACACAGCAAACCTTCTTGCCACAGCTCGCATTGATGTGCCATCCTGGATAAGCTGCACTACCTGAGCCACTTGTGTGGGTTGTAGACTCCGTCTCATGCTACCACTAGAGTGACAGCACCGCCAGCATTCAAAAGTGACCAAAACATCAGCCAGGAAGCATAGGAACTGAGAAGTGTCTGTGGTCACCACCTGCAGAACCACTTCTTTATTGGGGGTGTCTTGCTAATTGCCTATAATTTCCACCTGTTGTCTATCCCATTTGCACAACAGCATGTGAAATTGATTGTCACTTAGTGTTGCTTCCTAAGTGGACAGTTTGATTTCACAGAAGTGTGATTGACTTGGAGTTACATTGTGTTGTTTAAGTGTTCCCTTTATTTTTTTGAGCAGTGTATATTTTTCCATTTTTGGTAACAAACTACTCAACATTATTCTTTCTAAACTTATTTTCCATATATTATGCATTATTGCTGACACATAGTAGCAATGTGACTGTTCCTGTAAGTGTGTAATATATGTCTTGTTTTTCATGTGCATATTGATTATTATAAGCATGGGTTTCCTTTTTTAGTATTTTTCTCAATAACTGTTGTTTGTACTCGAGGCTAACCACTCCTGCACCCGGCTTCTATCTGTGTCTGCTAACATTAATGTCATCTATGCATTTTATTCAAGGTCCTCCACACTGTGCATTCCTAATCTGTTTGCAACTGTTATGTTCAAATGTAATGTGTCTGGTTCACCAGCAGGTGGCAGCAAATATGGCAGAGCTATCTTAGATAGAATAGAACCTTCCATTCCATTCTAACCCCCCTCTGGAGAGAAGTGGGCGAGTCCTACTTCCTGCAGGAAGGGTGGGGCAGTACACGCCCCAACTTGCTGGTAGTGAAGAAATTTGCATATGATAAAAGTAGGATTTTTACAAGAAATAAGCCAGAGACAAAGGTAGGACATGTATGATTGCACTCAGCAAATAGCTGTCGGCTAATGAAAATTGCACAATGGGGGGTGACAGAAGCCCTTTAACTTTAATCATCGCTCATCTCTTTACTTGGATATATTACTCTCAGCTCCGGTAACAGCAGGCAGTGCAGGCGGCGCTCACTCACTGACGTCACGCGCCTGCGCCGCCTAGTGGGAGGAGCAGGCACGTGACATCAGTGAGTGAGCACCGCCCGCACTGCCTGCTGTTACCGGAGCTGAGAGTAAGGTATCCAAGTAAAGAGATGAGCGATGATTAAAGTTAAAGTTACGGATTCCAGTTTATAAATGTACTCCTATGAGCGTCGGGGAGGGGGATCTGTGGATGGCACTTTTTAGGGGGGGAACTGTGGATGGCAGTGTTTAGGGGAGTGGGATGTTCCTAAAGTGTATGTGATAGAAGGAGGAGGAGGGCGTGTTTAAGTGTGGAGAGCAACCATTGAGCTTAATGCATTGTGGGTAGTGAGGGCAGGCGGGATTAGCCTCAGGGATGTGGGCAGTGGCAGCCATCTTAACAGAATAGTGAAATTGCAGTTTTATGCAGACTGGTTGCTAAGGGCTGAATCTTCTGAAATATTGGGTAAGTCTAATAGTTAGTGATATTGGAATATCATGGTAATAGTAACTACATATATGAAAATTAGGGTCCAAATATGACAGTTATCCTTTAAGAGTCAGACTACAGAGAGAAGTGCAGCAGACAAGAAGAAGCAAAGTCATACAGCCAGCCTGTCAGTACAGCAGAGCCAGAGAGAAACAAGTGTAGCAGAGATGATTTTGCCTGCCAAGTTTTAATGCTAAAGCCTGCTTGGACCAAGATAAAGCTTGAAGATTGTCTTGGATGAACATTTATTCAAGTAAACCTTCTGTTCAACTTTATATAAGGTCTGGACTAGATTCTTTCTTCAATCCCTCAATTATTCCCCCTATTTATTGCTTCGGAGCCAAAGCCTGTGGTCCAGCCATGCTTTTTTCATTTCTATGAGAGTTCTGAGAAGAGTAGAGAAAATATGCATTCTGGAAGTTGTAGTTTAACAACAGCTGGAGGTTGCCCACCCCTGGCCTAGGGCTTTGTTAAGGTTCCCAGGCCTGTCATGGCTGACCGCAGAAGCACAACTTCACAGGCAGGCAATGAAAACATCATAGACTACAATAGTATTCTATCACAGTCTATGAGACAAACAATGAGAAAATTGGCTTCATGAGGGATTGGTCATGTTAAACTAATTTAATCAGTTTCTATGAGGAGGTAAGTTGTAGACTTGACCGTGGCGAGTAGAGATGAGCGAATTGAAGTTGACGAAGTGGAATTCGATCGGAATATCAGGAAAAATTAGATTCACACCGAATCCGAATTTCCTCACACTTCGTGGCTGCTGCATGTGTTAGGACATGGAGCAAAGAACTCTGGGAACGAGGGAACACCCACAATGACAATGCCATTCATGCAGCCAATCAGCAGCCAGCCCCTGTGATGTCACAGCCCAATAAATAGCCTCAACCATTTTGGAGTCTGCCATTTTTCAGTGTGCTTAGTGTAGGGAGAGACGTCAGCAGGCGCTAGGGACATTGCTAGGAAAGACTTTGTTGTGCTGAAAAAACGATTTACAAGTTCAGGGAAAGATTAGTCAAAGTGTAGGGAAAGGATAGGGAGGCATCATCCACACTATAAAAGGAGAACAGGGTGCAATTGGAGAGTGTACAGCCTGGGTAATAGGAGCAATTCTATTACACCTTGCTGCCCTAATTGGGAATCCAAATTGGTGTTATACTGCTGCTTTTAAGTTGTTTGCACTATATCATACATCACTAATTCCAGCAAGCCTTGCTTGTGATTGGGGTGCAAGTTCTATGTGATACAGCCATTTACGGGGTGTATTAATAGGAAAGATACGTACATCCTATTAGCCGTTCTGCGTTGATTTTAAATTGTTTTACTTTTTTGGCTAGGGCTGTATTAAAAGAAAAAAAAAAAGAGAAAAAATGTATGTCAAAATTGTTGTTCAGCGATGATGTTAAATTGTATTAATAGGAAAGATACGTACGTCCCAATACTCGTTCTGCATTGATTTTACATTGTTATATTTTTTGGGGGGTGTATTAATAGGGAAAAAAAAGGGAAAAACATATGTCATAATTGCCGTTCAGCGGTGAAGTTACATTGTACTACAGCCATTTACATGGTGTATTAAAAGTAAATATACTTACGTCCTATTAACCGTTCTGCGGTGAATTGTGATTTCTTTTTTGTGGGTGTAGTAATAGGAAAAAGAATACGTCTTAATTGCAGTTCTGCAGTGAATTGTGATTTTATTTAAATTTTTTTTGGGGGGGTGGGAGGAGTTCATTAATCAGAAAAAAATAAAATATGTCTTAATTGCCGTTCAGTGGCGAAGTAACATTGTACTATAGCCTTTTTTTCGGGGTATTTTAATATTAATTGAATCTGTTTATTATACAGTATGTCAGACAGACAGGTGACAGGCTCTTCAAAGGGAACGGGCAGTGGCCAAAATGTTTCTGTCACAGGCAGCAGAAGAAGGGGGGGGTGGCAGCAGGAATCGCAGCGAGAGGCCTGAGCTCCTGGTGTCATCTAGCAGTCATGTCTTGACCAGCAACCCAGTGGTGCTTGAATGGTTGACTCGGTCTTCGACTTCGTCGCAAGTGACATCAGACACCCCCAGCCAAGAGTCGGTGGGTTTCTCTTACACGACGCTTAGTAGGCATGGCCCAGGAGCAGGCCCTGTGGCCCCACCTGTCCCGAACCTTCCTCTGTCATTTTCAGTTCACTCAGCACGAGAAGTATTATATGCCATAGACTTAGCTCCACTTTTCAGCAAGGATGAGCTACTAGATGACAGTCAGCAGCTACTGCCAATCCAAGATCTGGAGGAGACATCCACCACTTCCTCCGGTAGGCGGGCAAGTAGTGATGATGAAAGTCACGTGGGAGCAGGTGTTGCGAGCGGTCAGGCTTCTGGCACTGAGACCATTGAGGGGGACATCAGCATACAGTAGCGGATGATGATGATGTAGTCGATCGCACTTGGGAGCCGGGTGAAGAAGGGGCTTCATCATCATCAGGAGAAGAGGGTAGCAACTTGCGCGTGAGGCAGCGGCTGAGCCAGCAGGGTGGTAGCATGGCTGTAAGTCAGCAGGGTGGCAGTAGTGGGAGGTCGGGAGATAAACGTGCCCAGGGTAGACCACCCGCTTCGCAGGAGCCTACCAGCCCATAAAGTAGCGGTGCAGTGGTTCCCAGAGGCAGCGGTAGCAGGCAGTCAGTGCGGAGTGTTGGGGGGAAAATGCCATATTTGACGGTGTGGCAATTTTTTGCTGGCTGCCAGAGGAGGTGAACATGGCCATTTGCAGAATTTGTGGGCAGAAGGTGAAGCGTGGCCAGGGTGCCAATGTTGGCACCACTGCCCTGCGTCAACACATGCAGCGTGCAAAAAGTGGCCTGGGAGAACTGTGGCTCCGATGTGGTGGTCCAGCCTGCCGCAGCAACTGCCACATCACGGTGGCACGCACCCAATTTCATGCAGTCAAGACTCCACCGCTTCAGCTGAAAAGAGCTGTCTGTCCTTCCCATCATCTGCTGGTCCTGCTGCTCCTACTCCTCGTCCTCCTACTCATCGTCAGTCATTCCGTCAGCAATCGATCACCGAAATGATTGCCAAGAGATAACAGTATGCGTGCTCCTGGCCAAGTTGCTGGTGCTGCAGTCGCTCCCTTTCCAATTGGTGGATTCTGCACCTTTCAGAGAACTGATAGCTTGTGCCGAGTCGAGAGGGAGAGTTACAAGCCATCATTTCTTTGCGAAAAAGGCAGTACCAGCCCTGCACACATATGTAGAACAGAACATCGCGGTCTGTTCATACTGATAGTAGTCAGGGCTCGGTTTTGGGATTCTCTAGGTAGTGACCTTTCCCTAGATTCCGGGCCTAGTACCCTTTCCCTTCCCTCTTGTGTTCGGTGTGGAGTTTACCACGCTGTGACATTATCAACCACCGCAAACCGTCATTTTTTGTTTGAGTCAGTGAGGCTATGGATCCAATCACTGCACTGGCTGGACAATTGCAGGGTCTGTCTATAGAGGTAGCTGACCTCTGCACGCAGATCCAGGGGTCATAGGCTGCTGGTGTCAGTAGTAGTTTCCAGGCCTATCATTAACCTAAGGTTGCACTTCCGGACAGATTTTCAGGGGGAAGCGATAATTTCATTTGGTTCAGAGAGTAATGTAAATTGTACTTTAAGTTACGTCCGCTCTCATCTGGGGATGAGAGTCAAAGAGCGGGTATTATCATGTCGTTGCTTAAAGAGGATGCTCAGTCTTGGGCTTTTTCTCTACGACCGGATCACAGTCCCTCCGGTCAGTAGATGAAGCGCTAGGTCTTATCTATGATCACCCGGATAGGATCTCCCTGGCTGAGACCAAGTTACATGGTTTACGGCAGGGAGAGCGTTCTTCGGAGATCTATTGCTTTGAATTTAGAAGATGGGTTCCGGATACGGAGTGGAATGATCCAGCTCTCCGTAGCCAATTCTGTCAGGGATTATCGGAGAGGCTAAAGGACGCGTTGGCCTTTCACAAAAATCCAGAGTCATTGGAAGTGGCTATGTGTCTTGCTGTAGGTATGGATAGACTCCTGAGAGAGAGATCTAAGGTCCCTCACTCTCAGGACGAACTATCATATAACGTGGCGGTTTCCTCTGACACCTTGGATGGAGAGACTCCTAAGATTATGCCTGGTGACGAACCTATGTAGTTAGGGGAAGCTACCCCTAGGTCTGCTTGCAAGAGTTTTATATAATAAATATGTTTATTCTGTGGAAAAGGGGGACACTTTGTTAATGTTTGTCCTTACATTCAGTGTCAAGGTTAAAACAAAAAAAAATGTTTAATTCCCATCTTACTCTTGGTGGTTTGGGTGGGGAGTCAGAGAACTTACTTTTGACATTTACTAGTAGTACCCGATTTCTCCTGTCTCCTGGGGTGGCGCTAGAGTCCAAAACTGTGGGAATTGAGGTGTCTATTGATAGTGGGGCAGGAGTTAACCTAGTTGATGGTCACTTGTCACAGATGGTGCAGGACATCCATTTAAGAATGGGTGCTTTTCATCAGGAATCTATTTCGTGTTTTGTGCTGGAGGGTCTGCCGGCTCCGTTGGTTCTGGGTTTACCATGGTTAAGCAAACATAATCCTATTATTGACTTGCAAGCGAGACAGATTCTCGATTGGAGTGATTATTGCATGGACAACTGTCTTAATACATCTCTTTCTGTCTTGACCCCTAAAGCTGTTCCCTTTCATTTCAGATTCTTCTGATGTATTTTCTGAGAGTGGTTGCCAGGGTTTACCCCCAAACCGGGAATATGATTGTCCTATCAAACTTATTCCCGGAGCGAAGTTTCCCAAAACTAGGTTACATAACCTTTCTTAATCCAAAAGAGCGGCCATGCGAGAGTCCCCAGTGGCAGCAGGGTTTCTCTTTGTAAAGAAGAAAGATGGAACTCTTAAGCCATGTCTGGACTTCCGTGAGCTCAATCGGATTACGGTCCATGATCCGTACCCCCTTCTTTTGATTCCTGACTTGTTTAACCTGATTGTTGGTGCCATGGTGTTCTCCAAGTTGGACCTAAGGGGGGCATATATTCTGGTCAGGATCAAGGAAGGAGATGAATGGAAGATGGCCTTTAAAACCACAGAGGGTGATTTTGAGAGTCTGGTCATGCCGTTTGGGTTGACTACTCCTGCGGTTTTCCAGCATTTTGTTAATGATATCTTTCATCATCTGGTGGGGAGGTTTGTTGTTGTGTATCTGCATGACATACAAATTTATTTTCCAGATATGGAGACTCATCAGGATCACGTGAGGAGGTACAAATGTCTTTCTCTTCAGGCTTTCATCCTCAGTCGAACGCACTAATCAGAATCTAGAGACTTATTTGAGATGTTTTGTCTCGGAGAACCAGGAGGAGTGGTCTTCATTTTTGTCTTTAGCCGAGTTTACCATAAATAACCGTAGACAGGAGTCCACTGATAAGTCGCAGTTTTTTGGGGCATAAGGGTTCCATCCGCAATTTGGCACATTTTATGGTACGGAGACTTCTGTATACCTGAAAAAGGAACGATTTTCTTCTTCTTTTTCATCTATTTGGCCGAAAATTCAAAAAAATAAAATAAAATGGGCAACAAGTATAAACGTATGGCTGACAAGAGACGTATGAATGGTCCGGACCTGAGAGTGGGTGATTCTGTGTGGCTGTCCACAAGAAACATTAAGTTGAAAGAACCTTCTTGGAGGTTGGGTCCAAGGTTTTTTTTGGTCCATATAAGATCACTGCCATTATTAACCTAGTATCCTTTCATCTTAAACTTCCTCAGGCTTTGAAGATTCATAATGTGTTCCATAAGTCATTGTTGAAGAGATATGTCGAATCTGTTGAACCGTCCTCCTTGCCTCCTGTTCCTGTCATGGAGGACAGTAATCTGTAATTTCAGATCTCCAGAATAGTTGACTCTCGAATGCTCCGTAGATCCCTCCAATATCTCGTCCACTGGAGGGGATATGGACCAGAGGAGAGGATGTGGGTTCCAGCGGCCGACGTTAATGCTAGTCGTCTGGTGAAAGCCTTTCACAGAGCTCATCTGGATAAAGTCAGTCCTGGGTGTCCGGAGGCCACCCGTAGACGGGAGGGGGGTACTGTCACGGTATCTCCCGTGACATGGGTCAGTAGATCTAAGAGACTGGCTTCACGTTTCTGTGTTGTTGTTGGGTATGGCCACACCTCTTGTCTCAGGTGTAGCTTAAGTGGTCATTCCAACTTCTCTATTTAGTCTGGTCTCACCCATCATGCTATGCGGTTGATAGCTCCTTTCTGGTTGGAAGTGCTGGTGTTGGTTCTCCTCTGAGTTCCTGCTCGTCCACATACTTTGGAGTTAAGTGTCTTTTCCTTATTTCTTGTTTGTTGTATTCCCCTATCTTTTGGTAATAGGCCTGAGAGAGTCTCCTGTTCCTTCAGCTGGGAAATAACAGGTTATCTCTTGTGCTGACACTATTTCTAGGGCCCTTTAGAGTAAGATATGGCTCTAGGTTCCTGCGTATGAACATTCCTACCATCGAGGTTTGTTCATACTAATAGTAGTCAGGGCTCGGTTTAGGGATTCTCTAGGTGGTGACCTTTCCTCAAAATCGGAACCATGGTGTTGGTTCAACGGGAAGAACATGCTGTTGGTGCTGCGTGAAGGAGGGCTTAGCCATGCGCCTTGCATGGCGCACATGTTTATTCTGGTTGTAAAGCGGTTCCTGAAGTCTTCACCCCATCTGCAAGACATCCTTAAAATAGCCAGGAAACTGTGCATGCACTTCAGCCACTCATACACCACAAAGCACACCCTCTTTGAGCTGCAGTGGCAGAACAGCATCCCCCAACATAGGCTGATATGCGATGTTTCCACCCATTGGAATTCCACCCTCCATATGTTGGACCGATTATATGAACAGAGAAAGGCCATAAACGATTTCTTGATGATACAGGCGGACAGAGGTACTCCCCTGTGTAACTATGATGTTAGCCAGTGGCAGCTCATGCGTGACACCTGCCGTTTGCTCGGGCCCTTTGAGCAGGCCACTTTATTTGTCAGTCGCCAGGACTACGGGATGAACAACATCCTGCTAAATGTGGCTGGCCAGGGGACAGGAGATGTGGCGACTACATCTCACGGCCACATAAGCCCTGTGCGGGCTGATCTAGAGGAGGAGAAGGACATTTGAGCACAAGCAATGCGTAGAGAAATGGCTGCTTTTTCTACACAGGTGAGAGGAGGAGCAGCCGGAGGAGCTACAGGGCGATGAGGAAGATGAGGCAGATGATCCAGACACACCGTGGCAGTATGCAGTGGAGATGGAGGCAGGGAGTTCCTCCAAGTCACTTGCTCAAATGGCCAAATACATGCTCAGTTGCTTGCGTAGTGATAGCCGAATTGTCACCATTCGGCAGAGGGATGACTATTGGCTCTCCACCAGTCAAACCCTCGCTACCAGGCCAAAATTGGGGCCTTTTTTACACCTGCTGAGAGGGAGGACAAACTGAACTACTATCGAGACAGCCTATGTAGTCAGTTGGCCCGCTGCTTATGTGCAACATCGCCCATCCTCACGCAGGTCTGACCGGGGTGGGGGCCCTCTGCACTCACGTTCCACTGCCATGGCTGCTGTGGGGGGCTGAGGGGGACAGGAGCAGTACCTGCTCCATCAGCAGCAACTTAAGTCTAGAGTCGCTGATGAGCAGTTTTCTTCACCCACCTACTGAAGAAACTACTCACCAGCAGCAGCAGGTAGACATAGAGCAGAACCAACACATACAGTACCTCAGATATAACAGTAAAAAATCATGAAGGGGCCTAGATATATATAGTGCTACTCCTACAACGACTGAACAAATAACCCCTAATAATAATGAAAGGTACTCACATTTATTATCAAGCGAAAATCTTTATTAATGGTAAAAGTTTTGGACAAGGTGAAAACAAAAGGGAGGAGGTGGCCACAAGACCGCCTCACCCCAAACCCCTGGTAGTGGAGACCACACTAGATAAACTCAGGTCATGAGTCAACAAGGATAATAGTATAATATCCACAGGTAATAGTTGTGTATGCAGCCCAAATGACACACAGTAGGAACTAGTGCACCAGTTCAAATTGCAATCACAAACATGTGCTGCATACATACAATATATAAGGGTCATATGGCCCCAAAGGAAGGTCCAGTCACCAGTATCACAAAATGTCGTGATGGTGAATCCGCACCCCAAAGTATGTATGAGCTGGACAGCATTACAACATGTGACTGCTGCCCCACTGAGAACCTCTGTCAAACTGGCCACTATGGGTAAATGATTTCTGTCATTTTCAGGCACATGTTGTAATGCTGTGAAGCTCATACATACTTTGGGGTGCGGATTCACCATCACGACATTTTGTGATACTGGTGACCGGACCTTCCTTTGGGGCCATATGACCCTTAGACATAGAGCAGAACCTGAACCAGCAGGTTTTGGCATACTTAGAGTGCAACCTGCCACCCCACATCGAAGATCCCCTGGACTATTGGGCAGCCAAACTTGATTTGTGGCCGCAACTGGCCGAGTTTGCCCTGGACAAGCTTTCCTGCCTGGCCAGCAGTGTGGCATCAGAGATGGTGTTTAGTGTGGCAGGGGCCATAGTTACCCCAAGGAAAACTCGCCTGTCCACCCAAAATGTGGAGAGACTGACCTTTGTCAAGATGAATCAGGCGTGGATCAGCCAGGATTTTCAAACACCAGTGCCTGATGCATCAGACTAGATAATCCATGATGCCACACCTACACTTTGACAGAAGAGACCTGTTTCTTCTAGTTACCACCATCTTCAGCTGGTACTGGTATTGCCCCCACCTCCCCACTATATCACTGGGCCACTCTGTGGTCTCCTCAAGCTGCTGCCACATCACCACTCTGTGGTCTCCTCATGCTGCTGCCAGCTCACCACTATGTCACTGGGCCACTCTGTAGTCTCCTCATGCTGTTGCCACCTCAACACTATGTCAATGGCCACTCTGTGGTCTCCTCATGCTGCTGCCACCTCATTACTCTGTTATTGGGCCACTCTGTGGTCTCCTCATGCTGCTGCTACCTCACCACTCTGACACTGGGCCACTCTGTGGACTTCTCATGCTGTTCCCACCCTCCCCACTCCTTGACCGGGCCACTATTTTCCCTTTTTGGCCTGGTTGACATCATCATTTATTTGACCCTTCTTCTAATCTGTCAGACAGAAGAAAAATGAGATGCACAACGGATCCTGTCTATGTAGCAGCTGTAAGGCCTGTATGACATGATCCCTATTTTGCATCAGAATAGGCTTAAGATTTGGTAGCCAAAAGCAGGAGTTGGTACAAAACACAGAAGACATGCAAAGATTCCATTCATGTGTCATCTCTGTTTTGGATCCACTCCTGTTTTTTTGGGCTTTAGCGATACTGATGGATTACTGACCAAATGCTGACCGAGTGAAGGCAGATGCTCAACAATCAGGATTCGTTTTTTGGGGGTTATTGTTCTGATGGATCAGAGGAAAAGCAAAATAATCAGTGACGTCAACACAAACTTACTGCTGACACCCTCTTCGCTCTGTCAGAGGGGCTCTACTTGTATAAGCGTTTAATAGAACAGGTTCTGTAGACATTTATGTGGAATCAGCTAATGACGGTGTAAAAGGAGTGCGCTCTTTCACACTATAGTAGGATCTTGAGTTCACACTTGAGTTATTTGGTCAGTTTTGGCCAAATGAGTGAAGTGTGAAGTGATTCTAAGAGTGACACCTGTCATCTGCGTGTCATACTGACTCACAGTATTGTTTCACTACCACAGCAGACTCCCTATGCGTGTTACTGCTAGACACAGTGTTCTACACCACTTTACAGGCTCTCTGCAGCTAGGAAATAGCTGTTTTTTAACGCGATTCGCCACGAATAAATTCGGATCAAATATTTTCAGAAAATTTGGCGAACCGACCGAATCTCTAGTGGCAACTCAATGAATGTCGTATATCTTGACTTCTCCAAAACATTTGATACTGTATCACATAAAAGGTCAGTATATAAAATGCGAATGCTTGGACTGGGAGAAAATGTCTGTATGTGGGTAAGTAACTGGCTCAGTGATAGAAAACAGAGGGTGGTTTTTAACGGTGCACACTCAGATTGGGTCACTGTCACTGGTGGGGTACCACAGGGGTCAGTATTGGGCCCTATCTCTTCAATATATTTATTAATGATCTTGTAGAAGGCTTCCACAGTAAAATATCAATCTTTGCAGATGACACTAAACTGTGTAAAGTAATTAACACGAAAGAGTACAGTATACTACTACAGATGGATCTGGATAGATTGGATGTTTGGGCAGAAAAGTGGCAGATGAGGTTTAAGACTGACGAATGTAAGGTTATGCACATGGGAAAGAATAATGCAAGTTACACATACATACTAAATGGTAAAACACTGGGTAACACTGACATGGAAAAGGACTTAGGAATTTTTATGCTATAGAAACCAGTGTCAGGCAGCTGCTGCCAAGGCCAATAAGATAATGGGTTGCATCAAAAGGATCATAGATGCCCGTGATAAGAACATAGTCCTGCCCCTTTACAAATCACTAGTCAGACCACACATGGAGTACTGTGTACAGTTCTGAGCTCCTGTGAACAAGGCAGACATAGCAGAGCTGGAGAGGGTTCAGAGGAGGGCAACTAAAGTAATAACTAGAATGGTGGACTACAGTACCCTGAAAGATTATCAAAATTAGGGTTATTCACTTTAGAAAAAGACGACTAAGAGGAGATCTAATAACTATGTATAAATATATCAGGGGTCAGTACAGAGACAGTAACAGCACAAGATGGTGGTAGATGGCAGTAGAGGCAGTAGGCGTGTGGCAGCAGGCAGGTGACATAATCAGAATAGTGGCAGCAGGACATGGGCAGAAGTAACGGGCCATTTGTCACAATGTTCTGGTGTGGTAGCAAACTACAGTCAGATCATTGGGTTGTCACAATACCAAAATTTTTATTAGATTTTGATACCAGGAAAAAGTATTGTGATACTCGATACCATTCGATACTTTTTATTTAATAACTATTAGCCCTCTTTGGGGCTACAACCTGGGATCTTTTGATCCCCTCTCCTATTCACCCTAATAGAGCTCTATTAGGGTGAATAGGACTTTACACTCTCCCTGCTTCCCTGTGCTTTGTGCACACAGCAGCAGGGAGCTGACTAGGGCAGTCAAGGCTTAGTAACGTCCTGGCTGCCATAGTAACCAATCGGAGCCTCGCGATTTCACTGCTGGGGCTCCGATCGGAAGCTGCCACTGCCACCAATGAGGAGGGGAGGAGGGGACCCTGTGGCCACTGCCACCAATGACTATAATACTGGGGGGGGGGGTAGAGCACTGTGCCACTAATGATTATAATTTATAATACTGAGGTTGGGGGAAGCGGGGCACACTGCACCACCAATGAAGATAATTAACCTGTTACAAATGTAGGATGCGGGTGCCTGTGGTATCACATACCCGGCACCCGGCCTCTATGACAAGGTACTGCGATCCACGTCAATTAATCCCTCAGGTGCAGCAGCTGAGGAGTTAATGGTGGTGGTTCGGCGGATCACAGCGCCCTGTCATAGAGGACTGGTGCCAGGTATGTGATACCGCTGGCACCCGCATCTTACATTTGTATTAACAGGTTAATTATCTTCATTGGTTGCGCAGTGGCCACAGCCCCTCCCCTCCTCCTCCCTTCTCTTCTCATAGGTGGCAGCGGCAGCAGCAGCACAGTAGGGAAGGAGAGAGAACTGTGCTGCTGAGGAGAACAGGGCACGCGCTGATACTAGGCTGCGCAGTAGCACAGCCTAGTATCGGAAAATAGTAAACCCAGTATTGAATTGATCCCAGTCTAAAAGTATTAATTGGGTATAGATAGTTCGATACCCGGTGCATCCCTAGATCATTACTGCCAGAATGATCTAGTCTGTTGTAACAGGAAATGTCTGGAAATGCTTGTTGATCCAGGCCTGATTCATCTTCATAAAAGTTAGTCTCTGAACATTTTGTACACACCAAATTATAAACTCGGACGTTAATAAATACATGGGCTGGAGGAAATAAAGTCCAGTAGACAAACCCCACAAACAATAAATTACCTCCGTCAATTTTAGAAAAAATATACTTTATTCAATTCAAATACATATAAAAACATGTAGGTAGAATAGCAGCAGGTGATACCCCCAAGAGAGGACAAAGTGGAAACTGCAGAGTCCGTCAGCCTCAGAATATGATCAAACAATTAGGTTACTATCACAGTATGCCTGATGAAACCATTGCTAACACCCAGGGCACAATGGCCACATATGAGTCTTTTAAAGTACATATATAAGGGCAGGATAGAGAATCAATTCATATCAATACCATCTGTAGCACGCCGACTCTGCAGCCACCTCCTCCCAACGCTGTTTCGCCACACAGGCTTCTTCCGGGAGGTGGCTGCAGAGTCGGCGTGCTACAGATGGTATTGATATGAATTGATTCTCTATCCTGCCCTTATATATGTACTTTAAAAGACTCATATGTGGCCATTGTGCCCTGGGTGTTAGCAATGGTTTCATCAGGCATACTGTGATGGTGACCTAATTGATCATATTCTGAGGCTGACGGACTCTGTAGTTTCCACTTTGTCCTCTCTTGGGGGTATCACCTTGTGCTATTCTACCTATATGTTTTTATATGTATTATATGAATTGAATAAAGTATATTTTTTCTAAAATTGACGGAGGTAATTTATTCTTTGTGGGGTTTGTCTTCTGAACATTTTGTGTTGAAAAGCGAGTTCTCTTTGGGGTAACCATGCCGCTAAACACCTACGCTGATGCCACACTACTGGCTGGGCAGGAAAGCTTGCCCAGGGCACACTCGGCCAGTTGTGACCACAATTCAAGTTTGGCTGCAGAAGTACTGGATGAGCACTACAGGGAAAGGCGCTGGCGAAATAGGTGAGTATATATAGTATTTTTTTTTATTATTTTAAGCAATTGTAGGGGATGTCTGAGATTTGTGATCTTTTTTAGAGCATGTTTAAAAATAAATCCAAATGAAAAAAAGAAAAATTTAAAAACGAAATCTGGATTTTTGTTGTTGCTAGTGAATTCAAGTATGGTAGCTGTTTCTCTCTTCCTCTTCAATTTTTCCTTTGTATTGGAGGTGTGGTCTGCATTTTTAAGGAGTGTAGAAAAATCCAGAAAAATTTGCTCAGTCTAGTCGGATATTAACCACCTCAGCCCCCAGTGCTTAAACACCCTGAAAGACCAGGCCACTTTTTACACTTCTGACCTACACTACTTTCACCGTTTATTGCTCGGTCATGCAACTTACCACCCAAATGAATTTTACCTCCTTTTCTTCTCACTAATAGAGCTTTCATTTGGTGGTATTTCATTGCTGCTGACATTTTTACTTTTTTTGTTATTAATCGAAATTTAACGATTTTTTTGCAAAAAAATGACATTTTTCACTTTCAGTTGTAAAATTTTGCAAAAAAAAACGAGATCCATATAGAAATTTTGCTCTAAATTTATAGTTCTACATGTCTTTGATAAAAAAAAATGTTTGGGTAAAAAAAAAATGGTTTGGGTAAAAGTTATAGCGTTTACAAACTATGGTACAAAAATGTGAATTTCCGCTTTTTGAAGCCGCTCTGACTTTCTGAGCACCTGTCATGTTTCCTGAGGTTCTACAATGCCCAGACAGTACAAACACCCCACAAATGACCCCATTTCTGAAAGTACACACCCTAAGGTATTCGCTGATGGGCATAGTGAGTTCATAGAACTTTTTATTTTTTGTCACAAGTTAGCGGAAAATGATGATTTTTTTTTTTTTTTTTTTTTTCTTACAAAGTCTCATATTCCACTAACTTGTGACAAAAAATAAAAAGTTCTATGAACTCACTATGCCCATCAGCGAATACCTTGGGGTCTCTTCTTTCCAAAATGGGGTCACTTGTGGGGTAGTTATACTGCCCTGGCATTCTAGGGGCCCAAATGTGTGGTAAGGAGTTTGAAATCAAATTCAGTAAAAAATGACCTGTGAAATCCGAAAGGTGCTCTTTGGAATATGGGCCCCTTTGCCCACCTAGGCTGCAAAAAAGTGTCACACATCTGGTATCTCCGTACTCAGGAGAAGGTGGGGAATGTGTTTTGGGGTGTCATTTTATATATACCCATGCTGGGTGAGAGAAATATCTTGGCAAAAGACAACTTTTCCCATTTTTTTATACAAAGTTGTCATTTGACCAAGATATTTATCTCACCCAGTATGGGTATATGTAAAAAGACACCCCAAAACACATTCCTCAACTTCTCCTGAGTACGGGGATACCAGATGTGTGACGCTTTTTTGCAGCCTAGGTGGGCAAAGGGGCCCATATTCCAAAGAGCACCTTTAGGATTTCACTCCTCATTTTTTCCTGAATTTGATTTCAAACTCCTTACCACACATTTGGGCCCCTAGAATACCAGGGCAGTATAACTACCCCACAAGTGACCCCATTTTGGAAAGAAGACACCCCAAGGTATTCCGTGAGGGGCATGGCGAGTTCCTAGAATTTTTTATTTTTTGTCACAAGTTAGTGGAAAATGATGATTTTTTTTTTTTTTTTTTTTTTTTCATACAAAGTCTCATATTCCACAAACTTGTGACAAAAAATAAAAACTTCCATGAACTCACTATGCCCATCAGCGAATACCTTGGGGTCTCTTCTTTCCAAAATGGGGTCACTTGTGGGGTAGTTATACTGCCCTGGCATTCTAGGGGCCCAAATGTGTGGTAAGTAGGTAAATGACCTGTGAAATCCGAAAGGTGCTCTTTGGAATGTGGGCCCCTTTGCCCCCCTAGGCTGCAAAAAAGTGTCACACATCTGGTATCTCCGTACTCAGGAGAAGTTGAGGAATGTGTTTTGGGGTGTCTTTTTACATATACCCATGCTGGGTGAGATAAATATCTTGGTCAAATGCCAACTTTGTATAAAAAAATGGGAAAAGTTGTCTTTTGCCAAGATATTTCTCTCACCCAGCATGGGTATATGTAAAATGACACCCCAAAACACATTCCCCAACTTCTCCCGATTACGGAGATACCAGATGTGTGACACTTTTTTGCAGCCTAGGTGGGCAAAGGGGCCCATATTCAAAAGAGCACCTTTCGGATTTCAAAGGTCATTTTTTACAGAATTTGATTTCAAACTCCTTACCACACATTTGGGCCCCTAGAATGCCAGGGCAGTATAACTACCCCACAAGTGACCCCATTTTGGAAAGAAGAGACCCCAAGGTATTCGCTGATGGGCATAGTGAGTTCATGGAACTTTTTATTTTTTGTCACAAGTTAGTGGAATATGAGACTTTGTATGAAAAAAAAAAAAAAAAAAAAAAATAAGCATTTTCCACTAACTTGTGACAAAAAATAAAAAATTCTAGGAACTCGCCATGCCCCTCACGGAATACCTTGGGGTGTCTTCTTTCCAAAATGGGGTCACTTGTGGGGTAGTTATACTGCCCTGGCATTTTCCAGGGGCCCTAATGTGTGGTAAGTAGGTAAATGACCTGTGAAATCCTAAAGGTGCTCTTTGGAATATGGGCCCCTTTGCCCACCTAGGCTGCAAAAAAGTGTCACACATGTGGTATCTCCGTATTCAGGAGACGTTGGGGAATGTGTTTTGGGGTGTCATTTTACATATACCCATGCTGGGTGAGAGAAATATCTTGGCAAAAGACAACTTTTCCCATTTTTTTATACAAAGTTGGCATTTGACCAAGATATTTCTCTCACCCAGCATGGGTATATGTAAAATGACACCCCAAAACACATTCCCCAACTTCTCCTGAGTACGGCGATACCAGATGTGTGACACTTTTTTGCAGCCTAGATGCGCAAAGGTGCCCAAATTCCTTTTAGGAGGGCATTTTTAGACATTTGGATACCAGACTTCTTCTCACGCTTTGGGGCCCCTAGAATGCCAGGGCATTATAAATACCCCACATGTGACCCCATTTTGGAAAGAAGACACCCCAAGGTATTCAATGAGGGGCATGGCGAGTTCATAGAAAAATTTTTTTTTTGGCACAAGTTAGCGGAAATTGATATTTTTTATTTTTTTCTCACAAAGTCTCCCGTTCCGCTAACTTGGGACAAAAATTTCAATCTTTCATGGACTCAATATGCCCCTCACGGAATACCTGGGGGTGTCTTCTTTCCGAAATGGGGTCACATGTGGGGTATTTATACTGCCCTGGCATTCTAGGGGCCCTAAAGCGTGAGAAGAAGTCTGGAATATAAATGTCTAAAAAATTTTACGCATTTGGATTCCGTGAGGGGTATGGTGAGTTCATGTGAGATTTTATTTTTTGACACAAGTTAGTGGAATATGAGACTTTGTAAGAAAAAAAAAAAAAAATTCCGCTAACTTGGGCCAAAAAAATATCTGAATGGAGCCTTACAGAGGGGTGATCAATGACAGGGGGGTTGATCAATGACAGGGGGGTTGATCAATGACAGGGGGGTGATCAATGACAGGGGGGTGATCAATGACAGGGGGGTGATCAATGACAGGGGGGTGATCAATGACAGGGGGGTGATCAGGGAGTCTATATGGGGTGATAACCACAGTCATTGATCACGCCCGTGTAAGGCTTCATTCAGACGTCCGGATGCGTTTTGCGGATCCGATCCATCTATCAGTGCATCCGTAAAAATCATGCGGACATCTGAATGGAGCTTTACAGGGGGCTAATCAATGACAGGGGGGTAATCAATGACAGGGGGGTGATCAGGGAGTCTATATGGGGTGATCACCACAGTCATTGATCACGCCCCTGTAAGGCTTCATTCAGACGTCCGGATGCGTTTTGCGGATCCGATCCATCTATCAGTGCATCCGTAAAAATCATGCGGACGTCTGAATGGAGCTTTACAGGGGGGTAATCAATGACAGGGGTGTAATCAATGACAGGGGGGTGATCAGGGAGTCTATATGGGGTGATCACCACAGTCATTGATCACGCCCCTGTAAGGCTTCATTCAGACGTCCGGATGCGTTTTGCGGATCCGATCCATCTATCAGTGCATCCGTAAAAATCATGCGGACGTCTGAATGGAGCTTTACAGGGGGGTAATCAATGACAGGGGGGTGATCAGGGAGTCTATATGGGGTGATCACCACAGTCATTGATCACGCCCCTGTAAGGCTTCATTCAGACGTCCGGATGCGTTTTGCGGATCCGATCCATCTATCAGTGCATCCGTAAAAATCATGCGGACGTCTGAATGGAGCTTTACAGGGGGGTAATCAATGACAGGGGGGTAATCAATGACAGGGGGGTGATCAGGGAGTCTATATGGGGTGATCACCACAGTCATTGATCATGCCCCTGTAAGGCTTCATTCAGACGTCCGGATGCGTTTTGCGGATCCGATCCATCTATCAGTGCATCCGTAAAAATCATGCGGACATCTGAATGGAGCTTTACAGGGGGGTAATCAATGACAGGGGGGTGATCACCACAGTCATTGATCATGCCCCTGTAAGGCTTCATTCAGACGACCGGATGCGTTTTGCGGATCCGATCCATGTATCAGTGCATCCGTAAAAATCATGCGGACATCTGAATGGAGCTTTACAGGGGGGTGATCAGGGAGTCTATATGGGGTGATCACCACAGTCATTGATCATGCCCCTGTAAGGCTTCATTCAGACGTCCGGATGCGTTTTGCGGATCCGATCCATCTATCAGTGGATCCGTAAAAATCATGCGGACGTCTGAATGGAGCTTTACAGGGGGGTAATCAATGACAGGGGGGTAATCAATGACAGGGGGGTGATCAGGGAGTCTATATGGGGTGATCACCACAGTCATTGATCACGCCCCTGTAAGGCTTCATTCAGACGTCCGGATGCGTTTTGCGGATCCGATCCATCTATCAGTGGATCCGTAAAAATCATGCGGACGTCTGAATGGAGCTTTACAGGGGGTTGATCAATGACAGGGGGGTAATCAATGACAGGGGGGTGATCAGGGAGTCTATATGGGGTGATCAGGGGTGATCAGGGGCTAATAAGGGGTTAATAAGTGACGGGGGGGGTGTAGTGTAGTGTAGTGGTGCTTGGTGCTACTTTACTGAGCTACCTGTGTCCTCTGGTGGTCGATCCAAACAAAGGGGACCACCAGAGGACCAGGTAGCAGGTATATTAGACGCTGTTATCAAAACAGCGTCTAATATACCTGTTAGGGGTTAAAAAAAACACATCTCCAGCCTGCCAGCGAACGATCGCCGCTGGCAGGCTGGAGATCAACTCTCTTACCTTCCGTTCCTGTGAGCGCGCGCGCCTGTGTGCGCGCGTTCACAGGAAATCTCGCGTCTCGCGAGATGACGCGTATATGCGTGACTGTGCGCAGGGCTGCCACCTCCGGAACGCGATCCTGCGTTAGGCGGTCCGGAGGTGGTTAAAGGGTCACTCATAAAAAAATAAAAAATTTGATATGTCATAGAGACATATCAAAAGTTTTAATTGGTGGGGATCAGAGTGCTAAGAACCACCTAAATCACTAGAACGAGGAGAGAGATGCACTTACTTATTGCGCTCTCTCTCCTTGCTGCAGAAGACTCGATTTCATCCTCTACCGAGAGGAGAGAGAGCACGCTCTGCGAGAGCATATCTCTCCTAGTTCTAGAGATCATGGGGCGTCTCAGCACTCAGCCATCCACTAATCAAAACTTTTGATATGTCTCTATGACATTACAAAAGTTTTTAAAAAACTCAGCGATCCTTTAATCAATCAGGTAAGACTGACTGTACTGTCAAAACTGAAATAAAATCTTCCAGTCCTTTTGTTCTCCGGTTGTATTTTTAAAGTCGGCATGCTCTTGAATTGAAGAAAAGCATTCAGTAGATGTAAGTGATACAGAATGATAGACTCCTTGATAACAGGAGATCAATGAATGAAAAAAGAAATACAATGGCCACAATCAGCGCACATTACCCATCTTGAGTATGATGTGTTAATTTGTATTGTAGCCAGTCTGATGATGAAAGGTACCTGGATTCTGAGATCAGAAACCATGACTCCATGGTAATATTCATTTTCTTAGAAAACTTGTTAAATATCATGTTCATTAAAGCTATAATTGATGCATCCTATATCATACACAGAGTATATTCACTTAGGCCTCTTTCACACTTGCGTTGTCCGGATCCGGCGTGTACTCCACTTGCCGGAATTACACGCCGGATCCGGAAAAACGCAAGTGTACTGAAAGCATTTGAAGACGGATCCGTCTTCAAAATGCGTTCAGTGTTACTATGGCAGCCAGGACGCTATTAAAGTCCTGGCTGCCATAGTAGGAGCGGGGAGCGGGGGAGCGGTATACTTACAGTCCGCACGGCTCCCGGGGCGCTCCAGAATGACGTCAGAGCGGCTCCCGGGGCGCTCCAGAATGACGTGATCCATGCGCTTGGGGCGCCCTGACGTCACTCTGGAGCGCCCGGGGAGCCGCACGGACGGTAAATATACTGCTCCCCCGCTCCCCGCTACACTTTACTATGGCTGCCAGGACTTTAGCGTCCTTGCAGCCATGGTAACCATTCAGAAAAAGCTAAACGTCGGATCCGGCAATGCGCCGAAACGACGTTTAGCTTAAGGCCGGATCCGGATCAATGCCTTTCAATGGGCATTAATTCCGGATCCGGCCTTGCGGCAAGTCTTCAGGATTTTTGCCCGGAGCGAAAAGAGCAGCATGCTGCGGTATTTTCTCTGGCCAAAAAACGTTCCGTTACGGAACTGAAGACATCCTGATACATCCTGAACGGATTTCACTCCATTCAGAATGTATTAGGATAAAACTGATCAGGATTCTTCCGGCATAGAGCCCCGACGACGGAACTCTATGCCGGAAGAAAAGAACGCAGGTGTGAAAGAGCCCTTAGTATGAAAAAGAAATACCAGTTACATAGCCAAAATATCATAGATACTGTATATTGGTTGAATACCTAAAATGACTCATTGTTTAAGTTTAAGGCTGCTTTCACATCTGAACTTATTATTTCCGTTCTTCTGCTTGGTTAAGAATAGAGGTGGGACGAATCCAATTTTTTTCAAATCCGAATCCGAAAAGGTTCTCGAATATATCGAATCTTTCGAATTTCGAATCCTACGAATCCTGTACATAATTGTGTGAACGGTGTAAGAAACAAAGTCAGACCGCGTCAGTTTGTCTGAACCTCCACCTCCCAGTCACGGTCGCACCCTATATGACCGCGATCGTTACGCCCCTGCTCCTATCACTACAGAACATACAGGGTAATACAGCGCCACATACCTCTTACATCCAGTGACGTCTCCTTTGATGTAGATGTTCTATTTCCTCATCTTCTCCTTTCAGACCTTCAGACCAGACCACAATTTTTCAGACATTTTTCGTCTCTGCAGTTTGACAAAAAAAAATATTAGTTTACTACTTTTCCATCATCCTCCCATCTTCTGGACAAATCATCTTAACACCCCCAATACTGTTCCGCTGTGCTCCCCAATACTATACTGCACAAACAGATAATACCCCTGATAATACTAGTACCACACAGAGCCCCCCATATAAAATACCCCTTCTTTGTGGCCTCAGTAGATGCCCCCATAGTGCCCCCCAATAATGTGCAAATAAGAAGTGGCCCCACAGTGCCACCCAATAATGTGCCAGTAAGTGTCCCCATAGATGCCCCCCTAATCATGTGCCAGTATCAAATGCCTCTCTCCTCCCCCCATGTGCCAGTATCATAGTGCCATCTCCCCCCAATGTGCCAGTATCATAGTGCCATCTCCCCCTCAATGTGCCAGTATTATAGTGCCATATCCCCCCATAATGTGCCAGTATCATAGTGCCATCTCCCCCCCAATGTGCCAGTATTATAGTGCCATCTCCCCCCCATAATGTGCCAGTATTATAGTGCCACCTCCCCCATAATGTGCCAGTATCATAGTGCCATCTCCCCTCATAATGTGCCAGTATCATAGTGCCTCCCCCCCCCAATGTGCCAGTATTATAGTGCCACCTCCCCCCATAATGTGCCAGTGTCATAGTGCCTCCCCCCCCCCAATGTGCCAGTAGTATCATAGTGCCATCTCCCCCCATAATGTGCCAGTATCATAGTGCCAGTATCATAGTGCTTCCCCCCCCCCCCCCCCCAGAAGTGCCAGATTCAGCACATAAGTTAAGTAATCAGAGCCTAACAGACCCATTGACTACAATGGGATCCATTAGGTTTCTGTTCAGGAGAACGTTTTTCAGTGGAGAAAATAGTCCTGCATCCAGGACCTTTCTCTCCACTATTTTTTTTAAACAATTCTGTGGTGGAAGCCCGAACTGAGCCTCCAACGCAGGTGTGAGAGCAGCCTAGAAGTGTTTTTATTATATTGTAAAAAATTTATTATTATTATTGATAAAGGGGTCCAACATGATAAATATTTATTTTTAATTGGTAGATACTAGATACTTTCTAAACATAAGTTGAAAATGTTGAATATGAATTTCCTGTGTTGGACTTGGGACACTTTGGACCCACAAAAGAAAATTATTCTGCAGACCATCATTCTCTACAATATATTTGCATGTCCTAAATAACTGTATCCTAAACAAAGTTGTCATCCATGAGCATATAGGTGTTATCATAAACACATTCTATGCCACACTATATGGACAAATGTATTGGGACACCTACGCATTTGACCCACAAGCAGGAGCGTAGCTATACAGGAAGCCTGAACTCAGAAGGGGCCTGCCCGAGACGAAAAGATTTTATTGTCAGGGCCACCTCAACAGTATTATACAATAACATTGTATACAGTGATGTGACATACAGTATATATGTGTGGAAAATGGATGGAGTGGCTGTCTGGCCTGCTCTGAGAGAGCTATCTTGACAAGCCAGAGGAGTGACGGTTTCACTGAAGGAGGGGGTTGCTGGGGAAGGGCCCATTTAAAAATTTGCTTTGGGGCCCGGTCAGTTCTAGTTTCACCACTGCCGACAGGAGCTTTTATGACATTTCGTTCTATAGGCAGGTAATATGGCATCAGAGCTAAAACCCCTTCCACTCTTCTGGGGAGGCTTTCTACAGGTTTTTGGAGTGTGTATATGGGAATTCTTGCCTAATCATTCAGAAGAGCATTTGTGCGATCAGATTTGAGGGCCTGACCCGCAATTTCCACTTTAGTCCGAAACGCGTAGTCTTTCCAGTAAAAAAAAAACTCGTATCCAAGCTTGGGTTGTGATTTGCGCCTTGTGTCCATCCGCTCGCCGCACTGACCCAGTGCAGACAAGTTCCTCTTTGTATACCCCAACACCCACCAAAGTGGCGGCTTGGCCCCCGCCCGTGGTCAATTTGGACACCATCCAGCAGCACCAACCCAGACAGCCTCAATCCTTTCAGCCTCCCTCCACCAGAGTTGCACTGTACACAGTGCAACCAAACCAGGTGAGTAATATTCACTCATCCTGGTTAGGGGTAAGTGGTATTATCTTGTTCACCTTCACCTATGAGCGCCTTCTCTTCTCTTGTGGCCTTCTGATTGCAGTAGGATTTAGGACAGGGCTTTGTGTAGACCAGTCAAATTTCTCCACACCGAACTAATGCTTTATAGACTTTTCTTTGTGCATTGGGGCACAGTAAGGATGGCCCTTTTCTGTTCCAGCATTAGGCTACTTTCACACTAGCGTTCGGGTGTCCGCTCATGCGCACCGTTTGAAGGGGCTCACGAGCGGCCCCGAACGCATCCGTCTGGCCCCAATGCATTCTCAGTGGAGGCGGATCCACTGAGAATGCATCCGCCTGCCAGCGTTCAGCCTCCGCTCCGCTCAGTGAGCGGACACCTGAACGCTGCTTGCAGCGTTCGGGTGTCCGCCTGGCCGTGCGGAGGCGAGCGGATCCGTCCAGACTTACAATGTAAGTCAATGGGGACGGATCCGCTTGAAGATGACACTATATGGCTCAATCTTCAAGCGGATCCGTTCCCCATTGACTTTCAATGTAAAGTCTGAACGGATCCGCTCAGACAACTTTCACACTTAGAAAATTTTCTAAGTTTTAATGCAGACGCATCCGTTCTGAACGGATGCAAACGTCTGCATTATCGGAGCGGATCCGTCTGATGAAACATCAGACGGATCCGCTCCGAACGCAAGTGTGAAAGTAGCCTTAACAGCTGGCACAATGCAGTCAGACAGGTAACATTCTCCTGGCATTTGCCAAACCCAGACACCTCCGCCACAGAACATTTTTACACTGCTTCAGAGTCCAGTGGTGGCGTACTTTACACCACTCCATCCAACGCTTAGCATTGTTCTTGATTATGTAAGGCTTGCATGCAGCTGCTCAGCCATGGAAATCCATGGCATGAAGCCACTGGGGCACAGTTTTTGTGCTAATGTTAATGCCAGAGGAGGTTTAAAACTCTGCAGTCAGCAGAATGTTGCGACTCTTATTCACAATGTACCTTAGCACTTTTGGCGACCCCATACTGTAACTTTACATGGTGTGGTTCATAGGTGCTTCCAATAGAAAGTTTTAAGAAGGTCAAAGGGTGCAAATATGGCATGCAACATAATTTGCAGTAATACGACTCAAATTTAATTGTGGAATATCTAGAAGGGAAAAAATGGCACAAACTGATTTTTTGCAATGGTGGTATCCTATTACAGTGCAAATGCTAAATGCAGCAGTACACTGCTCCATGCACAAAAACACATGAAAACACTGGAAACATCGGTTAATCTGGAGTGCATTACTGCTATACTTAATATACATGAAAATTAGAAGCTCTTTGCGCACATTTCACCGCGCAACAATGATTTTGCTACTGAGAGAAAAACATGTGATATATACTAAAACGAGCGCGCTGATTCCAAATATGAACTCGGAATTTGCCTGACACGTCTAGATTTTAACCTCTTAAGGACCCTTCGATTTTCCATTTTTGCGTTTTCGTTTTTCACGCCCCGCCTTCCCATAGTCCTAACTTTTTTATTTTTCCATTCACATTAGACTTATTTTTGTGGGAAAAGTTCTACTTTCTAATGGCACCATTTACGGTTGCATACCATGTAGTAGGAAGCGGGGATAAAATTCCAAATTGGGTAGAATTGGGAAAAAACGCAATTCGTTTTTACACTGTACACTATGCGGTAAAATTGACCTGTTATCAACATTCTCCAGGTCAGTACAATTACAACGATGCCACGCTTGTATAATTTTTCTTGCATTTTAATACTGAAAAAAAAATATTTAAACCTTTGAGGATTTTTTTTTTTTATAACCATATTCTGCCCCCCTATAACATTTTTGTAGTTATGTGTACGGGGCTGTGTGAGGGCTCATTTTTTGCGGGACGATCTGTTCTTTTCAGTGATACTAATTTGAAGTGCATGCGACTTTTTGATCACTTTTTATAAAAAAATTATTGGGTAGCTGAAGTGACAAAAATTGGAAAATTCGCATTTTTTTTTTTCCTTTTACGCCATTTGCCGTATGCCATTAATATTGTTATATTTTAATAGTATAGGCATTTTCGCACGCGGCGATGCCCATGATGTTTATTTTTTTATTTTTTAAGTATTTTTATTTTTATTTTAAGGAAAGGGGGGTGATTTTAACATTTTTTTTATTTATTTTTTATACAGTCCTGATCAAAAGTTTAAGACCACTTCAAAAATGGCCAAAAAAAATATTTTGCATGGCTGGATCTCAACAAGGTTCCAAGTAGAGCTTCAACATGCAACAAGAAGAAATGGGAGTGAGACAAAACATTTTTTGAGCATTCAATTTAATGAAAACAACGAAAAAAAAGAAACAGGCTGTTTTTCAGCTGATCAAAAGTTTAGGACCAGGTGTGATCCTAAACTTTTGATCAGCTGAAAAACAGCCTGTAAACCCCCCTAAAACAGAAGTCCAACTTCCAAACATGAACTCAGTAATGAGTAGCTCCGCCGTTATTGTTTATCACTTCAAAAATTTGTTTCGGCCTGCTTGATGCAAGCGTTTCCATGAGGTGAGTGGGAACATTTCTCCAAGTGGTGAAGACGGCCGCACGAAGGCCATCTACTGTCTGGAACTGTTATCCATTTTTGTAAACTTCCCTTGCCATCCATCCCCAAAGGTTCTCAATTGGATTTAGATCAGGGGAACACGCAGGATGGGCCAAAAGAGTGATCTTATTATCCTGGAAGAAGTCCCTTGTCCTGCGGGCATTGTGTACTGTAGCGTTGTCCTGTTGAAAAACCCAGTCGTTACCACACACATACCACATGACGAGGGCCCTCAGTCATGAGGAATGCTCTCTGCAACATCTGGACATAGCCAGCGGCCGTTTGATGCCCCTACACTTCCTGAAGCTCCATTGTTCCACTGAAGGAAAAAGCACCCCAGACCCTTATGGCGCCCCCTCCACTGTGGCGCGTAGAAAACATCTCAGGTGGGATCTGCTTGTCATGCCAGTAACGTTGGAAACCATCAGGACCATCAAGGTTACATTTTTTTTCATTAGAGAATAAAACTTTCTTCCACCTTTGAATGTCCCATGTTTGGTACTCTCTTGCAAAGTCCAAACGAGCAGTTGTGTGGTGTTCAAGGAGACGAGGTCTTTGAAGACGTTTTTTGTTTTTGAAGCCCTTCAGTCTCAGATGCCGTCTGATGGTTATGGGGCTGCAGTCAGCACCAGTAAGGGCCTTGATTTGGGTCGAGGATTGTCCAGTGTCTTGACGGACAGCAAATTGGATCCTCCGGCTCAGTGCTGATGAAATTTTTTTGGGTCTTCCACTTGACTTTTTTGTTCCATAACCCTCAGGATCATTTAAGAAATTCCAAATGACTGTTTTACTGCGTCCCACCTCAGCAGCAATGGCGCGCTGTGAGAGACCCTGCTTATGCAGTTCAACAACCTGACCACTTTCAAAAAGGGAGAGTTTTTTTGCCTTTGCCATCACAACGTGTGACTACCTGACAGAAAATGACAATGAATCCACATCTTTGCACAGATCTGGCCTTTTAAAGGCATGTGGTCCTAAAATTTGGATCAGCTGAAAAACAGCCTGTTTCAGTTTAATCGTTATTTTCAATTAATAAAATGCTCAAAAAATGTTTTGTCTCACTCTCATTTCTTCTTGTTGCATGTTAAAGCTCTACTTGGAACCTTGTTAAGATCCAACAATGTAAAATATGATTTTTTACCATTTTTCAAGTGGTCTTAAACTTTTGATCAGGACTGTATTTGCAAAAACTTATTTTTACTTTTTTTAAGTCACCTTGGGTGACAATAACTGGCAATCATTAGATTGCATATTGTGTTCATTGATGTATATATAGACACCATTGCACACTTTATTTGCACTATACCAATACATTGCTGCCACCTGTATTAGTATAGTCATCTAATAGGCACCAAAGCGCCTGCTTGAGGCTTCAGCCTATTAGATCAATGCAACAGGTTGCCCGATCTCAGCCAGGGTACGCTGTTACCGGAGCGGAAGTGCGCGACTTCCGCTTCCGGACTGCGCAGATGCCGGGTCACATTTGACCACGGCATCTGAAAGGGAAAATGTATGCGTTCAGCCTTATGGCTGATCGCATACATGTGCCACGGGTCTCTGCTATTTAAAATATCAGAAACCCGGCGGCTATGGCGCCTGCTGCACGTGCGAGCGGGCACCATTTTTGGGGACTGGACTTCCGCCGCACATCTACGGCGGAGGTCCTTAAAAGGTTAAGTTATACATGCAAAGCCTATTCAGTTATAATATTAATGCGTTATATTGGAGATATTCCAATGGACATGTCCAGACTTGTTCGGACGCACTAAGGCTGATGTCAGCAGTAAGTACAGTGCTGCCCATAATTATTCATACTCCTGGCAAATTTTTACTTAAAGTTACTTTTATTCAACCAGCAAGTAATTTTTTAATGGGAAATGACATAGGTGTCTCCCAAAAGATAATAAGACGATGTACAAGAGTCATTATTGTGGAAAAAAAAACAAAATTTCTCAGCTTTTATTTACATTTGAGCAAAAAGTGTCCAGTCCAAAAATATTCATACCCTTCTCAATAATCAATAGAAAAGCCTTTATTGGCTATTTATTACAGCAATCAAACGCTTCCTATCCACAGGTATTTTTGCCCATTCATCTTTAGCAATGAGCTCCAAATCTTTCAGGTTGGAGGGTCTTCTTGCCATCACCCTGATCTTTAGCTCCCTCCACAGATTCTCAATTGGATTCAAGTGTGGTCTCTGGCTGGGCCACTCCAAAACGTTAATGTTGTTGTCTGCTAACCATTTCTTAACCACTTTTGCTGTGTGTTTTGGGTCATTGTCATGCTGAAATGTCCACTGGTGCCCAAGGCCAAGTTTCTCTGCAGACTGCCTGATGTTTTCGTTGAGAATCCTCATGTATTGTTCTTTTTTCATGGTGTCTTTTATTGTGATTAGGTTCCGTGGTCCATTGGCTGAAACCCCCCTCCTTCCCCAAAGCATTAGGTTCCCACCACTATGTTTGACAGTGGGGATTGTGTTCTTTGGGTTGAAGGCCTCTCCTTTTTTTCGCCAAATGAAGGAAACATCATTGTGACCAAACAATTCAACTTTTGTTTCACCTGACCATAACACAGAACACCAGAAGTCTTATTCTTTGTCCAGATGAGCTTTTGCAAAGACCAAGCAAGCTTTTGTGTGCCTTATCTGGAGAAGTGGCGTCCTCCTTGGTCTGCATCCCTGGAACCCAGCAGTGTGCAGTGTCTATTGGATTGTCTGCCTTGAGACATTGCCACCAGCAGAGCCCAGATTCACCAGGATGGCCTTGGTTTTGATCCTTGGATTCTTTTTCACCTTTCTAATAGAGTTGAGCGGACACCTGGATGTTCGGGTTCGACGAGTTCGGCCGAACTTGAAATAAAAGTTCGGGTTCGGGACCCGAACTTGAACCCGAACCCCATTGAAGTCAATGGGGACCCGAACTTTTTGGCACTAAAATGGCTCTAAAATAGTCCTGAAAAGGGCTAGAGGGCAGCAAAAGGCATCAAAATGTGCTTAGGAGCATGGCAACTGTTCTGCAAACAAATGTGGATAGAGAAATGACTTAAAATGACATAAAATACTGAAAAAAATTAAATAACAATCTGGATCTAGGAGTAGGAGATTGAGGAGGCGGTGGATGGGTAGATGTGGCGGTGTAGGTTGACGTGGCGGTGTAGGTGGAAGCGGCGGTGAAGGAGGAATAGGTAGCCAACACTGATTTGTGTTATTTTTTATTTTTAAATTGGGGTATCCCCCAAAATATTGGGACTTATAACAAAATAAAACAAAGAATAAGTGCACTTGAGTACAAGAATGGATGGTTGAGGCTGGTATAAATGTCTATTCTGCACAAGGTACGGACAAGTCCTGTGGGATCCATGCCTGGTTCATTTTAATAAACGTAAGCTTGTCCATATTGGCTGCGGCCCGTGATAATGCTCTCTGCCGTGCTAAACAAACGTTCACACTATACACTGGCTGCAGAGCAGGTCAGCACCTCCAAGGCTGACAAAGCTTTTCCACATTTTGGCCATGCTAACCCTACCTTCTCAGGTGCTGGCGGTGCCCCAGCTGCATTGGCGACCTCTTCCACCTCCTCTGCCTTCGCCTTGTGCTTCCACTGTGCCCCCGCTGTCAGATGGGAATGCCATCAGCAGCGTGCGCTTGTAGTCGCGCATCTTTCGATCAGTAACAGATGTTTTCACTAAATTTAGTTCCCTGTCAGCAATGCAGAGCAGGGGTTCATTCACGGCAAAAGGGAGTTCATGTCACCCAGCAATAGAACAGAGGATTTTGAGTGAACGAGGCCCATGTCACCCAGGCACAGCAGGGGTTCATTCACGGCAAAAGAGGGATCTTGTCACTCAGCAATAGAACAGAGGATTTTGAGAGATTTAGGCCCCTGTCACCCAGGCACAACAGGGGTTCATTCACGGCAAAAGTGGGTTCTTGTCACCCAGAAATAGAACAGAGGATTTTGAGAGATTTAGGGCCCTGTCTCCCAAGCACAGCAAGGGTTTATTCACGGCAAAACTAGCTTCATGTCACCCAGCAATAGAACAGAGGATTATGAGAGATTTAGGCCCCTGTCACCCAGGCACAGCAGGGGTTCTTTCATGGCAAAAGTTAATTCTTGTCACCCAGCAATAGAACAGAGGATTTTGAGAGATTTAGGCCCCTGTCTCCCAGGCACAGCAGGGGTTTATTCACGGCAAAACTAGCTTCATGTCACGCAGCAATAGAACAGAGGATTTTGAGAGATTAAGGCCCCTGTCACCCAGGCACAGCAGGGGTTCATTCACGGCAAAACTAGCTTCATGTCACCCAGCAATAGAACAGAGGATTTTGAAAGATTTAGGCCCCTGTCACCCAGGCACAGCAGGGGTTCATTCACGGCAAAAGTGGGTTCTTGTCACCCAGCAATAGAACAGAGGATTTTGAGAGATTTAGGCCCCTGTTACCAAGGCATAGCAGGGGTTTATTCACGGCAAAACTAGCTTCATGTCACCCAGCAATAGAACAGAGGATTATGAGAGATTTAGGCCCCTGTCACCCAGGCACAGCAGGGGTTCTTTCATGGCAAAAGTTAATTCTTGTCACCCAGCAATAGAACAGAGGATTTTGAGAGATTTAGGCCCCTGTCACCCAGGCACAGTCAGCAGGGGTTTATTCACTGCAAAACTAGCTTCATGTCACCCAGCAATAGAACAGAGGATTTTGAAAGCTTTAGGCCCCTGTCACCCAGGCACAGCAGGGGTTCATTCACGGCAAAACTAGCTTCATGTCACCCAGCAATAGAACAGAGGATTTTGAGAGATTTAGGCCCCTGTCACCCAGGCACAGCAGGGGTTTATTCACGGCAAAACTAGCTTCATGTCACCCAGCAATAGAACAGAGGATTTTGAGAGATTTAGGCCCCTGTCACCCAGGCACAGCAGGGGTTCATTCACGGCAAAAGTGGGTTCTTGTCACCCAGCAATAGAACAGAGGATTTTGAGAGATTAAGCCCCCTGTCACCCAGGCACAGCAGGGGTTCATTCATGGCAAAAGTGGGTTCTTGTCACCCAGCAATACAACAGAGGATTTTGTGAGATTTAGGCCCCTGTCACCCAGGCACAGCAGGGGTTCATTCACGGCAAAACTAGCTTCATGTCACCCAGCAATAGAACAGAGGATTTTGAAAGATTTAGGCCCCTGCCACCCAGGCACAGCAGGGGTTCATTCACGGCAAAAGTGGGTTCTTGTCACCCAGCAATAGAACAGAGGATTTTGAGAGATTTAGGCCCCTGTCACCCAGGCAAAGCAGGTGTTTATTCACGGCAAAACTAGCTTCATGTCACCCAGCAATAGAACAGAGGATTTTGAGAGATTTAGTCCCCTGTCACCCAGGCATAGCAGGGGTTCATTCACTGCAAAACTAGCTTCATGCCACCCAGCAATAGAACAGAGGATTTTGAAAGATTTAGGCCCCTGTCACCCAGGCACAGCAGGGGTTCATTCACAGCAAAACTAGCTTCATGTCACCCAGCAATAGAACAGAGGATTTTGAGAGATTTAGGCCCCTGTCTCCCAGGCACAGCAGGGGTTTATTCACGGCAAAACTAGCTTCATGTCACGCAGCAATAGAACAGAGGATTTTGAGAGATTAAGGCCCCTGTCACCCAGGCACAGCAGGGGTTCATTCACGGCAAAACTAGCTTCATGTCACCCAGCAATAGAACAGAGGATTTTGAAAGATTTAGGCCCCTGTCACCCAGGCACAGCAGGGGTTCATTCACGGCAAAAGTGGGTTCTTGTCACCCAGCAATAGAACAGAGGATTTTGAGAGATTTAGGCCCCTGTTACCAAGGCATAGCAGGGGTTTATTCACAGCAAAACTAGCTTCATGTTACCCAGCAATAGAACAGAGGATTTTGAGAGATTTAGGCCCCTGTCACCCAGGCACAGCAGGGGTTCATTCACGGCAAAAGGGGGTTCATGTCACCCAGCAATAGAACAGACGATTTTGAGAGATTTAGGTCCCTGTCACCCAGGCAAAGCAGGGGTTTAATCACGGCAAAACTAGCTTCATGTCACTCAGCAATAGAACAGAGGATTTTGAAAGATTCAGGCCCCTGTCACCCAGGCACAGCAGGGGTTCATTCACGGCAAAACTAGCTTCATGTCACCCAGCAATAGAACAGAGGATTTTGAGAGATTTAGGCCCCTGTCACCCAGGCACAGCAGGGGTTCATTCACGGCAAAACTAGCTTCATGTCACCCAGCAATAGAACAGAGGATTTTGAAAGATTTAGGCCCCTGTCACCCTGGCACAGCAGGGGTTCATTCACAGCAAAACTAGCTTCATGTCACCCAGCAATAGACCAGAGGATTTTGAAAGATTTAGGCCCCTGTCACCCAGGCACAGCAGGGGTTCATTCACGGCAAAAGTGGGTTCTTGTCACCCAGCAATAGAACAGAGGATTTTGAGAGATTTAGGCCCCTGTCACCCAGGCACAGAAGGGGTTTATTCACAGCAAAACTAGCTTCATGTTACCCAGCAATAGAACAGAGGATTTTGAGAGATTTAGGCCCCTGTCACCCAGGCACAGCAGGGGTTCATTCACGGCAAAAGGGGGTTCATGTCACCCAGCAATAGAACAGACGATTTTGAGAGATTTAGGCCCCTGTCACCCAGGCAAAGCAGGGGTTTATTCACGGCAAAACTAGCTTCATGTCACCCAGCAATAGAACAGAGGATTTTGAAAGATTTAGGCCCCTGTCACCCAGGCACAGCAGGGGTTCATTCACGGCAAAGCTAGCTTCATGTCACCCAGCAATAGAACAGAGGATTTTGAAAGATTTAGGCCCCTGTCACCCAGGCACAGCAGGGGTTCATTCACGGCAAAACTAGCTTCATGTCACCTAGCAATAGAACTGAGGATTTTGAGAGATTTAGGCCCCTGTCTCCCAGGCACAGCAGGGGTTCATTCACGGCAAAACTAGCTTCATGTCACCCAGCAATAGAACAGAGGATTTTGAGAGATTTAGGCCCCTGTCACCCAGGCACAGCAGGGGTTCATTCACGGCAAAAGGGGGTTCATGTCACCCAGCAATTGAACAGACGATTTTGAGAGATTTAGGCCCCTGTCACCCAGGAAAAGCAGGGGTTTATTCACGGCAAAACTAGCTTCATGTCACCTAGCAATAGAAAAGAGGATTTTGAAAGATTTAGGCCCCTGTCACCCAGGCACAGCAGGCGTTCATTCACGGCAAAACTAGCTTCATGTTGCAGTATCCCAGGGGGTCAGTAGTGTAACTTTAGGTATGCGGGGCTTTGTAGTGCAGGGCAACCCACTAACCTGGGATTCACTGTCGTCTTCAATCGGGTCAACACTGGAACAGGCAGTTGATAAATGTCGTGACGCCAGTGCCAATTGAACGGTGGCACACCGTGTAGTGATAGATGGAATAATTGAGCGATCCTGATATTTAAATAACAGGTTAACTTTACTGACCGAATTTGAAGATGGATGAACAGTCAGTAAATACAGTTCCAGAGTTATTCCACACGTTACCATACAATCACAGTAGTGGTTCAGGCTTTTACTCACAGTCGCAAAAGACTAACTTCAAGACAGGCCTCCTAGGATCAGGGATTTCCTCTTACTCTAAATGCAGCAATACACTTCAGGCAACTATTCTCTCTGCAGGGGTACACGTACTTTCTCTCCTGCTTTAGTTCCTGGCTGTAGGCAATACACCCAAATCACAGTGATAACCCTTGAGCAAAGGTTTTGTAGAGGTTCCCTTCTCTCCTGGTGACAGGCTCTGTCCCACTTGTTAGTGACAGGCTGATACTGAGAGTACCTCAGGTATACTTGACCTGGAAAACTGAGTGGGAATGATCCTCCACACCAGTGGTGCAATTTCTGCACTAGTTACTGAGTCCTGAATCTCTCAGAACTAACTCTGAACTAGAAACTTCCAACTCTCCTCCCTAGGCTAGGCCCTAGCCTATTTATACTAAACTGGGGGCTCCCTCTGCTGGCTGGAATATGAATTGCCCGCTACAGGCCTAACTTTCTTAAAGGGAGATACACATTATAATATAGCAGTGTCGGGTAACCTACCCGTATGCTGCACACCCCCAGACTTTAACGTGAGTAAGGCCTCGTACTCACACACATGCCTTCCTGAACCGGCGTCAAATGTTACATAAATTAAGCATTACATTATAAATATGGTAAATAATTATTTCACACAGAAGATATAACATTTGTAACTTAATGAACAGACGACGCAAGGGAAAGGGGCGTCTTCTTGCTTCTTAGACACGGCCGCTGACCTGGCACAGCGGACTTAAGGTGAACCAGGTTAGTCCATAGTAACACATGTCAAGAATAAGATTTTTTTTTTCAAAGTCTCTGTACGTGCAACAAATATATTAGAGAACGCAAAGATATATCACTTTTTCAACTATAAAAGTTCAACATCAGTCCATTTTTCTTGGCTGAAGTATAATAAAGGAACTACACAGGGGTTTCCTGCGGGTGTATAACAGGCAAGGGCTCACGTGGAGGAGTCCATTCTTGCGCACAAACGTCAAGCAAGCTATTTCCAGTAGCAACTGCTCGGGAGGAGACACCACCAGCATAATCAAAGTCCCCTAAACGGACTGGCGGACGTCCCCTGTTCATCCGGGTGGACCTTCTCAACACAGGGGTCTCCTCTTCCCTTAGCATCGAGGTAGAAGAGAGAGGAGCAACAGGAGAGTCTCCATCATTGAGACCCTGGTCAGGAACAACAGGAACAACAAGATCCCCTATAAGGGGGACTGGATCCGGGGCATCTTGAACCGGCTCTTCTGGAGGTGAAGACACAGTAGGTGCCGGAGCGGGCACCAACAAATTCAACCATGGTGTCAGGAGCCAATGCATGGGATCAGTGTCATACCTTAGATTACTGACAGCCTGCATAGGATCCTCGGGCTGTATTGATGGCTCTGACACAGGTGATTCAGATCTAGAACTCTCAGCACTGGGTTCTTGCGTCAGGCAGAGCTTTAACCGGTTCCTGTGCACAATTTGGGATCCCCTGCCTTCCCGGGTAATCTCATAGGTGTGGGTCCCAGCATTTGGGATTGCAGTAACAACATAGGGACTCTGCTCCCATTTACTGTCCAGTTTACTTGTACGGCGGTTAAGGAATGATCAGCAGGCAACGTCCCTTGGCGCCCAAACATCAAATAAAAAGGGGTATACCCAGTGGAACAATGGATGGTATGGTTGTACGTGTACAGGAGCTGTGGCAACAGACTGGGCCAATCTCCTCTGGTTTCAGGAGGCACGGCCCTCAGCATCTCTATCAAGGTCTGATTCATTTTTTCACACAGCCCGTTACCTTGAGGATGGTAGGCCGTTGTCCGGATCTTATTGCAGTTGTGTAAGCGGCACAGTTCATGGAACAGATGGGACTCAAAAGCAGGTCCTTGATCGGTGAGGATCTTCTCTGGACATCCGTAGGGCAGGAGGAAGTGTTTCCAGAACAGTTCGGCTGTAGTCTTGGCCGTCTGGTCTCTCACAGGCACCGCTACAACAAACTTAGTGAAGTGGTCAATAATAGTCATGGCATAAGCATACCCTGTGCGACTAGGCTCCAACTTCACATGGTCAATGGCGACAAGTTCAAGAGGACGGGTACTTACAATGGGTCGCAGTGGTGCCCTCTGGTCGTGGTGCTCACTTCGTTTTAAGGCACAGGGTATACACTCCCGACACCACCTCTCAATGTCTTCTCTCATGCCCACCCAATAAAACCGCTGGCGGATATTAGCCTCAGTCTTTTGGACCCCAAAATGACCGGATTGATTGTGGTACATCTCCAACACCATACCTGCATCTCGTCGGGGTATGAGAATCTGATGCACTCTTTCGTTGGATACTGGGTCTAGGCTTCTCCGTAGCAATAGGCCCTTTTGTATGAAGAGCTGATGGCGCTGTCTCCACAGTTTGATGAGCTCTGGATCTGCACTCTTACGTCTAATTCTCTCAGGGGCTCTGCCACTAGTAATAAAATCCAACAACTCACCCAGCACTCTACTTTCAGACTGTAATTTCACCCACCTTTCCTCTTTGGGCTCAGACTTACTGGAGGGCGAAGGGGCTGCGGCTCTGTCATTGGTAGTTCGAGCCTGATCCTGTTGAGCAAATTTGTTATAGAAGGCCGGCATTTCTACATCTTCCCAAGCATCCCGCCCATCATCAGGAGCTGTCTCTGTGGGAAGCCTGGATAAAGCATCAGCATTGTCATTAGTACGTCCAGCACGGTATTTTACAGAGAAATCATAGTTGGCGAGGCGAGAGGCCCATCTCTGCTCCAAGGCCCCCAATTTAGCTGTATTTAGATGCGCCAGAGGGTTATTGTCGGTGAATGCAATGAACGGGGTGGCGGCTAGATAATCTTTGAATTTCTCCGTCACTGCCCACACTAATGCCAGGAACTCTAGTTTGAAGGAACTATAATTCTGGTCATTTTTCTCAGCCCCTTTCAGGGAGCGGCTTGCATAAGCTATCACTCTCTCTTTTCCCTTATGGATCTGAGCCAACACAGCTCCCAGGCCTCGTTTGCTAGCATCGGTATAAAGATGGAAGGGTTTGCTGTAGTCTGGATAACCTAACACAGGAGGCTCGGTCAGTTTCTTTTTTAACAATTGGAACGCTATCTCTCTTTCCTCATTCCACTCAATGGGCACAGGAGTTCTAGGACTTTTCTTGGGTTGCCCCCTCAGGAGTTCCTGGATAGGATCAGCTATTTGAGCAAAATGGGGGATAAAACGTCTATAGTAGCCTGCAAAGCTAAGGAAACTCCTCACCTCTTTGACGGTAGTGGGGACCGGCCAATTACGGACAGCCGCTAGCTTATCCGGGTCATGTTGCACGCCCTCTTCGCTTACCACATGCCCCAGGTATTTTACTGCAGGTTTGAGCAAGTGACACTTGGATGGCTTTACTTTCAAGCCATATTTGATAAGAATTTCAAATACTTCTGCTAAATGTTTCAGATGGTCCTCATATGTTTTTGAGTATACAATGACATCATCTAGATACAGCAGCACTGTTTCAAAGTTTTTGTGACCCAAACACCGCTCCATTAGTCTCTGGAAAGTCCCTGGGGCATTACATAGCCCGAACGGCATACAATTGAATTCAAACAGGCCCATGGGAGTGGTGAAAGCAGTCTTTTCCCTATCCTCGGGGGCCATGGGTACTTGCCAGTAGCCACTGGTCAAGTCCAATGTGGAGAAATAAGCGGAGGAGCCCAGAGCAGTTAGTGACTCCTCAATGCGGGGCAGTGGGTATGCATCTTTGTGGGTTATTTGCTTAATTTTTCTATAATCCACACAGAAACGGATACCACCATCCTTTTTCTTTACAAGGACCAAGGGTGCAGCCCACGGGCTGCGGCTGTCCCGGATTACATTAGAGTCTTTCATCTCTTGGATCATTTCTTTTACAGTCTGATATGAAGTCGGCGGTAAGGGTCTGTATCTCTCCTTGATAGGAGGATGAGAGCCAGTAGGTATGGTGTGTTGTATGGCACTAACCTCTCCATAATCAGTAGCATGTTTACTGAAGGCCTGGTGGTGCTCTTTGACAAGCTGTAGGATCCCTTCTTGTTGATGTTGGGGGGTAGCCTCGTCCCCGACATGAAGCTCTTCCCACCAGGGCACTTGTGGCTGGGTCACCGGCGGACGTCCGCTGACTGCAGCTGGCGGCTTTTCTGTCACTGGAAGACGAATGATGTCTTGGAAGGACACCTAGGAAAGCTGGGCAACAGGGCAGTGCTTAGTAAGCGCAACAGGTTGATCACTGATTAATCAGACGGACAGGTGCTTTACCTTGGGAGACGTTCACCAGGCACTTGGCAGCTCTCACATAAGGGTAATTCTCCATCTGGATTGGTTCCACCAGGGCTGGATAATCTTGGCCTTGGACTCCCAGGACAGCACAACACCATAAAAGAGTTTGAGAATTAGGAGGCAAAGTCACAGGCTTATTATCACGGATCCTGGCAGTACAAATTTCTCCTTTCCCATTAGCAAACCTCTGCTGAGCACTTAACACGGTAATAGTCTTCTGAATCACCCTCTTGGATGCAGAGGAAGCAGTGGGCAAAGTCTGATGCAGTGCGTCAAGTATTTCAGAATAACAGTTCTTGAAGACATTGGTGCCTAGAATGACAGGATGTCCTCCTCTGTCGCCGGCTTGTACTACTATCACCCCCTGTTGAGGCAAGGTTGCTTCTCCCACCTGCAGAGTGGGTTCCCAGTACCCATGAACCTTTACTGGCTTGCCATTGCTGGCGATAATCTCCTCCCAGGATTCAGGCGGCTGGGTTAACTGGTTGGTGTCCCAGAATTTTTCAAATGTGGGCAGCTGAATGGTAGTGACCTGGGACCCAGTATCTAGTAGGGCTTCAAAGGGGACCCCGTTGATCTCTACATTGATTTTAGGATGGGATCCTACATACCGGGGCATCCAACTTGGATCTTTTGGACCTAATGTTCTACCTCCCGAGGGGTGGTCCTCAGCCTCGAGGTAGCCCGTTTAACTGCCAGCACGTGGATTCTGTGTGTCCCACCTTTTTACAGTATTTACACACGGGCCGTTTGCGGTCCTTGGAACGATCTCTATTACGCCTCCCAGGATCCCTGGGGTGAGTCTCTTGGTATGGAGGTGAGAATGGCTTAGGAGGTGACCGGAACTCTTCCTCTGACATTAGGGGTTTTTCCCATTCTTCTATCTTTTTGCACACTCTCTCTAAACTTTTAGTGAGATGGTTTACCTGTTCCGTCAGCATGGCAATAGTATCGGTAGCTGAAGCTTGAACAAGCTTGACCGGCCTCAGCCTGGTTAGTGATAAGCGGTTTTGGCCTGCAGGCTGGTGACTCAGGTGGGGTGCTCAACTCCGTAGATACTGTTGACCCCAGAATTCTTATAGCCAGCTCTTTAAAATCCAGAAAGGTACTGCTAGGGTGCTGGGCTGACAGCATTTTTAATTGAGTCCTTATTTGCTCACTAGACACCCCTGTGATAAATTGTTCCCTCAGGGTCTGGTCCTGATTATCAGCCTCCTTGGGATCTATCTGGATTACAGCCCCCAAAGCCTCCTGAAGTGATAGGGCATAGTCACGGAGGGGCTCACCGGACTTCTGTTTCTTGCCAAAGAAGTGCATCTTTATCTCTGAGGCAGTCCTGGTTTCAAAAGTGGCCCTGAGGCGGGTGAATATTTGCTCTAGAGTACTCCGCTCAGCAGCAGGCCAGGATAATACCTCTCTGCGGGCAGCTCCCTCCAATTGTGCTAGCAGGATTTCCATCTGCTGTTCGGCATTTATGGGGTACAGTTTGAATAATGCCAGCAACTTTTCTTTAAAGTCTCTTAAGGTATGGGCCTCCCCTTTATAGCGGGGAAACCATGGGGCCCCAAAATAGTAAGGCATAGTAAAGGGCATCATGCTGGGGGCTATAGGAGGATTAGAAGCCGCAAGTTCTCCTGGGGCCAGCTGCTCAGGAACTCCCGGCTCTGACATATTAGTTTAATAAGATGCGGCCGCTGGCGACTAAAGGGGCCGGAACAATCCCCTTCCCTCTGGTTACAAGTCCTTACCGGTATCGCCGGGGTTGCGCAGGCCAAGTCCCGCGAGACTCCGGACGTCCTGTGTACGCGGTGACGTTGCTGACGTAGAAAAAGCAGGGCCGCGGCGGTGCGATGATGAAGAGGGGCGGGATTCTCTGTGTCTTTGAAGGGATCCACCCACGAAGGTCCTCAGCAGCACGGGAAACTTTACTCCAGGCGGCCGGCGGCCATCTTGGTCACCATTCCCTGACAGCAAGCAGGGGTGTTGGCAAGTTAATAAATTGTAATCCACAAACACGATTTTCTCTCCCTGGGGGTAGCGCAACACAGCACAGCGCCTCCGATTCCTCCCAGGCACAATTGTAATCCACCGACTCGGAAATAAAGGGTACAGTCCTTGCAATACGGTGGTGGAATAGTTAAAGCACACAGTTCACACTTCTCTGCACTCCAGAAGCATGCGATCCTGTTCGTGACGCCAAAAAGAGCGATGCAGTATCCCAGGGGGTCAGTAGTGTAACTTTAGGTATGCGGGGCTTTGTAGTGCAGGGCAACCCACTAACCTGGGATTCACTGTCGTCTTCAATCGGGTCAACACTGGAACAGGCAGTTGATAAATGTCGTGACGCCAGTGCCAATTGAACGGTGGCACACCGTGTAGTGATAGATGGAATAATTGAGCGATCCTGATATTTAAATAACAGGTTAACTTTAATGAACGAATTTGAAGATGGATGAACAGTCAGTGAATACAGTTCCAGAGTTATTCCACACGTTACCATACAATCACAGTAGTGGTTCAGGCTTTTACTCACAGTCGCAAAAGACTAACTTCAAGACAGGCCTCCTAGGATCAGGGATTTCCTCTTACTCTAAATGCAGCAATACACTTCAGGCAACTATTCTCTCTGCAGGGGTACACGTACTTTCTCTCCTGCTTTAGTTCCTGGCTGTAGGCAATACTCTCAAGGTCCAGACACCCAAATCACAGTGATAACCCTTGAGCAAAGGTTTTGTAGAGGTTCCCTTCTCTCCTGGTGACAGGCTCTATCCCACTTGTTAGTGACAGGCTGATACTGAGAGTACCTCAGGTATACTTGACCTGGAAAACTGAGTGGAAATGATCCTCCACACCAGTGGTGCAATTTCTGCACTAGTTACTGAGTCCTGAATCTCTCAGAACTAACTCTGAACTAGAAACTTCCAACTCTCCTACCTAGGCTAGGCCCTAGCCTATTTATACTAAACTGGGGGCTCCCTCTGCTGGCTGGAATATGAATTGCCCGCTACAGGCCTAACTTTCTTAAAGGGAGATACACATTATAATATAGCAGTGTCGGGTAACCTACCCGTATGCTGCAATGTCACCCAGCAATAGAACAAAGGATTTTGAAAGATTTAGGCCCCTGTCACCCAGGCACAGCAGGGGTTCATTCACGGCAAAACTAGCTTCATGTCACCCAGCAATAGAACAGATGATTTTGAGAGATTTAGGCCCCTGTCACCCAGGCAAAGCAGGGGTTTATTCACGGCAAAACTAGCTTCATGTCACCCAGCAATAGACCAGAGGATTTTGAGAGATTTAGGCCCTTGTCTCCCAGGCACAGCAGGGGTTTATTCACGGCAAAACTAGCTTCATGTCACCCAGCAATAGAACAGAGGATTTTGAGAGATTTAGGCCCCTGTCTCCCAGGGACAGCAGGGGTTTATTCACGGCAAAACTAGCTTCATGTCACCCAGCAATAGAACAGAGAATTATGAGAGATTTAGGCCCCTGTCACCCAGGCACAGCAGGGGTTCTTTCATGGCAAAAGTTAATTCTTGTCACCCAGCAATAGAACAGAGGATTTTGAGAGATTTAGGCCCCTGTCACCCAGGCACAGCAGGCAGTGGCGTAGCTAGAAATGACTGGGCCCCACAGCAAATTTTTGAATGGGGCCCCCTCCCCCAGTAATTTTTTCGCAACTCCTTCCTTTCATGCCGCCCCCATTCCTGTGGCTACTAAAGATCGCTCTCTCAGACCAGGCCAGCAGCTGTTCCATCCCTTTTCTACACTATCTATACTTTCACTGTATATAATTTCATTGTGTAATACTGTTGAGGGGGCCCAGACAAAATCTTTTAGTCCTCCTCTTCCTGTATGGGCCCCCTTCTGGGTCAGGGCCCCAAAGCAGCCGCTTCCCTGCTTCCCCTATAGTTACGCCCCTGACAGCAGGGGTTTATTCACTGCAAAACTAGCTTCATGTCACCCAGCAATAGAACAGAGGATTTTGAAAGATTTAGGCCCCTGTCACCCTGGCACAGCAGGGGTTCATTCACAGCAAAACTAGCTTCATGTCACCCAGCAATAGACCAGAGGATTTTGAGAGATTTAGTCCCCTGTCACCCAGACACAGCAGGGGTTTATTCACTGCAAAACTAGCTTCATGTCACCCAGCAATAGAACAGAGGATTTTGAGAGATTTAGGCCCCTGTCTCCCAGGCACAGTAGGGGTTCATTCACGGCAAAAGTGGGTTCTTGTCACCCAGCAATAGAACAGAGGATTTTGAAAGATTTAGGCCCCTGTCACCCAGGCACAGCAGGGGTTTATTCACGGCAAAACTAGCTTCATGTCACCCAGCAATAGAACAGAGGATTTTTTCAATTTAGGGCACTAAAATTTGCACTTTTTTGCATTAAAATGGCTCTAAAATAGTCCTTGAAAAGGCTAGAGGGATGTAAAAGGCAGTAAAGTGTGCTTAAGAGCATAGCAACTGCTCTGCAAACAAATGTGGATAGGGAAATAACTTAAAATAAAATACAATAACTAAAAATTACAAATTATTAACCTGCAACTTAGAGGAGGAGGTGAATATTGGAGTCGGAGGTTGAGGAGGTGGTGAATGTGGTGTTGTAGGTGGAGGCAGCAATGGAGGAGGAGGAGGTAGCCAACAATGTTTTTTTTTTTTTATTGGGGTAGGTAGCCCCCAAAATATTGGGACAAATAAGAAAAAAGAAAACAAAGAATCATTGCACTTGACTTGAGTACAAGAATGTATGTTTGATGGTGGTATAAATGTGTATTCTGCACAAGGTACAGACAAGTCTTGTGGGATCCAAGCCTGGTTCATTTTAATGAACGTGAGCTTGTCTACGTTGGCTGTGCACAGGCGGCTGCGTTTGTCTGTAATTACGACCCCTGCCGTGCTAAATACACGTACAGACAAAACACTGGCTGCAGGGCAGGCCAGCACCTCCAAGGCATAAAGGGCAAGCTCAGGCCATGTGCCCAATTTGGAGACCCAGAAGTTGAAGGGGGCAGACCCGTCATTCAGTACGTGTAGGCGTGTGCAAACATACTGCTCCACCATGTTGGTGAAATGCTGCCTCCTGCTAAGACGTTCCATATCAGCTGGTGGTGCTGGTTGTGGCGTGCTGACAAAGCTTTTTTTTTTTTTGACTCGTTTTTTGGAAAAAGAGTAACAAGGCATGATTGTGGTACAATCAAGTGGACATAAATCAAGAGTATGCAGTATATAATATCTTGTAATACAAAGGTATAGTTTGTACTTAGGCAAGTTGATGTAAAAAAAAGAAAACAAATCAAAGTTTCTTTGCATATACAGCAAGAATACAATAAATTCAGCTAATACATTAATAACGTGTGAGGTTTGAGTATTATGACACATTTAAGGACCAATGGAGATCGCAGATCCAGCTGAAGTGGTTAAAAATGAATCACACCAGAGACCCCATACTTTCTGGAGTTTGTCAGGGCATTTCCTGTTCATGAATATTACATTTTCAAGAGGTATTACTTGATTCACTAGTCTTTTCCAAATCCCCAATTTTGGTAGATCGTCTGCCATCCATTTAAGAGCGATTACCTTACGAGCTAGAAACAGAGTTTCGCTCAGGAATATTTTATTGTAATGAGACCAACCATCATTGTCCAAAATACCCAGTAAGCATACCTTAGGACATAATGGGCCTATACCCAATGATGAAAGTACCCCAAGCACTTCCGGCCAATATGATCTAATGTGTCTGCATTCCCACATCATGTGCCAGAAATCGGCACTATTATGAGAGCATCTTAGACAACTGGGTTGGGACATTTTCCCCATCTTGTGCAGTCTAGTGGGGGTTAAGTAACTGCGATGCAGCATAAATAGCTGAATGAGTCTATTATTGACAGAGGGAGACACATTGGTAACCGCCTCCATCGCCTCTGCCCAATCCTCTGCAGAAAGATGGGGAATATTCCCTTTCCACCTGGCCTCGGTTAGTATGGGTTGTAGTGACATATGGTTATCTAAAAGGTAAGTATAGAGTGCAGATATTATACCTCTAGGTCCCTGTGATTTAAAGGGAACCTGTCATCAACTTTATGTTGCCCATACTAACGGCAAAATAAAGTAGAGACAGGTGAGTTGATTTCAGCGGTCTGTCATTTATAAGTTAAAAAGTTATTGGCTGCCGAGAACCAACATGAGAATCATTGCAGACTGGGCCTGGAAAAGAGTCCCGGCCACCTGAAAAGAGTCCTGGTTATTCATAATCTCCTGCTCTCCCTGACAGTCTTCTACCTAGTTTTCTCCCTTTCTGTCTAGGAAGTATGTATCCACTGGACTCTGGGGTCGAGTGGAGGGTGGACCATAGGCGCAAAACACAACCAGAGTTTGTTTCAAACCAATAGTTTTTTTTTTATTGTTTTTGTTATCGTGACAACGCGTTTCGGGGTACTGTGGACCCCTTTTTCAAGTCTGTGAAAATGCTGCTGATGGAAATTGCGCTGCTTCCAGCTTCTGGCACGTGCGGCGTCCACGCCGCACATGCCAGAAGCTGGAAGCAGCGCAATTTCCATCAGCAGCATTTTCACATACTTGAAAAAGGGGTCCACAGTACCCCGAAACGCGTTGTCACGATAACAAAAACAATAAAAAAAAACCTATTGGTTTGAAACAAACTCTGGTTGTGTTTTGCGCCTATGGTCCACCCTCCACTCGACCCCAGAGTCCAGTGGATACATACTTCATACACTGACCCGGACGGCGGCTTGGCCCCCGCCAAAGGTGAACACGGACGTAACCGGCAGCACCAACCACCAACACCTAAACCACTCCTACTCGCCTCCAGTATAGTTGCACCGAACATTAGGTGCAACAACAACAGGTGAGCAGTACCACTCTTCCTGTATTTGGAAGCTTGTTCTGAACCTACTCACCCTATGAGCGCCTTTTTCCTCCTTTGGCCACTTCTTTCTGTCTAGGAGAGAACTGCCAATCATCAGCAGATGGGTGAGAGAGCAGGAGAATATGAATAACCATGACTCTTCTCAAGTAGATTTGACTCTTTTCAAGGCCTGTGCTGCAATGATTATGATGCTGGTTCTCAGCAACCACTTACTTTTAGCCCATGAGTGACACACCGCAGAAATCAGCATTTCTGTCACAAATTTATGCTGCCCTCAGTGAGGTCACCATAAAGTTGATGACAGGTTCCCTTTAATGACCCCAATTAAAGGATAAGAGGAAATGGCCCTGTTTCCATCCCTAAATTGTTCCTGGAGGGCATGTCTGATCTGTAAATATTTAAAAAACTGGGTGCGTACTATCCCAAATTGCTCTTGAATTTGGGAAAAGGAGCATAAAACTCCACCTTGATATAGATCTCGCAATACAGTGATCCCAGATGTTTCCCAGGTGTGTGTTCCCTCTATACCTTGTAAGTGGGGGAACAATGGGTTATCCCACAAAGGTATGGTATCGGCCCAATCGTGATATTGTCGTAATTTGGCATCTCTCCAAACCTGCTGCGCCAATCTGTGGATCTGCAACATTTGTCCCGATAGGGATCCGACATTTTCTAGCACTGGCCACAAATTGGATAGACCTAGGTATTGTTGCAAGTAGTACTCCATATTCTGAAGGGGTTCCCCATTGACCCAATTAGCTAGGAACCTCAACTGTCCTGCGAGAAAATACAAATGAAAGTTTGGTAGCGCTGCACCTCCCTGTATCTTAGATCGTTGCAGTGTGTTCAAAGCAAGTTTGTGTCTGGCCTTTCCCCAAATAAAGTTAACCATTAGAGAATGAAGGCGGTCAAAGAAGCTCCGGGATATCGGGGTGCAAGCGTGCTCCAACATGTATAGCCCTTTGGGTAATAAGATCATTTTTATTAGGTTGATCCTACCCATGATGGACAAAGATAGGGTTTTCCACACCTTGAATTTGTCAGTAAAGATGGCTTCTAAAGGGGCAATGTTTTTGGAATAGGAGTCTTTCGGCACTCTAGTAATAAAAACACCTAGGTATTTAAAATGGTCCATTACCTTGAGATTGTGATGAACCTCGGACCAGTCGGATCGCCACAGCGGCATCAGGGCCGACTTAGCCCAATTTATATGTAACCCTGAGAAGTGCCCAAATTTTTCTATGATGGTAATCGCTTGTAGTAGAGAAATGTCCATCTCACTCATAAATAATATAAGGTCGTCCGCATACAGACCAACTCTGTCCTCTCTCCCCCCCTAGCGCCACCCCTTTAAATGTCGAGTCCTGCCGAATTCGTAAAGCCAGATGTTCAATGGCAATTGCAAACAGTAGGGGAGAGAGAGAGAACAACCCTGCCTCGTACCCTGCTGTAAAGGAAAAGAAGAAGAGGCCGTACCGTTGACTAGAATACTGGCCTTAGGGTCCCTATATATTATCCGTACCCATTGTAGGAATCTAGGTCCAAAGCCGAACTTCTTCAGCGTTTTCATTAGGTAGTGCCATTCCAATGAGTCGAAGGCTTTGGCCGTATCTAATGACGCAATTGCCCATTGTCTGTCGTGATGGGTTCCAATTTGGGCTATGACTTGTGCCCTGCGGATATTATTGGAAGTCGACCTTCCTGGTATAAAACCAGTTTGATCGCTGTGTATTATGTGAGTTATTATTTTGTTCAACCTATTGGCCAAGATTTTTGTCAGAATTTTGTAATCTAAGTTTAATAAGGATATCGACTGGTATGAGGCACAGTCCAGCGGATCTTTGTCCGGCTTTAGTAATACTACTATGGACGCCTCATATAAGGAGTCCGGTAATTTGCCCATCCGCCATGCCTCTTTGAACATCTCTTTCAGCTGGGGGCCAAGGATATCCACATATTTGGAATAAATCTCCAGGGGCAGCCCATCAGGACCAGGAGATTTCCCGTTCGCCAGACCATTAATTGCCTCCTGTATCTCTTTCAGGGTTATATCCTCCTCTAACAAATTGCTGTCTTCTACTGTTAGTGTTGGGTAAGCTATCTCATCTAGATAGTACTCAAGCTCCAGCTCCGAGTACGCCACTCGTGATTGGTATAGATCACCATAGAAGTCAGCAAAACCCGATACAATGCCTGGGGCAGAGTCTCTGACCTCACCACTTGGGATCTGTATGCGTAAGACCGGTGGAGCAGATGTATTTCTGTGGACTATATGGGCTAGCACTCTTCCTGCCTTATCTCCCAACTCAAAGGCCTGTTGTTTATAGAAAAATAACTTGCGGTTACTTTTTTCATGTAGATGGACCATGTACATCCTACCCTTCTATAACCAATCCTGTCTATTTGCTTCAGAAGGATCCGAGACAAACCTTGCCTCGGCTTCCTTGACATAGACACTAAGGGAGTCCTCCTTTTTCCGTGCGTCCTTTTTAATGTAGGAGATGGAGGATTTAAGGCACCCCCTGAGATACGCTTTCAACGTATCCCACAGTAGCAAGGTATTCGTATCTACGTCCTGTAACTCTAGGAATATTTGTAATTGGTCTGGGATCCTATCTTGATCCTTCAGGAGGGTGAGCCAGAATGGATGTATTCTCGTTTTCAAGCGAGGGCTGAGTACATGTGGAACATTGAACTGTGCTATTAAGGGTGCATGGTCAGACACACCTTGGGGGCCATGAGATATAGTTGATAGTTCTAAGTATACATCAGGGGAGCCAAATATGTAATCGATCCTGGATAATGCTCCACAAGAGGGAGTGAAATAGGAGTACTCCACAGACCCTGGATGTTTCTCTCTCCACAAATTTAACCCACCCCATTTCCTCAATCCAGGCTGACAACAAAGTGGCCAAGCTGTAGACTGAGGAAGTCGGGTAAGCATGGAAACAATCCATATGTAAGTTCATGACCATGTTAAGGTCCCCCGCACATATAAATTTAGCATGCGGATACTGAGCCGCAAAGGTGTCCGCAGTCTGCAAAAGCGATAAATTAGCAGGAGGGGGACAGTAAATGCTCAGAATCACACATGGAGCACAGTTCACATGTGCATACACAAAAATATACCTCCCATCCGGGTCAATCTCAACTGTGTGCGGTTCCCATCTAATGGAGCGATGAATTAGAAGAGACACTCCCCTAGAGTGTGAGGTGCCATATGAGTGACTTGACCATTGAACCCATGGTTTCTGAAGCCTAGTGGCCGTTTCGGCCGTCAAATGGGTTTCTTGCAAGCTGAGTATATGTGGGTTATACCTGCGGACATGTGCAAAAACAGACATTCTTTTACCCGGGTTACCCAACCTCCTCACATTCCAGGACATTAACGATAGGGCGGCCATATTGTATGTGACTTATATCTGGAAACAAATCTGCCCTTCTGCTGTGTTTTAGGAGAACTTTTCCACATCGAAACGCCAAGTACATATATAAGACTGCTTACATGTAGTGATCTACCACATTGTGCCCAAACAAAGTATATAAACTTAAAATAGAACAAATAATGCCATAAATTAACATTGAGATAGTATAAGCAATGCCAAGTATGGGAGAATAACCTCCCTGTGGCTGAGTAGTCAGGGACCTGCATAGTACAAGGTGGTGAAGGTCTATGCAGGTATCTGACCAGCTCCCTATGCATGATACACATCGTGCTGACACCCAGCCAATAATGCACACATTAAACAATAAAACTCACTCCGGATCAACTGTGCGCAACTATTACGGAGTCCATAACGATATAACGGTGCCTGGATCAGATGGCGAATTTCCTCAGACATCGCAGGTATTGTGCCCTGTTAGCTGAGTCCTCAGGCAAGGGGTGAGATGTCGGTGCCGTCCCACACATCAAGATGGCGACAGTCTGCGCGACTTCTTAGCGATCCAATCATCCGCTTCCTTGGGATCCGTGAAGAAATTAGATTTTTCCCCTTCTACCACACGCAGCCTGGCGGGGTAAGTCATAGAGTATGGTAAGTTCATGTCTCGGAGCCTTCTTTTAACAGAGACAAAGGTCGCCCTTTTCTTTTGAAGCTCGGAGGAGAAGTCAGGGAACAAGGATACTTTGGCGTTTTCATACGTGATGGACTGCATCCGCCTTGCTTGGCTAAGGATAAAGTCCCGGTCTTTCCAATTTAACATGCGCGCCAAAAGAGGCCTAGGTGGGGCCCCAGGTGGTGGTGGGCGAGCTGGAACCCTGTGGGCCCGCTCTACTGCATATGCTATAGAAAAGGATGCGTCGGGGAAGGTAGACTTGAACCAGGTCTCCAAGAAGGCGGCAGGATGCGAACCCTCTTTTCTTTCGGGCAAGCCCAATATGCGCACGTTATTCCTCCTGACCCTGTTCTCCAGGTCGTCACACTTTTGCTTCCATAAGGAGACCGAGTCTTCCAGGGCATGGATCTTGGCAGGTAAGGGACGGGTGAGGTCCTCTAGCTCAGAGATCCTCTCTTCCGCTCCCCGCACCCGTTCTCTGAGTTGTTGGACATCTTGTCTGAGGAGGCCCAAATCCACACGTACCTCAGCAATCTTGGTAGTGAGAGAAGTTTGGCAGGCCAGAATCGCTAACATAAGCTGCTCATGCGCCTCTTTCAATGTAAGCTCAGGCGCATCCGACTCATCAGTAACTGCTTGTTGTGCCGCTTGTCCGCGGGTATGTTGAGCGCGAGGTGTACTGGCTGCCGCGGCACCATGTTGGTTGTCTTTGCGCGCAAATTCTTTAAGGCATTCTTGAGCCTTGCTGGGTCCCATTAGGTAACCGTGGGATCCCGTGGCGTTGCACACCTTGTAACTTGCCAAGTGAGCAGTGTCAGCACTCAGGATGGAGCAGGATGGTAATCGGGAGCCGGAGAGCAGATCAGATGCGGCCATTCATGCTGGTAGCTAGCCACGCCCCCAAGCTGCTGACAAAGCTTTTCCACATTTCGGCCATGCTAACCCTGCCTTTTGAGGTGCTGGCGGTGCCCCAGCTGCGTTGGCGACCTCTTCCTCGTCCTCTGCCTTCGCCTTGTGCTTCCACTGTGCCCCCGCTGTCAGGTGGGAATGCCATCAGCAGCGCATCTACCAGCGTGCGCTTGTACTCGCGCATCTTACGATCACTCTCCAGTGACGGAATTAAGGACGGTACGTTGTCCTTGTAACGGGGATCCAGCAGCGTGGCCACCCAGTAATCAGCACAAGTTAGAATGTGGGCAACTCGGCGCTCGTTGCGGAGACACTGCAGCATGTAATTGCTCATGTGTGCCAGGCTGCCCAGAGGCAACGAAAAGCTGTCCTCTTTGGGAGGTGTATCGTCTGTGTCCTCTGTATCCCCCATCCACGCACCAGTGATGGCCATGAGCTGATCTGGGTGCCACCCTGCTGTATACATGGTTTCTCCTCCTGCATCTCCTCATCCTCCAGAACTGTGCCCTGGCTGGACAATTGTGTACCTTGGGTTTGTGGGTGCAGGAACCCACCCTCGGTGCCACTTGGGAATGACTGGCCGGAAACCCTATGAAATGATCCCTCTTCCTCCTCCTCCTCCTCCTGTGCCACATCCTCTTCCATCATCGCCAGGAGCGTTTTGTCAAAGAGGCATAGAAGTGGGATAGTAATGCTGAGAACGGCGTTATCGGCACTGGTCATGTTGGTGGAGTACTTGAAACAGCGCAACAAGGAATACAGGTCTCGCATGGAGGCCCAGTCATTGGTGGTGAAGTGGTGCTGTTCCGCCGAGCGACTCACTCGTGCGTGCTGCAGCTGAAACTCCACTATCGCCTGCTGCTGCTGCTCGCACAGTCTGGCCAGCATGTGCAAGGTGGAGTTCCACCTTGTGGGCACGTCGCATATGAGGCGGTGAGCGGGAAGGCCGAAGTTACGCTGCAGCACTGACAGGCGAGCAGCAGCAGCGTGAGAACGCCGAAAGCGCGCACAGACAGCCCACACTTTATGCAGCAGCTCTGACATGTCGGGGTAATTTTTAAGGAATCTCTGCACCACCAAATTCAGCACATGCGCCAGGCAAGGGATGTGTGTCAAACCGGCTAGTCCCAGAGCTGCTATGAGATTTCGCCCATTATCGCACACCATCAGGCCGGGCTTGTGGCTGACTGGCACAAACCACTCATCGGTCTGTTGTTCAAGACCCGTCCACAGCTCCTGCGCGGTGTGGGGTTTGTCCCCAAAACAGATAAGTTTTAAAACTGCCTGCTGTCGTTCACCCCTGGCTGTGCTGAAGTTGGTGGTGAAGGTGTTACGCTGACCGGATGAGGAGCTGGCAGAGGATGAGGAAGCAGAGTAGGAGGAGGAAGCAACATAGGCAAACTGAAGCGCCCTGCAATCCTCGGTGGTGGAAGGACATGCGCCAAACTGCTATCCGCCTCAGGCCCAGCCGCCACTGCATTTACCCAGTGTGCTGTTATGGAGATATAACGGCCCTGACCGCGCTTACTGGTCCACGTATCTGTAGTCAGGTGCACCTTGCCACAGATGGCGTTGCGCAGTGCACACCTGATTTTGTCCCCTACTTGGTTGTGAAGGGAAGGGATGGCTCGCCTTGAAAAGTAGTGGCGGCTGGGCACGACGTACTGTGGGACAGCCACCGCCATAAGGCCTTTAAAACTATCCGTCTCCACCAGACGTTATGACAGCATTTCAAAGGCAAGTAATTTAGAAATGCAGGCATTCAGGACTAGGGATCGCGGGTGGGTAGCGGGGTACTTCCTCTTCCTCTCCAGCGCTTGTGATATGGAGAGTTGAACGCTTCCGTGGGACATTGTGGAGATGCTTGGTGACCCAATTGTTGGTGTTGCTGGCAGATCCTCTGTTTGTGGGGTGCCAGGTGGCACTGTCACTCCAGAGGTGGATGAAGAGGCCGCGACTGCAGCAGAAGAGGAAGCAGGAGGAGCCAGAGACCTTTCTTGGTTTTTGAGGTGTCTACTCCACTGCAGCTCGTGCTTTGCACTTAAATGCCTGGTCATGCAGGTTGTGCTCAGGAAGAGAACGTTTATGCCTCGCTTAAGGCTCTGATTGCACAGCGTGCAAACCACTCGTGTCTTGTCGTCAGCACATTGTCTGAAGAACTGCCACGTCAGGGAACTCCTTGGAGCTGGCTTTGGTGTGCTCGGTCCCTTGCTGCGGTGGGCAGTAGGAGGCGTACTCTCTAGAGGACGGCCGCTCCGCTTTTGCACCCTACTCCCTTTTCTGCTGTGCTGGTGGCTCTGTGCGACCACCGCCTCTTCCTCCGAACTACATCGGTCACTCGCATGACCTTGATTCCATGTGGGGTCGAGGACCTCATCGTCCTCCACATCATCTTCCACCTAGTCTTCACCCCTGACTTCCTTGTCGGTCTGCACACTTTCGAAAGCCCCAGCAGTTGGCACCTGTGTTTCGTCATCATCCGAGACGTGCTGCGATGGTCCTCCCATGTACTCATCTTGAAAAATAAGTGGTTGGGCATCGGTGCACTCAGTCTCTTCCACTTCTGGGGCAGGGCTAGGTGGATGGCCCTGGGAAACCCTGCTAACAGAGTCATCAAAAAGCAGAAGAGACTGCTGCATGACTTGGGGCTCAGACTGCTTGGCTAATTTGCAAGGGGGTGAGGTGAAAGACTGATGGACATCGGCTGCAGGTGCCAACTGTGATCTTTCAGCAGGAGACTGGGTGGGAGACAATGTGAAGGAACTGGATCCACTGTCAGCAACCCAATCTACTATCGCCTGTACTTGTTCAGGCCTCACCATTCGTAGAGCAGCATTAGGCCCGACCAAATACAGCTGCAGGTTTTGTCGCCTACTCGCACCTGAGGAAGGGGTTTCACTTGTGCGTGTAGCTGGCACAGATCGACCACGTCCTCTCCCTGCAACAGGAGCTCTACCAGCAGCACCACGACCTGGGCCACGTCCCTTGTTTGACGCTCTCCTCATTTTTTTTAATTTAGGATCTTGCCCTAAATGGGTGTTTAATAGTAGAATAGAACGACAGTATGTAAAGGGTGTATCTCACACGGCCTGAACCAGACTAGGCCTCAATAAAAGATTTTTTCCCCCAAAATGGCTGTATTTCAAATGTCTAATTCAAACCCCTGTATGTAGAGGTAGTATCTCAGAGGGCCTGAACCTCTGTAGGCCTGAAGAAAAATATATCTTTGCACAAAATGGCTGTATTTCAAATGGCTGTATTTCAAATGCCTAATTCAAACCCCTGTATGTAGAGGTGGTATCTCACAGGGCCTGAACCAGTGTAGGCCTGCAGTAAATATATCTTTGAACAAAAAGGCTGTATTTCAAATGGCTAATTCAAACCCCTGTATGTAGAGGTAGTATCTCAGAGGGCCTGAACCTCTGTAGGCCTGCAGTAAATATATCTTTGCAAAAAAAGCCTGTATTTCAAATGGCTGTATTTCAAATGCCTAATTCAAACCCCTGTATGTAGAGGTAGTATCTCAGAGGGCCTGAACCTCTGTAGGCCTGCAGTAAATATATCTTTGCACAAAATGGCTGTATTTGAAATGGCTGTATTTGAAATGCCTAATTCAAACTCCTGTATGTAGAGGTGGTATCTCAGAGGGCCTGAACCTCTGTAGGCCTGAAGTAAATATATCTTTGCACAAAAAGGCTGTATTTCAAATGGCTGTATTTGAAATGCCTAATTCAAACCCCTGTATGTAGAGGTAGTATCTCAAAGGACCTGAATCTCTGTAGCCTGCAGTAAATATATCTTTGCACAAAATGGCTGTATTTCAAATGGCTGTATTTCAAATGCCTAATTTCAACCCCTGTATGTAGAGGGGGTATCTCACAGGGCCTGAACCAGCGTAGGCCTGAATTCAATATTGGTGCACCAAATGGCGGTATTTAAAATCTCTGAATGTAACCCAAATGTATTAAGGGTGTATCTCACAATGACATCTGCATCAAAGGCTGCCAACTAAATTTTTTGTGCCCAAATGAGTGTTTGTTTAAAAACTGAATTTGACAGCAGTATATAAGCCTCTAATTTCACACGTGCTGATGCTGCAAGATCTGAAAATAGTGTTTTTTGTCAAGAGTATGTTTTTCAAACCCCAGAAAATGATGGGTGTATTTCTACCTTAAATTGCACACTGACTAATACAGATGTTGTTGATTGCCAAAATTTCTTTTTTTGCTAACAGAATATGAAAACTGTATATATTAAACTTGAATTTAACACTTGCAGATCTAGAAAATACAGTTTTGGGGGGAAAAAAAGTGTGTTTTTCAAAACCCAGAAAATGATGGGTGTATTTCTAGCTTAAATTGCACACTGACTAATCCAGATGTTGTAGATTGCCAAAAAAGTGTTTTTTTTTTGGTAACAGAATATGAAAGCTGTATATATTAAACTTGAATTTAACACTTGCAGATCTGGAAAATACAGTTTTTTGAAAAAAATAGTATGTTTTTAAAACCCCAGAAAATGATGGGTGCATTTCTACCTTAAATTGCACACTGACTAATCCAGATGTTGTAGTTTGCCCCCAAAAAATGGTGATTTGCAATGTCCCAAAAGCTCAGATGCAGTGCTGGTGCACTGAGCATGCATAAAATGGCCACCGCCACCCACCTAACTAACAGAATTCTAAAAGTTAGTATTTTTTTGTCAATGAGCTCAGGGCAGGGTAAAACGATAGTGCCCTGCATCCAGACAACTATTTGTCTGTAGATCGCTGAGTTATATTCTCTCCTATTCTCTCCCTAAAATCACAAGTCCAGCAGCATCCTCTCCTTACACTTGTAACAGTAGAGTGACGTGCAGCGCTATGTGACTCAAGCTTATATAGAGCCTGGGTCACATGCTGCTCTGGCCAATCACAGCCATGCCATTAGTAGGCATGGCTGTGATGGCCTCTTGGGGCAAGTAGTATGACCCTTGTTGATTGGCTGCTGTGCAGCCTTTCAAAAAGCGCCAAGAAAGCGCTGAACACCGAACCAGAACTTTTACGGAAATGTTCGGGTTCGGGTCCGGGGTCCAAAAATCCTAAAGTTCGGTACGAACCCGAACTTTACAGTTCGGGTTCGCTCAACCCTACTCTCTAACTATCCTCCTGGCCAACACAGGTGTCACTTTTGGCTTCCGACCACGTCCTCTGAGATTTTTCACAGTGCGCAACATCTTGTATTTTTTAATAATATTTTGCACTGTAGCCACTAGAACTTGAAAACATTTAGAAATCGCCTTGTAGCCCTTTCCTGACTTGTGAGCAGCCACAATGCACAGCCGCAGGCCCTCACTGAGCTCCTTTGTCTTAGCCATGACTGTCCACAAACCAACTACAGAGAGCTGCTGTTTTTCACCTGTTGAGTTGATTAAAACAGCTGTTCCCAATTAATCAGGGTAATTAGGATGCTTTAGAACCGCTTGGACTATTTGGAAGGGTATAGAACTTTTGATTTTCCCACAGACTGTGACAGTTTGTGAAGGGTAGGAATAATTTTGGACTGGACACTTTTTGTTCAAATGTAAATAAAAGCTGAGAAATGTTTTTTTTCCCCACAATAATGCCTCTTGTACATCGTCTTATTATGTTTTTGGAGACACCTATGTCATTTCCCGTCAAAAAATTACTTGCTGGTTGAATAAAAGTAACGTTAAGTCAAAATTTGCCAGGAGTATGAATAATTATGGGCAGCACTGTATATAAGGCAAGCTGGACATATTTTGATAAAGTGATCTGTTATAGTGCTATCAGTTTTGAAACTTAAGATGGATAAACGCAAATGTGTTAATGATCCAAACAATTTCTGCTACATACAGTCTTGTGAAAAAATTAGGACACCCTTTGAAAGCATGTGGTTTTTTGTAACATTTTTAATAAATGGTTATTTCATCTCCGTTTCAACAATACAGAGAGATTAAAGTAATCCGACTAAACAAAGAAAACTGAAGAAAAGTCTTTTCAAGATCTTCTGTAAATGTCATTCTACAAAAATGCCTATTCTAACTGAGGAAAAAGATAGGACACCCTTGCCCCTAATAGCGAGTGTTACCTCCTTTGGCTGAAATAACTGCAGTGAGACGGTTCTTGTAGCCATCTACCAGTCTTCGACATCGGTCTGAGGAAATTTTACCCCACTCCTCAATGCAGAACTTTTTCAGCTGTGAGATGTTTGAGGGGTTTCTTGCACGTACAGCCCTTTTCAAGTCACCCCACAGCATCTCAATGGGATTCAAATCTGGACTTTGACTTAGCCATTCCAGGACTCTCCATTTCTTCTTTTTCAGCCAATCTTTGGTTGATTTACTAGTATGTTTTGGGTCATTGTCATGTTGCATGGTCCAGTTCCGCTTCAGCTTTAATTTTCTAACTGATGGTCTCACATGTTCTTCAAGCACCTTCTGATACACAGTAGAATTCATCGTGGATTCTATGATGGTGAGCTGACCAGGTCCTGCTGCAGCAAAGCAGCCCCAAACCATGACACTTCCACCTCCATGCTTCACAGTTGGTATGAGGTTCTTTTCTTGGAATGCTGTGTTTGGTTTACGCCAAACATGTCCTCTGCTGTTGTGTCCAAATAATTCAATTTTGGACTCATCTGTCTAAAGAACATTATTCCAGAAGTCCTGGTCTTTGTCAACTTTATCGCTGGCAAATGTCAGTCTGGCCTCGATGTTTCTCTTGGAAAGCAAAGGTTTCCTCCTTGCACACCTCCCATGCAAGTTAAACTTGTACAGTCTCTTTCTGATTGTAGAGGCATGTACTTCTACATCAACAGTAGCCAGAGCCTGCTGTAGTTCTCGAGATGACACTTTAGGGTTTTTGGATACCTCTTTTAGCATCTTGCGGTCTGCTCTTGGGGTGAACTTGCTGGGGCGACCAGTCCTGGGCATGTTGGCAGTTGTTTTGAAAGCCCTCCACTTGTAGACTATCTTCCGGACAGTGGAATGGCTGATTTCAAAATCTTTTGAGATCTTTTTAAATCCCTTCCCAGACTCATAGGCTGCTACAATCTTTTTTCTGAAGTCCTCTGACAGCTCTTTTGCTCTCACCATGGTGCTCACTCTCACTTCAACAGTCAGGAGCACACCAAACTAAATGTCTGAGGTTTAAATAGGGCAAGCCTCATTCAACATGCAGAGTAATGATCTACTAATTATGTGCACCTGGTGTGATATACCTGTGTGAGATCTGAGCCAATTTAAGAGGGAATACATGTGAGGGTGTCCTATCTTTTTCCTCAGTTAGAATAGGCATTTTTGTAGAATGACATTTACAGAAGATCTTGAAAAGACTTTTCTTCAGTTTTCTTTGTTTAGTTGGATTACTTTAATCTCTCTGTATTGTTGAAACGGAGATGAAATAACCATTTATTAAAAATGTTACAAAAAACCACATGCTTTCAAAGGGTGTCCTAATTTTTTCACATGACTGTATGTGGCAAATACACTACTTATGATCACCACAAGAATCTGACAAAGCGAGTGCGTCTTGCAGCTTGGGATGCATTTGTGCTAGTAATGCAGAACTTCCTTGGGAACAGACGAGCTGCAAACTATGCTGAATTAGTAGACAACATGCTTACAGCATATGAACAACTTCGCTGCCGAATGTCATTAAAAGTGCATTTCTTACATTCCTATCTTGACTTTTTCCCACCCAATTTGGGACATGTAAGTGACGAACATGGACAGCGGTTCCATAAAGATATTTCTACAATGGAGAACAGGTATCAAGGCCGCTGGAATACCAACATGATGGGGTACTACTGCTGGTTTTTGCAACGGGAAAATATGACCGTTCACAAAGGCAAAAGCAGATGGCTGAAGCACTTTTAACAGTACTGGGCCATGCTCAAGTAAGGCCCCTTTCACACGGGCGAGTATTCCGCGCGGATGCGATGCGTGAGTTGAACGCATTGCACCCGCACTGAATCCTGACCCATTTTTTTGGGGGGGCTGTGCACACGAGCGGTGATTTTCACGCATCACTTGTGCGTTGCGTGAAAATCGCAGCATGCTCCTCTTTGTGCGTTTTTCACGTAACGCAGGCCCCATAGAAATGAATGGGGTTGCGTGAAAATCGCAAGCATCCGCAAGCAAGTGCGGATGCGGTGCGATTTTCACGCATGGTTGCTAGGAGACGATCGGGATGGTCCCCGATCATTATTATTTTCCCTTATAACATGGTTATAAGGGAAAATAATAGCATTTTGAATACAGAATGCATAGTAAAATAGGGCTGGAGGGGTTAAAAAAATATTTAAAAAAATTTAACTCACCTTAATCCACTTGCTTGCGCAGCCCGGCTTCTCTTCTGTTTTCTTTTTTGCTGTGTGCAGGAAAAGGACCTTTGGTGATGTCACTCCGGTCATCACATGGTCCGTCACATTATCTTTTACCATGGCGATGGATCATGTGATGGACCATGTGATGACCGGAGTGACGTCACCACAGGTCCTTTTCCTGCACACAGCAAAAAAAAAGACAGAAGAGATGCCGGGCTGCGCGAGCAAGTGGATTAAGGTGAGTTAAATTTATTTTATTTTATTTACCCCTCCAGCTCTATTGTAATATGCATTCTGTATTAAGAATGCTATTATTTTCCCTTATAACCATGTTATAAGGGAAAATAATACAATCTACAGAAAACCGATCCCAAGCCCGAACTTCTGTGAAGAAGTTCGGGTTTGGGTACCAAACATGCATGATTTTTCTCACACGAGTGCAAAACGCATTACAATGTTTTGCACTCGCGCGGAAAAATCTTGCATGTTCCCGCAACGCACTCGCACCTTTTCCCGCAATGCCCGTGTGAAAGAGGCCTAAGATTTTTAAACTGGAAAAACTAGACTTTTTGAAATTTTGTTATTCCATTCCATTTTCATACAGGTGAAACTCGAAAAATTTGAATATCGTGCAAAAGTCAATTTATTTCAGTAATGCAAATTAAAAGGAATTGCATTAATGCAGCTTAAAATTAGAATTTTGCCAAAAGGTTCAATATTCTAGGCTCAAAGTGTCACACTCTAGTCAGCTAATTAATCCATATCCCCTGAGCAAAGGGTACCTCAAAATTGTGACTTTGGGGTTTCATAAGCTGTAAGCCATAATCATCCAAATTATAACAAATAAAGGCTTGAAATATCTCGCTTTGCATGTAATAAGTCTATCTCATGTATTAGTTTTATCTTTTAAGTTGCATTACTGAAATAAATGAACTTTGCCCGATATTCTAATTTTCGAGTTTCACCTGTACACTGTTTACTACGCAAACTTTGATGTAGATCAGGTAATTGTTGGAGTAAAACTCGTTCTGTTCAAAATTATTCAATGCTTTCCAAGTCTTTTAGGCATACTTATGCATAGCAAAATTTTGTGACGCGTTACAACAATTCTGACTTCGGGTTTGTAATCCGCACACTCAATTTAGTATAGGACAAATGTTTTTTGCCCAGTAGCAGACAAAAAGTGTTTTATTGTTGCGTTTTTGATTAAAATTGTGTCAGACCCATGTACTAATGGCAAGGTGGCTTCTGCAGATGGGAACCTACACTATCAGACTTAATTCAGGGCAATGTAGGATACAACTACACAATGCTCTAAATAAAACCCTTGGACAGATGGGCAGGAGTGCAAGGTTCAAATGGAGTCAACCACGCCCCCAATTGTGCCATGCAAAAAAATGAAGCTAGACTAGCACCTCCAAACGATATGAAATAAAGTACAAGTTTACACTACCATGGCTGACATGCAGAAGTAACAACGTACGTTAGGATTCTTTCACTAGGAAAAGAAGATGTCTGTCAGCCCCCAGAACTGTAGCATTCATTTCTAGGCATTGTTTTTTACCTATGTATTTTGCATTGAACATATAAGTATCATCGTTCTAGAAAAATATTGTGGGGCAGTTATCAATGTATTTCCGCCACTATTGTTTTACTATTTCTGCCATAATTTGTGACCTTTTGATCTTCTCAACACTTTCTGCAGTGACTAGGAAAGAGGCGGGGTTTAGTGGGTGGGGCAGACTCTATCAAGAGGCGGGGTTTAGTGGGTGGGGCAGACTCTATCAAGAGGCGGGGTTTAGTGGGTGGGGCAGACTCTATCATGATTCCGTCGGATTTACTAAACTTACACCAGAAACTGGCGTACATTATAGCTGAAGTCTACACCATCCCCTGGCTGCCGTAGATTTGAGTTTCTGGCACACAGCGTGCCATAGTTGCAACTAATTTATTAATTTGGGAATGCCAGTCTTGATAAATCTCCCCTGTTGTGTAGTTAGATGTTATTAATGAAAATCATCCAAATCCAGAAGATGAACCCATTCCCAAAGATTAGTGATTTTACACAACCTAAATTTTAATAGCTTGTACAGTATTTAGTTAATGCCCTCAACACAAGAGGAGCCCATTCAGAAACACATCTGCCAACCAAGACAAAAAATATTTAGCTGCTGTGAATAAACTGTAAAAAAAAATTGCTAGCGGCTTATGCTAGTCTCATTCAGAAATATTTCTTAGATTTATTATTGGGTTTGATCCTACACTTTCTATCTGAACCTCCCTTCCAGCCACAATGTTCTTTTAAATGAAGAAACCAACTGAGTACAGTTTATTTCACACGAAAGAGCTTTGGATCTAATCACAGCAAGGTCACGTTTCTCTGCATGCCGCAATACAACATCCACCTACCAGGGTCACCATGAGAGATCAAGTGCTGTCAACTTCAGCCATTTTACCGGTGACTAAGCTCTTACATCACTTTATAAATACCTTCAGAACCCAGTGTTCACAAATTATATTATTAGACTACTGCTTTTAAAGGGAGCCTGTCACCATGAAAATAAAGTGCAATATCCAGACAGCATGTTATAGAGCAGGAGGAACTGAGCAGATTCATATATAGTTTACTTTAGATTCAGTATAGCTTTGAATCCAGAGGGAAAAAAAACTGCACTGTTTGCAGCGAGACTGAGAAGAGCAGCTTTATAAGCAGACTAAATGTTTGATTTGAGATTACGTGACTTTAGGAGGGAACTGCACTTTTTTATCACTTTCATTGCAGTGTATAATCTACTTTTTTCTTTTTCCACATTAGCAAGTATGTGCTCAATGATTGACAATGCAGTCCAGTGTACATCTTGTGCAATGTATTCAGTCCTGGACAGTGGCGTCGCTAGGTTAAAACATTCGGGGCCTGGGCCCCTGATCAGTGGCGTACACACAATCCATGGGGCCCCGGTGCGAAACTGATCTATGGGGCCCCCTCCAGTCGCCCCCCCAACCTGCCTCCAAGCCCCCCCCCCCCACTACCTCCCCTACTAGTGTTGTAACTATAGTGTTATGGGCCACAGTGCAAACATTTTTACAAAGAACCGGCAGATTTTCTTACTAAGGGCTCTTTCCGTGCGGCTAATCCACTGCGTGACTGAGTGCCAAGCCCCATTCTGGACAGCAGAGACACGGAGCTGTAACATCATTGACTGTCATCTTTTTACTACAAAATCACGGTGACAACTTTATGTCTCTGTGATTTTGTAGTAAAAAGATCACAGAGAGGCACAGAGCATTACCAATCATGTTAATGCTCCGTGTCTCTGCTGTCCGGAACGTGGCTTGACTGTCTTTCACGCAGCGGATTACCCGCACGGGATCCGCTCGTGTTAAAGAGCCCTAAGCCCAATGCATGGCTACACTCACCCAGTCCTAATAAAATCTGGTCCTACCTCATCCAGGGTGTCACTGGCGTCGGCGTGATGTCCGCTGGATCCAGAACAAGGTCCCTGTGGTGAGAAAAAAAGAATAATCACATAAGGAAGGGATGGTGACTGCCCCTGTGAAATCAACAGCAGGGGGCACTGTGCTGGCCTGTAAGACTGAGCCATGCCAATGTATAGCAGGGTAATCTAGGACATTTCCCCTAAGTGCAACCACACAGCACACAGTACTAATGCCCATCTTGTGGCCCCTCACAGTAGTTATGCCCACCTTTGTTCCTGTCACAGTAATTATGCCCAGATATGTGCCCCCTCATAGTAGTTATGCCAAATATGTGTCCCCTTACAGTAGTTATGCCCAGATATGTGCCCCCTCAGAGTGGTTATGCCAGATTATGTGTCCCCTCACAGTAGTAATGCCAGATTATGTGTCCCCTCACAGTAGTAATGCCAGATTATGTGCCCCCTCACAGTATTAATGCCAGATTATGTGCCCCCTCACAGTAGTAATGCCAGACTATGTGCCCCTCACCTAGTAACGCCAGATTATGTGCCCCTCACAGTAGTAATGCCAGATTATGTGCCCCTCACAGTAGTTATGGCAGATTATGTGCCCCTTCACAGTATTTATGCCCAGTTATGTGCCCCCTCAAAGTAGATATGCCCAGATATGTGCCCCCTCAGAGTGGTTATGCCAGATTATGTGTCCCCTCACAGTAGTAATGCCAGATTATGTGCCCCTTCACAGTATTTATGCCCGGTTATGTCCCCCCTCAAAGTAAATATGCCCAGATATGTGTCCCCTCAGAGTGGTTATGCCAGATTATGTGCCCCTCACATTAGATATGCCCACATATGTGCCCCTCACATTAGTTATGCCAGATTACATGCCCCGTCACAGTAGTTATGCCTTCATATGTGCCCCCTCATAGTTATTCCTTTATATGTGCCCCCCTCACAGTAGTTATGCCACATTAGGTGCCCCCTCAAATTAGTTATGGCAGATAAGTGCCCCCTCAAATTAGTTATGGCAGATTAGGTGCCCCTCAGTAGAGATGCCAACTTTTGTGCCCCCTCACTCTAGTTGTGCCCATCAAACACCCCCACCCCCTGCCCCCAGTCTGCAGCATTAGAAAAAAAAAATACACATACTTACCTTCTTCCCTGATGAGAGGAGGCAGATTGCCGGGCTTTCAGCTCTCCTTCCACAGCCAGCAGCGTGATCTGGGGCCAGCAGGGGGAGCTCCTGAGCTCTGAAGATCAGTGAAGCAGGGAGCAGAGAGGTTTCCCTGCTTCACTATGGAAACGGAACTGCCTGGCCGGGTGTGAGTGAGTGTGCGCTCCCCCCCCTCCTCTTCCTTGACCCTCCACCCCCCCACACACCCATATTATACATGTAATGGAGCGCTCTGATGGGGCCCGAAATTGCCACTGTACTTCATGCCAGGCCCCATCAGAGCGCTCCATTACATGTGAGTACAGAGGGGCCCCTGCCAGTGGCCTGGGGGGGTCCACCCCTGCGACCCGGGTAGGTACGCCACTGCCCCTGATGTTTTGTCACAGGCACTGAATGTCCTGCCTGCCAGCTAGATACAACTGTATTGCCGTCCTCAGGATGGATCCGTTATGCTGCCCATAGACTTGTATTATGAAGGATCAAAACGGAATGCCTCTTAAAGGCTTCCGGTTTGACTTCCGTCTTATGAATTCCGTTATTTTCTGTTATAACCATGTTATATGTTTAACCATGTTATAACCATAATATATGTTTAGCCACACCTTCTATACACATTTTGTATATATGATTTTATGTGTGGGCCAAGAGTATTTTCTCTGTGTTCACCAACTAGAATTTATAGATGTTGTCTGGTACCTTAGTGATTGCCTTTTCTGTCACATCCCTCAACATCCAAGGTATTGGATCCTCAGAAAAACCTTTATGAGGAAATCTTTCATGGGATGGATTCTGACCCTTCTTTTGATGCTAAATATATGAATGTAAGAATAATTCCTGTCCAGATAAAGCTTTACAGTTCTGTGCAGAAATGCATTCCTAGGTGCTTTTTATCTAATGAAATAAAGTAATATGCATAGTAGTAAGGGCAATCACATGTTCCACGACTCTCCTAATATAAGCTACAAGTGAGACTGAAATGAGCATTATATTAAGGCCTCTTTCACACTTGCGTTGTTGGGATCCGGCATGCACTTCCGTTGCCGGAGGTGCCTGCCGGATCCGTAACAACGCAAGTGTACTGAAAGCATTTGAAGACGGAACCGTCTTCCAAATGCTTTCAGTGTTACTATGGCACCCAGGACGCTATTAAAGTCCTGGCTGCCATAGTAGGAGCGGAGAGCGGGGGAGCGGTATACTTACAGTCCGTGCGGCTCCCCGGGCGCTCCAGAATGACGTCAGAGCGCCCCATGCGCATGGATGACGTGATCCATGTGATCACGTGATCCATGCGCTTGGGGCGCCCTGACGTCACTCTGGAGCGCCCGGGGACCCGCACGGACGGTAAGTACACTGCTCCCCGCTCCCCACTACACTTTACCATGGCTGCCAGGACTTTAGCGTCCCGGCAGCCATGGTAACTATTCAGAAAAAGCTAAATGTCGGATGCGGCAATGCGCCGAAACGACGTTTAGCTTAAGGCCGGATCCGGATCAATGCCTTTCAATGGGCATTGATCCCGGATCCGGCCTTGCGGCAAGTCTTCAGGATTTTTGGCCGGAGCAAAAAGCGCAGCATGCTGCGGTATTTTCTCCGGCCAAAAAACGTTCCGTACCGGAACTGAAGACATCCTGATGCATCCTGAACGGATTACTCTCCATTCAGAATGCATTAGGATAATCCTGATCAGTATTCTTCCGGCATAGAGTCCCGACGACGGAACTCTATGCCGGAAGACAATAACGCAAGTGTGAAAGAGCCCTTAGAGGTTGAAAAAGCCTGATTTGGTAATGGAATAAATGAATAAAATGGTGGTCAATGTTGGAATGTTTTTCCCCTGTTCTGATTTTTCACAAATCTAATGTTTATTGTTTTCAAAATTTTCAAATAAAAATTACAAAATGCATAGAAAATACATATTAAGGCTAGTTTCACACATGTGTCACATAGTGCTGCATGCCCGCCAGACTCCAGAGGAAAAGTGACATTGTCAAATAGTGCATTCATTTGCCCAGGTCTGTGGGGTACAGTAAGTCTCAGAAATAAAGCAGATGTAGAGTCAGAGTAGGAAGACTGGAGGGTGCAGGCATGTGTTCTTGTAGTATCCAGGGGATTGGCCTCACAGATAAAGGGATCAAGGAATTATTAATTCTCATCTATTATTTATCTGTGACATTGTGGGTAAACTGTTTGAAGGTTTTCTAAGAGATGCTATCTTGGAGTACCTCAATGAAAATAAGCAAATAATGCCATATCAGCATGGCTTCATAAGGGATCGGTGATGTCAAACTAATTTAATCAGTTTCCATTACCAAATCAGAAGGCACGCCGAAACGCGCATTGGGGTATCGCCATCCCTGACCACACGAACTCCATGGGTGAGTTATGAACATCTGGTGTTATTGCTTATTTGTGCATATAGGTTGAGCATTTGCTTGTTTCTATTTGCTGTGACTTGGTCATTTATGTACCTAGTGCCAGTGTTTTTTCTGAGACTGACTACAGTTTTACATAGTCCCATGGTTTTTTGTGCGGGTCCGGGATGGCGTTATTTTCTGTCACCTCTCCTTACATCATGTGATTTTAATAATTTTGTGTACAATAAAGAATCATGTTTGTACTGGGTATATTGTGGGCCCTGTTTTGTTTTATGTAGGTCTTTTTCTGGTGATTTTGGGAGCTTGTACCATGGTCACTGTTTAATAGTGTGCCATTAACCACCTCAGCTCCCCTAGCTTAAACACCCTTAATGACGAGACCACTTTTTACAATTCTGCACTACACTACTTTCACGGTTTATTGCTCGGTCATACAACTTACCACCCAAATGAATTTTGCCTCCTTTTCTTCTCACTAATAGAGCTTTCATTTGGTGGTATTTCATTGCTGCTGACATTTTTACTTTTTTTGTTATTAATCGAAATTTACCGAAATTTTTGCAAAAAAATGATATTTTTCACTTTCAGTTGTAAATTTTTTTTAAAAAAAACTACATTTCTATATTAATTTTTCTCTAAATTTATTGTTCTACATGTCTTTGATAAAAAAAATATTTGGGTAAAAAAAAAATGGTTTGGGTAAAAGTTATAGCGTTTACAAGCTATGGTACAAAAATGTGAATTTCCACATTTTGAAGCAGCTCTGACTTTCTGAGCACCTGTCATGTTTCCTGAGGTTCTACAATGCCCAGACAGTAGAAAAACCCCACAAATGACCCCATTTCGGAAAGTAGACACCCTAAGGTATTCACTGATGGGCATAGTGAGTTCATAGAACTTTTTATTTTTTGTCACAAGTTAGCGGAAAATGATGATTTTATTTATTTATTTATTTTCCTTACAAAGTCTCATATTCCACTAACTTGTGACAAAAAATAAAAACTTCCATGAACTCACTATGCCCATCACGAAATACCTTGGGGTGTCTTCTTTCCAAAATGGGGTCACTTGTGGGGTAGTTATACTGCCCTGGCATTTTAGGGGCCCTAATGTGTGAGAAGTAGTTTGAAATCAAAATGTGTAAAAAATTCCCTGTGAAATCCTAAAGGTGCTCTTTGGAATGTGGGCCCCTTTGCCCACCTAGGCAGCAAAAAAGTGTCACACATGTGGTATCGCCGTACTCAGGAGAAGTTGGGCAATGTGTTTTGGGGTGTCTTTTTACACATGCCCATGCTGGGTAAGATAAATATCTCTGTCAAATGACAACTTTGTATAAAAAAATGGGAAAAGTTGTCTTTTAGAGAGATATTTCTCTCACCCAGCATGGGTATATGTAAAAAGACACCCCAAAACACATTGCCCAACTTCTCCTGAGTACGGCGATACCACATGTGTGACACTTTTTTGCAGCCAAGGTGGGCAAAGGGGCCCACATTCCAAAGAGCACCTTTAGGATTTCACAGGGCATTTTTTACACATTTTGATTTCAAACTACTTCTCAAGCATTAGGGCCCCTAAAATGTCAGGGCAGTATAACTACCCCACAAGTGACCCCATTTTGGAAAGAAGACACCCCAAGGTATTTCGAGATGGGCATAGTGAGTTCATGGAAGTTTTTATTTTTTGTCACAAGTTAGTGGAATATGAGACTTTGTAAGAAAAAAAAAAAAATCATCATTTTCCGCTAATTTGTGACAAAAAATTAAAAATTCTAGGAACTCGCCATGCCCCTCATGGAATACCTTGGGGTGTCTTCTTTCCAAAATGGGGTCACTTGTGGGGTATTTATACTGCCCTGGCATTTTAGGGGACCTAATGCGTGAGAAGTAGTTTGAAATCAAAATGTGTAAAAAATGCCCTGTGAAATCCTAAAGGTGCTCTTTGGAATTTGGGCCCCTTTGCCCACCTAGGCTGCAAAAAAGTGTCACAAATGTGGTATCGCCGTACTCAGGAGAAGTTGGGCAATGTGTTTTGGGGTGTCTTTTTACATATACCCATGCTGGGTGAGAGAAATATCTCGGCAAAAGACAACTTTTCCCATTTATTTATACAAAGTTGGCATTTGACCGAGATATTTATCTCACCCAGCATGGGTATATGTAAAATGACACCCCAAAACACATTGCCCAACTTCTCCTGAGTACGGCGATACCACATGTGTGACACTTTTTTTGCAGCCTAGATGCGCAAAGGGGCCCAAATTCCTTTTAGGAGGGCATTTTTAGACATTTGGATCCCAGACTTCTTCTCACGCTTTAGGGCCCCTAAAATGCCTGGGCAGTATAAATACCCCACATGTGACCCCATTTTGGAAAGAAGACACCCCAAGGTATTCAATGAGGGGCATGGCGAGTTCATTGAAGATTTTATTTTTTGGGCACAAGTTAGCGGAAATTGATTTCTATTTTTTTTTTCTCACAAATTCTCCCTTTCCGCTAACTTGGTGACAAAAAGTTCAATCTTTCATGGACTCAATATGCCCCTCAGCGAATACCTTGGGGTGTCTTCTTTCCGAAATGGGGTCACATGTGGGGTATTTATACTGCCCTGGTATTTTAGGGGCCCTAAAGCGTGAGAAGAAGTCTGGAATATAAATGTCTAAAAATTTTTACGCATTTGGATTCCGTGAGGGGTATGGTGAGTTCATGTGAGATTTTATTTTTTGTCACAAGTTAGTGGAATATGAGACTTTGTAAGAAAAAAAAAAAAAAAAACAATTTCCACTAACTTGTGCCCAAAAAATGTCTGAATGGAGCCTTACAGGGGGGTGATCAATGACAGGGGGGTGATCAGGGAGTCTATATGGGGTGATCACCACCCTGTCATTGATCACCCCCCTGTAAGGCTCCATTCAGACGTCCGTATGTGTTTTGCGGATCCGATCCATGGATCCGTGGATCCGTAAAACACATATGGACGTCTGAATGGAGCCTTAAAGGGGGGTGATCAATGACAGGGGGGTGATCAGGGAGTCTATATGGGGTGATCACCCCCCTGTCATTGATCACCCCCCTGAAAGGCTCCATTCAGACGTCCGTACGTGTTTTGCGGATCAGATCCATGGATCTGTAAAACACATACGGACGTCTGAATGGAGCCTTACAGGGGGGTGATCAATGACAGGGGGGTGATCAATGACAGGGGGGTGATCAGGGAGTCTATATGGGGTGATCACCCCCCTGTCATTTATCACCCCCCTGTAAGGCTCCATTCAGACGTCCGTATGTGTTTTGCGGATCCGATCCGTGGATCCGTCAAACACATACGGACGTCTGAATGGAGCCTTACAGGGCGGTGATCAATGACAGGGGGGGATCAATGACAGGGGGGTGATCAGGGAGTCTATATGGGGTGATCACCCCCATGTCATTGATCACCCCCCTGTAAGGCTCCATTCAGACGTCCGTATGTGTTTTGCGGATCCGATCCATGGATCCGTGGATCCGTAAAACACATACGGACGTCTGAATGGAGCCTTACAGGGGGGTGATCAATGACAGGGGGGTGATCAATGACAGGGGGGTGATCAGGGAGTCTATATGGGGTGATCAGGGGGTTAATAAGGGGTTAATAAGTGACAGGGGGGGTGTAGTGTAGTGTGGTGCTACTTATTACAGAGCTGCCTGTGTCCTCTGGTGGTCGATCCAAGCAAAAGGGACCAGGTAGCAGGTATATTAGACGCTGTTATCAAAACAGCGTCTAATATACCTGTTAGGGGTTAAAAAAATTGCATCTACAGCCTGCCAGCGAACGATCGCCGCTGGCAGACTGTAGATCCACTCGCTTACCTGCAGTTCCTGTGAACGCGCGCGCCTGTGTGCGCGCGTTCACAGGAAATCTCGCGTCTTGCGAGATGACGCGTATATGCGTGACTCTGCCTGAGTGAGCCGCCTCCAGAACGTGATCCTGCGTTAGGCGGTCCGGAGGCGGTTAATCTAGCAACACAATCGTGCACTTGCACTGTTGACTTACTTTGCTATGTGTGTTAGTTTTGGTTGTTGTTTTTTTTTCTGTTGTTAACACATAAAAGGTTATATAAAATGAGAATGCTTGGACTAGGAGAAAATGTCTGTCTGTGGGTAAGTAACTGGCTCAGGGTGGTTATTAACGGTACACACTCAGATTGGGTCACTGTCACTGGTCGGGTACCTCAGGGGTCAGTATTGGGCCCTATTCTCTTCAATATATTTATTAATGATCTTGTAGAAGGCTTCCACAGTAAAATATAAATTTTTGCAGATGACACTAAACTGTGTCAAGTAATTTACACAGAAGAGGACAGTATACTACTACAGATGGATCTTGATAGATTGGAGGCTTGAGCAGAGAAGATGAGGTTTAACACTGACAAATGTAAGGTTATGCACATGGGAAGTAAAAATAAATGTCACTAGTACATCGTAAATGGTAAAACACTGGGTAAGACTGACATGGAAAAGGACCTAGGAATTTTAGTTAGTGAACAGCAAAATAAGACTACTTTCACACTGGCGTTTTGGCTTTCCATTTGTGAGATCCGTTCAGGGCTCTCAAAAGCGGTCCAAAACGGATCAGTTTTGCCCTAATGCATTCTGAATGGAAAAGGATCTGTTCAGAATGCATCAGTTTGCCTCTGTTTAGTCACCATTCTGCTCTGGAGGCGGACACCAAAACGCTGCCTGCAGCGTTTTGCTGTCCGCCTGATGAAGCGGAGCCAAATGGATACGTCCTGGCACACAATGTAAGTCAATCAGGACGGATCCATTTTCTCTGACATAATCTGGAACAATAGAAAATGGATCTGTCCCCCATTGACTTCCAATTGTGTTCAAGACGGATCCGTCATGGCTATAGAAGGCATAATACAACCGGATCCGTTCATGACGGATGCATTTGGTTGTATTATTGGGAGGGAAGGGATGCAAATGAGCTCTTAACAAGCTCTGCCTCTAATGCCACCAGATGTAAGGCAGCTATCCTTTAACCACCTCAGCCCCTATGGCTTAAACACCCTGAAAGACCAGGCCACTTTTTACGCTTCTAACCTACACTACTTTCACAGTTTATTGCTCGGTCATGCAACTTACCACCCAAATGAATTTTACCTTTTCTTCTCACTAATAGAGCTTTCATTTGGTGGTATTTCATTGCTGCTGACATTTTTACTTTTTTTTGTTATTAATCAAAATTTAATGATTTTTTTGCAAAAAAATGACATTTTTCACTTTCAGTTGTAAAATTTTGCAAAAAAAAACGACATCCATATATAAATTTTGCTCTAAATTTATTGTTGTACATGTCTGATAAAAAAAAAATGTTTGGGTAAAAAAAAAATGGTTTGGGTAAAAGTTATAGCGTTTACAAACTATGGTACAAAAATGTGAATTTCCGCTTTTTGAAGCAGCTCTGACTTTCTGAGCACCTGTCATGTTTCCTGAGGTTCTACAATGGCCAGACAGTACAAACACCCCACAAATGACCCCATTTCGGAAAGTAGACACCCTAAGGTATTCGCTGATGGGCGGAAAATGATGATTTTTTTTTTTTTCTCACAAAGTCTCATATTCCACTAACTTGTGACAAAAAATAAAAAGTTCTATGAACTCACTATGCCCATCAGTGAATACCTTGGGGTGTCTTCTTTCCAAAATGGGGTCACTTGTGGGGTAGTTATACTGCCCTGGCATTCTAGGGGCCCAAATGTGTGGTAAGGAGTTTGAAATCAAATTCTGTAAAAAAAAATGGCCAGTGAAATCCGAAAGGTGCTCTTTGGAATGTGGGCCCCTTTGCCCACCTAGGCTGCAAAAAAGTGTCACACATGTGGTATCTCCGTATTCAGGAGAAGTTGGGGAATGTGTTTTGGGGTGTCATTTTACATATACCCATGCGGGGTGAGATAAATATCTTGGTCAAATGCCAACTTTGTATAAAAAAATGGGAAAAGTTGTCTTTTGCCAAGATATTTCTGCATTAGGAGTTTCTGCTATTCTCCTTATATTGAGCATACGGGTAATGAGATTTTTTTTTCCGTTCAGCCTCTGGGCTGAAAGAAAAAAATGAACGGCACAGATTTCTTCATTCGCATCGATCAATGTGGATGAAAAAATCTCTGCCAAAAAAAAGAAAAAGGAGGGGAAAGGCGTCTGCCAGGACATAGGAGCTCCGCCCAACATCCATACCCACTTAGCTCGTATGCCCTGGCAAACCAGATTTCTCCATTCACATCAATCGATGTGGATGAATAAATCATTGCCGGGATTTTTTTTTTTATATATACAAAGTGTTTGCCAAAGTATATGAACACCGCCACCTCCTCAGCTCATATGCCTCGGCAAACGTATCTTTTACTGCAGAGGAGAAATCTCGTCTTGCAGCGCCGCATACACCAACTTGCGTGTAATCTGACAGCAGCGCAATGCTTCTGTCAGAATGCACATCAGTGCTGCAGCTAGTCGATCGGTTGGTCCACCTGGAAGGTAAAAAAAAAAAAAAAACAGGCCGCAACACAATAATTTTATTAACTTTGGAAGAGAACATCTAAACTTTAACTTTTTGAACTGAACATTAACCTTTTTGCTTACTGGTGTTTTTTTTTGTTTTTTTTTTACCTTTATAGAACAAACCTCTCCTTCCCCATGGGTCAATGTGCAAAGCGCAAATCGCCCAAAGATGTGGCGAAGTGCGTTATGCACTAGGTCCCATGTGAAAGGAGACGTTTGCAGCAGCTGTGAGTGAATGGGCCCTAATAGCCCTGTGTGCCTGTCCTGGTGAGATGTGATCCCTATGCTAGGTGTACTTGTGTGTGGTACTTCCGGAAACACTCTCCATAGCATAGGGCAGGGTGGTCAGGACAGTCAGGACAGAAATAGCGGGTGTCACGCCTTATTCCACTCCTGCTACAGACACGACATTTTTTTCGGGGTGGCGGTTGGGTTGAGGTACCAGCAACGACACTGGGGAAATGTCGCTCGTGTAGACGGCTAACTACACTGGTGGATGGGGCCACGGAACCTCCTGGATAAAGGAGGTTCTCGATGATCTCTTCCTGGAATTTGAGGAAGGATCCTGTTCTCCCAGCCGTACTGTAGAGTACAAAACTATTATAGGCAGCCAATTGAATTAAATATACAGACACCTTCTTATACCAGCGTCTGGTTCTGCGGGAAACTAAATAGGGAGCCAACATCTGGTCATTGAAGTCCACCCCTCCCATGAGCGCATTATAGTCGTGGACTGAGAGGGGCTTTTCAATGACACGGGTTGCCCTTTCAATTTGGATTGTCGTGTCTGCGTGAATGGAGGAGAGCATGTAAACGTCACGCTTGTCTCTCCATTTCACCGCGAGCAGTTCTTCGTTACACAAGGCAGCCCTCTCCCCCCTTGCAAGACGGGTGGTTACAAGCCGTTGGGGGAAGCCCACGTGACTAGTTCGCGCGGTGCCACAGGCGCAAATCCGTTCTAGAAACAAATGCCTAAAGAGGGCCACACTTGTGTAAAATTTGTCCACATAAAGATGGTACCCCTTGCCGAAAAAGGGTGACACCAAGTCCCAGACTGTCTTCCCACTGCTCCCCAGGTAGTCAGGGCAACCGACCGGCTCCCGGGTCTGATCTTTTCCCTCATAGATCCGAAACTTGTGGGTATAGCCTGTGGCCCTTTCACAGAACTTATACAATTTGACCCCATACCGGGCACGCTTGCTTGGGATGTATTGTTTGAAGCCAAGGCGCCCGGTAAAATGTATTAGGGACTCGTCTACACAGATGTTTTGCTCGGGGGTATACAAATCTGCAAATTTCTGGTTGAAATGGTCTATGAGGGGCCGAATTTTGTGGAGCCGGTCAAAAGCTGGGTGGCCTCTGGGACGGGAGGTGGTGTTGTCGCTAAAATGCAGGAAACGCAGGATGGTCTCAAATCGTGTCCTGGACATAGCAGCAGAGAACATGGGCATGTGATGAATTGGGTTCGTGGACCAATATGACCGCAATTCATGCTTTTTAGTTAGACCCATGTTGAGGAGAAGGCCCAGAAAAATTTTAAGTTCGGAAACTTGGACTGGTTTCCACCGGAAAGACTGGGCATAAGAGCTTCCCGGGTTGGCGGATATAAATTGTGTGGCATACCGGTTTGTCTCTGCCACGACTAAGTCCAAGAGCTCCGCAGTCAAGAACAGCTCAAAAAATCCCAGGGCCGAACCGATCTGAGCCGTCTCAACCCGAACTCCAGACTGGGCGGTGAAAGGGGGAACTACAGGTGCGGCCTCAGGGATTCTAGGGGCTCTACGGGCCTGTCTGCGCGGTGGCTGCGACGGGGTAACTACTGCACGTGCCACCGTACCAGCTTCAACTGCCCTTCTGGTGCTCGCCACGTCACCATGTTGTACGGCAGTGCTGGTACTAGGTCCAGGAAGGGCTGCGCTGCTGGTGTATGCCTCACCACGTGATCCGGCAGCGACAGCCCCACTCTGCTGCCCTTGAAGCGGATCCTGCACAACCTGTGGTCTAGCGACATGGGGCCTGGTACGCCTGGTTCTATCAGGGACCTCCACCTCCTCGTCCGAACTTTGGGTCAGAGAGCCACTGCTTTCTACAGGTTCATATTCTGACCCGCTAGATTCATCAGATGAGAGTTCCCACTCCTCATGCGACTGGGTCAGAATCCTGTAGGCCTCTTCAGAAGAATACCCCCTGTTTGCCATTTGGACTACTAAATTTAGGGGTATTCCCTGAGACTACCCAAGAAAAAAAGCAAGCCTGTCTTACAAAGGGGAGGCTAGCGAAGTACCGGAGGCCGCTGCGGTTGATAAAAAATATCAAAACTGATTTTTTTATCGCCGCAGTGCGTGTAAAGTGATTGTGCAGTGATCAAAAAACAAATTTTTTTTTTCACTGCGGCGGGGCGGGCGTGGGTGAACGCACGTGTGGGCGACCGATCAGGCCTGATCGGGCAAACACTGCGTTTTGGGTGGAGGGCGAACTAAAGTGACACTAATACTATTATAGATCTGACCGTGATCAGTTTTGATCACTTACAGATACTATAAAAGTACAAATGCTGATTAGCGATACGCTAAACAGCGAATAAAAGTGACTGCGGTGCGGTGGGCTGGGCGCTAACTGATCCCTAAACTACCTAACCAAGGGGCCTAAACTAATCCTAAACCTAACAGCCAATACTAGTGAAAAAAAAAAGTGACAGTTTACACTGATCACTTTTTGTCTTTCACTAAGTGATTGACAGGGGGCGATCAAGGGGTTAATTTGGATGATGGGGGTGATGGAAGGTGATCAGGGGCTAAGGGTAGTGTTTGGTGTGTACTCACAGTTCAGTCTGCTCCTCTGCTGGATCCAACCGACGAAAAGGACCAGCAGAGGAGCAGAGAAGCCATATAACAGATCATATTTACTAATATGATCTGTTATATGGCTTGTGATTCGATTTTTTAAAAATCAGCAACCTGCCAGCGACGATCATTGGCTGGCAGGTTGCTGATGCAATACTACTCTAACTTTTGCCGGCCCGCGATGCGCATGCGCGGGCCGGCAATACCCGAAATCTCGCGTCTCGCGAGAGGACGCACCGGCGCGTCCACCCAGAGAAACAGGACCGCCGCAAAGACGCAATCCTGCGTACGGCGGTCCTGAGGAGGTTAAGTCAATGTTCAGCTCTTAAAATAAGCCTTGAGACATGACTTGGATATTAAATAAACCAGGACCTTATCTGCAGACAGCTGTTTCGGGATGTTTGCCCCTCATCAGTGCAGAACAGAGAGTACTGGCTTAACTGGGTGAGAGGCCTGTGTCTGGGTCAGGAGGGAACTAACTCTTCTTAGGGAGAGAGCACCTTAATCAGTGTGAGGAGACTTATAGGCCATACATGCTCCTCTTGTATTATTATAACAGAAGCGTTTTTGCCAATAAGATAATGGGTTGCATCAAAAGGGGCATAGATGCCTGTGATGAGAACATAGGTTTGCCACTTTACAATTCACTAGTCAGACCACACATGGAGTACTGTGTACAGTTCTGGGCTCCTGTGAACAAGGCAGACATAGCAGAGATGGAGAGGGTTCAGAGGAGGGCTGGAATGGATGGACTACAATGGATGGACTACAGTACCCAGAAAGATTATCAAAATTAGGGTTAGTTACTTTAGAAAAAATATGACTAAGGGAGATCTAATAACTATGTACAGAGTACAGAGATCTATGCCATCATCTATTTATCCCCAGGACTGTAACTGTGACGAGGGGACATCCTCTGCGTCTGGAGGAAAGAAGGTTTCTACACAAACATAGAAGAGGATTCTTTACGGTAAGAGCAGTGAGACTATGGAACTCTCTGCTTGAGGTGGTGGTGATGGAGAGTTCACTAAAAGAGTTCAAGAGGGGCCTGGATGTATTTCTGGAGTGTAATAATATTACAGGCTATAGCTACTAGAGAGTGGTCGTTGATCCAGGGAGTTATTCTGATTGCCTGATTGGAGTCGGGAAGGAATTTTCTTCCCCTAAAGTTGGTAAAATTGTCTTCTGTCTCACAGGTTTTTTTTTCCCCTTCCTCTGGATCAACTTGCAGGATAACAGACTGAAGTAGATGGACAGATATATTTTTTGGCCTTATAAACTATGTTACTATAAACTGGAGAACTGCTCTACCTGTGATTTTGGTCTGGTTAATGAAACACGATTTAGAATTAAATAAATTTGGAACTGGAGACATACAAATGAGCACTTAACATGTTCTGCCTCTACTGCTACCAGATGTAAAACAGTTATTCTATAAGTCAATGTTCGGCCGTTTAAGAGGCCTTGAGACATGACTTAATGGAGGCATGAAAGTTTTTGAAAAAATTGTTTGGTAGAGCAATAGATATGGCATGGAACAGGCAAAAATACTGGGGAAAGAGATCCATTTTTACCACATTTATGCAACCAAACCAAGACAATTGTGATTGATCATAGGAATGTAGATCCTGAGTTGTGCATTGTAAAAGGAGAAGATAGTGTATAGAGCTTCAAGAGATTTGCTGGAATCTGAACTATCTGAACAAATACTTTATAGCTTTTGTCTGCGATGGAAACCATAAACTTTTCTTCAACCCAGAAATGGTTGCAGCATCTGTTTTGATTTTAATATGGAAACCTGAACAGTCCAGGTCTCAGAAAAGCAAATATGTCAGATTTATATAATTGACATATTTATTAGATAAATACATTTGGATGTCTTTTCTTATAATTAATGGTTAGAAAATTAGATTTGTTTAGTTTAGGATTCGCTTTAAAAAAAATACAAGGAGATATGAGGGAGGGGAGTTCATAGTCCCCAATCCACACATTTATTTCTTTGCCAAGCAAGTTGGTACATTAAAAGTTTAAGTATCAAACCAAATATTTGAGAATCATCTAAAACATAATCTTGTAGAATAGAATTTAAAATGAAGCAAAACTCCTGTTCAGAAATATAAACTGGAAAGTAGTATTTTTAAATCTCTACATTTAAAATGGTTTTCCAGGATTTCAATATTGATGACATATCCTTTGGATAAGTCATGAATGTCAAATAAATGGGGGTCCAACACCTGGTACCCTTCACTCAACAGCTGGTTGCATGAGCTGTGGCCACCCAAACTAATAATGTGCATGTAGCCAGAAGCAGACAGCTCTGACCTATCTTAAGAATAGCCACATAAAAAAGGAAGAGGAAGGAGACAGCACGCCCTGGTCTTGGTATTTTATTCCAGATGGAACTTTTTGGTTAAGGAGTCTTTGTCAAACATGCTTTGTCAAAGCATAATGTGAATGGTGAGAAACGAACATTTTTCATGCATGCTTAAAGGGGATCTACAGTAAAATACTAAAATATTCAAATATTACTGCATTCTAAATATGTTTCTAAATACTTTTCATTATTATTCATTATTAGATTGTTTTGTCTAGGGGTCAGTCATCAGATGAAATATAATCACCACGTCTTAACTATGTGTATCGCCATTTTATCAGGGATGGGGGGGGGGGGCAGGCGTCCGAGGATGGCATTTTTTCTTTTGAGACAGCCAAACCTGATATCCACACTTTAGCAGACCTTATGTGTGTGATTAAGGAGTTTATTCATCACACTCAGCTATACACAGACACTAGATTGGAACAAGACTTTTTCTCACACAATGTCCAACTTGCTGCAACTTCAACTCTTTACAGAATCAACTAAAAACAACCCCTCTAATAATGCTGATATAGTGATTGTGGGCAAAGATTAGAAGAAAGTATTTTACAGATGGAGAAGAGCAGGCCTTAAATTTATAGATGATATACTACCGTACATATAATGGAAAAGTGGATCCTCACTGTATTTCAGTTAAAAGATAAATATCCTGATCTGATAATTTTGTTGACCCCCCTTCCTTTCCTATTTACAGGCAAAAAATTATACCCAGTGGGTAATATCCCAGGTCATGAGTGCTGACTGGAACCCATGGCCGCATAAATGTACATGCAAATATTGCATTGCTCATATGTGAGTCCACTTAAAGGCTATAAAATGCATTTACTTGAGACACCTAACTGCTGGAGTAATTGGGTACTGGAGATGGGAATTTACCACTGCCTATGGGAATGTCCAATGATTCCAACTTTCTGGGACAAAATTTTAATCTTGGCAACTATGTATCTTACCACTTAGATCCCACATGATCCCCTATGGATGGTTTTTAGATATGTGGACCTGGACTCCTATCAATGTACTAGACAATGGAAATTGGCAAGACTGGAGTCGCCGAGTTGATCGTTGATGGTGAGAGATGCAGTACACAACCAGATGTAAGTATTACGGTGAATTGGATTTTATTTTGGGTTGAAGACAACGCGTTTCGGGGTACGTGGGACTCCTTTATCAAGTCTAAAAAGAAGTATAAAATATTGGGGGATTTGATTTTTTTATATATAAAAATAGTGTACACACTTTTATTTTCATTTGTTACATAATGCATTGTCACCTCTATTTATTGTCCTTTTTAATCATGATTTTTTTATATATGAAATCCATTTTCCCCATCCCCCAATATTTTATACTTCTTTTTAGACTTCATAAAGGGGTACAATGTACCCTGAAACACTATGTCTTGAACCCAAAATGAAACACAATTAATCATAATACTTATGTCTGATTGTGTACTGTGCCTTTCACTGTCAACGATCAGCTCCACGACTCCAGTCTTGCCAATTTTCATTGTCACACCTTACCCCACCGGCGGTTTGGCTCCTGCCCCAAGGGTTCCTGATAGTTTCGGATGCACCGACCAGCACTTCTCCTCTCTTCTGCTCGTACTGGTGTTGTGCTCAGGGTAGCACTACGCCAACAGGTGAGCAGACTACATCCTCTTTTTGAGGAGCAGATCTTGACGTATTTACCCTATAAGTGCCTTTCTATCTCCTGCCACATATTGCATCAATGTACTAGAGGCAGTCTCAAACTGTTTTGGGACGGCAGCCAAATGCAAAAGTATCTTTCACACATGACTTGGTTCTGATGGGTACCTGTTCATGTTTTTTGGGGGAAATTGTTTTTTATAATGTGCATGGATTGGGTGGGGGCATTCCTGGGTAAGATAGGAATGAAAAAATAAAGTTACGTTAAAACCAAGCACACCATTGTTTTTCTTGTGAAATTCCCAATAGGTTTGATGTGTCACATGACCCTCTTCCTATTGAAAAAACAAAAGTTGGATTCAAAATGGCCGACTTCAAAATGGCCGACTTCAAAATGGCCGCCATGGTCACCACCCATCTTGAAAAGTTTCCCCCCTCACATATACTAATGTGCCACAAACAGGAAGTTAATATCACCAACCATTCCCATTTTATTAAGGTGTATCCATATAAATGGCCCACCCTGTATATGGCAGGACAACCCCTTTAAGTAATAACATAGACAGACCCTTATTTCTGATATACAGTATAAGCACTCTATAAAGAGAGGGAGCATTGCACAGTATTGGTGCTTATGAAATGTGGTGCCCATATTCAAAAAGGGTTCAAAATCAGAACCTGGAAACTATAGGCTGGTAAGTCTAACAATTGCTGTGGGTAAAAAGTTTTAAGGTTTTCTAAGAGATGCTATTTTGGAGTATCTCAATGAAAATAAGCATATAACGCCATATCAGCATGACTTCATGAGGGATCAGTCCTTTCAAACTAATTTAATCAGTTTCTATGAGGAGGTAAGGGTAAGTTCTAGACTTGACCGCAGTGAGTCAATGGATGTTGTATATCTTGACATATCCAAAGCCTTTGTTACTATGCTACATAAAAGATTTGTGCATAACATGAGAATGCATAACATGTGGGAAAATAAATGCCTCAGTGATAGAAAACCGAGGGTGGTTATTAACAGTACACACTCAGATTGGGTCTCTGTCACTAGTGAAGTACCACAGGGGTCAGTATTGGGCCCTATTCTCTTCAATATATTTATTAATGATCTTGTAGAAGGTTTGAACAGTAAAATATAAATTTTTGCTGATACTAAACTGCAAAGTAATTAACACAGAAGAGGACAGTATACCGCTACAGATGAATCTGGATAGATTGGCGGCTTGGGCAGAGAAGTGGCAGATGAGGTTTAACAATCACAAATCTAAGGTTATTCATATGGGAAGGGAAAATACATGTCACCATTACATACTAAATGGTAAAACACTGGGTAACACTGACATGGAAAAGGACTTAGGAATTTTAGTGAACAGCAAACTAAGGCCTCTTTCACACGACCGTTGTGTGCATCCGCGGCCGTTGTTCCATTTTTTGTTTTTTTTCACGGACCCATTGACTTTCAATGGGTCCGTGGAATACTCGCAAAAGGCACCGTTTGTCATCCTTGACCGTGATCCGTGGTTTGAGTCCGTGAAAAAAATATGACCTGTCCTATTTTTTTCACGGCCAACGGTTCACGGACCCATTCAAGTCAATGGGTCCGGGAAAGAACACGGATGCACACAAGATTGGCATCCGTGTCCGTGATCCGTGGCCATAGGTTAGCTTTTATACAGACGGATCGGAAGATCCGTCTGCATAAAAGCTTTTTCAGAGATGAGTTTTCACTTCGTGAAAACTCAAATCCGACAGTATATTCTAACACAGAGGCGTTCCCATGGTGATGGGGATGCTTTAGGTTAGAATATACTAACAGAACTGTGTACATGACTTCCCCCTGCTGCCTGGCAGGTGCTGCCAGGCAGCAGGGGGCAGCCCCCCCCTGTAGTTAACACATTGGTGGCCAGTGCGGCCGGCCCCCCCCTCCCCTGTAGTTAACTCATTGGTGGCCAGTGCGGCCGGCCCCCCCCTCCCCTGTAGTTAACTCATTGGTGGCCAGTGCGGCCCCTCCCCTCCCCTGTAGTTAACTCATTGGTGGCCAGTGGCCCCTCCCCTGTAGTTAACTTATTGGTGGCCAGTCATTGCATGACCTGTCACTTACCAGTAGGAGGAGCTCCCGGCCGGACCTGTCACTTACCAGTAGGAGGAGCTCCCGTCCGGACGCAGAGATCGCAGCTCGCAGGTAAGTATAATGGTTCTACAAATTGCTAAGTAACCATGGCAACCGGGACTGCAGTAGCGTCCTGGTTGCCATGGTTACCGATCGGAGCCCCAGCGTTTAAACTGGGACTCCGATCGGTACACTCCGCTGCCACCAATGATAGGGGGGAGATTTTAATTAGGAGGGGGAGGGAGGGGAGAAGGCCCACTGGCCACCAACGAGTTAACTACAGGGGAGGGAGGGGGGGGGCCCACTGGCCACCAACGAGTTAACTACAGGGGAGGGAGGGGGGCCGGCCGCACTGGCCAACAATGAGTTAACTACAGGGGGGGGGGCCCACTGGCCACCAATGAGTTAACTACAGGGCAGGGGGGGGGGGGCCGGCCGCAATGGCCACCAATGAGTTAACTACAGGGGAGGGGGGCCCACTGGCCACCAATGTGTTAACTACAGGGGGGGGGGTGCCCCCTGCTGCCTGGCAGCACCTGCCAGGCAGCAGGGGGCAGTCATGTACACAGTTCTTTTAGTATATTCTAACCTGAAGCGTCCCCATCACCATGGGAACGCCTCTGTGTTAGAATATACTGTCGGATTTGAGTTTCACGATGTAACTCAAATCCGACAGTATATTCTAACATAGAGGCGTTCCCATGGTGATGGGGACGCTTCAAGTTAAAATATACCATCGGATTGGAGAAAACTCTGATCCGATGGTATATTAACTCCTGACTTTACATTGAAAGTCAATGGGGACGGATCCGTTTGAAATTGCACCATATTGTGTCAACGTCAAACGGATCCGTCCCCATTGACTTGCATTGTAATTCAGGACGGATCCGTTTGGCTCCGCACGGCCAGGCGGACACCAAAACGACTTTTTTTTTCATGTCCGTGGATCCTCCAAAAATCAAGGAAGACCCACGGACGAAAAAACAGTCACGGATCACGGAAAAACGGGACCCCGTTTGGCGGACCGTGAAAATATACTGTCGTGTGCAATAAGCCTAAGCTGTAGAAACCAGTGCCAGGCAGCTGCTGCCAAGGCCAATAAGATTATGGGGTGAATGAAAAGGAGCATAGATGCCCGTGATGAGAACATAGTCCTGCTACTTTACAAATCACTACTCAGACCACACATGGAATATTGTGTACAACCCAAAATTAGAGTTATCCAATTTAGAAAAAGACGTCTGAGGGTCAATCTAATAACTATGTATAAATATATCAGGGGTCAGTACAGAGATTTCTCCTGTGATCTTTTTATATTCAGGACTGTGACAAGGGGACATCCTCCATGTTTAGAGGAAAGAAGGTTTCTACACAAACATACAGGGTTCTTTACTGTTAGAGCAGTGTGACTATGGAACTATCTGCCAGAGGAGGTCAGGATGGTGAACTCACTAAAAGAGTTTAAGGGGCCTGGATGTATTTCTGGAGTGTAATAATATTACAGGTTATAGTTCCTAGAATTCTAAAGGGTCATTGATCCAGGGAGTTTTTCATATTGTCTGATTAGAGTTGGGAAGTAATATTTTCTCCTAAAATCTGGAAAATTGGCTTCAACCTCATAGGGTTTTTTGCCTTCCTCTGGATCAACTTGCAGGTTAACAGGCTGACTTGGATGGATGGATGTCTTATTTCAGCTTTACAAATTATGTTACTATATTACTGTGCTGATCTGGGTTATGTTGTCATTAAACATACTAATTAGGCACAGAAGGAGTGATTAGAGATTAGATGCTCATCTTTTCAGTCCATTTCTGGGAAAAGTGAGCCCCCCATATGTGACAATCACAGAGCAGATATGCTGTGTGTTTGATGGGGGTAGGAGGGCATAATATGCACAGTTGTCCATGAGATCTCTTCCCCTGGAGTCATATACAGAAGTTACACAGGGAGAGGAGGATCTATCTCTCCTTCCTTGCAGCTTATCAGCACATTCCTAATGCCATCTCCTCCTCTCCACTACCACGTTTACTGAGATCATAGCGAGCTAAAGGGGGGCTACTTTAACCTGATCTATCTCAGGTTGTGTAGCAGCTACAGCTATAAGCCAAGTCTTATTTGAAAGCTAAATATAAAAGATTTAAAACAAGAATAGGATTGTGGAGCTAGCCAGGTATTACTTGCAGATCTCATACCCACCTGGTTTCTAAAGGTTCTGTTTCTTGCTGCATGGCAGCTAGCACCACTTTCCTTGTCCTGTTTGAAAGCTTAGATCATCAGTTTTAATACAGCTTGAGGTAGAACAGGTTCAAGCAGCCCCCTTACTTCAGCCAGTTATGGTCTCAGCTACTGAAGAGAAAAGTACTGCCTGTTCATGCTCCTTTTATATTGTGGGCCACATAACAGCCACTATGGTTACTACAACACAAGTTTGGCCCTTCTATCAAGGCCCCTTTTAGTGAGCTCATCACAACCTCCTCTGGCAGAGAGTTCCATAATCTTACTGCTATTACAGTAAACATCCCCTTATAGAGGATGTCCCCTTGCTATATTTACAGTTACCTGAGTATGGGAGAGATCTCTATATTGACCTTTGATATATTTATACATAGTTAGTAAGTCACCACTCAACTAATTTTTCTAGGGTAAATAACGCCAATTTTGATTGGCTACTATAGTGCATCCATTCTATTTGTTACTTCAGTTGCCCACCTTTGAATCCATTCTTCAGTTTTTACCTGAACACCATCTCCCTTGTAGCGGCAGTGCCATGTAATTACACTGCACCACCGCTACAACCCCTTAAAGGGCATTTCTAAGTAGATTCAATTTTGCCTTCCTGAAATTCTGTCTTTTTGTGAATCACCTACATAACACCTTATTGAAAAACAAGAGGAAATTGAATATATTATGGTTACATTTCTTAGGTGTACCTAAGAAAAGAACCTCTGTTATTCTGTCAGGTCTATTGGTTAAAATTAAGTCTAAAATGCCCTCCCTCTAGTTAGGTCTCTAGTTATTAACAAAAAAACTGTGTACAGTTTGTTTTTTCTGTAAAATGTGGGTAACTATCTACTACACTTTGTAGACAAATTCAACAACTTGATAAATCTGCCCCATATTAGTTGGATTACAATTCGTATGGTGGATGGGTGGGGGGAACCATCTTTATTAGGTTAATAGAAGAAGTAAAGCACAGGAATATTACATGACATTGTAGATCAGTAAAATTAACACAGGGTGTGTAAAATTCACCTGGTACCGTATTGCACAATGATATGATGATACTGTAAAGCAGTAAGTGCTCTTATACCGTATGCTACACAATGGGATTGTAATTATAACCAGTGCTAAAAACCTTGGTTACAGACTATCATGATCCAGTTCTTGTGATAGTTTCTCTATTTAGAGCTCTTGCTTTCTCATTCAAAATTACCATTTGTGTAGCTTTTGTTATTCTCATTACAGTCCTCACTATTGCATTTAAATGGAGGATAATAATTTTGCTCTGATTCTGATCCTCTAAATCTGCATATATGGAGGTTGGCTGCTCTGTGTACGTTGTTGATTTGATTTCCAGCTAAATTACAAGTTACCAGATTAGAACCAATTCATGAGATGATATTTAATTGTGTCCCACAGGGGGAGAGAACTCAACAGATAGAGCGAAAGAGGAGTTATAACATGACAGAGAAAAAAAGAGACAGAGGATTCATCACACAGAGACAGAGGGTAGGGGGGAGATTAGAACTGTGAGAGATAGACGACTTATAATATTGACAGCAAGAAGCACATTTATTAAGGTTAGAAGGACAAGAATTATGGGGTGATGTTAAGCTAGTGTTTTATACAGTAGATTATCAGCCTGACGTATATTAATGAAGTAAATCCTGAGCACACAGGAGGATGCCTGTAAAAACACCCTGGCTTTTCTAGTCTCCTTAGAGATGTGTATACTATACCTCCTTCAACAGATGGTTCATGTTGGTAGCTCTCCATGGTGCTGCACTTCTCTCTCAGTACTTATACAGGCTTGATTCTGATTTGTATTGTTCCTCATCTACCATTCCTTTTATACTCCTATCTCTAGTCTTCAGAATCCCTCACACATTTTGTTTTTCTTCTTTCAGTGGATGGATGTGTACATCAGGCAGCAGGCCCACTCCTGAAGCTTGAATGCAGCTCTCTAGGAGGCTGTGAGACAGGACAAGCCAAAATGACGTGTGGCTACCGTCTACCTGCCAAGTGTGAGTGTAAACTTGCTGGATTATTCCTCGGGGCTATATTATATACTATTCTTCCATAATGTTACATATTGTAGGTCTTGTGGGTGACCATCTGAACACCTGGATTGCTACTCTGAGTACCTACCCAGTATCTGGTTACGTCCATGAAATTTCAACTTATCTTTGATTATAACTATATTTTATGCCAAGTATACCTATTGTTACTGAATCACCTTTGGAGTCATCTCAGCAAGAAGCAGTCTTAAAATACTAGTTTTTCTCTTTTGAAAATATCATTCTAAAGCAGTGTTTCTAACCTGAGTACCCCCTACTTAAATAAATTACATCAAATTACATCAAATTACCCACATGGCTAAGATCATACACTGTGCTGCACCTGTTAAAAATACAGTCTGAGGACAGTGTGAGGACCCCCTAGAGACATGGCGTGTACCCACTGAAGAACGTGTATTACAGGTTTGTGAAGCTATGACCTAGAGGAGCAATATATCATGCACTACACAGGCTTCATTGTCTTTATACTAGAGGTAATTTTGTGGATCATTCTCTATAGATGTCATTCATACCGTGGGGCCTGTGGCACAAGGTCATCCAAGTCCCAGCCAGAAGGAAGAGCTGATGAACTGCTATAAGAACAGTATGTACCTGGCATCTGAGAGCAAGCTGCGCACTGTGGTGAGAGGCACTCTTAGCTTCCATTGTTCACTTTAAATTTACATTTGTTCCCTAATTTTTTATCAACTTCTTTAAAGGCTATGTACACTTTTGGGTACAATTTTTTTAATGATTGCATTTTACTCATTTGGGGCTAAAAATCTTTTTTTCAATTTGGTCTTTATTAAAAATATTGAGCCGTTCTGTTATGGTTAACTTTTTCTAGCTGTGTAAATAGTACTTACTTTCACTTTGTGCCATTCATCTAATAACCCTTATCTCTAAACTGCTAAAAGGTCATAAGGCTTAAAAGCCACATTCTTATCAGTAAGGTAAAAATTTAGCTTTAATGAGTATTTATAAGGTCAGAGATAAGGAGCCGGCAGATCCTGCTAGTAGATAAACTTAAAGCTGTGCAGGGAAAATGGCTCATCATTTTTAATAAAGACTAATTGAAAAAAAGATTTTTAGTTTAAAACTAGTACAATGCAATAATAAAAAAAATTGCCACCAAAAGTGTACATAGCCTTTAACTAAAGTTAAATCTTTCTCTACAGAACTAATATTTCAGCAATCAATCTAATAAGCAAATGGTCTAAAAACATACATACATATAGCACAATTGGAAATCGTCAACATGCTTCCCCACAGTCAGATCCCTAATAGCTTGCTTGACCTCCTGTCATGCAGAGAGAGTTATTCCTAAATTTACATTTTGAGGCCTTTCGGGCCCAAACTTTACTCTAGATGTAACAGACACAATGCCAGCACACCATAGATAATTATCAGAGATGGCCAAGTGCAGTACACCTAGGTATTTGTACACATACAGTACAGACCAAAAGTTTGGACACACCTTCTCATTCAAAGAGTTTTCTTTATTTTCATGACTATGAAGGCATCAAAACTATGAATTAACACATGTGGAATTATATACATAATAAACAAGTGTGAAACAACTGAAAATATGTCATATTCTAGGTTCTTCAAAGTAGCCACCTTTTGCTTTGATTACTGCTTTGCACACTCTTGGCATTCTCTTGATGAGCTTCAAGAGGTAGTCCCCTGAAATGGTCTTCCAACAGTCTTGAAGGAGTTCCTAGAGATGCTTAGCACTTGTTGGCCCTTTTGCCTTCACTCTGCGGTCCAGCTCACCCCAAACCATCTCGATTGGGTTCAGGTCCGGTGACTGTGGAGGCCAGGTCATCTGGCGCAGCACCCCATCACTCTCCTTCATGGTCAAATAGCCCTTACATTCAAAGTTTTCCCAATTTTTGCTATTGCTTTTTTCTTGCCATAATACAAATTCTAACAGTCTATTCAGTAGGACTATTAGCTGTGTATCCACCTGACTTCTCCTCAACGCAACTGATGGTCCCAACCCCATTTATAAGGCAAGAAATCCCACTTATTAAACCTGACAGGGCACACCTGTGAAGTGAAAACCATTTCAGGGGACTACCTCTTGAAGCTCACCAAGAGAATGCCAAGAGTGTGCAAAGCAGTAATCAAAGCAAAAGGTGGCTACTTTGAAGAACCTAGAATATGACATATTTTCAGTTGTTTCACACTTGTTTGTTATGTATATAATTCCACATGTGTTAATTCATAGTTTTGATGCCTTCAGTGTGAATCTACAATTCTCATAGTCATGAAAATAAAGAAAACTCTTTGAATGAGAAGGTGTGTCCAAACTTTTGGTCTGTACTGTGTATTTGCAAACAAAATCCACACATATGAATCTCCGTACAGTATTATAACAAATTTTTTGCAGCATGTTGCATCCGAAGTCGCTTTGCTCATCTTCCTCCATCCTGTGTCCTCTTCCCCCTCCCTACCTAATTGTCCATGGGGCAAGCCTTTCCATGTGCTTCCGTAACATGCAGATTGTGGACCCATTGAAGTCGATGGGTTTGCACCGCGATGCGGACTGCACATAGCTGGTGCCCATGTTTTGCGGGTCCGCTGTTTGCTGTCCGCAAAACAGACACGGTTGTATGAATGCACCCTTAATCTGATTAAGGTACATTGATGAAAAGGCTACAGTTCCCATAATATCAACAACTCTGGTCAAGCTGTAACACAATATTAGATTCTGTTCACATCTGCATTGTTGTTTCCATTGATAACAGAAGGCATGACTGATCCTGGGTTCATTGTACTACAGATACCACTGAACTGAACCCAATTGGTATCTACCACCATGGTGTCTGTCATTTTGACAAGAAAAAAATATTGCTATTCTTCCTATCAAATACTTTCAGTCTGCCACATGTGTTCTGATTCAAATGTGAATATAAATTTATAACAAACTAATTGAAATGATGATCAGTTTTTATTTTATCACTTATCGACATTTTCTGACAGCCATAACTTTTTTTTATCTTCGGTCTACAGAGCTCTATGAGGGCTTGTGTTTTGCGGGATGAACTGTAGTTTTTATTGGTACCATTTTTGCTGTACTTTTTGAATGCATCAATGTTATTTAACTTTGTGGAGGGGACAGGGTGACTAAAAATGGCAAATTGCATGTTTTTATAGGTTTTTTTCTGAGACCACAAACTTTACTCCAGATGTAACAGACACAATGCCAGCATACCATAGATAAGTATAAGAGATGGCCAAGTGCAGTACACCTAGGTATTTGTACACATATATTTGCAAACAAAATCCACACATACATACACAATACACATGCATTACTCATATAAATGCTCATTACACTTACCTCTCCTTCAGCGTTGTCACATCCCAACAGTGGAGAGTCAGCAGGGCCTGCTTACTGTAGACCTTCCCCTCCCTCTTTTGTCAGTCTTGACAGAGCTGCTCCCTGGATAAAGTTACAATAGCCAATAAGAAGCTCAGAGTGTTGTTTTTCTGTTTACGGCATTCCCCAAACAGGAACATTTTTGTAATAGTTTAATAGTTCAGACATTTTTTTAACATCTTTAGGACACAGCCTTATTTCACCTTAAGGACCAGTTCATTTTTTGCAAATCTGACCAGTGTCACTTTAAGTGGTGATAACTTTAAAACGCTTTGACTTATCCAGGCTATTCTGAGATTGTTCTTTCGTCACATATTGTACTTTATGACACAGGTAAAAATTTTATTTATAAAAAAAATACCAAATTTACCAAAAAAATAAAAAAAAATGCAAATTTCCAAGTTTCAATTTCATAGTAATACCTACAAAAATAGTTATTACTTTACATTCCCCATATGTCTACTTCATGTTTGGATTATTTTGGGAATGATATTTTATTTTTTGGGGATGTTACAAGGCTTAGAAGTTTAGAAGCAAATCTTGAAATTTTTCAGAAATTTAAAAAAACCCAATTTTTAGGGACCAGTTCAGGTCTGAAGTCACTTTGCGAGGCTTACATAATAGAAACCACCCAAAAATGACCCCATTCTAGAAACTACACCCCTCAAGGTATTCAAAACTGATTTTACAAACTTTGTTAACCCTTCAGGTGTTCCACAAGAATTAATGGAAAATAGAGATACAATTTCAAAATTTCACTTTTTTGGCAGATTTTCCATTTTAATAATTTTTTTCCAGTTACAAAGCAAGAGTTAACAGCCAAACCAAACTCAATATTTATGGCTCTGATTCTGTAGTTTACAGAAACACCCCATATGTGGTCGTAAACCGCTGTACGGGCAAACGGCAGGGCGCAGAAGAAAAGGAATGCCATACGGTTTTTGGAAGGCAGGTTTTGCTGGACTGTTTTTTTTGACACCATGTCCCATTTGAAGCCCCCCTGATGCACCCTTAGAGTAGAAACTCCAAAAAGGTGACCCCATTTTAGAAACTACGAGATAGGGTGGAAGTTTTGTTGGTACTAGTTTAGGGTACATATGATTTTTGGTTGCTCTATACAGGGAGTGCAGAATTATTAGGCAAGTTGTATTTTTGAGGATTCATTTTATTATTGAACAACAACCATGTTCTCAATGAACCCAAAAAACTCATTAATATCAAAGCTGAATATTTTTGGAAGTAGTTTTTAGTTTGTTTTTAGTTTTAGCTATTTTAGGGGGATATCTGTGTGTGCAGGTGACTATTACTGTGCATAATTATTAGGCAAGTTAACAAAAAACAAATATATACCCATTTCAATTATTTATTTTTACCAGTGAAACCAATATAACATCTCAACATTTACAAATATACATTTCTGACATTTAAAAACAAAACAAAAACAAATCAGTGACCAATATAGCCACCTTTCTTTGCAAGGACACTCAAAAGCCTGCCATCCATGGATTCTGTCAGTGTTTTGATCTGTTCACCATCAACATTGCGTGCAGCAGCAACCACAGCCTCCCAGACACTGTTCAGAGAGGTGTACTGTTTTCCCTCCTTGTAAATCTCACATTTGATGATGGACCACAGGTTCTCAATGGGGTTCAGATCAGGTGAACAAGGAGGCCATGTCATTAGATTTTCTTCTTTTATACCCTTTCTTGCCAGCCACGCTGTGGAGTACTTAGACGCGTGTGATGGAGCATTGTCCTGCATGAAAATCATGTTTTTCTTGAAGGATGCAGACTTCTTCCTGTACCACTGCTTGAAGAAGGTGTCTTCCAGAAACTGGCAGTAGGACTGGGAGTTGAGCTTGACTCCATCCTCAACCCGAAAAGACCCCACAAGCTCATCTTTGATGATACCAGCCCAAACCAGTACTCCACCTCCACCTTGATGGCGTCTGAGTCAGACTGGAGCTCTCTGCCCTTTACCAATCCAGCCACGGGCCCATCCATCTGGCCCATCAAGACTCACTCTCATTTCATCAGTCCATAAAACCTTAGAAAAATCAGTCTTGAGATATTTCTTGGCCCAGTCTTGACGTTTCAGCTTGTGTGTCTTGTTCAGTGGTGGTCGTCTTTTAGCCTTTCTTACCTTGGCCATGTCTCTGAGTATTGCACACCTTGTGCTTTTGGGCACTCCAGTGATGTTGCAGCTCTGAAATATGGCCAAACTGGTGGCAAGTGGCATCTTGGCAGCTGCACGTTTGACTTTTCTCAGTTCATGAGCAGTTATTTTGCGCCTTGGTTTTTCCACACGCTTCTTGCGACCCTGTTGACTATTTTGAATGAAACGCTTGATTGTTCGATGATCACGCTTCAGAAGCTTTGCAATTTTAAGAGTGCTGCATCCCTCTGCAAGATATCTCACTATTTTTGACTTTTCTGAGCCTGTCAAGTCCTTCTTTTGACCCATTTTGCCAAAGGAAAGGAAGTTGCCTAATAATTATGCACACCTAATATAGGGTGTTGATGTCATTAGACCACACCCCTTCTCATTACAGAGATGCACATCACCTAATATGCTTAATTGGTAGTAGGCTTTCGAGCCTATACAGCTTGGAGTAAGACAACATGCATAAAGAGGATGATGTGGTCAAAATACTCATTTGCCTAATAATTCTGCACGCAGTGTATTACACTTTTTGTGAGGCAAGGTAACAAGAAATAGCTGTTTTGGCACAGTTTTTATTTTTGGTTAACATTCATCTGACAGGTTAGATCATGTGGTATTTTTATAGATCAGGTTGTCACGGACGCGGCAATACCATTCATGTAAGTTTTAGACAATGATTTCTTTTTTGACACTATGTTTCCATAGTCTGAGAGCCATAATTTTTTTCGGTTTTTGGGCGATTACCTTGGGTAGGGTATGATTTTTGCGGGATGAGATGACGGTCTTATTGGCACTATTTTGGGGTGCGTGTGATTTTTTGATCGCTTGCTATTACACTTTTTGTGATGTAAGGTGACAAAAAATGGCTTTTTTTACACCTTTTTATTTTTATTTTTTTACGGTATTCACCTGAGGGGTTAGGTCAAGTGATATTTTTATAGAGCAAGTTATTACGGATGCGGATTACGGATGCTTCGATACCTAATGTGTATACTTTTTTTTTTATTTATGTAAGTTTTACACAATGATTTCATTTTTAAAGCAAAAAAATAATCATGTTTTAGTGTTTCCATAGTCTGAGAGCCATAATTTTTTCAATTTTTGGGCGACTACCTTGGGTAGGGTCTCATTCTTTGCGGGATGAGATGACGGCTTTATTGGCACTATTTTGGGGTGCATATGACTTTTTGATCGCTTGCTATTACACTTTTTGTGATGTAAGGTGACAAAAAATTGTTTATTTAGCACAGTTTTTATTTTTTATTTTTTACGGTGTTCATCTGAGGGGTTAGGTCATGTGATATTTTTATAGAGCCGGTCGATACAGACGCGGTGATACCTAATATGTATACTTTTTTTTATTTATGTAAGTTTTACACAATAATATCATTTTTGAAACAAAAAAAAAATCATGTTTTAGTGTCTCCATATTCTGAGAGCCATAGTTTTTTCAGTTTTTGGGCGATTATCTTAGGTAGGGTCTCATTTTTTGCGGGATGAGATGACAGTTTTATTGATACTATTTTGGGGTGTATATGACTTCTTGATCGCTTGCTATTACACTTTTTGTGATGTAAGGTGACAAAAAATGGTTTATTTAGCACAGTTTTTATTTTTTACGGTGTTCATCTGAGGTGTTAGGTCATGTGATATTTTTATAGAGCCGGTCGATACGGAGGCAGTGATACCTAATATGTATACTTTCCCCCCCCCCTATTTGTTACCAATTTTTTTTTTACTTTCTTTTTGTTTATTTTTACTTGAAACTTTTAATTTTTGGGGGGGGGGGGGCTTTATTTTTTCACCTTTTTTTTACTTTATTTTTAGTCCCACTTTGGGACTTCAACTTTTGGGGGTCTAATCCCTTTACAATGCATTCCAATACTTCTGTATTGGAATGCATTGGCTGTATGAGTAATACAGCTTCCGGCCTGTGAGATGCAGGGGGCTGGATCTCACAGGCTCGTCACCGGAAGGCAGCGCGATCGCAAGGTAATCGCAGGTAAAAACCGCAAGTGTGAATTGACCCCCCCCCCCGCCCATTTAGCCAAGGTGCCTGCTCAGTGATTTGAGCAGGCACCGGGTTCCGATCACCGCCCGCCGGGTGGCGGTGATCGGAACTATACATGACGTACCGGTACGTCATGTGTCCTTAAGTACCAGGACAACATGCCGTACCGGTACATCATGTCTCCTGAAGAGGTTAACAGGGTGATACCTGATATGTTTATTTTTTTTATTGTTAATGTGTTTTTAAATGTAAAATTGGGAAAGGGGGGTTATTTAAACTATTTTTTATGTTTTTTAAACTTTAAAGTTTTTCACAACAACCTGGAATATTTTAATTCCTTGTTTCATTCCCTTGTCCCATCCACCCTAATAGAGATCTATTAGGGTGAATGGGATTCTAACACACTCCTGGTGAGCTGTGCCTTATGCACAGCTTAGCAGGCAGCTTACAATGGCAAGCCTGGGAACCTTCAGCAAGCCCCAGGCTGTCATAGTAACCAATCAGAGCCCTGACAATTTCACTGTAGGGCTTTGATTGGAAGGCAGAGGCAGCCGCATGCCTCTGCCTAACCCCACAGATGCTGCGATTGCTGTTGAATGTGGCATCTGAGGCATTATTTGCTGGGGTTCAGCATTATTTTCATTCCCCATCATTGTGGCCGGATGCCTGCTGTGTTATACAGCTTGCACTCACTGCGTATGGAGCGAGTTCAGCACAGCAGCCTGTTCCATACAATTCCAATTATGCATTAAAGGGTTAAAGAGGTTTTCCCCATAAACATCATTGTGGATATGTAATAAATGTTGCTTATGGGAGAACCTTTTAAAGGGTAATGCAATAAATGTTTTTTTATGAGAGAGCCCCTTAAAGAGTAATGCATCTCCAGGGAGATCTTGATATCTTATGTCATCAGGCAAATCATTTTCTATAAACACATGGACTGTGGTGCTACTGGAAAATCGTCTTATGGGTATGAGGGTGGCCAAACTTTCCCTGAGTGGCAGATGGGTTGGGTTGTTTTATTTTTGGCAGTGGCTAACTCCCCTTTCTCAAGCTGAGTGTGCACGCTTATCGGGGTCTGAAGGAATAGGTGTTGGCTAAACAAGCTTCAGCTGACAACTATTTAAAGATTATGGCCAGCTTAAAGTAATTATGTAGGTTTTTTCCCTTATGCTCTGATCTAGTACTAATTTTACTATTGAAAGTAAATGGCTGGTTGTCATAGAGACTGTAAATTTCACAGTTGTTATTTTAATAGGACCTTGTATTATAGATATCCCTGATAAATATGATTGATCTTAATATGATTTTTCTTATTCAGTGTATCAGTCATTTTGAGTGCCAAACAAATAGACATGTAAATTGCCTTTTAGTCTGAGGTTGTTAATTATGTGTTGTTACGTTAAAATATGGTGTACTATTACAAATGATGATGTTATTGTATGTAGGCCCCTGTTCCTTTTAATCCTACCCTAATCATTCCACTACCCTGATCATCATGTATTTGCAGTCCTATGTGGCACTTTTCAAACCATTGCTAAAACCTCTAATGGGATCCAGTCCCATGATCGGCAAAAAACTAAAGGAAACACCATAAATTTATGTGAACAAGCTCCACTATACAAATACTTACTTTTTTGTATCCTGTGCATTTAACTAGCAAGTTATTATAATTTGCTACAATTTCAGCTACTTTACCATGACATAAATCGAAATGCTTATTGTTAAAGGGGTTTGCCAACACCCCAAAAATTAAGTGAGCGCCAGGAAGTGTCTTTGCCATCACTTGCCACTGTGGGACATGTTATCACTGAAGCTAGTGAATAGCTCCAGTGGTCAACGTGACCAGGGTGGGAGCATGATTACTTCTAGTCCACTGGTGCCTGTAAGGAGCTGGGATAGTAGCCTCAGCGCTGGAGCAGAGTCGCTTTGAAAAGATGTTTTTTTTCCTTTGTTTTAAACAGATTCCCGGAACTCAGTAGTTTTTTGGAGGGACAGAAAACCCCTTTATTACATGTGACTACCAGAGTATCAGGGTGGTGAGTGGAGACTTATGTAGCAACTGCCATATGGCCGAGATGCAGCCATGGTGCAGGCAAAAGCCCAAGGTTCACAAATGAATCAAGTTTTCACTGCTGCAATTTTTTTTAAGGCCACACAAATCTCAGGCTTTTGGCTGCACTAACCCATTAACTCACCCATGCCAAGCCTGCTTTGTGGGAAATCACCCTCAAATTTAGGCTCCATCCCAATCAGTAAAAGTAAAAGCTATATTATTTGTAATATATCTTCCTCATCTGTTTTTTAAATTTTATGTTGCGGCCTTATGTTTGATATCTTTGCTAATTTATTGAAAAGGAAATACTAAATTCTTACATTGACAAAAGTATTCTTTTGGACTTAGTTGAAGCACATTTGGTGATTACAGCCTCCAGTCTTCATGGGTATGATGCCAGCAAGGTTTTCATATCTGGATGTAGGGATTTTCTGCCATTCTTCTCTGCAGATGCTCTCAAGCTCTGTCAGATTGGATGGGGACCGTCAGTTGACAATCATTTTCAGGTCTTGCCAGAGATGTTCGATTAAGTTCCAATTAGGGCTCTGGTTGGGCCACTCAGGGACATACACAGATTTATCCCTAAGCCACTTCTGTGTTAAGTTGCTGCAGGTGTTGAGTAATTGTTTTGTTGGAAGCTGGGTCCATTCTGAGGTCCCAAGCACTCTGGATGAGGTTTAAATTAAGAATTCTCTGTACTTTGCTCCTTTCAGCTTTCCCTCAACCCTGACCATCCTCCCTCTCCCAGCTGCTGAAACCCGCCCCCACAGCATAATGCTGCCACTACCATGCTTCACTGTAGAGATGGTATTGGGCAGGTGAGTAAGCAGTGCTTGGTTTCCTCAAGACATAACGCTTATAATTAGGCCAAAAAGTTCAATCTTGGTTTCATCAGACCAGAGAATCTCGTTTCTCACAGTCTGAGAGTCCTTTAGGTACTTTTTTGCAAACTCCAAGTGGGCTTTCATGTGTGTTTTACTGAGAAGTGGCTTCTTTCTGGCCACTCATACATAGGTGTGTTACAATGGTGGTTCACCTTTATTATTGTACCTTCCACACCATCATCGGCTGCTTGCGGGAGTGCTTCACGGTCATCTCCTGGTATGGCTATTTGCTAGTACCATTGAGTATCCTGGTCTCGGTTCCTTGAGGTGGGAATTGTGCCTTTGTGCCTGTACTTCTCCTCAGTTCTGTATTTGGAGCATTAAGTTTTTCCCCTGCTATCTGTGTGTGTGCACCTGTTTGACTAATGACATTATGTCTGCTGTATAGTTCTGAGTTCTGTGTCTGTTGGGTGGGTGTCTCTTGAGTGCTATAACTTGTCCTGGTTGAGCAACTTGTCTTTCATTTCAGTCTTGCTACTGTATGTCTTGTTCTGTTCTGTTTGGAGTCTGTCTGTGCCCTAGTCATAGTCCTACTGTATAGATTTTGACTGCATTGTTTGGGTGTTTGAGCTTTGTCACAGTCTGTATTTTATCTTAGCTCGTTTGGCATAGTCTGATCTGTATCACAGTCTGAATACTGTTTTAGTTTGTTTGCTAAAGACTGTTCTTTGTGTTGTCTAGATTTTGTTCTAGTTGTTCTCCAATTGGTCTTGCCTAGTTTCTGTATGTATCTTCTGTGTCTGAACAATGTCCAGGTTCCTGAAGTCAGTTCCTGTATCCACATGTTCAAGTGCATGAAATCTGTATGTCTGGGCCTTAAAAAGGCATTCTGTTTGCTTTCCGTCCTAATAGAAGTCTATGGGAATCAAAACAGATTCGCCTGGGTGCCGTTATGCAAGACGGAAAACAAAGTCCTGTCCGAGTATTCCGTTATTTTCCGTTATAATCATGTTATAATGGAAAGCCATAAACGGAATCCCTAACACTAGTGTGACCCCCCCCTTAGTTTTATAGACAGGACTGTGTATTTTAAAATCACCTCTAATCAACTGAATTTGCTACAGGTGGACTCCAATCAATGTGTAGTAATTTCTCAAAGATGATAATGAGAAATTGGGGGCCCTCACAGCTAAATTTAATGTGTCATAGCAAAGGGTCTAAATTCTCAATTTAAATTTTTCCTTTTCAATAAATTTCCAAACATTTCTAAAATTCTGTTTTCACTTAGTCTTTATGGGTATTTAGTGGAGATTAAATGTGGAAAACTTGATATTTTTGATTTTAGCATAAGGCTGCAACATAACAAAATGCAAAAAAAAGTAAAAGGGTCGAAAGACTTTCCAAATGCATTGTACAAAACAGTTGCACTAATGTTGCAAATTAATCACAGAAATGTTTTTACAATATTATATAAAGTCTTATAATGAGTTACATATTAACAATCAGATAACCAACATATAAAAGTCAATAGTTCTGCATACCTAAGTCGTTTGTGACTGCTGATTACATGCATTGTTATTCCTGTCCTTAGTAAAGTACATTAACAGGTATAAAGTTGCAACAGTTTTTTAATCAATAACAGTTCTGGGAAAATATTCCTTAAACTGCTTCTATAGAAATTTCATCATGGCACTACGGGTTAAACTGCAATTATATGTTTTGAAGAATTGCACTAACACTCGTATCCTGTGAGGAAAGACCATGTGCTTGGTCTGAAACGTGTAAGCACCCTGTACAATGGATATAATGGTTTTAAGTTTTAGACAATAAAGCCTGAAGAGGATACGAGTACTGGATATAATTTGCAGTTGCTAGTGGCTGATGCATTTCCTCCCATAAGTCCTATGCACCATTGGATATTTGGACTGTGTGAAGCACTACAGAAGTGGTAAGCTGGCAAAGCAACTTGGAACCAGATAAGGACTCAACAAAGCTCTCTATATACTCGGCCAGAGCTGGTAAATTTATAGGTCAGTCCAAAACCACCTTCCAAGTATATTAAAATATTTTACTGTTCTACATTGTCCTTCATCTCAGTCCAACTGTGGTTCAGAATGGAACACCATGGAGTAAGTGGAAGTGGCTGAAAGTAAGTGGTTTGAACATTACATTTTCTTAAAAACTTCTGAAACAAATTTGGACTAAAAGGACTGCTTAGAAGAATAGATTTCAATACACTCATGTGAAAATCCTTGCCTTTTACTTCTATTGCATGTTCATAACTTTTTTAAAGTCACAGTTTTTTCAACTGAAGTGGGGTCAATAATAAGATACAGTGCCGCATATTGTCTATGGGATGCTTAAAAATCCAGTTCACTAGAACAGCACACAGGGCTGCCATTTGGAACACATTTGCTGCGTATAGTGATAATAGAGTGATGATATGATTTTTACAACCTTGAACAAACCAGTTAATTGTGGGCTGCAGACAGAACTGGACAGAAGAATGTGGGACCACTTTCATTGGACTTATTTTCCTGTCCATATGCAGTATATGTAAATGCACATATGATTTAGACACTACTGTGCATGTCTGCATGATTTTCTGACCCATCTTGTGTTCTATAGAATGATTTACTTGGCATATTTATGCTGACCACTTGAATATTAACTGTTGTACCATGATAACATAAAATCAGGTTTCATCTACACACAGCTCCAGACAACTCAGCTTATACTGTTGTCTGCTTGGACTTCTTATACTAATCCAATGCTGCTCGCGCTGTGGGGTGCAGCAGGCTTCAAATGTTCACAGCTGCATCGGAGTAATCATATTTACCAGAAAAAATAGAGCAGCAGGCATTGCTATTTTTCCTGTTAAAATAATGGACACCATGCCAGAATCCAATGGATTCCATTGAGACCTGTCAGGCACGTTGGTGTCTGTCATGTAACCGATCTAGATCATCTCTACTCCTGTGAAGAAAAAGAAAACTGGAAGTGACTGGCAGATGTGAACCTAGGCTATGCCAAACAATTACACAGAGGTTCTCCTACTAGCTGATCAGTACACAGGTCGTATTTCATGTGACAACCCTTTTAAGTATATCCTATGCTGATAACAGCCATGTAAAACGTAGCATTCACCAGGCAGCCAGAAACTGCAGCACTCGACGGTCTTCAATTCATGCTGGTTTATTCACCAAAACATTTCGACCTCTCGGCCTTTCCCAAGCAAACAAATGTGTGTGTATTCACAAATACATATAAATGGTCACATGATCATTATGCAAATTGATCACATGATCACCATGCAAATGGTCACATGACCAATGGTCACATGATCATTATGCAAATTGGTTACATGACCACCTTGCAAACTGGTCACATGATCACCATGCAAATGGCCACATGATCATCTTGCAAATCGGTCACATGATCACTATGCAATTCCATGACCAATCATTACCCTTTAACCTATACATCAGGTGATACACAGTGCACATGATATTAACTCTCAGTGGGACTCCATATCCCAATTCATCAGTGGTAATTGAATATACTTAATCTAAACGTATATGATGCTCTTCTGGACATACCGCAATTATAAATGTACATAATATAAACTTACAGACATGATGCTCCTGTGGACATATTCTCTCAAGCAATCGCTTCACTAAATGGCAGACAGTGCGCTCAATAGAACGGAGTGCACATGTATTGGAATACTGCGGACTCGGCGTGTCCGGTGCGCCTGTGCAACAGTTCACTACGTCCTTCTTGTCTCCAGAGTGTGATATCAAAGAAGCGCTTGTGCACATGTACCATCAGCGCAATGCATTAACGCATCAGTGCTGAATTCTCCCGGATAGTGAGGCAGATCTTTTATTCACTCTGGAGCAGCATGGAGAATGGCTTGATGGCAGGAAAAGTTTAAAAATGCAGGGTTACATTTCAGGGTGTGTTATTTTCACAATAAATTGCATTCAGTTTGTGGGTTTCTTATGCTAATTATTGACTATTAAACATCAATGTTTTATAGGCATTTCCATGCATCTCAACTGGTGTCTTCGGTGAGTATTCTTTCTTCAGGTTTTGTTATTTGTACTTTTTTTTTACAATAGTTTCCAAGCAATAAAACCATTGTTTCCACAGGATACCCTGCTGAGGAGGCTGCTGAAGTGGCGCTGGGATCTATTAGGAGCTATCTGGAGGAGAAAAAAGACAAGGTGAGAGCCATGGAGAGACAAAAAGAAAAATGTAAAAAGGAAAGTGGTAAACAGATGAAATAGACAAGAGAAGTGCAGGATGATATGGATTTACGGGAAAGATGTACAAATAAAGGATGGCCTACATAAACCAGATGTCCTGGTAATTCAGTATTGGGAAATTCCCAAAGTCATCTATTTACACAAAGAGATATTATAGGATAGGAACAAAGTGTGGCAAAATAAAACCTTGCTTTTTCCTATTTCAGGGTATTTCTTTGCACTCTAAGAGTACTTGGGGAAGTTATATAAATAGTTTAGTAGGTTGTATGTATTCAAATTGTATAATGTTCCCCATTTACTGATCATTGCTGATTATTTAGGTGTCTTTGTATGGATAAAACTTATATAGTTCAGGTGAAAGGGGGAATCACTGACTATGTTGGAGCACGAGGGTATAGGATTAGAATGTATATTATCCTGAAAATTAAGTATGCTGTTTCTTCACTATACAGCACATTTGTCACACATAGCATATCCCAGCTTCAGAGATTCCTGAAATCTGCAAAGCTTCATGCCCCCTATTAGCACTTAGTTATGTGAATAGGATACAGTAAGAGAGAAAAGGCAGCCCTACAGAAATCTCTGATGCATAGGTACAGTACTAACTCTTTGCTGTGTAGCAACAGAAATGCTGCTCTTGGCCTTCGTTTAGTATATATGCTACCATTTTCTAACGTGACTTTGGTCAGAGCAGCAATGTGTGGCAGTAAATATCAGACAAGTAGCATTTACTGAGACCACCATTATATTTATGTATACACAATCCATTTTGATATGCAGTGATTTAGTAATGATTATATTATCCATTTAAATTTTGCAATAATCATTATGAATGCACTGAAACAACAGATTAGTAACATACGTGCAAACACTGCACAATAATCTTTTACAAGTGACGTAACTGTGCAGTGGGTTTGTAACTTTCATCTACTGTATGTGTTATTAACAGATTTTTGTATTCACTATCCTAACATTTGTATATATAAGAAATTAACAGAAAACTGTTGAAAAAATCTAATTTGAGGGAAATAAAAAAACTCCTGCTCTAGCCTCCAACATATGAAATATTTCGCCATTCACTTGCGTAGCTCATTTCAACTCCTTCTTTTTGTTCCCAAGCCTTTGATGTCCACTTAGACCTCCTCTCAGCATCCTCTTGATCAGCGCGGCTGTAATCTTTGTCCCTCTTAGGCCTCAGCTACTTTGTTGCATAGATCTTCTTGTCCTCTAAATCACCCTCTTTTTTTTCACTTTGTGTCTTCCTTAAATATTAAAAGATGCAGTAAAGTATCTGTTTTGATTTTCAGTTTGACCGTATCATAATCTGTGTCTTCCTGGAGAAAGATGAAGAGATTTATCTCAAGAAGCTACCAGAATATTTTCCCTTCGGTGAGTGAATGGAAGTTCTTTATGTGAACAGTATCTGGATGAGGGAAATTAGATTGTTGTCAGGCTCCAATGGCAGCAGAGGGGAATGTATTTTCTTAAAGCTGCTGTGTCTTACAGATTACTCTGTGTTCCAACGAGAGTCATTCTGTATATGATGCAGTCACCTAATATATGAGCAAGTGCACCACCAAACCAGAGACAGACATTAGTAGGGAGAGAGGATCCTCTACAGTATGCATGGTCACCTCTCCATTGTTATTGATGGGAGTTATGGAAACCTAGAAATAGAACGATTACTTACAAATAAAAGGGGTCGTCTGAGTGTTTAATATTGATTGCCTATCCTCAGGATAGGTCATCCATATCTCATCAGCGGGGGTCCGATGCCCAGCACTGAGCTCTGTGGCCTCTTCCTAGACCAGGTTCATTGGTCCCATGGCCTAAGCCAATGCTTCTCAAATAGTGGGGCGCACCCCCCAGGGGGGGCGCCAGGCTCCGTAAAGGGGGGCTCGTTCAGGGCCGGCCTTTGGGGTGTGCGAATTTCTTCTGTATAATGCCGGCAGGCAGGCCGGGCGGCCGGCGCGTCCCTCAGTGATGTCACGTTTAGGAATGAAGCAGGCGGCGCAGACAAGTGACGTCACTGAGGGACGCGCCGGCCGCCCGGCCCGCCTGCCGGCATTATACAGAAGAAATTCGGATATACGGTACTATTAGGAGTGAGGGGGGCATGTTTAATAACTTTAAACGGCGGCGGCGGGCACACGGAATCTGTGGATGGCACAGTTAAGGGGTGGGGGTCTGTGGATGGCACTGTTATGGGCTGGGGGGGCACTGTGGATGGCATTGTTATGGGGTGGGGGGTCTGTGGATGGCACATATATAACAGTGCCAGCCACAGATCCCCCTGTAACAGTGCCAGCCACAGATCCCCCCATAAGTGTCCGTCATCCACAGATCCCCCCATAAGTGTCCGTCATCCACAGATCCCCCCCATAAGTGTCCGTCATCCACAGATCCCCCCATAAGTGTCCGTCATCCACAGATCCCCCCATAAGTGTCCGTCATCCACAGATCCCCCCATAAGTGTGTGTCCGATCCACATTTCTTTCTTTTTTTATTCTCTTATACGTTAATAAGGATACAGTGTTATGCAGAGGTGTACTTATAACAATTTTATAGACAAATGATACTATTTACAGTCGTGCGGGGGGCGCGAAATGTTTTCTTCTTCCTAGGGGGGGTATGACAGAAAATAATTGAAAAGCACTGGCCTAAGCACAGCTCAGTCCTATTCAAGTGAATGGGATTGAGCTGCAATAGCAAGCACAGCTGCTATACAATGGATGGCGCATGCTTGGTAAGCTGCAAGGAGGCAGCTTTATGTCTAGCAACAAGTTATGATCAAAATTGATTATAAAATCTGTCAATTATGTTTGGTATCTGGCCATTAGTAGATATCAGTAAACTAGTTTTTATAAAAACGGCTGGTGAATCTTCCTTAGGTTGTGATTGGTCTATTTTAAGACAGATATACGACTAACACTATGTCATACTGAGTGATAGCAAATATTTTACAACAGCAAAATTTTAAACCTTTTGGTCTGTCTTTTACTCTTAGGTATTTCTTAGGCTATGCTGGCAAGGCTAAAATCTTTGTGAGCAAAACCAGTGTCAGATTAGTAAACTAATCTGCCTCTTAGAACAGTGGCAGTGGGAAAACTGCACCAAATACTAGCTGTTTTAGCCCTTCCCCATTCACTTCAATGGGGAACACAGATAAAATAAACTTCAAAGAAGTAACGTTGTACTTCTCAAGCATATTTGAAAAATGCTGCATAAAAACCTGCAATAGTGTGCTTATAAGAAGTTGTCATTAGGGTTGTCCCTACAGCTGTCAATTTATTCATACATTTCCAGGAGTAAAAACAAAATGGTTGTCATATTGTAGTGTTGTAAGAAATGATAACTACAGCATTGTTAGTTTAAGAGGAATACAAATAGTTACTAAAACAAAAGAACAACAGATTCCGGCAGAGAACAGCCTGCTGCAATTCTCTGGATCCGGCAGTGCTGGATGCAACCAGGATGCTGCCATCCTCATTAAAGAGTGAAGGAAATTCTGGTCAGGTGCAAAATCACTGGTTCTAGCCGGTCTCTGTAGGTGAATCTTCTTTATTTACATAACAAACATATGTACATAGAACAACGCGTTTCGGGGCTCAAAATGTCCCCTTCATCAGGTTAATAAGTAATCACAATAACTAGTATTAGGCCTCATGCACACGACCGTTTTTTTATAAGGTCCGCAAAAACGGGGTCCGTAGGTCCGTGATCCGTGAAAGTCAATGGGTCCGCGAAAAAAAACTGAAAACGGCACAACGGCCACGGATGCACACAACGGTCGTGTGCATGAGGCCTTAATCACAGGTTTATATAGATGTAAAAAAACGCCAAAAAACGGATTACCTGAGGGCTGCCCACGGGTAGGAGGGGCTAGCCCCAGGTATAGTGGCATATAGTGAAAAACAACCATTTTCAAATAATCAAAATGCACATTATTATATACTAGATGTAGTTTATTCATATAATTATAAAACCGATGTGGGCAAATGTATAAAACTCATGAAAGTATAATCCGGCCGGGAGACAGGGGTCACATGACCGCTAGTGGGTTCGCAGAGCGCTGGCGCATGCGCTCTGTTCCCCTGCATTCCTTCTAGAGGCAGCCCGATCATGTGATCGCCGGCCTTGCGATCACATGGCTGATCTCCATGGCAGCAAGGACGTTTATGTGCGTCTGAACGAAGCGCAATGCATACAGTAGCACGATCCAGTGATGATGTAATAGATAGATATATATATCGCCATTATCAGAGCAATCTAGAGGGGGCTACTTAGAGGTACATACATATAGAAATATATGGATATAGGGATTAATAACATGGCGCACTTGATGATAATATAAAGGTCATATATAAATTATTATATAGATCTACAGTCAGGTCCATAAATATTGGGACATCGACACAATTCTAACATTTTTGGCTCTATACACCACCACAATGGATTTGAAATGAAACAAACAAGATCTGCTTTAACTGCAGACTGTCAGCTTTAATTTGAGGGTATTTACATCCAAATCAGGTGAACGGTGTAGGAATTACAACAGTTTGCATATGTGCCTCCCACTTGTTAAGGAACCAAAAGTAATGGGACATAATAATAATCATAAATCAAACTTTCACTTTTTAATACTTGGTTGCAAATCCTTTGCAGTCAATTACAGCCTGAAGTCTGGAACGCACAGACATCACCAGACGCTGGGTTTCATCCCTGGTGATGCTCTGCCAGTCCTCTACTGCAACTGTCTTTAGTTCCTGCTTGTTCTTGGGGCATTTTCCCTACAATTTTGTCTTCAGCAAGTGAAATGCATGCTCAATCGGATTCAGGTCAGGTGATTGACTTGGCCATTGCATAACATTCCACTTCTTTCCCTTAAAAAACTCTTTGGTTGCTTTTGCAGTATGCTTTGGGTCATTGTCCATCTGCACTGTGAAGCGCCGTCCAATGAGTTATGAAGCATTTGGCTGAATATGAGCAGATAATATTGCCCGAAACACTTCAGAATTCATCCTGCTGCTTTTGTCAGCAGTCACATCATCAATAAATACAAGAGAACCAGTTCCATTGACAGCCATACATGCCCAGGCCATGACACTACCACCACCATGCTTCACTGATGAGGTTCTCTTCACATCACTCTGGTACAAGTTGATCTTGGTCTCATCTGTCCATAAGATGTTGTTCCAGAACTGTGAAGGCTTTTTAAGATGTCGTTTGGCAAACTCTAACCTGGCCTTCCTGTTTTTGAGGCTCACCAATGGTTTACATCTTGTGGTGAACCCTCTGTATTCACTCTGGTGAAGTCTTCTCTTGATTGTTGACTTTGACACACATACATCTACCTCCTGGAGAGTGTTCTTGACCTGGCCAACTGTTGTGAAGGGTGTTTTCTTCACCAGTGAAAGAATTATTCGGTCATCCACCACAGTTGTTTTCTGTGGTCTTCCGGGTCTTTTGGTGTTGCTGAGCTCACCGGTGCGTTCCTTATTTTTAAGAATGTTCCAAACAGTTGTTTTGGCCACGCCTAATGTTTTTGCTATCTCTCTGATGGGTTTGTTTTGTTTTTTCAGCCTAATGATGGCTTGCTTTACTGATAGTGACAGCTCTTTGGATCTCATCTTAAGAGTTGACAGCAACAGATTCCAAATGCAAATAGCACACTTGAAATGAACTCTGGACCTTTTATCTGCTCATTGTAATTGGGATAATAAGGGAATAACACACACACCTGGCCATGGAACAGCTGAGAAGCCAATTGTCCCATTACTTTTGGTCCCTTAACAAGTGGGAGGCACATATGCAAACTGTTGTAATTCCTACACCGTTCACCTGAATTGGATGTAAATACCCTCAAACATCTTGTTTGTTTCCTGTGATCACCAGTCAGTGTGGTTTAATATAAGAACTGTGAAAGAGTCCCACCACACAAAAACAAAAGTTTTAGATTTTAGAAAAACAGACTTTTCAAAAATGAAATTAGTCATAAATGAGTCCTTATCAGACTGGAACGGATTACATGGAGTCCAGGAGAAATGGGACTACTTAAAAGGTGCATTATTGAAGGCAACAGAAAATTGCATTAGACTTGTCAGTAAAAGCAAAAAAAGGAGGAGACCAATGTGGTACTCAGCAGAAGTGGCCCAAATCATTAAAAATAAAAAGCTAGCATTTTGTAATTATAAAAAAAAACAGAGCAATGAAGATAAGGAAATCTACAAGATTAGGCAGAGAGAGGCCAAGCAAGTTATAAGAACTTCTAAAGCGCAGGCAGAAGAAAAACTAGCTCAGTCTATGAAAAAAGGGGATAAGACATTCTTCAGATATATAAATGAAAAAAGGAAATTAAAACAAGGAATAACTAAATTAAAAACAAAGGACGGAAGGTATGTAGAAGAGAATAAAGGGCTAGCCGACTGCCTTAATGAATACTTCTGTTCAGTTTTTACAAAAGAAAAAGGAGAAGGACCTCCACTAGAAAGAATGACTATTAAATCGTTTGATGCATGTATCTTTACAGAGGAAGATGTTCTAAGTTTGCTGTCTAAGGTGAAGACAGATAAGTCACAGGGGCCTGATGAGATACACCCAAAATTATTAAAAGAGCTTAGTGGTGAGCTGGCAAAACCGTTAACAGATTTATTTAACCAATCATTAGTAACAGGAGTCGTCCCGGAAGATTGGAAATTGGCAAATGTCGTGCCCATTTACAAGAAAGGTAGTAGGGAGGAATCGAGCAACTATAGACCAGTGAGTCTGACATCAATAGTAGGCAAATTAATGGAAACCCTATTAAAGGATAGGATTGTGGAACATCTAAAATCCCATGGATTGCAAGATGAAAAACAACATGGGTTTACTTCAGGGAGATCATGTCAAACAAATCTTATAGATTTTTTTGACTGGGTGAATAAAATAATAGACGGTGGAGGTGCAGTAGACATCGCATATCTAGATTTTAGTAAGGCTTTTGACACTGTCCCACATAGAAGACTTATCAATAAACTGCAGTCATTGAGCATGGACTCCCATATTGTTGAGTGGATTAGGCAGTGGCTGAGTGACAGACAACAGAGGGTTGTAGTCAATGGAGAACATTCAAAACAAGGTAATGTTACCAGTGGGGTTCCACAGGGATCTGTACTGGGATCGATTTTGTTTAATATATTCATAAGTTATATTGCAAAAGGCCTCGCTGGTAAGGTTTGTCTTTTTGCTGATGACACAAAGATATGTAACAGGGTTGATGTTTCTGGAGGGAAACGCCAAATGGAAAAGGATTTAGGAAAACTAGAAGAATGGTCAGAACTCTGGAAACTGAAATTTAATGTGGATAAGTGCAAGATAATGCACCTGGGGCGTAAAAACCCAAGGGCAGAATATAGAATATTTGACACAGTCCTGACCTCAGTATCTGAGGAAAGGGATTTAGGAGTAATTATTTCAGAAGACTTAAAGGTGGGAAGACAATGTAATAGAGCAGCACGAAATGGCAGCAGAATGCTTGGATGTATAGGGAGAGGTATAAACAGTAGAAAGAGTGAAGTGCTTATGCCGCTGTACAGAACACTGGTGAGACCTCACTTGGAGTATTGTGCGCAGTACTGGAGGCCATATCTCCAGAAGGATATAGATACTCTAGAGAGAGTTCAGAGAAGAGCTACTAAACTAGTACATGGATTGCAGGATAAAACTTACCAGGAAAGGTTAAAGGACCTTAATATGTATAGCTTGGAAGAAAGAAGAGACAGAGGGGATATGATAGAAACTTTTAAATACATAAAGGGAATCAACTCGGTAAAGGAAGAGAGCATATTTAAAAGAAGAAAAACTACCACAAGAGGACACAGTTTTAAATTAGAGGGGCAAAGGTTTAAAAGTAATATAAGGAAGTATTACTTTACTGAGAGAGTAGTGGATGCATAGAATAGCCTTCCTGCAGAAGTGGTAGCTGCAAATACAGTGAAGGGGTTTAAGCATGCATGGGATAGGCATAAGGCCATCCTTCATATAAGATTGGGCCGGGGGCTATCCATAGTATTCAGTATATTGGGCAGACTAGATGGGCCAAATGGTTCTTATCTGCCGACACATTCTATGTTTCTATGTTTCTATGTTTCAAATTCATTGTGGTGGTGTGTAGAGCCAAAAATGTTAGAATTGTGTCGACGTCCCAAAATTTATGGACCTGACTGTATATAGTGAAACCATATATACAGTCCTGATCAAAAATTTAAGACCACTTGAAAAATGGCAAAAAAATCATATTTTACATTCTTGGATCTTAACAAGGTTCCAAGTAGAGCTTCAACATGCAACAAGAAGAAATGGGAGTGAGACAAAACATTTTTTGAGCATTCAATTTAATGAAAACAACGAATAAACTGAAACAAGCTGTTTTTCAGCTGATCAAAAGTTTAGGACTGTCATGGTCTTACCTTCTTGCTGTTCTCCTTCGTTTGACATGTGCTGGCGGCCATCTTGGTTTCTGGGTTTCTTGTAGCCTCCCACCCTGCGGCTCCTCCTTCCCACTGGGAGGAGCTGGATGCCTAGCTCATATATATAGGAGGTCTGTGGCTTCAGTTCCTTGCTTGGTCCTCCTGTGTTCACATGCTTCTAGACTGCTGCTGCTTCTGGTTCCTGATCCTGGTTTCGTCCGACTACCCTGCTGGTTCCTGATCCTGGTTTCGTCCGACTACCCTGCTGGTTCCAGATCCTGGCTTCGTCTGACTACCCTGCTGGTTCCTGATCCTGGCTTCGTCTGACTACCCTTCTGGTTCCTGACCTCTGGCTTCGCAAAGACTCTGCTTCGGTTTCGCCATCCGTTTGGACTTTTGCTTTACAGCTTTATTTTCAATAAAGCCTTCTTATTTTCACTTATCCCTTGTTGTACGTCTGGTTCATGGTTCCGTGACATTAGGACCAAGCCATGAATTCTGACGGTACAGGGCCATCCTCGCTACCCACGCTGGTTGCCAGACTTGATCAGCAGGATCACCTGTTGGGTCGGTTCGCTGTGGCGTTGCAAACCCTGCTTGAACGCATGGCTCATTTCGCTCCCGTTGCCGATGGGTCGGTTGTCGCTCCTGGGCCCGCTCCTACTGCCGCTCCGGTTGTTGCGCCAGAGTCTACCCCGACACCTGTTGTTGCACCTGCGGTGTTTCGGGGTATGACCGGTTCTGCCCCTCTTCCACAGCGCTTTGGGGGAGAGCCAACTCAGTGCCGAGGTTTCCTTAACCAGGTGGGCATTTATTTCGAGTTGCTGCCACATGCCTTTCCCACTGAGAGATCAAAGGTGGGCTTCTTGATCTCGCTGCTCTCGGACAAGGCCTTGGCCTGGGCCAGCCCTTTATGGGAGAACAACAATCCGGTGGTTGCCGAGTTTTCCGGTTTTGTTGCTTCTCTTCGGAAGGTATTCGATGTGCCGGCTCGTGCTGCCTCTGCTGCGAAGCTCCTTATGTCCATCAGACAGGGTTCACGATCCGTAGCTGAATACGCCATTGAGTTTCGTACCCTGGCAGCAGAGGTGGGCTGGAATAATGAGGCTCTGGTCGCTGCTTTCTCTCATGGTCTCTCGGATGCCTTGAAGGATGAGGTTGCAGCTAAGGACCTACCAGTGGAGCTCGAGTCTCTTATTTCTTTCCTGATTTTGATTGACACCAGACTCAGGGAGAGACCTTCCTTTAAGGAGAGCCTGCGGAGGTTTTCTAACAGATTGGCGCCTACGTTTGTTGTCCCACCCGTGCCTCCCTCTCCTCCCACGCCTCCTGGGGATGACTTGTCTGGGGGTGAACCCATGCAGCTGGGGTTTGCTCGCCTGTCCGAGGGGGAGAGGGTACTCCGGAGACGCGAGGGCCGATGCATGTACTGTGGTCTCGGTGGGCATTTTCGGTTGGCATGTCCGAACCGTCCGGGAAACGCTCGCACCTGAGATCCTGTCGGGGGCAGATCTTGGGTGGAGTCTCCTCGTCCCCGGTTTCCCGTGTTGACAAACCACTGATCACTGTTGTCCTCTCCTGGGTCGGGGGCTCGGTGACGACCCAGGCGTTGGTGGACTCTGGTGCTGGTGGTTTGTTCATTGATAATGTGTTCGCTGCCGCCAATTCCATTCCTCTGCAGGCTCGAGGTTCCCCACTGGCTCTTGAGGCGATAGACGGCAGACCCCTTCTGCCGCCACACGTGACTCATGAGACCCTTCCAGTGGGGATAGCCATTGGTGCCGTTCACAGAGAGTCGGTCTGCCTCCAGGTTATTTCGTCTCCACACTACTCGGTGGTCTTGGGGTACCCCTGGCTCCGGAAGCATAATCCGACTTTCGATTGGAGATCATCCGAGATCCTCTCGTGGTCACCGCAGTGTGGGGCTAGTTGCATCCATGGGTCTGTCAAGTTGCTGTGTACTTCCTCGGACTCTCTGTTGCCTCCTGAATACGAGGAGTACCGGGATGTATTCGATAAGGTGCGCGCGGTTGCCCTACCTCCGCACCGCCCATACGATTGTGCCATAGAGTTACAATCTGGTGCCGTTCCTCCTCGTGGCAAAGTCTATCCACTGTCGGTAGCGGAGAATGAGGCCATGGAGGAGTACGTGAGGGAGGCGCTTTCAGGCGGACACATTCGCAAATCCTCGTCCCCGGCAGGGGCTGGATTTTTCTTTGTGAAAAGGAAGGGCGGTGAGTTGAGGCCTTGCATCGATTACAGGGGTCTCAATCGCATCACGATCAAGAACGCTTACCCGATACCCTTGATTTCCGAGCTGTTCGATCGCCTTAAAGGGGCCACGGTCTTTACCAAACTCGACCTGAGGGCGCCATATAACCTGGTAAGGATCAAGGCGGGCGATGAGTGGAAGACCGCGTTTAACACCAGGACCGGTCATTATGAATCCTTGGTTATGCCCTTTGGGTTGTGCAATGCGCCCGCAGTCTTTCAGGAATTCATCAACGATGTTTTCCGTGACCTGTTGCAGCAGTGTGTGGTGGTCTATTTGGATGACATCTTGGTATATTCTGAATCCATGGAGGCCCACATTCTGGATGTCAGACGAGTGTTGCAACGGTTACGAGAGAACAAGCTGTTCGGTAAGCTTGAGAAATGCGAATTTCACCGATCCCAGGTAACCTTCTTAGGTTACATCATTTCCGCTGAGGGGTTCTCCATGGATCCTGAGAAGGTTTCGGCTGTCTTACAGTGGCCCCAGCCCAGTGGTCTTCGTTCCCTGCAGCGCTTTTTGGGCTTCGCCAATTATTATCGGAAGTTCATCAGGGACTTTTCCATGCTAGCCAAGCCTCTCACGGATCTGACCAGGAAGGGCAGTAATTCCCAGGTCTGGCCGCTCGAGGCCATCCGAGCTTTTGAGGCTCTAAAGTCCGCCTTTGTGTCGGCTCCGATTCTGTCGCATCCCAACCCTGGGTTGCCCTTTGTCCTCGAGGTGGACGCGTCTGAGACGGGAGTAGGCGCCCTTCTGTCTCAGCGTAGAACACCAGAGGGTCCTCTGCTTCCTTGTGGGTTTTACTCCCGGAAACTGTCTTCCGCGGAGTGCAACTATCAGATTGGTGACAGGGAGTTATTGGCCATCGTGCAGGCCCTTAAAGAATGGAGGCACTTGCTCGAGGGTTCGGTGGTTCCGGTCCTCATCCTGACGGACCACAAGAATCTGACCTACCTTTCTGAGGCCAAGAGATTGACACCACGTCAGGCCAGATGGGCTCTGTTCTTGCCACGTTTTAATTACGTGGTCTCCTACCTACCCAGTTCCAAGAACATCAGGGCGGATGCCTTATCACGGCAGTACTCCGAGCTGTCCAGGGAGGAGTCGATTCCGACTTCAGTCATACCTCCGAATCAGATCTTGGCCGCCATTCGCACCAGCCTGACCTCTCCCCTGGGTGAGCAGATTTTGGCGGCTCAATCTGGTGCTCCCTCTGGGAGACCCAACGGCAGATGTTTTGTGCCTGAGGAGTTGCGCACTCGGTTGTTGCGAACCTACCATAACTCCAAGACCGCGGGGCATCCTGGAAAGAATCAGCTGTCCTGGGCTGTTTCACGTCTGTTCTGGTGGCCTTCCCTACGTTCCGACATCGCCGCATATGTAGCGGTATGCTCCGTTTGTGCCCAGAGTAAGTCCCCTCGGCACCTTCCGTTGGGCCTTCTGCAACCCATAGCCACCGGGGAGCGCCCATGGTCACACCTGGGGATGGATTTCATTGTGGACCTCCCTGCATCCCGAGGCCATACGGTCATTCTCATGATTGTGGATCGGTTTTCCAAAATGTGCCACTGTGTTCCTCTCAAGAAGTTACCCTCTGCACAAGAGTTGGCCACGATTTGTGCCAGGGAGGTCTTCCGGTTGCACGGTTTGCCCAAGGAGATTGTGTCGGATCGGGGGAGTCAGTTTGTGTCCAGGTTCTGGCGCGCCTTTTGCTCCCAGTTGGGGATTCATCTCTCCTTCTCCTCGGCCTACCACCCTCAGTCCAATGGGGCCGCAGAACGATCCAATCAGGCCTTGGAGCAATTCCTTCATTGCTATGTCTCCGATCACCAAGACAATTGGGTTGACCTCCTGCCTTGGGCTGAGTTTGCCAGGAACACGGCGGTGAACTCTTCCTCTGGGACGTCTCCCTTCATGGCCAATTATGGGTTCCAACCTGCCGTGTTACCGGAGGTATTCTCTCCCCAGGATATTCCGGCTGTGGAGGATCACCTTTCCGTCCTACGTGCTTCTTGGGTACTGATCCAGAAGTCCCTTGAGGTCTCTGCGCAGCGCCAGAGACTCCAGGCTGATCGCAGACGAGCGCCTGCTCCTTCCTACCAGGTCGGAGACCGTGTATGGTTGTCCACCCGCAACCTCAACCTTCGAGTGCCCACTCCCAAGCTGGCGCCTCGCTTTGTTGGTCCCTTCCGAGTGCTTCGCAGGGTAAACCCGGTAGCCTATGCCCTTGCGCTTCCTCCTGGCATGCGGATCTCCAACGTGTTTCATGTCTCCCTGTTGAAGCCACTGGTGTGTAATCGTTTCACTTCCTCGGTTCCTCGGCCTCGTCCGGTCCAAGTGGGTAATCGTGAGGAGTATGAGGTGAGCAATATCCTGGACTCACGCCTGGTCCACGGTCGGGTGCAGTTTTTGGTCCATTGGCGTGGTTATGGTCCAGAGGAGCGTTCCTGGGTTCCCTCCGCAGATGTCCATGCTCCTGCCTTGCTCCGAGCCTTCCACGCACGCTTCCCTCAGAAACCGTTCTTTACTCCGCGGAGGAGGGGCCCTTGAGGGGGAGGTACTGTCATGGTCTTACCTTCTTGCTGTTCTCCTTCGTTTGACATGTGCTGGCGGCCATCTTGGTTTCTGGGTTTCTTGTAGCCTCCCACCCTGCGGCTCCTCCTTCCCACTGGGAGGAGCTGGATGCCTAGCTCATATATATAGGAGGTCTGTGGCTTCAGTTCCTTGCTTGGTCCTCCTGTGTTCACATGCTTCTAGACTGCTGCTGCTTCTGGTTCCTGATCCTGGTTTCGTGCGACTACCCTGCTGGTTCCTGATCCTGGTTTCGTCCGACTACCCTGCTGGTTCCTGATCCTGGCTTCGTCTGACTACCCTTCTGGTTCCTGACCTCTGGCTTCGCAAAGACTCTGCTTCGGTTTCGCCATCCGTTTGGACTTTTGCTTTACAGCTTTATTTTCAATAAAGCCTTCTTATTTTCACTTATCCCTTGTTGTACGTCTGGTTCATGGTTCCGTGACAAGGACCACACCTCCAAAAAAAACGAAACCCCCCCCAAAACAGAAATCCAACTTCCAAACATGAACTCAGTGATGAGTAGCTCCGCCGTTATTGTTTATCACTTCAAAAATTTGTTTCGGCATGCTTGATGCAAGCGTTTCCATGAGGTGAGTGGGAACATTTCTCCAAGTAGTGAAGACGGCCGCACGAAGGCCATCTACTGTCTGGAACTGTTGTCCATTTTTGTAAACTTCCCTTGCCATCCATCCCCAAAGGTTCTCAATTGGATTTAGATCAGGGGAACACGCAGGATTGGCCAAAAGAGTGTTTCTTATTCTCCTGGAAGAAGTCCCTTGTCCTGCAGGCATTGTGTACTGTAGCGTTGTCCTGTTGAAAAACCCAGTTGTTACCACACAGACGAGGGCCCTCAGTCATGAGGAATGCTCTCTGCAACAGCGGCCGTTTGACGCCCCTGCACTTCCTGAAGCTCCATTGTTCCACTGAAGGAAAAAGCACCACAGACCATTATGGCGCCCCCTCCACTGTGGCGCGTAGAAAACATCTCAGGTGGGATCTGCTTGTCAAGCCAGTAACGTTGGAAACCATCAGGACCATTAAGGTAAAGAATTTAGAGAATAAAACTTTCTTCCACCTTTGAATGTCCCATGTTTGGTGCTCTCTTGCAAAGTCCAAATGAGCAGTTCTGTGGCGTTCAAGGAGACGAGGTCTTTGAAGACGTTTTTTATTTTTGAAGCCCTTCAGTCTCAGATGACGTCTGATGGTTATGCGGATGCAGTCAGCACCAGTAAGGGCCTTAATTTGGGTCGAGGATCGTCCAGTGTCTTGATGGACAGCCAATTGGATCCTCCTGCTCAGTGCTGATGACATTTTTTTGGGTCTTCTACTTGACTTTTTTGTTCCATAACCCTCAGGATCATTTAAGAAATTCCAAATGACTGTCTTACTGCGTCCCACTTCAGCAGCGATGGTGCGCTGTGAGAGACCCTGCTTATGCAGTTCAACAACCCGACCGCGTTCAAAAAGGGAGATTTTTTTTGCCTTTTCCATCACAACGTGTGACTACCTGACAGAAAATGACAATGAATCCACATCTTTGCACAGATTTGGCCTTTTAAAGGCATGTGGTCCTAAAATTTGGATCAGCTGAAAAACAGCCTATTTCAGTTTAATCATTATTTTCAATTAATTGAATGCTCAAAAAATGTTTTGTCTCACTCTCATTTCTTCTTGTTGCATGTTGAAGCTCTACTTGGAACCTTGTTAAGATCCAAGAATGTAAAATATGATTTTTTTGCCAATTTTCAAGTGGCCTTAAACTTTTGATCAGGACTGTATATATATATATATATATATATAGTGTGAGACTTGCTCTTAATACATGAAAACTCGAGGGGGAAGAGTGAGGGGAAGGGGGGAGGTGACAAGGAAGAATTGGAAAGGTGACCCACTAGAAAGTGTGGTACAGGTATGGAAGTTACAAATAAATATAAATGGGTGTAAATACAGGGAGTGCAGAATTATTAGGCAAGTTGTATTTTTGAGGATTAATTTTATTATTGAACAACAACCATGTTCTCAATGAACCCAAAAAACTCATTAATATCAAAGCTGAATATTTTTGGAAGTAGTTTTTAGTTTGTTTTTAGTTTTAGCTATTTTAGGGGGATATCTGTGTGTGCAGGTGACTATTACTGTGCATAATTATTAGGCAACTTAACAAAAAACAAATATATACCCATTTCAATTATTTATTTTTACTAGTGAAACCAATATAACATCTCAACATTCACAAATATACATTTCTGACATTCAAAAACAAATCAGTGACCAATATAGCCACCTTTCTTTGCAAGGACATTCAAAAGCCTGCCATCCATGGATTCTGTCAGTGTTTTGATCTGTTCACCATCAACATTGCGTGCAGCAGCAACCACAGCCTCCCAGACACTGTTCAGAGAGGTGTACTGTTTTCCCTCCTTGTAAATCTCACATTTGATGATGGACCACAGGTTCTCAATGGGGTTCAGATCAGGTGAACAAGGAGGCCATGTCATTAGATTTTCTTCTTTTATACCCTTTCTTGCCAGCCACGCTGTGGAGTACTTGGACGCGTGTGATGGAGCATTGTCCTGCATGAAAATCATGTTTTTCTTGAAGGATGCAGACTTCTTCCTGTACCACTGCTTGAAGAAGGTGTCTTCCAGAAACTGTCAGTAGGACTGGGAGTTGAGCTTGACTCCATCCTCAACCCGAAAAGGCCCCACAAGCTCATCTTTTATGATACCAGCCCAAACCAGTACTCCACCTTCACCTTGCTGGCGTCTGAGTCGGACTGGAGCTCTCTGCCCTTTACCAATCCAGCCACGGGCCCATCCATCTGGCCCATCAAGACTCACTCTCATTTCATCAGTCCAAAAAACCTTAGAAAAATCAGTCTTGAGATATTTCTTGGCCCAGTCTTGACGTTTCAGCTTGTGTGTCTTGTTCAGTGGTGGTCGTCTTTCAGCCTTTCTTACCTTGGCCATGTCTCTGAGTATTGCACACCTTGTGCTTTTGGGCACTCCAGTGATGTTGCACTGAAATATGGCCAAACTGGTGGCAAGTGGCATCTTGGCAGCTGCACGCTTGACTTTTCTCAGTTCATGGGCAGTTATTTTGCGCCTTGGTTTTTCCACACGCTTCTTGCGACCCTGTTGACTATTTTGAATGAAACGCTTGATTGTTCGATGATCACGCTTCAGAAGCTTTGCAATTTTAAGAGTGCTGCATCCCTCTGCAAGATATCTCACTATTTTTGACTTTTCTGAGCCTGTCAAGTCCTTCTTTTGACCCATTTTGCCAAAGGAAAGGAAGTTGCCTAATAATTATGCACACCTAATATAGGGTGTTGATGTCATTAGACCACACCCCTTCTCATTACAGAGATGCACATCACCTAATATGCTTAATTGGTAGTAGGCTTTCAAGCCTATACAGCTTGGAGTAAGACAACATGCATAAAGAGGATGATGTGGTCAAAATACTCATTTGCCTAATAATTCTGCACGCAGTGTACATTACAAGTCCTAAATATATGTCCTAAAAAAAAGAAGAGAAAAATGGCTTCATACTATGTATAGGAATTAACCAATGCATCTAAAAGGTGTCCTGTGTTTGTATATATAGGGAACAAGTGTCAATCACTCTCCTGAAGAAAATTGATTTTAAAAAAATAATATAAAAAAAATGTAGTATAAAAAAAATTAATCTAAATGAATGCCTATAGATATATAAACAAACTTTTGGGGGTAGTAATACATTACATGCACATATAAAAATTTTAATATATATAAAAAATATATATGTAAATATTCTCAATCTCAAATCCCATCTTAGAGATTCTGCATCCCTCATCACCCTACTGAAAGATATGGTGTGGCAAGATAGCTACTATTGGGTGACTTTAAATGTATCAGCGCTATATTCAAATATCTCTCATGATTTAGGTATGAAGTGCACATCCAATTTTTTAGATAATGATCATGAAATGCCTGCTACCCAAAAGGCGTTTATCATGAAGAGCATTGAATTCATACTTACGCACAACGTGTTCATGTTCCAAAATAATATTTACAAGCAGATACGAGGGACCGCAATGGGGACGCGTTTTGCGCCCAGTTTCGCGAATTTATTTATGGGGGCGTTTGAGGAGTTGTTTATCTACCATTCAAGCTTCTGGGCCAACAATAATATTATCTTTTTTCGCAGGTATATCGATGACTTAATTTTTATTTGGAATGGGGACTCATCATCTATTGATAGTTTTATTTCACACCTTAATACCAATGACTGGGGAATTTATTTTACTGGAACATACAATAACACCAAAATCGAGTTTCTGGATCTAGGAATTTTTATTCAGGACAATAAAATAAACACACGTACATTTTTCAAAAAGGTTGACAGTAACAGCTACCTGGACTTTAAGAGTACACACTATAGAAAATGGAAGTCAAACATTCCTTTCAGTCAATTCAGAAACTGTACTCGTGAAGACGATTTTGTCCAACAGTGTGATGTTCTGGCCTCTAGGTTCAGTCAAAAAGGCTATCCTTCTAATATTATCTCTGGTGCAAGAACGAAAGCTGCTAAACTCACTCAAGATGAATGTCTGATTCCAGTATCTAAAAAGAAAAAAGACAACAGTAGCGATAAATACAGTTGCAATTTTATCACTACTTACAATCAAAACCATATGTCCATAAAAGCGACTTTATAAAAACACTGGCCTATTTTAAAAAGAGACCCCATTCTAAATCAGATTATTCCAGAGCTCCCGAAACTTACAAATAGGAGAGCGTGTACTTTAAAAAATATTCTTGCACCTAGCAAACTAAATCCAGTCGAACATCATACTGAGAACTATGGTACTACTGCCCCTAAAGGCAGCTCAAGGTGCGGACACAAAAGATGTTTATGCTGCTCAAGTATATGTCAGAAATCCACTTTCTTTAGCCGAGTGAGTGGAGAGTCTTTTCCTATTTTGAGTAATTTGAACTGTGAATCTAATCACGTTCAAATACCTTTTAGAATGTCCCTGCCATTTACAAAATGTGGGGCGCACGATTCAAACATTGCGGAATAGGCTAAACAAACATAGATCAAACATCAAGAAAAAATATTTGAAACACAGTGTATCCAGACACGCGACAGAACACCATGAGGGTAGCTCAGTTGGGTTTAATGTGACCCCAATTGAACAAATCCCAAGTCACTTATATAAGGACATCCAGTACATTAGACGCAGAAAAATGTACTGGATTTTCAAATTGAATAGTTTGAACCCCCCATGGTCTTAACGAAGCATTCGAGATCAATTTATAAAAGCGAATTTCTTTAAATCTGGACAGAATGAATTTTTGGTATTTATTACCCCTTTTTCTATGTATTACCCCTTTTTCTATAGGTACTTTTAGTAATCATTTCATTATATTTATTGTCCTAATTAGGGTTGAGCGAACCCGAACTGTTAAGTTCGGGTTCGTACCGAACTTTAGGATTTTTGGAACCCGGACCCGAACATTTCCGTAAAAGTTCGGGTTCGGTGTTCAGCGCTTTCTTGGCGCTTTTTGAAAGGCTACAGAGCAGCCAATGAACAAGCGGTTAACTGTCTAACCTTAGAAGCCATCACAGCCATGCCTACTAATGGCATGGCTGTGATTGGCCAGAGCAGCATGTGACCCAGGCTCTATATAAGCTTGAGTCACGTAGCGCTGCACGTCACTCTGCTGTTGCAAGTGTAGGGAGAGGATGCTGCTGGACTTGTGATTTCAGGGAGAGAATAGGAGAGAATCTAACTCAGCGATCTACAGAGAAATAGTTGTGTGGGTGCAGGGCACAATCGTTTTACCCTGCCCTGAGGCCATTGACCAAAAAATAAATAACTTTTATAATTCTGTTAGTTAGGTGGGCGGTGGCGGCCATTTTATGCAAGCTAAGTGCACCAGCACTGCATCTGAGCTTTTGGGACATTGCAAATCACAATTTTTTTGGCAAACGACAACATCTGGATTAGTCAGTGTGCAATTTAAAGTAGAAATACACCCATCATTTTCTGGGGTTTTAAAAACACACTTTTTTGCCCAAAAACGTTATTTTCCTGATCTGCAAGTGTTAAATTCAAGTTTAATATATACAGCTTTCATATTCTGTTACCAAAAAAACACTTTTTTGGCAATCTACAACATCTGGATTAGTCAGTGTGCAATTTAAGCTAGAAATACACCCATCATTTTCTGGGGTTTCAAAAAGCACACTTTTTTGTAAAAAAACTGTATTTTCCTGATCTGCAAGTGTTAAATTCAAGTTTAATATATACACCTTTCATATTCTGTTACCAAAAAAACACTTTTTTGGCAATATACAACATCTGGATTAGTGAGTGTGCAATTTAAGGTAGAACTATACCCAGCATTTTCTGGAGTTTGAAAAACACACTTTTTTGTCAAAAAACAGTATTTTCCTGATCTGCAAGTGTTAAATTCAAGTTTAATATATACTACTTTCATATTCTGTTACCAAAAAAACACTTTTTTGGCAATCTACAACATCTGGATTAGTCAGTGTGCAATTTCAGCCAGAAATACAGCCATCATTTTCTGGGGTTTGAAAGACACATTTTTTTCTTCAAAAAACACTATTTTCAGGCCTTGCAGCATCAGCACGTGTGAAATTACAGGCTTATATACTGCTGTCAAATTCATTTGTTAAACAAACACTCGTTTGGGCACAAAACATTTAGTTGGCAGCCTTTGATGCAGATACCTACACTGGTTCAGGCCCTGTGAGATACACCCTCTACATACAGGGGTTTGATTCAGGCATTTTAAATACAGCCATTTGAAATACAGCCATTTTGGGCAAAGAAATATTTAATTTAGGCCTACACTGGTTCATGCCCTGTGAGATACACCCTCTACATACAGGGGTTTGATTCAGACATTTAAAATACAGACATTTGAAATACAGCCATTTTGGGCAAAGAAATATTTAATTCAGGCCTACACTGGTTCATGTCCTGTGAGATACTCCCTCTACATAAAGGGGTTTGATTCAGGCATTTAAAATACAGGCATTTGAAATACAGCCATTTTGGGCAAAGAAATATTTAATTTAGGCCTACACTGGTTCAGGCGCTGTAAGATTCTCCCTCTACATACAGGGGTTTGATTCAGGCTTTTGAAATACAGCCATTTAAAATACAGCCTTGTTGGGCAAAGCAATATTTAATTCAGGCCTACACTGGTTCAGACCGTGTGAGATAGACCCTCTACATACAGGGGTTTGATTCAGGCATTTGAAATACAGCCATTTGAAATACAGCCTTGTTGGGCAAAGAAATATTTAATTCAGGCCTACACTGGTTCAGACCATGTGAGATACACCCTCTACATACAGGGGTTTGATTCAGGCATTTGAAATACAGCCATTTGAAATACAGCCATTTTGGTCAAAGAAATATTTAATTTAGGCCTACACTGGTTCAGGCCCTGTGAGATACACCATCTACATACAGGGGTTTGATTCAGGCATTTAAAATACAGCCATTTGAAATACAGCCTTGTTGGGCAAAGAAATATTTAATTCAGGCCTACACTGGTTCAGACCGTGAGAGATACACCCTCTACATACAGGGCTTTGATTCAGGCATTTGAAATACAGCCATTTGAAATACAGCCATTTTGGGCAAATAAATATTTAATTTAGGCCTACACTGGTTCATGCCCTGTGAGATACTCCCTCTACATACAGGGGTTTGATTCAGGCATTTTAAATACAGCCTTTTTGGGCAAAGAAATATTTAATTTAGGCCTACACTGGTTCATGCCCTGTGAGATACTCCCTCTGCATACAGGGGTTTGATTCAGGCATTTGAAATACAGCCATTTGAAATACAGCCATTTTGTGCAAAGAAATATTTAATTTAGGCCTACACTGGTTCAGGCCGTGTGATATACACCCTCTACATACAGGGGTTTGATTTAGGCATTTGAAATAAAGCCATTTGAAATACAGCCATTATGTGCAAAGAAATATTTAATTTAGGGCTCTTTCACAACTGCGTTATTGTCTTCCGGCATAGAGTTCCGTCGTCGGGGCTCTATGCCGGAAGAATCCTGATCAGGATTATCCTAATGCATTCTGAATGGAGAGAAATCCGTTCAGGATGCATCAGGATGTCTTCAGTTCCGGAACGGAACGTTTTTTGGCCGGAGAAAATACCGCAGCATGCTGCGCTTTTTGCTCCGGCCAAAAATCCGGAACACTTGCCGCAAGGCCGGATCCGGAATTAATGCCCATTTGAAGGCATTGATCCGGATCCGGCCTTAAGCTAAACGTCGTTTCGGCGCATTGCCGGAGCCGACATTTAGCTTTTTCAGAGTGGTTACCATGGCTGCCGGGACGCTAAAGTCCTGACAGCCATGGTAAGTGTAGCGGGGAGCGGGGGAGCAGTGTACTTACCGTCCGTGCGGCTCCCCGGGCGCTCCAGAGTGACGTCAGGGCGCCCCAAGCGCATGGATCACATGATCGCATGGATCACGTCATCCATGCGCATGGGGCGCTCTGACGTCATTCTGGAGCGCCCCGGGAGCCGCACGGACTGTAAGTATACCGCTCCCCCGCTCCCCACTACTACTATGGCAACCAGGACTTTAATAGCGTCCTGGGTGCCATAGTAACACTGAAAGCATTTGGAAGACGGTTCCGTCTTCAAATGCTTTCAGTACACTTGCGTTTTTCCGGATCCGGAGTGTAATTCCGGCAAGTGGAGTACATGCCGGATCCGGACAACGCAAGTGTGAAAGAGCCCTAAGGCGTACACTGGTTCAGGCCCTGTGAGATAAACCCTCTACATACAGGGGTTTGATTCAGGCATTTGAAATACAGCCATTTGAAATACAGCCATTTTTTGCAAAGAAATATTTAACCACCTCCGGACCGCCTAACGCAGGATCGCGTTCCGGAGGTGGCAGCCCTGCGCAGAGTCACGCATATATGCGTCATCTCGCGATGGGCGAGATTTCCTGTGAACGCGCGCACACAGGCGCGCGCGCTCACAGGAACGGAAGGTAAGAGAGTTGATCTCCAGCCTGCCAGCGGCGATCGTTCGCTGGCAGGCTGGAGATGTGTTTTTTTTAACCCCTAACAGGTATATTAGACGCTGTTTTGATAACAGCGTCTAATATACCTGCTACCTGGTCCTCTGGTGGTCCCATTTGTTTGGATCGACCACCAGAGGACACAGGTAGCTCAGTAAAGTCCCACCAAGCACCACTACACTACACTACACCCCCCCCGTCACTTATTAACCCCTTATTAGCCCCTGATCACCCCTGATCACCCCATATAGACTCCCTGATCACCCCCCTGTCATTGATCACCCCCCTGTCATTGATTACCCCCCTGTAAAGCTCCATTCAGATGTCCGCATGATTTTTACGGATCCACTGATAGATGGATCGGATCCGCAAAACGCATCCGGACGTCTGAATGAAGCCTTACAGGGGCGTGATCAATGACTGTGGTTATCACCCCATATAGACTCCCTGATCACCCCCCCTGTCATTGATTACACCCCTGTCATTGATCAACCCCCTGTAAAGCTCCATTCAGACGTCCGCATGATTTTTACGGATCCACTGATAGATAGATCGGATCCGCAAAACGCATCCGGACGTCTGAATGAAGCCTTACAGGGGCGTGATCAATGACTGTGGTGATCACCCCATATAGACTCCCTGATCACCCCCCTGTAAAGCTCCATTCAGATGTCCGCATGATTTTTACGGATGCACTGATAGATGGATCCGATCCGCAAAACGCATCCGGACGTCTGAATGAAGCCTTACAGGGGCATGATCAATGACTGTGGTGATCACCCCATATAGACTCCCTGATCACCCCCCTGTCATTGATCACCCCCCTGTAAAGCTCCATTCAGATGTCCGCATGATTTTTACGGATGCACTGATAGATGGATCCGATCCGCAAAACGCATCCGGACGTCTGAATGAAGCCTTACAGGGGCATGATCAATGACTGTGGTGATCACCCCATATAGACTCCCTGATCACCCCCCTGTCATTGATCACCCCCCTGTAAAGCTCCATTCAGATGTCCGCATGATTTTTACGGATGCACTGATAGATGGATCCGATCCGCAAAACGCATCCGGACGTCTGAATGAAGCCTTACAGGGGCGTGATCAATGACTGTGGTGATCACCCCATATAGACTCCCTGATCACCCCCCTGTCATTGATCAACCCCCCTGTCATTGATCAACCCCCCTGTCATTGATCAACCCCCCTGTCATTGATCACCCCCCTGTCATTGATCACCCCTCTGTAAGGCTCCATTCAGATATTTTTTTGGCCCAAGTTAGCAGAATTTTTTTTTTTTTTTCTTACAAAGTCTCATATTCCACTAACTTGTGTCAAAAAATAAAATCTCACATGAACTCACCATACCCCTCACGGAATCCCAATGCGTAAAATTTTTTAGACATTTATATTCCAGACTTCTTCTCACGCTTTAGGGCCCCTAGAATGCCAGGGCAGTATAAATACCCCACATGTGACCCCATTTCGGAAAGAAGACACCCCCAGGTATTCCGTGAGGGGCATATTGAGTCCATGAAAGATTGAATTTTTTGTCCCAAGTTAGCGGAACGGGAGACTTTGTGAGAAAAAAATTAAAAATATCAATTTCCGCTAACTTGTGCCAAAAAAAAAAAATTTCTATGAACTCGCCATGCCCCTCATTGAATACCTTGGGGTGTCTTCTTTCCAAAATGGGGTCACATGTGGGGTATTTATACTGCTCTGGCATTCTAGGGGCCCCAAAGCGTGAGAAGAAGTCTGGTATCCAAATGTCTAAAAATGCCCTCCTAAAAGGAATTTGGGCACCTTTGCGCATCTAGGCTGCAAAAAAGTGTCACACATCTGGTATCGCCGTACTCAGGAGAAGTTGGGGAATGTGTTTTGGGGTGTCATTTTACATATACCCATGCTGGGTGAGAGAAATATCTTGGTCAAATGCCAACTTTGTATAAAAAAATGGGAAAAGTTGTCTTTTGCCAAGATATTTCTCTCACCCAGCATGGGTATATGTAAAATGACACCCCAAAACACATTCCCCAACTTCTCCTGAATACGGCGATACCACATGTGTGACACTTTTTTGCAGCCTAGGTGGGCAAAGGGGCCCATATTCCAAAGAGCACCTTTAGGATTTCACAGGTCATTTACCTACTTACCACACATTAGGGCCCCTGGAAAATGCCAGGGCAGTATAACTACCCCACAAGTGACCCCATTTTGGAAAGAAGACACCCCAAGGTATTCCGTGAGGGGCATGGCGAGTTCCTAGAATTTTTTATTTTTTGTCACAAGTTAGTGGAAAATGCTTATTTTTTTTTTTATTTTTTTTTTCATACAAAGTCTCATATTCCACTAACTTGTGACAAAAAATAAAAAGTTCCATGAACTCACTATGCCCATCAGCGAATACCTTGGGGTCTCTTCTTTCCAAAATGGGGTCACTTGTGGGGTAGTTATACTGCCCTGGCATTCTAGGGGCCCAAATGTGTGGTAAGGAGTTTGAAATCAAATTCTGTAAAAAATGACCTGTGAAATCCGAAAGGTGCTCTTTTGAATATGGGCCCCTTTGCCCACCTAGGCTGCAAAAAAGTGTCACACATCTGGTATCTCCGTAATCGGGAGAAGTTGGGGAATGTGTTTTGGGGTGTCATTTTACATATACCCATGCTGGGTGAGAGAAATATCTTGGCAAAAGACAACTTTTCCCATTTTTTTATACAAAGTTGGCATTTGACCAAGATATTTCTCTCACCCAGCATGGGTATATGTGAAAAGACACCCCAAAACACATTCCTCAACTTCTCCTGAATACAGAGATACCAGATGTGTGACACTTTTTTGCAGCCTAGGTGGGCAAAGGGGCCCACATTCCAAAGAGCACCTTTCGGATTTCACAGGTCATTTACCTACTTACCACACATTTGGGCCCCTAGAATGCCAGGGCAGTATAACTACCCCACAAGTGACCCCATTTTGGAAAGAAGAGACCCCAAGGTATTCGCTGATGGGCATAGTGAGTTCATGGAAGTTTTTATTTTTTGTCACAAGTTTGTGGAATATGAGACTTTGTATGAAAAAAAAAAAAAAAAATCATCATTTTCCACTAACTTGTGACAAAAAATAAAAAATTCTAGGAACTCGCCATGCCTCTCACGGAATACCTTGGGGTGTCTTCTTTCCAAAATGGGGTCACTTGTGGGGTAGTTATACTGCCCTGGTATTCTAGGGGCCCAAATGTGTGGTAAGGAGTTTGAAATCAAATTCAGGAAAAAATGAGGAGTGAAATCCGAAAGGTGCTCTTTGGAATATGGGCCCCTTTGCCCACCTAGGCTGCAAAAAAGTGTCACACATCTGGTATCCCCGTACTCAGGAGAAGTTGAGGAATGTGTTTTGGGGTGTCTTTTTACATATACCCATGCTGGGTGAGATAAATATCTTGGTCAAATGACAACTTTGTATAAAAAAATGGGAAAAGTTGTCTTTTGCCAAGATATTTCTCTCACCCAGCATGGGTATATATAAAATGACACCCCAAAACACATTCCCCACCTTCTCCTGAGTACGGAGATACCAGATGTGTGACACTTTTTTGCAGCCTAGGTGGGCAAAGGGGCCCATATTCCAAAGAGCACCTTTCGGATTTCACAGGTCATTTTTTACAGAATTTGATTTCAAACTCCTTACCACACATTTGGGCCCCTAGAATGCCAGGGCAGTATAACTACCCCACAAGTGACCCCATTTTGGAAAGAAGAGACCCCAAGGTATTCGCTGATGGGCATAGTGAGTTCATAGAACTTTTTATTTTTTGTCACAAGTTAGTGGAATATGAGACTTTGTAAGAAAAAAAAAAAAAAAAAAAAATCATAATTTTCCGCTAACTTGTGACAAAAAATAAAAAGTTCTATGAACTCACTATGCCCATCAGCGAATACCTTAGGGTGTGTACTTTCAGAAATGGGGTCATTTGTGGGGTGTTTGTACTGTCTGGGCATTGTAGAACCTCAGGAAACATGACAGGTGCTCAGAAAGTCAGAGCTGCTTCAAAAAGCGGAAATTCACATTTTTGTACCATAGTTTGTAAACGCTATAACTTTTACCCAAACCATTTTTTTTTTTACCCAAACATTTTTTTTTTATCAAAGACATGTAGAACTATAAATTTAGAGCAAAATTTCTATATGGATGTCGTTTTTTTTGCAAAATTTTACTACTGAAAGTGAAAAATGTCATTTTTTTGCAAAAAAATCGTTAAATTTCGATTAATAACAAAAAAAGTAAAAATGTCAGCAGCAATGAAATACCACCAAATGAAAGCTCTATTAGTGAGAAGAAAAGGAGGTAAAATTCATTTGGGTGGTAAGTTGCATGACCGAGCAATAAACGGTGAAAGTAGTGTAGGTCAGAAGTGTAAAAAGTGGCCTGGTCTTTCAGGGTGTTTAAGCACTGGGGGCTGAAGTGGTTAATTCAGGCCTACACTGGTTCAGGCCCTGTGAGATACACCCTCTACATGCAGGTGTTTGATTTAGGCATTTGAAATACAGCCATTTGAAATACAGCCTTGTTGGGCAAAGAAATATTTAATTCTGTCCTACACTGGTTCAGACCGTGTGAGATAAACCCTCTACATACAGGTGTTTGATTCAGGCATTTGAAATACAGCCATTTTAAATACAGCCTTTTTGGGCAAAGAAATATTTCATTCAGGCCTACACTGGTTCAGACCGTGTTATATACACCCTCTACATACAGGGGTTTGATTCAGCCATTTGAAATAAAGCCATTTTGGGCAAAAAAATCTTTAATTGAGGCCTACACTGGTTCAGGCCCTGTGAGATACACCCTCTACATTCTGTCGTTCTATTCTACTATTAATTAAACACCCATTTAGGGCAAGATCCTAAATTAGAAAAATATGAGGAGAGCGTCAAATAAGGGACGTGGCCCAGGTCGTGGTGCTGCTGGTGGAGCTCCTGTTGCAGGGAGAGGACGCGAGTAGGCGACAAAACCTGCAGTGGTATTTGGTCGGGCCTAATGCTGCTCTACGAATGGTGAGGACTGAACAAGTATAGCCGATAGTAGATTGGGTTGCTGACAGTGGATCCAGTTCCTTCACATTGTCTCCCACCCAGTCTCCTGCTAAAAGACTACAGTTGGCATCTGCAGCCGATGTCCATCAGTCTTTCACCTCACCCCCTTGCAAATCAGCCAAGCAGTCTGAGCCCCAAGTCATGCAGCAGTCTCTTCTGCTTTTTGATGACTCTGTTAGCAGGGTTTCCCAGGGCCATCCACCTAGCCCTGCCCCAGAAGTGGAAGAGATTGAGTGCACCGATGCCCAACCACTTATCTTTCAAGATGAGTACATGGGAGGACCATCGCAGCACGTCTTGGATGATGACGAAACACAGGTGCTAACTGCTGGGGCTTTCGAAAGTGTGCAGACCGACAAGGAAGGCAGGGGTGAAGACTGGGTGGAAGATGATGTGGAGGACGATGAGGTCCTCGACCCCACATGGAATCAAGGTCATGCGAGTGACCTATGTAGTTGGAGGAAGAGGCGGTGGTCGCACAGAGCCACCAGCACAGCAGAAGAGGGAGCAGGGTGCAAAAGCGGAGCGGCCATCCTCTAGACAGTACGCCTCCTACTGCCCACCGCAGCAAGGGACCGAGCACACCAAAGCCAGCTCCAAGGAGTTCCCTGGCATGACAGTTCTTCAGACAATGTGCTGACGACAAGACACGAGTGGTTTGCATGCTGTGCAATCAAAGCCTGAAGCGAGGCATAAACGTTCTCAACCTGAGCACAACCTGCATGACCAGGCATTTAAGTGCAAAGCACGAGCTGCAGTGGAGGAGACACCTCAAAAACCAAGAAAGGTCTCTGGCTTCTCCTGCTTCCTCTTCTGCTGCAGTCGCAGCCTCTTCATCCACCTCTGGAGTGACAGTGCCACCTGCCACCACGCAAACAGAGGATCTGCCAGCAACACCAACACCTGGGTCACCAAGCATCTCCACAATGTCCCACGGAAGCGTTCAGCTCTCCATCTCCCAAACGCTGGAGAGGAAGAGGAAGTACCCCCATATCCACCCGCGATCCCTAGCCCTGAATGCCTGCATTTCTAAATTACTGGCCTTTGAAATGCTGTCATTCCGTCTGGTGGAGACGGATAGTTTTAAAGGCCTTATGGCGGTGGCTGTCCCACAGTACGTCGTGCCCAGCCGCCACTACTTTTCAAGGCGAGCCATCCCTTCACAACCAAGTAGGGGACAAAATCAGGTGTGCACTGCGCAACGCCATCTGTGGCAAGGTGCACCTGACTACGGATACGTGGACCAGTAAGCACGGTCAGGGCCGTTATATCTCTATAACCACACTGGGTAAATGCAGTGGCGACTGGGCCTGAGGCGGATAGCAGTTTGGCGCATGTCCTTCCACCACCGAGGATTGTAGGGCGCTTCAGTTTGCCTCCTGTTGCTTCCTCCTCCTACTCTGCTTCCTCATCCTCTACCAGCTCCTCATCTGGTCAGCGTAACACCTTCACCACCAACTTCAGCACAGCCAGGGGTAAACTACAGCAGGCAGTTTTAAAACGTATCTGTTTGGGGGACAAACCCCACACCACGCAGGAGCTGTGGACGGGCCTTGAACAACAGACCGATAAGTGGTTTGTGCCAGTCAGCCTCAAGCCCGGCCTGGTGGTGTGCGATAATGGGCGAAATCTCGTAGCAGCTCTGGGACTAGCCGGTTTGACGCACATCCCTTGCCTGGCGCATGTGCTGAATTTGGTGGTGCAGAGATTCCTTAAAAATTACCCCGATATGTCAGAGCTGCTGCATAGAGTGCGGGCCGTCTGTGCGCGCTTTCGGCGTTCTCACCCTGCTGCTGCTCGCCTGTCAGCACTGCAGCGTAACTTCGGCCTTCCCGCTCACCGCCTCATATGCGACGTGCCCACAAGGTGGAATTCCACCTTGCACATGCTGGCCAGACTGTGCGAGTAGCAGCAGGCGATAGTGGAGTTTCAGCTGCAGAACGCACGGGTGAGTCGCTAGGCGGAACAGCACCACTTCATCACCAATGACTGGGCCTCCATGCGAGACCTGTGTTCCTTGTTGCGCTGTTTAGAGTACTCCACCAACATGACGAGTGCCGATAACGCCGTTCTCAGCGTTACTATCCCACTTCTATGCCTCCTTGAAAAAACGCTCCTGGCGATGATGGAAGAGGATGTGGCACAGGAGGAGGAGGAGGAGGAAGAGGGATCATTTCGTAGGGTTTCTGGCCAGTCATTCCCAAGTGGCTCCGAGGGTGGGTTCCTGCACCCACAAACCTAAGGTACACAGTTGTCCAGCCAGGGCACAGTTCTGGAGGATAAGGAGGTGGAGGATGAGGATGAGGAGATGGAGGAGGAGGAACCATGTTCACAGCAGGGTGGCATCTAGACCAGCTCATGGCCATCACTGGTGCATGGATGGGGGGATACAGAGGACACAGACGATACACCTCCCACACCTTTTGTTGCCTCTGGGCAGCCTGGCACACATGAGCGATTACATGCTGCAGTGTCTCCGCAACAACTGCCGAGTTGCCCACATTCTAAATTGTGCTGATTACTGGGTGGCCACGCTGCTGGATCCCCGTTACAAGGACAACGTACCGTCCTTAATTCCATCACTGGAATGTGATCGTAAGATGCACGAGTACAAGCGCACGCTGGTAGACGCGCTGCTAGTGTCATTCCCACCTGACAGCAGGGGCACAGTGGAAGCACAAGGCGAAGGCAGAGGACAAGGAAGAGGTCGCCAACGCAGCTGGGGCACGACCAGCACCTCAGAAGGCAGGGTTAGCATGTCTGAAATGTGGAAAAGCTTTGTCAGCACGCCACAACAACCTGCACCACCAGCTGATATGGAACGTCTTAGCAGGAGGCAGCATTTCACCAACATGGTGGAGCAGTATGTGTGCACACGTCTACACATACTGAATGACGGGTCTGCCCCCTTCAACTTCTGGGTCTCCAAATTGGGCACATGGCCTGAGCTTGCCCTTTACGCCTTGGAGGTGCTGGCCTGCCCTGCAGCCAGTGTATTATCTGAACGTGTGTTTAGCATGGCAGGGGGCGTCATCACAGACAAGCGCAGCCGCCTGTCCACAGCCAATGTGGACAGGCTCACGTTCATTAAAATGAACCAGGCATGGATCCCTCAGGACTTGTGCGTTCCTTGTGCAGATTAGACATGTATACCGGCACTAACCAGCCATTGTTATACTGCAGCGCAACTGCCCATGTTTGTATTTTGGATATTTCACACTCTTTTGGAGTGTACCTTAATTTAAAAAAATAAAATTAAAACCAAAAACCTGTATTGGCTATCTCGTCCTCCTCCACCGCCGCTTCCACCTACTCCTCTACGTCCACCGCCTCCTCAAACTCCTACTCCATATGGAACTCCACCTCATAAATCAATTTTCTTTCTTTTTTTTGTATGGGTTTTATTTTATATCATTTCACTACTTTGTCATTAACATTTTCGGTTGAAATTAACAAATTTTTGGGTGTATAGTACCACTGCTATACCTAGTAGGCCGGTTAAAAAAAAAATACATTGTCATTAACATTTTCTGGTGAAATTAACCAATTTTTGGGTGTATAGTACCACTGTTTTACCTAGTAGGCCGGTTAACAAAAAAGAAAATTTGTCAGTTACATTTTCTGGTGAAATTCAGCAATTTTTTGGTGTGAAGTACCACTGATATACCTATTTGACCGGTATCGGCTTGAACCAGTGATTTTGCGCCTGACCAGAATTCCCTTCACTATAACCACCCTTTGGGGGATTGGGCATCCGATCCCAAAGATACTTCTTCTGCGGCTGCATTCCTGGATCCTAAAGGTCTATATATATATCTACAAGTCTACAATAGAGTTGTGTCTATTATTAGCACAACCTTAAAAGGTGAGCACCTTTATCCTTCAATCAATTCATTTTGTATTGAATGTATTACCCTATTGTGCGCCCCCCACCCTCTTTTTTGTTTCTTTATTTCCCTGGTGACCGAGTGGAATTTAGATTCGCCCGTGGTTGCTAAGATCCTCATTAAAGAGGACCTTTCATAGATTTTTTTTTTGTTTAATTAAATACCTTTCTTTGCCGGGTGCTCCCCCCCCCCCATACCTTTCTTTGCCGGGTACTCCCCCCCCCCCGCTGCCACCCTGCCGTTGGGCCCCTCTGCTGTTTTCCCACCCAGTATGTAAATACTGAGCATAGGTACAGGGAGGAGGAGACGCCAGGGTTTCTCAATGGGCGTCTCTGTGGCTGTGTCGCGATCTAATCACAGCGGAGAGTGTCACAGCCAGGCAAAGAAAGGTATTTAATTGAACTGAAAAAAAAAATATGTAAGGTCCTCTTTAAGTATAATGGGGTCCAGCAGAGATTTGACTGCATTCTGACAAAAATGCTGAGAATCGGCTGGACACAAACCGCTGTATGCTGCGGTTTGTGTCCGGCTGATTCCCAGCATTGTCTGTTGGATCAGGCAGCCAGATTGTAGTGCCGCTAGTGTGAAAGTTGCCTAAAGGAGTCTAAAAACATGAGGAAAAACACATGTATAAAATATGACAAAACAAAAATGTTGCCAAAAGCACATATAAAAAATGCTAAACTTTACATTTGAAATACATCTAGGTTTTTTTAACATGTCTTTTAAAACAAAAGGGAGTAAAAAAAACCTCTTACACTGGCCAAGAATTGGACCAATTTTTGGAGAAAATGTTCATTCCCGACCAATGACCTATGTAAAGGTGACGGTGACCTCGATAAACAAGCAACACTAATTTGTTGAGTGATTGCATCTTTCACATGACACCTAAAATAGTTGCTTGTCTGCAGCACATCGCCCTGTGTTAACAGAGGATGTGCTGCTGACAATATGCAAAGTGAATTGGGGATGATTGATCGTAATAATGATTGTTCATTCCCTTCTCAGTTTACATCAGGCTGTGTTAAAGCCACTTTAAATGAGAGGTGATCGACTTGTATATCATCGATCAGCACTTGTTATTGGCCCGGCAACAGCCTGTTTAGGAGGACCCTAAGGACCCTTTCACACGGGCGAGTTTTCCCGCGTGGGTGTAATGCGTAGGGTGAACGCATTGCACCCGCACTGAATCCGGACCCATTCAATTCTATGGGGCTGTGCACATGAGCGGTGATTTTCACTCATCACTTGTGCGTTGCGTGAAAATCGCAGCAAGCTCTATATTGTGCGTTTTTCATGCAACGCAGGCCCCATAGAAGTGAATGGGGCTGCGTGAAAATCGCAAGCATCCGCAAGCAAGTCCGGACGCGGTGCGATTTTCACGCACAGTTGCTAGGAGACGATCGGGATGGGGATCTGATCATTATTATTTTCCCTTATAACATGGTTATAAGGGAAAATAATAGCATTCTTAATACAGAATGCATAGTACAATAGGGCTGGAGGGGTTAAAAAAAAATAAAAAAAAATTTAACTCACTGTAATCCACTTGTTCATGCAGCCCGGCTGCTCTTCTGTCTTCATCTTTGCTGTGCAGTAGGAAAAGGACCTGTGATGATGTCACTGCGCTCATCACATGGTCCGTCACATGATCCATCACCATGGTAAAAGATCATGTGATGGACCATGTGATGAGCACAGTGAAGTCATCAAAGGTCGTATTCCTCAAAAATGAAGACAGAAGAGAAGCCGAGCTGCGCGAACAAGTGGATAAAGGTGAGTTAAATTATTATATTATTTTTTTTAACCCCTCCATATTGTACTATGCATTCTGTATTAAGAATGCTATTATTTTCCCTTATAACCATGTTATAAGGGTAAATAATACAATCTACACAACACCTAACCCAAACCCGAACTTCAGTGAAAAAGTCCGGGTTCGGGTCTGGGTACCAAACATGCCGATTTTTCTCACACGCGTGCAAGACGCATTACAATCTTTTGCACTCGCGCGGAAAAATCGCGCATTTTCCCGCGAATCACCCGCATCTTATCCAGGTAAAAAACATGACGCCCGTGTGAAAGAGGCCGAAGTAGGCAGAGACACCAGTGATCTGCTATCAGTACTAGTATTTAGTAGAATATCCGTTATCAAATCTTGTGCAAAACACTTTTCTTCTATTCCATGCAGCTGCATTCACATGGCCGTATTTGTGGTTTGTGTAAGGTCTTTTTATTTTGCGCCTAAATTGGGTTGGATCCTATTCAATGGAAGCAAAAAAGGCCTTCCTGTTTCCATCTAATGGGACCTAATCTCCTGTCTGGCACAGTAAATACATTGCAGATATGACCATGTGAACACAGCCTTATTGATACAATCCAAACAGCTTTCCTGCACACATAAATACTGCAGACGATGCTTAGTACATCACTGCAGGTTGACATTCCTGAGGCTGCATCCTTACAATTCCAGGTGAGAATCTACAATAAAATATGGCATATCTACTTTATAGTTAATCAGTGAAAATGGTTCTAAAAAGTGAAAATAAAAAATAATAAACTTTACTAAGAAAGGAAAAATACAGAGTAGCAGAAGAGTCAGGACACCTGCTCTCAGAGCCCAGAGACCTTGGTACAAGCTGAACCGACCTCTGTCTTGTGGGACTTTGTTTCCAGGGATTTGTGTTCCTTCTTGCTGCTATGGCTCCTTCTCCTTATGTGCACTTCATTATACTGCTGCAATTCCCATCTGACTCCTTCCTGTATATAAATACAGGAAGAAATAGAACTGCAAACTCAAGAATACACAGTCCAGCATTTCCTCATAATTGAATTAATTCATCACATATTAGTAAAACCCAGGAACAATTCTTTTGATATTCTTTTCTAAGGCAAAAGGGACAGTAAGTTAATTAAAATTAAGACTCTGCAGCATCTTCCAGTTGACTCTTTACAAGAGTTAAATAGACTGTGCCGCATTCATAGCCGCCATTCACTGGAAGAAACAGTATGATTTTGATTTCAATAATAAATGAGAAAGTATATCAACAAAACTGCTGGCGGGGACAGTCTGGAAGTGGCAGCTTCTTGAGCAAAATATGAATTTATCTTCTCTTTTCATCAGGCTACTTTATACAGACTGCCACGAGATTGAAAGCTTTGAAAGATTCAGTACTGAAAAAAATATTGAAACACCCCCCCCTCCCCCCCAAATGTAGAGGAAGAATATTTCTTGGCACTGATTTTAATGGATAGATGTAGGTTTCCGTAATTCTTAGTAAAAACTGTACCAGAGTTCATTGGTGGGGGGTCCAGTAAGATTAGTCTTTTGATTGAAAGGTCAATAAAAGTCAGTTATCGGAACACCCAATAGATAATACGGTATATTCATTGTGGGACCATGTGTAATGGACAGGCCTGATATGTATATGAATTAGAATTTAGCAAAGACACAATTTGTCACAATACTAGTGGAATACTGCTGGAATCCAATGGCAGGGACAAGGTCAGAACCCAGGAAGCACCGGAGTCTTGAACAAGAGGTAGCAGGATAGAAGGATGAAGCAAAGCTAGGCAGGCGGAGCCGTTACCAGTAGCAGCAATGCAGGATTGAAGGATGAAGCAGAGCCGGGCAGGCGGAGCCGTTACCAGTAGCAGCAATGCAGGATAGAAGGATGAAGCAAAGCTAGGCAGGCGGAGCCGTTACCAGTAGCAGCAATGCAGGATTGAAGGATGAAGCAGAGCCGGGCAGGCGGAGCCGTTACCAGTAGCAGCAATGCAGGATTGAAGGATGAAGCAGAGCCGGGCAGGCGGAGCCGTTACCAGTAGCAACGATGCAGGATTGAAGGATGAAGCAGAGCCAGGCAGGCGGAGCCGTTACCAGTAGCAACGATGCAGGATTGAAGGATGAAGCAGAGCCGGGCAGGCGGAGCCGTTACCAGTTGCAACGATGCAGGATTGAAGGATGAAGCAGAGCTGAGGTCAGATGAGCAATGGGTCAGGGCAGGCGGCACAGGAACATAGTCAGGCAATCCAGGTCGGCAACAGGAGGTAGCAGGGTAAACCACAAGGAGAAGGAACAAACCAGAGAGCAAGTTCCAAGCAAGAGGACTGCACAAGCAGGAGCTCAAACATAATACTCAAGCAATTAGTAACCGAAATGAGAGGTTTAAATGTGAAACAGGAAGTAAGATGGAACCCTACTGAGACACAATCCACCATCTTAACTGAGGGAAAACATGAAGGCAAGACAATCTGAACTAAACAGACATAGCAGGATGATTCCTGACACAATTTTACATTACAATTGAATCTCTCATATAGTTATTGACCCTAATGTCGGTATCAGGGTTTATTATCCCATTTAGGCTCTGTTCACAAGACGTTTACAGGAAAACTTTCAGCCTACATGCTTGAAGTTGGGAGCCAAATGTATGCCCTAGTCATGAGTAAGGTCTTCTGATCGAAGTGCGTTGACAGTTATGTCATATGCCACTGGAGTGAATTTTAATTGTTTGGAATAAAGAAGTGATAGTTTTATTTCTGAGCTCTGGACAACTTCTTGCAGATTCACTATGTTGCTGGAGCACTACCCGTGCACCGGTTTACCTCTCTATGCCATAGATGTATGCTTATCCCAAGGGTGTATGCAGGATTGTGCCCCCCGGGGGGATGGGGGGGGGGGGGGGGGGCGAAGCATTCATGAAATTGAATGTGTACAAAGTACTTGGATAGTAAACAGATGCTGAAAAATTCACAGGGATGTACATGTAGATTTTGCAGCAAATTACACTGCAAAATCTGTATATTTTACATATGGATTTAGTTGCAGATTTTTCTGTTAATTTACCATGGATTTCACCACCACTACACTGATAGGGAAACACTTAACATGCTGTGCATTTACAATCTGCACCACAGGTCAGTTTACACACCGTATTGCCCCCTTTCACCGCCCAGTCTGGAGTTCGCGTGGAGACAGCTCATTTAGGATCAGCCCTCGAGTTTTTTTAGCTGTTCTTGACCGCAGATCTCTATGACCTAGTTGTGGCAGAAACCAACCGCTACGCCACACAGTTTATTACCGCCAATCCGGAAAGCTTCTATGCCCAGCCTTACCGGTGGAAACCAGTCACAGTTTCCGAATAAAAAAATAATAATTTTGGGCCTTATCCTCAGCATGGGTCTAACTAAAAAAAATGTATTGCGGTCATATTGGTCTAAAGACCCAATACATTACATGCCCATGTTCTCTGCTGCAATGTCCAGGGCACGTTTTGAGGTCATCATGTGCTTTATGCATTTCGCTGACAATAACACCTATCATCCAAGAGGCCACCCTGCTTATGACCGGCTCCACAAAATTCTGCCCCTCATAGACCATTTGTCATCAGAATTTGCAGATGCGTATACCCCCAATCAAAACATCTGCATAGACGAGTCCCTAGTACATTTTACCGGGCGCCTTGGCATCAAACAGTACATCCCCAGCAAGAGCGCCCTGTATGGGGTCAAACTGTATAAGCTCTGTGAAAGGGCCACAGGCTATACATATCGTTTTAGGGTCTATGAGGGAAAAGACTTAAAACTGGAGCTGGTCAGATGTCCTGACTACCTGGGGAGCAGTGGCAAGATTGTCTGGGACTTGGTGTCACCCTTACTCCACAAGGGGTACCACTTGTACGTGGACAATTTTTACTCAAGCGTGGCCCTCTTTCGGCACTTACATCTAGTCGGAATTCTATGCTGTGGCACCGCGCGACCTAGTCGCCGGGGCTTCCCCCAACGGCTCGTTAGTACCCGACTTGCACGGGGGGAGAGGGCTGCCTTGTGTGACCAAGAACTGCTCGCGGTGAAGTGGAGGGACAAGAGGGACGTTTAACTTCTGTCCACCATTCACGCAGACACGACAGTGCAAATTGAAAGGGCAACTGGAGTCATTGTGAAACCCCTCTCTGTCCACGACTATAACCTTCACATGGGAGGGGTGGACTTCAATGACCAGATGTTGGCTCCCTATTTAGTGTCCCGCCGCACCAGACGCTGGTATAAGAAGGTGTCTGTATATTTAATTCAATTGGCTGTATATAATAGTTTTGTTCTTTACAGTAAGGCTGGGAGAACAGAATCCTTCCTAAAATTCCAGGAAGAGATCATTTCGGAAATCCTGTATCCAGGAGGGTCCGTGCCCAAAGTCCCTGATGTAGTGAGCCGGCTACATGGCAGACACTTCCCCAGTGTCTATCCTGGTACCCCAACTCAACTTTCCCCAAGAAAAAGATGTCGTGTCTGTAGCAGGGGTGGAATAAGGCGTTACACCACCTTTTTTTGTCCTGACTGTCCTGACCAGCCTGCCCTATGCATAGGGGAGTGTTTCCGCAAGTTCCACACACAGGTACACTATTAGTGTAGGGATCGCGTGACACAGGACAGGCACACAGGGGTCTTAGGGCCCTTTCACACAGAGCTGCCACAAACCTCTCCTTTCACCTGGGACAAAGTGCATAACGTACTTCGCCACATCTCTGGGCGATTTGCGCTTTGCACATTGTCCCATGGGGAAGGAGAGGTTTGTCCTTTAAAGGTAAAAAAAAAAAAACACAGGTAAGCAAAAAAGTTAATGTTCTGTTTCAAAAGTTCAATAAAGTTTATAAAAGTTAATGTTCTGTTCAAATGTTATATAAAGTTAATGTTAATAAATTTATTGCGTTGCGGCCTGTTTTTTTTGTTTTTTTTTACCTTCTAGGTGGACCAAGCGATCAAGCAGCTGCAGCATTGATGTGCATTCTGACAGAAGCATTGCACTGCTGTCAGATTACACAAAAGTCGGTGTATGCGGCGCTGCAAGACGAGATTTCTCCTCTGCAGTAAAAAAGATACGTTTGCCGAGGCTTATGAGCTGAGGGGCGGTGTTCATATGCTTTGGCAAACACTTTGTATAAAAATTAAAAAAATTAAAAATTCCAGCAATGATTTATTCATTCACATCGATTGATGTGAATGGAGAAATCGGGCTTGCCAGGGCATACGAGCTGAGTGGGTTTGGATGTTGGGCGGAGCTCCTATGTCCTGGCAGACGCCTTTCCCCTTTTTTTTTTTGCACATTTTTTGGCAGAGATTTTTTCATCCACATTGATCGATGCGAATGAAGAAATCTGTGCCGTTCATTTTATCTTTCAGCCCAGAGGCTGAACGGAAAAAAAAATCTCATTACCCGTATGCTCAATATAAGGAGAATAGCAGAAACTCCTAATGCTGGCCATACATGTAATGATTGTGGAGACCCTCAAATGCCAGGGCAGTACAAACACCCCACAAATGACCCCATTTTGGAAAGAAGACACCCCAAGGTATTCGCTGAGGGGCATATTGAGTCCATGAAATATTGAACTTTTTGTCCCAAGTTAGCGGAAAGGGAGACTAAAATAAAATAAATTTCCGCTAACTTGTGGTTCTTCTATGAACTCGCCATGCCCCTCACAGAATACCTTGGGGTGTCTTCTTTCCAAAATTGGGTCACATGTGGGGTATTTATTCTGCCCTGGCATTTTAGGGGCCCTAAAGCGTGAGAAGAAGTCTGGAATCCAAATGTCTAAAAATGTCCTCCTAAAAGGTAATCCAAATGCGTAAAAAATGCCCTGTGAAATCCTAAAGGTATTCTTTAGAATTTGGGCCCCTTTGCGCACCTAGGCTGCAAAAAAGTGTCACACATGTGGTATCGCCGTACTCAGGAGAAGTTGGGCAATGTGTTTTGGGGTGTCTTTTTACATATACCCATGCTGGGTGAGAGAAATATCTCTGTAAAATGACAACTTTGTATAAAACAATGGGAAAAGTTGTCTTTTACAGAGATATTTCTCTCACCCAGCATGGGTACATGTAAAAATACACCCCAAAACACATTGCCCTACTTCTTCTGAGTACGGCGATACCACGTGTGACACTTTTTTGCAGCCTAGGTGCACAAAGGCGCCCAAATTCTAAAGAGTAGCTTTAGGATTTCACAGGGCATTTTTTACGCATTTGGATTCCAAACTACTTCTCACGCTTTAGGTCCCCTAAAATGCCAGGGCAGTATAAATACCCCACAAGTGACCCCATTTTGGAAAGAAGACACCCCAAGGTATTTCATGAGGGGCATGGCGAGTTCATGTAAAATTTTATTTTTTGTCACAAGTTAGTGGAATATGAGACTTTGTAAGAAAAAAAAAAAAATAATAATAATTTTCTCGCTAACTTGTACCAAAAAAAAGAATCTTCTAGGAACTCGCCATGCCCCTCACGGAATACCTTGGGGTGTCTTCTTTCCAAAATGGGGTCACTTGTGGGGTATTTATACTGCCCTGGCGTTTTAGGTGACCTAAAGCGTGAGAAGTAGTTTGGAATCCAAATGAGGAAAAAAATGCCCTTTGAAATCCTAAAGGTACTCTTGAGAATTTGGGCCCCTTTGCGCACCTAGGCTGCAAAAAAGTGTCACACATGTGGTATCGCCGTGCTCAGGAGAAGTTGGGCAATGTGTTTTGGGGTATCTTTTTACATATACCCATGCTGGGTGAGAGAAATATCTCTGTAAAATGACAACTTTGTATAAAAAAATGGGAAAAGTTGTCTTTTACAGAGATATTTCTCTCACCCAGCAAGAAATTTATTGAGGGGTGTACTGAGCACCTGTACCTGATGTACCCCACAGGCTTTTCACAAAATTTAGAAACACTTGGCTGTGAAAATTAAACATTTCTTCCAATAAAATGTTGGTTTAGCCCCAAATGTGTAATTTTACAAAGGGTAATAGAAGAAAAAGCACTCAAAAAATTATATTTTCTCCTGAATACAGCAGCAGCCCATATCTGGTCATAACCTGCTATATGGGCACACCGTTAGACCCAGAAGGGAAGGAGCACTTTATGGTTCTTGGAGGGCAGATTTTGCTGGAATGGTTTTCAGATGCCAGGTCACATTTGATGAGACCCTTGGGTAAACACATAGTCAGGGCCGGCGTTAGGGGGAGGCAAACTGGGCAATTGCCTAGGCCCCGCATTGTCTAAGGGGCCCCCAGCTTTAGTGCTCCTGTTCAGCTGAACGTCCAAGGAAACAAACGGGCGGCCAGCTGAACAGCTGCACTTTACAATATTTAAGAGAAATCATTACCACAGTGCTGACAGGACCTGAGATAATGTCAGATGCAGGAGGCGGAGCTCAGCAGAGAAGAGGGGATGAAGGACCTGCAATGACCTCACCATCATGTGACCAGAACAGGAGGAGGAGCTCAGCATTGCAGTAAAGAAATGACCAGCTGTGTATGTGAAGAAGTATGGATTCAATGTAAATGCCAGGGAAATGCTGGGAGTTGTAGTCCACTCAGCATGTCCAGGCCATTATTATATAATATAATCAATATCAAGACAGATCCGTCATGACCCACAATGCAAGTCAATGGGGACGGATTTGTTTTCTCTACCACAAACTGCCACAATAGAAAACGGATCCCCATTGACTTTAAATGGAGTTCATGACGGATCCGTCTTGGGTATGTAAGAGTACATTCACGTTAGCGTTTTTTTTTTCCGGTGTTCAGTTTTATTAATGCATTCTGAATGGAGAGCATTCCGTTCAGTATGCATCAGTTCAGTCCCTCTTACGTTTTTTCACCGGATAGAATACTGCAGCATGCTGCAGTTTTCTCTCCGGCCAAAAATCCTGAACACTTGCCGGAATGCCGGATCCGGCATTAATTTCCATTGAAATGTATTAGTGACGGATGCAGCATTAAGTGTTCCGGCAAAATGGATCCGGTTTTCCGGTCTGCGCATGCGCAGACCTTTAAAAATGCATAGAAAATGAATACCGGATGACACCGGAGACGGATACGGTATTTCAATACATTTGTCAGACGGATCCGGATCTGTCTGAAAAATGCCATCAGTTTGCATCAGGATTGCCGAATCCGGCAGGCATTTCCGGCGACGGAACTGCCTGCCGGAATCCTCTGCCGCAAGTGTGAAGTACCCTTACAGATAATACAACCGGATCGTTCATAACGGATGCAGAAGGTAGTATTATCAGTAACGGAAGCGTTTTTGCTGAACCCTGCCGTATCCAGCAAAAACGCTAGTGTGAAAGTAGCCTAGGCTTCAAGCCTGGGAGGCATTAGAACAGAGCAAGAAGCCGAAATGACATCACTGCAACCTCCTGCTCTGGGTCTTGCATGATGATGTCATCACGTGAGACCCGGAGGAGGATTGGTGATGTAATTGGGACCGCATGCAGCAACACAATTCACAGATAAAACTGTGGTCTGGAGGGAGGCGTTTTTTTTTTTTTAAATACTAAATGTCGACAATGCTGGGGCACCAGGGAAGGAAGGAGATCATTATATATACTTGGCACTGCTGGGGAGGAATGGAGGAACACTATATACTGGCTTTACAGGGGAACATTATATATATATATATATATATACAGTATATCAGAGAAAAATGGCGGCACTGGCAAAAAGTGAAAATGTGGGTGCACGTTCTTGAGGGAATAGGCTTCTTACCCCAATAATAGTCCAAGAAATTGAACGCCACTCCAGTAGATCATGGACAAATAATACCTTTATTCACCCGTGCGGTGCTGGTGAATAAAGGAGTTATTTGTGCATGATCTACTGGAGTGCCGTTTAATTTCTTGGACTATATACAGTATATATATATATATATATATATATACTGGCACTATGGGGGGGAGCATTATATATTGGAACTAGTGGGGGGCACTACAGGGGGACATTAGAGCCACTGGGAGCATTATGGTTATATTATTACTACTAGGGTACTGTAGGGGCATTATTATTATTTGACACAATATGGAGGGCATTGCTACTAATGGGGGTTATCTTGGGGAGTATTATCACTAATGAGGGGGGCACTATTACTAATGAGGGCAGTCTGGGTGTATAGTATAGTAAAGTGTTTGTGGACATGGGGGGGAGCAGAACAGGCACAGTATTGGGGGTAGCTTCAAGAGGTTCTCCGGGTTTTTTCATATTGATGACTGTGCTTTTAGGACATTATTACAAGATGTGGGCCCCCTCTTTTTGATTTTGCCCAGGGCCACATTTTGTCTCAAACTGGCCCTGCGTATAGTGGAAAACCCGAAAAAGTGACCCACTTTAGGAAACTGCACCCCTCAAGGAATTTATTGAGGGTGTTGTAAGTGCTTTCACACCACAGGTGTTTCATCGAATTTAGAAACCTTTGGCTGTGAAAATGAAAAAAAAAAAATTTTCCAATAAAATATTGCTTTATCCCCAGATCTTTCATTTTTATAAGGGTTAACATGTGTAAAAGAACCACAATTTGTTACACATTTTTCTCCTGAATACGATAACATATATGATCGTAAATTACTGTTTAGGCACACTGCAGGCTAAGAAGAGAAAGAGCACCATGTGCACTTGAGGCCTAGTTTAGTGATCTATACAGCACTGGCTGACATCTGCAGAAGCTCTGAGTTAAAATAATATATAAGAAACCCCCTAGAAGGGATCCCATTTTAGAAACCTCATCCCTCACAGAATTTACCAAGGGGTGTAGTTAGCATTTTGCCCCTATAGGTGTTTTGCAAAAATGTATTCACAGCAAATGGTGCAAAGTGAAACTTGTCCACAGATATACCATTTCAGTTCCCATGGTGGGCCAGTGTGAAAAAGTAAGCCCTCTTATTATTATGCTGTGCTTCCTGGTTTTATAAACAACCTACACGTGGCCCTAATCTTTTGCCTGGACTTTTCTCTCAAAGGTGATACCTAATATGTCTTTTTTTTTTCTTTTGTAAATGGCTTGATGAGGAGAGAGACACTGTTTACTTTAACTTTTTTTTTTATAAAACTTTTTTTTATTTTTATTTTTGTCCCACTTTCAAGGTCTGATCCATTTTTCAATGCAGTACAATACATGCTGTATTGGACTGCATTGGAACTGTCAGTTTTACACTGAAAGTTTACCCATGAAACCAAGCCTGGGGGCTAGTCCTCATAGGCTTCAGGCTCCGAGGCCTGTATTAAGCCTCGCGGGAGCCGATGGGGTCAGAGAGGGAACTCCTTCCCTCTAAAATCCCCTTAAATGCTTCAGTCAGCATTGACTGCGGAATCTAAGTGATTAATCCACCTGCATCTGTGTTTTCACAGATGGTGGTGGATACAGCAGGAGTTCGGCTGTCAGTAACGGGCCCCTGCCCCTGATCAGGCAAGCACAGCTTTTATGCCTGCCCGATCAGCGCACCATACAATTACGACGCTGGTCAGGAACTCACTTCATGCACATGTACAGCTCGGCTCAGGAAGACGTTTACACCGGAGAATTGTTTTCTTTGCTTTTATTTTATTTGAGTTTGTTTTTACCCAAAACCTGAGTGAAGATCTTTTAAAACTGCACATACACCCACATCTCAACAGGTGGTCACACTTGCTAATGATCAATTCATAAAAGACATTTGATTAGCCAGCTTTGAAAACTCACCTCCTCCCCGGTAAGCACACCGTCCACTCCGCCTATGAATACACCAGCGTTGCTACATATTTTACTGCATGAGTTTTGATGTTGAGGCGCATAGTGGGGATGGGATACTCAGCCGCAGACACCCACAGAATATATGCTGGTTGGCTGTTGAGTCGGTCAATCAAAACTTCTACCGAGCACATGCTCAGAACTGTGTATTGGCGGTGCATGAACTCTCCAAGCAAACATAGGTCGACAAGGAGTTTACTACTGCAGTGGTTGGGAATGGTTTTTGCATTTTTATTTTTCCGCCTTACATTCCAATAGCCATAACTTTTTTATCTTTCTGTTCACATTATGAGCGATTATTTTTTGCAAGACAAGGGGCATTGTTTAATGACACCATTTAATTTACCATGTTTTGCATTGGTAAAATAAAAAATTCAGCCAAGTTTTATTTTATTTTGATAGTACGTTAGTAGGCATGGCTGTGATGTCTTCTAAGGGCACACAGCTTAAAAGCTTGTTGATTGGCTGCCCTGCAGCCTTTCAACAAGCTTTATTAAATGCCCGAACACCAATCTCAAACTTTTCCGGAAAAGTTCGGGTTCGGGTCCGGGTACCAAAAATTGTACAGTTCGGTACAGACCCAAACTTTCCAGTTCAGGTTCGCCCAACACTACTCCTCAGACATTACTACTTCCAGTTCACCAGTTTTACTATTAAGGCTTCTGGCATTAGTATACATATAGTCCTGATCAAAAGTTTAAGACCACTTGAAAAATGGCAAAAAATCATATTTTACATTGTTGGATCTTAACAAGGTTCCAAGTAGAGCTTCAACATGCAACAAGAAGAAACGAGAGTGAGACAAAACATTTTTTGAGCATTCAATTAATTGAAAATAACGATTAAACTGAAACAGGCTGTTTTTCAGCAGATCCTAATTTTAGACACATTTGAACGTGGTTGGGTTGTTGAACTGCATAAGCAGGATCTCTCACAGCGTGCCATCGCTGCTGAGGTGGGACGCAGTAAGACAGTCATTTGAAATTTCTTAAATGATCCTGAGGGTTATGGAACAAAAAAGTCAAGTGGAAGACCCCAAAAAATTTCATCAGCACTGAGCCGGAGGATCCAATTGGCTGTCCATCAAGACGCTGGACGATCCGCGACCCAAATTAAGGACCTTACTGGTGCTGACTGCAGCCCCATAACCATCAGACGGCATCTGAGACTGAAGGGCTTCAAAAACAAAAAACGTCTTCAAAGACCTCGTCTCCTTGAACGCCACAGAACTGCTCGTTTGGACTTTGCAAGAGAGCACCAAACATGGGACATTCAAAGGTGGAAGAAAGTTTTATTCTCTGATGAGAAAAAATGTAACCTTGATGGTCCTGATGGTTTCCAACGTTACTGGCATGACAAGCAGATCCCACCTGAGATGTTTTGTACGCGCCACAGTGGAGGGGGCGCCATAATGGTCTGTGGTGCTTTTTCCTTCAGTGGAACAATGGAGCTTCAGGAAGTGCAGGGGCATCAAACGGCCACTGGCTATGTCCAGATGTTCCAGAGAGCATTCCTCATGACTGAGGGCCCTCGTCTGTGTGGTAATGACTGGGTTTTTTAACAGGACAACGCTACAGTACTCAATGCCCACAGGACAAGGGACTTCTTCCAAGAGAATAACATCACTCTTTTGGCCCATTCTGCGTGTTCCCCTGATCTAATAAATCCAATTGAGAACCTTTGGGGATGGATGGCAAGGGAAGTTTACAAAAATGGACAACAGTTCCAGACAGTAGATGGCCTTTGTGCGGCCGTCTTCACCACTTGGAGAAATGTTCCCACTCACCTCATGGAAACGCTTGCATCAAGCAGGCCGAAACATATTTTTGAAGTGATAAACAATAATGGCGGAGCTACTCATTACTGAGTTCATGTTTGGAAGTTGGATTGCTGTTTTGGGGGGGTTTAGGTTTTTTTTGGAGGTGTGGTCCTAAACTTTTTTTTAACTGTACACCTTTCCTTTTGAACTGTTCTAGTCCCCCCCTCCATATCACCCCAGTCCTATTACCTTACCCCAGGTCACTATCTGCACTGGATTCCCCTCCTATAATATCATTACCCTCCCCCCCAGCCCTTTAGTTTAAACTCTCCCACAAACTTTTAGCCATCTTCTCCCGCAACACAGCTGCACCTTTCCCATTGAGGTGTAGCCCATCCCCACGATAGAGCCTGTAGCCAACTTATAAGTTGGCCCAGTTCTCCATGAACCCAAAATCCTCCTTCCTCCTTTTTGAGCCACTTGTTCACCTCCCTAATCTTCCGCTGCCTTTCTGGTGTGGCTCGTGGTACCAGTAGTATTTCAAAAAATCCTTGCCCTAAGCTTGTGTCCTAAGTCCTTGAAATAATTTTTAAGGACGCTCTACCTACCTCTAACTTTCTCATTGGTTCCAATTGCTGGGTTTTCACCAGCCCCTCCCAGTAATCTATCAACCTGATCCGCGATATGTCGAACTTGAGCACCAGGAAGACAACACACTTTTCGACGGTCTTTGTGACAGATTGCCCTATTTGTACCCCTAATAATCAATTCCCCTGCTTATTGTAGCTGACATTCCCCATGCTGGCAGAGGAAGTGTCTTGGTGCAGCAGTATCATCCCTGAACCAACATCCCTCTCATCTTCCAACCTTTCAAACTTGTTGGAGTGTGTCAGATCAGGGCTAGCTTCCCTGGCACTCTTCCCTCTACTGCTTTCTAACTGTTATCCAGCTAGCTACCTTACTTTCCTGATCCTCTTTGCTACCACCCTCCCCCACATCTACCCAATAAAGTGTCTTCTCAGTGAGCTGCCAACTGTTTTCCATATTGCCACGGTATCTCAATGTTGAAATTTGTTTGTTTGCATACATGATGTGTGATTCCAAACAGGGCAATTTGCTCACATTTTGAACAAATATATGCACCCTCAAATGGCGGTTTCAGGACTGCATACATTTGACAATATGTGCACTGAACTGCCTTGTCGATGATGAAGCACATACTTGCTAATAGGGATTACACAAGAGAGAAAGAAAAAATACAAAAATACAATGCAATGACAAACAACTGACTTACTGAAGTCACCTCCTAAAGTCCCTGAATCTAAAGTCACTCAATCTTAAGTCACACACTTAATACAAACACACACTTGAAATCAAACATGTGAACGCTCACATACTCGCTTCGTGTACACACTGTATCTATTATACCTCTTACTATCTGACCGTCAGCAACATGTGACCTGTGACATCACAACTTCTTTTACCCCCTCCATTCTACCTTCTACTAGAAGGCTCTCTCCCTCCAACTCCAGCTTCATTGCTCCTGTCCTGACAGTCCCAAACAGAGGTGAGACATTTAAATGGGGACAATGCTGCTGCTATCGGGGGAGGGGTGGTCAGAGGACAATAACGCTGGGTATTTTGTACTTCTTGGTGGTATTAATTCGGTGATGTTGGGGAGATATTTTGTGCTGCAATGTTTTATTTATATGGTGAAGTTGGGGAGGTAACTTGGCAATGCACGTTGGTATCAGATGCTGCTCTGAACTATTTTGAGCTCTACTATGGTATGCATTGCTGTTGGAGAGGGTAATGCATGTCCAAAAACAAACAATTAGGCATTTTGTGCTGCCCTTCTATTTCCTTTCTAGTATTGATGGTTAACATAGGGGCATAACCAAGTAAAACAAAATTCACCTCTGCAGTGTGCATTGTGCACTATTTCTTTTTAATGCAATATCATATGTGGCAGCAGAAAGCAGAGTTCATGGAGAAAGGGGAGGGGCTGGAATGGATAGTGAGAGGGACTATGAACTGAGCTTGGGGGCCCCAATTTAGATTCTTGCTATGGGGCCCAGTGATTTCTATGTACGCCTCTGACTGTACATACTGTATTTACAAATTGGCCATCTGTGGGAAGCTGCATCTGTCTATATATTTCCCCCGCCACAGAAAATGTATGCTGTAATGCATGGACAGGCTGGTTCTGCCAGAGAGGGGTTTCTCTTACAGACAAGCTCTCCTGCCTTGCTCATACAGGTGGTCCTGAGTGGTGGACCACTTTAAGACATGTATAATACATTCGGAAAGTCGTCAGACCTTTTCACTTTTTTCACATTTTGTTAGGTTGCGTTCTTGTGCTAAAATAAAAAATATATAAGTTTTTCCGCATCAATATGCACTAAATACCCCATAATCATAAGTGAAAACAGAATTTTAGAAATCTTATTGAAAAAGAAAAACTTAAATATTGCAATGACATAAGTATTCAGGCTCTTTACTCCGGACTTAATTTGGGGATTTTCTGCCATACATCTCTGCAGATCCTCTCAAGCTCTGTCAGGTTGGATGGGGGCTGTCGTTGGGCAGCCATTTTCAGGTCTCTCCAGAGATGTTCGATTGGGTTCAGGTCAGGGCTCTGGCTGGGTCACTCAAGGACATTCATAGAGATGTCCCTAAGCCACTGCTGTGTTGTCTTGGCTGTGTGCTTAGGGTAATTGTCTTGTTGGAAGGTGAACTTTTGTGCCAGTCTAAGGTCCCAAGCACACTGGATGAGGTTTTCATTAAGAATATCTATGTACTGTACTTTGCTCCTTTCAGCAGTCTATGATACTGCCACCACCATGCTTCATTGTAGGGATGGTATTGAGCAGTATCTGGTTTCCTTCAGATATGATGCTTAGAATTGAGGACAAAAATGAAATCTTAGTTTCATCAGACCAGAAAATCTTGTTCCTTACAGTCTGAAAGTACTTTAGGTGTTTTTTTTTCTACAAACTGTAGGTGGGTTTTCATGTGTATTTTCTTTCTGGCCACTCTGCCATAAAGCGTAGATTAGTTAAGTTCTGCAGTGATGGTTGATCTTTTGGAAGTTTCTCCCACCTGCAAGCAGAATCTTTTGAGCTTGGTCAGAGTGACCATTGGGATTTTGCTCACCTCTCTTACCAAGGCTCTTGTGCCCCAAATACATATTCTGGTGGGGCAACCAGCTCTAGGAAGAGTCCTAGTTGTTCCAAACTTCTTCTACTTTTATTTAAGAATTATTGACTGACTTTCAATAATTACTGACTTTCAGTGCAGCAGAAATGTTTTGTACCCTTCTCCAGATCTGTGCCTCCACACAATCATTCTACTTATCACCTGCAGCCCTTTGGCTAACATCACCCATTTCCGGAAGTGCGGATGCGAACAGCACAATGTGTGCTGTCCGCATCTTTTGCGGCCCCATTAAAAATAAATGGGTCTGCACCGGTTCCGCAATTCGGACCCATTTTGGACCCTTATAACATGTGCTGCTTAAAACGTTCAACTTTATTGTGATTCTTAAATGAAAACTTGGAGTTGTTTAAAAAACCAGCAGGTTTGTTACTTCCACTGATCTCCTATGAAACTTCCTCCTGCAACTTGCTATAATTATACCTCTTAACTGATCCAGCAACAGCCTGCTCTTAAAATGATTTCATTCATTGCCCCCAACATGTTTAGCCAGGAATGACGTCCTCAGGGGTATATGAGCAATGACATGTTGGAGGGCAATCAATGAAATAATTATAAGAGCAGACTGTTGCTGGGTTAGGAGGTATAATTATAGCAAGTTGCAGGAGGCAGTTTCATAGATCAGTGGAAGTAGTGCACACTACCACGATCCCTGCTCTACCATTGATCTATAGCAGTTAGACAGCATATAGAGCAACAAACCTACTGGGGTTGTCTCTATGGATACATCAGCATGTTAGGAGAATTTCCCAATGTAAATGGTGCGCATGTAGCTCAAGTGTCTTGTGAATAGAAGATAACTTCAGCCTTATCGCCCCCTTACACAAGACGACACTCTAGCAGACTGTCAGGAAGGAAGCGTTCCTTCCCGACAATCTGCTGATCACTAGCGGAGTATGGGGAGGAGCGATCGCTAATGCCATTGTTCTTCCCCATACTGTCTTGTTGTTTCCCAGCAGCAGATCCCAGCACAGTCTGCCACTGGGAAACGATGATCTGCAAGACACTGCAAGATCAGCACTAACAAGCATTACTAGTAACACTTGTTAACGATGATCGTTTCAATTGTGGGGCAGGGAAAGAGGTCATTAGTCCAGAGTATCGGGTTCTTCTTGGGATGATAACTTTCTTTTCTAGGCAGTGATACATTTCCATTTTGATTTAAAAAAAGAAAGACAAGAATGGGGACAAAGTTATACAAAGAGTGTGAACTGAACCAAATGTACAGAAAGGGCCTGGGAGGAAAAACTGTCTAAAGGCTCATGCACACAACCGTTGTTGGCCGGTGCCCATATTATGGCCCGCAAACAGCGGGCCCACAATATACAGGGACCGGCTGTTTGTGCACCGCATCACTGATGCAAACCCATTCACTTGAATGGGTCTGCAATCTGGAAGGTGCATTGTGGAACAGAACCCCACTGAGGCAATATAGAGTGCTTCTGTGGGTTTTGTTACCATGCCTTCGCACTGCAAAAAAATAGAACTTGTTCTATTTTTTTGTGGTGTGGATGGATCACGGAGCCATTCAAGTTGAATGGGTCTGCATTCATCTGCACCAGCCACACGGACAGTGCCCATGCATTGGGGACCGCAATTTTATGACTTGCACATAGATTGCTATAAAATGATTAGCAAACAGTGCAGACAACCATTATACTGTGGCTTATTTCCAATGATCTTATAAGATCTTATTAAGATTAAATTAAATTACTTTGGGAGGAAAATAAATGCTAATTTTCCTCACAATGAGTTCCACACCCCCAAGTCCTAGCCAATGTCTGCATAAAAGCCATATTATGCTAGTGGACTCAGCTGGCAATTATCGGGAATGAATCAGTAATTCCCAACAACTGCCTGTCAGAGCGGGTGAGTGCTAAATTTTCATGTTATCTCCTCTGCATGGGATCGAGCGATCACTTCTTCCCTTTAAGAGAGACAACCACAGAGGCCTATAATAAAATTTAACATTTCAACATCACAGCCATAGTGCTACCATTGATAACATTCCCCCATAATGACGGCCCCAGACCCCCATAACAGTGACAGGTATGGTGGCTTATGTCAGAGTGTCTTCTGATCCCCTATAACAGAATAATCTGTTCTTCCTTATGAAGTGAAATGTGTGTAGCCAATATGGGGCTGTTACGGCTTCCTTGTCCTAAATAAACGATTAGAGAAGTTTAATTGTCAGGCAGGAGCTGTCTATGACTCACTCCTCCATGCAGATAGACTTCCCGCTATGCAGGAAACTTGGCTGCCGTGCCTGGAAACTCTTGGAGCAGTCAAGTATGTTCATAAGCTGCTATCTTGTGAGCATTGATTCAGTCCATTTCATGGCTGCTGATGGTTGTATGTATAGCAGGGGACTTTAGGGGAAGCAGTTATTTTATTTCTGTACATGTATGTTCTATATGCTCAGACTGATACAGGAAAACATGATAATATGTTGTAAAGGTGGAGGATAATAATTGATTTGCTCGGGTAATAACTCTCTCTGCTTTTTCAGAGTAGCACAGAAGATGTCCTCTGTGTGCGGGGTAAGACAGCTGCGTGTAAACCTGAGACCGCTAACATACTGAAGTGTGTGCACTGAATGCATCTAACAACTGATCAGATTTAAAGGGCTTCTGTCACTCCACTAAACTCATTATTTTTTTTTGTCTCCTTAAAATCCTTATGCTGCGATTTCTCAATATATAGGGCTATTACTCAGTTTGGTTCAGTAGTTATATAAAAAAACTGACTTTTATAATATGCAAATTACCTCTGCTAGCAGCCGCATCCTCCATTCATAATGACGCCCCCTCCTCATGTTGATTGACAGGGCCAGCGGACGCGCTCGTTCTCTGCTGGCCCCGTCTGCATTCAAAATCTGGCGCCGTACCTGTCTTGAGTCGGCGCAGGCGAACTGAGGGGAGGACGCTCACTCGGCCGCTCCATCCTCAGTGCGCCTGCGCCGATGACGTCACATGTACACATGCGCACTGAGGATGGAGCGGCCGAGCGAGTGTCCTCCACTCAGTGCGCCTGCGCCAATTGAAGACCGGCGCGAGATTTAAAACGCAGACAGGGCCAGCAGAGAACGAGCGCGTCCGCTGGCCCAGTCAATCAACATGAGGAGGGGGCGCCATTATGAATGGAGGATGCGGCTGCTAGCAGCAGGTAGCCTCCCTACCTGCTGCTAGAGAGGTAATTTGCATATTATAAAAGTCAGTTTTTTTATATAACTACTGAACCAAACTGAGTAATAGCCCTATATATTGAGAGATCGCAGCATAAGGATTTTAAGGAGACAAAAAAAATTATATGAGTTTAGTGGAGTGACAGAAGCCCTTCAAGACAGAATCCTTATATTAAACACACAAGCATGATTTACCATAATATATATTCTGCCTTATGCATATGTTGCATAAACTACTACATTATCATATGTATTACTAACATACAGTCGTGGCCAAAAGTTTTTTGAGAATGACACAAATATTAGTTTTTACAAAGTTTGCTGCTAAACTGCTTTTAGATCTTTGTTTCAGTTGTTTCTGTGATGTAGTGAAATATAATTACACGCACTTCATACGTTTCAAAGGCTTTTATCGACAATTACATGACATTTATGCAAAGAGTCAGTATTTGCAGTGTTGGCCCTTCTTTTTCAGGACCTCTGTAATTCGACTGGGCATGCTCTCAATCAACTTCTGGGCCAATTCCTGACTGATAGCAATCCATTCTTTCATAATCACTTCTTGGAGTTTGTCAGAATTAGTGGGTTTTTGTTTGTCCACCCGCCTCTTGAGGATTGACCACAAGTTCTCAATGGGATTAAGATCTGGGGAGTTTGAAATGTCAACGTTTTGGTCCCCGAGCCACTTAGTTATCACTTTTGCCTTATGGCACGGTGCTCCATCGTGCTGGAAAATGCATTGTTCTTCACCAAACTGTTGTTGGATTGTTGGAAGAAGTTGCTGTTGAAGGGTGTTTTGGTACCATTCTTTATTAATGGCTGTGTTTTTCGGCAAAATTGTGAGTGAGCCCACTCCCTTGGATGAAAAGCAACCCCACACATGAATGGTCTCAGGATGCTTTACTGTTGGCATGACACAGGACTGATGATAGCGCTCACCTTTTCTTCTCCGGACAAGCATTTTTCCAGATGCCCCAAACAAATGACAGCAATGAAATGCAGTGGAAAGGTTTTTTGGGATTAAGTTAATTTTCATGGCAAAGAAGGACTATGCAATTCATCTGATCACTCTTCATAACATTCTGGAGTATATGCAAATTGCTATTATAAAAACTTAAGCAGCAACTTTTCCAATTTCCAATATTTATCTAATTCTCAAAACATTTGGCCACGACTGTAGTAACATAGTTTATAAGGCCGAAAAAATACATCTGTCCATCCAGTTCAGCCTGTTATTCTGCAAGGTGATCCAGAGGAAGGCAAAAAAAACTGTGAGGTAAAAGCCAATTTTCCCCACTTAGGGTACTTTCACACTAGCGTTATTCTTTTCCGGCATTGAGTTCCGTCCTAGGGGCTCAATACCGGAAAATAACTGATCAGTTTTATCCTAATGCATTCTGAATGGAGAACAATCCGTTCAGGATGCATCAGGATGTCTTCAGTTCATTATTTTTGCCTTTTCAGGACAGAGATAATACCGCAGTTTGCTGTGGTTTTATCTCCGTCCAAAATTCCGGAACACTTGCCGGAATTCCGAATCTGGCATTTTTTCCCATTGAAATGCATTAATGCCGGATCCGGCCCTGAGTGTTCCGGCAAAACGGATCCGCAAAAAATGTGAAAAAAATAAATGCCGGATCCCTATTTCCGGATGACACCGGAGAGATGGATCCGGTATTTCAATGCATTTGTCAGATGGATCGGGATCCTGATCCGTCTGACAAATGCCATCAGTTGGCATACGTTTTGATGGATGCGGCAGGCAGTTCCGGCGACGGAACTGCCTGCCGGAATCCTCTGCCACAAGTGTGAAAGTACCCTAAAGGGGAAAAAATTCCTTCCTGACTCCAATCAGGCAATCAGAATAACTCCCTGGATCAACGACCCCTCTCTAGTAGCTATAGCCTGTAATATTATTACACTCCAGAAATACATCCAGGCCCCTCCTGAACTCTTTTAGTGAACTCACCATCACCACCTCCTCTTGCACAATGCTGTGAAAAAGTTCTTAGTTATAAAAATTGTATGATTTTCCTAGTCTATGAGGTAAAGTCATGATTTTATGAAAGACACGGAGGCGAGTATTGCGTAATCTCTCTTTACTGACAACCACAGCAGCAAGGAAAACTGTTCTGAGATTAACATATCTCCATAGCAACAGGCCCTCCCCTCTAGAGCCCCTATATAGTGTCAATGAACCAGAAAAACCTCCTCTTTCTTGGCGGATGCCACACATGACTCTGCTTGAACACAGAAACTCCAACTGAACTGAAAAAGGAAAACTCGGAGAATCACACTGGAATTGAAAACGGAAAACCGCCGGGAGGTTATTCAGAACTAGGAAAGATCGGCTACTCATCCTGTGAAAACATAAGGTACATGAAGAGGATGTTAGTCCTACTGGGGTCAAAGACTCTACCGAGTCAATAAGGAAGTATACACATATCACGAATAGTAGCAATAGATAACAGTAATAACCATAGCATAATTTTATAACAAAAGCAACTATACAAAAGGGAGGGAGCCCAAAAAGAGTGGTGGGCAATACTCGCCTTCATGTTTTTCATAAAATCATGACTTTACGTCATAGACTAGGAAAATCATACAATTTTATTTCAAGACACTGAGGCTCCTATTGCTGGTTCAAAGCTGGTAATGATCGATGAAAAAGCATATAGTGGCGGACGAAAATAGAACTCCCTAAAAGTGGAAACCCTGGACCAATCCGCTATCTTCATGATATCCTCCAAACAGGCACCCGAAATAACCATAGAAGTGGAAGATGCATCTCGAGTAGAGTGGGCTGTAAAAACGGACGTATCCACCCCCGCCAAAGTCATGCCCACTTATCCCAACGTGCTAACGTAGTGCTCGTGACTGGAGAAAACGGCCGACGAAAAGAGAGGAATAGTTGGGGAGAGTCCCGCGAACGATACTGAAGAGTTCTTGTCTCATATTCCTGCAGGCAAGCAACTGGGCAAAGCGCCGGAACAGCAGGGAAACTCGGGTAAGTGACAGAGCGAATCTGAGTCTTGATCCGGCGAGTGATGTTGAAGACAACTCCCTCTGGAGAAAAGGATCTGGCGTCATAATCTAGCGCCCGGACGTCCGACACTCTCGGAGATGAGGCAGAACAAGGTAACAAGCTTGGCCAACAACTGACGCAGAGAGAGATCAGAATTAGTCGGCCATGAGAAGAACAGAGATAGAACGAGACTTCCCATATAGAGGAAAAACGAGGTCTAGGTGGCCGGGACAACCGAGAACCCTTAAGCAGGCGACAAACCAAGGGATGTTGGCCTGCTGGACACCCCTCGAATCCCTGGTGAAGAGAAGAAATGGCGGATCTGAAGAGGTTAATGGTTCGGTAAGCCTTACCGTCCTCGAATAAGGATGTCAAAAAAATGTAAGATCTCTGCTACAGGCGCTGAAACGGGATCCAAACCCCGAGCCAAGCACCAGCTAGCCCAAGATCTCCAGGCTGCTCTATAGGCCCATCTCGTGCCGGGAGCCCATGCGTCCTCCAGAAGACGTCTAGTTGCCTCCGAAAATTCTCTGCCAACTCCGGAACACCCAAGATCCTGCAAGCTAACAGACGAAGGGAGCCCTCCAGGAGAAGCGGGTGCAGAAGCCCCCCTGGACCCCGGAGGAGAGATGGACCCCCTGGTAGAAGCAAGGGTGGAAGTACCAGTAGTTCCAAAAGAAAAAGGAACCAAGACTGGGAGCTCCAAAAGGGAACTATCAGGACCAGCTCGGCTAGCTGATGACGGACTTGATTCAGGACCCAAGGAAGCATTGAGAAGGGGGAAAAGCATAAAGCAGAGGACCGTGCCAGTCCTGGAGAAAGCGTCGACCGCCTCTGCGTCCGGGTCTGGACGCCAACTGAAAAACCGGGGAAGCTGTGTATTCAGGCGGGAAGTGAAGAGGTCGATAGAGAAAGGACCCCAGAGCGACGAGATGGTGGAGAATACCCGCTCGTCCAATCTCCAGTCGCTGCCATCCGTGAGATAGCGAGAGCTTCAATCCGCCTGGGTGTTGTGCAGGCCCTGAAGATACACCGCAATCACCGTAATGTCCTGAGACAGACAGAAAGACCAAAACCTCCTTGGCCAAATGTGAAAGCATGGCTGAGTGAGTACCCCCCATGGAGTTCACATAACGGACAGCAGAGACGTCCATACGTAACCTGATGCTAGCACTGGCAATGCCCTTCGTAAAACTGCGAATGAGCCTGCAAGAAGCTCCAGCGCATTGATGTGGAGAGAGGACTGATCCGACCAACAGCCTCCGGTGGACACCCCCTCGCAGTGCGCTCCCCAGCCGTGTAGGCTGGCGTTCGAATACACTGAAATCCAGTCGAGGGCCGCAGATAGCCTTCCCGTTCCATGCCGCGAGATTGTGGATCCACCAACTTAGCTCGTCTCTGGTCTCCGAATCCAAAGAGATCAGGTCCGCGTAAGAGGCCCCCGCGTGGAGATGGGCGGTCTTCAGGCGTTGTAGAGCTCAGTAATGGAGCGGAGCCGGGAACACCGCTTGTATGGAGGAAGAAAGAAGACGGATGATTCGGGCCAGGTGCCGAAGGGAAAACCGGGGCATGGTCAGCATCCTGCGTAATTCCTTCCGTATCGCACAAATCTTCGTTGGTGGGAGACTGAGAGTCTCCGTCACGGAATCCACTGAGAAACCGAGGAACTCCATGGTACGGGCCGGAATCAGGACTGACTTCTCCTGATTGATGAGAAAACCCAGGCGGGACAGTAGAGACATGGTTGAGTCCAGATGCTGGAGAAGGATAGCAGTGTCCTGTGCTAGCAGGAGGATGTCGTCCAGGTAGATGATCAACCGAACTCCTCGGCTGCGGAGCCAAGCCATCGCCGGACGCATCAGTTTGGTGAAGCACCACGGGGCTGAAGAAAGGCCGAAGGGTAAGCAAGTAAACGCCAAATCTCCCCTTTCCATCGGAAGCGAAGGAGGTCTCTGGAGGACTCTGCTACGGGAACAGTGAGGTACGCATCCCTGAGGTCGAGTTTCACCATCCAGTCTCCCCGAAGTAGGAGGTCTCTGAGGAGGTGGATACCCTCCATCTTGAAATGACGATAGCGGACAAACCTGTTCAAAGGACGGAGATTGATGACAGGACGCAATTGACCGCCCTTCTTCCGAACCAAAAAGATGTTGCTGAGAACGCCCGCGTGTGTTACTGGAGCACGTTCGATCGCCTCCTTTCTGCAGAGGTCCGAGAGTTCTCTGTTGATGTAGCTTTGTGTGTCCACCGACAGGACCTGAGGAGGAGGAAAAGGTAAGTGGAGTGGGGAATCCACTAACTCTACGTGGAACTCGAGGACCGTGGACAAGACCCGTGGTGATATCGGCCCAAGCATGAGAAAAATGGCGGAGTCTGCCCCCTACACAAACCTGAGAAAAAGGAAGAGGACTGACACTTACCAAATGGTCGGCTTGAGCTAGAGAGACCTCTGTACCCTCTCCGGCTTGGAGGTCCACGGGAGGGGAAGAAATTCGCCGATTGCCTGGCCTCTTGAAAGGCAGATCCCTGGACAAATGAGCGATGGGCGTAGGAGCCTCGACCCGAACCCCGGGTCTGGAATGTGGAGCAGCCGGACAGACGGTCCCTAGAACTGCCGGCCCTGGTGGAGACCCTGCCCTGGAACATCCTCTTCATTGAGGATTGGGCCTTATCCAAGGCCGTGAAATCGCCCACAAAACGGCTTAGATCCTTGATGAAAGAATCGCCAAATAAAAGGCCCTGTGCGTTCCGTCCAGCCTCAGAGAGCGCCAGAGCACCAAATTAGCCAACTTGGGTTCTATTTTGAACAATATGGCCTTACGTCTCTCGATCGAGAGTGACGTGTTTATATTGCCGGTAATGCATATAGCGCGTTGGATCCAACCCCGGAGCTCCTCCGGATCCACCAACTCATCCGCCGCTCTAGCGGTTTCGGCTAATTCAAATATTTTTGCTAAGGGGCCGAAGACGTCCAGGAGCTTGTCCTGACACGCCTTGAGGGCTGATTGCTTGTCCTGACACGCCTTGAGGGCTGATTCCAAGCCCCTGCGGGGATTCCAGCCAGATTTTGATAAAAATTGGGCCATCTTGGGGTCAACGACCGGAGTGTCACAGACCTTGTTGACTACAAGGGGCCTAGGGCATTCCGTCCTTAATTTATTACACGCCTCTTTGCTGAGAGGGCAGCGTACCCGAGCCTCTAGATATTGGGCCACATGGTCCATAGGGAGCCACTCGGCAGACCTGGAGTGGTGAAGGACGTCCGGGTCAAAGAGCGGCTCGCCCGATGGGCCCGTTAAAGGGATAGATGGGACCGACATGGCCTCAGAACCGGAGGTTCCTGCGGCGGTACCTGGAGGGATAGGGGTGGGACGATCAGGGGACATACCGGACAGGCCCACCTCCGGAACCTCCAGGTCCTCAAACCTAGCCTCCTCCTCAGAGCCCTCCTCTGACTCAGTATCAGATACCAGCTGTGCTCTGGCACATTTTCAGTTCTGCGCCTTTTCTGCCTGGCGTGGTAAGGCTCATTTGCGCGTAACACGCGCGCGTGCCATCACGGGTGGCAAAAGACACACCAATCATTGGGTTTCTGGAGGCATGAGGGACCGGTATTGTTGCTGGTAGGGCTAGGGTCGGGTCCCTGGATGTGGAAGGTTGAGCTCCTAGGGCCTCTGAAATAGATTTAGAGAGGGTCTGGGACATGGATCCCATGGCCGCAAGAATGGCGTCCGAGACGGAGCGCTGAAAGGCCTCCGCTTGGGACATGTCTGGGAGGGACAAAGCTCCTCTACTCTCAGGAGGCAGGTGGGGAGAGTGGGTTCCCAAATCTGAGTCCTCAGCCTGAGGACTGGGAGATCTTTGAAGGTGGGACATGGTCTAAGGAACCGGAGAATACTACAAAGGGCCTGGGCCAAAGGCAGCCTGGGAACAGGGGGCGATAGGGTACAGTGGGAGAACAAGGGGTTAATATAGGGTGAGTTACCCTGACTAACCCGGACCGAAGCGCGCACGAGGGACCGCTGACCGCAAAGAAACCAGGTCGGAGCGGAAGAGGCTTGGCCAAGAGGAAAATCGCAAAGCGCGCAAAAAGAAACTGTAGGAGGAGAAGAAAGCCAAATCTACGGTGAATGCGCCGGACAAGATGGCCACCGAAATCTAGCGATAGCGGCCGGGGTCTCGCGAGACCTCGGTCGCAATGGAGAACGGGCGGGCCAGAGAATATGGTGCAGTGGCGGAGGGCCAGAAGACAAGAGAAAAGGTAGAACAAAGGGGTACAGGGAAAAAGGGGGGCCACCTGACCACAAAATAGGAAAAAGAAAAACCATGAGAGGAAAAGGAAAGACCTGAGGGGAAAGAAAAAAACAAAAATCTCCAAATGCAGCCAGTATGCAATAAGGGTATAAAAGCACAGACCACAATATAGGACTACAGTGAGCCAGAAATACAAAATCACACCATGACACAGTAAAGTCAAACAGTAAGAGCTGGTTACTTATCTGTGGCAGCAGCAAAGAAAGAGGAGGTTTTCCTGGTTCATGGACACTATATAGGGGCTCTAGAGGGGAGGGCCTGTTGCTATGGAGATATGTTAATCTCAGAACAGTTTTCTTTGCTGCTGTGGTTGTCAGTAAAGAGAGATTACGCAATAGGATCCTCCATGTCTTGAAATAAAATAAAAACTTATCCTTAGGGTCCATTCACACGTCCGTAATTTGGGTCCGCATTCGTTCCGCAATTTGCGGACCCATTCACTTTCAATGGTGCTGGAGCGGATGTGAATCCGCATTTTCGGGATCCACATCCGTTTTTTCGGGATCCGTTTTTTCAGGATCCGCAATTCCGTTCCTGAAAAAAATAGAACATGTCCTATTCTTGTCCGCAATTGCGGACCAGAAAAAGCATTTTCTATTACAGTGTCTGTGATGTGCGGCCCACAAATTGCGGATCGCACATTGCAGGTGTCCTTGTTTTGCAGATCCGCAATTTGCGGATCCGCAAAACACTTACGGACGTGTGAATGGACCCTAAAGGACATTTCATATGTGTTTAACCTCTGATAAATATTTGTGCTCCATGTGGACAGAGGCAAAAAAAATCTGTTGAGGCACACTGGGCCAGACTCATTTGCTACATATTAATTAAACAGCCAAGACAATCTTAACCTAAAATTTAGGCCTCTTTCACACTGCCGTATGGCTATTTCAGTGTTTTGCGGTCCGTTTTTCACGGATCCGTTGTTCTGTCTTTTTGTTTCCGTTGTGTTTCCGTTTCCTTTCTGTTTTTCCGTTCCGTTTTTCCGTATGCCAGATACAGTATACAGTAATTACATAGAAAAAATTGGCCTGGGCATAACATTTTCAATAGATGGTTCAGCAAAAACGGAACAGATATGGAAGACATGCGGATGCATTTCCGTATGTGTTCCGTTTTTTTTGCTGACCCATTGACTTGAATGGAGCCAAGCACCGTGATTTGCGGACAAGAATAGGACATGTTCTATCTTTTCACGGTACGGAAATACGGAAATACTGAAACGGAATGCACACGGAGACACTTCAGTTTTTTTTGCTGAACCATTGAAATGAATGGTTCAGTATATGTACAGCATACTGAACTAAAAACAACGGCCAGTATACTGAACGCAAAATACTGTCGTGTGCATGAGCCCTAAGTCTTGCTGGGGTAGTGTACCCTAAACTATACTAACCCAAGTCATCTCAGTAGGACAGCTCTGAATGTGACAATGCTGGAAGCAGATACTATCTTATTAGAATGCAGTGTTGCTGTGTACAGTCGTGGCCAAAAGTTTTGAGAATTACATAAATATTGGAAATTGGAAAAGTTGCTGCTTAAGTTTTTATAATAGCAATTTGCATATACTCCAGAATGTTATGAAGAGTGATCAGATGAATTGCATAGTCCTTCTTTGCCATGAAAATTAACTTAATCCCAAAAAAAACTTTCCACTGCATTTCATTGCTGTCATTAAAGGACCTGCTGAGATCATTTCAGTAATCGTCTTGTTAACTCAGGTGAGAATGTTGACGAGCACAAGGCTGGAGATCATTATGTCAGGCTGATTGGCAGACTTGACATGTTAAAAGGAGGGTGATGCTTGAAATCATTGTTCTTCCATTGTTAACCATGGTAACCTGCAAAGAAACGCGTGTAGCTATCATTGCGTTGCATAAAAATGGCTTCACAGGCAAGGATATTGTGGCTACTAAGATTGCACCTAAATCAACCATTTATAGGATCATCAAGAACTTCAAGGAAAGAGGTCCAATTCTTGTTAAGAAGGCTTCAAGGCGTCCAAGAAAGTCCAGCAAGCGCCAGGATCGTCTCCTAAAGAGGATTCAGCTGCGGGATCGGAGTGCCACCAGTGCAGAGCTTGCTCAGGAATGGCAGCAGGCAGGTGTGAGCGCATCTGCACGCACAGTGAGGCGAAGACTTTTGGAAGATGGCCTGGTGTCAAGAAGGGCAGCAAAGAAGCCACTTCTCTCCAAAAAAAACATCAGGGACAGATTGATCTTCTGCAGAAAGTATGGTGAATGGACTGCTGAGGACTGGGGCAAAGTCATATTCTCCGATGAAGCCTCTTTCCGATTGTTTGGGGCATCTGGAAAAAGGCTTGTCTGGAGAAGAAAAGGTGAGCCTACCATCAGTCCTGTGTCATGCCAACAGTAAAGCATCCTGAGACCATTCATGTGTGGGGTTGCTTCTCATCCAAGGGAGTGGGCTCACTCACAATTTTGCCCAAAAACACAGCCATGAATAAAGAATGGTACCAAAACACCCTCCAACAGCAACTTCTTCCAACAATCCAACAACAGTTTGTTGAAGAACAATGCATTTTCCAGCATGATGGAGCACCGTGCCATAAAGCAAAAGTAATAACTAAGTGGCCCGGGGACCAAAACGTTGACATTTTGGGTCCATGGCCTGGAAACTCCCCAGATCTTAATCCCATTGAGAACTTGTGGTCAATCCTCAAGAGGCGGGTGGACAAACAAAAACCCACTAATTCTGACAAACTCTAAGAAGTGATTATGAAAGAATGGGTTGCTATCAGTCAGGAATTGGCCCAGAAGTTGATTGAGAGCATGCCCAGTCGAATTGCAGAGGTCCTGAAAAAGGAAGGGCCAACACTGCAAATACTGACTCTTTGCATAAATGTCATGTAATTGTCGATAAAAGCCTTTGAAACGTATGAAGTGCGTGTAATTATATTTCACTACATCACAGAAACAACTGAAACAAAGATCTAAAAGCAGTTTAGCAGCAAACTTTGTGAAAACTAATATTTGTGTCATTCTCAAAACTTTTGGCCACGACTGTATAATGTATCTCTAAGGTTAGTTTTGTATGAGATGTGGTTAAAAAAAAACACCACATTAAAAATATTTACCCTGAATTATTCCAGTAATGTCATCATGATATAATGATGTCTGGGAAGAGGAGAGTAGGATGCACTCCCCTAACATGCCCAATAGTGTATGCAGGGACATGTAGGAAACATGGCAAGCACTAAGCTACAGAACTTTCATATAATGAACAGAGAGTGACAACTTAATTGTAGCGATACAAAAAATTCATCCTTGCTTTATGCTCAGTACTGGGGGATAGCTTACAAATAATAGTGGCAATGTACAACCACAAAGGACATCCTTTGTTGTGTCTTCCTGGAACTAATCTCACAAGCTGTTTGGCTGCATGCGTTTCGAGATGCTTTCTCTCTTTCTGTTTGCATACAGTGTGTGCATGCTCTAAATACTTGCCTGAAATGTACAGTTGCTATCTGTTGCCAAAGACTTCAACAAATCAGTAGTTGTTTTTTTTTATCAGAAGTCCATTATTCATAGGATTTCCTGAAGTTTAAGAGGGGTTTTCTGAGATTTTTTTTTTTTTTACTGATGTCCGCAGGATTGGTCATCAGTATGTGATTGGTGGGGGTCCAATATCTGGGACCCCCGCCGATCAGCTGTTTGAGAAGGCAGCGGCGCTCCTGTGAGCACTACGGCCGTCTCTCTGCTTTTCCTAGGCCAGTGATATCACGTTCATCGTTCACGTGGCCTAGGAGCAGTTCAGCCGCATGCAAGTTAAAGGGGCTAAACTGCGATACCAAGCACAGCTGCTATACTATACTATATACGGCACTGTGCTTGGTGAGCTGTGAGACGGGAGCAGCGCTCACAGGGGTGCCGCTGCTTCTAAAAACAGTTGATCGGCGGGGGTCCTGGGTGTCGGACCCCCACCGATCAGATACTGATCAAGTATCCAGAGGATAGGTCATCAGTGAAAAAAAAATCTCAGAAAAACCTTTTAAATGAAATGTCTTAATCAAGGTCTATAAGAAACACTTATAGAAATTAAAGTGTCACTCCAGGCAACAAAATAAAAATTCATCCTTTGGTCAAAGTCCTGGACTTATACATGTTCCCCGAGTTAAATTTACCTGAAGGTCTTAGGCTACTTTCACACCTGCGTTAGGTGCGGATCCGTCTGGTATCTGCACAGACGGATCCGCACCTATAATGCAAACGATTGTATCCGTTCAGAACGGATCCATTTGCATTATTCTTAAAAAAAAAAGTCTAAATCAAAACGGATCCGTCCTGATTTACATTGAAAGTCAATGGGGGACGGATACGTTTTCAACTGCACCATATTGTGTCTGTGAAAACGGATCCGTCCCCATTGACTTACATTGTAAGTCAGGACGGATCCGTTTGGCTCCGCATCGCCAGGCGGACACCAAAACGCTGCAAGCAGCGTTTTGGTGTCCACATCCAGAGCGGAATGGAGGCGGAATGGAGCCAAACTGATGCATTCTGAAAGGATCCTTATCCACTCAGATTGCATTGGGGCTGAACTGATCCGTTTTGAACCGTTTGTGAGAGCCCTGAAACGGATCTCACAAACGGAATTCAAAACGCCAGTGTGAAAGTAGCCTTAGAAACATAGAAACATAGAATGTGTCGGCAGATAAGAACCATTTGGCCCATCTAGTCTGCCCAATATATCTGAATCCTATGAATAGTCCCTGGCCCTATCTTGTATGAAGGATAGCCTTATGCCTATCCCATGCATGCTTAAACCCCTTCACTGTATTTGCAGCTACAACTTCTGCAGGAAGGCTATTCCATGCATCCACTACTCTCTCAGTAAAGTAATACTTCCTTATATTACTTTTAAACCTTTGCCCCTCTAATTTAAAACTGTGTCCTCTTGTGGTAGTTTTTCTTCTTTTAAATATGCTGTCCTTCTTTACAGAGTTGATTCCCTTTATGTATTTAAAAGTTTCTATCATATCCCCTCTGTCTCTTCTTTCTTCCAAGCTATACATATTAAGGTCCTTTAACCTTTCCTGGTAAGTTTTATCCTGCAATCCATGTACTAGTTTAGTAGCTCTTCTCTGAACTCTCTCTAGAGTATGTATATCCTTCTGGAGATATGGCCTCCAGTACTGCGCACAATACTCCAAGTGAGGTCTCACCAGTGTTCTGTACAGCGGCATAAGCACTTCACTCTTTCTACTGCTTATACCTCTCCCTATACATCCAAGCATTCTGCTGGCATTTCGTGCTGCTCTATTACATTGTCTTCCCACCTTTAAGTCTTCTGAAATAATTACTCCTAAATCCCTTTCCTCAGATACTGAGGTCAGGACTGTGTCAAATATTCTATATTCTGCCCTTGGGTTTTTACGCCCCAGGTGCATTATCTTGCACTTATCCACATTAAATTTCAGTTGCCAGAGTTCTGACCATTCTTCTAGTTTTCCTAAATCCTTTTCCATTTGCCGTTTCCCTCCAGGAACATCAACCCTGTTACATATCTTCGTGTCATCAGCAAAAAGACAAACCTTACCATCGAGGCCTTTTGCAATATCACTTATGAAGATATTAAACAAAATTGGTCCCAGTACAGATCCCTGTGGAACCCCACTGGTAACATGACCTTGTTTTGAATGTTCTCCATTGACTACAACCCTCTGCTGTCTGTCACTCAGCCACTGCCTAATCCACTCAACAATATGGGAGTCCATGCTCAATGACTGCAGTTTATTGATAAGTCTTCTATGTGGGACAGTGTCAAAAGCCTTACTAAAATCTAGATATGCGATGTCTACTGCACCTCCACCGTCTATTATTTTATTCACCCAGTCAAAAAAATCTATAAGATTTGTTTGACATGATCTCCCTGAAGTAAACCCGTGTTGTTTTTCATCTTGCAATCCATGGGATTTTAGATGTTCCACAATCCTATCCTTTAATAGGGTTTCCATTAATTTGCCTACTATTGATGTCAGACTCACTGGTCTATAGTTGCTCGATTCCTCCCTACTACCTTTCTTGTGAATGGGCACGACATTTGCCAAGTTCCAATCTTCCGGGACGACTCCTGTTACTAATGATTGGTTAAATAAATCTGTTAACGGTTTTGCCAGCTCACCACTAAGCTCTTTTAATAATTTTGGGTGTATCTCATCAGGCCCCTGTGACTTATTTGTCTTCACTTTAGACAGCAAACTTAGAACATCTTCCTCTGTAAAGAGACATGCATCAAACGATTTATTAGTCATCCTTTCTAGTGGAGGTCCTTCTCCTTTTTCTTTTGTAAAAACTGAACAGAAGTATTCATTAAGGCAGTCGGCTAGCCCTTTATTCTCTTCTACATACCTTCCGTCCTTTGTTTTTAATTTAGTTATTCCTTGTTTTAATTTCCTTTTTTCATTTATATATCTGAAGAATGTCTTATCCCCTTTTTTCATAGACTGAGCTAGTTTTTCTTCTGCCTGCGCTTTAGAAGTTCTTATAACTTGCTTGGCCTCTTTCTGCCTAATCTTGTAGATTTCCTTATCTTCATTGCTCTGGTTTTTTTTTATAATTACAAAATGCTAGCTTTTTATTTTTAATGATTTGGGCCACTTCTGCTGAGTACCACAGTGGTCTCTTCCTTTTTTTGCTTTTACTGACAAGTCTAATGCAATTTTCTGTTGCCTTCAATAATGCACCTTTTAAGTAGTCCCATTTCTCCTGGACTCCATGTAATCCGTTCCAGTCTGATAAGGACTCATTTATGACTAATTTCATTTTTGAAAAGTCTGTTTTTCTAAAATCTAAAACTTTTGTTTTTGTGTGGTGGGACTCTTTCACAGTTCTTATATTAAACCACACTGACTGGTGATCACTAGATCCCAAGGTTTCGCCTACAATGACATCATATACCGAATCCCCATTTGTGAATACCAAATCCAAAATGGCCTCCCTCCGGGTTGGCTCCTCAACCACTTGTTGTAGAGATAACCCCAGTAGGGAATTTAGAATATCTGTACTCCTGGTAGAACTTGCTATTTTGGTTTTCCAGTTTATATCTGGAAGATTGAAATCTCCCATAATGATAACTTCTCCTTTCATTGTCATTTTAGCTATTTCTTCAACTAGTAGATCATCTAGTTCTTTAACTTGACCAGGTGGTCTATATATCACACCTACACGAGTTACTGCATGGTTAGCAAACTGCAACGTAACCCAAACTGACTCTATGTTGGCCTCACCAACTTGTATTAGGTTAGATTTAATGCTATCTTTCACATACAGGGCCACTCCTCCTCCTTTCTTGCCTTCTCTGTCTCTTCTGTATAAAGAGTACCCTGGTATGGTTATGTCCCAGTCATTTCTTTCATTAAACCATGTCTCCGTAACAGCCACTAAATCTACATTCTCAGATGCCATTATTGACCCAAGTTCATTGATTTTTTTACCTAAACTGCGAGCATTTGTAGACAGGACTCTGAGCTTATCATTTCTTAACCTCTCTGCTTCTGACCTGTTCTGGCATTGTTTCGGGGGGCAATTGGACTCTTTTATTTTCACTCTTTTGCCCCCCCTTCCTAGTTTAAATACTCTTTCGCAAATTCTTGGAGTTGTTCACTAAGTACATTTGTTCCTTTAAAAGAAAGATGCAAACCATCTTTTTTGTACAGTTCCTTTCTATTCCAAGTAGAGCTATCATGTGCTTCCAGGTTTGTGTCGCCCCGTTGCAAAAGATAAGCCATGCCCTATTCTTTGCCGCATCTTGCGGATCGTGGACCCATTAAAGTCAATGGGCCGGCACTGCGATGTGGCATGCACATGGTCGGTTTCCGTGTTTTTCAGATCTGCTGTTTGCAATTCAGAAAACTGACACAGCTTTGTGAACAAACCTTAAGAAATATACATAAGCTCTCCTGCAGGATACTAACAGGACACCAGCGATAATAGGGCTTCGATAAAGTTAAGATGTAATATTATCTCAGGTTTATATCTCAGTCTCATGACATAATTTATAACTCCAGCTTCACATTTTCACCTCAGTGGGAGGGGCTACCCATTAATATGTATGTACTAAGAGGTAATTGCTTATACACATAGCACAGTTTCCAGCCTTGGAGTCATGAAGAGAACAGCCCTATAGTACTGCAATGGAGAAAATATGTAGTAACAAGAAATAAAAGGGAGCAGAAAGCCTGAGCAATGAAATAATAGGGAACACTTACAAATGCCAAGTGATGGCTGATTTTTTTAAGTGGAGTGGTCCTTTAGTCCTTATAGGGGTTTTCATTGGAGGTCCGATGCTCAGAACCTCCGCCAATCAGTTGTTTGAAGAGGCCACAGCCTCCTGTGATGAGCTCCACTGCCTCCTCACAGCTTACCAAGCGCCATCTATTGGATATTGGCAGTGCTTGGTATTGTAGCTCAGCCCCATTCACTTGTGTGGATTATTAAATTCACAATTACAGTATGGAAAACCCCCACAATGAAAATAACACTATACTCACCTTCCCTGGTTCCCTTGGCTACTCCCATGCCAGTCTCTGTAGAACTGCCCCTCATGCAATGAGGTCTTGTCCCATTTGACCACTGCGGCCAATTTCATTGTGGATAACTGAGCAATTGCTGTGGAAATTTTCTGCAGCAATTCCACTTTGTGTGAAGGTACCCTTAGAAGTCACTGGCCTGCACAAAAGTGGGAATCACTACACCACCCAAATACAGGAGTTGTGGGAATGAGCTACTTAGTATGTATAACCTTGAACACTTGACACATTAGTTAGGTATTCTGAGAGGGAATTAAACGTGGACACTATAACTAGACAAGAGCATTCTAAGATGATTTCAGTTGAAGACTAGTTTTAGTCTGCATTAGCTAACAGAAGAATGTTATACTTAATCATGGGACAACCCTTTAAGATTGTTGCACACACAGCAGAGCCTACTGCACAAAGGCTGTATGGCAATGCATAGAGGCATTCGTATGGATTCTTACTACAGAGTATTGTTAGGAAGAATACCTCCATATCAAGCTTGCCACAATTCTTTCTCTCAAACTCAAACAGAATCCAGCACAAAAAAATTCAGTATGACAATATTCAGTATTAAAGGTATATAGACAAACACTTAAGGTGTGTTTAAAGGTATATAGAGAAACACTTAAGGCGAGTTAAAAAAAAAAAAGTATGCATAATTGCTAAGCTTCTTTGTACAATCATAACTTGTGAAGGAATAGGTCTTTTTAGACTTACCTAATGTCTTTTTCAGCCTAATTATTCCCCTCTCGAACTGCACAGCTAGATGCATTTCTCTCACAAGCAGGGGTGTTTCCCTTCTGTGGAATCTGCCGGTACCGTACTGCCACAACATCCTTTCCTTACTTCCCACCATGTCTGTTTTCAACTCTGAAGCTCACAGAACAGATAAGGATGCCATATGTTCACATCAAGTTTCATTTTTCGTTTTTCTGATCCATCAGAATGAACAGAAAAAAACGGATCCTTTATTTTGAGCATATATAATGCTTATTTTGCATCAGTTTAAGCCATTTCCATCTGGTATTCGTTATTTTTGACAAAAGGAAAGATCCTCCACTGAGACCCCCCCTGTCAAAAATAACAGATTTTTAGGTATATGTCTAGTTTAATGTACTGTACATCAGTTCCTGTACGAAGAATGCTTCTTTTGAATGCAATACCATGAGGCGGCAATGCTTACACTATCCCAGTTCTGTACACTGTCTACATCAGTGATGGCTAACTTCCGGCACTTCAGCTGTGGTGAAACTACGACTCCCAGCATGCTCCATTCATTTCTTTGGAGTTCGGAGAACAACCAAGCAAGTGTGCATCGTGGGAGTTGTAGTTTTACCACAGCTGGAGTGTCAGAGGTTAGCCATCACAGGTCTACGCCATGTCAGCCTTACCTGTTCTATGCAGGTGCTTTTGGTTATGTTCACATTGTGTTTGAGGCAGTAAGGGTTCACTGTGCTATAATATTGTGGGGTGTCTATGTACCTGGACCTCTTCTAATTCTCAAAACAGAACGGTCACGATGGCTGAACTCTTTCTTTGCTGAATCAGAATCTCGAGCACAGCATGCCCTCCAAAAGTGCCAGTGATGTGGCAATATAATTTAGGCTCCATTCAGACGTCCGTAGTCAGTGCAGTTTCTAGGTAAAATTTCTCTCAGGGCGAGTGTCAAAAAAACTCCCCCCCACCTCAAAACTGCTCGATGAAATAAGTGTCTCCCCATTGTAAAAAATGTGTAACCACATTGCACGGATGGTCACAGTGACGCACCCAGTGACCCACAGACTCAGGCTCTCACTCACAGCAGGCTTCTTTCTCAGCACTGCTCCGGGCAGGCGGTAACAGGCAGGCAGTGCGGGCGGCGGTGCTTACCTCACTACTGTACGTCACGTGGCGCGTGACGTACAGTGAGTGAGTGCCACCGCCCGCAGAGCCTGCCTGTGGGGGACATTATTTTTAATAAGGATCACTATGGACATTATTTAGAATGGAGGCTGCTGTGGGTGTCATTATAACTGCATAATGTCTGATAGGCCTAGTCCTTGGTTATATTACCCTGCCCTGTATAATAATGTACCCTGATACCCCTTAGTTATATTACTCCAGCGGGGTAATATAACTAAGGGGTATCAGGGATGGGTACATTATTATACAGGGCATGGGCAGGGTAATATAACTCAGCTCAGGACTAGGCCTATCAGACATTATACAGTTATAATGACACCCACAGCAGCCTCCATTCTAAATAATGTCCATAGTGATCCTTATTAAACTTAATGTCCCCCACAGTGACAGTGGCCCCCATTTTCATGTCTCCCACAGTGGCCCCCCATTGTAATTAATGCCCCCCCATTGTAATTAATGTCCCCCCATTGTAGTTAATGCCCCCCCCCATTGTAATTAATGCCCCCCCCCCCAGACCATCACTCACCTCACAGCAGGCATCAGCACTGCTCAGGGGCTTAGGGCAGGCGGTAACAGGCAGGCAGTGCGGCGCTCACTCACTCACTGTACGTCACGCGCCTGCGCCGTCTAGTGGGAGGAGCAGGCGCGTGACGTCAGTAAGTGCCACCCGCACTGTCTGAAGAATGAGAGGACTCGGGCCGGCACTCGTGCGCAGGTCAGGCGAGATGTCAGAGGGAGGGAGGCAGGGCGCACGGCAGAGAAACGACAAGAGGGCGCCCCTGCTGGCGCCCCCCTTCTGACAGCGCCCCGGGCGGCCGCCCGTCCCGCCTGCCCCTAGAAACGGCACTGTCCATAGTGCATTGCGGATCCGCAATACACCCGTCCGGCACCCCCATAGAAATGCCTATTCTTGTCCGCAATTGCGGACAAGAATAGGACATGCTCTATTTTCTTGCGGAGCTGCGGACCTGAAAATCGGGGCCACGCTCCGGAAATACAGATGCAGAGAGCACATAGTGTGCTCTCCGCATCTCTTCCGGCCCCATAGAGAATGAATAGGTCCGCACCCATTCCGGATTATTGCGGAATGGATGCAGTCCCATTCTACGGACGTCTGAATGGAGCCTAATGGAATACAGCCTGGAGATCTGTTACATTACAGACTTCCCCACAATGTTATCTTCTGCCATTTCTATACAATGTCAGAATATATGTTCTGAACGAATTATTTTATATAAAAATACAAACTTGCTGCAATACGATGTCATGACATGAAAATTCATGTTTCTTTTTTCCTTACAGACCGGGCGGAAGTGTCCTGTAAGCTATAGGCTTGTGTGTGGAGACTGATCAAGTATAGAAGATTCCCCTCTCAATGTTGCATGCATGGTTTTCTATTCCTGTCGTATCAATGAAATCAATACCTTAATAGTGTGATTATTTACCCGTTTCAGAAGGCAGCAGAAAGGATAAAAGAGAGAAGTACTGCCCTAATGATTTCATTAAAAGCTAAGCTTAAAACCATTTATGATTTGCTCTTCCGTTAATCTGAGACATCTACTGACACGTCACAATTAGGGTTGAGTGAACCCGAACTGTAAAGTTCAGATTTGTACCGAACTTTAGGATTTTTGGACCCTGGACCCGAACCCTTACATTTCAGTAAAGGTTCGGGTTCGGTGTTCGGCGCTTTCTTGGCGCTATTTGAAAGGCTGCAGAGCAGCCAATCAACAAGCGGTTAACTGTCTGACCTTAGAAGCCATCACAGCCATGCCTACTAATGGCATGGCTGTGATTGGCCAGTGTATCATGTGACCCAGCCTCTATATAAGCTGGAGTCACATAGCGCTGCACGTCACTCTGCTGTGCTTAGTGTAGGGAGAGGATGCTGCTGGTGATTTCAGGGAGAGAATAGGAGAGACTCTGCTCAAAATCAGAATCTAACTCAGCGATCTACATACATTGTGTTTTGTGGGTGCAGGGCACAATTTTTGTTATCCTGCCCTGAGCCCAGTGACCGAAAAACAATAACTTTATTAAGTCAGTTCGGTGGGTGGCGGCGGCCATTTTATGCAAGCTCAGTGCACCAGCTCTGCATCTGAGCTTTTGGGACATTGAAAATCATTTTTTTTTGGGCAATATACAACATCTGGATTAGTCAGTGTGCAATTTAAGCTAGAAATACAGCCATCATTTTCTGGGGTTTTAAAAACACACTTTTTTGCCAAAAGCCAGTATTTTCCTGATCTGCAAGTGTTAAATTAAAGTTTAATATGTACAGCTTTCATATTCTGTTAACAAAAAAAACACTTTTTTTGGCAATATACAACATCTGGATTAGTCAGTGTGCAATTTAAGCTAGAAATACACCCATCATTTTCTGGGGTTTTAAAAACACACTTTTTTACCAAAAAACACTATTTTCCTGATCCGCAAGTGTTACATTTTTGCCCCGTGACAGTACCCCCCTTTTACGAGGGGCCACCGGACCCAAGACTTCAGGCGATGGCCTTTCAGGGAGTTCTAAATTAAATTTTCTAACAAGTCTAGGAGCATGAACCTCCCTGGCGGGTACCCAAGATCTCTCTTCGGGTCCATACCCCTTCCAGTGAATCAGGTACTGTAAGGAATTACGCACTCTCCTGACATCCACTATCTTAGACACCACATACTCGACAGCATCACTAACAAGAACCGGCGGAGGCGAGGCTTTCAACGGTACAACAGGTTCAAATTACTTTTTAAGTATAGATTTATGAAATACATTATGAATGTGGAACGACTCGGGCAGCTCCAACTTAAATGATACCGGATTAATCACCTCCGTGATCTTATACGGTCTAATAAAACGAGGAGCAAATTTTCTAGAAGCTACCTTGAGAGATAGATTCTTGGAGGACAACCATACTTTATCCCCAACCTGAAAGTTTACCCCTCTTGAACGTCTCCTATCGGCCTTGAGTTTTTGAGAACTTTGAGCCTTTTCTAGGTTTGATTGAACCCGGGCCCAAACTGTGCACAGTTCGGAGGAGAGTTTATCTGCTTCAGGGTTAGAGGAGGAGACGGACGACCCAGAATGAAAACGGGGATGAAAACCATGGTTACAAAAGAAAAGAGAGACCCCAGCAGAAGAATTGACACGGTTATTCAAAGCAAATTCAGCCAACAGAAGGAATTTGACCCATAATTGCTGGTCATCAGCAACATACAACCTCAAGAATTGTTCCACAGACTGATTAAGGCGTTCAGTCTGCCCATTACTCTCAGGATGGTAGGCGGAAGAAAAAGACAATGAAATTTTACATCTTTGACAGAAGGCCCTCCAGAATTTGGACACAACTGCACACCCCTGTCAGAAACAATATTTTCCGGGGTGCCATGTAAACAAACAATCTCTCTCACAAAAATAGACGCCAGGGTTTTTGCATTCGGAAGTTTAGACAGGGGAATGAAATGAACCATCTTGCTAAACCTATCGACCACTACCCAAACCACAGTCCTACCCTCCGCCAGCGGTAGGTCAGTTATAAAGTCCATCGAGATATGGGACCAGGGTCTACTGGGAATGAGTAGGGGTCGTAAATTACCAGCAGGGCGAGTCCTAGGTGTCTTAGACCTGGCACAAACCTCACAGGCTGACACGTAGGACTTGACATACCTGGTCAGAGTGGGCCACCAAAAAGATCTAGAAACCAGATCCTTAGTGCCCTCAAAACCCAGATGTCCACAAAGGGCAGAATCGTGACACTCCCCCAACAGCTGGAGACAAAATTGTACGGGAACAAACAACTTATCTGTTGGGGTGGATGCCGGTGCCAAATGTTGTTCAGCCTTAATGCGAGCCAAGATATCCTGGGTTAGAGCCGCTAAGAAGATGTTTGCTGGTAGGATGGATTCAGGCGGCGCCTCAGTGGGTTGAAAAGCATGGAAGCTCCGAGATAATGCGTCTGCCTTCACATTTTTTCTTCCCGGCCTGAACGTAATGGAGAAATCAAAATGGGTAAAAAACAGAGCCCATCGGGCTTGCCAGGGATTCAACCTCTTAGCAGACTCGAGAAACAATAGGTTTTTATGGTCAGTGACAACAGTTACCCGATGCTTTGCCCCCTCCAAAAAATGCCTCCACTCCTCAAATGCCCATTTAATAGCCAGCAGCTCCCTATTCCCTATGTCGTAGTTTCTCTCCGTGGGAGAGAATTTCCTGGAAAAGAAGGCACACGGTCTCAGGTTAGTGAGGCTAGCAGGACCTTGTGAAAGGACTGCTCCTGCGCTGTCCTCGGACGCATCCACCTCTACAATAAATGGTCTCTCCTGATCAGGCTGGATCAGGATGGGAGCGCTACTAAATGCCTTTTTTAATGTTTCAAATGAAGAAATGGCCTTGGTAGACCAATTCTCCAAATCCGCCCCTTTCTTAGTAAGGTAGGTCAATAGTTTAGCAATTACAGAAAAATTCATGATAAATTTATGATAGTAATTAGAGAAACCCAAAAACCGTTGTAAGGCCTTTAAGGATGAAGGCCTTACCCATTCCTTAATTGCCAAAACCTTACCAGGATCCATCTTAAAGGCGTGAGGAGTCAGAACATGCCCTAGAAACAGTATCTCCTGTACGCCAAAGACACATTTCTCTTGCTTAGTGGATAGCTGGTTCTCCCTCAACACCTCTAATACTTGTTTGACATGAGACACATGAGATTCGAAATCAGGAGAGAATATCAAAATGTTGTCAAGATAGACAATAATAAATTTACCTAAGAACTCCCTAAGATATCGTTCATTAAGTTTTGGAACACATCTGGGGCATTGCTGAGTCCAAAAGGCATCACCTGATATTCAAAGTGTCCTATCGGAGTATTGAACGCTGTCTTCCATTCGTCTCCCTCCTTGATTCGGATTAGATTGTATGCCCCTTTCAGGTCAATCTTGGAAAACCAGGTTGCCCCCAGAACCCGGTTAAATAAATCCGGAATCAATGGGAGAGAGTATCTATTTTGGACAGTGATTTTATTTAATCTCCGGTAATCAATACAAGGCCTAAGACCGCCATCCTTCTTCTTAACAAAGAAAAACCCTGCTCCCATAGGAGAGACTGAAGGTCTAATATGCCCTTTAGCAAGGCTCTCCTTAATATAATCTTCCATAGCCTTGCGTTCGTGCTTAGAAAGATTATAAATTCGCGTTTTAGGAAATTTGGCACCCTCTATTAGCTCTATGGCGCAATCATAAGGTCTATGGGGGGGGGGGTAGAACCTCTGGAGTAGGGGATGAGAATACATCAGAATATTCCTTAATAACTGAGGGTAATGAATTAGACCTTACTGAAACCCCAGCCTGGACCACGGACAAGCATGAGTTACACGTAGGTCCCCATTTCACCAACTCTCCTTTGGACCAATCTATTGTGGGGTTATGTAAACGGAGCCAAGGCAACCCTAGTGCCACCTCAACCGGTAGGTTCTCCAGGACTAAAAGAGAACATCTCTCAGAGGGGCACACACCCACGGTTAGATAAATTTCAGAGGTACATGACCTCACCGTACCACCAATCAGGGGAGTAGCATCATTAGCCATGACATGGATAGGTGTAGGTAAAGCAAACATTGGAATATCCAATTTACTAGCATATTCATAGTCAATAAAGCTGGCTGCTGAACCGGAATCAATAAAGGCCTTACCCGGGCACTTATTAACCCCCAGAGAAATTATTATGGGTACCAAAAGCTTACATTTAGAAAAATCAGGGTGTACCTGGTCTTTAGGTTGTCTTGCCTTAGGAGACTTGTCAGAGAGGACCCTCTTAGGACACTTGTTGATCCAATGGCCAGGATCTCCACAGTAGAAGCACTCTCCGCGTCTGCGACGAAGATTACCCCGGGTCATGCCAACCTGCATGGGTTCCTCGGAGGAGACCTCAGTGTTGTCCCTGGAAAAGGCCTCTGGCTGGACCACCATCTGAGAACAGAACTGTCGTTCTTGTTGTCTCTCTCTAACTCGTTGGTCAAGTCGGACAACTAAGGTCATCAACTCCTCTAAGGTCTCTGGATTTTGATAACTGACTAATAGATCTTTTAAATTATCAGACAGACCAGACCTAAACTGACTCTTCAGGGCTGGTTTATTCCATCCTGAGGGGACACCCCACCGTCTGAATTGGGTGCAATACTCCTCCACAGGGAGATGGCCCTGAACCTGTGCCCTAAGAGCCGTCTCGGCTACCAGTCTGTCTGGTTCGTCATAGAGGGTACCCAGGGCCTGAAAAAAAACCTCCACAGAAGTAGACAACTGGCCCCAGGAGGTAACGAGAATGCCCAGTCCTGGGGATCACCCTGTAGTAGAGAAATGATAATACCCACGCGTTGGCTCTCGGGACCGGAGGACACGGGGCGCAAACGGAAGTAGAGTTTGCAACTCTCCTTAAAGGAGAGAAACCTCTTCCGGTCTCCAGAAAAGGGTTCTGGAAGCTTGATCTGGGGCTCAAAATGTGGACTGGAGGGCTGAGGAGTGGAAGAACTTTGCCCTAACTCAAAAGAACAGAGTTTCTCTCCTAGGTCCTGCACCATCTGTGTCAGGTTAGAGACATGGTCAGTCAGGGTCACAAGAGGATTCATGATACAGTGGTTATTGGGCCTGTTAATCTGTAACGGTCACATCCACACACACACAGGGGGAAGGATAGTGACCACTGCACTCCACCCTCACCCCTGGCCCTGCCTACTTGCCTCATGAGTCCTGATGACAGGGGACAACTGGACGACAGTCCATTACTTAGGATATGTGCAGGGAGGACAGACAAGACAAAATACGGAACGTGAACGGACCGGGTCAGAACCAAGAGAGCTACGCAGTACAAAGGGTTAAGTAAAGAATGGTCAGGAGAAGCCGGGGTCAAATACCAGGAGAGTAGAGAAGTACCAGAGGAGTCCGCAAAGAGTAGTCAGGTGGGAACCGAGGTCACAATACCAGGAGGGATGCGCAGTACAGGAGGAGCAGGCAAAGGATCGTCAGGGAACAGGATCAGGTGAGTATTCAGTAGTCCAACAAATAGCCAGGAACCTAGAATTAACAGGCAACCTGTGGCCAGCAGGCTGCCTGTATTTATAGTGGGGTCTGAGGGTCATGTGACGTGGCCAGCGTCACATGACCAACAGACAGACAAGTCGAGCACCGAGTGATCAGCTCGGCGCTCAAGGCAGACCTAGGAGCAGGGAGCATCCCAGCTAGCAAAGCCACCCTGGGAACGAGGCCAAACACAGATCCTCGCTCCCGAAGCTAAGTAGCAGGTCTGTGGCTGATGGGAGACCGAGTGCGCCTTTGGCGCCCCATGACAACTAACACCTGGGTCACCAAGCATCTCCACAATGTCACATGGAAGTGTTCAGCTCTCCATCTCCCAAACGCTGGAGAGGAAGAGGAAGTACCCCCCTACCCACCCACGATCCCTAGCCCTGAATGCCAGCATTTCTAAATTACTGGCCTTTGAAAAGCTGTCATTCCATCTGGTGGAGACGGATAGTTTTAAAGGCCTTATGGCGGTGGCTGTCCCACTGTACGTCGTGCCCAGCCGCCACTACTTTTCAAGGCGAGCCATCCCTTCCCTGCACAACCAAGTAGGGGACAAAATCAGGTGTGCACTGCGCAACGCCATCTGTGGCAAGGTGCACCTGACTACGGATACGTGGACCAGTAAGCACAGTCAGGGCCGTTATATCTCCATAACAGCACACTGGGTAAATGTAGTGGCGGCTGGGCCTGAGGCGGATAGCAGTTTGGAGCATGTCCTTCCACCACCGAGGATTGCAGGGCGCTTCAGTTTGCCTCCTATTGCTTCCTCCTCCTACTCTGCTTCCTCATCCTCTACCAGCTCCTCATCCGGTCAGCGTAACACCTTCACCACCAACTTCAGCACAGCCAGGGGTAAACGACAGCAGGCAGTTTTAAAACGTATCTGTTTGGGGGACAAACCCCACACCGCGCAGGAGCTGTGGACGGGCCTTGAACAACAGACCGATGAGTGGTTGGTGCCAGTCAGCCTCAAGCCCGGCCTGGTGGCATGCGATAATGGGCGAAATCTCGTAGCAGCTCTGGGACTAGCCGGTTTGACGCACATCCCTTGCCTGGCGCAAGTGCTGAATTTGGTGGTGCAGAGATTCCTTAAAAATTTCCCCGATATGTAAGAGCTGCTGCATAAAGTGCGGGCCGTCTGTGCGCGCTTTCGGCGTTCTCACCCTGCTGCTGCTCGCCTGTCAGCGCTGCAGCGTAACTTCGGCCTTCCCGCTCACCGCCTCATATGCGACGTGCCCACAAGGTGGAACTCCACCTTGCACATGCTGGCCAGACTGTGCAAGCAGCAGCAGGCGATAGTGGAGTTTCAGCTGCAGCACGCACGGGTGAGTCGCTCGGGGGAACAGCACCACTTCACCACCAATGACTGGGCCTCCATGCGAGACCTGTGTTCCTTGTTGCGCTGTTTCGAGTACTCCACCAACATGGCCAGTGCCGATAACGCCGTTCTCAGCGTTACTATCCCACTTCTATGCCTCCTTGAAAAAATGCTCCTGGCGATAATGGAAGTGGATGTGGCACAGGAGGAGAAGGAGGAAGAGGGATCATTTCGTAGGGTTTCCGACCAGTCCTTCCCAAGTGGCTCCGAGGGTGGGTTCCTGCACCCACAAACCCAAGGTACACAATTTTCCAGCCAGGGCACAGTTCTGGAGGATGACGAGGTGGAGGATGAGGAGATGGAGGAGGAGGAACCATGTTCACAGCAGGGTGGCACCCAGACCAGCTCATGGCCATCACTGGTGCGTGGCTGGGGGGATACAGAGGACACAGACAATACACCTCCCACAGAGGACAGCTTTTTGTTGCCTCTGGGCAGCCTGGCACACATGAGCGATTACATGCTGCAGTGTCTCCGCAACGACCGCCGAGTTGCCCACATTCTAACTTGTGCTGATTACTGGGTGGCCACGCTGCTGGATCCCCGTTACAAGGACAACGTACCGTCCTTAATTCCGTCACTGGAGTGTGATCGTAAGATGAGCAAGTACAAGCGCACGCTGGTAGACGCGCTGCTGGTGGCATTCCCACCTGACAGCGGAGGACGAGGAAGAGGTCGCCAACGCAGCTGGGGCACCGCCAGCACCTCAGAAGGCAGGGTTAGCATGGCCGAAATGTGGAAAAGCTTTGTCAGCACACCACAACAACCAGCACCACCAGCTGATATGGAACGTCTTAGCAGGAGGCAGCATTTCACCAACATGGTGGAGCAATATGTGTGCACACGCCTACACGTACTGCCCTGCAGCCAGTGTATTATCTGAACGTGTGTTTAGCACGGCAGGGGGCGTCATTACAGACAAGCGCATCCGCCTGTCCACAGCCAATGTGGACAAGCTCACGTTCATTAAAATGAACCAGGCATAGATCCCTCAGGACTTGTCCGCACCTTGTGCAGAATAGACATGTATACCGGCACTAACCAGCCATTGTTATACTGAAGCGCAATTGCTCATTCTTGTATTTTGGATATTTCACACTCTTTTAGAGTGTACCCTAATAAAATAAAAAAAATTAAAACCAAAAACCTGTGTTGGCTACCTCGTCCTCCTCCACCGCCGCTTCCACCTACACTGCTACGTCCACCGCCTCCTCAAACTCCTACTCCATATGGAACTCCACCTCATAAATCAAATTTTTTTCTTTTTATCTGTACGTATTTTATTTTATATCATTTCACTATTTTGTCAGTTACATTTTCAGGTGAAATTCTCCAATTTTCGGTGTATAGTACCACTGCTATACCTAGTAGACAGGTTTAAAAAAAAAATTGTCAGTTACATTTTTGGGTGAAATTTACCAATTTTTGGGTGTAATATACCCCTCCTCTACCTAGTTGACAGCTTAATTAATTTCAAAAAAATTTCTGTTACATTCTTGGGTTGACATTATACAATTTTAGACGTGAATAAACACCTGCTATGCATAGGTTACAGAGAATAACATTTAATAAATTCTTCAGTAATTAATGCGCGTCACATCCTTTCATTCAATGCTTAAACTTTGAAAAGTTGTCACACTTTTATGCTTTAATAATTTCTCCCATATTTCAACTCTGTAATTTTAAATTTAAAAAAATGAATCCTCCCTTGGATGTGGTCTCTCTTTCTCTCTGGCCTGGAACCCTGATTCCCCGCCACCCGTGATCACCATGGTAGGCACATAAAAACATTGAAAGTTGATAGAGCAGATATCAAATTGGATTGTGAACATCACAGGGACGTGCGACATGGTGGGGCAGTAAGTGTGCACACGCCTACACGAACTGACTGACAGGGGTCAGCCCATGCAACTTCTGGGTCTCCAAATTGGGCACATGGCCTGAGATTGCCCTTTACCCCTTGGAGGTGCTGGCCTGCCCTGCAACCAGTGTATTGTCTGAACGTGTGTTTATCATGACTGGAGGCGGTTATCACAGGTTATATTTCCCAATGTTTTGGGGTGTACCCTAATTTTAAAAATAAAATTTAAAACCAAAAAGCAGTGTAGGCTACCACCTCCTCCACCGCTGCTTCCACCTACACCGCCACATCCACCGCCTCCTCAACCTCCTACTCCATATGGACTTCGTCCTCCTAGATCAAGATAATTTTTTTTTTTTACCTATTTTATGTTTTTTAAAGTAATTTCCCTATCCACATTTGTTTGCAGACCACTTGCCATGCTCTTAACCACATTTTGATGCCATTTGCAGCCCTCTAGCCCTTTCCATGACATTTTTACAGCCATTTTAGTTCGAGTTCGGGTCCCCATCGACTTCAATGGGGTTCGGGTTCAGGGTCAAGTTCGGGTCCCGAACTCAAACTTTTTTCTCAAGTTCGGCCGAACCCGTCGAACCCGAACATCCAGGTGTCCGCTCAACTCTAGTCACAATGAGAAAAGATATAGCCTGAGAATTCAACAGAGACAGTCACCAATCAGATTGACAGAGAGTGTCACACGGTTCAGGAAAGTCAACAGGATTGCATTTGTGGCATTATTTCCCTAGGGGTGAAAGATGCAAAAAAGGCTCCTTTAAAGGGGTTGTCTCTGACATTAATTATGTAGAGGAAGTTAATAGAAGACAATTACTAATGTATTTTTATTCTCCATATTGTTTCCTTTGCCAGCTTGATTTATTTTTCCATCACATTATACACTGCTCGTTTCCATGGTTACGACCACCCAGCAATCGGCCAGTGCTGATCGTACTTGCACACTATAGGAAATAGCTCCGGCCTATTTGCTGGCCGGGAACGTGAGAGCTCACATAGACTGGGGCTTTTTCCTATAGTGTGCATACACAACCACCACTGATGGATTGCAGGGTGTGATGGAAAAATGAATCCAGTCAGCAAATGAAGCTATTTGGATAATAATAATACATTAGTAGTAACTTGTATTAACTTCCTCTACATAATAAATGCTATTTGCTGAAGTGAGACAACCTCTTTAGGCCTCATGCACACGGCCATTGAGGGCGTGGCCCATATTGCCGCCCGCAAACAGTGGGTCTGCAATAGGCAGGCATAGGCCATGTGCTCGCCGCATCACGAATGCGGACCCATTAACCTGTTCTATTTTTTTGCCGTGTGGACAGATAACGGACCCATTCAAGTTAAATGAGCCTGGATCTCTTGCGGTAGCCGCACAGATGGTCCCCAATGCACAGAACGGCCGAACAACAGCCATGTGCAAGAGGTCTTAAACTGTTTTCTGACCCTGGGTTACAGCCTGTATTAGACCTTCAGAGCTGACATCGCCCAGCATTTCTTGTTGATATCATTTCTGCACAGAAGATAGTGTAATCTTTATTCCAGACATTATAGAATAATCTCATGTAGCCAAAAGACAAAACTCAAGACTGGCTATACACATTAGTTTCCAGTCTCTATGTCCTCCCATATACATGCACTCACAATTTGGCAGAGCGTGCATGTGTTCTCAATAGGTTGAGTAGAGTAATCCTCTTCCCAAAAGTAAAAAGATTGAGCATGTTGAAATCCAACATTTGTTGTTTAGGAAGAATCTGGAGGTCCATACACACTAGACAGTTAGCAGCCCCGCAAAAAACAGATGGTTCCACCAATGTACAGGCAATGTGTAAGTACCTTTTAAGTCTTCAGTCATTCTATGAAAGGGGTCCTCTAAAAATGTGTCACAGCAATGGGTCTGACACCTAGAACCACTAGTTAAATGGATGCAGGTGAAATCTAGTATAATATGCCAACCATCCAAATGAATAAATGTGACCGTGTAATTCATGGATAGTGAACATTTCCTTTAAAGAGGTTGTCCAGGACGTAAATATGGATACATCAGATCGTGGAGGTCTGACTCCCAGAGCCCCTGCAAATTAGATGTAAGAAAGGGCTGCAGTGCTCTCTCTAGTGCTGCGGCCTCCTTCTAGTATACCAAGCACAACACCATACATTGTATATAGCAGATGTGCTTGATATGGCAGCTCAATCCTATTAACTAGAATGGGATGGAACTGCAGAAAGGGATAGCAATTGATTGACGTGACATCACAGTCCTAGGAAGAGTCAGCTAATTGTTGGGGGATGCCGGTGGTCAGAACTCACTGATAATATATATGTACTCATTAGGCTTCTTTCACACTTGCGTTTTCTCTTTCCGGTATTGAGATACGTAATAGGACCTCAATAGCAGAGGAAAACACTTCCGTTTTGTCCCCATTCAACTGAATGCACCAGAATGCATTCGTTCAGTTTGGTTGCGTCCCCATTGCGGACAGAAAAACACAGCAAACAGCAATGGGGTGCGGAGAAAGACGGATCTGTCATGACACACAATGTAAGTCAATGGTGCCAGATCCGTTTTCTCAGACAGAAATGAAAACGGATCCTTCCCCGATTGACTTACAATGTTTTAGTGATGGATACAACTTTCTTGGCTAATTTAGAGATAATACAACCGGATCCGTTCATAACAGATGCAGACGGTTGTATTATCATGACGGAAGCGTTTTTGCTGATCCATGATGGATCCAGCAAAAACGCAGATGTGAAAGTAGCTTTATACCTCTGAAGGGAGGTGTATTGTGTATGTTGTGAAATGCTATTATTATTATTATTGAAGTTGCTACATTTTAGAGTGTAATTTATACTACACAATGTGAACCATCTCAAGGTTCAGACTTTACACTATAGTTTTCCAACGAAACCTACAGTCGGGTCCATGAATATTGGGACATCGACATAATTCTAACATTTTTGGCTCTATACACCACCACAATGGATTTGAAATGAAACTAACAAGATGTGCTTTAACTGCAGACTGTCAGCTTTAATTTAAGGGTATTTCCAAATCAGGTGAACGTTGTAGGAATTACAACAGTTTGCATATGTGCCTCCCAGTTGTTAAGAGACCAAAAGTAATGGGACAATTGGCTTCTCAGCTGTTCCATGGCCAGGGGTTTGTTATTCCCTCATTATCCCAAATACAATGAGCAGATAAAAGGTCCAGAGTTCAAGTGTGCTATTTACATTTGGAATCTGTTGCTGTCAACTCTCAAGATGAGATCCAAAGAGCTGTCACTATCAGTGAAGCAAGCCATTATTAGGCTGAAAAAACTAAAGAAACCGGTCAGAGAGATAGCAAAAACATTAGGCATGGCCAAAACAACTGTTTGGAACATTCTTAAAAAGAAGGAACGCAACCAGTGAGCTTAGCAAACCAAAAGACCCGGAAGACCACGGAAAACAACTGTGGTGGATTTCCGAATAATTCTTTCACTGATGAAGAAAACACCCTTCACAACAGTTGGCAAGATCAAGAACACTCTCCAGGAGGTAGGTGTATGTGTGTCAAAGTCAACAATCAAGAGAAGACTTCACCAGAGTGAATGCAGAGGGTTCACCACAAGATGTAAACCATTGGTGAGCCTCAAAAACAGGAAGGCCAGATTAGAGTTTGCCAAACGACATCTAAAAAAGCCTTCACAGTTCTGGGACAACATCCTATGGACAGATGAGACCAAGATCAATTTGTACCAGAGTGATGTGAAGAGAAGAGTATGGAGAAGGAAAGGGACTGCTCGTGATCCTAAGCATACCATCTCATTATCAAGCATGGTGGTGGTAGTGTCATGGCGTGGGTATGTATGGCTGCAAATGAAACTGGTTCTCTTGTATTTATTGATGATGTGACTGCTGACAAAAGCAGCAGGATGAATTCTGAAGAGTTTTGGGCAATATTATCTGCTCATATTAAGTCAAATGCTTCAGAACTCATCGGACGGTGCTTCACAGTGCAGATGGACAATGACCCAAAGCATACTGCAAAGGCAACCAAAGAGTTTTTTTAAGGTAAAGAAGTGGAATGTTATGCAATGGCCAAGTCAATCACCTGACCTGAATCCAATTAAGCATGCATTTCACTTGCTGAAGACAAAACTGAAGGGAAAATGCCCCAAGAACAAGCAGAAACTGAAGACAGTTGCAGTAGAGGCCTAGCCGAGCGTCAACCAGGGATGAAACCCAGCGTCTGGTGATGTCTATGTGTTCCAGACTTCAGGCTGTAATTGACTGCAAAGGATTTGCAACCAAGTATTAAAAAGTGAAAGTTTGATTTATGATTATTATTCTGTCCCATTACTTTTGGTCCCTTAACAAGTGGGAGGCACATATGCAAACTGTTGTAATTCCTACACCGTTCACCTGATTTGGATGTAAATACCCTCAAATTAAAGCTGACAGTCTGCAGTTAAAGCACATCTTGTTAGTTTCATTTCAAATCCATTGTGGTGGTGTATAGAGCCAAAAATGTTAAGATTGTGTCCATGTCCCAAAATTTATGGACCTGACTGTAAATTAGGGTCTGTACACACATTTTTCCACTGGCATTTTTTTACCACTAAAAAACACCAGATAAAATGCAGGCTTTTTTGTCACATTTTTGTGGCATTTTTATTTTGCAAGCAGTTTGATTGTCCACTAGTGTATTATCCCTATACAGAAGGTGATAGGAAAATGCTTGAAAAAACACCAAGAGCTCCAGAATACAGTGTTTTTAAAAAGAAGCAAGAAAGACAACAACATCACCTAATGAACATAAATGGCAGTAGCAAAAAAAAGAGAAATAAACACTTGTGTGCCCTGCATTTTATATTTCCCATAGACCTTCAGCTAGCATCTGGAGCTGGTGGTTTTACCTGAAAAATTTCATAAACAGTGCTGCTCTCAAATGTAATGACCAGGACTGTAAATTGTTACAAGGAGGTGTAAAAGACTCCACACACTTACAAAATATAGAAGATGGGAGTTTCATATAATCAGATGAGCCACCAGGAAGGATCATATTATGTAGAATCTGCTTACAAAAAAGATGATAGAATTTACAATTTCTAATAACTTTATGGTGAATGTGAAACTACAATGAACCACATTTTCGTTTTCCTTAATATACCACATATATACCATTAATATTTTTTTTTACCATGATACTTTTTTGCAAATATGCTGCCATCTAGTGGGCATATGTTGTAATGCAAGATTGTAAATGCTGACTTCAAGCAATAAACACTTGTACACTGCAGATCAGGGCTCAAATCTATTCCTAGCGTGGCCCCACCAAACAGAACAGCACGTTGCTTGGTACTCACTACTGATGGAAGTCAATGACAAAATGAACAAAAGAAGCCAATTGTGATCTAAACGAGAGACTGGTGCAGCCTACGACTACTTCTGTATCTTCTACCTATGCAGCTGCACCACACCAACAACAGTGTAGCACCTGGAAGTGTTGCTGTACACAAAACATTTTTCATTTACATTAAGAAATTTCATGCAGCAAAGGTCCATAGTGGGTGGTGATGTTGATCCTGTGCCCTGACTTACCTCCTCCTAGGAAAGTTTCTGATCCAGATCAAGTTTGTGATCCATAAAAAGTATAAATCTGAAGGAGCTAGCCCTTTACAGAGTGATGAGGTTGGAGTTGAAGAGGAAAATCAACTGTCAGATGAAATGCAGAATGTAAAAGTAAATTCCCGATTAAAAGTGACCTGTCTGACCCAGGAAGAAGAAGTGGAACTGCATCTTAAAATCAACAAATCACCGAAACCAGATGGCATATTCCTCTGTATCCTAAGAGAATTAAGTAATTTCATAGCCAGACCCTTATTTCTGATATTTAGGGACTCTACATTGACAGGGAGCATTCCACATGATTGGTGGTTAGCAAATGTGGTGCCAATATTCACAAAGGGTTCAAAAACAGAGCCCATGAAGCCGGTAAGTTTAAGATCTGTCATGGCTGAACTGTTTGAAGGTTTTCTAAGAGATGCTATCTTGGAGAACCTCAATGAAAAGAAGCAAATAATGGCATATCAGCATGGCTTCGTGAGGGATCGGTCATGTCAAACTAATTTAATCAGTTTCTATGAGGAGGCAAGTTTTAGACTTGACTGCAGCGAGTCAATGGATGTCGTGTATCTTGACTTCTTCACAGCATTTGAAACTGTACCACATAAAAGGTTAGTATAAAAAATGAGAATGCTTGGACTGGGAGAAAATGTTTGTATATGGAATGGGGGTAACTGACTCAGTTATAGAAAACAGAGGGTGGTTATTAACGGTACGCACTCAGATTGGGTCACTGTCACTAGTGGGTTACCACAGGGGTCAGTATTGGGCCCTATTCTCTTCAATATATGTATTAATGATCTTGTAGAAGGCTTGCACAGTAAAATATACATTTTTGAAGATGACACTAAACTGTGTAAAGTAATTAACACGGAAGAGGACAGTATACTACTACAGGTCGATCTGGATAGATTGGAGGCTTGGGCAGTTAAGTGGCAGATGAGGTTTAACACTGACAAATGTAAGCAGGGCCGCTGATAGAAATCATGGGGCCCCGTACAGCATACATGACGGGGCCCCCTTCAGCTCCACCCCCTGATCCCTCCTTCAGCCACACCCCTGGCCCCGCCCTTGGCCCCTCCCCAGACGCCGCCTTGAAACAACATGCAGATTTGTCTACAAGTGATATTTATTTTTCTCCAGCCAGTTATAAGTTTTATTATCCAAAATAAATACTGTTTTCAGATGAGAACAGACCTCTTTAATATCAATATGTAATAAAAAAACATTAATGAATAAATGAAGTGGTATTTTGAAAAAATTAGGAAGATTAAACAAATGATAAAGGTGGAAAAAAAACAACAAGCCAGGTCTCGTTAAAGATAGTTTACTGTAGACAACTGGGTAAACATAAGTGCGCCAACAGGCACAAAAACAACAGCAGTCAAACGACCCAAGTTCAGAGTGCAATTGAACATTCACAGTCTGCATAAGTGCATATATTTATGGCTTCACCCAAAAACACTGACCAGTTTCACTAGTCCTTTCCCATTTTGCCAAAGGTGTTACAAATTTGTAGTGGACATTCTTCGTACCTTTGCTTCAGCAAACTCATTTATAAGGTCTTTAAAGTTTAGCTGTCTTGCAAGTTCATGCTCATGCCATCCACAGATCCCCCCCATAACAGTCATCCACAGATCCCCCCATAACAGTGTCATCCACAGATCCCCCCCATAACAGTGTCATCCACAGATCCCCCTCCCTCCATAATGGTGCCATCCACAGATCCCCCCCATAAGTGTCATCCACAGACCCCCCGGCCCCCCCCATAAGTGTCATCCACATGACAGACCCCCCTCCCCCCCATAACAGTGCCATCCACGGATCCCCCGCCCTCCCTATAACAGTGCCGTCATGACGTCATCCATATAGATCCCCCCCGCCACTCACAGTAGTATACATTAATAAATCGGTGCAGCCGTGCAGGCTGCAGACAGTAACTTTAATTTTAGCACAGGCACAGCGCTCATCTCTTTACTAAAATACTACCTTACATTCAGCTCCTGCCTCCTCCCTCCACCCTCCAGCCTCCAGTAACAAGTGCGGGCGGCAGCGCTCACTCACTGACGTCACGCGCCTGCGCCGCCTAGTGGGAGGAGCAGGCGTGTGACGTCAGTGAGTGAGCGCCGCCCCCACACTGCCTGCTGTTACTGGAGCCAGCCCACTGACAGCAAAAAAATTAAAATGCAGTGCTCCAGACTAAAAAAAATACCTAGTAGCCATTGGCTCCTGAACTGAAAAATTTAGGAGCCAAATCAAATTTTTAGTCGCCAAATCGAAACTGAATCAAATCTTTGGTATCGTGACAACGCTACGCCGATCAGATCGGCGTAGGGTTGTTTTGAAACCAAAATTTTGATTCGCTTTCGTCACCATAAAAAATTATTGCGATACTCAATACCGCGCAAAAAAAAACCCCAAAAAAAAACAAAAAAGCCGCGTGCATTTCGCATTTTATGAAACATTCGGCTCATAATAAAACAGTCCTATGCTATTTTTTGGGGTGACAAGGTGACTAAAAAATGGCGAATGCTCACCGCATAGGAGATATTTTTTAATAATTTAATAGTTTGGACAGCGCTATGTAATATGTTTATTTATTTATTGTTTATATATTTTATATGTAAAATTGGGAAAGGGGGGATTTAAACTTAATATTTTAAAGTACTTTCACACTAGCGTTTTTCATTTCCGGCATTGAGTTCCGTCACGGGGGCTCTATACCGGAAAAGAACGGATCAGGTATATCCCCATGCATTCTGAATGGAGAGTAATCCGTTCAGTTTGCATCAGGACGTCTTCAGTTCAGTCATTTTGACTGATCAGGCAAAAGATAAAACCACAGCATGCTACGGTTTTATCTCCGGCGAAAAAAAATGAAGACTTGCCTGAATGCCGGATCCAGCATTTTTCCCCATAGGAATGTATTAGTGCCGGATCCAGCATTCAAAATACCGGAATGCACCCGCACTAAATCCGGACCCATTCACTTCTATGGGGCTGTGCATATGAGCGGTGATTTTCACACATCACTTGTGCGTTGCGTGAAAATCGCAGCATGCTCTGTTGTGCGTTTTTCACGCAACGCAGGCCCCATAGAAGTTAATGGGGCTGTGTGAAAATCGCAAGCATCTGCAAGCAAGTGCGGATGCGGTGCGATTTTCACGCACGGTTCCTAGGTGACAGTCTATTCACTGTATTATTTTCCCTTATAACATGGTTATAAGGGAAAATAATAGCATTCTGAATACAGAATGCATAGTAGAAGGTCAATATAATAAACATTGGTGGCGCAGTGCGCCCCCCCCCATCACCCCAGTATAAACATTGGTGGCGCAGTGCGCCCCATCACCCCAGTATAAACATTGGTGGCGCAGTGCGTCCCATCACCCCAGTATAAACATTGGTGGCGCAGTGCGCCCCATCACCCCAGTATAAACATTGGTGGCGCAGTGCGCCCCCCCATCACCCCAGTATAAACATTGGTGGCGCAGTGCGCCCCCCCATCACCCCAGTATAAACATTGGTGGCGCAGTGCGCCCCATCACCCCAGTATAAACATTGGTGGCGCAGTGCGCCCCATCACCCCAGTATAAACATTGGTGGCGCAGTGCGCCCCCTCAATATAATAAACATTGGTGGTGCATCGGGCAGTGCCAATGAGGGTTAAAAAATAAAAAAATAATTAACTCACCTCCTCCAGTTGATCGCGTAGCTGCCGGTCTCCTGTTCTTACTTCTTTCTTCAGGACCTGTGGTGACGTCACTGAGCTCCTCACATGATCCATCACCATGGTAATGGGCCATGTGATGAGCTCAGTGACGTCACCACAGGTCCTGAAGAAAGAAGTAATAACAGGAGACCGGCAGCTACGCGATCAACTGGAGGAGGTGAGTTAATTTTCTTTTATTATTTTTAACCCTCATTGGCACTTCCCACTGTGGGGGGGGGGGGGGGGCACACTGTGCCACCAACGTTTCTTATACAAATACAGGAGGCGGGTGCCGGAATCAAATAGCCGGCACCCGACCTCTGTGACAGGGAGCTGCGATCAGCTACAATTAACCCCTCAGGTACCGCACCTGAAGGGTTAACTCAACCGCAGCGGATCGCAGCTCCCTGTCACAGAGGTCGGGTGCCGGCTATTTGATTCCGGCACCCGCCTCCTGTATTTGTATTACAGCTCAGTTTTCTTCATTGGTGGCGCAGTGGCCACAGCCCCTCCTCCTCCTCCTCCCGTCTCTCTTCTTATTGGCAGCGGCGGGGGCAGCACAGGGGGGAGGGAGAGACTCCTCCTGCGCTGCTGAGAACTATCATCAGCTCCTGTGCCCCGCCGCTGTATTGAGCAGAGCTGCGGCGGCGGGTCTAGTCGCAAATGGCGACAAGACTAAAAAGTCTTGTCGCCATTTGTAAATTCTAAGTCGCATTGGCGACCATTTTGGTCGCCATCTGGAGCCCTGAAATGGCTCTGGAGTCGGCAGCCCGGGCCCCCCTGCCAGCCGGGCCCGGTACAACTGGGCCAGCTGTACTGGCCTATCAGCGGCCCTGAAGTTAAGGTTATGCACATGGGAAGGAATAATGCAAGTCACCCGTACAAACTAAATGGTAAAACACTGGGTAACACTGACATGGAAAAGAACTTAGAAATGTTAGTGGACAGCAAACTACACTGTAGAAACCAGTGTTAGACAGCATCTGCAAAGGCCAATAAGATAATGGGTTGTATCAAAAGGGGCATAGATGCCATGATGAGAACATAGTCCTGCCACTTTGCAAATCTCTAGAGTGAGACTATAGGACTCTCTGCCTGAGGAGGTGATGATGGTGAATTCACAAAAAGAGTTCAAGAGGGGCCTGGATGTATTTCTGGAGTGTAATAATATTACAGGCTATAGTTACTATAGGACAGGGAGTTATTCTGATTGCCTGATTGGAGTCGGTAATGAAATTTTTACCCCTAAAATAGAAAATTGTCTTCTACCTCACAGGATTTTTTTTTACTGGATCAACAGGCTGAACTGGATGGACACATGTCAACGACATTAATATGTTACTATGTATAAGCGATAGAATGGAGTAGGAGTAGTATGTAATATTGAATTATTTAATATTTACTATACTAATATGTTCCCAGATAAATTGGTATTACTTATTTCCTCTATTGATGGGGGTTTATTAACCTACAAAAAACCTCTCTGTCTATAGTTGACAGCACAGCGTTCCACCTGGAGCTTTTTTGTTATGACATTGATGGGGGTTTTCCGGGAATTTAATATTAACCTATCCTCAGGACAGGTAGTCAACATCTGATCAGTGAAAGTCTTCTCCCCTGTACCCTGTCAATCAGCTGCTTGAAGAGGCTGCAGTGCTTGGATAAGCATGGTTCTTCAAGCTATACCAAGTACAGCGACTGACTATATAGCTTAATCTCATTCACTTCAGTGGGACTGAGCTGCACAGCGGAAGAGGCCTCTTCAAACAACTGATCAGTGGGGGTGCCAGGAGTTGGACCCCCGCCGATTGATATTGATGACACATCCATGACCTAGATGCTGGAAAAGTACTTGGCAGTGCCAGGTCCGTGCATTCTGGTGCCCTAGGCAGTGAAGGCAAGTTCCATACAGCCATATTCTTTCAGTCAAATCATCCAGGATTAGAGACAGCAGTGTGAGCACAGTTTAACTGGGAACATTAATCAAGTACCTGTTAGTTTATTCACCTCCTCATGTCCCAGTGCTGTCTGGTATCCCAATTACAGGTCATAACGAGGCTGGCAGGAGCAGAGAGTGCAGGGATCCTGCTTGTGGCGAAACCAACCTCGCCACTGGGCTTTGGAGAGGACTGGCTGCTGGCCTCTTGCCCCTGGATTATGGGCCATATACTAACTTTTGAACCCCCGGTCTGATTCATGCCATTTTTTAATATGTTGTTCCCCTGAATGGATTGATTGCGAATATGTAATTTTTATGTGAATGTGATGTATGGTTTTAGAGTTATGAAAGTTGGGTAGAAAGTATGTTTAACTGTATGTATAATTGAGTCTCCTCTCAGGATAAGGGGAGGGAATATGCTGGGTGTGTTTCTATTGTGCCATTGTCCCATTGTGTGTTTAAAGGGTGATGTCTGTTCTGTTGTCTGCACATGTGTATTGGCGATCTCCCTTTGTCCTCAGAGATAATTGGATTGCTCTTCAGGTTGTCTGGACAGAGAGGAGGAAACCATGATGCATTGTGGGGATATGTTGTCCTATGTCCCAATCTTCATTCTGGTCCTCTGGGGGTGTGAACGATTGGTTGCTGTAGTTACATTGTATGTGTTGTTAATTACTGATTGGTTGTATTTCAAACCCCTGTGGGCAGTACTATGTTTGTTTTTTGTGAATAAAAGAGGCTGTACGTGAAGTACAGTCAGACCACTGCTTGACCCTCAACACGGAGCCTTGTCTCGTTATTGGGGGGATTCACTGTATGCTGTTAGAAGACCGATTGCCAGGATTGTAAGCTGATTCCTGTTCGTCTGCTAGCAGCTATTTGTGAGGTTCCAGTTCGGAGTGCTACTTTGTATCCAGTTCGGGAGTTTGGTGTATCCTGCAGTAGCTGTGCCTGTCTCTCAGAAAGGGGCTTATCGCCTAAACGGATTTTAACCCCTTGTCTGCGGAAACGGTCCGTTACACTGCTATACTAACAGCCAGGCACAGGTGCACAGTCAGTAAACACATATGGACAGTGAGAGACAGCCGTTCACTTGCAACATCCACACATAGACTCACACACTAAATTTGCCTACCTCTGGGTGACCACAGGGAGATTTCTAGAAGTGATGTAATAAGTGATGTTTCCAGTAGTGTACAGTATATGATCCCTTTTATCAGAAACCAAACCCCAGAATACAAATGCCAGACCTAAAAAAAAATACTCAAACATTTCCAAGATAAACTATCAAGTTCTAAAAAAAAGATGTTCTAAAATCTTTAAAGTCTTTTTGTAGGCAAAATCACAAATCTATACAAAAAGTGTCCATTTTTGTAAGATGTGAAGTGCAACCATATTGGTTGTCAGCTTTGCTTCCTAGCCACTGATAATATACAATCACTTTGTCAGCCTGTTCTATCAATAACAAAATGACACTTTACAGAGAACTTAATGGAGTACTCTCATGTGGACATTTATACAACACAATAGCTGATCTTAGAGAGACCAGCTACAGAAAACACTGTGGAGCCTCATTTAAGAGTCTCGACACAGCAATCCAAAGTGCAAAGCTCCCTGGGAAACCCTAATATGCAAAATAACCGTGGAGGGTCTTCAACACAGTGAAAGCCAGATATCCCTCAAAGGAAGGAAAACCATGTGGACATTTATGGCATATCAATAGGATACACTGATAAATGTCCAATAGGTGGAGGTCCAACCTCTGGGACCCACTTCTATTTTAAGAAGGGGCCCAGTGCACTTGCTTGGCTCTTTTCCGAAATCCCATAGCAGTGAATGAAGAGGACTCTGTGCATGTGCAGCATGCTCTTCATTTATGGTAGGATCCCATTCTTGAGAGGGGAGAGGGTGCCAAAGGTTGGACCTGCAGCTATTGATCATTTATAGCATATTCTATCAATATGGCATGTATCCAGATGGGACTCCTTTAATATAAAGATGACAACTTGCAGGATAACAGGCTGAACTGGATGGACAGATGTCTTTTTTTCAGCCTTATAAACAATATTCCTATGTTAATATGACTGCACTTTCTGCCAGTTTTGTAATATGGCTTCCACCAATTTAAAGGGATTATTCCATGAAAAATGCAATGAATAGGGCACTTTAACTTAAAAGTGGTTTCCAATGCTTTAATACTGATGACCTAGACTCTGAATAGGTCATCAGTATCTAATCGGTGGGGGCCCTACACCCGGACCCTCTCTGATCAGCTGTTTGAGAAGGCACCAGCACTCTTGTGAGCGCCGCAGCCTTTTCTCAGCTTACCAAGCACAGCGTCATACACTGTATAGTGACTGTGCTTGGTATCGCGCACATCCCTATTCATATAATTGGGGTGGAGCTGCTAGGCCTAGGAAAAGCATGAGAGAAAGCCGCATCGCTACTGCAAGTGTTGCTGTCTTCTCAAACAGCTGATCGGCAAGGTTCCCGGGTGTCAGACCTCCACCAATCAGATACTGATCTATCCAGAGGATAGTTCATCAGTATTAAAGGGAATCTGTCACATTGAACATGATGCCTGAGCTACAGAGGCAGCATGTTATAGAGAAAGAGTAGCTGAGCAGATTGATATATCATAATCAGAATCAGAATCAATTTATTTGGCCAAATAAATTTGCACTTACAAGAAATTTGACTTGGCAGTTGCTTGACAGACACAAACAAGACAATAGAAGGACAGACAGTATAGACAGTGCAGGACAAGGACAGTATGTAAGTTTTAGTGGCAATAAACAGGGAGAAGTGTTTGTTTTCAGTTCTATGCTGTAATGCTTTCAAGTCATAGCAGCTTTACCGTGGTTCTGCATTAAGTGTAACGGTCGCGTACACACACACACAGGGGGGAGGGAAGTGACCACTGCGCTCCACCCTTACCCCTGGCCCTGCCTACTTGCCTCGCGAGTCCTAATGACAGGGGACAACTGGACGGCAATCCCTAACTTGGAATAAGTGCAGGGATGACAGACAGACAAACAACAGGACGTGAACGGACCGAGTCAATACCAGGAAAGCTACAAAGTACAAATGGAGCAAGCAGAGAATTGTCAGGAGAAGCCGGGGTCATAAATACCAGGAGAGACGTGAAGTACCAAAGGAGTCAGCAAAGGATCGTCAGGAGGAGGCCGGGGTCAGAATACCAGGAGAGCAGCAAAGTACACAAGGAGCAGGCAGAGGATGGTCAGGAATTCAGCAGGAGGTAAGTACGCCAGGAAAGACCAAATCACAGGTGGAACCTAAATTAACAGGCAACCTGTGGCCAGCAGGCTGCCTGTATTTATAGTGGGGAGTGAGGGTCATGTGACGTGGCCAGCGTCACATGACTGACAGACCAACCAGTCGAGCACCAAGTGATCAGCTCGGCGCTCAAGGCAGACTTAGGAGCAGGGAGCCACCCAGATAGTAAAGCCGCCCTGGGAACAAGGTAAAACACATATCCTCGTTCCCGAAGCTAAGCAGCAGGTCTGCGGGCAATGGGGGACCGAGTGCACCTTCGGAACTCCGTTACATTAAGCAAGGCAACTGCCTGAGGGAAAAAGCTGTTCCTGTGCCTGGAAGTTTTAGTAGCCACTGAACGGTATCTCACTCCTGAAGGCATAGGCTGGAAGATGGAGTGAGCAGGGTGAGAGGGGTCTGAGGCAATCTTAGCAGCTCTCTTTCTACACCTGCTAGCATGAAGATCCTGCAGGGAAGGTAAGCTACAGCCAATTATCCTTTCTGCTGTTCGGATGATGCGCTACAGTCTCACCTTTTCTAATACTGACCAGGAACCGAACCATATGCAATGAGCAGGACCGTGGTACAGTTACAATGATGCCAAATTATGCAGTGGGTCAGGATAGGGATACAATAGTCTATAGTTTTATTTGTGACACCAATTGCAGCGTGCGCAGGGTACTGTCACAGGGCCCTTTAAGGGTGTTATAACTCACGTACCAGGTTAGGAATGCCAGAGTGGTGTAATGTCTCTGTATGGTAGTGGTAATAGTGTCAACGGTGTCTCCTACCTGGGTAGGGCTGGACTCCTGGATTCTGGCTCACTTGCAATAAATTGAGTGTGGTGCTAGTAGGAATAATAGAGGGATTTTGCAGCAGTAATTGAGATCCAGACCTTTGGTAAAGTTCAAACTTGTCTTTACTGGTTGTAGCTTTCATCCAAGCAAGGTACAGCTTTAGTCTTAGGTCCCAGCAGGTATTGGCAATGGATGGCAGGAATTTATCTTCTGCACTCTCATGTACCTGGAGCTTGCAGGAAAGGACGTCTGCTTGTTAGCTCTAAACTGTGGCAGGAATTTGGCTTCTGCACTTTCTATCTTCTGCTGTATGAGGACTGACTAGCTGAGGAGGAATGGCTTCTCCTAGGGTCTCTGGACTTTGACTCACAGTTAGCTTCACAGGGTACGCTTCTTCCTGGACTTCTGGAGTTGTCTGCTTGCTTCTACCAGCTGAGGCTGCAGTGCTCAGGCTGGGGATGATGATCAATGTCTCCGCTGAAACAAGATCCTGGCTTGATTCCCTATATCTGGGAGCTCCTACACGCACAGTCTTCCCCTAGCAGGAGTGGCTGGCACACACTGACTCTAACTTCCTTCTCTCCCATGAGGCAGGATGTGGGCGCAACCCACTCTGCTCACAGAGGGGGGAGCTAAACTGGAATGAACTATTCAAGCCTAGAAACACTAAATTGAACTTAACTCCTTGCTAACACATTGCTGCAACCTGCTGGTGAACATGGAAATTACAGCAATATACATTTAACAAGGTTTACAATGCACATTTGTGAGGATGTAAGGTAAAATTACATCAGATGACAAGTTTGATGCTTTTAACAGATTGTAGCGGGGTGAAAGAGTTTAGTAACACAACTCTGGGGTGTTATACATACAGTCATAGATGATGTCATGATGGATTCGTGGTGTAGAACTGCACCATTAATTTTTGTGGTAGGCCAAACTTTTTCATTTGTCGTAGGTGGTACATCCTCTGTTGCGCTTTCTTGATGATAGTGACAGTATTGTTGTTCCATTTTAGGTTGTTGGAAATTGTGGTCCCAAGAAACTCGAATGACTCGGGTTGCTAAAGATCCATTTATGATTAGGGGGAGGTGCTGGGGGGGGGGGGGGATCTCCTAAAGTCTATTATCCTAAAGTCTATTATCATCTCCATGGTCTTAAGAGCATTAAGTTCCAAGTTGTTATTGCTGTACCAGGAGGAAAGCTGCCCCAGTTCATGCCTATATGCAGACTCATCCCCCTTTTGTATGAGACCAACTACTGTTGTGTCATCTGCGAACTTCAGAACCTTAACAGATGGGTCTGTGGAGATGCAGTCATTGGTGTACAGTGATCAGAGCAGTGGGGAAAGCACACAGCCCTGGGAGCTCCAGTACTGACTGTCAAAGAGCTTGAGGTGTGTTTCCTAAGTCTAACCTGCTGTCTCCTGTCGGTTAAGAAATTGGTTATCCATTTGCAGATGGATTCAGGTATGCGTAGATGGGAGAGCTTGCTGTGTAGCAGCGATAGTATTATGGTATTAAATGCAGAGCTGAAATCCACAAATAAAATTCTGGCATAGGTTCCCGGGGAGTCTAGATGTTCTACTACATAATGCATACACATGTTTATAGCATCATCTGCTGATCTATTAGACCTGTAGGCAAATTGCAGAGAGTCCAGCAGGGGATCTGTGATGGATTTCAGATAAGCCATTATCATTTTTTTTTCAAATGCTTTCATGACCAATGATGTAAGGGCAACAGGCCTATAGTCATTTAGACATGTAGGTTTAGATTTTTTTAGAAACTGGGACAATGGTTGAGCGTTTAAAACAGGCAGGGACCATTGAGAGTTCCAGAGATGATTTAAATATGTCTGTGAAAACAAAGGCTAGCTGATCAGCACAGAATTTCAGACATTTCATAGACACAGAGTCTGGGCCGGCTGCTTTCTTAATATTTTGTCTTTTGAAAAGATTGTTTACATCTAATTGGCATACTGATAGTGGATGCCATTTTGGGGACAGGTCAGCAGATTGTGGCTGACATCCTGTGTTGTGTGGATGCTGAGGCACCGCAGAGGGTGGAGACGTTACTGGCTGGAGCGCTCGGTTTGCCTGTTGGAACAGAGATGCGAATTGACTAGGAGTGGAAGGCTATTTTTGGTTGTATCAAACCTACAATAGAATGTAGGTTATCTAATGATTGTGGGGCATTTCTTCTGTAGTTAGTAATTTGATGTAGAGACTTCTACATTGTGGAACATTTTTCTTCAAGTCTTTTTGAATAATCATTTTTTGTGGCAGTGATGGCCTTCTGCAGTTTGTATCTGGCAGCTTTGTAGAGGACTTTATCGCCTGTACAATACGCTCTTACTTTATCGAGGCGCAGCTTCCTAAGATGCAATGTAAACTAGGGTTTATCGTTGTTGTACCTGGTGCACTTTTTGATGGGGATGCAGGACTCTTCGCAAAAGGTAATATATCATGTCATAGCATCAGTGTATTCGTTTAGGTCACTGGTGGATTCTTTAAATATATTCCAGTCTATTGAATCAAAGCAGCTCTGTAGTTTTTCTACCGCTTTACTAGTCCATATCTTGACTGTGGTCACTACAGGTTTGGCAGTTTTTAGTCTTTATATTTTGGGATGAGCTGTATCACAGCATGATCAGAGTTTCCCAGAGCTGCTCTGCTGACAGAGTGATACCAATTCTTAGTCGTAGTGTAACAGTGGTCAAGTGGTTTACCTTCTCTAGTTGCGCTTGTGACGTGTTGCCTGTATTTAGGAAGTTCTTTGTTTAGGTTAGCACTGTTAAAATCCCCTAGTATGATAAAAAAAGAATCGGGGTACCTCCTTTCCGCCTCAGTGATTTGATCTGCGAGTTCTTGGAGCGCAGGCTGCATGCATGTTTGTGGAGGAATGTACACAGCAGCCAGAATAACTGAAGAAAACTCACGAGGTGAATAGTAGGGTCTGCAGTTTATGAAGAGTGTTTCCAGCCCAGCCGAGCATGTCCTCCTAATAACTGTAACATCCATACACCACTTATCATTAATATAGAAGCAGAGTCCTCCACCTTTGGTTTTGCCAGAGATAAGTGGGTCCCGGTCAGAACCGTAGAGTGTAAATCCATTAATCTGCAGAGCATTGGAATAAGCTCAGACAGCCAGGTTTCTGTGAAGCAAAGAGTGGCAGAGAGATAGAAGTCCTTCTTTGTCCTGGTCAGTAGTTGAAGCTCATCTAGTTTGTTGCATATCGACCTGACATTAGAGAGTATGATTCCAGGTAGTGGAGAGCGCAGTCCTCTACGCCGAAAGCGAGCCTGGATCCCGGAGTGCTTGCCTCTTCTTTAAAGCTTCACTGCCTGATTCAGCACCGTGGCTCCACTGGATGGAATCCCCAGAAGGTCAAGAGTAGACAAAATATCCAGGGATAGATTTGATACCGCTAGGTTCTGAAAGCTCAGTAATTGTTCTCTGGTGAAGGATAGCCGAGTTGGGTTGCACAAGGCAATGTAGTTATATAGTTTTATGGAAAAATATTCAGTATAAATTATCATTTGTACATTTAAAGGGCTTCTATCACCCCACTAAAGTCTTTTTTTTTTTGGGCTAGTTAAATTCCTTATGCTGCGATATATGAAAATATAATGGTGTTACTTACTTTCCTTCAGCAGTTTCTTATAAAAACGAACTTTTATAATATGTAAATTAGGTCTCTACCAGCAAGTAGGGCGTCTACTTGCTGGTAGCCGCCGCAAAAAACCGCCCCCTCGTCGTGTTGATTGACAGGGCCAGCCGCGATCTCCTCCTCCGGCCGGCCCTGTCAGCATTTCAAAAATCGCACGCCTGTGTTGATTCGGCGCAGGCGCTCTGAGATGAGGAGGCTCGCCTCCTCAGAACTCCCTCAGTGCGCCTGCGCCGATGACATCACCGAAAGAGAAGACTGCTGAAGGAAAGTAAGTAAGACCATTATATTTTCATATATCGCAGTATAAGGAATTTAACTAGCCCAAAAAAAATAATGACTTTAGTGGGGTGACAGAAGCCCTTTGAATTCCTGCTCATTCTGGACTTTAAAGTGAAGGAGGTGGTCTCATCAGTGATTGACAACCATCTCTGTATAACTGTGAATACAGAGATAGCTGTCAATCACTGATAGGACGGCCTCCTTGACTTCAAAGCCCAGAACGAGCAGGAATTTAAATGTACAAATGACAATTTATACTGAATATTTTTTCATAAAACTATATATCAATCTGCTCTTCTCCTCCTGCTCTATAACATGCTGGTCTGTAGCTCAGACACCATCTTCAATGTGACAGGTTATCTTTAAAATCTCAGAAATCTTTAAAGAGGACCTTTCACCACTCCTGACATGCCTGTTTTAATAGCTTCATGCATTCCCTATGTAATAACAATTCTGCAACATCCAGTCTTATGTCTCTATGTTGTGCCATTCATTTATTATTTTACTAGACGTTATGAGTGAATTGCTATTAGCCTTCAGTAAGGGTACAGAGGGGAGGTAACCAGTTGGGGGGGGGGGGGACCTGCACAGTCTGAAAATGGCAGCACTGATTGGATAGCGTGAGTCTGTGCAGTGACACCCTCCCCCCAACTAGTTACCTCCCCTCTGTACCCTTACTGAAGGCTAATAGCAATTCAATTATAACTTCTAGTAGAAATAATAAAGGAATGGCACAACATACAGACATAAGAATAGATTTTCCGGAATTGTTATTACATGGGGAATGCATGACGCTGTTAAAACAGGCATGTCAGGAGTGGTGAAAGGTCCTCTTTAAGTATTATTGCAATATACTGTACATACAATAAAAAGATTGTTTTTTATGTACATTACATTTTCTGTTCTGGTAATGCCCCCTGCTGTTTCTCCTGTGACCAAAATGTATATAGGCAGAAATTCAGGTAGAAGCAGCATATATAGGGCGCCAATGGCTGGGGTAGGGAGACAAGAGGCACGCTAGATATTGTTCTTATTTCATTTTTATTTTATTTTTTACAATTGTTTTAAAACGCCTGATACATTGGATTTTTGATCTACAATAAATAACTCAATAATGGATTTTTAAGGATATGTGATCTTTCAAAGTGTCTATTTAGAAAGCTCTAAATTAGAAAATCAGCTAATGGCTGCTGTAAATCAATCAGATACTAGACATAATCAAGCATAGATGTTTGAGAATACAGTATATGTTTTTATAAGAACACAAGTCAGCAGCTGAAATGTACAGAAAGAGCTCCTGATATCATTCATACGTACCTTACATTGGTGATGCTGGAGGAGTTCAGCACTGGAGATATGTTTCATGAAGTAGTGGTCATGTTGGTGAACTTCTAAACATTGTTATTTGTGCTCGGATCGGCTCATGCTGAGAGGGTCCCCTACCTACGCCTATACTCCACCCCCCCAACCTAGAAGCAGCAGAGTTATGCCGGAACTGCTTATCGAAGGGTAGCCTAAAGGGGGCTACCCCAATAATGAGACCTGAAAGAAGGGAGGGCTCCTGGGTGGGTTGAAATCGTTCGAACCGACAAGTGGGGGGAGGAGGGCCAGGTTTAAATAGTGAACGCCCCGCCTCCCCTCACACAAATACGGCACTCTTAATTGCCTACCACTTGTGCTCGGATCGGCTCATGCTGAGAGGGTCCCCTACCTACGCCTATACTCCACCCCCCCAACCTAGAAGCAGCAGAGTTATGCCGGAACTGCTTATCGAAGGGTAGCCTAAAGGGGCCAAAAGAACCATGCATAGGAGTTAGAAAACTTGATAACAGAAACTACAGACCAAAACTCGAAAGCCAATGATATTTCGTATAAGGATCCGGGATATTACGTATGGAACACACGGAACTGCGACGACCCAACCGTTTGATGACATGTACTGGCACCTTATGCATGGACGCCGCCGCTGCCGCGCCCATGCGGAAGGAATGTCCTGTGATCCAGCGAGGACCGACCCCTGGACCTGTCAACTAACCTGAAAGTACGTAAGAAAGGCCGCGGTGGTTAGCCGGGCATTGACTAGTTCGAGTACGGGAGAACATGCCGCTTGGACTAAATACTACGCAGCCAAGCCTCCAAGGCCTGCACCGGACACCATCTGCTGTCCGTGGGAAAGTATCTGACCGCCACTGGTTGCCCCGGCCGTGACGTCTTGGACGAGGCCAAGGTGAGGACATAGATGGACCCGCGCCGGATGAGCTGACCTTTCCGCAGGCACCCAGCCAGCGTATTGGTGCCCATGAGCTCGCCTGACCTGAGGAATCCATGGAAAGCCAGGTACAAGGCTGTTTCTACCAGAGCGCTAACCTGCGGCCCGAACGGTTTGCCCCTGCAGTTTGCCTGTCACGGCCTGAACAAGCTACCGGTAAATGGCTGATGCCCATGTCGTTTCACAACAGACATCTTGCGCAAACCCTTCAACGCCGCTTTGATCGGGTGGGCGGAGAAGAGTGACGGTAGGTCCGGATGTAGCCTGCACCAATGGTGCTGAATACCTGCCATGTATAGTTAACAATGCTATAGGACAGGTTTAATTGAGAGTGGCAAAAACCCTGACAAAGCCCAATAGGTGAGTGATAGGTCCCCGGCCAGCGGCCGGGTAGGTGTTCTCATATCTCTGAAACAGGTGCCAAGCTGTCTTGTAAGCCCTCAGAGTATTACTGGCCAAGGAATTGGCCATCAGTCTCTTAGCTATGGTGAGATGGGAGACTAGTCCCAGCGCAGCTGGGCCTGGTGAGGAAATTTTTTTTTTTTTTTTTTTAATCTCCATGCGTGAGAGACTCTAATGGCGGAGTCATATGTGTAAAACTAAAATGGAGAAGCTCTGCGTGAGGGACTCTAATGGCGGAGTCATATGTGTAAAACTAAAACGGAGAAGCCATGCGTGAGAGACTCAGATGGCGGAGTCATATGTGTAACCTAAAACGGAGAAACCATGCGTGAGAGACTCTAATGGCGGAGTCATATGTGTAACCTAAAACGGAGAAGCCATGCGTGAGAGACTCTAATGGCGGAGTCCTATGTGTAAACCTAAAACAAAGAAGCCATGCGTGAGAGACTCTAATGGCGGAGTCATATGTGTAAAACTAAAACGGAGAAGCTCTGCGTGAGGGACTCTAATGGCGGAGTCATATGTGTAAAACTAAAACGGAGAAGCCATGCGTGAGAGACTCAGATGGCGGAGTCATATGTGTAACCTAAAACGGAGAAACCATGCGTTTGAGACTCTAATGGCGGAGTCATATGTGTAACCTAAAACGGAGAAGCCATGCGTGAGAGACTCTAATGGCGGAGTCCTATGTGTAAACCTAAAACGGAGAAGCCATGCGTGAGAGACTCTAATGGCGGAGTCATATGTGTAAAACTAAAACGGAGAAGCTCTGCGTGAGGGACTCTAATGGCGGAGTCATATGTGTAAAACTAAAACGGAGAAGCCATGCGTGAGAGACTCAGATGGCGGAGTCATATGTGTAACCTAAAACTGAGAAACCATGCGTGAGAGACTCTAATGGCGGAGTCATATGTGTAACCTAAAACGGAGAAGCCATGCGTGAGAGACTCTAATGGCGGAGTCTTATGTGTAAACCTAAAACGGAGAAGCCATGCGTGAGAGACTCTAATGGCGGAGTCATATGTGTAACCTAAAACGGGGAAGCCATGTGTGAGAGACTCTAATGGCGGAGACATATGTGTGAACCTAAACGGAGAAGCCATGCGTGAGAGACTCTAATGGCGGAGTCATATGTGTAACCTAAAACGGAGCAGCCATGCGTGAGACTCTAATGGCGGAGACATATGTGTGAACCTAAACGGAGAAGTCATGCATGAGAGACTCAGATGGCGGAGTCAAATGTGTAACCTAAAACGGAGAAGCCATGCGTGAGAGACTCTAATGGCGGAGTCATATGTGTAAACCTAAAACGGAGCAGCCATGCGTGAGAGACTCTAATGGCGGAGTCCTATGTGTAAACCTAAAACGGAGAAGCCATGCGTGAGAGACTCTAATGGCGGAGTCATATGTGTAACCTAAAACGGAGCAGCCATGCGTGAGACTCTAATGGCGGAGACATATGTGTGAACCTAAACGGAGAAGTCATGCATGAGAGACTCAGATGGCGGAGTCAAATGTGTAACCTAAAACGGAGAAGCCATGCGTGAGAGACTCTAATGGCGGAGTCATATGTGTAAACCTAAAACGGAGCAGCCATGCGTGAGAGACTAATGGCGGAGTCATATGTGTAAACCTAAAACGGAGCAGCCATGCGTGAGAGACTAATGGTGGAGTCATATGTGTAAACCTAAAACGGAGAAGCCATGCGTGAGAGACTAATGGCGGAGTCATATGTGTAAAACTCACACGGAGAAGCCATGCATGAGAGACTCTAATGGCAGATCTGTATGTGTAAAACTAACACGGAGAAGCCATGCGTGAGAGACTCAAAAATGTATATATTATTTTTTATTTTTTATTTTTTATTTTTTTTTATATATATATATATATATATATACACATACTTTTTTTTTTTTTTTTTTCACTATCAACCACTTAAGCAGCTCCCGTATGGGCACAGCTCTGAGTACGAGCATGAAGAGCATGGTATAACGCAGATCACCTGCACGGACTAACTAACATCTTGTGCCTAAATAACCCCCTTGGAACCTAATGTACGGCCGGCAGCAGGAAGCCAGCCACCGCCTATGATCTGCTCCCCCTGACCGAGCCTAGTACTCCTTCCCCTGATCCCTGCCTACCTAACGGCACGGCGGCCCGTGCCAGACTTTATTGAAGATGAGGAGCCTTACCCCCCAGCCGCGTGGGGAGCTCACGCTGCTCCCTAGCAGAATGCACCAGTGCGGGAGGGCCGACCCACCGCCGGCTGGACACTCGTACCGCGTGGGGAGCAGCGCCACTCCCTGGCAATGTGCACCGGATCAGAGGGAGCCCTTCCTTTACCGTGGGCCCCGGCCCCCGCTGGTTTGAACCGTGTGCCGCGTGAGGAGCCGCACAGCTCCCTGGCATTGTGCGCCGGTGCGGGAGTGCCCCCCCTCACCTAGGGGCTGGTTATTGTGACTGGAACCCGCTGGGAGACTGAAGCCTAACTGGACCTACCTGTGACCGTGAAGGCTGACCTCCCAGGCCGTGGCTGACCCACGTGCGTAGTCGTGACGCAACTACCCGTAGATGCCCACCCAGTGCCTGTAGTTAACGGGAGTGCGACCGAGTCTGTGGATGTGACCGACTAGCCCCTATAGTCGTGAGGGGACCCTACATCGAGAGTAGCGGTAACGGACCATCGCCTGTAGACGTGGTAGTATTACCTCATGAGTCTGTTGACATGAGACTAATGCCTGCAGTCGTGGCCGGTCTTAATAATGAGTCTGCAGTCGTAACGGATTTGTGCCTGCAGTCGTGGCAGGGCTTTAGAGCGGGTCTGTAGTCGTGACAGACTGATGCCTGCAGTCGTGGCAGGACTTTATAACGAGTCTGTAGTCGTGACAGACTGATGCCTGCAGTCGTGGCAGGGCTTTATAACGGGTCTGTAGTCGTGACAGACTGATGCCTGCAGTCGTGGCAGGACTTTATAACGAGTCTGTAGTCGTGACAGACTGATGCCTGCAGTCGTGGCAGGGCTTTATAACGGGTCTGTAGTCGTGACAGACTGTTGCCTGCAGTCGTGGCAGGGCTTTAGAGCGGGTCTGTAGTCGTGACAGACTGATGCCTGCAGTCGTGGCAGGGCTTTATAAGGAGTCTGTAGTCGTGACAGACCTGGCAAAGCAACATTCCTATCTATACCATTATTATAATTTTTTCTTTTTTTTTTTTTTTTTTTTCTTTTCCCCCCCACCAAAGGCCACGACTGTAGGCGCCACCCTGTAGGAGATGCGCCAGAGGCCTGGACATAATAGACCACCATCCCCTGTCCCCAAAGCCTATGCAGGAGAAAAGAGGGGGTTGGCCCCCGCATGCACCACCCCTGACTCACCTGGTGGCCATGACAGCCACGAACCCCACAGTATCGTAAGTTAGCCCACCACCTGTGGACCTGAATAACCAAGGACAGACGTGTGAGTGAGCGCACGCCAGCTGGGCGACACTTCACTCATGCCACCGCTCCCTAGCTAACCACCGGATTATTGTGACTGCGCCCGAACCAACCCCCTGACTGACCGTATGGGCTTATGGGCGGCCCGGCTGCGTGCGCAAAGTGACGTGGCCAGCCCCCCTCCTTGAAGCCCTCTTTATATTTGATCCTTGAACATATTCCAAAATTTTTTTAAATATATATATTTTTATTTTTTTTACTCCTGCCTTAGTACCTAGCCACTGTGCCTGAGCAGAGGAGCCCTGCACCAAGACTGCAGTACCAGTATGGGCCTGTAGGTGTCGACCATCCCCCGCCCTCTCTCAAGCCAGGACCTGCTGGAGCGCAGCAAGCCAGTGATTCCCTTCTAGGTTAGAATTAACCATTGAAATCATAACTTGTTATACAGTGCACATGTCTGAGTATCTGCTTATCTCGTCTTGCCTGAGTTTGGCGCAGTAAAGAAGACGAGTTTATTCTGCAGCGGATTCCTAGACATGAATAAGCATGTCCACCTTCACAGCCTCGCTAATTGTAATTACCAGGAGAACGTGCATCAGGATCGGCTGCGAGGGATTTGCGCTCCGCCATGTGGAACATTGCATCCCGTGCCCACCGCTATCGACTATTTGTACAGGGAAAGCCGCGGCGTATTAATCGCCTATAGGTTTCGGCTTCCGTCCCCTGATCCTGCAGCTGAACCTCCGCTTACTGATTGCAGCTAATGAATAGATCCCTGTGTGAGCGGACGGCGTTTTCCTCTACGGCGGAACGTTCTGATACGGGAGTGAGTGATATATAACGCTGCGTCGTGGAGCCGACGGCCTGGCGTGACCGATGCTCAGGGTATGCGAGCGGACGTCGTGACCCGTCGCTGCTGAGCCACAGGTGAGGGGTGCCTGCCTGGGGGACGCTGCATGTGGGAGCGGGGGTGCTTAGCGCAGGGCCTGGAGCGGATCGGGGTGCCTGTCTCGGGGTGCCGGAAGCGATCGGGAGTGCGGGCAGTCTCCAGCGCAGCTGGGGACCGGCGGCACGCTCGGCAGCCCCACATGTTATACATAGCGAGACGGGTGTGCAAGCCACCCTGCCTACCTAATCACCGTAGCGACGAGCTCGACGCAGCCGATCCCCCGATCCTCCAGTGACGCATGCCCTTCTCTGGCACCAACCCACAAGCCGATTCGAAATCGTTCGAACCGACAAGTGGGGGGAGGAGGGCCAGGTTTAAATAGTGAACGCCCCGCCTCCCCTCACACAAATACGGCACTCTTAATTGCCTACCACTTATCACATAGAGGAACATTATAGCTAGCCACTTCCCGAAATCTATAAAAACTTGAGAATGAGAATTATATGGGGACATCTAATTATGGTTCAAATTGACTGCAGGGCTGTGATGGTCAAGCAGACACATTATGGGGGTCTCAAATCTGGCCACTGACTCCATGTAACAACCACTGATCAGCCAGCCAGTTAAGGAGTAGACATAGTCACACGTGACTTCTTGACATTTTAGGCTGCTTCCACACTTGTGGTAAGCTTTTGCAGCAGGCTGTTCTTGCAGGGGAACAGCCTGTCGGATCCATACTACTGTTTGCACACGTGCAGCAGTATTTGTCCAGCCGCCTCTCGGCATGTTTGCCATGCTATGGTCCCTATTATAGTGAATGGGGGCGGGTGGACTTCCGGCAGCACTTGTGTGCAAATGTTAGTATAGATCCGGCAGGCTGTTCAACTACCTGAACAGCCTGCCAGAAAAACTTAACGCGAGTGTGAAAGTAGCCTTATTTAGATTTAAAGAAAAACATTAAAAAAAACTTTCTGGAAAGTACCTCAGTTATAATACATTCACCTGTACAAATAAGCCCCATATTGAGCTAGCAGGAGGATTGATCCTGCCTGTCGAAAACTAGGCATGGATGTATATATAGGATCATATCATTCCTTTATCAAATATGACAAGTTCACACTAGTAACAATATAACGGTACTGTACTGTTCCTCTTCATGTTAAAACCAATAAAAATCTATTGAAACAGAAAAAACTTTCCAAAACAGATCTTTTTTGTAAAATACATGTATGCTTTATAAGGGAACAAAGACCACAAAGATATATATGAAAAGCCTGAACATAGACATGCAAACAGCATAGCCTGGAGGTTGGAATGTTACCAAAGTGTCCCCATAACAGAAGAGGAAATAGAGGAACACTTCTGTTCTTTAAGGTTTAGCATAGCACTCAGCATCTAGGATCTCTGATGTCTGACCTGCATCCAGGAGATTCAGCTGGGATGTATGATTTTGTCTTTCTGTGATGGTTGCATATAAGCCACCAGTTGGGCATTACTGTTCTAGGACTTGAATACAGTGAAGTTATCCATGAAAGAAGAGGAGCAAGAAAAGGACAAGCAACACATGCTTTTCAGCAATGTTAATCAAAATAGGCATTGTGATAATTTGTCAGACGTACCGGTATCTCAAAAGGAAACAACTTAGACTTATGTCTGACCCATAGAAGCCTTTCAATACTGCACAGTATTGATGGAAAGTTTAAAAAAAATAAAAATATCCAGACATATACAGTACAGACCAAAAGTTTGGACACACCTTCTCATTCAAAGAGTTTTCTTTATTTTCATGACTATGAAAATCGTAGATTCACACTGAAGGCATCAAAACTATGAATTAACACATGTGGAATTATATACATAACAAACAAGTGTGAAACAACTGAAAATATGTAATATTCTAGGTTCTTCAAAGTAGCCACCTTTTGCTTTGATTACTGCTTTGCACACTCTTGGCATTCTCTTGATGAGCTTCAAGAGGTAGTCCCCTGAAATGGTTTTCACTTCACAGGTGTGCCCTGTCAGGTTTAATAAGTGGGATTTCTTGCCTTATAAATGGGGTTGGGACCATCAGTTGCGTTGAGAAGTCAGGTGGATACACAGTTGATAGTCCTACTGAATTGACTGTTAGAATTTGTATTATGGCAAGAAAAAAGCAGCTAAGTAAAGAAAAACGAGTGGCAATCATTACTTTAAGAAATGAAGGTCAGTCAGTCAGCCGAAAAATTGGGAAAACTTTGAAAGTAAGGGCTTTTTGACCATGAAGGAGAGTGATGGGGTGCTGCGCCAGATGACCTGGCCTCCACAGTCACCGGACCTGAACCCAATCGAGATGGTTTGGGGTGAGCTGGACCGCAGAGTGAAGGCAAAAGGGCCAACAAGTGCTAAGCATCTCTGGGAACTCCTTCAAGACTGTTGGAAGACCATTTCAGGGGACTACCTCTTGAAGCTCATCAAGAGAATGCCAAGAGTGTGCAAAGTAGTAATCAAAGCAAAAGGTGGCTACTTTGAAGAACCTAGAATATGACATATTTTTAGTTGTTTCACACTTGTTTGTTATGTATATAATTCCACATGTGTTAATTCATAGTTTTGATGGCTTCATAGTCATGAAAATAAAGAAAACTTTGAATGAGAAGGTGTGTCCAAACTTTTGGTCTGTACTGTACTTCCAACTGTATAGCATTGCAGGATTTTCAAAGTGATGGCCTTTCCTAAGGAAAGGTTCGACACCCCACATTCCCACGATCAGCAGTTCTGCAGTAGCACCGGTGCAAGAACTACACAAATTAATCCACTGTGTAGTTGTCCAGTAGCACTGGTTAGTGCAGCACTGCTCCCATCGAATAGTTGCAGTGCTGCAAGTCCAGTACTCCTGAAGGACTACTGCAAAGGGTTCATTACTAATGAGTTAACGCAATGTTTTTTTAATTAAAGTGGCTCTGTCTCCCGAATCAACCCTATACAACCAGGCATATAGCCTGGTAGGGTTGCTGACGCTGATTAAAATGATACCTATCTTTTATCTGTAGGTAGTAACGTTGTGGAGAAATTTGAATTTTTAGAAATATGCTAATGTATTATTGGAGCACTAGGAGGTGGGCTTATGCGGTTCAAGCACAGCTCCAACAATGCCCTTGGTGCTCCATACTCCCTCTCTTTCAAATCACGCCCCCTTCTTTTAGACTGACAGTGTTAGATCGAAGATGCATACTGCGCACGCGCCGTTCATGTCACTGAACTCGGAAGTGGCATTCGCTCATTGGGATGTAGCCGAAGATGTGCGCACAGCAAGTGCACAGGCTGTCAATCTAAAGGGAGGATAGCGTGATTTGAAGGAGATGGGCGTCAGTATGGAGCACCAGGGGCGTAGCTGGAGCAGTGTTCGAACCGCATAAGCCCACCTCCTAGTGCTCGAATAGCACATTTGCATGGCATTGCATACCACCCTACCAGGCTATATGCCTAGTTGTATAGGGTTGATTAAGGTGGCAGAGACACTTTAAATATTGTGATTTGTTATGTGCATGCACTTAATGGCATTGTATGAACAACACATGGTTAACAACTTGGAAAATTGTCTTAGGGTTGTCAGGAGATGGACTGACAAGTGTTGAGGAAGTCTGGTCTCAAGCTGGGAAAACGTGTCGGTTCAACCTCTTGCACAATTAGGCTCAAGTCCAGTAAACTTACTCTCTGACCCTACCACTGCCCAGAAAGCAGCCATACTAAGTACTCCTAAAAGACTAGGCAGCACTAGGTTCAGATACAAGGTATTATGCTCATTTATGTAAGAAAGGCTTTACTGCTGTTGCATGAACTATTCCTACAGCATTTTCCACCCTTTGAGACAGATTGAAATTCGCATCTCAGTTCTGCATCCCTCAGTCTGGAAATTGCAAAAGGACTTAAGAAGAACATTATTGCATGCCTGTGGGTCTTCTGAGAGACTGAAAAGTGTCTTTAGAGAGAGGGAGTACTATAACCACCATCATTGTTGTTGTCCATACGCTGCTATTGAGAGAATATTGCACTGTGACATACAGTTGAAACTGTGCCTTTTGCTTCTATTTGTACTATAATCCCTATCATCCTTTGGTTCAATTTGCAGGATAACAGGCTAAACTGGATGGACAGATGTTTTTTTCCCACCCTACAAACCATGTTACTATGTAACTATCATCTTAGTTTATTTATTGAAAACAATGGGCCTGGTCATTGTCATCATCGTTCAACAGTTCTGCCTTGCACTCAGCAAATCATCCAACATTAAGGGCACCCCAATCAACATCAGGCAGGGGCCCCAATACTAGGGTGCACCCCGAGGGAAGAAATGGTGCACCTTCCAATCACTTCATGGCCCTAGGGTGTGCAATAGTGGAGATCACTATGATCTGTACTACCACCATCATCAGAGCTACAACTACCACTCCCATACTACACACATTCCCCAGCAGTTCAGAGTAGCCAGCACTGTTGACTACACTTTGGATGGAGCTGGGTAGTTCTAGCACCAGAGCTACTGCAGAACAGCTGACCGGCGGGGGTGTGGGGTGTTAGATCCCCACTGATCAGATAGGCCATCACTTGTAAAATTCCAGACAACACCTTTAAGGCCGGATTCACATCACCGTTTGTTTTTTCATAATTCTGATCCATATTTTATGCATCAGTTATGCTCAGTTAGGGCGCATGCACACGAACGTGTGCGCCCCATTCTGCGGATCACAAATAGCAGTCGGCAATGCAGGCACCGGCTGGGTGCCCGCCATTTGCGGATGCGGACTCATTCACTAGAATAGGTACGCGATCTGCAAGATTCAGTCTGCACTACAAAACAATAGAGCATGTTCTATTTTTTTTTTTTTGCGGTGCGGTGGCACAGACTGAAATCCCACGAAAGCGCTTCGGTAGTTCAAGTGGATGGGTCCACATCGGTGATACAGAGTGCACACAGCTGGTGCCCATATATTGGGAACCCATTGTTTGCAATACGGGCATAGGCTGCACACATTCGTGTGCATGAGCTCTTATGCACATTTGACATCCATTTTAGTCATTTCTGTCTGTGATCCGTTATTTTAGACGGGAATAAAAGGACTGCATGCGGGACATTTATTTTGTCTAAAATAGTGGATCTGAGACGGAAATGGCTAAAACAGATGCCAAATGTGCATAACTGAGCATAACAGTTTTTTTTCTTTATTTCTCTATTCCTTGAACGTATCAAAATAAACAGGGATGTGAACTCGCCCTAAGCTGGATCTACATATTAAATGTCTGTCAGCCAAACGTTTTTACCAGATTATGCAGTCCATCTAATGTATATAGAGCCTCACAATTCTCCGCTAACTGCTTATATTGAGGGAGATAAGATCAGGCACATTACATTTCAACTGCCCGTTCCTTTTGCTCTCACGAGATATACCACTGCTAGAGGTGTCTGGCAGCGTCTTTCCCCCCTCTTTCCATTAAGGGCACATGCACACGGCCGTTGGGCGGCCGTGCCCGTATTGCGTCACTCAGGCAGCTTGAATGGATCTGCAATCGAGAAGGTGCGGTGAGGAACACACTCCGTTGTGCTTCCGTGGGGTTTCTCTCCGTGCCTCCGCACCGCAAAGAAATAGAACATGTTCTATTTTCACGGTGTGGACGGATCATGGACCCATTTAAATTGAATGGGTCTGGATCCATCTGCGGAATCCCCATGGATGTTTCCAACTAGAGATGAGAGAATTTCCGCTTATGAAATTTGTTCATACTATGTTTGGTGGAAATAGGTGAATTGCGTTATGGGTTCCGTTACCACGGACCACAACACAATTCTATGACGGAATGCATAACGGAATGTCTTTAGAGGCATTCCGTTATTCATTCCGTCATAATTGAAGTCTATGGGTTGCAAAAGTGATCCGTCCTGTTTCAGTTATGCAGGAGACGACTAGCCAGCATAACAGAAACGGGACGGATCCGTTTTGCAGCCCATAGACTTCTATTATGACGGAATGAATAACGGAATGCCTCTAAAGACATTCCGTTATGCATTCCATCATAGAATTGTGTTATGGTCCGTGGTAACGGAACCCATATTGCAATTCACCTTTTACCACCAAACAAAGTCTGAACAAATTTCAAAATATGAAATTCGCTCATCTCTATTTCCAACGGCCACTGCTGATGGATTTCAGGGTGGTGTAACCATGGAAATGAGCAGTGTATAATGTGATGGAAAAATGAATCCAGCCAGCAAAGGATGCAATATGGATAATAACAATACATTAGTAAGTGCCTTGTAATAACTTTACATTATAAATGCCACTTGCTGAAATGACACAACCCCTTTAAGTGACCGGAGATCTGAGTTACCTCCGATCCCAGTCAAGGCAGTTGGGTGTCATCTATATTACACAGCTCATGAGTGTGGAATAAACTTAAAAATCCAATGCAGTGCTGGAGAATGAGCCAATTGTAATTTTAATGGCTGGAATTACACTAACAGTTCTCACAAATATGCACACTCAGATTGTATAAAATCTGTGCAGTGACGGCCATCTGCATAAGAATCACGTCAGTAAGACCGCATTAGGGTAGCACAATAGTGTGTTGATACAGCCAGTACAATAAAGGGCGGATGGCGGGTTACTCACGGCCCAGCCTTAGCTATGCTTAGAATCCAATACTGATTTTTGAAAAGTAAGAAAACAAAATTACAATAACTACATTTTCTGTACTTTGATGTATCTTCCTTGTACAACATGATAAAAGGGTTGAAGGTAAGGTTTTTATCCTGACGAAGCTGTGATGAATGAGCATCAGTGTTATTTTAACCACAACTGAATAAATTGTGTATGAGCCATAAAGAATTTATGGAGAAACTTTATTTTGTTTTCCTCAAGTCCAAAGACAGCACAGAATGGGATATTTTGTCCCCCAGTCTCCACTGTAGAATCAGCCCACGTAGAGTTATACGTTTCTTAATGCCTGGCACAATAGGAAGCCCCTCTCATAGCTAAGATGTGTCATAAAATTATTAGGTGGGAATATATTTGCTGCCTTCAAAGTGAAGGAAAGTAAACTTACAGGAAAGACAAAAGCTCTTTTTCCTCTTTATCCTTAGTGTGCACAGAATAAGATGTAAATAGAAAAAGATGAATAGGTGGGAGGGGGTTTCATTTTTGCATAACAGCAGTGAGAAAATTACTCTTTTCTCCACTTTAGAATGCCATGCAGCCACAGACCACTAGCAGCCCTGCCTGCACATGACAATACCTACTGGGGGCATCAGCATCACAGAATGTAATGTGCATGCGCTGCTGAGCTGCAGACTACAGGACCACTGGAAGTAGAAGGACCTGCCCCTTCAAGACTTTGATGTGGAGCAGAGTGACGTCAGGAGGATCGAGAGAGGAATACAAGAGCAAAAAGAGTTGAGATTAGTTGAAAGGGGAGGGCTTGGACACTTTGCTGGAAATGCCCCCTGAGCACTTGGGACCTCATTAGCATATTGATTTCTTTTTCTGCGGGATGAAAGCTCCAAAGGTATGTTTTTCTATGTTGTATATGTGGACTGCAGTCTAATGGCAATAGTCAAGGTGTGTGAGATGAGTGGCTGATTAGTGAGTTTCCCATTTCTCACACAATTACTGCAGACAAGTACTTTCTGGAAGCTCTCCTACAAGAGCAGAATGACACTGGAACATCAACTGTAGGGTGAGAAGACTCATTAAGAAAAAGGAAATTTCTTCCATAGACTTGATTAGACCCCATACATAACATGTAATGCTAACCATGGATTCTGAAAGGACTTTATTTATCAGTATTTTTTTGAGATCAGGATTATAGACTCCTGTCGGTTGCAGTAGGTCTTGATGTGGAGGAAATCGCCAAAATTCTCCCTTTGAGAGATGCACTGCAGCAGAAACCAGAACATTCGAGGCAAAAATGGAATGATGACAAACACTGATAGCTTCTCATCTAAAATCTAAATCTGTAAAATGAAGGGAGCCTGAGGATGGATATACTGGAAATGGGTCCCCCAACTGAACCAGTGCATCAACCACCACCGGTACATCTGCAGCCTGCTGAGAGCACAACTCTTCCAGCTACACTTCAGCAGGGAGTCAGAAATCTTCGGCACTTCAGCTGCTGTAAAACTACAGTTCCCAGCATACAGACCAGCTTGACTGCTCTTATAACTTTCATAAAAGTGAATGGTGCATTGTGGGACTTGTGGTTTCCGAAGACCTGGAGTGCTGGAGGTTGCTGATCCCTGCATTAGAGGCACCTGGTGGTCATGAAAGTCTATTATTAGACCTTTTTTCTTTAAATCTGCTGGTAATACATTGAATTCAGCCCCTACTCTGATTAAATCAGTCACTTCTTAGGCTACTTTCACACTGGCGTTTTGGCTTTCCGTTTGTGCGATCCGTTCAGGGCTCTCACAAGCGTCCAAAACGTATCAGTTTTGCCCTAATGCATTCTGAATGGAAGAGGATCCGCTCAGAATGCATCAGTTTGCCTCCGATCAGTCACCATTCCGCTCTGGAGGCGGAAACCAAAACGCTGCCTGCAGTGTTTTGCTGTCCGCCTGATGAAGCAGAGCCAAACGTCCTGGCACCCAATGTAAGTCAATGGGGACGGATCAGTTTTCTCTGGCACAATAGAAAACAGATCCGTCCCCTATTGACTTTCAATTGTGTTCAAGACTGGCTATATAAGACATAATACAGCCGGATCCGTTCATGACGGATGCATGCAATTGTATTATTGTAACTGAAGTGTTTTTGCAGATCCATGACAGATCCGCAAAAAACGCTAGTGTGAAAGTAGCAATACAGAGAAAATCTGCTAAACTGGGTTATCTGGTTTACTGATACTGATAACCTATCCTTAGGATCGGTCATCGATTTCAGATCGGTGGGGGTCCAACTCCTGACACCCTCATCAATCAGCTGTTTGAAAGGGCCACAGCATTCATGCAAGGGCTGTGTCCTCTTCAATGTTTAGCTGCAGACCGTCAACATTGTAGTGACTGTACAGGGTAATTACAGCTTTTTTGTCCAATACAAGTGAATGGGAGAGGAAGCTGTATGTCACGTTCAGGGGTTACAAGAACCACAGAACGTATCACAAGCGAACTCAGACAAGACTTCAGGACACAGACTAGGCAAAACAACCAGTTTATTCAATTATGGTTACAAGACAAACATGCTCAGAATGAAACAGGACATACAGATAGGGAATAGTGCAGACCTAATCTCTATCCAACCACTGTCCCTACCTATTGTCCTAAATTACATCCCCCAACTTGTCGACAGTCCCTATACTAAGTGCAGGGACAAAGTACAAGCACCTGCGGTAGGAACTGAAGGGACCTGTTTACACAGCCTGAACCTGAGCATACTAAACAGACAAGAAACCGGAATATTGGACCAGACCATGGCATAAACTGATCCACACGGAACAGAACACATACAGAAAGCAGGGCATGCACAGGCAGACCAGGACATAACCAAAGACATTGAAGATGTATGGAACATCAATGAAGAATCAGGCTGACCACATGAGTGATGGCAGAAGTACAAACACTAGTCAGGATAGCAAGCAGCCTGCACACAGCTTTCCTGGAGACAGAAGACAGACATCTCAGGCACACCACCTACAAATCTAAATAGCAGGGTAATTAAGACACCTGACCACCTAATGTTCAGACACAGACCATGGAAAGATTAAAGGGGTTTTGCCACTTCAGCAAATAGCATTTATTATGCAGAGAAAGTTTCCATGGTTATGACCACCCTGCAGTCTAGCAGCGGTGGCTGTGTTTGTACACTATAGAAAAAATCAGTAGCCTACATGATCTCCCACAGTCCCGGCCACCAGGGAGGCTGGCATTTTTTCTTATAGTGTGCATGTCACTACCAGAGCTTTGGGACGTTCTCACAGCTCTGTTTCTCCACCCCTGTGATGATGTCACTACTAGAGCTGGGAGGAGTTCACACTACTCTGTTTACTTTTGGTTTCTTTCACCACAGCTGTTTTTCATGTGTTTGATTTCCCTCTCTTTATATCACCCCTCCTCCTATGATAGGATGTGGATTATAGTTCTCACTTCAGTTGTAGCTCTGGCTTTAGTTTCTTCACTTGTAGCTATCAGTTCACTGGACCTGTGTTCTGCTGCTGCTAGCACTCCGGATATTGCCAGCCTGTCCTTGGATCCGTCTTCTCTGTGGCTGCAACACCTTCAGCTAAGTCTGCAGACATTGTTGTGTTCCTGTTGGTTTTCTGACTGGATCTGAGGTGGCCACGGTTCCCTCCATATACTGAGTAGGGCACTGGTGGCCGTGCCCCTTCCACTATTGTAGGGGTTACAGTGGTCATTAGTCTTAGGCACGTGGGCATGCCTCGTTCCGCCATTGGGATCCGGGCATGTGCTTTAGCAGAATAGGGAGAGCGTTGAGGGTCGGACAGGGGTCACCCTTTATCCTCCCTAGTTCTGGGTCCAGTCAGTTGCTCTGTACTGTGTATTTCTATCAGGTTCTGCTTCATCTGCTACTTTGGGCAAAGTTGATGTAGGATTTGATGCTTTTCCTCTGACCTGCAGTTCCCGTTTTCTCCTGTCTGCCAGGGTGGCGCTAGAGAGCAAAGTCATTTCTTGTGAGATTTTTGTCGATAGTGGAGCGGCCGTCAATCTTATTGACACTCAATTTGTAGCCATGCATGGTTTTTAGGTTTGCACATTAGATAAAGATATACCTGTTTTTGCTATTGACTCTGCTCCACTCTCACAGAGATCTCTGAAGGGCATTGTTCACAATATCCGGCTAGCTGTAGGTGACACTCATGTGGAGGATATATCTTGTTTTGTCCTTAACGGATTGCCGTCTCCTCTAGTTTTGGGGTTACCCTGGCTCACTAGACATAACCCCACTATTGATTGGCAAGGAAGGCAAATAAATGAGTGGAGTGATTTTTGTAGAGAGAATTGTCTCACAGCGACTTTTGCAGAGCTGTCTACTAAAACGGTGCCATCATTTCTCTCTGATTTCTCGGACGTGTTTTCCGAGAGCGGTGTTCAGGAGCTACCTCCTCACCGGGAGTTTGACTGTCCCATTAACCTCATTCCCGGCGCCAAGCTGCCAAAAGCACGCCTCTACAATCTCTCACAACCGGAAAGAATCGCTATGCGAACTTACATCTCCGAGAGTCTCGAAAAGGGGCATATTCGTCCTTCAAAGTCACCTGTGGCCGCTGGTTTTTTTTTTGTTAAAAAGAAAGATGGCTCTCTGAGACCTTGCCTAGATTTTAGGGAGCTGAATCGTATCACGATTCGCGATCCCTATCCCCTTCCTCTGATCCCGGACCTCTTCAATCAAATTGTTGGGGCCAAGGTGTTTTCCAAATTGGATTTGAGAGGCGCGTACAACCTGGTCAGGGTCAGAGAGGGGGATGAATGGAAAACGGCCTTTAATACCCCTGACGGGCATTTCGAGAATCTCGTTATGCCTTTCGGCCTGATGAATGCTCCGGCCGTCTTTCAGCATTTTGTTAATAGTATTTTCTATCATTTAATGGGGAAATTTGTATTGGTGTATCTTGATGATATTTTGATTTTTTCCCCTGATGTTCAGACCCATCAGGATCATCTTTTTCAGGTTCTGCAGATTCTGCGGGAAAATTAATTGTACGCCAAGCTGGAGAAATGTCTTTTTATGGTATCGGAGATTCAATTTCTGGGTTTTCTCCTCTCTGCTTCTGGTTTTCGCATGGATCCCGAGAAGGTCCGTGCTGTACTTGAGTGGGAGCTTCCTGAGAATCAGAAGGCATTGATGCGCTTTCTGGGTTTTGCGAACTATTACAGAAAGTTCATTTTGAATTATTCCTCTGTTGTCAAACCCCTCACTGACATGACAAAAAAGGGGGCGGATTTTTCCTCTTGGTCGGAGGAGGCGCTTACAGCCTTTTCTAAGATTAAAGAGAATTTTGCGTCTGCTCCCGTCTTGGTGCATCCCGATGTTTCCTTACCTTTTATTGTTGAGGTGGATGCTTCCGAGGTGGGTGTGGGTGCGGTTTTGTCCCAGGGCCCTTCCCCTGCCAAGTGGCGACCCTGTGCCTTTTTCTCTAAAAAACTCTCCCCGGCAGAGAGAAACTATGATGTGGGAGATAGGGAGTTGTTGGCCATCAAGTTGGCTTTCGAGGAATGGCGTCATTGGTTGGAGGGGGCCAGGCACCCTATCACTGTTTTTACCGACCATAAGAATCTGGCATACTTGGAGTCGGCCAGGCGTATGAATCCGAGACAGGCCAGATGGTCTCTGTTCTTCTCCAGATTCAATTTTGTTGTTACATTCCGACCTGGGATAAAAAATGTGAAGGCTGATGCTCTCTCTCGCTGTTTTCCGGGAGGAGGAAACTCCGAGGACCCGGGTCCCATTTTGGCGGAGGGGGTAGTTGTTTCTGCTCTTTATTCCGATTTGGAGGCCGAGGTCCAGGCTGCCCAGACTGAGACACCTGCCCGTTGTCCTTCTGGGAAGTTGTTCGTGCCTCCTGAGCTACGTCACAAACTCTTTAAAGAGCATCATGATACGGTTCTTGCTGGTCACCCCGGGAGTAGAGCCACGGTAGATCTCATTGCTCGGAGATTTTGGTGGCCGGCTCTTCGTAAGTCGGTGGAGGGTTTTGTGGCTGCTTGTGAGACGTGCGCTCGTGCTAAGGTCCCTCGTTCACGGCCTTCAGGTTCCCTTCTCCCGTTACCCATTCCTTTCCATCCTTGGACACACCTGTCCATGGACTTTATCACGGATCTTCCTCGTTCCTCGGGGAAGTCGGTGATCCTGGTGGTGGTGGACCGTTTTAGCAAGATGGCTCATTTCGTACCTTTCCCTGGTTTACCCAATGCTAAAACGTTGGCGCAAGCTTTTGTTGACCATATTGTTAAATTGCACGGCATTCCCTCTGATATTGTTTCCGATAGAGGCACGCAGTTTGTGTCCAGGTTCTGGAAGGCTTTCTGTTCTCGCCTGGGGGTTCGGCTGTCCTTCTCTTCTGCTTTTCATCCGCAGTCGAATGGTCAGACTGAGCGCCTCAATCAGAATCTGGAGACATATTTGCGCTGTTTTGTGGCAGAGAACCAGGAGGATTGGTGTTCATTTCTCCCTCTTGCTGAGTTTGCTCTGAACAACCGTCGTCAGGAATCTTCTGATAAGTCACCATTCTTTGGTGCATATGGGTTCCATCCGCAGTTTGGGACATTCTCGGGAGGGGCTCTTTCTGGTTTACCTGAGGAGGAGAGATTTTCCTCGTCTTTGTCTACCATTTGGCAAAAGATTCAGAGTAATCTTAAAAAGATGAGTGAGAAGTATAAGCGTGTGGCTGATAAGAGACGTGTGCCTGGTCCGGACCTGAATGTGGGTGATCTGGTGTGGTTGTCTACTAGAAACATTAAGTTGAAGGTTCCCTCCTGGAAATTGGGTCCCAAGTTTATTGGGCCTTATAAAATCTTGTCAGTCATCAATCCTGTTGCCTTCCGTCTTGATCTTCCACGGGTTTGGAAGATACATAATGTATTTCACAGATCTCTCTTAAAACCATATGTCCAGCCCACGGTACCCTCCTCTTTGCCTCCTCCTCCGATTTTGGTTGATGGCAATCTGGAGTTTGAGGTTTCCAGAATTGTGGACTCTCGCATTGTCCGCGGTTCTCTTCAGTACCTCGTTCATTGGAAGGGTTATGGTCCTGAGGAGAGGATGTGGGTTCCGGTGTCGGACATTAAAGCCACTCGCCTCATCAGGGCATTTCATAGGGCTCATCCTGAGAAGGTGGGTCCTGGGTGTCTGGAGTCCACCCGTAGAGGGGGGGGTACTGTCACTACCAGAGCTTTGGGACGTTCTCACAGCTCTGTTTCTCCACCCCTGTGATGATGTCACTACTAGAGCTGGGAGGAGTTCACACTACTCTGTTTACTTTTGGTTTCTTTCACCACAGCTGTTTTTCATGTGTTTGATTTCCCTCTCTTTATATCACCCCTCCTCCTATGATAGGATGTGGATTATAGTTCTCACTTCAGTTGTAGCTCTGGCTTTAGTTTCTTCACTTGTAGCTATCAGTTCACTGGACCTGTGTTCTGCTGCTGCTAGCACTCCGGATATTGCCAGCCTGTCCTTGGATCCGTCTTCTCTGTGGCTGCAACACCTTCAGCTAAGTCTGCAGACATTGTTGTGTTCCTGTTGGTTTTCTGACTGGATCTGAGGTGGCCACGGTTCCCTCCATATACTGAGTAGGGCACTGGTGGCCGTGCCCCTTCCACTATTGTAGGGGTTACAGTGGTCATTAGTCTTAGGCACGTGGGCATGCCGCGTTCCGCCATTGGGATCCGGGCATGTGCTTTAGCAGAATAGGGAGAGCGTTGAGGGTCGGCCTTTATCCTCCCTAGTTCTGGGTCCAGTCAGTTGCTCTGTACTGTGTATTTCTATTGTTGCTCACATACAGCCGTGACAGTGCAAGCACGACCACCACTGCTGGACTGCAGGGTGGTCATAACAATGGAGACTTTCTCTGCATAATAAATGCTATTTGTTGAATTGGCAAAACCCCTTTAAGGCTAGGGTTACATGGCAACATTTGTTGCATGACGACAGGGGTATAACTACATGTGTCACACCAATGTCGCATTTATTGTAATGGATGGATTTTAGTGACTGTTGTATCGCAGTTGCAGCATGTTGCAGTGCAACCCCATAGACTATCATTACAATAAATGCTGCACGACATTGGTGCAACACATGTTGCAGTGTAGCCCTAACCTAAAGGCTTATGCACACGACCTTTGAGCACTAACATCTGTAGTAGAGATAAGCAGATTTCTTGAAATTTGTTTCAGGTGTGATTCACTTATTTTTCTAATAATTTGATTCGGAAATAAATTGTTTCTACCTGAATCAAAAGTACTAATAAAAGGAGAAACCTACTCTTCTGGAAAAAAGACATACAAATCGGTTGTCCTTCCAAAAGGACAAGAATACTTAATGTCTCCATGTTACGTTTCTCTGAATGAGTCTGAAGTCAGTTCTCCTTCCAGAACAACAAAAATAACTGAATGTCTCAAAAGAAAATTGCCCTGGTTAGCTGAGTGGCCTTTGTCATGGATTGGGGGTGCTATATCTCATTAGGGAGACCCTCTAGTATGCATAAGGAGTATTGTAGTCCAGCCATTGCTGCTCTGCCTTTCTGAGAAAATATATGCAAATTAGCATATCTTACTTCTATTTTTGTAACTTTTTGCAAGTTAAGTTAATTTGAATATCTTTCCCAGAAACCCAAAGTTATGCAAATTAGCTTTTCTTCCAAAAGGAAAAGAATACTAAGCCTATCTGAAGCCAATAGAAGTAATATATGCTAATTTGTATATATTTTTCCCCAGAAACGCTGGACTACCATATTTCTCTCTTTTATGGATGGACTAGGTTTTCTTCTACACATGCTCTGCTGGGAAGTCTCAGTATCTATATTAAAAAAACATTACATATATCATTACAAACATAGAAACATAGAATGTGTCAGCAGATAAGAACCATTTGGCCCATCTAATCTGACCAATATACTGAATACTATGAATAGCCCCTGGCCCTATCTTATATGAAGGATGGCCTTATGCCTATCCCATGCATGCTTAAACTCCTTGGCCCAGATTCAGGTAGATTTGCCCATTACTTACACCTGAGCCGCTCAGCTGAATTTCTCTGCGCTGGAGCAATTTTGCCAAATTGCCACCTGATTCAGGAATCGTTTGTTCATTTAATTTGCTCCTGTTTAAGGCAAAGCTGAGGGCGCAAGGCCGTGCAAGTCAAAGTGGGTGTGCCCCTATGTATATGAGGAATTTTCGGCTCAGCAGAGGTTTGCTAGCATAATTTCAGGGCAAATCCTGCTCAGCTGCTTGCACTGAGCAAATAAATAGGAGCAGACTTGCGCTGGTTCTTTGCTGAATTTCATCCTGCTTTTTCCTACCCCCCCTGAGCAAGGAAATTCAGCCCTTTTGCAAGACATGGCACCTCCCAAAGGGACCAAAATATTTTATATTACTGTATAAAGAATTTAAATTATAAAAGAACAGAAATAAACATACATAGCCTTTATTTTATTGGTGCAGCTGTTTTAGTGTAGTACTTGAATGAGATAAGTAAATTCTAGAAACATCTGAAAATGTCATTTTTCATTTGAAGAGCACAAGGAACACTTGTTTTTGTGTTTTATTCTCATAGGAAAAAAAGGTATAAGAACAAACTGCCATCTAGAATAACTATTTAGATGTTCTTTAGATGTATTTCAAATCTGCTTGTTCAGATCGTCTGTCTAGGTGCTGCTGAAGTTGCGCGCTCCTTCAGATGACATTTGGCCATCTTTTGCTAACTTGCCCCTGCTTTTAACAGGAGCAAGTTTGCCCAGGGAAAAAAGCTTGCACGCTTCCAGCGCAAGATGCGCATCACACGCGCATGTTTCTGAATCATCGGCAGTACCTAATTTGCATATTCGCTGAGGGAATTCCATGAAGGCGCAACTTACACCCCGCGCAAAATTGCACGCAAATTGCGCAGGAACAGCTAGGCTGCGTGCGCGGGAAAATGGCAGCATTTCAGGCTTAACTGGTTTACAGAATCAGCCGCAAATTTGCATAGGAGCAAATCAGTACTTGGGCGGCGCAAATCACACTTGTTCCCGCGCAAGTGCTTCTTGAATCTGGGCCCTTCACTGTATTTGCAGCTACCACTTCTGCAGGAAGGCTATTCCATGCATCCACTACTCTCTCAGTAAAGTGATACTTCCCGATATTACTTTTAAACCTTTGCCCCTCTAATTTAAAACTATGTAATCTTGTAGCAGTTTTTCTTCTTTTAAATATTCTCTCCTCTTTTACCTTGTTGATTCCCTTTATGTATTTAAAAGTTTCTATCATATCCCCTCTGTCTCGTCTTTCTTCCAAGCTATACATGTTAAGGTCCTTTAATCTTTCCTGGTAAGTTCTATCCTGCAATCCATGTACTAGTTTGGTAGCTCCTCTCTGAACTCTCTCCAAGTATCAATATCCTTCTGGAGATATGGTCTCCAGTACTGAGCACAATACGCCAAATGAGGTCTCACTAGTGCTCTGTAGAGCGGCATGAGCACCTCCCTCTTTCTACTGGTAATGCCTCTCCCTATACACCCGAGCATTCTGCTAGCATTTCCTGCTGCTCTATGACATTGTCTGCCTACCTTTAAGTGTTCTGAAGTAATGACTCCTAAATCCCTTTCCTCAGATACTGAGGTTAGGACTGTATCACTGATTTTATATTCTGCTCTTGGGTTTTTACGCCCCAGGTGCATTATCTTGCACTTATCAACATAAATTTTAGTTGCCAGATTTTTGACCATTCCTCTAGTTTTCCTAAATCCTTTTCCATTTGGTGTATCCCTCCAGGAACATCAACCCTGTTACAAATCTTTGTGTCTTCAGCAAAAAGACACACTTTACCATCGAGGCCTTCTGCAATTTCGCTGATAAAAATATTAAACAATATGGGTCCCAGAACAGATCCCTGAGGTACCCCACTGGTAACAAGACCTTGGTCTGAATATACTCCATTGACTACAACCCTCTGTTGTCTGTCCCTCAGCCACTCCCTAATCCATTTAGCAATATGGGAGTCCAAGCTCAAAGACTGCAATTTATTAATAAGCCTTCCATGTGGGACAGTAACAAAAGCCTTGCTAAAGTCTAGATAAGCGATGTCTACTGCACCTCCACCATCTATTATTTTAGTCACCCAATCAAAAAAATCTATAAGATTAGTTTGACATGATCTCCCTGAAGTAAACCCATGCTGTTTTTCATCTTTCAATCCATGGGATTTTAGATGTTCCACAATCCTCTCCTTAAGTATGGTTTCCATTAATTTCCCCACTGTTGATGTCAGGCTTACTGGCCTATAGTTGCCCGATTCCTCCCTACTACCTTTCTTGTGAATAAGCACATTTGCTAATTTCCAATCTTTTGGGACGACTCCTGTTACCAGTGATTGATTAAATAAATCTGTTAATGGTTTTGCTAGTTCACCGCTAAGCTCTTTTAATAGCTTTGGGTGTATCCCATCAGGACACTGTGACTTATTCGTATTGATTTTAGACAGCTGACTTAGAACCCCTTCCTCTGTAAAGACACATGTATCCAACATCAGGAAAGGATTCGATAAACACACATTATCCTTGCATTTTAAACAACATCACAATAAAGATCCAAGTGGAATGATTTATACAGCTTTCGAGAAAGTTGAAGTACAGTGGCGAGGTGGAAACAATATTTCCAAAATATCTAGACAAGAATCCAGATGAATTTATGATTTTGAAACCTTAATACCTGGAGGACTCAATTCAGATTTTGAGATCTTCGGTTGTTACGCTGAGCGCTCCGGGTCCCCTGCTGGCCTCGGAGCGCTCACAGCGTATGCCCCCAGGCAGCACTCCAGCATCTCGGCGTGTGCGTCCTCGCTCTCTAGGGCGCGCGCGCGCCGGGACTCTTAGATTCAAAGGACCAGTGCACCAGTGATTGGTGCCTGGTCCAAAGGGGTTATTAAGGGTTAAGGTTGTGAGAGGCAGTGCTGACTTAATTAGGCTGCACCTGTGCACTGCCCATTTATACCTTCTCCTCCCACAGCCTTCTGCCGGATCTTTGTGCCTTGTGCCTCAGAGAAAGCGTTCCCTACAATGTTAGTTTGCCTTACTGTCACGGAACCATGAACCAGACGTACAACAAGAGATAAGTGAAAATAAGAAGGCTTTATTGAAAATAAAGCTGTAAAGCAAAAGTCCAAACGGATGGCGAAACCGAAGCAGAGTCTTTGCGAAGCCAGAGGTCAGGAACCAGAAGGGTAGTCAGACGAAGCCAGGATCAGGAACCAGCAGGGTAGTCGGACGAAACCAGGATCAGGAACCAGCAGGGTAGTCGGACGAAACCAGGATCAGGAACCAGAAGCAGCAGCAGTCTAGAAGCATGTGAACACAGGAGGACCAAGCAAGGAACTGAAGCCACAGACCTCCTATATATATGAGCTAGGCATCCAGCTCCTCCCAGTGGGAAGGAGGAGCCGCAGGGTGGGAGGCTACAAGAAACCCAGAAACCAAGATGGCCGCCAGCACATGTCAAACGAAGGAGAACAGCAAGAAGGTAAGACCATGACACTTACCTGTTGCCGTACCCGTTGCTACCGTCCACTCGCCTTTGAACCTTTGCCGCCTGCCCTGACCGCTGCTACGTCCGACTACGCTCTTACCTTCTCCCTGTGTACCACGCCTTATCAGCTGCCAGAGAGGTCGAGTTGTTACTAGGGGACACGACCTGGTAGTTACCGCCGCGGCAAATCCATCCCGCCTTGCGGCGGGCTCTGGTGAAGACCAGTAACTGCTTAGAACCGGTCCTCTAGTACAACCCGCACCATCGCCTCTCTGGTCCAGAGGATTCACTACCTGTCCTGCCGGTTCGTGACATCGGTTTTCTATGATCACGGGCTGTGGGCCTTGCACTGATGGGACATCGTGAGTCTGGCTGATTTCTCGGCACCACGGTTTCCCCTCGGAGTAAGTAAGACCCACGGCCCTATATACTACACACGAATATTATATGCGAATATTATCTGCAAAGAATAGTATACACAAACAATTTGAACAATACATACGAATTTCCTTAATAGATATAATCAGAAATGTGAATACATGCATTTACTTGTAACACCATTCACAGAAGACAGCACAAAAAGTAAGAAAACAAGATTAAACAATGAAGGACTTGTACTATCAATTTTCTCTCTATCCAGAATATTTATTGGAGTATATAGCACACATTTGTGAAAAAACGCATTACCCCCAAAAATCGCATCAAAAACGCATGCGATAATTTAAAGAATTTATTATGGATATTGATGATTTTTCTTTTATAATTCAGTTTTACATATTCTCAAATGTTTTCATATATGTTTTTATTTATTTATATGTCTATATATTTTTATATACAGTATATAGTAATTTATTTCAATTTATTTTCACTATTCCATGCTATATTCCACTCCATATCTTATAACAAACCCTTATCACAGGTATTTAAAAGCAGGATGATTTCAGTCTCATTCATGGCCACTGAGGAAGAGGTAGTACACCTCGAAACGCGTCTGGCGTCATTGGATGGGACCCCCCTTCGGATTATTACGAATTTATCGCATTTATTTGTCTACAACAGAGGATTCGGAACTATGCATACAATTTGAATCTACACTACGTTCCAATGATTTAAGAGAGCTCAGCTCTACTCTACTTTAAAAGTTCGGGGACTCTAGTGAGATTACCGAAATTCTCCATTGCAAATAATCGGAACCCCACGAACATTTTAATAGAATCACAAGTACTGAAAACAACACATGACATGCCGGGTGATCACGTGAGCGACCCATAATCATGTAAGACGCCGACAGTGTAGCGAGGTCAGCTACACAGAACCTCCATTCACACAAACACAGGACCAACGCAGACACAGCAGCACGGGTGAGTGGCTGTGGAATGGGTGGGACGCCCCCGATCTCAGCCTTATCTAACTAGTTGTGAGTAGAGACAAACACTATTTATACGATTATACCCTCCATAGTTTTTTCCTTTTAAGTGTGATTTCCACAGCAATTTGCTAGGAACACAGATGGTCTCAAATTGACCGTTCAAGCGTTAATTCTACTCACTAGCTGCAGTATCAGTATATCCTTGAATTGCGATTTCTACAAAGTCCTCTACCAATATTGACATTGTGATTTCTATTAAGTCTTCTACAAAAATAGACATTTGATATTTACCATCCGAAATATTGTTACGAAATACAGATATCTGAAACTTAATTTTCAGTATAATGGTACCATTTATTCTATAAAGTGTATTATTCACGAATCTTCAGTGGTTAATTGAAGTTACTCAACCTGCACTGGAATTATATTAACTTTTGCACTATTTTTTGCACACGCTTTTTGCACAAAATTAATAAAATAAGAGACTTTTTTTTGCACTAATATAAATGGAACAAGAGACCCGCCACTATTTTTACCTTCAATTATACAAGTGATATTTTTCATTTTTTTATTTTTTACTTTTTCATACACCTTTTTACATTTTTTAGTGTCTATTTCAAGTATTGGACTACCCATTTACCATTATTGTGGAATTATTTTATCTTTAATACCCTTTATTTTAGATATTCATGAAATAAATAGCAACCTTTACTGTATTACTGGTCCCAGATGGGGAGTGCCTGTTTTGCCTCTTTGTTTTTATGTATCAAAAGATGCATCAAAGAACTCATAAAAATAACAAAAGAGCAAGCATATACTAGCATAAACTGGCACAGGAGGAGCAGTATAACTAGTTCTTGCTGCAAGGCACAGAGATCCCACAGTCAGGGCTGTATACCGTATTTTTCGCCCTATAAGACGCACCTAGGTTTTAGAGGAGGACAATAAAAAAAAAAAATTTTCATTACACCTCAGGTCAGACCACCAATCAGACCCCCCCATGTTAATTAGAATTCATATGACAGCCCCAATCAGACCCCCAATGTTAATAAGACCCCAATAAGACCTCAGCTTAGCCCCCAATCAGACCTCAGATAAAAGCCCAAATCTAAATAAGACCCCCATTCAGACCTCAGATCAGCAGCCCCCCATGCCTCCTATCATCAGCCCCCAAGCCTCCTATCATCAGCCCCCATGCCTCCTATCATCAACACCCATGCCTCCTATCATCAGCCCCCATGCCTCCTATCAGACCCCATGCCTCCTATCTGTCACGGTCTTTGTTGTGCGCCGTGACACATTTGCCGTACATGTTGGCTGCCAGGGGCAATGCGTTGTTGTTTGCAGCATGTATAGGATTTTCTCACCTTATCCTGGTTCCTTCCCTGTCTGGTGCTGGAGGGGTTAACTTTCTGACTGGGTGTGGCAACTTGGGTTTTATCACCTGTAGCTTCCAGGCTGGAGTCAGTTGTACTCCAACCTTTGTTGGTGCTAGAGCTTTGCTCCTTTCCTGGGTGTTTTATCTGCCCAGTCCTTGAGGGCCACCTAGTGGGACATACTGTCTCGGTGGGGAGTGTGGGGAATCCCCCACCGTACAATGTGGACCCGGTGGAAAAGCAACTTGGCCAAGGGCTGGGATAAGGGAGCAGGTCACCTCCTATTGCATCCCTAATCCTCGCCCTAACTTCTCACCGTATGAGCGGACCTGGATGGTAGGATGGCTCATACCTAGGACCCTGAGTCGCCCTGATAATCCCTCAAATAAAGAAAGGGCAGAAACAACCTGTTCATCCCAGACACGGATAAACAGAAGTCTGCACCAGCCTAGCTGCAAGAAAACAGTGGAGACTGAATACAATAACTGGATCAGCAGGTAAGCACACCATATAACACACTCACAGTACTGGTGCCCACACACTATACAGGACACAGTACAAACACCCACACCCAGGTATCCAGCACACCAGTTACTGCATGGAAATCCCCATGCAAAACAGACGCATGGCAGAGCAGCATCCAGACTTGTAGTTCCCCCTCCGGGGAATCCTGACACCCCCTTCCAGAGGAACACCACACAGGGAAAATGTCTAGCAAACATGCTGGACTACAGACACCAACAGACCAGACATGTAACAACCACTAGACAAGACAACAACCACCCATACATAAACATCACCAAACATATGCAAGGGTAGAGAAGGGAAGGTAGACAACGGGATGACATAGAAGACATCGGAGAGACATCGATGTCCCACTAGGTGGCCCTCAAGGACTGGGCAGATAAAACACCCAGAAAAGAGTACAACTGACTCCAGCCTGGAAGCCACAGGTGATAAAACCCAAGTGGCCACACCCCACCAAGAAGTTAACTCCTCCAGCAACAGACAGGGGAGGAATCAGGAGAAGGGGAGAAAAGCCCATACATGCTGCAAACAACAACGCATTGCCCCTGGCAACCAACATGTACGGCAAATGTGTAACTGCGCACAACAAAGACTGTGACACTATCAGACCCACCCCATGCCTCCTATCAGACCCCATGCCTCTTATCAGACCCCATGCCTCCTATCAGCCCTCATACCTCTTATCACCCCCCACCCTCTTATCAGCTTCCATGCCATGGCACGTATCTGTCTGTGTGTAGTATTTTCAGGGGGATTATCTGTTTCTGCAGTATAGTATTGGGGAGCACAACGGGAACAGTAGGGGGGCAGGATGAGGTGTTCAGAAGGTGGGGAGGCGGATGTAAAAGTAGGAGACTAAGATGTCTGTTAGGCCTCATTCACAATGGCCGTGTGCAACCCCATAAGTGTCCCCAAAGAGTAAAATGCCTCAGAGTCCTTAGTGTCCCTACATGGTAAAAGGCCCCCTTAGTGCCCCCAAGTAGTGATACCCGCTTAGTGCCCCCATCCAGTAGTTCTGCCCTTCTTAGTACCCCCATCCAGTAGTGCTGCCCCCTTAGTGCCCCTATCCAGCAGTGCTGCCCCTATCCAGCAGTGCTGCCCTCTTAGTGCCCCAATCACGCCAGGAGTGCTGCCCCTTAGTGCCTCCATCCATTATTTCTGACCCTTTAGTGCCTCTATGCAGTAATACTAACCCATTAGTGCCCCCAACCAGTAGTTCTGACCCCTTAGTGCCCCCATCAAGTAGTGCTGACCCCTTCCAGTAGTGCTGCCCTCTTAGTGCCCCCATCCAGTAGTTCTGATCCCTTAGTGCCTCCATCCAGTAGTTCTACCCCCTTGGTGCCCCCAGTTCAGTAGTTCTGCCCTCTTAGCACCCCCAATCCAGTAATAAAAAAAAATAATCTACTTCTTACCTTGCAGCCTACTTTCTCCTGTGAGAAAAGAACACCCCGCTCTCTGTGGTGTGGTGATGTCATCGCGCCTGCTGAGCTGGAAAGCGGGCAATCAAATTCCTGTTCGCTCTTTGTACACAGCCCAGCAGGTGCTATGTGTCCCTGCATCATGCCTGCTGCTGGAGAGCATAGGCTGGTTCATATCGAAGCAGGGAGCTGATGGCTCCCTACTTCATTATGGCATTCAACTAGTGCAGAGATGCCCAACCTGCGGCCCTCCAGCTGTTGTAAAACTACAACTCCCACCATGCCCTGCTGTAGGCTGACAGCAGTAGGTTCTCTGGGCATGCTGGGAGTTGTAGTTTTGCAACAGCTGGAGAGCCGCAGGTTGAGCATTCCTGAACTAGTGAAGGGGCTCTAAGAAACCAGATAAATCTTTCCGGTAACCGGATGCCTAGAAAATGGGACCATCTGGCGTCCCCTTCAGGAGAGCAGGGTAGTGTGCACTGTGTGGTCACATACCCCTAAGGATGGCCCTGCCATAGATGCACCCACAATTAGAAGTATAAAAATAGAAAATACTATTATACTGCAAATATTCAATGGGTGATACAGTTGGCACGGTACAGACAGTACAAAAGCCAATCCCTCATAACATTGCCAGCCACAGCAACCCATGACTATGCCAGACAAATTGCCTCATCACATTAGCAGCCATAATGCCCCCTAACTATGTCAGCTACAGTGCCAGCCACACAGGGGTGCACCTAGACTTTCTGCTGCCTGCAGCGAAAATTGAAATGCCGAACCTCTTTCCCGTTCCAAATTCTCAATCCAACACATCATCTCCAGCCCCACTGTTAAATACATTTTTAGAACATATATGGCTCTACAAAACAAACTGGACAATACAGCACTATATACCTCTAGCTCATCTTGAAAAAAATGTTCTCACACAGCTCTGTAGATAGATATACAAAAAAGGCTATAGGTGTCGGAGTATGGCGATACAAAGCAACTTTTTTTCATGTGTTTTTTTTAACGTAGTACAGTAGAACTATGACTATATAAATTTGGTAGGCTGTAATCATAATTGTAAAGATAACATGTAATTTCTAGACTGGACTCTGTAAAAGCAAAACCCCAAAACCATGGAAGGATTGCTTTTCTATCTTTCACCCTACTAAGAATTTTTTCCTGTTTTTCAGTAAATGATAGAGTAGATAAAAAAAACAAGCCCTCATTTGACTATGTGAATGGAAAAGTAAAAAAGTTATGGGTAGTGAAAGTTGGGGAGAAAACAGAAAAATTTAAAATATTTATGGGTTAAAGGTGTTCCAGTCATTAATAATGTGAAGCTGTTACAGAGGCAATTCTCTGATGGCCAGTGTGCAGTGGGGAGACCACAAATGATGTACAATTAGCTAATATATACTGTAGTATGGCTTACAGGTTATTCACAGAACAAGCAACATAAAAGAACTTGTAGTTTGGCTGCTAAGCAAACAGTCCTTGTTAATAAGAATTCAGAGACAATTAGGTCTCGTCCAGGTACAGGGAGTTTCTTCAAAGCTGCTTTAGCAGAGAAACACAAACTTGTATTTTAAGACAATGTATTAAAAAAGCCCAAACTGCCAAAGGTTGCTTGGTATAATATTTTAATTAGAGATGAACGATTTTTTTAAAAATTCGATTTGGCCGGTTAGCCGAATTTTCTGAAATGATTAGATTCGATCCGAATTTATTTGCGGCGAATCACGTTAAAAACAGCTATTTTCTGGCTGCAGATAGCCTGTATAGTGGTGTAGAACACTGTGCCTTTCAGTAACATGCATAGGGAGTCTGCTGTGGTAGTGAAACAATACGGTGAGTCAGTATGACACACAGATGACAGGCGTCGCTCTTAGAATCACTGCACACTCCACTTATTTGGGCAGTTACGGGGCCAAAACTGACCAAATAACTCAAGTATGAACTCAGCCTTAGCGTCAAGAAGTGCACTCCTTTTACACCGTCGTCAGCTGATTCCACATAGATGTCTACAGAACCTGTTCTATTAAATGCTTATACAAGTAGAGCCCCCCCTGACAGAGAGGAGAGGGTGTCAGCAGTAAGTTTGTGTTGACTTCACTGATTATTTTGCCCTTCCTCTGATCCATCAGAACAATAACCCCCCAAAAAAGGGATCTTGTCTGTTGAACATCCGCCTTCACTCGGTCAGCATTTGGTCAGTAATCCATCAGTATTGCTAATGCCAAAAAAAAACAGGAGTGGATCCAAAACAGAGATGACATGTGAATGGAATATTTGCATGTCTTCTGTGTTTTGTACCCAATCCTGCTTTTGGCTACCAAATCATAAGCCAATTCTGATGGGACCATACAGGCCTTACAGCTGCTACACAGATAGGATCCGTTGTGCGTCTCATTTTTCCTTCCTTCTGACAGATCGGAAATGGGGTCAAATAAATGGTGATGTCATCCAGGCCAAAAAGGCAAAATAGTGGCCCAGTCATGGAGTGGGGAGGGTGGGAGAACAGCTTGAGAAGTCCACAGAGTGGCCCAATGACATAGTGGTGAGGTGAAAGCAGCATGAGTAGACCATAGAGTGGCCCAGTGACATAGTGATGAGGTGGCAGCAGCAGCATGAGGAGGCCACAGAATGGCACAATGACAGAGTGTGGAGGTGGCAGCAGCAGCATGAGGAGGCCACAGAGTGTCACAATAACAGAGTGTGGAGGTGGCTGCAGCAGCATGAGGAGGCCATAGAGTGGCAAGGTGAAATAGTGTGGAGGTGGCAGCAGCATGAGGAGACCACAGAGTGGCAATGTGACATAGTGTGGAGGTGGCAGCAGCAGTAGGATGAGGAGACCACAGAGTGACCCAGTGACAGAGTGGGGAGGTGGGTGGCAATAACAGTACCCGCTGACGATGGTGGGTGTAAGAAGGACCACTTGGCATCAGATGTGTGGCATCAGGTGGGTGGCAGCATCAGAATAGTAGCTGAGGCAGGTAGTCAGAAGAAACCGGTCTCTTTTATCAAGGTTTGGGTGAGGCAGCATGGATGATCTAATCTGATGCATCAGGCATTGATGGGTTGAAATCCTGGCTGATTCACACCTGATTCATCTTGACAAAGGTTAGTCTATCCACATTTTGGGTGGACAGGCGAGTGCTCCTTGGGGTAACTATGGCTCCCACCACACTAAACACCCGCTCTGTTGCCACACTACTGGCCGGGAAGGACAGCTTTTCCAGGGCAAACTCGTCCAGTTGCGGCCACAAATCCAGTTTGGCTGCCCAGTAGTCCAGCAGATCTTTGATGACGGGTGGCAGGTTGGACTCCAAGCATGCCACTACCTGCTGGTTCAGGTTCTATGTCTGGCTGCTGGTGAGTAGTTTCTTCACTATGCGGGTGAAGAAAGCTGCTCATCAGCAACTCTAGACTCAGGCTGCTGCTTATGGAGCTGGTAATGCTCTTGACCCCCCCCCCCCCAGCAGCCATGGCAGTGGAACATGAGTGCAGAGGGTCTTTCCCCGGTCAGACCTGCGAGAGGATGGATGATGGCACAGATAGGCAGCGGCCAACTGACTACATAGGATGTCTCTATAGTAGTTCAGTTTGTCCTCCCTCTCAGCGGGTGTAAAAAAAGGCCCCCATTTTGGACCGCCAATTGCCTCGTCTTCCTCATCTCCCTCTTGTTCCTCCGGCTGCTCCTCCTCTCCTGTCACCTGTGTAGAAAAAACACCCATTTCGCTACACATTGCTTGTGCTCCAATGTCCTCCTCCTCCTCTTCCAGTTCAGCCCCACAGGTCTCATATGGCCTTGAGATGTAGGTGCCACATCTCCAGTCCCCTGACCAACCAGATTTAGCAGCATATTTTCCAGGATATGAATCAGTGGAATGATGTTGTTCATCCCGTTGTCCTGGCGACTGACAAATAAAGCGGCCTCCTCAAAGGGCACGAGTAAACAACAGGTGTCGCGCATGAGCTGCCACTGGCTAACATCGAAGTTACACAGGGGAGTACCTCTGTCCGCTTGGATCATCAAGAAATCGTTTATGGCCTTTCTCTGTTCGTATTGTCGGTCCAGCATATGGAGGGTGGAATTCCAACGGTTAGAAACGTTGCATATCAGCATATGTTGTTGCCGTTGCAGCTCAAGGAGGGTGTGCTTGGCGGTGTACAAGTGCATGCAAAGTTTCCTGGCCATTTTTAGGATGTCTTGAAGATGGGTGGAAGTCTTCAGGAACCGCTTTACAACCAGTTTGAACACATGCGCCATTCAGGGCGCATATCTCAGCCCTCCTTGACGCAGCGCCGACACCATATTCTTCCCGTTGTCGGTCACCATGGTTTTGCTTTTGAGTTGTCGTGGAAAAAGCCAGGATTTGATTTCTTGATTAAGGACACGGAGCAGTTCCTCCCCTGTGTGAATCCATGCCCTGCACATGTGATATGCTGGAGGAGCACTGTGAATTGTCCCTGCAGTGGAGGCTGAGGACACGTGGAGGATGAGGAGGCTGAGGCGGACATTGTTGCAGGACCAACGACGGGAGAACGTGGAGGCGGAACCGGCGTCATGTGGACAAGGTGCTGGCGAGGCTGGGCAGGAACCACATTTACCCAGTGGGCCGTAAAGGACATATATTGTCCTTGACCGTAGTTACAGCTACCGACCAATTTTCCCAGAAAAGGCTGCATCGCAAACAAATTTCACCACTGAATGGCTAATCGACGCAATTACTCAGTCCCTACAGAAGAAAGTCTACATTCACCAACCAATTTTCCCAAAAAAGGCTGTATCACAAACAAATTTCACCACTGAATGGCTAATCGACGAATTGTTAGTCCCTACGGAAGACACTCTACAATCACCTATCAATTTTCCCAAAAAAGGCTGTTTCACAAAAATATTTCACCACTGAATAACAATGTAAATTCACAGCAGAACGGCTAATAACTAGAGATGAGCGAATGGAAGCTGATGAAGTGGAATTCGATCCGAATTTCATGAAAAATTTAATTCGCACCGAAGCCGAATTTCCTCGCGATTCGTGGTAACGAATCAAATATTTTCCTAAAATGGCTGCAGCACGTGTGAGGACATGGAGAAAGGAACTCTGGGAAGGCGGAATCACCCATAATGCCATGCATGCAGCCAATCAGCAGCCAGCCAGCCCTGTGATGTCACAGCCCTATAAATAGCATATAAAGTCCAATAGGTCGGCACTGCTGGTTATGAAGTTTGTGGTGCTCGCATCCTAGGATTGGCATCCCATAAAGCAAGAACAGTACTGTTCTAGCCCTATAAATAGCGTCAGCCATCTTAGATTCTTCCTTTTACCAGAGTACTTAGTGCAGGGAGAGAAGTCAGCAGGCGCTAGGGACAGTGTTAGAAAAAACTTCATTGTGCTAAAAAAGTGCAGGGAAAGATTATTCAAGTTGTAGGGAAAGGATAGGGAGGAATCATTCCACAGCATTTATGTTGAACAGGGTTCAGTAGGGGAGGTTTTCAGCCTGGGTAATAGGAACAATCCGATTACACCTTGTTGCATTGGCTGGGGATCCAAATTGCCATTATACAGCTCTGTAATTCCAGCAAACCGTTCTTATTAGGGTGCAAGTGCTGTTTGATACAGGCATTAAAAAGGTTTATTACAAGGAAATATTTCTACGTCTTATTTGCCCTTGAGCGGTGCAGTTAAATGTTCTAAAGCATTTTGTGGCTTGTATTAGTGGGAAAAACGGGCTTATTAGCCGTTGTGTGGTGAAGTGCTAAAATTACAGCCCTTTCTATCGTGTATTAGTGGCAAAAGTAAAATATATTTGCCGCTCAGCGGTGCAGTTATCTGTTGTAAATCCTTTTGTGGTGTGTATTAGTGGAAAAAGAAAAAATACATTTGCCGCTCAGCGGTGCAGTTATTTGTTGTAAAGCCTTTTGTGGCGTGTATAAGTGGAAAAAGAAAAAATATATTTGCCGCTCAGGGGTGCAGCGATCTGTTGTAAAACGTTTTGTGGCGTGTATTAGTGTAAGAATTAAAAATATATTTGCCGCTCAGCGCCACGAATATATTTGGATCGAACCAAATTTTTTCTAAAAAATTCAGCGAACCGGCGAATTGAATTTTTTAAAAATTCGCTCATCTCTACAAATAACACATACTTATATTTGCTATTAATACAGCACAACAATGTCTGTATGACAATGTAAATTCACCGCAGAACGGCTAATAACACGTACTTATTTTTGATATTAATACAGAGAAACAATGTCTGTATATCAATGTCGGTTCACTGCAGACCGGCTAATAATACGTATTCTTTTTCTTATTAATACACCCCCAAAAAAATATATATAACAATCACAATTCATCGCAGAACGGCTAATAGGACGTACGTATCTATCCTATTAATACACCCCGTAAATGGCTGTAGTACAATGGAACTTCCCTGTAGTACAATGGAACCTCCTCAACGGCAAATAATTTTTTTTTTTGCCACTAATACACGCCAAAAAGGGCTGTAATTTTCTCACTTAACTACACAATGGCTAATACCGTATTTCTCGCACCATAAGACGCACTTCCCCCCCCCCCAAAAGTGGGGGGAAAATGCCCCTGCGTCTTATGGGGCGAATGCTGCCAATTTACATTGCAGTCTGCGATGCTGCAGCATCGCAGACTGCGATGTATCAGCTGGAGGGGGGAGGGGCCGGTGTCATGCAAATGCGGCGGGGCGGTGCGGTCACTGTACTCCGGCCCCGCAGCTCACTCACTGCTTTATTGCTTAAACCTTTTATAATAATAACTTTAATTGACGTTCCGATCCCCAGCCCCATTCATTCATAAAGTAGTCAGCGCAGGCACGTGACGTCAGTGAGTTACGGCCGCCCGCCCGCCCTGCTCTGCCTGCTACAGGACATTTAGTAAGTACGGTAGTACAGATGGGGCTGGGGATCGGAACGTCAATTAAAGTTATTATTATAAAAGGTTTAAGCAATAAAGCAGTGAGTGAGCGGCGGGGCCGGAGTACAGTGACACCGGCCCCTCCTCCCTCTCCCCTCCCACAGGTTTAGTTATGGTATATTAGGGCATCTGTGGATGCCACTATTATGGGGTGGGGGATATGTGGATGCCACTGTTATGGGGTGGGGGATCTGTGGGTGACATATATATAGCAGTGCCATCCACAGATCCACCCCCCATAACAGTGCCATCCACAGATCCCCCTCCATAACAGTGCCATCTACAGATCACCCCCCATAACAGTGCCATCCACAGATCCACCCCCATAACAGTGCCATCCACAGATCCCCCCATAACAGTGCCATCCACAGATCCCCCCATAACAGTGCCATTCACAGATCCCCCCATAACAGTGCCATCCACAGATCCCCCATAACAGTGCCATCCACAGATCCCCCCATAACAGTGCCATCCACAGATCCCCCCATAACAGTGCCATCCACAGATCCCCTCCATAACAGTGCATCATCCACAGATCCCCCATAATAGTGTCATGCACAGACCACCATTAGTTCAAAACCCACCAAAAGCACACCTTTTGGTTAAAAATATTTTTTTTTCTTATTTTCCTCCTCAAAAACCTAGGTGCGTCTTATGGGCCGGTGCGTCTTATAGGGCGAAAAATACGGTAAGCCCTTTTTCTTTTTCCCCACTAATACACGACAAAAAAAGGCTTTAGAACATATAACTGCGGCCGTGAACGGCATATAATACTTTTTTTGCCACTAATACACTCCAAAAAGGGCTGCAGTTTTCCCATTTCACCACACAACGGCTAATAAGCCCTTTTTCTTTTTCCCCACTAATACACGACAAAAAAAGGCTTTAGAACCCTGTTGAGAATATTAGTCTATATCGACATCAGATCTCATAATCTGTTTAATGTGATGTGGTTCACACACAACACCAGGACATCCATGCAACAGCAGCCATACAATAACCGCTGTATGTACAAATGCACACTAGGCTGCCTCAGTCTGCATACCCACTCATGCGTGACCGCACTGGGACTAGGTATCAGACCGCATTTACACTTGTATTAAAGCTAGCCATTGAGCTGCCTTACAACTTGTATGCACCCTGCCTATAGAACCGTGTCCTAGATAGAGATCAACGGCTCAACGCGTTTCTACGTGACAATTTTCAGCCCCGTGTCATCAGGAGCAAAAGGTCTCTCAATAAGGTAAACCTGTAAAGGAAAGGTGCCCCACACTGTTGTGTGTTAAGGCTCCGGCGCTATGGCGGCCGTACACGGCCGCATGAACGCCGAGAAGATATCACAAAAGCCCCGCCTTGGGGGAGGTGTATGCTGGAGGAGTTAGAGCGTGATACCAGCATTGTCATCAAGACCTCGGATAAGGGCGGGAATATCGTGGTCATGGACCATGATAAATACTGTATGATGTGCCTTAGACTGCTGGAAGATAGGAACACCTATACTGTCCTTGTCACGGATCCTACACCTGTGTACAGGACCCAACTTATGACACTGCTAAATAGTGCATATGAGGATAGACTTATTAGCAAGGCAGATTTAGAATATTTGTCACCCAAGTTCCCTGTCCTTGCTACTTTTTACAGTCTGCCCAAGTTACATAAACAAGGAACTCATTTGTAGTGAGCCTGCCATCCTATGCACGTGACACTATGGATGTGCTACAGCGGCTGGATGGCATTTACTGGGATGAGGGCTTATGGCTGGCAAGTTTGGATGTGGAGGCCCTGTACACCTCTATACCCCACAAATTAGGGTGTGAGGCTGTCGAGGCCTTCCTCCAACAGAGGGGAGAACATTGTTGCCGCCATAATGCCTTCCTAATGCAACTTTTGCTCAGAAACGAGCGCGTCATCTGACATCCGCCCATTGACCCGCCGAGCAGCCAGGTAAGCTAATACACTTCCTTACAATTCCGCAATACACGCTGCTGTATTGGGGGAATCGAAGTCTGCGGCAATATGTCTTTTGCTCGCCTAGTGCCGATGTGGATATAAGAATCGACCCATCAAAGGAAATAAATCAGAAAAAATCACAGCATATATCGAACCACTAAACAAAGGAAACCTCTGACAGTAAGTCACCAATCCTCCCTATATATCATCTGCCATTTATCAACCCCATTATTCCTCCCTGCGATCGATCCTAGTCACGGGGAGGGAGGGGGGGAAAACAGTCATATTTTAGATCACTTCCGCATGTGCAACAGCTTAAAGGTTATTACGGTAGTAAAACCCCATTTTACTGTCTACATTATGAGTTAAATGAAGCAAGCATATGAAATAGCTTCATTCAAACCCCTCGGATGGAGGGTTTGCAACTTGAAGAGCCACATTGCTTCCTTGCGGAGTAAGAGTGTATCAATATCTCCGCCGCAAATGGATCTATTGATCAATAAAATCCCTTGTACCCGCAAAACATCGCGATTCCCATCATGTGCTTCCCGCACATGACGTGACACAGTTGTATCCCGTAAATTGCAAATATCGGATAGGTGTTCACCTATTCTCCTCCTTAACTCACGTTTGATCTTGCCTACATACTGTAGGCCGCACTTGCAGGTGATAAGATATACCACGCCTACTGAGGTACATCTAATAAAGGAACGAATACTAAACCTTTCACCAGTCGAATAACTGGTGAAGGAATCCCCTTTCCTGATATTCCCGCATATAATGCAGGAACCACAGGGGAAAGTTCCTTTTACTGTATTTTTTAGCCATGTACCAGACGCGGGACGTGTATAAAGGCTGTGCACCAACCGATCACGCAAATTGGAGCCACGCCGATATGTAACAGAGGGACGATCAGGTATAGATGACCCGATATCTGGATCGGACTGAAGAATGGACCAGTGATTCTGCAAAATCTCACGGACCTGTCGGTGAGCTTTATCAAATGTGGCTATAATCCGTGGGGTAGAGTCAACTTTGGTCCTGATGTTTGGGACCAATAATTCACTCCGGTTAGCACTCATTGCATGTTGATATGCCTTTTTCAATGTGTGCTGCGGATACCCCCGATTTGCAAATCTTGATCTTAAATCAGATGCCGCTGCCTTGAACTCACCTAACTCAGAGCAATTCCTCCTGGCCCTGAGGTACTGCCCTTTCGCGATACCACAGACTGAGGCAGCCTAGTGTGCATTTGTACATACAGCGGTTATTGTATGGCTGCTGTTGCATGGATGTCCTGGGGTTGTGTGTGAACCACATCACATTTAACAGATTATGAGATCTGATGTCGATATAGACTAATATTCTCAACAGGGCTTCCAGCTTTACTTCACGATAAGCTGCTCTGCTGCACAGGGTTAGGTAGGACTGCAATTGCGCGCCCCTGTGCCTACTCACAATACATGGACCGTGTCCTTACTCCTTCTCCTGCGGGTTATTAGCACCAATGTGCCAGCAGGATTAGGATTTAGTCCAGACAGTTTTTTATGAAGCGGGTCAATATCTATCCTTGACAACATAAGTCCAGTCTAGTGCCTGAAATTCACGAAAGTGATGCACAGAATTTTTCCTGTTTTAACCAGTTATTAATAAATACTTTATTATTTTCTTTTAAATGCGTTCTTCAGGCAGTGTGATACAAATATATTTGTTCTCCCTATTTCCCCCCCTTTTTTGTTTTAGTGGTTTGTCTTCCCGCCTTTATTTTACAAGTATTACCATTACCTGAGGTAATTTGAAGATCCAGTTTGTTCCGGTTTGTGCTGGGTCTGGTGGCTGGCAGTAGAAGAAATACAGCGGGTCAAGCTGAGCATCTGATTGGTTGCTATCCGTTGCTGGGGGAGATTTCCAGAAACCGGCGCTGCTTCAGGGCCAGTTGAAGAAGATTTCATTGGCGCTGGACCAGGATAGAAGACCTGCTGAGACGGCTTGTCGAGAGAGCGGAGGCTGCCGGTGAGAAGACTGGCTGAGAAGCTGCCTCCAGATGCCGCTACAGCTTCAGCCACCGCCTGGATCGCCGAGGAGTATGCCGTTGCCATCATCGCCGCTGAGGACGCCATCGCTGCCGGCGGCCGAAGAGGAGAGGGAGCCGGAACTTGAGAGAAGAGGCCGGCTGGGGAGAAGCGACGGAGTTCCGGTGACCGGCCTGCCCCGGGAGGAAGATTTGCCTGCGCTCCTCTGCAAAAGAGCTAGAAGGTTGCGGAGTGCTTATACTCCTCCCCCGGAGATTGGGTTCCTATACGGCAGCAGAGGGAGCAGCAGATCTTCAGCGCAGAGTGGGAGGATCTCCAGGATCAGCGAGAGCCATGTACAGAGCGGCAGTTCTCGCTGTACATCGTCTCCCAGCACCAGCAGGGGGCGTGACCAGCAGCAGGGAAATGGAGAGGATGCTCGCCCCATGGATTACTACAGGAGCCAGCAGCAAGTTTTGGGTTTGCCTGTTGAGAGGCTCCCACAATCTGTGGTTGAGCTGTCTCCAGGCCCCCAAGGGAGAATGCCACAGCCAGAAGCCTTAACCTCTGGTACAGTCCAGGAGGATCATCATGTTGGTGAGAACATCAATGTTGCGTCTGTCCCTAACGCAGTCTTGTTATCCCAGTTAGCTAAGCTACTAGTGGAAGCTACTAGCGGGCAAAGGGTTAATGCAGTTTCAGATGTCTGGAGCTCCGATCCGGTTCCTGTGGTTAAACCACCTAGTGTTGTGAGCGGTGCTGTCTTACCTAGTATGGAGAAAAGTGTTGGTGTCAGTGAAACGTGTTTTAAAGAGGCGTTAGCTTGTGAGATTTCACCTTTGGGTTATAATTTGAGTGTTAATGTTAAGGCACGTATTTGGCGATTGGAATATGTGGATTTAATGTCGTTACTGCCATCTGTTAAAGAGTTCGCTTTTAAAAAGGATGATAAACCTGAAGAAGATAGAAAGCGCTTTCCGCCCAGGTCTTTTAATAACTGGCTTCACGGAATTTTGTTCAGGTTTATTTCAACACTTAGATATTATTATAGAAGCTTACATTCTGTAAAAAATTGGCTGTGCACTCCTCACTTAAATGGGGAGTAAAAGATATCGGTTTGTGGGTAAATTTAATGCTACCTCAGAAATCAGCACCAATTAAATCAGTTCATTCCTCTCAGACCAGCATGAGGAAGGGTTCGTGCTTTGCTTTTAATGAAGCTACATGCAAGTGGTTGAACAACTGTCGATTCAAGCACGAGTGTTCCTTTTGTGGTGGTATGCACCCCATGTCATGCTGTTTTAAAAGAAATTCCCAGTCAGATCAGCAGCAGCCAAGCACCAGAGAACAAATTTCAAAAAGCGTCGAGTCCAGTGAGGCTGTCAGAAATGTGCCATTGGCTAGAGCTTTACCCAGATCAAGCGAAAGCTGAGCTAATTTTGAATGGTTTTCAATACGGTTTTGAAGTCCCGCAATTTCTGGGTATTGGTTGCTGCTGGGTTGATAATTTGAAATCAGTGGCACTGCATAAAGAGGTAGTTAGAAAGAAACTTAAAAAAGAGCTAGAGTTAGATAGAATCGCAGGTCCTTTTTTAAATCCTCCTTTTGCAAATTTTAGGCTTTCTCCTTTGGGCGTTGTGCCAAAGAAGGAGCCAGGGGATTTCAGACTTATTCACCATTTGTCGTTTCCAGAAAAAACCTCTTTGAACAACATGGTGCATAAGTCAAAGGCTTTGGTGGCCTATGCTTCATTTCACAATGCTTTAGCATTGTTTAGGGTTTTTGGCCAAGGAGCCATGTTAGCAAAAGCAGATATCAAATTGGCTTTCCGTTTGTTGCATTAGGTTTTCAGTTTGACGATTATTTTTATTTTGATAAATGCCTCCTGATGGGTTTTTCTTTGTCCTGCTATTGCTTTGAAGCTTTTTCTTCATTTATTCAGTGGATTATAGAATATGATATGCAGTGTGGAGGTGTTCTGCATTATCTTGATGATTTTTTGTTTATTGGTTTTTCGGATTCTAAATTGTGTTCAGATTTGTTAAATAGATTTTTAGCCGTTTGTTCTTGTTTCGGTATCCCCATAGCTGCTGAAAAGACGGTTTTTCCTTGTTCATGTTTAGAGTTTTTAGGTATTATTATTGATTCTGGTCGTATGGAGTTTTGTTTATCAGTAGAAAAATTTGAAAAAATGTGGTTATTATTAGTGTCTTTGCTAAGAAGGAAGAAATGTAGTCTAAAAGATATGCAATCATTGTTAGGTTCTCTTAATTTTGCTAGCAGAGTAATTCCAATAGGATGAGTTTTTTTCCAAGAAGTTATATTTTTCAACAAGGGGTTTGATGTCTCCTAACTCTCACATTAGATTGACTAAATGCTTGAAAGATGACATGGCAATATAGTTGTAGTTTTTACAGAAATTCAATGGTTCGTCATGCTGGCAGAATAAATTTTTAGAAGCATATGCCTTGGGTTTGTTTACGGATGCAGCCGGAAGCTGTGAATATGGTGCGTTTTGGAACAGAAGATGGTCAGCTGAAAAATGGCCGCATTCTTGGATTAGTGGTGGTTTTAAACAAAATATTGTCTTGTTAGAGCTATTTCCGGTAGTAGTGGCAGTTGTTTTGTGGGGTTGTCATTTCCGGAACAAGAGAATATTGTTACACTCTGATAACAAAGGGGTGTGTTTTGCAGTTAATACACTTTCATCTAAGTGTGACTCAGTGGTTAAGCTTTTGAGGCATTTAGTCCTTTTTTGTATGCGGTTTAATATATTGATTAAGGCAAAATATGTTGCTGGTGCATCAAATGTTATCGCTGACTCATTGTCTCGTTTTCAGTTTTTGAGATTTCAGGAGCTAGCTCCAGAAGCAGACGTGGATGGGATCCCGTGCCCTCGTCACCATTGGGATCTTGGGATTTTATGGGACTAATATCCAGTTCTATTAAGCAATCGTTGGCTCTAAGAACATAGGCCGCTTATGCTGCCGCATGGCGTGACTGGTTGAATTTTGTTAAATCATTTGCAGGGGTTATTAATGTTAATTATTTAAATTTTGGTTTGCTGTTTGTCGCTAGTCTATTTGATAGGAATTTGTCTGCTTCGTCGGTGTCTAGGATAGTGGCAGGCATATCGTTTTTTCAACAGCTATATGGCAAACAGCCTCTTTCTTCTCACTTTCAAGTTAAGCAAATGTTGAAGGGTTACAGGAGAGGTCTGTCGAATGTAGATAATAGAAGGCCTATTTCTATTCCCTTGTTATTTGATTTATGTAATATTCTTCCTAAAGTTTGTTTTGATCAGTTGAAGTGTTACTTAAGACAGCGTTTGGTTTGGTGTTCTTTGCTGCTTTAAGGATCAGCGAGTTGGTGGCGTCCAGTCAGGTTGTTTGTTCTGGGCTTGATCTTTCTGATGTTTCTCTGAGTGAGCTGCAATGACCAGGAACGGGTACAATGACGCTACTTATGCAGTGGGTCAGGATATGGGTGGATAATAGTTTATATTTTGTTTGTGACGCCAATTGCAGCATGCACAGGGTACTATCACAGAGCCCTCCCAAGGTGTTATAATGCACGTCCAGGTTAGGAATGTCAGAGTGGTGTGATTGCCTATAATCTCTGTATGGTGATGATAATGGTGTCAACGGTGTCTCCTACCTGGGTACGGCTGGACTCCTGGCTCCTGGCTCACTTGCAATAAATTGAGTGTAGTGATAGTAGGAGTAATATAGGGATTTTGCAGCAGAAATTGATGTCCAGACCTTTAGGTGAAGTTCAAACTTGTCTTTACTGAAGATAACTTTCATCCAAGCAGAATACAGCTTTGGTCTTAGGTCCCAGCAGGTTTTGGCAATGGTTGGCAGGAATAAATCTTCTGCACTATACCTCTGGAGCTTGCAGGAAAAGACGTCTGCTTGTTAGCTTTATAACTATGGCAGGAATTTAGCTTCTGTCAGGTCGCTGGACTTTACTCACAGGTATATTCTCAGGGAAGGCTTTCGTCCTGGAACTCTGGAGATTGTCTGCTTTCTTGTCATCCAGCTGAGGCTGCAGGTTCTCAGGCTGGGGAGGTGATCAATGTCTCAGCTGAGACAAGATCCTGGCTTTCTTCCCTATACAGGGGATCTCCTTACACACACACACACACACACACACACACTATCCCTAGCAGGGGGTGGGCTACACTGAACCTAACCTCCTTCTCCACCCAAGGTGTAGGATGTGGGAATAGTCCACACCTCCACAGAGGGGGAGCTAAGCTGGAATGATCCATTCCAGCCTAGATATACTAAACTATAACTAGTTCCTTACCAACGCATTGCTGCCACCTGCTGGTAAACATGGAAAATGACAAGGAAATTTACATTTAACAAAGTTTTAGATGCACATTTGTGAAGACATGAGCAAAATCATATCAGATGACAAGGTAAAGGCTCTTAGAAGATATCAGCGGGGTAGAGGAGTGTAGTAACACAACTCTGGGGTGTTACAGAGCAAGTGTTTGAAATTTTTCTGAAAAGATCTAAGAAAGATCAGTATGGGAGAGGAAGGTTCATTAAGCTGAAGGCTTGGTCAGGTTCTGTTTTATGTCCAGTTGTTACAGTTAAACATTGGTTGGAAATTCATTCAGTTCATAGTGGCCCCCTTTTAGTTCATAGAGATTTTTCTCCTCTTACCAAATAAAAAAAAAAAAAAAAATTAATTGTCAAAATTTTTGAAACATTTGCAAATTTCCAAGTTTCAATTTCTCTACTTCTATAATACATAGTAATGCCTCCAAAAATAGTTATTCATATACATTCCTCATATGTTTACTTCATGTTTGGATCATTTTGTGAATGCCATTTTATTTTTTGGGGACGTTACAAGGCTTAGAAGTTTAGAAGCAAATCTTGAAATTTTTCAGAAAATTTCTAAAACCCACCTTTTCAGGACCAGTTCAGGTCTGAAGTCACTTTGTGAGGCTTACATAATAGAAACCACCCAAAAATGACCCCATTTTACAAACTACACCCCTCAAGGTATTCAAAACTGATTTTACAAACTTTGTTAACCCTTTAGGTGTTCCACAAGAATTCATGGAAGATAGAGATAAAATTAAAAAATTTCACTTTTTTGGCAGATTTTCCATTTTAATATATTTTTTTCCAGTTACAAAGCAAGGGTTAACAGCCAAACAAAACTCAATATTTATGGCTCTGTTTCTGTAGTTTACAGAAACACTTCATATGTGGTCGTAAACTGCTGTACGGGCACACGGCAGGGCGCAAAAGGAAAGGAATGCCATACGGTTTTTGGAAGGCAGATTTTGCTGGACTGTTTTTTTTACACCATGTCCCATTTGAAGCCCCCCTGATGCACCCCTAGAGTAGAAACTCCAAAAAACTGACCCCATTTTAGCAACTACACCCCTCAAGGTATACAAAACTGATTTTACAAACTGTGTTAACCCTTTAGGTGCTCCACAAGAATTAATGGAAAATAGAGATAACATTTCAAAATTTCACTTTTTTGGCAGATTTTCCATTTTAATAATTTTTTTCCAGTTACAAAGCAAGGGTTAACAGCCAAACAAAATTCAATATTTATGGCTCTGATTCTGTAGTTTAAGGGGTTAATGATGTATCTGGTCATATGACCCTCCATCAGCGGCCATATTATGAACAGGACCTCTGTCTCCAACAGTATGGAGAAGAACTGCAGGATAAACTCTCCACTGAGACTAGAATGGTGTGGTAAGAGGAGATCCTTCTCCTTTCACTTCATTTGCCCCCCCCCCTCCCTGTTTTTAATCATATCTCACTCATATGTATAGTACTGCAGGCAGTTACAATCACTATTACCCCATGTACCTCACACAATAACCATAATATATAACTGACCACATATCTATACAGGGAGTGCAGAATTATTAGGCAAGTTGTATTTTTGAGGATTAATTTTATTATTGAACAACAACCATGTTCTCAATGAACCCAAAAAACTCATTAATATCAAAGCTGAATATTTTTGGAAGTAGTTTTTAGTTTGTTTTTAGTTTTAGCTATTTTAGGGGGATATCTGTGTGTGCAGGTGACTATTACTGTGCATAATTATTAGGCAACTTAACAAAAAACAAATATATACCCATTTCAATTATTTATTTTTACCAGTGAAACCAATATAACATCTCAACATTCACAAATATACATTTCTGACATTCCAAAACAAAACAAATCAGTGACCAATATAGCCACCTTTCTTTGCAAGGACACTCAAAAGCCTGCCATCCATGGATTCTGTCAGTGTTTTGATCTGTTCACCATCAACATTGCGTGCAGCAACAACCACAGCCTCCCAGACACTGTTCAGAGAGGTGTACTGTTTTCCCTCCTTGTAAATCTCACATTTGATGATGGACCACAGGTTCTCAATGGGGTTCAGATCAGGTGAACAAGGAGGCCATGTCATTCGATTTTCTTCTTTTATACCCTTTCTTGCCAGCCACGCTGTGGAGTACTTGGACGCGTGTGATGGAGCATTGTCCTGCATGAAAATCATGTTTTTCTTGAAGGATGCAGACTTCTTCCTGTACCACTGCTTGAAGAAGGTGTCTTCCAGAAACTGGCAGTAGGACTGGGAGTTGAGCTTGACTCCATCCTCAACCCGAAAAGGCCCCACAAGCTCATCTTTGATGATACCAGCCCAAACCAGTACTCCACCTCCACCTTGCTGGCGTCTGAGTCGGACTGGAGCTCTCTGCCCTTTACCAATCCAGCCACGGGCCCATCCATCTGGCCCATCAAGACTCACTCTCATTTCATCAGTCCATAAAACCTTAGAAAAATCAGTCTTGAGATATTTCTTGGCCCAGTCTTGACATTTCAGCTTGTGTGTCTTGTTCAGTGGTGGTCGTCTTTCAGCCTTTCTTACCTTGGCCATGTCTCTGAGTATTGCACACCTTGTGCTTTTGGGCACTCCAGTGATGTTGCAGCTCTGAAATATGGCCAAACTGGTGGCAAGTGGCATCTTGGCAGCTGCACGCTTGACTTTTCTCAGTTCATGGGCAGTTATTTTGCACCTTGGTTTTTCCACACACTTCTTGCGACCCTGTTGACTATTTTGACTATTTTGAATGAAACGCTTGATTGTTCGATGATCACGCTTCAGAAACTTTGCAATTTTAAGAGTGCTGCTATGGGCCCCAGGGCAAACTTTGAATTGGGGCCCCCCCGCGAGCCTCCGCCACCAGCCCCCCCCTGCCATCCTCTGCCCCTACCCATACCCTCCCCCCCCCCCTCTGTATGAAGCCATACATTTTAAAAAAAAAATACTCTAGTCACTAGAGTATTTTTTATTTATTTTTGAATGTATGGCACACACTGGTTTCATATGAGGGATGGGGGGGGATGAATGATGATCAGTGGTGCCGTGCGGCAGTGTGTCTGAATTCAGAAAGGGGGAACCCGCGCCGGCCATATGAGGGCAGCCAGGGGCAGCAAATAATGAGGGGGCAAAATGAAAATGAACGCTTTGTGCAGGGCAGGCTGATTTTAGATGGCAATCCTGCTGTCCTGCCAAGCTCTACCTCTGCACAATTTGCCATGGGCAAGAGTTGGGAGGTATGTACATGTACATAACCGCACACAGCTGTAAAGTATACCGTATTCATGTAAAGTGTAACTGCCATTTAAATTTTTTATTTTTTTTGCTAAAGTGTAGGGCAAGTGATAGGTAACATTTTTGTAATATACTTTATTTAGCCAAAACATTTCATTTTAGTAGTAAACTGGGGCTGAAATGGCCCTTAGCAGCGCTCTCAGAAATGAGCGTTGCTAAGGGCCACCCGTCTTCTATTTGAAAAGGGGAGACGGGCTGTGCGGGCGCTGTGCTTCTGCTTCCCATGCTCCCCCGGTGGCCACAGGCGTCTTAGGAGTTAAGAGAATATGTATATTCACCATTTCTATGAAATCTAATGCTCCGGTACACTTACTAACCTGCCTTCCCTGCGATAATCACTCATGAAGCAGCCGCCGGAAGTAAACGCTCACTGCACGCAGTGCTTCAATTTCCGGCGGCTGCTTCATGAGTGATTATCGCAGGGAAGGCAGAGTTATACTGTATATTGAACGGCAGAGTGTATGGATTATAATGTATATTGTATAGCATTGTGCAGGGATTATAATGTATATTGTACAGCATGTTACAGGCATTATAATGTATACTGTACAGCAAATGTTTGGAGGTTACACCATGCCGAACAATAAAACCAGTGTGGGATAGATAGATATGAGATAAGTAGCTAGATAGATATGCCTATACCTATATACAGCCTATATCTAAATACAGTCTACACCTATGTACTGCAATATATAGTTGTAGGCTGTATACAGGTATAGGCTGTACATAGGTATAGGCTGTACATAGGTATAGGCTGTACATAGGTATAGGCTGTATATAAGTGCAGGGCATGCTGCTGCAGAACACAAGGGGTGAAACCACTGGCAGGAACACACCATCCCAGTGATAGACTATCACTGGGATAGGATGGTGTGTCCCTGACAGTGGCTTCACCCCTTGTGTTCTGCAGCAGCATGCCCTCCAGGTCTGTCCCCACTCCCAGCATACTTATGTAGCAGGTGCAGCAGGCAGCTCTCAGTCTCAGGAGGGAGTCTAGCTTCTAAGATGGCGACAACGCCGCCTCCACATTACCTCTCCCTGTGCAATGCCGCTCCTCCTCTTCAGTCAGAAAAAGAAGGAGGAGGCAGGAGCAGTGGCGCGGAGAATATGTGGTAAGCGGCGCCCCACTTACCTTGCACATAGGAGGAAGATTGGAAGAACTCATCAATATTGTGGGCCAGTGTGTGGGAATTTTGCAAGGCGGGTGAGCGGACATAGTAAACTTGTGAGTGGGGGCACAATAATTGCTGCGCAGTCGCTCACCCGCGCAGCTTAGAGGGAACACTGCCCAGCGGCTATAGTAACTATAGTGTTATGGGCCACAGTGCAAACTTTGGATTGGACCCCTCCCCCTCCATTTTTACAAAGAAGCGGCAGATTTTCTTACTAAGGGCTCTTTCCGTGCGGCTAATCCACTGCGTGAATGAGGGCCAAGCCCCATTCTGGACAGCAGAGACACGGAGCAGTAACATGATTGACTATGATCTTTTTACTACAAAATCACGGTGACAACTTTATCTCACTGTGATTTTGTAGTAAAAAGATCCCAGAGAGGCACGGAGCATTATCAATCATGTTAATGCTCCGTGTCTCTGCTGTCCGGAATGGGGCTTGGCACTCTTTCACGCAGCGGACTAGCCGCACGGGATCCGCTCATGTTAAAGAGCCCTAAGCCCAATGCATGGCTACACTCACCCAGTCCTAATAAAATCTGGTCCTACCTCATCCAGGGTGTCACTGGCGTCGGCGTAATGTCCGCTGGATCCAGAAAAGGTCCCTGTGGTGAGAAAAAAAGAATAATCACATAAGGAAGAGATGGTGACTGCCCCTGTGAAATCACCAGCAGGGGGTGTTGTGCTGGTCCTGTAAGACTGAGCCATGCCAATGTATAGCAGGGTAATCTAGGACATTTCCCCTAAGTGCAACCACACAGTACTAATGCCCATCTTGTGGCCCCTCACAGTAGTTATGCCCACCTTTGTTCCTGTCACAGTAGTTATGTCCAGATATGTGCCCCCTCACAGTAGTTATGCCAAATATGTGTCCCCTTACAGTAGTTATGCCCAGATATGTGCCTCCCTCACAGTAGTAATGCGAGATTATGTGTCCTCTCACAGTAGTAATGCCCAGTTATGTGCCCCCTCACAGTAGTAATGCCCAGATTATGTGCCCCTCACAGTAGTAATGCCAAATCATGTGTCCCCTCACAGTAGTAATGCCCAGTTATGTACCCCCTCACAGTAGTAATGCCAAAAATGTGTCCCCTCACAGTAGTAATGCCCAGATATGTGCCCCCTCACAGTAGTATTGCCCAGATTATGTGCCCCTCACAGTTGTAATGCCAGATTATGTGTCTCCTCACAGTAATAATTCCATATTATGTGTCCCCTCACAGTAGCAATGCCAGATTATGTGTCCCCTCACAGTAGTAATGACAGATTATGTGTCCCCTCACAGTAGTAATGCCAGATTATGTGCCCCTCACAGTAGTAATGCCAGATTATGTCCCCCTCACAGTAGTAATGCCAGATTATGTTTCCCCTCACAGTAGTAATGCCAGATTATGTGTTCCCTCACAGTAGTAATGCCAGATTATGTGCCCCTCACAGTAGTAATGCCAGATTATGTGCCCCTCACAGTAGTAATGCCAGATTATGTGTCCCCTCACAGTAGTAATGCCAGATTATGTGTCCCCTGACAGTAGTAATGCCAGATTATGTGCCCCTCACAGTAGTAATGCCAGATTATGTGCCCCTCACAGTAGTAATGCCAGATTATGTGCCTCTCACAGTAGTTATGCCAGATTATGTGCCCCTTCACAGTATTTATGCTAAGATATATAGTACATACAGCAGTGTACTGATAAGTGAGGTACAAGCTGTAATTTACACCTCATACCTCAGATATCTGTACACTCTGTATATACTGGCCAGGAATGAGTACTGGGAGGGGTTACCAATGAGACATGGGGGACCAATTTAGATTCTTGCTATGGAGCCCAGCGATTTCTATATACACCCTTCCTATAATTTTAAAATGGTTTTTCAGGACTTAAGTATTGATTACCCATCCTTATTATAGGTGTTACCGCAGTCAGTAGGGAAGACATGGACAGTGAGCCCTAACTGGAACCTCTCCAGCTTTCCCTGCCTACTTGCAGTGCAAGCCCTAGGCGGCAAGTCCGCAACTGGTCGACGTTCCCTATCCTACTAAGGTGCAAGACAGACGAAATACAGAGACAAAACCACACAAAAGCAGAGTCATACAGGAATGGGTTGGAACCAGGAGGATCATACAGTACCAAATAGAGAGACAGAGGGTAGTCAAATAGAGGGTAGTCAAATAAGAACTAGACGGGAGACACAGTACCAAAAACATGAGGCAGAGAGTTTTCAAAAGCACAGACAGAACTGGAACCGGGATCACAGGTAGGGAGTCACAGACAATCACTGGCACTGGTTTAAGGTCAGGAAAGGGTTTAAATAGTCCCCTCGATCAGAACCTGATAGGTCATGACTTGGCACTCCATTAGTCAGAACACTAGCGCACAGGAATAGATCAGCTGAGCAATTAGCCCACTGATAGTCTCCTCCAGCACACCCCCGCAGTGCATTGCATCCTGTTGCTAAGGATGCTGTCACGTCACTGAGAGGCACGGCCATGAAGAGCACCATGGGTGACATGGACCAGCAGCATGTCTCTTCCGGCGCAGCCACGCCAAAACCAGAGGCAGCAGCAAATCCAGTATTCATTAGAGTGAATGGGATTTGTTAGGCGCCAGCGGATACGGCATACCCTAAGCTATAGACACTGATTGAATGTATGGTTTATATTTCCTATAATTAGACTGGGTATACTATGCCAACTATTTTTCTTCAAGTTTTAAAGCGGTTATCCAGGATTTTAAGATTGATGGTCTGTCCTCAGCTGCTTGAAGAGGCTACAGCACTCAATGAGCCCCTAGGCTTCTTCCTAGGCAACTGACATCACAGCACATTGTCACATGGTTAGACACAGTTCTGTCCCATTCTTTTTGTCTGCCTGGTTTGATGGTGATAAGTTGTGAGTTGCAAGGTAGGGTTCCCTGTAGCAGTGAAGGCAATGATGAGGCGGTTTTACAGTAAAACAGTTCTTTACTGAACATTGCAGTTCAAGCACATCAGGTACAGTTCTCAGCATGCATGGACTGGCAGTTCTTACACAATGTGCAATTTCCAAAGTTCTTACAGATACACAGCTGCAGCCAAGATGCCTCTTCAAAGTAGTTTCCCCACACTGCATTTTTCTAGCTGATTTAGGCATAAGCATCCAGAAACAGGGGTGCAACACTTCACGTGAGGCAACCACTGTCTTAGTTAGTTCTACACCTTTTGTACAGGTCGCCATACTCACAGTTATGATTTCCACCATGTCCTTAGCAGGATGTGGTATTCTCCTTACAGCTGGCCAGGCTTTTTGTAATGTACAATGCATCCGGAAAGTCTTCAAACCCTTTCACTTTTTTCACATTTTGTTATCTTTCGGCCTTGTGTTAAAATAAAAGAAAAATTCAAGTTTTTTTCCCCATCATCAAGTATTCAGCCTTTACTCAGTACTTAGATGAAGCACCTTTGGCCTCCATTCTTCTTGGGTAGAATGCCACCAGGTTTGCACACCTGGATTTGGGGACTTTCTGTCATTCTTCTCTGTAGATCCTCTCAAGCTCTGTCAGGTTGAATGAGGACCATCGGTGGACAGCCATTTTCAGGTCTCTTTTGTGGACCAAAAATAAATTTTTAACCCTTTTGTAGTGTACCACTACCATAAAAGTGGAACATATGCATGGAGATACTCCACCATAGAAACAATGGCCTTGTTTCCTACTTTTTCATCATCTTCCACCTTATGATGTGCTCTAGTACAAAAACTTCCCCCTTATAATGTGCGCCAGTTCAAAAAATACCTTACATAGCCTATTACCTTTTCGATCAGACACCCATATCAGACCTAAAATTTGAACCCTATATCACACCCAAGATCAGACCCCATATCAGACCTCAACTCAAACCCCCATATCAGACCTCAAATCAGAACCCCATATCAGACCTCAAAACAGACCACCATATCAGATCTTCAGATCAGACCCCCATATTAGATCCTCATATCAACCCCCCATATCAGACCTCAAATCAGACCCCATATCAGACCTCCAATGTGTGACCCCCATTTCAACCGCAGATCAGACCCCCTTTAGACCTCCATATCAGACCCTCTTTAGACCTCAGATCAGACCTAAAATAGACAAATTTACTTACCTCTCCTGCTCCACTACTGGTCTCTACGTCTAGCGGTCTGTGCTGCAGTTGCGCTCCATGATCTTCTCCAGGCCCATGCTGCACCGTGTGTCCCTCTGGCTTAGGGGCCCGGTCACAATTGCGACCACTGCAAACCCTATAGTTACACCACTGGCTAGAGTGCCAAAATTTGCTGATCCCTGGTGTAAGCGATCCCAAAAAAAACTAAAGATTTAAAAATTTAAATCACCTGCAATTGTCTTTTATTTATTTGAGCATAATACAGGTGCATTTTTACAACCTCACCACTCTGACAAGTCCCACAGCACTAATGATTTCAGCTGATAACATGATAGGGATCTACAGATGCAGCCAAGTAAAAATTTATGGTTAATGCGTTAAAGGTGTTGTCCCACGAAAAATATTATACAATTTTCAAACCAGCACCTGGATCTAAATACTTTTGTAATTGCATGTAATTAAAAAAGTATTATAGTTACTGAGTTATTCAATGAACGGTATCTGTAAAACGTGGCTGCTGTTTGTTTTTATCTTATTTCTTTGTCCTATTTAGGGCTCGTTCAGATGATCGTATTTTTTTTACAGTCCGCAAAAATACGGATACGTGATTTTGCGGACCATAGTGCATGTCCGCATTATAACGGAATGTGTTTTATGTGTTTCCGTATGTCTTCCGTTTTTTGTGGATCCGTGATTTTGCAGACCGCAGTGTCTGTCCGCAAAAAACGGATATGTGTTTAGTCTTTCCGTATGTCTTCCGTTTTTTGCTGATCCGTGTAAAAACGGTAGGTATCTTTGATAAAGATTCAAAGGTAAGAAAATTTTAAATAAATGTGAAGGTTATAAATTACAGTCACATGATCTCAGCGGAGCACATTTCTCTGGCTTTGAGTTGTGTCGAGACTTGTGCTTTGTCGGCATCTGTTTCCTCACAATTTATTGGGATAATCCACCTTGTGCAGGCCAAGATGAACTGTGATGGGACCTTGTGTCACCCTGGAATTTTTCTTCTGAAGAAGACGGTTCGTCATGGAGACGCGTCCGCACATCTGGTCGGAAAAGATATCAAGGACTGCGTGTAAACTAGAGACACACATATTCGGTTTATTAGCCGGTTACCTTCTGTAGAAACGGCACCATGCCACGCATGACTGTATCCTCTGGAGAAGTACTCCAGTTGCGATCAAGGTACTCCAGAATATGTGTGTCTATCAGATCACGAGTGGATGGCCCGGAAACTGTCTGTGCCTGAGAACGTCTCCGTGGTGCCCTCATTCTAATTTCGCCACCCAATTCTTCAGCTGGTGGACTGGGTGGGATCGGTGGTGTGGGAGCCGGTGAAGCAGCGGGTCCAGTAGACATTGGTGGAGTCCTTTCTTCCTGTGTTGGGGTCTGCTTTTGGGTGTAAACCCGGCTCCACCTCATCCACTAGACTGTCAACAGATCTATTTAAGAAATAAAAAAAATAATAATAAAAGGCTTTAACACAATCAAGACACCCATTGCGCAACAGTGCACTAAATGTCAATGTAGTGTATAGTTTATGTAGCTGACCATACAGCAGAATCCTAATTCACAAGAGTAGGTGACCATATTAAAACTTAAAGGGTTTCTATCACTTCGTTGCACATATTTAGCTGTCAGACACTAGCGATCCGCTAGTGTCTGCTCTGCCCAACCATCCTAATATAACTGCTTTTGGGGCAGCCGTTTTGCTAAAAAAAGAACTTTTATTAATATGCTAATGAGCCTCTAGGTGCTATGGGGGCGTCATTAGCACCTAGAGGCTCCGTCTGCCTTCAGAAACTGCCGCCGCCCAGCGCGTCCCTCCAGCCCGCCCATCTCCTCCTGAATGCGATCCTCCTTGTGAGCGCCTGTATTCGGCGCATGCGCAGTGAATGTCTGACCGCTTCCCTGCTCAGACATCTCCACTGTGCCTGTTCCTCGGAGCACTATGACGTCATCGCGCAGGCGCAGTGAAGATGTCTGAGCAGGGAAGCGGTCAGACATTCACTGCGCATGCGCTGAATACAGGCGCTCACAAGGAGGATCGCATTCAGGAGGAGATGGGCGGGCTGGAGGGACGCTCTGGGCGGCGGCAGTTTCTGAAGGCAGACGGAGCCTCTAGGTGCTAATGACGCCCCCATAGCACCTAGAGGCTCATTAGCATATTAATAAAAGTTCTTTTTTTAGCAAAACGGCTGCCCCAAAAGCAATTATATTAGGATGGTTGGGCAGAGCAGACACTAGCGGATCTCTAGTGTCTGACAGCTAAATACCGTATGTGCAACGAAGTGATAGAAACCCTTTAACATTTAATATATAATATATTAATATATTAGGAAATAGGCCCATAAACAAAAATACACAATGTCTAAAATAACTTCACAAAAGTTGCACCATACAAGTGCAACCAATAGGTTGCACGCCAGTTTCATCAGGCATCTAGAAATGGAAATGAAGCAGAGGAGGGGATAGCAATAATATAGTGTTAGAGGGATACAGGTGCTGGGTCTCTTACCCTACATATGCCAGTATCCACCGCCTATCTCCTTCCTCTCTTTGTGTCCCTTGTTACCCTTTTAAATCGGTGATGACTGCCCAGCTTCATCAGGAAATTAAAGGAAAAAAATGGGGGAGGAAAAAGGGTGCACACATATATCACTTCACACAAATGTCCAGACGCGTTTCATTGCCGCCTGCCAAATCCTCAGGGCACCAATATTATACTGAATGCCAATAAGCCCCAGCAAATGCTAAGGCCACAATCAACAGTTTTAAAGTAAACATATAGCGGTGATCGAGCGCTATCAATTAGCTGTCCATATGTTCAAGGGCGGAGGTCAGCAATGTAGCATGGCGTCCTGCGTGTGGCAGCGGCAGCTGTGTCCATGCGCACTACTTTTTAAAGCGAGCTGGTCCACTCAAAATCCGCCCTCCCTGTGTCATGTGACCATCCACGTGATCCGTCATCTGATTAGACTCATCACGTGAGCGGGGAGTACATCAGAGTAAGCGTGTCCTTGAAATGAAGGCAAGCCTCGCTCTATGTCAACAGTTGGGCGGATCAAGGACGTCTAAGGCACACCTGTGCAATATTCATGCTGTCTAATCAGCACTTTGATATGCCACAACTGAGAGGTGGGATAGATTATCTCGGCAAAGGAAAAGTTCTCACTAACAGATTTAGACAGATTTGTGAACAATATTTGAGAGTAATGGGTCTTTTGTGCATGTAGAAAATGTTTCAGATCTTTGAGTTCAGCTCCTGCAAAATGGGAGCAAAACCGAAAGTGTTGCATTTATATTTTTGTTCAGTGTATATATATATATATTAAAGATACTAGTACTTACGGGCGCAATTCGAGCACTGGATGTATATTGGTCTCGACACGAATTCCATCTTGATTTGACTGTTTTTACTGCTTAAAAGAATAAAAAAAGGGAAATGATTATATCAGTGATGCCCAACCTACGGCCCGCAAAGCCGTGTCATGCGGCCCACGCAGTGACCGGACTTTATCAGCGCAGGGCGCGCTGCGCACGGCACAGGCAGCAAAGCGATGCTGCCTGTGCCTGCAATCTCCCCGCCCAGCGCCGCCTCCTAGCTAATTTATTCACTGCACTTGCCTCTGTGAAATTGAAGAGAAGCGCCGTAATCTCGCACAGGCGCTGAGGGGGGGATCTGTGGATAACACTGAGGGGGGGATCTGTGGATGACACTGAGGGGGGGATCTGTGGATGACACTGAGGGGGGGATCTGTGGATGACACTGAGGGGGGGGATCTGTGGATGACACTGAGGGGGGGATCTGTGGATGACACTGAGGGGGGGATCTGTGGATGACACTGAGGGGGGGTCTGTGGATGACACTTACGGGGGGGTCTGTGGATGAAACTTACGGGGGGATCTGTGGATGACACTTACGGGGGGGATCTGTGGATGACACTTACGGGGGATCTGTGGATGACACTTACAGGGGGATCTGTGGATGACACTTACAGGGGGATCTGTGGATGACACTTATGGGGGATCTGTGGATGACACTTACGGGGGGATCTGTGGATGAAACTTATGGGGGATCTGTGGATGACACTTACGGGGGGAATCTGTGGATGACACTTACGGGGGGAATCTGTGGATGACACTTACGGGGGGAATCTGTGGATGACACTTAGGGGGATCTAGGGAGGGGTGTGGGGATGTTGGAGTGGGAGGTCCTGGAGGGGTGTTTGGGTGGGAGCTCTGGAAGGGGTGGGAGGTCCAATAGGTATGTGGGGGTGGGAGATCCGAGAGGGGGGGGCCCATAAAAATGTTTGCTATGGGGCCCAGTCATTTCTAGCTGCGCCCCTGATTAGTAAGATTGGGCGGGCACTGGAGAGATAGAGCGCCCTGCTGTAGGAGAAGACGGCGGGAGATGAAAGGAGGAGGGGCCAACTCCTGGTGGTGTCTGGCACACGGCGCAAGCATGGCGGTGGAGGATCTGACTGAAGCCTAAATACCAGACATCAAGGTAGACCTGCAGAAGAAGGTGACAGCGCAGTAAGTGATGTATACATGTGTGTAATGTATGTAGTGCAGTGTGTGATCATCACATACTGCACTACATACATTACACACATGTATACATCACATGCCCCCTCACAGTAATAATGCCAAGATATGTGCCCTCTTCACAGTAGTAATGCTCACACATGCCCCCTCACAGTAGTTATGCCCAGATATGTGCCCCCTCACAGTAATAATACCAAGATATGTCCCCCCTCACAGTAGTTATGCCCAGATATGTGCCCCCTCACAGTAGTTATGCCCAGATATGTGCCCCCTCACAGTAGTTATTCCCATATATGTGCCCTCTTCACAGTAGTTATGCCCTGATATGTGCCCTCCTCACAGTAGTTATACCCTGATATGTGCCCCCTCACAGTAGTTATGCCCAGATATGTGCCCCCTCACAGTAGTTATGCCAGATATGTGCCCTCATCACAGTAGTAATGCTCACACGTGCCCCCTCACAGTGTTTGCATTTCTTTCTGGCAAAGATACCTGGTTCCGGCCCGCAAAATTTATACCAAGTCTAGTGCGGCCCTCAGACGAAAAATGGTTGGGCACCACTGGATTATATCATTGATTAATAGATTATTTAATAGAACCCCCAAAAAAAGGTTTCTAGCCCCAAAATCACTTTGAGGATGACGTGTGGAAGTCTGCAAACATGACACAGTCCATGCTTCCCACTCTGCATTGCAGACTTCCACATGTCATCCTCCACGTGCTCCAGCATCTATTGAAGTTGACTTTCAGCTTCTGCATGCTGTATGTGATGTGCACAGTCGGAAGCATGTACTGTGTCATGTTTGCAGACTTCCACAAACTTCAATCGATGCTGGACCACTTTGAAGATGACATGTAGAATCTGCAAACATGACACAGTACATAGAAATAATATAGAGCGGAACAAAAACAGCGGCACTCACCCGTGTGTAGTCGAAAAATCAGCAGCTTTATTAATCCAATATTACATCAGGCAGGGGGCGGACAATTCAGAAACACACATTGAACAGCGGCGGCCGTTTCGCGCTACATGCGCTTCTTCTGGCTGTGCCTCAATGCGTGCTTACGCATCGCTCCTTTTAAATGCTGGCACAGGCCGTTGTCATGGAAATTAACAAGTCGGGCTGCGTCCGCATAAAGGAGATGACTGAAACGGGATACATATAAAAACAATATAAGTGTAATAACCAAGGAACATACACAAACTGAGCAATAAAACTCTACATACTGGGGCATTACAAAAATGGGCTTAGATCATTCCTGTCATTGAGTCCCAATTCCCCTAAGGCTTGTGCCGCAATATCCACTGGGCCTCTCTCTGCAGGAGGAGGCGGTGGGGAGGAGACAGACACCGCCTCCTCCTGCAGAGAGAGGCCCAGTGGATATTGCGGCACAAGCCTTAGGGGAATTGGGACTCAATGACAGGAATGATCTAAGCCCATTTTTGTAATGCCCCAGTATGTAGAGTTTTATTGCTCAGTTTGTGTATGTTCCTTGGTTATTACACTTATATTGTTTTTATATGTATCCCATTTCAGTCATCTCCTTTATGCGGACGCAGCCCGACTTGTTAATTTCCATGACAACGGCCTGCGCCAGCATTTAAAAGGAGCGATGCGTAAGCACGCATTGACGCACAGCCAGAAGAAGCGCATGTAGCGCGAAACGGCCGCCGCTGTTCAATGTGTATTTCTGAATTGTCCGCCCCCTGCCTGATGTAATATTGGATTAATAAAGCTGCTGATTTTTCGACTACACACGGGTGAGTGCCGCTGTTTTTGTTCCGCTCTATATTATTTCTATTTCGCATCTTACCTGCACAGCTGAGCACCTCCGATCGTGTGTGTCCTCTCCAGCCACGCACAGCGCTTGATTCATGTGCGCTCAGCCGGAGTAGTGGTGCCGCCCCCTACTTCACTTGTTACAATGACACAGTACATGCTTTCCACTGTGCACATCACATACAGAATATAGGGCCTAAATAATAACTTCACATGATGTGCTGGCATATGTAAAATGATATACACATGACTAATTTCATTCAGCCCAAAAATGATTAAAAAGCAATTACCATATTCTTTTCGTGTCTTGAAGACCACTTCATCCCATTTGCTGGCCGTAAGCAAATGTGTGACCTATCCTTTCAGACACAGGCATGGTAGAAGTCACTACGGGTATCCCAAAGCTCGGGTTTCTCCTGAATAAGCACAATCATGTCGTCTACGAAGAAGGATGCAGAGTCGGGGAACGGAAAGAAAACTGCAGAATGCACACAGTGTACATTCCGCAAAATCTATAGCCCATTCAAATGAATGGGTCCTTGAGTGATGCGCAAAAGTGCGGATCCAAGGACTAAAGAAACATACAGCACACATACGGCTGTCTGAACGAGCCCTTACTGAGAAGGCCGCATATGGTCAGTTTCATCCTTCAACTGCCTCCAGAGTTGTGATAGGGAGAGAGCTACAGAAGAAAGACACGTCCCCTGAGAAAGGACACGCCCCTTGAGCTGCCAGCTTGATATAAATCTAGCAGAGCAATGAATGGGGAGATCTCTGGATCCATGTGAGGTACAGGGCTGGTTCTAGTTTAAAGAGGTTGTCATGTACTATATCATGTCTGGTTTTCATATTCAGACGTCCATAGAATGGGTCCGGATCCGTTCCGCAATTATGTGGAACGGGTGTGGACCCATTCATTTTCAATGGGGCTGGAAAAGATGCGGACAGCACACAGTGTGCTGTCCGCATCCGCATTTCCAGTCCGCAGCCCCAAACTTCCGGTCCACAGCACATTATAGTCTATGGGCATCCATTGTGTCATTCCCCTTCTCATATCATAGAAACCAATGATAATCCCACTTAATTTCAATTTTAAATAATCTCACTGAACTTGAAGAGTAAACCTGCTACAGATTTATTTGATATGTTAAATGGTTCAGGCACCAAGTCACGTTTAACTTCCCATTATAGTCTATGGGCATACCATTGTGTCATTCCCCTTCTCATATCATAGAAACCAATGATAATCCCACTTTATCTCAATTTGAAATAATGCCACTGAACTTGAAGAGTAAGCCTGCTACAGATTTATTTGATATGTTGAATGGTTCAGGCACCAAGTCACGTTTTACTTCCCATTATAGTCTATAGGCATCCCATTGTGTCATTCCCCTTCTCATATCATAGAAACCAATGATAATCCCACTTAATCTCAATTTTAAATAATCCCACTGAATTTGAAGAGTAAGCCTGCTACAGATTTATTTGATATGTTGAATGTTTCTGGCATCAAGTTACGTTTTACTTCCCATTATAGTCTATGGGCATTCCATTATGTCACTCAGTTTTGCATTCTATAGAAAACGGTTATAATCCAAGGTAATTTTCATTTTACAATATGCTACTCTACACAGGGAACACTTGCGGTAAAGGTTAATGTCCTACATAACACAGATTTACCTGCAAATGAGCTCATAGTTTATTTCCCATTATAGTCTATGGGCATTCCTTTGTGTCATTCACCCTCGTCATTCTGCAGAAAACAGTGATAATTCCACTTAATCTGAACATTAAATAATCTCACTGAACTTGGAGAGCAAGCCTGCTAAATAATTATTAGATATGTCAATTGGTTTTGTCTCTAATTCAAATATTACATTTCCATTATTTTCTATAGGCATTCCACTCTGGTCCATTATTCTCTATGGGCGTTCCACTTTCCTGTTAAAGTCTATGGGCATTCCATTCTGTCATTCCTTTTAGTAGGTCCCCTATTTTACTAAGCATTCTGTATTAAGAATGCTATTATTTTCCCTTATAACCATGTTATAAGGGAAAATAATAAAATCTACACAACACCTAACCCAAACCCGAACTTCTGTGAAGAAGTCCGGGTTCGTGTCTGGGTACCAACATGCCAATTTTTCTCACACGCATGCAAAACGCATTAAAACGCTTTGCACTTGCGGGGAAAAATTGTGCATTTTCACGCAACGCACCCGCATCTGTTCCCGCACGTCACCCGCAACGCCCGTGTGAAAGAGGCCTAGCACTGTGACGTGTTACCAGAGACAATTTTAGCTCGGCTGCATCTGTATGCTGCTGTCAGTTCAGGTCCTTGGTGGATTTAGATGAACCAATAATCATCCAGATTATCAGGAACGACCATTCCTGCGAATGCTTGTTCCCAATAACCTGGCCATCTAAATGTGCCGCCGATCACCCGATGAATGAGCAAAAACCACTGTTTTTGGGCAGGAGAATGTTCTGTCTAAACAGCAATCCCTTGTCCTCATACTGTGAAGGAGATCGCTGCATCGGCTCCATCGGCCCATCTAAACCTGCCTATAGACTGGTGGTTGGGTTGGGATTTGCAGCCATAATACAGGTGAAGAAGTGTGCATCTATTATGTTTGTGCCTAAAGCCTGTATTACACTGGCAGATTTTCTGCCAGATGATCACTAACGAGTGTTCGTCGTAATACTGCCGTTGATAACCGATGAACGAGCAAACGCTTGTTCATCGGGCAATCATGATCTTTCAGCATGCTGAAAGACCGCAATTTGCCGGAGGCAGATCGTGCTGTCTAATCACAATCTGCCGCTGGCAAATAACTAGAAAGCATGGGGACGAGCGATGGCATAACGATGGCTCCTCCCGATACTGTGGAGATTACTGCATGTAATAGCAGGAGTCTCCTCCGCTAGCGAGCAGGCGATTACCGGGAAGGAACGCTTCCTTCCTGAAAATTGCCTGCAGAATTGGGCTGTGTAATACAGCAAAAACCAAAACACTTGCACTCTCCCTGAAGTAGTGATCTCACAGAAGAATGGATTCTCTTGATGGTCCATAAGACCCTTGTAGGAGCTCTTGGACATGCTTCATTTCTCCTCACTGTCGGACCAGCCCACTGCTACCAAGAAAGGAGGAACAGGGTGGACATCCTTATTTCTGCCAGCCATACCATCCATACCTTTTTATGCTGGTGTACTTTACACATATAACATAAAAGAAATTGCAGACACTTTGTCAGGATCTCAAACCAAGAGGCAAAGGAGTTTGTAATAAAAAATAAAGATGTATTTTCTGAGCTACCTGGTCGAACAGATATAATTGAACATGATATTGTAACCGAACCAGGGGTCAGAGTCAACCAAAAGCCTTATAGAATACCTGAGGCTAGACGTAAAGCTGTCTCCCAAGAAGTCCAAACAATGCTTCAGTTAGGGGTTATAGAGGAGTCCCATAGTGACTGGTCTAGTCCTATAGTCTTGGTTCCCAAACCTGATGGCACCATACGTTTCTGTAATGACTTCAGGAAACTGAACACTGTCTCAAAGTTTGATGCTTACCCAATGCCTCGAGTGGATGAGCTGATTGATAGGCTTGGTAATGCTAGGTTCTTTACCACATTAGATCTTACAAAAGGTTACTGGCAAGTACCGTTGACTGAGGGGGCCAAAGAAAAAACTGCTTTTAGTGTCCCTGATGGCCATTTTCAGTATGTAGTCCTTCCCTTTGGTTTGCATGGGGCCCCGGCCACATTTCAGAGGATGATGGACAAAATTTTAAGACCACATCGTAGATACGCAGCTGCCTATTTAGATGATGTGATAATCCATAGCACGGATTGGGAAAGTCATCTACCCAGGGTAGAAGCCGTCCTGAATTCTATTAGGGAAGCAGGGTTAACAGCGAATCCAAAAAAATGTGCCATTGGGCAAGAAGAGGCAAAGTACTTGGGGTACATGATTGGGCGAGGAGTTATAAAACCTCAAATAAACAAAGTGGAAGCCATCCAGAGCTGGCCAAGGCCTTTGAACAAAAAACAAGTCAGAGCATTCCTAGGTTTAACTGGTTATTATAGGCGTTTTATTGAAAATTTTGCCAGCGTTGCGAGCCCTTTAACAGACCTTACAAAAGGGAAGGATTCAACCATGGTCAAATGGACCACGGAAGCGGAACAGGCCTTTCAGAACCTGAAGCAGGCTCTATGTGCCCACCCAGTGTTAGTCACACCAGATTTTAAAAAGGAGTTCATTGTGCAAACAGATGCCTCGGATGTTGGTATAGGGGCTGTGTTGTCGCAAGTAAGGGCTGGGGAAGAGCATCCTGTAGTATACCTGAGTAAAAAGTTAAATGAACATGAAAAGAAATACTCCATTGTAGAAAAGGAGTGTTTGGCAGTTAAGTGGGCCATAGAAGCTCTCAGGTATTATTTGGTAGGGAGAACATTCAAACTGGTAACTGACCATGCCCCCCTTAAATGGATGTGCCAAAACCGTGAGAAAAACAGGCGAGTGACCCGATGGTTCATGTCTCTTCAAGATTATAGTTTTACAGTTGAACATAGGCCCGGGCGTCAGCTTGGAAACGCAGATGCCCTGTCCAGGATGTACTGTTTAAGGGCACAAAGTGTTCCTACCCCAAGGTCGAAACAGGGGGGGAGGATATGTGACAGGACCAGGGGGAAAGTGGTGGAAGGAGTCTACATTTCACCTAGGTTCCTGTCCTATACGTTCTAAAAAGCAGCCAGGGAATTGACAGCAAGGAAAACTAGGTTTTCTCTTTGCAAGGGTTTTGTTAAAAACCTGGTTAGAAGGGCCTGGCTGCTTGGAGCAGGGAGAGTTGGGTGGGTCCCTGCTCCAATTAGCCACTCCAGGTATTCAGTGTAACTGTGGCTAATCACCTTGGAACCTGAGTGTGCTATAAAAGGGCAAACAGCTCACTAGCTGATCTCTCTGCTCCTGGGAAGAACCCTTATGTGTGAGTAAAAACAACAGTGTGTTTTGTTGATGGAGCTGGGCACAAGGCTCAGTTTCATGTAGTTAGGGACTACTACCTGTCTAGAAGTAGTGGCCAGACGGCCAGGTATTTCATTTGTTTTGAACTGTTTTGTTTAATTCTTTTTCTGCAAAAGTCAATAAAACTGGCTGAGGCCAGTTGCACCATACTTGCTTGGACTGGACTGTGTTTTATGTGCCTATAGCGCCCGTCTATCCCAGGAGACGGCGGTCCCGTGAGCTAATCCCGCTACACAGTATATATCTTGTATTTTTATAGCTACCAAGAGTACAACACAATGTGAAACTTCTCATGCTCCTCACATAGTGCTTTCTGATAGATCACCCGTCAAGAGGCTTTGAAGGGTGCCACTGCCTTTACATGGCTGTGTACCAGTCCGAGTCTTAGCAGCTTATTTTTTTACAACAGAGGCCAGTATAAAAGTACTATGTAAAAGATCTTCCCTCCACAGGTTAGATATAACTACTACTTAGACAATGAGCGATGTTTTCCTTGCCAATATCCAATTTATTTGACTTAAACAAGTTGTCTTATCTAAGATGTTGGTGGAATACCCGAATAATATTCCAAACAACTGCTGTAACCTCTGGAAATGTGTTCTACAAAATGGTAGCAGAGTGCTAGAAAGTCTGCTTTTTCTGCACAGAATCTGCTCCTAATCTGACTCCCATTGTTTTCATTTGGAACTCCGCCGTTTTTTCTCAGTGCCATGGTAGGCCAACAGTGGTCAACTTCAAGAGCCAAAAATCAGCTGATTATGGTGGCTCATATCAAAGGGGATGTCAGTGATGAAAACGCCTTTAACAGTTTCCTCATTCATTGTCATTTTGGCGACTTTCATATGGTTGCAATACAAATGCATTTTAGCATCTGTATTACAAAAAAAGTAACACCCAGATCTCTTTGGCTCCACTGACCAAAATGCAGATCACAATTGGATCTTATGGTGAGCTAAGTCAGATTCAGTGAAATCACGAGGTACAGCTGCTAAATGAATGCCAACAATGCACCTGTGTCACTGTCCCGTGAAAGTGGCCCATTTGATCTTCTATTATAAAATGGAGAACACCAAACAGAGAATAAGAACAACCACATAACTATCCTATTATGTAATGGCAAAGCTTTGTACAATAAAATACAATTTGTTCTATAACAATAGTATGCTTTTTACTATTGAAGTTGGGGCTGCATTTCAGACATTGGGGGCATATCGCTAGGATAAGTGTGGGTCCGATTAGATTGCTATTCTCAGACAGGCAAGGGCTCCAAAGGAAATACTGAGCAGCAGCCTCCTGTCATTTACTATGACAGGGGCTGCTGCGAACACGCTCCAGCAAATCTGATCCCCGCACAAGGGAGCCAGAGCAAAGCGAGCGCTTCTGGTATTAAGCGCGCTCAGGTGCCGTGGTCAGGATTCACCAATTTTTGGTGATGTTATTTTTAATTTTCTATGTCAATATCTATATTTAAATAAAAAAATAAACATTAAAGGGGTTATTTAGGAAAATATATTTATGACTTATCCTCAGGATAGGTCATCTGTATCAGATATACGGGGGTGCGACACCCAGGACCCCTGCTGATCAGCTGTTAGAAGAGGCCTTGAGCACCGCAGCCTCTTCCTAGGCCAGGGACATCACTCTACATCAGTCACATAGTCTAGTTGCAGCTCAGCCCCATTCAAGTTAATGGGGCTGAGCTGCAATGCCAAGCACTACAGGTGAATCCCCCGATGGGCCCCTTGTCTTCCACCCCCTGCACAAGTGGCACATAACTCAGTAGACTTACTGCCCTACATACATATATTCAATGTATAGCACCTCAACCAGCCTATGTTCATATAAAAACAGGGTTGAATACCTAACCCCTTAAGGACCCCTGCCATACATGTATGGCGCTGGTGGACGTAACATAAAGACCAGCGCTGTACATGTACGGTGGGCTGATCGGGCAGGTGTAGGAGCTGTGCCGATGCCGGCGTATTAATCCCTTGTATGCCGCAGTCAAAGCTGACCGCGGCATGTAGAAGGTTTGCGGAGGGTACGGGTGCCCTCCGCATCTCCATTGGGCTGCAGTGACGGGGACCCGATGGCAGCCTGATGCCTTCCATATGCATCGGGGCTTGCCTTCTATGGAAGCCGCATTGGGGCTTGCCTTCTATGGAAGCCTGTGAGATCCAGCCCCTTAGGCTGGGTCTCACAGGCAGGCTGTCAGCATACTAGCTGAAATGCAATGTATTACAATACAGGATGTATTGTAATACATTACAGAGGGGATCAGACCCCAGAAGTTGATGTCCCAGAGTGGGACAAAAAATAAACAAAAAAAAAAAGTGTTTTTCATAATTAAAAAAAATACTATTTCAAGTAAATAAAACACATAAAATTGTAAAAATAAAAAAAAATTGAAAAAAACTGACATATTGAGTATTGCCACGTCCATAACGACTGGCTCTATAAAACTATCACATGATCCACCCCCTCACCTGAACACCGTAGAATTTTTTTTATATAAATGGTGTAGAAAAAGCCATGTTTTGTTACCTTACATCACAAAAAGTGTAATACCAAGCGATCAAAAAGTCATACACAACCCAAAATAGTACCAATCAAACTGTCATCTCATCACGCAAAAAATGAGAACCTACCTTAAACAATCGCCAAAAAAAATAAAATAAAAACTGTCTCTCAGAATATGGAGACACTAAAATATGATTTTTTTTGTTTCAAAAATACTTTTATTGTGTAAAACTTAAATGAAAGAAAGTAGACATATTAGGTATCGCCGTGTCCATAACAACCTGCTGTATAAAAATATCACATGACCCTCAGGTGAACACCGTAAAAAATAAAAATAATAACTGTCAAAAAAATTTTACTTTTTTGTCACCTTACATCACAAAAAGTCTAATGCAAATTGATCAAAAAGTCATACGCACCCCAAAATAGTACCAATCAAAACATCATCTCATCCAGAATACTATGGCTTTCAGAATATGGAGACACTAAAAAAAAATTTTTTTTTTCAAAAATGCTCTATTATGTAAAACTGAAACAAACAACCAAAAATATATTTGGTATTGTCACATCTGTAACAACCTGCTGTCAGTGAAGTTTGCAGATAGCTGGAACTTATGAATAAACGAGCGACTGGCTTGATCTCAAACTAAGGAGCTTATAGGTGAGCTCTATAAAACCCTAAGAGCTCTCCCTGACTGCTATGCACATGCAAGGGTCTCGATGGTAGACGATTGCATGCCCACGTACCTAAGGCTGTGTGACACCTGAATACCCTATAATAGTGAGGGGACACGACCACAGGCTCCCTGCACTTAATACGGACGGAGTCAGGGTCACCTAGAATCAAGCCAGCAAGAAAACACAATAAAGTAAAGGACTTATCTGAGCAAACAGCAGAAGCAGCCTCCAGCAGTGAACACTTCATCCAGGAAGTAGTATAAACTGCAAAGTGAGGCAGTATGGGAGGGAATATAAAGGAAGACGATTAGTCTAAATAAGTGACACCTGGCAGAAGGAAAGGAGATAAGAAAGTGAAACCAAAACAAAGAACATCATACAAGAGGTAGAGAAGAACGTCTGCCAGACCTTCTCACAGAACTGGCGGTGACACCTGCCCTATAAAAATAGCACATGATCTAAGGCTACTTTCACATTCACAATTTGGCTTTCCATTTGTGAGATCCGTCATGGGCTCTCACAAGTGGTTCAAAACAGATCAGTTTAGCCCTAATGCATTCTGAATGGAAAAGGATCCACTCAGAATGCATCAGTTTGCCTCCGATCAGTCTCCATTCCGCTCTGGAGGCGGACACCAAAACGCTGCCTGCAGTGTTTTGCTGTCAGCTTGACGAAACTGAGCCAATTTAAGTCAATGTGGACGGATCCATTTTCTCTGGCACAATCTGGCACAATAGAAACCGCATGCATCTATCATGAATGGATCCGTTTGTATTATCTGTAACATAGCCAAGACGGATCCGTCATGAACTCTATTGAAAGTGAATGAGAGACGGATCCGTCTTGGCTATGTTACAGATAATACAAACTGATCCATTCATGATAGATGCATGCGGTTGTATAATTGTAATGGATCCGTTTTTGCAGATCCATGACGGATCCGCCCAAAACGCGAGTGTGAAAGTAGCCTAACCTGTCAGATGAACATTGTAAAAAAAAAAAAAAAAAAAAAGTGCCAAAACAGCAATTTTTGGTCTCACAAAAAGTGTAATACAGAGCAACCAAAAATCCTATGCACCCTAAAATAGTGCCACCTTATCCTGTAATTTCCAAAATGGGTCACTTTTTTGGAGTTTCTACTCTTGGGGTGCATCAGGGGCTCTTCAAATGTGACATGGTGACTTAATATTATCCCAATGAAATCTGCCCTCCAAAAACCATATGGCGTTCCTTTCCTTCTGCGCCCTGCCGTGTGTCCGTTCAGCAATTTACAATCACAAATGGGGTGTTTCTGTAAACTACAGAATCAGGGTAATAAATCGTTAATTTCTTACGATAATTTGTTTTCCCTTAGTCCTAACAGCAGCACAGATGGGGTTAACCACCAGTGATGGCCAGTTCGCATTGTTCGCCCGCGAACATATCCGGGCTGCCATCTTTTTTTCATAAGTCCGGCGAGGCACAGGTAGAACCCCTAGGGAGGGCCATCATGCCTGGCAGAACTAAGAATAGTCTGCCCAAAGGCCGAGTACTCAGATAATCTGGCATCTAGTCTATAATGGGAGATGAATGTTGATTCAGAGCTCCAGGAGGCAGATTTGCAAATCATGTCGAGCGGAAGAAGACTCCTCTCGGCAAAAGAAGTAGCTACAACCCTTGTAGAATGGGCTTTTACAAACCCCGGAGGGTCTAGAGATTGGGAAATGAAGGATTCCCTAATAGCCTCCTTAATCCATCGACTGATGGATGGTTTAGATGCCTTACGGCCTTTAAACTTACCGGCAAACAGGATTAGAAGATTTTCATCTTTCCTGAACTCCTTTGATCTATCCACATAGATTCGAGACATCCAAAGGATGTATAGCAGGTGCCTCGGAGGAGGTAGAAGGTCTAGAAAGAACCGGGAGGGATATCACCTGGTTGATATTCTGGAAAGAAGGAACCTTAAGCCTAAAGTACGGGAGAAATCTTAAAAGGACCCGGTCTTGCAACATGGTATAGGGATCGTGCGCTGATAGAGCTTGAAGCTCAGAGAACCTCTTGGCCGAAGTCACAGCAAGGAGAAAGACAAGTCACAGCAAGGAGAAAGACAAGTTTCCATGTGACAAACTTAATCTACCTCCTCCAAAGGCTCAAAGGGGGAGATGCTAACCCCTTGAGAACTACTGATAAATCCCACTGAGGAATGGGTTTCAGTACTGTAGGCTTTAATCTTTCAGCTCCTTTAAGGAACCGTTTGATTAGCGGGTCCTGAGAAAAAGACTTGTTAAGACAAGCTGAAATGGCTGAAACTTGAACCCTCAAGGTAGATGGAGCAAGGCCTTTGTCAATGCCATCTTGCAGAAACTGAAGGATGATGGGGAGGGGCGTGTCTGCAGACGCCACCTCCTTTGAGGAACACCAAGAAGAGAATATCCTCATAATCCGTGAGTAGGCTCTCTTAGTAGAATCTGCTCTTGAATAAGACAGCATTCTCAGGACCGACTCTGAAAGCCCTTCTATATTGGGAAGGGACTGATCAACCTCCAGGCTGTCAGGTTGAACCTGTGCAGATCTGAGCATAGGTGAGTGTCCCACGACACCAGGGTCTGCTGAGGGGTGAGCCTCCAAAATTGCCCTCGACTCATTTGGGTGAGCTGGGTAAACCAGGATCTCTCCGGCCAAAACGGTATGATGGCTATAACCGAGGCCTGATCCTGGCGGATTTTCATCAATACCCTCGGAATCATGGAAAATGGAGGGAAGATGTAAGCCAGCCTGAACCTCCAGGATATTGACAGAGCATCTAACGCCACGGGGTTGTCCTCCCTATAAAGGGAGCAAAACCTCTCCACCTTGGCGTTGAACCTTGTTGCCATAAGATCCACCTCTGGCATTCCCCACTTGAGGACTATCTGCTTGAATATCTCCGGATGTAAAGACCACTCCACTGTTGGAAGACCGCGGCTCAACCGATCCGCTATCATATTGAGGGAGCTTCGAATGTGGATCGCAGATAAGTGGGAAAGGTTCAACTCTGCCCAATCCAGAATCACCCCGATCTCTGATAAGAGGGGAAGTGATCTTGTGCCTCCCTGATTGTTGATGTAAAGTACCGCAGTCATATTGTCTGACTGGACTTTCACCGGTTTGCCCCAGATCTGAGGGGCGAAGTGAAGGAGGGCTAGCCGGATAGCTCGAATCTCGCAGAGATTGGATGAGAGGAGCCGCTCCTGAGGAGACCAGGATCCGTGAACTGGAGAATCATCTAGATGACCGCCCCAGCCTACTTGGGACGCATCTGTTGTCAATATGACCCAGGTTGGCTGGGTCATAGACTTCCTGTCTAAAAGATGGCTCCACCATCTGAGGGAATGTTGAGTTTGCCAAGACAGGGAGCAGAGGGAGTTCAGCCCGGTGGGGCTGCCATTCCATTTGGAGAGAACCTCCGACTGCAGCGGCCGGAGGTGCCATAAAGCCCAAGGGACTGCTTCCGCAGAAGCTGACATGAGCCCCAACATCTTCATGAGAGTCCGAATTGGAACTCCCTGAGGCATGGATAGGAATTCTGCCGTGTTCTGTATTCGGGATCTTCTTTCTGGAGTCAACCGGAGAGACATCCCAACGGAGTCGATTATGAAGCCTAAATATCTTACTGAAGTCGATGAGCTCACGTTCAACTTCTGCCACTTGATGATCCACCCTAGGCGGAACAGAAAGGAAGCCGCTACATGAAGATGGTGGGTCAGGACTACAAAGGAAGAGGCTTTTAAAAGCCAATCGTCCAGATAAGGAATGATGTTCATTCCTTGGAGTCTTAGAGCCGCCACCACAGAAACTACCACCTTGGTGAAAGTGTGAAGGGCAGAAGAAATGCCGAAGGGAAGGGCAACGAACTGAAGGTGTCTGGTGACACCCGACACCTGCACCGCGATCCTGAGATATTTCCTGAAAGCAGGATGAATCGGGATGTGCAAATATGCATTCTTGAGGTCCAGGGTTGCCATCACATCTCCAGAATTGAGAACGTGAACCACTGATCTGATGGTTTCCATACGGAACCTTACTTTCATTACGTATCGATTGAAGAATCTCAAATCGATAATCATCCGGAGGTCCCCTGACGCCTTGGGAACCAGAAACACTGGTGAGTAAATCCTTAAAGAGGACCTTTCACCGATTATGACAATGTGAACTAAGTATACAGGCATGGAGAGCGGCGCCGGGGATCTCACTGCACTTACTATTATCTCCGGGCGCCACTCCGTTCTCCCGCTATGCCCTCCGGTATCTTCGGTCACAAAGTTATGGTAGGCGGAGTCTGCCCTTGTTCTGCTGTAGCGCTGGCCAATCGCATTGCAGAGCTCACAGCCTGGGAGAAAATAACCTCCCAGGCTGTGAGCTCTGCGCTGCGATTGGCCAGCGCTACAGCAGAACAAGGGCAGACTCCGCCTACCATAACTTAGTGACTGAAATCTCTGCCTACTATAACTTACTGAGCAAAGATACCAGAGGGCATAACGGGAGGACGGAGCGGCGCCCATGGATAATAGTAAGTGCAGTGAGATCCCCGGGCGCCGCTCTCCATGTCTGTATACTTAGTTCACATTGTCATAATCGGTGAAAGGTCCTCTTTAAGCCCCGTTCCCCTGCCGGAACCTCCTCCAGAGCCCCCTTGTGGATGTAATCCTGAATGTAAGCCTCCAGAACCGACTGCCTTGCTGCCTGTAGAAGTTTGGTTCTGATGAACCTGTCCAGAGGCAGAGAAAGAAGATTGATTGAGTACCCCTCTGAGATGACATTCAGGACCCAGGGATCCAAAATCTCTCGGATCCAGATGTCCTTGAAGTAGGAGAGTCGACCTCCGACGGGAATATAAGGCAGGAGAGTGGGGAAGTCTTCTGGCAGGACAGCAGGAGTAACGGGAGTCATCCAAGAGCCTCGAGGAAGTCCGTAGTCAGGAGGTGGATTTTTTTATCCTTGGCTCCTTCACGAGAGCGCCTCAAACCTCTTCGCTGCGCTCCCCAGTCCCTCCGGGCTCTTGACTGCTGGTCAGACCTACCACCACGGTTTTGTCTGCCCCGCCCCCGAAAGGACTGTTGGGGAAGACTCTTCCCCTTTTTATCTGACAAGCTTTCCATAATCTTATCCAACTCTGAGTCGAACAAACGGTTGGGTTCAAAGGGAAGGCTACATAAATTATATTTAGAGTAATTGTCAGCGACCCAAGGCTTAAGCCACAAAGGCCTGCAGGCCGCTGACACCAGGGTCAACTTCAGATATTGTTGCGCTGTATCAGACAGGAAATCCATCGCCAGGTTGACAGTCTTGAAAGCTGCCAGAATGTCGTCCCGAGACACCTTCTGATCCACATCCATCTGGATCTGGTTTAATCAAGACCGGAGGAAGGTAGAAACTTCTGTAGCAGTGATGGCCGTAGACACGGAAGCTGCAGCTGCCGTATAACCTCTCCTGAGTGTGCACTCTGCTCTCCTGTCAAGGGGATCCTGAAGACTCGACCCATCGTCCGCAGGAACTAGAGTGCGCTTGGACAGTTTGGCAATAGCCATGTCCACCTTGGGAATAGAACCACACAATTTCACTAAGGGTTTAGCCATCGGAAACATGGCTCTGAATCTTTTAGTTAGAATCAGACCTTTTTCGGGTTTCTTCCACTCTGTGCGCATGACAGAGAGGAGGGTCTCATCCGCTTTAAAGACACGAAGTGCCCGACTAGCGGGATCAGAGGGCTCCCCTAGGTCAACAACAAGGTCCCCCAACTTGATGGACTTAAGTAACTTTTGCGTCTTATCAGGAGGAAAGAAGCATGAAGTAAGCTCCTCCTCATCCGAGGAGGAGGAACCCAAGGAGACTACAGAAAGTCTCTCTACTAGAGCCGAAGACTCCATAGGAGTCTGAGTAGGAAGTCTCTCATCCAGCAGGTTATAACCCCTTTGATGGATCCATCAACATAGGTCTTCACCCACTGATACATATCCTGCATCGTAGGTTCACTGGAAGGTCGGACCCTCGGACGGCAGCCGTCACACCTGGAGTAGGGACAGCTATCCTCCAAAAGTGCGCTACAATCATAGCACGATAAATGTTTCCGCTTGGAACCCGCCTTTCTGCCATTCGAATCCCGTGGAGACGACATCACTGCGGGAAAAAAAGGACAAGTAAAACATTTGTAAACAACCAATAAATGTTTCAGTAGAAAGGTAAAAGAAAGGCAGACCGGCGGAAGCTGAAAATGAGGACCAGAAATAAGGCACCAATAAGTGGAGGAACACCAGCCTATAGGACTCTGGGAGCTAGCTTAAAAAGCATGTACAGCCAGAGAACGACCTGGTGCACAATGCTTCTTTAAATAGGGGAAGAGAAAACACATATCAGTAAATAAAAAGTTCCCTCCCAGGAAGGAATACAATAAAACCTCCAACCGGAGGAAAAATCGCGAATTATATATAAAAAACTCGCAAAATCGCGTTGCAAGGAAAAATTCCGGAAGTGACATCAGATTCCAACATCACTTCCGGAAGATGGCAGCGCTCAGCAGCCGCAAGGAAGAGGACCGAGGACGCCGAAAAACGCACCGCAGCGAAGCATCGCTGCGCAGCGCCGGTAGCAGGTAAGCTGCCGGACAAGCCATCTAGTAAAAGCAGAGGCAAAGCCCGCAGATAAAATGAAAAAAAGATTCCCCCTAATCACCGCCTAGTCCACCTGTCCGGAGGACAGAAAAAAAACACAATGGGCTGGAGGTGATTCCCTCCTTTATAGTGGAGGTTTAAGCGTTTAATTATTATTTGGGCTCATTAAAATTCCTCGGTTAACCCCATCTGTGCTGCTGGTAGGACGTAAGGGAATATTGAGTTTTGTTTGGCTGTTAACCCTTGCTTTGTTAATGGAAAAAATTGATTAAAATGGAAAATCTGCCCAAAAAATTTAATTCAGAAATCTCCTCTACATTTTTCTTTAATTCTTGTGAAACACCTAAAGGGTTAAAAAAATAAACTGTTTTAATTACCTTGAGGGGTATAGTTTCTAAAATATGGTCATTTATGGGTGGTTTCTATTATGTAAGCCCCACAGTGACTTCCTATCTGAACTGGTCTTTAAAAAAGTGGGTTTTGGAAATCTTTTGAAAAATTTCAAGATTTGCTTCTAAACTTCGAAGCCTTCTAACGTCCTCTAAAACTAAAATGGCATTTGAAAAATTATCCAAACATAAAGTAGACATATGGGAAATGTAAAGTAATAACTATTATATGAGGTATCTGTTTTAAAAGTAGAGAAATTAAAATTTGGAAAGTTGCACATTTTTCAAATTTTTTGGTAAATTTGGGATTAAAAAAATAAAATAAAAAATAAAATATTGACTGAAATTAAACAATATCATGAAGTAAAATGTGTCACGATAAAACAATATCAGAAATGGCTTCGATAAGTAAAAGCGTTACAAAGTTATTACCACATAAAGTGACAAATGTCAAATTTAGAAAAAAACGGCCTGGTCCTTAAAGGATAACTGTCATATTTTTTTTATTCGCTAGTTTATTAGAGCTAGGCATGTATTCCTAAGTTAGTCTGTCAGTGATTGCCAAAAGATCTGTAATTACCTTATAACAGCTTTCAGTAATCCAATCTGATTGGCTGGCAGGAAGCTGCTGGCTACAGCAAGTTTGTATGTGACCTGATGGAATGCAGGTTTGGCCTCAGAGAACTGGCAGAGGAGCTATCTTGAAAAGATCCTCATAATGTAGGATTCAAAACAGAAACTAAAGATTGTTTTATGCATAATGCTGATGCAGCAGTAAGATATGCTAAAATTGATTTTTTTGATGAAAATATGACAGTTATCCTTTAAGGTGAAAAACGAGTCCTGAAGGGGTTAAGAAACTATGCAGTTTATTATTACATAAATGTTCATGTGGCTGGGGGTCCCAGAGACCTGCCTTCTCAAAGTTGCTGGAGGGACCCCATAATCAATCATCTTGTAGCATCTTTCTGCTGTTTGCTGCTGTGTGAGTAGGTAATATTTGGATTTATCCTTATGGTGGGCCCCCAAAATACATTTTACTGGTGGGCCCTAGACAGCTCAGTCCGAGTGTATATTGCTGTATATAATACATATCTTAATACATTGCATCTATTAACCTTGTACCTCATATACAGTATCAGTACACTGTTATATACAATATATATCTGTACATAGTGCATCAATTGTACTTTGTACCTGACATATCACAACACTGATGCATATACTACATACCTGTGTCCACTGCATCTAATATACTGTTTATTAGATGCAGTATGTGTATGTATATATGATATAATAGTGCAGTGTGTACAGATATATGTGTCAGTTATATAATATGGTTGTTGAGATGTCAGTAAAAATAGGAAATGGGTGCAAATGAAGAGGAAGGAGTAGGACCTCCTCTTACCCATTTTAGTCTCAGTGGAGAGCTCATCCTGCAGTTCTCCATGCTGTTGGGGTTGAATGACATGTGTTTACTAGATGTACAGGACCTGGGATAATGATGATGTCATTACAAGTCCTGGCAGATGCCCCTATCTAACCTGGGAACTACACCATGCTCTGTGCAGTTCCTTTAATTTTATGTACAGGACCTGTGATGACATCACAGGAAATACTATATCTCCTTATCAGGGCCGGCGCCACCAGTAAGGCGAACTAGGCAGTCGCCTAGGGCGCCACTTAGCAGGGGGCGCCCGCCGCGGTTTTAAAAAAAAAAAAGTTATAATTAACATAACAGTGGCGGCTGGCCGGCGGCGCCCCTCATGCTGCGTCGCCTGAGCGGCTGAGCGCTCTAAAGAATCCCGGTGGGCCGCGGCGGCGGGCGGCACATGTCAGAGACAGGCAGCGCACACACAGACACAGGCAGCAGGCTGCGCAGCACTGAGCTGAGCCGGCGCCTGCTGACTCCTGACTGAGCGCCGCTGCTTCAGTGAAGCCGTGGGGGTGGGGCGGAGGGGGGTGCATCAGCGCAGCAGACCAGAGAGACAGTCTGTCACTGACAGTGACAGTGACAGTCTGACACGGTCACCGCTGTCTCTCTGGTGGTCTGAAGTCCTCCTGACTGAGTGACTATTATTCTAACTGCTGCTAGTTTACGCTGGCTTACCTGGCTGCAGTGCAGAGGGTGGGGCGGAGGCGGAGCTCTGCTGACTTTGGAGCTAATGAGTAAGTTGAACTCCCTGACCCCTCCCACCCTTGAGCACGTGATGCAGAGTCAGAGAGAGGGGTGGAGCGAAGGAGAAAGAAGAGAAGGCAGCAAGGCCGCACACTGAGCAGCCCAGCAGCCCAGCAGCCGAGCAGCCGAGCAGCCAGGCAGCCAGGCAGCCAGCCACGGCCACGTTGGCCACCAGTGGCCCACCACCAGCAATTTTCCTCCCCCGACCCCCCAGTGCGGCAGTGCCTGTGCCTTCTCCTTCTGGGACAGAACTAGAAGTGGGCTCCTAGCCTCCTACCTGCCTGGATTGGAGTGCAGGTGCAGCTGCTTTCTTCTTCCCCAGGACCCCAGGGCGACATTGGTGAATGGTGTACGTACCTTGTTTGTCTCCAGTCGCCAGAGACCAGCTCATCTTATTGTCCTGGTGGTAAGTAGTCAGTAGACAATGCAATATGTTTATTATTTACTGTATTTTTTGCCTTATAAGACGCACTTTTCCCCCCCAAAAGTGGGGTGGAAAATGGCCGTGCGTCTTGTAAAGCGGATTGGGGATACTTCGCTGGCCGCTATGCTGCACAGCGCGGCCAGCGAAGTATCAGTGTGGAGGGAGGAGGCGGGGACACTCATGGCTGGGCACGGTGCAGTGACTCTACTCTAGTACACCGGGCCCCGCAGCTGTTAAGTACATTCAATCCGAATGGGTCCGCAATTACTGTACTGTACTTACTGTACTAGTACCTTATGTATAGCATTAAGATGGCGCAGACCGGCAGCTCCCTCGGTCATGCGCCGCCTGCCCCAGCTCCCTCCTCATGCGCTGCCTGCCCGTCTGCCTGTTCATTCATAAAGTGAGATAAGCAGGCAGGCGGCGCATGAGGAGGGAGCTGCGGCAGGCGGCGCATGACCGAGGGAGCTTCCTGTCTGCGCCGTCTTAATGCTATACATAAGGTACTACAGTAAGTACAGTACAGTAATTGCGGACCCATTCGGATTGAATGTACTTAACAGCTGCGGGGCCCGGTGTATTAGAGTAGAATCACTGCACCGGGCCCCGCCATGAGTGTCTCTGCCTCCTCCCTCCACACTGATGCATCTGATGGGGGATCTGTAGATGACACTTATGAGGATCTGTGGATGACATAAGTGTCATCCACAGATCCCCCCGTAACAGTGCCTCATCCACAGACCCCCCCATAACAGTGCGTCATCCACAGAACCCCCCATAACAGCGCGTCATCCACAGACCCCCCCCATAACAGCGCGTCATCCACAGTCCCCCCCCCTAACAGTGCGTCATCCACAGACCCCCCCCATAACAGTGCGTCATCCACAGACCCCCCCATAACAGTGCGTCATCCACAGATCCCCCCCATAACAGTGCGTCATCCACAGATCCCCCCATAACAGTGCGTCATCCACAGATCATCTGATAAGGGGGGGGCGGCAATTTTTATCTTGCCTAGGGCGGCAAAAATCCTTGCACCGGCCCTGCTCCTTATGGAGAGCGCCTAAACAGAGTGAGGAGTCTTATAGGAGTGTTGCCTGGCCTATAAGACTCCTCACACTGTCTAGGCGCCCTCCATAAGTATATATAGTATCCCCCGTACATAGAATCCAGACATTGTAGAGCGCCTGCTAGGCACAGAAATTGACAGACAGTTTGGATTTGACATCTGCATCATATCAGTTTATTTTAGTGTAATACACTAACAGGCAATGCATTACAATACAAATGTATTGTAATGCATTGCAGAGGGGATCAGACCCTCAAAAGTTGAAGTCCCAGAGTGGGACATAAAAAATAAAGTTATAAGTAAAAAAAGAGAAAAGTGCCCCTTTCCCCTGATAAAAAAAATTGAAAAAAAAGGAAAAAACACACATATTGTATCACTGCATCTGTAACGACCGGCTCTATAAATATATCACATGATCCACCCCGTCCGAAAAGCACTATTAAAAAATACAGTACAGACCAAAAGTTTGGACACACCTTCTCATTCAAAGAGTTTTCTTTATTTTCATGACTATGAAGGCATCAAAACGATGAATTAACACATGTGGAATTATATACATAACAAACAAGTGTGAAACAACAGAAAATATGTAATATTCTAGGTTCTTCAAAGTAGCCACCTTTTGCTTTGATTACTGCTTTGCACACTCTTGGCATTCTCTTGATGAGCTTCAAGAGGTAGTCCCCTGAAATGGTCTTCCAACAGTCTTAAAGAAGTTCCCAGAGATGCTTAGCACTTGTTGGCCCTTTTGCCTTCACTCTGCGGTCCAGCTCACCCCAAACCATCTCAATTGGATTCAGGTCCGGTGACTGTGGAGGCCAGGTCATCTGGCGCAGCACCCCATCACTCTCCTTCATGGTCAAATAGCCCTTACTTTCAACGTTTTCCCAATTTTTCGGCTGACTGACTGACCTTAATTTCTTAAAGTAATGATGGACACTCGTTTTTCTTTACTTAGCTGCTTTTTTCTTGCCATAATACAAATTCTAACAGTCTATTCAGTAGGACTATCAGCTGTGTATCCACCTGACTTCTCCTCAACGCAACTGATGGTCCCAACCCCATTTATAAGGCAAGAAATCCCACTTATTAAACCTGACAGGGCACACCTGTGAAGTAAAAACCATTTCAGGGGACTACCTCTTGAAGCTCATCAAGAGAATGCCACACTTGTTTGTTATGTATATAATTCCACATGTGTTAATTCATAGTTTTGATGCTTTCAGTGTGAATCTACAATTTTCATAGTCATGAAAATAAAGAAAACTCTTTGAATGAGAAGGTGTGTCCAAACTTTTGGTCTGTACTGTATATAAAAACAGTGCCAAAAAAAGCAATTTTTTTGTCACCTTACATCACAAAAATTGCAACATCAAGCGATCAAAAAGGTATATGCCCCCCAAAATAGTACCAATAAAACACCTCATCCCAAAAAAAATTAGCCCCTACATAAGAAAATCGCTCCAAAAAATTAAAAAAAACTATAGCTCTCAGAACATGGAGACACTAAAACATAATTTTTTTTTCCAAATATGCTATTATTGTATTAAAATTAAATAAATAAAAAATAGTATACATATTAGGTATCGCCGCGTCCATAACAACCAGCTCTATAAAAATATCACATGATCTAACCCCTCAGCCAAATACTGTAAAAAAATTAAATAAAAACTGCCAAAAAAGCAATTTTTGGCACCTAACATCACATAAAGTGCAACACCAAGCGATCAAAAAGGCATATGCCCCCCAAATTAGTACCAATCAAACACTCACCTCATCTCGCATAAAATAAAAAAGCTATGGCTCTCAGACTATGGAGACACTAAAACATAATTTTTTTTGTTTCAGAAATGCTATTATTGTGTAAAACTTTAATAATTAAGAAAAAGTATTCATATTAGGTATTTCCACATCCGCAACGATCTGCTTTATAAAATTTTCACATGACCTAACCCCTCAGGTTAACGCTGTAAAAATAAATAAATAAAAACTGTGCCAAATTTACACACAAGATGATCGGCATAAAAATAAAAAAAATAAGGCGTTTAGAAAATGGAGACACAAAAACATAATAAAATAAAAAAATGCTTTATTATGTAAAACCGAAACATATTTGATATCATTGCATCCATAACAACCTGCTTTATAAAAACAGCACATGATCTACCCTGTCAGATAAATGTTGTAAAAAATAAAAACTGCACCAAAACAGCCATTTTTTGGTTACCTTGCCTCACAAAAAACATAATATAGAGCAATTAAAAATCATATGTACCCCAAAATAGCACCAATAAAATTGGCACCTTATCCCCTAGTTTCCAAGTTCCCAGTCCGCTCCTGTGCAGAAAGCCTAGCACGTTCTATATGTACTTTGTAGCAAATGTTTGAGCAGTCTGCCCTCTAGTGGTTGACTTTTAAAAGTAGTACACAAGAGAAGTATTGCATCTAAATTTGCAAAATTATGGTTTCCATGGATATCTGACTCAAACCTTACTACTCGTGTGTTAAGGTATGCTGATAATGTAGATTTGGGAGGTGGGGCTCCGCAGGTGGAGTTATGACTGAGCAAAGAGGGAGATTCTGTGCTACGATTCCCACTATATGATGCATGGGATACAGCTATGTATTTTTATGGAGAGTTTATACACTCATTTTCTTATGTACTAGAATTTCCTTGTCTACTTACTGTACTGGGGTGCCTCAGGCTGAAATGAGGGGGAGATGGGTGGAACCTTTGGGGTTTGGCAGCTTTCTAGACATGTACATACCCTGTATTATGTATGCGGTATATTTTTGTTTACTCTGTTGCGTCTACCGCCATTGTTATTTGAATACTAAATAAAAATTATCTATTCAAAGAAAAAAAAGTTTGTACACACTAAGAAAATTGAGGGTTATTGTTAACTACAATATTCTTTATTACACAAGAGAAAGTATGTACTGTCAAAAAAATTATACACATTTAAAGTGGTCATGGCTACGGCCAAGAGATGTCCGAAGAACCCTGGGTAGAGAAACAATGGGAACAACCTAACCCAGCTAGGCGTGTCTTAACTAACCTGGATAAATGGCTTGTTGTGTGCCCTAAGCCATGATCGTGGGTAGGCCTATAAGTGGGCAAAAACCAAGCCAAGTAGGGTAGAAAAAGAACTCCAATGGCATGTGCAAACTGATCCCCAAGCCAACTGCAAGGCGTCAGGGATCTAGAGCGAAAATTCGGGGTGTATGAGGCAAGGCCAGAAGGAGACCTACAACCCGTCTTGTGGATGACAAGGCCAGAGACATGATGCTCAATATTGCGGATAATGCCCCCAAAGCGGAATGGAGTACCTGCAATACGCTGAGAAATGGATCATGAAAACCAACTGAACCTGTAAGGTTTTGGCTCTAGTGCGAGTACTGGCAATGCCCTAGCCTCAGGAGATTGTGGGACCGAAACCTAACTACCTAGACTATGCAGGAATGAGGGCCGAAGAACCATGTAGATAGGAAGAGAATCCTTGAATAGTTCCCCAGACAACAGCTATCTGTTAGCCACGGTCCACGCGTTATTCTACTGTGTGCCCCTGAATAACGTAAACAGGCAACAGACATTGGTAGTTAGCAAACGTAAGCCTGAATAAAGTAAACAGGCAACATATATTTGTAGTCAGTAAATGTAAGCCTGAATAACGTAAACAGGCAACAGTAATCAATTAACGTAGGCCTGAATAATGTAAATAGGCAACAGACATTAGAAGTTAGTAAACGTAAGCCTGAATAAAGCAAACAGGCAACAGACATTAGTAATTAATAAACGTAAGCCTGAAAAACGTAAACAGGCAACAGACATTAGAAGTTAGTAAACGTAAGCCTGAATAATGTAAACAGGCAACAGACATTAGAAGTTAGTAAACGTAAGCCTGAATAACGTAAACAGTCAACAGACATTAGACGTTAGTAAACGTAAGCCTGAATAACACAAACAAGCAACAGATATTGGTAGTTGGTAAAATGTGAACCTGAATAACGTAAACAGGCAACAGACATTAGTAGTTAGCAAACGTAAGCCTGAATAACGTAAAACAGGCAACAGACATTGGTAGTTAGTAAACGTAAGCCTGAATAACGTAAACAGGCGACAGATATCAATCAACGTGGGCCTGAATAAAATAGACAGGCGGCGGAACAATACTGATTAATAAAGTGAGCCTGAAACGTAACAGCAACAGACATGATGATTTATACCGTAGGCCAGAATAACGTAAACCGGCGACAGACATTGAATAATAAACGTAGACCTGAATAACATCAACAGGCGACAGACATTGGAAGTTAGTAAACGTAAGCCTGGATAACATAAACAGGCAACAGACATTGGTAGTTAGTAAACGTAAGCCTGAATAACGTAAGCAGACAACAGATATCAATGATCGATGAACGTAGGCCTGAATAACGTAAACAGGCAACAGACATTAGTAGTTAGCAAAGGTAAGCCTGAATAACGTAAACAGGCAACAGACATTGGTAGTTAGTAAACGTAAGCCTGAATAACGTAAACAGGCAACAGACATTAGTAGTTAGCAAACGTAAGCCTGAATAACGTAAACAGGCAACAGACATTGGTAGTTAGTAAATGTAAGCCTGAATACCGTAAACAGGCAACAGCAATCAATTAACGTAAGCCTGAATAATGTAAATAGGCAACAGACATTAGAAGTTAGTAAACGTGAGCCTGAATAATGCAAACAGGCAACAGGCATTAGCAATTAATAAATGTAAGCCTGAATAACGTAAACAGGCAACAGACATTAAATAATAAACGTATGCCTGAATAGAGTAAACAGGCAGCAGATATCAATGACCAATGAACGCAGCCTGAAAGACGTAAACCGGTGACAGACATTAATGATCGATAAACGTAAACCTGAATAAACAACCAGGCAAGAGACATTGGACGGTGTGATAAGCGTGAGCCTAACAGCGTGACAGGCGGCAACATTGATAATTTGAAAACATGAGCCGGATGAATCTACCAAGTGATGAAAAATGATCAACCGTGAGGGAAAAGAAGACGACCATCGTCAGAAACCCAGAGTGTAAAAAAAAATTTGAAAAAATTCTTTGATTTTTTTATAATTTATTTCTTTTTAAGGCGACTGTACTCACATTCACGGACTGCCGGACTGCCAGTGGCAAAACAATGTTATTGAGCCCTAGCGCCTGCTCCAACTTGAGACTGACTACAGACTAAAGTACCTGTCATTTCTGCTGGCCAGAGGATGATGGTCAATGGCTGGACTGGAGTGGTAACTGGGGGAGCCCTGAAGCTGGTTGCTCCTGCAGCCCTCGTATCGGCGAGGGCCACCAGAGGAGCGGCGCCGCCCTGAGTACCGTTGATGCAGGAACGGGGAGCGGGGGATCTGGAACGGCGGGTTCTAGAGCGAGAGTGCCGGGTCTGGAGCAGGAGCGACTGGGACTGGAGCAGGAGCTGTATTGGCCTTGACTCTCGGAGGAGTGGTCATGGCAGCGGCGGGGGGGGTGGTGGAGAGGAGAGAGCGGCTGCCTGGAGAACGGCGGCGTCTGCCGGGAAAGCGGTACGGGGGCGGGGAGTGCGAACTGCTCCTGTGAGAGATCGGGAAGTCTGGGGAAAAGCCGTGACGCAACGGTGTCCGGTGCATGACCGACTTGGGGCAACAAATCAAGCACTTCATGGCAGCGCCGCGCGTCATAGGCCCTACGATGTGATGTCATCACGCCCAATGCCATCTTACCTGTATTTCCCCTTTTTTTTTTCTTTTGTGAAAACTAAAATTCAGACGCGGAAAGAAGAAGACAAATTTAATTTTGCTAATCATGACCCTTCACCAAAACATACAAAGTGAATAGTAAAACTTCCTTATACCTAGTAGGAACTCACTCCTATTGTATTATTGGCTTCAGCTGAAGTAAATCAAAGCGGATTGTTTTGGCTAGCAAAGGCAAGGAGACCAAGCTGAGTGAATACGAACTGAGGCATGAATACAACAGTAACACAAAACCAGCCCACCCAAGCACCACAGACCGCTTTATTTTTATTTTTTTTGTAACAGAACCGCTCTCCAGTAAAATAGCTATGCTTTAACAGAACTGTTGCTATCCCTCCATTATTCCTCCTGGCAATGCTGGTACAACATGGAAGCTGAGTGCCAGACAGACGGATCCAAGGGAGCATAGCCGGTAGGGTAGAGAACGCTTGAGGCAGACACCCCGCAACTGCGACACTAGAAGTGGTGAACAAGAGACCAGGGTGGCGGACTAAACAGACAGACGAAACAGCCACACCGTGCGAGACCGTGAGTGTGCCGCACGTGCAAGGAAGCCGATGGCGTGGTCGCGAGTGCAGGTAAGAAAAAGCTCAAGGCGGGGAGGGAGATCAGAATGATCCGTGTGCTTGAAAGCTGTGGGAGCCCTACCCGACCTGCAAGCCCAGCGAGAAATAAACCCAGAGCGGCGGTTGTCCTTGAGCCCAAGTTGCGCTTACCATAAGAAACTTTGGCTGGCTCAGGGCACCGTGGCCCATGCATACTTACGAGTCGAGCACACTTCAGCGTAGCTGCTGTTGGTGTGAGCTGCTTGGGTCAGGGATGAAAACACGACCCCCCCTGCACCTGAGAACACACGCCTGTGAGTGACAAATCAGCCTTACCAACATATATATACATATACATATATATATATATATATATATATATATATATATATATACTCACCTAAAGAATTATTAGGAACACCATACTAATACGGTGTTGGACCCCCTTTTGCCTTCAGAACTGCCTTAATTCTACGTGGCATTGATTCAACAACGTGCTGATAGCATTCTTTAGAAATGTTGGCCCATATTGATAGGATAGCATCTTGCAGTTGATGGAGATTTGAGGGATGCACATCCAGGGCACGAAGCTCCCGTTCCACCACATCCCAAAGATGCTCTATTGGGTTGAGATCTGGAGACTGTGGGGGCCATTTTAGTACAGTGAACTCATTGTCATGTTCAAGAAACCAATTTGAAATGATTCGAGCTTTGTGACATGGTGCATTATCCTGCTGGAAGTAGCCATCAGAGGATGGATACATGTTCTCATTCTGTTTACGCCAAATTCGGACTCTACCATTTGAATGTCAGACCAGGCAACATTTTTCCAGTCTTCAACAGTTCAATTTTGGTGAGCTCGTGCAAATTGTAGCCTATTTTTCCTATTTGTAGTGGAGATGAGTGGTACCCGGTGGGGTCTTCTGCTGTTGTAGTCCATCCGCCTCAAGGTTGTGCGTGTTGTGGCTTCACAAATGCTTTGCTGCATACCTCGGTTGTAACGAGTGGTTATTTCAGTCAACGTTGCTCTTTCCCATTCTGACATTCAGTTTGGAGTTCAGGAGATTGTCTTGACCAGGACCACACCCCTAAATGCATTGCAGCAACTGCCATGTGATTGGTTGACTAGATAATTGCATTAATAAGAAATAGAACAGGTGTTCCTAATAATTCTTTAGGTGAGTGTATATATATACCGTATTTTTCGCCCCATAAGACGCACTCCCCCCCCCCCCCCCAAAAGTGGGGGGGAAATGCCTCTGCGTCTTATGGGGCGAATGCTGCCATTTTACATCGCAGTCTGCGATGCTGCAGCATCGCTGACTGAGATGTATCAGCTGGAGGGGGGAGGGAGGAGGGGCCGGTGTCATGCAAATGCAGCGGTGTGGTTACTGTACTCCAGCCCCGCCGCTCACTCACTGCTTTATTGCTTAAACATTTTATAATAATAGCTTTAATTGACGTTCCGATCCGATCCTCAGCCCCATCTGTACTACTGTACTTACTAAATGTCCTGTAGCAGGCAGAGCAGGGCGGGCGGCCGGCCGGAACTCACTGATGTCACATGCCTGCGCCACCTACTTCATTCATAAAGTAGGCGGCACAGGCATGTCACATGACATCAGTAAGTTCCGGCCGCCCGCCTGCCGTGCTCTGCCTGCTACAGGACATTTAGTAAGTACGGTAGTACAGATGGGGCTGGGGATCGAAACGTCAATTAAAGCTATTATAAAATGTTTAGGCATTAAGGAAGTGAGTGAGAGGTGGGGCTGGAGTACAGTGAGCGCACCGGCCCCGCCGCATTTGCATGACACCGGCCCCTCTCACAGGTTTAACTATGGTATATTAGGGCATCTGTGGATGGCACTATTATGGGGTGGGGGATATGTGGATGGCACTGTCATGGGGTGGGGGATCTGTGGGTGACACATATATAGCAGTGCCATCCACAGATCCACCCCCCATAACAGTATCATCCACAGAACCCCCTCCATAACACTGCCATCCAAATATCACCCCCCCATAACAGTGCCAACCACAGATCCCCCCCATAACAGTGCCATCCACAGATCCCCCATAACAGTGCCACCCACAGGTCCCCCCATAACAGTGCCATCCACAGATACACCGCCCATAACAGTGCCATCCACAGATCCCCCTCCATAACAGTGCCATCCACAGATCACCCCCCATAACAGTGCCAACCACAGATCCCCCATAACAGTGCCATCCACAGATCCCCCCATAACAGTGCCATCCACAGATCCCCCCATAACAGTGCCATCCACAGATCCCCTCCATAACAGTGCGTCATCCACAGATCCCCCATAATAGTGTCATGCACAGACCACCATTAGTTCAAAACCCACAAAAGCACACCTTTTGGTTAAAAAATGTTTTTTTCTTATTTTCCTCCTCAAAAACCTAGGTGCGTCTTATGGGCCGGTGCGTCTTATATGGCGAAAAATACGGGTATATATAATCCAAGGAAATCCACGCCACTTGCTTAAGTAAAAGCGTGTAGTTTATTCACCAAATAACAACGTTTCGGTTCGCACACTGGAACCTTTTTCAAGCAGTGATACAAAGGGGGAGTGCACATAGCATATATATATAGCATGTTCCATATCAATTAATCAATAACATAATTAAGTACAAAACGTGATAAAATTCATAAAGTTTTGTATAAAATCCAAGTATACATGTTTCAAAAACAAGTGAAACCCATATTAAACATATACGTGACCTGAATGTATATCTCAGCAATAGTGTATATACCTAAGAGACTCTAAGTCACATTTCATGATAATTAAGACATTCATTGACACCCAGGTGATCTAATAACTAACATGATTAAAAACAATAGTTAAACGCTTGTAACCTGATTTGGATCCGAGCGACACATGGAGGTCTGGTGTTGTGTAGAAACAACTGCGCCTACGCGACGCTGCTTCCGCATTCATCTTGGTGTAGGCAGTCTTCTTTGAGCGAATGTATCACCTGATCTACAGGTCAGCTGATCGAAGGGTCAGGTGACCGGAACACTAGGATCACATGCGGCCTATTTGTAAAAGTTGCTATGGCAACCATCAAATGACTAAGGGCCTGCATTTTGCAGGATCTGTGTCTCTATTTACTTTATAGGAAGGTAAAGCCAACTTAGGGTACTTTCACACTTGCGGCAGGACGGATCCGACATGCTGTTCACCATGTCGGATCCGTCCTGCGGCTATTTCGCCGTGCCCCCGTGCCGCCGCTCCGTCCCCATTGACTATAATGGGGACGGGGGCGGAGCTCCGGCGCAGCACGGCGGTGCACGGCGAAAGGCCGCCGGACTAAAATTACTGCATGTCAGGTTTTTTAGTCCGTCGGCTTTCGCCGTGCTGCGCTGGAGCTCCGCCCCCATCCCCATTATAGTCAATGGGGACAGAGCGGCGGCCCGGGGGCACGGCGAAATAGCCGCAGGACGGATCCGACATGGTGAACAGCATGTCGGATCCGTCCTGCCGCAAGTGTGAAACTAGCCTTAATGAAAGAATAAAGCTAGCTTCCATCACCCCAAAGTAGTCACCTATATCCACACCCGCAGTTCCCGGACAGCAGAGAAATATCTCAATTAAAGGGATTCTGTCACCAGGTTTTACCCCTGTCAGCTAAACATATGCTGATGTTCAGGGCGTCTTCACGATTCCTAATGTGGGCTTATAAATGTCATCTGTGGGCTTATTTAGCTAAAAAACAGCTATTACTAACCTGTCAGTCAAACAAATAAGGTGCCCAAGGGGATGTTAATGGATGCAAGGTGCCGGCCGCACCCACCGCCGTTCGTGCCCAGCGCCGCCTTTCCAGACTTCTGCGCCGCCTCCTTATCCTCTGTGCCGCCTCTCGCTCTCCCTCCCTCCCCCCTCCTTCTGCTGTAAGATCTCGCGCTTGCGCACAGGGCTCTGCTTGATGTGCCCGTGCGGACTTCTCCATTTGGCTTCTTCCAGCGAAGTGCGCATGCACCGGCACTTCGCTCAACCCCTGTATGCGCGAGATCTTACAGCAGGAGGAGGGGGGAGGGAGGGAGAGCGAGAGGCGGCACAGAGGATTAGGAGGCGGCGCAGAAGTCCGGAAAGGCGGCGCTGGGCACGAACGGCGCCGGGTGCGCCCGGCACCTTGCATCCATTAACATCCCCTTGGGCACCTTATTTGTTTGACTGACAGGTTAGTAATAGCTGTTTTTTAGCTAAATAAGCCCACAGAACTGTTGCTTAGCTTTGGGAGTGAGGATCTGTGTTTGACCTCATTCCCAGGGCGGCTTTACTAGCTGGGTGGCTCCCTGCTCCTAGTCTGCCTTGAGTGCCGAGCTGATCACTCGGTGCTCGACTGGTTGGTCTGTCGGTCATGTGACGCTGGCCACGTCACATGAACCTCACTCCCCACTATAAATACAGGCAGCCTGCTGGCCACAGGTTGCCTGTTAATTTAGGTTCCACCTGTGATTTGGTCTTTCCTGGCGTACTTACTTCCTGCTGAATTCCTGACGATCCTCTGCCTGCTCCTTGTGTACTTTGCTGCTCTCCTGGTATTTGACCCCGGCCTACTCCTGACGATCCTCTGCTGACTCCTTTGGTACTTCACGTCTCTCCTGGTATTTATGACCCCGGCTTCTCCTGACAATTCTCTGCTTGCTCCATTTGTACTTTGTAGCTTTCCTGGTATTGACTCGGTCCGTTCACGTCCTGTTGTTTGTCTGTCTGTCATCCCTGCACTTATTCCAAGTTAGGGATTGCCGTCCAGTTGTCCCCTGTCATTAGGACTCGCGAGGCAAGTAGGCATGGCCAGGGGTAAGGGTGGAGCGCAGTGGTCACTTCCCTCCCCCCTGTGTGTGTGTGTACGCGACCGTTACAGTGCCGTGGATTTCCTTGGATTATAGCTATTTGGAAGCCTGGATCGCTTCATCAGCCGCTGGCACCCGCCATCATAGAATACTGCTGTGCTGTTCACATCTGTTTGATACACTGCTGGATATTGAATCTCAGTGGACTGGCACGCATTAATCATGGAACATGTAGGTAACATAGACCCCGCTGGGGCAATTTCACCGGACTTTTTTTAATATACGCAGGATGACGTTAGCAGGATTTTGGATGCATGCAGAGGTGAGGCCAGTTTTCTATCTACACCAACGGTTCTGGATGTAAAAAGGAATTATGAGACGGCAAGAAAGAGGATGATCACCTTGGAACTACACTTGACGACGCTAAGTGAGTATTTTAAAGCTCACCACATCCCAAGAGGATTGCGCACTCATTGTCAACCGACTATGTATATGCAGGAAAATGAATTCCGTTCCAAATATGAGTTAATTGCGAATAAATTCTCATCAGATCTCATATTACTCAACATGGAGTTTCTCCAGCGGGATCTGATGGATACCACTAAACAAAGGGATACAGCAGAAACCCTTTTAAAATCATTATTGCCTGTTGAAGATTTTGAGGCTTATCTTTCTAAATTCACTCCTTATTTAGAGAAGCTTTACAGGGAGTGCAGAATTATTAGGCAAATGAGTATTTTGACCACATCATCCTCTTTATGCATGTTGTCTTACTCCAAGCTGTATAGGCTCGAAAGCCTACTACCAATTAAGCATATTAGGTGATGTGCATCTCTGTAATGAGAAGGGGTGTGGTCTAATGACATCAACACCCTATATTAGGTGTGCATAATTATTAGGCAACTTCCTTTCCTTTGGCAAAATGGGTCAAAAGAAGGACTTGACAGGCTCAGAAAAGTCAAAAATAGTGAGATATCTTGCAGAGGGATGCAGCACTCTTAAAATTGCAAAGCTTCTGAAGCGTGATCATCGAACAATCAAGCGTTTCATTCAAAATAGTCAACAGGGTCGCAAGAAGCGTGTGGAAAAACCAAGGCGCAAAATAACTGCCCATGAACTGAGAAAAGTCAAGCGTGTAGCTGCCAAGATGCCACTTGCCACCAGTTTGGCCATATTTCAGAGCTGCAACATCACTGGAGTGCCCAAAAGCACAAGGTGTGCAATACTCAGAGACATGGCCAAGGTAAGAAAGGCTGAAAGACGACCACCACTAAACAAGACACACAAGCTGAAACGTCAAGACTGGGCCAAGAAATATCTCAAGACTGATTTTTTTTAAGGTTTTATGGACTGATGAAATGAGAGTGAGTCTTGATGGGCCAGATGGATGGGCCCGTGGCTGGATTGGTAAAGGGCAGAGAGCTCCAGTCCGACTCAGACGCCAGCAAGGTGGAGGTGGAGTACTGGTTTGGGCTGGTATCATCAAAGATGAGCTTGTGGGGCCTTTTCGGGTTGAGGATGGAGTCAAGCTCAACTCCCAGTCCTACTGACAGTTTCTGGAAGACACCTTCTTCAAGCAGTGGTACAGGAAGAAGTCTGCATCCTTCAAGAAAAACATGATTTTTATGCAGGACAATGCTCCATCACATGCGTCCAAGTACTCCACAGCGTGGCTGGCAAGAAAGGGTATAAAAGAAGAAAATCTAATGACATGGCCTCCTTGTTCACCTGATCTGAACCCCATTGAGAACCTGTGGTCCATCATCAAATGTGAGAATTTACAAGGAGGGAAAACAGTACACCTCTCTGAACAGTGTCTGGGAGGCTGTGGTTGCTGCTGCACGCAATGTTGATGGTAAACAGATCAAAACACTGACAGAATCCATGGATGGCAGGCTTTTGAGTGTCCTTGCAAAGAAAGGTGGCTATATTGGTCACTGATTTGTTTTTGTTTTGTTTTTGAATGTCAGAAATGTATATTTGTGAATGTTGAGATGTTATATTGGTTTCACTGGTAAAAATAAATAATTGAAATGGGTATATATTTGTTTTTTGTTAAGTTGCCTAATAATTATGCACAGTAATAGTCACCTGCACACACAGATATCCCCCTAAAATAGCTAAAACTAAAAACAAACTAAAAACTACTTCCAAAAATATTCTTTGATATTAATGAGTTTTTTGGGTTCATTGAGAACATGAGTGTTGTTCAATAATAAAATTAATCCTCAAAAATACAACTTGCCTAATAATTCTGCACTCCCTGTACAAGGAAACGCAAGATATTAAAGGGAGTCTGTCACCAAAATATGACGTTATACACCACTTACATGGCTCTCTAGCATAACTATCCATTATTCAAATGGTACCTTTGTAATTTTCTTCTGAATTTCACCAGCAGGAAAAATGCTCTTTAATCCATATGCAAATGAGGGCTCGCAAGTGTCCAGGGGCGGCATTCTGTGTGTAGGTGCCCAGGCTGCTCTGCCTTCTTTTTACATTACTCCTCCCCAGCCTCTTCCTTGGCCCGCCCTGCAAGTCCCTTGCATCATCCACAGGATCGGCCGATATACCGTGCGTGCGCAGTGCGCCGCTGGCACGGGCATGCGCACTGTGATGCCAATTGTGGGCACGGCATCGCTACATGTAGTGCGCATGCGCCGGCCTCCAGTCCTCCTGTTTGCTTCTGGTCCACCCTCTAGTCACTGGTTTCATTCCTGTGCTGGCGCATGCGCACTACATGTAGCGATGCCGCATGCCCATGCTGGCAGCGCACTGAACACCGCCCCTGGGCACTTGCGAGCCCTCATTTGCATGTGGATTAAAGTGCGTTTTTCCTGCTGGTGAAACAGAAGAAAATTACAAAGGTACCATTTGAATAATGGATAGGTGTGCTAGAGAGCCATGTAAGTGGTGTACAATGTCATATTTTGGTGACAGACTCCCTTTAAACGCAAAGTGGCAAAGAGATATGAGAGATTACAGTGCCAGTGCGGTATACAACTGGACTGGTTTAAAGAATCTACCACAATACAACAACCATATGGATAGAAGAATCCAAAAGAAAACACATGTCAGAGAGAGGAAAGAAACATCTTTACCATCCACTTTGATATCGCCGTTTGCTCCTTTGTCTCGTTTTCACAACCGAAAACGACCGCCAGAAGTACAATCGGGAAATCCTTGGTGTAGTGTGCGTCGATGTGTGCGCAATTCCTCCAAAATAACTTCACAGAGACGTTCTCAAGTAGGTTCCAATAATGTGCCTGCCTCCAACAGCTAGGCAAGGTTTATTTATACCAGAAGATGGAAGGCGATCTTACAATCCTGACCAATGGGGAGACAGGTTATAGTATGAAGTGATTGGCTGGAATGCGGTCTTACAATCGTGACCAATGAGGAGACAGGTTATGGTATGAAGTGATTGGCTGGCGAAGATATGGCTGGCGTTCGCAAACTTATTTGTGTCCTTTCCATTGCCGCGCTTATCCTCGTGGATGAAGAAACCTTTGTTCGACGGTCCCCATCCCTCCCGCCTCAGCCGGCGCCATGACACTGGTATCCTGCAGTAATACCAGGCCGGGCACAAATCAGCTACAGGTCGGGACGACCAGACCATCGTACGAAAGTCTCTGCGCAGATGCGAATGCGAACGAATCTGCGCATCTCCATAGGATAGATGGCGACCATACGGCGAACAATAATTTTTCCACAATAGTTCCCCCCTTTTTCACCATATGTCGTCATTTCAGCGGCTTCCTAACACTACAATCACTCAAACCAGACCTCTAAAGGGAATAAACATGTAAAGGGGACATGCTACACTACAGATGAACTAACAAGAAGAACCTGGCTATCATTCTTGGGCCTCTTCGGTTGCTTGACCGCGACGACCGGCAAGGTTGGTGACAGTGAAAAGTCTCTAAAGTGTCTCTAATAAAGAAATGCCTTCAAAACGAAGGGTGATTCTCCATGGCGGTTCCTTAACCCCTTAAGGACACAGCCTTTTTACACCTTAGGACCAGGCCATTTTTTGAAAATCTGACCAGAGTCCCTTTAAGTGCTGATAACTTTAAAACGGTTTGACTTATCCAGGCCGTTCTGAGATTGTTTTTTCGTCACATATTGTACTTCATGACACTGGTAAAATGGAGTCAAAAAAAAAAATTTTTTTTGCACCAAAAAATACCTAATTTAACAAAAATTTGAAGAAAATTAGCAAATTTCAAAGTTTCAGTTTCTCTACTTCTGTAATACATAGTAATACCCCCAAAAATTGTGATGACTTTACATTCCCCATATGTCTACTTCATGTTTGAATTGTTTTGGGAATGATATTTTATTTTTTGGGGATGTTATAAGGCTTAGAAGTTTAGAAGCAAATCTTGAAATTTTTCCGAAATTTACAAAAACTCAATTTCTAGGGACCAGTTCAGGTCTCAAGTCACTTTGCGAGGCTTACATTATAGAAACCACCCAAAAATGACCCCATCTAAGAAACTACACCCCTCAAGGTATTCAAAACTGATTTTGCATACGTTGTTAACCCTTTAGGTGTTGCACAAGAGTTATTGGCAAATAGGGAGGAAATTTGAGAATTTCATTTTTTTGTCTAATTTTTCATTTTAACCCATTTTTTCCACTAACAAACCAAGGGTTAACAGCCAAACAAGACTGTATCTTTATTGCCCTGACTCTGCCATTTACAGAAACACCCAATATGTGGCCGTAAACTACTGTACGGCCACACAGCGGGGCGTAGAGTGAAAGGTGCGCCGTTTGGTTTTTGGAAGGCTGATTTTTATGGACTGGTTTATTTACACCATGTCCCATTTGAAGCCCCCTGATGCACCCCTAGAGGAGAAACTCCCTAAAAGTGACCCCATCTAAGAAACTACACCCCTCAAGGTATTCAAAACTGATTTTACATACGTCGTTAACCCTTTAGGTGTTGCACAAGAGTTATTGGCAAATGGCGATGAAATTTGAGAATTTCATTTTTTTGCCTAATTTTCCATTTTAACCCATTTTTTCCACTAACAAAGCAAGGGTTAACAGCCAAACAAGACTGTGTCTTTATTGCCCTGACTCTGCTGTTTACAGAAACACCCCATATGTGGCCGTAAACTACTGTACGGGCACACAGCGGGGCGTAGAGTGAAAGGTGCGCCGTTTGGTTTTTGGAGGGCTGATTTTGCTGGACTGTTTTTTTGGCACCATGTCCCATTTGAAGCCCCCCTGATGCACCCCTAGATTATAAACTCCATAAAAGTGACCCCATCTAAGAAACTACACCCCTCAAGGTATTCAAAACTGATTTTACAAACTTTGTTAACCCTTTAGGTGTTGCACAAGATTTAATGGAAAATAGAGATACAATTTCAAAATTTCACTTTTTTGGCAGATTTTCCATTTTAATATTTTTTTTCCAGTTACAAAGCAAGGGTTAACAGCCAAACAAAACTCATTATTTATGGCCCTAATTCTGTAGTTTACAGAAACACCCCATATGTGGTCGTAAACAGCTGTACGGGCACATGGCAGGGCGCAGAAGGAAAGGAACACCATATGGTTTTTGGAAGGCATATTTTGCTGGACTGGTTTTTTTGACACCATGTCCCATTTGAAGCCCCCCTGATGCACCCCTAGAGTAGAAACTCCAAAAAAGTGACCCCATTTTAGAAACTACGGGATAGGGTGGCAGTTTTGTTGGTACTAGTTTAGGGTACATATGATTTTTGGTTGCTCTATATTACACTTTTTGTGCGGCAAGGTAACAAGAAATAGCTTTTTTGGCACCGTTTTTTTTTTTGTTATTTACAACATTCATCTGACAGGTTAGATCATGTGGTAATTTTATAGAGCAGGTTGTCACGGACGCGGAGATACCTAATATGTATACAATTTTTTTTATTTATGTACGTTTTACACAATGATTTCATTTTTAAAACCAAAAAAATGTTTTAGTGTCTCCATAGTCTAAGAGCCATAGTTTTTTCAGTTTTTGGGCGATTATCTTAAGTAGGGTCTCATTTTTTGCGGGATGAGATGACGGTTTGATTGGCATCTATTTTGGGGTGCATATGACTTTTTGATTGCTTGCTATTACACTTTTTGTGACGTAAGATGACAAAAAATGGCTTTTTTTACACCGTTTTTATTTTTATTTTTTTACGGTGGTCATCTGAGGGGTTAGATCATGTGATATTTTTATAGAGCCGGGCGATACGGACGCGGCGATACCTAATATGTATACTTTTTTTTTATTTATGTAAGTTTTACACAATGATTTCATTTTTGAAACAAAAAAAATCATGTTTTAGTGTTTCCATAGTCTAAGAGCCATAGTTTTTTCAGTTTTTGGGCGATTATCTTGGGTAGGGTATGATTTTTGCGGGATGAGATGACGGTTTGATTGTTACAATTTTGGCGTACATGCGACTTTTTTGATCACTTTTATTACCTTTTTTGGGAAGTAAGGTGGGCAAAATTTCAATTTCATCATAGTTTTTTATTTTTTATTTTTATGGTGTTCACCGTTCGGGTAAAGTAACATGACCGTTTTATAGATCAGGTCGTTACGGACGCGGCGATACCAAACATGTGTAGGGAATTTTATTTTTTTCATTTTTTATCAGTGATAAATGTGTTTTTTGATTTTTACTTTTTTTTCACTTTTATTCACTTTTTTTTGACCCAGACCCACTTGGTTCTTGAAGATCCAGTGGGTCTGATGTCTGAATAATACAGTACAGTACAATATATATTGTTCTGTACTGTATTTTACTTACACTGAACAGATCTATGCCATTCAGCACAGATCTGTTCAGCACCATGGACAGCAGGACGCCTGAGAGGCGTCCTGTTGCCATGGGAACCTTCCCCGTCTGCTCAGTACTGCTCAGAACTTCGCAGACGGGGAAGGGTAAGGAGGGGATCTCTCGGGGGGCTCTCTGGGGGCTCTCTCCCTCCCCATCGGGGGGCTGCAAAGGCACAGCAGCCCCCCGATGGGAGAGGGAGGGAGCTCCCTGCGCTGTTAACCTTTTCCATACAGCGGTCCGTACGGACCGCTGTATGGAAAGGGTTAAACGGCTGACATCGCATCGCAGATGTCAGCCGTTTATACCAGGGTGCCAGCAATGTGCTGGCACCCTGGTATCCCCACTAGACACCAACGATTATACAAGGGGAGGCGGGCGGGGGATCGCGATCCCGCCTGCCGCACCGCCCGCCTCCCGCACCGCCCACATCGCCCGCAACCCTCCCCCTGCACCTCCCGCCACCATAAAAATCATTCGGGGGTGCAGGGGGGGGTAAATAAAACTTTTTTTATGGCATATAAAGTTTCTGATCCCTGCGGTCAGGGACTGCGGGGACCAGAAACTTCAGAAATCGCAGCAAACCGCAGGTCTGAATTGACCTGCGGTTTGCCGCGATCGCCGACATGGGGGGGTCACGGGACCCCCCCGCGCATTTAGCCTAGGTGCCTGCTCGATGATTTGAGCAGGCACCGGGTTCCGATCACTGCCAGCCGCACGGCAGTGATCGAAAATACACAGGGCGTACATGTACGCCCTGTGTCCTTAAGTACCAGGGCACAAGGGCGTACCTGTACGCCCTATGTCCTTAAGAGGTTAAAATGCGGTGGTTCTTCTTGGGTTGGTCCTCCTGGAGTAAGAATCCGGTTGCTCCAAGAGATGGTTCTCTGCGATCATAACGTGGTCCTCTAAACGGCTCCTCGCGACTCGATTCATCAAGCAGCAGGTCATTCTCACCGCCACATAGAAAAGAAATAGAAAGCACAGCAGTAACAGGACATACACTCCTATTTCCTTAAGCCACGATCCTATAGAAAACAACATATGACCGAAGCCCCCCAGACCTTTAAAGGGGTTCCAACCTTCATCTGCAATCACACGTGCTTGCCCCTGTTATGCCTTAACTCTATCTAGATGGGCCTGAACCTTGTCACCAGTATCTTCCACCCAGGTGCAGCAATCCTCCCCGATGAATTCACAGAAACCCCCCTTTTCAGCTAAAAGATAGTTGAGAGCCATCTTCTCCTGGAGGAGAAGAGTTTTTAACTGTCGCTGTTCGGAGGAGACTTCTCTCATGGCTTCGACTGTCTCGTTGAACATCTCATCCACTATGGTAGAAAATTTGTTCAGCGCTTCATAAGTTCTATACCTCATCAGGTCCATGCCGGAAACCATGCCGAAGCATGGTCCCCTGCAGAGAACAGCTCCCTCCTAGTCCTTCTTCCCATACTCACCCTCCTCTGCACCATCAGATCCTCGTGACCATCAGCAATGTAGGAGGCGGGGACTAACCTGACTAAGGAGCATGACCCTCTAGCATTCGTGGGAATGACTCTGTAAGCAGCCTGCCCACAAAAGAACTAATAGGGCCCAGTTAGAGAGACACAAAGGTCATTAGGGTTCCGGTTATGGGGGTTGAGCAACAGCTGGATGGATAAAGGGATTGCTGCACTGTCCTGAATGTCACACCCTCCCCCCCCAGCAGATATAGTTGTGTCTGGTGGTTAGGTTGTAACGGTCAAGGATTCTATGGTCGATCTGGACAGTGATCCCGGATGGGCATTTGGTCGGACCCATGGACTTAGCTCCAAATCCAGAGCTGATATTAAAACAAATCTGGGGTCGCCCTAATTGACCGGATACCCACACGGGTCTACTAAGCCTACTACAAGTCTCAGGGCTGAAAGTGACGTAACCATATAAGAATGTATGGTTGAACTCTATGGATAGGACGCTCCACAGATTTACCTAAAGGGTTGATTTTTCTCATGCCCACCCTGATGTCATAAAGGGCATGAACTGCCGCCATGGCCGGGAGGATCTGACCCGGAGGTGGTTTGGAGCACACCCAGCAGTTGGATCTATTTGCCGTCTTTGCTAACTGCAAATGCATTCTGAATAACAAATTCGTATGTGACTCCTCATAACATTTTCCAAAGTGCATTAGACAGAAAGAATAAAGGAATACGAGGTACCTGATCATTGTGCTTTGTGGTCCAGTCGTTTCTTGCAAAGGCTGGCATGGATCCATCCGTCACGTTCCTCGACCTTGAGGGAGGTTAGTGTTGTAAGTAGAACCTGATACGGCCCAGTATATCTCGCCTCCAGTACCTGGCGCTGATGTTTTTTAACGACCACCCAATCGCCTGGTTGTATGGAATGCAAACCAGTTATAGATTCTGGATCAGGAATAGATTCATAAACTCTCTGGTGTATCTTTTGGAGTTCCCGTTGAAGAGACTGCACATACCCCGTCAGCTGAGAATGTAAAGATGACAGCTGCTGGTGAAGTACAACCCCGTCTTTGGTCTACTCCCGAACAAAATCTCATATGGGGACAGCCCATGAGGCCATCTTGGTGCATTGCGCACAGAGTAGAGAGCAATGGACAAACAATGGGGCCACGGTTTACCCGTGTCGGCAGAGATCTTAGAGATCTTGTTCTTGATAGTACCGTTTAGTCTCTCCACCTTGCCACTGCTTTGGGGATGATAAGGAGTATGGAGACCCTGATTGATGTGGAGAGCCTCACATATCTCCTTGAAAACTTGTCCCGTAAAGTGAGGCCCCCGGTCGGATTCAATGGCCTCGGGTACTCCCCATCGACAGACAACCTCAGAAAGGATCTTTTTGGCGGTCGTTGTGGCATTAGCTTTTTTAACGGGCCAAGCCTACGGCCATCGAGAAAACATGTCTACACAGACCAAAGCATACTCGTGGGGCCCACTCTTAGGCATGTTGATGTAATCAATTTGGATTCTCTGGAAAGGGTACTAAGGTTTTGGGGAATGTTTCTTTGAAATTATAGCCGGTCGTCCAGGGTTGTGTAAAGCACAGACCAGGCAAGCACTAGAAAATTTGGTGGCTGTGGTGGAGAATCCTGGAGCTATCCAGTACTCTTCCACTTGAGCACACATGACAGTTTTGGACTGTTGACTAGGGTAGTGAGCTAAATGGGCCATTATTGGATACAATACTCTTGGCAAGCACCACTTACCACTGAGACCCCAGATCTTATCAGCCCCCTCCGTTGCCCCCAACGCTGCCCATTTCCGCTTCTCTGAGTTCTCTGTCTGAGCCTGCAACTTCTTGAACTCATCCAACGACACATCAGCGGGTTTAGCCAGCATTAGTGTCAGGGGAGGGGGGTCTAGGGCTCCTTCTTTAGCAGCCAGATCTGCCATTGCATTGCCCCTAGCTTCCATGGTGGTCTCTGTGGTGTGAGCCTTGACCTTTAAGATAGCCACTTCTAATGGGAGTGTAAACGCTACGAACAATCTGTTGATTAGTTCGGCGTGCTTCACAGGTTTCCCCGAGCTAGTGAGGAATTCTCTGGCCTTCCAAATTGGACCGAAATCATGGGCTATTCCGAAAGCGTACCTTGAATCCGTGTATACATTGATCCTTAATCCTTCATGTTTCTCACAGGCTCTGGCCAATGTGTGTAGTTCGGCCTCTTGGCCCGACATGTGGCTGCTGAGTGAGCCTTTTTCTACTATTTTGTCGACTGTTGTTACAGCGTAGCCCGTGTGAGGTTTACCATCTGATGTGTAATACCTGAAGCCATCTACAAAAAGATTTATTGCTTCCAGAAGGGGAGCTCCCTTGACAGGGCTAACTGCTTCTGTCTCAAGCTCCATGAGTTTGAGACAGTTGTGATCATCTGAGTTTTTAGTCATGGTCGTGTTAGCGTCAGTCGCAATCCTTTCGTCCCCCCTCTCTTCTTCCGAGTCTGATTGGGTCGGGAGAAGAGATGCAGGATTGAGGATGGTACATAGTCTTAGTGTAAGGTTAGTAGGGGTGAGGAAAGCCACTTCATATTTGGTCAAACAGGCGGCCGAAAGATGTTTGGTTTGGACCTGGTTAAGGATCTCTTGGACAGAGTGTGGGGTGAAAAGGGTCAAAGGGGAATCTAAAACTATATCACCTACTTTGTGCAATAGTACAGCGCAGGCGGCTACAGCTCGGGCGCACCCAGGTGAGCCTTTGATGACAGGATCCAGTTCAGTTGAAATGTACATGATGGATCTATACCTGGATCCGTGTAATTGCGTCAGTACCCCAGTGGCATGCCCTTTACTTTCGTGACAGAAAACGGAAAAGGGTAGGTTGTAGTTGGGAATACCTAGTGCCGGGGCTCTAGAAAGTTCCTGGATCAGATCCTGGAGGGTTGACCAGTTTTCATCAGTTAATTGAAATGGTGTTTGTGACGGAAGAGTATAGAGAGGACCCAGTTTGGATGAGATGTTAGGGATCCAATCTCTGCTATAATTGATTAGACCTAGAAGGGCTCTCAACTGTCGGGCATTACGAGGTCGAGTAAAGTCTCTGAGAGTCTGTATCCGTTGCATTGTCAAATGTCGGGTTCCTTTTGAGATACAGTGGCCTAGAAAAGTAACCTTCTCCCGACATAACTGCAATTTCTCCTTGCTAGCCTTATTCCCAGTGGATGCTAGATGGTTAAGCAACGAGATGGTATGCCTATAGCATGACTTCTTATGCGGGCAACAAACCAACAAATCGTCCACATATTGCAATAGGACGACCTCCGGATCCTCTGGCACCCACTGATCTAATACCACCTTTAGCTTACAAGTGTATTCCGACGGGCTAGTCATGGACCCTTGTGGTAACCGGGTCTATGTAAGTTGTTTACCCTGGAATGAAAAAGCAAAGAGATATTGACACTGGGGATCCAGTGGTACAGAGAAAAAGGCATTGGACAAGTCGATGACACTAAAGTACGAAGCCTTAGGAGGGATGGACGCAAGTAATGTGTGAGGATTAGGAACTAACGGGGCATCACTGACTATGATTTTGTTAATGGCTCTGAGATCATGGACAAGTCGGTAAGTGACTTCCTGGCCCTTGGCTGATTTCTTTGCCACCGGAAATAGAGGAGTGTTACATGGGGATTGAGTTGGGGTCAAGACCCCGATTTGGAGATACCTGTTGATCTGGATTTTGAGGCTGTCCATCTGCGCTACACTCAGCGGGTACTGCGGTAATCTTGGTAATACGCAACCGGGGGCAATCCGTATAGTGGCTGGAGGTACCGGCAGCAGGCCGACGTCATACTTGTCAACCGCCCAAAGTTTAGGATCTACCTCGGCCAATACGTCCAGGGGCACAAAATTGCCAGGTTCTCCAGTATACGGAACTGCCACCACTGCACACAGCAGCTCGTCTGTGAGTGCACTAGTGACCACAACACCCTCGGGGGTATAGGAGATTTTGGCTTGAATTTCCGACAGAATGTCTGCCCCTAAAGGTTAATAGGGACATCATCTGAGATCAACAAAGATCTAACTGCTTCTGTGTGTTGGCCTAACTTACAGTGCAATGGTTTAGTCTCTCTGAGAGTCACTGATTGACCTGTAAGTCCAACGGTGGGGGTAGTCTTGCCAGAAAGTGGAATCCTGCCTCTGAGGTCTTGGGTTTTTAGGACAGTTCTGGCTGCGCCGGTGTCAATGAGGCAGGATAGAGGGTATGGCAATTCCTCAAGAAACAGATTGACATGAGCGGACACCGGTTTGCCATTTCCCTAGCGGGCTGAGCTGTTGGACTGTGTAACAGCTCCGATGTTCTGGGTATGTACGCGATCTGGGATGAAATGGTAGGTTCCCGTAGGGCCATCCGTATTGTGGTACGATTTCCCTGGGTTTGGTTTATATGCATAGGGCCGGTCAGGGGTGGTCTTACGAGATTTGGGAGAATCCTGGTCCTCCTCATCCTCGTACTCTGGACAGTGGCGTGCTACATGACCTCTCTGACGGCAAAGGAAACAGACAGGACTAGGATATTTATTACCTTTGTTTCTCCTTTGCCTAGGATGGTTACTCTGGGCAATTAACTCAAATGCTGTCATGATTTTGGCCGACTTGGCCTACTTCCTTGCATGCAAGTCCAGCTCTATGGCCTGGATTGTTGCTATGAGGGAGTGGAAGTCCATGGAGTGAGCTTCCGGCCATGCCATCATTAACCTATCCTCAATTCAGGCACTAATCCAGCCAGGAATTTGGCCTTCAACATCAGGTGGATTGAAGATATGGGTTGTGAATTATCGGGGACATCTGGACATGCCTCGAACCCTGCGTCTGATACCCCTTGTTTTAATCTCCGCCAGTAGACTGAGGCATCCTCACCTGGACCTTGGATTGCTGTCATGAACTGGAAGGGGGACACAACACTGTATATGGTAGGCATTTTGTCTGTCAAGTGTTTGGTAAATTCCTTACCCCCCGTCGTGAGTTGCTCATGTGTGGTTATACTACACCTGGAAATGATGTCATCTGCAACATCTTCACCTACAGCGGCTCTGAGGATGCGTGCACAATCTGCTCCACTGATCCCATAGCTCAGCTGATTGACATTCATTTTCTTGGCAAGCCCACGCGGATTAGTCCTGTGATTCGGGAGGTCATTCAAGATCTCCCTGATCTCCCCTGCGGTAAAAGGTACGTGCCAGGTGATACGGCTCGTAGTGTTTTGTCCAGGGGGTCCCTCACATTCTTGTACCCGGACTGGAAACAGAGACATCGGTTGCCGGTCCCTGAGTTGGTGGTGGAGATGGAGACAGAGCGGCTGAGGCTGCTGGTATGGCCTGTGTAGCCAGTAGGTTTAAGCCTGCCTGCAGCTCGGTCTCATCCCTGGTTTTATTGGACTCCGTAATTTTAGTTGGACGGGAGTACATGACAGTGTTAGTTCACACTGTCTGGGACTTTTGAATGCCCTGTTGCTGGAGCTCGATGGATTCGTGCAGCCACAGTTCTGCCTTCTGGAGGGAACCATGGCTTTGGAGTCTAGTGGGGAATTCACGGACAAACTTTTCCCAAATCCAGACCTCAAAGGTCCCTTCTTTGGGGATGGTCTACTCTGAACCTACAGTCCATTGGTGCCAATCTTTGAGGGGCTTAACAACTCCTCCCCAATAGATGGATTTCATGTGCTGCTTGGCTGTCCTATAGTCAGAAGTGGTACCCTTCTGTTCCCTAGATTTCCCTACACCCATGCTCGAGCCTTCTAAAAGTAGGTGCGTCCACCTACAGTGTCCTGCGACACACGCCTGGACGGCTGCTACTCCCCTTCGTTCGCCTCTGAGTTGCCCTAGGGTTTCTGGCACCGACACATGGACTCCGTTCACCCTAGTTAGACCTCAGGAAAAGGAGTAGCAGCGTGAGGAAAAGGGCTCTTGCCGACACACAGCGGCCCTCAGAGTCTCCTAAAGAGATATACCAGCCTCGGTTTTGGCTCTGAATAGTGACCTGACCACAGGATAGGAATTCCAATTGACCTGGAGTGGAAAAACAGGCGCACAGAGAACACACGGTACTCCTGTGGGGGAAGGGGTTACTCACACAGCTATTGGTATGCCCGGGTGATATATACCACCTTGTCTCCTTAAAAAAAACTCATCAACTCACTTTCCTATGCCGCTATGATTCTATATAGTCAAGCTGAACAGCACACAAAGCCCTTTTTGCAGTGACTGATCAAAAACCTCTCGCTCAGCAGCAACCCTTGAATTCAGACAGTAGTTCCCACACAATATCACGAGACCCCCAGTAACTAAAGAAAGGTCTCCCAACCAAATCAGAGATATATATATATATATATATATATATATATATATATATACAGTCAGGTCCATAATTATTGGGTCATCGACATAATTCTAAAAATTATGGCTCTATACACCACCACAATGGATTTGAAATGAAACGAACAAGATGTGCTTTAACTGCAGACTGTCAGCTTTAATTTGAGGGTATTTACATCCAAATCAGGTGAACAGTGCAGGAATTACAACAGTTTGCATATGTGCCTCCCACTTGTTAAGGTCCCAAAAGTAATGGGACAATTGGCTTTTCAGCTGTTCCATGGCCAGGTGTGTGTTATTCCCTCATTATCCCAATTACAATGAGCAGATAAAAGGTCCAGACTTCATTTCAAGTGTGCTATTTGCATTTGGAATCTGTTGCTGTCAACTCTCAAGATGAGATCCAAAGAGCTGTCACTATCAGTGAAGCAAGCCATCATTAGGCTGAAAAAACAAAACAAACCCATTAGAGAGATAGCAAAAACATTAGGTGTGGCCAAAACAACTGTTTGGAACACTCTTAAAAAGAAGGAACGCACTGGTGAGCTCAGCAACACCAAAAGACCCGGAAGACCACGGAAAACAACTGTGATGAATGACCAAATAATTCTTTCCCTGGTGAAGAAAACACCCTTCACAACAGTTGGCCAGATCAAGAACACTCTCCAAGAGGTAGGTGTATCTGTGTCAAAGTCAACAATCAAGAGAAGACTTCACCAGAGTGAATACAGAGGGTTCACCACAAGATGTAAACCATTGGTGAGCCTCAAAAACAGGAAGGCCAGATTAGAGTTTGCCAAACAACATCTAAAAAAGCCTTCACATTTCTGGAACAACATCCTATGGACAGATGAGACCAAGATCAACTTTCACCAGAGTGATGGGAAGAGAAGAGTATGGAGAAGGAAAGGAGCTGCTCATGATCCAAAGCATACCACCTCATCAGTGAAGCATGGTGGTGGTAGTGTCATGGCGTGGGCATGTATGGCTGCCAATGGAACTGGTTCTCTTGTATTTATCGATGATGTGACTGCTGACAAAAGCAGCAGGACGAATTCTGAAGTGTTTCGGGCAATATTGTCTGCTCATATTCAGCCAAATGCTTCAGAACTCATTGGACAGCGCTTCACAGTGCAGATGGACAATGACCCAAAGCATACTGCAAAAGCAACCAAATAGTTTTTTAAGGGAAAGGAGTGAAATGTTATGCAATGGCCAAGTCAATCACCTGACCTGAATCCGATTGAGCAGGCATTTCACTTGCTGAAGACAAAACTGAAGGGAAAATGCCCCAAGAACAAGCAGGAACTGAAGACAGTTGCAGTAGAGGCCTGGCAGAGCATTACCAGGGATGAAACCCAGCGTCTGGTGATATGTATGCGTTCCAGACTTCAGGCTGTAATTGACTGCAAAGGATTTGCAACCAAGTATTAAAAAGTGAAAGTTTGATTTATGATTATTATTCTGTCCCATTACTTTTGGGACCTTCACAAGTGGGAGGCACAAATGCAAACTGTTGTAATTCCTACACCGTTCACCTGATTTGGATGTAAATACCCTCAAATTAAAGCTGACAGTCTGCAGTTAAAGCACATCTTTTTGTTTCATTTCAAATCCATTGTGGTGCTGTATAGAGGCAAAAATTTTAGACTTGTGTAGATGTCCCAATATTTATGGACCTGACTGTATATATAGAGATATATATATATATATATATATATATATATATAGAAATAGATATATATATATAGAGAGAGAGAGATATAGAGATATATATATATAGAGAGAGAGAGAGAGAGAGAGAGAGAGAGAGATACACTCACCTAAAGAATTATTAGGAACACCTGTTCTATTTCTCATTAATGCAATTATCTAGTCAACCAATCACATGGCAGTTGCTTCAATGCATTTAGGGGTGTGGTCCTGGTCAAGACAATCTCCTGAACTCCAAACTGAATGTCAGAATGGGAAAGAAAGGTGATTTAAGTGATTTTGAGCGTGGCATGGTTGTTGGTGCCAGACGGGCCGGTCTGAGTATTTCACAATCTGCTCAGTTACTGGGATTTTCACGCACACCCATTTCTAGGGTTTACAAAGAATGGTGTGAAAAGGGAAAAACATCCAGTATGCGGCAGTCCTGTGGGAAAAAATGCCTTGTGGATGCTAGAGGTCAGAGGAGAATGGGCCGACTGATTCAAGCTGATAGAAGAGCAACGTTGACTGAAATAACTAATCGTTACAACCGAGGTATGCAGCAAAGCATTTGTGAAGCCACAACACGCACAACCTTGAGGCGGATGGGCTACAACAGCAGAAGACCCCACCGGGTACCACTCATCTCCACTACAAATAGGAAAAAGAGGCTACAATTTGCATGAGCTCACCAAAATTGGACTGTTGAAGACTGGAAAAATGTTGCCTGGTCTGATGAGTCTCGATTTCTGTTGAGACATTCAAATGGTAGAGTCCGAATTTGGCGTAAACAGAATGAGAACATGTATCCATCCTCTGATGGCTACTTCCAGCAGGATAATGCACCATGTCACAAAGCTCAAATCATTTCAAATTGGTTTCTTGAACATGACAAGTTCACTGTACTAAAATGGCCCCCACAGTCACCAGATCTCAACCCAATAGAGCATCTTTGGGATGTGGTGGAACGGGAGCTTCGTGCCCTGGATGTGCATCCCTCAAATCTCCATCAATATTGGCCAACATTTCTAAAGAATGCTATCAGCACCTTGTTGAATCAATGCAAGGTAGAATTAAGGCAGTTCTGAAGGCAAAAGGCGGTCCAACACCGTATTAGTATGGCGTTCCTAATAATTCTTTAGGTGAGTGTATATACAGGGAGTGCAGAATTATTAGGCAAGTTGTATTTTTGAGGATTTATTTTATTATTGAACAACAACCATGTTCTCAATGAACCCAAAAAACTCATTAATATCAAAGCTGAATATTTTTGGAAGTAGTTTTTAGTTTGTTTTTAGTTTTAGCTATTTTAGGGGGATATCTGTGTGTGCAGGTGACTATTACTGTACATAATTATTAGGCAACTTAACAAAAAACAAATATATACCCATTTCAATTATTTATTTTTACCAGTGAAACCAATATAACATCTCAACATTCACAAATATACATTTCTGACATTCAAAAACAAAACAAAAACAAATCAGTGACCAATATAGCCACCTTTCTTTGCAAGGACACTCAAAAGCCTGCCATCCATGGATTCTGTCAGTGTTTTGATCTGTTCACCATCAACATTGCGTGCAGCAGCAACCACAGCCTCCCAGACACTGTTCAGAGAGGTGTACTGTTTTCCCTCCTTGTAAATCTCACATTTGATGATGGACCACAGGTTCTCAATGGGGTTCAGATCAGGTGAACAAGGAGGCCATGTCATTAGATTTTCTTCTTTTATACCCTGTCTTGCCAGCCACGCTGTGGAGTACTTGGACGCGTGTGATGGAGCATTGTCCTGCATGAAAATCATGTTTTTCTTGAAGGATGCAGACTTCTTCCTGTACCACTGTTTGAAGAAGGTGTCTTCCAGAAACTGTCAGTAGGACTGGGAGTTGAGCTTGACTCCATCCTCAACCCGAAAAGGCCCCACAAGCTCATCTTTGATGATACCAGCCCAAACCAGTACTCCACCTCCACCTTGCTGGCGTCTGAGTCGGACTGGAGCTCTCTGCCCTTTACCAATCCAGCCACGGGCCCATCCATCTGGCCCATCAAGACTCACTCTCATTTCATCAGTCCATAAAACCTTAGAAAAATCAGTCTTGAGATATTTCTTGGCCCAGTCTTTCCGTTTCAGCTTGTGTGTCTTGTTCAGTGGTGGTCGTCTTTCAGCCTTTCTTACCTTGGCCATGTGTCTGAGTATTGCACACCTTATGCTTTTGGGCACTCCAGTGATGTTGCAGCTCTGAAATATGGCCAAACTGGTGGCAAGTGGCATCTTGGCAGCTGCACGCTTGACTTTTCTCAGTTCATGGGCAGTTATTTTGCGCCTTGGTTTTTCCACACGCTTCTTGCGACCCTGTTGACTATTTTGAATGAAACGCTTGATTGTTCGATGATCACGCTTCAGAAGCTTTGCAATTTTAAGAGTGCTGCATCCCTCTGCAAGATATCTCACTATTTTTGACTTTTCTGAGCCTGTCAAGTCCTTCTTTTGACCCATTTTGCCAAAGGAAAGGAAGTTGCCTAATAATTATGCACACTTGATATAGGGTGTTGATGTCATTAGACCACACCCCTTCTCATTACAGAGATGCACATCACCTAATATGCTTAATTGGTAGTAGGCTTTCGAGCCTATACAGCTTGGAGTAAGACAACATGCATAAAGAGGATGATGTGGTCAAAATACTCATTTGCCTAATAATTCTGCACGCAGTGTAGAGAGAGAGCTATATATAGAGAGAGATATATAGAGAGAGAGAGATTTATAGAGAGATATATATAAAGATATATATATATAGAGCTTCTTCACTGCTTCACTGCTTTGCAGTAAATATTGGCGTCTTGTATTTGACCCTGTTCACACATACACATGTTTACTCAGTCTTAGTGTATTTAGTGGTGTGCTGCTACTATATTAATTTGCTATGTTATCACCAGGTAGCTTGCACCTGCGATTTGACTTGGGAGGTGCTGTTCCGTTTTTTTGCTTATACAGTTGTGTTCAAAATTATTCAACCCCCAATGCTGTAAAAGGTTTTAGGGAATTTAGTGTACATTTGTAATTGTGTTCAGAATGAAATCTTACAAGGACTTTTTAAAGAACCAAATGCAACTAAAATGACATCAATTGTTTTTGTAATACAGTATTAAATGTTTTTTTTGTGATTTCTTCATTGACACAATTATTCAACCCCTTAAAGACTACCACTCTTAAGAACAGAGGTTCATTCAAGTGTTTTCGATCAGGTATTGAAAACACCTGTGGATGTCAAGGAGCAGCAATCAAGCATAATAAGCACCAATTAGGCAGATTTAAAAGGACTGTGATACTCAGCTCCTTCTAGACATTTACTGGTGTGTTTACAAACATGGTGAAGTCAAGAGAATGGTCCAGGAAGACAAGAGAAGAGGTGATTTCTCTTCACAGGAAGGACAATGGCTATAAGAAGATTGCAAAGATGTTAAACATACCAAGAGACTCCATAGGAAGCATCATTCGCAAATTCAAGGCAAAGGGCACTGTTGAAACGCTACCTGGTCATGGCAGAAAGAAGATGCTGACTTCGACTGCTGTGCGCTACCTGAAGCGCAAAGTGGAGTAAAGTCCCAGTGTGACTGCTGAGGAACTGAAAAAAGATTTGTCAGATGTGGGTACTGAAGTTTCAGCTCAGACAATAAGGCGCACACTGCGTAATGAAGGCCTCCATGCCAGAACTCCCAGGCGCACCCCCTTGCTGTCTCCAAAGAATAAGAAGAGTCGAATGCAGTATGCGAAAAGTCATGTGGACAAACCACAAAAGTTTTGGGATAGTGTTCTGTGGACTGATGAAACAAAATTAGAACTGTTTGGGCCCATGGATCAACGCTATGTTTGGAGGAGGAAGAACAAGGCCTATGAAGAAAAGAACACCTTGCCTACTGTGAAGCATGGCGGGGGGTCAATCATGCTTTGGGGCTGTTTTGCTTCTACAGGTACAGGGAAGCTTCAGCGTGTGCAAGGTACCATGAATTCTCTTCAGTACCAGGAGATATTGGATGAAAATGTGATGCAGTCCGACCTGAGGCTTGGGAGACGTTGGACCTTTCAACAGGACAATGATCCCAAGCATACCTCCAAGTCCACTAGAGCATGGTTGCAGATTAAAGGCTGGAACATTTTGAAGTGGTCATCGCAGTCACCAGACTTAAATCCGATTGAGAACCTCTGGTGGGACTTAAAGAAAGCAGTTGCAGCGCGCAAGCCTAAGAATGTGACTGAACTGGAGGCTTTTGCCCATGAAGAATGGGCGAAGATACCCGTAGATCGCTGCAAGACACTTGTGTCAAGCTATGCTTCACGTTTAAAAGTTGTTATAACTGGAAAAGGATGTTGTACTAAGTACTAAGATTGAATGTCACTTGGGGGTTGAATAAAACTGATAATGATGTGAGCACAGAAAAGACATTTGTGGTTATTTCATTATAAATGTTATGTTATATTTGTCTGACTTACAAGTGCCTCTTTGATTTAATTGTAAACAAGATGACTGAAATGATCAAAATCAATGTCAAACTGGCCAAAACACTCAATTTCAGTGGGGGTTGAATAATTTTGAACACAACTGTATGTATGTATATATATATAGAGAGAGAGATAGAGATATATAGATATATATATATATATATATATATATATATATAGAGAGAGATATAGAAATACAGTACAGACCAAAAGTTTGGACACACCTTCTCATTCAAAAAGTTTTCTTTATTTTCATGACTATGAAGGCATCAAAACTATGAATTAACACATGTGGAATTATATACATAACAAGCAAGTGTGAAACAACTGAAAATATGTCATATTGTAGGTTCTTCAAAGTAGCCACCTTTTGCTTTGATTACTGCTCATCAAGAGAATGCCAAGAGTGTGCAAAGCAGTAATCAAAGCAAAAGGTGGCTACTTTGAAGAACCTAGAATATGACATATTTTCAGTTGTTTCACTCTTGTTTGTTATGTATATAATTCCACATGTGTTAATTCATAGTTTTGATGCCTTCATAGTCATGAAAATAAAGAAAACTCTTTAAATGAGAAGGTGTGTCCAAACTTTTGGTCTGTACTGTGTATATATATATATATATATATATATATATATATATATATATATATATATATATATATATATATGAAACGAAGAAGTAGGACTGCACTCCAAAATAGGGATAAAACCAACAGTAATTTATTCACCCATATTATGGCAAGTCTTGCGACGTTTCGGCTCACAAGAGCCTTCCTCAAGCATGGTAACAGTGAAAGTGAAATCATATAAAGGCATTTACAAAGTGTCCAACCCATAAGGGTGTGGTTACAATCTATTACAATTACATACATCTGATACAAATGAATAAAAAAAGTGCGTGTGCATAAAGTGACAAGTGACGTACAATCTATAACTTAGGGATGCCATCCCTTCAATGTGAATTAAAATGTTTACAATACTTTGTTTAGGTTAAATTCACAATTACAAGAGTGATTGTATGATGAATATGGATCACAGAAATCAGACCTTAGGTAGCGATGGGGCCCGCATATACCATCGCGTTTTTGCGCGTCTCCAACTCTTCATTGCGCATGACCACACTGACATCATCAGATGCGTCACAGTGCAGAGGTCATACGCATGCGCTCTGTGTGATCAACATAAGAGCGCCATTTTACATAAGGGAAACATACCCTATAGTTACGTTCGTGTTGTGTACCTAACTGCTGTCTAAACAGGATAATTGTATCTACGACCGCTGTAGGGATCTCCTACATATAACAGCATCTGGACCGGGATCCCCATCTTACGGGCGGGATACCAGACCAGAAAGCCACGAGTGTCAGAGGGGGACACCGCAATGATCCCCGCCGACAGTCAAAAGCCCAACTGTTGGCAATATAGCAGTCATGGAGGGATAATCCCTCTACCATTTCAACAGCCATATCATATTGAAGTACAGTTATACATCTGGAGTAACGCGTAAGTACAAGAACGCTGATGTCCACTTTGGGCCGCATAGCCTCCAAAAGGTCAAGGTTCAAGGATCCACATCCAATATAGTGAAAATATAAAAAAAAACTCAAAAGCAAAGAGAAATAGGTATTTTCGTTTCTAAATATATCTTGTTACAATTACATATTAATCTTTCACAGTTATCTAGCACCAATATACAAATATGAGAAAGACAAAACACAAATATGCAGTAGAACTGAAAGTGAGTCGCAAATCAAAAGACTCTCACCTGAACTCGATATTAAGACCCCTGGGGTGCAGACTGTCCAGATCATATATCCAGCGTAACTCTTTTTTCTTCAAAAGTGTTAGGCGATCACCGCCTCTTCTAGGAAGCCTAACCTGGTCAATGATCCAGCATCTTAAATCCCGCTCAGAGTGCCCAAGGGATCCAAAATGTCTGGATACTGGTAGATCAGTACGTTTCTTCCTTATTGAATTCCTATGATTATTCAACCTTACTTTCAATTCTGTGGAAGTTTCCCCAACATATAGTAGGTTACAGGGGCAGGCCAACACATAAATTACATATGACGAGGAGCAATTTAGATGAAACTTTATTGGATACTCTTTGTTGGTAAAAGGATGTATAAAAGATCTAGTTTTACAAATATGCCGACAATTAACGCAACCGAGACACGGATAACATCCAAGGCCCGGCTGTGTCAAAGTCCGCTGTATGCTGATTTTCTTTGGACCTGCATCTGCTCTGACCAAATGATCTTTAAGATTTTTATTTTTACGGTATGATAGAAAGGGAGGAAGTTTAAATTCTGGTACACCTTTAATAGACCTGCTTAAAATGCCCCAGTTGTTTTTAAGGATACGTCCTATCTCCATACTGCACCCAGAGTATGTGGACATGAATGGTATCCTTTGGATTTTTTAGAGGTAGTTGGTATTGTTTCAGTATTCATATGTAAGATTTTAGTCTTGTGTTCATCTAGCAGTCTACGAGGATAACCCCGTTCCCTAAATTTGTCTGCCATCGTGTCCAATGTGGTCACCAACTCAGTGTGGTCCGAGACAATGCCTTTCGTGCGGAGGAATTGCGAATAAGGGAGATGTTTAACTAGGCTGCGTGGGTGATTGCTTTCATAGCGTAAAATAGTATTCCTATCTGTCGACTTAACATACAAGCCTGTGCCAATTATACCATCAACCAATTTGACATTGGTGTCCAAAAATGACAATTGTGTTTTGGAATATGATATGGTATATTGAAGATCAGGATCTATGTCATTGAGGTATGTATGAAACTCCCTTAATTGTGGTTCCGTACCGGACCACAGGAGGAAGACGTCATCTATGTATCGCCACCACCTGATAACATGTTGAAAGTGGTGGGATACATAGATAAAGTCCTCCTCCATGTGGCGATTATAGATGTTTGCGTACGTTGGGGCCACATTGGACCCCATTGCAACGCCACGTTTCTGATTAAAGAAAACATCTTGAAACAGAAAATAGTTATTTTCAAGGATCCATCTCAACAAAGTATTTATAAAACATTTTGCGTTCTGTGTTATGGGCGAGTCATCCAAATATTTATTAACTGCAGAAATGCCCTTCTCATGCCCTATTGACATGTATAAAGAAACAACGTCAAAGGACACGAGAGTGACAGTCTGCAAATCACCGACATCGACTGACCTCAGCTGTTGCAGAAAGTCGCCTGTGTCTTTAATATAAGACTTTCCGGCCATTGAAAAATCTCTCAATATCCTATCAAGAAAGATGGATATTCTACTGAAAACAGAGTCAGAACCAGATACGATGGGGCGGCCAGGGGGGTCCACAAGACTTTTGTGGACCTTGGGTAGTATATATATAACAGGGGTGATGGGAGATTTTACCGTCAAATACTCCCTCAATCCCTCGTCTATGATACCCCCGGCCAGTCGGAAAGACTCCTATTAATGATGTTCATAATACGAAATTTCGGGTCACTCTGCAACACACCATATACATTTGTGTCATTCAATTGTCGTTCAATTTCTTTAATATAATTTTGTGTGTCAAGAACAACTACCCCGCCGCCCTTATCCGCCGGCCTAATAGTTAACTGGGGGTTGTTCTTGAGTTGGGATAGGGCCTCAATTTCTGCAGTGGTCAGATTAGGATTGCTTAATCTTGCCGTATCCCCTGACAGGGATTTCAGCGTTCTGACGTCTCTTTGAACTGCAGAAATGTAGGCCTCTATCGCAGGCTCATCTATATTGGGAAAAAAAGCACTTTTATTAGTTAAACTTAATCCCTTAAGTGAGAATTCACTCGAGCATATTTGTGTGTTTGCAGTACGTCCCTTAACCACTTGCCATCTCCCTTAACCACTTGCCATCTGGGCCATTTGCCCCCTTCCTGACCAGGCCTAATTTAGCAAAACTGACATATCTCACTTTATGTGGTAATAACTTTGGAACGCCTTTATTTATCCAAGTCATTCAGAGATTGTTTTCTCGTGACACATTGTACTTCATGATAGTCATAAATTTGAGTCAAAATATTTCACCTTTATTTATGAAAAAATCCCAAATTTACCCAAAAATTAGAAAAATTTGCAATTTTCTAAATTTCAATTTCTCTGCTTTTAAAACAGAAAGTGATACCTCATAAAATATTTATTACTTAACATTCCCTATATGTCTGCTTTATGTTGGCATCATTTTGGAAATGTCATTTTATTTTTTTAGGATGTTAGAAGGCTTAGAAGTTTAGAAGCAATTCTTCAAATTTTTAAGAAAATTGCCAAAACCCACTTTTTAAGGATCAGTTCAGGTCTGAAGTCACTTTGTGGAGCCTACATAGTGGATACCCCCATAAATGACCCCATAGTAGAAACTACACCCCTCAAGGTATTCAAAACTGATTTTACAAACTTTGTTAACCCTTTATGCGTTCCACAAGAATTGAAGGAAAATGGAGATCAAATTTTAAAATTTCACTTTTTTAGCAGATTTTCCATTTTAATCCAATTTTTTCTTTAACATCGATGCTTAACAGCCAAACAAAACTCAATATTTATTACCCAGATTCTGCGGTTTACAGAAACACCCCACATGTGGTCATAAACTGCTGTATGGGCACACGGCAGGGCGCAGAAGAAAAGGAACTCCCCATGGTTTTTAGATGCCATGTCCCATTTGAAGCCCCCTGATGCACCCTTTACAGTAGAAACTCCCAAGAAGTGACCCCATTTTGGAAACTAGGGGATAAGGTGCCAGTTTTATTAGTACTATTTTTGGGTACATATGATTTTTTGATCATTCATTATAACACTTTATGAGGCAAGGTGACCAAAAAATTTATTGTTTTAGCACAGTTTCTATTTATTTATTTTTACAGCGTTCACCTGAGGGGTTCAGTCAAGTGACATTTTTATAGAAAAGATTGTTACGGACGTGGCGATACCTAATATGTATACTTTTTCTCATTTATTAAAGTTTTACACAATAATAGCATTTTTGAAACAAAAAAATTATGTTTTAATGTGTCCATGTTCTGAGAGCTATAGTTTTTTTTATTTTTTGAGAGATTTTCTTATGTAGGGGCTCATTTTTTGCGGGATGAGGTGACGGTTTTATTGGTACCATTTTGTGGGACATACGCGTTTTTGATCACTTGGTGTTGCACCTTTTGTGATGCAAGGTGACAAAAATTGCTTGTTTTGACACAGTTTTTTTTTTTTTTCTTTTACGGTGTTCATCTGAGGGGTTAGCTCATGTGATATTTTTATAGAGCTGGTTTTTACGGACGCGGCAATACCTAATATGTATACTTTTTTTTATTTTTTTCACTTTAACACAATAATAGCATTTTTGAAACCCAAAAAAATGATGTTTGAGTGTCTCCATGTTCTAAGAGCTATAGTTTTTTTTATTTTTTGAGAGATTTTCTTATATAGGGGCTCATTTTTTGCGGGATGAGGTGACTGTTTTATTGGTACCATTTTGTGGGACATACGCGTTTTTGATCACTTGGTGTTGCACCTTTTGTGATGTAAGGTGACAAAAATGGCTTGTTTGGACACAGTTTTTTTTTTTTTTTTTTACGGTGTTCACCCGAGGGGTTAGGCCAAATATGTTTATTTTATTTTATTTTTTCTATTTTTTTTAAAAAAAAAATGGATTCCTTACTTGGGGACTTTTTTTTTTACATATGAAACTTTTTTTTATTTTATTTTTTCAACCCTTTATTTTTTTTATTTATTTTTTTTTACACTTTTTTTTTTACACTTTTCGTCCCCCATAAGGTCATACAGGTCATGCTTCACTTTTTCTTTTTTTTTCACTGTTGATTTCTCCTGTAACTGGGGCTGACATAGTAGCCCCAGTTACAGAAGAAATGCACCCCCCAGAGAGGCTGTACAGCATAATTCTGCGCTGTACAGCCTCAGAGCAGGGCTGATCAAAGTCTGTGAAAGACCTCACACAGCTCCTGCACTCTCCGGTCCCGGCGGCCGGAACAGGAAGCGCATACACAGTGCTCGGTGTAATGCGTTTCGTGGGGGATTGTATATACCTTCTCCTTTTCTTGTTGTCACGGTTGAAGCTCTTAGACGGCTGGTCGGTTTGCCATGTATTTATATCACCTCGTTTGTAATCATCTGCATCACGTGTCCATTTATTCCTTATCCCCTCCTCCAATTCCATCTGAAACTTGTTTAGCTGATTTTTGACTTCCTCTTTGTATTGTGTAAAATCATCAGCAGGTATTTGTATATGTAATGTCCGTTCAACCTCCTTCAAGAACAACCCCCAGTTAACTATTAAGCCGGCTGATAAGGGCGGCGGGGTAGTTGTTCTCGACACACAAAATTATATTAAAGAAATTGAACGACAATTGAATGACACAAATGTATATGGTGTGTTGCAAAGTGACCCGAAATTTCGTATCATGAACATCATTAATAGGAGTCTTTCCGATGCGGTGGCCGGGGGTATCATAGACGAGGGATTGAGGGAGTATTTGACGGTAAAATCTCCCATCACCCCTGTTATATATATACTACCCAAGGTCCACAAAAGTCTTGTGGACCCCCCTGGCCGCCCCATCGTATCTGGTTCTGACTCTGTTTTCAGTAGAATATCCATCTTTCTTGATAGGATATTGAGGGATTTTTCAATGGCCGGAAAGTCTTATATTAAAGACACAGGCGACTTTCTGCAACAGCTGAGGTCAGTTGATGTCGGTGATTTGCAGACTGTCACTCTCGTGTCCTTTGACGTTGTTTCTTTATACACGTCAATAGGGCATGAGAAGGGCATTTCTGCAGTTAATAAATATTTGGATGACTCGCCCATAACACAGAACGCAAAATGTTTTATAAATACTTTGTTGAGATTGATCCTTGAAAATAACTATTTTCTGTTTCAAGATGTTTTCTTTAATCAGAAACGTGGCGTTGCGATGGGGTCCAATGTGGCCCCAGCGTACGCAAACATCTATATGCGCCACATGGAGGAGGACTTTATCTATGTATCCCACCACTTTCAACATGTTATCAGGTGGTGGCGATACATAGATGACGTCTTCCTCCTGTGGTCCGGTACGGAACCACAATTAAGGGAGTTTCATACATACCTCAATGACATAGATCCTGATCTTCAATATACCATATCATATTCCAAAACACAATTGTCATTTTTGGACACCAATGTCAAATTGGTTGATGGTATAATTGGCACAGGCTTGTATGTTAAGTCGACAGATAGGAATACTATTTTACGCTATGAAAGCAATCACCCACGCAGCCTAGTTAAACATCTCCCTCATTCGCAATTCCTCCGCACGAAACGCATTATCTCGGACCACACTGAGTTGGTGACCACATTGGACATGATGGCAGACAAATTTAGGGAACGGGGTTATCCTTGTAGACTGCTAGATGAACACAAGACTAAAATCTTACATATGAATACTGAAACAATACCAACTACCTCTAAAAAAATCCAAAGGATACCATTCATGTCCACATACTCTGGGTGCAGTATGGAGATAGGACGTATCCTTAAAGACAACTGAGGCATTTTAAGCAGGTCTATTAAAGATGTACCAGAATTTAAACCTCCTCCCCTTCTATCATACCGTAAAAATAAAAATCTTAAAGATCATTTGGTCAGAGCAGATGCAGGTCCAAAGAAAATCAGCATACAGCGGACATTGACACAGCCGGGCCTTGGATGTTATCCGTGTCTCGGTTGCGTTAATTGTCGGCATATTTGTAAAACTAGATCTTTTATACATCCTTTTACCAACAAAGAGTATCCAATAAAGTTTCATCTAAATTGCTCCTCGTCATATGTAATTTATGTGTTGGCCTGCCCCTGTAACCTACTATATGTTGGGGAAACTTCCACAGAATTGAAAGTAAGGTTGAATAATCATAGGAATTCAATAAGGAAGAAATGTACTGATCTACCAGTATCCAGACATTTTGGATCCCTTGGGCACTCTGAGCGGGATTTAAGATGCTGGATCATTGACCAGGTTAGGCTTCCTAGAAGAGGCGGTGATCGCCTAACACTTTTGAAGAAAAAAGAGTTACGCTGGATATATGATCTGGACAGTCTGCACCCCAGGGGTCTTAATATCGAGTTCAGGTGAGAGTCTTTTGATTTGCGACTCACTTTCAGTTCTACTGCATATTTGTGTTTTGTCTTTCTCATATTTGTATATTGGTGCTAGATAACTGTGAAAGATTAATATGTAATTGTAACAAGATATATTTAGAAACGAAAATACCTATTTCTCTTTGCTTTTGAGTTTTTTTTTATATTTTCACTATATTGGATGTGGATCCTTGAACCTTGACCTTTTGGAGGCTATGCGGCCCAAAGTGGACATCAGCGTTCTTGTACTTACGCGTTACTCCAGATGTATAACTGTACTTCAATATGATATGGCTGTTGAAATGGTAGAGGGATTATCCCTCCATGACTGCTATATTGCCAACAGTTGGGCTTTTGACTGTCGGTGGGGATCATTGCGGTGTCCCCCTCTGACACTCGTGGCTTTCTGGTCTGGTATCCCGCCCGTAAGATCGGGATCCCGGTCCAGATGCTGTTATATGTAGGAGATCCCTACAGCGGTCGTAGATACAATTATCCTGTTTAGACAGCAGTTAGGTATACAACACGAACGTAACTATAGGGTATGTTTCCCTTATGTAAAATGGCGCTCTTATGTTGATCACACAGAGCGCATGCGTATGACCTCTGCACTGTGATGCATCTGATGATGTCAGTGTGGTCATGCGCAATGAAGAGTTGGAGACGCGCAACGAACGCGATGGTATATGCGGGCCCCATCGCTACCTAAGGTCTGATTTCTGTGATTTATATTCATCATACAATCACTCTTGTAATTGTGAATTTAACCTAAACAAAGTATTGTAAACATTTTAATTCACATTGAAGGGATGGCATCCCTAAGTTATAGATTGTACGTCACTTGTCACTTTATGCACACGCACTTTATTTATTCATTTGTATCAGATGTATGTAATTGTAATAGATTGTAACCACACCCTTATGGGTTGGACACTTTGTAAATGCCTTTATATGATTTCATTTTCACTGTTACCATGCTTGAGGAAGGCTCTTGTGAGCCGAAACGTCGCAAGACTTGCCATAATATGGGTGAATAAATTACTGTTGGTTTTATCACTATTTTAGAGTGCAGTCCTACTTCTTCGTTTCCTATATCATTGGGGATTGCCGCTACCCTGCGTTGGACCGTGCACCCGTACTCTGGTTGGTGCTCCCACTGGACTTTTTCTTTTCGATATATATATATATATATATATATATATATAGACAGAGAGATATATATAGAGACATATATATAGAGAGATATATTTATAGAGAGATATATATTCCGAAACAGTTTTTAACAATACAACAGTTAGTGTCACGGCCACATTTTTGGCCGTGACTCCTTGGGAGCCGCATACAGTTGCCCACGGTTTGGGTTGTTGTTTCAACCGCAGCTTGAGGCTTGATGTTGTTTAGTGCAGCTTATGGATCTGGATTCCTGTTTGCACAGGGGTCCAGTCAGCAAGGCTGTGGCAGGTAGGTGGAACTCGGATAGTTCACCTGCCATATCCGTAAGACTGTTTGTGTTCCCCTTTTCCCTGCAGCTTGTCCAGTGAGACCCCTGTTCCTCCGTGTCCAGTGGGAACAGGCCGTCTTACCTTGACTCCTAGCCCAGGGACCGGTCGGAGGGTGAGTTAGGGATCCGAGGTTCCGGAGCATGGGTCCTCCTACCTTATAGGTCGGCCCATGCAGCTAGGAGTTAGGGTCAGGTTAGGGACGCTTTAGGAGGTGACCTGCTCCCTAATCCTGTTGTCCTGGCCGAGCAGCCATAACATCACGTGGCACCGCGCGGCTGAGGATTTTCCCCATCCTCAGCCGTGACAGTTAGGGCACAACCAAACGAATCAAGATGTCTGCCAAACCCACATAGTCTTCACACTCACAATGGAAAATAAAATGGCCGACAAACCCACATGGCCTTCACACACAAAGGAAAATAAAATGGCCGACAAACCCATATGGCCTTCACACACACAAAGGAAAATAAAATGGCCGACAAAACCACATGGCCTGACACACAAAGGAAGACAAGATAGTATCTACAATATCCAGCAATAGAAAAACCAAACTAAACAAAACAGTTTCTATATTGCCTGTTCCCCACCCCCGAAACCAGAGCAAACCTCCACTCTGCAGGTGATTTACAGGCTAACAATATAAAAATGCTCTCTAAATGCTTTCTCTAATGTACAAACACTAAAAAAAATTGCTGCCTCTACAAAATTACAGTAATATAAATGTTAAGAAGTTACAACAAAAACACAATACTCTGTACTGCTCAGCTAACACATCACAATCTCACCATACAATCTCTGTACAATCAACTCAGATCCACCAAAAACTACACAATGGAAAAGCACTTACCTCAACAAACCCACTGTCACGGTCTATGGTGTGTTTAGTGACACTTTCCTTCACTTGTGGTTGCCCGTGGCAACGTGTGGTGTTCTAAGCATGTGGTGGCAGTGTCTCGGCCTTCTGGCTGATCCCCAGGACATGGTTGCCACGGGTAACGGGTGGAGTGTGTGCTTGTTTGTGCTTTTCCCCTTTTAGTAGCTTTTATCCCTTGCCTGGTATTGGAAGGGTTAATTCCCTTCCTAGTGTGTGAACACTGGGTGTGTCTGTGTGTGGGTGTGGCTACTTGGGGCTATTTAGCTCCTGCTGGATGCCAGTAGCTGAGGGGTACTCCAGCCATGGTGTTTGCTGGAGTCATCCTCCTGGTATTATTCTCTTTTTTTTTTTGCAGCTTATGGTCCTGGGTTCCTGTGTGATGTGTGGTGTGTGCTGTGTCCATTTATGTTGTTGTGGACAGCAGCACTTGTGCATGGGTTCCAGGCTGTGTGTCTGTGGCAGGTAGGTGTGCTACTAGTTTTATTTACCTGCCATTGCCATATGCTGTATTTGTTCCCCTTTCCTTTGCAGCCTGGCCAGTGAGACTCCTGTTCGTCTGTCTCTAGGAGGAACAGGTCGTCTTACCCTGCTCCTAGTCCAGGGCCATCCTGAGGGCTAGTAGGGATCTTAGGTTCCTGAGTATGAGCCCTCCTACCATCAGGGTCGGCTCATACGGCTAGGAGACAGGGTCAGAATTAGGGATGTGATAGGAGGTGACCTGCTCCCTGATTCCTGTCCTGGCCTAGCAGCTATCATTCATATTGATACCGCACGGCTGAGGGTTTCCCCCACCCTCAGCCGTGACACCCCCTGTTTAGATACTGATGGCAATATCTGCCTGCTGTGGTGTTAAACTATAAACACCCAACCTTACACACAAAGCCCTCTGTTGGATCTCTCACCATAGATCCTTTTGTCCCAGCAGAGCACTGACCAGCCCTTTACAGTTGAGAAACCCCCACAGCAGTTATGCAAATATGCAACAACAAGTATCTAGGCAGCTATTATTGGAAAAACATCAACCACATACACCAAAAGGTTCTTTCAGTAGATTTCAATTCACAAAGAGCAAAACTTTCTCAAAAATTAGAGTAAGGAAAAGGATTTTCTTACCTTATGCCGGCTTTTTTTGCTTTTTGAAAATTAAGCTGTGTCTCCTTTGTGTTCTGCTGATAACGGGTGAAAAAAGTTAGCTCCCTAACTGTGCTCGCCAACTGATATCGCCGTTGGCTCCTTTGTTTCGTTCTCACAACCGAAAACGACCGCCAGAAGTACAATTGGGAAATCCTTGGTGTAGTGTGTGTCAATGTGTGCGCAATTCCTCCAAAATAACGTCACAGAGACCTTCTCAAGTAGGTTCTAATAATGTGCCTGCCTCCAACAGCTAGGCAAGGTTTATTTATACCAGAAGATGGAAGGCGGTCTTACAATCCTGACCAATGGGGAGACAGGTTATGGTATGAAGTGATTGGCTGGAAGGCGGTCTTACAATTATGACCAATGAGGAGACAGGTTATGGTATGAAGTGATTGGCTGGCGAAGATATGAATAATCGCACAAACTTATGTTCGCACACTTATTCGCGCCCTTTCCGTTGCCACGCTTATCCTCATGAATGAAGAAACCTTTGTTCGACGGTCCCCATCCCTCCCGCCTCAGCCGGCACCATGACACTGGTATCCTGCAGTAATACCAGGCCGGGCACAATAATTTTTCCACAACAACTTTTTTAGAGGTTCCTCCAACTCCGGATTTAGGAAACCAACTAGGAGAGGTGGAGGAAGGAGACACAGAAAATGGAAGAACCAGAAGCAAGAGGCAAACAAAAAAAGAAGAATGTGAACAACAGACAGTGGTAAATATTTCCTCACATATCCTATCAGATGAGCAGTTACATATTCTGTCAAAAGGTCTTAGCTTCTGTCCCAGTCAAAGGACGGACTGGATGCAATTGGAAATTGATTTGCACCAGTTATTCAGGAGACTGAATCTTAAGACCTGGTTATTACACACAATAGAAATGTGGACTGCACTATAAGGACTGAATTACAATTATCTGATTTTGACCTATTTTCTCCTCCCATTCCCTTTGGTGCTATTGACGTGTTCATGGAATCAGTTATAAAGATATTGATATGTTAAAAAAAAACTGATACTGGGCATCCCAATGTGACAGTGGTTGAAAGAGAGGCAATGATTGCTCTTGCCCGTGACCACGACCTCACCATCAAGTCAGCTGACAAGGGTGGTGCGGTCATGGTCATGGACACAGGGAAATACATTGAGGAAGCCATGAGACAGCTAAATGACCCCTCTGTGTATAAAAAATTATCTCATGACCCGAAATGGGAAATTGAGAGACGTATCAAGACACTATTGGATTTGGGCCTACAAGGTGGCCTAATAGATGAGAAACTTAGGACCTTTTTGACTGTGCTGTATCCAAGGACACCAATTTTGTATTTGTTGCCAAAGATACATAAAGATCTCTTTAATCCCCCCGGGAGACCAATTGTCTCGGCCAGGGATCAAATCCTATATCAGGGATACTTCAGATTTTCAGAGATTGATCAGAGAGGGGACAATGCCAAAAAACGCAGTGTTGGTGTCCTTGGATATAGTTAGTCTTTACACCAGCATCAGACATGAACTGGGTCTGGAGGCAACCAGGGACGCATTAAAAAATTCTAAGTATACACCTGAGTGTCAAGAATTCCTTCTGGGATTACTCCATGCCGTACTGACCAACAATTATTTTCTTTTTGGTGATGATTTTTTTCATGCAAATAACGGGTACGGCAATGGGGTCAAATGTGGCGCCCACTTACGCCAATATCACCGTGGCCTTCCTGGAGGAGATGTACGTCTATGTGTCCCACCACTTCAGCTTCATGCTGGGGTGGTGGAGATACATAGACGACATCTTCTTCATTTGGACGGACACTGAGATACAGTTGCCTGAGTTCTTTACATATTTGAACTCGGTGGATCAGGATGTCAAGTTCACCATTACTCAATCCCTTGATAAAATGGTGTTTCTGGACACCCTGATCACTGTTCATCATAATGATGTGGAAAGCAGGATACACATTAAGCCCACTGATAGGAACACACTATTACATTATACAAGTGCACACCCGAGACCCATGGTAAAATCTTTGCCGATGAGTCAATTTCTAAGGGCCAAAAAAATACTGAGTAACCCGATACATTTAAAACAAACTTTGACTAATATGAAAAATGCTTTTAAAAAAACATGGGTACCCAGTAAGGAGTCTTGACACACAGATGAAAAAGGTAGAAGAAGTGAGAAGGGAACAACTGCTGACTACCAATAGAAACAAGGTACACAGAGCCAATAGAATTCCTCTGGTGACCACCTACACAGAGGACAGCTATCAGGTAAGGAACATCATCAATAAACACTGGCCCATTTTAAAACATGGCCTTGGTGAGGTTGATGAGTTTAAGAGTTCACCCCTGATGTCTTACAGGCGGCCTAGGAACCTAAAGGATAGTTTGGTCCATGCGGATGCAGGCCCCATTAAAAAAGTGGGACAAGGGGGGCGGAGCTTGGAGCCCATGCTGAGAGGAAGCAGATAAGCACAGTTCTCCGTGTATTTCTGCTAAAGCAACGATTTAAAACAACTAATAATTGTCTAATTTCCTACAAACACCCATCAATACTGGGGGAAGTTATGGCATAAGAGATAAACCTCCTTTTCTAAAACCCTAATACCACAGAAGATATACTCTATCTAAATAAGAAAAGGTCTTGACTAAAGTGCTTTCTGACCCCCCCCCCCCCCCCCCCCTTCCCCTCAATAACACCTATTAAACCGAATACAGACCAGAAGCACAGCTTTTCTCCTTCATTATATGTCTGGGCAACCACATACCAGCATAAACTTACCTCACAATTACTAAAATTTAAAGGCATACAAGGTTGCACTAATAAATTCCCATATATTCCTCACTGGGATGCAACAACAACAGAAACACAGCCACCCTTATCGCACCAGAGGTATAAACAACACTGAGAACTGGCAAACTCCAAAAAAGAAAAATAAGACAAGATGGCCTAAAACCAAAGACGTCAAATCTATCAACAACAAATTCTCAGTTATTGGAGACCTTGAGGACAATATTGAAAATGATAATATTTCAGATAAATCCTCAGACACGTTGAGTCCCCTAAAACAAAGAGCAAGAAAAAAATCATCTAGCGACTTTTTAAATGAAGATGTTCAACCGCAAATATTAAACCAAGACAATATTCCAACTGACTCTGGCCCTGTGGTGGACTTGAGTTCTATTACCGCCACTGATAAAGCAGCATCAGAGTCCTTTATCAAAGAGACAATGCTATTACTACATAAATCTTTTACAAAAGAAATCAATAATGCTTTTCTGACAGCCAATTCCAAGCTGGAAAAAGTGGACTCCAGAGTAACACATGTAGAGAATAAGATGGAACAGATCTATAAATCGCATAATGATATCGCTGATACTATTAACTGCAATTCAGATGAGATTGAAAAACTTCAGCTCAAACTTGCTGACCTAGAAGACAGGAATAGAAGAAATAATTTGAAAATTCAGGGGAATCCCAGAAAATGTCTCCCCTACCGATCTCACACCATATCTACAAAAACTGTTGGGACTGGTACTCCCGGACTGCTCCCCACATGAATTAGAGATAGATAGAGCCCACCGACTACCAAAGCCGAGAGGATTAGACCCATCAATCCCAAGAGACACTATTGCCAGAATACATTTCTATAGGATCAAAGAAAAGTTCTCCCAAGAATTTAGAAAACTTAAACACCTACCAGAGGAATTCAAAAACATCCAAGTTTACACAGATCTCTCTCAATTTACAATTCAACAACGGAAAAAATATCAAATAGTGACTAATGCGTTACGCAATCACAATATACCCTATAGATGGGGCTTCCCCGTGAAACTACTGATACCTGATGGAGGATCAACAAGAATAATAACGTCCATAGAACAAGGTATTGAATTACTGAGCAAATGGGACATTTCACCAGAAATAGATGACCATCCTCCTGAAAGACCATCAAAAAGATAAAGACCTCGCTTAAAAACACTTCACAGACAAAGGACTTCTTCTAACTCAGTGGTTCTCAACCTTTCTAAAGCCGTGACCCCTTAATACAGTTCCTCATGTTGTGGTGACCCCCAACGATTACATTTTCCCATATGAGCCGCTGACGCGGCTGGGTATGACATAGTTATGGGGGATCTGTGGATGACGCTGTGTTGTGGGGGATCTGTGGATGACGCTGTGTTGTGGGGGATCTGTGGAGGGCGCTGTGTTGTGGGGGATCTGTGGAGGGCGCTGTGTTGTGGGGGATCTGTGGAGGGCGCTGTGTTGTGGGGGATCTGTGGAGGGCGCTGTGTTGTGGGGGATCTGTGGAGGGCGCTGTGTTGTGGGGGATCTGTGGAGGGCGCTGTGTTGTGGGGGATCTGTGGAGGGCGCTGTGTTGTGGGGGATCTGTGGAGGGCGCTGTGTTGTGGGGGATCTGTGGAGGTTGAGAACCGCTGGTCTAGACTAAATACATTGTAACGAGCTCCCAGCAGTGAGAAGTAGGAAACGTTTACACGTGTAATGGGTCAATCCTAAAAGCCAAGCATTTCAACCAGCTGCCTCCTATTTAGCAGGACCCTTCCCCTCACCTTGTGCTGCCCGGCAAGGCATGGACTCCGCAAAACCTGTGAGGAGTCCTGCGTTGTCTGGTAGCGGATCCGGTAAGCTGCTCAGTGCGGCCTCCATGGATCGGACTTGTATTTCAGCACATGGTGATCTGGGAATCTGGAGAGGCCATCACTTGGGTCTGTCATGGAAAATCTCAGCGGAGTTCAGCTTTACACCGGGACACTGCGCATGCGCAGGAGAGCCTTAGTAGGGAAATATTACGGCCCAGTGCGCAAGCGCGGCTAACTCCGGCCGGCGCATGCGCAGTGTCCTGGTGTGAAGCTGAACTCCGCTGAGATTTTCCATAAACTGTCGGTTTGCGCATGCGCAGATCGTCAAAACTCAGGAACGCCTCCTCACGTCATTAGCAGTGCGACGGGAAGTCAGGAGGTAGGGAAATCTCACGAAGTAGGGTAATGTAACGCTACAATCGTGCAGCCCTAATAGAAAGCCTCAGGCGACCCCCCGGAAAGGGCCGATCGACCCCCAAAGGGGTCGTGACCCCTAGGTTGAGAACTGCTGTTCTAACTGATTAAACATGCTGACAATTCCAGCTAATTGCAGTATACACTAGAGTCCGTATGTTACCCAAACTCCAAGTGTTCTTAACTTTATTTCTTACAATTGACCCCAATTGTGTAGCAGTGGCTACTCTTCTATAAGTTATTTTCTATAACTGCTGTAGTGAGCCCTAGAGAAGAGATCTCAGGGAATACTACACCACTTGAGACTGTTATTTCTCTATCTTTTCCTTCCTCTTACCCTTTTCCCTTTTATCTTTATCTAACCTTACAGGTTTTGAAATTTTTTAACGTTTAGGTTGAGTTTGACCGGTTCTTGTCACATTCTTTTTCTTTTTTTTCTTTGAACAAGATTTACCCTTTACATATACAGGTGCAAGAAAAAGTATGTGAACCCTTTGGAATGATATGGATTTCTGAACAAATTGGTCATAAAATGTGATCTGATCTTCATCTAAGTCACAACATTATACAATCACAGTCTGCTTAAACTAATAACACACAAATAATTAAATGTTACCATGTTTTTATTGAACACACCATGCAAACATTCACAGTGTAGGTGGAAAAAGTATGTGAACCCTTGGATTTAATAACTGGTTGAACCTCCTTTGGCAGCAATAACTTCAACCAAACGTTTCCTGTAGTTGCAGATCAGACGTGCACAACGGTCAGGAGTAATTCTTGACCATTCCTCTTTACAGAACTGTTTCAGTTCAGCAATATTCTTGGGATGTCTGGTGTTAATCGCCTTCTTGAGGTCATGCCACAGCATCTCAATCGGGTTGAGGTCAGGACTCTGACTGGGCCACTCCAGAAGGCGTATTTTCTTCTGTTTAAGCCATTTTGTTGTTGATTTACTTCTATGCTTTGGGTCGTTGTCCTGTTGCAACACCCATCTTCTGTTGAGCTTCAGCTGGTGGATAGATGGCCTTAAGTTCTCCTGCAAAATGTCTTGATAAACTTGGGAATTTATTTTTCCTTTGATGATAGCAATCCGTCCAGGCCCTGATGCAGCAAAGAAGCCCCAAACCATGATGCCCCCACCACCATACTTCACAGTTGGGATGAAGTTTTGATGTTGGTGTGATGTGCCTCTTTTTCTCCACACATAGTGTTGTGTGTTTCTTCCAAACAACTCAACTTTAATGTCATCTGTCCACAGAATATTTTGGCAGTACTGCTGTGGAACATCCAGGTGCTCTTGTGCAAACTGTAAACATGCAGCAATGTTTTTTTTGGACAGCAGTGGCTTCCTCTGTGGTATCCTCCCATGAAATCCATTCTTGTTTAGTGTTTTACGTATCGTAGATTCGCTAATAGGGATGTTAGCATATGCCAGATACTTTTGTAAGTCTTTAGCTGACACTCTAGGATTCTTCTTCACCTCATTGAGTAGTCTGCGCTGTGCTCTTGCAGTCATCCTTACAGGACGGCCACTCCTAGGGAGAATAGCAGCAGTGCTGAACTTTCTCCATTTATAGACAATTTGTCTTACCATGGACTGATGAACAGCAAGGCTTTTGGAGATACTTTTATAACCCTTTCCAGCTTTATGCAAGTTAACAATTCTTAATCGTAGGTCTTCTGAGAGCTCTTTTGTGCGACGCATCATTCACATCAGGCAATGCTTCTTGTGAAAAGCAAACCCAGAACTGGTGTGTGTTTGTTATAGGGCAGCTGTAACCAACACCTCCAATCTCATCTCATTGATTGGACTCCAGTTGGCTGACACCTCACTCCAATTAGCTCTTGGAGATGTCATTAGTCTAGAGGTTCACATACTTTTTCCACCTGCACTGTGAATGTTTACATGGTGTGTTCAATAAAAACATGGTAACATTTAATTCTTTGTGTGTTATTAGTTTAAACAGACTGTGATTGTCTATTGTTGTGACTTAGATGAAGATCAGATCACATTTTATGACCAATTTGTGCAGAAATCCATATCATTCCAAAGGGTTCACATACTTTTTCTTGCGACTGTATATAGGAGCGAATTTTCAGCATACAGGCTATCCAGGAAAGGACGTCTAACCTGAAACAGTTTTGTCTTGCATCTCATTCAGACAAGCTTTTTTTTATACATAGGACAGCTAAAAAATCTTAACCGTAAGTGTAAATTATTATTTTATTTTAATACTTCTCCACATTTCACACCCTTTGAAGTTCTTTCATCTCCCTGTCTCCTAAGGGACACAGGAAAGTGAAATGACATTATCACTACTCAGTTACAATGTGAGGGGTCTAAACAGCCCCCATAAAAGGTCATATTTAAATCATGACATCCAGAAATTTTCACCAGATATAGCTTTTATCCAGGAAACACACTATAAGGAAGGTGACAACCCACAAATAAAACTCAAAGGCTACTCAAAAACCTTTTATGCCAATGCAGCAAACAAAAGAGCAGGAGTGGCTAGCTCATTAAAGATTCGTTAACATTCCAAAAAGTAGATTTATTCCAAAGCCCTGTAGGCAGATTTTAATCTGCACAATTAACAATATCGCATACACGCTTGTAAATGTATATGCCTCCAACACAAAACAGATTTGATTTTTGAACAAACTCCATAAAAAAATAATCAAAGTTTCCACAGGAATACTTTTGTTAGGAGGTGATTTTAATGCAATACATGACCCATATCTGGACACAAGTGGTAGCAAAAACAAAAACAGAATCATTTTTGAGAAATGGCTCAAAGAAAGGGAGTTATATGATATTTGGAGATGCTTGAACGCATCTGAAAAGGATTATACACATTACTCGCAAAGCCATAATTCATATGCCAGAATCGACATGTTCCTAGCTAAAGCTGATATGTTTAACCAAATTATCTCATGCACTATTAGTAATATTACATGGTCAGATCATTCACCGATACTGTTAAAAATCAAATCCACATCACCACACATAGCACCCTTCTCAACTTAGATACAAATCAAATAATTAGAAAAAAACCTAAAAGAATTCTTTGATTTTAATGCAACCTCACATACTGATCCTATCTTGATATGGAGAGCCCATAAAGCTTATTCTAGAGGAATAATGATCCAGCAGATGGCCAGATTCAACAAGAAACACAAAAAAGACATTACAGAAATGCTTCATGATCTAGAAACATTGGAAAAGAAGCATAAAGCAGATAACTCCTTTACCACATTAGAAGCTTAGACTAAAGTTAGACTGAAGTTACATGACATACTGCTAAAATATCATTTAAAATCAACAAAAGAACAGGAGCCTACTACTACAGGGACTTCAATAAACCTACAAAATTAATGGCCAAAAAAAGGGCATTAGAACACAGTTTAGAATACATCACTTAATTGATGAGATCACAAAAAAGCAAATAACCAACCCTGTGGAGATAGCAAATTCAATAGCAAAATACTATGAAAAGTTGTATAACCTAAAAAATGATAATAATACTCATCAACCAACTAAAGAGCAAATAACTAAATATCTAGCTGAGAGTCATCTCCCAAACATTACATCAGAACTTAAACTATCTCTAGAATCCCCCATTTCTGAAAAATAAACTGATTTAGCAATTAGATCTTTAAAACCAGGAAAAGCATCAGGCCCGGATGGGTTTTCCTCAGAATATTATAAACTTTTCAGTGATATTTTAACCCCACACATTACCAAAACATTTAACAAAGCAATAGAGCAGGGTGAATTCCCCCCAAAAATGCTGACAGCTAACATAATAACACTTCCCAAGCCCGGAAAGGATCCAACAAGCCCAGGCAACTTTCGTCCAATTTCATTACTGAATGCGGATATTAAACTATACGCTAAAATTTTAGCACATAGGTTAAAATATATAGTCCCATCAATGGTCAACCTGGATCAGGTAGGTTTCACAAAAAATAGGCAACCATATGAAGGCACTAGGAAAATTATTGATCTGGCTTGCTGGGCAAAAAAGAGAGAAATCCTCTGGACGCAGAGAAGGCATTCAACAGAATTCATTGGGATTATGTTAAGGAGGCTCTGTCTCTATACAATTTCCCAGACTCATTAATCAAAGCAATTTTTGCACTATATGTGAAGCCATCTGCTAGAGTTCAATGTAACAATATTTACTCGGACACCTTTTTCATCAGCAACGGAACTAGGCAGGGCTGTCCTCTGTCCCCAATTATTTTCATTTTAGCAATTGAACCTCTGATTGCCCACATAAGGATAAACTCCAACATAAAAGGCATAAAAATAACTAATAAATCCTTCAAGATCACATTGTTTGCAGACAATATGATATTGACCTGGTCTAGTGGTCTAAACCACTAGAATCTATCAGAGACACCCAGCGAGAACTAGATGAGTTTGGGAAAATCTCCTACCATAAAGTGAACCAAAATAAGTCGCATATATTAGGCATTCATTTGGACAAAGATATCATAACTACGATTAAAAAAGAATATAGATACATCTGGAATCCTAAAACGATTACTTTCCTGCGAGTGGAAATTGCCTCAGACAAAAAACTTCTAATAAAGGAAAATTTCCATGCACTATTGAGTGACCTCAAAAAAGATATGGACATTTTGCTATTAAAGGAGTGGAGTTGGTTTGGAAGATTAACTCTATACAAAATGCTGATCTTGCCTAAACTACTCTACAAATTTAGAACAATACCCGTCTCTCTACCTAACTACATTTTGAAAAAATTTCAAACCCAAGCCAACAACTTCATCTGGAACAGATTGAGGCCCAGAGTTTCAATGCAAATTCTTAAAAAAAAATGCTCAATTTGGCGGAATATCTCTCCCCAATATTGAAGCTTACTTTAAAACCAATATGATACAACAAACACTTGACTGGTTAAGACATAAAAAAAAGCCTAAAACTTGGGTGGAAATTGAATCCGAGATAACACAAATCACAAACTGGTCACAATTTTTATTAAAAGCCTCCAAATTACCTGACTTGTCGAGAAGGCTTATACCCACCGTGAAAGGAGCCCTGGAAATTTGGAACACACAAATTTTAAACCACAAAAGGACATCAGAAATAATTAAGCGTTCTCTAGAAATAGACTTTTTAAAACACGTCATTGAATTAAAAAATATAGAAATTGGACATCTAATGGTTTAGTCTATCAAAGAAAGATGGTTGATGGGGACAAATTCAAAAACTATAATTCCCTCAAAGAGAAATACAACTTAATAGAGGAAGACAGGAATATGTACAAAAAAATAAGAAAAGTATGGGAAAAATACCCCTCCACAGAAATTGAGATACCACAACAATTGTCGGACCTCCTAAATCAATCTTCAGCTGACATTATTAAAATAAACTTCAAAAAGATCTATAATATTTGTAATGATGATTTAAACCAAGAACCAACAACACTCAATAAATCTATATCTTTAGATAAATGGAACAAAGCAACAGCATTATTCAAAAAGGCTATTATATGTATGAACCATAGAAAACAGCTCTTCAAAATGTTTAGTAGATGGTACTACTCACCAGTAAAGTTACATAAATTTTAAAGCAATTGCTCAGACAAATGCTGGAGAAATTGTACTCAAAAAAGCACTTTGATACATATTTTCTGGAAGTGTCCAAAACTCAACAAATTGAAAAGAGATTTGGTTATATTAGCCAATATGATAGTGGGGAAACCTACTAAATTAACTCCTGAAATGGTCTTGCTTAATTTAGAGATGGAATCCATAAACTCATTGGCACAATATCCACTCACACATATCTTTATAGCCTATAGAGTATTAATTGCAAGAAATTGGAAGTCAGAAATTGTACTTAAAATTGAAAACATAGTGGAGATGGTGTCACTGAATTACATTAATGAAAAAATGCATAGGATCTACCTGGGTAAAAGTGTTGTCATGAAACTGAAATGGGATGCTTGGTTGAAACATTATCCCGAAAATAAAGGGTAAACGAGCTGTAGACAAGAACCGACCAACCTCAAGTTGATTGTTAGTTGTTGTTTTTTTATATTACTAGAATTGATAATCTGATGCAACAATATGTATGTAATAATAATTTTTTTTAAAGCTTGAACATATGTTCCTTGCTCCTCTTGAAAAATTAACAAGATTACCAGGTTTAAGATATATTTGAAGAATGACAAATCCTGTTATCTCCTTTGATGTTTAAATAATAGGCAAATCTTTTTTTCTCTATTCTTTAAAAAAATAATTGGATAAAACTGTATCGACGAGACATGATTTGACTTGCGCTAATAAATGTTAAAAGCTTTTGTACAAATACGGTTGATAATATGTCTAATACTCTATATACAAAATTATCTCATTCATGTCAAAGACTTGTTATTATTCTGCAATATTTCAATAAAAATTCTTTTGATCTAAAAAAGTGGGACAAACCTTTTTAAAAATACCTAAGAAGGGATGTTTTCCATGCCTGAATTGCATTAATTGCAAACAGATTCAGAAGGGAGGCAGTTTCACGCATCCAAAAACTGAGGTCACATATAAAATTTATTTTTATTTGACATGTGACTCTTCCTTCAGATTATGTACAGTTGAACGTTTGGAGGATAAGAAGAAATTATTTGGATCCCTGCTACACATGAGGATGCTGGATAATTATCGAATATATGCATATGAAGAATTGTGGAAAATGAATGAGATTATGTACATGTACATCACTGCTCTTTTCTTATGTGTTCCCTTTCCTCACTTGGAGTTCTTGGACTTAGTCTGGTACGAATTGTGCCTTGGTTCTGACAGGGGTGAGCTGCAGATGATTACTACAGCGACGAGTGGGATGTAAATGAAATATGCTGGAGCCCCTAGGAATGGGAGCCCTGCGTATTCTTAGTAAATCCCTTTTGGACAGTTTGGGATGAGGTCACCCGACATCCTCTTTGAATATTATTTGGAGCGATATGTGTGGGGGCAAATCCTCCCTGTCAATACAGTTTTACTCTGCTGTTTTGGGGGTTGGCGGGCACGGCTAGACTCTGTACTTGGGGACAAGTGCAGTGTGGCCGGAGCTACCTACGCATACAACTGATGGCATTTAGTGATGTCAGCAGATGTTGATGACCCCACAGATGCATAAATTAAGTCTGCTCCTTGCGCCTGTCAGTCAAGAATACTTAATTGAGATATATCTCTGTTGTCCGGGAACTGCGGGTGTGGATATAGGTGACTACTTTGGGGTGATGGAAGCTAGCTTTATTCTTTCATTAAGTTGGCTTTACCTTCCTATAAAGTAAATAGAGACACAGATCCTGCAAAAGTTTTGTCTAGAAAATGCAGGCCCTTAGTCATGTGATGGTTGCCGTAGCAACGTTTACAAATAGGCCGCATGTGATCCCAGCGTTCCGGTCACCTGACCCTTCGATCAGCTGACCTGTAGATCAGGTGATACATTCGCTCTTAGAAGACTGCCTACACCAAGATGAATGCGGAAGCAGCGTCGCGCAGGCGCAGTTGTTTCTACACCACGCCAGATCTCCATGTGTCGCTCGGATCCGAATCAGGTTACAAGCGTTTAACTATTGTTTTTAATCATGTTAGTTATGAGATCACCTGGGTGTCAATGAATGTCTTAATTATCATGAAATGTGACTTAGAGTCTCTTAGGTATATACACTATTGCTGAGATATACATTCAGGTCACGTATATGTTTAATATGGGTTTCACTTGCTTTTGAAACATGTATACTTGGATTTTATACACAACTTCATGAATTTTATCACGTTTTGTACTTAATTATGTTATTGATTAATTGATATGGAACATGCTATATATATGCTATGTATACTCCCCTTTGTATCACTGCTTGAAAAAGGTTCCAGTGTGCGAATCGAAACGTTGTTATTTGGTGCATAAACTACACGCTTTTACTTAAGGAAGTGCCGTGGATTTCCTTGGATTATAGCTATTTGGAAGCCTGGATCGCTTCATCCGCCGCTGGCACCCGCCATCATAGAATACTGCTGTGCTGTTCACATCTGTTTGATACACTGCTATATATATATATATATATATATATATATATATATATACACACACACACACAGTGGGGTGCCTACCTAGGGTCCACCAGTAAAATTCGTTCTGGGGGCTCACGGTATAGCATAGTAACATAGTTTATAAGGCCAAAAAAAGACATCTGTCCATCCAGTTCAGCCTGTTATCTTGCATGTTGATCCAGAGGAAGGAAAAAAAAAACTGTGAGGTAGAAGCCAATTTTCCCCACTTAAGGGTACTTTCACACTTGCGGCAGAGGATTCCGGCAGGCAGTTCCGGCGACGGAACTGCCTGCTGCATCCGTCAATCCGGACGCAAACGGATGGCATATATCAGATGGATCCGTCTGACAAATGCATTGAAATACCGGATCCGTCTCTCCGGTGTCATCCGGAAAAACGGATCCGGTATATATATTTTTTGCATTTTTAAAGGTCTGCGCATGCGTGGACCGGAAGAACGGATCCGCCAATGCGGCAATTTTAATGGCAGATCCGGCACTAATACATTTCAATGGAAATTAATGCCATGATGCAGTATTTTCTCTGGCCAAAATGTTTTAAAGGGACTGAACTTATGCTCTCCATTCAGAATGCATTAGGATAAAACTGATCAGTTTTTTTCCGGTATTGAGCCTCTGTGACAGAACTCAATACCGGAAAAGAAAAACGCTAGTGTGAAAGTACCCTTAGGGGAAAAAAAAATCCTTTCCGACTCCAATCAGAATAACTCCCTGGATCAACAACCCATCTCTAGTAGCTATGGCCTGTAATATTATTACACTCCAGAAATACATCCAGGCCCCTCTTGAACGCTTTTAGTGAACTCACCATCACCACCTCCTCAGGCAGAGTTCCATAGTCTCACTGCTCTTACCGTAAAGAATCCTCTTCTATGTTTGTGTAAAAACCTTCTTTCCTCCAGACGCAGAGGATGTCCCCTCCAATCACAGTCACAGTCCTGTGGATAAATAGATGATGGGAGAGATCTCTGTACTGACCCCTGATATATTTATACATAGTTACTAGATCTCCCCTCAATCGCCTTTTTTCTAAAGTGAATAACCCTTATTTTGATAATCTTTTTGGGTATTGTAGTCCACCCATTCCAGTTATTACTTTAGTTGCCCTCCTCTGAACCCTCTCGAGCTCTGCTATGCCTGCCTTGTTCACAGGAGCCCAGAACTGTACACAGTACTCCAAGTGTGGTCTGAATAGTGATTTGTACAGTGGCAGGACTATGTTCTCATCACGGCATCTATGCCCCTTTTGATGCAACCCATTATCTTATTGGCCTTGGCAGCAGCTGCCTGACACTGGTTTCTACAGCTTAGTTTGCTGTTCACTAAAATTCCTAGGTCCTTTTCCATGTCAGTGTTAGTGTATTACCATTTAGTATGTACTGGTGACTTGCATTTTTCTTTCCCATGTGCATAACCTTACATTGTCAGCGGAATTATTAATGAGCCCAAGTAAATAAAACAATTAAGCAATTAAGTATCCCCTATAAAGGAGGGAATCACCCCCAGCCCACTGTGTTTTTTTCTGTCCTCCCGGACAGGTGGATTGGCGGTGATCCCCTCTTTCTAGGGGATCTTTCTCTTTTCCCAGGTGCCTAGGGGTTTTAGCCCCTATTTTTTTCCCCTTTGGGAAATATTTTTCTGGGCTTTTTGCCCGGTCCTCTCTTTTAGCTCCTTTGGCCGGCAGCTTACCTGCTGTCTTGTTTTTGCGTCTCTCAGCGGCATCCTCGGTCCAGTTTTCCGTGGCTGTTGGGCGCAGCCATCTTCCGGAGGTGGAGTCGGAGTGGCCTCTGACGTCACTTCCGGGTTTTCCTTGCGGCATGTTTCATGTTCGCCGGGGATATTATTATTGTTATTTCTTTCTTTGCTCCTGTTGGGAGGATTTTTTGTTATTCCTTGCCCTGCTAGGTAGCATCGGTTTATACAGTGGTTATTTTTCCCCCCACCTGGGGCGGGTTTTTTTTCCTCTGGGTCAAGCCTCTTCCTATTTAAGGAAGCATTGTGCACCAGCTCAGTCTCTGGCTGCAGATGCTTCTCAGCTTGCTCCCAGAGTCCGAATGAGCTGGTGTTTTCTCCGCTTATTGGTGCTTTGTTCTTCATCTGGCCCTTTTTTTCAGCGTCTGCCTCTTACCTTTTCTGCTTAGTAACATTTATTTTTAATATACAAATATTTTATTTGTCTTTTCTTCCCGCAGTGATGTCTTCTCTGTGGGATCCTGATAGCACAAAGTTGGTTTCTAAGAGGAAGCATTTATCCTGCTACGATTGTAGCACTCCTTTGGAGGATAGCTATCCCTACTCCAGGTGTGACAGCTGCCATCCGAGGGTCCAACCTTCGGGTGAACCTACCATGCAGGACATGTATGCATGGGTGAAGAGCTATGTGGATAGGTCCATCAAGGGAGTCGTGAACCTGCTTGATGAAAGGCTTCCTACTCCTGCTCAGACGCCTATGGAGACCTCTGCTCCGGTGGAGAGACCCTCTGTGGTCTCCTTAGTTTCTTTCTCCTCAGATAAGGAGAAGCTTACCTCGTGTTTTTTTCCTCCAGAAAAGACACAAAAGCTACTCAAGTCCATCAGGTCGGGGAACCATGATGTTGACCCGGGGGAGCCTTCCGATCGCGCTAGTCGGGCACCACATGTCTTTAAAGCGGATGAGACCCTCCTCTCTGTCATGCGTACAGAGTGGAAGAAACCTGAGAAAGGTCCGGTTCTAACCAAGAAATTTAGAACCATGTTCCCGATGGCTAAATCCTTGGTGGAATCGTGGGGTTCCATTCCCAAAATGGACATGGCTATTGCCAAATTGTCCAGACGCACTCTGGTTCCAGCAGACGATGGGTCTAGTCTGCAGGATCCCCTTGACAGGAGAGCGGAGTGCACTCTGAGAAGAGGTTACACGGCAGCCGCAGCATCTGCTTCTACAGCCATTGCTGCTACCGAGGTTGCTACGTTCCTCCGGACTCGCCTGAACCAGACTCAGACTGACATGGATCAGAAGGTATTTCGTGACGACATTCTGGCTGCCTTCAAGACCATTAACCTGGCTATGGATTTCATGTGTGATACTGCGCAGCTTCAGCTGAAATTGGTGGCCAGATCCATGGACCTTGTGTCAGTGGCCTGTAGGCCTTTGTGGCTTAAGCCTTCGGTCGCTGACAACTCCTCTAAATACAACTTATGTGGCCTTCCCTTTGAGCCCAGCCGTTTGTTCAGTGCGGAGCTTGATAGAATTATGGAAGGCCTATCAGATAAGAAGGGGAAGAGTCTTCCCCAACAGTTCGGGGTGGGGCAGACATGACCGCGGAGGTAGGTCTGGCCAGAAGTCAAGAGTTCGAAGGGCCTGGGGAGCGCAGTAAAGGGGTTCAAAGCGCTCTCACGAAGAAGCCAAGGATAGAAAATCCACCTTCTGACTACGGGCCTCCTCGAGGCTCTTGCATGACTTCCTTTACTCCTGCCGTCCTGCCAGAAAGCTTCCCCATTCCTCTGCCTCATCTACCCGTCCGGGGCTGTCTCTCCCACTTTAAGGAGAATTGGATCTGAAATATTTCGGATCCCTGGGTCCTGAATATCATCTCCGAGGGGTATTTAATCAATCTCATCTCTCTTCCTCCAGACAAGTTCATCAAGACCAAGCTCTTACAAGCTGCCAAGGAGTCAGATGTGGAGGCTTACATTCAGGACTACATCCGCAAGGGGGCTCTGGAGGAGGTTCCGGCAGGGGAATGGGGCTTAGGGATCTACTCACCGTTTTTCTGGTTCCCAAGACGTCAGGAGATCTCCGGATGATTATCGATCTGAGGTATTTCAATCGGTATATAAGGAAGGGGAAGTTTCGCATGGAGACCATTAGGTCAGTGGTTCACGTTCTCAATCCTGGAGACGTGATGGCAACCCTGGACCTCAAAGATGCATATTTGCACATCCCGATACATCCTGCTTCCAGGAAATATCTCAGGATCGCGGTCCAGGTTTCGGGTGTCACCAGACACCTTCAGTTTGTTGCCCTTCCTTTTGGCATTTCTTCTGCCCCTCACACTTTTACCAAAGTGGTGGTTTCTTTGGTGGCGGCTTTAAGACTTCAAGGACTGACCATCATTCCTTATCTGGACGATTGGCTTTTGAAAGCCTCTTCTCTAGCGGTCCTAACCCACCATCTTCATGTAGCAATCTCCTTTCTGTTCCGCCTGGGTTGGATCATCAACTGGCAGTAGTCGAACGTGAGCCCGTCAACTTCATTAAGATATCTAGGCTTCATAATCGACTCCGTTGGGATGTCTCTCCAGTTGACTCCAGAAAGAAGATCCCGCATACAGAACACGGCAGAGTTCCTATTCGTTCCTCGGCGAGTCCCAATTCGCACTCTCATGCATGAAGAGGTTGGGGCTCATGTCAGCGTTTGCTTGGAAGCAGTCGCTTGGGCTCTATGGCACCTCCGCCCTCTACAGTCGGAGGTCCACTCAAAATGGAATGGCAGCCCTGCCGGGCTAAACTCCCTGTGCTCCCTGTCTTGGCGAACTCGGTATTCCCTCAGATAGTGGTTCCATCTTTTAGACGGGAAGTCTATGACCCAGCCAGCCTGGATCATATTGACAACAGATGCATCCCAAGTAGGCTGGTGCTCTCACCTAGACGACTCTCCAGTTCACGGAACCTGGTCTCAGGAGCGGCTTCTCTCACCCAATCTCCGTGAGATTCGAGCTATCCGGCTAGCCTCTCCTTCACTTCACCCCTCAGATCCAGGGCAAAGCTGTGAAAGTCCAGTCAGACAATATGACTGGGGTACTTTCCATCAACAAGCAGGGAGGCACAAGATCACTTCCCCTCCTGTCAGAGATCGGGGTGATTCTGGATTGGGCAGAGTCAAACCTTTCCCACTTATCTGTGATCCACATTCGAGGCTCCCTCAATATGATAGCGGATCGGCTGAGCCGCAGTCTTCCAACAGTGGAGTGGTCTTTACATCCGGAGATATTCAAGCAGATAGTCCTCAAGTGGGGGATGCCAAAGGTGGATCTTAATGCAACAAGGTTCAATGCCAAGGTGGAGAGGTTTTGCTCCCTTTACAGGGAGGATAACCCCCTGGCGATAGATGCTGTCAATATCCTGGAGGTTCAGGCTGGCTTAAATCTTCCCTCCGTTTTCCATGATTCTGAGGGTATTGATGAAAATCAGTCAGGATCAGGCCTCGGTGATAGCCATCATACCGTTTTGGATGAAGAGATCCTGGTTCACCCAGCTCACCCAAATGAGTAGAGGGCAATATTGGAGGCTCCCCCCTCAGCAGACCCTGGTGTCATGGGACATTCACCTCTGCTCAGATCTGTACAGGTTCAACCTGACAGCCTGGAGGTTGATCAATCCCTTCCCAGAATAGAAGGGCTTTCAGAGTCGGTCCTGAGAACGCTGTCTCATTCAAGAGCGGACTTTACCAAGAGAGCCTACTCAGGGATTATGAGGATATTCTCATCCTGGTGCACCTCAAAGGAGGTGGTGTCTGCAGATCCGCCCCTCTCCGCCATCCTTCAGTTCCTGCAAAACGGCCTTGACAAGGGCCTTGCTCCATCTACTCTGATGGTTCAAGTTTCAACCATCTCAGCTTGACTCAACGTGAGCGCTGTGTATGCAGAGAAGGAAGCGCTGTGCGCTTCCTGTTCCGGCCCGGCGGTCATGTGACCGCCGGGACCGGAGAGTGCAGGGGCTGTGTGAGGTCTCTCAGAGACCTCGATCAGCCCTGCTCTGAGGCTGTACAGCGCTGGATTGCTGCTGTACAGCCTCTCTAGGGGTGTATTTGTCCTGTAACTGGGGCTACTATGTCAGCCCCAGTTACAGGAGAAATCAACAGTGAAAAAAAAAAAAAAGTGAAGCAAATGTCCCCCAGAGGTCTCGTATGACCTTATGGGGGACGAAAAGTGTAAAATAAAAAAAAAAAAAATAAAAGGTTGAAAATAAAAAAATTAAAAAAAGTTTCACATGTAAAAAAAAAAGTCCCCAAGTAAGGAATGGAAAAAAAAAGTTAAAAATAGAAAAAATAAAAAAAAGTATACATATTGGGTATTGCCGCATCCATAAAAACCAGCTCTAGAAAAAAACTATAGCTCTTAGAACATGGAGACACTAAAACATCATTTTTTTGGTTTCAAAAATGCTATTATTGTGTTAAAGTGAAACAAATAAAAAAAAAGTATACATATTAGGTATTGCCGCGTCTGTAAAAACCAGCTCTATAAAAATATCACATGACCTAACCCCTCGGGTGAACACCGTAAAAAAATTTAAAAAAAATAAATAAAAATGTGTCAAAACAAGCAATTTTTGTCACCTTGCATCACAAAAGGTGCAACACCAAGTAATCAAAAACGCGTATGTCCCACAAAATAGTACCAATAAAACAGTCACCTCATCCCGCAAAAAATGAGCCCCTACATAAGAGAATCTCTCAAAAAATAAAAAAACTATAGCTCTCAGAACATGGACACATTAAAACATAATTTTTTTGTTTCAAAAATGCTATTATTGTGTAAAACTTTAATAAATGAGAAAAAAGTATACATATTAGGTATCGCCACGTCCGTAACAATCTGCTCTATAAAAATGTCACTTGACTGAACCCCTCAGGTGAACGCTGTAAAAATAAATAAATAGAAACTGTGCTAAAACAACCAATTTTTTGGTCACCTTGCCCCATAAAGTGTTATAATGAATGATCAAAAAATCATATGTACCCAAAAATAGTACTAATAAAACTGGCACCTTATCCCCTAGTTTCCAAAATGGGGTCACTTCTTGGGAGTTTCTACTATAAGGGTGCATCAGGGGGCTTCAAATGGGACATGGCATCTAAAAACCATGTGGAGTTCCTTTTCTTCTGCGCCCTGCCGTGTGCCCATACAGCGGTTTATGACCACATGTGGGGTGTTTCTGTAAACCGCAGAATCTGGGTAATAAATATTGAGTTTTGTTTGGCTGTTTGGCTGTTAACCATCGATGTGTTAAAGAAAAAAATTGATTCAAATGGAAAATCTGCCAAAAAAGTAAAATTTAAAAATTTGATCTCCATTTTCCTTTAATTCTTGTGGAACGCCTAAAGGGTTAACAAAGTTTGTAAAATCGGTTTTGAATACCTTGAGGGGTGTAGTTTCTACAATGGGGTCATTTATGGGGGTATCCACTATGTAGGCCCCACAAAGTGACTTCAGACCTGAACTGGTCCTTAAAAAGTGGGTTTTGGCAATTTTCTTAAAAATTTGAAGAATTGCTTCTAAACTTCTAAGCCTTCTAACGTCCTAAAAAAATAAAATGACATTTCCAAAATGATGCCAACATAAAGTAGACATATGGGGAATGTTAAATAATAAATATTTTATGAGGTATCACTTTCTGTTTTCAAAGCAGAGAAATTGAAATTTAGAAAATTGTGAATTTTTCAAATTTTTGGGTAAATTTGGGATTTTTTCATAAATAAGGTTGAAATATTTTGACTCAAATTTATGACTATCATGAAGTACAATGTGTCACGAGAAAACAATCTCTGAATGACTTGGATAAATAAAGGCGTTCCAAAGTTATTACCACATAAAGTGAGATATGTCAGTTTTGCAAAATTTGGCCTGGTCAGGAAGGGGGCAAATGGCCCAGATGGCAGGTGGTTAAAGGAGCTGAAAGATTAAAGCATACAGTACTAAGACCCATTCCTCAATGGGATTTATCAGTAGTTCTCAAGGGGTTAGCATCTCTCCCTTTGAGCCTTTGGAGGAGGTGGATTTCAAGTTCGTCACATGGAAACTTGTTTTTCTCCTTGCAGTGACTTCGGCCAAGAGGGTCTCTGAGCTTCAAGCTCTCTCAGCACACAAGCCCTATACCATCTTTTTGCAAGACCGGGTCCTTCAAAGATTTCTCCCGTACTTTAGGACTAAAGTTCCTTCGTTCCAGAATATCAACCAGGTGATATCCCTCCTGGTTCTTTCTACACCTTGTACCTCCTCCGAGGAACCTGTTAGACATCCTCTGGACGTCTCGAGATGCCTCCGGATCTATGTGGATAGATCAAAGGAGTTCAGGAAAGATCAAAATCTTCTAATCCTGTTTTCCGGTAAGTTTAAAGGCCGTAAGGCATTTAAACCATCCATCAGTCGATGGATTAAGGAGGCTATTAGGGAATTCTTTGTTTCCCAATCTCTGGACCCTCCGGGGTTTGTGAAGGCTCATTCTACTAGGGCCGTAGCTACTTCTTTTGCCGAAAGGAGTCTTCTTCCTCTCGACATGATTTGCAAGTCTGCCTCCTGGAGCTCTGAATCAACATTCATCTCCCATTATAGATTGGATGCCAGATTAGCTGAATACTCAGTCTTTGGGCAGACTATACTTGATTCTGCCAGGCATGAGGGCCCTCCCTAGGGGTTCTTCTTGCTATCTCCCCATCTGTGCTGCTGGTAGGACATAAGGCAGACATGCTTAATCTGCGGCCCTCCAGCTGTTGCAAAACTACAACTCCCATCATTCCCTGACAGCCTACAGCTATCATCCTACAGAAGGGCATCGTGGTAGTTTTACAACAGCTGGGCCGCAGGTTGAGCATCCCTGACGTAAGGGAATCGTTAATTTCTAACGATAATTTGTTTTCCCTTAGTCCTAACAGCAGCACCCAAATATCCCACCCTAGTAAGTCTAGTTTTTTTCTTGCTATAACACAGTGGGCTGGGGGTGATTCCCTCCTTCATAGGAGATACTTAATTATTTAATTTACTTGGGCTCATTAATAATTCCGCCGGTCCTACCAGTCCACGGGGGGTGGTTAACCCTATCTGTTCTGCTGTTAGGACTAAAGGAAAACAAATTGTTAGAAATTAACAAATACTGACCCCTGTGGTACCCCACTAGTGACAGTGACCCAATCTGAGTGTGTACCATTAATAACCACCCTCTGTTTTCTATCACTGAGCCAGTTACTTACCCACATACAGACATTTTCTCCCAGTACAAGCATTCTCATTTTATATACTAACCTTCTACGTGGTTCAGTGTCAAGTCCAGATATACGACATCCACTGATTCGCCTTGATCAAGTCTAGAACTTACCTCTTCATAGAAACTGATTAAATTCGCTTAACATGACCGATCCCTCTTGAAACCATGATGATATGGCATTATTTGCTTATTTTCATTGCAGTACCCCAAGATAGCATCTCTTAGAAAACCTTCAAACAGCTTACGCACGACAGCCGTTAAACTTACCGGCCTATTGTTTCCGGCCTGTTTTTGGACCCTTTTTGAATATTGGTACCACATTTGCAATGCGCTAATCCTGTGGAACATGCCCTGTAAGTATAGAGTCCCTAAATATCAGAAATAAGGGTCTGGCTATGACTACTTAATTCTCTTAGGACACAGGGATGTATGCCATCTAGGCCCGGTGATTTGTCTATTTTAATCTTTTTAAGATGCCGCTGTACTTCTTCCTGGGTCAGACAGGGCACTTTTAATGGGGAATTTACTTTTACATTCTGCATTTCATCTGACAGTTCATTTTCTTCAGTGAATACAGTGGAGAAAAAAAAATATATTTAATAGCATTGATTTCTCCTCATCGCTCTCTGTAGCTCCCCCATTAAGGTTTCTTGCAGATGACAGCATGTCCCCCCCCCCCCCCCCCCCCCCCGGTGGCCATATTGCGGCCCACATATGTCGGGTCTGCAATACACGGGACACCGGTCGTGTGCATTCCACATCCGCAAATCCAGAGATGCAGTGCTGAACAGAACCACGAAACGGAAGCACTACAGAGTGTATAGAACTTGTCCTATCTTTTTGCAGAACGGACGGATCGCGGACCCCATTCAAGCGAGTGGGGACACGATCTGCATGCGGATGGCCCATGGTCGGTGCCCATTTATTGCGGAGCGCAATGTTCACGTGCAAGAGGCTCTGTAAAGGGCCAACACCTTCAGATTCATACTTTTTACCATTTATATAATTGAAGAACATTTTAGGGTTGGTTTTACTCTCTTTCGCAATTAATATCTCAGTCTCTAGTTTGGCTGCTTTTATTTGTCTTTCACATATTCTATTTTTTTCCACAGTTTTTCAATGCTTCCTTCCTACTCTCCTATTTTAGTGATTTAAATGCTTTCTTCTAGTCATTTATTGTTTTCTTTACAATTCTATTTATCCATTTTTTTTCTTGTTCCCTAACTTTTATTTCCATAAGGTATGTACCTCTCACAATTAGATTTTAGGATGTTTTAAAAAATATCCCATTTTGGCCTCTTGCACACAAACGTTTTTTTTTACGTTCCTTTTTTCGCTTTCCGTATATGGACCGTATACGGAACCATTCATTTCAATGGATACGCAAAAAAAAAGGAAGGTACTCCTTAAGCCTTCAGTTTTTCCATTCAAAGATAGATCATGTCCTATTATTGTCTGCATAACGGAGAAGGATAGTACTGTTTTATCAGGGGCTAGCTGTTTTGTTCCGCAAAAAACGGAGGTCATCCGTATTTTTTGCGGATCCGCTATTTGCGGACTGCAAAATACTGAAAAAGCCATACGGTCGTGTGCAAGAGGCCTTTGTGGCTGTATATTCATTTTTGAGGCCTAAATTTAGGTGTTTTTTTTTTTGTTTTTTTAAGTTTAGTATTTTTGTTACTCCCTGAAGAAACACTCTTTTGAATGACAATTGGAAGGTTATTACTTTATGGTCACTATTTCCCAGGTGTCCCCCAACATCTGTTGTTCTGTCAGGTCTATTAGTTCATTCTAAATCCAGTGTGGGCGTCCCTCTAGTCGGGTCCTGAACCAGTTGGGAAAGATAATGGTCTTTGGTTATTGCTAGGTTTGAGCAAATAGACTGCAGATGAAACATCTGAAGTCTATTCGCATAAAACTTTGTTCTAATACTGTACAGAGCTTGAGCTTCGTACAGTATTAGAATGTATTGGCTCCGATGAGCCAAAGTTATTGCTTTGAGAAGTCTCGTGAGACTTTGCGTAATAACTTTATAAATGAATTTGTACTGTAAAAAAATGTTTCCTGAGTTCCAAGTGGTTTTTTACAGTACAAATTAATTTATGAAGTTATTATGCGAAGTCTCGCAAGACTTCACGAAGCAATAACTTCGGCTCATCGGAGCTAAAACATTCTAATACTGTACGGAGCTCCTGCTCCGTACAGTATTAGAACAAAGTTTTATGCGAATCGACTTCTGATGTTTCACCTGAAGTCGATTCGCTCATCCCTAGTTATTGCCAAGAATCAGTTTCCTTTATGAACATGTGTTAGAGGAAATACAACCTAATATGTATTACCCTGATTCCAAAATGTTTACAAATATCCCATATGTGGATCTAGGATGCTACCATACTCAGAAGCCTCAGAAATGGAAGAGCACCTTGTGGATTTGGGGCCTTTTTTTTTTATTAGGATGCTATTCAGACACCTTAGGATAGGTTCACGTAAATCCAGATTTGATCACAGAAAACTGACATTTTCCACAGTGAACTCCGCCCTCAAAAGCTTTTCTTTGACTTCAATGGAAAAAATATCACCATGTGTACATGATGGCATTTTCCGATGCTAAATTGAGATCCACATCTGAAGTGGCATGTTACTTCTTAGAAGCAGATTGATAGAGGATTTTGTATTGAAGTGAGTGGGATAGCCGAAAAAGCACTACCCGTTTTAGAAGCTGTTTTAGTGGAGTTTCTGCCACCAAAAACGCTTCTATTATATCCCTACCAAGGGCTGGATAAAAAAAAAACACTGTCCCAACTTCCACATACACATGCTACATACCAAATATGTGTTTACATCGGCATACTACTAAAGAAAGAACATGGTGAAAAGCTTGTCAGATGGTGAGGTGGAGGACATTTCAGGCAGCCTAAAGACATGCCTCATTTAGGTCAGTATAGGTTTATGTTAGGACCACTTGTGATGTTCAGGACTGTTTTGAGGTGTACACATAAGCTGCTTACTTAATGCGGCTGGTGCAATACATTTATGTTATCTAGCACATACTCAGGAGTGTCAATATACACTGGATTTTTTTTTTGTTGCATTATACTCAGTGTTTGAATACTCTAATTAAAGTCTTTATTTACTTTGTATGGACCTTTGCACATTTACATAACACTTTGTTTTGAATAATGCATACTCTCCATGTATTATGTAATATTATATTTAATGTTGGCTGAGCATAGCTTGATCATGTTTTAGATCAGTTTTGGTATAACATTTTTGTGGGGTTTTATTTGATGATTTAGGCTACTTTCACACTAGCGTCATACATGTCGTAGTTTCATTCCGGCCGCCTCTCGGCCTGTACCCCTTTATGACCAAGGGGGTCTCTAAATATGGATAGTAACACTGAAAATATTACCACCAAAAATGTATGGAACAAAAATAAATTCTAAGCATAATCTGGGGAAATCCAGATTTTAGCTATTACAGTGCAATGTGTGAATTCTATGGCCTTTCCACACACACACACACGAATCGTCAGAGCATGCTAAATGGGTTTTAGAAAAACATAGCTGCAAAATACGGTGCACCTTACCCACGTGATGTCAGAGTACTCAGTGAGATTTTATTTAGCGACTCACCACCCCCACAGTCCCACCACTACATACATCCACAAGTCTGTATAGTTTATTTATTTTGCTCCATTAAAATAAAACATTACAGGCAGAGGATAATGTACAGATAATGGGGGAACAGATTAAAGCACAGAGGAAGGTGGAGAGAAGAGAAAGTGATTTCACAAGGAAGGGGGTGTGAAGGAGAACACAGAGCAGGTCACTTATAGAGAATGTCGTAGTGTCCAGGTCTGTAGAGCAGGAACACCTGTGGATCTGAACCCTCAGGAAACACGTGGGTGACTGTGCTGCCCCCCTCACCCCTGTCCATATATTCAACCTGGATAGAAACATTCAAGGCTTGGGAGAGAGCAATGATGTGAATGTGGTCACTTTCCTTACACATGGGCTCAACTTCCTGAGCAGGGATGAAACAAACATTGAAGGAAGGAGAGAGAATTAAAAAATTATATTAATATCCTCATTATTGCATCGGATAACACAAACATTGATAAAGCAACATGATGTACTGAATTACATTATTGTGGTGCAAGAATAATGTAAATGGGACTTTGTTATTAGAAGCTTTTTGACTACATAAAACACAAGGCACCGAGTACTTACTTTCTATAAAAAAAAAAGTTCCCAACAGTTTTAAAAAAGAGCAATAATAATCAGATGAAAGTATGTTATTTTTGTCTAGTCCACCTAGAACACTAAAAAAAAATTAAAAATAAAAAAACGGAAAGAAAATGTATGACATCCATATACAAATAATAGGAAACCAATTATACAAATGGTAGGAAGAACTGCCATCAAGTTGTGTGAACCCAGACTAACGCCAGCCCTTGGTGAACATGTCATCTTCCAACCATACAACCAGAGGTCGCACTACATTTGTTCCGGAAGAGTAAAAATACTCCTCTTACCATTTTTGAGGAGTATTTTTAGCCGAGGAGTAAAAAAATTGCAGTTATTCAAATACATAGGCCTACACTTGTTCACATCTGCATCGGAGGCTCCGTTTGGGCGTCTGTTGCAGATTCTGTCAATAAGACCAGACAAAAAAACATTGCATGCAGCACTTTTTTGTCTGGTAAAAACAGGGTTCCACATGGCGACCAAAATGGTCACCAATGCAACTTAGAATTGCAAAATGGCGACAAGACTTTGTAGTCTTGTCTCCATTTGCGCCTATACCCTCCTCTGTTCTGCCTCTTTAACCCCTTGAGGACACAGCCTTATTTCACCTTAAGGACCACGCCATTTTTTGCAAATCTGACCAGTGTCACTTTATGTGGTGATAACTTTAAAACGCTTTGACTTATCCAGACCATTCTGAGATTGTTTTTTCGTCACATATTGTACTTCATGACACTGGTAAAATTGAGTAAAAAAAAATCATTTTTATTTATAAAAAAATACCATATGTAGTAATAACTCCAAAAATAATTAGTAATTTACATACCACATATGTCTACTTCATGTTTGGATCATTTTGGGAATGATATTTTATTTTTTGGGGATGTTACAAGGCTTAGAAGTTTAGAAGCAAATCTTTAAATTTTGCTGAAATTTTCAAAAACCCAATTTTTATAGACCAGTTCAGGTCTGAAGTCAGTTTGCGAGGTTTACATAATAGAAACCACCCAAAAATGACCCCATTCTATAAACTACACACCTCAAGGTATTCAAAACTGATTTTACAAACTTTGTTAACCCTTTAGGTGTTCCACAAGAATTAATGGAAAATAGAGATACTAGCTTAGGGTCTACAGCATCTCTCATACTTCTGTTAAGCATTGTGCGCTGCAGCACCCACGGCGCTATGTACAATTGTATTACCTGCTGGCAGAATTCCTTGACGCTCCTTCCGCCTTCTATAAAGTGCTGATAGAAGACAGTCTCTCTCTGCAAGTGGCCAGAGGTCAGAAGACGCAGGTAGACGACCACATAATCTGAAATAGTCTGCTCATTAAATGCAGCTAGTAGCTCTGACACTCCCGGGCGTTTCTCTACAAGAGCAATTAGATCCATAAACTGTGAATGCAAGAAAACAAGAAGCCTCATGGACTGATGTTCACCACATAGCTAAAGTCCTGTACAGTTTCAATGAGAACTCAGCTGACAGCTCCTCCTAACAAGCTCCCCATACACATGTATGCTCAGCTAAGCCAGACATGCATGTGTTTTCAATGGGAAGAAAGCTGCTGCCAGTTACCTATGGGGGTAGCTCATCTCCTTTGAAAACAGGAGTCTGTTGGATTTTCAAATGCTCAGTCCCTTAACATATGTCAAACAAACGTCTGACATGCTTTCATATACATGAGGTGGTCAGCCATTCCTGTCAAAATTAGCAAGTCGGCCAACCCAACTCAAATGTGTACTGCCACCTTAGAGAGAACCTGTCAGGTGATTTATGGTGCCCTATGTTTGGGCAAAGCGTGAGAGAAAGCTGAGCTCCATTATGTATCTAGGTTCTTATGATTTAACCAGAGGTTGCGCTACATTTTTACCAAAAGAGTGAAAATACTACCCTTCTAAAGATGGCGCCGATTAGGAGTGGAGCGGACGCCATAGCCGTGGGGTGCCTGCTGTTTTATACAGCAGACACCCGTGGTTCATGTGCTGGTCGCGGACATTTAACACTTCAGATGCCGTGGTCAATCCTGACCTCGGCAGCAATCAGAGGAGCCAGAGATTGTATACAGTAGCCCGTCATAGAGAATGACAGGAGGCTGCTGCATAGTGTTTCCTATGGAGCCCCTGTCTGTAGCAGGGCTCCATAGGAAACTAGTACATTTCTTATAGACTCTAATGCTAATGCACTGGAGTCTATGAGAATAGCAACCTAATGATTGTTCTAGTTTCCGAATACACAAGACTTTTTTTGTGTGTAAAATTGCAGTCGTCTATGACACTTGTACATGCGCAGTTGCGACCTCTAGATTTAACAAAAAATTCCTGCGCAAATCCTGACAGAAGTCCTAGTAGAGACAGCGGGTCCTTGTTACTCCATCTCTCCCTGTATAGAAGGCTGTCAATCACTGTGCGTGGGCGGAGCAATCAGGACTCTTACTGCCTCTCCTAGGTGTCCTGCTACATATCACAGAGCTCAGCTACACTTCCCTCCATCATATCCTGTTCTCCGGCACCAGAATACACCTGGCAGGTTTGCTGTAAGACAAACAGTCCACAAAAGAAATTGCCCTGAAAAGAAAAAGAATACAAGAAGGTAGTCAAAGGGGCGCACAATTAACAAGTAGGGAACAGTGCTTACTGTGTTATGGAAATCTTCTATAGTAAATTCTGTAAACCCTTGTCTGATTAGCTCTTCCTTACTCTGCAATGCCACCTCCTTAAACCTACAAGAGAACAGAGGGTTAAACATAGCTAAGAAGAAAAATGAATAAGTGATAGCAGTGCTATGAACTACTCTAGAACGAGGAGCTACCAGTTTGAGAGCATCCTGGTCATTGCTCCTTATTAAATCTCAGTTTCAGATTTTCCATCAAGTCTGAATGACAAAAATTCTGAAACAATATCTGTTGCAATGCTGATTAAAGAGAACCTGTTGCCATGAAATGTAGTGCTGTCTGCAGGCAGCATGTTACATAGCAGATTAATATATAGGGGGTCATTTATTAAACACAAATACGCTTAAAGTAGGCGTATTTCTGGCGCAGATTGCAGTGGAAAGGATCTGCGACTTCTCCCAGCTCACGGCAGGTCTAAAAAAGTGGGCGTGGTGTTGGAAGGGGGAGGAGCTAGCAGGGAAGCCATGTTACATTTAGAAGCAGAGCTGGATCTGCTGAAGGTATGAAGTAGCCGGTGCCCCTTCATAACTCCAGCAGATCCACCGCCAGTGCAGGACCTTATTAAGGCTACTTTCACACTTGCGTTCAGGGCTCCGCTTGTGAGTTCCGTTTGAAGGCTCTCACAAGCGGCCCCGAACGGATCCGTACTGCCTCAATGCATTCTGAGTGGATGCGGATCCGATCAGAATGCCTCAGTCTGGCAGCGTTCAGCCTCCGCTCCGCTCAGCAGGCGGACACCCGAACGCTGCAAACTGATCCGTCCAGACTTACAATGTAAGTCAATGGGGATGGATCCGTTTGAAGTTGACACAATATGGTGCAATTTTCAAACGGATCCGTCCCCCATTGACTTTCAATGTAAAGTCAGGAAGGAACAACTTTCACACTTAGAATTTTTTCTAAACTATAATGCAGACGGATCCATTCTGAACGGATCCCAAACGGACCCGCTCTGAACGCAAGTGTGAAAGTAGCCTAAGACCGGCGTCTAAAACGCCAGTCGTAATAAATGTGCCTCATAGTTTTGTTGGAAAAGCCTGAGTAAAACTTGTAATTCTGTAAAACTTGGCCTTATCAGTGACTGACAGCTACCTCTGCATACATACATAAATGGAGAAGGCCATCAGTCACTGCTCAGCTCCTCCTGCTCTATAACGCGCTGGAGACGAGTTCTCGTTACACAGTAGAACTGCCGTGTGCATTAAGAACTTCCTTTACAATCACACAATGAACAGATCCTGTCACAAAATGTGGGGCAATGTTCATGCTAAATAAACGTTGTGGTCCTAGATCGACATACAAGTTTCCTGACAGTCAGTTAAAGGGGTATTCCAGTTATGTGACGTTATCCCCTATGCAGAGGATAGGAGACAACTATTAGATCGGCTATCTCTGGAACTCCCACTGAAAGGAATGGAGTGGCCAAGCATATGCCTGACCGGCGCCCCCATTCATTTTCCTAGTTCTTCTGATTGGTGGGGGTTCCAGGAGTAGGACCTCCACAGATCTAATAGTTATATCCTGTCATGTGGATAGTGGATAACATCACAAAATTGGAACACCCCTTTAATTGTATGGCAGCAGAACTTCACATCCAAGTTATTTGCACCTTATGAGGTGAATGACCTCTAATGAATGACAAGCCTGTGCTTCCATTAAAAGGGAATCAATCTTTTTAGGTAAAACATAGCAATGTGTGCTATACGTAGGGTATTACAACAAGATATGGGGGGGGGGGGGGGTATTATCCTGAAAATCTCTTTGAAAAAGTATGTCCATCTTAGATAAAGTAAATCACCTGTATAAAAGATCTTAAAGGGGTTGTGCAGCCTGTTTATATTGATGACCTATCCTCAGGATGGGTCATCAGTATATGATCAGCTGAACAGGAGACGGCGTTTCATGCGAGCGCTGCTTCCTCTTCATTACACTACGCGTTGTATCCCTTGCAGCGGTGGCGTAGTGTAATTACAAGAACTCGCATATTCGTATCTTAGCCATCTGTGGCGGAGATCAGAATATCCATTTTATGCGTTGCCCAGCGTTACAGGAAGCGCTGAGGAAGCTCTGCTATGCCGTTTCTATAGCTCCCATGAACTTCTATAGGAGATGCAGAAAAGGCATAGCATCTGGCTGTTTCCATAATTCCAGCCACTGCATAAGACAGATATTTGGATCTCAGTCATGAATGACTGAGATGAGAATGTCCCTTTAGACCATTTCTTATTTATACCTGTACTAGGAAAAGCTGGGTGACAACAAACTTGTCTGCATTTCCAGTAGGAGCAGGTACTTGCCAGCTCAATTTTTATGGCATCCGTAAAATCTGTAATAGTAATGCAATGATAAATTGTCGGCACGTTTTCTTGTCATTATTATAATGATGGCAATATTGTTCATCACTCAGATTTTCAGGAAAATATATAAGAAATAGCTGCATATATATTTTTCTAATCAAACTGAACTAGACAATTTTTTCTTCTAGAAGGACAGTTCCCTTTTATTGTGTCCCTTGTGTCCTATGTGATACGGCCATAGCAGGGAAATCACTTCTGTGTAATGACAGCACGTATATTGCATATTCCGAGAGTGATGGGGAAGGTCATGTGCACAATGAACCAACCACTGTGGAGGTTGCCAGGTTTTTCTTTTTTTATTTAATCTATAATGAATAAGAAAGATAACTAAAAAACCCATAGCTATTGTGCTGCAGGCTCAGGAGCTGTAACGTGCACACAGCTGATAACCTGGGACACAGTCAAAAGCAACTGCAGGGTCCCCGATCTGCTACGTACATGAGGCTGTAATGTATTTAAAAAAAAAAAAATGTCATCCATGCCAAAATAAAAAATATACATATACAAGATTTGTATCGCTGCAACTGTAATGACAAACTGTAAAATAAACGAAAAAGTGCAATAGTTATTGTCAAAAGGGAGACGACTATCATTCAGACCAATATCCTACCACAGTGTCCGGCCCACTAGTAGGTAAACCCACCACCTCACCTTTCAAGTTCACTTCCTCCATCCAGCAGAGCTTCCAAATAGGCATAGCCAAATGCTCTGTAGAAACAGTTGCCATCTGGTCTTGTTCGACGAATGTGAGTGTATCTCCTGTGCAAGTCCTGGCAAAAAAATATATATACACTGCTCAAAAAAATAAAGGGAACACAAAAACAACACATCCTAGATCTGAATTAATTAAATATTCTTCTGAAATACTTTGTTCTTTACATAGTTGAATGTGCTGACAACAAAATCACACAAAAATAAAAAAATGGAAATCAAATTTTTTAACCCATGGAGGTCTGGATTTGGAGTCACACTCAAAATTAAAGTGGAAAAACACACTACAGGCTGATCTAACTTTGATGTAATGTCCTTAAAACAAGTCAAAATGAGGCTCAGTAGTGTGTGTGGCCTCCACGTGCCTGTATGACCTCCCTACAACGCCTGTGCATGCTCCTGATGAGCTGGCGGACGGTCTCCTGAGGGATCTCCTCCCAGACCTGGACTAAAGCATCTGCCAACTCCTGGACAGTTTGTGGTGCAACGTGACGTTGGTGGATAGAGCGAGACATGATGTCCCAGATGTGCTCAATTGGATTCAGGTCTGGGGAACGGGCGGGCCAGTCCATAGCATCAATGCCTTCGTCTTGCAGGAACTGCTGACACACTCCAGCCACATGAGGGCTAGCATTGTCTTGCATTAGGAGGAACCTAGGGCCAACCGCACCAGCATATGGTGTCACAAGGGGTCTGAGGATCTCATCTCGGTACCTAATAGCAGTCAGGCTACCTCTGGCAAGCACATGGAGGGCTGTGCGGCCCTCCAAAGAAATGCCACCCCACACCATTACTGACCCAATGCCAAATCGGTCATGCTGGAGGATGTTGCAGGCAGCAGAATGTTCTCCACGGCGTCTCCAGACTCTGTCACGTCTGTCACATGTGCTCAGTGTGAACCTGCTTTCATCTGTGAAGAGCACAGGGCGCCAGTGGCGAATTTGCCAATCTTGGTGTTCTCTGGCAAATGCCAAACGTCCTGCACGGTGTTGGGCTGTAAGCACAACCCCCACCTGTGGACGTCGGGCCCTCATATCACCCTCATGGAGTCTTTTTCTGACCGTTTGAGCAGACACATGCACATTTGTGGCCTGCTGGAGGTCATTTTGCAGGGCTCTGGCAGTGCTCCTCCTGTTCCTCCTTGCACAAAGGCGGAGGTAGCGGTCCTGCTGCTGGGTTGTTGCCCTCCTCCACGTCTCCTGATGTACTGGCCTGTCTCCTGGTGTACTGGCCTGTCTCCTGGTAGCGCCTCAATGCTCTGGACACTACGCTGACAGACACAGCAAACCTTCTTGCCACAGCTCGCATTGATGTGCCATCCTGGATAAGCTGCACTACCTGAGCCACTTGAGCGGGTTGTAGACTCCGTCTCATGCTACCACTAGAGTGAAAGCACCGCCAGCATTCAAAAGTGACCAAAACATCAGCCAGGAAGCATAGGAACTGAGAATTGGTCTGTGGTCACCACCTGCAGAACCACTCCTTTATTGGGGGTGTCTTGCTAATTGCCTATAATTTCCACCTGTTGTCTATCCCATTTGCACAACAGCATGTGAAATTCATTGTCACTCAGTGTTGCTTCCTAAGTGGACAGTTTGATTTCACAGAAGTGTGATTGACTGGGAGTTACATTGTGTTGTTTAAGTTTTCCCTTTATTTTTTTGAGCAGTGTATATTAGGCTACCTTCACAACTGCGGCCGGCTGATCGGGTAGAGAATGCTGGAAATCGCCCGGATTAGGGTACTTTCACACTAGCGGCAGGACGGATCCGACAGGCTGTTCACCCTGTCAGATCCGTCCTACCGCTATTTCGCTGTGCCGCCGCTCGGTCCCCATTGACTATAATGGGGACGGTGGCAGAGCTCCGGCGCAGCACGGCAGTTCGCGGTGAGAGGCCGCCAGACTAAAAAGTCGCACATGCAGTACTTTTAGTCCGGCGGCGTTTTACCGTGCACTGCCGGAGCTCCACCCCCGTCCCCATTATAGTAAATGGGGACAGAGCGGCGGTCCAGCGGCATGGCAAAAAAGCAGCAGGACAGATCCGACAGGGTAAACAGCCTGTCGGATCCGCCCTGTCACTAGTGTGAAAATAGCCTTAGGCCCCTTTCACACGGGTGAGTTTTCCGCCCGGGTGCAATGCGAGTTGAACGCATTGCACCCACACTGAATCAGGACCCATTCATTTCTATGGGGCTGTTCACATGAGCGGTGATTTTCACGCATCACTTGTGCGTTGCGTAAAAATGGCAGCAAGCTCTATTTTGTGCGTTTTTCACGCAACGCAGGCCCCAAGGAAGTGAATGGGGCTGCGTGAAAATCGCAAGCATCTGCAAGCAAGTGCGGATGCGGTGCGATTTTCACACACGGTTGCTAGGAGACAATCGGGATGGGGACCCGATCATTATTATTTTCCCTTATAACATGGTTATAAGGGAAAATAATAGCATTCTGAATACAGAATGCATAGTAAAATAGCACTGGAGGGGTTAAAAAATTTTTTTTTTAAATTTAACTCACCTTAATCCACTTGCTCGCGCAGCCGACATCTCTTCTGTCTTTATCTTAGCTGTGTGCAGGAAAAGGACCTGTGGTGATGTCACTCCGGTCATCACATGGTCCGTCACCATGGTAAAAGAGCATGTGACGGACCATGTGATGACCGGAGTGACATCACCACAGGTCCTTTTCCTGCACACAGCTAAGATGAAGACAGAAGAGATGCCGGGCTGCGCGAGCAAGTGGATTAAGGAGAGTTAAATTATTATTTTTTATTTTTTTTTTAACCCCTCCAGCGCTATTTTACTATGCATTCTGTATTCAGAATGCTATTATTTTCCCTTATAACCATGTTATAAGGGAAAATAATACAATCTACAGAACACCGATCCCAAGCGCGAACTTCTGTGAAGAAGTTCAGGTTTGGGTACCAAACATGCCGATTTTTTTCACGTGCGTGCAAAACGCATTACAATGTTTTGCACTCGCGCATGTTCCCACAACGCACACGCACCTTTTCCCGCAACACCCGTGTGAAAGAGGCCTTATAGTCACTGGGGTCCCATGGGCATGTGGCAGTATTCGGCAATGCTGGATCTGGACAACTCCGGTAGACTGGTCTCTACCGGAACAGCCTGCCGCAGATATGAAGCTATCCCAATGGTCTGGTGTCACAGACAGGAGCTTTTGTGGAATATTTAACACAGAAACGTTTTTTTCTAGTAGTATTGTTTTCACCCTTGAAGTGTGTTTTTTGGTTCAATGACTGTAAGGCCTCATGCACACGCCGTATGTATTTTGTGGTCCGCAAAAAAGTTTTTCTGTATGTTGTGGAACGGAACAGCTGGCCCCTAATAGAACAGTCCTATCCTTGTCTGTAATGAGGACAATAATAGGACATGTTCTATTTTTTTGCGGAACGGAAATACAGACAGACGGAAACTGAATGCACACTGAGTCTCTTCAGGATTTTTTGTGGACCCATTGAAATGAATGGTTCTGCAGATAAAAAAAAAAAAGGAACAGACACGGAAAGAAAATACGTTTGTGTGCGTGAGCCAATAATAATGCATTACATGGAGACATACTTTACTGTAAAAAAAAAAAAATAATACTAAAGAAGTATACAAAAAAAAACACCATTAAACAGCACCAAGTGCTAAAACACACTATACGGAAAAACCGCCTTAGGGCCAGTTCACATGGAGTCTTTTGGTGCCGATTTTGGAGCATTTCTGCCTCAAAATCCGCTAAAAAAAAAAACGTCCCAAAACAGCCTCCCTTTCATTTCAATGGGAAGCAGCACTTTTTTTTTTTAACACATGTGAAAAAGAAGCGCGGAAGAAAGAAGAAAAAAAACAAAAACAGCTCCATGTAATTTCTTGCATTTTTTTCACTCTGATCTGCATAAAAAACCTCAAGCTGAAAATTCTGCTTTGTACTGAAGTGAACATCCACTGGTTAAAAAAATAAAAAGAAGCGCAAAAAAAATAATAATAAAAAAAGTGTCAAAAACCACGCAGATTTTTTTAAGCGTGTTTTTCAAAATCAGTTGTGTGAACTGGTCCTAACAAGTGCTACAAAAACACTGAGCAAGTCAGGCAAATTTTCTTTTTAGGTATTTCTACGCCCAAGTAGGAAACTCTTAACTATTCAGCTGTCACAATAACAAGGTATTTGTTCCTATAAATACCTTTATCTTGTCTTGGTAAACTTGGTCATCGGAAGCATATTCCTGGTAGAGTACAGAGAGTTCCAACCGGTCAGACAGAAGTGGAGTGTGCCCAGCAATCTAATACAACGAGAGATAATTACCATCCAATGAATTGTCCATGTACTGCCCACACCACATCCCAGCGCTCAGAGATAAGCGGCGTTCATTCTAAAGGCTGTATTACAGAGCCAGATCAGGCAGGCAATCGTCGGGAGGGAAGCGTTCTTTCCCGGCAATTTCAGTATAGGGAGAAGCAATCGTTATGCCATCGCTCTTCCCTATACCGAATCATTGTTTGCCGGCAACAGATTGTGACTAGACACCATGACCTGCCGCCTGCAAACGATGATCTTTAGACTTGCTGAAAAATTTGGATTACCCAATGAACGAGCGTTTGGTCATTCACTGGGTAATTGGCAGCATTATTACACTGCAGACAGTGTTCGTAGCAATGATCTGGCAGTGTAATACTGCCGCCGATGACTCGATGAATCATCTGGCAGACAATCTATCTAATGGAGCCTTAAAGGAGTTCTCCGGGAAAGATAAAAATGGAAATACTGAAAAAAACATATTATAAATAAACTCTTAAATGCCTTTAATTATTCATAATGGCTTTTTAGTCTAGAGGACAAATGAGAGGGAACTAAAATGGCAGCTCTTAGATATATGATCAGAATATCCATCTTTCTTGTAACACTACAGGGCGGCCTGTGTGAGAGCACAGACACCTATTGTACAGTCTGCCGGTCTCAGCACTGTGAAGCGGTATATTACGTGCAGATGACCAGTGATGGCCAGTTCGCCCACGAACACATGCGGGCTACCATCTTAACTCACATGTCCGGCGATGCACAGGTAAGCCCTTACCTGTGCCTGCGCCACGAGCCGGTCTGAAACAAATGCGGTCACCGGGAGCAGGCAGTTCCGAGAACAGCCCGATGAAGGCCCCGGTGGCTGTTCTCGGAACTTGTGAGTTAAGATGGCAGCCCGCATGTGTTCGCGGGCGAACACGGTGAACTGGCCATCACTGCAGGTGACTGCTCCGCTGGGGAGAGTCATTAGAAAACACTTCAGCCTCCGAGTACGGGATGAGGTGAACGCCTTTCTGAAGCACAGGTACACAGCGGAGCAGTCATCTGCACGTAATATACCGCTTCACAGTGCGGAGACGGGCAGACTTTACAATGGGTGTCTGTGCTCTCACACAGGCCGTCCTGTAGACCCCTAGACGAAACGAGCCATTATAAATAATTAAAGGCATTTAAGAGTTTATTTATAGCATGTTTTTTCAGTATTTTTATCATTATCTTTCCTGGAGAACCCCTTTAAGTATCTATTCAAAGTAGCCTGAACGCAGCCAACAAAAAACACGTGTGGAGTCAGCGAGCCCAGGCGACACCAACCTCCTGCTGTATACGGTCCTGCTGGGCAATGATCGCTTCATCGTACGTCAGGCAATTTACACCTGAAAATATACAAGAGGAAAACAGTGACAGAAAAGGTTCCCTTTCCACACAGCCCTTCATATGATGGGCACCGCTACCCGCACACGATAGTCTGAGCAATTAATACAAAACTTGTGGAGTATGGGGCTCCAGGTTATTTAGAGGTGCAAGCCTTTTAAAGGGGTTCCCCGGAAAAATAAGAAAATACATTTATAAATTACTTTCATCAGCTGAACATGCCTGTGTGGCGAGAAAATAAAATGGCTGCTAACCTCCGGCACTGCAGCTGTGGAGAAACTACGACTCCCAGCATGTTTCATTCTTTTCTATGAAGTTCTGAGAACAGCCAGGCAAGTGAGCATATTGGGAGTCGTAGTTTTACCACAGCCAGAGGTTAGCCAGCACAACCCTAGACCGAAGAAATGTCCTATCCTTGTCCGCAAAACAGACAAGAATAGGACATGCTCTATTTTGGCGGATCGGACATACGGATGCAGACCCACACAGTGTTCTGTCCGCATCTTTTGTGGCCCCATTGGGATGAATAGGTCCATATGTGATCCACAATAAACGCAGATCGGATGTGGACCGAAACTACGACCTTGTGCCCGAGTCCGAAGCCCGACAGGATTGTGGATGAGGAGATGTAGCGCTGAGCTGCGGGATCGTCAGTGTGACCGGGAATGGTATGTAACAGCCGGCCGCAGTCTGTAATCCGCATTTTACAGAACGGCAGTCGCTTTATTTTACTACACTGATTAACCCAGAGAGAATGAGCAGGTTCTGCTAATTAGACTTATTTATACATTTAATGATAAGGTTTTTAACTGTTTTTGCTTATTTTCTTGGAGAGTCCTTGTAATGAACGTGACGTCTTCTGGCAGATTTACATTACTCAGTCCTGTCCAACCCACTTCTGGCTTTGGTTAAAAAGATCCAGGCGGTGCACATGCTGACATTTTTTTTTTTTGTCACTTCAATAGAAATGTCCTGTCCTTGTCCGCAAAACAGACAAGAATAGGACATGTTCTAGCTTTTTTGTGGGGCTGCGGAAAGGACATACGGATAGCACACGGAGTACTGTCTGCAGATTTTGTGGCCCCACTTAAAAGGGGTCCTTTACCTTTTTCTTACTGATGATCTATCCTCAGGATAGGTCATCAGCATGTGATCTGTGGGGGTCTGACACCCGGGACTCCCGCCGATCAGCTGTTTCATAAGGCAGCGACGCTCGCAGTAATGCCAATGCCTTTTCGCAGGACAGTGACACCACGGCTATGCCATGTGAATGGGGCAGAGCTGCGCCCAGGCCATGTGACATAGTTGTGACGTCACTGGTCTACAGGAAGCCGTGCCACTACTGCGAGCGTCGCTGCCTTCTCAAACAGCTGATCGGCAGGGGGCCCCGGGTGTTGGACCCCCACTGATCAGATGCTGATGACCAATCCAGAGGATAGATCCTCAGTAAGAAAAAGCTACAGAACCCTTTAAATGAATGGGTCCGCACTCCGCATCCGATCAGCAAAAAATGTGGATTGGCTGAAAACCAAACATATGGCCATGTGCAAGAGCCCTTAATATGTATTCGCCTCCTATATACACCTTTAGGGATTCTTTTCCACCATTTATCCTATTAATAATGAGCAGGTTCTTACTAACACACTGGAAATCCTGAATGAATGAAGATGTAGTACACGGCTATAAGGCCTCAGGCACACGACCGTAGCAGGTTTTGCAGTGTACAAATTGCGGATCCGCAAAACACATATACCAGCCATGTGCGCACTGCATTTTGTGGAATGGAACGTCCGGCCCTATGACAGAAATGCCTATTCTTGGCTGCAAAACTGACAAGAATGGGACTTTTGTTTTCTTGCAGGGCTGCGGAATGGAGTGCTGTCAGCATCTTTTGCAGCCCCACTGAACGGGTCCGCGTGCAAGCCTCACAAAATGCTGCATGGATGCGGACCAAGACAACCGTCATGTGCAGGGGGCCTAATGGTCCGTTCACACTGAGTGCACAGATCGAAAGCCGGGGTTCACCTGATTAAAACACTGTTCATCTGAGGCTCAGTTCTCAAGTGATACTTTTTCTTTATATGCAAATGACACCTTCGGTGCAATGAGGGCACCACCGTTGCTCTTGGAGCACCCAAACTCCACTCCTTTCTGTGACCAGCCCCTTCCTGGCTGTTTTGATTGACAGGGCCAGAGCAGCGAGGGGGGGGGGCCTGACCACAGAAAGGAGCAGAGCTTGGGTGCACCAAAAGCAATGGGGACGCCCTCATTGCACCAAAGGCCTAATTTACATACTAAGAAAGAAAAAGTGTAACCCAGGAACAGAGCCTCAGATCAATCAGATGGAGAGAGAGGTGGCTGGTGTACAGTGGAGTCCATAGGAAGAAGACTGGTAGCAGCCACATGCGCACTCTATGGGCTGAATGGGACCCCCTGATACTTTAGTGCAGGCAATTCAAATGTAGTGTGAATTCAGCCCGAGACACATCAGCAGCACTGGTGTAAGAGTGCGTTCACACAGCGCGTCAGCAGAGGCATCACCACAGGGGAGCGCTGTATAAGAGTAGACCCCGGAGGTCCCTGCAGTCTGCTGAGCTTTCCTACACACATAACAATGGCAGGGCAGCGTTCACACTGCAGGAAATAAAGGCACAGCTGCAGTCAGGTAACGCTGCGGTTACACGTCGGGCTGCAGGCGCTGCTTAGGGCTGAGCATCCCCATCCATCCTCCGCCCCTCTCACCGTCACAGTCGCTCTGGAGACGATCAGATTCTTCAGCCGCCATCTTTCCTTCGGTCCCCGCTTGCTATAACTTCCGGGAGACCCCAGACCGGAAGTCCGGCCTTCATTTCACCGAGGCCCCCGGATGTGGTGGTTGTTGTGGGAAATACATTGCTGATGGGCGTCTGTGTCCTGTCCGCGTGTGTACAGGGAGCAGCGGCCAACTGTGCCGCCGGGGTACACGGGGTGCGGCACGTGGGCCTTAGGCTTCCTGCACAGGACTACAGATCAGATGCAAACCCATTCATTTCAAACAGTGGGCACAAAACATCCAGACAGCACAGTGGGGCACAAAACATCCAGACAGCGCGGTAGGCACAAAACATCCAGACAGCGCGGTGGGCACAAAACATCCAGACAGCGCAGTGGGCGCAAAACATACAGACAGCACAGTGGGCACAAAACATCCAGACAGCTCAGTGGGCGCAAAACATACAGACAGCACAGTGGGCACAAAACATCCAGACAGCGCAGTGGGCGCAAAACATCCAGACAGCACAGTGGGCGCAAAACATCCAGACAGCGCAGTGGGCGCAAAACATACAGACAGCGCAGTGGGCACAAAACATACAGACAGCACAGTGGGCGCAAAACATACAGACAGCACAGTGGGCACAAAACATACAGACAGCGCAGTGGGGCACAAAACATACAGACAGCGCAGTGGGGCACAAAACATACAGACAGCTCAGTGGGCACAAAACATCCAGACAGCGCAGTGGGCACAAAACATCCAGACAGCGCAGTGGGCACAAAACATCCAGACAGCTCAGTGGGCACAAAACATCCAGACAGCGCAGTGGGGCACAAAACATCCAGACAGCGCAGTGGGGCACAAAACATCCAGACAGCGCAGTGGGCACAAAACATACAGACAGCGCAGTGGGGCACAAAACATACAGACAGCTCAGTGGGCACAAAACATACAGACAGCGCAGTGGTGCACAAAACATACAGACAGCTCAATGGGCACAAAAAATCCAGACAGCGCAGTGGGCACAAAGCATCCAGACAGCGCAGTGGGCACAAAACATACAGACAGCGCAGTGGGCACAAAACATCCAGACAGCGCAGTGGGCACAAAACAACCAGACAGCGCAGTGGGCACAAAACATCCAGACAGCGCAGTGGGGCACAAAACATCCAGACAGCGCAGTGGGCACAAAACATCCAGACAGCGCAGTGGGGCACAAAACATCCAGACAGCGCAGTGGGGACAAAACATACAGACAGCGCAGTGGGGCACAAAACATACAGACAGCTCAGTGGGCACAAAACATCCAGACAGCGCAGTGGGCACAAAAAATCCAGACAGCGCAGTGGGCACAAAACATCCAGACAGCGCAGTGGGCACAAAACATACAGACAGCGCAGTGGGCACAAAACATCCAGACAGCGCAGTGGGCACAAAACAACCAGACAGCGCAGTGGGCACAAAACATCCAGACAGCTCAGTGGGGCACAAAACATCCAGACAGCGCAGTGGGCACAAAACATCCAGACAGCGCAGTGGGGCACAAAACATACAGACAGCTCAGTGGGCACAAAACATACAGACAGTGCAGTGGGCACAAAACATCCAGACAGCGCAGTGGGCACAAAACATCCAGACAGCGCAGTGGGCACATTTATCAAGCGCGCCTGTTTTTAGGTATAAAATTAGATCGGCATATTTCATTTCTTTCTTTTGCCGAGTATCAAAAGTCTCACAGCAGTAGCTTATTTAAACTAGGTGTATTTTTATTAGGGCTCATTCACACAACCATATGAATGGGTCCACATCTGTTCCGTAATTTTGTGGAACGGGTGCGGACCCAATTATTTAAATTGGGCCACAAAAGATGCAGACAACACACAGTATGCTGTCCACATCCTTAGTTCCTATATGAGACCTGTGGCGAAACCAACCTCGCCACAGTGTTCTGGAGGGGGCTGTTTGCCCGCCTCCTGCCCCAGGATTATGGCCCATACTAACTTGGAAGGAGAAGACAGACCGGCCGCACAGCTTAAATCTGTGGAACTGTTTTGGGCAGGAAAGCCATGCTTGCAGCCGGCCAATTGTGACTTCCATGGAATTCGGGAACCCCTGCTGGGATCTGGGTGATTTTTGGATATGTTGTTCACCCAGATCAGAGCTATCCATGGATGTATACATTATGGGGATGTGTGGGGTTTTGAGGTGTTTTCTGTGTTTTGGGGAAAAATGTGTGTTTTCTGTCTGTGAGTGATTAAGTTAGCCCATTACGTTTGGTAATTGTATTTTGTTGATTGCGTCTCAGACAATGCCAGTGTGTTAGTTAATTGCGTCTCAGACAATGCTCATTGTATTTTGTTGATTGCGTTACAGACAGGGAAGGGGAATTTGTGTACAATTGCTGGGAAGGTTTGAATACTGTAAATGCATGTGATTGGCTGTTTTTACAAAACCCTGTGGGTGGTAACCTTGTTGGAAGATGTGTATAAATCAATGCTTGTGTGTTCAAATAAAGAGAGTTCCTGTTTTTATACCTTCATGAAGCTTTGGCTCATGTTTGGGGAATGGGATAACTACACTCTTGGGGATTGCTATATCACAATACTCCCCTGAGTATAAGCTCTTGTAAGAGCTTGTTCATGGTTCCTGCTCTCTGCATTTAGGAGAGGTTCACCCACTGGAGCCTTGTCGTAGGTCCAGGGTGGGTAGGAGACGGCGAGACCTCCACCAAGCTTCGGCGGTTCGTGGGGTCTGCAGTGCTGACGGTGTCAAGTGGAGTGCTTGGAGTCCTCAGGAAGCACTAGGAGCACCTATCAACGGAGGTACCCGGTCGGGGTGCTAGGCGTTCCGTTACAAGACCCCACAAAAAAGAGCATCTCCTATTCTTGTACGCAATTGCGGCACCAAACCACGTTCGTGTGCATGAGCCCTTAGTCCGCAGTTTTGTCTGCGATTGCGTTTCAGTTTTTTCCGCACAGGTGCAATCAGTTTTGATGCGTTTTTCATGCACGTGATAAAAAAAAACTGAAGGTTTACAAACAACATCTAGCAATCATCAGTGAAAAACACATTGCATACGGATTAGGCCTCATGCACACGACCGTTGTGTGTTTTGCGGTCCGCAAATTGCGGATCCGCATAACATGGATGGCGTCCATGTGCGTTCCGCAATTTGCGCGGACAGCCATTAATATAACTGCCTATTCTTGTTCACAAAACGGACAATAATAGGAGAGGTTATATTTTTTTTGCGGACCACGGAACGGAGCAACATATGCGGAAAGCACACGGAGTGCTGTCCGCATCTTTTGCGGCCTTATTGAAATGAATGGGTCCGCATCCAAGCCGCAAATACCGCGGCTCGGATGCGGACCAAAACAACGGTCGTGTGCATGAGGCCTTACAATGCGTTTTTCACTGAAGCCCTATTAATTTCTATGAGGCATGCGTTGCGTGAAAAACACAGAATATAGAAGATGCTGCGATTCTCATGCAACGCAGAACTGATGCGTGAAAAACAACCCTCATGTACACAGACCCATTGAAATGAATGGGTCAGGATTCAGTGCGGGTGCTATGCGTTCACGTCACACATTGCACCCGCGCAGAAAACTCGCTCATGTGAAAGGGACCTAAGACTGGTCTAGTTTACTTGCTCATGAATAAAAATTTTGCATGTCTCCCGAAAATTGTGATTTTTTTTAATGCAAAACAAAAAGAGTCTCACTTCACCACTGAAAAACAAAGAAAAGCACGCCAGCCCTGGAGTGGAGTAGAAATTAGACTGTTTTTGCGATAAATTCAGGCACAGAAAAGGACTCGCCTATACATCAATAGTTTGGAAAAAATCACGAAAGTTAGAAACCTTATGAATTAGTCAAAAAAAATCTAAATAGGTGAACGAGGCGCAAAAGCCTCCAATACAGGCGTCATTTCAATATTTAATGCAACAACAAAAAATAAGACAGTGCGGGGCGGAGCTAGCTGCAGAGCTGACCAGATGCAGCTTGTGTGAGCTCTGGAGGAAAAGTGGCTATAAATCGCCATAACTTGATTGAAACTGGTTTTATTACTCAGAAAATACCATATTCTGAACCAGGACACTGCCTGGAACACCGGGATAACTTTATTTCTGAAAACGGTGACAGAAAGAAGTTGCGGCCTACGACACCCTGGCAAGCACCGGATTATATTAGAACGCCCATCAGGGTCGCAGGAGCCGTACCCCGTGGCTTATGTGCCGTTTCCGCTGATTCCAGCAAAGATCCTCAGCTCCCACTTGGATCATCTGAGGGAGCAAAGATAAAGAGCTGAAGTTCCTGCGAACTATCCCTGCGAACTGATAGTGCCTCCAACTCCGGACGCGGCTATACTAAAAGACCGGCAAAAGTAGATCCGGACGTGAATCGCGGCTAGCCTGAAAGAAATCGTCCAGCAATATCTCAAATCTGAGACTTCTCTACAGGCTGTCGTAGGAGCGGTGAGTGCCCTGAGCTGTTACCCTGCATCCGGCAGTTAAATTGAAGGTTTCAGTGGGACTATTGTCTACTCCATTAAGCGACACCAGTATAGTGCAGACAGGACCTGGCAGCCGCTTTAACAAAGATATTCATCCGCCGGCCCTGAAACAGGCGCGAAATTTGAAATAGTTTGCATTCATAGTCCTAGTAGCACTGACCCATCTGAAGTTTATTGGATTAAAGTGCTCAAAAGAACCCAGAAGTACTCTCATCCAGATGTACCCCAGTCAGCACATGAGCTTACTGTGAAGCGTTATTATTAGAAAGTCTGCCGGCAGTGAAATAAATTAAAGGCACAGCAGTGCAATATTTTATTTTATTAGGGCACATAATCCTTTAAAAGTGTCTGAAGAGGGGGGGCGTGGCTTGGCCGCTGAGAGGAATGGCCGCTTGATCTCACTGCACCTCAGCGACTACAGTAAAGCTCCCCAGGGCTACAGATACTACCACCTCTGCACATTTAGCGGCAACAAGCCTGGACACCCTTCAGGACGCAATGGGGAAGTCTAAACGGCAGCTTCATAGGCTGCAAAGCGGCAACCTGGGCGGCTTCTTTGAGCGGGGCCCGGCTAGAGAAGGCGCGAACTCCCGTGCCGGAATAAGTGCCTCATCTCCCCAGGGCAGCACATCGCCGAAAAGCACCTCCAAATCCCTGTCACCCCCACTGGGGCCCGAAGCTTTTTCCTTGACGGAAGCTTTTCGCCGATCTTTCCATGACAACTTTGAGGCAAAGAAGGGAATTACAGCCGATCACCCTTGCTCTCAGGGAAAATTATATTCAATATAAATGGGGTTACCCGCAAAAGCTGCTGATTCGGAAAGATGGAAAAACCCACGTGGTGAAATCAGTTGCAGAAGGGCGAGAAATACTACTAGCATGGGACATTCCTCTCCAGCCGGAAAAAATAGAGAATCATAGACGAGATGATCAAATACCTGCATCTGGTACTTAAGATGGTTAATCTACTTGATGGGTCTAATGTAGATACAGGTGGAAGATAAAGGAGTTACCACGTGTGCCTTGCCTTAGATCATCAGAGGTTCAGAGGAGTGGTGACACTTTTGCGTTGCTTTTATGGGGTCTGTTGTCTAACCTTTTATGTTTAGGTGCGGTCTTTATGCTTTCATATTATTATTACAGTTAAGACTCCTCTCAGCCTCACCAGTGGACTTACGCCACCTGTATTGCACAGACGGATTTGATCGTCTGGAGTTGTACTTCTTTTTTTTTTTTTTTTTTTTTTTCCTCACTCATCTAGACTCCTCATTAATCTGCTGTCTAGATTATCTGTCTACAGATATTTGTGCATTTTGTTCACTGTTTGGCAGTTGCCTACTGTTACTGAAGTTGATCTGATAATCCTTGATTGTCTGTCTGTCCACACAAGACTTGGTTCCTCCCCTCACTCATATGGGTCTTAAAATATTATCACTGAATGCTAAAGGGCTTAATTGTCCACAGAAAAGATCATATGTTTGGCGGGAGGCAACCAAAGCTGGAGCGGACCTTATTTGCATCCAGGAGACCCACTTACTACAGGAAGATGCTAAGCGAATTCATAACCGTTCTTTTCCTCACATATTGCACTCTCATTTTAGCAAGAAATCCAGAGGGGTGCTTATAGCCATCAAGAGCTCAGTGGCCTTCACTACCATTTCTTCAAAAGTGGACTCCAACGGCCGATACATCATCCTGGTATGTTCAATCAACAACATCACCTACACCATAGTTAATGTCTATGCACCCAATGAACACCAAGTCTCTTTCCTGCGAAAATTACTGAAACAACTAAATTTACTGAAACAAGGGAAGGTGATTGTGTGTGGGGATTTTAACTTGGTGATGGATCGGTCGCTGGACTCCACTAGCCTAACCCGGCGTTCAGGAGGTGATGTTACCTCTCTGTTGCATGCAGAGGGTCTCATTGATGTGCGGAGAGCTCAACACAATACGGAAAGAGACTATACCTTTTTTTCCACCCCCCATCTCTCATACTCACGCATTGATATGTTTCTTGTAGATCAAACTACCTTGCTACATACAATATCTTCTGACATTGGCCTTATTCAGTGGTCTGACCATGCCCCGTTAACATTAACCCTAGAAGATTTATACCAATTCCCACGAGCTCCCATCTGGCGTAATGACCCATATTTATTTTCCAATCCAGAAACTGTTAGGGAAATATCAGCCGAATTGAAGGAGTTTTTCGCCTTCAACGATGGATCTGTCACGGATAAATATGTCCTATGGCAGACCTATAAGGCGTTCAGTTGGGGCTCCCTCATCAGATTAAAATGCAAATTAAGAAAAATTAAAGAAAAGGAAATTTCTCAGTTGCTTAAATCCATAGCAGATCTCGAGAATCGGAATAAAACGTCCCCTACAGCTCAAACATCTTCCCTACTGAAAGCAGAGAGGGCAAATTGTGTAGCCTACTGTCACATAATTATTCTAAATCTTTACTTAGATTAAAATCAAGGTATTATGCCCAAGGGAATAGGGCCGGTAAACTACTGGCTAACCAACTTAAGTCTCAGCAAACCAAATCAAAGATCCAATTCCTCATCCACCCGTCATCTAAAGCAAAATGACTAGATCCTAGAGATATCGCGGAACAATTCCGCTCCTACTACCACAACCTACAGGGAGTGCAGAATTATTAGGCAAATGAGTATTTTGACCACATCATCCTCTTTATGCATGTTGTCTTACTCCAAGCTGTATAGGCTCGAAAGCCTACTACCAATTAAGCATATTAGGTGATGTGCATCTCTGTAATGAGAAGGGGTGTGGTCTAATGACATCAACACCCTATATTAGGTGTGCATAATTATTAGGCAACTTCCTTTCCTTTGGCCAAATGGGTCAAAAGAAGGACTTGACAGGCTCAGAAAAGTCAAAAATAGTGAGATATCTTGCAGAGGGATGCAGCACTCTTAAAATTGCAAAGCTTCTGAAGCGTGATCATCGAACAATCAAGCGTTTCATTCAAAATAGTCAACAGGGACGCAAGAATCGTGTGGAAAAACCAAGGCGCAAAATAACTGCCCATGAACTGAGAAAAGTCAAGCGTGCAGCTGCCAAGATGCCACTTGCCACCAGTTTGGCCATATTTCAGAGCTGCAACATCACTGGAGTGCCCAAAAGCACAATGTGTGCAATACTCAGAGACATGGCCAAGGTAAGAAAGGCTGAAAGACGACCACCACTGAACAAGACACACAAGCTGAAACGTCAAGACTGGGCCAAGAAATATCTCAAGACTGATTTTTCTAAGGTTTTATGGACTGATGAAATGAGAGTGAGTCTTGATGGGCCAGATGGATGGGCCCGTGGCTGGATTGGTAAAGGGCAGAGAGCTCCAGTCCGACTCAGACGCCAGCAAGGTGGAGTACTGGTTTGGGCTGGTATCATCAAAGATGAGCTTGTGGGGCCTTTTCGGGTTGAGGATGGAGTCAAGCTCAACTCCCAGTCCTACTGTCAGTTTCTGGAAGACACCTTCTTCAAGCAGTGGTACAGGAAGAAGTCTGCATCCTTCAAGAAAAACATGATTTTCATGCAGGACAATGCTCCATCACACGCGTCCAAGTACTCCACAGCGTGGCTGGCAAGATAGGGTATAAAAGAAGAAAATCTAATGACACGGCCTCCTTGTTCACCTGATCTGAACCCCATTGAGAACCTGTGGTCCATCATCAAATGTGAGATTTACAAGGAGGGAAAACAGTACACCTCTCTGAACAGTGTCTGGGAGGCTGTGGTTGCTGCTGCACGCAATGTTGATGGTGAACAGATCAAAACACTGACAGAATCCATGGATGGCAGGCTTTTGAGTGTCCTTGCAAAGAAAGGTGGCTATATTGGTCACCGATTTGTTTTTGTTTTGTTTTTGAATGTCAGAAATGTATATTTGTGAATGTTGAGATGTTATATTGGTTTCACTGGTAAAAATAAATAATTGAAATGGGTATATATTTGTTTTTTGTTAAGTTGCCTAATAATTATGCACAGTAATAGTCACCTGCACACACAGATATCCCCCTAAAATAGCTAAAACTAAAAACTACTTCCAAAAATATTCAGCTTTGATATTAATGAGTTTTTTGGGTTCATTGAGAACATGGTTGTTGTTCAATAATAAAATTAATCCTCAAAAATACAACTTGCCTAATAATTCTGCACTCCCTGTATATAATCTTAAAGACACAGTTGTCTTACCAGATAGCTACCCCGAATTGGTGGAGAACTTTCTAACTCAATCTGATCTACCTACCCTCTCTCCTGATCAACTCCATTCATTGAATGTCCCTCTTACATCCATAGAATTCCAAAAGCTAATAACAACCCTCCCATTGGGCAAATCTCCAGGCCCGGACGGCTTGTCTAATGAGTACTATAAAACTTTCCTTCCTATATTGTCCCCCTATATTCTCGATATTTTTAACCGCGCCTTTGAAGGAACCCCATTCCCACCTGAAATGCTTACAGCCCTTATAGTTACTTTACCAAAACCCGGGAAACCCCCTGATGTTCCTCAAAATTTTAGGCCAATCTCGCTTCTAAATTCGGACATCAAAATTTTCTAAAAGATAATAGCCAGTAGATTGTCAGCTATACTCTCTTCTCTGATCAATGACGATCAAACGGGGTTTGTTAAGGGCCGTATAGCATCAGACAATACCAGAAGATTGATCAACTTGTTCGACTATGCTGAACAAAATAACCTCCCTATGTTGGCAGTAACATTAGACGCCGAGAAGGCGTTCGACCGCTTACACTGGTCGTTCGCATTCTCAGTCCTGTGTAGAATGGGCTTTCAAGGCAACATATTGAACGCCTTTTATAGCTTGTATACCTCTCCCACAGCTAAGGTATGGGTCAACGGAGTGCTATCTGCTCCCTTCCAGATCACCAATGGTTCACGTCAAGGTTGCCCTCTGTCCCCCTTCCTGTTCATCTTAGCTTTGGAACCTTTGGCCCAACACATTAGGAATGCTCCTCTCATTCATGGTGTAGACATTGGTGGGAGAGACCATAGAATATCGCTATACGCTGACGATATTATCCTCACCCTATCAAGCCCCCTTCAATCACTTAGCTCGGCTTTTGACATACTAACACACTTTGGCACACTTTCTTATTACAAAATTAATAATTCCAAATCCCAAGCCCTAATGATCAATATCCCTCAGGATGATGTTGGAGCGTTAAAGTCTCGATTCCCCCTAGACTGGCAGGAGCTGAAACTTCCATACTTGGGAATTAAACTGACGTACCCTTGCTCTCACCTGTATGAACAGAACTATGAACCCCTCCTTGGGACCATGTCGTCTGATTTCTCTCAGTACTCCATGAAGGAGATATCATGGGTTGGCAGGGTAGCAGCGTTTCAGATGATGACACTGCCTAAATTGATTTACATATTTAGAGCACTCCCTATTCCGATCCCTGACATATTTTTTCGAAAGGCACAGACAATATTGTCCAAATATGTTTGGAAATCGCTTAAACCTAGGATTACCCAAAAACAGCTTTTCTTACGAAAGAAAGCAGGAGGGCTGGGACTACCTTGCATCAGTGACTATCATAGAGCCATAAGCCTGTCACTTGCTAGGGAATGGTGGGACAAAGATTGTAATAAAGCTTGGCACCAAATTGAATCCCACTCAATTAAAGAGGATTCCTTAAGGGACTTATTGATTGGCATATTATGGAGCGGGAAAGTCCCTGACATTTCCCTGCGGACCGTAAAGCATGTAGGGAAGCTTTGGTTGCAATTTCACAATACATACGCAAATTCTACCGACACCTTGTTCTCCCATTTAGATATTCGCTCCCTGGAATGGATCTTGAGAGACATTAGTCTTCAGTGTTGTACGCCAAAAAGAGAGAAATAGGGCTCGCACTCAATAATATTATGAATATATACATTTTATTAGTGTCTCCATATGAGACAAAACACAATAAAAACACATAGACAACAGTAGATGGTGGAAAATGAGCACACAAAATGACACGGAGCACAACTAATACCTGAGATGGCAAATGGATACAAACAATGGGTGTATAAATATAGCACTAATGTGCATGTGGGCCAAATAGGATATCATCAGAAATACATGTAGTCAGGCAAAGCTATAGAGGCTAAGTGAAGGTATCATATATAGTAACCAAAATATGCATATAAAGTGCAGAGTGCAAATACATCAAAGTACATAGATAGCAGAAGCTAAGTAGTTCATTGTAAAGCCATAGACAAAGTACCTGTGTAGTGCTCCAGCAACCCCGACAGACGTTTCACGCAAGGCTTCTTCAGGGGGAGGTGTGTATGGAGGGGGGGGGGCTGATAGGATGGCTTATATAGCCAAGAGAATAGCTGATGAATAGGAGGCAGCTGCAGACACTTAGGGAGCAGAACATGTGTGGCCACACAAGGAAGGGAGACGAGTGCGCTCCAAGCTGGAGCGCATCGCGTCACTTCCGGTTCCTGTAGGTAAACCGCATGGTGGAACGCAAAGCGCTACTTCCGGGATTCGGCAGAGGTAATGAATAGAAAGAACTACGACCTGTGACGCTCCAACAGAACCGTGGAGCCTAATTATAACATAGGGGGGCAAATAGAGCTCAAATTATGAAGCAAGACAGAGTGTATTGAGCCAAAATGTAAAATGACAATACGTAACACATCCTATGATACAATGAAAAACAGACCCAGAGGAGACCGCATACAGCGCTACAGTATTCAGCATATTATTAGGTGAAATATATAGAAGTATATAGACACAGAATATATAGAATATACATAAAGAATATATAAAATATATATAAAATATATACATGCAAGATACATACCCACAGTGATGCCCATAACAATATATGTACATATAGATGTCTAAAGTGAAAAAGGTACAGACCCCGCTGTACATATAGGGAGAAAGGTATTGAGATGTGTGTGGGTGCGTGTGGACGCACGGGCGCAAAGGGGAATGACACATATGCGCACGTGAGTGCACACGCACACAGACACAAGCAAGTGCATGAATGTGCATAAATAAATAACTTACATTAATGGAGATGAGATTTTAAAATGCAATAAGAGCATGGAACTAAAAAACGTGATAAGCTAGTACATGTGACAAGTGTAATATACATGCAAATACACCATAAAGTGAGAATACAAAATCATGGTCAATTGAACCAAGACGTAGATACATCTGTGGGATCCTCAGCGGCAATGGGCCTGGATAAAGAGGGGGAGAAAGAAGCGCAGAATCCCGAGTATCGGTGGCAACCACACCTAAATAGCTGACACAAGAAAGACATAATTAAAAATCCCTCTACGGGAAAGACAAGTAAAATACATCATAAAATAATTGAGCCAGCCAAAAGAGAGGCAGCCCTCAAGAGTATTATATTAAACCTAAAAGCACCCAAAGGTGGAGACATGCCTGCGAACAGACAAGAAAACACCCATGGGCATACGCATACACACAGAATATGTATATCTATCTAAAGGAACACAAAAATACAACCAAATTTAGAGCTCAAAATAAAAGATGAAAGAAAAAGGACGAATACAAGCCATGAATGTGGCCCCAAAAGCATTACGGCAGAAAGGGGGCAAAGCTTAAACCCTCATTTAAACCATGAGGGGTGACAGTGTGTAATTGGAAAATCCACCTAGCCTCACGTTGGGCTAAGAGGCGTTTCCAATTGCCACCCCTGCTGCCCGCAAAAACCCTGTCGATCCCTCTTACCTGGAGCAAAGAGCTATCACTGGCATGGTATGTCTTGAAATGGCGAGGGATGGTCTTTAGGGCGGTGTCATCTTCCTCAGTCGCAGCTGACTGTATCCCCAGCACATGTTCTCTCGTACGACGCCTCAGTTCTCGTGATGTGAGACCAACATATAGAAGCCCGCAGGGGCAACTGGCAACGTAGACCACCCCGGTGGTGCTGCAGGTGATGGTATGTGTAATTTGATAGATCTTCTGTCCAGCGGAATCAGTAAAGGAGGTGGTAGTAAGGATGTTGACACATGCCACACAATTACCGCAGGGGCGACAACCCAATTTGGGACCTTTGGATCCAAAAATACGTGAGGGGGTGGCAGCCTGATGGTGGCTGTGGACTAGAACATCCCGTATATTCCTGTCACGTCGAAAAGTTAAGGATGGCCTCGGAAGTAAGTGTTGTTTCAAAATGGGGTCCATACACAAGATATTCCAATGTGTGTTTAATGATTGCAGTACTGCATTATGGCCTGAATTGTAGGTAGTGATAAAGCGTACCATGTTGTTCTGAGATTTCTTTGTCTTCGGACGTTGTTGTAAAAGGTCCTCCCTCCCAGATCGTTTGGCTCTAAAATAGCCTTTCTTCAGAGAGGATTCAGTATAGCCTCTCTCTCTAAATCTATTGGTCAACTCCTGGGCGCGCTTTTCAAACAGATCGTCATTTGAGCATATGCGTCTTAGTCGCAGAAATTGGCCCGTAGGGATCCCTTCAATCAGTCTCCGTGGATGTGCAGAGCCGGCGTGTAACAGACTATTCACTGAAGTGGGTTTACGGTGCAGGTCGGTGTAAATGAAGCCATGATGATCTACCTGTAGAAGAACGTCCAGAAAGTCCATATCTCTTCGACCGGATTTATAAGTAAGATGGATATTGAGCTGGTTCTGATTCAGGTTAGTCATGAAGGAGTCCAGTTCTCCAGTCGTACCCTGCCAAATCATGAGAACATCATCGATGTAGCGATTCCACATATATACCCTGTCAATAGAGGGAATGGGGTCAGTCAGAAAGAGACCCCTCTCCCACAGCCCCAGGAAAAGGTTAGCATAGGACGGCGCACAGGCCACCCCCATCGCCGTTCCCTGGAGCTGTAGGTAGAAGGATCCCTTAAAAACAAAAAAGTTATGCCAAAGGGCAAAATCCAAGATTTGCAGAATGAACGTAGCATAATCACCTTCGACATCAGACATGACTAGGAACTGCGACACTGCTGCCATCCCATCCTGATGGCTAATGGAGGTGTACAGTGATTCAACGTCGCAGGTGACGATGAGCATGTCATCCTCCAGTTGTATACCATTTAGCTTCCGCAGGATGTCGCCAGTATCTTTAAGGTAAGAAGGGAGATTCTCAACCAAAGGTCGTAACACGTGATCGACCAGTTTACATATTGGTTTGCATAAGTTGTTATTACCTGCGACGATCGGGCGACCTGGCGGGGTGGAAAGCTGCTTGTGCACTTTAGGTAGCAGGTAAAAGGTAGGTATCGTAGGGCAGGGCACAAGTAGACAACTGAACTCCTTCTGACTGATGGTACCTTGATCATAGGCCGAATGCAGAATCTTATTCAAGGAATCCTGAAAGGAATTAAGAGGATTAAAAGTGAGTTTCTTATAGCAGACTGGGTTCTTCAGCTGACGGAAAGCCTCCTTTTCGTATAATGTAACTGGCCAGACCACTATATTGCCCCCTTTATCGGATGGTTTAATTACCAGGTTTTTCATATTACTTAATTGCTTAACCGCTAAGCGTAGGTTACCATCCATATTGCCATGTTGAAACTTGGTGGATGCCTTGGTCAAGTCATCCGTGACCAGTTTCACAAAAATGTCAATGTTGGGATACATGTAGATAGGGGGAAATTTTTTGGATCTGGGCATCAACGTATAAGGCAGCCTACTTACTGGAGGAGGATCCTGTTCATCCAGTAGATCACATAAATCCTGTATTGCTCTTTGTTCATTGGTCAGGGGGGACGGTACAGAGTTGCCATCTTTGTGAAAAATCCTTTTAAAAACTAGATTCCTTGCAAATAAGTTCAGGTCCTTTATCGCTGTGAAAACATCAAATTTAGTGGTCGGGACAAAATTAAGACCCAGACTCAAGGCCTCAAGTTGGGCCTCAGTGAGAACAGTGTCAGAAAGATTAATTACCTGAGCTCTAGATGGGCCGGAATCACCTGTACGATATCTTTTATAAATTTTTTGATGGTTCGGTATGTCCTTTCGTTTACCCCCATACCTCGTGGAGCGGGGGGTGGCCACATCATCACCTCGTGCGCCTTCGGCATCAGTTGAAGTATAGGAGGAGACAGAGGCACTGCGGCTCCTGGGCATGGTTTTGAATTGCTGCCATCGATACACCCGCTTCTGTTCATAGTCTTGACGATCCCTCTGAAATTTGCTCGCCTTGCGGTCCTTAATAAGTTTTTCCCATGCATCATGGCTAGTCTCCATTTCATTTTTAAAGGGACTCCAATTCAGGACTGGATAATGATTGCTTTAGTTGGACATCAATCGTAGTCAACTCCTTATCCAAGGCACTCAGCATGGTCTCATTAGCTGATATCAGTAATTTAAAAAAAGTATTAGAACAGACATTACAGGCTTCCTCCCATCTGGCATTTAAATGCTCCACTTCAAGACCATAGGAGGGGAACACCTGGACCCGGAGACCCTGTGGAATTAAATCTTTTGATACATACTGTTCCATGGACGTCTTATTCCACCACATACGGAGACGTTTATGCGACAAATTTCTAAAAGAGCTCTTCAAATCACGTGTATTCCTTAGATGGTTAACATCCTGCGTGCTCTCACCATCACAGTTAAAAATAGCATTCGCCTGGGACCTAGAGGAGGCCTCACGGACTAGGAAATCCATAATGGAAAGGTCTGCAAAAGAACAAATAAATGTCCGCAGATAACAATAAGCACCAATAATAAATGACTCACAGAAGTGAGTACCCGTGCAGAGCCAGCACGTATGGTAGTACGCCAAAAAGAGAGAAATAGGGCTCGCACTCAATAATATTATGAATATATAAATTTTATTAGTGTCTCCATATGAGACAAAACACAATAAAAACACATAGACAACAGTAGATGGTGGAAAATGAGCACACAAAATGACACAGAGCACAACTAATACCTGAGATGGCAAATGGATACAAACAATGGGTGTATAAATATAGCACTAATGTGCATGTGGGCCAAATAGGATATCATCAGAAATACATGTAGTCAGGCAAAGCTATAGAGGCTAAGTGAAGGTATCATATATAGTAACCAAAATATGCATATAAAGTGCAGAGTGCAAATACATCAAAGTACATAGATAGCAGAAGCTAAGTAGTTCATTGTAAAGCCATAGACAAAGTACCTGTGTAGTGCTCCAGCAACCCCGACGTACGTTTCACGCAAGGCTTCTTCAGGGGGAGGTGTGTATGGAGGGGGGGGGCTGATAGGATGGCTTATATAGCCAAGAGAATAGCTGATGAATAGGAGGCAGCTGCAGACACTTAGGGAGCAGAACATGTGTGGCCACACAAGGAAGGGAGACGAGTGCACTCCAAGCTGGAGCGCATCGCGTCACTTCCGCGTCACTTCAGTGTTGGCGGGATCAGGGGATCGAGAAGGTCTCTTAGCTTGTTTGCTCAGAGGGAGTCCTTCAGTTCACCACTGCCCAACAGATGTTCCAGCTTCCAACTAGTGAAATATTCAACTATCTTAGGGTTAAGCATTTACTGACATTTAAATCTTCCAGAAGCCCAGCAAGGGCTGTGATCGTGGTGCCAGGAAATGGAATGGTTCTGCAGTGTAAGGGGCCACCCTTTTACCAAGGAGCAGGCTTACCAATGAGCGCTTGCCTCATGAGACTGATGGAAGCACTCATTGGTTGTTTCACTGACCAATAAGCATTAGGTGATTCACTGTTCCCCCTGTCCCAGGTGCCTCACTGTTCCTTCTGGTCCCCCGGCCAAAGTGCCTCATTGCCCCTTCTGCTTCCACCACCACAAGTGCCTGAACGGCTTCTGCTCTCCCTGCCCCAAGTGCCTCACTGTTCCTTTTGCTCTGCCCCTGCCACAAGTGCCTCACTGTTCTTTCTGCCCCCCCCCCCCCCAAGTGCCTTACTGTCCCCTCCTTCTCCCCCTGCACTAGGTGCTTCACTGTCTCTTCTCTGCACCATTGCCCCCAATGCCTCATTGTTTCTTCTCCCCCCCCTCCCCAGGTGTGGCAGGCACGACACTATGAAGTGCCTTTTGCGCTGTGGCATTAAAAGAATTTTGATATCTCTGTCCTTTTAGTCTAACCAGACTGTCTATTACTCTGTAATTCCTCTAGCGCCCTTCTATGGAAGCAGTAGGTTTAAAGAGCACACCAAATGCTTGAAATAACTTATTTATTAACTTCAACTTTTCTTTATATATAACACTGTCGCCTCCGCAGCATTATTGAAATAAATGGACTTTTGCAAGATATTCAAATTTTTTGAGTTTCACCTGTATATAACAGTTATATGACATCCAAACATGAAGTCACTGTAAATAACTCTGCTTTTGTCTTTAACACACAAACATAGGAACTGTATTAAGGTTATTGGCAGGTCTAGCTGTATAAACACACAAGCTATATTAGCAACCTAGGACAGGTCTTAGCTGGCCAGCTACACTGCCACCAAAATTACCTATAATTTTATGTTCTTAGTGGTAGGCCTTAAAGGGAGTCTTTCACCTAATCTGAGCGTTTTAAACCGCTCAGATCAGGTTATAGACTCTTTGACCCTCATTACAATGTTACCTTTGTTTTCTGTGTCCCTCATCAAGATATTGAATAAAACACTTTTTAAACGTATGCAAACGCTCAGATTAGGTAAAAGACTCCCTTTAAACATTAATTTGAGTAATTTTCCATCATGTTCTTATCTCTCAAGTGTTTGTTATCATTCAAGTAGAACAACTACCGTATCTTTCACCCCATAAGACGCACCCCCCCCCTTTCCCAAAATGGGGGGAAAATGCCCCTGCGTCTTATGAGGCGAATGCTGACAGTTTTACATCGCAGGCTGCGATGTATGCGAGAGCGGGGAGGGACTGGGAGAAGGAGCTGGGGGCCGGCAATTGCGGCGGGGCGGTGCAGTCACTGTACTATAGCCCCGCCGCTCCAGTGCTGCACTATACAAATATAAAATGTCTTATTCAATTAAAAGTGATTAAACATGCCCCCCTACTCCTAATATTACCGTACATCCTAACAGCTTCTGTAGAATGCAGGCAGGCAGGCTGGGCGGGCGGCAGCGTAACTCCCTGATGTCACGTGCCTGTGCCGCCTACTTTATGAATGAAGCAGGCGGCGCAGGCAAGTGACGTCAGTGAGTGTCCAGAAAATGTTGATCGCGCTGCCTTCTGAGTGTAGAGTTCCAATCCCAGACCCTTCTTTCCAATGCTCAGGTTAGTCCACCTTGAAGCCAAACAATTGCATACCAGAGGCTAGGTGCACTCCAGTTCCTCTCCACTTTTTCCAGACCACTGAACTTCAAGCCTGCCGGATCCTTGCCATGCGCAAGCTTGAAGTGCAATGGGACACTATGGTCCTCTTTACCTTTCCTAATGTTCCTTATGTGCTCCTGCAGTCGGGTCTTCAGTTTGCGAAGGGTTCTGCCCACATACTGGAGTCCACATGGGCACTCCAGCATGTAGACAACCCCCATCGTCTCACATGACATTTCACCTCTGATCTTATGTGTCTGCCCTCCTCGCGACAAAACTTCCTGCTGGTTCTTTTTCTTTTTGTCATCTTTGGTGCGGTTCCTGCAAACAATGCAGAAACTGCACCATGTGAACTGATCTTTACTTGGTTTTTTACTGTTCACTATGCAACTATGGACCAATGTATCTCACAGGTTTGGTGCTCTTTTATACAATACTTTTGGCCGCTCTGGGACAACCTTCCCCAGCACTGGGTCATTTTTTAAGATGAACCAGTTTTTCTGCAAGGAGTCCTTTAGTGGTCCTATCTGTGTGTTATATTGGGTAAGGAAGGAAAATTTAAAGTCCTGCATTCTGTTCTCCTTATCTGTATCCTTCTTTTCTTTAGAGTTCTTGACCCCACCCCCACCCCATTCCTCCACTTCTTTCCTGATCTTATTTAAAGCCTCAGGGTTGTATGAATGAAAATAGAGGGAGGGTAGTGTTTATGTATTATATGCTCTGTCCATTGATATATTGTGTTATGTTTTTATCAGAATACTGTTAGCCTGAATGGGCTTTGTGAACTTTGTTTATTATTTGTATTGCTTGAACATCCAAAAGGAGAAAAAAGAGTGATGTGTAGTAATGGGCGGCCCCAGGGAGGGATCTTGGCTCAATAAATGCTGCACCTGTGAGGGAGGATATTATCGCCGCTGACGAAGCTAGACTGGCGAAACCCGGGTCGGGTGGACTTGCGATGAAAAGTGACTTGATTTTATGACTGAGATTTTAAGATCTGTTGTAAGTAGAATAAAACCTGCTGATTGCGATATTACCTGGTGGAACTTCACTATTTTGTACTAACACTTCCCTCTAGGGTGCAGGTGTACGTGAGTGCACCTAGCCTCTGGTATCTGATTGTTTGGCTACAAGGTGGACTAACCTGAGCATTGGAAAGAAGGGTCTGGGATTGGAACTCTACACTCAGAAGGCAGTGCGATCAACATTTTCTGGACATTTTAACTGTGGAGCGATTTAACTCACGTCGCTTGGTGGATCTACAGCGCCGATAAGTAACCACTAAAATTGGACAGTGTTCTTTCTTTATTTGACTGTTTGTGGGTTTCTCAGATTTTTGTGGTATGGGAGACATTTTTGAATTTTGCTCTTATGTGCGATATTGAAGCGGTTTTTCCGCTGAACTGTGAGCAAGAACCAAACCCAGGAGGTTTGGAGGTGGTTTTTGGTGAGCTTGAAAAGGCGTTCATCAGGAAAATTAAAACCACCTGGGATATAATAGCACTGGAGAGATATTTGAGTGAGAGGAAAATCCCAGAAGGGCTCAGATGGCAATTACCCTTGAGCACTGATGATGAGGGGGATTTGGATGAATGGGAAAGGGTTATGAATGAATGTGGGTTTAAAGTGATGACCTTTATCATAGAAAGAAGAAAAATGAAACTAAAGGCCATTAAAGAGAGTGTGGAGAATTAATAAAAAAAATTCGGGAGCCTCATAAACAAAGTGAACATTATGATAATCTTTCTAAAAAATGCCAGATATCACTGTTGAAAATAGAACAAGAAGTAAAAGATAAAAAACATAAAAGGTATATTAAAGTATGCGATGATTATAGAAAGAAAAAAATATACAAATGGCGTAGTAAAAATGAGAAAATCGAGGATGTAATGACAGGGGGAAACAATGTAGCCTTACCCAGAGGAGGAAATTACAACGGAAAGGAAGTTGGAAACTATGGTGGAGGACCACGGGGAAGACAATATGGATATGGGTATTATCAACAAAATGAACAGTGGCAGGAGAGACATCCGCCGAGAGCATATAATCATAACCAAAGTTATGGGTATTCAGGAAGACCATATGATAGAAGGGGACCTAATAAGGGGTATAAGAATCAATATGGACAGACAGGTGGAGGTAAGGAGAATTACAGACTTAATAACGTAGGAGAGAAACTGCAGGATGTGAACACAGGGGCAAATAAACCGGAAAATTTTCCACACCAAACGATGAAGGGGGTACAGAGGGGGGAGAAGGAGGACCTGGGACTAGACCCACGAATGATAAGAACACCACAAAAAAGAAATTTCCCAGAGGAAAAAGGGAAAAAGGAGGAGGATCGCGACCCCCATCCCAAACAGATCAGGGAGAATTAATAGGGATATACAATCTGAGCACATATCAATTAACGGATGAGGAAAAGAATTTGCTGGGGAAGGGCCTTAAATTTGCGCCAGTAAAAAAACTGAATAAGTTTGAGATGTTTTTAGATGTACATAGATTTATCCGCAAGTTAAACATGCTAAAATATATGTTGAGTAATGAGAAAATTTAACACAAACCTGTGGATCAACAAAATGATGTGATACACACTGGTCTGAGGGCTAGGAGCAGATTCTTTCCTGTAAATAAAGATGAGGATTTTGTGGAGGCTTTCAAAAGAGGCCTATTAAGAAGTGTGGAGAATATGGATGACAGACTGAGGGGTCACAATCTTACAAGAGAAGAGAAGAATGCACTGAAGAGCTTGGAAACTAACAGCCAGATTGTCATCAAACCGGCTGATAAGGGGGGGGGGGGGATAGTGGTATTGGATAGGTCTAAATATGATGAGGAAATGCATCGACTCCTGTCTGATAGGGAAACCTACCAGGTTTAAAAAAAGGATCCCCTTCCTGAATACAAAAAAGAGGTGGAGGTATTGTTGGATAGAGCCTTTGTAGGAGGTATTATCGATAAGAAAGAACTGGGCTTCCTGAAGGTCGGGCATCCAAGGACACCGGTAATATACCACTTGCCAAAGATCCATAAGCAGTTAGTGGATCCCCCTGGGAGGCCAATTGTTTCGGGCCTTCAATCTCTGACGAGTGGTATCACGGAATATGTTGATTATTTCCTGCAAAGATATGTAGGGAGAACAGCTTCCTATCTTAAAGATACGGGTATGGTCTTGAACATCATTAAGGGGATGGGGGAAGTGTACACTGATTTATGGCTAGCGACCGCTGATGTAACCTCACTTTACACGGTTATCCCTAAAGATCTGGGAATGGAGGCGATCCGGGTTCATCTAGAGGAGGATGAATGTATGTTACCGTTGCAGAGGGAATTCATTTTGAATTGTCTGGATTTTTGTTTGAGTAAGAACTACTTTTGGTTTGATGGAACTTTTTATCTTCAGCTGACCGGAACGGCGATGGGGGCGAAATGCGCCCCAAGTTTCGCTAATTTGTATATGGCTGCCTGGGAAAAATTAGCAATTGACCCCCTCTTAAAAGTAGCCCAGGAAGAGGGCACGTTGATATTGTGGAAGCGCTTTATCGAGGATTGTCTGATTTTGTGGGAAGGGGAACGCTGGGGCTTAGAGAAATTTATAAAGAGCTTGAATCAAAATATTCACAATCTAAAATTCACAAGTGAAATCAGTCCCAGCAGTATCAACTTTTTAGACCTAACCATTTTTTTAGAAGAAGGTCGGCTGAAGACAAAGACTTACTTCAAACCAACAGATGTGAACAGTTACATTGATATGCAGAGCTGCCACTACGCCCCTTGGAAACAAAATATCCCCAAGGGACAATTTATACGTGTTCGCCGCAATTGCACTAAAGTTGAGGATTATAGGGAACAGAGTAGGGTAATTCAGAAGAGGTTTGAAGAGAAGGGATACAACCCCGAGGCTTTAAATAAGATCAGGAAAGAAGTGGAGGAATGGGGTGGGGGGGTCAAGAACTCTAAAGAAAAGAAGGATACAGATAAGGAGAACAAAATGCAGGACTTAAAATTTTCCTTCCTTACCCAATATAACACACAGATAGGACCACTAAAGGACTCCTTGCAGAAAAACTGGGTTATCTTAAAAAATGACCCAGTGCTGGGGAAGGTTGTCCCAGAGCGGCCAAAAGTATTGTATAAAAGAGCACCAAACCTGTGAGATACATTGGTCCATAGTTGCATAGTGAACAGTAAAAAAACAAGTAAAGATCAGTTCACATGGTGCGGTTTCTGCATTGTTTGCAGGAACCGCACCAAAGATGACAAAAAGAAAAAGAACCAGCAGGAAGTTTTGTCGCGAGGAGGGCAGACACATAAGATCAGAGGTGAAATGTCATGTGAGCCGATGGGGGTTGTCTACATGCTGGAGTGCCCATGTGGACTCCAGTATGTGGGCAGAACCCTTTGCAAACTGGAGACCCGACTGCAGGAACACATAAGGAACATTAGGAAAGGTAAAGAGGACCATAGTGTCCCATTGCACTTCAAGCTTGCGCATGGCAAGGATCCGGCAGGCTTGAGGTTCAGTGGTCTGGAAAAGATGGAGAGGAACTGGAGGGTAGGGGAGGGGACCCGGTTGCCAACATCAACCGCAAGGAGGTTGGATGGATATATAGACTGGGGACGTTGAAACCAGCAGGGCTCAATGTGGATTTTGATTTGAAACCGTGTCTGGTAGAGTGAAGAGAGAGCCAGGGGTTGTGTCGCTTCCGCTGTGGATCCATGGAAGTTATTAGCTGTTTTCTTTGCGCTGTCACGTCCACTGGTGATGGTGGGGGTGGTGTTTTGCCGCTGTCCTTGGATGCTCGAACTTTGGTATGAATGAAGCGAATATAGTGGGCTGCTATTGGCTCGAGGTGAGTCATGTGTCTTGAGTGCCGGCAACCCCCTGCCTTATGAATGAAAATAGAGGGAGGGTAGTGTTTATGTATTATATGCTCTGTCCATTGATATATTGTGTTATGTTTTTATCAGAATACTGTTAGCCTGAATGGGCTTTGTGAACTTTGTTTATTATTTGCATCGCTTGAACATCCAAAAGGAGAAAAAAGAGTGATGTGTAGTAATGGGCGGCCCCAGGGAGGGATCTTGGCTCAATAAATGCTGCACCTGTGAGGGAGGATATTATCGCCGCTGACGAAGCTAGACTGGCGAAACCCAGGTCGGGTGGACTTGCAATGAAAAGTGACTTGATTTTATGACTGAGATTTTAAGATCTGTTGTAAGTAGAATAAAACCTGCTGATTGCAATATTACCTGGTGGAACTTCACTATTCTGTACTAACACTTCCCTCTAGGGTGCAGGTGTACGTGAGTGCACCTATAGAAGTAAATTTGAGGCACACAATTTTTCAATTTGTAATAGGGGCATTTATTCATTAGCATATAATGCTGTCATCCATAGGCCCAATCTTTTTCAGATTATGCACATATTGGCAGAAACCGTACGTTTCGGTCGCGCAGGACCTTCATCTGCGGTTTTATCTACAATACAATAATGGACATGAGCTGGATCGTAGCATATATAGCAATGGAATTTAAATACATGGTGATATTTTTTATATAAAAAAATCATAGAAAAAATCAAGTGTCATAGAAAAATTCAAACAAAAAAAGGGGGGGAAAAATTCCTTGGAGAATTATCATACATTGCATAAGGGGTATGTGGAACACACTGTGCACATCAGATACATCAAACGATAGCAATATGGGTAAAGAGCATGTCATAGCCTTCTAATAGCCAAGTGGACCATGTCTATAGTGAAATTAGTATCAAATTAAGGTACTGATGTGTTACAATGTGCACCATTCACCCCTGCCCTATAATAGTATAACGTATATACAGTCACCACCAAAAGAGTAACCACATATAATAACATATAATCATAATCCCTCATAGTGTATAGCCTAGCCCTTTAAATATGGTGTCCTGATCGGTAGTAGTCCGGAATGTGGAAGAACATGCTGGTATAACAGCCCATGCTGAGGTCTTGTATAGCAGGCCAGTATATAAACATATGAAGAAGGCAGAAGCTGAAAAGAAAGACATCTTATTAGGGTTATATAACAGCAAACTGTACCTGCTCAGACGGATGTGAGTGGGTGAGGCGCTGGATGCATGGTGTGTGTTTGAAGCGACCGTGTTTAAATATGTATGGGCTGCCTGGAGGTTCCGGTCACATGAGCGGATGTCATGTGATGATAGGGGCAGGCTTATGCGTTCCACTCTGTTATTTGCGTTCCACTGGGAGGTTACTGGAAGTTCCGGTCATGTGACCGCAGGTCACATGATCGCTATGGGAAGTGTATGTGCGTTCCAGCTGGATTAGAACGCAAACGCTGTGTTCCATTGTATTTATCTCCACTGACCAGCCATAGAAGGGGATCGTTAGTGAATATTGGACTATATGGAGTTATAGAGGCTTGGCGATGCTATGTTGCTACTGTGGTCTAATTTTTAACTGAGATAAATAACATAGGAAATGTAATGTGGTACAAAATAAAGTTGTGTTAAATGTATAAGATGGGAAATATATAATCATGAATATAGGCAGCTATAACTATAATCGAGGGTAGGTGGTAGGTAAAGAATAATGGGAAGAGAGGGAGGGCAGGGAAAAAGGGAGGGAGGGGAGGGGAGGGGGAAGTCAGTCTCACCCACACCCGTTGTAGACAAAAAACAATTTTCAGCGAGTCTGTGGAAAGAAGAAAGATATTTAGAACATCTCCAATTATAATAACGACAGATAATACATACGACATGGACATCAGATATTGGTAAGAGGACATGAGGACCAATTGAGTATTGATTCAAGCATTAATAAAAAAATCGCATTCCCGATTCAAGCCGTTCGGTGAAAGTGTTCCTAATTTATGGATCCAGAAAGCCTCCTTCTGCTTGAGGAGAAGAGTCCGGTTGCCGCCCCTCCTGGGTCGGTCCACTTGTTCCAAAATTTGGAACCGAAGTTGCGAAATTTGATGCTTCTTCTCAAGGAAATGGTGTGGAATGGGCAGAAAATTGTGTTGAAGTCTAATAGTAGACTTATGTTTACTTATTCTGTCTCACACATGTTGGGTAGTCTCCCCAACATATGCGAGGCCACATGGACATTTTATCAAGTATACAACGTAACTGGATTCGCAAGTGTAAAACCCTTGAATGGCAAATGTCTGTCCAGTACGTGGATGTGTGACATATTCTCCCTTCGTCACGTTGGAGCACTGTGCACAGTGTAAACAGGGATATGTGCCGTTGCGCTTACTCCGTAGGTAAGTCTGTGTTGGTAGTCTGGTGAGGCTCCCTATATCCGCTCGAACTAGTTTATCCCGAATATTGGGGGGTCTTTTGTAGCAGGTCAAAAGAGGTTGTTGGAATTCCTCTATTCCTGGGTAGGATTTGGCTAGCACGGACCAATTTTGTTTAAAAGCCTGCTGAATCTTTGGCATAAGTGGATGGTATGTGGTTATGCATGCTACCCTCTTTTGATTTGTTGGGCGTGGTTTATGAGTCTCATTAAGGCTGTTAAGGGCTTTCTTTAAAATGGTGTCGGGATACCCCCTATTTTGAAATTTTTGGGTCATAGTCTCAAGGCGTTCGGTCTTGGCTACTTCCTTAGTGACAATTCGGTTGACTCGTGTATATTGAGATCGCGGTAGGGAGTCTAATTGTAGCTCGTGGGTGGCAGCTCTCATAATGTAACAAACTGTTACGGTCGGTGGGTTTGCTATAGAGATCTATAGTTAGTGTTCCTGCCGGGTCTATTTGGACAAGTGTGTCTAGAAAGCTAATTTCTTCTTTGCTGGTGTGAGAAGTGAAGCCTAGTTCGCTGTATACCTGGTTCAGGTTCTCCACAAAATTATTTATAGTGGCTATTGGTCCTCTCCAGATGCAGAAGACATCATCTATGAAGCGGTACCATACATCTGCAAATTGGCGGAAGAGGGGATTTGTATATACGAAGTCTTCTTCAAATGCCGCCATGAAGGCATTGGCATAGGGAGGGGCCACATTGGACCCCATAGCGGTCCCCCTCTTCTGACCATAGTAGGTGTCGCCAAACAGAAAAAAATTCCTTTTGAGTATGATCTCGAGTAATGTTAAACAAAATTCCTGCTGTTTAATGGTTAAACTGGAATTATTTTTTAATAGTCTTCCTGTGGCTTTTATGCCTTTATCATGTACTATAGACGTATAGAGGCTGTTTACATCTAAAGTTAAAAGGGTACTACCTGGTGTGAGTGTTACGCCCTTCAATTTTTTGATGAAGTCAGATGTATCCAGTATAATGGATCTCGATGTTTTGGTGAGTGGTGTAAGAATTTTTTCCAGATAAATGGCCAAGGGAGAGAATACTGAGTTAGTTGAGGCAACTATTGGACGTCCTGGAGGGTTAATAAGGCTTTTATGTATCTTAGGTAGTATATAAAATACCGGTGTAATTGGGTTATATTCAACTAAAAAATTGGCTGTTTTATTATCTATGATCCCTGCTTTGGAATTTGACTCTATGATGTTAGTAATTAATGTCTGTATTTGTGCAGTGGGGTCTCTTGGTAATATCTCGTATGTCTCGCTGTCTGCCAACTGTCTCGTGATCTCCATCATGTAGTCTCTTTTGTCCATAACGACCAGAGCTCCCCCCTTATCTGCAGGTTTGACAATAATGTCTTTATTACATTGGAGTACTTCAATTGCTAATTTTTCTTCATGTGACAAATTATTTGTATGTTTGAACTGGCCCTGTTTATTCTCTATTAGTATTTTCTCTATTAATTGTTGGGATAAGGAAATATACGTTTCTACCGGGTGTTTGTTTTTGGGCGGCATATAGGAGCTCTTGTTCCTCAGGCCTAAAGTATCAATAGAAAGAGGTCCTGGTTGGACAGTAATGTCCGGTTCTCTCATAGGGGTTTCTTCAAAGTGGGCCTTGAGTCTCAGTGTACGATAGAACCTCTGTAATTCCTGTTCCAATATGAATGTATTTAATTTCGGTGTGGGACAGAAAGACAGTCCCTTTTGTAGGGCAGAGGTCTGTTCAGGTAATAGTGTGGTAGATGAAATGTTTATAACTAAGTTATCGCCCTTACCTGAGATCGTGTCTGGGCTCGTTCCTCTGGATCTCCTACCGCCCCTCCTGGTCTTCCGCTTTTTGATCGGCCGCGTCGGTTGCCTAAAAAACGAGATGGGTATCTCTGGTTGCCGGATCTGTCGCTGTCGGAATTTGATGAACCGGAGTAGTGCGGGTTGCGGTAGCCTCTGAAGCCTTGACCTTGATTTCCTTTCCACCGGTATACCGTATCCAACCTGTAGTCTTCTGCGTCACGTATGAACTTCTGTCGTTTGTTCTGTTCTGTGTTTTTCTTGAATTCTTGTAACTGTTTTTCAATTCTTTCTTTTGCTTTTGTTAGGTCTTCCTCGGGGGTAGTCGAGGTTAATTGTGTCTCGGTGTTGTCAATCTTCTTGGTTAGTTCTCCAATAGAGGACTGTAATTCTTCTATTGTGAGGAGGATAAGATCAAAGGAGCATTTATTTAATATATTTTCGAAACGCTCGCAAAATTCCTTTTTGTCGGCAAAAAGCGTGGGTCTCAGACGTGATCTTAAGCCTCTAGGGATGCGACTGTTCTTGTAGTATTCTGTTAATGTACTACAGTGTAATTCCCACCCAATGAGGCGTCTTCGGTCGCGTTCATATTCACGGATCTTCATCTCATGATTAGGTATATGTAGGAATTCATTGGGTAGATGAACCCCAGATACAATGCTCTCAGCAGTATTAACATCGTACGAAAACACATTTGTCATATTCAGACGTAGGTGCCGGTATCTCACTGTGATCAAATGTTTAAAGAATTTGAGAACCGCACTCTATTAGTTCAGCGTTTAGGTGCCAATCAAGGGCTATGAATAGCCGGTAAATATAGAAGTAAATTTGAGGCACACAATTTTTCAATTTGTAATAAGGGCATTTATTACGTGAGTGCACCTAGCCTCTGGTATCCAATTGGCTACAAGGTGGACTAACCTGAGCATTGGAAAGAAGGGTCTGGGATTGGAACTCTACACTCAGAAGGCAGCGCGATCAACATTTTCTGGACATTTTAACTGTGGAGCGATTTAACTCACGTCGCTTGGTGGATCTGCAGCGCCGATAAGTAACCACTAAAATTGGACACTGTTCTTTCTTTATTTGACGTCAGTGAGTGACACGCCGGCCGTCTGGCCTGCCTGCATTATACAGAAGCTGTTAGGATGTACGGTAATATTAGGAGTGAGGGGGCATGTTTCCATCACAGATCCCCCCATAACAGTGCGTCATCCACAGATCCCCATAACAGTGCGTCATTCACAGATCCCCCCATAACAGTGCGTCATCCACAGATCCCCCCATAACAGTGCGTCATCCACAGATCCCCCCATAACAGTGCGTAATCCACAGATCCCCCCATAACAGTGCGTCATCCACAGATCCCCCCATAACAGTGCGTCATCCACAGATCTCCCCATAACTGTGCGTCATCCACAGATCTCCCCATAACAGTGCGTCATCCACAGATCCCCCATAATAGTGTGTCATCCACAGATCCCCCCATAACAGTGTCCTTCACAGATCCCCCCATAACAGTGTCCTTCACAGATCCCCCCATAACAGTGCCATCCACAGATCCCCAGTAATAGTGCCATCCACAGATCCCCAGTAATAGTGCCATCCACAGACCACCACTTGTTCGAAACCCACCAAAATCACACCTTTTGGTTAAAAATATTTTTTTTCTTATTTTCTTCCCCAAAAACCTAGGTGCGTCTTATGGGCCGGTGCGTCTTACAGGGCGAAAAATACGGTAACTTCTGTATAGAAGATCGTGAAAACTCAGATCCGATGGTATATTCTAACACCCAGGCGTTTCCAGGGTGACGGGGACGCTTGTCGGGGAGGAGTATGCCGAAGTGGAACAACTGTACAGATTGAAAAAAAAAAAAAGACGAATATTCTAAAAAACTAATATATTCGATACAGTGCTATAGATTCGTTTTATGGAATATTCAGCATTTTTTTCCATCTGAAGTCATAATTCTTCCCTGCTTAAGTTGCTTGAGGAATCATAACTTCAGATGGAAAAAAATGACGAATATTCTAAAAAACAAATATATAGCACTATATCGAATATAGTGCTATATATTCCTTTTTGACCCACGCCTGTATTGATTGCGTAATATTCGCATATTACGCGATCATTACATTGCCGATTTTTCGAGTTAAAAAAATGTAGAATATAACGAATATTTGAATTCGCAAATATTCTATAAAATATTCGCGAAATATTGCGAATTCGAATATGACCCCTGCCACTCATCACTACTCTTGAAGCATGATCTGCTGGCTTATGCTTTGTGTCAATATGATGCCAATGTTCTGGATTTGTTATTTCCCGAATTTTCAGAACTCTATTGGCGACAAAGATATGGAATCTTCGGGCTTCGTTGTTTATGTATCCTAGGACAACTTGTGAGTCTGTCCAAAAATATTCTTCATCTATTTTGAATTCCAATTCTTCTTTCAGAAACTTGCTTACTGATGCTGAAACAACAGCTGCTGTCAGTTCAAGTCTTGGTATTGTCTGAATACTGGTAGGAGCACCTCTGGCCTTTCCCATAACCAGGGCACAGTGTATCTTTTCTTCTCCTATCACTCTAATGTAGGAGCACTGACCATAACCATAACTACTGGCATCTGAAAAGTAATCAAGTTCTATTTTCTTGTACTTTCTGAAATCATGAGGTACAAAACATCTGGGTATTCGAACTTCTCTCAAGCTTTGCAAGTCTCTTATCCAACTCTCCCACCTTGGCCTAAAATTTTCAGGTATGGGTTCATCCCATCCTAACTTCTGTCTGCATAATTCTTGCAGTATTTCTCTTGCTTTGAGGCCAAGAATACTAATGGATCATATATAGAAGCCACTGCGGAAAGAATGGTACGTCTAGTTGCAACTTTCTCTTCAATAGATACTTCAAAGAGAAACTTGTCACTCTACATTCCATCCCAATCCAAGTATGTTCTGAACTGGAAGAGGATCATAATTGAGATCTACATTCTTAATTGTTGATGCACGTTCAGAGTCACTGATGTATTCCAGTACCTCTCTGTTGTTTGGGAAGAATGTGTGAAGGCGCAGGTTTCCTCTTGCGCATAACTCTTGGCTTTCTTTCACTAGTTTGATTGCAGATTCGGTGGACTCTAGACTTATAAGACCATCATCTACATAAAAGTTTCTATTCAGAAAATTTGCTCCGGATGGGCAATCCTTTTCATTCTGATTGGCCAGGTACTTCATACCATAATTGGCGCAACCTGGAGATGATGCTGCTCCAAACAAGTGTAATTTCATTCTGTATTCTGCTGGCTCTGTTTCTGTATCTCCGTCCTCCCACCTTAGGAACCTCAGAAAGTCTCTATCTTCATTTTTCACATGAAACTGGTGGAACATCTTTTCAACGTCACACATGACCGCTACGGGATACTTTCTGAATCTACAGAGTACTCCAGGCAGAGTGTTTGTAAGATCTGGTCCTTTTAATAGATGATCGTTCAATGCAACACCATTATACTTTGCTGAGCAATCAAATATTAATCTTATCTGCTTTCTTTGAGTGGTAAACACCTTGATGTGGGATGTACCACACTTCTCCTTCTTTAAGTTGATTATTAACTTTCTCTGCATGTCCTTCTTTGATAATGCCTTCCATGAATAAAAAAAAATATATAATTTAACTCACTTTAATTCACTTGTTCGTACACACACCGGCTTCTCTTCTTTCTTCAGGACCTGGGTAAAGGACCTTTTACTGCGCTCATCACATGGTCCATCACATGATCAATCACCATGGTCACCACAGGTCCTTTTCCTTCTGCACAGCAAAGAAGAAGAAAGAAGAGAAGCCGGTGGATTAAGGTGAGTAAAAAAATTTTTTTTAACCCCTCCAGCCCTATTTTACTAAGCATTCTGTATTAAGAATGCTATTATTTTCCCTTATAACCATGTTATAAGGGGAAATAATAATGATCGGGTCCCCATCCCGATCATCTCCTAGCAACCATGCGTGAAAATCACACCGCATCCGCACTTGCTTGTGGATGCTTGCGATTTTCACGCAGCCAATTCCTTTCTATGGGGCCTGTGTTGCATGAAAAACGCACAAAATAGAGCATGCTGCGATTTTCACGTAACGCACAAGTGATGCATGAAAATCACCGCTCATGTGCACAGCCCCATGGAAATGAATGGGTCCAGATTCAGTGCGGGTGCAATGCTTTCACCTCACACATTGCACCTGAGCGAAAATCTCGCCCGTGTGAAAGAGGCCTTAGACTTTTCCCTGCCATTCATCGGTGCAGTGAGCGCTGTGAACGGCAAGGGAGCTTTGTTATTGGTCAGTTTGAGCGGGCTGCCAGAGCTTATGGCACACTGCTCTGAAGTGAGGAAGGAGGCGCACTATCGTCACTCCCGGGGAAAGTGGCCTTGCTGTGTAGTGACATTTAGTGGGGGTCCCAGATCTGAGCGCCTTGTTTTTCACTATAATAATGAGTCTGAATCGCTCAGCTAAACGCTGTCTCTCCACCCTGCTGAGCGCAGTACTGAAGATGGCCTCAATAGAAGGTCTATAAGACCTTCTTCACTACTGCGCTCAGCAGTGAGGAAAAGTGACCGAGCGCTTCAGACTCCTACTTATAGAAGTCAGCGAGGGTCTCAGCGTTGGACACGCCAACAGGAGACCAGCCGCAAGCAACACCAACTTCAGACTTGGGTCTGACCGGCAGCTACAAGACAGCGAGGACATGGGAGGGAGACCCCCAGGGCAGGTCATTCTAATGTCCCGTAGCCAGAAAAATAAAAAAGCAGTAGCTTATAGATGCAGCAGACGGTGATGTGCCTGTGTACCCGGTGCGGGGCCCAGCACAAGCCTCCTGGCTGATACACAGATGTCTCAGCATGACTGACTTAGGCCTCTTGCACACGACTGCATGTATTTTGCGGTCCGCAAAAAACGGATATGCAAAAAATACGGATGACGTCCATGTGCATTCTGTATTTTGCGGAACGGAACAGCTGGCCCCTAATAGAACAGTACTATCCTTGTTCATAATGCAGACAATAATAGGACATGTTCTATTTTTTTGCGGAACGGAAATACGGAAACAGAATGCACACTGAGTACCTTCTATACCACTACTCTCATTGCCAATGCTAATCCTGGAGATAGCAGGGGGAGAAGAGAGGATGCTGCAAGCACCATGAATCAGGAGGCTGCATGATGGGTAGGGTAGGGTCGGGTTCACACACAGACAGTAGTGGCCAAGGAAAAGCATTACTGTCCCACTATATTTCCCGTACACTATTAAACTATGTGCACTATAGTCCAGGACACTATCACACTATATACCGTATACTGTATCACTATGTACACTATAACAGTATATACAGTACATTATCACACTATAATAGTATAACAGTACACAATCACACTACATCCCACTATGTGCACTACATACAGTACATTATCACACTGTGCTACCCTAAGCCGACCACCCTGACCCTGCAGAGCTCTGTGCCACCCTAAGCCTACATAGCCTCTGTGAGGATTTGCTCTGGTAGGCAGGGTAAGCGGACGAAGTACAAAGGCAAAACAAGTTCGTAAATCAAAATGTCAGTGTTTATTTCACACAAAAGGAAAAAGAAAAACGACTTAATACAGTCTTGGTGTTAAATTCACACAATGCAAAGTCCATAGAACAGTCACATCACCTTTCTAGTCGTTTTATCCCTGGCAGTTCACAGCAGGCTTTAGGGTGCCTGTTTCTCAGCGTGCAGCCCTCATGCGGCTCTCAGCCTTCCAGCACAGCACAATGCTTTAGATCCCAATACAGAGACTCAGCTACTGAGCCCAGCTGCCTATTTAAAGGACAGTCAGGTGCTGCCAAAACCCGGACCGGCACTTAAACTCCGGTCTGGTATTTGATCTCACCTGGCTGGAAATCAGCCCAGCCGCCCATGTTGGGAGGAAAATACCTGCCTTCCCAAACAAAACCCCTTGCTATGTCACATACTACCCCCCCCCCCTTTGTTCAACCCTGAGGGGGTGAACACACGCCAGACAGTGTACCCTGGACAGGGCATCCGCGTTTCCATGCAACCAGCCTGCTCTATGTTCTACTGTAAACTTAAAATTTTGCAAGGACAAGAACCATCTGGTGACCCGAGCATTCCTCTCTTTGGCCTGGCTCATCGACTTGCGAGGGTAGTGGTCAGTCACCAGACTGAACTTTCTCCCCAACAGATAATAGCGGAGAGACTGGAGTGCCCACTTGATGGCCAGGCACTCTCTCTCTCCACTATACTGTACCGGGTCTCGGCTGGAGTGAGCTTACGGCTGAGGAAGACAACGGGATGCTCCTCCCCATTGACTTCCTGAGACAGCACAGCACCGAGGCCTACTTCGGAGGCATCGGTCTGTACTATAAACTCCCTTTTGAAGTTGGGCGTCACCAAAACCGGGGACCCACACAGGGCCGACTTCAAAGCGGAGAAAGCCTCTTCCGCCTGGTCATTCCAGCGAACCATTACGGACTTCCGTCCCTTCAAGAGCCCTGTCAATGGAGATGCTAAAGTGGCAAAACCTCATATAATAGCCCGCCATTCCCAGGAATTACTTTACTTGCCTAGAGGTGACAGGTCAGGGCCAATTCCTTATTTTGTTTACTTGGGGTTTGATGACTCCACGCCCAATGACATACCCTAGGCATTTGGTCTCCTCTAACCCTATCGCACATTTTTTTGGGTTAGCTGTTAGACCAGCCTTTCGAAGGGAGTCCACTACGGCCTGTACTTTGGGCAGGTGACTTTCCCAGTCGGTACTGTGAATGACAATATCATCCAGGTAAGCCGAGGCGTACCGCCGATGTGAACGAAGCACAATGTCCATTAGACATTTAAAAAAGTGGCGGGGGCGCCATGCAAACTGAAGGGTAACACCTTATATTGGTACAGTCCCTCTGGTGTAACGAAGGCAGTTTTCTCTTTGGCAGCCTCCGTCAAGGGTACCCTTTGGTGAGGTCCAAAACAGAAAAATACCTGACTTGGCCTAACCTTTCAATAAGCTCATCCACCCGAGGCATGGCATATGCATCGCATTTAGATATTTAGTTCAGCTTACGAAAATCCTTACAAAACTGTAACATCCCGTCTGGCTTGGGTATTAAAACTATAGGACTGGCCCACTCACTTTTAGACTCCTCGATGACGTGTAGCCACAGCATGAGCTGCACTTCCTCCGAGATGGCTTGTCGCCTTAGCCTCGGGTACCCGGTATGGCTTTAACCGGACTTTTGCCTGAGGCTCAGTGACAATGTCATGCTGGATTGCGGAAGTGCATCCAGGGAGGTCCGAGAACACATCCATGTTCCGACTAACGAACTACCTGGTCTCCTGAGCCTGTTTAGAGGAGAGGTTGTTAGCATTTTTTACTGTGGCAACCGCTTCTCTTGCATCAGACATAGGAGCTGGAACCTCTTCCCCTAGAAAACCCGGCCGCGGGCTGTCTTCAGTACAGGTCTCCCTATCTTTCCAAGGTTTAAGTAAATTAACATGGTAAACCTGCTCCGGCTTCCGCCGTCCTGGCTGGTGTACCTTGTAATTTACCTCTCCAACTTTCTCGAGTACCTCGTACAGCCCCTGCTATCTATCCAGGAATTTACTGTCCACGGTCAGTACCAGAACCAAAACCCGATCACCCGGGTTAAAGATCCGGACCCGAGCCTGCTGAGCGGCCTCCATATGCTCCCTGACAAGAGGCAAAACGGTCTCTATGCGCTGTTGCATCTTGATAACATACTCCAGAACACTTTTATGCAGAGTGGGTTGCTGTTCCCACGCCTCTTTAGCCATGTCCAACAGACCTCGAGGATGTCTGCCATAAAGCAATTCTAAGGGCGAGAACCCAGTAGAAGCCTGGGGTACTTCTCGCACAACAAACATGAGATAGGGCAGAAGAAGGTCCCAATCCTTCCGATCTTTACACACCACCCTTTTTAACATAGTTTTTAGAGTTTTGTTAAACCTTTCAACCAGTCCGTCCATTTGCGGATGGTAAACGGACGTCCGTAACTGTCTGATATGCAGCAACTTACAGAGTTCCCTCATGACCTTGGACATAAAAGGGGTCCCCTGGTCAGTCAGAACCTCTTTAGGTAGCCCCACTCGGGTGAACATCTCCATTAGCTCCTTAGCTATTAGCTTCACCGATGTATGTCGCAGTGGCACCGCCTCCGTGTACCGAGTGGCGTAGTCCACGACGACCAAGATGTGTTAGTGTCCTCTAGCGGACTTCGGTACTGGGCCTACGAGGTCCATAGCGATTTGCTCAAACGGCACCTCGATGATCGGGAAAGGTACCAAGGGACTGCGAAAAAAGTGCTGGGGGCTAGTTGCCTGGCAGGTCGGGCAAGACTTACAGAATTCTTCCACCTCCCTAAACACACTGGGCCAGTGACCCCGAGAACACATTGGTGGGCTAACTCGAGTTTGCGATAAGCCTGGGGCACCACCAACTGTTCAATGGATTCACCTCGCAGCTAGTTTACCCGGTACATCTCCTGATGAACCACAAAATGGGGGAACATCGACTCTGCCCCTGGTTGTTGTGGTTCACCATCTACTATTAATACATTTTCCCAGGCTCGGGATAGGGTTGGGTCCTAGTGTTGGGCGGAACCAAAATTATCCCCAGAGACATTGAGGTCTGCCAGCTCAGGACCCGGCGGCAAGTCCTCCATGTCTCCTACCATCACACTTAGCGGGGTTGTCTCCCCCTCTTCCACCGAAGTGGCGGTCACCCCTACCACTGGCCCTTTGGTCTCAGGTTCCCAGGGTTCTGGTCTCCCCCCTGAGCCGGGCCACTCTGCTCGGGTACCCCTGTCTCATGGGTATCAGTCACTTTCGTACCAGGCCACAGTGCCGGGAAGTCTCTCCCTATTATAAGTTCGTAGTGTAGATTGCTGGCGACAGCCACCTCGTGGGTCCACCTGCCGGCAACCGTGAGTTGAGACACCATAGCAGTGGGGTAGTCTTTTAAGTCTCCATGAATACACATGACCCCGACTTTCCGGCCAGTATACTCAGTGGACCGTACCAGGGGAGCCTTTTCCAGGGTCACTAGAGTCCCTGAGTCAAACAGAGCCTCCGCTGGAGTGTCTCCCACCTCCACCTGGCACAGGTAATTCAGAGTCTCCGGGGCACCCGCTGCATACAGCTTCTTAGCATATAGCAACTGACGGAAGCCATAGTTCGTGTCTATGGGTTCCACCTGATGTGGACAGTTAGCTTGTACATGGCCAGGCTCCCGACACCAACAACAGACTATCGGAACTGGGTCCACAGGGGGTACATCCCGGGCGGGTTTGGTGGGCACAAACCGCCGGGTCTGGGGTGGAGAGTTACGGGATTTGACTACCCCCCTCCCAAAAGAACCCCCCTGTAGATTCCGGGTAGCCTTATAGTGCTCCACCAGGTCGACCATCTCAAGAGCATTACTTGGAGAGACCAGGTCGATCCATTGCTGGAGAGGGGGTCGCAAAGCCCTCCAGAACATATCAGCCAACAGACGGTCCAGCATAGCAGTGGGGCTCAGCACGTCAGGCTGTAGCCACTTTTGCAAGAGGTTAAGTAAGTTATAATACTGGGGTCTCACGGGCTCAGCCGGCTTGAACCCCCCACTGATGCACCCCCTAGGCCCGGACCAACACATTCACCCCCAGTCTTGCCAGAATCTCACCCTTGACTTTCTGGTAGTCGGTTGCTTGATCTTCCGGCAAGTCGAAATACACCCGCTGGGAATCGGATGTCAGGAATGGAGCGACAACCTCAGCCCACTGATCTCGGGGTAGATTCTCCCTTGTGCCCACCTTCTAGTACACCGCCAGGTAGGTTTCGACGTCATCTGATGGTGTCCTCCTGGGGATCACCGCACGGACCGCTTTCCGGACATCATGGACACTCTGGGACTCTCCTGCCGTCTGTAAAGCATCATGTGTTGCAACAGCAGCTGGTTTGTTTCTTGCTGGTGTTGGTTAGCCTCCACGAGAGCTTTCATTACAGCCTCCATTTTATCACGTGACACAGGTTTAAATTTAGCTGGTTTAATCCAGGACATCCAGCTGTACCCGGAAAAATATTTTGGCGTTTACGCCAGCCTCACTGTGTGTGCACGCATCCTCCATCAATTGTGAGGATTTTCTCTGGTAGGCAGGGTAAGCGGACGCAGTACAGAGGCAAAACAAGTTTGTAAATCAAACTGTCAGTGTTTATTTCACACAAAAGGCAAAAGAAAAACTACTTAATATAGTCTTGGTGTTAAATTCACACAATGAAAAGTCCATAGAACAGTCACGTCACCTTTCTAGCCGTTTTATCCCTGGCAGTTCACAGCAGGCTTCAGGGGGCCTGCTTCCCAGTGTGAAGCCCTCATGCAGCCCTCCAGCACAGAACCATGCTTTAGATCCCAATACAGAGACTCAGCTGCCGAGCCCAGCTCCCTTTTTAAAGGACAGTCAGGTGCTGCCAAAACCCGGACCGGCACTTAAACTCCAGTCTGGTATTTGATCTCACCTGGCTGGAAATCAGCCCAGCCGCCCATGTTGGGAGGAAAATACCTGCCTTCCCAAACAGAACCCCTTGCTATGTCACCAGAAGCTGAATGAAGCTGATAGATGTAAAAGCCTCACTGATATTTCAAGATACAATATGTAAAGGTGCCCAGCACAGGAGGTGTGGGGAAATATCCTTATTAAAATTTAACTTTTATAGGGTATGCAATAAAATAATATACACCAGAGGATGCATCAACATAACACACATACAAACATGTAACGGGGTCCGTATATAGATACCCCACTGCTGGTAAAGCAAGGAAAGGAAAATAGACCTGCTGCGCCTGTGAAGACGCAAGCAGTCTTACCCGACCAACCAGAAGGCTAGGATCAGCTGAGGCTATTGATGATGCCTGGACCAGATGGAGTCTTGTGTAGTCAGAGGGAGTCTTGGTGCTGTGCCCTATCTCACCCTATAACTTGGGGGAAGGGGACTGCTCCCATACTACCTGTCTACACAGAGCACTCGCCCTGAAAAGGGCGACCCCGTCTGGATACCTGTCCCTAGTTATGGACCTGATCACTAGCACTGTTTAAAAAGATGCGGATTCTTCAGACCTCCCGACGTGGCACATTTCTGTCATGTCGACTCCTCAGGGGAAGTTGGTACAAATAGGGAAACAGCATATAGCATACAGTGGCGGAAATGATTATTTGACCCCTCACTGATTTTGTAAGTTTGTCCAATGACAAAGAAATGAAAAGTCTCAGAACAGTATCATTTCAATGGTAGGTTTATTGTAACAGTGGCAGATAGCACATCAAAAGGAAAATCGAAAAAATAACTTTAAATAAAAGATAGCAACTGATTTGCATTTCATTGAGTGAAATAAGTATTTGAACCCTCTAACAAAAAAAGACTTAATACTTGGTGGAAAAACCCTTGTTTGCAAGCACAGAGGTCAAACGTTTCTTGTAATTGATGACCAAGTTTGCGCACATTTTAGGTGGAATGTTGGTCCACTCCTCTTTGCAGATCATCTCTAAATCCCTAAGGTTTCGAGGCTGTCTCTGTGCAACTCTGAGCTTGAGCTCCCTCCATAGGTTTTCGATTGGATTAAGGTCCGGAGACTGACTAGGCCACTCCATGACCTTAATGTGCTTCTTCTTGAGCCACTCCTTTGTTGCCTTTGCTGTATGTTTTGGGTCATTGTCGTGCTGGAACACCCATCCACGACCCATTTTCAGTTTCCTGGCAGAGGGAAGGAGGTTGTCGCTCAGGATTTCACGATACATGGCTCCGTCCATTTTCCCGTTTATGCGAATAAGTTGTCCTGTGCCCTTAGCAGAAAAACACCCCCAAAGCAAAATGTTTCCACCCCCATGCTTGACGGTGGGGACGGTGTTTTGGGGGTCATAGGCAGCATTTTTCTTCCTCCAAACACAGCGAGTTGAGTTAATGCCAAAGAGCTCTATTTTGGTCTCATCAGACCACAGCACCTTCTCCCAGTCACTCTCTGAATCATTCAGGTGTTCATTGGCAAACTTCACACGGGCCTGCACATGTGCCTTCCTGAGCAGGGGGACCTTGCGAGCCCTGCAGGATTTTAATCTATTGCGGTGTAATGTGTTTCCAATGGTTTTCTTGGTGACTGTGGTCCCTGCTAATTTGAGGTCAGTAACTAACTCCTCCCGTGTAGTTCTAGGATGCTTTTTCACCTTTCTCAGAACCATTGACACCCCACGAGGTGAGATCTTGCGTGGAGCCCCAGAGCGAGGTCGATTGATGGTCATTTTGTGCTCCTTCCATTTTCGAACAATCGCACCAACAGTTGTCACCTTCTCTCCCAGCTTCTTGCTAATGGTTTTGTAGCCCATTCCAGCCTTGTGCAGGTCTACAATTTTGTCTCTGACATCCTTGGACAGCTCTTTGGTCTTTCCCATGTTGGAGAGTTTGGAGTCTGCTTGATTGATTGATTCTGTGGACAGGTGTCTTTTATACAGGTGACTAGTTAAGACAGGTGTCCTTAATGAGGGTGACTAATTGAGTAGAAGTGTCTAACCACTCTGTGGGAGCCAGAACTCTTAATGGTTGGTAGGGGTTCAAATACTTATTTCACTCAATGAAATGCAAATCAGTTGCTATCTTTTATTTAAAGTTATTTTTTCGATTTTCCTTTTGATGTGCTATCTGCCACTGTTACAATAAACCTACCATTGAAATGATACTGTTCTGAGACTTTTCATTTCTTTGTCATTGGACAAACTTACAAAATCAGTGAGGGGTCAAATAATTATTTCCGCCACTGTATATGACCGTGGGTACAAAAGAAAATGGACCCTGCAGTCAAAGATGCAGAAAGGCTCTATCAGCTGGAATAAGAGCCGGTGAGCAGGCACCCCTGGTGTTGAAGAATAGAATAGACGTCAGACCCCGGCGCCTGTCACCACGTGATAGCGGCGGCCAATCACAATCATGAGAAGGCCGTGGGAAGAAGCGGTTGCCTTGGAGACTATATAAACAGATAGGCAGCCATACGGCACGCCTCCCGATGGAAGCGTCCATAGTAACGCTGTGACACAAAATCACAGCTAGATAAAAACTGACATTTCTTGCAGGAAACATGTAAGACTAGGATACGTCACAGAGAATACTAGCAGAAGCAATTGAATATATGACGGGAACCAAGAGGGGTAATCTGGGTTCCTATTATCAATTTTATTTATATGAAACACCCATAATCCAGCCTTTCATTAAGGCCCAGGGGTGCAGTAGTTTTCAAACAGAATATCCAGCGGGATTCACGCTGGAGGAGATGTTTATCCCAGTCACCCCCTCTAATGGGAGGCTTCACTAGGTCGAAGCCCACAAATCCCAGGGAAGCCCTACCATTATGGGCAGTGTGTACATGCTTGGATAGTGGGGTATCCCGTTTGTGTGAGATATCCCCCAGATGTTCTCCTATCCGCTTCCTAAACTCGCGTATCGTTTTCCCTATATATTCCATCCCACACTCACACTGAATACGGTATATAACCCCTCTGGATTTACAGTTAATAAAGTGTGGGATGGAATATTTTTTTGCCTGTTCCGTGACTTACAAAGGATTTTGTGGTCTGTATGCGTTTACATGCAATACAATTACCACATTTGTGGCAACCCACAATGTTTGACCGCAACCAGGTAGACTTTGTGCGATTAGGTGCAAAGTGGCTGTGAACCAGTTTATTACGTAGATTAGGCCCCCTTCTATAAATAATCTGAGGCTGCTCTCCCAGCACATCCTGCAAGTCCGGGTCCCTTTTAAGGACCTCCCAGTGGCGTTGTATGATGTGCTTAACTTATTTGGACCCTCTATCAAAGTTGGTGATAATCCTCATTACTTTTGGGTGGGGAGTTGGGGATTGATTGGGAGTTAGTAGGGAAGATCTTGGTCGGGACAGGGCGGTCTGATATGCAGACCTCAAGACATGGTCAGGGTATCCCCTTGACAGGAATCTCCTCCTCAGATCAGCTGCTTGATTGATAAAATCACGCTTGTCCGAGCAGTTGCGTCTGAGTCGTAGGTATTGGCCCCTAGGAATTCCACTCCTGAGTGGGAGCGGATGATTACTCTCCCATCTCAGGAGGGAATTCGTGGAGCTAGCCTTCCTATAAATCCAAGCATGTACACACTGCCCATAATGGTAGGGCTTCCCTGGGATTTCTGGGCATCGACCTAGTGAAGCCTCCCATTAGAGGGGGTGACTGGGATAAACATCTCCTCCAGCGTGAATCCCGCTGGATATTCTGTTTGAAAACTACTGCACCCCTGGGCCTTAATGAAAGGCTGGATTATGGGTGTTTCATATAAATAAAATTGATAATAGGAACCCAGATTACCCCTCTTGGTTCCCGTCATATATTCAATTGCTTCTGCTAGTATTCTCTGTGACGTATCCTAGTCTTACATGTTTCCTGCAAGAAATGTCAGTTTTTATCTAGCTGTGATTTTGTGTCACAGCGTTACTATGGACGCTTCCATCGGGAGGCGTGCCGTATGGCTGCCTATCTGTTGATATAGTCTCCAAGGCAACCGCTTCTTCCCACGGCCTTCTCATGATTGTGATTGGCCGCCGCTATCACGTGGTGTCAGGCGCCGGGGTCTGACGTCTATTCGGCGCGGCGCATGCGCATGACGTCAGACGCCGACGCGGACGATCACAGGGCGGTCCTTCCAAGAGAGGCACGTTTGGGCTCTATTTAAAACCCCACAAAGGTATGTATCAGTGTGGCTGGTAAACGTCAAGGAACCCCAGAACTAGTGGGACTTTACCTTAAGTGAGGATCACCATATCCCCACACACCAACGTGCAGAGGAATATCTATCACTCTGCAGCACGGCACTTCAACACCAGGAGTGTCTGCCCACCGGCTCTTAATCCAGCTGATAGAGCATTCCTAGCATCTTTAACCGTGGGGATCATTTTCCTTTTTGTACCCACGGTCGTATATGTTATAGCATAGCACTTCAACACCAGGGGTGCCTGCTCACCGGCTCTTATTCCAGCTGATAGAGCCTTTCTGCATCTTTGACTGCAGGGTCCATTTTCTTTTGTACCCACGGTCATATATGCTATATGCTGTTTCCCTATTTGTACCAACTTCCCCTGAGGAGTCGACACAACAGAAATGTGCCACGTCGGGAGGTCTGAAGAATCCGCATCTTTTTAAACAGTGCTAGTGATCAGGTCCATAACTAGGGACAGGTATCCAGACGGGGTCGCCCTTTTCAGGGCGAGTGCTCTGTGTAGACAGGTAGTATGGGAGCAGTCCCCTTCCCCCAAGTTATAGGGTGAGATAGGGCACAGCACCAAGACTCCCTCTGACTACACAAGACTCCATCTGGTCCAGGCATCATCAATAGCCTCAGCTGATCCTAGCCTTCTGGTTGGTCGGGTAAGACTGCTTGCGTCTTCACAGGCGCAGCAGGTCTATTTTCCTTTCCTTGCTTTACCAGCAGTGGGGTATCTATATACGGACCCCGTTACATGTTTGTATGTGTGTTATGTTGATGCATCCTCTGGTGTATATTATTTCCTTGCTATGTCACACCTCATATTGTACCCATCTGACCCTCCATTTCCACTGAGTGTAACAGTGTCCCTAGCTTTAGGCGTTGGAGTAATGAGATTGTAATAAGGAGTCTACTGTTCGCATCTATAAAGTCAAGAACTGGTGGTACTGTTTAGGTGGCAGTGGTCTTATGTTTAGTATATGATGTCAGCTAAATTTAAAATTGTCTAAATTTGCTATTTATGCATGGAAGACAGTTCTAGAGTACTAGTAATGGTTTCCCTGCATAAATAGCAACCCCTTAATGTTATGTAGGCCTTCGTATTAACTATTTGAATTACTGTAACTTTCGTACTCTTCATCGGCTAAAAATACTTCTCAAAAATGGTATGAGGAGTATTTTTACTGTAAAACAAAACATGCAATGCAACAGCTCTCTGCAAACCAAATAAAGTACAAAATTGAATAATAATTGCAAGTGCTATACCTATAAATTAGAGATGCTTAGCAAATCATTTTGTACAAAATTATTTGAGCCCGTCTGCCGCACATTAGGCGATCTCTGTAAGACGGGTTCCTAACACTAAATTCTACCTGTTATATGCCATGACGGCTACCATACAATTCAGGGAGTGTAGGTTCCACATGCATGCTGGGCCTGCTTTAATTTCTATCATTTTTGGTGCCAAAATGGCCTCCATTATATCCAAGGAATGCAGGTACCAACATGCATGCCGGGCCCACTCCACACCACTCCTGGTGCCAAATGGCCACCAAAGAATGCAATGAGAGTCCGCAACTATATCTCTCCTGGTGCCAAATGGCTTCCAGTGAGTGAGGTGGAGCAGGCAAAGCTATATACTCACACTAATTAAAATCAGCCTATGGGGCAGACGAGCTGGTCAGGAGTGCACGACTGAGGTGTCTTCCAGAAAAAAATGTAGCGGGACCTCTGGTTGTAACTGTGGACCATGGGATATGCACCCATATGCTTTTCACTCAGTTTATGGTAGAAACTCTGGTAATAGATTTGCTCATCTGTTAATAGTATTGCCCATTATCATTTATTGAGGTGAAGATCATCGGTCAGAGGAGGGATATCATGTGGCAGCATGTACTGAGTTGTGCTGTGAAAGTCACTGCTGTCAGTGTTTCTGTGTCACAGATAGAGTAGTCAGTATTAGTGAATTATTCTATGTCGCTGATAGGGCCTGCGCTGGTGGAAGAAGCAGGTCATTTATGACAAGGCCATCATAGGGCAATAGTGATGAAGATTACAAGACTTAGTCTTTTCTGCCTCTTGTGGTAGAAACAGGCTAAGGGCTCATTCACACGACCGTATGGCTGTGGTGCTTGCAATTTGCGGTCCATAATACACAGGCACCGGCCCTGTGAACTCTGTGCTGCGGATGCGAACTTATTAACTTGAATGGGTCTGCGATCCACAAAATATCCCAAAAGATAGGACATGTCCAATCTTTTGCAATGTGGAGGCACGGATCAGAAGCCCACAGAAACACTCGGAAGCGCTTCCGTGAGCTTTCGGGTCCATGCTTCTGCACTGCAAAAGATAGGACTTTTACCGTATTTCGCAGATCACAAACCCATTCAGGTCAACGGGTCTGCATCGCAATACAGGATTCACATGGCTGGTGCCCATGTATTGCGGACTGCTATTTGCAGCACGCAACACAGGCACAGCAACCATACAGTCATGTGAATGAGCCCTAAATGGTATACAGGCTATAAATCGATATATCTATATCCATCAGCAACCTTCAGCACTCCAACTGTTGTGAAACTGCAACTCCCAGCATACACACTTACTAGGCTGTTTTTTCAACTCACATAGAAGTGAAAGGAGGACTCTGGGAGTTGTAGTTTCAGTACAGCTGGAGAGCTAGAGGTTGTTTATCCCTGCTATAGACTATTGATATGCTGTTTTGCAAAAGTGTCCCAAGTTCCAGTGTGCACCAAAAAAAGTAAGAATTTGTCTTACCGGTAAATGTATATCCAGGAGTCCAACATGACAGCACCACATGGAGGATGTCTCCCCGCCCACTATTGGGACAGGAAACAGAGAGAGGTTAAAAGTTCCCCCCACCCCACACACACTAGTGTTTATTAAATTATCACCCAATAATGGATATCTACTGAAACCCCTTTAACCACTTAAGGACTCAGCCCTATTTCACCTTAAGGACTTGGCCATTTTTTTGCAAATCTGACCAGTGTCACTTTAAGTGCTGATAACTTTAAAACGCTTTGACTTGGGGCGTGGCCTGACCGAGCTTGATGGCGGCTGCTTGAGAGCGGAGCTCCCGCTACTAGATCCCGTTTCAGCCCATTACTAAGCACTACCTGAGAGAAGGGATGAAGATTCAATCTAAAGAACTGGCTAGAGTCACTACAGACCAAAAAAGAGACTCACCGCAACACTCTGACATGGAGAAGTTCCTCCAGAAACCAGCTCCCCAACTACGCGTGCGCACAACTAAGATGGCGCTGAAGCGGCATGGGGAAGAAGATGCATCTGGGATACGAATTATGAAACATCGTGTGACGAGCCGAGAGAGGTGAGCGGATCGCAGACGGGGGATGAGTCAGCGGCACTTACCCGCGACTTCTTAGAAAGAGCCCTTCATAAGGCTTTAGCCCCGATTGCAGCTGATCTAGCCACTATAAAGGCGGACGTCCGCCATATTGGGGACAGAGTTGAATTCCTAGAACAAGTACAAGACGCCATGCTCTTCTTCAATACGGCGGTTAAAAGCTCACTAGTCTCTCATACTAGAGCCATGAATAGCTTACTACTCCAGATGGAAGATCAGGAAAATAGGAGCCGGCGGCGCAATATAAGGATAAGAGGTCTCCCAGAAGCAGAAGATAGAGAAGATCTGCTGAATGTTATGGGATCACTTTTCACCTCCTTGCTGGGCCCAGAAAGAGCCAAGGACATTACAGTTGAGAGGGTACACTGAGCATTGAGACCCAAGCCTGGAACCTCAGAAAACCCAGGGACATCATATGTGGCATATTAAGCTACAGGGACACAGAAGAAATCCTACAAAAAGCGAGGGAGAAAGGAGAAGTGAACCTGCAGGGAAGAAGCATTCAATTATTTCAAGATCTAGCGGCCTCAACACTTCAAAAGAGGAGAATGCTGAAACCACTTACAGACCTCCTACGCACCTCGAAGATTCCATATAGGTGGTTATTCCCATTCGGTATGCTGATCACTGCAGGGAATCGCCGATTCACCGTAAGAACACCTGCAGACCTAACACCTGTCTGGGAAATGCTGGACTTAACACCAGTGGAGGTTCCCTCCTGGCTACCTATCCCATCTGAAGAGGAACTACCACCGCTACCAAAGATTTCACCTTGGATGAAGCCGAAACAGCAGCGAATTGGGCGAAGCAGAAAAGCTGCAAGTAAAGAGCTGGACACTTGATCCTCTGACCGGCAAGCTGCTGAGTACGGTCATGTATGTATTAGGAGACGCTTATCTCCAGGGCAGAATAACTAGTGATGCTAGTCTTTAAGAGAAACACTTATTGATCACTGTTAGCCTTTTGTTGTGATACCACAGTTAGCTTAAGGGTTAAAGAGCTCTTCTTTACGGTTTTAGTGATCTAATTCACTTGAATAAGTTATAAATCCATGTTAGACATAGGTAGTCATTTGCCACGTATAGTCTATCCGAATGGGCTGATGGAGGGATCTAGGCCGATCAGGATATATTGGTGACAACTGATTACACCCCCCCCACTAAAGAGAATCCCATCTGGGATTCAGATATTACTGCATTATTATACAGTTATTATAAGTTTTTTTTGTTGTTTTTTTTAAAGTACTTAATGTTATATACTCCATCTTCTGGTCATATATATTATGTGCAGGGTAGCCTTCTTTATATGACACATGAATGGCACCGTTAGTACTTAATATTGACACTTTTAATGTACATGGCTGCAAAGGTCCCATTAAACGAAGCCGAATATTCCGAACAATTAAGAAGGCGGCAATAGACATAATCATGCTGCAAGAAACACACTTCACATCTCGCTGTTTGCCTAACTTAGGCAACTCTGCATTCCACTATTGGTTCCATTCATGTTCAGATAAATCGGCATCAAAAGGAGTTAGTATTGGGTTGAAAAAGAATATACCCTTCTCACTACATTCTCAGCTATTGGACCCAGAGGGCAGATATCTCCTGTTAAACTGCGAAATAGGCCATACGAAAATCACCTTATGTAATTTATATGCCTCGAATGTTAAAACAGTTCGATGGCTATTGGAGACCCTGGACAAAATAGCGGCCTTCGCATTTGGTTGGATAGTAGTAGGAGGAGATTTTAATCTGACCTTAAACCCACTATTAGACTCTTCATCTCAGAGGTCGGCTATTTTGTTTAGGGCCTTAAAGTCCTTACAGACGCGCTTAAGGGATTTACATATCGTAGATGTCTGGCGGTCAATTCATGGGGAAAGAAGAGACTACACTTTTTATTCAAACCCTCATAGGTCTTACCAAAGATTAGATTATCTTTTGATCCCAGAAAATAATCTGACCTTAGTCAAGTCTGCTAAAATTGACAGCATAACAGTGTCAGATAATGCTTTGGTATATTGCGCCATTCAGCTTCCTAATTTAAATGGAAGGGAGTGGTCATGGAGACTAAACCACACTTTGCTAGATACACAAGCACATGTAGACATTATCTCGAAGAAATTAAAGGAATACTTTGACCTAAATGTGAATACTGCAACGACACCCACTATTACATGGGAGGCGCATAAGGCAGTAATACGAGGGGAATTTATAGCACTAGGATCACATATTAAAAAGGAGCGTACAAAGCAACTGACAGAGCTGTTAACTCGTATTTCCCAACTAGAAAGATCACACTAGAAATCATTAGCACTGAAAGAATTTGAGTCACTAGTATCACTTAGACAAGAACTTAAGTCACTGCTCAATATTAAAACTGCTAAAGCGTATCTAAGAGTTAAGCAAAAGCATTATATTCATGGGAATAGAGGCAGCAAAATCTTGTCGGCAATGATCAAAAAACGAGTAGAGCAATCTTACATCAAACAAATGATGACACAAGATGGTATGCTTTCAACAGATACCAATGAAATATCCAAAGTGTTCACTGCATACTATCACGATTTATACAACATAAGGAAAGATGAACCTGGAGAAGTGGTACGAGACCGGCAAGTAAAGACAACATCCTATCTGCAGGAACTTAACTTACCAGTATTATCAGAAGCTGACAAGGAGATGTTAATAGCCCCTATAACATTAGAGGAAATAGGGAAGGCCCTAAAATCAACCCCCAAAGGCAAGAGCCCAGGACCCGATGGTTTAACAGTAGCTTACTACAAAAAGTTTCTTTCCACATTAGGCCCCCAATTAGTATCCCTCTTTAACTCCCTGTTAAGCGGTATACCACAACCCAGGCAATCACTAGAGGCACATATTACGGTGTTACCCAAACCAGGCAAAGATCCAAATCTCCCAGCCAGTTACAGACCGATATCGCTGCTTTATGCAGATATCAAGTTATGGGCAAAAATTTTAGCCTTTAGAGTTGCATCCTTACTTAGAGGGTTGATCTCTCCAGAGCAGTCCGGGTTTGTGGGAGGCAGGGAGTGCAGGGACAGCACATTCCGTGTCATACAAGCTCAGCAATATGCCTTGTCTCATGGTCATAGAATTACTTTTCTGAGCACCGATGCTGAAAAGGCATTCGACAGAGTAGACTGGCAATATATGGAGGCCACTTTATATAAATTCGGCTTTCCCCCTCAATTTGTAACCACTGTGCTGTCTCTGTACTCCTCACCCACAGCGAAAATACGCATAAACGGAAACCTCACATCCCATTTCGATATACGTAACGGGACCCGGCAAGGATGCCCGTTATCACCAACTCTATTCATCTTGTGTCTGGAAACATTTCTACAAGCCATAAGGCAGGATGGAGAAATACAAGGGCTTCAAATAGGCCCCCAAATTCATACGGTAGCTGCATTTGCAGACGACATGCTTTTATTGTTATCCGATCCAATAGTAGCGTTCCCAGCGCTTCTGCAACAGTTAGATAAATTTGGGAATCTATCTAATTTTAAAATAAATCTAGCCAAATGTGTAGCTCTAGGAATTAATACCCCTCAGTCAACCATAGCCCACCTTAAGGCAAATTACCCCTTTCAAATTGCAGACGGAAAGCATTAGTTATTTAGGTGTCCAAATAACAAAGGACCCTGAACAATTTTTTTCCCAGAATTACCCCAAATTATTAGCTGACATTAAACTCCAACTAAAAGAACTGAAAATACCCTACTTAACTTGGTTGGGGAGGAAAAACGTCTTAAAAACTTATATACTTCCTAAATTACTATACTTGATGCAGGCTACCAGTAATACTACCTCATCACTTCCTAGCTCAGATTCAGAAAACATTCTCCGCATTTGTCTGGAACCAAACTAAACCCAGATTAGCCTATAAGAGATTAATACTGCCTAGATACAAAGGAGGTTTTGGTCTACCGGATGTGAGCGGATATTATAGGGCAATACAAATAAGGTTACACTCAGAGATAATTAATCCTAAAGTTGATAAACTAGGCTGCCAAATTGCAAGGAAAGTTTTAGGGCCAAAAGCGTTAGCCATGCTATGGGACATTAGCAAAAAACCTCAACACAGAAATGAAGTACCTAACTCGTTGAGAGGTATTATAGATTCTTGGTTCAAATTATCAAATTACCTACATCCCTCTAGTGGGCTTTCGCCATTCACACCTATCAGACATCTGCCTTATATGTATAATGCAGACTTCAAAGATGATATGGGATTATGGGCAGCTTTGGGTGATGTAGCAGTAGGAGACCTTCTGGAGAACCGCCTAGTCCCCAATATACAAACTTTGAGGACTCGGTTTAAGCATATTCCCTGGACCTTAACATATTATTTCCAATTTAACAAGATTTGCACGCAATACTTAACAAATACCTCTTAAGCAACTATACCCCTACTTGGTATGATACAATATGGAACCAGCCCACAAGCAAAAAAGGAATTGTCTCACGACTCTATAACAAAATATGAGAGATAGATTCAGACACCAGACCATTGTTTATTGAACAATGGGGGAAGGAGATGGGTCAACCTATAGATGAGGAGACTACAGGAAGAATACTTACCCACTCTCATGGATATTCACGATGTATAAAGATACAGGAAAACTCCTTTAAAATAGTCACCAGATGGTATAGAACACCTGACAAATTACATACTATCTCCCCTTCTTATTCTGCGAACTGCTGGAGATGCGGTGAGACTAGAGGCACCATGTATCACATATGGTGGTCATGCCCACTAATTACTAAATATTGGGACACGATATCTAAAGAGGTTCAAGGAATATGTACAATAGGCTCCCCTATCACCCCATTAGTGGCACTTCTCAACTTACCTGATTGTAATTATAAACTTACGAAACATTCCTTGCCTACGCAATTGATTGCAGCAGCAAAAATGCTGATACCAAAATATTGGCTATCTAAAGAAATACCTAGCCTAAAAGAATGGGTTTACAAGGTCCAGGAAATATGCCAACTAGAAGAGTTAACAAGTTGGGAGTCATTATCACATGACAAATTTTTATTGACCTGGGGCAAATGGTCAGAATAATATAAAAATCACACCAAGTAAAAGAGTATATTAATACCTATATGTATATACCTAGCAGGCTTTGTACATAGACAACTGTACTCCTTATAAGCATCCAATATATCAAGAAAGGCAAGGAATCACAAATGTCTTATCCTTGTTATTGCTATGTTCTAGACATATACTTATCACATCACTGGCCCATGTACAGTTGTGGCCAAAAGTTTTGAGAATGACAAAAATATTAGTTTTCACAAAGTTTGCTGCTAAACTGCTTTTAGATCTTTGTTTCAGTTGTTTCTGTGATGTAGTGAAATATAATTACACGCACTTCATACGTTTCAAAGGCTTTTATCGACAATTACATGACATTTATACAAAGAGTCAGTATTTGCAGTGTTGGCCCTTCTTTTTCAGGACCTCTGCAATTCGACTGGGCATGCTCTCAATCAACTTCTGGGCCAATTCCTGACTAATAGCAACCCATTCTTTCATAATCACTTCTTGGAGATTGTCAGAATTAGTGGGTTTTTGTTTGTCCACCTGCCTCTTGAGGATTGACCACAAGTTCTCAATGGGATTAAGATCTGGGGAGTTTCCAGGCCATGGACCCATAATGTCAACGTTTTGGTCCCCGAGCCACTTAGTTATCACTTTTGCCTTATGGCATGGTGCTCCATCGTGCTGGAAAATGCATTGTTCTTCACCAAACTGTTGTTGGATTGTTGGAAGAAGTTGCTGTTGGAGGGTGTTTTGGTGCCATTCTTTAATCATGGCTGTGTTTTTGGGCAAGATTGTGAGTGAGCACACTCCCTTGGATGAGAAGCAACCCCACACATGAATGGTCTCAGGATGCTTTACTGTTGGCATGAACCAGGACTGATGGTAGCGCTCTCCTTTTCTTCTCCGGACAAGCCTTTTTCCAGATGCCCCAAACAATCGGAAAGAGGCTTCATCAGAGAATACGACTTTGCCCCAGTCCTCAGCAGTCCATTCCCCCTACTTTCTGCAGAAGATCAATCTGTCCCTGATGTTTTTTTTGAAGAGAAGTGGCTTCTTTGCTGGCCTTCTTGACACCAGGACATCTTCCAAAAGTCTTCGCCTCACTGTGCGTGCAGATGCGCTCACACCTGCCTGCTGCCATTCCTGAGCAATCTCTGCACTGGTGGCACTCCGATCCCGCAGCTGAATCCTCTTTAGGAGACGATCCTGGCGCTTGCTGGACTTTCTTGGACGCCCTGAAGCCTTCTTAACAAGAATTGAACCTCTTTCCTTGAAGTTTTTGGTGATCCTATAAATTGTTGATTGAGGTGCAATCTTAGTAGCCACAATATCCTTGCCTGTGAAGCCATTTTTATGCAACGCAATGATGGCTGCACGCGTTTCTTTGCAGGTCACCATGGTTAACAATGGAAGAACAATGATTTCAAGCATCACCCTCCTTTCAACATGTCAAGTCTGCCATTTTAACCCAATCAGCCCGACATAATGATCTCCAGCCTTGTGCTCGTCAACATTCTCACCTGAGTTAACAAGACGATTACTGAAATGATCTCAGCAGGTCCTTTAATGACAGCAATGAAATGCAGTGGAAAGTTTTTTTTGGGATTAAGTTAATTTTCATGGCAAAGAAGGACTATGCAATTCATCTGATTACTCTTCATAACATTCTGGAGTATATGCAAATTGCTATTATAAAAACTTAAGCAGCAACTTTTCCAATTTCCAATATTTATGTAATTCTCAAAACTTTTGGCCACGACTGTACTATGTTAAAGTAGACAAATTGCTAACCATGTGTCTTTTCCTTGCGATACCCTCTTTACATGTACTCTTGCATATAACACCGACAAATTATGCTTATGTGACCAACATTAATTATGGAGTAGTTTACTGTTATTTGTTACCACTTACGAATGTCATAATAATTGCTGAAATATAATGACAAAATAAAATAAAGATTTGACAAAAAAAACGCTTTGACTTATCCAGGCCATTCTGAGACTGTTTTTTCATCACATATTGTACTTCATGACACTGGTAAAATGAAGTAAAAAAAAATCATTTTTATTTATAAAAAAATACCAAATTTACCTAAAATTTGTATAAAATTGCAAATTTCCAAGTTTCAATTTCTCTACTTCTATAATTCATAGTAATACCTACAAAAATAGTTATTACTTTACATTACCCATATGTCTACTTCATGTTTGGGTCATTTTGGGAATGATATTTTATTTTTTGGGGATGTTACAAGGCTTAGAAGTTTAGAAGCAAATCTTGAAATTTTTCAGAAATTTTCAAAAACCCAATTTTTAGGGACCAGTTCAGGTCTGAAGTCACTTTGCCAGGCTTACATAATAGAAACCACCCAAAAATGACCCCATTCTATAAACTACACCCCTCAAGGTATTCAAAACTGATTTTAGAAACGTCGTTAACCCTTTAGGTGTTCCACAAGAATGAATGGTAAATAGAGATACAATTTCAAAATTTCCCATTTTTGGCAGATTTTCCATTTTAATAATTTTTTCAGTTATAAAGCAAGGGTTAACAGCCAAACCAAACTCAATATTTATGGCCCTGATTCTGGAGTTTACAGAAACACCCCATATGTGGTCGTAAACTACTGTACGGGCACACGGCATGGCGCAGAAGGAAAGGAATGCCATGCGGTTTTTGGAAGGCAGATTTTGCTGGACTGGTTTTTTTGACACCATGTCCCATTTGAAGCCCCCCTGATGCAACCCTAGAGTAGAAACTCCATAAAAGTGACCCCATCTAAGAAACTACACCCCTCAAGGTATTCAAAACAGATTTTAAAAACGTTGTTAACCCTTTAGGTGTTCCACAAGAGTTATTGGCAAATGGAGATGAAATTTCAGAATTTCTATTTTTTGGCAAATTTTCCATTTTAATCCATTTTTCCCAGTAACAAAGCAAGAGTTAACAGCCAAACAAAACTCAATATTTATGGCCCTGATTCTGTAGTTTACAGAAACACCCCATATGTGGTCGTAAACTGATGTACGGTCACACGGCAGGGCGCAGAAGGAAAGAAATGCCATACGGTTTTTGGAAGGCAGATTTTGCTGGACTGTTTTTTTTTTACACCATGTCCCATTTGAAGCCCCCCTGATGTGCCCCTAGAGTAGAAACTCCAAAAAGTGATCCCATTTTAGAAACTATGGGATAGAGTGGCAGTATTGTTGGTACTAGTTTAGGGTACATATGATTTTTGGTTGCTCTATATTACACTTTTTGTGAGGCTAGGTAACAAGAAATAGCTGTTTTGGCACCGTTTTTATTTTTTGTTATTTACAACATTCATCTGACAGGTTAGCTCATGTGATATTTTTATAGACCAGGTTGTCACGGATGCGGCGATACCTAATATGTTGATCGCTTGCTATTACACTTTTTGTGATGTAAGGTGAAAAAAAATGGTTTATTTAGCACAGTTTTTATTTTTTATTTTTTACGGTGTTCATCTGAGGGGTTAGGTCATGTGATATTTTTATAGAGCCAGTCGATACGGACGCGGCGATACCTAATATGTATACTTTTTTTTATTTATGTAAGTTTTACACAATAACAGCTTTTTTAAAACAAAAAAAATGATGTTTTAGTGTCTCCATATTCTGAGCCATATTTTTTTTTTTTTTGGGCGATTGTCTCAGGTAGGGGCTCATTTTTTGCGGGATGAGGTGATGGTTAGATTGGTACTATTTTGGTGGGCAAACGCCTTTTTGATCGCTTGCTGTTGTACTTTTTGTGATGTAAGGTGACAAAAAAATGGTTTATTTAGCACAGTTTTTATTTTTTACGGTGTTCATCTGAGTGGTTAGGTCATGTGATATGTTTATAGAGCCGGTCGATACGGATGCGGCGATACCTAATATGTCAACTTTTTTTCCCCCCTATTTTTTACCAATATTTTTTAACTTTATTTGGGGAAAATGACCTTTTTGTTTATTTTTACTTGAAACGTAATTTTTTGGGGGGAAAACTTTTTTCAACTTTTTTTCTACTTTATTTTTTGTCTCACTTTGGGACTTCAACTTTTGGGGGTCTAATCCCTTTTACAATGCATTCCAATACTTCTGTATTGCTGAAATGCTTTGGCTGTATGAGTAATACTGTGTGTATTACTCATACAGCTTCCGGCCTGTGAGATCCAGGGGGCTGGATCTAATAGGCTTGTCACCGGAAGGCAGCGCAGATGCCTAAGGAAGGCATCGCGCTGCCTTCCATGCCATTGGGTCCCCCCTACAGCCGCATGGGGACCCGATGGCACCGCCGCCCGCCGGATAAGGTAAAACCGCAAACCGCAGGTCTGAATTGACCTGCGGTTTGCGGCGATCGCCGATGCGGGGGGGGTCGCGTTGTGACAGGATGGCCGCTGAATGATTTCAGCGGACATCCTGTTCCGATTAACCGCCGCCGCGCGGCAATGTAATTTTAAACTTAGGACGTACCGGTACGCCCTGGGTCCTTAAGGACTCGGCAAACATGGCGTACCGGTACGTCCTAAGTCCTTAAGGGGTTAAAGGGAGTCTTTCACCTAATCTGAGCGTTTTAGACCGCTTAGATCAGGTTATAGACTCTTTGATCCTCATTACAATAGTACCTTTCTTTTCTGTGTCCCCCGTCCAGATCATGAAAAAAACACTTTTTAAACGTATGCAAATGAGCTTTTGAAGGTGCCCAGAAAAACACACCTCTCTCAGCCCTCTGGCCCGCCCTTATGTCCTATTATTACCTCCTACTCTGCCTCCAGCCGCCGGATGTCACGAGCGGCAAGAGAAGAAGTCAGGCTGGGAACTAGCCCGCACCTGCGCACTGCTCTGCCCATTATGGGCAAAGGAACAGCTTTTCATATTGCGTATGCGCCGGCCAACTGAAGACAGCCGGCCCACTGTCCTCTGGTGACTTTTGCCGGCTGGAGGCAGAGGAGGTAATAGGACAGAAGGGCGGGCCAGAGGGCTTAAAGAGGTGTGTTTTTCTGGGCACAGCAGTTGCTTTTATAAACCTGCTTATCCATCTATTTTCTGCCAGAGAATAGTTTAGAAACCAGCTCAAGGCTGCTATCTGGACTTTTAGGATGCTTGGTCTAAGACCCCTATCAAAGCCATCTTGTAGAAAGTTCAGGGTTTCTCCCAAATCTGGAAGCAGCGGATTTCTGTTTCTCAATGCTATCCAGTAACAGAATTTTTTCCAAATTTTATTATAGATGGCAGCGGTTACTGGTTTATGGCCTTTTTGAAGGGTTGATATTACATTGTCCGAAAACCCTTGTAATTTTAATAAGTCCCTTTCAGAAGCCACGCTGTTAACTTTAGCCTGCCTATTTCCGGGTTCCAAATTGGATCCTGAGACAGCAGATCTGGTCTCAGAGGAAGCATTATCGGATCTTCCAAGGCCAACAAGGTTAGGACAGGAAACTACGCTTGTTTCGGCCAGAACGGGGCTATTAAATTTACTTTTGATGACCCCATCCTGATTTTCCTCAGAATAGCTGGAATTAGAGGGAAGGGGGGAAAAGCATAGGCCAGCTTCATATCCCATCTCTGGGACAAGGTGTCTACCGCCGTCGGATGGTCTGCTGGATCCTGGGAGAAGAAGGAATTTGTTTGAGTATTTTTCCGTGTGGCAAAAAGGTCTATTTCGGGAAGGCGTTCTTCGTTGTCAGATCCAGGAAAACCTGTTTGTTTAGGGACCACTCGTTTGGATCTAGGTAATGCCTGCTGAGAAAATCTGCTGATTGATTTTTTGACTCTTTTAGGTGAACCGCTGAAATTGATAGGATTTTTGCCTCTGCCCACGAAAAAATCCTGCTGAAGAGACTCTGAAGTAGAGGGTATCTTGTTCCCCCCTGATGTTTGAGAAACGCCACCGTTGTCCTGTTGTCCTACAAAAGATCCTGACCCTGTTGCAGAGTCTCCCAAACTGCTCGGAGTTCTCTGTAGTTTGAAGATTTCCCTTTTATCTCTTGATACCAAGTTCCTTGGTAGCAATGATTTCCAATCTTTGCCCCCCATCCCTGCTGACTGGCATCTGTTGTTAAAACGATATAGCAGCTTGGGTTCCAGAGAAATCCTTTGACAGGTTGTCCATTTTCTTCAACCATTCCAAAGATTTACGAGCGTCGTCTTTTATGAGAATTTTTTTATTTAGGGATTGATGGTTCCCATCCCAAACAGAGAGGATCATCTTCTGAAGCGATCTTGTGTGATACTGGCTCCATGGCACTGTCATGATACAAGCTGTCATCAGGCCTAAGACACTCATTGCCTCTCTGATCGTACAAACGGATTTCTTCTGAAAAATTCCTAGTTTTTCTATCAGATTTTCCTGTCTTTTATCTTGAAGAAAGGATTTTTGCAATGTCGAATCTAATACAGTCCCTAAGAAAAAATTTCTGGTATCAGGTGTCAGATCTGATTTTCCCCAATTTAGGATCCAACCTAATTCTTCTTGTAGGAGAGAAATCACAGTCTGAGTATGATCAACTAACATCTGTACTGAGACTGCAATTAGAAGAAAATTGTCCAGATATGGTACGATTTTTATTCCTTTCACCCTCAGGAAAGCCACAATTTCTATTATTAATTTTGTGAATACCCGACAGGCCGATGATATTCCGAATGAAAGGCATTGGAATTGATAATGACACCCCGCCTTTTTCCCTTATCGCAAATCTTAAGTATTTCTGGTAATCTTGGCGAATTGGCACATGGTAATATGTATCCTTCAGATCTATGGTGCACATTACCGCTCCTGGAGGAATTAGAGGGATGGTAGATCTGATAGAGTCCATCTTGAAGCGTCAATATTTTATTGATTTGTTCAGAGGTTTCAGATTTATTATGGTCCTGAATGAACCATCCGGTTTCCTTACAAGAAACAGTCTGAGTAATACCCTTTACCTTCCTGATGTTTTGGACTTGAATCACCGTACCAGGTAAGCAAATATTTTTGTTAAGGAGTTGACAAAAGTTCAATTTTGTAGCCTTCCTGTATGATTTGAAGCGCCCATAGGTTTTCTGGCGCCATGCTGGGCGAAATAATTTTAGTCTTCCCCCCACCGGCCTGGTGTCATTGTTTGTTTTGGGAGGTGTTGGGGTTAAGTAAAAAACACTCCCTTTTCCTTCTTTCTGATAGGACCATCTTCCCGATTTTCCCTTGTCTTTATATGCTTGATTTTTTTGTTGGAACTTCCTACAAAAAAACGGTGTCTTTTTGGGATTTGCCTCTGGAAAGCCTTTCTTTTTGTTTGAGGCCTTTTCAAAGATATTGTCCAATACTGGGCCGAAAACATAAGCCCCTGAGAAGGGAATTGCGCATAATTTTTTTTTGGACGCCAGGTCGCCAGACCAATTTTTTTGCCATAAGGCTCTTCTTGCTGTATTTAGAAGGGCTCCGTTTTTTGCTGCAAACCTGACTGACTCTGCCAATAAATCCGCTATGAATGCAGTCGCCATTTTTAGGAGAGGAATAGATTCCAGTATATCCTCCCTGGAATTCCCCATTTTTAAATGGTTTTCCAACTGTGACAACCACAAAAGCATGGACTTTGCCACCGAGGTAGCGGCAATGTTAGTCGAGACTAAGGCTGCCGATGTCTCCCACGTTTTTCTCAAGAGACGTCTGCCTTTCGATCCATTGGTTCTTTTAGCTGTGATGAATCTTCAAAGGGAATAGCCGTTTTTCGAGCCACCATGTCCACAGGAATAACTATTTTCGAGATCTCTTCCCACAATTTTGTCTCCTGTTTATCAAAGACTAGACGATTCTTAAATTCCCTGGGAATAAAGAGTCTTTTTTCCACATCTTCCCATTCTTCTAAAATCACCTGTTTTAGATTAGAATTTATAGGGAAAATGTTTCTCTTTTTTGCTATTAAGCCTGCAAACATTTCGTCCTGAACAGATCTTTTTTGTTGTTCGTCTTCTATGTCCATAGTTTCCTGAATGGCAGTGAGAAGAGAGTCCATATCATCTGATGAGAAGCAGTATTTCCGCTGCTCATCATAGGATGTGGAGGGATGTGGAGGGTAAAGAATGTATTTCTTCTTCAACTGAGTATATTGTACATCCATATCCTCTGAGTCAGAATCTAAAACCTCTCTAGGTCTTTTAGCTCTTGGGGTATGACCGATATTTGGAGGGGGTACAAGGGATGCCACAGAAGCTTTTACTTCTTCCCTTATAATTGCTCTAAGGTCCGTTAAGAGAGAAGACTGTTCTTCTTTCATTATTTTGTTGATATAATCCGCGCATAATTTTTTTGTGTATGTATCTTGAAGCCTTTTGTTGCAGGTAGCACATCTTTTAGGCTTCCTTTTAGGCTCCACCTTATGAGTAGTCTCTTTGTCCCCATGACCCTGGACAGGAGGCTCTGGGAAAAGCTCTCTCCTAATAGAGCTGGAGGAATCCATAATGTCAGGACCCTGCTGCTAAGCCCCTCTGGTTTAAATGCCTTCGGCACTTACTCCTCCTGTTGCCGCAATGCTCCTCCTCATCCTTTCCGGGACTCATCCTAAGAGAGTCAACCGGATGGGACACGAGGCCGGTAAACCAGGCCTCAAGCGTCCCAGGCCATGAAAAACGCTGTAGGGCGCCACCATCTTGTTTCCGGGCGCCTTGTGGGGAGCGCCCTTGCGTTCCAGCCGCTGGAGGAGTCCACTATGGGCGCCTCCATCTTACTTCCGGCTGCCCTTACTTTGGCGAAAGTGACGTCAGATGCACTGCACTCCTGACTCGTGTGGCCCTTAGCGATTGCAGCGTGATGAAGAGGAGCAAGCCCAGAGCCCCCCCCCCCCCCCCCCCCCCCCCCGGGGTTGCGCCTACCGATCCCCCCGCCCGTGGCCGTATATTCCGACCTTGAAATCAACCACTTGGCCGGAAGGTCCCGGAAGGTCTGGGGAAGCTAAGGGACCCCCAGTTTAGGTTTTAGCAGACCTCAAGAGGAGGAAGGAGAGGAACATGCCCTCCGATTCCGGTCTCCACCCTGGTTAAAAAATTCTAGAGACCTCATCTCTGCCCCATCCATTATTGGGACAGGAAAAACACTGGAGTGTGTGGGGAACTTTTAATCTCTCTCTGTTTCCTGTACCAATAGTGGACGAGTAGACATCCTCCATGTGGTGCTGTCATGGAGGACATCCTGGAAAATCTGTTTAATTTGCCACAAGCTAATATTTGACCCTAAGTAACTTTCTAAGAAAAATTTAGTAAGGTAAACCAATTAAAATAATGCAAAAAAAAAATAATGCACTAAATCAGATACACGGAGAAGCAGTAGAACAGCACTTTGACTACATCCAAATCTGGTCCGAGGAACACCAGCTATCTGGATCCCACAGGCTCTCTTCTCAGATGTATTAGAGGAGGGCAGTGTATTCTTAAAAGTATTGATGGTGGCTGGTCTGTTATGATTAGAGATGAGCGAATTTCATATTTAGAAATTCGTTCACGCTTCGTTTACTGGTAAAAAATGAATTGCGTTATGGATTCCGTTACCATGGACCATAACGCAATTCTATGACAGAATGCCTTTAGAGGCATACCGTAAACGGGACGGATCCGTTTTGCAGCCCATAGACTTCTATTATGACGGAATGAATAACAGAATGCCTCTAAAGGCATTCCGTCATAGAATTACATTATGGTTGTAGTAACGGAATCCATAATGCAATTCACCTTTTACCAGTAAACGAAATATGAAGTTCGCTCATCTCTAGTTATCATGAGCAAACTTACCACCAGTGGCCAGCACACATAGGTCCTCCTGCTGATTGCCAGTATTGCCTGGAAGTGAAGAGGACCTGGGAGCACCACAAGTATACATTTGTCTGGAGGTCTGAATGAGTTTAGAAATGTAGAGGTCTGGATTTCTCCACTAAGAAATTCAACTTGATGCAGTTGTATAAAACTTGCAAAACTTTAACAAGACATCTTTACTGCTGGTGTTCAGCTTGGATCTTCACCTGACTGCAGACCTCATTCACGTGGTCATATTACGCACATTTCACCATCCATATTACAGCCAATAATCCCAGCCTGACCAGTTTAGATCATTTGACCCACAGCTGGGCCAAGATTTGTGGCTGTAATACAGACACTAAAATGTGCCCCCTGGGGTCGCGAAAAATAAGGAAGGGGGCATCATGTACATTAAAAAAAATTAAAATATTTGATTTACCCAGCATAACTGGAGTTACAGCAAGTACACCATATATTACCCCAAACCAGACAGGTTGAAATCAGAGAGTACAAAGAATGAGGTCTGACTGCCTGTATTGATATCCAGTTTTGAGAGGTCTAAACAAGTTCTATATGAGCAACAACCGATTTGTCAGGTTCGCAACAGAGCTCAAGGTGACATTTCTAGCTTTCAAAGTAAATACGGGATGAAAACTATCTAAAAGACAGATCCTTAATTTACTAATAAGCTTATCTTGATAATGTACCTTAGCAACCAAAGCATGCACAGAATATATAACAGCAACCGACATCTACAAGTTACGACCATCACTAAAGCAAAGCCACAGTAATACTAACTAAGCACAAAACTTTCTCTTTATAATGGAAAGACAGTCATCTCTAAAGGTCTGCCAATATGCAAACAATGCATACAGCTCAAACCTGGCAGGGACATTCAATGGTTGCAATACTAGGATCCTCACTTCTCCATTCTCTGCTAAGTGAGAAAAAGCAGATCAACAATCTTAGACTGGGTTCACATCACGTTTTCCCCCCATCCGTTCAAGGTATAGAAAACAAACAAAAACAAAGTGGCATCCGTCACCACATGGTACAAGAGTTCCGTTGCTAAAAAAAAAGTACATTAACATTTTTTTTTCCTGGACTGCAGTATAGAAAAGCATGGTGTGCTACGCTGTTGTATCTCTTTTTTTCCCTCCCACGTATAGGTCAAACAGATTGAAGAAACGTGATGTGAACCCACCCTTATAGGCATAGCATTATTGCCATATTCTTAGCACAAGGATGTGGCTAAAATATGAGCTGTGAATTAAGGAATCGCCATATTGTGTGCGAAGTGGCTGCTTAATAGTGGCATTAAAAATCTGGAATTAGACTTACCGGTAATTCAGTTTCCATGAGATCACCACGACGGCACACAAGGAGGCACCCCTGACCTCTGTATGGGCAATAACAGAGAAAGGTTTAAATCCCCCCCCCCCTCCCACCACCAACACCAGTGTTTCCAAAATTACAAAGAGTAAAAGGTGGTGGTTAACATATAGTGAGACAAAAGAAAATATAATCTAGAGACGGTATTACATCATACCACCAGAAAGTCCTCCCCCCGAAAAAACAAAAAACAAAACTGGGAGGGAATAATGTGCCGTCGTGGTGATCTCATGGAAACTGAATTACCGGTAAGTCTAATTCCGGATTTCCATATCATGACCACGACGGCACACAAGGAGATATACAAAATTATATATCAAGGGGGGGGCGACTGCCTGAAGGACTTTAAGTCCAAATAACAAGTCTGAAGTTTTGGAAAAATCTAGTCTATAGTGCTTCATGAATGTATGAACACTAGACCATGTAGCAGCCCTGCAAATGTCTTCTAAGGATGCTCCTGCCTTCTCAGCCTGAGAAGAGTACATTGCCCGGGTTGAATGAGCTTTCAAGTTGTCAGGACAGGGGAGGTCCTAAATCTCATAGCAAAGTGAAATAGTGTTCCTAATCCTCCTGGCTAAGGAAGATTTCGAAATTTTTTGACCCTTGTTTCTCCCTGAGAATTGAACTAGAAGGCTATCGGACTTTCTGAAACCTTTGGTAGCCTCGATATAATTCAAAACTGTACGCCTGACGTCCAGGGTATGGAAAACGGATTCCTTACTGTTTGAAGGGTTATTACAAAAAGATGGTAAAATGATCTCCTGGTCACAATGAAAATTTGACACTACCTTTGGGAGGAACCCCGGATCTAATCTGAGTACTATTCTATTCTCCATCACTCGCAGGTAAGGTTCTCTAATGGAAATGGCCTGTATCTCACCCAGTCTTCGGGCTGACGTAATTGCAATTAGGAATGCCGTTTTAAAAGATATTAGTTTGATAGAACAATTATCTAGTGGCTCAAAGGGAGATATTGTTCTTACTGGCCTAACACTATTGAGATCCCAGGAGGGGACACGAGATTTTAGAGTCGGTCTAGGCCTGGAAGCTGCTCTCATGAATCTTTTTATCCATCTATGGTTTGCAAGATCAGAATCGAAGAAACAGCCGAGAGCAGACACCTGAACTTTGAGGGTGGATGCTCTAAGCCCCAGCTCAAGCCCCTGCTGTAAAAACTCCAAGATAACCTGGATGTTTGGCCCTTTCAGATTCGGGGACAGGTTCCCTGACCAGGAACAGAGTCTCTTCCATATCTTCAGGTAGATGTCGGAAGTTACTTTTTTCCTGCATGCTCTAAGTGTGGTTATCACTCTATCTGAAAGACCCTGGTACTTCAATATCTGGATCTCAGGATCCAAGCTGTTAGTTTCAGGAACTCCAGATTGGGATGTAGGATCGGTCCCTGATGAAGAAGGTCCTTCCTGGACGGAAGAGGCCAAGGCTTCGAGATAGAGAGTTTCTTGAGGGAGGAAAACCAGCTTCTCTTAGGCCAGAATGGGGTTATTAGGATTATTGTTGTGTTGTCTTGATGGATCTTTTGAATTACTTTTGGAATTAGTGGAAGCGGTGGAAAAGCGTAACTGAGACCCCAGTCCCATGCTAGGGCAAGCGCATCTAATGCCCAGGGATTGTCCTGGGGATTTAGGGAGCAGAATCTTGCCACCTTCGTATTGTCCCTTGAAGCAAACAGGTCCACTTCTGGAACGCCCCATTTGTCTACTATCATCTGAAAGACTTCTGTATTTAGAGACCATTCTATCTGGTCTAATTTCTTCAGACTGAGATATTCCGCCTCTAGATTCAGCGACCCCTTGAGATGGATCGCCGAAATGGATCTTACGTCTTGTTCTGCCCAGTTGAAGATCTTGGTAGATAAGACCAGGAGATTTTTCAACTTTGTCCCTGATGGGAGAGGTAGGCAACGGTCGTCGTGTTGTCTGAAAGGATTTTTAGGTGGGAACCCCAAAGATTTCCTTCCGCCATCTTTAGAGATTCCCATACTGCCCTCAGTTCTCTGAAATTTGACGACTGAGAGCTGATCAACTGTGGCCAGGAGCCCTGATAGTAATAATCTCCCACTTTCGTTCCCCATCCTGACTGACTTGCGTCCATCATGATTTGTACATAGAGAGTTCTCTTCCATACTACTCCCCTGGAGAGGTTCCTTTGGACTGTCCACCAACATAGTGATGTCTTTACCATGTGGGGAATGGACACTCTGTAGTCTAGAGTAACCTGTTGCCTGTTCCAAACTCTGAGAATCCAAGTCTGTAGAGGTCGAAAATGCAGTTGACTCCAAGGTACTGAGGTTATGCATGATGTGATTAGGCCCAGAAGACTCATTGCTTCCCTTATGGAGCAGATCTTCTTCTTTTGAAACATTCTGAACTTCTCCCGTAGTAATTTGATTTTGTCTTGGGGAAGTGGATTGAGTATGAGAGTCTAGAATCACCTCCAGGAAACTTATTTTTGTTTACGGTTGTAGATTTGATTTGCTGATGTTTACTATCCCCCCCAGTTTTCCCAGTGTTGACAGGAAGGTATCGCAATCTGCCAATAGGTGGTCTACGGAATCGCCAATTAAGAGAAAATCATCTAAGTATGGGACTAAGATTAGTCCCCTTTTCCTCAAATATGCCACCATCTCGACTACGAATTTGGTGAAAATCGTGGGTGTGGAGGAAATTCCAAATGGAAGGGCCGTGAATTGATAATGATGTATAAACCCTCTGTGGTCTCTGACCGCGAATCGCAGGAATTTTTGGGAAGTGATATGAATTGGGATATGGTAATAGGCGTCTTTCACTATTAAGGGTATTATGGACCCCAGGGACTCCATCCTGAATTTGTTCAGGGATTTTAGATTTATTATGGTTCGGAACGAGCCCTCTTTCTTTTTTACTAGGAATAGATTGGAATAAAAACCTCTTCCTTGCTCTTGAAACAGGACTTTGACTACCACTTCCATTTTTAAAAGGTCTTGCACTCCCTGCCAGATCTTGTTCTGAGCAGTCAGAGACCTGAGGCTGGATACCATGAACTTGTTTGGGGGACGCTGAAGAAAATTCTATCCTGTAACCGGATTTTACTACCTCCCAGGCCCAGGGGTTCGGGGAGATCATTTCCCAAAATGTAAGAAAATTCTTCAGTCTTCCTCCTACCCTGGCATCATTGTTTATCACTGGGTTTGTTCTGGGGGTTAAGGAGAAAACCCCTTCCTCTGCCCCCTTTGGGGTAGCTCCAGCGTCCTGATTTTACCTTTCTTCTATATTATCTGTCCTGTGTAGTAGAAATTCGCTTGCATCAGACTTTGTGTAAGGAACGGTAAACTTCTTCAAGACTCAGACAAAGGTGTTTTCATGTTGAGTTTCTGCTGAGCACTGCCTCCCTTCCTGCCCAGTCTGTTTCACTTTTATTTCTTACTCACAAAAGGGTGTAACCATAGAAAGGGGCAGGCCCGTCACCCGACCACTTCCTTCATGTAACAAACATACAGGAAGTGATGATATACAGGAAGTGATGATACAGGAAGATGAGAAACCACCATCATTTAAAATAACATAGCCGGCTAACAAACACATGTATACAATAATCTCCCATTACAACTGGAGTGAACTTTATCCAGCCTTGCTCAGTGATCAATGCCAAATAAAGTTACTATGATCCTCATGCATGTTTATTTACAGGACAACGTCATTATCTCCAGCAGCTGATCAGGCGCACTAGAGACAACAAACGCACGTTCCTTTCATATATTGTTCTCTTAACAAATGCATCCACACCAAGCCAATAAATCTGCGTCTTGCGCGGGGGCCCTAGCCGGCGTCCATACATTAGCCAAGAAAACACTGCATTGCTGAACACATCAGTCTCCCCCGGCCCACAGCCCAGCGCATAGCACATTGGACCATTCGCCGACGGAGACCTCTGCGCCCGGCAGCTGTGTCTCCACATAAACAGGAAAATATCCACTCCAATGGTTTACCCTGACACTGAGAGACATGATGACAATACACAATATATTAAAAACACATCTCTGGCCCGAGGAAGAACGAAAGGGATATTTTTTGTCTTCAGGAAAACCTTTTTTCTTGTCTGAAGCTTTCTCCAAGATCTAGCACGGGCCCAAAAACATATTCCCCCGAAAAGGGAATGGAGCACAGCTTCATCTTTGAAGTCTTGTCTCCTGACCAAGACTTCATCCAAAGGGCTCTGCGAGCCGTGTTGGAGAGGCCCGCGTCTTTGGCTGAGAATCTTACCGACTCAGCAGAGGCATCCGCCAGGAAAGACGTGGCTGATTTCAGCAAGGGGAGAGTTTAGAATCTCCTCTCTAGAGGTCTTATCCCTGATGTGTTTTTCAAGCTCATTCAGCCAAAGGAACATAGATCTAGCAACAGATGTTGCGGCGATATTTGATTTAAAGAGGACCTTTCATTGGTCCAAACATTACAAGATAATTATCAGGCTACATAGAGCGGCGCCCAGGGATCTCACTGCACTTACTATTATCCCTGGGCGCCGCTCCGTTCTCCCGCTGTGTCCTCTGGTATCTTCACTGAATTGGTTCGATTAGGGAGAGTCTGCCCTGTTTTTCCCTGGGCGTTCCTTCTCCCAGGCTGTAGCGCTGTCCAATCGCAGCGCAGATCTCACAGCCTGGGAGGTTTTTTCTCTCCCAAGCTGTGAGCTCTGCGTCTGCACCGAATACTAAACGGGACGGCGCAGGCGTGGGATTTACATGATGATGAGGAGAACTCAACAATCAACGGGACCTGGGCGTGTCAAAGGGTGAGTAGACCGAGCCTCTAGGTGCTGAAGCAACACCCTAGTAGCATCTAGAGGCTCATTAGCATATTTTAAAAGTCTTTCTTTTTAGAGAACAGCAGCGGCAGGGAGTTATAAAGCACACTGTTATATACTGCTGACATTAGCACATCGCTAATGTCAGTCAGCTACATAATGTTATTTCTGATGACAGAAACCCTTTAAGGGAAAGCGGTCCCCTAGGAGTCGTGGACAATTGAGATAAGGAGGATTTAACTTCTTCCTGTATCATAGCCCTAAATTCGTCCATTAGTTTGAGGGCTGTTCCTCACTAACAATACTGATAATATAGTCTTTGCATAATTTTTTAGGGTGGTTATCCGGTAGCCGTTTGAAACATGAAATACATTTTGATGGCTTCTTTGGTTTCTTCTGCGTCTCCTTGGAGACCTATGAGGCGAGAACAGACCAACATCAGAAGGAGGCCTGTACACACACATATATATATATATATATAGATCCAGAAAAACGGGCGGCACTCCAAGAGATAAAAGAAAGTGAACCTTTATTCACCCAGGTGGTGCAACGTTTCGGCTCTACACTTGAGCCTTTTTCAAGCAATGATACAACTCAAATCACAGCATTATATACAGGTGAAACAATTAGCATATCGACATGTGATTTCACACTCCACCCAGTGGGTGTGTTACAAATCATAACAATTATATGTGAACACAAATGTAAACATCGCAGAGCAACAATACATAAAGTGCAGATCAGTTAAAGAATGTACAGTACAGACCAAAAGTTTGGACACACCTTCTCATTCAAAAAGTTTTCTTTATTTTCATGACTATGAAAATTGTAGATTCACACTGAAGGCATCAAAACTATGAATTAACACATGTGGAATTATATACATAACAAACAAGTGTGAAACAACTGAAAATATGTCATATTCTAGGTTCTTCAAAGTAGCCACCTTTTGCTTTGATTACTGCTTTGCACATTCTTGGCATTCTCTTGATGAGCTTCAAGAGGTAGTCCCCGGAAATGGTTTTCACTTCACAGGTGTGCCCTGTCAGGTTTAATAAGTGGGATTTCTTGCCTTATAAATGGGGTTGGGACCATCAGTTGCGTTGAGGAGAAGTCAGGTGGATACACAGATGATAGTCCTACTGAATAGACTGTTAGAATTTGTATTATGGCAAGAAAAAAGCAGCTAAGTAAAGAAAAACGAGTGGCCATCATTACTTTAAGAAATGAAGGTCAGTCAGTCAGCCGAAAAATTGGGAAAACTTTGAAAGTAAGGGCTATTTGACCATAAAGGAGAGTGATGGGGTGCTGCGCCAGATGACCTGGCCTCCACAGTCACCGGACCTGAACCCAATCGAGATGGTTTGGGGTGAGCTGGACCGCAGAGTGAAGGCAAAAGGGCCAACAAGTGCTAAGCATCTCTGGGAACTCCTTCAAGACTGTTGGAAGACCATTTCAGGGGACTACCTCTTGAAGCTCATCAAGATAATGCCAAGAGTGTGCAAAGCAGTAATCAAAGCAAAAGGTGGCTACTTTGAAGAACCTAGAATATGACATATTTTAAGTTGTTTCACACTTGTTTGTTATGTATATAATTTCACATGTGTTAATTCATAGTTTTGATGCCTTCATAGTCATGAAAATAAAGAAAACTCTTTGAATGAGAAGGTGTGTCCAAACTTTTGGTCTGTACTGTATATAACATACATATCATACATATGGTGACTGGAGGCACTTGCCACAAATATCTAAACAGGAATTGATCTAGCCGATCCGTGCAATATAATGTGATATATTGTATACAGGAGGGTAGGACAGAGACGAGGGGCGATCGAACAAACATACCCGGAAGGCGAGGTGATTCCTGTCATGCCGCTGTTCGGCGTTGTTTATCATTCAGTGCGCAGACGTAGCGCAGCACCAATCCGGGATATGCAAGTCTAAGGCGTCCGTGTCATCAGGCCAGGCTGCAGCGTCATCTCCCTGAGTCAGAACGACTACCCCCAGGCGCATGCCCAGTGGAGAGAAACCTGCTGACGGCGCCATCTTGCTTGAGGGAAAAGGACAACTGTAACGAAGCACTCAGTGTAGCGCATCCAACCCACATTGTAACGGGTATAGGCAACTCAGAAAGACAGGGGTCACCTGGTAACCATGGTGTCCATCTGTATTTATCCAAGTGAAACCCCATCATGACCACGGGACCGCGGCCCATACAGGGATGCCACCAGGATTACTGAGAGCCATCCTACCCAAGAGGGATCTCCTCTAGTGGGCACACAGATGCCACAGAATGCAAATAGCGTATACATATCGTGTCGCCCAGGCTTGCTATATTGATCGACCAATCCCAAGGTGCTTGTAGAATTAAAAAACGTACAATGTACACAGGAAAAAAATATACAACCATCATGAGTAGAAAAAATAACAAAAGGACAAGGCGTCCAAAATAACCCTCTCCTATACGGTATGCCGCGATCATCCCAATCAGATCTGTCATTCCTCCTGTAGTGAAATGTGGGTAATCTGTGTAAAGAAAAGGCTAGAGCCGAAACGTTGCACCACCTGGGTGAATAAAGGTTCACTTTCTTTTATCTCTTGGAGTGCCGCCCGTTTTTCTGGATCTACACATTGGGGTAAGAAGCCTATTCCCCTTGGGACGTGCACCCTAATTTCAACTGATTTTGTACCAGTGCCGCCTTTTTTCCTTGGAATATTGTGGCCTATTGGCTGAGCACGGCATTATCCTCCAGTACTCCTTTTTCTTCTTTTTTGCATTATGTCTATTTTTGAACCTGCTTCACCCAGTGGTTGTGTGTACACGACCGAAGATGCCGAACGCATCCTGCGTGATATAGGCGGAGATGCCACCTTCCTCAACACCCCGTCTACTAAAGAACTAAAACGCAAGTTTGAGGCTATCTCTAAACGTATGGTATCCCTCCGCCTACATATGACGACACTTGGTGAATATCATAGAACTCAGAAGATTCCCAGAGGGATGCAATCCAGCATCCGACCTAATCTTTTTTACAACAATCCCCTTTTTTGCAAAAAATTTGAAGCTCTGTCTAATCGATACTCACTGGACTTTATTTTACTTAATATTGAATATTTACAACATGAACTCTCAACTTTACATTCTGAAATAAGGGACTTGGAGGCAGCTCTACAGTCTCTTTTATCCCCTGAGGATTTCAGTAAGTACATGGAAGACACATCTACTTTAATGAAGCAGTTCCAGCTGGAATCGGAGGAGAGTAAAAAAACGAAGTGGTGCAGGGACACAGAGGACTACAAAAAAGGAAATGTCTATAATTGGCAAACTGAGAGACAGTACAATACTCAACAGCGAGACGTGAGGAGATGGAGGAAAACGACCCAGGCATCTTCAAATGAAAAGCAGTCTTTTTTAGACCTAAACCCACAAATACCAGAGAGACACAGCGACGAATCAGGAGAGGTGGCCGTAGACACGGGAGGACCAGGCAGATTACGGAGCAACAAGAATCGACCCATGGTAACCAAGACGAACACAGTGAGGAGAAAATGACTGTAGTCAACCTATCCTCCAAAGAATTAACCCCTGCTCAAGTGAGTGTTCTTTCAAAGGGGTTTTCATTTTGTCCCACTTCACATACAGATTGGTTTGAGTTGGAATATAATTTATTTTCTTTTTTCCGTCGTATTAAGTTAACAATATGGTCTCACAAAAAGGATAGAGTTGTTAAGCCCCAGATGAGTGAATTCACCATGGGGTCTCTCAACTTATTCCAAAGGAGCAATTTTGTACCAATCATTAATGAACCAGCAGTGGATGCCTATATCAGTATTGTCCGACGGGGGATTTCTGAGCTCCGATCATCCTCTTGTGGTGACTTGGACTTCAGATACTCCAATCTGACCACTTCTGAGATAGAGGCTCTCAAGTCCCTCAGATCCGACCCCACCCTTACCTTGAAACCTGCAGACAAGGGGGGTGCGGTCGTATTGATGGACACTGAAAAGTATGTAAGTGAGATTATGCGACAACTGGGGGACCCGCATGTGTACAGGGCCCTTGACTCGGATCCAAAGTTTAAGATCACTGATATCATACGCAGATGTCTGAGGGAGGCCATGACCGCTGGTATCATCGATGGGGGTCTTTGTGATTATCTTGAGGTAGCACATCCGGTTACTCCGGTGCTATATGTGCTGCCCAAGATACACAAGACCCTCATCGATCCGCCGGGATGTCCGATTGTCTCGGGTAGCGACTCCATCTTCAGCGGCATTTCCATCTTTTTAGACAAAGTCCTGCAGGATTTTTCAACAGGTGGGTCTTCTTACATACAAGACACATCTGATTTTCTTGTCAAGCTTCAGGGTATTGATTTAACACAGGTACCTTCATTGTTACTTGCATCATTCGATGTTACGTCAGTATACACTTCAATAGTGCATGAGAGGGGCATCCGTGCAGTGGAGAAAATGCTAATGGGGTCCACATATACCCCACAGGCCTCAGAATTCATTATTGACTTGCTCAAGATCATATTGCAGTACAATTCTTTTCTGTTCAGAGATACATTTTATTTGCAGCAGCGTGGCGTGGCGGGGGGGGTGGCTGGTTTAAACCTTTCTTTGTTCCTGCCCCTTTAAAGAGGACTATATAAAAGAAGCCAATAGGATCCTGGGAGATCCATAAAGATGTCAAGAATCCACCAGGAAGACCCATCATCTCTGGGATTAATTGATTGACAAGTAATCTTTCCCACTACGTGGATATATTTCAACAGAAATACGTATTGAATCTCCTCATAGTTAATTTTATTATTAAAAGACATCATCTGGGAACCATCCTATAGCTGGTTGACTATGGATGTGGCCGCGTTGTATTCCAATATCCCACATGAGGCAGAAATCGATACGACGCGCTTCTAGTTGGAGACTAATAGCCTCCTCTCTAATAAACACAAAATCTTCATTCTGGACGCAATCCGTTTTATTTTAACACATAATGTACCGTATTTTCCAGCATATAAGATGACTTTTTAACACATAAAAATCTTCTTAAAAGTCTTATACGCCAGGTGTCGTCTTATACGCCGGTATACGGCTTGCTGAAACTTACTGTACTTACTTCTGAGCCGGACTGGAGATTATGACAACACTATTCACTGTTGTGAGATCGTGAAAACTCAGATCCGATGGTATATTCTAACCCCGAGGCATCCCCATCACCATGGGAACGCCTCAGGGATAGAATATACCATCGGATCTGAGTTTTCATGATCTAACAACAGCGAATAGTCTTGCCATAAGACTATGCAACCAATAGAGGGCGCTGTTCATGAGTTAAAAACAGCGCCCTCTATTCGTTGCATAGTCTTGATTATCTATTAGCTCAGTGGTGCCCAACCATTTTTCGTCTGAGGGCCGCACTAGACATGGTATGAATGTCGCGGGCCAGAACCAGGTAGCTTTGCCAGAAAGAAATGCAAACACTGTGAGGGGGCACGTGTGAGTATTACTAAAATACATAATACGTAGGCCTTCAAATCTGCGTTTGGAGCCTCTGTTGCAGATTCTGTCGAAAGACCAGACGAAAAAGTACTTTTGTGTCCGGTAAAAAGACAGGATCCCAAACGGAAACTGAACGGATCCCATCATAGTCGGTGGAGTCTGTTCAGCTTCTTCCCTGTGGGGTGACAGAAGGAGGGGGAAGCAGGGTCACTAGTGGGGTGACAGGAGGAGGGGGGAGCAGGGTCACTAGTGAGGTGACAGGAGGAGGAGGGAGCAGGGTCACTAGTGAGGTGAATGGAGGAGGGGAGCAGGGTCACTAATCGGGTGACAGGAGGAGGGGGGAGCAGGGTCACTAGTGTGGTGACAGGAGGAGGGGGGAGCAGGGTCACTAGTGGGGTGACAGGAGGAGGGGGGAGCAGGGTCACTAGTGAGGTGACAGGAGGAGGAGGGAGCAGGGTCACTAGTGAGGTGAATGGAGGAGGGGAGCAGGGTCACTAATCGGGTGACAGGAGGAGGGGGGAGCAGGGTCACTAGTGTGGTGACAGGAGGAGGGGGGAGCAGGGTCACTAGTGGGGTGAAAGGAGGAGGGGAGCAGGGTCACTAGTGGGGTGACAGGAGGAGGGGGGAGCAGGGTCACTAGTGAGGTGAAAAGAGGAGGTGAGCAGGGTCACTAGTGGGGTGACAGGAGGAGGGTGAAGCAGGATCACTAGTTGGGTGACAGGGGAGAGGGAAGCAGGGTCACTAGTAGGGTGACAGGAGGAGGGTAAAGCAGGATCACTAGTGGGGTGACAGGAGCAGAGGGAAGCAGGGTCACTAGTGGGGTGACAGGAGGAGAGGGAGCAGGGTCACTAGTGGGGTGACAGGAGGAGGGGGGAGCAGGGTCACTAGTGGGGTGACAGGAGGAGGGGGAGCAGGGTCACTAGTGGGGTGACAGGAGGAGGGGGAGCAGGGTCACTAGTGGGGTGACAGGAGGAGGAGGGAGCAGGGTCGCTAGTGGGGTGATAGTAGGAGGGGGGAAGGGGGTCACCGGGGACCAGTCACATGAGTCCACACTCCTTACCTCTCCAGCAGCCCTGTCATGTTGCCCAAGGTCCTCCGGCAGCTCTCCTTACTACAGCCACCACGGGAGCCGGCTTCTTCTCCTTCCAGCTCCCGCCGGCTTCCCCTGCCTGACCCGACTTGTATTGCTCTGGCGCGCTCATACCAACCAATAACAAAGCTTCTTGCTGTAAGGAGCTTTGTTATTAGTTATTTCAGGCACAGGCAGCATCACTGCTCTGGCCGGACCCGCTCTGACCAAACCTCCTGAAGCATGAGCTGGGCAAGCGGGTGAGTGGCGCGGGTGGTTTGTACTCGTGTGGTCTTCACGCTGCCCTAGAGTGGAGGGTGTCGGGGCCGCTACAGTGAGCGGTGAGAATGGGTCTCAGGCGGCTGAGGCAGGCGGCGCTGCATCCGCGCCATTAGGAAAGTAAAAGTCCAGCCTGCCCTGCTAGGCTTGGGTCTTCTTCCCCCGTGGCATCGTGGGTATGTTTACTAAGGGAGCCGGGCACAATTGGCAGGAGTTTTATGGATTGGGAGAGGGGAACTGGCTTACTTGAAGTCGGATTGTGCCGGAGCTATGCGTTCATGCGGGCATAACGAACGGCTGCCTAGCCACCCCCTGGTTGCATAGTCTTATACAGCGAGTATAGCCCAAACCCTATATTTTAACTGGAAAAGTTGGGGATCGCCTTATACGCCGGAAAATACGGTATTCTCATTTGAAGGCAAAATATATAAGCAGCGGAATGGTACGGAATTGGGGACGCGTTTCGCGCCAAGTTTTGCGAACTTATATATGGGCCACTTCGAAGAGGAATACATCTACAGTGGACACCCCTGGAAGGACAAGATCGTCTTCTACAAAAGACATATTGACGATCTAATCCTCATCTGGAAGGGTAGCAATGAAGAGGCCCAGACCTTTATCTCATATTTGAATACTAATACATGGAACCTCACCCTTACAGCAAATAGTTCAAACCACCTCCATCGAATATCTTGACCTGATTCTTTACCCAAATAATAAACGAATCATGTCCAAGACTTTTTTTTTTTTTTTTAAGTGGACAGTAACTGTTACTTGGACTACATAGAAGTGCACATTACAAAAAATGGAAAGACAACATTCCATTTAGTCAGTTTAAAAAACTAAGGAATTATACCACCACGAGTGATTTCATTTCACAAAGTCAAATTTTACGCTCAAGATTCATTAGCAAAAAATATCCCAGAGGGATCATTGAAGATAAATCCAAAGAACTGGAGAACGCTTCAAAGTATAAATCTTCTTTTATTACCACATTTAATCCAAATCACGAGGTCCTGAGGAATATCCTAACGAAACATTGGAACATACTAAGAAATGACCCCTTTCTCAAGGAAGCTATTCCATCCAAACCCCAGATCACCTTCAGAAGGGCTAGGACACTGAAGAATATATTAGCTCCTAGAAAACTAAAAAAGAAAGGGCCGACATCAACAACCATCGTAGGATTCTTTCCAGACCGCGTGGGCAGTTATAAATGCAATCACGCCCAGTGCAAATGTTGCACCAATATTTCCAACCAGACCAAAACATTTAAGAGCAATGCAACAGGTGAAGAATTTCCTATAAAGAGCTTCATGAACTATTCATCCTCAAATATCGTGTATCTCGCTGAATGTGATCTACAATATGTGGGCCGCACCATTCAGTCACTCAGGGAACGCTTAAACAAGCATCGGTGGAACATCACACGTGGCTTCCCGAAACATAGCGTCTCGAGACATTTTCTATCATGTCACGATAAAGATCCTTCCAAGCTGAATATTACACCTATTAAATCTATTAATGACACCTGCCCCAACAGATTCAGAACATTACAAAAAAGAGAAATGTTCTAGATTTTTAAACTTCAAACGCTGGAACCACATGGCTTAAACGAGAGTTTGGAGAGCAAATGCTTCTGATAATATCGACAATCAATTTGAAACATCCACCCCCCAATTTGTCCCCTTCATAATTCCCCCCCTCCCCCCATTTTTGGCTATCATGTCCCATTCCACCCATGTTGGTATCCCTCCTTTTCAAACTGGACCCATCAAAATACTGTTATTGATTTTCACCCCTTAGTGTCATTTCCAGTAACCTCATCCTTCCTCCTGTTAGCCCCCAATTTATTCATCAAGACCTTCATTACCATCCTTTTACGCATATACATTTTTTTCCTGTCAACCATAACACCAGCATTTTCCTTCTCCTCTATTCTTTTCCAGGTATCAAATCAGAATCATACCCTATTCCCACACCAGCCATTTCTTCCCACTTTCCAGCATCACATCAGGTTCACTCTCCCCTCCCTAAACCAGTTAAACCCCTTTGCATCAGCTTCCTCCGTTACCCGCTAGCATCCCGAGTGTAGCCCCACACACTGGCTGCACTCTCCAAACAGCGCACCCTTCGCCCCCATGCTGGTTTATTTACTTCCTGCAGCCAGCCAGCGCTGTGAGCACACAGCGATCTTAACGCCCCACGTGCAGGTGAGCGACGGCCGGGCCTGTGATACTCCCGCTTGCCTTCAGGTTACCCCTTTTTCCTACATAGCCCTCCAGACAGCATTTCTACCCAATCGACAATTACAGGACAGTCCCCTCTCTGCCCACTAGTGTACCTATATCGACAGAACACTCTTAGTCACCATCCATTAATAGGAATTATCACATACACTCACCTAAAGAATTATTAGGAACACCTGTTCTATTTCTCATTAATGCAATTATCTAGTCAACCAATCACATGGCAGTTGCTTCAATGCATTTAGGGGTGTGCTCCTGGTCAAGACAATCTCCTGAACTCCAAACTGAATGTCAGAATAGGAAAGAAAGGTGATTTAAGCAATTTTGAGCATGGCATGGTTGTTGGTGCCAGACGGGCCAGTCTGAGTATTTCACAATCTGCTCAGTTACTGGGATTTTCACGCACAACCATTTCTAGGGTTTACAAAGAATGGTGTGAAAAGGGAAAAACATCCAGTATGCGGCAGTCCTGTGGGCGAAAATGCCTTGTGGATGCTAGAGGTCAGAAGAGAATGGGCCGACTGATTCAAGCTGATAGAAGAGCAACGTTGACTGAAATAACCACTCGTTACAACCGAGGTATGCAGCAAAGCATTTGTGAAGCCACAACACGCACAACCTTGAGGCGGATGGGCTACAACAGCAGAAGACCCCACCGGGTACCACTCATCTCCACTACAAATAGGAAAAAGAGGCTACAATTTGCACGAGCTCACCAAAATTGGACTGTTGAAGACTGGAAAAATGTTGCCTGGTCTGATGAGTCTCGATTTCTGTTGAGACATTCAAATGGTAGAGTCCGAATTTGGCGTAAACAGAATGAGAACATGTATCCATCATGCCTTGTTACCACTGTGCAGGCTGGTGGTGGTGGTGTAATGGTGTGGGGGATGTTTTCTGGGCACACTTTAGGCCCCTTACTGCCAATTGGGGATCGTTTAAATGCCACGGGCTACCTGAGCATTGTTTCTGACCATGTCCATCCCTTCATGACCACCATGTACCCATCCTCTGATGGCTACTTCCAGCAGGATAATGCACCATGTCACAAAGCTCGAATCATTCCAAATTGGTTTCTTGAACATGACAATGAGTTCACTGTACTAAAATGGCCCCCACAGTCACCAGATCTCAACCCAATAGAGCATCTTTGGGATGTGGTGGAACGGGAGCTTCGTGCCCTGGATGTGCATCCCTCAAATCTCCATCAACTGCAAGATGCTATCCTATCAATATGGGCCAACATTTCTAAAGAATGCTATCAGCACCTTGTTGAATCAATGCCACGTAGAATTAAGGCAGTTCTGAAGGCAAAAGGGGATCCAACACAGTATTAGTATGGTGTTCCTAATAATTCTTTAGGTGAGTGTATATTAGCCTCCATATACACTGCTCAAAAAAATAAAGGGAACACTTAAACAACACAATGTAAGGCTACTTTCACACTAGCGTTCAGAGCGGGTCCGTCTGATGTTTCATCAGACGGATCCGCTCCTATAATGCAGACGTTTGTATCCATTCAGAATGGATCCGTCTGCATTATAACTTAGAAAAATTTCTAAGTGTGAAAGTAGCCTGAACGGATCCGTCCAGACTTTACATTGAAAGTCAATGGGGGCGGATCCGTTTGAAGATTGAGCCATATAGTGTCATCTTCAAACGGATCCATCCCCATTGACTTACATTGTAAGTCTGGACGGATCCGCTTGCCTCCGCACGGCCAGGCGGACATCCGAACGCTGCAAGCAGCGTTCAGGTGTCCGCCTGCTGAGCGGAGTGGAGGCTGAACGCCGCCAGACTGATGCATTCTGAGCGGATCCGCATCCACTCAGAATGCATTAGGGCTGGACGGATGCGTTCGGGGCCGCTTGTGAGCCCCTTCAAACGGAGCTCACAAGCGGAGCCCCGAACGCTAGTGTGAAAGTAGCCTAACTCCAAGTCAATCACACTTCTGTGAAATCAAACTGTCCACTTAGGAAGCAACACTGAGTGACAATCAATTTCACATGCTGTTGTGCAAATGGGAACCAATAAAGGAGTGGTTCTGCAGGTGGTGACCACAGACCACTTCTCAGTTCCTATGCTTCCTGGCTGATGTTTTGGTCACTTTTGAATGCTGGCAGTGCTTTCACTCTAGTGGTAGCATGAGACGGAGTCTACAACCCACACAAGTGGCTCAGGTAGTGCAGCTTATCAAGGATGGCACATCAATGCGACCTGTGGCAAGGTTTGCTGTGTCTGTCAGCGTAGTGTCCAGAGCATGGAGGCGCTACCAGGAGACAGGCCAGTACATCAGATGTGGAGGAGGCCGTAGGAGGGCAACAACCCAGCAGCAGGACCGCTACCTCCGCCTTTGTGCAAGGAGGAACAGGAGGAGCACTGCCAGAGCCCTGCAAAATGACCTCCAGCAGGCCACAAATGTGCATGTGTCTGCTCAAACGGTCAGAAACAGACTCCATGAGGGTGATATGAGGGCCCGACGTCCACAGGTGGGGCTTGTGCTTACAGCCCAACACCGTGCAGGACGTTTGGCATTTGCCAGAGAACACCAAGATTGGCAAATTCGCCACTGGCGCCCTGTGCTCTTTACAGATGAAAGCAGGTTCACACTGAGCACATGTGACAGACGTGACAGAGTCTTGAGACGCCATGGAGAACGTTCTGCTGCCTGCAACATCCTCCAGCATGACCGGTTTGGCATTGGGTCAGTAATGGTGTGGGGTGGCATTTCTTTGGAGGGCCGCACAGCCCTCCATGTGCTCGTCAGAGGTAGCCTGACTGCCATTAGGTACCGAGATGAGATCCTCAGACCCCTTGTGAGACCATATGCTCATGCGGTTGGCCCTGGGTTCCTCCTAATGCAAGACAATGCTAGACCTCATGTGGCTGGAGTGTGTCAGCAGTTCCTGCAAGACGAAGGCATTAATGCTATGGACTGGCCCGCCCGTTCCCCAGACCTGAATCCAATTGAGCACATCTGGGACATCATGTCTCGCTCTATCCACCAACGTCACGTTGCACCACAGACTGTCCAGGAGTTGGCAGATGCTTTAGTCCAGGTCTGGGAGGAGATCCCTCAGGAGACCGTCCGCCACCTCATCAGGAGCATGCACAGGCGTTGTAGGGAGGTCATACAGGCACGTGGAGGCCACACACACACACACACTACTGAGCCTCGTTTTGACTTGTTTTAAGGACATTACATCAAAGTTGGATCATCCTGTAGTGTGTTTTTCCACTTTAATTTTGAGTGTTACTCCAAATCCAGACTTCCATGGGTTGAAAAATTTGATTTCCATTTTTTTATTTTTGTGTGATTTTGTTGTCAGCACATTCAACTATGTAAAGAACAAAGTATTTCAGAAGAATATTTAATTAACTCAGATCTAGGATGTGTTATTTTTGTGTTCCCTTTATTTTTTTGAGCAGTGTATATATATATATATATATATATATATATATATATATAGCAGTGTATCAAACAGATGTGAACAGCACAGCAGTATTCTATGATGGCGGGTGCCAGCGGCGGATGAAGCGATCCAGGCTTCCAAATAGCTATAATCCAAGGAAATCCACGGCACTTCCTTAAGTAAAAGCGTGTAGTTTATGCACCCTTTATGTGGCAAGTGACACAGGCTTGTACCCAGTTTGTGACATCTTGTGGGATTATTCTGTCCATTTGGCTTTCATATTTATATCTTTTATTCATCCTTAAGTTTTTTTTATACCTACATCTCTCTATGCTTATATAGATTATACAGTATATATTTTTTATATTACATCTACATTAATTCTTAACTAATTTGAAGTATGTTTCAATGAGCGTAAACTGACTCTCCGGCAGTGGGAAAATCTGTTGTCAAACATCGCCCACTATTTTTTATTATTATAGACATTTTACTACTTTACTTGATATTACTTTTTAGACTTGATAAAGGGGTCATGTACCCCGAAACACGTTGTCTTGGAATAAACTGAATCTATTTATACCTTTGGTTGCAGATCTGTGCTCTCCATTGTCCGCATATCCATTGGACTTCTATGGTCCAGCAACTCTACAGTACCTACATCCACCCGATTGGCGGTTTGGCCCCAACCTAAGAGTGATTGGACCAGTCCGGCTACACCAACCCTTATTTTTATTTTCAACCCTCACTGTGGTTTCACCCAACTTGGTGCAACCCCAACAGGTGAGCAAATCACCTCCCCTAAGTGAGGAAAAACAGTACCTTACAAATTCACCCTATGAGCGCCTTTCTCTCTTTGTTGCCAATAAATGCTGCCCCTACAGAGGTCAATATCCTTGTGTGCGCCGTTGTGGTGAGAATATGGAAATAGGAGCTAAAAGCAGGAGTGTGAGAAGTCCTGTCCTCACTTCTCTTGATAGGATCACAGCAATATAGGATAGGTAAAAAAATAACAGATTGGTGGGGGTCCATGCCAATCAGGCTGAAGAGAACGCTGGGCATCATGCAAGCACTGCCTTCCCTACATTGTTTACATCGCAGCAGTGTGTAATCTGTGGTGCAGATTTTAAGTCTGCAGTAGGTCAATTTATGGTAGGAGCTTTAATTGCTGGTCTCACATTTTGCAATGCAGAGTGAAATCTGCACCAAAACCAGCCGTATTGTGGCAACAAAAGCACATCATTTAGTGCATTTTTTTTATTGTTGATTTCTAGCAGAAATGCATTTTTTTCTGACAGCAAATCTGCAGCATTTTAGTTACATGTGACTAACCTTAGGGCGTTGTACATGTATAGTCTCTAACACTCCCTGATATTCAACTGCACGCTGGGTGGGACCACTGCCAAGGTACTCGTCCAACAAGCATTGTGCATGGATCATATTCAGTTGACTGGGACAAGTGTAAGATGCTGCTCACTAGGTGTCAGAATGCTGCCTCGGCAGTAGAACCTTTCCATACCCAATGTCAGATTGGACAGCAATGTCTGTATAGTACCTTACTGATGATCCATACTTTGGATAGTTCATGAGCATCTGATGGCTGGGGGTGCCACATGTTGGACCACTCAGATGCTCATGAACTATTCAAAGGAGAGATCATCCTTAAAGGGGTTTTGCCATCACATACAATGTGGGAATATCACTAGGATATATATCACTTCTGGGACCCGCACCTACAACGAGAACACAGAGGGAAATTAATGGAGGGCGCACTGCACATGCGCAGCCGCCCTCCATTCATTTCAATGGGGCCACCCAAAATAGCCAAGAGCTGGCTCGGCTATTTCCATCTGCCCCATAGAAATGAATGTGAGCAGAGGCCACGTGTGCGCTCCCATTCGCTTGTATTGGAACAGTGCTTGGTGGACAGACCCCGCGGTCCTCCAGAGGTGTTTTCCTTGTAGGTGCTGGTCCCAGAGGTGGAACCTGCACCTATCAGACAATGGCTAATATATGCCCCCATTGTTTGTGATGGGAATACCCCTTTAAGGGGAAAAAAAGTGCACAACCCCTTTTACATAAAACCCCTCAAGTGTTTTGTTCACTTCCACACAAAGCTAAAATATACTGAAACCCACCAGCCATTTAGCAGAAAACCTCTAGTGGAGACAAGCAGCCGATAGCCAGCAGGGGGCTGTAAACATGTTTTATTGTAACAGACGACAAATGTGCGTTTAGAGCCAGCGCACCATACAACGCTGGAAGTGGAATGTAACAATGCAGAATGGGATGTCCGCCATCAGTCTCTCTTCTTATACTCCTGCAGGTTGGCGAGGATATAGCCTGATGGAACCAGGAAGGTGATCATAAATGTTGTGAGGCCAATAACCGTGTCCTGCAGAAAGAAAAAAAAAGGCGCTGTAATACCCTCTTATCAGGATTCAAAAGCATGAAAGTCGTTGATCATCAGTAAGAGTAAAGCCCGTTTGCTCACGGTGAAACATGCGCAGCAGAATCCACACCGGATAGTAGGTTATCCTGCCACAGATGTGAAAAGCCTAAACCAGAAGATCTCAAAACCGGAGCAAAACTCATCCGTTCTGTCCCCATGCATCATCAATAGGGACAAAACAGATCAGGGAGCATTCCTGCACGCTGCTGACTTGTCTGGTTTGCAAAAACAACAAACTGGATCCAGCACTAAAAACAATGCAAGTCAATGGCGCTGGGTTGGTTTTTTCCAGATTCAGCACCCATTGCATTCCATTTAGATCCGGTTTGTTCAATTTGATACAACTGCATCTGAACGGATGCATCCTGATGTATTAAATCAAACTGAAGCATTGCTCCGGTTTTTAAATCCTCTGCCGGATCTGAACAGAACACAAAGCGCAGATGTGGAAGCAGCCTTCTAGAAGCAGTGTGCACCAGCCCAGAGCACAATGATATGCTGTAAGTGACCAGAGCCTCCACCAATGGGTGTGTGGCCGGACCATAAAGGGTGGAAATGCCCTTCAAGGATTCCCAGAAACTAATGCCAAGCTGCACACCTGTTAAAAAAAAAAAAAAAACAACAAGGTACCGTCCTCCGTCACCTCTGCGATGTCCACAGTGAAGAGAAGGCGGCGCTTGTACAGGCGATGCGTTCTCTTCATAGAGCTGATCAGCGGGGGTGCAGGGAGTCAGACCCCCACCGATCTGAGAGTGATTACCTGTCCTGAGAATAGGTCAATAGTAAAATGTGAAGAACCGCTTTTAAAGGGCAAGTCCATATCGATCACCTATTATGAGCAGAGGTGATCCATATTATACTCCTGAAAAACCCAATTAAAACCAGTTTGTTGCTAATAGCAAACAATCACAGCACATCTTTCATTGTGACTGGTTGCTATAGGCAACATGTTCCTAGTACACCGTTTTATAACCCTCATTGCTCTAAGCTCTGGTTCACACAGGTCAGCTCCATTCACCACATACAATGGACAATCCTTAGATGTGAAGGCCGGCAGACAAGCCGCTCACTGCTCAGCAGACACAGGCGACACTAGCGCAGCCATGTCCCCGGCATTCAGACAGCCCCGCGGCTGCTAAAGGCAACGAGGCCAAGAAGCCCCAGAAAAGGTCAGGACACCCGGCACTAGACCGCAGGCACACACGGACTCACCAATGGGCTTGCCCCGGCATTTGTCGCCTGTGACGCCATTCCCCTTCTGGAGATGAATTGTGCCAAGCTGGGCACCCGGAAGAGACGAGCCATCACTGCGGAGGAGGACATGCTGCTCTCGGCTACACAGACACCTGCGGCAAGGTCGGCAAAATGGAAACTGCTTCGCCGACTGTGTTATATAGCCACGCAATCACGTGATCGGAAAGGGGCTGTGGCTCAGCGACTGAACACTAGAGGGGAGAACCGCCGCCATTTTATAGGAGTTCAGTGCGTTTTCTAGCGATCTCTCTCCACTGTGAATTGATTACCAGCCATCAGCCGTTCGTGTTCTTCTACAGTGCACCTAAAATATAGAGTTTACCTATTTGTATTTATTCAGTCCTGAAGTTTGGCCTAGGCTCCAGGTCATAAATACTATTTGATTACTGCATGGAAATTGCATGTCATCTTATATTCACTAGCATACCCCCTCCCCCCAACTTTAGAGAATCACAAAGAGGGACAATATATGCAGCCCACCAGCCATTTTGTCATACTAGGCCACGCCTTTAACTCCGCCCAAAGCTCAATTATACACAACCAGACCCCTTAACAGCCCCCCTTTGTGCCAGGACACTGTAGTTATGCCCACATTGTGTCCCCCCCCCCCCCCCCCCCCCCCCCCCCCCCCCCCCCCCCCCCCCCATTCACAGTTGCTATGCCCAGATATGTGCCCCCTCACAGTACTTATGCCCAGATATGTGCCCCCTCACAATAGATATGCAGGGATCTCAACTCTCCCGGAGGTTCAGGGAGTCTCCCGCTATTAGATAACAGCTCCCTGACACCCGCATGTGAGACAATATCTCCCGGAAAGGTTTATCTCAGTCAGATAGCAGAGCAGAGAGATAAGAGAAGTGACAGATGACAGAGTTTACATTACAGGTTGAATTAACCCTTTAGTGTCAAATTGGCTTCTCAAGGAGATCTATATGTTAAAGGCATCCCTCCTTCTGTCTCATTCAGTAGCTATATAACTATGTATTTTTTTTTAAACACATTTAACCCTCCATTTTAATTATATAATTTACCCCAGTGTTAAATTCACCCCCCCTGGATGCTTTAATCATATACATAAATATGATAATTTGGGGCAGGGTAATGAGCCCAGTCCTCCACACCATAGAGCAAAGTGTGCAGATACTGCATATGTTTGGAAAATGTAATAAAAAGTTTGTGGAAAAAAAACCTCCCTGAAATGAGAAGTGCACCTCCCTGAAATGAGTTTTTGCAGGTTGGGATGTCTGGATATGCCAAGATGTGCCCCCTTCACAGAAGGTAAAAGAAAAAAAAATCTGTAAATACTCACCTGGTTCCTGTGATGATCACAGCTCAGCTGCTGGCACTCCCCAGCAGCAGGCAGGATACTGCTACACAACGCGCTGCTGTGTAGCAGGAGGAGTCTACAGGCTAATTTAGGCCCCTTTCACACGAGCGAGTTTTCCGCGCCGCTGCAATGCGTGTCGTGAACCCATAACACACGCACTGACCCATTAATTTCAATAGGTCTGTGTACATGAGCATTTTTCACGCAGCCCTGGCCCCATAGAAGTGAATGGGGCTTCAGTGAAAAACCCATTGCATCCGAAAGCAAGTCCGGATGTAATGCGTTTTTCACTGATGGTTGCTAAGAGATGTTTTTTTGTAAACCTTCAGTTTTTTATCACGCGCATGAAAAACTCATCAAAACGCATTGCACCTGCGCAGAAAAAACTGAAGAACTGAACGCAATCGCAGACTAAACTGACTGAACTTCCTTGCAAAATGGTGCGAGTTTCGTTGAACACACCCTGAACGCATCCAGACCTTTTCCGTATCGTTCGTGTGAAAGAGGCCTTACAGTTTGCCCCGCTCCTCCTACACAGTCCAGGAGCGCGATGTGTGAGGGCATTGTGCTGCTGCAGGGGGCGACTGAGCTGAATGGTGAAGTGGGTAGCGGACAGCTCCTTGCTTTACCATTACAATCGGCTAGGAGCTCGACATACCTCAGCTGTTCTGGGACAGCCACCGAAATCCGGGACGGTTGGAAGGCATGGATTAGGTTCTATGAGGCCTTATCCAGAGAGCTGTATTTTTCGTCCCTATGGTATCAGCATGCACAACGGACCTGTAGAAGTAAGGGTTTGGCCCACTGCAATTTTGTGTGCGACAGGTGTGGTGTGACAGAAGGTTCCAGAGTGGTGTGACAGAAGGTTCCGGAGTGGTGTGACAGAAGGTTCCAGAGTGGTGTGACAGAAGGTTCCAGAGTGGTGTGACAGAAGGTTCCAGAGTGGTGTGACAGAAGGTTCCGGAGTGGTGTGACAGAAGGTTCCGGAGTGGTGTGACAGAAGGTTCCGGAGTGGTGTGACAGAAGGTTCCAGAGTGGTGTGACAGAAGGTTCCAGAGTGGTGTGACAGAAGGTTCCGGGCTGCCATAGGAATGAATGGAATTGCAGAGCAGCTGTAACACAAATCGCAAAAAGTCCAACAACGCCGGAGTTTTTGTAATTCAAGTGTTGCAGTCGCAGCAAAGGTACGAGTCGCATCTATTCTGATGGCGGCCCCGCTAGCCTGCGATACTTCGGTGCGTGACACGTGTCATATAGCTGTGTAGCTATACCCTAAATCAGTGTTCCTCGACTCCAGTCCTCAGGGCCCCTACTGGTCAGGTTTTCAGGATATCCTTAGTATTCAGCAGGTGATATAGTTCATGTCAATGTCTCAGGACTAACCACAGGCATTCATTCTGTGGGATATGCTCAAATCATGACCGGTAGGTGGGCCCTGAGGACTGGAGTTGGGGAACACTGCCCTAAATGCTATGATTTACACCAAACTATGACAATCACTACTTTGGAACATGACCCGAAAAACTGTTGGCAATCCCCGGGTCCATGTGCTACGACAGTATACAGACTTTACTGCATATTACACATCGTCTGTGTGTTCGGCGGTTTATTCACAGGAGCCAGATTTGGCGCAGTTCCATTTATCTGCATGGGGTTGCTTCTGCTGCAAGCACATACTGTACCTTTAACGATCTCTGAAATTTCTGCATCACAATTACCCTTAAAATGAAGAGCATTATAATATGATTTGTTACTGCCCTGTATGGTCTGATTGAAATCTGATCGGTGCCTCACTGGTGGGGGTCCAACAGCTGCTACCTTTTCTTTTTGTAAGGCTACATGCACACAAACGTTGTTTGTTTCCGTGCCCGTTCCGTTTTTTTTTTTGCAGATAGGATGCGGACCCATTCATTTCAATGGGTTCGCAAAAAATGCAGACAGCACACCGTGTGCTGTCCGCATCAGTATGTCCGTTCCGTAGCTCCGCCCAAAAAATAGTGCATGTCCTATTTTTTTCTAGTTTGCGGACAAGTATAAGCATTATCACAATGGATCCGGAAAAAAAAAAACGGATGCCATACAGACATCATTAGTTTTTTTTGCAAAACACATACGGTCGTGTGCATGTAGCCTAATAAACAGTATACAAGTCCTAGCCTGGAACTGTTTCTGGAATTACAGCATCATTGGTGTGGGTTTACACATGGGGGTACATTTATGAAGACCGGTGATTTAGACGCCAGTCTTTTTCCCTCCTGCGCTGGCGGTTCATGCGCCTAGTTATCTGCCTAGAGGTGTTTTGCCTGGTCACATGACCCTCAATCAGCAGCCATTTTACTGACAGGAACTCTGTGTGGACCTGGCCAACAAGGGGGCATACATTATGAAATATAGAAAACGCAACATAAGTGCCATCTAGTCATCTTACGCCAGAAAGTGGCCAACCCCTTTAAGTATTATGTATATTGAGGCTTATGATACCATGTGGCACCATCCAGATGGACGTGGAGCAGATCCCACTATGCAGATGTATGACGTACGGACTCTGTGCAGCCTGTATGGGCATAGCTTGGACCTCTGCTGGTAGCTGGCGTATAATCCCATAAAGTAGCCCCCGCTTTTTCCTCTAGGTCCTTTTTTGGCAAAGCTTCAGCAGTGTTGTAACAGCTGCTGCACCGTGTAGTGCTCACAGCCCTCAGAATGTATTTACAGCCACCAGACCTCGTTTCAGCTAAAGAATGTGTCAGCCATTGAAGTTTTCTGTGTGAAAGAGGCAGGTGAAATAACTTACAGTCTTGTAGGGTTTTTTTCTAGCTCCAGACAAAATCTGTAGGATAAAAGCAACATCGTCAGACATGACTTGTCAGAAGATGGTATTCCCCAGAGCCTTAAAATGATGGAGCTGTGGCAACATACCAATGAGATGACCATTCTCTTACCTCTGGACTAAAGCGTTAGGGGAGCCAAAGCTCTGACTATGCAATCTTCTGACATGCTACTCTATGGAGGCCAACCCCAAATTTTGCTTTGGTGCCCTACCCAGGTCCCTTTCACATCGCGTACAACTGAGCCTTTCTAAAAGGGAATCTGTCACCAGTTTTCTACTGACCTCACTTCTAAATCTCCAGCGCCTGCCAAGGGGTCGCCATATTCATGAGCTCACCTCTATCCCCACACACCTGCCTCTGAGGCCTCATGCACACAAACGTATTTTCTTTCCACTTCCAATCCGTTTTTTTTTTTTGCGGACCGTATGCGGAACCATTCGCTTCAATGGTTTCGCAATAACAACAGAAGGTACTCCATGTGCATTCTATTTCCGTTCCGTAAAAAAGTAGTGCATGTCCTATTATTGTCCGCAAATCAGGGTCCGCCGCCCCATTCAAGTAAATGGGTCCGCAAAAAATACGGAACACATCTGTATGTCATCCATATTTCATCCGTATTTTGTGGATCCATGCTGTAGAAATGCTATGCACAGCCCATATTGTTCATGTGTTTGGTGAATAATAAGTTACTGTTTCCGTTTCCAATCCGCAAAAAACGGATCACATACGGAAACCATACGGATATGTTTTGTGGAATAACAGAACGGAAGAGGACTTAAATCAGAGGGAAAAAAAACTCAGATACGGAACAACCCCAACTGTGATAATGCTCCACAAGACTGCCCCCATTAGTAGAAGAGCCCTCCAGTATTAATAATGCCCTCACAGAGCCCCCAGTAGAAATAAGGCCCCCCTTTTGTTCCCCCAGTGGTAATAAAGCTCTCTGCAGATCCCTCAGTAGTAATACGGCACCCATAGTGCCCATAGTATAAATAAGGAGGGTAACATAGTAACATAGTTTATAAGGCCGAAAAAAGACATCTGTCCATCCAGTCCGGCCTGTTATCCTGCAAGTTGGGTCTATAAGTCACTCCTATAGAGCCCCCAGTAATAATAAGAACGCCTGATGTCCCCGGAATTTATAAAACCCCTACAGTGCCCCCAGTATTTATACTGCCCTCTACTGTTATAATGCTCACCCTTAAGTGCCCCCAGTATTTATAATGCCCCCTGCAGTTCCCCCTGTAGTTATATTCCTGCCTCCACCATACAGTCCCATGTAAATAACATCACTTCCTCCTACAGCCACCATCAACATACAGTCCCATGTAAATAACATCATCCCTTCTCTTTTATACTCCAATCCAGTGAGCAAGTTGCTAGTGAATGCAGAACGGTCTGACAGCTTTCTGCCCCCTATCCCCATTATTACTCGGACTGGCGGTTGAATCACTAGCTATCAGGGTGAGGAGGAGCGATAATATTTGTGGCATAAGACTGGGAGAGAGAGAAGTGCTTATTGGGCTATACGCAGATGACATGATCTTATACCTGTCATCTCTACACAATGCAGTGGCTCTGATAGACAAATTTGTAAAATGTGGTTTAAAGATTAACTGGGAGAAGTCAGTCTATATGTCTTTACGCAAGGAACAGTGGTCGGGCCCATCGCACATGGCGGGACTGAAAGTGGTAGATACGTTCAGATATCTGGATGTTCACATAACTAGTCAACACTCTCTTAATATTCATCCCCTAATCACACATATACGGGCTAAATTCAAAACCTGGAAGTTACTCCCCTTGTCAGTGGCGGGACGCATTAACCTAATATTTGGGGTAACTCTCAATCCAAATTAAGTCTGGATACATTAAGACGACCAAAGACTGAGGGAGGGATGCCACTACCAGACTACCGCCTATATTACCTAGCGGGGCAGTTACGCCTCATCATACTTAGTACACCACTGAGGAGCTACCCACTTCATAATATTTCCTAAAACACTACCTGGGCTTCCATACCTTGTGGTCAGTTCTGGAGACATTCTCTAGGGCCCAGAAACCGCTGCTCCCTATACACAGACTGGCCCAAGGGGTATGGAAGGAAACCAAACTAACGACCCGGTTTACTGATGTTATTTCTGAAATACCACTATGGCAAAACCAATCCCTATCACATGTACAGACAGTCATGGGAGCGGAGAGGTGGGAAGCGGCTGGAGTGCGGAGCTTGGGGGATGTGTAAGATCAGGAAGTACTCCTAGCATTCTCGGACCTGACACAAAAGTTTGAAATACCCAGATCCATGTTCTTTTCTTACCTGCAGCTTAGATCTGCCCTACAGGCTACGTATCCAGACCGTAGGTGTCCCGTTGCCGTATTGCGGACCGCATTTGCGAGCAATACATGGACACCGTTCTGTGTGCATTCTGCATCACGGATGCGGACCCATTCACTTCAGTGGGTCCGCAAATCCGGAGATGCGGAACGGAACCCTACGGAAGCACTACGGAGTGCTTCCATAGGGTTTCGTCCCGTACTTCCGTTCCGCAAAAAGATAGAACATATCCTATCTTTTTGCGGAACAGCCGGATCGCGGGCTCAAAGTCTGTCAACTGTCAGGCAAAATATCTTTGAGTGCATCGTAGAGGAATGTCAAGCACTCAGCAATCTCTCACCAAGAGATACACTACCCAAAAGTAGCCTCTGAGAGTCTTTTTCTAGGGTAGCGGGGGAAGAACTTTTATGCCTTCTTGTGGCAAGACCAGTGTAATCAGACCACATCTGTAATCATTTATATATCTGCCTGAGACATAACTACATGCAGAATTTTGCAACAATCGAACATTACTATTTGTGTGCGTTATTTTGTTTTGTCAGTGAGTGTATTTAGGTCTCAATTATTAAACTAATATGGTGCCAGGTTTACTTAGAGATAGCACACTTATGGAAGTTTTCACAAGTAGGTTTTTAGTGGCATTTATTTGAACTTTTGTGGGGGGGTTTTGACCAGCATTTTAAAAAACACCAGCTCCAAATGTTAGCAGAATGTCTATGGGAAATATAAGATGCGGAATACACAAGCACTTTTTAGCTACTAGTGTTTTTGTTCATTAAGTGATTTTATTTTTCTTTCTAGCTTTTAAAAACTGCTGCATGCTGGCTCTTGGGTTTCTTTTTCTGGAGTTTCACCATCACCGTCTTTATAGAGGAAAAGGGCATTAAGAAAACACTAGTGGTAAGACACAAACTATGTGCAAAAACCTCCAGAAAAACTGTGGGTGAAAAAATTTTTTTAAAAAAATTGTGCTTGGGGCTCATGCCCACGAGTGTAAAGGGCTGTTCTGCAATATACGTCCACTGTCCATGTGTATTCCGTGGTATGGATGCGGACCTATTGACTTGAATGAGTCCATGATCCGCAACATATGGCCAAAGATAGGACTTCATCATTTGCAGAGCAGAGGCACGGATCAGAATCTCACGAAAGCACTATGAAGTGCTTCCGTTGGCTTTCGCTTCTGTGCCTCCGCAGCGCCAAAAGATAGAACATGTTCAATCTTTGGCCATATCTTGCAGATCGCAGACGCATCCGCAAACGGCGTGCACAAGTGAAATAAAAATATTGCGGGAAGCCTTTGTGAAAGGTGTTTCTCCACTGGAGTCCCTATTATAAGAAGCTCTAATCCTTAGGACTCATTCACCCGACCGTATGGCCGTAGTGCCCATATTGTGGACCGCAAATTGCGGTCCACAATACTTGGGCACCGGCCGTGTGAACTCCGTGCTGCGGATGGGGACCCATTGACTTGAATAGGTCTGTGATCCGCAAAATATGGCAAAAGATAGGACATGTCCTATCCTTTGTGGATCACGGACCAATGCAAGTCAATGGGTCTGTACCGCAATACGGAATTCACACTGCTAGCGCCCGTGCATTGTGGACCGCTATTTGCAACACAGGTACAGCAACCATACGGTCGTGTGAATGAGCCCTTATGGTTACAGTTAGGGATGAGCGAATCGACTTCAGATGAAACATCCGAAGTCAATTCGCATAAAACTTTGTTCTAATACTAGAATCTATTGGCTCTGATGTATTGGAACCGAACCAGAGTTCGAGAAATGTTTTTTTACAGTACAAATTAATTTATGAAGTTATTATGCGAAGTCTCACGAGACTTTGCGAAGCAATAACTTCGGCTCATCGGAGCTAAAACATTCTAAGGCCCCTTGCAGATGCGCGTGTCCGGATTAGGTCCGGATGCGTCCCGGTGCATTGCGGCAAACCCGCGCGAGTAGGTACGCAATTGCAGCCCTATTGTACTATGCATTCTGTATTCAGAATGCTATTATTTTCCCTTATAACCATGTTATAAGGGGAAATAATAATGATCGGGTCCCCATCCCGATCGTCACCTAGCAACCGTGCGTGAAAATCGCACCGCATCCGCACTTGCTTGCGGATGCTTGCGATTTTCACGCAACCCCATTTATTTCCATGGGGCCTGCGTTACGTGAAAAACGCACAAAGAGGAGCATGCTGCGATTTTCACGCAACGCACAAGTGATGTGTGAAAATCACCGCTCGTGTGCACAGCCCCATGGAAATGAATGGGTCAGGACTCAGTGCGGGTGCAATGCGTTCAACTCACGCATCGCACCCACGCGGAATACTCGCCCGTGTGAAAGGGGCCTAATACTGCACGGAGCTCCTGCTCTGTACACTATTAGAACAAAGTTTTATGCGAATTGACTTCGGATGTTCCATCCGAGGTCAATTTGCTCATCCCTAGTTACAGTGATTGTCAATTATCTGATTAACAACATAAAAAGTGTCCACTGATGAACCGAGACTCAGAAGACGTAAGTATTCACTTTCTCTATTTTTGGAGCAGGGCAGACACAGTTTTTTTGTGTGACTGTTTTTAGAAACTGACCTACTGTACTTCTGGGAGTCCTTGCTTCACTCCACATGTGCCTATACAGACTGTCATCTTTTATTGCTGATATTACTGCTGAGTTTGGTTGTGTGTCTGTTGCCAGTGGAACTTTTGGTCGCGGATCCCGTTTCATTGTAAGGTTGAACATACTGTTTGTTATACAGAAAGCATAGAGAGCAGGAGGAGCTCAGTATATTGATACACAGTTTCGTAGGGAAAGATTCTGTTTAACCTATCCTTTATTGATCTGAACCTCTGCTCAGTCCAGTAGGCAGTGATTGGCAACATTCCCTGTGTGATCTGTACACAGAGATAGATGATGGTCATGGAGTAGGACCACCCACTGGACTCTAAAGCACTAAATACGTTTTAGATAAATGAGTATAGTTATAAGGAGTCTTATGATCCCATAATACTATATATACAGGGTGAGTCAAAAGTCTCAGGACACCCTTTTATTTCAGAAACTAAAGGGAAAATTAAATATCAGAATACCCCAACAAGTAATGGATGAGGGGGCCAATCTTTTAGGCTATGTCCATAACATGGACACCATCTTTCTGGTCTTTGATATGCTACCCCTCACCAATTACTTGCTGGGGTATTCAGATATTTCATTTTCCCTTTTATTTCTGAAATAAAAGGGTGTCCTGAGACTTTTGACTCGCCCTGTATATCAATCTACTAGACCCTCCTACTCTATAATATGCTGTAAGGGGATCAAACTGCCTTTTAAATGGACAGCATCCCTTATTATATCAAATGCCCATATTGGAGCCTCTAAGCTATTCCAATATTAAACATCTCAACTCTGGAATCTTGTGTACCATAGGATGCATGGTGCATAATATTACCTTTAATGAAGGCATTACATTCTGCAGACTAATCATGGAAATAGAGAAGAACAAACCAAGCAATATATGTGCTATATGTGGGCACTTTAAATTGCTGCTAAATGTCATATTCAATGTATTTAAAGGGTTTCTGTCACCTGAATTAATCCTAATAAACTAGCTGACATTAGCGATGTGCTAATGTCAGCTGAACCTAACTAGTCTATTCCTACTTTTATCTATACCTTTACTCCAGAAATATAACTTTTACAAATACTAATTACCCTCCAGGTGCAGGGGGGCATTGCCCCTGCTCCTAGAGGCTCCGTTCTCCCACCTCTGGCCATGCCCTGCTACACTAGATTGACAGGGCCAGGCAGCATTCACCTCCTCCTGCCGGCCCTGTGTGCTGGGGAAATCTCGCGCAGTATTCGGCGCAGGCGCAGTGAGGAAGTTGGCAGCCGGCGAGCGCCCTTCACTCACTTTACACAATTTACACAGCAGACATGGCCGGCAGTAAAAGACCAACGCTGTCTGGCCCTGTCAATCTAGTGTAGCAGGGCGTGGCCAGAGGTGGGAGAACAGAGCCTCTAGGAGCAGGGGTAACGCCCCCCCTGCTCCTAGAGGCTAATTAGCATATTATAAAAGTTATATTTCTGGAGTAACAGGGGCATAGATAAAAGTAGGAATAGACTAGTTAGGTTCAGCTGACATTAGCACATCGCTAATGTCAGCTAGTTTTATAGTGTTAATTCTGGTGACAGAAACCCTTTAATATATTGTATTTTCCTGATATCAGGCTGGCATTGTCATTACATCTATTCGCCCCTAGGTGGTGCTGGCGCCACATATTATATATAGCTTGGGGTATGCTAGAACAGGAAGTGAAGTAGTTAGTTGGAGAGAGAGAGAGAGGAGAAGGAAGTTAATGGAGGAGGAGAGCAGGCTCAGTCCAAGATGTAGCTGGAAAGTACATACATGTGGGTCTGCGCTACACTTGAATGAGGAATAATTCACAAACAGAAGGTCTTCCCGAAGATATTTCAACTTCACAGATGCATCTCCGTTGCACGATCTCGATATCAACCAGCAATTAGATTTTCCTCTTCCTTTTAGATGAAAATCGAATTGCTGGTTGATATCGAGATTGTGCACCGGATATGCATCTGTGAAGTTGAAATATCTTCGGGAAGACCTTCTGTTTGTGAATTATTCCTCATTCAAGCGTCGCGAGACCCACATGTATGTACTTTCTGGTGATTTTATTGGAGAAGGGACTTACTCCGATGAGATTGGGACTGCTGCTTATTTAACATTCCTGAGATCACACAGAAATTTTATTTTTGCTTCCAAGATGTAGCTGCCTTTCTTTCCTCTGGGCCCTGATCAAGCCTGGAGAGGACCAACCAAGAGTTTACTGCAGCCCAGCACAAGACAGTAAGTCTAAGTATGAATATAAAGTGAAGATTAGAGCCTGGACATGTACCTGGACATGATTGGAAGATTAGTGCGCAGAATTGTCCTTTTTCACTAAATGCCTTCTGGGAACATTGAACCTGAATATTTCAGGAGAGCATCCTGCATCAAATAATGTAACAGAGAGTTTGCCTGTCACGAGGGAGACGTCCTTATTAGATTGCTCAAGATCAATAGGAAAACATTATATTCAGTACCTGAGTGCTAGAAAGTGTACTTAGGACTACTTAGGGTACTTTCACACTTGCAGCAGAGTGATCCGGCAAGCATTTCCATCTGCATGCAAACGGACAGCGTTTGTTTTTGAATCAAGTAATTTTTATTTAAAAAAATTCTATTCGTACGGATAGACATACATCAAATATATATTGACATAAACAAGTAAAGACCCTACTTGGGCACATTAATACACAAAGTACAAACTTAAGAGTGTAACCCCCCCCCCTCCCTAACCTGCACCACGCCACAATGTCAGCTCATTTTCCTCCTCCACACATCTTGAGAAACATCTACCTCTGTTTCCACCATAACCCATTCATCAGTAACATCCATTTATCGTGTTACACTTCACCATAATCTAGGCGTCCACCCCAGTTGCAAGGACAGAAGACGTCCAGTGGGTAGTCCTGGCGTTCTCAACCACGGTCCCCATATAGACTCAAACTTTTTACTCATACCTCTTTTAGAGTATACCCCCCTTTCATGTCCAATTATCACATTCATACGTGCAATAAATTCCTCCTTAGCTGGTACTGTAGTGCTTATCCAGTATTTGGCTATTAATTTCCTAGCTTGGTACAGTGTTCTACTAATGCCAATATTGAGATCGGTTGTGAATTCGTCTTGTAACAAGCCCAATACACATATCAAAGGATCTACTGGAATTCTGATCCTGAACAACGGACAGCATTTGTAGACGGATCCGGTTGCGGATCCGTCTCATAAATGCATTACAAGAACGAATCCATATTTTTATTCACATTTTTAAAGGTCTGCGCATGCGCAGACCAGTAGGACGGAGTCGGTATTGCGGTATTTTTAATGCTGGATCCGGCACTAATACATTTCAATGTAAACTAATGCCTTATCCGGCATTCCGGCAAGGGTTCCGGAATTTTGGACAGAGGAAAAAAAACACTGCATGCTGCGGTATTATCTCCGTCCTGAAAAGTCAAAAAGACTGAACTGAAGACATCCTGATGCATCCTGAACGGATTACTCTCCATTCAGAATGCATGGGGATAAAACTGATCAGTTCTTTTCCGGTATAGAGCCCCTAGGATGGAACTCTATGCCGGAAAAGAAAAACGCTAGTGTGAAAGTAGCCTTAAGCAAGAATTGTCATTCTGCCTGTTAAAGCCAAACTATTAAGAGAACTCCTCAACTGACAATTGCCAGACCTGTATTAAGGAATTACAGCTAAGGTAACATCTGGATTATTACCATTGATATATTGATGAACTGTACCAACTGTCCTGAGACGATTGATTCAGTAAATATTCAACTGTTTTACAACAACTGACTCCTCATCCTTTCTACTACTAACATTTGCACCTAATGGTGCTGGCGTCACACACACAGGGGCCCAGCCACCAAAGCACCTTAACCACCTCAGCCCCCAGTGCTTAAACACCCTGAAAGACCAGGCCACTTTTTACACTTCTGACCTACACTACTTTCACCATTTATTGCTCGGTCATGCAACTTACCACCCAAATGAATTTTACCTCCTTTTCTTCTCACTAATAGAGCTTTCATTTGGTGGTATTTCATTGCTGCTGACATTTTTACTTTTTTTGTTATTAATCGAAATTTAACGATTTTTTTGCAAAAAAATGACATTTTTCACTTTCAGTTGTAAAATTTTGCAAAAAAAATGACATCCATATATAAATTTTGCTCTAAATTTATTGTTCTACATGTCTTTGATAAAAAAAAAATGTTTGGGTAAAAAAAAAATGGTTTGGGTAAAAGTTATAGCGTTTACAAACTATGGTACAAAAATGTGAATTTCCGCTTTTTGAAGCAGCTCTGACTTTCTGAACACCTGTCATGTTTCCTGAGGTTCTACAATGCCCAGACAGTACAAACACCCCACAAATGACCCCATTTCGGAAAGTACACACCCTAAGGTATTCGCTGATGGGCATAGTGAGTTCATAGAACTTTTTATTTTTTGTCACAAGTTAGCGGAAAATGATGATTTTATTTTATTTATTTTTTTTTCTTACAAAGTCTCATATTCCACTAACTTGTGACAAAAAATAAAAACTTCCATGAACTCACTATGCCCATCACGAAATACCTTGGGGTCTCTTCTTTCCAAAATGGGGTCACTTGTGGGGTAGTTATACTGCCCTGGCATTCTAGGGGCCCAAATGTGTGGTAAGGAGTTTGAAATCAAATTCTGTAAAAACTGACCAGTGAAATCCGAAAGGTGCTCTTTGGAATGTGGGCCCCTTTGCCCACCTAGGCTGCAAAAAAGTGTCACACATCTGGTATCTCCGTATTCAGTAGAAGTTGGGGAATGTGTTTTGGGGTGTCATTTTACATATACCCATGCTGGGTGAGATAAATATCTTGGTCAAATGCCAACTTTGTATAAAAAAAATGGGAAAAGTTGTCTTTTGCCAAGATATTTCTCTCACCCAGCATGGGTATATGTAAAAAGACACCCCAAAACACATTCCCCAACTTCTCCTGAATACGGAGATACCAGATGTGTGACACTTTTTTGCAGCCTAGGTGGGCAAAGGGGCCCATATTCCAAAGAGCACCTTTCGGATTTCACTCGTCATTTTTTACAGAATTTGATTTCAAACTCCTTACCACACATTTGGGCCCCTAGAATGCCAGGGCAGTATAACTACCCCACAAGTGACCCCATTTTGGAAAGAAGAGACCCCAAGGTATTCGCTGATGGGCATAGTGAGTTCATGGAAGTTTTTATTTTTTGTCACAAGTTAGTGGAATATGAGACTTTGTATGAAAAAAAAAAATATATAAAAAAAATCATCATTTTCCACTAACTTGTGACAAAAAATAAAAAATTCTAGGAACTCGCCATGCCCCTCACGGAATACCTTGGGGTGTCTTCTTTCCAAAATGGGGTCACTTGTGGGGTAGTTATACTGCCCTGGCATTTTCCAGGGGCCCTAATGTGTGGTAAGTAGGTAAATGACCAGTGAAATCCAAAAGGTGCTCTTTGGAATATGGGCCCCTTTGCCCACCTAGGCTGCAAAAAAGTGCCACACATGTGGTATCTCCGTACTCAGGAGAAGTTGGGGAATGTGTTTTGGGGTGTCTTTTTACATATACCCATGCTGGGTGAGAGAAATATCTTGGCAAAAGACAACTTTTCCCATTTTTTTATACAAAGTTGGCATTTGACCAAGATATTTATCTCACCCAGCATGGGTATATGTAAAATGACACCCCAAAACACATTCCCCACCTTCTCCTGAGTACGGAGATACCAGATGTGTGACACTTTTTTGCAGCCTAGGTGGGCAAAGGGGCCCATATTCCAAAGAGCACCTTTCGGATTTCACTGGTCATTTTTTACAGAATTTGATTTCAAACTCCTTACCACACATTTGGGCCCCTAAAATACCAGGGCATTATACCTACCCCACAAGTGACCCCATTTTGGAAAGAATAGACCCCAAGGTATTCGCTGATGGGCATAGTGAGTTCATGGAAGTTTTTATTTTTTGTCACAAGTTAGTGGAATATGAGACTTTGTATGAAAAAAAAAAAAAAAAAAAAATCATCATTTTCCACTAACTTGTGACAAAAAATAAAAAATTCTAGGAACTCGCCATGCCCCTCACGGAATACCTTGGGGTGTCTTCTTTCCAAAATGGGGTCACTTGTGGGGTAGTTATACTGCCCTGGCATTTTCCAGGGGCCCTAATGTGTGGTAAGTAGGTAAATGACCAGTGAAATCCGAAAGGTGCTCTTTGGAATATGGGCCCCTTTGCCCACCTAGGCTGCAAAAAAGTGTCACACATCTGGTATCTCCGTACTCGGGAGAAGTTGGGGAATGTGTTTTGGGGTGTCATTTTACATATACCCATGCTGGGTGAGAGAAATATCTTGGCAAAAGACAACTTTTCCCATTTTTTTATACAAAGTTGGCATTTGACCAAGATATTTATCTCACCCAGCATGGGTATATGTAAAAAGACACCCCAAAACACATTCCCCAACTTCTCCTGAGTACGGCGATACCAGATGTGTGACACTTTTTTGCAGCCTAGATGCGCAAAGGGGCCCAAATTCCTTTTAGGAGGGCATTTTTAGACATTTGGATACCAGACTTCTTCTCACGCTTTGGGGCCCCTAGAATGCCAGGGCAGTATAAATACCCCACATGTGACCCCATTTTGGAAAGAAGACACCCCAAGGTATTCAATGAGGGGCATGGCGAGTTCATAGAAATTTTTTTTTTTTGGCACAAGTTAGCGGAAATTGATATTTTTTATTTTTTTCTCACAAAGTCTCCCGTTCCGCTAACTTGGGACAAAAATTTCAATCTTTCATGGACTCAATATGCCCCTCACGGAATACCTGGGGGTGTCTTCTTTCCGAAATGGGGTCACATGTGGGGTATTTATACTGCCCTGGCATTCTAGGGGCCCTAAAGCGTGAGAAGAAGTCTGGAATATAAATGTCTAAAAATTTTTACGCATTTGGATTCCGTGAGGGGTATGGTGAGTTCATGTGAGATTTTATTTTTTGTCACAAGTTAGTGGAATATGAGACTTTGTAAGAAAAAAAAATAATAATTCCGCTAACTTGGGCCAAAAAAATGTCTGAATGGAGCCTTACAGGGGGGTGATCAATGACAGGGGGGTGATCAATGACAGGGGGGTTGATCAATGACAGGGGGGTGATCAATGACAGGGGGGTTGATCAATGACAGGGGGGGTGATCAATGACAGGGGGGGTGATCAATGACAGGGGGGGTGATCAATGACAGGGGGGGTGATCAATGACAGGGGTGGTGATCAATGACAGGGGGGTGATCAGGGAGTCTATATGGGGTGATAACCACAGTCATTTATCACGCCCGTGTAAGGCTTCATTCAGACGTCCGGATGCGTTTTGCGGATCCGATCCATCCATCAGTGGATCCGTAAAAATCATGCGGACGTCTGAATGGAGCTTTACAGGGGGGTGATCAATGACAGGGGGGTAATCAATGACAGGGGGGTGATCAGGGAGTCTATATGGGGTGATCACCACAGTCATTGATCATGCCCCTGTAAGGCTTCATTCAGACGTCCGGATGCGTTTTGCGGATCCGATCCATCTATCAGTGGATCCGTAAAAATCATGCGGACGTCTGAATGGAGCTTTACAGGGGGGTAATCAATGACAGGGGGGTGATCAGGGAGTCTATATGGGGTGATAACCACAGTCATTGATCATGCCCCTGTAAGGCTTCATTCAGACGTCCGGATGCGTTTTGCGGATCCGATCCATCTATCAGTGGATCCGTAAAAATCATGCGGACGTCTGAATGGAGCTTTACAGGGGGGTGATCAATGACAGGGGGGTAATCAATGACAGGGGGGTGATCAGGGAGTCTATATGGGGTGATCACCACAGTCATTGATCATGCCCCTGTAAGGCTTCATTCAGACGTCCGGATGCGTTTTGCGGATCCGATCCATCTATCAGTGGATCCGTAAAAATCATGCGGACGTCTGAATGGAGCTTTACAGGGGGGTAATCAATGACAGGGGGGTGATCAATGACAGGGGGGTGATCAGGGAGTCTATATGGGGTGATAACCACAGTCATTGATCATGCCCCTGTAAGGCTTCATTCAGACGTCCGGATGCGTTTTGCGGATCCGATCCATCTATCAGTGGATCCGTAAAAATCATGCGGACATCTGAATGGAGCTTTACAGGGGGGTGATCAGGGAGTCTATATGGGGTGATCACCACAGTCATTGATCATGCCCCTGTAAGGCTTCATTCAGACGTCCGGATGCGTTTTGCGGATCCGATCCATCTATCAGTGGATCCGTAAAAATCATGCGGACATCTGAATGGAGCTTTACAGGGGGGTGATCAGGGAGTCTATATGGGGTGATCACCACAGTCATTGATCATGCCCCTGTAAGGCTTCATTCAGACGTCCGGATGCGTTTTGCGGATCCGATCCATCTATCAGTGGATCCGTAAAAATCATGCGGACGTCTGAATGGAGCTTTACAGGGGGGTAATCAATGACAGGGGGGTGATCAATGACAGGGGGGTGATCAGGGAGTCTATATGGGGTGATAACCACAGTCATTGATCATGCCCCTGTAAGGCTTCATTCAGACGTCCGGATGCGTTTTGCGGATCCGATCCATCTATCAGTGGATCCGTAAAAATCATTCGGACATCTGAATGGAGCTTTACAGGGGGTTGATCAATGACAGGGGGGTAATCAATGACAGGGGGGTGATCAGGGAGTCTATATGGGGTGATCAGGGGTGATTAGGGGTGATCAGGGGCTAATAAGGGGTTAATAAGTGACGGGGGGGGGGTGTAGTGTAGTGTAGTGGTGCTTGGTGGGACTTTACTGAGCTACCTGTGTCCTCTGGTGGTCGATCCAAACAAATGGGACCACCAGAGGACCAGGTAGCAGGTATATTAGACGCTGTTATCAAAACAGCGTCTAATATACCTGTTAGGGGTTAAAAAAAACACATCTCCAGCCTGCCAGCGAACGATCGCCGCTGGCAGGCTGGAGATCAACTCTCTTACCTTCCGTTCCTGTGAGCGCGCGCGCCTGTGTGCGCGCGTTCACAGGAAATCTCGCGTCTCGCGAGAGGACGCGCCGGCGCGTCCAGGAGGAATGAATCAACCACCTCCAGGACGCGTCTGTGCGTACAGCGGTCCGGAGGTGGTTAAAGGGAACCTGTCACCGGGATTTTGTGTATAGAGTTGAGGACATGGGTTGCTAGATGGGCGCCAGCACATCCGCAATACCCAGTCCCCATAGCTCTGTGTGCTTTAATTGGGTTAAAAAAACAACGATTTGATACATATGCAAATTAACCTTAGATGAGTCCTGTCCCTGACTCTTCTCACATTCAGGACTCATCTCAGGTTAATTTGCATATCTATGAAATCCGTTTTTTTACACAATAAAAGCACACAGAGCTATGGGGACTGGGTAATGCGGATGTGCTAGTGGCCATCTAGCAGCCCATGTCCTCAGCCCTATACACAAAATCCCGGTGACAGGTTCCCTTTAAACACCTATACCATCAAGGGCACTTCAACTTCCATCTGCCTGGTGTTCCCTGGAATAGAGAGTGCCCTGAGGGATTTAGTGATGTCCTTCCCTCCACTGCACTGCCGGCCCAGGGAGGCTCTGCTAACCGTGAGTAAATGAACTACTGCACCCATTCGACACACCACCACCGTAACACTCACTACACCCCTGTGGCCCGGTCATCGCAGTAACGTTAGTGCAGCAATCTACAGTCAGAACCATGGCATTATAAGCAGGATATAGATCTCATTACTGACAGCTCTCACTACATGCACTCTGTTCTGAATACAGTATTGTGTGCAGTCCACACAGTGAGCGGTCACTTTTCCCACACAGATTAGTACAGTCTGACCACACACAATGCTATGCACACAGGGGGGAGATTTATCTAACTTGTGTAAAGTAGAACAGGCTTAGGCTACTTTCACACTAGCGTTCGGAGCGGATCCGTCTGATGTTTCATCAGACGGATCCGCTCCGATAATGCAGACGTTTGCATCCGTTCAGAACGGATGCGTCTGCATTAAAACTTAGAATATTTTCTAAGTGTGAAAGTTGTCTGAGCGGATCCGTTCAGACTTTACATTGAAAGTCAATGGGGAACGGATCCGCTTGAAGATTGAGCCATATTGTGTCATCTTCAAGCGGATCCGTCCCCATTGACTTACATTGTAAGTGTGGACGGATCCGCTCGCCTCCGCACGGCCAGGCGGACACCCGAACGCTGCAAGCAGCGTTCAGGTGTCCGCTCACTGAGCGGAGCGGAGGCTGAACGCTGGCAGGCGGATGCATTCTCAGTGGATCCGCCTCCACTGAGAATGCATTGGGGCCAGACGGATGCGTTCGGGGCCGCTCGTGAGCCCCTTCAAATGGTGCGCACGAGCGGACACCCGAACACTAGTGTGAAAGTAGCCTAAGTCGCCCATAGCAACCGATCCTTTTATTTTCCAATGGAGCTGTGAAAAATGAATGGTGGAATCTGATTGGTTGCTATGGGCAACTAAGCCAGTTCTACTTTACACCAGTTTGAAAAATGAATATATATATATATATATATATATACAGTTGCAATAAAAAGTATGTGAACCCTTTGGAATGATATGGATTTCTGCACAAATTGGTCATAAAATGTGATCTGATCTTCATCTAAGTCACAACAACAGACAATCACAGTCTGCTTAAATTAATAACACGCAAAGAATTAAATGTTACCATGTTTTTATTGAACACACCATGTAAACATTCACAGTGCAGGTGGAAAAAGTATGCGAACCCCTAGACTAATGACATCTCCAAGAGCTAATTGGAGTGAGGTGTCAGCCAACTGGAGTCCAATCAATGAGATGAGATTGGAGGTGTTGGTTACAGCTGCCCTGCCCTATAGAAAACATACACTAATTCTGGTTTGCTTTTCACAAGAAGCATTGCCTGATGTGAATGATGCCTCGCACAAAAGAGCTCTCAGAAGACCTACGATTAAGAATTGTTGTGCTTGTATAAAGCTGGAAAGGGTTATAAAAGTATCTCCAAAAGCCTTGCTGTGCATCAGTCCACGGTAAGACAAATTGTCTATTAATGGAGAAAGTTCAGCACTGCTGCTACTCTCCCTAGGAGTGGCCGTCCTGTAAAGATGACTGCAAGAGCACAGTGCAGACTGCTCAAAGAGGCGAAGAAGAATCCTAGAGTGTCAGCTAAAGACTTACAAAAGTCTCTGGCATATGCTAACATCCCTGTTAGCGAACCTACGAAACGTAAGACACTAAACAAAAAATAGATTTCATGGGAGGATACCAAAGAGGAAGCCACTGCTGTCCAAAAAAACATTGCTGCACTTTTACAGTTTGCACAAGAGCACCTGGATGTTCCACAGCAGTACTGGCAAAATATTCTGTGGACAGATGAAACCAAAGTTGAGATGTTTGGAAAAAACACATAACACTATGTGTGGAGAAAAAGAGGCACAGCACACCATCGAAACCTCATCCCAAGGGGTTAATCGGAACAGGATGTCCGCTGAAATCATTCAGCGAGCATCCTGTCACCACGCCGGGGGGAGTCATGTGACCCCCCCGCATCGGCGATCGCAGAAAACCGCAGGTCAATTCAGACCTGCGGTTTGCGGCTTTACCTGAGGTTTGCAGCGGCGATCGGCGGTGCCATCGGGTCCCCATGCGGCTGTAGGGGGGACCCGATCGCATGGAAGGCAGCGCGATGCCTTCCTTAGGCATCAGCGCTGCCTTCCAGTGACGAGCCTGTGAGATCCAGCCCCCTAGATCTCACAGGCCGGAAGCTGTATGAGTAATACACACAGTATTACTCATACAGCCAATGCATTCCAATACAGAAGTATTGGAATGCATTGTAAAGGGGATTAGACCCCCAAAAGTTCAAGTCCCAAAGTGGGACAAAAAAAAGGTGAAAAAAAAGTTTAAAAAATAAAGTTTTCCCCCCGAAAAATTAAAAGTTTCAAGTAAAAATAAACAAAAACATCATTTTCCCTAAATAAAGTAAAAAAAAAATTGGTAAAAAATAGGGAAAAAAAAGAAAGTATACATATTAGGTATCGCCGTGTCCGTATCGACCGGCTCTATAAACATATCACATGACCTAACCCCTGAGATGAACAACGTAAAAAAATAAAAAATAAAAACTGTGCTAAATAAACCATTTTTTGTCACCTTACATCACAAAAAGTACAACAGCAAGCGATCAAAAAGGCGTTTGCCCACCAGAATAGTACCAATCTAACCGTCACCTCATCACGTAAAAAATGAGCCCCTACCTGAGACAATCGCCCAAAAAAAAAAAAAAAGCTATGGCTCAGAATATGGAGACACTAAAACATCATTTTTTTGGTTTTAAAAAAGCTATTATTGTGTAAAACTTACATAAATAAAAATAAAGTATACATATTAGGTATCGCCGCGTCCGAATCGACCGGCTCTATAAAAATATCACATGACCTAACCCCTCAGATGAACACCGTAAAAAATTAAAACTGTGCTAAATAAACCATTTTTTGTCACCTTATATCACAATAAGTGTAATAGCAAGCGATCAAAAAGTCACACGCACCCCAAAATAGTGCCAATAAAACCGTCATCTCATCCTGCAAAAATCATACCCTACTCAAGGTAATCGCCCCAAAACTGAAAAAATTATGGCTCTCAGACTATGGAAACACTAAAACATGATTTTTTTTGCTTCAAAAATGAAATCATTGTGTAAAACTTACATAAATAAATAAAAAGTATACATATTAGGTATCGCACCGTCCGTGACAACCTGGTCTATAAGAATATCACATGATCTAACCTGTCAGACGAATGTTGTAAATAAAAAATAAAAACGGTGCCAAAACAGCTATTTCTTGTTACCTTGCCTCACAAAAAGTGTAATATAGAGCAACCAGAAATCATATGTACTCTAAACTAGTACCAACAATACTGCCACCCTATCCTGTAGTTTCTAAAATGGGGTCACTTTTTTGGAGTTTCTACTCTAGGGGTGCATCAGGGGGGCTTCAAATGGGACATGGTGTAAAAAAAAAAGTCCAGCAAAGCCTGCCTTCCAAAAACCGTATGGCATTCCTTTCCTTCTGCACCCTGCCGTGTGCCCGTACAGCGATTTACGACCACATATGGGGTGTTTCTGTAAACTACAGAATCAGGGCCATAAATATTGAGTTATGTTTGGCTGTTAACCCTTGCTTTGTAACTGGAAAAAAATTATTGAAATGGAAAATCTGCCAAAAAAGTGAAATTTTGAAATTGTATCTCTATTTTCCATTAATTCTTGTGTAACACCTAAAGGGTTAATGACGTTTGTAAAATCAGTTTTGAATACCTTGAGGGGTGTAGTTTCTTAGATGGGGTCACTTTTACGGAGTTTCTACTCTAGGGGTGCATCAGGGGGGCTTCAAATGGGACATGGTGTCAAAAAAAACAGTCCAGCAAAACCTGCCTTCCAAAAACCGTATGGCATTCCTTTCCTTCTGCGCCCTGCCGTGTGCTAGTACATCAGTTTACGACCACATATGGGGTGTTTCTGTAAACTACAGAATCAGGGCCATAAATATTGAGTTTGGTTTGGCTGTTAACCCTTGCTTTGTAACTGGAAAAAAATTATTAAAATGGAAAATCTGCCAAAAATTAGAAATTTTGAAATTGTATCTCTATTTTCCATTAATTCTTGTGGAACACCTAAAGGGTTAACAAAGTTTGTAAAATCAGTTTTGAATACCTTGAGGGGTATAGTTTATAGAATGAGGTCATTTTTGGGTGGTTTCTATTATGTAAGCCTGGCAAAGTGACTTCAGACCTGAACTGGTCCCTAAAAATTGGGTTTTTGCTTCTAAACTTCTAAACTTCTAAACTTCTAAGCCTTGTAACATCCCCAAAAAATTAAATATCAGTCCCAAAATGATCCAAACATGAAGTAGACATATGGGTAATGTAAAGTAATAACTATTTTTGGAGGTATTACTATGTATTATAGAAGTAGAGAAATTGAAACTTAGAAATTTGCAATTTTTTAAAAAATTTTGGTAAATTTGGTATTTTTTTTATAAATAAAAAAAAAAAAATTTTACTTCATTTTACCAGTGTCATGAAGTACAATATGTGACGAAAAAACGGTCTCAGAATGGCCTGGATAAGTCAAAGCGTTTTAAAGTTATCAGCACTTAAAGTGACACTGGTCAGATTTGCAAAAAATGGCCAAGTCCTTAAGGTGAAATAGAGCTGAGTCCTTAAGGGGTTAAATCCAAGGGTTCACATACTTTTTCCACCTGCACTGTGAATGTTTACATGGTGTGTTCAATAAAAACATGGTAACATTTAATTCTTTGTGTGTTATTAGTTTAAGCAGACTGTGATTGTCTATTGTTGTGACTTAGATGAAGATCAGATCACATTTTATGACCAATTTGTGCAGAAATCCATATCATTACAAAGGGTTCACATACTTTTTCTTGCAACTGTATATATATATACGAAGAAAAAATATACAGCAGCACTCCTATGATCCCGGGTGCAATTCACAATTGTTCCTAGGGCCTGGAACGATGATTGTAAGGTAAAAGGATAAGGCAGCACTCCGGTCTTCCAGTGAATAGGTGGATACTTTATTACACCCAACAGCAATGCAGCATTTCAGCTCTCTCAATGGAGCCTTTGTCAAGCTAGTGATAGTAGTGCCCAAACACATATAAATACAGTTGAATACATAAGTGTTACATAATTGTCAATAGACATATTAACTGAATAACAAAGTGAATACATAATTGTGAATCAAATTTCATATAGTTAAAAATAGATAAAAACATTGGGTGCTTCCAATGATGACAGTGACGATTAGATACATAATCTTAATATCATAATATAAAACATAAATCGGGATTACATACAATCAATTCATTAGTAATCAATAAAGTGCTCCTGTGCTCAATGAATAGTTAAAAAGGAACAGACACAAACATGATCGGCTCCATGCGTCATCCTGTTGGCGTCCCACGATGTGCACTGCGCATGCGTTCACAGGTGTCCCGCTCTCGCGATACTTCCACCTGTTACACGCCTGCGCACAACGTTTGTACTTCCGTGACTCCCGAACAGGTTTTGCGCATGCGCTAGCATGGATCCTGTAAACAACGGATCCCTATACCGTGCGCCTGCGCCCTGCAACCAGGATCTCTATCCACAGGATGCAACATGCACCGTGTGAAGAGATCCACTCAAAACTAATACAGGATCGTCTGTCTTGTTTCTACATATAATATACTGTATACAAATCATAGCGTGGTGACATTCTAAATAAAGAGGTACAGCTTAATTACACTATGGGGAATATTAGGTCAATGCTCCCAGTGTCAACCGGATCGCATTAGCCATTATGATATAGGGAGGAGGAACAAGTCAATGTCCACTCCTCCCCAACATTAGTTCATGCATGCTTAACATAGGGCAACCAGCCCCGTTTCCAGGACTGGTGTCCCCATGCGGGAAAAGGGAGAAAAACACCTCAGTGTCGCCCCCTTGATCCCCTCATGCACCAAAAAACTGCAATACCACCCATATCATCAGATAATGTATTACACCACTCCATAATAATAACCCAGCATTCTACTGGGACAGTAAGTCTTCACTTATATGAAAAAAATTACAGCATTCTCAAACACTTTCTTCACCCTTGTGGTCACAATGTTTTCAGTTCATTCACAGAGCTTTTTTTCAACCTATGAGCTGAAACGTTGTGACTAGTGTTGAGAAAACTTGTGTTTCAAGTCCGGCATACTAGGTTCGGGTTATCTAAGAATTCCGTTATGGATTCCGCTACCACGGACCATAAGTTATGGTTTGTTGTAGCGGAATCCATAATGGACTTCTTACATAACCCGAACCTTTTACTCCGAACTTGAAACACAAGTTCACTCATCCCTAGTTGCGACCACAGGGGTAAATAAAGTGTCACTCATTCTTTGTGAGAGTGCTGCCATTTTTTTTATTGTTATATTGTCCTGGATTTGTTGCTGGATCCATTGGCATGCACCTACATATTTGAATTTGGCCTGATGTGCTGCCATTGTATATATATATATATATATTTTAAAAAAATCATGTTTTTATGTCTCCCTTTTCTGAAAGCCATATATTTTTTATTTTTTGGACGATTGTCTAAGGTAGAGTCTCATTTTTGCGGGATGAGATGGCGGTTTAATTGGTACCATATTGGGGAATATATGACTTTTTGATTACTTGGTATTACACTTTTTGTGATGTAAGGTGCTAAAAATTTTATTTTTTGCCACTTATTTTTATTTTTTATTGTGTTCACCAGATGCATTGAATCACAATTCCATCATTCTTGAAGATCCAGTGGGTCTGATGGCTTACAATACACTGCAGTACACTGTATAGTGTACTGCAGTGAATTGAACACTAAGGCCTCATGCACACGACCGTATTTTTTTGCGGTCCGCAAAACGGGGTTCCGTTTTTCCGTGATCCGTGACTGTTTTTTCGTCCGTGGGTCTTCCTTGATTTTTGGAGGATCCACGGACATGAAAAAAAAAGTCGTTTTGGTGTCCGCCTGGCCGTGCGGAGCCAAACGGATCCGTCCTGAATTACAATGCAAGTCAATGGGGACGGATCCGTTTGACGTTGACACAATATGGTGCAGTTTCAAACGGATCCGTCCCCGATTGACTTTCAATGTAAAGTCAGGAGTTAATATACCATCGGATCTGAGTTTTCTCCAATCCGATGGTATATTTTAACTTGAAGCATCCCCATCACCATGGGAACGCCTCTATGTTATAATATACCGTCGGATTTGAGTTACATCGTGAAACTCAAATCCGACAGTATATTCTAACACAGAGGCGTTCCCATGGTGATGGGGACGCTTCAGGTTAGACTATACTAAAAGAACTGTGTACATGACTGCCCCCTGCTGCCTGGCAGGTGCTGCCAGGCAGCAGGGGGCAGCCCCCCCCCCCCTGTAGTTAACACATTGGTGGCCAGTGTGGCCGGCCCCCCCCCCCTCCCTCCCCTGTAGTTAACTCATTGGTGGCCAGTGCGGCCGGCCCCCCCCCCTCCCCTGTAGTTAACTCATTGGTGGCCAGTGCGGCCGACCCCCTCCCTCCCCTGTAGTTAACTCGTTGGTGGCCAGTGGGCCCCCCCCCCCTCCCTCCCCTGTAGTTAACTCGTTGGTGGCCAGTGGGCCTTCTCCCCTCCCTCCCCCTCCTAATTAAAATCTCATGTCACTTACCAGTAGGAGGAGCTCCCGGCCGGACCTGTCACTTACCAGTAGGAGTAGGAGGAGCTCCCGACCGGACGCAGACCATCGCAGCTCGCAGGTAAGTATAATGGTTCTACAAATTGCTAAGTAACCATGGCAACCGGGACTGCAGTAGCGTCCTGGTTGCCATGGTTACCGATCGGAGCCCCATCGATTAAACTGGGACTCCGATCGGTACACTCCGCTGCCACCAATGATAGGGGGGAGATTTTAATTAGGAGGGGGAGGGAGGGGAGAAGGCCCACTGGCCACCAACGAGTTAACTACAGGGAGGGAGGGGGGGCCCACTGGCCACCAACGAGTTAACTACAGGGGAGGGGGGGCCCACTGGCCACCAATGAGTTAACTACAGGGGAGGGAGGGGGGGGCCTTCCACACTGGCCACCAATGTGTTAACTACAGGGGGGGGGGCTGCCCCCTGCTGCCTGGCAGCACCTTCCAGGCAGCAGGGGGCAGTCATGTACACAGTTCTGTTAGTATATTCTAACCTGAAGCGTCCCCATCACCATGGGAACGCCTCTGTGTTAGAATATACTGTCGGTTCTGAGTTTTCACGAAGTGAAAACTCAGCTTTGAAAAAGCTTTTATGCAGACGGATCTTCGAATCCGTCTGTATAAAAACTAACCTACGGCCACGGATCACGGACACGGATGCCAATCTTGTGTGCATCCGTGTTCTTTCACGGACCCATTGACTTGAATGGGTCCGTGAACCGTTGGCCGTGAAAAAAATAGGACAGGTCATATTTTTTTCACGGCCAGGAAACACGGATCATGGATGCGGCTGCAAAACGGTGCATTTTCTGATTTTTCCACGGACCCATTGAAAGTCAATGGGTCCGCGAAAAAAAACGGAAAACGGCACAACGGCCACGGGTGCACACAACGGTCGTGTGCATGAGGCCTAAGCCTGATCAGACTCCTGCCTTTAGCGGGACGGGGAAGGGGGGGGGGGAGAGGGACATGTAGGTAGTTGGGTCAGTCGGTCGGTAGGTGGATGTGATGGGGTCGGGGCCCCTCTTTCCTCTTTGGTGCTCAGGTTCCCCTGCACATATTTGCTGGCACAGAACCGCAGGGATTCGAGGAGAAGCAGGAGCAGCCTGGGGGCCCCATTACCAGGCCCGAGAGTCAGGAGATTTGGGCAGAGGAGGCTGGGACGCCACCGCCCGGTCACCTGGACGGGATGCAGAGTCTTCCGGTGACGGAGACACCAGATGCGGGGCCGTCACTGGAGCGGGGAGAGCGCGGGCACGGGAGACTGGGGCGAGCACTGCGGAGACACCGGGGGGGCTGCGGGCGGGGGTCAGCGAGAAGGGGATCTCGGTGCACAGAGGATCTCAGGGTGCAGAGGATATCTCAGGGTGCATTGGGTATCTCAGGGTGCATTGGGTATCTCAGGGTGCAGAGGGTATCTCAGGGTGCAGAGGGTCTCAGGCAGCACAGAGGATCTCAGGGTGCTTAAAGGATCTCAGGGTGCACACAGGATCTCAGGGGGGGAGAAAGGAGAAGGAGACAGTGCACGTTCCCGTGTGCACAGGAGGAGTTACAGAAAATCTGTCATAGGAAGCACAGCAGGCTGTAGAACAAAAAATAAAATAAATAAATAAACACTGGGGATTCGCTCTGGTAGACAGGGTGTGTGGGCGCAGTACAGAAGTAAATTACCAGTTCTTAAATAAAACTTCCGTGTTTATTCACACATAAAACAAAGTCACTTTGCAGTCTTGGTGTTAGTTCACACACAATGGAAAGTCCACATAACAAAAATCACCTTGTTGGCAGTTCTGCCTCCAGTAGTCCATAACAGGCTTTTAGGGGGCCCATTTCCCTTACAGACAGGTGCTAGCCCTCCAGCACGGCACAAGCCTCAGATCCCAGCACACACACCTCCTGAGCTCCACTGTCCGACTGAGGTAATCCTCCTCATCGGCAGTTTTTTTAGGCCTGCCAAAACCCGGCCTGGATCATGGGGAGTAGTCACCCACCCAGCACTTTGACTACTCCCAGTAAGAGCCGTCCCGGATCAACTATACAGCCATACTAAGTATTAAGGTGTCAAACAGCAACTGCTGCTAAAACATAAAAACCGTCTCTTACTCCATTGACGATTTTTTTGGGTTAGCGGTTAGTCCCGCCTTCCGAAGGGAGTCCAATACAGCCTGCACTTTGGATGGGTGACTTTCCCAATCTGTACTGTGGATGACAATATCGTCCATGTAAGCTGACGATGTGGACGCAGCACAATGTCCATAAGCCGTTGAAAAGTGTCGGGGGCACCATGCTTACCAAAGGGTAGCACCTTGTACTGATACAGCCCTTCAAGTGTGATGAAGGCAGTTTTCTCTTTGCAGCCTCCGTTAAGGGCACCCGCCAGTACCCTTTCGTGAGGTCCAAAAGAGAAAAATACCAGACTTGTCCTAACCTCTTGATAAGCTCATCCACCCAGGGCATGGGATACGCATCAAATTTGGAAATCTTGTTCAGTTTACGAAGATCGTTACAGAACCGGAGTGTCCCGTCCGGCTTGGGTATTAGCACTATTGGACTAGCCCACTCACTTTTAGACTCCTCTGAGATGGTTTGTCGCCTTGGGTACCTGGTATGGTTTTAGCCAGACTTTCGCCTGAGGCTCAGTGACAATGTCATGCCGAATTGTGGAAGTGCACCCAGGGAGATCCGAAAACACATCCATGTTTCGGCTAATAAATTCCCTGGCCTCCTGAGCCTGCTTAGAGGAGAGGCTGTCAGCAATTCTTACTGTGGCAGCCGCTTCCCTTGCTTCAGACAGAGGGGCCGAAACCGCATCCCCTAGAAAACCTGGCCATGGGCTGTCTTCAGTACAGGTTTCCATATCTTTCCACGGTTTGAGTAGATTCACATGGTACACCTGCTCCGGATTTCGCCACCCTGGCTGGTGTACCTTGTAATTTACCTGTCCAATTTTTTCAAGTACCTCGTAGGGCCCCTGCCACCTGGCCAGGAACTTACTGTCCAAAACCTGATCACCCGGGTTGCATCTTGGTAACATACTCAAGGACACTTTTATGCAGAGTGGGTTGCAGTTCCCATGCCTCTTTGGCTACGTCCAACAAACGGCGAGGATGTCTGCCATATAGCAATTCGAAGTGTGAGAACCCAGTAACGGCCTGGGGCACCTCTCGTACAGCGAACATGAAATAGGGCAGAAGAAGGTCCTAGTCCTTCCCATCTTTAGACACCACCCTTTTTAACGTGGTTTTTAATGTTTTATTAAACCTTTCAACCAGACCGTCCGTTTGCGGATGGTAAACGGACGTCCGTAACTGTTTGATATGCAGCAACTTACAGAGCTCCCTCATGACTTTAGACATAAAAGGGGTCCCCTGGCCAGTCAGAACCTCTTTAGGTAGCCTCACTTGGGAGAACATTTCCATTAGCTCCTTAGCTCACAGTTCATTCGATGTATATCGCAGTAGTATGTCACTCTCGTAGCAGGCCACAATATCGGGAAGTCTCTCCCTATTATAAGTTTGTAGTGTCAATTTGTGGCAACTGCCACTTCGTGAGTCTACCTGCCGGCCTCTTTGGTTAGAGACTCCAAGGTGGTGGGATAGTCTTTTAAGTCTCCATGGATGCACACGACCCCAACTTTCCGGCCAGTATACTCCGTGGACTGTACCAGGGGAGCCCTTACTAGGGACACCAGACTCCCTGAGTCCAGCAGAGCCTCCGCTGGAGTGTCTCCCACTTCCACCCGGCACAAGTGGTTTAGAGTTTCTGGGGTACCTGCTACCACACAGCTTCCTGGCATATAACGACTGACGGTAGCCATAGTTAGTATCCATGGGTTCTACCTGATGTGGACAGTCAGCTCTTACATGGCCATGCTCCTGACACCGCCATCAGACTATCGGAGCCAGGTTCGTAGGAGGTACATCCCGGGTGGGTTTGGTTGGTACAAGTCGCCAGGTCTGGGATGGAGATTTACGAAGTTTGACTGCCCCAAAAGAACCCCCCATAAGTTCTTAGTAGCCTCGTAGCGCTCCACCAGATCCACCATTTACAGGGCATTGCCAGGAGACACCTGGACGATCCAGTGCTGGAGAGGGGGTGACAGAGCTCTCCAGAACATATCAGCCAATAGTCTATTCAGCATAGCCGTGGGACTCAGCACATCAGGCTGTAGCCACTTTTGCAAGAGGTGGAATAAGTCATAATACTGGGGTCTCGCAGGCTCCGCCGGCTTAAACCCCCACTGATGTACCCGCTGGGCCCGGACCAACACATTCACCCCCAGTCTTGCCAAAATCTCACCCTTTACTTTTTGGTAGTCGGACACTTGATTGTCCAGCAAGTCGAAATACACTTGCTGGGAATCGGATGCCAGGAACGGAGCGATGACCTCAGTCCACTGGTCTCGGGGTAGCTTCTCCCTGATGGCCACTTTCTCGTACATCGCCAGGTAGGTTTTGATGTCATCTGCTGAGGTCATCTTAGGAATTGAGGCATCGTGGATGTTCGGGGTTGCTCCTGCTGTCTGCAAAGCCACTACATGTTGTAGCAGCAACTGGTTGGTCTCCTGCTGCTGTTTATTAGCCTCTCGTTGGTGCAGGTTTGTCTCTCACTGCTGCAGATTAGCCTCGCTAAGGGCCTTCACAACAGCCTCCATTTTGTTGTGGGGCACTGGTTGTAATACAGCTGGTTTAATGTACGACATACAACCGTGCCTGGAAAAATGCAGAACCTAAAAATTTTGGCGTTCACGCCAGCCTCACTGCTCTTGCCCCCATTCTCCCCCAATTGTGGCGATTCGCTCTGGTAGACAGGGTGTGTGGACGCAGTGCAGAGGAAAATTACCAGTTCTTAAATCAAACTTCCGTGTTTATTCACACATAAAGCAAAAACAAAAAGTCACTTTGCAGGATTGGTGTTAGTTCACACACAATGGAAAGTCCACATAACAAAAATCACCTTGTTGGCAGTTCTGCATCCAGCAGTCCGTAGCAGCCTTTTAAGGGGCCCGTTTCCCTTACAGATTGGTCTCAGCCCTTTAGCACGGCACAACCCTCAGATCCCAGCACACACACCTCCTCAGCTCCACTGTCCAACTGAGGTAATCCTCCTCACCGGGCAGTGGTGGCTGTTTTTGTAGGCCTGGCAAAACCCACCTGGAACATGGGGAGTAGTCACCCACCCAGCACTTTGACTACTCCCAGTAAGAGCCGTCCCGGATCAGCTATACAGCCATACTAAGTATTAAGGTGTCAAACAGCAACTGCTGCTGACACATAAAAACCGTCTCTTACTCCACCGAGGCCATGAACCTCGGTGACACGTACCTATCATCTACGATAATTACTTGTACCTTCTTATAACTCATTGGAGAAATTATTTACTCCACAAAATAAATTAATTCGTTTACAATTATTTATTTATTTTACAAAGGTGTCCATATCCTTTAAGCTTTGAGATAAAACGACATGTGCGTAGTCCAACAGAAGCTAGCAGTCTTGGTCCCATTCCCGTCTGTGGTTTTATTTCTGGAAAAAATTGGAACTTTAAAATATACAAATGTGCTTCTAAGAGCAATGGGGGCTTTACTGTTACTCCTAGAGTCCTACGTTCTTCCTGCTGCTACCACTCCCCTGTCACTTTGATTGACAGGGCCAAGCAGTGTCCGGGTGTCAGACCACTAGAAGATACTGATGACCTATCCAGAACATGGGTCATCAGTATAAACGTCTCAGAAAACCCCTTTTAAATAGGGAAATACCCACCTTCTCTTATAAATTGAACTCTAGGAGCTGGACAAATGGATGAACCCGCTGCTCTCCTTGCTAGGGAGAGCTCATCTTTTGAAAGTATTTAGTTTTGCACATTTTTTTAATATCCAATACTAGCAGAAGGACCCTGCTTCTCACGGGTATATTTTATCTATTTCATTCAATGTTTGTGTGTATCGTTAAAATATATCGACAATATCCCCCATAACAGTGACCTCTACAGCACCCCGCTCTTTTAACAGTGAGCTCCACAGTCCCCCACCCCTTAACACCCCCCCACAGTGCCCCGCCACTTTAAAATGGGACCCCCACAGCAGCCCATCCCCTTAACTTTGACCTTCACAGCAGCCCGCCCCTTTAACAGTAAGTTTCCCAGCACCCCACTCCCTTGACAGGGGCTCTCCCACTTAACAGTGACCTCCACAGTACCCCGCTGCCTTAACAGTGATCTCACAGTACCCTGCTTCCTTAACAGTGACCTCCACAGCAGTTGACCCTTTAATAGTGACCTCCACAGCGGCCTGCCCCTTAACAGTAACATCCACAGTGAACTCCTCTTTAACAGTGACCTCCACAGTGCCCGCCCCTTTAACAGTGACCTCCACAGTGCCCTGCCCCTTTAATGCTAGGACTACATGACGACATGTGTCGCACAACATTTTGTTTCAACAATTTTTATAATGATAGGCTACGGTGTCGCACTATAACATGTGACATGCTGCGACTGCGACAAGACAGTTGCAAAAAATCCATCCAAGATGGATTTTTCTGCGACTGTAGCGTCGCAGTCGCAGCGTGTCACATGTCGCAGTGCAACACCATAGACCAGGGCTGGCCAACCTGCAGCTTTCCAGCTGTTGTAAAACTACGATTCCCACCATGCACTGCTGTAGGCTGATAGCTGTAGGCAGTCTGGGCATGCTGGGAGTTGTAGTTTTGCAACAGCTGGAGAGCCGCAGGTTGGCCAGCCCTGCCATAGACTATCATTATAAAAATAGTTGCGCTACATTGGTGCAACATCAATGTCGCGTGACACATGTAGCAGTGTAGTTGTGCCCTATGTGTCGTGCAGCCCTAGCCTAAAGCTGACCTACAGCAGTGAAGAAAAATGGCTGGGTTGTTATGGAAACCTGGAGTAAAACTGTGTGTATGTGGAGACTAAGGGCCTGTGAGCTTCTATTGGCTGATAAGGGACATGTGACCGTGTGTATGGCAGTTAGGATATGAAGAGGAAGACTTGCAGGCTTGTATTGGCTAATGCAGGTACTTTTTTGGGAATATCTCAGAACGTTACATCCTAGAGAGCTGTGACACCCACAAGATTTCTTTCCAGGTAGTAAGGGATGTGTATACCAAGTTTCATTGAAATCAATGGTTGCGTTTTTGAGTGATCGCGAAATATACACACATACGTATACAGTATACGTCCTGCTTTATATATATTGTATATAGATAAATAATACCACTCTTATTGTGCCATACCGACATACATAGATTGCAGTCAGCCTTTGTAGCGTTTCTATGGAGGAAAAAACGTCCATGCATGGTGTACGCAAAACTGTGTTTATTAAAGTGGGAGGGAGGTCTTCAGTTGCCCAGGATATGGGGATACGACTTGGCTGTACTATTTAGACATGTTAGGAATTGGATTTGGAATAATTCCCGCTTTTCCAATTTAGAACTTGAGAAATCCCTGGTACAACCTTTAGGCCTCTTTCACACGGGCGTTGCGGGAAAATGTGCGGGTGCTTTGCGGGAACACGCGCGATTTCTCCGTTTTGCACTCGCGTGAAAAAAATAGCGCATGTTTGGTACCCAAACCCGAACTTCGTCACAGAAGTTCAGGCTTGGGATCGGTGTTCTGTAGATTGTATTATTTTCCCTTATAACATGGTTATAAGGGAAAATAGGAGCATTCTGAATACAGAATGCATAGTAAAATAGCGCTGGAGGGGTTAAAAAAAAATTTTTTAACTCACCTTAGTTCACTTGATCGCGCTGCCGGCATCTCCTTCTGTCTCCTTCTTTGCTAATTGTAGGAACAGGACCTGTGGTGACGTCACTCCAGTGACAATGGGTCCGCAGAAAATCACGGAAAACGGAACGGCCACGGATGCACACAACGGTCGTGTGCATGAGGCCTGACTCTGAGGACGCTTTATGTCCACAAAAAAAGCCTGCTCATAAAAACAGACGGTTTTCTTTGCACTTCTTTGCACTTTCATGCTGAACTATAGGCAATGCGCCGCACAGACCTTTCACTTACCAGTAGGAGGAGCGCCCGGCCGGTCACAGACATCGCAGCTCGCAGGTAAGTATAATGCTTCTAAAAATTGCTAAGTAACCATGGCAACACATCCCTTACTACCTGCAGTAGCGTCCTGGTTGCCATGGTTACCGATCGGAGCCCCAGCGATTAAACTGGGACTCCGATCGGAACCTCTCCACTGCCACCAATGATGGGGAACCGTGATTTTAACTAGGGGGGGGGGGGAGATGTGAGGCCGCACTGGCCACCAATGATGAGGGATTCGGAATGTGATTTTAACTAGGGGGGAGAGGTGAGGCCGCACTGGCCACCAATGAATATAATATTGGGGAGGGAGGGGGTCTGCCCCCTCCTGCCTGGCAGCACATGATCTCTTACAGGGGGCTATGATACGCAAAATTAGCCCTGTAGGTGCGGCACCATAGGGGTTAATTATGCGGATCACAGCCCCCTGTAAAAGATCGGGTGCTGCCAGGCAGCAGGGGGCAGTCATGTACACAGTTCGTAGGTTATTCTAACTTGAAGCGTCCCCATCCCTATGGGAACGCCTCTGTGTTAGAATATACTGTCGGATATGAGTTTCACGATCTAACTCAAATCCGATGGTATATTCTAACATAGAGGAGTTCCCATGGTGATGGGGATGCTTCAAGTTAAAATATACCATCGGATTGGAGAAAACTCCGATCCTATGGTATATTAACTCCTGACTTTACATTGAAAGTCAATGGGGGACGGATCCGTTTGCAATTGCACCATATTGTGTCAACGTCAAACGGATCCATCCACATTGACTTGCATTGTAAGTCAGGACGGATCCGTTTGGCTCCGCACGGCCAGGCGGACACCAAAACGACTTTTTTTTCATGTCCGTGGATCCTCCAAAAATCAAGGAAGACCCACGGACGAAAAAACGGTCATGGATCACGGACCAACGGAACCCCGTTTTGCGGACCGTGAAAAAATACTGTCGTGTGCATGAGGCCTCAGTCTGAGACTCCGAAACGCATTACGTGTAAAAGGACGATACCTGCATCCCATATGTGACTAATAGTGAACATTTATTTTCTACTGGAAGCACTTCCACCCACAGCAATGTACCCCATCGGCGGACCGGCCGAATAAGACCAGCACAATACACGTGGGGCGCCGAAGAACTAACCTATCGCAAGACCCCAGAAGGGGAACCGGACCTGCACGAGCGGCTACAGGCCGTGAAGACTCCAGGACAGGTAACGGCAGCTCTGGATGTTGTAAGTACGGCCACGTGGGACGCCACAGATGGCTCAATATCCAGCTGCCTGAATTAGACACAATTTTACAACTGCTGTGGGAGTTCAATATTATCGATTCATATTGCCATGAATGAACTTGCTACATTGGAACTTTGCTACATTTTAATAACCCTTAGGCCACTTTCACACGGGCGAGTTTTCCGCACGGGTGCAATGCATGAGGTAAACGCATTGCACCTGCACTGAATCCGGACCCATTCATTTCTATCGGGCTGTACACATGAGCGGTGATTTTCACGCATAACTTGTGCGTTACGTGAAAATCGCAGCATGCTCTATATTGTGCGTTTTTCACGCAACGCAGGCCCAATAGAAGTTAATGGGGCTGCGTGAAAATCATAAGTATCCACAAGCAAGTGCAGATGCGGTACAATTTTCACGCATGATTGCTAAGGAGACGATCGGGATGGGGACCCAATCTTTATTATTTTCCCTTATAACATGGTTATAAGGGAAAATAATAGCATTCTTAATACAGAATGCTAAGTAAATTAGGGATGGAGGGGTTAAAAAATAATAAACAAATTTAACTCACCTCAGCCACTTGGTCGTGTAGTGGATCTCCTCTTCTTTCTTCTTTCTTCAGGACCATGGTGATGGACCATGTGATGAGCGCAGTGACGTCATCAAAGGTCCTTTAGCCAGGTACTGAAGAAAGAAGAGGAGATCCGCTACACGACCAAGTGGCTAGGGTGAGTTAAATTTGTTTATTATTTTTAACCCCTCAATGGACATTTTACTAAGCATTCTGTATTAAGAATGCTATTATTTTCCCTTATAACCATGTTATAAGGGGAAATAATAAAATCTACAGAACACCTAACCCAAACCCGAACTTCTGTGAAGAAGTCCAGGTTTGGGTCTGGGTACCAAACATGCCGATTTTTCTCACTCGCGTGCAAAACGCATTAAAACGCTTTGCACTCACGGGGAGAAATCGCGCATTTTCCCGCAACGCACCCGCATCTTTTCCCGCACGTAACCCGCAATGCCCGTGTGAACCCAGCCTTATAATCATTTGGAATTATTGTAGCAACATTCTGTATATATAAAGAACCCAGTGACATACTGCTGGCAACTTAAATGCAACATAAAAGGTATATTGACAATTATAAAAGGACACTATACAATTCTCTTATTTCCATGCCAATTAACGAAATAATGATTGCAGGCATATGATAGGAGGACGCTTTATGTCCACAAAAAAAGCCTCTTCATAAAAACAGATGGTTTTCTTTGCACTTTCATGCTGAACTGGGGGAAGATTAAATTATCCTTATGTGTTTCTGATCTTTTGGGAAAACGTGATTACTAACTGGACATTTATAAGAATTTTCCTACACTTCTTGGGCCTTGTGCATCCATATTTGTATAAACACGCAACTTATTTATATGTACATTTTTTTTATGAGTATTACTTTTAATAGTATTGTTTTCTCTATAATTGTTTTTATGCATTTTAGTAATAAATATTTTTTCTGCGTACAACCAGGTGAGGAGTGCCTGTCTATATAGATATAGTACATTTTACCTTACTGATTGGGTGAATCAGATAGACATTGAGCACCCAATACATGGTAACAATCAGGTGAGCCACCATAACGAGTTTTGTACCAAACAGTGCACTTTTCACCACATTCCCGTGGACCAGACAGTGGATTCTTCAGGGGTAGTCGCTATGAAAGGAGTGCATCTAAGTCTTCTAGCTGCAAAGAAGTGTATCTTACAACATTGGCTGCAACCGCAGCTACCCACCTTGAATGAGGTAAAAGGGACTTGACATTATCTTATGTACATGCACAGACTAGACATAGAACGTCACAAAGAAAAAGCTACTGTTAGGTTTTTTAGGAAATGGAGACTTTATTGAGCACACACTACCAGACTCTGATATTCGGGAACTGATGGAGCCTTTTACATTGTCCACATGGTATAGTATAGCTCAACCGAAAGGCACTTTCGGAAGACTGCACCTTGCTTAGTAGGTCCAGGGGTTACAGTTCGAGGGGGTTCTAAAATATAATTATTGGTAAGGTGAATATAACTTTTTTTCCTTTTACCAAATTTTGAGTCTTTTTAAAAATTAATGATCAGCCATACAACCCTTTTAAGATATGTGGATAATACTGTATGTTTGTCCTATGGTCAGGTTTAGAAAGTAATAGCTGATTAAATTAGTTCATCAGTAGTGATAAGCGGGAGGGGCAATATTCGAATTCACAATATTTCGCGAATATTTGGTAGAATATTCGTCATATATTTGAGAATCCGCGAATTCAAGATTATTTTCTTGATCGCGAAAAATTGGCAATGTAAAATTCGTGTAATGCGCTCGAAATACAGGCGTGGGTCACTATAGCTACATTTTTCAAGCTGCTAGAAGTTTCCTGAGACTTGAGAAAATGGTTGGCACAGCAGAGCATTACAATAGCTTTATATGCAGATAGAGTACTCCAATATTTTCGCAATTGCGAAATCGGCACCAATGATGCGAATATTTTGGCGCAATGCGTGCAACTTCACATTTTAACAGGTCTGACTACTTATTAGTGATTGGTGCACTAAGTATTGTTGTGAACTTGTGACATCACAGCACTATGTCTGTAGTGCTGTATGGACAGCAGAACCTATCAGCTACACTATATCACTATCTAACCTACACTGACCATCTCCCACTAACTATCTGTATTATATATATGAGCTAACTATCTAATGTAATGACACAGGAAAGCACAGAGCACAGTAATAACACTGCTCTCTCTCTCTCTCTCTCTCAGATCTGCTAAATACTGCATACAAGGGCTGCGGGGGAGGTTCTTATATAGTAAGGGGTAGGCACCTTTCCTATTGGTTGATAGGGATGTTGCTAAGCTCAGACAAAGACATTGCAGCCTTCTCATTGGCCCACAAGCAAGAAGGGAGGTTACTGTTGGGAAAAAAATCTTGAATATTCGAAATTACGAATATATAGCACTATATTCTAAATATTCGCAAATTCTCGAAGTGCCGATATTAGCTATTAATATTCACTATTCGAATATTCGAGCCCAACACTATTCATCAGCTCAATATCACATAAAATAAGAGAATACAGTATAAACACCCTGAGATGAGCAGGTTAACGGTGGAGTCGGGCGAAATAGCTATCAGTGGAAAAGGCATTCAACTGACGACCATCTCAAGTGTATGGCGGGCTTTACACCTACAAGGAGGCTTATCGTCAATGTATCTGGGGGTGATCAATCAGTTGTCAGCTTTCACTGGACTGCCTTTGCTCCTGAATCACGTAGGAGACACTTCGTAATAAATCTGTAAATGTTTTGACACATTATTATTTATGCTAATGAACAATAATGGACTGTGCGATAAAAAATCATCACAACCCCAATTTTTCAGACAAATGATGTGTATTTTAAGGTAACATGCTGTATACGCACACTTGTAGCATAAACCCTGTTTAATAGGCTTATACGACAGATTTACTTTACACTAGAGGCTTCAGAGGTCTGGAAACAGTACCTGGTGTATTATATAGTCTCTGATGGGTGCATTATATTTCTATTGGGACTTCAGTTCTGCAGTTCTGTCATGTAATATATGTCATTTAGTGAATCTTAGGGTACATTCATATGTTGCGGCAGATTTTCTGTCACGAAATTGCATGCAGAAAATCCGCAGCATTTTACAATACCAGCAGAGAAATGAGTTTTTAGCAATTCTCATCTACGTGCTGTGAAAAAAAATCTGCAATGGAAATTGAACTGTGGTGCAGATTTTAAATGTGCGGCATGTCAATTGCAGATATCTCCCTTTGCAATGCAAAAAGCGCAATCTGTGTCGCACTAGCAGATTGTGCACCATTTGGTAGGGGGAAGGGGGTTTTGCTGCAGAAAATCTGCAGCATTTCTGTAACTTGTGAACGTAGCCGGATACCAAACCCATTTATCAAATCCTTTATCAGAGCTCATACTACGCAGCTGCCTGCACAGATCCAATAATTATGGCGAATCCGATAATCTGCTGCTAGTATGTAAATTATAATTCTAAAATCGTTCTTATTGGTATATCAGTTAGGCTTATCTGCAAATCTGACAGTATATCTGTCTTAAGATATCTGTCTATACACACACAGCACTTTCTAAGTAAAGCCTCTCAGGTTCTATATCCAGGAATAGTCATGTGTAAGTGTGAGCTCTATACAGGCTTAGGGGGAGGGAGACCCCTCTAAATATGGTCAGTACTCAGACCCCCAGCTCGGACCCTCACAAGGCTGGACAGTCCTGGCTTCTCTCCAAATATGGAGCTGAGTGAGTGTGGGACTTCCGTGATCACCGATACAGGGGCCACCAATATAAATACATGGCTGTGTACAGCACTTGGCAGCTCTCAGCCACACTCACGCCCTCACTACTGCAGCAAGGTAAGTCCTGTCCAGCATCATCCAACCTTTCATAGAAAGGATTCCCTTATTTCCCATATCAGTATAGTAAGGATTTCTTTATTATACAATCAAAGTATTTCCTTGCACTTTTTTTTTTTTTTTTTTTTGCAAGCCTTAACCAAGCACTTATCTCACTAGTTCAAAACCTGGTGAAGGTTTAGACATTTTGCATTTATTCATTTACTTATTTGTTTAGCCAAAGCCTTGACTGTATCATAAGAAGAGGAAAATTAGTATAACACGTCTTTATACTCCTCTTTTTAAAGCAATCCTGTTTTTTACTTAAAAAGAACCTGTCACCAGAAAATGCAATGTAACCTGCGGGCAGCATATTATAGAGAAGGAGCTGAGCAGATTGGTATATAGTTTTTATATATATACATTTAAACCTCTGCTCTTTTCAGCTCAATAGTGAAGTAGGCAGTCATATGAGTGACAGCTATCTGTGTATACACATAGCAGGAATGCTATCAATCACTGATATGAACCACTTTGGTACTGAGCTCAAAAGTGCAGAGATTTAGATGTATACAATTACAAATTATGCAGAATCCTTTCCAGATGACTATACATCGATCTGCTCAGCTTCTGCCGCCCTATAACATCCTGCCTGCAGATTGCACTGCATTTTCTGGTGACAGGTCCAAAGGGGAGGGGGGTCTCAATTTAAAACTGCCCTATATGAGCAAGGTCTTAGTTAAAGGTTTTCTATATATAATTCCTGCAAAGAAATATGTAAACTCAACAGTGATTTCATTATAGTAGAACTGCATTTGTGTAAAGCATGAACTGACCTCTAGAGCCAGGCTATTACAGCCATTCAGAGCAGCAGTATCTGCGCAGACTTGCTTGGCAATAATAACCTCTGTATGGCAAGCCACAAAGAACGACTAGACAAGCAATCTCATCATAACCTCTTCTTATATATATTAACTACTCCATTACTTTACTTGTTAGCCCAAGAAACACACGCAATATACCCAAAACTAAAATTGACACTAACTTTTTTCTAGTTACACTGACAAAATGCTATTCTTGGTTGGTAAGACAATATTGAAATCACTGAAGTTATCAAAGAATCCTTACCAATGATGGCATGGTCCAAACTGTTTCATCATGGTTAACATCTTCCACTATAAAGTTCTGTAAGATGTTAATGCTTGGCAAGGACTTGCTAGGAGTTAATTATATCCTGCTGTTGCCAAAGTTCTAGCTTGACAACTTCTTCAGAAGGACAGTTAAGACAGAAAGGAACAACTGGGCTGAAGGAGCAGATGGAGCAGCAAGGGGGACAGGTGCAACAGCTAGGCGGGTGAGAAGTATTATTTGACAGTGTCCTGCTGTTACTTAAGTGTATTCTCTTTCTCTGCTCCCTTAATAGCCTCTCTCCAGACTACACCATGTGTGACGAAGACGAGACCACCGCCTTGGTGTGCGACAATGGTTCAGGACTGGTAAAAGCTGGCTTTGCTGGAGATGATGCTCCTCGTGCTGTGTTTCCCTCCATTGTTGGACGTCCTCGTCACCAGGTAATATCTTCACACATTTAGTCATCTATGTCAATGGAGTATGACTTTCTAATATCATTAAAATATTAAATACATAAAATGTTTTTCTGTGGTTTAAATCTAGCTTTTTTTTATTGACGCTCAGACCTCTTTGCAGCCATTAGTTTTGTGGACTAGTCTAGTATATTATGAACACTACCTTTAAGTTGTCATCTGTTGGCAACATACATATTGTAATAGTAGATGTTGTATTGTGTAGTATTACTCTAGTTTTATTTACTCGTATCGCAAATACATATTATTTTTTAATTTTCTTCTTAAAATGATGTCTTCGGACTGGAGTTGGAAACATTTGCTCTGAATGAATGCTCATTCAGGCCTCATGCACATAGAGGACAAAATGAAGCAGAATTGTGCACCATATTATGATAAAACTCAATGCATCCTTTGGTTTTTGTTTTCTTCACAAAAGCTTTCCATGTCCAAGTCTGAATCTGTCAGACTGGATTGCTGTAGTCCACAACAGATTTCCATAAAATAAACTCTTGTAGCTAATATCTATTTTATGTTACAGTAATGTATTATTCCATGGCAATTACATATCTGCATCTATAATTTCCTTCTCACAAATACATTTTCCCTCTCCAGGGTGTCATGGTTGGTATGGGTCAAAAAGATTCCTATGTTGGGGATGAAGCCCAGAGCAAGAGAGGTATCCTGACTCTTAAATACCCAATTGAACATGGTATCATCACCAACTGGGATGATATGGAAAAGATCTGGCACCACACCTTCTACAATGAATTGCGCGTAGCCCCAGAGGAACATCCCACCCTTCTAACTGAGGCTCCCCTGAATCCCAAGGCTAACCGTGAGAAGATGACACAGATCATGTTTGAGACCTTCAACGTCCCTGCAATGTACGTTGCCATCCAGGCTGTGCTGTCTCTGTATGCCTCTGGCCGTACCACAGGTGAGATCCAAATATCAACTTAACATAGTATTAGATATAACAACATAATTGTCTAATTTTATTCATCTCTTCCTATCTACAATTAATCATTTGAAAATATCTCAACAGGTATTGTGCTTGACTCTGGAGATGGTGTCACCCACAATGTGCCAATCTATGAAGGTTATGCTCTGCCCCATGCTATCCAGCGTCTGGACCTGGCTGGTCGTGACCTGACTGACTACCTCATGAAGATCTTGACTGAGAGAGGCTACTCTTTTGTCACAACTGGTAAGGACTGCTTGCATAAGAAATCAAAAGACAAAAGCTAAAGGCAAAATTAAACAAAATACAATTTCCAATCAATACGCCAAGTCTTTATGGATGGCGTTGATTTATGCTTTGGTTAGATTTCAGATGTTTGCTATTTCACAGTTTAGTCATGCCCATCTTTCTTTCTATACAGCTGAGCGTGAAATTGTTCGTGATATCAAGGAAAAGCTGGCATACGTAGCTTTGGACTTTGAGAATGAAATGGCAACAGCTGCCTCCTCATCCTCTCTGGAGAAGAGCTATGAACTTCCAGACGGACAAGTTATCACAATTGGAAATGAAAGGTTCCGTTGCCCAGAAACCCTCTTCCAGCCATCCTTCATTGGTAAGAAGGCAATAATGTCCACAACATCTGCAACTGGTTTGTTGTGATAGTCATTGATCTCACACTGTTTTTCATCCACCCTAGGCATGGAATCTGCAGGTATCCATGAAACTACCTACAACTCCATCATGAAATGTGATATTGATATCCGCAAGGACCTTTATGCCAACAACGTTCTCTCTGGTGGTACCACCATGTACCCTGGTATTGCTGACCGTATGCAGAAGGAAATCACAGCCTTGGCCCCCAGCACCATGAAGATCAAGGTAAGCATTAGATAACTGCTATGTATAATACACATAACAGCAGACTCAGGCATATTGCATATCAGAATGTGTATTAGGACAAAAGCTATGCTCTGAATATATGAAGTATCTACCCATCTGTTCTCAATTTATGTCAGCACATGGGGTTATAAATACAATTACTAGTCAATGATGAAAGTAATTACACACCCCTTATGAAAAACAAAGAAAGAATTTAAAAAAAAGCTAAACACCAGCTGTGTGCACCCCACATCATGTGGACCCTCTGACTCCGTAATGCAGGGTGCACATGGTCAGTGTCCGTGTTTTGCAGATCAGTGGTTTGCGGTCTGCAAAACGGACAAAGATGTGTGAATGCACCTTAATATGTAGAGAATGCATTTCTATTTCGATGATGAATAACCTTTAGTAATTTTCTTTCTCATAGATCATTGCACCACCTGAACGTAAATACTCTGTCTGGATTGGAGGTTCCATCCTGGCTTCTCTCTCCACCTTCCAACAGATGTGGATCAGCAAGCAGGAATACGATGAGGCTGGTCCTTCCATTGTGCACAGGAAGTGCTTCTAAGCTAACAACTCAAACCAATATTTTCCAATCCTTCATGTGGTACACTAGCAATTACAGAGATGATCTATTCCTACGAAAAATAAACTTACCTTTTGAATAAGTTTTTGCTTCTTATTTGTTTAAAATAATTATACTGCAAAATCTAAGTGCAGTAACATTTGATAGCCCACCAGCAAATAAAGGCCAACAGAGTTATTGGCATAGGAAGATAGTGGCTGCAATGTCCCTCTTATACGGAGAGCAAGCTGATCTCTCTTATATCTTGAGGAACAACTGAATTGGTAGTAGGTTTCGGGGACAGTGGTGTTGCTGCCAATACACAAAATAAATAAACTAATGTATAAAGCAAGCTAAAGATTTTTTTATGAGCAACAATGGACTAAGAACAGAATCAAATAAAATCTAAAAACACATCGATATCATGTAATTTACACAGTGCATTCTGCAGCAGTAGCATCTAAGCCAGGGACCAGCAACCTTTGGCACTCCAGCTGCTGTGAACCTACAAATCCCAGCATGCTTCATTCATTTTTATGGAAGTTTGGAGAAGAGCAGAGTAAATGTGCATGCTGGGAGTTGTAGTTTCACAACAGCCGGAGGTTGCCTACCACTCATCTAAGCCGTATAAGGCAGACGAAACAGAATTTAGAGACACCGTTTTTTTGGGCTGACAGTATGATTTTTTTGGATACATTTAAAATGTTTCATTTGCAATGCAGATTGAATTTATACACGCCCATTTAGAAACACTATTTCCTTATCGTCCTCAGGCAGCACATAGGAGGATATGTTCTCCCCAAGCTGATAACTTTTGAACCACAAGAGATATTGCAAATCTGATTTTGGCAATCAATGCTACATGACTTCCCATTGAAAAAATGTGCCCTTCATCCAATATGGCGGATTTCAAGATGGCGGCCATGTTCTGGACATAGCCTAAAAGATAGGCCCTTCACCCATTACTTGCTGGGGTATTCAGATATTTCATTTTCCCTTTAGTTTCTGAAATAAAAGGGTGTCCTGAGACTTTTGAATCACCCTGTAGATCACCAGGTGAACCCTGGCAGCAAGTTCAAATCATGCAGTATAGTTGGTTCCTTGCTTGTTTTTCAGACTACGCAATGTGAATTGTGCCCTGCAGCAAGTACAAGCCATATAATTGGGATTGTTTCCTGCAGCAGGTACAAGCCAGGCAATATATGGGTTCCTGCAGTAAGTATAGGAAAGGAATGCTCAACCTGCGGCCCTCCAGCTGTCGTAAAACTACAACTCCCATCATGCCCTGCTGTAGGCTGATAGCTGTAGGCGTTCTTGGCATGCTGGGAGTTGTAGTTTTGCAACAGCTGGAGGGCTGCTGGTTGGGCATCCCTGGTATAGGATATGCAATGTGCATATATGGTTCTGGCAGTAAGTACAGGCAGTGTGGATTGGTTCAGGTTACACAAAGAGGCACATTTATCAAGACTGGCGTACTCATATTACAGTCTTGATCCTCCCGTGCTGGAATGATATGATCCTAGTTTGTTAAAAGGCAGATGGCTGGTAATATATTAGGCACATCTCTGCCCTGCCGTGCACCAGAAACTGAAGTCTGCCCAAGCTAGGGGCTGTGTAGACTTCCACTATAACTTGCACATGTTATAGTAAACCCAGCAGGACGCACTAAGCCTTTCCCCTTTTATTAATAGTGGTAGTAGAAAAAGACGGAGTGGCACTGCATGAGACATCAAACAACCCCTTATCCTTATGTCAGCACTCGTTACCTGGGAGCTTAGCGGTGTACGCTGTCAGCGGTGCTCTGCCCCAAGTGTAACCAGGCGGTTACAGCCACGGAAATTGTATGCAGTTAGGAGATAAAAGGACGGCACTCACCGCGATGCGTAGAAAAACTTTCTTTATTCTTGGTAGGGAGCGGACAGCATATGTGAGTGTTCCAGCTGAGGAGGCGACGGCCGTTTCGCACCTCAGTGCTTCATCTGGCCCATAATCAGATGAGACACTTCGCCTGCTCTTAAGAGGTTTCAGACTGTGACGCAATTCACCCCGCGCCTCCACCAGGTCAAGAGACCGTCTGGCGCTTGCCAGGGTGCGTCAGAGAGGATTGCGTCACAGTGCAAGATACACATTAAAACAAAACATTTAAAATGGTACCATAACTAAACAGTTATTAGTGCAACATATCAATATAAATATTAGTATGCCTATAGGAAGATGCCCATATCAATCTTATCGTTTAGGCCTAGGGGTCCCATCGCATCTGACCGCAGGATCCATTTACTTTCTCTCCTCAGGAGCTCTTTTTGTTTATCGCCCCCCTGTGGTAGGCTGTGTACCAGCTCTATACCCGCAAAACTAAGGGAGAGATGGTTGCCTGCATGTTCTTTTCTTACGTAAGTGAGTTTACATGTTCCCTGATTCTTTCATGGAGACTCCTGATCGTTTTGCCTATATAAAACCTGCCACATATACACTTGATGAGGTAAACCACGTATTTGCTCTTACACGTAATGAGGGTGCTAACTTTGTGTTGTATCCCTCCAAACCTTTCCCCTTTTATTGCCTAGAAAAGTAGTGAAAAAAGTATAAAGTCACAAATTATGGTGCACAAATGGTGTAAAGCCCTTTGTAAATGTCCCTAAATGTGTATTGTTTCCTGCAGTAAGTACAGGTCACACAATATGAAATGGTGCCTGCAGTAAGTACAAGCAGAATTGATGCAGGCCACCATGGTTATGGTCTTGACTCTTTGGTCGCATGCAGTTGTCAGCGGTTTGTTCTACGTTGTCAACCACAGGTGAGGGCTCTGGGTTGGTTGCCTCACGTGTGGTTGCCGTTGGCAACATAGTGTGTTTGGCAGTGTAGCAGCTGGAGCTGGTGGCTAGGCGGCTCGCTGTCACAGCATGCGGTTGCCTCTGGCAACGTGTGATTTTAAGTGTTCACTTTCTATGTTTGGTGTTAGGGAGTTTGTTCTGTGTACACTTCTCCTTTAAGTGACACTTACCTTGTTTGGTGATGAAAGGGTTAACTCCTTTCCTGGTTTGTGTGTGTGGGGGGGGGGGGGGGGTGTGGCTGCTTGGGCTATTTAGCTCCTGCTGGAAGCCAAAAGTCTGAGGGGTACTCCAGCCATGCCTTATGCTGGAGTTATCCTCCTGGTCTTATACCATCTGTCCAGTGAGGGCCACCCTTGTGGTCATAAAAAAGTTATGCATGATGTTTAGTTGATGTGGATATCCTTTCTATGTTTATTGCAGCTATGGATGTCCTGGTTACCTGTGTGATTTGTGGTGTGTGCTGTGTCCTTAGTGTTTGTGTGGAGAGCAGTACTGGTGCATGGGTTCCAGTCAGCGAGGCTGTGGCAGGTAGGTTTGGAACTGGTGTAGTTCACCTGCCATATCCATATGTCTGTATATGTTCCCCCTTCCTTGCAGCTTGGCCAGTGAGACTCCTGTTCGTCCGTGTCTTGGAGGAACAGGTCGTCTTACCCTGATCCTAGCTCAGGGTTTTCCTGAGGGATAGTAGGGACCCTAGGTTCCAGAGTATGAGTCCTCCTACCATCTGGGTTGGCTCATACAGTTAGGGGTCAGGGTCAGTATTAGGGACGCGATAGGAGGTGACCTGCTCCCTGATCCTGTGGTCCTGGCCTAGCAGCTACCTGATTCCATAACATCGCACGGATGAGGGTTTCCCCCACTCTCATCCGTGACAGTAACGGGTTTGTTCAAGCACTTATTATACAAAAGGTCATCCAGACCAAAAAATCCCTTTAGGGGTCCCAACAAAAAAGTTTAATGTGTATAAAACTAATTCTTTAATTGTACCTTTAAAAGTAACGACAGATCAATTAAAACTGAATTGAGCAGAAAACTGCCAAGTAGTGTTGCGCAGACCTATAATAAACAGTGTGGCTGCCTGATCGGCAATTTGTTATAAGTCCTAACCGTCCCCAGTGGCTACTGTGGATGGTGACAGATGGACGTGAGTCTGTTCCATCTAACACAATGTGGTAATAATATCCATAAACACACAGATAAATAAAGCACCCACTCAGTCCTCCCAGCAATCTCAAGACTATAAGTGACATATTGCCAGTCCCTGATAGTTTTAATTGTTCATGATCTGTCGTCTGTAGGTTTAATTTTAAAGGTACAATTAAAGAATTAGTTTTATACACATTAAACTTTTTTGTTGGGACCCCTAAAGGGATTTTTTGGTCTGGATGACCTTTTGTATAATAAGTGATTTTTCATCCCGAGGGCTCCAACCTAGGGCTCATTTAGGGGTTTGTTCAAGGCAGCAAGTAGACATAAATATCACATGCCACGGGGGGTGTCCCTGGCAGTAAGTGTATTTCATGCCATGGGGGATCCCATATTACACACCATGGGAGGTGACCCTGGCAGTCTTAAATTGCTTGTCTTGAGGCGTCCCTGGCATTGATTTTGCAGGCCATGTTGGCATCAGCCATGTTTCATGTCTTGGGAGTGTTCCTTGGGATTTGATGTTTGGCTTGCGAGAGGAGTTCTCTGGCATCTCCTAAATGGCTTGCCTTTAGTGTCTCTGCGTTCTAGGCCGGCATCAGATAAATTCCTAGCATTGAAGGGTTCTCTAGCATCATGCATTTTGCTCACCATGGGGTTCCCTCCTGATACTGTATCTTTCCAGGTGGTCTTCTCTGATTTCTCTGTTACCATTGCTATGGTTTCCTATGTAGTAGTATTCATGGGATACCTTTGTTGTCCTTGCTGTTGCCAGGCTGTGCTGACCATAATTATTTATCCGATTTGTGTTGTCAATGTCTGGCTTAGCATTTTAGGTTGTCAGCTTTTCTCCTTAATGTGTAGCTGTGTACATGCTTTTGTTTCCTTTTATCAGCTGTTGGGCAGTTTGAGTCTGCAGATGAATATGAACTGTTCTCTGTTGTCAACCTGTTTATGTACAGTTCTAACATAGGATCTCTGAGCCTTTTAGCCTCACCATTTCTTTTAGATTTATGCTTCCTTGCACCTGTTATAAAAGCATCTGATCTTCGCTTTCTGTGGCCTGTGGATTATCAGTTTCATGTTCTGATATTTCTTATGTTTTTGTGTATATGGAGAGACTTCCCAGGTGAGCTTCTGTGGAGGAAACATAAGTCTGTCACAGGTTGTGCAGTGTGTGTCCATCTGCATTTTACCAGTGTTATAGCCATGGTTCCATGTACCTCTGCTTCTGGGACAGTTTTTTTTCTTGCTACTATCCAGAAGCTTTCTCTTCTGATTTCTGCACAGATGGTGGTTTCCCACAAGAAGTGGAATTTATGCAGGACGCAATAATTCTTCTTGCAACTGAGTCTAAAGTGGCTGGTTCATCAGCTGCGCTAGTCGTCCTATAAACACTATAAGAAGCGTAAAGAGTCTATGTCCTGACTCAAGTGCGTCTGAGAGAAAGATTGTTCTCTCTCTCTCTGATGATTCTGTTTAGAATATAGTATTGGACGCCTGTGCAAGAATGAAGAAGTTATATCCATATGGTTAAAAAGTTATGTGACGGTCGGAGAAGGCGCCACCTTCAAGTTTACCATATCTTACCTGACAATTTCTGTTGAACCACAAAGATCTTTGTATCATACGATTGGAATTCCTTATGAAGATGCATTAGATCCATTTCTACTAAGTCTTCTACCTGGAGGGAATGTACACTGCATATTACCCCTGTAATATGTAAACAAGGTCACAAACCAGCAGGTCAGGGATGCTCAACCTGCGGCCCTCCAGCTGTTGTAAAACTACAGCTCCCACCTTGCCCTTCTGTAGGCTGATAGCTGTAGGATGTCCGGGAATTATGGGAGTTGTAGTTTTACAACTGCTGGAGGGCCGCAGGTTGGGCATGCCTGGTCTAAGTGAACCTCTCTTTATTCACAGTACCCTATATGGTAAGGATAGACATTCCCGAGGGGTACACCACGTCGCTACCTCTTGAGGAGGATTGGCAAACGAAGCAGCTGGTCCAGGTGGACCAGGAGGTACGGATGTAGACAACAGGCTGAGTTGTAACCAGAAGCGACAGTGCAGGACCAAGGATGAGGCAGAGGCGTAGTTGTACAAGCAATCGGCCGGGGCAGGCAGCACAGATATAGGTCAGGCAATCTGGATCGGCAACAGGAGAGTCATGACAAAGCAGGCAAGGATCAGACAGGTGGCAGGGTCAGGAACACAGGCACCTGGAAAGGGGGCTGGACCACTTATATAGGTGCAGGATGGCTGGGATTGTTCACACATGTAAAACCGTTAAAGAACAGGAAGTGACAAGCGCTGACTCTTACAGGAAACCATGGAACGGATTCCAGGACTGCAGCAGGAATTGGAAGGCACCGGCAACAGATCACTGCAGCTATCCTTTTTATTTTATGCACTTATATAGCGCTGCAATATTCTGCAGTGCTACACATACATTAGTATCAAGCTGTCCCCAATGGGGCCCACAATATAAGTTCCCTATCAGTATGTCTTTGGAGTGTAGGAGGAAACCGGAGAACATAGATACTCCAAGCAGATGTTGTCCTTGGTTGGATTCAAACCTAAGACTGAGCTCCCTGGTATTATTAGAATCGCATGTCATGGGGGGTGGCCCTGGCATCCGACATGGCTTCAGACCTAGGGGGGAGTCCCTGGCATTAAGTGCTTTTTACGCCATGGGATTTGTCCCTGGCATCTCATATTACATGCCATGTTATCTTCAGGTATGCCTTAAGGCCTATGGGGTGCCTCTGGCATCAAGTGCTTATCACTCCATGGGGGTCTCCATGGAATCTGTTACATGCCTTGGTTGCCTGGTCCTGGCAAAAGGCCACTTTGCTTCAGCAGCAGATTCTTAGATTCTGGCATCAAAATCCTCTGTCTTCAGGAGAAGTAAATCTGAACAAACATACCGTGTTGGTGGCTGAAGGTGGAAAACACTGGAAGAGTCCATTACAAAAGCCAAGCAGTTGTTTCTACATATGTTGGCTCTCTCTAGAAGTTTAGTGTATCACAGACCTTAGCATAGCATATTCAAGCCCTAATCAACCAAGTTCGAATGCTGTAGATGCTAGTTATGTTTGAATCAAACAGAGTCAGATATATTTTCTTATAAAGTGGTCACTGGTGAATTTTTAGCTTTCTTCTTTTTCATTTCATCTGCATTTAGGCCAGTGAAGTAGAAGTTGTTTCTTTAATGTTCCTTACCTGAGGTTTTTCCCAAATGGTGTTACTCTGTAAGTTGCCTCAATGGTACCAAAGATCTGTTTATACATGACCATGTCTGCCTACTGTCTCTCCTTATCTAGCAGATTTTCTTTGGAAAGAATCTACATTCTTGGGAGTTCAAGGGGCCAAATACTACTATACGATAGAAAGGTGTCCTCTCCTTTTCCAGGTAAGGCCTGATCTGCCCATTCAGATTCCACCCCTTGGGCAGAGAGGGACAAGTCTATTTTTATGTTCTGCAATGCAGCTTCCTGGTCCTGTTTCCACCCGATCCGGCATTATTTCAAGTGTTCCAGAAATATGTGATTACACTTACCGGTAATCTTTTTTCCTTGAGCCCATGACAGCACCCTTGGATAGTGTCCGCCCCCTCCTCAGGACAGGAAAAAGGAAACCACAACCACTTTAAAAGGAGGGATCAACCCCCTACATGCCAGTACTATTCCAAGAACTAAGGAAACACAAACGTCTCATAACAATACCAACTTTTCTACACTTATAAATCTTTTTTTTTTTTCTTCTTATAGGGAAGGGAATTAAGCTTGTGCTGTCATAGGCTCAAGGAAAAAAGATTACCGGTAAGTGTAATCACATTTCCCCCCTCGCCTATGACAGCACCCTTGGATCTATAAGCGAGATCAGATTAGGGAGGGACAACTGCCTTAAGTACCTTACGTCCAAATATTAGACCCTCAATAGAGGGTAACTAAAGCCTGTAATGCCTAAAAAACGTGTGAGGAGAACTCCAGGTGGCAGCTCTACAAATTTGCTCTATAGAGGCAGAGGCCCTTTCTGCCCAGGACGTGGAGACCGAGTGGGCTCCAAATCCTAAAGGCGGGGAAACTTCTTTGGAGGAATACGCTAAATGAATAGCCTGCCTTATCCATCTAGCTATAGTCTGGGAGGAGGCGGCCAAACCCTTTCTTTTGCCCTGGAAGGAAATGAGAAGCTTAGAGGAAGATCTCCAAGGTTGAGTGATCTCCAGATACTGCAATAGACACCTCCTAACAATCTAGACCGTGGAATTCTGACTCATTTTTTGGAGAGGCACAGAATGAAGGTAAGATGATGTCCTGAGAACGATGATAGGAAGACACCTTCGGTAAAAATGAAGTATCTGGTGAAATTATCACCCGATACTCCAAAAAATTCAAATACGGCTTTTCAATAGAAAAGGCCGAAATTTTACTCTCTCCTAGCTGATGTAATAGCTAGTAAAAAGGCCAATTTTAATGTTAAAACCTTTATGGAGATCTCCTGAATGGGTTCAAAGGGATCTGACGTAAGGGCAGAAAGTACCAGGTTCAGATCCCATGGTGGAATATTAACTTTATGGACTGGAGCTAACCTTGAGACTACCGTTATAAATCTTTTTATCCAAGGGTGCTCTGCCAGCTTGAACTCAAAAAGAGCACTTAAGGACGAAATTTGTACCTTTAAAGTACTAGGCCTAAGCTTCCTCCTCCAACCTTTCTGTAGAAAATCTAACACTATGGGTAAATCGGGTGCTTCCAGTACATTTACAGGTTTATTTGCGAAAATACAAAAGGCCTTCCAAACACGCAGGTAGATCTTGGACGTGACTCTCTTGCGACTTGCCAATAGAGTGTTGACTACCTCCTCTGATAACCCTTTCTTCCTTAAAATCGGCCTTTCAAAAGCCAGGCAGTCAAATGAAGATTCTCTACCGCTGGGTGAAGGATGGGGCCCTGAGATAAAAGTCCCTGGAAGACTGGAAGAACCCAAGGGGAGGCAACTGACATTCTGCGGAGCCAGGAAAACCAAACCCTCCTGGGCCAGAAGGGAGCTATCATGATGACTAGAGCAGTCTCCTCCCTTATCTTTTTCAGGACTCTTGGCAATACTTTTAATGGTGGAAAGGCATAAAGAAGTCCCTCTCTCTATGATTGAGCCAGAGCATCCACCGCTGTTGGATGCTCTTCCGGAAAAAGAGAGAAGAACCTCTTCACCTTCCTGTTGATTTTTGTGGCAAAGAGGTCTGTCACTGGAAGACCCCATAAGGCAACTATCTTGTTGAATATCTTCTGGTCCAAAGACCATTCTCCTTGATGCAGATGATGGAGACTCAAGAAGTCTGCTGTCACATTGTCCCTTCCTCTCAGATGTACTGCAGAAATTGACAAAAGAGAATCCTCTGCCAGACAAAAAATCTTTTGACTGAGGGACATTAGACTCGGGGATCTGGTACCTCCCTGTCTGTTGATGTATGCCCCCACAGTCATATTGTCTGAATAAATGTTTACATTCCTGCCTCTTGTTACATGGAGACTCTCCTTCAAGGCTATCCAGATGGCGTATAGCTCCCTGAAATTGTAAAACTGGGACTGAATCTCTGGATCCCAAGATCGCTGAAGAAGCAGGGATTCTATATGGGCCCCCCAACCATAAGGACTGGAGTCATCTGTGGTCAGGAGTAAGACATCTCGTCTCTGCCACGGAACTTCCCCCCGGAGATTCGATAGATTCATCCACAACTCCAGTGAGGAAAGGGTCTGGGGCGATAAATGAATCTCTGAGTCCAGAGTCAAAGGACTCCTGTCCCAGACTTCCAGAATCTGCAGTTGGAGTGGTCTCGAGTGGAACTGGGCCCACTCCACCCCCGGAATGGCACATCTGTGACGTGGAAACTAGGGTCATCCCTAAAAAGGTGCACACCTGACTCGGAATTGAACTGTACTTTTCTATGTTTAGATCCCATCCTAATCTGTCCAGTACCTCCCTGAACCATGAAATCTGTTCCTCCAGCTGTGTGAATGTCAGAGAGGAGAAAGTCGTCCAGATATGGGATAACAACCAAATCCTTCTCCCTCAAATGGGCCATCATTACTGCTATAATCTTTGCGAATACCCTGGGGGCCTGCGACAACCCAAAGGGGAGCGCCCGAAATTGCACGTGCAGGACCCTGTCCTCTAACTGAACCGGTACCCTTAGGTACTTTTGGGGACTTGGATATATAGGGACATGGTAGTAAGCATCCCTGAGATCCAGAAACGCCATAAAACAATTTGGAAACGGATTTAAAATCACCGACTTGATCGTTTCCATACGAAATTTTGTTTGTTGTTCAAATTCTTTTATTAGGAAGAGCCAAGAAAAGAACAATACGAAATTTTGTTTGAACTCAGCACACGCTTAGTTGCAATACTGCCTGACTGCCTCTCACTATAGCAGCTCATCTCATACTTTGTCTAGACTAGGTGTTTAGAGACATTCAGTAAACAGGGAAAACATGTTATCACACAAAATACCCTTCAGTAGAATATTACTATGTAATCAGCATTGCAGAGAAACAAATACAACTGCCAAATCACTGCTGAAGCAGAACTGTGTGACCATCTGAATCTACATTCAAGCAGCTGATTTTGCTGCAGATCTCAGCAGCTCTTAGACTAAGGCCCCTTTCAGATGAGCAAGTTCCATGCATTGGACTTGCAGCGCGAGTATCTTGTCCTGACCTCCCAGCACTGTCGGGGTGGTATAGCATTCTATTGATTTATGATGTTATGTAACCCTTAGAGGTCTGGAATGTATTGGATAACACTGACATAATGCTGTCAGTCCAATGCGTGGAACTCGCTTGTGTGAAACCAGCCTAAAACACTCTGGAAAATCCACAATGAAGCTACTGCAAAAAACCATATGAGCCATGTGCAGTTTCTGCCATGGACTTTACCTTCTGCATGGCAAAGGGTGAAATTCACAACGGAAATATACAGCATGTCAATTTGTTAAAATCTCCTCCACTCTGCAGCTCCTGTACATACTGCGGATCTTCTGCACACAGTTCCACTGAAGAAGATCTGCAGCATATTTCTCCACATTGCTGTACATTAAAGAGGCTGATGTTAGGAGTCAACCCAACTCAGTAACAAGATAACAGATCAGTGCTGTCACACAGAAAACCAAAGGAAGCGTTCTGAAGTCAAACAAGAATTTATTTACCGTTAAAAGGACTAGTAGAGACATGAGTTACACACATGTCCACAACAGTGCTGCATTTTAACATCACAAAGTTTAAAAAACATAAAAAAGTACAAAAAAAAAGACAATCATTTTGTCCATTATGATCCTCCACAGTCCTCAGGTATCTGCCTCTATATTCAATGGCAGCAGCCAGCACACTGTGCTGAATGTGAATGGGGAGCATCTCCAAACTTTGTTCTGCGGCTCAGAATCTCATATGTGCAGTCATCCCCACAGCAGCCCGATACGCTGGGAGAGGTCTCGTCTATCTCAAACCTGAGTAAGAAAAAGAAATATGTGGAGACAAATTAGATATGGGAAGTGGGCAATAGAACAAAAAAAGTAGCTGAACTTACTGTAAAGCATCTCTGAAGAACTGGTAAGCACCATTATTATGTTTAAAGACTGTAAGGACAACCTTCTTCATTTGTGTGCTGCAAAGAAAATGTAAAATTCATTAGCTGCCTTCTTTAACCTAACCCCATGTTTCAGACAATAAGACAAACCTAAATGCAGAGTGTAGAAATAAGAAACATGCCTATTTGTATTACTATTGAAGGTGACAGCAGGTGGAGGGTCAGCACAAGACCTTTTAGTGACGCTCATGGCTGAGCTGTAGATTTGTGTGATGGGCATGCAGGAACGGAGGGAAAATTGCAAATAGTGCTCTGGACTGCACTTGTCTCGTGAGGGTGGGGGGGAGTTAGTTGTGGGCTTGCACTTGAATACTACTTATTGGTCAATTATGATTGTCGTGTCAATACTATATCCTAATATGTCTGAACTGTTTTAGACACTGTAAACACGATGTGCATTTTGTTTGTTTTTGGATAAGACTCAATAAAAAGGTATCCGATTAAAAAAAGAAATTAAAAAAATTGTGCTCTGGATAAAAATGTGGTCCCTGCTACTGTTCCTTTGTCACTCATGCTCCCAACTCTCACCAAATCCCCGACACCATTTACACTGCTGGTTTATAAAGACATTCTCACCTGGAATACAATCTATACCACATATAGTCTAAAAAATTATGTAGTAATAAAGACCAAAAGGACAGCAAAGAACTCCCAGCATCACAAGAACTACTCCTAGAATCCTGCACACTTTAAAATCACTTCGATTGGTCCTTATAGTTTTAGTAGCCTTTTGTGGCTAGGTGATCTCTCCACCCCTAGACATATATCCTTACACCATGGACTACATAAAACTTTAGAGATGTATATGTTTCCAATACAGTCTTCAAAGCTCATCCAAATGTGAATTCATTTAAAAAAACTCAGTGTTTTCTCCCATCCTATACTTATCCTCCACTTGCACTAGTTCCAATATAATATCTACTGAGGACTTTAAAGAAAAAGAAAATCTCTCTTCCTCTACAAAAGATGCAATTTCCTTGCTGCATTACATTTTTCATGTCCAGCCTTCCTCAAACAAAAGTAAAGATATCAGACCAATGGGAAACCAACGTTGGGTATGTAATGTCATCTGAATGTTGGCAACACTTTGACACTAATCTGACTAGAGGTAGCCACAAAGTTCCCTTATGGAAACGTCTGGACAGCTTTTCCATAGAGCCGACTTTGTCACCACAGATGTTCATAAAATCTAACGTTTCAGACAGACGTTTGTGATTTACCTGGTGTTATCTGGTTAAGGATCCTTAGAGCTGTTTGCACTTAAAGGGGTTTTCTGCATTATTTACATTGATTTCCTATCCTCGGACCCCCACCGCTCTGATATCGATGAGGACAGGTCATCAATATAAATAAAGTGGACACTCCCTTTAAAGGGGTTGTTTGACTTCACCAAATTGCATTTATCATGTAGACAAAGTTCATATAAGGCACTTACTAGTGTACTGTGATTGTCTATATTGCCTCCTTTGCTGGCTTTATATTATCACATTATATACTGCTCGTTTCTAGGGATTACAGCCACCGCTGCAGCACAGATATGGGGTGGCCAGGACAGGAGCTACTGCACATGTGTGCCTATGCACGCTCCCACAGTCCGGGCACTTTTTCCTACAGTGTGCAAGCAGGGCCACCACTGCTGGATTGCAGGGTGGTCATAACCATGGAAACGAGCAGTGTATAATGTGATGGAAAAATGAATCAAGCCAAGAAAGGAAGCAATATGAACAAAACAATATATCAGTAAGTGCCTTGTATTAAAGGGTATATTAGACGGGCACATTACTAACGAGCGTTCCCAACCATCTGGCATTCTAATACTGTCTCCAATTGCCCAATGAACGAGCAAGCTCGTTCATCAGGCAATTCAGATCTGCCAGCATGCTGAAAGATCTGGATTTGCCGGCGGCAGATAGTGCCGTGTTATCACGATCTGCTGCCGGCACACCGCTGTCTTGATGAGAAATGGCATAGTGATCGCTCCTCCCCATGCTGCATGTAATAGCAGTGTCCTTTGCTAGCTATCTGGCGACTGCCGGGGGGCAACGTTTCCCTCCCTACAATCGCTTGCAGCATCGGGGTATCTAATTCTCTACATAATAAATCCTATTTGCTGAAGTGAGAAAATCCTCTGTCGCTCAGTGATGACAGTAGTTAAATCTGACACCAATAATAAAACGCATCAATTAATACAATGGCAGCCAGGAGTCACATTGGTGCAAAGTGGAAATGTCTCATTCTTACAATGCAGAATCAATCTCATTATAATATATGACCTGAAGCTCCTTGCAAGGACTCCAGAGACTTGTTTAAATCTGACAACCAATCTGGGGATTGGGCGAGTGTCAAATTTTTTTATTTTTTTACACCATTCTGACAATGTTACTAAATACTTTGACCTGCTGGACAACTTCTATCTCTGATGTAAATACGGAAATCCTGGGAATGAAGCATTTTATGGTGAGGTCCACATATATTAACTCACCTATTTGCCATCAGCTGCAAGATCTGTACCAGGAATTTCCCTACTCCTTTCCTGCGGACACAGACCTCTAACTGCACCTCATAACTGGAAAAGAATTACAGGGCACACAGAGGTAAGGGTAAAAATAAAAGAAAAAAATATTTTAACCCTTTAAATTATGGGGTGTTCTATGCTATACTGTTCTGTGTGGTCAATTTAAAGGTCAATAACATTAACAGATTCTGTACCACCCCATATCATAACTTTAATCCCACAAATAAGTTGTACCAGGATTTAAAGGGATATTCCAATATTGATGGTCTATCATCAGGATAGGCAATCAATATCTGATCAGCGTGGTCCAACAACTTGCTGATAAGTTGTTCCCGTGTAGCTCCTGTATCGGAAATACACAGCTCCATTCACTGTGTAGTGGACAGAGATAGTATCTGCATTCACTCCAATGGGAGCAGCACTGCGGTAACCAGCAAAGTCCACTACACAATGTAAGATGCTGTATAGTTTTGGCGTATGTGTATCCTGAGAATTGGCCATCAATATTAGAATCCTGGAATATCTCTTTAACAGGGAGTCTGTCAGCAGTTTTGATCATGCTATACAAATGACAAAACTAGGTTGGCAATGAGGAAGGCAGTACAAAATAACTTTTGTGGACTTTTTCTCATCAGGAGTAGTGTGAAGATGAAGTTTTATTCTGCCAGATTCTGCTCCTGCTAGTGCCCAGGAGGCAGTGTTTCATTGTAAAGTGTTCTCTGCATTGAGCAGTTTTACAGTCCCTTCCTTCTGCGTGACAGCTGTAGAATCCAACCTGGAGACCGATACGCAGAGCAGAGTGGAGCAGCTGTGAAATAGCTTAATGCAGAAAGCACTTCCCAGTGAAGCACCGCCCCTGGGCACTTGTAGAAGCAAAACATGGCAGAATAAAAGTTCATATTCACACTACTCCTGATGATAAAGGCTTGACAAAAAGTATGTTTATCATGTTCTCCGCAGTGCAAACAAACTCCTCAAACTTATCTTCTCTCTACAGGATAGACGATAAGTGCCTGATCATAGGGGTCTGACTACTTAGATCCCTTCCAACAGTGGTCATAAGTCCCCTCCTCAACCATATGATGAATGGAGCAGCGCACTGTTAATCCATTCATCTCTTTGGGACTCCCAGAGATAGAGTACCGTACATTACTTCTCTTCAGGAGTCCCACAGAAATAAATTGATCGACAGCACACATGCTCGACTGCCACTCCATTCACAAGGGGCGGGGGAGACACAGGACCCCTTTTCACGTAATCAATAGAGGCCCAGCAGTCATACCCCCACCAATAAAGGCCCCTGTACACAAAATAGATAATTGATTTAATCGAGAGACAAACGAGTTATTATTCGAGTCGTCAACATTTGACCGTCAACCCTTTAGGTGTCTGTGCGCAGGACATGGTGAAAGTGCGATTGTGTAATAGATTGTTTGTCAGACACCTGTTTACACTTGTGGAATTCTGCGATCGCAAGACTGAAAAACTAAACGATTATCGCTTGTAGTTCAATCGTTCAGTGCTTTTACACTACCCGATAATTGATCACTTTCACTCAATTACGATTTTTTTTTAACTATTACCTACTCGTGTAAAGGGGCCTTAAGACACATATCCCCTATTCTGTGTGCAGTGGAAAAGTTTAAAGGGGTTATCTGGTAATTACTATTGATGACCTATCCTCTGGATAGGTCATCAATGAGATCGGCGGGGGTCAGACTCCTGAAAACCCCGACAATCAGCTGTTCCTAGGCCCTGTGACTTCACCATACTTTGGTCACATGGCCTAGTTGCAGCTCAGCTCCATTCAGGTCAATGAGGCTGAGCTGCAATACCAAGCACTGCCACTATACAATGTACGGCGCTGTGCTTGGAAAGCTGCAGGGAGCCCGCAAGCACTCACCAGAGAACTGATGAGTGCATAGAGTCCCTGAAACTGCTGATCAGCAGGGGTTTCAGGAGTCGGAACCCTGCCGATGCGATAATGATGACCTATCCTATCCTCAGTATCTTTACATGGATAACCCCTTTAAATTGTGTCACACCACCATTAATAAACACAAGTTATAGTCAAGTGTATGAATAAAATATATCCCAAATTCACACACAAAAAAAAACAAAAACACAATTTCAATTATTACTCAGTTTGTAACATGGGGATATCAGGCATACTAGTGGTATTTTATTTTAAAAGTAACAAAAATACAAGAATTTAGTTATCACTGTCAGCCTCCATTTTTTTATTTTTCATTTTGTATTCAAGTCCCATCCCAATTAGGCATCATAACATGCCAGAAACATCCAAGCTGACTGGTTGAGCACAAAGGTCAAGGGTGCTGTAACCTCCATGGACCTTAATACACAGAATCGTTTAACCCTCAATTAAACAGAAGTGCTATACTGTAAATTGGCTATGGTTCCGCCATTTCAGTTATGGGTAATCCCTTTTAATGTTACTTACCAGTAAAGCACTTCATCTCCACATTCCACATCAAATCTGAAGTGCACAAAAGCAACAGGCATACCAAGTTCATCTCTGGCAATAAGGTACCAGGCACGTTCATCTGTCAGCTCCTCTCGTTTCTCTCTCTCTTTCCATCCCCATTCACTTTGTTCATAACTACAATGATATGTATACATTACTTATTCATGTGCATAATTGAAAATGCGACAAAGTACGGTAAGTATGCCAGTCGGATTTGCCTATTGCATATCTGATGCACTTACTTAGAGGATCCGCAGCAGATATCGGAGGCTGATACTCCATTATCTGCTGTGGATGTGCAGATCTTTTCAATAGGGCTTATCATCATTCTTTAATGCAAAATCCGTGCATGCTTTTAAAAAATCCCCACAGATTTATTTCCAGTGTCTGAACAGGGTTACAAAAATCCCATTCACGTGCTTTGGATGCAGATTTGATAAAATCCTGAGCATGTGAATGGGGCCTAAGAAGCTAACAGATTTCCATGCACATTGCAGGACGTAACACTGCAACTAAACGTTCAATCATCCATAACTGTAAATGGAAGATTGAGAGGCCACCATTCTAGGGGCTCATTCAGGCGGCCGTATGTTGCTTTCTGCATTTGATCCGCAATTTTGTAGATCAGATGCAGACCCATTCACTTCTAGGAGGCCCCATAAGATGCGGACAGCACACTGTGTGCTGTCCGCATCTTTTCTTCCGTTCCACGGCCCCGCAATACAAATAAAACATGTCCTATAGTTGTCAGTGAAAATCAAGACATGGCCCTATTGAAGTCTATGGGTCCACAAAAATGAGGAATGCACCCCTTTTTTTTTTTTGCGGACATGCAAAACGGTCCGCAAAAAAAAAACTGACTGAATTTTTGCAGACAGCAAAAAACATACGGCCGTCTGAATGAGCCCTAATCCGCCTTGAATCACACACAAATAGGGCTGCAAGCCAAAGTTAAGTGGCCCTACAGCAATGATATTCTGCATACCTTAAAATGAACATTTGAGGAACAAGAGTGAAGAATGATTCCGACCACAATGAACAGTTCGATCAGGAAAACTGAACATATTGGTGTGAAAAGAAATGAATTCTGCCAACTGTATTTAACAAGCCCCTGATATACTCTACGCTGGTCATGTATAATCTATTTTCTCTTTGGAGAACAGCCTAATTTTGAAAGGTAAAGCAATAACTGGAAAAAGACACTTAAAGGGATTCTGTCACCCCTGTCAGCTAAACATATGCTGATGTTCAGGGCCTCATCAGGATTCCTAATGTGGGCTTCTAAATGTGATCCGTAGCCTTATTTTGCTAAAAAACAGGTTTTACTAACTCGTCACTCAAAGAAATAAGGTGCCCAAGGGGATGTCAAGGGATGCAAGGTGCCCGCCGCACCCACCGCCGTTCGTGCCCAGCGCCGCCTTTCCAGACTTCTGCACCGCCTCCTAATCCTCTGTGCCGCCTCTCGCTCTCCCTCCCTCCCCCCTCCTCCTGCTGTAAGATATCGCGCGTGCGCACAGGGCTCTGAGAGGCTGGCGCCAGAGTGCAGGTCATACCTGGGTTGAGCGAAGTGCCGGCGCATGCGCACTTCACTTCAAGAAGCCAAATCGAGAAGTCCGCACGGGCGCATCAGGCAGAGCCCTGTGCGCAAGCGCGAGATCTTACAGCAGGAGGAGGGAGGAGGGGGGGGGATGGAGGGAGAGCGAGAGGCGGCACAGAGGATTAGGAGGCGGTGCAGAAGTCTGGAAAGGCGGCGCTGGGCACGAACGGCGGTGGGTGCGGCCGGCACCTTGCATCCCTTGACATCCCCTTGGGCACCTTATTTCTTTGAGTGACAGGTTAGTAAAACCTGTTTTTTAGCAAAATAAGGCTACGGATCACATTTAGAAGCCCACATTAGGAATCCTGATGAGGCCCTGAACATCAGCATATGTTTAGCTGACAGGGGTGAAACCTGGTGACAGAATCCCTTTAAATGGGTAGTCCAGCAGATGAAAAGTTCTTTTAATGTCACGGAAGATAAAATTGAGGGCCCTTTCTAACATACAATGTCCCAATGTCTTTCTACAAGCACTAGTCCTGGCGCACTACTATTTTGGCTTCTGGCTGATGCAAAGACAGACAGAAGGGAGGCTGACTTAGCTAATGTACTGAGCCACACAGCCAGATACCTTCAGGGGCATCATTAGAGTCATGTGACATCACAGGGGGGAGGCTTCTTGTGCCAGAAGTGAACTGTAAGTACTGCAGGTCCAGCACTCGTAGCAGGACATAAGTGAATCTGTGCCACACAATGGCCGCATTACTTACATTACTATTGTGGCTGTGCCTGAATTATAGCGGTAATTACACCAAAATTTGGCACATCTCATCTTAGACATATATATGAATCAAGTAAGCCAAAATGATGAATCCAGCGAGTCTGAGTTTATGCTGTCTAAAAATTAGACAGCATTAGTAAATGTGCCCCAAAGAATATTAGTAAATGCAATTTTAATATTAGGGCATTAAAAGAACTTTTTATTCAATCAGACAACCCCTTTAAAAACAGCTATACATAGTCTGAACATAATAAAATGCATTATATAAAAGGGACATATTTCCTTAAAAATATATAATTACACAAGAGACGCTTACAGCAGCTGCATATTTGTCTTTGTAAGTTCAAAGGCCCAATCAGTGGTCTTCTGGTCCAGATCAGTGACTCGGCAGCATTCTATAGTCAAATTCAACCTGAGGATGGAAAGGTCAAATGTCAGATATAAGCCTCATGCAGACGTCCGTGTCAGTTTTGGATCAGTGGTAGCACGGACCGTGTTCAATCCGTGTTTTCTCCCGTGACAGATCCATGTTGGGTCCGTTTTTTGCTGTCCGTGTTGCATCCGTGTTTCACTAACACTCAACAGCTGAAAAATAATTTTCTAAGAATCTCTTGTTAATGATCAGTGAAACACGGATGCAACATGGATGGCATCCGTGGTTTTCACGGACCTATAGACTATAATGGGCGTGATGGATCCGTGAACACAGACAAAATTGAGCAGGCATCCGTGGTAAAAAAAAACGAACCCACGGACCGTGCTGAAACATTGATGTGTGAATACACACATTAAAATGAATAGGGACGTGTGCGGTCTGTGGAGAACACGTACAGCACACGTCCGTCAAACACCGACGTCTGCATGAGGCTTTAGGGTCTCTAGTGGGGGCTGGGCGGGGGCATGAACGAACAAACAAAAAAAAAAACTTTTTTTTCTATACAGTTTCTGCGTTTTTGTTTTTTTCTAAAACCATTTTTTCTGCCATTTTTGTTCCTATAAAAAATAAGTAAAAATGCCATAAGCTTCAACATTGGGTTTTCTTATTTTGAAACCAAGACAAAAAAAGCTGCCTAATTAACTAAAATGCTACTTATGTGTCCTGAATTTCATATTTACCATAGACCAGGGATGGCCAACCTGCGGCTCTCCAGCTGTTGTAAAACTACAACTCCCACCATGCCCAGACTGCCTACAGCTATCAGCCTGCAGCAGGGCATAGTGGGAGTTGTAGTTTTACAACAGCTGGAGAGCCGCAGGTTGGGCATCTCTGCCATAGACTTTCAGGTAACATCTGGAGTGTCTTTATAGTCTTAGCACAAAAAATATCACTAGATATTGTGGTGATGTGAATAAGATCCCGGAAGAGGGGTAAATCTCACCCAGGTTCCTCAACTGGGTGAGATAAGTAAAGTTCCAGAGTGGTGCTGGCTTCAGCAAGGCATAGTTGCTGGAGCTATTTTGTTTAGTATTTAAGGGCTGGATTTCACTTGGATTGGGAGCTAGGTTGGTAGAGGGAGCTGCCAATCCACCCCTCCCATTCCATTCCAGGGCAGGTTTTCCCTAGCATGAGGGATCCCCGGGTGTAATCACCTGGGATCATTACTGGGGAGTAAAAGCTCATCCCAGACTGTCAGTCGGGGGTGTGGTTGCAAACAGAGGCCGGGTGAGGCTCTGGGTGTGTGGTTCCAGCCGGGCTAGGCTGAGACATAGCCTGGACTGACCGTGTTACAGCCTGGGGGGCTGGTATACGCTTGGCTGAGGAAGCCGGACCTCACCACTCTATAGGTGAGTCAGGGATTCTACCATATGTTTAGTTGTGCAAATGGCTGCTGAGCGGTTGCCCATAGCCGGGCAGGTGTTTATTTTGTATTATGTTTGTTCTGCTGAGGTGCCAAATAAAAGCAATGTTTGGACCTTAAACTTGGCGAAGATACTTGTGTGAATGATCCCCTGAGAAGAGCTAACCCCCCACAATATGCAAAAGTTCACAAAAAGGCCATTAAAGGGGTTTCTCCGAGCTTTAGATATTGATGATGAGGGGGGAATCGGCGAGTGTAACTCTTAGGTTCTTTTAAACACTATTATAAGGACTTTACCAAAAATGTTGCCCCATTAAAAATACTTATATTTCCCTTTATTAAACCTTACCCATTTCTGTCAAACTTTTTAAAGACTGGAAAGGCTCCTAGAGGGTCACCAAGCTGTAGAAAGGAATGGTTAATGAACAAAAGTAAGAAAACGGTCAGTCAAGGAGATTTAAAAAAATAAAAATAAAATTGAAAAACCTCTTTAAAGGGAACCTGTCACCTGGATTTGGGGTATAGAGCTGAGGACATGGGTTGCTAGATGGCCGCTAGCACATCCACAATACCCAGTCCCCATAGCTCTGTGTGCTTTTATTGTGTATAAAAACCGATTTGATACATATGCAATTTAACCTGAGATGAGTCAGAGCTTGAAAATATGACTTCTCTCATCACACAAGTAAGATATGACTCTTTTATGTTAATTTGCATATGTATCAAATCAGTTTTTTTCCACAATAAAAGCACACAGAGCTATGGGGACTGGGTATTGCGGATGTGCTAGCGGCCATCCAGCAACCCATGTCCTCAGCTCTAAACCCAAAATCCAGGTGACAGGTTCCCTTTAAACATAAGGTGGCTTACTTGATTGGCTGCTTGCACCTTGGCGCACACAGCCGCCATGGCGGCGCGCTCTTCCTGGCGCTTCTGCTTCTTCTCTTTTGCCCGTACAGATTTCCTCTGAGGACCAAAGGAAAAACCAATGTGCTATTAGTAAAAAGCGTTCTGTATCTATAAATTTGAGATGTCCAGCCATTTTGAAACTAAACTACTACAATGACCCAATGCTATCTGCCAGCTAGTCAGTGACCATTTTCAGAGGTTTTGTGCAGATATTAGCCAACTTCATGGGCAGTTCTGAACTGAACGATGCCACCGCAGTCTACTGTATATTCCAAGGGGACGGGCAGCACAAGAAGATTAGTAATTTGTGTATAACTGCTGTAAAGGGAATCAGCAAAATGGGGTTACACCACGGCTAGGATCAGATCTGTGGCAGGGGTCACGTTAGGAGCCTCGGTTGGGGTGCAGCCACACCGCGCAGTTGTGACCAGTCTGAAATAAGCATCTGATACTGCATGATACGCATTCACACTGCAGTGATAGAAATCACCCAGTTTAGGACCTAATTAACCAATGGTGCATAGGAGAAATCGTCAGCTTTTTTGTCAAGTTTGCAATGTATCCCCTATCCACAAGATACGAGAACCAACTGATCGCTGGGGGTCTGACCACTGGAAACCCCCAATGATACCGAGAACAGTCCCATTCCCCTGAGCCTTGCCGCTCTATTCATTCTCTATGGGACTGCCAGAGAACAGATCAGGATCGGTTGGGGTCCCAGTGGTCAGACCCCCAGTGATCAGTTAGTTATCCCTGTACTGTGGATAGGGGATATCGTGGAAACAACCCCTTTAATTGTACCTGGCTTTACCTGCCCACATAGCTCAGTAGGTTAATCCTGATCATCGGTACAGGGAGGAGGAGACGGCAGACGGCTGTCACGCTCTCCGCTGTGATTGGATCGCGGCGTCTCCTCCTCCCTGTACCGATGATCAGTATTAGCATACTGAGCGGGAAAACTGCGGGGGGGGGGGGGGCGGGGTGTACCAGCGATATTTGGAAAAAAACAGGCAGGAAAAAAAACAAAACATGAAAGGTCCTCTTTAAGGGCCTGAGCGCTGAGACCCCAACGCTGATCGCTAGAATGAAAAGAGAGAAGCACTCGTATATCGTGCTCGCTCCTGAGGTCGGAGACTGGTCCATAGACTTTAGCCGACCATATGGTCGCCGTGCCCGTCCTGCGAACCACAAATAGCGGTCCACAATGTACAGGCACCAGCCGCGTGAACTCCGCGCTGCAGACCTGACTTGAATGGGTCCGCAATCCTAAAGATACGGCAAAAGATAGGACATAGCCTATCTTTTGCGGGGGCAGAGGCACGGACCCGAAAGCCCACATCCATGTCCTATCTTTTGCCATATCTTGCAGATTGTGGACCCATTCAAGTCAATACGGGCATCACAGCCATGTGGTTGCGTTTATGAGCCTTTATACAGCGAGTAGATAAAGCCCGATACGCGGGCGCTTCTCTCTCCTCATTCTAGCGATCAGTGGGGGTCCCAGCGCTCAGACCACCACCGGTGAAAACCTTTCATATATCTCCAGGACACATCAAACGTTTTATGAAAGCTCAGTGACTAGTATTGAGCGAACTTGTGGTTTCAGGTTCGGCGTACAAGATTCGGGATATCTAAGAACTGTTATGGATTCCACTACCACGGACTATGACTCGTGGTCCGTGGTAGCAGAATCCAGAACGGAATTCTTAGATAACCCGAACTTTGTACGCCGAACTTGAAAACACAAGTTCGCTCATCCCTATCAGTGACCCTTTAAGGAGGTCCTATGCTTTCTAGTATAGGTGTAGCCACTAAGCGCAGGTAAAGTGAGAAAACGGCATAATACGTACAAGCACGGATGTCGGGTTCATGGCTCTATCCCGCAGCACGGATAACAAATAGGCAAATACTGAAAACCATTAACCCCCTGCAATCACATTGCCCAAAAACGTACAAGACTCTATCGTACAAGCCCCCAGTCACAGAAACCGTACCGATGGGGTCATTCAGGTTCCAGCTTTATTTTCCAAAAGCTCCATGAAATGACAGACAGGACCAGACTGGTTGCTATGGGCAACCGCTCATTTGCACAAGTTGCACTCAGTCTCCCATGTATACATGCAGTAAGGCTCAGAGGACCGCCGCCTGCCTCGTCCCTCTAAACTCTTCACTACCCGCACCCAGCAACGTAGACGACCATTATCTATCAGCCCCCACAACACACGGGTATCCAAAACCTCCTGCCCCAGTCAGCTAATTCTCCCCTCCCCCCGTCTTCTACTGCCCACTGCACCCTCCCTCCTCACCCCCATGACGTAGCCGATGACGTAAGAATCTCAATCCCGGTTCGGTTCGGTGCTGGAGGGGGAGAAGAGAAAGGGTAAAGCCTAAAATGTATTGGCTTCTGTGAGGGCATGACGTCATGAGATCACGTGACTGCCTCTTCCCGCCCCTTACAGACTGTGCCAAGCGGTGGTTCTTACATTGTACAGGCTTTGTTGAGCTGCTCGGCGCAGCCCATACATTCTAGCCAGTTCAGCCGTGAAATGTATAGAATGTATGGGCGCCTGGGACCCTTCTCCACGTCGCTATTACTGAGGTGTCTGCAATGTACCGGCTCCTTTGGGGTTTTAGAGCTCAAGAGGTGGAAACATTTTTCTCACCATTTATTGATTACAAATAATCACAAAGAAATTTGCTTCTTGACGAATTAGTTCCACATGAAGTGCTTTTGTTTGTCGCGGGTACAATGATGGGAACAGTGATTGTGCCGCCACCCCGTCATTGAACCCCTCAGATGCCGCGTTCAGCGCTGATTGCAGCATCTGAGATGAACATTGAGGGCTTTCAGGGGTTAAACTTGTAAAAAGTAAAAAATAAAAAAATATATAAATCCTCTTCTCCATTTGATCATGTAGAGGCCGCCGCGGCCAGCTTGACTGAAGACGACATCACGCTGGCTGGTGGGGTGACTTCATACATCACCGTGTGTGAGGTCAATCAGGATAGCCGCTGGGGCCTCTGTGCGCAAATAGATGAGCTCAATAGGTTTTTTCCCCCAACCATTTCAGGGAAAATTGATTCGTTACCACAAAGCGCAAGGAAATTCAGCTTCATTGCAAATCTAAATTTTCCTGAAATTCGTGTTGAAGTCAATTCGTCTGACTTCGATTCGCTCAACGCACATTACAAATATAGATTTTTACCCAATATGAAATAAAAAGTAGATTTCATATATAATGGAAAAGATGAATGCTGGAGATTGTGCTTTTTTTATAGCATGGTGTTTCCTGCCTGCACCATGAGGACATATTGGAAAGATGAGAATCCGGGAATCAGGTAGAAGTCGGTACACAGACAAGAAGATTATAGCATCCTGGCAGGATCTAGCGAGCTAGTAAACGTGTTGCTGAGGCAGAAAGCTGTTTATACAATAGAAACCACCTCGCAGCTGCACACTGAACCCAGGGAGCGATTAAGCTTTGCAATGCTGTAGCCTGAGGTGAGGTTCAATAAAGAATATCCACAATAGACACAGAGGATAGCAGAGCGCTGGACCTGCGGCAAACACAGTGAGTGGAAAGGCGTCCATGCTCACCCAAACTGGTGGGTACAGGCCCCCAACATAACACCACCACATCTGTAACAACCAGTACTATAAACCAATTTTTTTTGTTTATGGGGCCTCCACAAACACCAGAATAAAAAGTAATCAAAAAGTACAGTCGTGGCCAAAAGTTTTGAGAATAACACAAATATTAGTTTTTACAAAGTTTGCTGCTAAACTGCTTTTAGATCTTTGTTTCAGTTGTTTCTGTGATGTAGTGAAATGTAATTACACGCACTTCATACGTTTCAAAGGCTTTTATCTACAATTACATGACATTTATGCAAAGAGTCAGTATTTGCAGTGTTGGCCCTTCCTTTTTCAGGGCCTCTGCAATTCGACTGGGCATGCTCTCAATCAACTTCTGGGCCAATTCCTGACTGATAGCAACCCATTCTTTCATAATCACTTCTTGGAGTTTGTCAGAATTAGTGGGTTTTTGTTTGTCCACCCGCCTCTTGAGGATTGACCACAAGTTCTCAATGGGATTAAAGGGTTTCTATCACTTCATATGACATAATTAGCTGGCAGACACTAGCGATCTGCTAGTGTCTGCTCTGGCCAACCATCCTACTATAATCACTTGTGGGGCAGCGGTTTAGCTAAAAAACTAACTTTTATAAATATGCTAATGAGCCTCTAGGTGCTATGTGGGCGTCATTAGCACCTAGAGGCTCCGTCTACCTTCATACACAGCGGCCGCCCAGCACGTCCCTCCAGCCCGCCCATGTCCTCCTCCGTGTGACGCAGAGGCCGAATTCTCGCGCATGCGCCGTGCGCGGCTGTATTCGGCGCATTAGAGATGTCTGAGCTCGGAGCGGTCAGACATTCAATGCGCATGCGCGGCTGTATTCGGCGCATGCGCATTGAATGTCTGACCGCTCCGAGCTCAGACATCTCTAATGCGCCGAATACAGCCGCGGACGGCGCATGCGCGAGAATTCGGCCGCTGCGTCACACGGAGGAGGACATGGGCGGGCTGGAGGGACGTGCTGGGCGGCCGCTGTGTATGAAGGTAGACGGAGCCTCTAGGTGCTAATGACGCCCACATAGCACCTAGAGGCTCATTAGCATATTTATAAAAGTTGGTTTTTTTAGCAAAACCGCTGCCCCACAAGTGATTATAGTAGGATGGTTGGCCAGAGCAGACACTAGCAGATCGCTAGTGTCTGCCAGCTAATTATGTCATATGAAGTGATAGAAACCCTTTAAGATCTGGGGAGTTTCCAGGCCATGGACCCAAAATGTCAACGTTTTGGTCCCCGAGACACTTAGTTATCACTTTTGCCTTATGGCACGGTGCTCCATCGTGCTGGAAAATGCATTGTTCTTCACCAAACTGTTGTTGGATTGTTGGAAGAAGTTGCTGTTGGAGGGTGTTTTGGTACCATTCTTTATTCATGGCTGTGTTTTTGGGCAAAATTGTGAGCAAGCCCACTCCCTTGGATGAAAAGCAACCCCACACATGAATGGTCTCAGGATGCTTTACTGTTGGCATGACACAGGACTGATGGTAGCGCTCACCTTTTCTTCTCCGGACAAGCCTTTTTCCAGATGCCCCAAACAATCGGAAAGAGGCTTCATCGGAGAATATGACTTTGCCCCAGTCCTCAGCAGTCCATTCACCATACTTTCTGCAGAAGATCAATCTGTCCCTGATGTTTTTTTTTGGAGAGAAGTGGCTTCTTTGCTGCCCTTCTTGACACCAGGCCATCTTCCAAAAGTCTTCGCCTCACTGTGCGTGCAGATGCGCTCACACCTGCCTGCTGCCATTCCTGAGCAAGCTCTGCACTGGTGGCACTCCGATCCCGCAGCTGAATCCTCTTTAGGAGACGATCCTGCCGCTTGCTGGACTTTCTTGGACGCCCTGAAGCCTTCTTAACAAGAATTGAACCTCTTTCCTTGAAGTTCTTGATGATCCTATAAATTGTTGATTGATGTGCAATCTTAGTAGCCACAATATCCTTGCCTGTGAAGCCATTTTTATGCGACGCAATGATGGCTGCATGCGTTTCTTTGCAGGTCACCATGGTTAACAATGGAAGAACAATGATTTCAAGCATCACCCTCCTTTTAACATGTCAAGTCTGCCATTTTAACCCAATCAGCCTGGCATAATGATCTCCAGCCTTGTGCTCGTCAACATTCTCACCTGAGTTAACAAGATGATTACTGAAATGATCTCAGCAGGTCCTTTAATGACAGCAATGAAATGCAATGGAAAGGGTTTTTTTTGGGATTAAGTTAATTTTCATGGCAAAGAAGGACTATTCAATTCATCTGATCACTCTTCATAACATTCTGGAGTATATGCAAATTGCTATTATAAAAACTTAAGCAGCAACTTTTCCAATTTTCAATATTTATGTAATTCTCAAAAGTTTTGGCCACGACTGTATATGTAAAAACGGTTTCACAGAACGGAATGTTGATGCGGTTTGTGTCAAAATATAAAACAAACTCACAGTGGCGAATGACGCTATTAAAAAGAAAACTAAAAAGTCTTTATTCAATCGATTAAAATGGGCAAGACAAAGAACACCCATGTGTGAAAGGAGTTGTTAATGATGCCACGTCTGAACCACCTACATGCCCCTCTCTTAGTGTATGGGTTTTATTTCTTTTCCCTAGAGCTCTCCTATCATTTACCAAATGTCAGGAGAGACCAGCACCACTTTGGTAATTCTTAGTGACTGGCAGGGATGGACTGGGACAATAAAGTGGCCCTGGACTTCAGCCAGACCGGCCCACTTTATTTTTCCCAAACACACTCAAAAAAAAACATAAGTAAAAACATTCCACTGTAAGTATAAACAGGTTTTTTATTTTTACTCTTAATTTAGAAAAAAAAATCCCCCTCCATAATGGTGTCATCCACAGACCCCCCCCCCCATAAGTGTCATCCACAGACCCCCCCCCATAACAGTGCCATCCACGGATCCCCCTCCCTATAACAGTGCCGTCATCCATAGATCCCCCTCCCCGCCACTCACAGTAGTATACATTAATAAATCGGTATCCTGCAGGCTGCAGACAGTAACTTTAATTTTAACACAGCGCTCATCTCTTTACTACCTTACATTCAGCTCCCTCCAGCCTCCAGTAACAAGTGCGGGCGGCAGCGCTCACTCACTGACGTCACGCGCCTGCGCCGCCTAGTGGGAGGAGCAGGCGTGTGACGTCAGTGAGTGAGCGCCGCCCCCACACTGCCTGCTGTTACTGGAGCTGAGTCAGTGTAAGATAGTAAAGAGATGAGCGCTGATTTTAAAGTTAACACACTGACAGCAAAAAAATTAAAATGGCTCGGGACCGGCCGGGCCCCCCCGGGGTCCGGGCCCCTTACTGGGGTATCGGCTTTACCCCCCTGATGGCGGCCCTGGCCGGCCCATAATTCGATCGGCCCACCGGGATTCTCCCGGTACTCCCGATGGCCAGTCCATCGCTGGTGACTGGAATTATTTGGAAAAAGTAGGTGTTCAGATATAAATTCTAATATACACAGACAGAATAATAGTGCTTGCTTCTCTTAATAGACAGCACCGTCCCTCTCTGTTAGGGCTCTTGCACACGACCGTATGTATTTTGTGGTCTGCAAAAAACAGATCCGCAAAAAATATGGATGACATCAGTGTGCATTCCGTATTTTGCGGAACGGAACATCTGGCTCTTCATAGAACAGTACTATCCTTGTCCATAATGCGGACAATAATAGGACATGTTCTACGGAAACGGAATGCACATGGAGTAACTTCCGTTTTTTTTGCGGACCCATTGAAGTGTATAGTTCCGCATACGGTCAGCACAAAAAACAGAACGGAAAGAAAATATGTTTGTGTGCATGAGCCCTAATAGAAACGGTAAGAGGGTAGGAGACACGAGCCGAAAAGGAGCAGCCGCTTCCTATCATCACTCGTAGCCGCTCTCGGCACTTCGCTTACATGTACTGCTGGAAACGCAGCAGAGAAAAGCTAACTTATTACTCGTGTCCCTGACACTCCTACTGTGGATACAATGTTGCTGCAACTCTGCGCTATTAGTAAGTTTCTATTATAAACAGGTTCAATGCGTTTCTCCATCAGAAGACATATCATCAGGAGCCCTGATCATTGACAGTAGATAGAGATGTAACCTGTAATCAAAATACCAGCATCGCGCTTGCCATCTCTATCTCATGGCAGCGCGTCCGGCACTGGGGCGGCTAAAATAAAACCCATATACTAAGAGAGGTGCATATAGGTGGTTCAGACGTGGCATCATTAACAACTCCTTTCACACATGGGTGTTCTTTGTCTTGCCCATTTTAATCGATTGAACAATAAAGACTTTTTTGTTTTCTTTTTAATAGCTTCATTCCCCACTGTGAGTCTATTCAGTATATGTACCCCAAAATAATACAATTAAGAAATGTATCCATCAATACCTCTAGGGAGCACACACATTGTAGTTACTTAAAGACCCTAATTTCAATTTTCATATATGTAGTTACTAATAACATGATATTCCAGAATCCGTTACTATTAGACTGACTTATCCCATATTTAATAAGATTCAGCCCTCAGCACCCAGTCTGCATAAAACTGCAATTTCACTATTCAGTTAAGATGGCCGCCACTGCCCTCTGCCTGAGGCTAATCCCGCCTGCCCTCACTAGCCAGTAACAATAGCCCCCCAAAAATGTCAGTAACCAGAGCCCTCCCCCTAAAGGGTTAATCTCCTGCAGCACAAAGGGGTCCTCTTACCACATGTTGCTTTCATTTATACACTGAGCAGACGGCAGATCTCCCTTCCCTGTTGTGCGCTGCTTCAACTCTGCATCCTCCAGCTCTGCTGAGTGAGGGAGCGTCTGCCAAGCGCAGGGACAGGGAGAAGTGCACACAGCCTAGGCACTGTTATCAGCTGCTGGGGAGGACCTAGCTTTAATCATTTACTTACAGTCCCTGGCTGTCAGTAATGTGACCCTGCACGCTGCGTGCTCCAGACGGACCCCTATTTTAAGCACAGGTAAAAGTAGGCAGTACAGGGAACAAAAATGTGGAATTAAGGGGTAATTAAATACACGGACAAAGTCCTCACTCTGATATGATAATATCTGAGACACTTAACCAATATATTTTGATCCAAACACATCTGAGCCCGCCTACCAAGCGCCAAGGTGGTCTCAGGTCAGGCGGGTCCTACGCTAAACCTACCTAAGCCATTGGGCTTCTATGTTCAGGAGCGCAGACGCCGCACATATGGTGTGCTGCTCCTAGTCACCTCCATGTGCATCAAGCAACCAATGGGAGGAGGAGCAAGCACACCCATATGTACCACCTAATCAAGGCGCTCTATTGGATAGGAAGTGAAAAAGTGCAGAGGAATGCTACTCCCAAGATAAAATAGGTGCGCATTCAAGTATTTGCTTGAGGGAGTGGCACCTTCAAGTGTGAATGTGCACCTATTTTATCTTGGGAGTAGCATTCCTCTGCACTTTTGCCCTTCCTATCCAATAGAGCACCTTAATTAGGTGGTACATATGGGTGTGCTGGCTCCTCCTCCCATTGGTTGCTTGATGCACATGGAGGTGACTAGGAGCAGCACACCATATGTGCGGCGTCTGCGCTCCTGAACATAGAAGCCCAATGGCTTAGGTAGGTTTAGCGTAGGACCCGCCTGACCTGAGACCACCTTGGCGCTTGGTAGGCGGGCTCAGATGTGTTTTGATCAAAATATATTGGCTAAGTGTCTCAGATATTATCATATCAGAGTGAGGACTTTGTCCATATATAATGCTTGCATCTACTTTACTAAGTGCATTATTATCTTATTTCTGTGATTTTCTTCAATAATATGGCCAGGGACATCCGCACATTTGTATATCATACCGTGCAGGATGTTTTTATCTTAGTTTTTTCTGTGATTTTTTTTTTGTAATTAAATACACAGTGAAAAGTTGAAATAGGACCACCAAGGTGATATTAATCACCACAATCCAATACTCAAAAAAAAAAAAAATATATATATATATATATATATATATATATACGACAGTTATCCTTTAAAGGGGTTGTCTCATCATGGACAATGGGGGCATTTCGCTAGGATATGCTCCCATTGTCTTATAGGTGCGGGTCCAACCGCTGGGACCCGCACCTATATCGAGAATGGAGCCCCACACAGTGCTCGGCTATTTTCACCGTCCCCATAGAAAATGAATGAAGGGTGGCTGCGCATGTACAGTGCGCCCTCCTTCACTTGCAGGGCTCCGTTCTCGATATAAGCACCTAAATCGAGAACGGCCACCACCTTGCAGGGCTCCATTCTCAATATAGGTGTGAGTCCCAGTGGTGGGACTGTTTGACTTTTTCATAAGTATATAATATTTATATCGAAATATCCTAATTATAGTGGATTTGATTAGACTCATAATAGGCCATATTGTTATATGGTATGTATTTTAAAGATGGCTGAGAGAAGTTCATGGAAAGGACACTGTTCATAAGATTTCTTCTCATGAATGTACCAGTCTGAGAAGAGGCATTCTTGTCTCCTTATGGATTTATGACTTAGATAAGGATATTCTCTGGATGCAGCTGGTACTAATTACCTCTACAGTTTGGTATCTATTAATGAAGCAGAAAATCTGTAATATCTATATACACGTATAATCAACCTTAGTTTTGTATAAGAAAATCAATAGGACCTATGTATTGTTTTTTATTGAATATTATGAAGGACGTTTATATATCTGTTATCATACTGTATATATATTTCAAAATAACATAACAAAAACAAATACAGGTGCACTCTGCGGTCTTACTAACCCTCGTACTGGTGTAAAATTGAGAATTAGCCAACATATCCTGCTTGGAGGACATGTCTGAGCCCGAGCACCGCGCCAAGCTTTCTCAAGTAGCTCGGGAACCTAACGCTAAACCTACCTGGGCCGTATGGGCAATACCAGGAGCCAGTGGGCTATTACAGGTGCGCAAGGTCCGACTCAAAGCAATCTCCCAGTATCCTCCAGCATGTGACCATGCATACAATGGGAGGAGGCAGAGAGCTCTGAGCCCCACCCAAGACTGGCTGATATAGCCCGGGCCTCACATGTGCACCAGAATGCTGCCTGTGGATGGAAATGAAGGCACATTCAGACTAGGAGTTTCTACACCTCCAAAAATTCAAAATACAAACTACAAATTGGCATGGTATTAAAAAGCAGGAAGTGCTCAACTCCATATGCAGTGGTGCATCTATACCGGGGGGGGGGGGGGGGGGGGTCGGGCAGATCCTGCACTTGTGGCCCGTTGCTAATGGCAATCCCCAGCAAAAATGCATACAATGGAGGATGCCTGCAGCGGACCACAAGTACCACAATGGACATCCTACACAGGATAGCAATTGTGTGGATGTGATAAACAGTCAAAATAACATAACAAAAACAAATACAGATGCACTCTGCGGTCTTACTAACCCTCGTACTGGTGTAAAATTGAGAATTAGCCAACATATCCTGCTTGGAGGACATGTCTGAGCCCGAGCCCGAGCACCGCGCCAAGGTTTCTCAAGTAGCTCGGGAACCTAACGCTAAACCTACCTGGGCCGTATGGGCAGGCACCTTGGCTGAATGCGAGGGGGGGGGGTCCTGTGACCCCCCCCCCCCCTGTGTCGGCGATCGCCGTAAACCGCAGGTCAATTCAGACCTGCGGTTTGCGGCTTTTCATGTTGTGGGCGGCGGCGGTGCCGTCGGGTCCCCATGGGGCTGTAGGGGGGACCCAATGGCATGGAAGGCAGTGCGATGCCTTCCTGAGACGTGCCTGTGAGATCTAGCCCCCTGGATCTCACAGGCCGGAAGCTGTATGAGTAATACACACAGTATTACTCTCACAGACAATGCATTCCAATACAGAAGTATTAGAATGCATTGTAAATGATTAGTCCCCCAAAAGTTGAAGTCCCAAAGTGGGACAAAAAATAAAGTGAAAAAAAAAAGTTGAAAAAATAAAGTTTTCCCCCCAAAAAATTTAAAGTTTCAAGTAAAAATAAACAAAAACGTCATTTTCCCCAAATAAAGTTAAAACAAATTGGTAAAAAATAGGGGGGGGGGGGGGGGGGAGTTGACATTTTAGGTATCGCTGCGTGCGTATCGACTGGCTCTATAAACATATCACATGACCTAACCCCTCAGATAAACACCGTAAAAAAAAAATAAAAAACTGTGCTACATAAACCATTTTTTTGTCACCTTACACCACAAAAAGTACAACAGCAAGCGATCAAAAAGGCGTATGCCCACCAAAATAGTACCAATCTAACCGTCATCTCATCCCGCAAAAAATGAGACCCTACCTAAGATATTTGCCTAAAAACTGAAAAAACTATGGCTCTCAGAATATGGAGATACTAAATTGTATGATTTTTTTTTTTTTTTCAAAAATGATATTATTGTGTAAAACTTACATAAATTAAAAAAAGTATACATATTAGGTATCACCGCGTCCGCATCGACCGGATCTATAAAAATATCAAATGATCTAACCTGTCAGATGAATGTTGTAAATAACAAAAACAAAAAACGGTGCCAAAACAGCTATTTCTTGTTACCTTGCCTCACAAAAAGTGTAATATAGAGCAACCAAAAATCATATGTACCCTAAAGTAGTACCAACAAAACTTCCACCCTATCCCGTAGTTTCTAAAATGGTGTCACTTTTTTGGAGTTTCTACTCTAGGGGTGCATCGGGGGGGTTCAAATGGGACATGGTGTCAAAAAAAAAAACAGTCCAGCAAAATCTGCCTTCCGAAAACCGTATGGCATTCCTTTCCTTCTGCGCCCTGCCGTGTGCCTCTACAGCAGTTTACGACCACATATGGGGTGTTTCTGTAAACTACAGAATCAGGGCCATAAATATTGAGTTTTGTTTGGCTGTTAACCCTTGCTTTGTAACTGGAAAAAAAATATTAAAATGGAAAATCTGCCAAAAAAGTGAAATTTTAAAATTGTATCTCTATTTTCCATGAATTCTTGTGGAACACCTAAAGGGTTAACGACGTTTGTAAAATCAGTTTTGAATACCTTGAGGGGTGTAGTTTCTTAGATGGGGTCATTTTTGGGTGGTTTTTATTATGTAAGCCTCACAAAGTGACTTCAGACCTGAACTGGTCCTTAAAATGTTGGTTTTTGAAAATTTATGAGAAATTTCAAGATTTACTTCTAAACTTCTAAGCCTTGTAACATCCCCAAAAATAAAATGTCATTCCCAAAATGATCCTAACATGAAGTAAACATATGGGAAATGTAAAGTAATAACTATTTTTGTAGGTATTAATATGTATTATAGAAGTAGAGAAATTGAAACTTTGAAATTTTTTGACTACATTTTACCAGTGTCATGAAGTACAATATGTGCCGAAATCTCAGAATGGCCTGAATAAGTCAAAGCGTTTTAAAGTTATCACCAAATAAAGTGACACTAGTCATATTTGCAAAAAATGGCCTGATCCTGAAGGTGAATATGAGCCCGGTCCTTAAGGAGTTAATACAGCATACTTAGTAGAAGGTCAATTAAGAGTTAAAAGATTTTAAAAAAATTAACTCACCTCCAATTGATCGCGTAGCTGCCGGTCTCCTGTTTATTCTTCAGGACCTGTCAAAGGACCTGTGGTGACGTCACTGAGCTCATCACATGACACATCACATGATCCATCACCATGGTGATGGACCATGTGATGAGCTCAGTGATGTCACCACAGGTCCTTTGACAGGTCCTGAAGAAAGAACAGGAAACCGGCAGCTACGTGATCTATTGGAGGAGGGGAGTTAATTTTATTTTAATTTTTTAACCCTCAATTGACCTTCTACTAAGCATTCTGCATTAAAGAATGCTATTATTTTCCCTTATAACCATGTTATAAGGGAAAATAATAAAATCTACAGAATACTGAAACGCTTTGCACTCGCGGGGAAAAATTGCACATGTTCCCGCAACGCAACCGCATCTTTTCCCGCAACGCCCATGTGAACCCAGCCTAAGGGGCTAAGTGATTATATCATCACGCACTGGACTCAACACGCCCACTTGTGTGGTCCCCCGGCAAAGCGAAATGAAACGTAATGCGTGATGTACGTCTGTGATTTAAACCTCACTGGCAGTTGGCGGGGAAATCAAGAGATCTTCCCACTTCGTCTGAGTCTTTGTCTAGGTATGGGAACATGGCCGAGGTGACGTCACGTCATGAGGAGAAAGAAATAAGAGACAGCCTTTACTGAAGTGCCATTATGGGGCACTTGCATACCTCCCAACCATCCCAGATCTGACAGGACAGTCCCGGATTGCAGTGGCTCTCCCATGGTCCCGGTACGGGGAGGTATGTCCAACTTTCAGGCAGCTGTCTCTGTCTTTGCTTCCTATAGAAGCAGTTGCCTGTAATGATGAAGCTGAGAGCAGTCAGTTCCCTGCTTCATCATTCCTCCCCCATGGCGGTGCTCCACACTGCAGAACTGTGCGGGTGGCGGGCCAGCAGTCAGCCTCGGCTCCTCCACAGACCAAAGCAGTAGATGTATCCTGCTGCTGCTGCTAGGAACAAGGTGAGTATGTGGATTTTTTTTTTTAACCACAATGCTGGGCATAATTCTGTGAGGGGGCACAGCTGGGCATAATTCTGTAAGGGTTCACAGCTGGACATAATTCTGTGAGGGGGCACAGCTGGACATAATTCTGTGAGGGTTCACAGCTGGGCATAATTCTGTAAGGGTTCACAGCTGGACATAATTCTGTGAGGGGGCACAGCTGGACATAATTCTGTGAGGGGGCACAATGCTGGGCATAATCCTTTGAAGGGGGCACAATGCTGGGCATAATTCTGTAAAGGGGGCACAGATGGGTATATATAACTACTGTGAAGGGGCACATATCTGTCATAACTTCTGTGAGGGTGTACATATATGTCATAACTAGTGTGAGGGGCACATATATGTCATAACTAGTGTGAGGGGGCACATATGTCATAACTAGTGTGAGGGGGCACATATCTGGACATAACTTTTGAAGGGGGCACAATGTAAGCATACATACTGTGTGGTGGCATAAAGGAGGAATATTTACTATGTGGGGGCATTTAGGGGACTGGCTGGGATGTTTAGTTTGGTTATGTTTTGCGCGGACTTAGAGGCGTGGCCTAGTGCGGGGAAAATTTGCCACGGCACGCTGCACACGCCGCACATGGTGTCCTTCTTCCTTCTTTTCAAAAGTTTGGAGGTATGCACTTGTTACCATGGAAATAGTTGTAGTGCTGTGAAAAGGGTAACTGTAGTAAATATAATGAGCCTAAAGTTAATAGTATACAGAGGAGGACACCGCCGAGCACTGACTGACCTCCTCATGTGAAACTGCGCTTATGCTTGTCTGCAGAAGCGTTTTTTCACCTCAGGCGTGTGTAGGGTTGCCACCTTTTCTTCAAGCCCGAACAGAAGGGAGGAAGGGCCCCCTTCCAGGCCCCACCCATGTCCCGCCTCCAGCCACGCCCATGTCCCACCTCCACCCCTGGTCGCTGTCGCACCGCGATCGTTACGCCCCTGATCCCGTCACTACAGAAATACAGCGCCCCACACCTCTTACATCCAGTGACGTCTCCTTTGATGTAGATGTTCTCTTTCCTCATCTCCTTTCAGACCTTCAGACCAGACTACCATTTTGTCACCATTTTTCGTCTCTGCAGTTTGACAACAACAAAAAAGAAAATCTTAGTTTACTACTTTTCCATCATCCTCCAATCTTCTGGACAAATCATCCTACTACCCCCAATACTGTGCCGCTGTGCTCCCCAATACTATACTGCAGAAACAGATAAATCCCCTGATAATACTAGTACAATGCAGAGCCCCCACATAAAATACCCCTTCTTTGTGGCCTCAGTAGAAAGCCCCCAAATAATGTGCCAGTAAGAAGTGCCCCCCATGTGTCAGTAAGAAGTGCCTCTTTTCTCCCACCCAATATGTGCCAGTATAAGGTGCCTCCCCCCCCTTCCCTTATATGTGCCAGTATCAAGTGCCTCATTTCTCCTCCTCCTCCCCAATATGTGCCAGTATAAGGTGCCTCTTTCCACCCCTTCCCCATATGTGCCAATTTCAGGCACAAGGCCCGCAGCCTATCAGAGAGAGAGGGGAGGGACACGCCTCTCCCTCCCCTGCCACAGCACAGCCCTCTGTATCGCTGTCCTGAGGACGGCGATACAGATGACTATGGAGATGAGCGCTTCCACAATGGAAGCGCTCATCTCCCTGTGCCCAGCTACCGCCGCCATCATTCACAGCTGATCCTGTGCCCGGGTCTGAGAAAAGCTTGTACCCGGGCACAGGATTGCAAACCCGGACTGTCCGGGTCATTCCCGTACGGGTGGCAACCCTAGGCGTGTGCTCAGGATGCCATCTCGTTACACACGCTTTCCTGCAGCTCCATTCTACTTTTGTGTCACCTCATGATTTTCCAGTGTCATATATATATATAGGCATACTTGCCAACTTTTGGTGGTTGGCTTCTGGAAGAGTTATAAACATGTACACTGGGGGTATTCTGAACTGTGTCCGAGAATCGCTCTATAATATGTTATTGCAGCTCTGTACAACCTCTGAGTTATGCCACATTCACACGATCATGTATTTTGTGGTACGCAAAATGCGGATGACGTCTGTGTTGTTTTTTTTTTTTTTTGTGTTCCCATTAACATAAGTGGGTCCATGATCTGCGTTTTGCAGCCCAGTATAGGACATATTCTATCTTTTTGCGGAATGGACATACAGAAAGCACGTGGATCATCCTTGTGCTTTGCACATCTGCATGTCCTTAGATAGAACATGTCCTATACAATGCTACAAAATGCGGACCACGGACCCGTTGATGTCAATGGATATGCAAAAAAAGGATGCAACGCGGACTGCAAAATAACATACGGCTATGTACATGACGCTTATATAGAGGTCAAATACGGCACCTATAGAACTCTGTGGGTTCTGACTGTAAGGGTCCATGCACACGGCTGTAGCCATTTTTGCAGTCCGCAAAAAACGTATGACAGCCATATACATTCCACATTTTGTGAAACTGAATATCTTGCCATCTACAGAACAGTCCTATGCTTGTCTGTACAACGGACAAGAATAGGACATGTTCTATTTTTTTTGTGGGGCCACTGAACAGACATACGGATGCAGCAGAACATGGCGTGCTGTCCGCATCTTTTGTCGCCCCATTGAAATGAGACCTGTGGATTGGATGTGGACAAAAAACACAGTTGTGTGCATCAGCCCTATGTCTCTAATTTCATACCAAGAATAGAGCAGTTTTCAGTCTCCATTTTCTTATTAAAGGAAAGAAAATCTGCGTACTGTGTTAGGCCAGGTTCACATCTTCGATGAACATTTCTGGCAGAGAACAGCTTGCCGGAGTTTACCGAATCTAGCATTACCGGATTAGACCTCATGCACACGACCGTTGTTTTGGTCCTCTCACTTCAATGAGCCCGGAAAAGATGCGGACAGCACTCCGTGTGCTGTCCGCATCCGTTGCACCGTTCTGTGGCCCCGCAAAAAAAATATAGCATGTCCTATTCTTGTCTGTTTTGCGGACAAGGATAGGCATGTCTACAATGGGCCATTTTTTTCCGGATCCGCGCTTTGCGGACCGCAAAAAACAGCACGATCGTGTGCATGTAGCCTAATACAGATCACTGCCAGATACCTATTGACTATAATGTGATCCGTCCTCTTTCTAGCATACAGTAAATACCAGGTTTCAGGCAGACAAAAATCTGTCAGACAGCCGGCATTTGTGCCGGATCATCTTGCTGCAGGTGACAATGCGGCATCAGGCTAAGGCAGGGTTCACATCGGCATTATTGAATTCTGTTATAGGAATATATAACGGAATATAAAGGAATTCTAGGACGGAATGCAAAACGGAAGCTTTTAAGAGGCATTCCATTTTGCTCCATCCTAATACATGTCTATGGGGGCACATAATGGTTCCATTTGTTTCCGTTATACATGACAGAAAAAATAGTGCTGGAACCGTACTGTCCGCGAAACAGCGGCAGTTAACAGTAAAACCACATGCACGGCCACTACAAAGTGTACAAACTCCATGTGCTGTCCGCATCTTTTGCGGCCCTATTGAAGTGAATGGGTCCGCATGCGGCTCGGATGCGAACCAAAACAACGGCTGTGTGCATGAGGCCTTAGAAACGTGAAAGTAGCTAAAAATGTCAAAAAGACACAAAAAAATAAAACTGAACAAGGGAAAGTATTAAAAAGAAGTGATACAGATTACAGTTCTGCATGTGGAATGTAAAAATAACCATCACTAGTATATAATAAACAAGATCATTCAGCGTTTGCAAGTAGATAAGGAGCAATTGTCAGCTCCATCACCATGGAGACAACCAATCACTTGAAGTGATTCACGTGGGGGAATGCAGCTCTGTATGTCATGCATGGGGAGGCAGGCCGATTGAGAACATTGTTGAAGTTTGCAATTAGAGAACGTCCAACGCGGGATGTAAAATACAGAGGAAATGTGTCAATTAGGGCTCATGCACGCGAACATGTGCGGCCCGTGCCCGTATTGCCGCCCCCCATTCACTTGAATGGGTCCACAATCTGCAAGATGCAGAGAGGAAGTCCACGGAAGCACTACAGAGCATATTCTATTTTTTGCGGTGCTGACTGAGTCTTGCGGATCGCGGACCCATTCAAGCAGGGGTGTAGCTATAGGGAGTGCAGATGTAGCAGTAAGTGCATGCAGGTCAAGGTACACCTCTGACTAGAGGGAAGGGGTTAGATCAAGAATTTAGCATATGGGGGCTGCGAGTTCAATTTTTGCCTCAAGCAGCAAGGTTATGTGCTTCCCTGGCCACAAAGCATTGAGGGAAGGAGGGCCCAAGCTGAACTCTTGCACCAGGGCCCATGAGCCATTAGCTACGCCCCTGCATTCAAGTGAATGGGTCTGCAATTAATGAAGCAGAAAATCTGTAATATCTATATACACGTATAATCAACCTTAGTTTTGTATAAGAAAATCAATAGGACCTATGTATTGTTTTTTATTGAATATTATGAAGGACATTTATATATCTGTTATCATACTGTATATATATTTCAAAATAACATAACAAAAACAAATACAGGTGCACTCTGCGGTCTTACTAACCCTCGTACTGGTGTAAAATTTAGAATTAGCCAACATATCCTGCTTGGAGGACATGTCTGAGCCCGAGCACCGCGCCAAGCTTTCTCAAGTAGCTCGGGAACCTAACGCTAAACCTACCTGGGCCGTATGGGCAATACCAGGAGCCAGTGGGCTATTACAGGTGCGCAAGGTCCGACTCAAAGCAATCTCTCAGTAACCTCCAGCATGTGACCATGCATACAATGGGAGGAGGCAGAGAGCTCTGAGCCCCACCCAAGACTGGCTGATATAGCCCGGGCCTCACATGTGCACCAGAATGCTGCCTGTGGATGGAAATGAAGGCACATTCAGACTAGGAGTTTCTACACCTCCAAAAATTCAAAATACAAACTACAAATTGGCGTGGTATTAAAAAGCAGGAAGTGCTCAACTCCATATGCAGTGGTGCATCTATACCGGGGGGGGGGGGGGGGTCGGGCAGATCCTGCACTTGTGGCCCGTTGCTAATGGCAATCCCCAGCAAAAATGCATACAATGGAGGATGCCTGCAGCGGACCACAAGTACCACAATGGACATCCTACACAGGATAGCAATTGTGTGGATGTGATAAACAGTCAAAATAACATAACAAAAACAAATACAGGTGCACTCTGCGGTCTTGCTAACCCTCGTACTGGTGTAAAATTGAGAATTAGCCAACATATCCTGCTTGGAGGACATGTCTGAGCCCGAGCCCGAGCACCGCGCCAAGGTTTCTCAAGTAGCTCGGGAACCTAACGCTAAACCTACCTGGGCCCGGTGCCTGTGCATCTGGGAACCGCTTTTTGCAGTCCGCAGCATGGGCACGGGGAGCACATGTTTGTGTGCATGAGCTCTGTGACAAGAAAATGCATGAATGGCTGTGGATTTCACCCTCTCTATTTCAAAAGGTGAAATCTGAGTTGGAGAGCTGCAACGTTAATTGACATGCTGCAGATTTCAAATCCACACCACAGATCAATTTACACTGTGGATTTTTTATGCAGCTTTTGGCTTATTGCACACGACAGTATATTTTCACGGTCCGCAAAACGGGGTCCCGTTTTTCCGTGATCCGTGACCGTTTTTTCGTCCGTGGGTCTTCCTTGATTTTTGGAGGATCCACGGACATGAAAAAAAAGTCGTTTTGGTGTCCGCCTGGCCGTGCGGAGCCAAACGGATCCGTCCTGAATTACAATGCAAGTCAATGGGGACGGATCCGTTTGATGTTGACACAATATGGTGCCATTTCAAACGGATCCGTTCCCATTGACTTTCAATGTAAAGTCTGGAGTCCCTTTTATACCATCTGATCGGAGTTTTCTCCAATCCGATGGTATATTTTAACTTGAAGCGTCCCCATCACCATGGGAACGCCTCTATGTTAGAATATACTGTCGGATATGAGTTAGATCGTGAAACCTCATTTCCGACAGTATATTCTAACACAGAGGCGTTCCCATGGTGATGGGGACGCTTCTAGTTAGAATATACTACAAACTGTTTACATGACTGCCCCCTGCTGCCTAGCAGTATCCGATCTCTTACAGGGGGCCGTGATCAGCACAATTAACCCCTCAGGTGCCGCACCTGAAGGGGTTAATTGTACTATCATATACCCCTGTAAGAGATCAGGGCTGCCAGGCAGCAGGGGGCAGACCCCCCCCCCCTCCCCAGTTTGAATATCATTGGTGGCCAGTGCGGCCCCCTCCCTTCCTCCCTCTATTGTAATAATTCGTTGGTGGCACAGTGTGCGCCACCCCGCCCCCCCCCCCTTCCTCCCTCTATTGTAATAAATCGTTGGTGGCACAGTGTGCGCCCCCCATCGGCCCCCCCTCCCTCTATAGCATTAACAACATTGGTGGCCAGTGTGCGGCCTCCCATCTCCCCCCCCCCCCCCCCCCCCATCATTGGTGGCAGCGGAGTTCTAACAATAGTACAATAGTAAAAGATTAATACTTACCTGGGAGCTGCGATGTGCGTGTCCGGCCGGGAGCTCCTCCTACTGGTAAGTGACAGTTCATTTAGCAATGCGCCGCACAGACCCTGTCACTTACCAGTAGGTGGAGCTCCCGGCCGGACACGAACATCGCAGCAGCAGCCAGCAGCAGGTAAGTATGAATCTTCTACTATTTTACTATTGTTAAGTAACCATGGCAACAGTCCTGGTTGCCATGGTTACCGATCGGAGCCCCAGCGATTAAACTGGGACTCCGATCGGAACTCCGCTGCCACCAATGATGGGGGGGGGGGGGGGAGATGGGAGGCCGCACACTGGCCACCAATGTTGTTAATGCTATAGAGGGAGGGGGGGCCGATGGGGGGCGCACACTGTGCCACCAACGATTTATTACAATAGAGGGAGAGAGGGGGGGGGGGGCGCACACTGTGCCACCAACGAATTATTACAATAGAGGGAGGGGGGGGGGCGCACACTGTGCCACCAACGAATAATTACAATAGAGGGGGGGGGCCGCACTGGCCACCAATGATATTCAAACTGGGGAGGGGGGGAGGGTCTGCCCCCTGCTGCCTGGCAGCCCTGATCTCTTACAGGGGATATGAGAGTACAATTAACCCATTCAGGTGCCGCACCTGAAGGGGTTAATTGTGCTGATCACGGCCCCCTGTAAGAGATAGGGTGCTGCCAGGCAGCAGGGGGCAGTCTTGTACACAGTTTGTAGTGTATTTTAACTAGAAGCGTCCCCATCACCATGGGAACGCTTCTGTGTTAGAATATACTGTCGGTTCTGAGTTTTCACGAAGTGAAAACTCAGCTATGAAAAAGCTTTTATGCAGACGGATCTTCGGATCCGTCTGTATAAAAACTAACCTACGGCCACGGATCACGGACACGGATGCCAATCTTGTGTGCATCCGTGTTCTTTCACGGACCCATTGACTTGAATGGGTCCGTGAACCGTTGGCCGTGAAAAAAATAGGACAGGTCATATTTTTTTCACGGCCAGGAAACACGGATCTCGGATGCGGCTGCAAAACGGTGCATTTTCCGTTTTTTCCACGGACCCATTGAAAGTCATGGGGTCCGCGAAAAAAAACGGAAAACGGCACAACGGCCACGGGTGCACACAACGGTCGTGTGAAAGAGGCCTTTGGATGAGAATTCCTAACCCTTAGGCCTCATGCACACGAACGTTTTTTTTCACGGTCCGCAAAAACAGGGTCCGTAGGTCCGTGATCCGTGACCGTTTTTTCGTCCGTGGGTCTTCCTTGATTTTTGGCGGATCCACGGACATGAAAAAAAAGTCATTTTGGTGTCCGCCTGGCCGTGCGGAGCCAAACGGATCCGTCCTGAATTACAATGCAAGTCAATGGGGACGGATCCGTTTGACGTTGACACAATATGGTGCCATTTCAAACGGATCCGTCCCCATTGACTTTCAATGTAAAGTCCGGAGTCCCTTTTATACCATCAGATCGGAGTTTTCTCCAATCCGATGGTATATTTTAACTTGAAGCGTCCCCATCACCATGGGAATGCCTCTATGTTAGAATATACTGTCGGATATGAGTTAGATCGTGAAACCTCATTTCCGACAGTATATTCTAACACAGAGGCGTTCCCATGGTGATGGGGACGCTTCTAGTTAGAATATACTACAAACTGTGTACATGACTGCCATCCGATCTCTTACAGGGGGCCGTGATCAGCACAATTAACCCCTCAGGTGCTGCACCTGAAGGGGTTAATTGTACTATCATATCCCCCTGTAAGAGATCAGGGCTGCCAGGCAGCAGGGGGCAGACCCCCCCCCCCTCCCCAGTTTGAATATCATTGGTGGCCAGTGCGGCCCCCCCCCCCTTCCTCCATTGTAATAAATCGTTGGTGGCACAGTGTGCGCCCCCCCTTCCTCCCTCTATTGTAATAATTCGTTGGTGGCACAGTGTGCCCCCCCCCCCGCCTCCCCCCCCCTTCCTCCCTCTATTGTAATAATTCGTTGGTGGCACAGTGTGCGCCCCCCCCCCCCCCCTTCCTCCCTCTATTGTAATAAATTGTTGGTGGCAATCATTGGCCCCCCTCCCTCTATAGCATTAACAACATTGGTGGCCAGTGTGCGGCCTCCCATCTTGCGCCCCCCCCCCCCCCCCCGATCATTGGTGGCAGCGGGTTACTAGCAATAGTACAAGATTCATACTTACCTGGGAGCTGTCATGTTCGTGTCCGGCCGGGAGCTCCTCCTACTGGTAAGTGACGGTTCATTTAGCAATGCGCCGCACAGACCTGAGGCTGTCACTTACCAGTAGGTGGAGCTCCCGGCCGGACACGAACATCGCAGCAGCAGGTAAGTATTAATCTTCTACTATTGTACTATTGCTAAGTAACCATGGCAACGAGGACTGTAGTAGCGTCCTGGTTGCCATGGTTACCGATCGGAGCCCCAGCGATTAAACTGGGACTCCGATCGGAACTCCGCTGCCACCAATGATGATGGGGGGGAGGGGGGGGGAGATGGGAGGCTGCCCACTGGCCACCAACGTTGTTAATGCTATAGAGGGGGGGGGGGCAATGGGGGGCGCACACTGTGCCACCAACGATTTATTACAATAGAGGGAGGAAGGGGGGGGGGGGCGCACACTGTGCCACCAACGAATTATTACAATAGAGGGAGGGGGGGGGGGCCGCACTGGCCACCAATGATATTCAAACTGGGGGGGGGGGGGGGGGGTCTGCCCCCTGCTGCCTGGCAGCCCTGATCTCTTACAGGGGGATATGATAGTACAATTAACCCTTTCAGGTGCCGCACCTGAAGGGGTTAATTGTGCTGATCACGGCCCCCTGTAAGAGATCGGGTGCTGCCAGGCAGCAGGGGGCAGTCTTGTACACAGTTTGTAGTGTATTCTAACTAGAAGCGTCCCCATCACCATGGGAACGCTTCTGTGTTAGAATATACTGTCGGTTCTGAGTTTTCACGAAGTGAAAACTCAGCTTTGAAAAAGCTTTATGCAGACGGATCTTCGGATCCGTCTGTATAAAAACTAACCTACGGCCACGGATCACGGACACGGATGCCAATCTTGTGTGCATCCGTGTTCTTTCACGGACCCATTGACTTGAATGGGTCCGTGAACCGTTGGCCGTGAAAAAAATAGGACAGGTCATATTTTTTTCACGGCCAGGAAACACGGATCACGGATGCGGCTGCAAAACGGTGCATTTTCCGATTTTTCCACGGACCCATTGAAAGTCTATGGGTCCGCGAAAAAAAACGGAAAACGGCACAACGGCCACGGGTGCACACAACGGTCGTGTGCATGAGGCCTTAGGACACAGGAGATTTTTTTCATTTTTGCGTTTTCATTTTTCTTCCCTATCTTCCTTGAGCCATAACTTTATTTTTCCGTTTTTTTTTTCAATTTTTTTTTTCTTTCGTTTTTTTGCTGGACAAGTTGTACTTTCTAATGCCACCATTTAATATGGCATACAATATAGTGGGAAGTGGTAAGAAAATTCAAAATGGGGTGAAATTGGAAAAAAAAAACGCAATTCCTCCACCGTTTTACGTGTTTTGCCCCTACGGCGTTCTCTTTGCAGCAAAACTGACATGTGCCCTTTATTCTCTGGGACAGTATGATTACAACAGTACCACATATGTTTAGTTTTTTTTATGTCTAAATGGTGGAAAACTAAATAAACTTTAAAAACAATGTTCTTCTTTTTACATCACCATATTCTGACCCCCATAACTTTTTATAGTTATATCTACTAAGCTGTGTGGGGGCTCATTTTTTGGACAATCTGTAGTTTTTATTGATACCCTTTTGGAGTTTGTGACTTTTTGATCACATTTTATTACATTTATTGGGGTAAGAGAAGCGATGAAAAAATGGCGAATCGGCCATTTTGATCCTTTTTTCAGTTACACCATTCGCCGTATTGGAAAAATATATTTTTATATTTTAATAGTACAAGCGTTTTCAGATGCAATGATCCTCATGATGTTTATATTTTGTTATTTATGTATTTATTTTTTAATTGTACAGAAAGGGGGGTGATTTAAACTTTTATATTTATTTTTTAATTTTTTTTAAATATATTTTTAACAGGTTTTTTTTTAAACTTTTTTTATGGTTTTGTAGTTAGTCTTTTTTTTCTGTACCATTATGTTTATTGTATATCCATATTGGTACTAGAATTGCTCATTTCTTATGTTGGCCTGCCACCTGTTGGCCAATATAAGAATTGCAGCTTCAATACACAGGGTCTCTTCAGAGAATGCCGGTAAGAAGCCCCAAAGCGCGAACTTCAGATTTTTCACCCTTTAGATGCCGTGATCATGGCATCTAAAGGCTTTAATGACCGGAATGGCCATTATTGCCAGTCGCGGTCATTAGCTGCGGGTCTCTGCTGTTTAAAACAGTGGAAACCCGCCGACCATAGTGCCCGCTGCACGCGCAAGCGGGTGCCATGTTTGTCCATCACTCCAGCGCCATACTTGTATGGTGCTGATGGCGAAGGGGTTAAAATCTCATCTGTGCTTGGTATTGCAACTCAGGCCCATTCACTTGAATGGGCCTGAGCTGCACCTAGGCCACGTGATAGGGCTAGGAAATGGCCACAGTGCCACATTAATAATGGCCATTATAAATGGATGAATTTCATTGGCTTTTTTTTTTTATAAAATCCCAACCCCTGCAGTATATATAATGTCCCCCCTATTGGCCCCCAGCAGTAAAAATGTCTCCCATAGTGGCCCCCAGAGGTAATAATGTCTGCCATAGTGGCCTCCAGTGTTAACTATACTGGTCCTCAGCTGTAATGTTTGTTTTTTAGGCGGGGGAAAAAAATTACCTCATCCACTTGAACACGCAGAGGCAGTCACTCCTCTCGTGATTGTGAAGGACCTGCGCTCAAGTGATGATGTCACCAAGAGCTCCCAGCATGATGATGCCATCAGGCTTGAGTGCAGGTCCTTCAGCAGATCCTTCAGAATCAAGAGAGGAGTGACTGCCTCTGCACATACACGTGGATGAGGTCAGTACTTTTTTTAACTTGCAAAAGACCATATTGCACTAGTGTCGTTAGACGGGTGCATTCTTATCTAAGCGGCCATTAAACAAGGTTCCATTCCCCTGTCACAAATCAACCGTATTGCCCTTATAAAAATGACGTTACTACCAATGCTATTATATGTACTAAACGCAAGTCCAATAACGATTGAAGATATGTTTTTTAATAAACTAGAGACCCTTTTCAATTAATTAATATGGGGGCGCAAACGGGTTAGAATCAAAATACAATATCTGTACAAAGAGGGAGGAATCTCTGACCCTTTCCTAAAAGGATATTATGCGCAATTGAGATGGTGTGTGAGAAACCGAAAGAATAACTGTATACGGCTAATTTTTAGGGAGTACTGTAGACCCTGGAAGGATCTTTTTTATATTCTTGAAACCGGTATCACTGAGAAGAAAACAATAACAAATCCGTTTAGCAGAATGCTTAGGCATATTTGGAAACAAGTTAGGCTCTTGGTCGGAGTATCTCTAGCGGTTCAATTCACCCCTTTTGTGGGGGAATGCTCACTTACCACAAGTTATGCAATTAGTGGATGTTGAATACTGGGAAAAACAGGGGATACACTTAACAGATTAAGCCACTAACCTAAATCCTTCCAGACACTACATTAGGATTTATGGATACATTCCGATATGAACAGCTAAGACACGCCATACACTACACTGAAAATAAGAACTATTTAAAGAGGACCTTTCACCAGAATAAAACATCTAAACTAACTATACAGACATGGAGAGCGGTGCCCAGGGATCCCCCTGCACTTGCTGTTATCCCCGGGCGCAGCTCCGTTCGCCCGGTATAGCCTCCGGTATCTTCATAGTTCGGCTCCACCCAGGGGAACCTGACTGCGTCTCCTTCTCCCATGCTGTAGCGCTGGCCAATCGCAGCGCTCAGCTCATAGCCTGAGAGTTTTTTTTCTCTCTCAGGCTATGAGCTGAGCGCTGCAAGGGACGCAAACGTAGTCAATATGAGCCAAACTGGTTGGGTCATAGACTTCCCTGCTGGTAGATGGAACCACCATCTGAGGGAATTCCGGGTTTGGTTGGATAGGGAGCACAGGGAATCTAGCCCCGCCGGGCTGCCGTTCCATTTGTTTAAGACCTCCGATTGAAGAGGTCGGAGGTGCCATAAAGCCCAAGGGACTTCATCCGCAGCCGCTGACATGAGCCCCAACATCTTCATGAGGGTCCGTATGGAGACTCGTCGTGGTACGTAAAGGAACCTTGCCAGGTCCTGAATCCGCGCTCCTCTTTCTGGCGTCAACTGGAGGGACATTTCCAGAGAGTCGACTACGAATCCTAGATAATGGATAGAAGTTGAAGGGCTCATGTTCAACTTCTGCCAGTTGATAATCCAGCCTAAGCGGAGCAGAAAGGAAATTGCGACACGAAGATGATGGGAAAGTAAAGGGACTGAAGAGGCTAAAAGGAGCCAATCGTCCAGGTAAGGGACAATGGTCAGTCCCTGGGGTCTCAGAGCTGCTACCACCGATACTACCACCTTGGTGAAGATAAGGGGGGCAGATGAGATTCCGAAGGGGAGGGCGGCAAATTGATAGTGCCTGCGCACTCCTGAAATCTGGACCGCGATCCTGAGAAATTTCCGGGAAGAAGGATGGATCGGGATGTGGAGGTAAGCATCCTTGAGGTCCAGAGTAGCCATCACGTCCCCAGGACTGAGGAGGTGGCTGACTGACCTTATGGTTTCCATACGGAACCTGGTTCTCCTTACGAAACGATTGAGGAATCTCAGATCTATGATCATCCGGAGATCTCCTGTCTTTTTGGGTACCAGGAATACTGGAGAATAAATCCCTAGACCCCTCTCCCCTGCCGGTACCTCCTCCAGGGCTCCCTTGGAAATGTAGTCCTGGATATAGGACTCTAGGATCCTTTGTCTGGCCGGCAAAAAACTGCGCGTGGCAATGAATTTTTCTGGGGGTAAAGAAACGAGGTCTATGGAATAGCCCGTAGCTACTATGCTTTGGACCCAGGGATCTGAGACTTCCTGGGCCCATACGTGTTTGAAAAAGGAAAGACGCCCCCCTACAGGGAGGTGAGGGAGGGGTACGGGAAAATCTAGAGGCGTAACGACAGGGGTAGCGGGGTTTATCCAAGAGCCTCTGGGAGGCCCATAGTCAGGAGGGCTTTGCCTCCCTGGTGGGTTTACGGGAGCGTCTAGAGAGAACATATCGCCCCCAAAAATCCATAAGCTCAGCAGCTGAATGGGGGAATGAAAGAATAAGCGCAGGTATGAAAAAGCGCTAGATGTAATGGACAAAAAAAGGAGACCAATCTGAAACATTAGAATAATGGTCTCCAAACTCCCAGAGAGGGAGAGCTTCGCCAGTCCACCTGTCCAAAGGACAGAAGAAAACACGCTGGGCTGGGGGGCGAACCCCTCCCTTTAAAGGGAGCTGGAGTTCTTCTATTGGTTATTCTTTGGGCTCATTAAAAATTCCGCCGGTCCTACCAGTCCACGGGGGGCAGTTAACCCCCATCTGTGCTGCTGGTGGGACGTAAGGGAACAAGCCCTACTCAGCTCTGTAGAAAAATAATTAAAAAAAAGGTATAGGTCTTGGGATGCAGCTATGCAAATACATTTTTTGTGGTCTCCTCAAGAGAAGTAATTGGAGAAAGTCTGGAGTGTAGATGAAGTTATACAAAGTGAATTTAGAGGGAAAACAGGTCTGAACTCAACTTCTTGGGCCTGCTGTCTGCGACATGCCTTTGGTGCAAAGAAGGTGTGTGGTGGAGGCCTTGTTCTGTCTGTTGTTACCATTTCAGGAATGAATACAGCCATGTTAGGTCAGATGAGCATCAGAAAAAATGAAAATCTATTGATATCTGAGATCTGCTCACCATGGCACTTCTTTACTTATTTGCTGGTAGTTGAAAGATGGTATCTGATCAAGTTAGTTCTTTTGGTGGCCGGCATAGAAGTTACTGACCAATTAGCCAAAAAAAAAATACACTGATGAGCAAAAGGGTAACAATATTTTGAACTTTTGACTTTCAGGCGTCATATCTCACGGTCCACTACAGCAGTGATGATGAACCTTTTAGAGACCGAGTGCCCAAACTGCAACCCAAAACCCACTTATTTATCGCAAAGTGCCAACACGGCAATTTAACCTGAATACCAATATAGTATATCTTCCATGTACTTCATCATTTAGCTATAATGGCCTGCCTACATTCAATGTGCTGCCTGTGTCGTTCATAGTGCGCCCTGCGCTGATGAATGGCAGGACAATTCTAAAGTATATTGGTACACCATAGACTTTTACCCGTTCCATAGGTTCGCTACCACTGCACTACAGCTTCGAACATGAGAATACCATCATTTTATAGACAATCATCTTGGCTATCTCATACATAAATTGGACTTGCAACTATTTAGCATATAATTAGTTATGCAGATTCTTGTCATGTAACTGCATTGTTACGGTTTTGCACCTAAAATTCTACATTTTTATTTTCATTATTTTGTAAATCCTTCTGGCTTTCAACACTGTCTGAATCCTTCTGGGCATGCTCTCGATCAGATTCAAGCATGTCTTAACCGAATTCTGTTCCCAGGGCTCTTCTACGCGTTCTCAATGTTGGTGCATACTGGTCGACTCACTTGGGTATGAATACAGCTTTTTCTTCAACTCTACCCACAAGTGTTTCATACCCATAGTACTCAAGTGTACGAAGTAACTTGTCTTGTAGGATACCGACATATAGCTCAGCATTGAGACCACCATCGATCCTGGTCAAGTAACCAACGCCTTTGGCTGTAAAACAACCCCATATTATCAGGCTTCCTCCACCGAATTTGACAGTTCCTTCAATTTCTCAATCCATTAGCCTCCTTTTCCCTTGTTTCTTTCAGAGTCAAGACTTTCGTCTCATCGCTCCAAATCACTAATTTCCAATCTTCTACTGTCGGTACTTTTTTACAAACTTGAGTCAACACTTCTTATGACGATATTAAAATCAAGGAGTCTTCACCTTTTTTCGGACCACCATTCCAGACTTGTTTAATGCACATCACGCGGTGCTTGCATGGACGTCTGTGATCTCACTATTATGAAGCATACGAGCCTCCTCCACTGCCGAGTTTGTTGCACCAGAACGGATAGACCTTGTGATAAGCTGACTTGTTGACTCTGATATTTTGCCTGGACGTCCACCTCTTGGTTTTGGAATGGATGGATGGACTTAATTTCATATTCTTCCAACTGGAATGGCACACGCATGATGCAGTTTGGCAATTTTCTTATCGATGAGCTGGATGATGCCATTTCCCTTTTCTTGGGAAATGTTCTCCATGGCTGCTCCTCGATTCGAAGCAGGGTTCTTTCGCTTGGGAATCAACCTAATAACGCACTGAGCTATTAGGGAAGGTGAGAACAGGTTGTAATTTGTAGTATACAAGAAGAAAAATATTGTTCCACCACCAGGAGCAAAACAGTAACAATGCAGTTACATGACAAGAATCTGCATAACTAATCATATGCTAAAAAGTTGCAAGTCCAATTTATGTATGAGATAGCCAAGATGATTGTCTATAAAATGAAGGTAGTCTTAGGTTTGATGCTGTAGTGGATGATGAGATATGGAGCCTGAAAGTCAAAAGTACAAAACATTGTTAACCTTTTGCTCGTCAGTGTATATTATATATATAAAAATTGTGACACAGTGAGGGGTTGTGTCTGGCAAGGCAGGTATTTTCCTCCCAGCATGTGCGGTTGGGCTGGTTTCCAGCCAGGTGAGGTCAAATACCGGACCAGAGTTTAAGTGCTGGTCCAGGTTTTGGCAGCAGCTGGATGTCCTTAAATAGGCAGCTAGGCTCAGCAGAGATGTGTCTGTTTTGGGGATCTGAGGCTTTGTGCCGTGCTGGAGGGCTGAGAGCTGCATGCTGGGGAAACAGGCTCCATAAAGCCTGCTGTGGACTACTGGAGGCAGAACTGCCAACAAGGTGACTTGTGTTATATGAACTTTCCATTGTGTGTGAATTAACACCAAGACTGCAAAGTTACGTGCTGTTTTGTGCAATTGCCTCAAGTGTGAATAAACACTGACGTTTTGAGTTAAGAACTTGTATTTGCCTCTGTACTGCGCCCGCTTACCCTATCTACCAGAGCTAAACCCCCCACTATGTATAAATATATTTGCAGGGGCATAAGTATAGCCATAGATATAGCCAATAGTCATTGCTATGGGACCCAGAGGTTGGGGGGCCCAATTAGTTTCAAGAACGCTGTGTCTTTCTCTTGCTAGAATGAGTGTTTCCTGATAGATGGTATGCATACTTTTAATCATTGCTATTTATGCCACTGTTTTAATTTTCTTACACCAAGTGGTGCCTGTGTATAATAATAATAATAATATAATATATACAGTACAGACCAAAAGTTTGGACACACCTTCTCATTCAAAGAGTTTTCTTTATTTTCATGACTATGAAGGCATCAAAACTATGAATTAACACATGTGGAATTATATACATAACAAACAAGTGTGAAACAACTGAAAATATGTAATATTCTAGGTTCTTCAAAGTAGCCACCTTTTGCTTTGATTACTGCTTTGCACACTCTTGGCATTCTCTTGATGAGCTTCAAGAGGTAGTCCCCTGAAATGGTCTTCCAACAGTCTTGAAGGAGTTCCCAGAGATGCTTAGCACTTGTTGGCCCTTTTGCCTTCACTCTGCGGTCCAGCTCACCCCAAACCATCTCGATTGGGTTCAGGTCCGGTGACTGTGGAGGCCAGGTCATCTGGCGCAGCACCCCATCACTCTCCTTCATGGTCAAATAGCCCTTACTTTCAAAGTTTTCCCAATTTTTCGGCTGACTGACCTTCATTTCTTAAAGTAATGATGGCCACTCGTTTTTCTTTACTTAGCTGCTTTTTTCTTGCCATAATACAAATTCTAACAGTATTCAGTAGGACTATCAGCTGTGTATCCACCTAACTTCTCCTCAACGCCACTGATGGTCCCAACCCCATTTATAAGGCAAGAAATCCCACTTATTAAACCTGACAGGGCACACCTGTGAAGTGAAAACCATTTCAGGGGACTACCTCTTGAAGCTCATCAAGAGAATGCCAAGAGTGTGCAAAGCAGTAATCAAAGCAAAAGGTGGCTACTTTGAAGAACCTAGAATATAACATATTTTCAGTTGTTTCACACTTGTTTGTTATATATATAATTCCACATGTGTTAATTCATAGTTTTGATGCCTTCAGTGTGAATCTACAATTTTCATAGTCATGAAAATAAAGAAAACTCTTTGAGTGTGTCCAAACTTTTGGTCTGTACTATATATATATATATATATATATATATATATATATATATATATATATATATATATATATATATCTATACACACACACACTCCCCTAACGAATTATTAGGAACACCTGTTCTATTTCTCATTAATGCAATTATCTAGTCAATCAATTGCTTCAATGCATTTAGGGGTGTGGTCCTGGTCAAGACAATCTCCTGAACTCCAAACTGAATGTCAGAATGGGAAAGAAAGGTGATTTAAGCAATTTTGAGCGTGGCATGGTTGTTGGTGCCAGACGGGCCGGTCTGAGTATTTCACAATCTGCTCAGTTACTGGGATTTTCACTCGCAACCATTTCTAGGGTTTACAAAGAATGGTGTGAAAAGGGAAAAACATCCAGTATGCGGCAGTCCTGTGGGCAAAAATGCCTTGTGGATGCTAGAGGTCAGAGGAGAATGGGCCGACTGATTCAAGCTGACAGAAGAGCAACGTTGACTGAAATAACCACTCGTTACAACCGAGGTATGCAGCAAAGCATTTGTGAAGCCACAACACGCACAACCAGATGGGCTACAACAGCAGAAGACCCCACCGGGTACCACTCATCTCCACTACAAATAAGAAAAAGAGGCTACAATTTGCACGAGCTCACCAAAATTGGACTGTTGAAGACTGGAAAAATGTTGCCTGGTCTGATGAGTCTCGATTTCTGTTGAGACATTCAAATGGTAGAGTCCAAATTTGGCGTAAACAGAATGAGAACATGTATCCATCCTCTGATGGCTACTTCCAGCAGGATAATGCACCATGTCACAAAGCTCGAATCATTTCAAATTGGTTTCTTGAACATGACAATGAGTTCACTGTGCTAAAATGGCCCCCACAGTCACCAGATCTCAACCCAATAGAGCATTTTTGGGATGTGGTGGAACGGGAGCTTCGTGCCCTGGATGTGCATCCCTCAAATCTCCATCAACTGCAAGATGCTATCCTATCAATATGGGCCAACATTTCTAAAGAATGCTATCAGCACCTTGTTGAATCAATGCCACGTAGAATTAAGGCAGTTCTGAAGGCAAAAGGGGGTCCAACACCGTATTAGTATGGTGTTCCTAATAATTCTTTAGGTGAGTGTGTGTGTGTGTGTGTGTGTGTGTGTGTGTGTGTATATATATATATATATATATATATATATATATATATATATATTATATTGCAACTTGAAACAATATGGGATCAATGTAGAAAAAGGAATTGTTAATATCCTTTATTTCTAATGTAATACACTTTATTTCCTTTAGGAGGCAGCAGACTACTGCAAAGTAGTAGTATGAGAAGCAAAACTTTCCTCATTTTCACACAAGCGTTTTCACGAAACAAGAATTGTGTGTATTTTAAAAATGTTAACAGTCCTGATTCATTTCTAAATAATTTCATAGTCATTGGTGGTTATTTATCAAGACGGGTGTTTGTATGCCAGTCTTGATATCCGCCTGTGCCAGAGAAGAAAGCACTTAATTTATGAGGGGCTCACTTAGTCATAAATTAAGTGCATCCTCTGGCATTCCCTGCACTTAGAGTGAAATCTACTTCAGCTAATGGCTGGTATAGATTTCAGTCAACATTTACACCAGAAAACTGTAATAAATGATGGTAAATGTGGGCCTGGCCAATAACCCTGCCCACACCCTGCTCCTTTTTCATAAAGTGGCAAGGATGGTGTAGAAACCTCACTTGTGCCTAGATTTAGGCACAATAGTGTTTTAAAAAAGTCACAAACCCAGGGGTGTAGGGGGCATAGTAAATATCTCCCAATTATGAGGTGTATAAGCATCTGGTGCTATACTCCACTTCCCCATTTACAGAAAGAGACCCACAGACTACTATACTTATCAGCAGGGGTTCCAGCAGTCAATCCCCTAGCAATCGTAAGTTTATTATTCATCCTGTAAATAGGTAATGCATGTTGTTAACCCTAATCACAAACATATACAACACTAATGGACGATAGATAACAGCAGTGAAGGTTTCACAAGCTGGCCTTAAAGACTTTGGATAAATCTGTGTAGAGGTTATTAGCCTTGGCCATGACGACGAGGCAGTCTGATGGCCACAAATACACTACCTATGTGGAAGAAACAAGGACAATTCTTAAATGGTCACTAAATTTTCACACAACTTTGCATAAATCAATAGTACAAGTGAATGTAATAAACATTGTAATATGTCCCATCAGAGAAAAATTTCTCTTTCTCCTCCAACTTTCTTAAATTACCATTTGCTCTGAATTCTCTACTAAATCTGGCTTAAAAGAACAAGATGGACTGTCAGTTCACTGAAGTTTCAAATTATAGCTAATTGGATTTGTTACGAATTTCACAAAAATTCGTCCACCAAACAAGAACAAAGCTTTTGAAATTCGTTTTGGATGAATTAAGTAAAAATGCCGCCCAGTGCAATATTAATGTGAATATTGGTGTTGAAAACCACGAGGGAGGAAGGAGGTGGAGGATGGAGGACAATGGGAGGATTGGCTCAGAGGTTGAAAGACAGCCATATCAGCCAATCAGGGGAGCAGTAGGCAGGGAGATCCTTATGCTGAACGAAAAGAATCATAGCTTCTGACCTGGAACGATGTGTCTGGCAGTATCAGACAAAAAGCTATTGCAGAAACAATCCACTAATGAAGTGTGATAGGGAGAAAGTCGAAAGATATCATTGTATAGCTTTTAGATAATTTAATTAGGGAAAGCTTTGAGGCAGTGAGAGGCTGATCACACCGTGTTTAATACAGCGGCTGCTGGCAGCTCAGCCTACCAGCTAGTTTTGCATTACAAAACTCACTGTATATGAACAGAGACAGCTTCTTTTTCTTTTGAAACCTCAAGTTTCTACAATTCATAGGCTTCATTTGCCAGTGAAGCACCCCAAAAGCAGTCTGCTGCAAACGCTAAGCAATTGCACATTTTTTCTTCTAAAAACCATTTCAGTGCAATTATATCCGTGCTATTAAGCATGTTACATTATAGCAAAAGCATTTTATGGCAATAATGCTGTCTGCATGGTAAACAGCTGCAGAGATATCTGTGTTTTTATTTATATTGTAAGGGATCGCTCTCTCTCAGGGGGTCGCAATCACAGATGTCTCGTCAGACAGCGGATATAAAGTCCAAAAATGGTCATTTATTTTGGCACCAGCACACATAAAACAGCAAACACCTGCCCGTCTGAGCTCCAACTAATATATAGTACTTTTCCCTGACTCACCTCTAATCACAGCTTATAGACAGATTCTCAGGCCCCAAGCCTTAGCAGGTCTGCTCACCAAACACAAGTCCATACGGGCAGAGATCAGGCTTCGCATAGTCATATACAGTCCAGCAGCCTCCAGGCTGTGACCACACCAGCACCCTTGGGGAGATGGTCCAAAAGTCCTTCCAACTCTGACCGTGCGACCCTCTTTCTGAAGGCGTTGCTGGGCCCCCCAAAGTTGAGGCTTTACAAAGCCTCGTGGCCCCTCAGCCCTCCTGACTGAGACCACACAGAGCCTCTGTAGGCCTCTGTTTCCAAGTTTTCTCTCTCTCCAGACTGACACACAGAGTGTTGGTTTTATGCCTCCTTGATTACAGCAGGCCTCACCTGTGATGACCTCAGGTTAGGGGAAAGACATGCCCTGGGAAGGTCCCACTACTAAACCTACCTTCCCTGTCCATATAAAATCCAGCTCTTGTACTTAACAAACAAAATAGCTTCAGCAACTATGTTTGCTGAAGCCAGCGCCATCTTCCTGGGTTTTACTTATCTCACCCAGTTGAGGAACCTGGGTGTGATATACACCCCTTCCAGGACTTTTACTGTACACATCACCACAATATGCAAATGAGCAAGTTGGAGCATCAGAAAGCGGGCTAAATATTTACAGCACTGCTTTTGTAACGCCCCTGTGCTCTGCACACACACCCCTCCCCTTGATTGACAGGACTAGACATCAGCATGCTGAGGTCAGAACTGCAGATCCTATCACGCCTCTCATAACTGTGGCTTTGGCTCAGAGTTTGCCTTTAAACTGAGTAAAAGATCTTGAACTAAACTAAATAAATATGGGTAATGTTACTGTCTGAATAAGTATCTGGAAAGAAGTAAATTCGTCTTAGAGCATGATGTCATATACACTACTTACAGCTAGTGGCGGCCACACAATTGTGCAGGGCACCTTGACAGGAGAGTGAGACAGTGTCACATCTTTCCATGGGACATGGGAGCCTACAGCTCTCATCCCTGCTGTTTACTCTCGTAGCCCTCAGGCCACCATTAGGCAGTACAACAGTGCAGGCAGTTGCGGTCAATGGGTCTTAGGCGGCGCAATGACATAGTCCAGCTGCTGGTGTGACGTAATCACGTAGGTGGACATTATGTCGTCATAGCAGCGCCTAGGGTGGGACACAGGCAATTCATTGCAGCAACTTGAAGTGGAAGTGAGGTGAGTACTTTTTTTTCTTTCACCACTTCTGAGCACAATACAGAGGGGAGGGCATTATAGATAAAGAGGGCACTGCTGGGGGACATTTTAAAAATGCAAAGAAGGCACAACTGGGGGGCATTATAAAAAGGGCACTGCTGGGGGACATAATACTGGGGAAAGTGGAGAGGGGAGAGCATTATAATAATCTTGGGGGCAGTAACCAGGGGGCATTATAAATACAGGGGGCACTAAATGGGGTGACATAAATAATGGGGGCATTAAATATTGATGGAACTACTGGGGGCCTTATAAATACTGGGGAGCATTAACCATAAGAGGGGAACTACTGGGGTATTATAAATACTGGGGGCACTACGGGGGTGTCACGCTCATGTGTGGGAGGAAAACACCACACCGAACTTAGGGGGAAAAGGGATACTGGAATAAGGCCTGGAAACTAGGGAAGGAAAATGGACACCCTAACTCCAGTCCTGCGAGACTACCAGTATGCACAGGCCCCAAAGGTAGGCAAGTTCATACACCAGATACCTAGAATCCTATTTTGCCCTATAGGACCCAGGAACTAATGTCAGGACTGAGTCTACCTGTTCCTCCAAAGGGAAGGACGAACAGGTGTCTCTCTCAGGCCTAATGACAAACAGGGAAAGGCAACACACACAATATATATATATATATATATATATATATATATATACACTGCTCAAAAAAATAAAGGGAACACAAAAATAACACATCCTAGATCTGAGTTAATTAAATATTCTTCTGAAATACTTTGTTCTTTACATAGTTAAATGTGCTGACAACAAAATCACACAAAAATTAAAAAATGGAAATCAAATTTTTCAACCCATGGAGGTCTGGATTTGGAGTCACCCTCAAAATCAAAGTGGAAAAACACACTACAGGCTGATCCAACTTTGATGTAATGTCCTTAAAACAAGTCAAAATGAGGCTCAGTAGTGTGTGTGGCCTCCACGTGCCTGTATGACCTCCCTACAACGCCTGTGCATGCTCCTGATGAGGTGGCGGACGGTCTCCTGAGGGATCTCCTCCCAGACCTGGACTAAAGCATCTGACAACTCCTGGACAGTCTGTGGTGCAACGTGACGTTGGTGGATAGAGCGAGACATGATGTCCCAGATGTGCTCAATTGGATTCAGGTCTGGGGAACGGGCGGGCCAGTCCATAGCATCAATGCCTTCGTCTTGCAGGAACTGCTGACACACTCCAGCCACATGAGGTCTAGCATTGTCTTGCATTAGGAGGAACCCAGGGCCAACCGCATCAGCATATGGTCTCACAAGGGGTCTGAGGATCTCATCTCGGTACCTAATGGCAGTCAGGCTACCTCTGGCGAGCACATGGAGGGCTGTGCGGCCCTCCAAAGAAATTCCACCCCACACCATTACTGACCCAATGCCAAACCGGTCATGCTGGAGGATGTTCTCCACAGCGTCTCCAGACTCTGTCACGTCTGTCACATGTGCTCAGTGTGAACCTGCTTTCATCTGTGAAGAGCACAGGGCGCCAGTGGCGAATTTGCCAATCTTGGTGTTCTCTGACAAATGCCAAACGTCCTGCACGGTGTTGGGCTGTAAGCACAACCCCCACCTGTGGACGTCGGGCCCTCATATCACCCTCATGGAGTCTGTTACTGAGACCGTTTGAGCAGAGACATGCACATTTGTGGCCTGCTGGAGGTCATTTTGCAGGGCTCTGGCAGTGCTCCTCCTGTTCCTCCTTGCACAAAGGCGGAGGTAGCGGTCCTGCTGCTGGGTTGTTGCCCTCCTACGGCCTCCTCCACGTCTCCTGATGTACTGGCCTGTCTCCTGGTAGCGCCTCCATGCTCTGGACCCTACGCTGACAGACACAGCAAACCTTCTTGCCACAGCTCGCATTGATGTGCCATCCTGGATAAGCTGCACTACCTGAGCCACTTGTGTGGGTTGTAGACTCTGTCTCATGCTACCACTAGAGTGAAAGCACCGCCAGCATTCAAAAGTGACCAAAACATCAGCCAGGAAGCATAGGAACTGAGAAGTGGTCTGTGTTTACCACCTGTAGAACCACTCCTTTATTGGGGGTGTCTTGCTAATTGCCTATAATTTCCACCTGTTGTCTATCCCATTTGCACAACAGCATGTGAAATGGATTGTCACTCAGTGTTGCTTCCTAAGTGGACAGTTTGATTTCACAGAAGTGTGATTGACTTGGAGTTACATTGTGTTGTTTAAGTGTTCCCTTTATTTTTTTGAGCAGTGTATATATATATATATATATACAAAATACAAAAGAAAGGAAACGCTTATCTTCAATGAGGCTTTGGTAGCACCAGGAACTCAGCCGAGAACCAAACACAAGCTAACCACAAGTCCAACAGAAGCTATAAACCGCATAGCATAGTGGGAGAAACAACAATAAATAGAGAAGGTAAAACGACCACAATAGCCACACCTGGGCAAAGCAGGTGTGGCAAGTACCAGAAACAACACAGACGTCATTTGATCCAAAAGGAAAACATGTCAGATCAAACCTTGTGTCGCCAGTCTCACAGATCTCCTGCCACCTGTCACAGGAACGTCTGTATTTCTTGGTACGTCCGTGACAGTACCCCCCCCCCCCCTTCTACGGATGACCTCCGGGCACCCAGGACCAACCTTATCCGGATGAGACCTGTGAAAGGCTTTCGCCAAACGACTGGCATTCACGTCAGATGCCGGTACCCACATCCTCTCCTCTCGTCCATAACCCTTCCAGTGAACAAGATACTGAAGAGATCTACGGAGAACTCGAGAGTCAATAATCTTAGCGATCTGGAATTCCAAACTTTCGTCCACCATGACAGGAGCGAGTGGCAATGGGGACGACTCCAAAGGTTCAACATATCTCTTCAACAAAGATTTGTGAAACACATTATGAATTTTCAGAGCCTGAGGAAGTTCAAGATGAAAAGCTACAGGATTAATAATGGCCGTGATCTTATATGGACCAATAAACTTTGGACCCAACTTCCAAGAGGGAACCTTCAACTTAATATTTCTTGTGGACAGCAACACAAAATCACCCACACTTAGGTCCGGACCATTCACACAAACTGAGTCCCACGATCCTAGACCACGTCAGAGGGAATGCCATGAAGTTTCACAATGTTATCAACAAGTGTTTTATCATTAGGTAGGCCAGGCAATGCTATAAAGTGCACCATTTTACTAAAACGATCAACTACCACCAGAACAACTGTCTTTCCAAACGAATTAGGCAGATCAGTAATAAAATCCATAGACAAGTGAGTCCATGGTCTGGACCATATGGTCTGGTATGTGTCACCTTAGCGCGTGTACAGATACTACAGGTCAACACATAGTCCTCAACACACTTACGCAACCCTGGCCACCAGAATGTATGAGAGATGAGGTCGGCAGTGGAGTCGACTCCCAGGGTGTCCTGTAAGAACCGTACAGTGATGTTTCTCAAACACCTTATGATGCAATTCTAATGGAACAAACAATTTCCCAGAGGGGCAAGACTCTGGTGTGTTTCCCTGAGCCTCTAACACCTTTACCTCTAGGTCAGGGTATAGAGCGGATATCACCACCCCTTCCCGACAGTATCAGACTTGGATTTTCAAAATCACCACATCCAGGAAAACTACGTGACAAGGCATCTGCCTTGACGTTCTTAACCCCAGGAATCTGGTGAAAAACAGAGACCATCTGGCCTGCCTCGGGTTCAGTCATTTAGCAGAGTCCCAGTAAGCCAGATTTTTGTGATCTGTGAACACCGTGATAGGATGAATCGCCCCTTCCAACCAATGATGCCACTCCTCAAAAGCCAACTTAATGGCCAGCAACACTGTTACCCACATCGTAATTTCTCTCTGCGGCAGAAAGTTTTTTAGAGAAAAATGCACATGGGCGCCATTAACCAGGTGACAGGCCCAAAAAAACTGCTCCTACCCCCCACCTCCGACGCGTCAGCTTCCACAATGAAAGGTTGTCATACATCCGGCTGCACCAATATATGGGCAGAAGAGAAGCACTCCTGAACCACAGAAAAGGCTTGCAATGCCGAATCAGACCACACTGAAACATCCGTCCCTTTCTTAGTCATGTCAGTTAAGGGTTTCACCACTGTCAAATAGTTCTGAATAAATTTTTGGTAATAGTTGGTGAACCTTAAAAACTGCATAAGGCTGCGTTCACACGAGCGTGTCCGGATTAGTTCCGGATGCGTCCCGGTGTGTTGCGGCAAACCCGTGCGAGTAGGAATGCAATTGCAGTCAGTTTTGACTGCGATTGCGTTCCGATGTTCAGTTTTTATCGTGCGTGTGCAATGTGTTTTGCACGCGCGTGATAAAAAAACGACTGTGGTACCCAGACCCGAACTTCTTCACTGAAGTTCAGGTTTGGGTTCGGTGTTGTGTAGATGTTATTATTTTCCCTTATAACATGGTTATAAGGGAAAATAATAGCATTCTGAAAACAGAATGCTTAGTAGGTGATCAGTTGAGGGTTAAAAAAAAATAAAAAAAATTAACTCACCTTCTCCGTTTGTTCGCGTAAGTCCCGGTCTCTTCTTTACTTCTCAAAAGATGAACTATGGGCTAAAGGACCTTTGGTGACGTCAGATCACATGCTCCAATCACATGGTCCATCACCGCGGTGATGGACCCTGTGATTGGAGCATGTGATCTGACGTCACCAAAGGTCCTTTAGCCCATAGTTCATCTTTTTAAAGAACTAAAGACCGGGAGAACTACGCGAACAAGAGGACAAGGTGAGTTAATTTTTTTATTATTTTTAACCCTCAATTGATCACCTACTAAGCATTCTGTTTTCAGAATGCTATTATTTTCCCTTATAACCATGTTATAAGGGAAAATAATACAGTGTATAGACAGTCACCTAGCAACCGTGCGTGAAAATCGCACGGCGCCCGCACTTGCTTGCGGATGCTTGCGATTTTCACGCAACCCCATTCACTTCTATGGGGCCTGCGTTTGCGTGAAAAACGCAGAATATAGAGCATGCTGCGATTTTCACGCAACGCATAAGTGATGCGTGAAAATCATCGCTCATCTGAACAGCCCCATTGAAATGAATGGGTCCAGATTCAGTGCGGGTGCAATGCGTTCACCTACCGCATTGCACCCGCGCGGAAATCTCACCCGTGTGAACGCAGCCTAAGAGCCTTCAGATTTTCGGGTCGATCCCAGTCCAATACTGCTTAGACTTTCTCTAGATCCATTCGAAAACCTGAAGGTGACAGCAGGTAGCCCAAGAATTGCACCTCATGTACAGCAAAAACACACTAATTTTGTGTACCATTTATTATCTCTTAAGATCTGTAACACCTGTCTAACGTGATCCTGATGAGTCTCCACGTCTGGACAATAAATTAGTATGTCATCCAAATACACGACAACAAACCTCCTCACCAGGTGATGAAAAATGTAATTTACAAAATGCTGGAAAACCGCAGGAGCATTGGTCAACCCAAAAGGCAAGACCAGGTTCTTAAAGTGACCCTCTGGGGTATTAAAAGCCGTCTTCCATTTAATCACTTCCTTGATCCTGACCAGATTATATGCCCCCCTTATGTCCGACTTGGAGAACACCTTGGCATCAACAATCTGGTTAAACAAATCAGGAATCAAAGGAAGGGGGTAAGAATCACAGACTGAGCTCACAGAAATTCAGACATGGCCTAAAAGTTCCGTCCCTTTTTTTTTTAACAAAGAAAAACCCTGCTGCCACTGGAGATTTGGAAGGTCTTATTTGTCCTTTTGCCAAACTCTTGGTAATATACTCTCTCATGGCCGTTCTTTCTGGTCCAGAAAGGTTATACAACCTAGATTTGGGCAACTTAGCTCCGGGAATAAGGTTGATAGGACACTCTTATTCCCGATGCGGTGGTAAATCCTGGCATCCACTTTCAGAAAATACATCGGCAAAATCAGATATAAAAGAGGGTAATGTTTTAGTGGTTAAAGCGGAAAAAGATGTATTCAGACAATTGTCAATGCAATAATCACCCCAATCCAGAATCTGTCTAGCTTGCCAATCGATAGTTGGATTGTGCCTGCTTAACCACGGTAAACCCAGAACCAACGGAGCAGGAAGACCCTCCAACACAAAACACGAGATGGATTCCTGATGAGTCACCCACTCTTAATCGGATGTCATGCACCATCTGAGATAAACAGTTCTGAGTTAGAGGTGCAGAATCAGTGGCAAAAATGAAAATGTTTTTCTCTAATGCAATTGGAGACAACCTGTGCATACAGACGAACTGAGCATCAATCAGGTTCAGCCCTGCCCCACTGTCGATAAACACCTCAATCCCCACAGTCTTGGACTCTAGCGCCACCTCAGCAGTCAGGAGAAATCGGGTACTACCAGGCAAAGACAAATGCACATTTTCTGACTCTCCTTCCACTCCTCCAAGAGTCAGATGGGAATTAAACAGCCCCTTTTTTTTTCTTTTTGAGGCTGAATGTATGGACATACATTGATAAAATGTCCTGTCTGTCTGCAGAAAAAACACACTCCCTTCCTATGAGCAGAATGCTTAAGTGGATCTGGGAATAGCTCCCCCTAACTGCATGGGTTCATCCACAATGTGTACTGCAAGAGACATAGCGGCTTCCAGAGACTTAGGGTTCTCATGAAATGCCAAAGCGTCCTTCAGCCTCTCTGATAATCCCTGACAAAACTGACTACGGAGAGCCGGGTCGTTCCACTCAGTATCCGTAGCCCACCTCCTAAACTCAGAGCAATAGATCTCAGCAGAACGCTTTCCCTGACGAAGGCCACGTCTTGGTCTCGGCCAGGGAGGTCCGATCTGGGTCATCATAGATGAGACCCAGAGCTTTGAAAAATTCATCCACCGACTGGAGACTGCGATCCGGTCGGCAGATAAAAAGCCTATGACTGAGCGTCCCCCTTAAGCAATGAAATAACCACACCAACTCTCTGAATCTCATCCCCAGATGAGTGTGGACGTAGCCTAAAATACAATTTGCATGCCTCCCTAAACAAAATGAAATTATTGCTTCCCCTAGAGAATCTGTCTGGTAGGGCAATTTTAGGCTTGAGACAGGCCTGGTAACCACCACCACCACTAGGACCAGCCTGTGGTCTCTGGATCTGAAAGACGGTCGTGCGGAGGTCAGCTACCTCCAAAGACAGTCCCTGCAGCTGTCCGGCCAGTGCAGCAATAGGATCCATGGCTGTACTGAAACAAGCACAAATTATGGTTTTGGCGATTTATAATTTAACGCTCGTGTGTAGGAGGAAAACACCACACCGAGCATAGGAGGGAAAGGGGATACCTGGAAACTAGTGAAGGAAGATGGACACCTCCTAGAGAAAATCCTAAGGACCTGTGAGTTTTCCGCGCGGGTGCAATGCGTGACGTGAACGCATAGCACCCGCACAGAATCCTGTCCCATTCATTTCAATGGCTCTGTGTACATGAGCGTTTTTTTTTTTCATGCATCAGTTCTGCGTTGCGTGAAAAACGCAGCATGTTCTATATTCTGGGTTTTTCACGCAGCCCTGGCCCCATAAAAGTGAATGGGGCTTCAGTGAAAAATGCATTGCCACCGGAAGCAAGTGAGGATGCAATGCGCTTTTCACTGATGGTTGCTAGGAGATGGTTTTTTGTAAACCTTCAGTTTTTTTTTACGCGCATGAAAAACGCATCAAAACGCATTGCACTTGCGCGGAAAAAACTGTACAACTGAATTGCAGACAAAACTGACTGAACTTGCTTGCAAAATGGTGAGAGTTTCACTGAAGGCTCCCTGAACACATCCGGACCTAATCCGTCACTCTTGTGTGAAAGAGGCCTAACTCCAGTCCTGACAGACTACCAGTATGAACAGGCCCCAAAGGTAGGCAACTTAATACACCGGATACCTACACCGTGACAAGGGGGCATTATAACTGCATTATTACTACTGGGGTACTGTGGGGGCATTATTATTGGGCACAATATGGAAGGCATTGCTACCAATGGGGAAACTCTTGGAGAGAATTATCACTGTTGGGCGCACTGTAAGGGGCACTCTGGGATACAATTATTACTATTGGTGGGACTTTGGAGCACCTTGAGGACTATCTGTATGGCAATGTTATTTTTGCAGTATAGTATTTGGTGACATTGAAGAGCATAGTGGGCACAGTATGGGGGGTAGCAGCAGAATGTTGTGGAAGGGTGAGGAACCTAAGATGTCTGTGTATCAAACTCTGAGACGTTGCTTAAATTAAAAGTTAAGAAAAAAGAACAAAACAATGTGGATAAATAGAAATGTAAAAAAAAGCAATAAATGACAAAAAGAAAGCATTTAAATCACTTAAACAGAAGGGTAGCAAGAAAGCATTGAAAAACTATAAGGAAAACAATTGAATATGTTAGACAAATAAAAGCAGCCAAACTAGAGAACGAGAAATTAATTGCCAAAGAGTAAAACTAACCCTAAAATGTTCAATTATGTAAATGGTAAAAATTATAAATCTGAAGGTGTCGGCCCTTTACAGAGTGATAAGGGGGAGTTGCAGACAGCGATGAGGAGAAAGCAAAGCTATTAAATATTTTTTTCTCCAGTAAAGAAAATAAGATAGATAAAATGCAGAATGTAAAAGTAATTTCCCCATTAAAAGTGCCCTGTCTGACCCAGGAAGAAGTACAGCGGCGTCTTAAAAAGATTAAAATAGACAAATCGCCGGAACCAGATGGCATACACCCCGGTATCCTAAGAGAATTAAGTAATGTCATAGCCAGACCATTATTTCTGATATTTAGGGACTCTATATTGACAGGGAGCATTCCACAGGATTGGCGCATAGCAAATGTGGTGCCAATATTCAAAAAGGGTCTGAAAACAGAGCCCCGAAACTATAGGCTGATAAGTTTAACATCCGTCGGGGGTAAACAGTTTGAAGGTTTTCTAAGAGATGCGACTTGGAGTACCTCAATGAAAATAAGCAAATAACGCCATATCAGCATGACTTCATGAGGGATGGGTCATGTCAAACTAATTTAATCAGTTTCTATGAGGAGGTAAGTTCTAGACTTGACCTCGTGAATCAATGGATGTCGTATATCTGGACTTCTCCAAAGCATTTGACACTGTACCACATAAAAGGTTAGTATATTAAATGAGAATGCTTGGACTGGGGGAAAATGTCTGTATGTGGGTAAGTAACTGGCTCAGTGATAGAAAACATAGGGTGGTTATTAACGGTACACACTCAGATTGGGTCACTGTCACTAGTGGGGTATCTCAGGGGTCAGTATTGGGCCCTATTCTCTTTTAATATTTTTATTAATGATCTTGTAGAAGGTTTGCACAGTAAAATATACATTTTTGCAGATAAAACTAAACAGTGTAAATTAATTAACACGGAAGAGGACGGTCCTCTTCCGTGTTAATTTACACTGTTTAGTTTTATACTGCTACAGAGGGATCTGAATAGATTGGAGGCTTGGGCCAAGAAGTGGCAGATGAGGTTTAAGGGTACTTTCACACTTGCGTTGTTTGATTCCGGCAGGCAGTTACGTTGCCTGAACTGCCTGCCTGATCAGGCAAACTGTATGCAAACGCATGTCATTTTTCCTGACTGATCAGGCATTTTTCAGACTGATCAGGATCCTGATCAGTCTGAAAAATTCCTGATCAGTCAGAAAAATGCATTGCAATACTGGATCCGTTTTTCCGGTGTCATCAGGCAAAACGGATGAGGTATTTATTTTTTTCTCATTTTTAAAGGTCTGCGCACTAATACATTCCTATGGAAAAAAATGCCGGATCCGGCATTCAGGCAAGTCTTCAGTTTTTTTCGCCGGAGATAAAACCGTAGCATGCTACGGTTTTCTCTTTTGCCTGTTCAGTCAAAATGACTGTGTACAGTTCTGGGCTCCTGTGAACAAGGCAGACATAGCAGAGCTGGAGAGGGTTCAGAGGAGGGCAACTAATGTAATAACTGGAATGGTTGGACTAGAAAGATTATCAAAATAAGGGTTATTCACTTTAGAAAAAAGATGACTCAGGGGAGATCTAATAACTATGTATAAATATATCAGGGGTGTAGGGAATTGCTCTGGTAGACAGGCTTGCGGATGCAGTATATAGGCAACGGCTACGTCTTTAACTTAAACAGTTCAGTGTTTTATTCACACATAAGGAAAGTGACAACAAAAAGTCAGTTTCAAGGAAAAAACAGTCACCTTGAGTCTGGTGTCTGTTCACATCAGGCAGCAACACATAAGTCCTTGGGTGAAACAGAAGTCCACGTGCTTTCATCCAAACAAGATAGCAGGCCTTAATCCCGGCCCAAACTCTCAGGCCCCAACACAGAGACTGGCAAAGCTCCACTGTCAGATGGAGGATAATCCACTCACAGTTGAGACTGCTGGCTATGTTTTATATCCCTAACCAAAACCTGGCCTGGAATGTGGGGAACAGCCACCCACCCTGCACTTTGGCTGCTCCCAGTAAGAGCCGGATCGGCTTTACAGCTACACTAAATAACTAATAGTGTCAGTCAGCACTAGCTGCCGCTGACACTTAAAATTACCGGCTCTTACCTCACCGAGGCCAGGGACCTCGGTGACACATATCTTCCGTCAGTGATGGCCCCTTGCGCTTTCCCACATACCTACCCCCTTTGTTGAACCCTGAGGGGGTGAACACCCGCCAGACAGTGTACCCGGGACAGGGCATCTTCCCTATGTTCCACAAAAAACTTAAAGTTCTGTAGAGACAAAACCCATCTGGTGACCCGAGGATTCCTCTCTTTGGCTTGGCTCATCCACTTGAGAGGGGAGTGGTCGGTTACCAGACGGAACTTTCTCCCCAACAGATAATAGCGAAGAGACTCGAATGCTCACTTGATGGCCAGGCACTCTCTCTCCAATATACTGTACCTAGTCTCGGCTGGGGTAAGTTTGCGGCTCAGGAAAACAATGAGATGTTCTTCCCCATTGATGTCCTGAAAGAGTACAGCTCCAAAGCCTACTTCAGAGGCATCTGTCTGTACTACAAACTCCCTCTTGAAGTCGGGTGTAACCAATACCGGGGATCCACACATAGCCGACTTCAGAGCGAAGAAAGCTTTTTCCCCCTGCTCATTGCACTGGACTGTCACTGACTTGCTTCCCTTCAAAAGGCCTGTCAATGGTGCAGCGACTGTAGCAAAGTGGGGGACAAACCTCATATAGTATCCCACCATTCTCAGGAACGACTTTACTTGCCGAGTAGTGACCGGTCGTGGCCAATTCCAAATTGCCTCAATTTTGTTTGCCTGAGGTTTAATAATTCCGCGCCCAATTACATACCCCAGGCACTTGGTCTCTTCTAACCCTATCGCGCACTTTTTTGGGTTAGCGGTTAAGCCAGCCTTCCTAAGGGAGTCCACTACAGCCTGTACTTTAGGTAGGTGACTTTCCCAGTCTGTGCTGTGGATAACGATATTGTCCAGGTACACCGAAGCGTACCAACGATGTGGACGGAGTACAATGTCCATTAGCCTTTGAAACGTGGCGGGAACGCCATGTAGACCAAAGGGTAATACCTTGTACTGATACAGCCCCTCTGGCGTGATGAAAGCCATTTTTTCCTTGGCAGCCTCCGTCAAGGGTACCTGCCAGTAGCCTTTGGTGAGGTCCAACACAGAAAAATACCGGGCTTGACCTAACTTCTCAATAAGCTCATCTACTCGGGGCATGGGATATGCATCAAACTTGGACACCTCATTCAGTTTGCGGAAGTCGTTACAGAAGCGCAATGTCCCATCCGGCTTGGGTATTAAGACTATTAGACTGGCCAATTCACTTTTTGACTCCTCGATGACACCTAGCTGTAGCATTAACTGCACTTCCTCCATGATGGCTTGTCGCCGAGCCTCAGGTACCTGGTATGGTTTTAACCTGACTTTTGCCTGAGGCTCAGTGATAATGTCATGTTGGATAAGGGAAGTGCGTCCAGGAAGATCCGAGAACACATCCGTGTTCCGACTAACTAACTCCCTGGATTCCTGAGCCTGTTTAGAGGAGAGGCTGTCAGCAATTTTCACTGTGGCAGCCGCTTTCCTTGCTTCAGACAGAGGGAATTCACTTCCCCTAGAAACCTTGGACATGGGCTGTCTTCCGTACAGGTTTTCCTATCTTTCCAGGGTTTGAGCAGATTCACATGGTACACCTCCCCGGCTGATGTACCTTGTAATCCACCTCTCCAATTTTTTCAAGTACCTCGTAGGGCCCTTGCTACCTAGCTAGGAACTTACTGTCTACGGTTGGTACCAGCACCAATACCCGATCACCCGAGTTAAAGTTCCGGACCCGAGCCTGCTGATTATAGACCCTACTCTGGGCTTGCTGCTCTGCCTCCATATGCTCCTTGGTAACACTGTTTCCATCCGTCCTTGCATCTGGGTGACATACTCAACAACACTTTTGTGCGGTGTGGGTTGTTGTTTCCACTCCTGTTTGGCTACGTCCAACAGACCGCAAGGGTGTCTGCCGTATAGCAGTTCGAAGGGCGAGAACCCAGTAGAGGCCTGGGCACCTCTCGCACTGCTAACATGAGATAGGGCAGAAGAAGATCCCAGTGCCTCCCATCCTTAGACACCACTCTTTTTAACATATTTTTTAATGTTTAATTACACCTCTCCACCAGGCCGTCCGTTTGCGGGTGATAGACGGACGTCCGCAACTGTTTTATGTGGAGCAACTTAGAGTTCTCTCATGACCTTGGACATAAAAGGGTCCCTTGGTCAGTCAGAACCTCTTTAGGCAGACCCACTCGGGAAAACATCTCCATTAACTCCTTAGCTATGAGTTTGGCTGATGTATGACGCAGTGGCTCCGCCTCAGGATGACCAAGATGTGTTGGTGCCCTCTAGCGGACTTCGGTACTGGGCCTATGAGATCCATAGCAATCCGCTCTAATGGAACCTCAATAATCGGGAGAGGGACCAGTAATGTGGCTGGGGGCTGGTTTTCTGGCAGGTTGGGCAAGACTTGCAATACTCTTCCACCTCTCTGAACACACTCGGCCAGTAGAACCGCTGTAGAATCCGGTCCTGCGTTTTCTGCTGGCTCAGGTGTCCCCCAAGAACATGTTGGTGGGCTAACTCCAACACGAGCTTGCGATACGCCTTGGGCTCCACCAGCTGTTAAATATGTTCACCCCGTAGTTGATTTATCCGGTACAGCATCTCCTGTTGAACCTCAAAACGGGGGAACATAGACTCGGCTCCCGTTTGTTGCAGCTCACCCTCAACTATTACCACATTTTCCCAGGCTCGAGACAGAGTCTGGCCCTTCTGACTCAGGTTCCCAGGGTTCTGGTCTCCCCCCTGAGCCTGGCCACTCTGCTAGGGTTACATCTGTCTCCCGGGTATTGGTAACTTTCGTATCCGGCCATAGTGCCGGGAAACCGGGGAAGTCTCTCCCAATTATTAACTCATACAGTAATTTTGTGGCGACGGCCACCGCATGCGTCCACCTGCAGGCCACCGTTGACAGAGAGACCAGGGCGGTGGGATTGTCCTTTTAAGTCCCCATGAATGCAGACAACGCCAACTTTTCAGCCAGTATACTCGGCGGGCTACACCAGGGCAGCTCTTACCAGGGACACCAGGCTCCCTGAATACAGCAGTGCCACCGCCAGAGTGTCATCCACTTCCACCTGGCACAGGTGACTATTGTCTACAGTCTCGGAGGTACCTGTGGCGCATAGCTTCCTGGCATACAATGAGTGGCGGTTTCCATGGGTTCACCCCGATGGGGACAGTCGGCTCTTATGTGTCTAGGCTGGTGACACCGCCAGCAGAGGAGCGGGGCTGGGTCTGCAGGGGGTACGTCCCAGGCGGGTTTGGCTGGCACCAGCCACCGGGTTTGGAGTGGAGATTTCCGGGGTTTGACTGGCCCCCTCCCGAAAGAACCCCCCCTGCATATTTCTGGTGGCCTCGTAGCGCTCCAACAGGTCGACCATCTCCAAAGAATTAACCGGAGACACCTGGCCGATCCAGTGCTGGAAAGGGGACGGCAAAGCCCTCCATAACAGATCCGCCAACAGTCGATCCAACATAGCAGTGGGAGTCGATATGTCAGGCTGCAGCCATTTTTGCAATCGGTGCAGCAGATCATAATATTGTGGTCTGGCGGGTTCAGCCGGGTTAAATTCCCACTGATGCACCCACTGGGCCTCGCCAGGATCTCACCTGTTACTGTCGGGTAGTCGGACGCTTGATCATCGGGGAGATCAAAAAATACTTGCTGGGGACCAGACGCCAGGAACGGAGCAACAACCTCAGCCCTCTGGTCTAGGGGTAACTTTTCCCTCACGGCCACCTTTTCGAAGACCGCCAGATAGGACTCATCATCCAAGGGGGTCATCTTGGGGATCGCCGCGCGGACAGCTTTCCGGGCATCGTGGACATTCTGGGACGGTCCTGCCGCTTGCAATGCCATTACATGTCCTAATAGCAGCTGGTTAGTTTCTTGTTGCTGCTTGTTAGCCTCCCGCTGCTGCAAGTTAGCCTCCACGAGGGCTTTCACGACCGCCTCTATTTTGTCAGGGGACACGGGTCGTAACCTTGCCGGCTTAATGTAGGACATGCACTTGTGTCGGGGAAAAACAAAAATTTTTCGGCCTTCGGGCCTGCCTCACTGGGTTTGCCCGCATCCGACACCAATTGTGGGAATTCGCTCTGGTAGGCAGATTAGCGGATGCAGTACAGTGGCAAAAACAAAGTCTTTGACTTAAACAATGCAGTGTTTATTCATACATAAACAAAAATGACAATTCGTCTTCTTGGTGTTCATTCACACCATGGCAAGTCCACAGAACAAAAAGCATTCACCTTGTCAGCAGTTTTGGCAGTAGCAGTCCCCAACAGGCTTTAGGGCCTGCTTCCCAGCAATGCAGCTCTCAGCCCTTTAGTACGGCACACATCATGCAGATCTCAAACCACAGAGACTCCACAGATTCACTGTGAAATGGAGGATAATCCACACCCAGCTGAGACTGCTGGCTGGGGTTTATATCCCTAACCAAAACCCAGCCTGGAATGTGGGGAACAGCCACCCACCCTGCACTTTGGCTGCTCCCAGTAAGAGCCGGCCCAGATCTGCTTTACAGCCACACTAAATAACCAATAGTGTCAGTCAGCACTAGCTGCCGCTGACACTTAAAATTACCGGCCAGGAACCTCGGTGACACACATCTTCTCTCAATAATGTCCCCTAGCGCTTTCCTACAATATACACATATATATGTCCTTCTTTATATATATATATATATATATATATATATATATATATATATATATATATTTATTAAAAACATGTATAATTTTCTTTTCACTTCACACATACTGTACTTGCTACTTTGTATTGGTCTATCACATAAAATCCCAATAAAATACATCTAAAGGGGTTCTGCAGTTTGTTTAAACTGATGATCTATCCTCTGATCGGCGGGGGTCCGTCATATATATATTTAGATACCAGCTTTGTTTTTAGCAAAAAATAATATATAATTAATTTTACTTACAGTGCCGCCCATAATTATTCATACCCCTGGCAAATTTGGACTTAAAGTTACTTTTATTCAACCAGCAAGTAATTTTTTGACGGGAAATGACATGGTGTATCCCAAAAGATAATAAGACTATGTACAAGAGGCATTATTGTGGAGGAAAAAAAAACATTTCTCAGCTTTTATTTACATTTGAGAAAAAAGGGTCCAGTCCAAAATTATTCATACCCTTCTCAATAATCAATAGAAAAGCCTTTATTGGCTATTACAGCAATGAAATGCTTCCTATAATTGCAGACCAGCTTTTTGCATGTCTCCACAGGTATTTTTGCCCATTCATCTTTAGCAATGAACTCCAAATCTTTCAGGTTGGAGGGTCTTCTTGCCATCACCCTGATTTTTAGCTCCCTCCTCAGATTCTCAATTGGATTCAAGTCTGGACTCTGGCTGGGCCACTCCAAAATGTTAATGTTGTTGTCTGCTAACCATTTCTTCACTATTTTTGCTGTGTGTTTTGGGTCATTGTCATGCTGAAATGTCCATTGGTGCCCAAGGCCAAGTTTCTCTGCAGACTGCCTGATGTTATCGTTGAGAATCCTCAAGTATTGCTTTTTTTTCATGGTGCCGCTTACTGTGATTAGGTTCCCTGGTCCATTGGCTGAACCCCCCCCAAAGCATTAGGTTCCCACCACCATGTTTGACAGTGGGGATGGTGTTCTTTGGGTTGAAGGCTTCTCCTTTTTTACGCCAACTGGACACTTTTTTTGCTCAAATGTAAATAAAAGCTGAGAAATGTTTTTTTTCCCACAATAATGCCTCTTGTACATCGTCTTATTATCTTTTGGGAGACACCTACTGTATGTCATTTCCCGACAAAAAATTACTTGCTGGTTGAATAAAAGTAACTTTAAGTCAAAATTTGCCAGGGGTATGAATAATTATGGGCAGCACTGTATATAGTGCCAGCATATTCTGCAGTGCTTTACAGACATTCTCATCACCCGCTGTCCCCAGATGAGCCCACAATCTAGATTTCCCATCATTGTGTATTTGGATTGTGGAAACTGGCATACACAGAGGAGACCCTCAGGGAGAACATACACACTCCATGCAGAGGTTGTCCTTGGTTGGATTTGAACCCAAGACCCCAGTGCTAACCACTGAGCCACCATGCTACCCATGCATAGAATGTAACTCTGACCAAAATATACAGACATTAAAGCGGTTGTTCAAGTGTTTTAAACTGTATCCCATGCCAGCAAATTGTATAGCATAAGAAAATAGTTACTGGTATATACTCACCTGCTTCTCTTGCGCCATTTTCAGCACTACACCTCCCATCCTCCTTCTGTTCATTGTATACAAGATTAGTAATGATGTCGTGGTATATGGCTGGCACGTGACGGCTGCAGCTTGTCACTGGCCTAAGGCCTCATGCACACGACCGTATGTGTTTTGCGGTCCGCAAATTTTTTTTTTGCGGATCCATTATAACAATGCCTATCCTTGTCTGCAAAACGGGCAAGAATAGGACATGTTCTTTTTTTTTTTTTGCGGGGCTACGGAACGGACATACTGATGCGGACAGCACACAGTGTGCTATCCGCATTTTTTCTGGACCAATTGAAGTAAATGGGGTCTGCATCCTATCCGCTAAAAAAACATGACTGACACGGAAACAAAATACATTTGTGTGCATGAGGCCTAAGCAGTATATTGTTCCACACAGATTAGGGTTTTTATCTTGTGAGTATAATAACACTTCCTTGAGATTTACACACGAGGAGACTTTATAGAACTTTAGTTTTCTTCTGTTTGTACAGAGTTATGATCGATGCTCCGCTATTGCTGACACTGGGCCTGAGGCTCAAACAAATCCTCATGTTTCCACAACTGCAGTGCAGGACGATGATGTTAGCAAAGGTCCCTTTATATGGGACAGTATGGGGGGGTGATCACTAATGCCATGGCTCGTCCCCTTACTGACTAGCTGTTTGCCGGCAGCAGATGCTGTTTACACTGCACAATCTGCTGTGGTCAAACAATGATTTTTATGATGGCACAAATGATCTATTACCGCATGAAAGTGCATTTCGCTCGTTCATCCGGCAATAAGCTGTACATTTACACCATTTATATTTTTATGAACGCTCGTTATCGATTATCTGTGGGATTGTTGGCCCGTGTACAGGGCCTTTAGGGTACTTTCACACTAGCGTTTTTCTTTTCCGGCATAGAGTTCCGTCCTAGGGGCTCTATACCGGAAAAGAACTGATCAGTTTTATCCCCATGCATTCTGAATGGAGAGCAATCCGTTCAGGATGCATCAGGATGTCTTCAGTTCAGTCTTTTTGATTGTTCAGGACGGAGATAAAACCGTAGCTTGCTGCGGTATTATCTCCGGCCAAAAATCTGAAATGCTTGGCGGAATGCCGGATCCGGTGTTCTGCCAGATTCCTATACCTGGCAGAATGCTATACATGGAAAGTGACGCGGCCGCACCGGAATCAGCTGGAGAAGGGTGTGTGTGGATCTGCGCAAGCGCAGATCCACTGGATTCGTACAAATATCTGCACCACCGCGGGAGAAGCACCTACTTCATTTGCATGCGCAAAACCGTACACCGCGCGTGCGCACTCAGGGGTAGGTAGATTTTTCAGTGCAAAATGTTCTATCAGATCTCCCTACCCCTGAGTGCGCATGTGCGGACACATCATCTGGAGCAGTTCAGCCTCACCACATAGCAGAGCTGAGTGCAGGATATTGGGGACAGCCAAATAAATGCCAGATCCGTTTTTCCGGATGACACCGGAAAGCCGGATCCGGAATTTCAATGCTTTTGTAAGACGGATCAGGTTCCTGATCAGTCTTACAAATGCCATCAGTTTGCATACGTTTGGACGGATCCGACAGGCAGTTCCGGCACGGAACTGCTTGCCGGATTCCTCTGCCGCAAGTGTGAAAGTAGCCTTGGAATAATTGAAACTGTGAATGTTTTTATTATTATGATGTTACCCAAATACAGCTGTCTGTGGTACAGATATTTTTATGTTTTTTTCATGCAGGTGAACTCATAGATCCCACTGGAGAAGAGAGGAATTCAAAGATATCTGTGGATACAGGTAACTGATAACTGTAATCATGAATGTCCTACCTTTTTCTGTTTGAGAGGTAAGGAGGAGGCGTATATCTTTTAACCAATCAAAGGCAGTACCAACGTTCTCAATGTCCTGTATTATAACTGCGCTACTGCAAAATACTGAAGTAATTTCCTGTTGAGGGAGGGGTTGGAGTCTGTCCCCGCTTGGTGGCTGGGACAAGGACAACTCAGGAGATATGCAAGATGGGGGTAGAGGGCAGGACAGCTAGCGGTGAAAGTCCTGAATGATGTCTGTTTAACCTGTTCCATGCTGGCAAAGTGTTGTGACAAAAAATGAAAGGGTCGCATGTCTGAGAAAGGTACAAGTGAGGACCTCCCACAGTATACTGCGAAAAATGGGAAACAAATCTTTTAAGGGGAGCAGTATAACGTATTAAAACTTAGCTTTTAATAAAGTACATTAAGAGTAAAAGCCCCTACAAAAACAAACAAACAGAAAACAAACCCCAACCAAAAAATAATCGTGCTAGGAGAAAAAGGTCTGCAAACCCACTCAGGGGTGCTACAATGGTTCTGCTAGCAACACGTATGTGTACTTACAACAACCCTAAGGAGGGTGTGTCTTAAGTCAGACTGGCAAAAAATGGGTGGATCTTACCGGTCCAGTTGAATTGAGCCATGTGAATGTACTCAATGAAGGCTCATATATTCCTGTACTTGAGGGTACTTGCTGTCACATCAAGGGTCGTAATCATTGATTGCATGTGCAAAGACGGGGCTAGGGGTCCTATATTGTCTCAAGTATGCCATGATCTGACTAGTACACCCTGATGACCTCCTAATACGGAGTCATCGCTCTGAGAAGGGCGGCCCCGTTCGGAACCTTGCCCTATTATCAAGTCCCTAGACAACCCTAGCTCTATTTGCATGCAGATGGAGTCAAAAACTAGAAAATAACCGTGTGTTCCCGTAGCGAGCAATATCCTGTCTCCCAAGGGATCACCAGGTGAGGAAACTGTGTCCCAATGCGTTTCATCAAATTTTTATAGCCCCAAGAATTGTCAGGGGACACAGGGCTGGGATGTCACAAAAGTATAGAAGCACTGCCGTCCAGTTGTCCCCTGTCATCAGGACTTGCGAGGCAAGTAGGCAGGGCCAGGGGTGAGGGTGAAGCGCAGTGGTCACTATCCTCCCCCCTGTGTGTGTGTACGTGACCGTTACACCCTTAATGTACTTTATTAAAAGCTACGTTTTAATATGTCATACTGCCCGCCTTTAAAGACTTGTTTCCCGAAATGTTGACTCAGAGAGCAGATGGTCTTTTGTAAATCATAGGGTTCTCATTTAAAACAAATGAATGGTAAATATTCCTAGCCTTCCATGTGACCTTTTTGCCTGTAGCAGTTCTATTGTTATTAGGGATAAAATAAATACCATATTTTTCGCCCTATAAGATGCACCTGCAAATAAGACACACCTAGATTTTAGAGGAGGAAAATAAGAAAAAAAATATTTTTCATCAGTCCTCAGCTCAGAGCCCCAGTCAGACCCCCAGTGACCCCCAGTCAGTCGTCCAACTAAAACCCCAAATCAGATCCTCAATGTTAATAAGAACCCCAGTTTTACCTCAGATCGAACTCCCAATCAGACTTCAGATCAGAACCCCATGTAAATAACATCCTCATTCAGATACTCAGATCAGACCCCCATGCTAAAAAGACCCCTATTCAGACACTAAGATCAGACTGGCATGTTAAAAAGACCTTTTTTCAGGCACTTAGATCAAACCGCCAATGTTATGACCCCCATTCAGACCTCAGATCAGACAAAAACAATAAATTAACTTACCTATCCTACTTCCAGGAGGACCAGGAAGTGGTGAGTACAGAGCACGGGAAGCGCTGCATTCACCACTTCCCGGTCCTCCTGTACTAATGTATTCATTTGTATTCACCCTATAAGATGCACTGACATTTTCACCCCACTTTGGGGGGGGGGGGGGGGGAGTGCATCTTATAGTGCAAAAAATACAGTATGTACCTGCATACATGTATGCCAACACTTTCAAGGTGAAGAAATATAAAGTTATCGAAGAAACTAGATATATAAGTTGCAGTTTAAATTTTTCTTTACATAGAACACAATTTATTCCTAAACACTTTTTTTTATCAAACCTTTACTTAGGTATCACTTTCTGGTTACAATGTCTAAATTAACAAATGACTGTATCCACATCTATTTTATGCATAAATATTTGGCAAAGTGAAGATTTGGTGGGTACTATCGCTCCTTTGGGAGAGCGCCTTAATCGGCGCGAGGAGGCTTATAGGCCATACATGGTCCTCTGGAATTCTGGGAAGAAAGGGCTGCAAATGAGCAGAGCTTGTTAAGGGCTCATTTACATCCCTTTCTTCCTAGAATTCCAGAGCAGCATGTATGGCCTATAAGCCTCCGCACGCCGATTTAAGGCGCTCTCCCCAAATCCTGACTTAGACCTCTCACCGAGTTAAGCCAGTACTCTCTGTTTTGCACCGATGATGGCCAATTACCCCAAAACAGCTGCCTGCAGATGAGGTGCTGGCTTATTTATTATACTGCCTTCTCAAACAGCTGATTGGTGGGGGTCCCGGGTGTTGGACCTCCACCAATCACATACTGATGACCTGTCCCGAGAATAAGTCATCCGTATTAAAGACAAAAAAATTAACTTTCAATCTTTTTTTTTCAATATGGAGTAAATACATATCAACCCTACTTTGAGAAATTCATCTGAAATTATACTCATATTTCTCAACTACAACGTGGACCAGACAAGTCTTTATATGCATGGGGCCCACTGTAAAGCTACATGTAAATTTGACATCCCCACACAGCAGCGACAGCAGCAAGGTGCTAGAACATGATTATGGGAGCTCCTGCAGTGACTTTTGGAGGGCAGGTTTCTGGGGAATTAGGATACTGGCTCTCTGCATGTCCCAATTGCAGGCGAGCGCACCTTCTGCATGCCCAGGATCACCAGGATCTGGGAGAGGGCGGCGCAGGCGTGTTCAGGTACGAGGGTGACTGCAGAGGTACGCGCTCTGCTAGATGTGACTGGGCAGGCTCTCCACTTTGAATATTGAGGAGAGCGCTCTGCCGCGGGTGTGGGGGCTCAATTTTGAACATGTATGAACTATGTATTTCCAGGGTGGAATTGATTCAGGGGTGCTGCTATGTTATATATGGGGTATAGGATGAAATAGAATTGGAATACAGTAGAAATGGAATAAAGTATAAATAGAGTAAAATAAAATAAAATGAATAAAAGTAAGCGTGCACAATGGATAATAGTATGGAGTGTGCACGGGATTTTTCTTTGTCTCCTTGTGTTCTGTTATCACAGTTTTATTCGTCTAGCTATTTATTATTTTATATTGTTTATTCAGTGCGTATTCGTATATAAAAATTATTATGCGATTAATTCTTGGATTTCATTTAGACCTTCTGGCATGAGTGTATTTAGTTGGTATATCCAGTAAATTTCAAGTTTTTGGAGAAGGTTTAGCCTATTGTAGGGGTTGTATGGGATATAGTCTATCGGAGTTATTGTAATTGGATGTTTTTCTTTATCTGGGGTGTTGGCGCAATGTCTTGAGATGCTGTGTTTAGAATACAGTTTCTGGATATTGTGTCTGTGTTGATTCAATCTGCAGTGTAATGGTTGGATGGTGCGGCCGACGTATTGTAGGCCGCAAGTACACTCAATGAGATAGATGAGATGACATATGATGACTGGCATGTGAGGTGTGGTTTCATTGGTGTTGGATGAGAATGTTTGTTTGTTGGGTGTTATGGTTTGGCAGCAAAGGCATCAGCTTGCTCAGCATTTATAGCTCCCTGGTTTGTCGGCTTGTGTCATTATAGTCTGTGTTTTCTTTCCTAGTGGTCTACTGGGCGCTAGGACAAAAAAATATACAATGCAACAGCACTCTGCAAACCAAATAAAGTACAATAATGCCAAAATAATAGAAAGTATTCTGGTGCAAATGCTATGCTAATAAATTTGAGATGCTTGGCAAATCATTTTGTACAAAATTATTTGGGCCTGTCCGCCAAACGTCAAGGCGATCTCAGTAAGACGGGAACCTAACACTAAATACCACATTAACTGGTGCCATACTGGCCTCCACTACATTCAGGAAATGCAGGTTCCACATGCATGCCGAGCCCACATTGTATATGCCTCTTATGGTGCCAAAATGGCTTCCATTATATTCAGGGGATGCAGGCTCCTCAGGCATGCCGAACCCACACTATATAATACCTCTTTGGTGCCAGCCTCCATTTTGTTCAAGGAATGCAGGTTCCACTAGCATGCTGAGCCCACTCTGTATTCCACATTACCTGGTGCCAAACGGCCTCCAATACATACAGGGAGAGTAGGCTGCAGCTTTATAGCTCTACGAATTTAAATCAGCCTATAGGGCAGACAGGTTAATTAGGAGTGCACAACCGACTATTGCATTGTATATTTTTTTGCCTTTGTGCTTTCAGCCATGGCAACGCACACCTGCGCACTGGATGTGCTGACTGACCCCCAATTTTTCTTTGTACTGAGCGCTAGGAGGTTTTTGATTGTTGGTGCCCACCTGTAGGTCATTTTTGGTTTTGTTGGGAGATGTTTTTTCAGGTGGAGGTCTTGAAGTAGGATATGCCAGTGTTTTTGTGGTATATTAGTTTTTTCTAAACATTCTGTCTGTGTTATTTTAAGACTTTTTTTTTTTTTTTTTAATATGCATTCTGGTTAAGTTTTGCTGGGTATTTTTTCTCTGTGAATCTTCTTTCTAGGGTTTTTGCCTGTTCTTTGAAGTCTTCTGTGTTGGTGCAGTTTCTACAGATCCTTTTATACATGCTGTATGGGATGTTTTTTAACCATTTTTTGTAGTGGAAGCTGGAGAATGAATGTAGCTATTAGTGTCAACTTTTTTGAAATATGTTTTGTATATTTCATATACAATGACACAACATACCATCAGTGCAAAGGGACCGCAATGGGGACACGGGTAGCGCCGGCCTTTGCAAACCTATTCATGGGGAAGTTCGAAGAAGTTCACATCTGGAATCACACACACAATACAAAAACCATATAGTATACTTTAGAAGATATATAGATGACATTTTCATTTTTTGGAAGGGAAAAAAAAACATTGCTGTAGACGTCTGCCAAACCCTCAATTCTACCAGTTGGGGTATCACCTTCACTCCAAACTATAACAAGTCCACCATCGAATTCCTTGATATTGTAATTACCAGTATAAACAACAAATTAACCACCAAAACATATTTCAAAAAAGTCGACACTAATAGCAACATACATTTCTCTAGCTTCCACCACAAAAAATGGTTAAAAAACATCCCATACAGCCAGTATAAAAGGATCTATATAAACTGCACCAACACAGAAGACTTCAAAGAACAGGCAAAAACCCTAAAAAGAAGAACCACAGAGTAAAACATACCGAAAAAAAAAACGTAACCAGAATGCATATAAAAAAAAAAGTCTTAAAATAACACAGACAGAATGCTTAGAAAAAAAAGCCCCCAAAAAAATCACAAGATTACAACAATACAAATCTAATCACTCAATACAGTACATCCAACCAAGAAATTCTAAATATACCACAAAAATACTGGCATATTTTACTTCAAGACCAACACCTGAAAAAACATCTCCCAACAAAATCAAAAATGACCTGCAGGCGGGCTCCAACGATCAAAAATCTCCTAGCGCCCAGTAGACCAAAACCACTAGGAAAGAAAACACAGACTATAATGACACAAACCGACAAACCAGGCAGCTATAAATGCAGAGCAAGCCGATGCCTTTGCTGCCAAACCATAACACCCAACAAACAAACATTCTCATCCAACACCAATGAAACCACTTTCCAAATTAAACATCACCTCACATGCCATAATCATATGTCATCTATCTCATTGAGTATACTTCCGGCCTACAATACGCCGGCTGCACCATCCAACCATTACACTGCAGATTGAATCAACACAGACACAATATCCAGAAACTGTATTCTAAACACAGCGTCTCAAGACATTGCGCCAACACCCCAGATAAAGAAAAACATCCGATTACAATAACTCCGATAGACCATATCCCATACAACCCCTACAATAGGCTAAACCTTCTCCAAAAACCTGAAATTTACTGGATATACCAACTAAATACACTCATGCCAGAAGGTTTGAATGAAATCCAAGAATTAATCGTATAATAATCTTTATATACAAATACGAATATGTTCTGAATAAACAATATAAAATAATAAATAGCTAGACGAATAAAACTGTGATAACAGAACACAAGGAGACCTAAAGAAAAATCCCGTGCACACTCCATAGTATTATCCATTGTGCACGCTTACTTTTATTCATTTTATTTTATTTTACTCTATTTATACTTTATTCCATTTCTACTGTATTCCAAATTTCATCCTATACCCCATATATAACATAGCAGCACCCCTGAATCAATTCCACCCTGGAAATACATAGTTCAAACATGTTCAAAATTGAGCCCCCACACCCGCGGCAGAGCGCTCTCCTCAATATTCAAAGTGGAGAGACTGCCCCGTCACATCTAGCAGATCGCGTACCTCTGCAGTCACCCTCGTCCCTGAACACGCCTGCGCCGCCCTCTCCCGGATCCTGGTGATCCTGGGCATCAGGGCCGGTGCTTCCATATAGGCAAGGGGGGCAATTGCCCCCGAGTCCTTAGGGGCCCCCTGGCGCCAGCCCGCAACTAACTATATTTTCGTGGTGGCAAGTGGGGGCAGCGGCGGCAGGACAGTCACACAGGGAGATGAGCACTTCCATTGTGGAAGCGGTCATCTCCATAGTCATCTGTATCGCCGTCCTCAGCCTGAGCCGTACAGCTTGGGACACAGGCCGGAAGAGGCCTGCATTGCATCGCTGACATGGAGGTAAGTATAAGTGTTTTTTTTTTTTATATATAACTACTGGCACTTGATGGGGGGGCTCTGGCTACTGGCACATTATGATGGGGGGGCTCTGGCTACTGGCACATTATGATGGGGGGGCCTCTGGCTACTAGCACATGATATGGGGGGGCCTCTGGCTACTAGCACATGATATGGGGGGTCTCTGGCTACTGGTACACGATGGGGGGGCTCTGGCTACTGGCACATGATGGGGGGCTCTGGCTACTGGCACATGATTGGGGGGCATCTATGAGGGCACATTTTACTGGCACATTATTAAGGGACATCTATGGGGGCACTTATTACTGGCACATTGGGGGCACTTATTACTGGCACATTATTGGTGGGCACTATAGGGGCATCTACTGAGGCCACAAAGAACGGTTATTTTATATGGGGGCTCTGTATAGGGGCATTTTATACTGGGACACATTATGGTGGGTACTACGGGGAAGGGGGGAGAGGAGTACTATGGGGGCACTGAGAAGGGGTATTTTATACTTACAAATTATGGGGGACACTGAGGGCATCTACTGGGGCACTATATATGGGGCATTTTATACTGGTACATTATGGGGGGCACTAGGAGGGAGAGGGGAGAGGAGCACTCTGGGGGCATTTACTGGGGGCACTATATAGGGGTATTTTATACTGGCACATTATAGGGACATTAGTTCAACTGGGGGCATTACAAGGGGGTATTTTTTGCACTTAAAGGGGAATTATTTCTACTGGGGGGGCATTATGGTGGGCTTTATTACTCCCCCATGGTATGAGCCCCCTTGTAGCAGCACCAGCCTCTCCCTGCTCTGCTATCCCTCTGCCCCTTCTCCAAATCCTTATTATGAAATCTTTCTCATTAGGATAAAACACAACATCATCTCAACCGAGCCCCCGGCCAAAGTGTTGAAGTGGTGTCCGAGATCCCCAAGGGCCAAGCCAAGTAATTGTAAGTTTTCATATGAAATATATTTGTTATACACATATAGCATACACTGTGCCCCACAATATACAGTTTCTTCTGTATGAACGTCCACAAATTAAATCTCCAGAATCAATACGGGACGTTAAAGTCATCAAGTGTCATGGGGGGGGCCTTATTGTTTTTCGCCCCAGGGCCCCATTTCACCTAGAACCGGCCCTGCTGGGCATGCAGAGAGAGCGCTACCCTGCGATCGAGTTGTGCGGAGAACACGCTCCCATATGGCCGGGACACGTGAGGGGAACGCTTTCCTGCGAGTGAAAGCTGCAACCCAGGCATATAGTAGAACCTGTGACATAGCAGCAACTAATACAATATACTACTGCTCTTACGTACAACAAATGATTTCACACATCCTTACATCCAGTTATCGGACATCTTATTGTCTCTTCTCCCGAGTATCCACATCCACAGCTATATACAGTTGCAAGAAAAAGTATGTGAACCCTTTGGAATGATATGGATTTCTGCATAAATTGGTCATAAAATGTGATCTGATCTTCATCTAAGTCACAACAATAGACAATCACAGTCTGCTTAAACTAATAACACACAGAGTTAAATGTTACCATGTTTTTATTGAATACACCATGTAAACATTCACAGTGCAGGTGGAAAAGTATGTGAACCCTTGGATTTAATAACGGGTTGAACCTCCTTTGGCAGCAATAACTTCAACCAAACCTTTCCTGTAGTTGCAGATCAGACGTGCACAACGGTCAGGAGTAATTCTTGACCATTCCTCTTTACAGAACTGTTTCAGTTCAGCAATATTCTTGGGATGTCTGGTGTGAATCGCTTTCTTGAGGTCATGCCACAGCATCTCAATCGGGTTGAGGTCAGGACTCTGGCTGGGCCACTCCAGAAGGCGTATTTTCTTCTGTTTAAGCCATTCTGTTGTTGATTTACTTCTATGCTTTGGGTCGTTGTCCTGTTGCAACACCCATCTTCTGTTGAGCTTCAGCTGGTGGACAGGTGGCCTTAAGTTCTCCTGCAAAATGTCTTGATAAACTTGGGAATTCATTTTTCCTTCGATGATAGCAATCCGTCCAGGCCCTGACGCAGCAAAGCAGCCCCAAACCATGATGCCCCCACCACCATACTTCATAGTTGGGATGAGGTTTTGATGTTGGTGTGCTGTGCCTCTCTTTCTCCACACATAGTGTTGTGTGTTTCTTTCAAACAACTCAACTTTGGTTTCATCTGTCCACAGAGTATTTTGCCAGTACTGCTGTGGAACATTCAGGTGCTCTTGTGCAAACTGTAAACGTGCAGCAATGTTTTTTTAGACAGCAGTGGCTTCCTCTGTGGTATCCTCCCATGAAATCCACTCTTGTTTAGTGTTTTACGTATCATAGATTTGCTAACAGGGATGTTAGCATATGCCAGAGACTTTTGTAAGTCTTTAGCTGACACTCTAGGATTCTTCTTCTCCTTATTGAGCAGTCTGAGCTGTGCTCTTGCAGTCATTGGCCACTCCTAGGGAGAGTAGCAGCAGTGCTGAACTTTCTCCATTTATAGATAATTTGTCTTACCGTGGACTGATGAACAGCAAGGCTTTTGGAGATACTTTTATAACCCTTTCCAGTTTTATGCAAGTCAACAATTCTTAATCGTAGGTCTTCTGAGAGCTCTTTTGTGTGAGGCATCATTCACATCAGGCAATGCTTCTTGTGAAAAGCAAACCCAGAACTGGTGTGTGTTTTATAGGGCAGGGCAGCTGTAACCAACACCTCCAATCTCATCTCATTGATTGGACTCCAGTTGGCTGACACCTCACTCCAATTAGCTCTTGGAGATGTCATTAGTCTAGGGGTTCACATACTTTTTCCACCTGCACTGTGAATGTTTACATGGTGTGCTCAATAAAAACATGGTAACATTGAATTCTTTGTGTGTTATTAGTTTAAGCAGACTGTGATTGTCTATTGTTGTGACCTAGATGAAGATCAGATCACATTTTATGACCAATTTGTGCAGAAATTCATATTATTCCAAAGGGCTCACATACTTGTTCTTGCAACTGTATTCCCACTGAGGTCGACATGGTGACATGCTACATCTGGTCCCTATATACATTTTACATCAGGTCTCATATTAACATGCTGAACCTACCCACCACATAAGGGGACATCTTACCCCACTTTCTCTATATAGAACCCTCTCACATAGACCTCATATGCTAGGTCTCCTTCTGTCCATCTGAGAGCCGCTTGCTTAATGCTAGCAGCTAAAATCCAGCGCTGCCGTGATTAAAGGGAACCTGTCACCGGGATTTTGTGTATAGAGCTGAGGAGTCAGGACATGGGTTGCTAGATGGCCGCTAGCACATCCGCAATACCCAGTCCCCATAGCTCTGTGTGCTTTTATTGTGTAAAAAAAGATTTGATACATATGCAAATTAACCTGAGATGAGTCCAGTCCCTGACTCATCTGAGGGACAGGACTCCTCTCAGGTTAATTTGCATATCTATCAAAGCTGTTTTTTCCCACAATAAAAGCACACAGAGCTATGGGGACTGGATATTGTGGATGTGCTAGCGGCCATCTAGCAACCCATGTCCTCAGCTCTATACACAAAATCCCGGTGACAGGTTCCCTTTAAATATGAATAGTCATTCATCTCCATCCCCCTTAAGCGGCTCCTTTCAACACAGTAACTGTTTGGTGTTACAAACATTAACATAATACAAAGCCAATATGCAACATGAAATTTGGGTCCACAGCCGATCGCAAACTGCCTCCTGTTAAAAGTAGGAGGCAGGGCATCGCGCTGGATATCCAATAGCAGCGCATACCACTGAATTAAAAACTAAGAGCGCTCCCTGCTTAACGCCTCCTGCTAAATGAATAAGACAGAATATCGTGCCTAACAATCAGTAGGAGCGCATACTGCTGAATTAAAAACATAATAGGAAAGCTAACTGATTATGCTGAATGCCCATAAAGCTCCTTCTAGAAAATGAGGCTTTTTTAAAACATTTAAACATACTTAAATATATGATTAACATATATAATTATGCATAAACACACCCCAGTTTGTCCCCCCCCCTCACTCCCGAATCTGCGCACCAAAAGTATCTTTTAAAATCCTTGTATGTGTATGTCATTTGCAATACTGTCCTGATGAAGGGGGCGCTCCTGCCCTTGAAACGCGTTGACTATCCTGCAAATAAATACTACCTATTCTACCCTACTACCTACCCTACTGGTGATTTTGGTCTGAATCCATCCAAGCAAGCGCCGAAAAAAGCTGTCAAAACTTGTTTTTATTATCCTTTTTCTGATACTTCTCCTGTGTACACCTCCCCTACCGAGGCACCACAGAGCGACCGCGGCTGCAGCCTGAAAGACGCCGTTGTGCTGGTCGGCCAACTATAATTACCAGCAAGGCTTTCTACAGTGGTTGTGACTCCTCACAAATCGTGGACGGTAAGCGTACCCTAACCTTCACTATAATTCTCCTTACAAACTGACATCGCACATGTGGCGCTGCCTTCTTCTCTTTTTATCTTCAATTTTTCTAAGGCTACTTTCACACTAGCGGCAGGATGGATCCGACAGGGTGTTCACTGCATGTCAATGGGGACAGAGCGGCAGTCCGGCGGCACGGCAAAATAGCGGCAGGACGGATCCGACAGGGTGAACAGCCTATCGGATCCGTCCTGCCGCTAGTGTGAAAGTACCCTAAACACATACTACAGATTGAGAATCTAGGCTCTATATAGTATCAGACCCCAGATCTGACACCATAAATATATTCAGAGCAGAGGTGTAGCTAGGGGTTCAACACAAGAGAGGGAGAAACACATATTATGCCTCTAAGCCAGCGTGCCCCCCAATGCTTCTTTACAACTGCAGAGGTGCATCCTAGGGCTGAATTTCCACACTAAAGTTTTATTTCAGTTTTTTGCTGCCTTTTTTATAAGCCAAACCTGCAAGTGGTTTACAGACCTCCCAAGTGTCCCTGTTTTGGAGGGACTGTCCCTAGTTTTGATCCATATCCCTCTGCCCCTCTTTGTTCCTTAAATGTCCCTCTTTTTGTATACATTTGTATTATTACATTTACAATATTGATCCAGAGAGTGTTTGTCTGGTTCCTATCTGTATATTAGAGCTTGTCTTGTACAGTCGTGGCCAAAAGTTTTGAGAATTACATAAATATTGGAAATTGGAAAAGTTGCTGCTTAAGTTTTTATAATAGCAATTTGCATAAACTCCAGAATGTTATGAAGAGTGATCAGATGAATTGCATAGTCCTTCTTTGCCATGAAAATTAACTTAATCCCAAAAAAACCTTTCCACTGCATTTCATTGCTGTCATTAAAGGACCTGCTGAGATCATTTCAGTAATCGTCTTGTTAACTCAGGTGAGAATGTTGACGAGCACAAGGCTGGAGATCATTATGCCAGGCTGATTGGGTTAAAAGGGCAGACTTGACATGTTAAAAGGAGGGTGATGCTTGAAATCATTGTTCTTCCATTGTTAACCATGGTGACCTGCAAAGAAACGCGTGCAGCCATCATTGCGTCGCATAAAAATGGCTTCACAGGCAAGGATATTGTGACTACTAAGATTGCACCTCAATCAACAATTTATAGGATCATCAAGAACTTCAAGGAAAGAGGTTCAATTCTTGTTAAGAAGGCTTCAGGGCGTCCAAGAAAGTCCAGTAAGCGCCAGGATCGTCTCCTAAAGAGGATTCAGCTGCGGGATCGGAGTGCCACCAGTGCAGAGCTTGCTCAGGAATGGCAGCAGGCAGGTGTGAGCGCATCTGCACGCACAGTGAGGCGAAGACTTTTGGAAGATGGCCTGGTGTCAAGAAGGGCAGAAAAGAAGGGAGTGGGCTCACTCACAATTTTGCCCAAAAACACAGCCATGAATAAAGAATGGTACCAAAACACCCTCCAACAGCAACTTCTTCCAACAATCCAACAACAGTTTGGTGAAGAACAATGCATTTTCCAGCACGATGGAGCACAGTGCCATAAGGCAACAGTGATAACTAAGTGGCTCGGGGACCAAAACGTTGACATTTTGGGTCCATGGCCTGGAAGCTCCCAGATCTTAATCCCATTGAGAACTTGTGGTCAAACCTCAAGAGGCGGGTGGACAAACAAAAACCCACTAATTCTGACAAACTCCAAGAAGTGATTATGAAAGAATGGGTTGCTATCAGTCAGGAATTGGCGCAGAAGTTGATTGAGAGCATGCCCAGTCGAATTGCAGAGGTCCTGAAAAAGAAGGGCCAACACTGGAAATACTGACTCTTTGCATAAATGTCATGTAATTGTCGATAAAAGCCTTTGAAACGTATGAAGTGCTTGTAATTATATTTCACTACATCACAGAAACAACTGAAACAAAGATCTAAAAGCAGTTTAGCAGCAAACTTTGTGAAAACTAATATTTGTGATATTCTCAAAACTTTTGGCCACGACTGTACACCTATAAAAAGATGTAGTCTCTCTATAGATGTCTCTTAATACAGGTACAGCATCTGTACACAGGTACACTGCGGTCTGCACAGTTACATGCTACTCCTCCCCGTGCATTTGGTGTTCATTGGCATGAGGCTCAGCTTTCCCTTTAGTATGGACCTCTTCCAGGCACCGCTTTTCAGCTCCAGACCCCTGCTGGCCCGAGGTGGTGTCCTGTATCCTTCTTGTCGGCAGCTAGTTAGTACAGCTCCTCCTTCTTGTATCATCAAGAGGAAGAGCCAGTGCTAAAACTTGAGGGGATAGTACACAGCACATATGATCCCTGTACTGCTCCACTGCCGGCTCCTGCCCTAGCACTACTGCAGGGATCCTCTGAAAAAAACTAAACATAAAAAATGTATGTGTATATATACATTCACCAAGTGATTGACGAAAGTGATTGCATGAGTGGTCAGAAACAATAGGATGACTCCCGGAAAATCAGAATGAGTTGGCCTGCATGAATACAGATGCATTTTTTGCCAGTGTAATGGCCCAATCACTATCAGCATCGTCTATGGTCATCATTGGGCCATAAATGGTGTCCACAATACATGTACATAGACCTGGCACTGTGGAACATGTATTCCCTACAGGTCTATAGTATGGACTCATGGGCACTCTTGAGTGCCATCTTCTACCTCTGTCAGGAACTGTATTCTCACCCTTATTTCTCATAAATTGATATTGAAGCCACAATCTTCATGTGTTTTCATGCAAAATGAAAGGTACAATATTGGCCTGCAGCAGGATATGGATGCCTATGGCAGTCTAGTCAGTTGCATTCACCCCTTGTCTCTGACAGCACAGCCATGCCTCTGAAGCCCCCTACCCTGCCTGCAGCTTTGCTTCTGCAGAGGAGATTTTGAGTCTGCTGGCTGCATCTTCGTCACACCTCCTCCCACTGCACACCTCTTCCCTGCCTTCCCCCCACACTGTCTCTAGGGAATGTATGGCCTTTCTAATAAGAGATTAGATAGATAGATTTAGATCATAGAGCACCATTCAATCATTTAACCTCAACTTATGTGCTCCTATGGAGAACAAATGTTATGTATTTTTCAAGTGCTTTGATTTCTTATGCGGTATGGAGTTAGACGAATATTAGAGGACACCTATTTGTCTGTGGATAAGCGGTACCAGGGGTATTTAAAAGCTACCCATCCCTGTATACCATTAAGTGGTTTCTAGCATACACGTTAATGCATTGGAAGAGACAGAATGCTTGTTTTGCCAGCATTATATAAGATGTGTCCTAATACTGATTCTGGGATTCCCATGAAGCCATGCTTTCCCGCCTACTACTGTCCACTACTTAACATCACAAAAAAGTTGTGTCGCTCTTATGTCCTATCAGTCCTGCATTAGGACTTGCATTAATTAATTAAGGCATTAGCATTAAATAATGATGACCTATATTTTTGAAAAGGCCATCAATATCAGACCAGCCTGGACTGACTTGGCACCCGCACCAATCAGCTGTTTTCAGGAGCTGCTGTGCGCCAGAACCAGGCATCGGACTACCACCGTTCCATACACTGTTTACTGGCCATAACCAGTTACTGCAGCACTGCTCCAATTCACGCTGTGGTGCTCTAGTGCACAGCAGCTCCTGAAAAAAACCTCTACTAATCGGATATTGATGACCCATCATAAAAACAGGTCATCCATATTAAAACTCCTTTAACTATAGCCTAAATAAGGCAATTAACACCTTGTTTGTGGCATTCTGTTGGTTTTTATGACGTTTTTATGGTTTTTCTCCTGACATATGTGCCAACATGCCCATCAAATTTTACTAGTATTCCACAAAGCATCAAATAACAAAAATGCGGATACTAATAACTGATAGACAGAGGCATTTAATTGCTAAATCGCCATAACCAATATCAAGTAAACACAAACCTCCGTATAGAAATAGTAAGATGTCTCTATTCAATATGACAGAAATACATAAAACAAATAAACGAAGAGTGGACAAAAAGGGAGCCGCAGAGTCAGCGGACGACAGCAGCAAAAAACAGAAGAAAGAAAAAACAGAGCATACGCTTACCGCTACCAGCACATTAAGTATATCAAGGTAAAAAAAACTTGGAATATAAATGCTGGAAAAGCAGGAGCAAAGCATAAACAGAAAATTCGCTGTACTACCATGTTTCCCCTAACAGGCTTCTTCCTCATCCCCGTAAGAAGCCTGTTAGGCGAATAGGCATTGGGTGGAGGAGGCTGCAGGGTCGACGTGCCACACACGATAGTACCGCAAATTTTCTGTTTATGCTTTGCTCCTGCTTTTCCAGCATTTATATTCCAATATTTTTTTACCTTGATAGACTTAATGTGCTGGTAGTGTGACGGTCACGTACACTACACACAGGGGGGAGGATAGTGACCACTGCGCTCCCCCCTCCCCCCTGGCCCTGCCTACTTGCCTCGCAAGTCCTAATGACAGGGGACAACTGGACGACAGTCCCTAACTTAGGATACGTGCTGGGAAGACAGACAAGACAAATAACGGAATGTGAACGGACCGGGTCAGAACCAAGAGAGCTGCGCAGTACAAAGGGTTAAGCAAAGAATGGTAAGGAGAAGTCGGGGTCAAATACCAGGAGAGTAGAGAAGTACCAGAGGAGTCCGCAAAGAGTAGTCAGGTGGGAGCCGAGGTCACAATACCAGGAGGGATGCGCAGTACAGGAGGAGCAGGCAAAAGGATAGTCAGGGAACAGGATCAGGTGAGTAATCAGTAGTCCAACAAATAGTCAGGAACCTAGAACTAACAGGCAACCTGTGGCCAGCAGGCTGCCTGTATTTATAGTGGGGTCTGAGGGTCATGTGACGTGGCCAGCGTCACATGACCGATAGACACACAAGTCGAGCACCGAGTGATCAGCTCGGCGCTCAAGGCAGACCTAGGAGCAGGGAGCCTTCCAGCTAGCAAAGCCGCCCTGGGAACGAGGCCAAACACAGATCCTCGCTCCCGAAGCTAAGCAGTAGGTCTGCGGCTGATGGGAGACCGAGTGCGCCTTTGGAACACAGCTGGGGCATTTCTGAGTCCAAAAGGCATAACCTGATATTCAAAGTGTCCTACCGGAGTATTGAACACCGTCTTCCATTCGTCTCCCTCCTTGATTTGGATTAGATTATATGCCCCTTTCAGGTCAATCTTAGAAAACCAGGTTGCCCCCAGAACCTGGTTAAATAAATCCGGAATCAATGGGAGAGAATATCTATTCTGGATAGTGATCTTATTCAATTTCCGGTAATCGATACAAGGCCTAAGACCACCATCCTTCTTATTAACGAAGAAAACCCTGCTCCCATAGGAGAGACAGAAGGTCTAATGTGCCCCTTACCGAGGCTTTCCTTAATATAATCCTCCATGGCCTTGCGTTCAGGCTTAGAGAGATTATAAGTACACCCCTTAGGAAACCTGGCACCTTCTACTAACTCTATGGCGCAATTATAAGGTCTATGGGGTGGTAGAACCTCCGGGGTAGGTGATGAGAACACATCAGAATATTCCCTAATGACCGTGGGTAATATATCAGATTCTACTGAGACCCCAGCTTGTACCACAGACAAGCACGAGTCACACTTAGGTCCCCATTTCACCAACTCCCCCTGGACCAGTGGCATAACTACCGGGGAAGCGGCTGCTTCGGGGCCCGGGCTGACAAGGGGCCCGGCTCCCAGCAGCGTGTCAGTCAAGTTTTCAGTGCAGCGCCGTCAACATTGGGGGCCCGGCCTGTCCATCATCCTTCTCTGCCCCTGCCACCCAGTGCAGACAGTGCAGGAATCAAGCTGGTACAAGGCGGAAGCGCTCTGTTTAAATTAGGACCGCCCACCGAGTTCCACCGGTCAGTGTGAGGCTCTGAAGCAGAACTCAGGCCGGGAGGCCTCCCCGAGACCCTCCGTTACCCAGCGGCGCTGACCCTGCCAGGCCGGACAGGTATTATCCTCCCTGCAATCCTCCTCCCCCTGCCCCCAGTCAAGAGGTTTTGCAGCATCCTCCCCCGAATACAGCGGCGCTGCAGTCATGTGTGATGCTCTGCAGCCTGTGGGGACCTGGGGTGATTCATCCTTTCTCCATGCAGAGCCGGCTGCTGTGCAGCAATGATGAGGATGCGGCCCGGGCATCAGAAGGGATGGATCCTTTCTACCTCTGATGATGAGGATGCAGAGCATCAGAAGGGATGGATCCTTTCTACCTCTGCAGAGCATCTCTTTTCTAGGTAGTTTTGCTGCACCGCAGAGCATGTGCAGTGACTGCACCTTACTGCATATACACCTGCAGAGCGGAATACCTGGAGCCATGCCCTATGCTCCCTGCAGAGCAGAACACTTGGGGCCATGCCCTGTGCTCCCAGCAGAGCCTGTTGGTCTAACTGCAGAACATGTGGAGTGTTGGCCACTGTTTCGGGCCATGCTGAGGGTCCCAAATTACTGATCTCAAGGTGTCACTGTCTGCAGGTGGATCTCAGTAGGAGGCACCGAGGAAACTCCCCTGATGCCACTGTGGGGGGTGGGGGGGGGGCAGTTTACCCTTATGTTTGTGCTGGGGGGTGTTTGTATAAGTTATTTCTGTGTTTATGTATTTCTTTTGGTTACCTCTGTTACAATGTATAATTAAGGTCTGGTCATTTCATTGTATAACCCTCAGGTCACCCTCACAGGAGTCCAGGAGGCTGAGCTATGGGGAGCTGTTTGATGGGGCCCTCATACAGTGCAGTTGCTTTACCCTGTGACATGGGTGGGGGGCGCTGTGGTCAAGAAGTATACATTTACCAGGAATAGGGACAGAGAAAGTCTATAGACCGACTAGTGGAGGCCACTGGTGATGGAGCCGGGACAGATCTGTGCTGATCCATGTGATGTTTTATGATGTTGCTCTACTAAAAATTCATAGGGTAATCTGAACATATCATTGATCTTCTTCTGTGTGTGACAAGGCGATAAGGTGTTGGAAATCAGAAGTCTTAAGCCTCATGCAGACGTCCCTGGAACACGGTCTGTGAAATACCGGAGCTGCATTGCAGGACCGCACGGCGTCATTGGTTGCTATGACGCCGTGTGCTCCTGCAATGCCAGTCCGGTATCTCACGGAACGTGTTTCACGGATGTCTGCATGAGGCTTTAGGGTGCGTCCAGACAGTGCATGAAGGATCCGGCCACATCAATTTGCGTGACAAATGGCGACATGTGTGGAGTGGCAAGAAAGTTGTACAAGATTTGGTGTCGCTGTGGGACATGTAAACTGCAATCACATCCTCTCAGTGTCCTCACATTCTGTTCTCTCGCTCTCTGTGCTATCAGTTTCCCTAGAATGAGAAAGTGGGAACAGAAGGTGAGAAATCTTTACTAGTTTATTGAAAAGGAAAAACTTAAATCTCACATTGACATAAGTCTTCAGCCCCTTCACTCGGAGCATAAGTCTTCAGCCCCTTTACTTGGGTATGGTCTAGATCGTGACCAACCCAAGGAAGTTGGGTTTACACAAGAAAATACGGTTGCGTAGCCGGGGGGGTTGGGAGCAATTGGGGGGGGGGAGCATACAAAAATTTGCTGTGGGGCCCAGTCAATTCTAGTTATGCCCCTGCCCTGGACCAATCAATAGTGGGGTTGTGTAATCTGAGCCAAGGCAACCCTAGTACCACCTCGACCGGTAAGTTCTCCAGGACTAAGAGGGAACATTTCTCAGAGTGGCACACCCCCACGGTTAAATAAATCTCGGAGGTACATGACCTCACCATACCACCTACCAGGGGAGTGGCGTCAATAGCCATGACATGGATAGGTGTAGGAAGAGCAAAAATTGGAATACCCAGATATTGTGTTAGGTACCAAAAGCCTACATTTCATAATATCAGGGTGTACCTGGTCTTTAGGTTGCCTTGCCTTGGGAGACTCAACGGAGAGGGCCTTCTTAGGACACTGGTTGATCCAATGGTAAGGATCTCCGCAGTAAAAACACACTCCCCCGCAGGTAGATCGCCCTGAACCAGAACCTTTAGAGCAGTCTCTGCTACCAGTGTCCTGTCTGGTTCATCATACAGGGTACCCAGGGCCTGAAAAAAACCCTCTACTGATGTTAAACAACTGGCGTCAGTCCTGGGGATCACCCTGTAACCAGGAAATGACAATGCCCATGCGTTGACTCTTGGGGCGCAAACGGAAAAAAGGTTACAATTTTCTTTAAAGGAAAGAAACTACTTCCGATCTCCAGAAAAGGGCTCAGGAAGCTTAATCTGGGGCTCTAAATGTGGACTGGAGCCCTGAGGGATGGAAGTACCTTGTCCTAGCTCAAAAGAACTGAGTTTCTCCCCTAGCTCCTGCACCATCTGCGTCAGGTTAGAGACATGGTCAGTCAGGGTCACCAGAGGATTCATGATACAGTGGTTAGGTTACGGCCTGTTAATCTGTGACGGTCACGTACACTACACACAGGGGGGAGGATAGTGACCACTGCGCTCCACCCTCACCCCTGGCCCTGCCTACTTGTCTCGCAAGTCCTAATGACAGGGGACAACTAGACGACAGTCCCTAACTTAGGATACGTGCTGGGAAGACAGACAAGACAAATAACGGAATGTGAACGGACCGGGTCAGAACCAAGAGAGCTACGCAGTACAAAGGGTTAAGCAAAGAATGGTCAGGAGAAGCCGGGGTCAAATACCAGGAGAGTAGAGAAGTACCAGAGGAGTCCACAAAGAGTAGTCAGGTGGGAGCCGAGGTCACAATACCAGGAGGGATGCGCAGTACAGGAGGAGCAGGCAAAGGATCGTCAGGGAACACAGGATCAGGTGAGTAATCAGTAGTCCAACAAATAGCCAGAAACCTAGAATTAACAGGCAACCTGTGGCCAGCAGGCTGCCTGTATTTATAGTGGGGTCTGAGGCCAGCGTCACATGACCGACAGACAGACAAGTCGAGCACCGAGTGATCAGCTCGGCGCTCAAGGCAGACCTAGGACCCAAGGCAGACCTAGGAGCAGGGAGCCGCCCTGAGAACGAGGCAAACACAGATCCTCGCTCCCGAAGCTAAGCAGCAGGTCTGCGGCTGATGGGAGACCGAGTGCGCCTTTGGCGCCCCGTGACAGGTAGTGGTAGGCGTGAGCTCTGTTTTTTCTTTCTTTTGTTTTTTTGCTGGTGTGGTCCGATGACTCTGGGGCTCATTTTTTGTCCCCTCTTTGGGGAAGGGGGGTTCCATTTGCTGCTATTTTTCATTGTTTATTTGTTTTATGTATTTCTGTCATTAAATAAAGACATCTTACTATTTCTATACAGAGGTTTGTGTTTACTTGATATTGGTTATAGTATTCCACAAAATATATAAATTAATGGAAGTCTTTGGCAGACTGTACATTAAGTGACACTCTAGCGCTGCAGAAAATGGCAATTTATTGCCTCAAGGTTTCAGTATTATTTGAGTGTTTCTGTGTGTGCTCCTGGTCTATTTTGTCAATGTAAGGTTTGTATTTAATTCTTACCACGCATTACTTTCATTAAAATACCATCCTTCCAGTGCCCTGTCTCTTTTGAATAATTAGCACTGCCAATTTTTTCACGCCCACCCTTGTCACATTTTCTTTTCTATCCTTCCCTTACCTCCCCATGTTGCAGTCATCATACCACTCAGTGACTGTCATTGCTTTCTTCTCGGTGAACTCTAAAATCTACTTTTTTATTTGACTAATTCATATCTTTTTTTCAGCTCTATTTTCCAAGTTCTTAACCTTATTAAGAGTCTGCGGTATTACATTTATCCATTCATGTGACTCGTACCATAACTTTACTACAATGTTATGTTTTATCTAGCCTCCCTATCTTCGTTTCAAATTCTCGCTTATTTCTAGTGTCATCACCCCAGTCTTTTACCATGTCCTCCAGTCATTCGGCACCACCACTTTCCACAGGCTCTCTGTTCTGCCGCCCTTATCATAGTATTCAACTGTATCACCATCATGAGGACAGTAATACAGCTGAGTTCAGGAGGGCATCTGCGGCCGTTGAGCATCAGATCATTATGTACCTGGCCTGCGGCCATCAAGAGGGCTTGAGTGGCCCCTTGGGCATCGGCCCACCTGGAAATGGTCTATGGCTAATCAGCCCCGGCGATCACCTCTAGGGAAGAGCGAATCAACTTCGGATGAAACATTTGTATAAAACTTTGTTTGAATACTGTACGGAGCGAGTGCTCCGTACAGTATTAGAATGTACTGGCTCAGATGAGCCAAAGTTATTACTTCGCAAAGTCTCGCAAGACTTCAGGTTATAATTTCAAAAATTAATTTCTACTGTTAAAAACCTTTCCCCCAAACTCTGGTTCCGTTCCAAGTTTGGGGCAGGCGGCAAGGAGCAGAATCGTCAGGCAAGGTATAGTACATGGGTAGTCAGACAACAGATCAAATCTTGGCTGGTTACAAGAGACTAGAAAACCTCAGAGCTCAGGCAAGGGGTGGGACAAGCAGCTAAATACAAAGACTGATCAGCAAATGAATCAACAGCTGGACAGAGAGCAAGGTAGAAGGATTAACTCTCTCAGTGCTGAAGGGTTGACTGAACACCACTCCCACAGGGAGAGTGAAGCGATGACCATGTCTGCCCGGGAAGACGAGACAGTGACAGACACGGGCTGCCAGAGTAACAGTCGGGCCACATATTTGACCAAGCTACCTGGTTGTTAATGGGGAAATGGGAGTGATTGCTCTTGCTAATAGATTATCTTTTTTCAGCTCGTTTGGTCTCCCCAACCTCTGGTGGTGGCTCATCTCCTGGGAGAACAAAAGGATCAGGCATTGAAATAAAACACGCCTAATCCTTCTCTTCCTGACATAACCTGTTACAGGAGAGTCAGGAGCTCTCCATACACATTTGATTGTTGAATGGTCCTGCCAAAAACAGTAAGTTCAGCTGACAATACTAAAGGGTGGATTTAGGCCCCATTCACATGACCGTATTTTTGGTCCATATCCGATCTGCATTTTTTGCAGATTGGATGAGGACCTTTTCAGATTGCAGATTGGATGCGGGTCTGCAAAAAATCTGGACAGCACATCGTACATACATGGCTGTATGAGGACGAGCGATCGTCGTAGCAACTGCTTGTCCTCATACTGTGGAGAAGATCACTGCAAATACAACGCTTCACCTGCACTGAACAAGCAGCCAACTGTCGGGAAGGAGCAATTCCTTCTCGACAATCTGCTGATCCTCGGCAGGTGTAAATGCATCTTTAGGTTTATGCGGTTAGATAAGTACCTCTTGACATTGAGGTTGGATTTACACTTTATGCGCCAAGGTGTAATAACAGTGCCGGTCTGGCATTTTATTAGCAGCATCACAAGTCCACCTGCTGTGCCTGCAATGTGTAAACCCAGCCTCAAGGAGTTACTTCAACTGAAAGAACCCCTTCCAGGTTGGAGCTTCAGCTGTAGATGTTGCCAGGAGAATCCACAATGTGCCAAACATGTCCTGTGCAGTGTCAGTATTATACATCTCAATGGAGTTTGTTGCAATATGTGCATGGATTTTTACAACCAATCTTTGTGTCTCTATGTTCCTAAGTGGACTGACTGTTATTGAGCTGTACTTGTACACATGGCAAAAAATAAACATCGCAACAGAAAATCTACACTGTATATACAGTACAGTGCAAGTAAGCAAGTGAATATGATTTGGGAGAAGTCCATTTCTAAAATGTATCATGTATTTACTTTTATTGATATGCAATTAGAAGTGTTAGAACTGGTTAATGAAAACTTTGAGGGCATGTTATGGATAAAAAAAAAAAATCTCCAACATCGTTATGATATTGCCAATGTCACTATCGACGACACATTGCCACTCTTGCACATGCACGGGACACATGCCCTTATGATGACACATCATCACCATCTGATGACTATGGGAAGTAGTGATAGAAAATGTCAATATACTTGGCTTTTGGTGCCATGGGGGCGTGGCCGGAAGCTGGAGGGAGAAGTTGGATGGTTCCTCAGCTCTGCCAAGGATTATTAAATCCAGTGTGATCTACCTATTTAAAAGGCTCATAGTGACATTAAACGGGCCCGTAATATCTGAGGACGCCCTCGGCTACATCTTGAGCCAACTTCGGCAGACATCGGTGACTCTTAGCAGGAGTTATAGTTTGGGCCTACAAGGCGTGGGATGACCACAGCCTACAATTTCAGCCGAGACACAAGGCCGGATATTTGAGCTACCAAGCCCGACTGGTTGGTGTAGAACTCCCGACCCCACTACAAAGCAGTCGCTTACTCATCGCTGTAACTCACCCGCCATCCTGCCGAATGCCGTGAGGCCCCGGGACAGACAAGAAACCATCTGACCAGTGCACCACGTGACCCCGCCGACGGAACTGGTAAAACTTCCAGCCGGGACCCAAGCGGGCATTGCTGACCGACGGTAATGAGGGCCTCCAGTGCCCCCTTGTGTTTGCGTCCCTTGACTTGTCTCTTCCTTACTTTAATGGCGGAGTGAGGGTGCTCCACCGCAGGGCGTTTGCCGCGGGGCTGGGGATCCACAAGCAGCCCCTCTTTCCAAACCCCAGAAGTCCCTATGGTGAAGACGAGGAAGGGTTCCCTTGCTGCCACCTCTTCAGCAAGGACAAATACTGAGCAAAGTGGCCTACGCCGCTATTTTACTGCAGGAAAAGCAAGCGCTCCGGATTGTAACATAGAAGCGACGCCATTCCTCCCTGCATCACAACAGCCTGCTAACCTGCCATCACAGCAGGTGAGGGTTGCATCAGAGACACAGGCGCATATATCAGAGGACACTATTGAAGAACACCCCCCCTCTGGTCCAGTGGACCCACCGGCTCCCTTGCCACAGCGCTCGAACGGGAGATCACCACCACAGTCAGGTATGGCGAAATCTCCAGATCACAAGGGTATGGCAAAAGGGGGTCTCAAGGAGGAGCAGTGGGACAGGAAAGAACATATGAAGCTACTCCCCACTAGACAAGAGATGGAGAAATTTATTGAGAGATTAGAGACCTCCTACAAACAGGAAATATCTGTAGTTAAGGCGACCATACAAGCAATAGAAGAAAAGGTGGAAGAAGTAGCCTCCTTGCACGACCACACAGCTGCCAAAGTAGAGGAGATGATAATTCAAGGAGAACAAAGGGATCGCCATATTTGCCAATTTTACCGCTTACATGACGATATTGAAAATTGGAACAGGAGGAATAATATAAGGATAAGAGGACTCCCCGAATCCACCAAAACAGAGGACTCGATTCCTACATTGCAAGGCCTATTTAGCACCATACTGGAGAAACCAGTCTCGGGCAGTGGCGGATCCAGGGGGGGGGCAACGGGGCAATTGCCCCCCCCCCCGAGCTGGCGGCGGCGGGGCACAGGGAGATGAACGCGTTCATCTCCATAGTCATCTGTATCGCCGTCCTCAGGACAGCGATACAGATGGCTGTGCTGAGGCAGGGGAGGGAGAGGCGTGTCCCTTTCCCTTCCTCTGATAGGCTGCAGGCACTAGGCCGGCAGCCTATCAGAGGCCGGCGCAGGCAGCGCGATGATGTCATAGCGCCGCCTGAGCCGTACAGTGCGGGACACAGGCTGGAAGAGGCCTGCATCGCATCGCTGACATGGAGGTATGTGTTTTTTTTTTGTGTTTTAAAAAAAAATATATACAATACTTTTACTGGCACATGGGGGGGCTGTTATTACTGGCACAGGGGGGGGGCTGTTATTGCTGGCACAGGGGGGGGGGCTGTTATTGCTGGCACAGGGGGGGGCTGTTATTGCTGGCACAGGGGGGGGCTGTTATTGCTGGCACAGTGGGGGCTGTTATTGCTGGCACAGTGGGGGCTGTTATTGCTGGCACAGTGGGGGCTGTTAATACTGGCACATGGGAAGCTGTTAATACTGGCACATGGGAAGCTGTTAATACTGGCACATGGGAAGCTGTTAATACTGGCACATGGGGGGGTGTTAATACTGGCACATGGGGTGCTGTTATTAATACTGGCACATGAGGGGCTGTTATTAATACTGGCACAAGGGGGGGCTGTTATTAATACTGGCACATGGGGGGCTGTTATTAATACTGGCACATGGGGTGCTGTTATTAATACTGGCACATGAGGGGCTGTTATTAATACTGGCACATGAGGGGCTGTTATTATTACTGGCACATGGGGGGGCTGTTATTAATACTGGCACATGAGGGGCTGTTATTAATACTGGCACATGAGGGGGCTGTTAATACTGGCACATGATTGGGGGCACCTTAGGGGCATCACTGAGGCCACAAAGAAGGGGTATTTTATATGGGGTGCTCTGTACAGTACAATTTTATACTGGGACACATTATGGTGGGTACTATGGGGAAGGGGGGAGTGGAGTACTATGGGGTCATCTACGGGGGGCACTAAGAAGGGGTATTTTAAACTTGAAAATTATGGGGGACACTGAGGGCATCTACTGGAGCATTTTATACTGGTACATTATGGGGGGCACTAGGAGGAAGGAGGGTGTGGAGCACTGTGGGGGCATTTACTGGGGGCACTATATAGGGGTATTTTATACTGGCACATTATGGGAGCACTATGGGGACATTAGCTCACCTGGGGGCATTACAAGGGGATATTTTTTGCAGTGTCACATTATAAGGAGAATTATTTCTACTGGGGGGGCATTATGGTGGGCTTTATTACTCCCCCATGGTATGACCCCATAGTAGCAGCACCAGCCTCTCCCTGCTCTGCTATACCACTGCCCCTTCTCCAAATCCTTATTATGAAATCTTTCTCATTAGGATAAAACACCTCAGCTCCACCGAGATCCCCAAGGGCCAAGTCAAGTAATTATAAGTTTTCATGTGAAATATGTTTGTTATACACATATAGTCTACACTGTGTAGTCTGTTCTATAAGCACCATTGTTTTGTGGCGGCGGACAGAAAATAATCTGAAAGTACCCCTCCCGCCACTGGTCTCGGGTCGTCTAGAAATAGACAGATCCCACAGAACCGTGGCTTCTATTAATCCAGACCCCGCTAAACTAAGGGACGTTATCTGCCTCATTACTACACGGTGAAGGAGGAGATCATGAGAAAGGCTCGTAATCTCTCTACCATCGATTTTGACGGGGCCTTTTTAATTATCCTACAAGATTTGTTGTGTGCTATTTTAGCCCAGAGACGAGCTCTTAAACCCTTGCTAGATCTCCTCAGAGCAAATAATATTCCCTACTCATGGGGGTTCCCGTTCCAGTTAGTAGTACGTAAGAATGGCCATCGTATTGAACTGCGGGATCCTGAGGACTTAGATACCTTCCTCTCGGCATTGGAACTACCCTCAATTCAATTACCAGATTGGCAGATCATACCTCCTCTTCCTGCCCACTCGTTGCTAAGGAAAAGCAGAAATTAGCTCCAAAGACGCAACAATGGAACTCATCCTACCTAATACACTGAGTTCTTTGAGATAGGCAGTGGCTTCTTAGGAGCTCTATATAATTTAGATAAGACCTGCAAGATTTAACGTAGTCGCTGCATGCCCATATGGGGGGACTCCCTCACTGTTTAGATCATTTTCTAAGTTGTGTGTTTTCAGGCAGTTATTTTTTCACTAAATAGAGGTTATCCCTATGTCTCTGAACAATAAATCCGGGGATACATTATCTTCTTGTTGGTATATTTAGTTTGGGTTGCTAGATAGTTCATAAGTTTAGTGGGGGTTGTTGTGGTCTCCCGGACTTGGGGTAGCGCCCTGCCCTGTTTTGACAGCTCATTGCCCCATCACAAACACATGGGGGGGCTGTTAATACTGGCACATGGGGGGGCTGTTAATACTGGTACATGGGGGGCTGTTAATACTGGTACATGGGGGGGCTGTTAATACTGGCACATGGGGGGGCTGTTATTAATACTGGCACATGAGGTGCTGTTATTAATACTGGCACATGGGGGGCTGTTATTAATACTGACACATGGGGTGCTGTTAATACTGGCACATGGGGGGCTGTTATTAATACTGACACATAGGGTGCTGGTAATACTGGCACATGAGGGGGTTGTTAATACTGGCACATGATTGGGGGCACTATAGGGGCATTGTAATGGCCGGCGTCACGCACAGGGAGGGAAAAGGGAAAGCCCTGCGCAAGGGAGAGGGTAAGGTGGTGACCCCTGACTCACCTTGCAGCTGGCACCTGACTGCCCTGACGTCCCTAGACGGGTTCCTCACCCGTGCGGCGATCACGTGCCTAAACCCTGGCTTTCCCTGAAATGAGCCCTAGATAGAGAACGGGCCGGTGGGATCGCTAGTCCGCACCACTGAACTAAGAGGGAAACACCAGGGAGAGGACAGACAATACAGACAAACACATACACCCAGGTGGGCGACCACAGCAGTCCACAAAGGTCCAACAGGGATCCGGAGGGTAGCGTTCTGGATCAACAACCAGAGAACGCAGCCACACAGCTCCAGAGGGTCAGAATAGATGTCCAGGCAGGAAGCTCTATATCTGGCAACCAGAGAAGTGTGAGAGGGGAATATAAGGAGGTTTGGGAGTGCTGGACAAGGAACAGCTGAGGAGAAGGAGCTTCGGATCCCTGAGTGAGCCAAAAGGGTTTGCAAAGCAAACCCAGAAAGCTACCATAAGGAAACAGCCCTATCTTACATAGAGCGTGCAGCCAACCGCTGCGACCTCCTGACCCCGGGTACAACGGAGTCAGGCGTGGCTCTTGACACCCTCGTGACAGTACCCCCTTCTCTACGAGGGGCCTCCGGACACTCAGGACCAGGTCTCTCAGGATGAGAGGCATGAAAAACCCGAACTAGCCTGTCGGCGTTTACCTCAGACGCAGGAACCCACATTCTTTCCTCAGGACCGTAACCTCTCCAATGCACCAGATATTGAAGAGAGCGGCGGACCCGACGAGAATTAATAATTTTGGATATCTGAAATTCTAGATTACCATCCACGACAACAGGTGGGGGTGGCAGCGGTGATGGTTCTAGAGGTGGAACATATTTTTTGAGTAACGACTTATGAAAGACATTATGGATTTTAAAAGTCTGAGATAACTCCAGGCGAAAAGCCACGGGGTTGATGATGGCTACAATTTTGTAAGGACCAATAAACCTAGGACCCAGTTTCCAAGAGGGAACCTTCAATTTGATATTCCTAGTAGACAACCACACATAGTCATTCACTCCTAGGTCCGGACCTGGCGACCGTCTCTTATCAGCCATGCATTTGTATTTACCTCCCATATTTTTCAAGTTAGCTTGCACCTTCTGCCATACCGATGAAAGAGATGACGAAAACCGTTCCTCTTCGGGAACCCCAGAAGACCCCCCCTCTTTGAAAGTACAGAATTGGGGATGAAAACCATATGCACCAAGAAATGGTGACTTGCCAGTGGATTCCTGACGACGATTATTTATGGCAAACTCAGCTAACGGTAAATATGATGACCACAACTCTTGGTTTTCAGACACAAAACATCTTAGATATGTCTCCAGGTTTTGGTTGGTACGCTCAGTCTGTCCATTCGACTGAGGATGGAAAGCTGAGGAAAAGGACAAGTGTACCCCCAAACGGGAACAAAAAGCTTTCCAAAATTTAGAAATAAACTGGGTACCCCGATCCGAAACAACATCGGAGGGGACCCCGTGAAGCTTCACGATCTCACTGACGAATACCTGAGCAAGAGTTTTAGCATTAGGTAGTGCGGGTAACGCAATAAAGTGTACCATTTTGCTAAACCTGTCCACTACTACCAAAATAACTGTTTTACCCGCAGACAAAGGTAAGTCAGTGATAAAATCCATTGACAGATGTGTCCATGGTCTATTGGGAATGACGAGTGGTAATAGAGACCCTGCAGGACGTGTATGTGAAACTTTTGCGCGCTCACAGGTAGAACAAGAAGACACAAAATCCAATACATCCTGACGCAACCTTGGCCACCAAAAACGACGAGACAATAGCTCCAAGGTTGCTTTACTACCCGGGTGCCCAGCAAGTGCCGAATTATGATGTTCCTTTAATAATTCGAAACGTAGGTTCAACGGTACAAACAATTTCTCTGAGGGGCAAGAGACCCGGGCGTCCCCCTGGGCCTCTAACACCTTCCCCTCCAGAACAGAGTGTACCGCAGAAACAACCACTCCTCTTTGAAGAATGGGCACCGGATCACTCACATTACCCCCTCCAGGGAAACAACGAGATAGTGCATCAGCCTTGGTATTCTTTGCCCCAGGACGATAGGTAATCACAAAGTTAAACCTGGTAAAAAATAGCGACCACCTAGCCTGTCTAGGGGTGAGACGCTTAGCTGATTCGAGGTACAGAAGATTTTTGTGGTCCGTAATCACAGTGACGGGGTGGACTGCCCCCTATAAAAAGTGATGCCACTCAAACGCACGTTTAATAGCTAACAGTTCCCTATTGCCAATATCGTAGTTCTTTTCTGCTGCAGATAGTTTTTTAGAAAAGAAAGCACAAGGACGCCATTTGCCAGGAGACGGACCCTGAGACAGTACAGCCCCTACTCCCACCTCTGATGCATCGACTTCAACAATAAAAGGCTGAGAGACATCAGGTTGGACTAGTACAGGTGCTGAGGTAAACCTCTCCTTTAGAGAGGAAAAAGCAACTTTAGCGGCGTCAGACCATTTAGAAAAATCAGTCCCCTTCCTAGTCATGTCAGTAAGGGGTTTTACAATAAGTGAATAATTTTTTATGAATTTCCTATAGAAATTCGTGAAGCCCAAGAACCGTTGTAGTGCTTTGAGGTTCTCAGGAAGATCCCAATCCAAAATTGCCTGGACCTTCCTAGGATCCATACGGAAACCTGAAGCAGATAAAAAATAACCTAGGAATTGTATCTCCTGAACGGCGAAGACACATTTTTCAATTTTAGCATATAATTTATTCGTCCGTAGGACCTGCAGTACTTGTCTGACATGCACCTCATGTGTTCTCAGATCAGACGAATAAATTAAAATATCATCTAGGTATATTACCACAAACCTGCCGATTAGATGACTAAAAATGTCATTAACGAAATGTTGAAAGACGGCAGGAGCATTGGTCAGACCGAAAGGCATAACTAGATTTTCATAATGCCCCTCAGGGGTGTTAAAAGCTGTCTTACACTCATCCCCCTCCTTAATACGAATCAGATTCTAGGCCCCCCTAAGATCAAGTTTGGAGAACCACCTAGCACCCGCAATCTGGTTAAACAGGTCAGGAATGAGAGGAAGAGGGTATGGGTCTCGGATGGTTATCCGATTTAATTCGCGAAAATCTAGGCAAGGACGCAGGCCCCCATCTTTCTTTTTAACGAAGAAAAACCCTGCAGCCACGGGTGAAGAAGAGGGTCTGATGTGTCCCTTAGCCAAACTCTCGGAGATATAATCTTTCATGGCTTGTCTCTCTGGACCTGAAAGATTATATAACCTGGTCTTGGGTAATTTTGCGCCGGGAATAAGGTTAACCGGGCAATCATAAGGACGATGAGGTGGTAACTTCTGACAACCCTTTTCAGAAAAAACGTCCTCAAAATCCGAAATAAATGTAGGTAGGGTAGTTATGGAGGCGACTAAGCAATTGCTATTTAAGCAATTTTCTCTGCACTGCTCACTCCACTCCAATATCTCCCTGGCCTGCCAATCCACCACTGGATTGTGCGTTACCAACCAGGGAAGACCCAGCACTACCGGAGTGGGAAGCCCCTCCAGAACATAACATGAAAGCATCTCGTTATGGTGGTCCCCTACCTGAAGGTGTAAATTATGAACAATGTGGGTGAGTTTTCTCTGAGACAGAGGAGCAGAATCAATAGCAAATATGGGAATAGGTCTCTCTAGCGTACAGAGAGACAAACCCATAGTGCGGGCAAAATGGGCATCTATCAAATTTACCCCTGCTCCACTGTCTAGAAAGAAAGAAATAGTCTCTGTCTTATCACCAAAAACAACCGCTGGCAACACAAATTGCGATGTACGTATGGAGGAAACGTATACCCCCTGGCTGACATCCTCCACACAGCCTGGGGTTAGTAGTTTTCCGACGGTCTTTTGTTTCTGAGGAAAGAAGGACAGACATTAATGAAATGACCCCTCTCCCCACAAAAAAACCAAACCCCACGCCTACGGCGAGCCTCAGGAGGACGGACCTGACGAGTAGTTCCTCCTAGCTGCATAGGCTCGTCTAAGTCCGTACAGACTAACTGCTGCTTGGGAGGGGTTACCAATGGCTCCGGTTTTTTCAACCTGTCCCTAAGGCGTCTATCTATTCGGATAGAAAGGGACATAACCGCATCAAGGGAAAAGGGGGTCTCATATAATGCAAGCGCATCCTTAACTCTTTCGGATAACCCAGAGCAGAACTGACTCCTGAGAGCCGGGTCGTTCCATTGGGTATCCGTAGCCCACCTACGGAAGTCAGAGCAATACTCCTCTACCGGCCGCTCTCCTTGTAGGAGTCTCGGTAAACTTGATTCAGCCAGTGCGACTCGGTCAGGGTCCTCATATATGAGACCCAAGGCCCCGAAAAACTCATCCACTTACCGAAGAGCCTGGGAATCAGTGGGTAAAGAGAATGCCCAGGACTGCGGGTCCCCCTGCAGCAGGGAAATAACAACCCCCACCCGCTGTTCTTCATTACCAGAGGAGTAAGGGCGCAGTTTAAAGTATAATTTACAGGCCTCACGGAATGTCAAAAACTTGTCCCTTCCCCCAGAAAATCTGTCAGGGAGAGTGACCTTGGGTTCCGCAACAACCTGGTTACCAGTAGCAACCGCTGGGCTTGCGGTCTGTTGTAATTGCTGCTGTTGCTGGAGGACCGACGCCTTCAATCCTGCCACCTCCAAAGACAGGCCATGAAATTGTTTGGACAGAGCAGCAATTTGATCCATATTGGATTCTAAGTAGGTAAAAATTTTTATTTTTTTACCTACACAAAAATAAGGGCCAGATATAATGTAATGGCCGGCGTCACGCACAGGGAGGGAAAAGGGAAAGCCCTGCCCAAGGGAGAGGGTAAGGTGGTGACCCCTGACTCACCTTGCAGCTGGCACCTGACTGCCCTGACGTCCCTAGACGGGTTCCTCACCCGTGCGGCGATCACGTGCCTAAACTCTGGCTTTCCCTGAAATGAGTCCTAGATAGTGAACGGGCCGGTGGGATCGCTAGTCCGCACCACTGAACTAAGAGGGAAACACCAGGGAGAGGACAGACAATACAGACAAACACATACACCCAGGTGGGCGACCACAGCAGTCCACAAAGGTCCAACAGGGATCCGGAGGGTAGCGTTCTGGATCAACAACCAGAGAACGCAGCCACACAGCTCCAGAGGGTCAGAATAGATGTCCAGGCAGGAAGCTCTATATCTGGCAACCAGAGAAGTGTGAGAGGGGAATATAAGGAGGTTTGGGAGTGCTGGACAAGGAACAGCTGAGGAGAAGGAGCTACGGATCCCTGAGTGAGCCAAAAGGGTTTGCAAAGCAAACCCAGAATACTACCATAAGGAAACAGCCCTATCTTACATAGAGCGCGCAGCCAACCGCTGCGACCTCCTGACCCCGGGTACAACGGAGTCAGGCGTGGCTCTTGACACCCTCGTTACAGGCATCTACTGAGGCCACAAAGAAGGGGTATTTTATATGGGGCGCTCTGTACAGTACAATTTTATACTGGGACACATTATGGTGGGTACTATGGGGAAGGGGGGAGTGGAGTACTATGGGGTCATCTACGGGGGGCACTAAGAAGGGGTATTTTATACTTGAAAATTATGGGGGACACTGAGGGCATCTACTGGAGCATTTTATACTGGTACATTATGGGGGGCACTAGGAGGAAGGAGGGTGTGGAGCACTGTGGGGGCATTTACTGGGGGCACTATATAGGGGTATTTTATACTGGCACATTATGGGGGCACTATGGGGACATTAGCTCACCTGGGGGCATTACAAGGGGATATTTTTTGCAGTGTCACATTATAAGGAGAATTATTTCTACTGGGGGGGCATTGTGGTGGGCTTTATTACTCCCTGCTCTGCTATACCACTGCCCCTTCTCCAAATCCTTATTATGAAATCTTTCTCATTAGGATAAAACACCTCAGCTCCACCGAGATCCCCAAGGGCCAAGTCAAGTAATTATAAGCTTTCATGTGAAATATGTTTGTTATACACATATAGTCTACACTGTGTAGTCTGTTCTATAAGCACCATTGTTTTGTGGCGGCGGACAGAAAATAATCTGAAAGTGCCCCTCCCAAGACCAGGCTCTGGATCCGCCACTGGTCTCGGGTCGTCTAGAAATAGACAGATCCCACAGAACCGTGGCTCCTATTAATCCAGACCCCGCTAAACTAAGGGACGTTATCTGCCTCATTACTACACGGTGAAGGAGGAGATCATGAGAAAGGCTCGTAATCTATCTACCATCGATTTTGACGGGCCCTTTTTAATTATCCTACAAGATTTGTCGTGTGCTATTTTAGCCCAGAGACAAGCTCTTAAACCCTTGCTAGATCTCCTCAGAGCAAATAATATTCCCTACTCATGGGGGTTCCCGTTCCAGTTAGTAGTACGTAAGAATGGCCATCGTATTGAACTGCGGGATCCTGAGGACTTAGATACCTTCCTCTCGGCATTGGAACTACCCTCAATTCAATTACCAGATTGGCAGATCATACCTCCTCTTCCTGCCCACTCGTTGCTAAGGAAAAGCAGAAATTAGCTCCAAAGACGCAACAATGGAACTCATCCTACCTAATACACTGAGTTCTTTGAGATAGGCATTGGCTTCTTAGGAGCTCTATATAATTTAGATAAGACCTGCAAGATTTAACGTAGTCGCTGCATGCCCATATGGGGGGACTCCCTCACTGTTTAGATCATTTTCTAAGTTGTGTGTTTTCAGGCAGTTATTTTTTCACTAAATAGAGGTTATCCCTATGTCTCTGAACAATAAATCCGGGGATACATTATCTTCTTGTTGGTATATTTAGTTTGGGTTGCTAGATAGTTCATAAGTTTAGTGGGGGTTATTGTGGTCTCCCGGACTTGGGGCAGCGCCCTGCCCTGTTTTGACAGCTCATCGCCCCATCACAAACTCATCTCCGTTAATCTAAAGACGTATTACCCTTCTTCATAGAAGGTATAGTTCTGTCTTTGTTTTTCTTTCCTCTCTTCTCCTCCCTTATCCTTCATCCTTTCTTTCCTTTTTATTTGACATTTCCCATCACCCCACATCTCTAGGTAAACCTAGTGGGGCAGAGATTCTCATAGCTTTGAGCAAGAACATACACAGGTCTATACCTATCAAATATCTTACATGTGCTCTCTTTCTTCCCTTTTCGCCCTTCCTTTAACTATCAGCTCTAATATTCACAGAGACACCTCAGAGATTTAAAAGATACTCTATACCCTTCGCTTCGTTTGTAATCTTGCCCGGCATATTTGGTACATACCACGATCTCATAGTTAATCGCTATCCAGAATGAAGTCGCCACCATGTGTCAAGCTGGCATCACTGAATGTCCGGGGATTTAATGTTCCTGAAAAACGTTCTAGGGTTTTGTATGACATGCACAGAGAGAGAGTGCAGATGTTTCTTCTACAAGAAACGCATTTTAAACAGGGTAAAGTGTCGAGTATGCAATCTAAACACTACAACTTTTGGGCCCACAGCACTAATCCTGAATCGAAGTCGAAGGGGGTTTCTATTGCATTACATAAATCTCTACCTTATATCTTTCTAGATCTTCTGACAGATCCATGCAAGCTATTCCTGTTCCTGAAACTGAGGATCCATGAGAGAGCGTATACCATCGGAAGTCTGTACCTACCATATTTCCGACAAAGTAAAGCGCTCACAGTTATTTTAGCGCGACTGGACAAGTTTGCGGAGGGTACTACATTGTTGGGGGGGCGACTTCAATATGGTATTGGAACCCTTGCTGGACTCTTCTTCAGGTAAAACAACGGTTCCTAAATCAGCTATTCTACGAGCGAAACAAGCACTTTTTTTTAGAAAACTCGTAGATGTATGGCACAAAAAGATAGGGATTATACTTTCTTCTCCCCGGCACACCAATCCTACAGTAGACTCGACATGTTCCTCATATCCCACCATGCCTTAACCTTTCACCCAGCCACACACATAGGGACTTTAACTTGGTCTGATCATTCCCCAATATTCCTATCCTTAGAGCTCCCGGGATTAGTTGTTAAAGAGTGGACTTGGCGATTGAATGAAGACCTATTACATGATAGCGTATGTAGGGCTGATATAGAATACACCATAAAATAATTTATGGGAATACACACACACGCAGTCTAGACCCCAAGACCCTCTCCGAACTCACATTACTTAGGGAACAGCTCCAGGGGATTCTCACAGAAGCCTCCCGCAGGAATACCGAAAGGTTCCGTAGTTATCTCTTTGAAAATTCTAATAAACCTGGGAAAGCAAGGTTTATACACCCTCGCCAATAAACAAGCTAAATTCCTAATATAAAAGATGTAACGGGCACACCAATTAATCTCCCTTTCCAAATAGCTGAAGTTTTTAAATCATACTACGAAACACTTTACAATATTAAAGGGGAATTACTGTAGCTGACATGTCTACTATAGATTTGGAGGACAGGATAAAAATGTATGTAGATGAAACTGCGCTCCCTACAATATCTACGGAAGCGGCTACCATGTTGGAGGAGAAATTCTCAGAATCCGAGATTAAGTAGATTTTGACCACATTAAAAGGGAGGGAAGAGTCCTGGACCAGACGGTTTTACGGCACCTTTTTTTAAGCAATTGAAAGATCATCTTGTACCATTCCTAGTGAAAGTATTTAATAGCATATCCCCTTCCTGCCCCTTTCCTAAACAAGCTTTGGAGGCACACATAGTCGTGATTCCAAAACCTAACAAAGATGCATCTCTCTGCAGTAATTACTGTCCTATATCACTATTTAATTGCGATATCAAAATGTACTCCAAATGATTAGCAACCCGCCTCAACACAGTGATCCCAGAGATAATCCACACAGATCAAGTGGGCTTCATACCAGGCAGAGAAGCTAGAGACAATACGATTCGAACTATCAATCTTATCTCCACAGCACAACACCGCCGAGTCCCTATGTGACTCTTGTCGATTGATGCTGAAAAAGCATTCGACAGGGTCCACTGGGTATTCATGACAGCTACATTAAGACAATTAGGTCTAGGTCCTACCTTTGTGGATAGAGTCTGTGCTCTTTACACAAATCCCTCAGCTAGAGTTAGAACTAACAGCATATTGGCACCATCTTTTGACATTAAGAACGGTACTCGCCAGGGATGTCCGCTCTCGCCACTACTATACGTATTAGTAACGGAACACCTAGCTAATGCACTAAGAAACAAACAAACAATCAGGACATCACTGGGGTTGTCATAGGAGGTCACCGACATAAATTGTCGCTTTATGCTGATGACTTACTCATGTATATCTCAAACCCCCACATCTCTCTTCCATCTGTCCTCAAAGAGTTTCAGAGGTTTGGACATCTCAGTAATTTCAAGATTAATCTTACCAAAAGCGAAATGTTGAACATCTCGTTGCCAGACAATGAGGTGTCCCTTGTACGGACTAACTTTTCCTTTAGATGGCAGACCGCTAGCATTACATATCTAGGACTGCAAATCCCATCCCAGCTACACTTACTATTCCTACTTAACTACCTGCCCCTACAGAAAAAAAACAAAACATAGAAGACATGAAAAAATATTCATTAAAAACTCTGTCATGGTTTGGAAGGATGAATGTCATTAAAATGGACATATTACCGAGATACCTCTTTCAAACAATTCCCATATGTGTGCCGGGGAGATTTTTTCTAGCCTTACGCAGTACTATTGCGCGCTTTGTTTGGGGTTCCAGTAAACCTAGAATAAACTTCAGAGCATTGACTAAACCCAAAAGGAGAGGGGGCATGGGTATGCCAGACTTAAAATTATATCACACATCGGCATTACTTATACGGATCTTGAATTAGTCAAAAGGTCCAAAAACGAAGCTCTGGGTCCAACTGGAACAGGAACTTTCCCCATTGGATTTATTAATAGTTCCTTGGGTGAATCTTGACAATAGACCCCCATTAGAGGTATGGCCCTTTTTAGTGCGTCATACCCTTACTCAATGGGACAGTTGGATTCTAAGGTTTCAGCTATCTCAAAAACCGGGACCCATGACACCTATCATAGGCAACCCGGCTTTCACCCCAGGGTTTCAGGTACATATGTTTTTGGATTGGCACAGATCCTTGCATCCTAGGGTCCGAGATTTTCTAAAAAACTTCAAAATAGCTCATTTTGAATCCATCGTGCCTGAGGTTAGGAGACAGAACAGGGTGGCTTGAATATGCTCAGATGAAAACATTTGTAGAAGGGCTGTTTGCACGGCAGCGCTGCTCTGAAGACACAGACTTTGACACTCTCTTCCGAAAACCTGATACACATTACAGACTACTATCGCAGGTGTATAGGATATTGATAGATCGCAGCAATGCTGACATAGCACCTTATTTCCAGAAATGGGAAACTGATCTTCAACTTACCTTTTCAAAGGAAGAGGTGTTAAAGATGTGTACGCTCTCTCATGGGTTATCTATAGCAGCACACGCAAAAGAAAAGAATACGGATGCTGCCTACTTTTTGTTCGGTTGTTAGTCCCTCCTTTATAATCCCCTTGACATCTCCTTTCTTTCATCTCTTTTTTGTTAGAGGTGTGACAGTATTTCATAAGGTTATCTGAAGTGGTTGTCGCATCCCCACTGCATCAACATGCTAAGATTGGGAATGTTGATTTAAGCTGCGAATGGTAACGCTGTACAAACAGATCTTACGACATTGTATCCCATGGAGATTTTTGTGTATTAAAGTGAGAATAAACTTAAACCTTAGTTGCAAGCCTTGGGGCATCTTAAACCTGGCTTGTCCTCTGAATCTTCTCGAACTTCACTTTAACTCCCATTTCCCCACCCCCTGTTTTTTCGGCTTTTCCCTCCCTTTTTCCTCCTTTCTTATTCTCTCTCTTTTCTCTTTCTTTTATTTTATGCTATGGCTCTATACTTCGAGCTTCATTACAGCAGTAACAACGTGAGAAACATGGTCTACAGAAGATAGTCTTTATTTATCCTCACACTATTTATTGATAACAAAGTGTTATATTCATAAAGGTTTGTTTTATTATACAGAGACACTAAGATTCATATAAACATGTAATAAAATTAATTTTGACACTTCTTTTTCTGTAATATTGTAATTTGGATCCTGCAAGCTGCGTGATCCTACGTTTGGTTTGTCCATGTAATAGTTGGCTATATTATGATATATTGTTATACTCAAAACTCTTAATAAAAATAGAGAAAACAAATTTGGTGCGATTTCGATGTTTCTGAATGTTAAGGGTTATTAGGATTTTTATATAGTTTGGAAAAACAAACAAGACATAGCGAATTTTAATCTTAAAGAATATATATATATATTTTACTAATGAAAAGTTTATGACTGTGGTGTCATAGAAACATAGAAACATAGATTGTGTCGGCAGATAAGAACCATTTGGCCCATCTAGTCTGCCCAATATAATGAATACTATGGATAGCCCCTGGCCCTATCTTATATATAGGATGGCCTTATGCCTATCCCATGCATGCTTAAACTCCTTCACTGTATTTGCAGCTACCACTTCTGCAGGAAGGCTATTCCATGCATCCACTACTCTCTCAGTAAAGTAATACATCCTTATATTACTTTTAAACCTTTGCCCCTCTAATTTAAAACTATGTCCTCTTGTAGCAGTTTTTCTTCTTTTAAATATTCTTTCCTCTTTTACCTTGTTGATTCCCTTTATGTATTTAAAAGTTTCTATCATATCCCCTCTGTCTCGTCTTTCTTCCAAGCTATACATGTTAAGGTCCTTTAATCTTTCCTGGTAAGTTTTATCCTGCAATCCATGTACCAGTTTAGTAGCTCTTCTCTGAACTCTCTCCAAAGTATCAATATCCTTCTAGAGATATGGTCTCCAGTACTGAGCACAATACTCCAAATGAGGTCTCACTAGTGCTCTGTAGAGCGGAATGAGCACCTCCCTCTTTCTACTAGTAATGCCTCTCCCTATACACCCAAGCATTCTGCTAGCATTTCCTGCTGCTCTATGACATTGTCTGCCTACCTTTAAGTCTTCTGAAATAATGATCCCTAAATCCCTTTCCTCAGATACTGAGGTTAGGACTGTATCACTGATTTTATATTCTGCTCTTGGGTTTTTACATCCCAGGTGCATTATCTTGCACTTATCAACATTAAATTTTAGTTGCCAGATTTTTGACCATTCCTCTAGTTTTCCTAAGTCCTTTTCCATTTGGTGTATTCCTCCAGGAACATCAACCCTGTTACAAATCTTTGTGTCATCAGCAAAAAGACACACCTTACCATTGAGGCCTTCTGCAATTTCGCTGATAAAGATATTAAACAATATGGGTCCCAGAACAGATCCCTGAGGTACCCCACTGGTAACAAGACCATGGTCTGAATATACTCCATTGACTACAACCCTTTGTTGCCTGTCCCTCAGCCACTGCCTAATCCATTCAACAATATGGGAGTCCAAGCCCAATGACTGCACTTTATTGATAAGCCTTCTATGTGGGACAGTAACAAAAGCCTTACTAAAGTCTAGATAAGCGATGTCTACTGCACCTCCTCCATCTATTATTTTAGTCACCCAATCAAAAAAATCAACAAGATTAGTTTGACATGATCTCCCTGAAGTAAACCCATGCTGTTTTTCATCTTTCCATCCATGGGATTTTAGATGGTCCACAATCCTCTCCTTAAGTATGGTTTTCATTAATTTCCCCACTATTGATGTCAGGCTTACTGGCCTATAGTTGCCCGATTCCTCCCTACTACCTTTCTTGTGAATGGGCACAACATTTGCTAATTTCCAATCTTCTGGGACGACTCCTGTTGCCAGTGATTGGTTAAATAAATCTGTTAATGGTTTTGCTAATTCACCGCTGAGCTCTTTTAATAGCTTTGGGTGTATCCCATCAGGCCCCTGTGACTTATTTGTATTAATTTTAGACAGCTGACTTAGAACCTTTAGACAGTCGACAATGGAGTGCATATAAGAAGGAGCCCCAGAGCAAAGTCAAAATGGATCCCTAATAAAGTTGCTGGATTTTACCAACCAAGACAGGAGGGCCTGGTGTTTCCCCCCTCCACATTCTTTTCATGACACGTGGGCCAATTCCCCAACCCCTTGCTTGCACTTTTGTAGAGGGGAGTCCTGCACAAGTTCTTACTTCCTAGTAGCAAGGCGGATAATGCGACCGTGACCGGGCTTTCTCTTTTCGGATGCCTCTTAGCGCCTGAACGATCTTCTCATACAGTATGTGTTCCCAGCAATTCAGGCAACCATTTTTTCTGAATTGCTGCAATTGCAGCTGTACAGATTTGCTATACAAAAGGCACCCAGAAATAAGAACGCAGAGTTAGAAAACACCTCATTTTATGAGAGGTGTTGTGGGCATGCTCTACGACAGATATAGGGAGATATGAGGAGCTGAGTTAGTGCATTTACCTATTATCAGTGGCGTGATCCTGTGTTATCTGCCTCCAGCTTCAGATGCTCATGAGCAACAGACTGCAAACTACTACTTTACAGGCCAATTTTACACAAGCGTAATATAAGTACATTTATGCCCATGTATTAAAGGGTTTCTATCACTTCGTTTCACCTATTTAGCTTTCAGACACTAGCGATCCGCTAGTGTCTGCTTTATCTAACCATCCTAATATAAGAGCTTATTGTCCTGCCGTTTAGCTAAAAAAATAACTTATATAGATATGCAAATGAGCCTCTAGGTGCTATGGGGGCGTTATTAGCACCTAGAGGCTCCGTCTACCTTAACAAACTGCCGCCGCCCAGCGCGTCCCTCCAGCCCGCCCATCTCCTCCGGAATGCGATGCTCCTCGTATTCGGCGCATGCGCAGTGAATGTCTGATCGCTTCCCTGCTCAGACATCTCCACTGCGCCTGTTCCTCGGAGCACTATGACGTCATCGGCGCAGGCGCAGTGGAGATGTCTGAGCAGGGAAGCGATCAGACATTCACTGCGCATGCGCAGAACAGAGACGCGCACGGAGAGGATCGCTTCAGCTGGAGATGGGCGGGCTGGAGGGACGCGCTGGGCGGCGGCAGTTTGTTAAGGTAGACGGAGCCTCTAGGTGCTAATAACGCCCCCATAGCACCTAGAGGCTCATTTGCATATCTATATAAGTTATTTTTTTAGCTAAACGGCAGGACAATAAGCTCTTATATTAGGATGGTTAGATAAAGCAGACACTAGCGGATCGCTAGTGTCTAAAAGCTAAATAGGTGAAACGAAGTGATAGAAACCCTTTAAGGTCCCTTTACTTGGGGCGATATTACAGCAGATTATCGGGAAGGAGGCGTTTGCTCGCTGGTAGAGGAGACCACTGCCTTTACATGCAGCGATCTCCTCCAGAGATCACTAATGCAATTGCTCTTCCCCATAATGACCCGTTTCCCGGCAGCAGAACATGTTTACACAGTACGATCTGCTGTCGGGAAACAAGGATTTTTGTGTTTGCACAAACGATCCAATTACCGATGAACGAGCGTTTCGCTTGTTCATCGGTTAATCAGTGGTACAGTTACACCGCCAGATCATCACTAACGAGCATTACTATGAACGCTCCTTAGCGATCTATATTCTCGGCCCATGTAGAAGGCCCTTTACTGCCTCATGTCCTGGCCAGAATGTCCTAATGACCCAAACTGAGAGCATTGAATGCACAGCTGTGCCAGTTTTCTGCTTGTGTGAAACTGGCATTGGTAATGGAGCATCTAACAAAATGGCAGTATGTAGTCAATTGCTAGGGATCATCTATTCCCTGTGAGGATTCGCTCTGGTAGGCAGGGTAAGCGGACGCAGAACAGAGGCAAAAGAAACAGTTTGTAAGGGCTCTTTCACACCTGCGTTCTTTTCTTCCGGCATAGAGTTCCGTCGTCGGGGCTCTATGCCGGAAGAATCCCGATCAGGATTATCCCCATGCATTCTGAATGGAGTGAAATCCGTTCAGGATGCATCAGGATGTCTTCAGTTCCGGAACGGAACGTTTTTTGGCCGGAGAAAATACCGCAGCATGCTGCGCTTTTTGCTCCGGCCAAAAATCCGGAACACTTGCCGCAAGGCCAGATCCGGAATTAATGCCCATTGAAAGGCATTGATTCGGATCCGGCCTTAAGCTAAACGTTGTTTCGGCACATTGCCGGAGCCGACATTTAGCTTTTTCTGAATGGTTACCATGGCTGCCAGGACGCTAAAGTCCTGGCAGCCATGGTAAAGTGTAGCGGGGAGCGGGGGAGCAGCATACTTACCGTCCGTGCGGCTCCCCGGGCGCTCCAGAGTGACGTCAGGGCGCCCCAAGCGCATGGATCATGTGATCGCATTGGACACGTCATCCATGCGCATGGGGCGCCCTGACGTCATTCTGGAGCGCCCCGGGAGCCGCACGGACTGTAAGTATACTGCTCCCCGCTCCTACTATGGCAACCAGGACTTTAATAGCGTCCTGGGTGCCATAGTAACACTGAAAGCATTTTGAAGACGGTTCAGTCTTCAAATGCTTTCAGTACACTTGCGTTTTTCCGGATCCGGAGTGTAATTCCGGCAAGTGGAGTACACGCCGGATCCGGACAACGCAAGTGTGAAAGAGCCCTAAAACAAAACTTCAGTGTTTATTCACACAGGAGAAAAAAAACAAAGCAACATTTTTCAGTCTTCGTGTTCGTTCATACAAAGGAAAGTTTTTTTCAGCGGTCAACAACAGGCTTTAGGGGGCCTCTTTTCCCGCATGCGGCCCTCAGCCCTCTAGCACGGCACCATGCCTCAGATCCCAAAACAGAGACCCTGATTCTGAGCCCAGCTGCCTATTTAAAGGACAGCCAGGTGCTGCAACAACCCGGACAGCCACTTAAACTCCGGTCCGGTATTTGATCTCACCTGGCTGGAAATCAGCCCAGCCGCCCATGTTGGGAGGAAAATATCTGCCTGCCCAAACAAAACCCCTTGCTATGTTACATACCCACCCCTTTGTTCAACCCTGAGGGGTGAACACACGCCAGACAGTGTATCCGGGACAGGGCATCCGCGTTTCCCTGTAACCGGCCTGCCCTATGTTCTACTGTAAACTTAAAGTTCTGCAAGGACAAGAACCATCTGGTGACCCGAGCATTCCTCTCTTTGGCCTGGCTCATCCACAAGAGGGGAGTGGTCGGTCACCAAATGGAACTTTCTCCCCAACAAATAATAGCGGAGAGACTCGAGTACCCATTTGATGGCCAGGCACTCTCTCTCCTGCATCGGGTCTCGGCTGGAGGGAGCTTATGGCTGAGGAAGACAATGGGATGCTCCTCCCCGTTGACTTCCCGAGACAGTACAGCACCAAGGCCTACTTCGGAGGCATCAGTCTGTACTATAAACTCCCTTTTGAAGTCGGGCGTCACCAAAACCGGGGACCCACACAGGGCCGACTTCAAAGCGGAGAAAGCCTCTTCCGCCTAGTCATTCCAGCGGACCATCACGGACTTCCGTCCCTTTCAAGAGTCCTGTCAATGGAGCTGCTAAAGTGGCAAAATGGGGAACGAACCTCATATAATAGCCCACCATTCCAAGGAATGACTTTACTTGCCTAGAGGAGACAGGTTAGGGCCATTCCTTATCGCCTCTATTTTGTTTACTTGGGGCTTGATGACTCCGCGCCCAATGACATACCCTAGGTATTTGGTCTCCTCTAACCCTATCGCACATTTTTTTGGGTTAGCGGTTAGAGTCCACTACGGTAGGTGACTTTCCCAGTCAGTGCTGTGAATGACAATATCATCCAGATAAGCTGAGGCGAAGGATAACACCTTATATTGGTACAGCCCCTCTGGTGTAATGAATGCAGTTTTCTCCTTCTCAGCCTCCGTCAAGGGTACCTGCCAGTACCCTTTGGTGAGGTCCAAAACAGAAAAATACCGGGCTTGGCCTAACCTTTCAATAAGCTCATCCACCCGAGACATGGGATATGCATTGAATTTAGATATTTTGTTCAGCTTACGAAAATTGTTACAAAACCATAACGTCCCGTCCGGCTTGGGTATTAAGACTATAGGACTGGCCCACTCACTTATAGACTCCTCAATGACGTCTAGCTGCAGCATGAGCTGCACTTCCTCCGAAGTGGCTTGTCGCCGAGCCTCGGGTACCCAGTATGGCTTTAACCAGACTTTTGCCTGAGGCTCAGTGACAATGTCATGCTGGATTGCGGAAGGGCGTCCAGGAAGGTCTGAGAACACATCCGTATTCCGACTAATGAACTCCCTGGTCTCCTGAGCCTGTTTAGAGGAGAGGCTGTCAGCAATTCTTACTGTGGCAGCCGCTTCCCTTGCCTCAGACATAGGAGCCGGAACCTCTTCCCCTAGAAAACCCGGTTGCGGGCTGTCTTCAGTACAGGTCTTCCTATCTTTCCAAGGTTTAAGTAAATTAACATGGTAAACCTGCTCCGGCTTCCGCCGCCCTGGCTGGTGTACCTTGTAATTTACCTCTCCAACTTTCTCGAGTACCTCGTAGGGCCCCTGCCATCTAGCCAGGAACTTATTGTCCACGGTCGGTACCAGAACCAAAACCCGATCTCCCGGGTTAAAGTTCCGGACCCGAGCCTGCCGATTATAGATCAGACTCTGGGCTTGCTGAGCGGCCTCCATATGCTCCCTGACAAAAGGCAAAATGGTCTCTATCCGCTGTTGCATCTTGATTACATACTCCAGGACACTTATGCGGAGTGGGTTGCTGTTCCCACACCTCTTTGTCTACATCCAACAGACCACGAGGATGTCTGCCATAAAGCAATTCGAAGAGCGAGAACCCAGTAGAGGCCTGGGGTACCTCTCGCACAGCGAATATGAGAAAGGTCAGAAGAAGATCCCAATCCTTCCCATCTTTAGACACCACCCTTTTTAACATAGTTTTTAGAGTTTTCAACCACACCGTCCGTTTGCGGATGGTACACAGACGACCGTAACTATCTGATATGCAACTTACAGAGTTCCCTCATGACCTTGGACATAAAAGGGGTCCCCTGGTTAGTCAGAACCTCTTTAGGTAGCCCCACTCGGGAGAACATCTCCATTATTTCCTTAGCTATAAGCTTTGCCGATGTATGTCACAGTGGCACCGCTTCCGGGTACCGAGTGGCATAGTCCAGGACGAACAAGATGTGTTGGTGTCCTCTAGCGAACTTCGGTACTAGGCTTTCAAGGTCCATAGCGATTCACTCAAACGGCACTTCGATGATCGGGAGAAGTACCAAGGGACTGCGGAAAAGGTGCTGGGGGCTAGTTGCCTGGCAGGTCGGGTAAGACTTACAGAATTCCTCCACCTCCTTAAACACACTGGGCCATTAAAACCGTTGTAGGATACGGTCCTGTGTCTTCTGCATTCCCAGATGACCCCCGAGAACATGCTGGTGGGCTAACTCTAACACGAGTTTGCGATAAGCCTGGGGTACCACCAACTGTTCAATGGATTCTCCTCGCAGCTGGTTTACCCGGTACAACATACCCTGATGAACCACAAAACGGGGGAACACCGACTCTGCCCCTGGTTGTTGTGGTTCACCATCTACTATTAATACATTTTCCCAGGCTCGGGATAGAGTTGGGTCCCAGTGTTGGGCGGTACCAAAATTATCCCCGGAGACATTGAGGTCTGCCAGCTCAGGACCCGGCAGCAAGTCCTCAGTGTCTCCCACCATCACACTTAGCGGGGTTGTCTCCCCATCTTCCACCGAAGTGGCGGTCAGCCCTACCGCTGTCCCTTCAGACTCAGGTTCCCAGGGTTCTGGTCTCCCACCTGAGTTGGCCACTCTGCTAGGGTTACCCCTGTCTCATGGGTATCAGTCACTCTCTTAGCAGGCCACAGTGCCGGGAAGTCTATTTTATTATAGTCCCTATTATAAGTTCGTAATGTAGATTGGTGGCGACAGCCACCTCGTGGGTCCACCTGCCGGAAACCGTGGATAGAGACACCATAGCAGTTGGGTAGTCTTTTAAGTCTCCATGAATACACATGACCCCAACTTTTCGGCCAGTATACTCATTGGACCGTACCAGGGTCACCAGACTCCCTGAGTCCAACAGAGACTCCGCTGGAGTGTCTCCCACCTCCACCTGGCACAGGTGATTCAGAGTCTCCGGGGCATCCTCTGCACACAGCTTCCTAGCATATAACGACTGACGGAAGCAATAGTTCGTGTCCATGGGTACATCGGAGCTGGGTCCACAGGGGGTACATCCCTTGGGGGTTTGGTGGGCCCAAATCGCCGGGTCTGGGGTGGAGAGTTACAGGTTTTGACTACCCCCCTCCCAAAAGAACCCCCCTGTAGATTCCGGGTAGCCTCATAGCGCTCCAACAGGTCGACCATCTCAAAAGCATTACCTGGAGAGACCTGGCCGATCCATTGCTGTAGAGGGGGTGGAAAAGCCCTCCAGAACATATAAGCCAGCAGATGGTCCAGCATAGCAGTGGGGCTCAGCAAGTCACGCTGTAGCCACTTTTGCAAGAGGTTAAACAAGTTATAATACTGGGGTCACACGGGCTCAGCCGGCTTAAACCCCCACTGATGCACCTGCTTTGGCCCGGACCAACACATTCACTCCCAGTCTTGCCAGGATGTCAGGAACGGAGAGACCACTGATCTCTGGGTAGAGTCTCCCTTGTGGCCACCTTCTCATACATCGCCAAGTAGGTTTCGACGTCATCTGATGTTGTCATCCTGGGGATCGCCGCAAGGATCGCTTTCCGGACATCATGGACACTCTGGGACTCTCCTGCTGTCTGTAAAGCCATCACGTGCTGTAAGCAGCTGGTTTGTTTCTTGCTGGTGTTGATTAGCCTCCACGAGAGCTTTCATTACAGCCTCCATTTTGTCACGTAACACAGGTTTAAATTTACCTGGTTTAATCCAGGACATCCAGCCGTACCCCAAAAAAATATTTCGGCGTTTACGCCAGCCTCACTGCGTGTGCCCGCTCCAAGCCACCAATTGTGAGGATTCGCTCTGGTAGGCAGGGTAAGCGGCCGCAGAACAGAGGCAAAAGAAACAGTTTGTAAAATCAGTGTTTATTCACACAGGAGAAAAAAACAAAGCAACATTTTTCAGTCTTAGTGTTTGTTCACACAAAGGAAAGTCCAAAGAACAAAACAGTCACCTTGTTAGCAGGTTTTTTCAGAGGCCCACAACAGGCTTTAGGGGGCCTTTTTCGCCGCATGCGGCTCTCAGCCCTCTAGCACGGCACCATGCCTCAGATCCCAAAACAGAGACCCTGATGCTGAGCCCAGCTGCCTATTTAAAGGACAGCCAGGTGCTGCCAAAACCTGGACCGGCACTTAAACTCCGGTCCGGTATTTGATCTCACCTGGCTGGAAATCAGCCCAGCCGCCCATGTTGGGAGGAAAATATCTGCCTTCCCAAACAGAACCCCTTGCTATGTCACATCCCCCACAGTACATGGTAATTTGTACATTTCTGGGGCCTCATAAGCAACCATGTACACAGATAACCTTATATCCAATCTTACACAAAGTGAAGGGATGATAAACTGTCAAACCAAATCCACTTTATGGCCTAATATAGCAATCGTTAGAGTTCATTGTTATACAAAGCATTTTGTCACATTCCTCTCATTGTGGAAAACGGGAAGGATTGGACTTGGTTCAGTGACGAGTTGCCAGCTCTATTGCAGTCAGGGTGTGTGAGCAATTGGTCGTTAAGACTGGTGCGCTACAACATATAGGAAAATCGTGTCCTCTGTTTTACCTGTGGTCATAATGATGTTTTCTTAGTTTTATATCCCCACTGTTTGAGTCTTTCTCCCTACAACCCACTCTTACATTCTCTGCTAGCAGATCCCTGTGCGTGACCATGCCTTGCTACCACCCACTTCTGTATCTGTGCATGATCTATCTCCATGCCAGCCTCTGAAATCGATGTATTTGTGTGCATTCCCCTGTCCCCCCATACTGGCTTCTCTGACATCGCTGTATGTGATCATGTCCGCATACCAGCCACGATGATACCTCTGTAGGTGTTCCAGACTCAGTATCTCCCACCCTGTCTTCTGTGAATGTGATCCTGTTGCTGAACCACCCACCTACTGTTGTATGTGACGGCATGATCTTGGTTCTGTAGCAGCCACCACTATATAGGTGCTGAGTCTACTGTTTTTTGTGTGAATAATGATATAGTCATCTAACTGCTCTATATTCTATCATTTTCTAATCACCAAATAGCTATACAGTGGTCCCTTAAAGGGGTTATCCGAGTTATGGGGAAAAAAAATAAAACCTAACAAAATTAATCAGGATATACATATACATTAGTCAAGCTTGATTTTTTGAAAAAAGAACGATCCTTACACCTTTTCCAGGTTCTGTTATTGCTGTGTTTACATGCAGCAGTAACAACAATGACTCATCTCTCCCTCATGAATATTTGTGGGAGGGGTTGATTTCAAAAGAAAACCCTCCACCCCGCCCCCAATATAATAAATGGGGATGGAGTGGCAGCACGGTGGGACATATGTACTAGCGGCAGGGCCAGTCCGGCAAGGTGACAGGCTATTCAACTGCTGTAACAGCCTGCCGATAATATAAAAGTATCATAAGCCAGTGTTTCACAACCAGTGTTCCTCCAGCTGTTGCAAAACTACAACTCCCAGCATGCCTGGACAGGCATGCTAGGAGTTGTAGTTTTGCAAAAGCTGTAGGCACAACGGTTGGGAAACAATGCCATAAGCTATATTAGATTCATATACCTATATCTTGATAGAGATATAGGATTTATATATTAGCTAATAAACTTTTGAATAAACACCTATTTCTGTTGTAGCTGATATAACCTTATTATACATTATTTACTTTTTTCTTCAAGTGGGCGGTCTTCACTGGAACGGAGCAGCCAGCCATACAAGTGCCGAATGAAGAGCTGCGGCAGTGGTGAGGATCGCGCATATGCGATCAGCTATTAGCCGCAGGGAGGAACTTGGAGGGAGCCGCGGCACAAGTGAGGATCGCGCATGCGCGATCAGCTATTAGCCGCAGTTAGAAAGTTGGAGGTAGCCGCGGCACAAGTGAGGATCGCGCATGCGCGATCAACTCACAGCCGCACGGACTGTAATGCAGAGAGGTGGGGGCGTGGCCAAGGCTGATGACGTTCCGTTGACATGGCTTAGTCACTCCGACAAGCAGAGAGCTCCATGTCAACGGAACGTCACAGCTGATGACGTGGGCGGTCACATGACTGTTTAGTGTAGCAGAGAAACGGCACAAGATAGGTACAGCAAGTGATTTAGGAAAACTAAGGTATAGGAGAAATAAAGCCATAAAGATAAGGTTAAGTTAACTCGGATAACCCCTTTAAGTTACAATATTAATTGGTTCCTGGACAACCTTGTATCTTGAAAACATTGTAAGTTGAGTCCAATATTGGAAATTGAAAACTTACTGTACAGAAAATAAGCATATAACTGGAATAGCTGATGGAAGCTGTAAATTACCTTCTATGATGAGGACAGGAGTTTCTTCAGGGTCCTATATAGCATACAGTGTACCAGAAAAATAAGGTGGAGCCGTCCTCACCTGACAACCAAAGGAGCAGCTCATCCTGGTACAGAGATAGCAGTACATAACATGTACTACCGCACTGTACTGTATAGAGGAGCTACTAGAAAACCAGTACATATATTTGACAAAAAAAATGTCCATGTGGATTGGTTGGATCTGAGTCTAAAGTATGTATTAGGGTCCATTCACACGTCCGCATCCGTTCCGCAATTTTGTGGAAGGGTTGTGCAATGAGCAGGACACTGGGTCAGTGGGCATGCTATGCAGTGGGTCAGTATATATGTGTATAAGTTTGTGACGCCAGTTGCAGCTTGCGCAGGTACTGTAGCAGGGCCCTTTAAGATGTTATGAGCACACGTACTAGGTAAGGAATGCCAGACGGGGATAATGTCTCTGTATAGCAGATTTGGTAGTGTCAACGGTGTCTCCTACCTGTGGTACGGCTGGAGTCCTGTATCCCGGCTCACATGCAACAAAATTGAGTGCTGTTAATAGGAGTAACTGAGGAATAATGGAATTCCACACAGATAATAGGGTCCAACTTGTCTTTACTTGGTAGTATGATATGCAGCTTTGATCCATACAAGTTACAGCTTTAGTCTAGGGTCCCAGCAGGTTTTGGCAATATGTGGCAGGAATTTACATATATTCTGCATCTAATACATACGCCTATCAGAGTCTGGCAGGTATCTATCTTCTGCGCTGTCTTGGTTTGGGTCTGACTAGCTGTGGAGGTACTTATCTGCTCCTTGTCTTGGGATCTGTACTTACAGGACTGCTCGCAGGGTATGATGGTGGCTTCCTGGAGATCTGATAGTTCTGTAGATGGCTGCTTCCTTGGTCTACCAGCTGAGGTAAGGGACTCAGGCTGGGAAGGTTGCTCTTGGGCGTCAGCAGAGGCTTGGATCCCTGGTTGGGGTCCTTGTTTCTGGGAGCTCCTACTCACACAGCCTACCCCAACAGGGGGTGGCTGGTACACTGCCTAGAACTTTCTTTCCTCCCCCTGAAGTAGGATGTGGGAACATTCCACTCCTCCTCAGGTAGGGGGGAAGCTAGCCTGGAATGGTCTATTCCAGTCTATGTCTATTAACTAGCTATGGTCTACTTACATATTGCTGCCACCTGCTGGTGTACATTGAGAATTACAGCAAATTACATGAAAAGTCACAGTAAATCCATATAATACAAATGCAATGTCAGATTACACAGGATGTTAACACATTTACACTTTAACATCATATAGCAGGGTGACAGAGTTTTAGTGACATACTCTGGGATGTTACAGTTGCGGACCCATTCATTTTCAATGGGGCTGCAAAAGATGCAGACAGCATACTATGTGCTGTCCGCAACCGCACTTCTGTTCCGCCGCCCCCCCAAAAAAAAAAATAGAGCATGTCCTATTCTTATCTGCAGCCATGGACAAGAATAGGCATTTCTATCATAGTGCCGGCCATGTGCGGTCCACAAAATGCGGAACGCACATGGCCGATGTCCGTGTTTGGCGGATCTGCAATTTGCGGACCGCAAAACAGTTGCGGACGTGTTAATGGACCCTTAGACGGGCAGATTTTCTGCCCAATCATCGTTAATGAGTGTTCGTATGAACGCTCTTTAGCGATCATCTTGCTGTGTAATACTGCCGCCGATTGCTCGATGAACGAGCAAATGCTCAGGATTTGACGGTGGCTGATTGTGCTGTCTAATAGCGGTCTGCTGCTGGCAAACCACTGTAGAGCATGGAGACGAGCGATGGCATAGCAATCACTCCTCCCCATCTTGCTGAGGAGATCTCTGCATGTAATAGCAGCGGTCTCCTCAGCAAGCGAGCAGGTGATTGCCGGGAAGGAACTCGAGCCCGACAATCGTCTGCGTGATCAGGGTGTCTAATACACCCTATAGGCATTGTAGGTTGAGTCTAGTTTCACCTTAAGATGGGTCAGAAAAGACCATTGTATGTTGAAAATATTGTATCGTGAGGCCATTGTATCTTGAGGGAGCTCTGTATCTTGTTATGACTGGTCCAATATTAGGCATCAGGTTATCCCATAGCATGTGTGTACAGTGTCTGACTGATTGTAGTAACCATTGCTGTATAAAAATCTTCATATTCACCAGATCCAAGAAGGTTTTGACCTAATAAACTCTATTCATCCGTTCACAATATTTACTAGGACTGCGCTTTGTAAGCTTGGGGTCGAGGTCTCAAAACTGGGGGAAAAAGTAAAGTAGTTGCCCATGATCACCAGATTCTACCTATCATTTTTCAGAGGCCCTTTGGAAGATGAAAGGAGCAAACTGGTCAGTTGCCATGGGCAACTACTCCACTTTTACGTTGCGCTAGTTTTGTATGTATCTCCCCCTTTGCCTCCTTCTGGGGGTTCTCATTCTAGGAAGGTGTCCATTTGTGTAAGCGGCTAGCTGGGGCGGATGGGCTGCACGTGTAAAGCCAGCGTTAGTGAGCAGCATACAAATGCTTATTATCTGGTGAGATATTTGGTGGCTATACTGTAGTCTCGCAGAAGAGAAGGCTGCCATTTATGTATATGTGAGGACTCCCTCCTTCACACTTGTGGTGTCTACACTCTTCCTCAAATAACTGTGTCTCCCCTGTCTACCACCCATTGCTTAACCCCTTCCGTGCCATGGTCTCCTGATCATCAGTCAATACTCTCTGAAGATCTATTTTATCCGCCCTCAAGCACTCCTAATATGCAGAGATAACTGCGCCCTATGCTGAGGGCTTCCATATCATGCTCATTTCAGGTTGTATTCTCATTGTCTTTGGCATGTAGGTGCCCTGGAGATCAGCCGGTGTTCCTAGAGAAGCAGTAATACCCAGCAGTAATGAATGTGTTCACGAGGCTAGCATGGCAGTCATTTCCCTGCTGTCCTCTTTATTTCCTCCCATGAGATGCTGCTCGCCCCCCACTATCAATGTGAAAATATGCATGTCTGCTCCTCAGTATCCATGCTCAGCCGCCCCCAGACAAAGGTGCCTCCCTCTTGTCCGGGCTGGGATTGCATGCACACATTTTACCCCAATTATACAGATGTTCTCCATTCCTTATTAGTCCGAGCTGGATATTTCTTCTGCTCAGACTTCTTCCAAAAAATGAATCCCTGCTTGTCCCCTCAGTCACCATTCATGCTCCATGAAGATCATAGTTATGATGGGAAATGGACCAGAAATATTTTTTATAGACGAATCTATCAAATACAGGATTGATTCGAAGCGCTTGGGTAGACTATAGCTCATAAACTGAATTTTGCATAATATCAAGCTTTTTGTATGTCACATAGATGGTGTGCAATATTCCAAAAAGTGCCATTAGCCCCCCGCCCCCCAACAGTGTCAACTTCCTCTGTATGCAACCTGACACCTCCAGAGATGAAGCAGGCTCTGTGTGCAGCACATCTCCCCTCTGCCATCCATGCGGTGCTGCAGACACCACACGAATCTCCAGGAGCTGATACCCCCGGATACCGTCTGCTAAAGTCACCCCTTACAAAACCCGAACCCCCACAAGCCAATGTGTGTAGAGCGATGGGCAGCTTTGCTGGGAATTACACTGCTTGCATGCGTTGACTGAATTGCTGGTGGAGAAGGGGTTAATGGAGACGGCTGGCTGGCTAGCAGTGAAGTGGGATCCATGTTACCCTCCAAGGGTTAACACCACCCACTAGGCAGAAAAAATAGTCCCTCCAGATCCTGAATTTAAGTGTGGACATTAACGCTGGGTTAATGAACAAATCATGAATTGTAAGGGGAGTGTGGACATAAAATTCACATGGCTGATCGCAACAGGAAGGGGGATTCCATTGTAGGGACCACCGGTCAGGATGCATGTGGAAAGGGGGAGGGGCATCAGTTCTGTACCATTATATATGGATTATTAATGTGCTCTGTCTATATACAGGGCAGGACCCCAGCAGACGGAAATCTGGTAAAAGAATTATAATTAAAGGGGCGCCTTATATTGCCTATTCTAAAAATATGGAGAAGCCGGATACTGGCAGCATCTGAAGATGAGGATTTCAGTGGGTGCCTGGCAATACCAGATCATGTGGTCTTAAAGGGGTTGTCCAGACCATACACATGGAATATACTGGGTTGGCCGCACTATGACAGTCTAGCACTGGTCAGGCTGGGAATCTCTTTGCAGGACTGGAAGGTTTTATTCTAATGCAAGTGGGACTATTTTTCCTGTAAAAATTGGCTGCAACCAAGAAAAATATCTGTGTGTCAGTGGGTGGATCTGACAACTGCCACACGATGGCACATAATGGAGGGAAGAGACAAAGTGACGGGGCTCAGGAGGCTGCTGCCAATGGATGGTGGGTGAGGAGGGGCGAGGGTAAGGAAGGGGTTAGAGGAGGAGAGGTCACACTGGGTGATGCCGGCAGCTGGGCGCTCACATGGTGGGAGACAGAGCAGGCGAGCGGCGGATGGATGCTTCAGCGGGAGTGACACGGCGGGACCGGATCTTGATTCGTGAGCAGGCTGCCAGGCTCTCATTGTGACTGAACGGCACGGGGACCGCTGGGCTTCCCTCGCGCTGCTACTTTCTGACCCGGCGCCTCCATCCCGTGCCCGCTCCAAAGGACACACTGCCCGGGCAAACTTTTCTCTGTGAACACAAAGGCAGAGCTGCAGCAGCAGGTATTCTGACCCGAGACATGTGCAGGTCCCGACTCCTCTGTCCCTCACCCGAACAGTCACTTGGCTTCTTTGTTACCGGCCGCCTTCTCCAGGGTGAATTCCGGCAGGAAAGGGTGTCTGCGGGTTTTATTAGATGTGTTTTGTTTTAAGCAACTTTAAAAAGCAAAACTTTGTTACAGACATGAATTAGTGTCCTGCCCATTGTTACCCTTCCAATAAAATAGCCCGAGCCCCCCAATAAATAGCCCGAGCCCCCCAATAAATAACCTGTGATATTAGTAATGGAATCTGCTTCATTGTAACTTTGTTCACTCTTGTCGTCTTTTTGTGTTTTTCTTTTGGAGGTTTGTCAAGGTGATACAGCTTTCTGTCAAGGACCAAAGGGTTAAAGGAAGCGGCGATGCCCTCTGTGATGGAGAAGTCTCCAGGCTCCACTGCAATCATCTCCCGCAACAGAGCCAAGTCAGACGGCTTGGGAAGCAATTCCGAGGAGGACAGCAGCGAGGATGAAGCGCCGAGGGGTGAGGGTTCAGGAATCTCTACCATGGTGGACTGGGCTCCCTCAGTCTCATTGTCTTGCTGGGCTCCCCGCAACTAAAAGGACTACGGTCTGCTCTGCATTACTGAGAAGGGAAGGGGTTAAGAACCGTTTAGCATCCATCTGAGAGAAAAGGGGTTAATGGTTGCTTTACTGCTCCCTAGCAGGGGGTGAGGGCTCCATTGCATCTCCATGCAATAAAATGGGTTGAGGACAAGACAGGGTTAACCCTGTTGCAGTAAGGGTATCCTCACTGCTGCCTAGCAGAAAATGGGTTAATGTCTGCCTTCTAACTCCCTCAAGGAAATGTGGTAAGGGTTTCCTACAGTTTCATTCTGCCTTGCAGCTTCCCAAAGGAAGAAAGAGATAAGATTGGCCTTGAAATGGGTTAAGGGCTGCTGTGTACATGAGGGATTGAGTGCTGTCATGCTGTTCCCTGGCAGGAAACGCGTTGGGGGCTTCCTAACGGCCATCTAGCTGGAGAGATGGGCAGCTGCATTCTGCTAGGATGAGGTCTCCAGTAAGACGAGGGCCGAGCGCAGCTCCGGCAGGACAATGGTGAACACCTTTGCAGTTCTCTGGTAGGGCAAGGGTTGAGTGCTGCAACTGCAGGGTCCTATCCTCCAGAGCCTGTCCTAGGGCATCAGACACGTACATGTGCCTACTCTTAATGGATTGTAGGATAATTCAGAAATAAAGCTTGGACTGCCGATTTTAGGATTCAAGGTAAATTTGAGGAGTTCCATTCATCTGAATGGGCTTGTTCTGACGGCAAGCACATGGATCTCTGTAGCCCCCCCACCCCCCCCCCCCCCCCATTCAAATTAATGGGACAGTCAGAGAAATATCTGCAACAAATCTGCCCTGTGTGTGAATATACTCTTATCCTGGGATGCTTCCCTGCTCGGCAGCTGGCCATATTTTATATCTGTCTGGTCTTTGTCAGGAGTTAATTAACCTCTTAGTGGAGCTTTCTGTTTGCAGTTGACTTGCAGCTGGCCTTGTTATATACAGACCATTGTTTTTCTAGCCCCATATTGAAATCCTTTCTTGCTCTTTAATATCTGTTCTACTTTGCCCCCTGTTCTCTATATCCTAGTCTTCTTCGTGTTTGATCCTTTTAGTTTCCATGCTTTCTCTACAATGACCTCTAGCTCTTTAGTTGTACATTGCTTATAGTCTCTTTAGATCTACTGGTCTCTCTGGATACCATTGGGATAGCTGTCCCAGTGTTGTGGGTTGCTAGCCCCCACCCCTATGCCCATCTAGACTCTTGCTGCCAGTCTTCTCATTTTTGGTCCTGTCTCTGGACCTCTATCAACTTGCTTGTTATTTAAACTGTATTATCTTCCCACTCTTTATTCGGATACCAAATATCCTCTTAGGCCTCTTGCACACGAACATTTTTTTTCCGTTCCGTTTTTTTCGTTCTGTATACGACCCGTATATGAAACTATTCATTTCAATGGATCCGCAAAAAAAAACGGAAGGTACTCCGTATGTCCGTTCCGTTCAAAGATAGAACATGTCCTATTATTGTCCGCATAACGGACAAGGATAGTACTGTTCTATCAGGGGGCAGCTGTTCCGTTCCGCAAAAAACGGAATGCACACAGACGTCATCTGTATGTTTTGTGGATCCATTTTTTGTGGACCACAAAATACTGAAAAAACATACGGTTGTGTGTGAGAGGCCTTATACTGTATGTTTATCCCCCACTTCACACACCATATTTGTACAGGTAGTGCTGGTGACCTCAGATAGGACGGGATTCTGTAGACCTGAAGAAGCAGCTTTGCATTTATAGCGCTTCCTTTATTGGCCTCACTTTTTTATTTCTGATCAGATCATTTGGAATTCATGACCTAAGATGTATATGGTCCTGTTTTACCACTACTGACAGATGTTTCCAGGGGCAGACTGACCACAGACACTACAGGGAAATTCTCCAGTGGGCCGATCCACAGGGGACCACCCGAACAATCCTCATTGCTGCCGGCCAGGTACATAATGATCTGATGCTCTTAGCATCAATCAATAAATGCTTGGAGCATCAGGTACTTATGCCTCTGGCCAGCGGCCACAGATCACCCTGAACTGTATCACCGTCCTCCTCAGCTGAATACTGCAGTAGGGGTGGCAGTATTTTGCATTGCACTGTGGTATTGGATTCTGCTGGGGCGGTATTTTGTGCTGCACTAAGACATTGTTGGCTCTGCTTCCTGTTGTCCCCGCCTACTTTTGTTGCCCCGCCTTCTATCAATTTGGACCTGACTACAACATTGGGCTACTTTTTTTTTTTTTTCCCAGGGCCACTTTAATTTCCAGTCCACCCCTGGATGTTTCTAATATCTTGCATTCAGATTTTGAGCAGATTTGCTTTTGTCTGCTATTCTGGAAGCTTTCTTCTGTATTCAGCCATCTGGGCCCTAAGTTGACAGAGTTTAGGTTAGACAGATTCTTGGGTTTAAAAAGCCCATTTCCAGATTTTTTTTCTTATTAGGGAATGAATCTCTCATTTGAAACCTCCATCCATTAGCTGGAGTGGAGAACTGTCAGTGTCTTTTTCTCTATAGGACATGGACAAAACATGTTGTTTAAAGGGGTATTCACAATGTTAGACGTTATCCCCTATCCACAGGATAGGGTATAACTATCAGATCAGTGGGGTCTTACCACTGGGACCTGCGTGCAGGTGCTCCATTCATCTCTATGGGAATTCCAGAGAGAGCCAAGTGCTTTACTCAGTTATCTCCGAAACTCCCATAGAAATGAATGGAGCTGCCAGACGCATGTGTGACCGGCCACTTCATTCATTTCAGAGGGGGTACGGGGCCCCCATACTCGTGATTGGTGGGGGTCTCTGCGGTAGGACCCCCCACGATCTGTTATTCCGTATCCTGTGGATTGGGAATAACTTCTAACAATGAGGATACCCCTTTAATTTCTCTATGGTGGTACTGCGGTATGAGTGTCACTGGGGGTTCCATCACAGCAATACCCTGGAATTGTCTAGTTTGGTTGGATTTCAAATATTATTTTTTAAATTTATTTTTTTAGGGGTGCCATTCCAGATGGAATCATCCAAAGCTGAAGCATGGCAGAGACCTAGCCAAAAACCACACTGACCTGCAAGTCAGTGTTTTTAAAATTGTTAAAAAGTATGACCATTAGGCCTCTTGCATACGACCGTATGCCCTCCGAGACATATGGTCAGTGAGCGGGCCATATGTCCTGGAGCGGCATTGATCGGGAGCACACAGCATCATAGATTACAATGATGCTGTGCACGTCGGTCCGCCCGCAGGGCTATTGCAGTTGCACCTTTATTCATAAAATTCTAGCAGGAATAATAGAGGAATGGAACAACAGAGTCATGAGAATAAATTCTTTAAAATTGCCATTACATATGGAATATAATTATTTCCAACAACAGACGTGTATGGGGAGGTGACAGGTCCTCTTTAACAAGCAATGAGCAATCTATTTTTAACAATCAATCTGAAAACTGTGCCAACTTTCACGTCAGCGCAGTCTGTGACGGTGTACTGGCCACCCAGCTTCTGATCTGTGGGACTGTACCCTAAGGCCTCTTTCACACGGGCGTTGCGGAAAAATGTGCGGGTGCGTTGCGGGAACACCCGCGATTTTTCCGCGCGAGTGCAAAACATTGTAATGCGTTTTGCACTCGCGTGAGAAAAATCGCGCGTGTTTGGTACCCAAACCCGAACTTCTTCACAGAAGTTCGGGCTTGGGATCGGTGTTCTGTAAATAGTATTATTTTCCCTTATAACATGGTTATAAGGGAAAATAATAGCATTCTGAATACAGAATGCTAAGTAAAACAGGGCTGGAGGGGGTTAAAAAAAATAAAAAAATCATTTAACTCACCTTAATCCACTTGCTTGCGATGCCGGGCATCTCCGTCTGACTCTTTTACTGTATAGGACCTGTGGAGAGCATTAACTATAGTTTAAGGACCTGGGATGACGTCACTCTGGTCATCACATGGTACGTCACATGATCTTTTACCATGGTGAAAGGGGCGGATTGGGAACTTGGGAAAAAAATCTAAAAGTGGCCCCATGTTGTAGGTGGGTCCAAAATGACTGGCCAACAGAAGTAGTCGGGCTGGCAATACCACAGTGCAGCACATTATACTGCCTCAGCAGAACCAAATACTACAGTGCTGCACAAAATACTGTTGCCCACGCAGTATGAAACCGTATCATCGTCCTGAGGACATCAATATAGTTGCCGCTGGTCAGGTGCATAAGAGCCTGATCAGGCTCGGACTCGCCCACCAGGAAGGCGGGGGATTCCTCGGTGGGCCCCCAGTCTCCTGCGCCCAAGATAAGATGGAGGAGTAATTATTTCTCCTTTCTCAGGAGAGATAATTATTGTAACCACTAGGTGGCAGTATCGCACAGTGATGCAACCTCCTACTGGTGTACATTGTACAGGAGGGCCCACAGTACCTTCTAGACTTCTGGGGCTGCTGGCTATGAAGGAGGAGAGAAGGTGTCTGCCTCCTCCTGCCCTCCCTGCTGTCAGGAAACTGTGGCTGCTGGAGAGAAGGACTAGCTGTTTTCTCAGTTGTGTGACAGTAGTGAGCTGTAGGAGACTGTAAGGGGGAAATAGGGGATTTGTTTATAGCAGACACAGATCTGTGTATGTGTGCTGCCCTCTGCAGAGTTTAGAGTGGCTTTGGAGGGACTCTACCCTAGGTACCCTGAATGCCTCTGCTTTAGGTGCACCCCCATAAGTGCCCCAGCTCTCGATGCCCCCACTCTAAATGCACCACTAATATTGCCTCTTCTCCAGTTACCCCTGCTCCAGGATCCACACTATTACCCTGCCTCAGGTGACCCTAATGTCTCTGCTTCAGTTATGACCCTTCATTTGTGCCCTTTGCTCACGTTGCTCCTCTAGCACATTTGCTTGGGTTGTGACCTGCAAAGGGGGTTGGACTTATGCCCGAAAAATTCTGCAAAGTGCATCACATTCTCCAGTATTGACACGTATGGTGTACATGGCGGCAGTGATGATATTCCGTATTTACAGGCATCACTGCTGCCATGTAAAGAGATAGTGGTGGAGGATTTAAAGGGGTTGTCCAGGTTTTCAAGTTATCCTCTCCACACCATAGGGCATAATTATATGAATAGTGGGGTCCGATTCTGCAACTCACACTGATCCCAGGAACGGGCCCTGTTCCCCCTTTTTATGGTGCGACAGGCTACACATACGGCCTGCTGACCCCATAGAGAATGGATGGAGAGGCAGGGCATATGCTCGACCTACCACTCAGTCAAGAAGGGGGATAAGTGGGGGATCCAGCGTTCAGACCCCCACGGATCACTTAGTTGTCCCCAATTCTGTGGACACAGGCCCTTTAACAGGCGAGCATTTCTATTTTAGGTTGACACATATTTTGGGCCAGATTAAATTTTTTTACACCCAAAGAAAACATTTAAGGATAGGGAATGTGAAAAGGTGAAACGGATATGACACAACAGGTGATAAGGGTCTGACTGTTGGGACCCCAATGATCAAAGGAACGTGGTCTTAAAGGGGTTGTCTCACTTCAGTAAGTCAGATTTATCATGTAGAGAAAGTTAATACAAGCCACTTACTAATATATTGTTGTTATCCATATTGCTTCCTTTGCTGGCTGGATTCATTTTTCCATCACATTATACACTGCTCGTTTCCATGGTTATGACCACCCTGCAATCCATCAGTGGTGGTCGTACTTGCACACTGTAGGATAAAGTACTAGCCTATGTGTGCTCCCATGGTCCCGGCCACCAGAGAGGCTGACGCTTTTGCCTATAGTGTGCAAGCACGGCCACCACTGCTGGATTGCAGAGTGGTCAAAACCATGGATACGAGCAGTGTATAATGTGATGGAAAAGAGCCAATATGGAGAATCAGAATACATTAGTGAGTGCCTTGTATTAACTTTCTCTACATAATAAATGCCATTTGTTGAAGTGAGGCAGCCCCTTTAAGTGTGCAACCGTTAGGCAAAAAATGTCTTGGTGCGCGCATTGCGTGTTTCCTATATGTGATAGGAACTGCATGTGTCTTGTTTCTGACTCTCTTAAGAGCAGGATATCTATATATGTGTAAGGCTACTTTCATACTTGCGGTAGCAGGGTCCGGCAGGCTATTCCAGTGGGGGAACAGCCTGCCAGATCCGTGCTTACGCTAGCCCACCGTGCCGCCGGAGGTCCGGTCGCAGCACGCACAGGAAACATGCCGAGAGGCGGCCGGTCAAAAACTACAGCGGACTTCCGGCGGCACGGTGGGCTAGCATTAGTACAGATGCGGCAGGCTGTTCCCCCGCCAGAACATCCTGTCGGACCCTGCTACTGCAAGTGTGATAGTAGCCTAAATTCTGCCACATGTATGTTTGTGTATTTTGCTGTGAATGTTGTCTACCATCATACTTCATCTTTAATATTTCTGTTATCACTGTAAGAGCTCATGAACACGATTATTGCATGTTTTGCAGTCCGCAAATTGTGGATCTGCAAAACATGGACACTGGGTGCGGAACAGAACAGCTGGTCTCTAATAGAACAGTCCTATCCTTGTCTGTAATGCCGACAATAATAGGACATGTTCTATAATTTTGCGTAACGGCCATGTGGACATACAGACACGGAATGCCCATGGAGTCATTTCTGTTTTTTGTGTCCCCAAGTGAATGGTTTCGCATACAGGCCACAAAAAAAAAAAAAAAAAAGGTAGAGACACGGAAAAAAACAGGTTTTGTGTGCAGGAGCCCTAAGGTGGGCCCCCAGAATCAGTTACACTGGTGGGCCCTAGGTACCCCAGTCCGACACTGAGCCTGATGCTCTTATACTAATTAATGCTGAGAGCCAGGGTTGCCAACCGTCCAGAAATTTCTGGACAGGCCATAAAAATAGGTGACTTTTTCCTTCCTGGTGTCCTTGAAAGAAAAATTGATTTCTTTTTTTTTTGGTTGATGGTACTTTTATTACTATTATTTTGGTGATAATTCTCATCATTTTACAGCTCACAGTAAATGCTGTGATGAGTTCTTATCACTATACTGAGCTATGGACATGGATTACTTATTATTTTTAGCATTCATTATGGTTTTCCAATTTGTTAAAAAAATGTCGGGTGTCTGTGATTTTGGTATAAGTTGTCCAGAAAAAAGAAAAATGTTTGGCAACCCCGCAGAGAGCATCAGATCTTGATGTAACTGGGCGGCCCTCTGAGCACCGGCCCACTATGGCCAGTCCGCCCATGACCCTTAGTAGATATTAATTAGCTATAATGATTGTACAATTCCTTGTGTTTTTAGTTTAGCTTCATAAAATATCTTATGTTAAAGGGAACCTGTTGCATCAAACATGGTTTGTGATCAGCTTGCTGAATGTTATAGAGCAGGAGTAGCTGAGAATATTCATCACAACCTGACTTTATTGGTTTAAATCTCAGCAAAATGTATAATGTGTACAGTGTCTAAGCCCGCCTCAACAGCAGGGACTTAAAGTGGCGAGGCTCCCTTCCCTCCCACATTTTGCATCAGCTTGTCTGTCGCTGCAGTTTCCTCTTCAGGAGTGATCCCATGCTTCACCCACCTTCTGTGTCATGGGCTGCTCATCCACTGCATCTGCCTCAGGGTGCATTCACACAGCCCTTTTTTCTGACTACGTCCGATCCAAAAATGTTGTGGATCTGCACAGACGCAATAATTTCTAAGGGGCTGAAAAAAATGCAGACAGCACACGGATGTCACAGCCGCAATTGTGTGGCTGAGCCTCCGATATTACAACATGCCATATTCTTGTCCGTATTTTTTCAATATGGCCCGTGAAAAGTGCAGGACATGAACCGCGTCTGTATTTTGCTGACCGCAAAACGGATAGGGTCGTGCAAATGCCCCCTTGTTCACAGCCTTTCATGGAGGAAGACTTGTTTTTCCCTTGGCCTGTAGACTGTTCCCTGGATCTTCACAGTTACCAGTACTCCTCGTCACCAGCCGGGGATGTTGATACAGGCCTGGTGCGTGACCTTCTGAATGGGGCCTCTTCTTTCTGCACTTTCGCCAATGTAACTGCAGGCAGGGGACTCCCCAACATACTCTGCCCTTGGCTCACCTGCTAGAGATGCAGTAAGCTTTTCCTAGCATGTATCCCTAGCTTGATCTGTGCTGTTCCACAAAGTGGCAAATGTACAGTGCTTTCATTGGCCCCTTCTAGTGGCCTCGCAGATTTCACGCAAGGGTTAGTACTTCCTGCCTGTTCCAGCAGGACACAGCAGCAGTCTTCAGTGGTAGTGTGCTGGTGCCTTTTAATGGTCAGTACACAGTACCACTGCTGCTCCTAGCATGTTTCTTTCCCTATCGGAGGCAGGCTGTGGACATCAGGGGAAATGACTTATTCCTGGACAGCCCCTTTAAACATACGAGTAACATATCCCCCATTGCTTAAAGAAAGCCAGTCGCCAGAAAATACAGTGCAATCTGCAGGTGGCATGTTATAGACCAGGAGGAGCTGAGCAGATTGATAGTTTTGTGGGAAAAGTTTCAGTAAAACGTGTAAATTATACATTTATATCTCTGCTTTTTCTGACTTCATTTATACACAGGGGAGGTGTATAAATGCTCTATAACACGCTGCCTGCAGATCACACTGCATTCTGTTGCGACAGGTTCTTTAAGTTGTGGTAGGAGCATTTTAATCAAACACTAAACTAATTAATATCATGTATATGCTAATTCCCCTCCACATAATGGTGATTCATTTCCTACACGGCTGATATTGTCATGTAGCTTGTGCCGTATCCATATCCAGTATATATCTTCTTGCTGGTTTCTGGTTTTCTCCTCTCCCCTTTGTTTTAGTTGCAGTTTGTTGCTTTTGTTTCTTTTCACTCTCAGAAGTGGGAGAAAAGAAAAGGCAGTCTGCTCCTAAAACTATTCATTCTCCTCTCCAGATGGTTTGTCATCGTGTCTTTTCACTGAGCGGTATTATTCTTTATCCTGTGTATAGTATTTTTCTCACTTTGCACCGTTTTATTACGCCAAGTTCTTAAAATAATATATATTTTTTATTCAGTCATCACTTCTTTTGCTCAGTCCATACGTCACCACTTTTGAATGTGTTCTTTAGTTGTTACTTTGTCTAGTTTCTTGTAAATATAATGGAACTAGTCATAAATGGAGCCGTAATATTTTTTTTCCCATCACAGGGCCCTTTCAGTATTGGTGTCCCATAAGCTAGACCTTTGTCATATTTAAAGGGGCTGTTGCCCAAGCTAAAATGACATGGGCATCTGTCGACTTCCCGCACAGACAGGGTTACGTGTGCTGCTGTAGCCAATGACTGGCGTTGACAGTGATATTTTTTTCCCAAACAACTTGTGAGTGCCGGGTCATGTTCCTCTTTGGGACAACTCTACACCGAGGCCTGTCATTGGCTGCAGCAGCCCAGGTGACCCAGTCCATGCAAGAAGTTGACAGATGGGAACCAGTGCAATGAAGAGCTGGAACCGACTGGTGGGGACCACGTGAATATGGATTTCTCCACAGGTCCCAATGTCATTGGGTTTGAGTAAAAAAATTAATAAAACTGATAAACAACCCCTTTTATGGGCTACAATGCATTTAACATTAAAAAAAAAAAGAAAGGCACTGACTTTTTTTCAGGCATTCTGTTCCAGTGCTGATGGTTCTGTCCCCGCTGCTTCTGGTCCTCTTTGTACCGGAAGTGTGATGTCCGGTCCCCACCGCTGCAGCCACTCGCTGGTCTCAGTGGTCACATGCAGCTTGAGATATGTGTGACGATGGGTGGGACACCACACGGTACACAGGATCAGAACCAGAGAGGACAGGACCCCAACTTAGTGTTGGAAAGGAGCGTTATATATGATTTCTGGCGTTTGTAGCTTGTGGCTTAGACAGCCCCTTTGAAGAGAGCTAACATTTATAACCTGTATTATTGCTGAGGACCCCCAACCACTGGAAACCTGATTGGTCACTAGGACGGGAGCCCCAAGACCCCCAGATCATGCAGTGAGAAAGAGTTTGAATGGAGTAACGTCCCATTTCTGTCAGTCTCAGTGTTCATGGTGATCATAAAGGGATCTGATTGTTGGGGTCCAACTTTTGGTATGCCCACTGATTCTAAGAATGAAGAGATCACAGAGCTGGTTATGGATTGTGGCCCTCTCACAGTTTTTCGCTACACAGCAGTGCCCATTCAAATGGATGGGGATATGCTGTAGTTCCTTGCACAGTCAATCAGTGAGAGCCCCACTTTGATGAGATCACAGCACTGCAGCCCTTTGATCCTTGGTTTCCTGGTCCTGGCAGTTGGATCACAACTGTTTAGAGAGCAATGGCGTATCTTTGCGATATTGCATTACTTTCTGTGATGGAGAGAACCCTATATCTCCAAATGCATTATACAGTAAAATTCCTTATATACAGCATCAAATAAGCCAAAAACATCGATCACCCTTCACTTGTCACTAGAACAAAACTATGTTGAATAACCATTTAGAAAAATCTTTTGATTAGAATACGAAGTTAGAAATAATAAGTAACTTAGTAATTTTTCTAATAACATTGTATTGTTATTGTACTTGTTACAATTATTTGACTTTTTGATAATTTGGGCAGACTAGATGGGCCAAATGGTTCTTATCTGCCGACACATTCTATGTTTCTATAATTTAGAACCTATGTGGCCATATTGATGCAGATTAAAGGGCTTTTACTGTACTGTAAAGCTAAAACCTGCATCACATACCATGTTCATTAAGATACATGAAAACTGTGGTTTCTGTTTTCCTAAATTTAAGAGAAATTTATTTGAATTATTTTATTGCATTTGCTTGTACCGGAGCATTCCACCCAAGTATCTGCCATGTCATAATCCTGCCCAGTATGCATGGATTGTATTGGTTGGGCTTCTTTCCATTATTATGTTTGGGGTTTCATTTTAAATATTCTCTCTCACGTTTTCCTTTCAGACAGCATGATCCGAGTGGGTTCAGATTACCAAGCTCAGATCCCTGAGTACAAACCAGGTAATACCTCCTTAAGGTACTTTTTTTTAGAAAAATAGTGAACAACCAATTGCTGCAGGTGGTGGCTGTGTGCATAGACCTGAAGTTAAAAGATAAAATCTGTTTGCCTGCAGCGGCCACTAGGTGGCGCTTTCTGTGTCCTGTTTTATTATGGAGTACAATGTATACAGCAGAGAATACTGGACCTATTAAGGAAAAGATATTTATGACTCATCCTCAGGATAGGTCATCCATATCAGATATACAGGGGTGCGACACCCGGGACCCCTGCCGATCAGTTGTCAGAAGAGGCCTTGAGCACCGCAGCCTCTCCCTAGGCCAGTGACTTCACTCTACATCAGTCACATGGCCATGTTGCAGCTTAGCCCCATTCAATTCAATGGGTTTAAGCTGCAATACCAAACACAGCCGCTATACTATGTACGGCACTATCCTTGGAAAGCTGCAGGGAGCCTGCATCTATAACCTGAGCTCTGCTAAGCGCAGTGGCTCCCTTAAACAGCTGATTGGTGGGGGTGCGAGGACTTGGACCCCTGCTGATGTCATAATGATGACCTCTTCTGAGGATGATTCATAATTATCATTTCCAGGATATCCCCTTTAAAACCTTTCCTACTATGGATATTATTGGGATGACTGATGGCAAAACTGATGCGTTTGATGTTTAAAGAGGACCTTTCACTAGAATAAAAAATCTAAACTAACTATACAGACATGGAGAGCGGTGCCCAGGGATCCCCCTGCACTTACTGTTATCCCTGGGCGCCGCTCCGTTCTCCCATTATAGCCTCTGGTATCTTCATAGTTAGGCTCCACCCAGGGGAACCTGACGGCGTCTCTTTCTCCCAGGCTGGAGTACTGGCCAATCGCAGCGCTCAGCTCATAGCCTGAGAGAAAAAAAAAACCTCTCAGGCTATGAGCTGAGCGCTGCGATTGGCCAGCGCTACAGCCTGGGAGAAGGAGACCCCGGCAGGTTCCATGGGTGGAGCCTAACATATGAAGATACCAAAGGCTATAATGGGAGAACGGAGCGGCGCCCGGGGATAACAGTAAGTGCAGGGGGATCCCTGGGCACCGCTCTCCATGTCTGTATAGTTAGTTTAGATTTTTTATTCTAGTGAAAGGTCCTCTTTAAACATTAAACACAATGGAATTTTTCTGTCTGATATACTGTGTATAAAAAATATTTTCCTTTTAAAGGGTTTCCCACGATTTTCATACTGATGACCTATTCTCTGGATCGGTCATCAGTATCTGATTGGTGGGGATCCAGCGCTCCTGTGAGCTCCGTGGCCTTCTCACAGCTTACCAAGCACAGCGCCGTATAGTGGCTGTGCTTGGTATTGCAGCTCAGCCCCATTCACTTCTTGTCATGCTCGTGTGCGGGAGGAAAACACTACACCGAGCATAGGAGGAAAAGGGGATACCTGAATAAGGCCTGGAAACTAGGGAAGGAAGACGGACACCTCCTAGAGAAAACACTAACTCCAGTCCTGACACACTACCAGTATGAACAGGCCCCAAAGGTAGGCAAGTTCATACGCTGGATACCTAGAATCCTATCTCACCCTATAGGACCCTGAAACTAATGTTAGGACTGAGTCTACCTATTCCTCCAAAAGGAAGGACGAACAGGAGTCTCCCTCAGACCTAATGACAAACAGGGAAAGGATATATATATATATATATAGCTCAAAAAAATAAAGGGAACACTTAAACAACACAATGTAACTCCATGTCAATCACACTTCTGTGAAATCAAACTGTCCACTTAGGAAGCAACACTGAGTGACAATCAATTTCACATGCTGTTGTGCAAATGGGATAGACAACAGGTGGAAATTATAGGCAATTAGCAAGACACCCCCAATAAAGGAGTGGTTCTGCAGGTGGTGAACACAGACCACTTCTCAGTTCCTATGCTTCCTGGCTGATGTTTTGGTCACTTTTGAATGCTAGCGGTGCTTTCACTCTAGTGGTAGCATGAGATGGAGTCTACAACCCACACAAGTGGCTCAAGTAGTGCAGCTTATCCAGGATGGCACATCAATGCGAGCTGTGGCAAGAAGGTTTGCTGTGTCTGTCAGCGTAGTGTCCAGAGCATGGAGGCGCTACCGGGAGACAGACCAGTACATCAGGAGACGTGGAGGAGGCCGTAGGAGGGCAACAACCCAGCAGCGGGACCGCTACCTCCGCCTTTGTGCAAGGAGGAACAGGAGGAGCACTGCCAGAGCCCTGCAAAATGACCTCCAGCAGGCCACAAATGTGCATGTGTCTGCTCAAACGGTCAGAAACAGACTCCATGAGGGCCCGACGTCCACTGGTGGGGGTTGTGCTTACAGCCCAACACCGTGCAGGACGTTTGGCATTTGCCAGAGAACACCAAGATTGGCAAATTCGCCACTGGCGCCCTGTGCTCTTCACAGATGAAAGCAGGTTCACACTGAGCACATGTGACAGACGTGACAGAGTCTGGAGACGCCGTGGAGAACGTTCTGCTGCCTGCAACATCCTCCAACATGACCGGTTTGGCATTGGGTCAGTAATGGTGTGGGGTGGCATTTCTTTGGATGGTCGCACAGCCCTCCATGTGCTCGCCAGAGGTAGCCTGACTGCCATTGGGTACCGAGATGAGATCCTCAGACCCCTTGTGAGACCATATGCTGGTGCGGTTGGCCCTGGGTTCCTCCTAATGCAAGACAATGCTCAGACCTCATGTGGCTGGAGTGTCAGCAGTTCCTGCAAGACGAAGGTATTGATGCTATGGACTGGCCCGCCCGTTCCCCAGACCTGAATCCAATTGAGCACATCTGGGACATCATGTCTCGCTCTATCCACCAACGTCACGTTGCACCACAGACTGTCCAGGAGTTGGCAGATGCTTTAGTCCAGGTCTGGGAGGAGATCCCTCAGGAGACCATCCGCCACCTCATCAGGAGCATGCATAGGCGTTGTAGGGAGGTCATACAGGCTTGTGGAGGCCACACACACTACTGAGCCTCATTTTGACTTGTTTTAAGGACATTACATCAAAGTTGGATCAGCCTGTAGTGTGTTTTTCCACTTTAATTTTGAGTGTGACTCCAAATCCAGACCTCCATGGGTTGAAAAATTTGATTTCCATTTTTTAATTTTTGTGTGATTTTGTTGTCAGCACATTCAACTATGTAAAGAACAAAGTATTTCAGAAGAATATTTAATTAACTCAGATCTAGGATGTGTTATTTTTGTGTTCCCTTTATTTTTTTGAGATATATATATATATATATATATATAACACTTATCTCCAGGAACTCGGCTAAGACCCAAACACAAGCTAACCACAAGTCCAACAGAAGCTATAAACCACAGAGTTAAATTACCACAATAGCCACACATGGGTAAAGAAGGTGTGACAAGCACCAGAAACAACACAGACGTCATTTGATCCAAAAGGAAAACATGTCAGTTCAAACCACGTGTTGTCAGTCTCACAGATCTCCTGCAACCTGTTGCGGGAACGTCCCTATGTCTCGGTATGTCTGTGACACTTTTATGGGGCTGAGCTGAGCCTAGGCCATTTGACAGATGAACGTGTCATCACTGTCCTAGGAAAAGCTGAGAGAGCTACTGTGAGCGCCGCTGCCTTCCCAAACAGCTAATCGGCGGGGGAACAGGTGTCATACCCCCACCGATTAGATACTGATGACCTATCTCGGAGAACTCCTTTAATTGGTGGTCTGTCTGCCAAGTAGGAATCTAGACTGCTGTGCAAGTAGGTCAGTTTTACGTAGTGGGTTGTCTTCTCCATGTCTGACAAGTTGTATCCTTTCATGGCCACCTCTTACTACACAAGTAAGTAATTTGGAGAAGACCATGAACAAGCGCTAAGGTAGCTGTATACCTTGATGAATATTAGCTGAACCCTCTTATGCAGGAGTCGGCAACTTATGGCCCTTCAGCTATTGTGAAACTACATCTGCCAGCATGCACCTTTGCTCAACTGTTTTTGGAACTCCCATAGAAGTATATAGAGTATGCTGAGAGTTGTAATTTTCTCAGCAGATGGAGCTCCAGAGGTTTCTGACCCCTGATTTAATGTCTATGCTTGCTTCTGATTACCCCACCATCAGCATTGGGGGATAAACACAGGTACTTTTCTGTCCTCTCTCTCCATTTAGAACATGTACACACTCGGCTGAGCAGAGAGTATGCATGTGAATGGCTAGGCTTCCAGTGGTATTTTATCACAGATTGTGTCATGGAGAGTGATGGATGGGCAGCTGTCTTGCTCATTTCATTGGTTGAAAAGTCCTCTTTCTATCCTCAGATCTTAGTAAAAAGAAAGGATTCTGTTCATGGCGCTTACATTTTCCACAGGATCAGAAAGACTCCATGTGTGCAGTATGGTGCATTTCTGAACTAATGAGAGGCTATAACTTATAGTTGATACTCACACAACAATGTCAGTATTGAAATATAATTGACATTTCCTGGTAAGTCTAGGAAACGCTTTTTGCAACATATCGGAATTCTCAGAGTCTTAACTTTCATTTTTGCAGTGTTACGTTTTTAATGCTTGCAGCTTTAGGTAACGTTCACATCTCTAGTAAATGTTTCCTTCTGGCTGTTCTGGCAGAGAACAGCCTGCAGGAGTTCACCAGATCCAGCATTGCTGGATTCTGCAGATCACCACTGGATCCCCATTGGTGATATTGGGATTTGGCGGTGATGCAGCTGCTGCATTTCCAGCATAAATGACAGGTTTCTTCTGGCATTTGGGTCAGAAAAGGTTGCTGAAGATGTGAACGTGGTCTTACCTGTTTTACTCAACACATATACATCTTCCACAAAGAGTTGACATACATGTTACATATATGTGTTGATATATAGCCAGGATATAACAGAACTTTCTGATCAGTGGGACCTTTGTTCATCTCAGGTGAATAGGGCTTTGTTTCTCTACCTATACGACAACTGGTGCTGTGCAGAGAAACAATTTGGTATGATGGCCCTTCAGTTTTAATAGGTTTCTGCCATCTTATAAACAGATGCCATATAATATCAATAGGCTATGCGTCAGTTTATGATCAGAAAGTGTCCGACCTCTGGACTAGGCCATGTTAGATTTATTTGATCACTTGGGGTCAGACCACTGAGACAGCCCCTTGTCATTTAAAGGGAGTCTTTCCCCTATACTGACCGTTATAGTACACTAACACTATTATCAGCATTATAGTCCCCATATGTGAATTCTACTTTCTGTTTAGCTGGCCGTCGCTTATTTTCTTCATTAAACACTTTTATTCAATATGCAAATTAGGTCTGAAGGTACCCAGGGGGCGGCGTTCAAGTGGTCGGTGCCCAGGCCCCTCGTCGCTATTCATCTAAACCAGACCTGGGCAAACTACGGCCCGCGGGCCGTATACGGCCCGGCGGACCTTTTAATCCGGCCCCCGGGCGGAGCCAGAGGCGTGCCAAGCAACGATACCCCTCCTCCGCGAATGAAGAGGACTTCCGACTCGGCGTGCTGCGTGTGGCATGGCGCGGTGGCAGGGAGGCAGCGTCAGCGGCAGTACTGTCTAGGTAAGACACAGCAGGGGGGGGGGGGGGTGCCTCGTGCGAGCCGTACCCGGGACCCGGCCGGCCGCAATTATTCCCTTCTCTGTAACAGCGCAGCGCCCGCGGCTCTCATAGTATCGGCTGTGACTGTCTGACACTGACAGTCACAGAGCCGACAAGCATGAAGCTGCGGCCGCCTCCCCCTGTGCTGTGTGTAGTCAGTGTGACTAACACATGGCTGATCATCTCTGAGCATTACGTTTCTAAAGGCAAGGGGGGGGGGGGGGGGTGTTCTGTATATGATGGGGGGGCCGGGGGGGTGTTCTGTACACAAGGGGACAATGGCTGGATTCACAGGGGGACAATGGCTGGATTCACAGGGGGACAATGGCTGGATTCACAGGGGGACAATGGCTGGATTCACAGGGGGACAATGGCTGGATTCACAGGGGGACAATGGCTGGATTCACAGGGGGACAATGGCTGGATTCACAGGGGGACAATGGCTGGATTCACAGGGGGACAATGGCTGGATTCACAGGGGGACAATGGCTGGATTCACAGGGGGACAATGGCTGGATTCACAGGGGGACAATGGCTGGATTCACAGGGGGACAATGGCTGGATTCACAGGGGGACAATGGCTTTCACTAATATGAGTCACAAATAGTGAAAAATGTTCATTGTTTTGGGAAATTTTGTTTAATAAATTTAAATTTTTTTCTTGTAAGGCAACCTCACTTTTTCATTGTTTAACTATAACAAGTACTCGTACCAGTTGTCCAACAATGATATTTACTGCTTTTTATAAAGAAATACAATTGATTTTATGCAGTATTGAGTTTAGCCTTTTGGCCCGGCCCTCCAAAATATTTTCAGTTTCTCATGTGGCCCCATCGAAAAAATAATTGCCCACCCCTGATCTAAACCCTTTCACCCCTCTGGCCCGCCCTAGTTTCTTCTGATTACCTCCTCCCTTCAGTGTGAAATGCCGCACCTGCGCCGTGTATCCGAATCATCACGCCTGCGCACAGCATTACCCATTATGGGCATCGGCATCTGAGCGTTTATTGCACATGCGCCGGCCCCAACATCCCGACCTAACTGGCGGAAGCAGGTGGTGAAAGGGGAGGGGTTTCAGATGAATAGCGACGAGGGGCCTGGGCATTGGCCGCTTGAACGCCGCCCCTGGGTACCTTCAGACCTAATTTGCATATTGAATAAAAGTGTTTAATGAAGAAAATAAGCGACGGCCAGCTAAACATAAAACAGAATTCACATATGGGGACTATAATGCTGATAATGGTGGTAGTGTTCTAGAACGGTCAGTATAGGTGAAAGACTCCCTTTAAGGGATCTATGGCATAAGTCATTGCTGTATGATCAGTGGGGTCCGACCTGAACCTCCCGTGATCCTGAGATTGATAAGTTTACCATGCACACGGTCTCATCCAGCCACTTGTCTGTGGAGAGAACTACAGCTGGTCCCATTCACTTGAAAGGCATTAAGCTTCAGTTTCCCTGCACAGAGGATGGCTAGAGCGCTGATGTGCAAGGAATGACCATGAAGGAGTTGTTGCCCTGAATCTGTGCTGTGGCCACTTGTTTCTCAGGATCAGGGATGGTCTCAGAGGCCAAAACCATATCAAGCATAAAGTGATATACCTCTACTTAAGGAAACCACCTTTAATGGACTGAGGTGTCACAGCAGTCTCACCTAAACTGATTGATGCATTATAACATGTTCTAGCAATATGGCAGCCGCCTCTTATTGCTATCTCAGTCCCTGACTACGGACACGTGGCCTAACTATCACAGTCCATCACCCTGCCTATCTGACTTGTTACACAGGCGTCTTTTAGTGCTCTGTAAAACTCTGAAAAACTGAAGACACTCTCCTTAGTAACGCTCCGTTACAGCTTTGATAGAAGAATCCTTAAACAAAAACAACAATTACAATGTACTTCAATCTAATAGAATATTTTGAAGATTATACGTGTAGATTTGAACAGAGACAAATAAGGGGGAAGGGACGTGACTGAAACAGTAGGTAGGGAGGAAGGAGAAGGACTAAGAGCTAGCTGCAAGTCTTGAGCGATGGTCTTTAACACCTTTTAAGGACCGGACTCCTTTTCACCTTAAGGACCAGGCCATTTTTCTGCAAATCTGACCAGTGTCACTTTATGTGGTGATAACTTTAAAACGCTTTGACTTATCCAGGTCATTCTGAGAGAGTTTTTTCGTCACTTATTGTACTTCATGACACTGGTAAAATGGAGTAAAAAAAAAACATTTTTATGTATAAAAAAAAATACCAAATTTACCCAAAATTTGGAAAAATTAGCACATTTTTAAGTTTCAATTTCTCTACTTTTATAATACATAGTAATACCTCCCAAAAATAGTTATTACTTTACATTCCCCATATGTCTACTTCATTTTTGGATCATTTTGGGAATGATATTTTATTTTTTGGGGATGTTACAAGGCTTAGAAGTTTAGAAGCAAAAACCCACTTTTTAAGGACCAGTTCAGGTCTGAAGTCACTTTGTGAGGCTTACATAATAGAAACCACCCAAAAATTACCCCATTCTAGAAACTACACCCCTCAAGGTATTCAAAACTGATTTTACAAACGTTGTTAACCCTTTAGGTGTTCCACAAGAATTAATGGAAAATAGAGATACAGTTTCAAAATTTCACTTTTTTGGCAGATTTTCCATTTTTATAATTTTTTTTTCCAGTTACAAAGCAAGGGTTAACAGCCAAACAAAACTCAATATTTATGGCCCTGATTCTGTAGTTTACAGAAACACCCCATATGTGGTCATAAACCGCTGTACGGGCACACGGCAGAGCGCAGATGGAAAGGAATGCCATATGGTTTTTGGAAGGCAGATTTTGCTGGACTGGTTTTTTGACACAATGTCCCATTTGAACCCCCCCGATGCACCCCTAGAGTAGAAACTCCAAAAAAGTGACCCCATTTTAGAAACTACGGGATAGGGTGGAAGTTTTGTTGGCACTAGTTTAGGGTACATATGATTTTTGGTTGCTCTATATTACACTTTATGTGAGGCAAGGTAACAAGAAATAGCTGTTTTGGCACAGTTTTTTTTTGTTATTTACAACATTCATCTGACAGGTTAGATCATGTGATATTTTTATAGAGCAGGTTGTCACGGACGCGGCGATACCTAATATGTATACTTTTTATTTTATTTATGCAAGTTTTACACAATGATTTTATTTTTGAAACAAAAAAATCATGTTTTAGTGTCTCCATAGTCTGAGGGCCATAGTTTTTTCAGTTTTTGGGCGATTGTCTTAGGTAGGGTCTCATTTTTTGCGGGATGAGATGAAAAAAGTTTCAAGTTATAAAAAAAAAAAGTGTCCCTTTCCAAAAATAAAGGGAAAAGACATATAGACATATTAGGTATCGCTGCGTCCGTATCGACCGGCTCTATAAGCATATCACATGACCTAACCCCTCAGATGAACACCGTAAAAAATAAAAACTGTGCTAAATAAACCATTTTTTGTCACCTTGCATCACAAAAAGTGTAATAGCAAGCGATCAAAAAGTCATATGCACCCCAAAATAGTGTTCTGTATTCATAATGTTATAAGGGAAAATAATAATGATTGGGTCTTCATCCCGATCGTCTCCTAGCAACCGTGCGTGAAAATCGCACCGCATCCGCACTTGCTTGCGGATGCTTGCGATTTTCACGCAACCCCATTCACTTCTATGGGGCCTGCGTTGCGTGAAAAACGCAGAATATAGAGCATGCTGCAATTTTCACGCAACGCATAAGTGATGCGTGAAAATCACCGCTCATCTGAACAGCCCCATAGAAATGAATGGGTCGGTATTCAGTGCGGGTGCAATGCGTTCACCTCACGCATCCGCGAGGAATACTCGCCCGTGTGAAAGGGGCCTTAGTGTCTTACACTGTAAGACGCTCACAGTTGCCTAGGAGACCCAGCCTGGGGGCTGGGCCTCTTAGGCCTCCGTACATGCTTGGCTTGGGGCTGCCATGGCAACCATCGAGTCCCCGCCACAGCAGCGGAGACCGATGGATGAGGTGAGGGAGCGCAAACCTCCCATATGCCGCGGTCAGCGCTGACCGTGGCATATGAGGGGTTAATCCACTGGCATCGGCGTTATCGCCGATGCTGGTGGATGCAGCAGGGATCCGGCTGTCAGTAACAGCCGGATCTCTGCCACTGATTGCGGCACCGCACGCGGGGGAGGGGAACGACTGCAGGACGAGAACGCGACCGGCGATTTAGGACAAGCATTCTTGTCCTGGGTCGTTAAGGGGTTAAAGTGCCTCTGATTAACCCTAAATAAAGTTCAGCTGCTCTAGTTGGTCTTTCCTACAATTTTCTGTCGCATCCCACAGCAAAAGCCATTGTCCACAGAGATCTTCCAAAGCATCAGAGGGATCTCATTGTTAAAAGGTATCAGTCAGGAGAAGGGTACAAAAGAATTTCCAAGACATTAGATATACCATGGAACACAGTGAAGACAGTCGCCATCAAGTGGAGAAAATATGGCACAACAGTGACATTACCAAGAACTGGACGTCCCTCCAAAATTAATGAAAAGACGAGAATGAAACTGGTCTGGGAGGCGACCAAGAGGCCTACAGCAACATTAAAGGAGCTGCAGGAATATCTGGCAAGTACTGACTGTGTGGTACATGTGACAACAATCTCCCGTATTCTTCATATGTCTGGGCTATGGGGTAGAGCGGCAAGACAAAAGCCTTTTCTTACGAAGAAAAACATCCAAGCCAGGCTACGTTTTTCAAAAACACATCTGAAGTCTCCCAAAAGCATGTGGGAAAGGTGTTATGGTCTGATGAAACCAAGGTTGAACTTTTTGCCCATAATTCCAAAAGATATTTTTGGTGCAAAAACAACACTGCTCATCACCAAAAGAACACCATACCCACAGTGAAGCATGGTGGTGGCAGCATCATGCCAAGGGGCTGTTTTTCTTCAGCTGGAACTGAGGCCTTAGTTAAAGGGCTTCTCTCACCCCCAAAACACATTTTTCATTTTTGGGCTTGTTAAAATCCTTATTGAACGACTATTCCCTATATAGGGCTCTTACCTTGGTCTGTGGCTTCGTTTCATTAAAAATCGATCTTTTAAAATATGCAAATTACTTCACTACCAGCAAGTAGGGCGTCTACTTGCTGGTAGCCGCCGCATCCTCCTTTTAAAAAAAACGCCCCCTCCTCCTGTTGATTGACAGGGCCAGCGAGCGCTCTCCTCCTCCGGCTGGCCCTGTCAGCATTTCAAATCCCGCGCCTGTCTTCATTCGGCGCAGGCGCTCTGAGAGAAGGACGCTCGCCTCCTCAGCACTCCCTCAGTGTGCCTGCGCCGATGACCTCTTCGGTGACGTCATCGGCGCAGGCGCACTGAGGGAGTGCTGAGGAGGCGAGCGTCCTTCTCTCAGAGCGCCTGCGCCGAATGAAGACAGTTGCGGGATTCGAAATGCTGACCGGGCCAGCCGGAGGAGGAGAGCGCTTGCTGGCCCTGTCAATCAACAGGAGGAGAGGGCGTTTTTTAAAAGGAGGATGCGGCGGCTACCAGCAAGTAGATGCCCTACTTGCTGGTAGTGAAGTCATTTGCATATTTTAAAAGATCGATTTTTAATGAAACGAAGCCACAGACCAAGGTAAGAGCCCTATATAGGGAATAGTCGTTTAATAAGGATTTTAACAAGCCCAAAAATGAAAAATGTGTTTTGGGGGTGACAGAAGCCCTTTAAGCTAGAGGGAATTATGTACAGTTCCAAATACCAGTCAATATTGGCACAAAACCTTCAGGCTTCTGCTAGAAAGCTGAACATGAAGAGGAACTTCATCTTTCAGCATGACAACGACCTAAAGCATACATCCAAATCAACAAAGGAATGGCTTCACCAGAAGAAGATTAAAGTTTTGGAATGGCCCAGCCAGAGCCCAGACCTGAATCCGATTGAAAAATCTGTGGGGTGATCTGAAGAGGGCTGTGCACAGGAGATGCCCTCGCAATCTGACAGATTTGGAGTGTTTTTGCAACGAAGAGTGGGCAAATCTTGCCAAGTCAAAATGTGCCATGCTGATAGACTCATACCCAAAAAGACTGAGTGCTGTAATAAAATCAAAAGGTGCTTCCACAAAGTATTAATTTAAGGGCTCATGCACATGACAGTATGGCTTTTTCAGTGTTTTGCGGTCCGTTTTTTACGGATCCGTTCCGTTTTTTTTGTTTCCGTTGTGTTTCCTTTCCGTTTTTCCGTATGCCATATACAGTAATTACATAGAAAAAATTGGGCTGGGCATAACATTTTCAATAGATGGTTCAGCAAAAACGGAACGGATACGGATGCATTTCCGTATGTGTTCCGTTTTTTTGCAGTCCCATTGACTTAAATGGAGCCAAGCACCGTGATTTGCAGACAAGAATAGGACATGTTCTATCTTTTCACGGTACGGAAATACTGAAACGGAATGCACACGGAGACACTTCAGTTTTTTTTGCTGAACCATTGAAATGAATGGTTCAGTATATGTACCGCATACTGAACTAAAAAAAACGGCCAGTATACTGAACGCAAAATACTGTCGTGTGCATGAGCTCTAAGGGTGTGAACACTTATGCAACCATATTATTTTATTTTTATATTTTTTTTCCCCTCTACCTAAAAGATTTCAGTTTGTTTTTCTAATTGAGTTGTACAGTTTATAGGTCACATTAAAGGTAGAAAAAGTTCTGAAATTATTTATTTTTGTCCAATTTTTTTGCAGCACAGAAATCTGACATTTTAACAGGGGTGTGTAGACTTTTTATATCCACTATGTGTATGTACGTACGTATGTATGTATGTGTGTGTATATGTATGTATGTGTATGTGTGTGTGTGTGTGTATATATATATATATATATATATATATATATATATATATATATATATATATATATATATATATATATACACATACACTGCTCAAAAAAAATAAAGGGAACACAAAAATAACACATCCTAGATCTGAGTTAATTAAATATTCTTCTGAAATACTTTGTTCTTTACATAGTTGAATGTGCTGACAACAAAATCGCACAAAAATAAAAAAATGGAAATCAAATTTTTCAACCCATGGAGGTCTGGATTTGGAGTCACACTCAAAATTAAAGTGGAAAAACACACTACAGGCTGATCCAACTTTGATGTAATGTCCTTAAAACAAGTCAAAATGAGGCTCAGTAGTGTGTGTGGCCTCCACGTGCCTGTATGACCTCCCTACAACGCCTGTGCATGCTCCTGATGAGGTGGCGGATGGTCTCCTGAGGGATCTCCTCCCAGACCTGGACTAAAGCATCTGCCAACTCCTGGACAGTCTGTGGTGCAACGTGACGTTGGTGGATAGAGCGAGACATGATGTCCCAGATGTGCTCAATTGGATTCAGGTCTGGGGAACGGGCGGGCCAGTCCATAGCATCAATGCCTTCGTCTTGCAGGAACTGCTGACACACTCCAGCCACATGAGGTCTTGCATTGTCTTGCATTAGGAGGAACCCAGGGCCAACCGCACCAGCATATGGTGTCACAAGGGGTCTGAGGATCTCATCTCGGTACCTAATGGCAGTCAGGCTACCTCTGGCGAGCACATGGAGGGCTGTGCGGCCCTCCAAAGAAATGCCACCCCACACCATTACTGACCCAATGCCAAACCGGTCATGCTGGAGGATGTTGCAGGCAGCAGAACGTTCTCTACGGCGTCTCCAGACGTCTGTCACATGTGCTCAGTATGAACCTGCTTTTATCTGTGAAGAGCACATGGCGCCAGTGGCGAATTTGCCAATCTTGGTGTTCTCTGGCAAATGCCAAACGTCCTGCACGGTGTTGGGCTGTAAGCACAACCCCCACCTGTGGACGTCGGGCCCTCATATCGCCTTCATGGAGTCTGTTTCTGACCGTTTGAGCAGACACATGCACATTTGTGGCCTGCTGGAGGTCATTTTGCAGGGCTCTGGCAGTGCTCCTCCTGTTCCTCCTTGCACAAAGGCGGAGGTAGCGGTCCTGCTCCTGGGTTGTTGCCCTCCTACGGCCTCCTCCAAGTCTCCTGATGTACTGGCCTGTCTCCTGGTAGCGCCTCCATGCTCTGGACACTACGCTGACAGACGCAGCAAACCTTCTTGCCACAGCTCGCATTGATGTGCCATCCTGGATAAGCTGCACTACCTGAGCCACTTGTGTGGGTTGTAGACTCCGTCTCATGCTACCACTAGAGTGAAAGCACCGCCAGCATTCAAAAGTGACCAAAACATCAGCCAGGAAGCATAGGAACTGAGAAGTGGTCTGTGGTCACCACCTACAGAACCACTCCTTTATTGGGGGTGTCTTGCTAATTGCCTATAATTTCCACCTGTTGTCTATCCCATTTGCACAACAGCATGTGAAATTGATTGTCACTCAGTGTTGCTTCCTAAGTGGACAGTTTGATTTCACAGAAGTGTGATTGACTTGGAGTTACATTGTGTTGTTTAAGTGTTCCCTTTATTTTTTTTGAGCAGTTTGTGTGTGTGTGTGTGTGTGTGTGTGTGTGTGTGTGTATATATATATATATATATATATATATATATATATATATATATATACATACACACTCACCTAAAGAATTATTAGGAACACCTGTTCTATTTCTCATTAATGCAATTATCTAGTCAACCAATCACATGGCAGTTGCTTCAATGCATTTAGGGGGGTGCTCCTGGTCAAGACAATCTCCTGAACCCCAAACTGAATGTCAGAATGGGAAAGAAAGGTGATTTAAACAATTTTGAGCGTGGCATGGTTGTTGGTGCCAGACGGGCCGGTCTGAGTATTTCACAATCTGCTCAGTTACTGGGATTTTCACGCACAACCATTTCTAGGGTTTACAAAGAATGGTGTGAAAAGGGAAAAACATCCAGTATGCGGCAGTCCTGTGGGCAAAAATGCCTTGTGGATGCTAGAGGTCAGAGGAGAATGGGCCGACTGATTCAAGCTGTTAGAAGAGCAGCGTTGACTGAAATAACCACTTGTTACAACCGAGGTATGCAGCAAAGCATTTGTGAAGCCATAACACGCACAACCTTGAGGCGGATGGGCTACAACAGCAGAAGACCCCACCGGGTACCACTCATCTCCACTACAAATAGGAAAAAGAGGCTACAATTTGCACAAGCTCACCAAAATTGGACTGTTGAAGACTGGAAAAATGTTGCCTGGTCTGATGAGTCTCGATTTCTGTTGAGACATTCAAATGGTAGAGTCCGAATTTGGCGGTAAACAGAATGAGAACATGTATCCATCCTCTGATGGCTACTTCCAGCAGGATAATGCACCATGTCACAAAGCTCGAATCATTTCAAATTGGTTTCTTGAACATGACAATGAGTTCACTGTACTAAAATGGCCCCCACAGTCACCAGATCTCAACCCAATAGAGCATCTTTGGGATGTGGTGGAACCTGAGCTTCGTGCCCTGGATGTGCATCCCTCAAATCTCCATCAACTGCAAGATGCTATCCTATCAATATGGGCCAACATTTCTAAAGAATGCTATCAGCACCTTGTTGAATCAATGCCACGTAGAATTAAGGCAGTTCTGAAGGCAAAAGGGGATCCAACACCGTATTAGTATGGTGTTCCTAATAATTCTTTAGGTATGTATGTATGTGTGTGTGTATATATATATATATATGTTCAAGGCAGTAAAAATCATAGCCGTAAGTAAGGAGTGCCAGCAATTAGACGCTACCCACCGTCAATAGATACAGAAGGAAAAGATTGCAGCACTTCCAATTGGTGAAAAAAATATTAATTCCTTTATTCATATATGAATAAAGGACTTCATATTTTTTCACCAATTGGAAGTGCTACAATCTTTTCCTTTTTATATCTCTCTAACTACCACTAACTGCAGGTATTTTTAAACACCAAAAAAAGGGACGGGGACGGAGGGTGGTTTAGGAATCTGGAACAGCTGCAAATGAAAAAAAAAATATCAGTGCAGCTATTCCAGATGTTCTTCTTTCGTTCTTTTCTTCTTTCAGTCAGAAAGGGTTAAATCGCAGTGGTGGTTCACCACAAGTCCCAGTAAGCCAACAGCAGCACAGAAAGACACAGAACCTCTCTGCACGCAGTCACCAGCTAGAATGGCTGCATGCAGGGAAGTTCTGCCTCATCCTGTGCAGCTATAGCGCTGCCATTAGCTGGAGCGTTGTTCCAGCCAATAGCAGCGCTGGCAGAGGACCCAAAACACTGGTGTCCCCTGCCTGACCTAGGAGGAGACAGGTGCTGACTTGTTCAGCACCGGTCACCTCCACATGCCAGAGCTGCGATGCGCATGTCTGTGGAATGCAGCCAATAGCAGCGATCGGGGCTGCAGGGGAGAGGAAATACCTCCCTGTGCCCCTAGGAAATATGGCTGCCTGCCGTACCGCGGCCTGCAGCCATCGTACCACGGTCACCGAGCGATTTCGCTCAGGGACTGGGTGTACACAGTAGCTCTACGGCGCTGGGATTTCAGACCCAGCTTTCAGCTCTGTACATGTACGGCGCTGGTATCCTAAGGGTTAAAGTTTGCTAGTAAATGTTAGGTAAATTAAAAAGTATTTTTCTTCTCTGCAAAGGATCTGTATTGTATCTGCTGGCAAGGTGGATACTTTGATGGCTTTTTTTTTATTGCCAGACCTTGGGTCAAAATGTACAGACCACACACAGAGGCATCTAATAAATAAGCATTTTGGGCTTATGTTGCCCAAAAGTAGAGGTTTCATATAAAAAATAAAAAAATAAATCAATTTTTCATGCCAGAAGCAGCCAGCTACATTGGAAGGAATAATTGACAAAGAATGATTGCCTTGAAATGAGGCACCAAATAGCAAATACATGAATGCAGCATGTTAATGTTGTGTTCTGTATAGCAAATTCAATGATAACTGTACCTTTATAGTCTGAGACATACTTACTCCCAGAGACTTTGGCATGGCTGTACACTGAACTTTCTGCTTTTCTTTACAGACTCTGCAACTCAGAACAATGTGGAGATGAAGGGGATGTTGGTATGGTCGCCAAATCATTTTGTATCAGATGCCAAATGTAAGTTCTGTCTTGTGTTGCTTTTATTTATTCTGCTTCTGAAGGAACTTTAGGGCTCATTCAGACAAGCAAGCGCCAACTCTTCTGTGCAGCAGCTCTAAAAACCAGGCTTCTTTTTTTTTTTTTAAATGGTCTGCGCATGGATGGTGCCCATGTGTAATTGTTTTCTCACCCTTTTACTAGAATTGTTTTGCAGGAAAGCTGGACCTAAATTGTGCATGCTATGATTTTCTTTGCACAGGCCCATGGGCCATGCAGAAAATCACACATATGAATTGTCACAATGACTATAATGGGCCAGTGTTCAGTCCGGACACTGTCCGTTCCTCACTCAGACAGCACCCAGACATGAACATCACATGTCTGAATAAGCCCTACATCATGGATACTGATATGTGTCCATTGCTCCATTTTCAGGGTTTCTGTTCTTACAATCAACAGGATAAAAACTTTGAAACACTACTTTACTTTATACATTTGCGGCGTCCTGTACGATCTGTTATACTTCAGGTCTGTCAGTGTCATGGCTGCAGATGTGAGGAGTTCAGAAGCTACTAACTGGATTTTGGATAGTGTTTCATTAAATTGATGTTTTGAAGTCAGCAATGGATAAAGTATTGCTTTTTTGTCATGTGTATATAGTTATGTATGCATAAAATAATGTATTAAATCCCCCTCATGTGAGATTGCTCCCCTGAATGAGAGTGTACTCGAAAGATAAATGTCAATTCTGGCTATAATCGTATGTACATCATTTTTGCATTCAGTAGAGAGCATTTTCAAACATGCCTCAAATGTTCTGGACATTGTGAAAACTGGAAATTGGGTTTTATTTAAATAAAGTGTAATCAGTATATAAATGGAATGTTCCACAGCTTTATATTATACTTTGTTTCAGTTTCTTCCCATTTTCAATATGTTACTTTTCCATGAGTGAAAGAAAACACCTACATAGCCTGTCATAGCTGAGACGTGAATACTATTTTGTGCAATCTAAGGCTACTTTCACACTAGCGGCAGGCTGTTCCGCTAGTCCTCTCTGGCCACATTGACTATAATGGGGGTGGGCTGGAGGTCCGGCCACAGCACGGCAAACATGCCGAGAGGCGGCCGGAATAAAACTACGACATTTGGCATGTCTGAGTGGAGCATCAGAGCATTTCTTGCTCCGATGCTCCCCCTTGCTCTGTGCTGCATAGCGCAAGGTCTGTTTTCAGGCACCAGGCTTCACATTAGTATGCTAGGCGGAGCAGTGATCTCTGTGACGTCACTGGCAAAAATGGTTACAGGCGATCTATAGTGCTGCCATAGGCAAAGCTATAGACCAGGGATGGCCAACCTGAGGCTCTCCAGCTGTTGCAAAACTACAACTCCCACCATGCTCAGACTGCCTACAGCAGGGCATGCTGGGAATTGTAGTTTTACAACAGCTGGAGAGCCACAGGTTGGCCATGCCTGCTATAGACTATCCATTTGTGCCGGTGATGTCACCAGGATCACTGCTAAGCAGAAGCCTAGAATAGTGAGGATGTAAAGGGGTTACCCAATCGTAAAAAAAATCCCCCCATATGCCGGGCCCCCACACTTAATGTACTTACCCAGGTCCCTGCTCCCTCTGCCGCAGCTGCTTCTCCCCGTGCACGGATGAAAACATCTGGGGAAGGGGGGGCAGCAGCCAATGGCAGGCGGGGACGAGCCTCCCTAGGATCGCGGATGATGCTAGGGAGGCTCGTCCGCGCCCGCCATTGGCTGCTCCCACCGACGCCGCATGTTTTCATCCGTGCACGGGAAGCAGCAGCAGTGCGGGGAACATGAGTGGCGCAGGGATTGGGGACCCGGATAAGTATATTCAGTGTGGGGTGCCCGGCATATGGGGGGGAAGGGCTTTTTTTTTTAAAGGATTGGATAACCCCTTTAAACAAAACAGACCGTGCCCTGCACAATGCAGCACAGCACAAGGAGCAGCATTGGAGCAAGAAATGCTCCACTCAGACATGCTAAATGAGTGAAGATGAGGTTATGCCCGCTTTCAGCTCTGAATCCAGACAACCCCTTGATAGAGGACCTTTCACCACTCATGACATGCCTGTTTTAAGAGCTTCATTCATTCCCTATGTAATAACAATTCTGGAATATCTATGTTGTACCATTCCTTTATAATTTCTACTAGAAGTTATGAATGAATTGCTAGCAGTCTGCAGTAATGGTACAGAGGGGCTGTACCTGCACAGACTCACTCTATCTAATCAGTGCTGCATTAAAGGAATGGTACAACATAAGGCCATAAGAATAGATGTTCCAGAATTGTTATTACATAGGGAATGCATGAAGCTCTTAAAACAGGCTTTATGTTGTACCATTCCTTTATGGCAGCACTGATTGGATAGAGTCAGTCTGTGCAGGTACACACACCCAACTGGTTACCGCCTCTCTATACCCTTACTGCAGACTGCTAGCAATTCTTAACTTCTAGTAGAAATTATAAAGGAATGGTACAACATAGAATAGATGTTCCATAATTGTTATTACAGGGGCAATGCATGAAGCTATTAAAACAGGCATGTCAGGAGTGGTGAAAGGTCCTCTTTAAGTGATGCTGCTGCTTTTTTGTGCTTAGGAGTTCAGTGAGAGCTGTCAGTCACTGATAAGGCAATCTCTATATACACAGGCATACATTGTGGTCTTTATTCCTACTTGCTTTTTGTTTGTAGTGGATGAGTACATCTTAATGGCAAAGGAGAAACATGGCTACAATGTGGAGCAGGTAAGACAGAATAGGAAACGCATCCTTGTTGACCTTTTATTAGTTAGCCCTGTGGTTGCCTGATATATGGATCCCCACTATTCTGTAACTCAAATTAATTTCATCAGGGAAAGACTAAGCAGTGGGTAAATGAAACTAAATGGCTTATTCTGTAAGTCTGTGGTGATGGAAAAACCTGTTTAACTGCAGTCTCTTCTGAGCTTTCATATTTTCAGTCAAGTTAGGTTTTTATGGAAACCCATTGCTTGCTGTCTTGTGGTAGACCAAATTCAGCTTTCCTCCAGCCCCATCTAGCTTGCAGTCCCTCTTGACCCAAGATATGTTATAAAACTGTAATATTCATCTTCATACTGTAGTAATACTGTTTCTTTTTTTTTTTTTTTTCTGTCCCATGTGCTTTTCCTCCTGGTCTTTTTTTCACTCCTGTTTACGTTTTGTTCTTCTATTCATTTTTCCGACATTGCTTTACGTCTCATTAATTTCATATTCTGTCACCCGGACGCCACAGTCTCTTGGTATGCTGCTCTGGCACAAACATGATGTTGAACGCTCTCTTGCTGACCTTGCAAATTTTACACCATTTCCTGATGAGTGGAGTGTGGAGGATAAAGTTCTTTTTGAACAGGCATTCAGCTTTCATGGAAATGCTTCCAGCGAATACAGCAAATGGTAACCATACTATTTTACTAGTTGTACTATTACATCTGCTGTCACTACAGATTCAGCACTTCTGACTGGTTAGAGGCACATCAGAACTGATTTATGGGCTCCTGGTGTTGATACCCCATCGGTTGCTAGAACAAAGGACCTTTGCTGGTCATTAAGCCCCTGTTTGTCCTTTCCAGCTCTCCTGAAGCTAATTACACTCATTGACAATATATATATATTTTTTTAAATAGCGCACCAAGGAGTTGTTGGATTCAAATGAACCTTTGTTTATGTGAATGTAATGATGATATATGTAAATGATTACAATATTAGAGATGATTACAATATTAGAGATGATTACAATATTAGAGATTGAGGATAAGCTTATGGGGGCAAAACTGTGTAATTGAAAGGCGGTTCTAGGGCCATGTCTAGCCTGGATAAAAGGTGAGATACGGTTAATGATGGAGTCATGCAGGTTCTCTATGGTTTCCTCAGCTGGGCCTGTAGATCCTGCACACTCGTACGTTGCAGAAGCTGACATCCCTTCTGGTCCACCCCCCCCAAATGCTCAATTGGCAATGAATCTGGCGACCAGACAGGCCAAAGAATGGTTAAATTCTTGCCTATACATTCCTGGTAAATCCTTGCTGTGTATGGGCGAGAAATCTCCTGCTAGAAAAAAATGCCAGTTGGAAGCCCAGCCATTAGAGGCAATACATCTGGCTGCAGGATGTCCTGTACAGATCGCTGAGCTCTTAGTGTCCCGCTAGTGTATCACTACTAGGGGTGGCCTACTTTTGTATGCGATGGCTCCGCAGATCATCACACCAATAAATGGGGCAATGTGTCACTCCACAGCAAAGGAGGATTGAAGTGCTCACTGCAAGAAGTCCATACTCAAACCTGACTGTCAAAGGATCCAAAATAGAATCTGTAAAGATGATATGGTTCCAGTTTGTTGCAGTCAAGGTTTCTTGTTCACGACATCACTGCAAACGCTGGTGACAGTGGCTGGCTGTCAATGGTAGGACACTAAATGGGCGCTGTGATACCAAATTTTGTTCTGCTAAGCACCTTGAAATGGTGCCTAGAGACAGAGATGTGTAATGCCACCTGTGTCTAGATGTTGGACAAAGCTTTGCCTTTTTATAGCCACGGTCAGGTGACAGCCATGCTATAGTTAAACTGCTCCATAATACTCTGGCTCAGAGTTCTGTCTCTGTTCTCAGTGGGTTTGGCCAATAAAAATGTGTATGGCTAGCTTAACACAGAGGTATGTTGTTCCAGCTCCCAGATAAATTGATCCCCAGTCTGGTGAAATACTACTACTCATGGAAGAAGATCCGAAGCAGAACAAGTGTGATGGATCGGCAGGCACGTCGACTGCAGAGCAAGCGGGAGGAGGGGTGAGACAAGAATAAAAGATATAGGGGGTGATTTATCACGCCGTAGTACGCCTAAATTAGGCGTATTTCAGGCGCAGATTGTGGCGTAACAATTTTGCCGCGATATGCAACTTCTCCCTGCCCACACCAGGTCTAAAATGCAGGAGGGAAAGGGGAAGTGTGGGTAGGGAAGGGGACGGACCAGTAGGCCCGTCTCATTTACCATTTTCTATGCCCGTTTCAGGCGTAGAAAAAGGTCTAAGCCCTCATTCACATGTCAGTGTTTGGTCAGTGATTTTGTGCCAAAACCAGGTGTGGTTCTAAACACAGAACAGGTGAAGATCTTTCCCTTATACGTTTTGTCTGTGGAGGCTCCAATCAGGGTTTTGGCTCACAATCACTGATGGAAATCACTGACGTGTGAATAAGGCCTCATGCACACGACCATTGTTGTGTTCCGTTCCGCAAAATGGGGTTCCGTTGTTCCGTTTTTTTCCCCCCGTGTGTCTTCCTTTATTTTTGGAGCACCACTAGACATAAAGGAATGTAAAAAAAAGTCTGACAGGTTTGCTATGCAAATTATAGGAAAAAAACGGACGCAGATGACAATCTTGTGTGCCTCCGTGTTTTTTAGCGGTCCCATTGACTTGAATGGGTCCGCGAACCGTTTTCCGCGAAAATAATAGGACAGGTTATATTTTTTTGACGGACTGGAACCATGGATCACGGACAAGGATGGCAAACTGTGCATTAGCCGAGTTTTCAACGGACCCATTGAAAATTAATGGGTCCGCAGAAAATCACGAAACGGACACGGAATAAAACAACGGTCGTGTGCATGAGGCCTTAGGCGTAAATGTAAGACCACTCAGAAGCTGTCTTACATTTAGAACTGGCAGAGGATCCGCCGAAGTTATGAAGAGGCCGGTGCCAGCTATAGGACTTTATTAAGACCGACGTTTAAAATGGCGGTCTTAATAAATGTGCCCTATAAGACTGCCACGCATAGGAAATGCATGGGGAAGAAATTTGCAATACAGAAGGGGAATATGAAAAGGATGGTTTAAAGAGATTCTGTCACCGGATAATTCAGTGTTAAATCAGGCACAGTGCATTATAGGGGTAGCTCAGCTGAATGTAATGATATTTTTCACTTAGCAATCTGTTGCTTCATTCTGGAGAAAAAGTATTTCTAATCTGTATGCAAGTGAGAAGTTAAGTGCACTGAGGGTGGGTTCAATGACCCTTGCGCCTCCTTACTCTACCAGCACTTCCCTTTCCTTCTTTATTGGCAGGACCAGGGAGATGACTATGCAGGAACCTGGCCCTGTCAATCAAGAATATAGAGGGAGCTGGAGGACCAAGTGTGCACTAACTGGCTAGGCCCTCCCTCATTGCTCTTAACTGCTAATTAAAATATAGATTAAAAATACTTTTTCTTCTGAATAAGGCTTATGTCACACAAGTGATACAGATTCCGTAACAGTAATCAGTCGGCACTGTGATATACCTGCTGGTCGGTTCACATGTTCCAGGGATAGCGTCCCAAATTCAATTGTAGTCGAAGAAGACCGGCACTCAACACTGTTTGAAAAAGGCATATTTTTTGCCCAAACGCAACACAGTATCTATAAGATGTGACAATAAAAAACGATCTACAAATTACATCTTATAGATACTGTGTTGCGTTTGGGCAAAAAATATGCCTTTTTCAACAGTGTTGAGTGCCGGTCTTCTTCGACTACAAGTGATACAGAGTCGGGTCTGTTCACGGAAAAAACCAAAGGTTTTGCACTCAAATTGTATCAGTTTTGTCTGCGATTGTGTTCAGTGCTTGTTTTTTTTCTGCGTGGTTGCAATCAGTTTTCAATGCATTTTTCATGTACGTGAAGCGAAACTGAAGAATAACACTCAAGATCTCCTAGCAATCGACAGTGAAAAATGATATTGCTAGTAATTTTTTTAGGCTTTTGGTCCTTATAATAAATACTGATGTCTCCTCTCCCTCACAGTAATGAAGATGCAGAAGAAGTGCCTAAAATAAGCGAAAATGACTTGGATGCTGCCGACATTCGGAAGGAGGTGAGATAACGTTCTGTGGCAGCGGTGTCCTTCATTGCTTCCATTTTTAGCAGAGATTCTTTTCTAACTTATTTTACTATGTGGTTTTGCTTCATTAGCACTGCCTGTGTTTATTACTATATTTTACTTTATCTCATACTGGTTCTCACTTCATTTACTGTATTTCTGAAATGTTTTAGGACTCTCTGAAATCTGCATCCAGTGCAAAGCCTGGACCAGTCAAAAAGGAACCTGTGGTGTCTCAGTATCGACATCACCCATTACGATCCCGTCAGAGGCCACCAAAAGGCATGCATCTTGGCAAGAGTGATATTGCTGCTGTTTGTGCAAGTTCAGAAATGCCAGCACTCACTCTGAGTCAACTGGACACACAGCTTGTCTCACTTAAGGCAAGGTAGGAAAGCATTTAAGTGTTACGGTCCTAGAAAACATTCTGCAATGTACTGAACCAACGTGGCTTCCTACGTTTGTGTGTTCTTAATGTTTCTTGATCTGTTACCTGTGGTTTGTTTTTTTTCTTTCATATTCATGTACACACACATCAAATGTCCAGTAAATGCAGTGTCTGCCTTCTCCTGTGCTCATACATAGCGCTATGCAGTGAATGTGGAAGTGCAGTTGGCTATGCTGCTTCTTCTGTTGGACCCAGGGTGATCACTGAGTGATGGGTATAAGAGAGCTGCAAGGTCTCCGCAGTCCCCTAAACAGCTCTGTCTGTGTACATTACTCCCACAGGGGACGTTTTTGCCCCTGTACCTGGGGCTCCTTTTTCCTATGATTTGATCACATCTGGCGTTCCCCTGCAGCAGCAGATGTGGTCACACCTCACTGCAGGGCTGTGTAGGAGGCGGCTGATTGCTGGGCCTGCCACAGCTCCTCCCACACAGCCAGCAGCACAATGTGTGGACTGCTGTGGAACGCTGCCTCTCAGCTAAACTGTGAAGCGGATGGCTCCCTGCTTCACCATCTAAATGAACTGCCTGGGCGAGCCCTCAACCTTCTGCACCCTGGGGCAAACCCCCACCCCCCGCTACACCGCTGTCTTTGGATGCCCAAGTTACAGTGGAAATGGTGCAAAAGTCAGTGTCCCTCAGATCTTTTTAATGACCTCTTGGAATGACTTATAATGCTATTTTCAGCAGGCTGTTCTGGCATAAAATACGGGAATCAGCTGGGAAAAAAAAATTGCATGCAGCAGATTTTGTCTGACCAATTCCCGGCATATATGTGTCAACGATCGGCTGATAAATGAACAAATACTAGTTGGTCTGCTGATTGGCATCATTTGTTAGGATGTTTCATTTTGTATCGGTTTGACGAATGCGATCAACTTTTTTTTTTTTTTTGTGTAGCCCCTTGAAACAGAACAATGTCACAATGCGGTCCCCAGACTAAAAAGTTGTGCACCCCCGGTCTAGATTATTGTGCCAAGATATTGCAGGGTGTTTTAGCTGAGCCACAGTGACATGTCTAATTTCTATTTAAAACATTGCTATATAAAAACTCTAAGGATTTCGATTTTTGTGCCAATGGAGTTGGTTTGCCAGCACGTTACTTTTCGTCAATCGTGAAGAATGATGGTAATATGGAACAGCAGTGTCCCATTTTACCACTAGGTGGCAAAGAAAAAAAACGGTACGGTGCACAGCTAGACTGTAGTTACACAGTTGAGCCACGTTATTTTGACCACTTCCCACGTCAGCATCGTGTAGCTCATGAAGGAAATCACGTCATGAGCTGGCTTGGTGGGTATATAAAGTGTATGATGGGCTGTCTTCACACATCCCTTGTTATGTCATAGTTAAATGGGACAATTTATTGGATTTGCAAAAAGGGATAATTATTAAAGGGTGGCAGTATTTTTGAAACTGTGCAGTTTGTGAACTGTTATTGTGCTTCTGTGGTGAAAGTGTATTGTGGGTGGAGAAATGACACCATTGTGAATAAGCCGCATGGAAACTACGGAGCACTGCGTTCCATTGATGTGAACTTCGGCTACGAAGATGCACAAGGATGAACTGACACGCTCCAGTGTAGCAGCTCGCATCCAAAATGAACCAGGGGGCTCCAGACGTCAGTGAACTCTAATTTATATGGGGTTTCGAAGCAGACGGATGGTCACTGCACCTCTGCCAATTAAGTTGCTTAGGCAGAAAAGGCTTTTGTGTTCATGACAGTGTTGGAATTGGACCTCTGTTGATTGGCAAACTGTTGCGATGAGTATCGTTTTCTGCTTTATCGAACGGATGTATGTTGGCGATAAACATCAGAGAAAAAACGCAAGCTGGTGGAGGCAGGCCTCATGGCCTGTTGAATGTTTGTGTGTTTTTTTCTGGGCACACTTACCCACGTGGAGGAACTCTCACCGATTTGGGCTAGAAATGTCAGAAATTTTTTGGAAGAGCATGACCAAGACTTCCAAGTAACTACCCTGGCCTAATTCCTAAGACTAACCCAATTGACCATCTGAGACCACCTCAATCGTTGTGTTTAGGGATGAGTGAACCCGTGGAAGTTCGGGTTCGGCCGAACTTCTGGTCAAAGTTCGGGACCCGAACTTGACCCCGAAACTCATTAAAGTCAATGGGGACCCGAACTTTACTTTATTATTTTCCGTTATAACATGGTTGAAATGGAAATAATAGCATTAAGACAGAATGCTAAATAAATGGCCATTGAGGGGTTAAAAATAATAAAAAAGAAAAATTCACCTCATTGACTTGATCGTGCAGCCGGTATCCTCTTCTTTCTGCAGGACCTGATTTCTACATGTGTAGTGGTCATGGCTAGAACTTACTATAAAGTAAAAAATAATCATTCTAGGAATTTATTGCAGTCCAAATAATCTTCCTTGTCACAGCCAAATGTATTTTGGGATATGTTATCTTTACGTTGCAGTTTACAATGCATTGCATTTTATAGATGTGGAATATTCACTATCATTCGCTTTTCAGGTACAGAACATTAAGCAGATGAAACAGTAGTTTTAAAACAGGCTATAAATGGAGAGATAAGTGACTGAGACCCCCTGAGGTGAGATCATCCACACAGTGCCCTTTCTGCTAGCGTAACAGCATCCTGTATTTCAGTGAGCACTTTACCATTTCTTTTTTTTTTTTTCTATAGCTAAATACCAAACTGAATGCTCGCTGGACCACAGATGAGCAGCTACTTGCTGTTCAAGGTAAGTTTGTTTGGTATTAGAATTCCTACTATAACAATATGTCAGAGGATCACATCTGGGGGAGCGGTGGAACTACCCATACAATGTGCAAAGAGGAATAGTTGTTTTTTATGTTGCTGTTCTAGCCGTCAGACGATATGGTAAGGATTTTCAGGCCATCTCGGAGGTTCTGGGTATATAAAATTCCGTTCCCAGGTGAAGACTTTTTTCATAAGTTATCGTAGACGGTTTAACTTGGAAGAAGAACCTTCAAGAATGGGAAGCAGAACAGGACATTGCTCCATCTAATGCGCCGATGGGCTCCACCAGTAAGAGCACTGATACCTCTCAGACGGCCCCTGAAGATGAGGTGAGACTTATTTTACTGTATTTACCTATATACTTTTTTAGCACTTTTTTTTTTTTTTACACCTGATTTAATGATGAGCCTGAAAAAGGTCATGTATAAAGTGACTGCTCAGATATAGCATCCAGCTAGACTACATAGTTGTTTTAGTCTACTTTCACACTCGCGTTTTGGCTTTGCGTTTGTGAGATCTGTTCAGGGCTCTTACAAGTGTTCCAAAACGGATCAGTTTGCATTCTAATGCACTCTGAATGGAAACGGATCCGCTCATAATGCATCGGTTCAGTCTCCATTCCGCTTTGGAGACTGGTTTTGCTGTCCGCCTGACGAAGCAGAGCCAAACGGATCCGTCCTGGCACACAATGTAAGTCAATGGGGACGGATCCGTTTTCACTGGCACAATAGAAAATGGATCCGTCCCCCATTGACTTTCAATGGTGTTCAAGACGGGTCAGTCTTGGCTATGTTAAAAATAATACAAACAGATCCGTTCTGAACGGATGCAGACGGATCCGCACAAAACGCAAGTGTGAAAGTAGCCTAAGGGAAACCGATTGCTAGAATTTCACTACCACATAGCCATAGGCTTTTATGTTATATGTGGTTGTCAAGTGCTGTGTTCTTAGTAACCAGTCTTCAGTTTCTGATCACTCGGGTCTGCTGCTCAAGGCCAAGAAGGCAGAGGACAAAGAGGCTTGTACTTTAAGGAGGTTTCAAAGAACCCCAAAATTAGCTGAAGGCAAAGATTGTCATACAATAAAAAAAAAATACCTTACTTATATGTTACCCTGTTGTGCTGACCTACAAGTGGTCTGTTTCTGGCATTGCTGTGATGATGTGCCTGACTACCCCAGGTAACTGCTGAGGTCAGTGATTGGCTGCAGCTGTTACATGGGGTCACACGGATTGCGCATGAGTTGCCCGCCTTCAACAAATTTTTTGTGGGAGCTTGAAAAACCCCGGTGAAGCACACTACTTCTGTTAACAATACCTACAGTCTCTTGCATCTTCTTTACTCCTTTCACATCTGGATACATGTATTAGGTCATGCTCTTTATAGTCCCTTATTCTTGTCTATTATACACAGCTAAGCCCCTTTTTATATTAACGCTGCACAAGTACAGTACATCAGTGTGATAGTCTTGGGCTACTTTCACGTCTGCATTGTGCTGTCTGGTTTCGAGATCCAGCACGACTCTCGAAACCGCTGCACAACGCTTCTGTTTTGTCCCCCATACATTGTCAATGGGGACAAAGCTGAACAACTGAAACGGGAGTGCACCAGAACGCATTCCATTTCGGTTTATTGTGTTCCTAAGCAGACACCAAAACTGCAGCAAGCAGCGTCAATGGTCCTGATACAGTTTTTCCGTACACAAAAAAAACTGGACCCGGCTCCATTGACTAACAATGGATTTAGTGTTGGATGCAGCTGCTTGTATTATAATAACGGAAGCGTTGTGCTGTGGTTTTGAGATCAAATGCCGGCTCTGAAACCGGACAGCAAAAGCGCAGATTTGAAGTAGCCTTAATCTGTTCCTCCCTCAAATCTGCCCACTTATGGCATCTACAGTGGTTGTCACTTTAGGCCTCTTTGCCATTTATGTATCCAGAATACATTTAAAGAGAACAATGTTATAGAGCAGGAGGAGCTAAGCAGATTGATGTATAGTTTTATACAGAAAGACTTGTAATTTAGATTCCTCAAGGAGTGGGTCCTATCAGTGACTGACAGCCCTTCCGTCTATGATCTGTGTATACAGAGATAGCTGTCAAACACTCATAGGAGCGCCCTCCTTGACTCAAAGCCCAGAAAGAGCAAGAATTTAAATGTATAAATTACAAGTTTTATTGCATAATTTTCCCATAAAACGATCTATCAATTGCTCAGCTCCTCCTGCTCTATATTATTGTGACTGTAGCTGAAACACCATGTTCAACCTAAAAAGGTTCCCTTTAAGTTAAAAGATTTGTTGAGATAACCCCTTTAATGTCAATTACACTACCATGGAAGGTGCGAATCAAGGGCATCTGACAATGAGTCCCCACCGTTTATTTACGTATTTAGCTAGAGAATGACCTTTATACTTGAGGCTTATCTGATTGAGACTGGACAGAGACCTATTAGTTCTTTGCATGCCATAAAAAGTTGATGCGGTTCTCCAATATTATATGTTGTGGTTAATGCATTGTGTCTGGAATGCTTTGAGGTGACCTGCAAGTAACAATGCTGTCATTATAAAAACATGCGTTTCTTGTCTTGGACCCAATAATTAACAAATACAATGGAAATGTCAAAAAACCTAAATCAACTTATTTGTCTACAGGTACAAATCACATCAGTATCCTCTACCACACAAACTGTAACGATAACTACCACAGCGCCACCTACCACTGCCACTTTGTCTCTTCCACCTCCACTTCTGCGTCCAGCCCTGCCATCAGCTCCCACACTGCATCGTCAGCCACCTCCACTCCAACCAGGACGCCTACCTTCAACCTCGTCCTCCGCCTCTTGTGGCCCCAGCTCCCCGGCAGAGCCCCTCGATGGACCACCTGCCCTATTAGGAAATCATGCGAGCCAGCCTTCTCATGAAGAATGCTCTTACGTTTTCTATGACAATTTGTGAATGGGGAGGGTTTATTTATGGGGTAGCACTGAAATAGTAGTATTTAAACATCTAACCTGTGAAACAAAATCATCTATTTCAAAGGATCAGCACTAAAACATTGTGCGGGCAGGGAGCCCTTTTACAGCAGGATGCGCAATCATGTGGATGTATGGATCAGAGAGCACAAAAACGGACTCCTAATCAGTGCAACTAAGAAGGGAATCTTTTTTTCAATATTGCATTGAATGTGTTTCTATGTACTTGCTGTCGTCCTCTTATGGATCAGTTGAACTTGTACAAGACTTTTTTTCCCCCTTTGTGGATGTGTCCTATGTAGCAGTAATACATTTACTTGAAAAGTAAAATGTCTACAGCTGTGGGGAAAAGTAATGGCCCTGTGTCTCCAAGATGGCTGTGTTTCAGCTTCTGCACAAGCTCTTGATGGTGAGTTTTTAAGCTTATTTCTCAGGTTGGTGTCATTAAACAAAAAAATGGTGGTGTGACCGTGTTGTTCAGCCATGCTAGGATACACTTATTTGGTATGTAGTAGTGAATTTTAGCTTTGTGAATAGTCCATTAATAAAATCAATTTGTTTCTTAATGTCGTATCAGTTTAGTCTTTGTGTTCAGATATGATGACACGCTTCCCTGTTCACTATAGGGTTATGACTGAAATGCCCTGACTTATACTCATGTTGTCTTCATGCATAAAAGATCAGTGAAGAGCCTTGGAGAATTTGAAGGTATACAAATAGAAATGATCCTGTGAAGGATGGTTTGTCACAGTTATGATCGGTTGCATGGTGGTTCGGTTCTCCTGCATACACTTCGTGTGGTCTGCTGGTCACATGGTATTAGACATTTACGTAGCTCCTGCCCGAATGCGTAAGTGCTGCTGTTTGCATTACCTTTCATTAGGTTAGTGTTCTGTGTACAAATCAGTTAGCAGTACTGGTTCTTCCACAGTCAACACTTGCCCAAGAACTGTTCGTTTAAAGTCTGTATCACTATCTTCGTCCATTGGTTAACTTGTCAGCCACATAATTGGAATTTGGCTACAAATTGGTCCATTCTTATGCTGACTGAGAAATTTAGGGGTGAAGGCAGTGTGGGCTAAAGAGACATTTATTCAAAGCACACAGCCCTCTGGTATTAACTAGTGCTTGAGCGAACTTGTGTTTTCAAGTTCAGCATACAAGGTTTGGGTTATCTAAGAATTCTGTTATGGTCCACGGTAGCAGAATACATAATGGAATTCTTAGATACCCCGAACTTAAAAACACAAGTTCGCTCATCCCTAGTATTAACCCATCAGGTGCTCTCCAATGTTGCCCTACATTCACAGTCACTGTTTGATCAGTTATTTCAATCGGTGATTGTGAGCCCAAAAACAGGTTCCAATCCTTTCCATTATACTTGTCTCTGTGTAGCTCAGCATGGTTTTGTCTCACAATCGCTGAAGTAAATCACTGACTAACACTGACTGTGCCTTACTGAAATGGTGTGTTTTAAGGGCATCAACTATCTTTTCCCATTGTCCATGAGAAGCAGCAGGTAATGTTATAATCTCCTTGGCACAAAGTGTGTAGGTTCCAGTGGAGGATCATGTCTACTGTTTTATTTATTAGCTAATTTGCTCTGGATAACCTTTCTGAATGTAATTTCTCTACTAAAGATCAGTGCTTCCTCCATAATTTGAACTATTTTACTATGGCTTCACAGCAGGAGTATGTTGGGTACAGATTTCTTTTTCCTACTGTTCTACTTATGGAGGGTTGTGATGTTAACTCAATTTCTTGCTGTTGCATTTCCCTCCAGTGCCCCAAATATGCTGGCCAATAGCACTTATAAAACTTTTTTTTTTTGCATTTTAAAGAGGACCTGTCACCACTCCTGACATGCCTGTTGTAATAGCTTCATGTATTTCCCCATGTAATAATTTTGGAACAATCTATTCTTATAACTGTATGGGATGCCTTTCCTTTATTATTTCTACTAGAAGTTATGGATGAATTGCTAGCAGTCTGCAGTAATGTTACAGAGGGGTGGTAACCAGTTGGGGGCGTGTACCTGCACAGACTCACTCTATCCAATCAGTGATGTCATTGTCAGACTGTGCAGGGACACACACCCAACTTGTTACCACCCTCTGATACCATTACTGCAGGATGCTAGCAATTCATTCATAACTTCTAGTAGCAATAAAAAGGAATGGCACAACATAAGAGCCATAAGAATACAGGCATGTCAGGAGTGGTGAAAGGTCGTTTCCTGGCAGCCTTTGCAACCTTGTCGTGTTGTGTTTTTTTTTTTTATTTTTTTTCTCTTATTGCAGCATGTCTTGAGTGTGGCATTTTTTTTTAGCCTGTTTCCATAGAATGAAATATATACACTCACCTAAAAAATTATTAGGAACACCATACTAATACGGTGTTTGGACCCCCTTTTGCCTTCAGAACTGCCTTAATTCTACGTGGCATTTATTCCACAAGGTGCTGATTGCATTCTTTAGAAATGTTGGCCCATATTGATTGGATAGCATCTTGCAGTTGATGGAAGATTTGAGGGAATGCACATCCAGGGCACGAAGCTCCCGTTCCACCACATCCAAAGATGCTTATTGGGTTGAGATCTGGTCGACTGTGGGGGCCATTCTTAGTAACAGTGAACTCATTGTCATGTTCAAGAAACCAATTTGAAACGATTCGAGCTTTGTGACATGGATGCATTATCCTGCTGGAAGTAGCCATCAGAGGATGGATACATGTTCTCATTCTGTTTACGCCAAATTCGGACTCTACATTGAATGTCTCAACAGAAATCGAGACTCATCAGACCTGGCAACATTTTTCCAGTCTTCAACAGTCCAATTTTGGTGAGCTTGTGCAAATTGTAGCCTCTTTTTCCTATTTGTAGTGGAGATGAGTGGTACCCGGTGGGGTCTTCTGCTGTTGTAGCCATCCGCCTCAAGGTTGTGCGTGTTGTGGCTTCACAAATGCTTTGCTGCATACCTCGGTTGTATGAGTGGTTATTTCAGTCAACGTCGCTCTTCTATCAGCTTGAATCAGTCGGCCCATTCTCCTCTGACTTTAGCATCCACAAGGCATTTTTGCCCACAGGACTGCCGCATACTGGATGTTTTTCCCTTTTCACACCATTCTTTGTAAACTCTAGAAAAGGTTGTGCGTGAAAAATCCAGTAATGAGCGATTGTGAAATACTCAGACGGCCCGTCTGGCCACCAACCAAACATGCCACGCTCAAAATTGCTTAAATCGCCTCTCTTTCCCATTCTGACATTCAGTTTGGAGTTCAGGAGATTGTCTTGACCAGGACACCCCCCTAATGCATTGAAGCAAACTGCCATGTGATTGGTTGACTAGATAATTGCATTAATGAGAAATAGAAACAGGTGTTCCTAATAATTCTTTAGGTGGGTGTATATATAGTGTGACAATCCACTCTAACTCCTGTTATAGGAGCATGGACGACAGAAAGGATGGATTCTGTACATAACTGAGCTGAATAGAGCCCACGGGCCCCATAGACTATAATGGGATCCATTATGTTTCGCTCAGAGAGATTTTTGAGCGGAGACAAAAGTCCTGCATGCACAACTTTTGTCTCCGCTACAAAATCTTCCTCTGTGCGGGAAACCTAACGGACCTATAACTGAAAACTGCCCCATTAAAGGGGTTTTCTTGGTGTTTTATACTGATGGCCTATCCCAACGGAGAGGTCATCAGTATTCTGGTGGAGGTCTGAACCTGGGACCCCCATCGATCAGCTGTTTCAGAAGGCAACGACGCTCCTGTGAGGGCTGCGACCTCCTCTCAGCTTTCCATTGGCAGTGATGTCACATTCATTGATCAAGTGGCCTAGGAGCAACTCTGCTCCATAGAAGTGAATAGGGCTGAGCTTGATACCGAGCACAGCCATAGACTGTGTATGGCGCTGTGCTTCAGTTGAGAGAAGCTGCGGCGCTCACAGGAGAGCGATGCCTTCTCAACATTTTATTTATTTATTTTTATATTGATATAGCTGTATAAGGGCAAGTAATTTTTTTTATGTCACCATTTTGTGTACATTGGATGAATTGTATAATTTTGGGGGTGACAAAAAACATGGTGTGATTATGCATGGTTTTTCCATGTGTATTTTGTGCAGAAAAACGACAGTACCAGCAAAGTGTATGGATTAGACAAATCTCATGTAATCTTTGCTTTTTTTTTTTTTGGTGCGGAAATTGACCTGCCGTGTGGACTTTGAAATCTGCAACATGTCAACTGTTGCTTTTCTCATGTGCGAATTTTACCCCTTTTCAGTCGGAAGATGATCTGTGGAAAATCACACCAAAATGTGGATTTACGTGATATTATTTTTTTTGTGTGTGGGGGATTCTGAACATAAATCTGCCACCATTGTGACAGCCACATTTAACACGGACGAGAATTCTGTGCGGGTGCAATGCGTGAGGGTGAACGCATTGCACCCGCACTGAATCCGGACCCTATTCACTTCAATGGGGCTGTTCAGATGAGCGGTGATTTTCACGCATCACTTGTGCGTTGCGTGGAAATCGCAGCATGTTTATATTCTGCGTTTTTCACACAACGTAGGCCCAATTGAAATGAATGGGTCTGCGTGAAAATCGCAAGCAAGATGCGGTAGCGATTTTCACGCATGGTTGCTAGCAGATGATGGGGATGAGCAACCCCATTAAATCACTGTTTTATTTTCCCTTATACATGGTTATAAGGGAAAATAATAGCATTTTTAATAAAGATTACTTACTAAAATGTTCCTTGAGGGGTTAAAATAAATAAATAATTAACTCCCCTCATCCACTTGTTCGCGCAGCCGCCATAGTCTCTTTCAGGACATGCAAAAGGACCTTTGACGTAATCGCGCTCACCAGGGGCGTAAGCTAGAAATGCATGGGCCCCATAGCAAAAATAATTTATGCCCCCCCTCCCCCCCACCAGTGCCATCCACAGATCCCCCTCCCCTAAATAGTGCCATCCACAGATCCCCCTCCCCGACGCTCACAGGAGCACATTTATAAACTAATTAGTAACTTGAACTTTAATCATTGACAGTGCTGATCTCTTTACTTGCATTGGATACCTTAGCTCTGGTAACGGTACAGCAGGCAGTGCGGGGGGCGGCGCTCACATCACGTCACGCGCCGCCTAGTGGAAGGAGCAGGCGTTGTGATGTCAGTGAGTGAGCGCCGCCCCCCCACACTGCCTGCTGTTACCGTAGCTAAGACAGAGTAAGGTATCCAATGCAGTAAAGAGATCAGCATTCAGCACTGTCAATGATTAAAGTTCAAGTTACTAATTAGTTTATAAATGTGCTCCTGTGAGCGGCGTGGCCACTGTATATTCTAACCCCCAGGCAAGCGTCCCTGTCACCATGGGAACGCCTGGGGGTTAGAATATGATCGGATCTTCCTTACTCAGTGGCCTGGCTGGAGCCTCCCCAGCCTCTGTGTCGGCCCGGCCCGTGCGTGTCCTGACTCCTCCCCAGCCAAGCCTGAGCCGCGGACCGCCGTCGTCCCGCCCACTACACCTAGTGTGATGGGCAGGCGGTCCGCGGCTCGGGCTGGCTGCTGTTTGTAGTGTGTGTGTGTGTGTGTGTGTGTGTGTGTGTGTGTGTGTGTGTGTGTGTAAAAAATAAAAAAACATAAAATCAACAGAAGGCGGCCCGGACGGGCCCCCAGTGGCATAGGACCCCATAGCACTTCTATGGCGATCACCATGTGGTGACGTCAGCCCAGGTCCTGCTAAAAGAAGATAGAAAGGATTACATGATCAAAGGTCCTTTTTGCAGGTCCTGAAAGAAGACTGTGCTGGCTGTGCGAACAAGTGGATGTGAGTTGAGTTTTATTTTTTTTAACCCCTCAAGGCACATTTTAGTTAAGCATTCTGTATTAAGAATGCTATTTTATCTTATAACCATGTTATAAGGAAAATAATAAAATGAATAGAACACCTAACTCTTCACTGAAGTTCGGGTATGGGTAACAAATTAAGTTGATTCTCACGCGCGTGCAAAAAAAACTGAACGTTGGAACGCAAATCGCAGTCAAAACTGACTGCAATTGCGTGCCTACTCGCACAGTTTTCCTGCAATGCACACGCAACGCATCCGGAGCAATCGGGGACCGTCCGTGTGAAAGAGCTTAAGAGGTTTTCATTTACTTTTAACTTCATTATGCGGGGTGGTAGTATGATTATGGAGATAACCATATAAATTTGTATGTTTAACTACTTTTAAAAAAATTGCATCACCCTATGTGATATCCCATAACTGTTTTCTGCTGTGTGAAGGCTCATTTGTGCTGGTATGAGCTATAGTTTTACGGATTCCATTTTTGGTACATTGGAGCTTTTGATTATTTATTTAAAGACAACTCTGGCATTGGCAGATTTTTTTTTTATAGCATTCACCATGCAGGTTAAATAATGGAATATTTTAATACAGTCCTGATCAAAAGTTTAAGACCACTTGAAAAATGTCAAAAAAATCATATTCCGCATGGCTGGATCTTAAGATTCCAAGTAGAGCTTCAACATGCAAACAAGAAGAAATGGGAGTGAGACAAAACATTTTTTGAGCATTCAATTTAATGAAAACAACGAATAAACTGAACCGGCTGTTTTCAGCTGATCAAAAGTTTAGGACCACACCTCCAAAAAAAAAAACTAAACTGACTCAAAACAGAATCCAACTTCCAAACATGAACTCAGTAATGAGTAGCTCCGTCGTTATTGTTTATCACTTCAGAAATTCATTTCGGCATGCTTGATGCAAGCGTTTCCATGAGGTGAGTGGGAACATTTCTCCAAGTGGTGAAGACGGCCGCACGAAGGCCATCTACTGTCTGGAACTGTTGTCCATTTTTGTAAACTTCCCTTGCCATCCATCCCAAAGGTTCTTAATTGGATTTAGATCAGGGGAACACGCAGGTTGGGCCAAAAGAGTGATGTTATTCTCCTGGAAGAAGTCCCTTGTCCTGCGGGCATTGTGTACTGTAGCGTTGTCCTGTTGAGATACCCAGTCGTTACCACACAGACAAGGGCCCTCAGTCATGAGGAATGCTCTCTGCAACATTGGACATAGCCAGCGGCCGTTTGACGCCCCTGCACTTCCTGAAGCTCCATTGTTCCACTGAAGGAAAAAGCACCCCAGACCATTATGGCGCCCCCTCCACTGTGGCGTGTAGAAAACATCTCAGGTGGGATCTGCTTGTCATGCCAGTAACGTTGGAAACCATCAGGACCATGAAGGCTAAATTTTTTCTCATCAGAGAATAAAACTTTCTTCCACCTTTGAATGTCCCATGTTTGGTGCTCTCTTGCAAAGTCCAAATGAGTAGTTCTGTGGCGTTCAAGGAGACAAGGTCTTTGAAGACGTTTTGAAGCCCTTCAGTCTCAGATGCAGTCAGCACCAGTAAGGGCCTTAATTTGGGTCGAGGATCGTCCAGTGTCTTGACGGACAGCCAATTGGATCCTCCGGCTCAGTGCTGATGAAATTTTTTTGGGTCTTCCACTTTACTTTTTTGTTCCATAACCCTCAGGATCATTTAAGAAATTCAAATGAGAGACCCTGCTTATGCAGTTCAACAACCCGACCACATTCAAAAAAAGGGAGAGTTTCTTTGCCTTTGCCATCACAACGTGTGACTACCTGACAGAAAATGACAATGAATCCACATCTTTGCATAGATTTGGCCTTTTAAAGGTATGTGGTCCTAAAATTTTGATCAGCTGAAAAACAGCCTGTTTCAGTTTAATCACTATTTTCAATTAATTCAATGCTCATATATTTTTTTTTTGTCTCTCTCATTTCTTCTTGTTGCATGTTGAAGCTCTACTTGGAACCTCGTTAAGATCCAACAATGTAAAATATGATTTTTTGCCATTTTCAAGTGGTCTTAAACTTTTAATCAGGACTGTATATTGTATAGCTATGTCCACATTGACCCCAAATTATGTTTATCTAATAGAAATATGATCGCTTGTACTATACACTGTAAAAACTTACAGGCAGGCTGTAATAGTGGCCAGGACATAGAAGGCCCTCATGTATAAAAGGGGTATTCCCATCACATACAATGGGGGCATATGGCTAGGATATGCCCCCCATTGTCTGATAGGTGCAGGTCCCACCTCTGGGACCCGCACCTACAACAAGAATGGAGCAGGGAGAGCTGTGAAGTGAATAGAAGCGCACTGCGCGGCCCCCCTACTCCCATCATTTCTGTGGGGGCAGACGGAAATGGCCGATACACCGCTCGGCTATTTTCTGCAGCCCCATAGAAAGGGAGGAGGGTGGCTGCGCAGTGCGCCCTCTGTTCATTTCTCCGCTCCGTTCTCATTGTAGGTGCGGGTCCCAGAGGTGACTAGCAATATGCCCCCATTGTCTGACATGGCAAAAACCCCTTTAAACAAGGCAGTACAGTTCTGGGCACCAGGCCACAAAAAGGATGTTTTGTAGATGGAGAGAGTAGAAAGGAGCATGGAGGGTCTTAGTTATGAGGAAAGATTATAAGAATTAAATAAAATTTATTTAGGTCTTGAAGAGACATCTAAGAGGGGACATGATTAAGCTGTACATAAATATGGTGAAAAGCAGTTCAATGTAAAATGCCCTCAAAAGACAAGGGGGCGCTGCCTCCGACTGGAGAAGAAAAAGTTCAGTCTCCAGAAGCGTCAAAGCTTCTTTACTGTAAGAACTGTGGAATAGACTACATCCAGAGTGTGGTAACGGCAGGAACAGAGATGAATCTTAAAAGTAAGAATTAATGCTTATGAAAATGTGTAAAAAAAAACAGTCTCGCTTCCTTCTGGGATTCGCGTCCCTATCTATCCCTTGGTAGACTTGATGGACTTGTGTCTTATTTCAACTGTAATAACTATGCCTTGCCAAGCACTCCCCCTGTGATTCAGTTTTCGGGGTGCTGATAAGAAGACAGAGGGAGCCTGCTCCTTCTTATACTACTTCGATGCTTTGGACTATAGAGCAGAGGGGGTTAAACTGCTGGGCCTGGATTATCTCTCTGACGGTGAAAGCCAAGTGCCTGCTGTATATACAGCCGGCACCTGCAAGCAATGGTGTGGGCCTGCTCCTGAGCCCATGCAAACACCATGATGTACTACTATGGCACAAGCGCTGTGACACTGAGCAGCAGGGGCTGGCCAATTTCTAAAACTATTTGCAAATCGGTGTTGTGACCTAAGGTCTTCCCCTACCGCACACTAGGCCCTCAGCCGTGGTCTATATAAACACCTGCATTCCTCAGCTGCTGTGTCCATAGGGCACAACATGGCAGCAGTGATGTGATCTACCCATGTCCTCCGCTTTGTGCTGACAAGACAGATGTCACCCGTGCCCCCTCCAAAGCAGAGAAGTAGACCACCACACAATTCATAAAACATGTAAGCCTGAAACTAACCAACAGATCTTCTAGTCTTCTTGAATCTTAGCCTGAGCTGAAGATGAGCTGGGCCTTCTACTGTGTTTTTTTAAATTTTTATTCCACAATTAACAGGCGTGTTCATATTAATACTGGTGAACTTATTCTCAGGATAGCCCAACAGTTCGGTGGGTCTAACCCCCAGCACCCCCACCTGTCAGATATTTGAAAATGCTGTGTGCTCTATGATAGACAGCTGCAATTAGTACTCTGCATACCTGTTCAATTCACTTGAATGAGGAGCTGCAGTACCACTCACAGCCACTACAACATTTATGGCACTGTGCCTGGTAGCGAATAGCTGATGTGCAGGGGTGCCAATAGTTGGGCCCCAGAGATCCAATACTGAGCACCTGCCTTGAGAATTGGTCCTTACTATTAAAATCCCAGAGAACCCTTTCAACCCCCCCAAATTGTAGAGATCCAGTTCTCCATATTTTCAAATCTTACCTTTTCTCAGTTGGTCTAGTCCTGTACCTTCTCTGGACACAGAACTCAGTTGAGCATCCACTTGGTTATGACACATACTCGTGGCAATATAAAGAGTGGAACAGCACAGGTCATGTATTTTTCCTAAAATTCTCTTTTCTGCCTCAGCTTCTGAAATATTTGAATACATTTTCAGTACACAGCTTCTTACAATATTAAAGAATTTTTCATTGGTTTTAATAAAGCTGTGGCTTTTATTATAAAGAGTGCATGAGCAATTTGCTTTTGAAAAGTAACATACAGTAGCATTGCAATTGCGGAGGACTATTGGGTGGGCATCACCGATGTACATTTGTGCTGCAGAATACTGGCAAGTTGGTGAAAGCACCAGCACCAGCGTTTCAGCCCTCCCAAGATGCTTTGCACTCTTAGGTTTCTTCCTGACGGGGTTATGGGATTTGACATCTTCAATCTGCTCCTGCTGAACAATGCAAAAGAAAAATACACTTCCATTGATGATCTGCAGCTCTAATCCTGAGTGCTGAAACAATGTCATTAACCACAGAAATCGAGAATGTGTTGAAATTATCTGGAACCAGCTCCTATAAATAAAGCTGAGCAGCTCATTTAGATTTTTTAAAAATCCTGATGAACCAGGAATTGCTCAAATCAGATATTGTACACTACTCCTCATCATTAACCAAAAACCTAAAAAAAAAAAAAACAACAACTTATAGACCTATCATAACATAATATATAGTTACTGGAGAATTCTATAAAACAGAACACAAACATGAAGTATCTGCACATGGGAGTGTAGTTTAGGCTACTTTCACACTAGCGTTCGGGTGTCCGCTCGTGCGCACCGTTTGAAGGGGGCTCACGAGCGGCCCCGAACGCATCCGTCTGGCCCCAATGCATTCTCAGTGGAGGCGGATCCACTGAGAATGCATCCGCCTGCCAGCGTTCAGCCTCCGCCTCAGTGAGCGGACACCTGAACGCTGCTTGCAGCGTTCGGGTGTCCGCCTGCCGTGCGGATCCGTCCAGACTTACATTGTAAGTCAATGGGGATGGATCCGCTTGAAGATGACACAATCTTCAAGCGGATCCGTTCCCCATTGACTTTCAATGTAAAGTCTGAACGGATCCGCTCAGACAACTTTCACACTTAGAAAATTTTCTAAGTTTTAATGCAGACGCATCCGTTCTGAACGGATGCGAACGTCTGCATTATCGGAGCGGATCCGTCTGATGAAACATCAGACGGATCCGCTCCGAACGCTAGTGTGAAAGTAGCCTTATGTGCATTGTTGAGTGGGTTTCACCATTTCCACACCAAATCCCACGTGTTACTTGTGGATTTTCCCCGATCTTACTCTTTGCACTGCAGTGGGTTAAATCTGCACCAAACATCCACACAAACACATTACCCTGCTGTGGCTGCAGCCAGTTATTTCTGCACGGTCTACTGGTAATGTATTATGCTGCAGACTTTCCAAATAAAAATCCACTTGGGTAATACACGTGTGTGGATTTTGTGACAGATTTTGCATTGCGAAGGGTGAAATCTGTAGTCAATCCACAAACAATTGACATGGTGTGAATTCCAAAATCTGCACCACAGATCAATTTCAGCCAGTAAAAAAAAAAAATGTACAAAAGATTTTGAAAATCTCATCTCTTTAGCTTGTACTGTAATACACTGCAGATTCTCAACACAAAATCAGTGTGTAATCTAACCCAAGGGCACACACTGCAGCTGCAAATTTCTGCAGATTAAATGAGCTGAAGCATGTATGGCATTTGCCATGTGAAGGAAACGGCACCACAACATCTGAATATATCTTAAAGGAAATGTGTCACCAATACACACCCTTTTTTTCTAATCTGATATTATTTACTTATTACAAATGTCTTTTATTCTATTTTCTGAACAGGATTATGGGGGCTGCCATCTTGCCTGAGATGTTCCTAACAGCATTTACATAAAACAAAAATTGCTTTAGGGCAGGGCCACAGACAATGGTCAGGAGGGACCTCATTGACTTCTATGGGAGAGTTTTCTGGACATGCTTTGTGACCTGTGCAGAGGTCATTGTACAAGGAAAGACTAGATAAGCTCTGACAATCACCTATTGTGAACGGTGAATCCTGTCTTATCTATACACAGAGGTGATAACATTACAGGCGTTTTTGCTCTCCGTTTGTGAGATCCGTTCAGGGCTCTCACAAGCGGTCCAAACCAGTTCAGTATGCATTCTAAATGGAAACGGATCCGCTCAGAATGTATCCGTTTGCCTCCGTTCCGTCTCCATTCCGCTTTGGAGATGGACACCAAAACACTGCTTGCAGCGTTTGGGTGTCCGTCTGACGAAACTGAGCCAAACGGATCCGTCCTGGCACACAATGTAAGTCAATGGGGACAGATCAGTTTTCACTGACAATAGAAAACAGATTGGTCCTCCATTGACTTTCAATGGTGTTCAAGGGTTAATGGTTTCAAGCTTAAATCTATGAGTTTGAGTGTTTAAGATGGCTACGGACATTATTATTGATTGCCATTACTAGTGCGAGAGCTCCGCAAGTATAGGAATAGAGGGACAGGGATCATGTCTATTTAGGCCATTATTTTATTGATAGTAGTTGATATGTATTTTTATTAAATTGTGTGCATTTATTTGTGGTACATAGCTGGTCATTTGTTTGCTTTTTCTAATTGATAAGCTAAGTGGTTTAGCGGACCAGACTATACCGCAGTGAGCGCTTGTGTTATTTTCTTGTGTGTGACTAGTTATAATAAAGAAATGTTACTTATACAATGGTAAAGCTTTATTAAGTTCTTGAATGCATATATTTGGAGGGACGACGACCTTAATATTTGTGCATATCGTGAGCAGTGTGTAAGTTGGATTTCTTATTAGAATAAAATCCAGGTTTTTATTGATATTAATTTCATGAATATACAGAACGCATTTCAAGCAGGGCCAAAATGCATCCTGTATTTTCTTTATGAAATTAATACAATAAAAACCTACTGAGATCATACAGCAGCTGCTGGGATTCCTTCGCTACATATATTCGATCTCTTCCTTCCAGCTGCAGCTTCATATACAGATCGGGTGCTGGGCAGTTTCTGGATAAAAAAAAGTCATGGTATGAAATTTGAATTGTTCCAAAGGCTCATAACTCAATAAGAAGCTGTAATATGGTTTTGTGTGGGTCAGAGCTGAACCCGGACATACCCATATTTTCACCCAGGCAGCCCCCCTGATGTTGGCATTGGAGCATCTCATGCTCTGATGCGCTCCCTTGCCCTCCGCTAGATCGCGCAGGGCAAGGGCTCTTGTGTCTACAATAGCACACTGCCGGGCGTAGGCTTCCACCCGGCAGTGTGTTCAGTGACGTCACCGGCTCTGATGGGCATGCTTTAGCGCTGCCCTAGCTGTTTTACTGGCTAGAGCAGCACTAAAGCCCGCCCATCAGTGCTGCTCCGATGCTCAAGTCAGGGGGGCTGCCTGGGTGAAAATGGAGGTATGTCCGGGCTCAGCTCTGAACCCGGACAACCCCTGTAAATATCAGATAAACAGGATCAAACATCTTGCAGATCAGCTGTTCAGGAATAGCTGAGGGGCCGGAACTACACAGGTCCACCCATCGTGGACAGGACTGGTCACAGCGGTGCTGTTCCCAACAGATGGTGCTGTGTAGTTATGCTGTCAGCCCCACACAGCTGATCAGCAGGGATGTGTGGGGTTGTACCCACATTAAGGGGGTCTATCCTGAGGATAGGCCATTGAAATATCAAAATATTGAACCACTCTTAAAACCTTAGAGGGGTTAATCTATGAGTAATATAAAAAATGAGAAGACATCATATAGTACATGACCATCTCATTCTGAGGGCTCATGCACACGACCGTATGTTTTTTTGCGGTCCACAATAAATACGGATGACATCCGCGTGCATTCCATAATTTGCGGAACGAAACAGTTGGCCCCTAATAGAACAGTCCTATCCTTGTCAGTAATGCGGACAATTATAGGACATGTTCTACAGAAATGGAATGCACATGGAGCAACTTCTGTTTTGTTTTGCCAACCTATTGAAATGAATGGTTCCAAAGAAAAAAAAAGCATGGACACAGAAAGAAAATATGTTTGTATGCATGAGCCCTAATTATGTGAGAACCAACCCTGTACCTCACATGGATCCTTCCAATTCATTGCTCTCTGTCAGGCTGGCAGCTCAGGGGCGATTGCTTTCTGCTGCAGCGCTTTCCCTGTAACTGTCACAGCTTCTAAAAAAAATTCTGGCTGGTGGCAGTTGAACATACTACACATATTGTACACCAGGAGGCAATGTTTCAGGCTGAAATAAAATGACATTTAATGTTGGGATAACCCCTTTAAGGACCAGGTTTATTTCCATAACTACCAGTAATTTTTCAGTTTGTGCCTGTTCGCATTTAGTCAACCGTAACTTATTTTTTTAAATGTATGACTTTATTCAAGATTTTATTGAATGATTATTTAAAAATGTGTTTATTGTCCTGCTTGATTTTATTTACTTTTATCAATGTTTATATAGCTCTTTTAAAAGGTGTTGTCCAGCCCTTTTTCAATTCATGGTCCATCCTTAGAATAGGCCATTACTAGCTGATTTGAGGGAAGGAGGGGCTGAGTCTGACGTCCAGCCCCCCCCCCACCCCTAAATCAGCTGTTCTGTGTAGCTCTGTCGCTGAAAGCCAGCACCTGTGCTACAGAAGGCCGCCAACATTGTAGGGGACAGTGCTCATCACTGCAACACTGCTCCCATCGACTTCACCAGTAGGCGCTCTGCAGTGACCAGCTCTGTCCACTACAATGTTGACAGTGCAGTGTAGTGCTGGCATCAGAGCTACACAGAACAGCTGATTGGCAGGGCTGCCAGATGCTGATCTGCTAATGATGGCAATCATGAGGATAGGCCATCACTTAAAAAAAGCTGAACAATCCCTTTGAGAGAGTGATACATATATATATATATATATATATATATATATATATATATATATACACATCTCCAATTTTTTTTTTATTATTGTGATACTTCTATTTGTACATATACAAAATACAGGCATCCTATGTCTACTCTAGCTGGCAGCGACACAGGACAGACCTGGGTGCCTATGTTAACACCTCGCTTGCCAGTGTATAAAAACTGACCATAGCAGGTGGCTATTGATTCCTATTTAAAGTGAGCCAGCAGCTTTCAAGGTGCTAAAGAGGTTAAAAGGCCACCATAGGGGTTATCTTCAATCCTAACCACCGGCACAGAATAACTTCCACTCTCTTATGGCAGAGCTAGTGGGTACAACATGCTAGTGGGCCCACATGTACATGTGTTAACATACTGCTCCATCCCATGTTACATGCATGTGAAGATGTTGGATGGCGTTAATGAGAACTTCATGTTCTAGAGATCATGAAAATGGTGGAACTGAAAATTATGAAGTGTTTGAACTTCATTATACAATGATTAAGCTTTATTCCATAAAACCAACCACTTTAGGCTTCTTTCACACGACCGATACGAATTGTGTCAGGGTGCGTTCAGTGAAACTTGCACCATTTCGCAAGCAAGTTCAGTTAGTTTTGTCTGCAATTGCGTTCAGTGTATCAGTTTTTTTCCGCATGGGTTCAATCCGTTTAGATGCATTTTTCACACGCATGGAAAAAAAACTGAAGATTTACAAACATCTCCTAGCAACCATCTGTGAAAAAAGCATTGGATCCAGACTGCATCTGGATGCAATGCGTTTTTCACTGAAGCCCCATTCACTTCTATGGGGCCAGGACTGCGTGAAAAACGCAGAATATAGAACATGCTGCGATTCTCACGTAACGCAGAACTGATGTGTGAAAAAAAAAAAAAAAACTCATGTACACAGACCCATTAAAATGAATAGTTCCGGATTCAGTGCGGGTGCTATGCGTTCACGTCACACATTGTACCCGCGCGGAAAACTCATTCATGTGAAAGAGGCCTTACAATAAAACTCTCTGGCAGACAATTATAGTTGAGGGGAAAGTAGAAATATTAGTATGTTTAATAAAAAAAATAAATGTGATCCAAAGGGTCATTTATAGACGTCCACTCTCCTGACATGTTGTCTATAAATGATCCCCCCCCCCAATACCAACACAGGCACGGAGAGCCAGCAGCTCTTAAAGGCTTATACCAGTCAGGCTATGTTAACACAGCAGTATTCAGGTTTGTATTTTACGTCAGCAATTGTAAGCAAAAAAAAAAAAAAGGAACCTACAGAGAGAAAGTAAAATGTTAAGATTTGCAACTCTTGTGATATATATATTTTTTTTTTACCCACTGCTTACAAAATACTGATACAGACCTGAATACCGCTATAAGAATGAGGAAAGCGGCAATAAAGCTGCTTCGGGTGCATACCACTGAACCAAACTAAGATCATTGTGTTCAGATGACCGGTTAGAGTCCTTATTACCACTGCAACATGTGGTCCTCCAAGAAAGCGCTGCATTTCAGCTGTCTGACACCAGCCATATGGTGTCTACCGCAATGAGATTAGGACCTATGGCTGGCCATGCACATTGGATAGCAGTCTCTTCTGGCCTATCCTTACAAATGCTCGTTTGGTTTAGCGCGTATATGTCCTGAACAGGGAGGAAGCTGCTGACAGGCACCGGCTTATCTCCAGAGAACAAAAAAAAAAATCAGGCAGCGTAATCCAACTGCCTGACAATCAGCAGACAGCGGAGCCCCCCCATATACATTAGACCGGCTGCCAGACCTGCCGAAATCGCTGCATTCAGCATCCATTTATCTAATGTGTATGACAAGCTTAAAAGATAGAAATAAAATTTAAAAAAACCTTACTCTTGAGCCAGTCCTATGCAGTGGCTGGAAATTTTGGCTATTTATTCCATTAGTAAGCTGTAATAAATCAATGTAGGAGCGTCGGTTTCGTATTGCTGAAAGCTTTCATGTAGGGAGACGGAGAATGGCGAGGTGTGGTTTAATAAAACAATAAGAAAACGTCTTTGTCACAGAACTTCTCTTTTTTCCAAACAGCAATTAAATCATTCACACAAAAAAAAAATTGCAAATCTGGTAAGTAATCACCCCCTGTATGCCAAAGGTAACTACTTCACCCCTCAACTGCAGCTGGCAGTCACACATAGATTTCCAATTGATATTTACAACAGATAAATCCTGCAACTGCCGCTGAGGGGTTTATTGGAAAGTCCGATAGGATGTACTGAATCACAGGCATTTCCTCAGCAAGGCAGCCTCCATTCATTCCATCAGAAGAAAGAAGTATTTCACTGATACTTTCCTGGATTTCGATCTAGCTGTAGACGGATATGTACATTGAAATCACTGCAGTCAGCATGGAGAAGGGTGCACTCTGTATACTGTGACATTGTAATAGTGATATGCTGCCATACTGCCAAGGCTGGAGAAGACGTGGGGACACTGAACATGGAGGAGTCAGTCAAAGTGGGTACCTCCTATGCTCTCTTGTATAAAACCCTGACCTGGATAACCGCTTTTCAGTAATGAAACATACAAAGGAAGGGAAAAGACGAGTCACTTAAACTAGACAGAAATATGTTAACCTATATTTGCATTAGAATTGTTGTCTGTATTTTGTACCATGGAGTAACTGAAGATGTACCCACCACTAAGCTGCACAACCAGCTCATATCCCACAGAAACCGCAATGCTATGACATGATGGGCAAAATAACAATGGAAAAGAAAAATATATATATCCGAATGCCCACTCCTCCTACCAAATCTAGTGACCCACAACCGCTTACTCCACGTTGAGCAGTCTTCACGGTACCTGCGTTGTATCGCCACCCTGAGCTAGTAGTTCAGTGTCTTAGACATTATTTTTTTATATAACAAACTCTGTACAAAGGAGCTGAGGACTGTTTGTGGATAAAGGAAAGGGGCAGATGTTTCCCCTTAAATCTGCTGTGGTCTGATTTGTAAAACTGTATTAAGTAGGATACAGTTGCACATTTCATAGAAGGGCCAACCATTCTAGCTCGCTTTCTACAAGACTTATTCTTTTTAGCAGTCTATTAGATAATCTGAGTCCCAAACCCAATCTTTAAAAAAAACAAAACATTATAAATCTATTTCAAATAAAATAACCCTCAAAACCACCAATGAAAGGAGCAGTAGTTTATCGCAGAGCACCCTCGCCCGCTTCCATTTATATCACCGCTGAGCCCTTTCCAGGGCATGCCAGCACAGAGCCAAAATGGAAATCCTGGCATCCTCTTGGTTAAAAGAGCTGGTCAGGCTGGGGGAGGGGTGCCTGGTAAGTGTCTCATTTTGTCTCTCTATCCCTTACAGAGCAATAAGTTCCGTTAAAGTTTAAGTTCGTTGGCAATTTTGGAGGCAATGTTCTTAAATGCCATGGAGGTGCCTGAAATTCTCTTGAAACGCACACCATTCAGGGAGAGCCGTGGAAGCTTGCACACCTCCATCTCCCACTGTACATAGCTGTCGTGACCCGGGGAGCCATGGACACAAAGCAGCATGTACTTCTCTTGTGACTCATGTTGGCAATTATTGGCATCCAGCACTTTGCAGATTTCACTCATCATCTCATTCGGCTCCATTGAGCTGGTGGTTTTCATGCTCCATGTGAAGCGCAATGAGCGTGGCTTGGAGTCCCTCAGGTCATCTTTCTCTGGAACAGTCAAATGAGGTCTGGAGAAACAGACAAGATACAAATCAAATAGACTATCATATAAAAAGTATATAAAGATGTTGCTTTACCAAATTGTAGTTGCAAACCTATAGTTGAAGAAAAAAAATATGAAGATTAACGGGAGGACATACGGAACACTTACATGGCGACTTTTCAACTGCAGATCCGCAATTTTCAGGCTCCTCTTCTGTCATCCAAGAGTGCCGCACAGCACCCTGTGTATTCACAGCCCAACATACTTGCCCAATCCTGCTCTTGAAATGGCCAAACTTAATGCTGTATAACACTGGCCAATAATCGCCAACGGCGGCAAATCACACTGTCTAATGACGATCTGCCGCCGGCAAACCGCTAGACAACATGGGGACAAGCGATGGCATAGCGTTCATAGCTTCATGTAATAGCAGCAGTCTCCTCCGCTAGCTAGCAAGCGATTCCCTCCCGACAATTTCTTGCTGATCTGCCTGTCTAATACAGGCTTTAGGAATTGTCTTGTGCCACCAAATGCACAGTATGGATCAGGCAGTCTTGGATGGAGAACAGGAGCACGAGGATTGGCAGATCTGCAGCTAAACAATGAAAAGGAAGGCACCAGGTAAGTGTTCTGTCTGTGCCCCAGCTAACGCTAATTTGTTTTCTTAAACTGGAGGGTTGCTTTAACTTATTTAAAGGGGTTATCCAATAGTATACTTACCCCCCGCCCAATGCCCAAGCCCCTCCTATAGACGATACTTACCCGGCCCCCAAAGCTTCTCCCTGTCGCATGGATGAAAAAATCTGCCAACAGGGGGAGCAGCCAATAGCAGGCCACGATGGTGACCAGCCTCCCTAGCATCACCCACGATCAAAACATATGGCGACAGGGAGATGCAGTGGCCGCCATGCAGGAATCCAGAGGGACGCAGGTGCCGCAGACCGGGTAAGTATCGTCTATAGGAGGTGCCCGGGCATTGTTGAGGGGGGTATTTCTACTATTAAATAATCCCTTTAAAAGAACTTCAGTAAGCGGCTACCCTCCACATAGATTACAGAATTAAAAATGTATGCCCTTTCAGGCCCCATTCACAAGTGTGAAGTTTCACACAGATGTCTGCATCTAAATCTGTGCCAGATCCGCCAACAATCTACATCCTATACATGTGGATGGGGTTTCCGCTACTCCGTTCACATGCAACAGCAAATGTCTGCATGGATTTTTGTTGTGTGGTGAAAAAAACATGCCATTAAATTAAATGGCATGTCACTTATTTCAGATGGAAAAAAACTAAGTTTAGCCCCACTGAATGACAATGGGTAAATCCTAGAGCGAGTCTGCAGCACACCCACAGCTAATGCGTGGCAGGTAAAGGTAAAGCCTGGGATTTGTTGCAGAAATACACATTCGATTTTACTCGGACGTATGATCATACAGATATAAAACTTTTGCTGACGGCCCTTTGATATCGGTAAGTTGTGCCTGTTTTATCTGCTGTGGTTCTGGATGAAAAACTAAAGCATCACACTGCCCTTAAATCAGTGAGCATCCATTGGATGCTAATACTAGGCAGGATATAGATGTCACTACTTTTAGGGCATGTTCAAAAGTGGCATCTCTACCGCAGGTAAAAGTGTAAATTACTAAAATTAAAAGTAAAAATTTCTATAAAAAATAATTATAATAATACACTCCAATTTCTTTTCTTTCATATGCCTTACTCGGACATGTTTATGCTTAAAGTTCCAATAACCTCCCTAAATGGTTCTCAACAAAAATAAAAAATACCAAAAGACAATAGTACTGAGCAAGTGCCACTCACTTTATCTGTTATATGGAGATATTAAAAAGAAAAAGCCACATAAAACAATTACTGTGTCTCATGTATCAAAGATGGGTTGTTATGGTTGGCAGCTTACCCCAGTAACTGCACATACCCAGCTCCAGTCCTAGAACACCAATGCCATATGAGAGTTACAGGACTGATGAGAGCTAAATTCTGATGTGCAATCTGTACCAAAATTACAGTAGAGGATGTGACTTTTCTTAAAAGGATGGCCCAAGATTTTTTTTTAAATAGCATGGACAGAGATAGCAAATCTTAGCAGGAATATTTGTTATGTTGAATGAAAACAGCAGCGATGCCCATAAGTACAGCAGATGACCACTGCGGGCAATAAATGGCCCAGCAGTCACATGGCTGCAGTATCAGGAAGGGGGCTTGGGTGCCAAGTATACATTATTTTTTATTATTATTATTATTATTATTATTAAATCCATGTCCCTGCCATTTCTTAGCACCTCTGACTACCCCCTTTTAACAACAATGACTTGCAGCAGGAAAGAAAAAAAAAAACATTTTAAAGCATTCTGCAGAAACTAAAACCTGACGTGGAACCTTTCACGTGGAAAGCCCACAGATTTAACCAATTGTACTGTATGAGTGAAATCAATAGCAGGAAGTGTGTTCATTCAGTTTGAAGGTGCAGATTCTCTATGTGGTGTATTGACCAGGCCTTAAAAGCTTTTCATAAATCACTGCTGATCCACTGAAATGTGCTGTTCTGCAGCGGTAAATACTCATGAGCTGTAGAAGACAACATAGTGCAGCGCTTCAATACATCAGGATCAAAATTATTTAGGATCAGATTCCAGAAGGAAAGAAGAATAAGAGCGAGCCCACAGAGAGAGCAAGTGGTTCAGGGAGTGAACAAGGAAACAAAAAGGTAAGGGCGCAAGAGTTAAAAGTATACTGCAAGCTCAGCAGGAAGACGAGGTGGAAACAGGAGAGTGATGGCAAATAAAAAATGACATGAGATAGGAAATGATTAGGGATGTGAAGAATGCTACCAAGACAATGTCATGGATCTCTCACCTGGTGCTCTCCACTCGATCTTTCCCTTCTGGTTCATTTGGGTTCCTCAAAAGAGAGAGGTAAAAAAACAGGCTGTTCAATGTGTGCACTCTGAACTCCACTGCGCATGGCTCGTCGACAGCTTATGCTTTCTCATATCCTTATTGTAATACAATTTAACAAGCATTTTACTTTTTTCCCCAAAGATGAACCATCCAACTATGTAATAAAAAAACTGCTTTTAAGGGAAAAGATCTTCCAGAAATTCTGAGGTGGTCCTTATTCAGAAAACTTTTTTTTTAAAGATTTGGCATTGACATGATAAGTGACATGATTTTTATTTCGTAATTAGAAGGGTTGTCAAGAGCAGATATGCATAGTAGGATATTTAGCAAAAACTCCCACAAAACCAACTACATTTTCCGTTCGGATACTTGCGCTTTTCTTGGGCGTAGTAAGGTAAATGTTGCATTGATCAGCAATGAATGAAAAACTTTTGAGAATACCAGTACGTACAAAATATAATATGAATCTAATGTCTACATAGAATATTGTTAAATACTGCTATGCTTTAAAATGTACCTCCAAGGATACTCTGTGTTGCAATGTTGCGTCTCTCCACGCCTGGCGTCAGATGGAGCGGTTCAATATCTCCGGAGGTACACTTTTAATCTATGTCTGCTCCCATGCAGGAGATTTGGAGCTCTGCACCAAAAAAAAAAATAGCGCTCCAACCACAATATATACGGTACAAGCGCTGTGTTCTCTTTACCTGCTCGCTGTCGACATTGCAGCCACGGGCAGGTGTGGTTACAGCTCAGCTGTTCCATTTATTTCAATGGAACTGCTCCCTCCCGTTCATTGTATTACAGTCATCGATACTACAATGTCGACAGCGAGCAGGGATTCAGTGAGGAGAAGGCAGCGCTCGTACAAGCGATGATTTCTATTCAAACAGCGATCCTGAGGATAGGTCATCAATATAGCAAAAGAGAAGAAACCCTTTAAAATGTCCCCCCACCTGTATGACCTTATGGGGGGCACAAAGTAAAAAATAAAGATAAAAATGCAAATAAATTAATCAAAAATTAAAACTAGAACACCACTATAGTCTACACAGCTTCTATCTCCTCCTTGTGTAAGCAATCCCAGTATTAAAAAAGCCATAACTGAAATAGGACACAATTCTAAAAATCATTTTAAATGTACTTTGCGCTACAAGAAAATGGAAAAACGTACTCTTTCCCCAATAATTATTTAAATAACCAAACCAAAAAAATATATGGCTTTCGAGGAGGTGAAAAAACACAAGTGTGTCTGGTCATAAGTGGGAGGAAAGGCCTGGTCTTGATATGCCGTACAATCTGCAGGCAGAGCAGGAGGAGCTGAGCAGATTGATATATAGTTTTGCGAAAAACGATTCTGTAAAACTTACTGACAGCGTTCTCTGTGTAAGTGTGTATACAGGGATAGTTATCAGTTACCTTCCCTGTGCACACAGAGCTGAGCACAGGGGTGGTCATAAATTACAAGTTTTACTTAGTCTTTTCCCATAAACCTATATATCAATCTGGTATATACCAATCTGCTCAGCTCCTCCGGCTGTATAACATGCTGACTGCAGATTGCACTGCATCTTGTGGTGACAGGTTCCCTTTAAGGCAATGTTCACAGTGATTGACAGCTTTCCCTGATTGAACTCAAACTGCATGGGAAGGAAAGGGAGAACTCACAGGCGCACTCTAAATGCAGTATTCCTCTGTAAAAAGGTCTGCATTGTCACACTCAAAGTACCCAAAACTATACAGAGCCGAGCTCTGTGCTAACATGAAGACTCAAGTGCTCATGCACAGCAGTCCTGACGATGTATTTCAGCACAGCTTTAAAGGGGTTGTCTCACTTCAGCAAGTGGCATTTATGATGAAGAGGAAGTTAATACAAGCCACTTACTAAATGTATTGTGATTGTCCATATTGCTTCCTTTGCTGGCTGGATTCATTTTTTCTATCACATTATACACTGCTTGTTTCCATGGTTACAGACCACCCTGCAATCCATTAGCGGTGGTCTTGCTTGCACAATATAGGAAAAAGCACTAGCCTATGTGAGCTTCCACTGTCCTGACCACCAGAGAGGCTGACACTTTTTACAGTAGTGTGCAAGCACAACCACCACTGATGGATTGCAGGGTGGTCTGTAACCATGGAAACGAGCAATGTATAATGAGATGTTAAAATGAATCCAGCCAGCAAAGGAAGCAATATGAGTAGTAACAATACATTACTAAGTGGCTTGTATTAACTATCTCTACATGATAAATGACACTTAGACAATGCCTTTAAATGCTGTGGAAAATGTAAAAAACTGGACTCTTGGGGACTCATGTATTAGCAATCAGACGAAACAAAATGGCCACTGTCCCATTAGTTCACACAAAACCTGTCCCGATCACACATGAGGACAAGTTACTTTACAACACTGAGGTAAAGAGCTGCCTCCTCCTCTCTACTTGTTAGGGATTATGGTCTTGAATACAGATAAGAACTTTAGCTGAATCTCTGGGGAATTTAGTTCATGAGGAGACATGAAGTACAGAGAGGACGGACAGAACAGACTGTGGTAATGAAGACTGTAAACAAGTGCTGCTGCTCATTACCACACCTCACCCTCCTCTCATGTCTCCTCATCATCTCCATTCCCACAGAGATTCACCTGTATTCAGGATCATGAATCCTGACTAGCAGAGCACAGAGGAGGATGAGGCAGCACTATGGCTCATTGTGGTGAAGTAACTTGTCCTCCTGTGTGATTAGGACAGGTTTTGTGTACACTGAATATACTTATTATAAAATAATATTTAAGTATTTTAATTTTTTTAATTCCTGGACAACCCCTTTAAGCTACATGCACACTACAGTTGAAAAAAGTCAGTTAAAAACAGACACACTAAGTTTTTCATAGTGATTTTTCAACCATTTGTGCATCCATGCTGCATGTCCGTTTCTCATGCTGTTAAAAATGGCCAAGAAAAACTGATGAATTTTATCATTTTTTTTTTATAAAGATCCCAACCCCTGCAGAGCCCTCAGTACACAATGTTGCCCATAATGGCCCCCAGCAATAATGTCCCCCATAGTGACAATGTCTCCCATAGTGGCCCCATCTATAATAATGCCCCATAGTGGTCCCCATCTGTAATGATGTCTCTCATAGTGGCTCCCATCTGTAATAAAGTTCCCCATAGTAGTCCCCATCTGTAATAATGTCCCCCATAGTGGCCCCCTATCTGTAATGTCCCCCATAGTGGCCCTCATCTATAATAATGCCCCCCATTTGTAATAATGGCCCTCATAGTGGCCCCCAGAAATATTTAATTTTAGCAAAAAAACTAACAAAAAAAAAAGTATTTGGATGCGCAATTTATTGATGAAATCACCGCATGCCCCAAGCATGAGCATGTGGTGATGTCATCATCCTGAGCGCAGGTCTTTCAGCAGGTCCTTTTGAATGAAGGGAGTAGCGACTGCCTCTGCGCGTGGATGAGGCGAGTATTTTATTTTAACTCCCTAGAACAGGGGTACTCAACTGGCGGACCGCGGTCCAAATACGGACCGCGGCCGCCAGTTGTCCGGACCCCGGCCATCCTTCAGAGCGCTGCTCCTCTCCTGCACACTGTGCCGTGCAGGAGGAGGAGCTTACCGGCGCACTTCCGCCTGTCCCACAGCGCAGTGAGACAGGGCTTCCTCCACATGTAAGCGCTCCTCCTCCTGCACACTCTGGCAGCTCTGCTCAATACAGCGGCGGCACAGGAGCTGATGTTCTCAGCAGCGCAGGAGGAGTCTCTCCCTCCCCCCTCTGCTGCTGCTGTCCCCGCCGCTGCCAATAAGAAGAGACGGGAGGAGGAGGGGAGGGGCTGTGGCCACTGCACCACCAATGAAGAAAACTGACCTGTAATACAAATACAGGAGGCGGGTGCCGGAATCAAATAGCCAGCACCCGACCTCTGTGACAGGGAGCTGCAATCAGCTGCAGTTGAGTTAACCCTTCAGGTGCGGTACCTGAGGGGTTAATTGTAGCTGATCGCAGCCCCCTGTCACAAAGGTCGGGTGCTGGCTATTTGATTCCGGCACCCGCCTCCTGTATTTGTATAAGAAACGTTGGTGGCACAGTGCGCCCCGCCCCCCCCCCCCCCCAGTATAAGAAACGTTGGTGGCGCAGTGCGCCCCCCCCCCCCCCTTTATAATAAACATTGGTGGCTCATTGGGAAGTGCCAATGAGGGTTAAAAATAATAAAATAAAATTAACTCACCTCCTCCAGTTGATCGCGTAACTGCCGGTCTCCAGTTCTTACTTCTTTCTTCAGGACCTGTGGTGACGTCACTGAGCTCATCACATGGCCCATTACCATGGTGATGGATCATGTGATGAGCTCAGTGATGTCACCACAGGTCCTGAAGAAAGAAGTAAGAACTGGAGACCGGCAGTTACGCGATCAACTGGAGGAGGTGAGTAAATTATTTTTTAACCCTCATTGGCACTGCCCACTGTGCCACCAATGTTTATTATATTGGGGGGGGCGCACTGCGCCACCAATGTTTATTATACTGGGGTGATGGGGGGCGCACTGCGCCACCAATGTTTATTATACTGGGGTGATGGGGGGGGGCGCACTGCGCCACCAATGTTTATTATACTGGGGTGATGGGGGGGGCGCACTGCGCCACCAATGTTTATTATTTTTAGGGGGGGCGCACTGCGCCACCAATGTTTATTATATTGGGAGGCACACTGCGCCACCAATGTTTATTATATTGGGGGGCACACTGCGCCACCAATGTTTATTATATTGGGGGGCACACTGCGCCACCAATGTTTATTATATTGAGGGGGGGCGCACTGCGCCACCAATGTTTATTATACTGGGGTGATGGGGGGGCACACTGCGCCACCAATGTTTATTATACTGGGGTGATGGGGGGGGCGCACTGCGCCACCAATGTTTATTATTTTGAGGGGGGGCGCACTGCGCCAGCAATGTTTATTATATCGGGGTGATGGGGGGGGGCGCACTGCGCCACCAATGTTTATGATATTGAGGGGGCCGCCAGACGAAAAATTCGGACATGTAGTACTTTTAGTCTGGCGGCCTCTCACCGTGCTGCGCCGTAACTCTGCCCCCATCCCCATTATAGTCGATGGGCACAGAGCAGCGGCACGGCGAAGTAGTGGCAAGATGGATCTGACAGGGTGAGCAGCCTGTCGGATCCGTCCTGCTGCAAGTGTGAAAGTACCCTTACTAATGAGCGCTTCCATCATGGAACGCCCATTAGTACAGCCTTTACCTCCACCGCTACTTGTGCTAGTAAAAAAAAATATATATTACGGTACCTCCACCTCCATTTGCTCACGCTGTGGAGAACACTCCCTGCTGACTAGAAGCTCAGGACAGGACCTACAAGACGCCATCACGTTAGAGCACCGGTCCTGAGCGTGCAGTCAGCAGCGAATGTTCACCGCAGCCAGGTGAATGCAAATTATTTTTATTTTTTTTTGCAAAAGCAGAGAAGGGGGGCACTAATGGGGGCAATACTCTTACTGGGGGCACTAATGGGGACATTATTCTTACTGGGGCACTAATGTGGCCATTACTAATTCTGGGACTTACCCGGGGCGCTCCACTATAACGTCAGAGCGCCCCACGCGCATGTATCACATGATCGCATGGCATCTTTACTGTTGGCATTCAGCTCGGACCTTCACCTGACTGCAGACCCAGGTATGTGGACCTTTAATACAACTAGTTGAGTACCCCTGCCCTAGAAGGTCACTTTGTCCTAGTGTACCTGTTTTTAACAGCTCTAAGAAGTAGAGTTGCACCGGGTATTGAAGTATCGATACGATACTGAGTCTCACTATTTACCGATACTAGGCTGCACAGCCTAGTATCAGTTAAGGAACATGGCGTGCACCGCTTTCAGCGTGCGCCACGTTCTCTTCACTAGCACAGTGGAAAAGGAGGGAGTCCCTCCCTCCCCACTGACGCGGCTGCCGCTGCCACCAGTGGGGAGATAGCAGGGAGGAGGAGGGGAGAAGCTGTGGCCACTGCACCACCAATGAATGTAAAACACATTAATTCAAGTATAGGAGGCAGCAGGTGTCTGCACCGGAATCACATACCCGGCACCCAGCCTCAATAACGGAGCATGTGATCCGCCGAACCGCGGCAATTAACTCCTCAGGTGCCACACCTGAGGGGTTAATTGCCACGGTTCGGCGGATCACATGCCCAGTTATTGAGGCTGGGTGCCGGGTATGTGATTCCGCTGCCGGCACCTGCTATCTCCTATACTTGAATTAATGTATTCAATTACATTGATTTGTGGCGGCAATTCGTTGCTATGCGGGGCGGAAGCGGGCGGTCAGGGTCCTTAACCAGCAGTAACTTTTACTTCAACCTTAAATCAGCGCATCTTTATTAACTTACAATGAAGCTCCGGTAACAGGCAGAGTGGGCGGCAGCATTACGTCACTTACTCACGTGATGCACCTGCTCCGCCTGCTTCATTCATAAAGTGGGCGGAGCAGGCGCGTCATGTGAGTGAGTGATGTTACGCCACCGCCCGCTCTGCCTGTTACCGGAGCTTCATTGTATTTGTAAGGTAATAAAGATCATAGAGCTGATTTAAAGTTCAAGTAAAAGTTACTGCCAGTTAAGGAATAGTCTGAATACTGATGTGGCCGATGTATTGGGAGATCTGTGGATGGCACTGTTATGGAGGATATCTGTGGATGACACATATAGCATAAGATGCTATACAGTGCCATCCACAGATCCCCCCTAACAGTGTGTCATCCACAGATCCCCCCCCCTAACAGTGTGTCATCCACAGATCCCCCCTAACAGTGTCATCCACAGATCCCCCCTAACAGTGTGTCATCCACAGATCCCCCCCTAACAGTGTGTCAATCACAGATCCCCCATAACTTGTCTTTTTTACATTGTAATGCAAAATTTTAATAATTATGTAACTCCTAAATTTGTTTTAATATGGCCTTTGAAAATAAATTTAAGTCAATTCATATAAACCCCTTTGTCATTTTGGTGTTTTTCCCCGATTAATCAATGAAATTATTGACAACTAATTGATTATTCAAATAATCGTTAGCTGCAGCCCTAGACCAGAGTCCAACAAAGAAAAAAACTGAAATGAGGAGATAACACCAACTAATTAGTGCTATTCTAATATCTGTGAATTATTTCAGTCTCTGCAAAATCTAAAAACTAATATGCAGCATGTGGCTGTAATGTACCACAGCATATTAACATATTACAAAAAAATAATATTATACCCAACATCAAGTGTTGCTCACGACAACTCAAAAGTATGATTCATAAAGGCGCCCTATGTATGCAGAAGGTGAGGAGGAAGCTGGTGGGTGGTATAAACTGCATCTGACTGCTTATTATGCATCGGCTATGAGGAGTTAGGCTGGGGGAAATCTGCAGCAACTCATCTCTTCACTAATGCTTGGATTAAAGAAGTGCTTCTCAATTATTTTCTGTCATGCCCCCCCTAGGAAGAAGAAAACATTTCGCCCCCCCGCACGACTGTAAATAGTATCATTTGTCTATAAAATTGTTATAAGTACACCTCTGCATAACACTGTATCCTTATTAACGTATAAGAGAATAAAAAAAGAAAGAAATGTGGATCGGACACACACTTATGGGGGGATCTGTGGATGACGGACACTTATGGGGGGATCTGTGGATGACGGACACTTATAGGGGGATCTGTGGATGACGGACACTTATGGGGGGATCTGTGGATGACGGACACTTATGGGGGGGATCTGTGGATGACGGACACTTATGGGGGGGGATCTGTGGCTGGCACTGTTATATATGTGCCATCCACAGACCCTCCACCCCATAACAGTGCCATCCACAGTGCCCCCCCCCAGCCCATAACAGTGCCATCCACAGACCCCCACCCCTTAACTGTGCCATCCACAGATTCCGTGTGCCCGCCGCCGTTTAAAGTTATTAAACATGCCCCCCTCACTCCTAATAGTACCGTATATCCGAATTTCTTCTGTATAATGCCGGCAGGCGGGCCGGCGCGTCCCTCAGTGACGTCACTTGTCTGCGTCGCCTGCTTAATTCATAAAGCAGGCGGCGCAGGCACGTGACATCAGGGAGTTACGCTGCCGCCCGGCCCGCCTGCCGGCATTATACAGAAGAAATTAGGATATACGGTACTATTAGGAGTGAGGGGGGCAAGTTTAATAACTTTTAATTCAATAATACATTTTATATTAGTATACCGGAGGGAACGGGGCTATAGTACAGTTACCGCACTGCCCCACCGCTATTGCCGGCCCCCAGCTCCTCCTCCCAGTCCCTCCCCCGGCCCCCGCTCCGTACATCGCGTCCAGCGCCTGCGCCGGCCTCTGATCAGACGGGAGATGAGCGCTTCCACAATGGAAGCGCTCATCTCCCTGCCGCATATTACTCTGCGAGCTGTCGGCCGCCCGGCGCCCCTGTTGCTATGGCGCCCTGTGCGGCCGCACAGCCCGCACACCCCAAAGGCCGGCCCTAAACGAGCCCCCCTTTACGGAGCCTGGCGCCCCCCCTGGGGGGCGCGCCCCACTATTTGAGAAGCACTGGATTAAAGGAACACAACCTAGAAAGGGATGTCAAAAGGTAAACCAGGACTAGAGTTGCCCTTGGGGGTTGCAGATAAAGGAGTCCTGCTGACCTGTTTCACTTTCAGACTGGAGACTGATAGAGGAAAGGGAGGAGTCGAGGCATAATGATCTTCTTGTCCTACTGCAGACAGGACACAGTAGGGAGGTGCCTGCTCCAGGCCTCCAGCCACTTACAGTTTTATAGTTTGCCACAAGATTGGGCCCCTCTTCTGATGACCTCCTGAGACACAGAAGATTTCTCAGTTTTAACTGTACTATGACAGAAAACAGGATCAAAGGGAAAGAGAAGATGAAAGGAGAAAGTGCTCCTAGATAGCTGCTGAGGTTAATACAAGGTAAAGTACCGTATTTTTTGCCCTATAAGACGCACCTAGGTTTTAGGAAACGATTAAACCGCATAAATATACAGGAAAAATGAACTTTCACGCAATGAACCATAAGTGAGATTCTCTAACAGCCCAAAAAGTTGGGAGGTATGCAATGGTCATATAGCCTAAGCGCAGCTCAGCACCAATGAAGTGATTGGGACTGAGGTGTGATACCAAGCACTGCCGCTGAACAATGTCTGGTGTGTGCATGGCGAGGTGAGAGAAAGCCGCAGCACTACTGCGAGCGCTGCTGCCTTTTCAAACAGCTGATTGGCGAAGGTTCAGGGTGTCGGACCCCCACAGATCTGATACTGATGACCGATCTAGAGAATAGGTCATCAGTAGAGATGAGCGAATTTCCGATTATGAAATTCGTTCACACCTCGGTTGTTGGTAAAAGGTGAATTGCGTTATGAATTCCTTTACCACAGACTATAACGCAATTCCATGAACGCATAACGGAATGCCTTTAGAGGCATTCGGTTATTCATTCAGTCATAATAGAAGTCTATGGGCTGCAAAACGGATCCGTTCCGTTTCTGTTATGCTGGGGAGGACTCCAAAACACAATTCACCTTTTACCAACAAACGAAGTGTGAACGAATTTCATAAGTGGAAATTCTCTCATCTCTACTGATGACCTATTCTCTAGATCGGTCATCAGTATAGGTGGGGATGCGAATCCCAAGAAGAATTGAGACTCAGATTTCTACACGGTTTTCATAAGCATTAATCTTTTTTACTTTTAAGAATTAGTCTAAACCCTTTTAAAAACTGTCCACTGTTCCTGCTGTGACCACGTCCTGAGGAAGTCTATTCCACAGATTCACAGTTCTTACAGTAAAGAAGCTTTGACGCTTCTGGAGACTGAACTTTTTCTTCTCCAGTCGGAGGCAGCGCCCCCTTGTCTTTTGAGGGCATTTTACATTGAACAGCTTTTCACTGTATTTTTTGTATGGCCCATTTATATATTTGTATAGGTTACACATGTCCCCCCTTAGACGTCTCTTCTCAAGACTAAATAAATTCAATTCTTTCTTCATAACTAAGACCCTCCATTCCCCTGCAGAGCGTCCTTTCTATGGACTGGCGCCCAGAACTGGACTGCATATTCCAGATGAGGCCGCACCAACGCTTTATAAAGTGGTAATATTACATCCCTGCCCCGCTAGTCCATGCCTCATTTAATGCAAGACAGTATCCTGGTGGCCTTAGAAGCAGCTGATTGAGATTGTGCGCTGTAATTTAATCTACCATCCACAAGGACACCCAAATCCTTCTCTACAAGTGACTCTCCCAGTGTTACTTCCCCTAGGACATATGAAGCACAGAGATTATTACTACCAAGATGCAGAACTTTATATTTGTCCACATTGAACCTCATTTGTCAAGTTGATGCCCAATCAGTGTTCAAGTCAGCTTGTAGTATATGGACATCTTCCATAGACTGTACAGTTCTACATAGCTTAGTGTCATCTGCAAAAATAGATATGGTTAATTATTAATCCCCTCCTCAATATCATTAATAAATAAATAATAAAGGGCCCAGCACTTAACCTTGGGGTACACCACTTATAACCCCAGTTCCCCTTATAACAGGGGCACAGCACAGAACCCCAGTTCAGGACCTGCATTTGGCCAGTGTGGAGAGCAGCTGCTAAGAGCATCTCTCTCTCGGAGGACCCAACATGAAATATTAAATTTGAACATTCAGAACTGAAACACTTCAATCTCAAAGAAGATGTTCACACATGCAAACTACTATGTTTCCAAAAATACGCCATATTCAGGACTGCTAATCAATGTCGGTAAGCTTTAAAGAGGACCTTTCACTTGTATACAAACTAAAAACCATTTATATCAGTGGACACAGCGGCGCCCAGGGGTCCCCCTGCACTTACCAGTATGTCTGGGCGCCCCTCCGTTCGCCCGGTATAGGCTCCGCTGTCTGCGCTCACTGGACAGATTTTTTGTATGAGGCGTGTCCCTTGCTGCAGCGCTGGCCAATCGCAGCGCACAGCTCATAGCCTGGCTATAGCTGTGCGCTGCGATTGGCCAGCGCTGCAGCAAGGGACACGCCTCATACAAAAAATCTGTCCAGTGAGCGCAGACAGCGGAGCCTATACCGGGCGAACGGAGGGGCGCCCAGACATACTGGTAAGTGCAGGGGGACCCCTGGGCGCCGCTGTGTCCACTGATATAGTTAGTTTTTAGTTTGTATAAAGGTCCTCATTAAGTTAAATCAGAGTTTGAAAAACCGTACGTTACCACTTTATATTCTTATGCAAAAAATACTGTTATCCGGTTCCTCCAAATCAAGATAAAACCTAAAAACTTTCAGACAACTTCTACCTCTAAACTGAAAGAGCATTCCATACACATCACATTGGTGTCTACAGCACCGCAGTCAATATGACTTGAGGACTATACTTATTCTTTCTTTTTGCAACACCGACAAAAAAATATAAATAAAAAATAAAATCAGACAACCCCTGTAAACTGCCTAAAATAACAAATATATACTCACCGGTTTTCCCCTCTGCTACTTCCTGCGATGCTCTCCGGTCCTCACCACTGTTCTTTGTTCTGGCTGCAGCGGTGACGTTCTGTGCATACAAAGTCACTTCAGCAGAGATGTCTCATCACTGCTGCAGCCAAGAAGATTAGATCAGCAGTGGGACGGGAGCACAGCTCTCAAACAGGGAGCACAGCAGATGAGTATTCATTCATTTGCTCTTTTAAGCCACTTACAGGGGTTGCCCGACTTTCTATATAACTCAGTCAACCTCTTTAAAAAAATAAAAACCCATACAATTCTACCCGAATTATTCCTTCTAGCACCATCTAGTATATAATATAAATCTCCCACATACTAACATGGTTCAGAACTGCATTGCTTTACAATAAACCCAGGAATGGATCTTCTCAGAGACCTTGAAGATAAATCTCTAAACCCATTTTTAGAAAATAATATTAAAGGTAATAAGCCAACATGATCAGTCACAAACCGTGGCTTACTACCAAAACATTTATTCTGAGAAGACTGTACCACTGTACACAGGCCATGCACGCTGCTAGTATAAAGAGTCCCTATGGCAGAGTTCTTCAACCAGCGGGCCGCAGTTCATACCCATTTGGAAAGCCAGTTGATCAGATTCCACAGACCTGCCATCACAGATGCTTTGTCATCAGGAGCGAACTACTGTTGGGGAGTGGGCACACAAGATTCCTGACATTATCCAAGGTAAAGCGTTGTGTGCAGCAGCGCCTTGAAGGAAGGTAGACGCTTGAGATCTGAATTCATTTTAGGAGTCTGGTCTGGGGTTTGAATTCATTTTAGCGGTCCTAAGGTTTGAAGTAGATTTAGCAGTCATGTCTGAGGGCTGAATTAATTTCTAGTCTTGTCTGAGATCTGACTTAAAGGGGTTGTCCAGGTTCAGAGCTGAACCCGGACATATCCTCATCTTCACCCAGGCAGCCCCCCTGACTTGGGCATCAGACCAGTTCATGCTCTGATGCTCTCCTTTGCCCTGCGCTAAATCACGCAGGGCAAAGGCATTTTTAGGAGTTCCGGTGACGTACCGGGGCTCTCCATGGGGCTGCCAGGAAGCCTGGTGACTTCACCGGCACTTATGGGCGGACTTTAGCGCTGCCCTAGCCAATAAAACTGCTTGGCCAGTGCTAAAGCCCGCCCATCAGAGCCGGTGACATCACCAAACACACTGCCGGGCAGAAGCTTCCGCCTGGCAGTGTGTTATGATAAACAAGAGCCCTTGCCCTGCGCGATCTAGCCCAGGGCAAGGGAGCGCATCGGAGCATGAGATGCTCCAATGCTAACATCAGGGGGGCTGCCTGGGTGAAAATATGGGTATGTCCGGGTTCAGCTCTGAACTCGGACAACCCCTTTAAGTCTGACCTTGGGCCTGAATGAGTTTAGGGATCTACAGTTTTAATTTTGGGACGTGGTCCTGTCTTTCGGCTAACAATTAAAATAAGTCCTAACACATATATTTTTACTAGGTTTGCGAAATGTCAATGAGAAGACAACTCAACTATTGGTGTTCAACTCAAACCATTACCTGACCACAGTTGTGGGTAAGCGGATCTTTAAATGGGTTTTCCTGTCTTTCAGCACTAATGCTCTATCCTCAGGATAGGTCATCAATATCAGATGGGTTATGGTTCGACACCCATTAACCCAGCAATCAGCTGATTTCCGAATTGCCCAGCACCGAAACTAGCCACTATGCATGTTGTAGGATAAGAACATATCAAGTGTACACTAGCAGCATACACATAAACCACTTAATAAAAAGTATCCTGCACTGATCAACCAGTTGTGTTCTCCCAAGACTACCATCCCCAGCAGTGAAGGGATAGGATTTCCATAATCTTTATGAATAAGCAGGTACGGTGAAGACAGATAGGGCAGTAGTTACAGGCAAGAGCTTTTTGTGAAATACATGCAGACAAAAAGCTCAGTTTCTCTCACATACACTATAAAGCACAAAACTTCACATTTACACTCAGAGCAAGGGAAATTATGACATTACTACTCAAGTCTTAAAATGAATAAGGCTATGAAAGGAAAGGTTGTTGGTTTTTCCAAGTCCTTCACATATGTATGTCTACGAGCATGATTTTTATTGAAGGGGTTTTCACATAAACATGTGTCACTTACATAGTATAGGGGACGCTTCCACCATGAGAACAGGGGTCGGTCCTGTAGACAGTGAATGAAGCGATGGTCACAGATGTGCACTACTGCTCCATTCATACAGTGGACTCAGGACCTCTGTTCTGGCGACTGATGGGGGGGCTCAGCAGTCGGACGCACAGTGATCATACATTTATACCTACACTGTGTATGGGTGATAAACGTTTATGGAAAACCCGCTCAACGTCCAGTGAACTATATAAGCAATGCAGCAATACCTGTGAGTGAAGAGGGTGTTCAGAGCTAGACAATCATACATATTCTATAACTTAAAAGGGGTCATCTGATTTCAGAAACATCCCCCCCATGTGCCGGGCCCCCCTCACAGGTAATATACTTACCCCGCTCCCTGCACACCAATGAAAACATCTGGGGGGGGGGAGTGGCCAATGGCAGGCGGAGATGCCCCTCCCTCCCCCGGGGACCAGGAGCATCGCAAGTATATTACCTGTGAGGGGCCCGGCACATTGGGGAAGGGGGGGTAAAGAGTTTCTGAAATCGGATAACCCCTTTAATGATGGATCTGATTGTATGTACTTCCATCCCATTTTTTACATGTAAATGACGTTTGCTACACTCTGCTTTTACAACCGAAAGAAACAGACTTACTTGTATATAAAACAGAACCTTTTGGCCCGCTACATTACTCTAAGCATACAATTTAGGAACATACTGTAAGTTTCCAAATACAAAAGTTTAACTTATTTCAGAATGGCAAAATTTCCTTCAAGACAGGGGGCTCCAATAAAATTCTCAAGCTTCCTATAAAGACAGACTAGAAATGTCATGTTCACGTGTTATATAAATTACTATGGCTATGCATGGGAGGTACTTGTGTAGAAGTGCAAGTCAAAAGCTTGTTCTCTATACCTTACAAAAATAATTGCCCTTGCCTTTATTTTATTACATTAAAGCGAACCTTTCACCTGGATTTCACTTAATAAACTATCACCAGTACCTTATAGATTATCCTCATTGTGTTTCCATACAGTCTTGTGCCTCTTTCCTGCGATGTATATTCATGAAAAAAATGACTTATAAAGTCCTCTTCTCCAGCTCCTGAAGTCACGTTAGAAGTCAAGGGGGTAGCCCTTCCCTCACTCCAGGCTGTAACTCCCCTGCCCTAACCCCGCCTCTAAGCAGTCTAATTGACACCCGGCTCAGTCGCCGGGACCGCGCTTGTACAGGCGGCGCATGCGCCGTCGGCCTCAGTAGCAGCGCGATCCCGTCTATCGCGCGGACTCAAGCGCGATCCTGTAACTGAATCGCGCATGCGCCGTCCCCGATGCCTGCCTGTCTTCTCTTCCTCACGCGCGATTCAGTTACAGGATCGCGCTTGACTCAGACGGCGCATGCGCCGCCTGTACAAGCGCGGTCCCGGCGACTGAACCGGGTGTCAATTACACTGCTTAGAGGCGGGGTTAGGGCAGGCGAGTTACAGCCTGGAGTGAGGGAAGGGCTACCCCCTTGACTTCTAACGTGACTTCAGGAGCTGGAGAAGCGTACTTTATAAGTCGTTTTTTTTCATGAATATACATCGCAGGAAAGCGGCACAAGACTGTATGGAAACACAATGAGGATAATCTATAAGGTACTGGTGATAGTTTATTAAGTGAAATCCAGGTGAAAGGTTCGCTTTAATATCTCTTTTTCTCTAGTACACAAGAAATGCATTGATTTATTCCCACCAGACTGAGGACCCTATTTTAGAGTCAGCACATGTTGATTACAGCCCCCTCTCAGTCTCTCCGATGCAGAAAGCCGGCCGTGAATGAGCAGATGACTCCTATATTCACGCAGACTGATCTCGCAACTGTCCAGATTGTAGGTAACATGGTATCTGGAGTGCAGGGTAGGAAGCACAAATACCTGGGAGAGTATGTATGAGAAAAGTGTAGGGAGGCGAGAAAAGGCCCACTATATGGTATATCATAAAGCTGCAAGGTGTCAAGCACCAAACAAAAAAAATACAATAAAAACTTTGGACACTGCAGAATTAAGACAACCTTGTCCCTCTGGCTTGCTATATACATTATATATGCCTGATACTCTAATCACAGATATACTTTAGCAAGTCATCCTACAATAGTAAAATGCAATTTAATAAAATGTATTTACACGTGCCACAAGCTGAGGTGTAGGGAAAAGCTCCGCGGCACAAACATAAGGGCAAAAAACAGTACTAGCTGCAGTGTGCAAAGCTTCCGTCAGTGGAAAGTGTCTACAATATGGACAGAACAAAAAAGAGTAAGAAGCAAGATGCAGAAACAAACCCAGAAAAGAATGGCTATACCCATAAATGACAGAGAGACATGAGGCCAATCAGGCTGCTAAAAGGAGAATGTGACCCGTGTTACACATATTCACAATCTCATGTTCCTTCATGTTCTGAATGTGCCTCAGCTCTCAATGTCTCGTGACAATCACACACACGCTCTGTCCTAGCTGCACAGGACACGTCACTTAGAGTGCTCAGTAGACAGACAACAGAGACAGCCGGCAGTGTTGGAAGGAAGAACAAAATAGATTTGGGGAATCCATGCCTACCTTCTTGGAAATCTGAAAGACAGATTTCTAGATAGAGGAATGGGAGGAAAACAGGAAAAAAACAAAAACAAAAAAAAAACAGATAAGTGAGGGGTAGGAAACTTATGAATTTATGTTTAAACATGATATAATCGAAAACTATCCCCTTCACTGCTGGACTGTAGTAAACCACAATAAATCACTAATTTATAGGGGGTCTACATTACGGCTGCATCAGCTGTAGTAACTATAGCCTACACAAGTACAGATGTACCTGAATGGTGAACATGGACAAATCGGTGCAGGATTTATTTCAGGACTACCAAACTGTTTAATTTTATGTACACCATAAAGGTAGATGAGACCCATAGTGTAGATCCCCTTAAATTAACTAGCCTAAAAACTATACATTAAAGGGGTTGTTCACATCTGTGGACCTTTTCTGCAGACGTCCCAGTGTGGCCAGACACAGGGTGGGAATTATACATGCCTGATCCCTGCTGCTGGTTTTGCGTCAACCATGTGTCATGTCACTGCTGTGGCCAGTCACTGGCTGCAGGAGCCACGTTAACTGTGTCAAACTGGATGCTGATGCAGGGAGACCTGCAGCACCTGAAGGGGGGGGGGGGGGGGGGGGGGGGGGGCGATGGAGCCAGAACCCAGCTGCAAGGACCAGGTAAGTATCATTTGCATCACCGGTCCAGACATGCTAAGGGCCTGCAGAAAAGGTCCCGGAGGTGAAAAAAAAAAAACTTTAAATAAAGGAATATTCAAGAAATATACTTCATTCTGAACATAAAAATGATGCTACACATAATACAGTATAAGCTATGTCATACATTTCAAAGCAAACCCTTTGTGTCCAATTTAGCATCTCACCTGCGTACGAACTTGGATGTGAACTTGCTAAAGATGCTTCCAGTTGCTCCCCGACGACCCTGGCTATTACCAGAAGGAGATGCAGGTGTAACACCCCCAAATTGTGAATTCTGTTGATCCCGAGCTTGGCGAAGCTGACCAGCATGAAACGTGCTCCTACTGGATACTCCACGTGGGAAGTTGGTCCTCTCTGGAGCTGCACTACTGATGTTGTGAGCAGATGGGGATGCAACAGGGAGTCTCTGAGGGGCTGTGCTGCTAAGTGTGGGAAAAGAAAAAAAATATCTAAACAATTCTCCTAAATACATTAAAGGGGTATTCTGGTTACCATAAATAGAACTTATGTTTTAAACTTATTCATCATCAATAATTACCTAATATAATGTAATTCTCACATATTTACTGTTCAGCATTTATAAAAGTAGTTTTCCTCTGCTACCCACTGCGTTTCCTCATACATTACCAAGGCATCCACCTCGACCTGTAGTTCTGAGCCTTTGTTAGGTCGAGCATGCTCAGTGGGTTGCTATCAATTCTCTAGCTAAATGTCTTGTGAAACAAAGGGAGGGTCAGTGTGCTGGTGATTACTAGTAGAGGGGGCGTGACCGGACTGTATATCAGGCAGCCAATCAGTAACATCAACACTCACAGCAGGAAAGCTAGGGATTGTGGGGATTGTAGTTATGTGAGGGAAGATCAGGCGCCATGATAGTGTGTTGCAGGTTCACACAGAGGCTAGAAAAATGGGCTGCAAAGTAAATTGAAGCTCTGGTTATATGTATAGGTGTGGGTTCTGGTTGGGTCACAGCTTGCAGCCTTATCCCCTTAAGGACTCAGCCCTATTTCACCTTAAGGACTTGGCCATTTTTTAAAAATCTGACCAGCGTCACTTTAAGTGGTGATAACTTTAAAACGCTTTGACTTATCCAGGCCGTTCTGAGATTGTTTTTTCGTCACATATTGTACTTCATGACACTGGTAAAATGAAGTAAAAAAAAAAAATCATTTTTATTTATAAAAAAAAAAAATATACCAAATTCACCAAAAATTTGTAAAAAATTTCCAAGTTTCAATTTCTCTACTTCTATAATACATAGTAATACCTCCAAAAATAGTTATTACTTTACATTCCCCATATGTCTACATCATGTTTGGATCATTTTGGGAATGATATTTTATTTTTTGGGGATGTTACAAGGCTTAGAAGTTTAGAAGCAAATCTTGAAATTTTTCAGAAATTTTCAAAAACACAATTTTTAGGGACCAGTTCAGGTCTGAAGTAGGGGTAGGCGATATGACAAAAATCTATATTGCGATATAATTTTAAGCATGTGCGATATGCGATATATATCGCAATATATTGTTTTCTATATGGGGGGGGTTTAAACTTTTTTCTTTTTTTTTTACTTTTTATTTAAGAACTATTAGCCTCCTTAAGGGCTAGAACCCTTGTCATATTCACCCTAATAGAGCCCTATTAGGGTGAATAGGACTTTACACTCTCCCTGCTGCCCTGTGCTTTGTGCACACAACAGCAGGGAGCTGACCATGGCAGCCAGCCTCTCATGTGCCCCCCCCCCCCCCCCCCCCCCCCCACAACCACTCATGTGCCCCCCCCACCATCTCCCTCTTACCCACCCACCCTCCCCAGTATTAATCATTGGTGGCATTGGCTCTATATTTCACTTTTTGTGAGGCAAGGTAACAAGAAATAGCTGTTATGGCACCATTTTTATTTTTTGTCATTTACAACATTCATCCGACAGGTTAGATCATGTGGTATTTTTATAGACCAGGTTGTCACAGACGTGGCGATACCCAAGGGTACTACTTTCACACTAGCATTTTTCTTTTCCGTCATTCTGAATGGAGAGTAATCCATTCAGTTTGCATCAGGATGTCTTCAGTTCAGTCGTTTTGACTGATCAGGCAAAAGATAAAATCGTAGCATGCTACGGTTTTATCTCCGGCGAAAAAAACTGAAGACATGCCTGAATTTTTTCCCATAGGAATGTATTAGTGCCATTCAAAAGGCCGGAATGCCGAATCAGTCCTTCCGGCCTGCGCAGACCGGTAAAAATGTGAAAAAAGATACAAGACGGATCCGTCTATCCGCATGACAAGCGGAGAGACGGATTCGTCCTTGCAATGCATTTGTGAGACGGATCCGCATCAGTCTCACAAATGCTTTCAGTCAGCGGCAGATCGGCGGCCAGTCGGAACTGCCCGCCGGATCATACTGCCGCAAGTGTGAAAGTACCCTAATATGTATACTTTTTTTTATTGATGCAAGTTTTACCCAATGATTTCATTTTTGAAGCAAAAAAAAAAAAATAATGTTTTAGTGTTTCCATAGTCTCAGGCCTAGTTCACACGACCGTATGGCTTTTATTGTTTTTTGCGGGCCGTTTTTCACGGGTCCGTTGTTCTGTTTTTGAGTTCCGTTGTGTTTCCTTTTCCTTTCCGTTTTTCCGTATGCCATGTACAGTATACAGTAATTACATAGAAAAAATTGGGCTGGCCATAACATTTTCAATAGATGGTTCAGAAAAAACGGAACGGAAACAGAAGACATACGGATGCATTTCCGTATGTGTTCCGTTTTTTTTACGGACCCATTAACTTGAATGGAGCCACGACCCGTGATTTACGGCCAAATATAGGACAAGCTCTATCTTTCAACGGAACGGAAAAACGGAAACAGAATGCATACGGAACACATTCCGTTTTTTTTTGCGGAACCATTGAAATGAATGGTTCCGTATACGGACCGAATACGGAACACAAAAAACCGGCCCGTACACTCCCAAAAAAAAACGTTTGTGTGAACTAGGCCTCAGAGCCATAATTTTTTCAGTTTTTGGGCGATTACCTTGGGTAGGGTAAGATTTTTGCGGAATGAGATGACCGTTTTATTGCCACTATTTTGGGGTGCGTGTCACTTTTTGATCGCTTGTTATTACACTTTTTGTGATATAAGGTGACAAAAAATGGTTTATTTAGCACAGTTTTTATTTTAAATTTTTTACGGTGTTAATCTGAGAGGTTAGGTCATGTGATATTTTTATAGAGCCGGTCGATACGAACGCGGCGATACCAAATATGTATACCTTTTTTTAGATTGGCACTATTTTGGTGGGCAAACGCCTTTTTGATCGCTTGCTGTTGTACTTTTTGTGATGTAAGGTGACAAAAAAAAATGGTTTATTTAGCACAGTTTTTATTTTTTACGGTGTTCATCTGAGGGGTTAGGTCATGTGATATGTTTATAGAGCCGGTCGATACGGACGCGGCGATACCCAATATGTATACCTTTTTTTTTTATATATATTTGTTACCAATTTTTTTTTACTTTATTTGGGGAAAATGACATTTTTACTTGAAACTAATTTTTTGGGGGGAAAACTTTATTTTTTTCACAATTTTTTGTCCCACTTTGGGACTTGAACTTTGGGGGGTATATTCCTTTACAATGCATTCCAATACTTCTGTATTGGAATGCATTGGCTGTATGAGTAATACTGTGTGTATTACTTATACAGCTTCCGGGGCCTGTGAGATCCAGGGGGCTGGATCTCACATGCTCTTCACCGGAAGGCAGCGCGATGCCTTCCATGCCATCGGGTCCCCCCTACAGCCGCATGGGGACCCGATGGCACCCCCCGATCGCCGCCGCAAACCACAGGTCTGAATGGACCCCCAGCGTTGTGACAGGATGCCCGCTGAATGATTTCAGCGGGCATCCTGTCCCGATTAACCCCCGCCGCGCCACAATCGCGGTTTAAACCATTGACGTACCGGTACGTCATGGGTCCTTAAGGACTCGGGAACCATGCCGTACCGATACGTCATGGGTCCCTAAGGGGTTAAAGAGGTTGTCTCACTTCAGTAAAGTGGCATTTATCATGTAGAGGTTAATACAAGGCACTTAACTAATATATTGTTATTATCGATATTGCTTCCTTTGCTGGCTGAATTCATTTTAGGGTTGCACCGGTTATCAAAGTATCGATACCCAATCGATCCTTTCAGACCCGGATTGATACGATACCGGGTCTTACTATTTACTGATACTAGACTGTGCAGCCCAATATCAGTTAAAGAACATGGGACGCGCCGCTCTCAGTGCGCGCCATGTTCTCTTCACTAGCACAGTAGAGAAGGAGGGAGTCTCTATGGGGAGATAACAGGGAGGAGGAGGAGGGGAGGGGCTGTTGCCACTGCACCACCAATGAATGTAAAACACATTAATTCAAGTATAGGCAGCGGGTGTCGGCAGCGGTATCAAATACCCGGCTTCAATAACAGGGCATGCGATCCACGGCGATTAACCCCTCAGGTGCCACACCTGAGGGGTTAATTGTCACGGTTCGCGGGATCGCATGCCATGTTATTGAGGCAGGGTGCCAGGTATGTGATAGCACTGCCGTCACCCGCTGCATCCTATACTTGAATTATTGTATTAAATTTTGAGTGTGAACTATTAAAATATAAAAAAATATTTCCTATGCTGTGAACAAAAAAAAAATCGAGTATCGCAATACTTTTTTATGGTATCGAAATCAAATCAAAATTTTGGTATTGCGACAGCCCTAATTCATTTTTCCATCACATTATACCAGGGCTGTGGAGTCGGTAGAAAAATGGTCCGACTCAGACTCCTCAGTTTTTGGTACTTCCAACTCTGACTCCTATGTATTTAATATGCAAATGTATTTTATATATTCCTTGAAGGAAAGAAAGGCAACATACATGTCATTACCACAGAACTACTGGCTAGGAAGCTGCTGACCTTCTGCTGAAGATAGAGCAGTGGGGGGATCCAGGCAGGGGCAGGGGAAGGGGCATTTATATTAAAACATGATTTCCCTAGTAGAATCCCATAGTCATGTTTAAAGTTTAACCACTTGCCATCTGGGCCATTTGCCCCCCTTCTTGACCAGGCCAAATTTTGCAAAACGGACATATATCTCACTTTATGTGGTAATAACTTTGGAACGCCTTTATTTATCCAAGTCATCCAGAGATTGTTTTCTCGTGACACATTGTACTTCATGATAATCATAAATTTGAGTGAAAATATTTCACCTTTATTTATGAAAAAATCCCAAATTTACCCAAAAATTTGAAAAATTTGCAATTTTCTAAATTTCAATTTCTCTGCTTTTAAAACAGAAAGTGATACCTCATAAAATATTTATTACTTAACATTCCCCATATGTCTACTTTATGTTGGCATCATTTTGGAAATGTCATTTTATTTTTTTAGGACGTTAGAAGGCTTAGAAGTTTAGAAGCAATTCTTCAAATTTTTAAGAAAATTGCCAAAACCCACTTTTAAAGGACCAGTTCAGGTCTGAAGTCACTTTGTGGGGCCTACATAGTGGATACCCCCATAAATGACCCCATTGTAGAAACTACACCCCTCAAGGTATTCAAAACCGATTTTACAAACTTTGTTAACCCTTTAGGCGTTCCACAAGAATTAAAGGAAAATGGAGATCAAATTTTTAAATTTCACTTTTTTGGCAGATTTTCCATTTTAATCCAATTTTTTCTTTAACACATCGATGGTTAACAGCCAAACAAAACTCAATATTTATTACCCAGATTCTGCGGTTTACAGAAACACCCCACATGTGGTCATAAACTGCTGTATGGGCACACGGCAGGGCGCAGAAGAAAAGGAACTCCACATGGTTTTTAGATGCCATGTCCCATTTGAAGCCCCCTGATGCACCCTTACAGTAAAAACTCCCAAGAAGTGACCCCATTTTGGAAACTAGGGGATAAGGTGCCAGTTTTATTAGTACTATTTTTGGGTACATATGATTTTTTGATCATTCATTATAACACTTTATGGGGCAAGGTGACCAAAAAATTGGTTGTTTTAGCACAGTTTCTATTTATTTATTTTTACAGCGTTCACCTGAGGGGTTCAGTCAAGTGACATTTTTATAGAGCAGATTGTTACGGACGTGGCGATACCTAATATGTATACTTTTTCTCATTTATTAAAGTTTTACACAATAATAGCATTTTTGAAACAAATAAATTATGTTTTAATGTGTCCATGTTCTGAGAGCTATAGTTTTTTTATTTTTTGAGAGATTTTCTTATGTAGGGGCTCATTTTTTGCGGGATGAGGTGACGGTTTTATTGGTACCATTTTGTGGGACATACGCGTTTTCGATCACTTGGTGTTGCACCTTTTGTGATGTAAGGTGACAAAAATTGCTTTTTGACACTTTTTTATTTTATTTTTTTACGGTGTTCACCCGAGGGGTTAGGTCATGTGATATTTTTATAGAGCTGGTTTTTACGGACGCGGCAATACCCAATATGTATACTTTTTTTAATTTGTTTCACTTTAACACAATAATAGCATTTTTGAAACCAAAAAAATGATGTTTTAGTGTCTCCATGTTCTAAGAGCTATAGTTTTTTTTAGTTTTTTTTAGAGATTTTCTTATGTAGGGGCTCATTTTTTGCGGGATGAGGTGACGGTTTTATTGGTACCATTTTGTGCGACATACGCGTTTTTGATCACTTGGTGTTGCACCTTTTGTGATGTAAGGTGACAAAAATTGCTTGTTTTGACACTTTTTTTTTTACGGTGTTCACTCGAGGGGTTAGGTCATGTGATATTTTTATAGAGCTGGTTTTTACGGACGCGGCAATACCAAATATGTCTATTTTATTTTATTTTTTCTATTTTACATTTTTTTTTTTTTATTCCTTACTTGGGGACTTTTTTTTTTTTTTTACATATGAAACGTTTTTTTTATTTTATTTTTTCAACCCTTTATTTTTATTTATTTTATTTTACACTTTTCGTCCCCCATAAGGTCATACAAGACCTCTGGGGGACATTTGCTTCACTTTTTCTTTTTTTTTTCACTGTTGATTTCTCCTGTAACTGGGGCTGACATAGTAGCCCCAGTTACAGGAGAAATGCACCCCCCAGAGAGGCTGTACAGCATAATTCTGCGCTGTACAGCCTCAGTGCAGGGCTGATCGAGGTCTCTGAAAGACCTCACACAGCTCCTGCACTCTCCGGTCCCGGCGGCGCTCGGTGAGCGCTGTGTATGCAGCGATCCAGAAGGCAGGGACACCTGGGAACTGTCCCTGCCTTCTCTCTGGGTTGCCCTGCTGTCACTGACAGTGGGCAACCCGATCAGCAGCTGCGCGATTAGCGTGCAGCTGCGATTTCTGAAAGGACGTTTTTAAACGTGCTTTCAGAAATAGAGGTCCACCCATAGGACGTTTATATCCTATGGGCGGACGGAAGGAGGTTAAGCTAACAATCTGAGTTTACAAGTTTTTATAGCCTTAGCTGAATGACAGCAGTTTTTCAAATGGTTTACAGCTTCAGTCTTGAGCTATTGACTATCCATTCCCTTCACTCATACAAGTGTCTCTAGTCCTGCAAAAAACATATTTACTTAATCAGTTATCAGTGAGAGGCTAGGTTAACCATGGGCGTTGCGTTCCCTGTAACAGCAGAACACAACACAAAGGAAAGTATAAGTATTGCCGCTCCTTAACTGTGCGTTGCGTGCCATATACTTAAGCATATGAAAAGCATGCTTCTTCATGGTCACTTAACGTGTTCGTTTTGCAGTAACGTGATGCACTGCATGCATTGGCCTTTATTCTTACAACAGAGAAGTACCGTATTTTTCGCAAAAGTGGGGGGAAAATAGCAGTGCGTCTTATGGGGCGAATGCTGCGACCGTCCGGTGAATAGGCTGAGAGGGAGGAGGGGCTGGGGGCCGGCATCTGTTTCTGTAATGGCAGCGCGGCCTGGTGCAGTCACTGTATTTTCCTCTACACCGGGCCCCGCTCACTGTAGTATACGGTAATCATATCTAACTTGTGGGTATTGTTACTAACTTATTGGCAGTCAGGAGGCCGGGTGGGCGCTCGTAGCGTAGCTCACTACATCACGCGCCTGCTCCGCCCACTTTATGAATGAAGCAGGCACCGGGCCCCGCTGCCATTACAATGTCTCTCGTCCAAGCAGAAAGCTATTGCTATTGGCTGCTCAGCAGTGAACACAGGATAAGGGCTTATGCACACAACCGTATGTATTTTGCGGTCCACAAAAAAACAAAACAAAAAAAAAAAACGTTTGTGTGAATGAGCAGAGAAGTGACTGTGGGGAGAGTGACTGAGCATGTCTGATTAGCAGCACAAAGCTCACTAGAGGGACGTGAACATTGCTATACATTGTTAACACCAGGTGGCGCTCTACTATGTAAGTAAAGGTCACATCTCTTCACTGGATTATTTTTTAACAGCATGTAAATGGTAAATATGCTTCATTTTTTTTATGAAAAAAAATCTGTGATAATGTATAAAAAAATTTGAATGAGATCACCACTGGAGAAAGAGGCCACCTATATGCAAGCTGCAGTGTAACTGGGTTATGACTTTTGGAGACCAAAAAAAATGGATGTTACCATTCACCGTGTCAATGGGGTGTGTGCCCTTACACACGCCTCACACTGTCTAACCAGTGTTAAAAGGGTTAAGATTTTTATACTGATCGGTGGCTGCCTTCTCACAGCTTACCAAGCACAGTGCCATGGATTGTGTAGCGGCTGCGCTTGATATCGTGCTCAGTCCCATTCATTTCCACGGGGCTGAGCTGCACCTAGGCAATCTGACCGATGAACGTCACTCAGCCTAGGAAAAGCTAAGAGAAGGCAGCTGATTGGTGGGGGTCCCGGATGGTCATCAGTATAAAAATCTCTGAAAACTCCTTTAGCAGTGTCAGAAAACTCTGAACATACTACAAATTTTATTTTTTAAAACAACCATGTTTCCCAATAAACCCAGTGCCCAGTCTTGCACTTGCCTTGGTCTCTGTGCATCAGTGCTGCCCTCCAAAGAAGGTGTAGCTTTTGAGGGGTGCACAGAGGTGGACATGGATTTCTGATGCGAACGAGTCCGAGCTGATGTGGCTGGGGCAGAGGCGGTGGAGGCACGGGAACCAGGTGTGGAGAAGCTGGATGGCGTAAGGTGTAAATGGAGATACAAAACAGAATATGGATGCACAGACTAACATGAAGGAAAAAGTGAGGAAGGGAACACAGGAGAATTGTCTGCAGCAAATGTCTTTGTAACATATGAAAAAAATGAGACTGTACAAGGTGGTACACGTTATGACTATTTTTTGCTAATGGATGATCACAAGATACAGATAACACTTAAGTTGGAAGACACATGAATGTATTCAATCATAAGCATCTATGATGGGGATGGTTACTCCGATTTGTCTCTAGAACATCAACATTGCTACTGCTTTATAATTTCTAGCCATTACTACATCAACACCTATTTTCAAGTTTAAGTCTTCATATTTAAAAAGACTGTTCTCCAAATTAGGGCCAAAACACAAGATCTGCAAACGTCCTTAGTTACTCAGGAAAACCTCTTAAAAAGGAGTTTGTCACCTCAAAATTTTATTTCAAGTTTAGGATACTGCCATGTAGGGTAGGTGTACTCGAAAAATATCATTACTTGTGAAAATCAAGTGCCCTAAGGCTACATTCACAGAAAAGTGAAAAACAGCCATCACACATCTGTTTTAAGAACAGTGGTGGTCTATGGGTTTATTCACACAGCCGGCTTTTTGACAGCCGTCAAAAAATAGGAAATCCTATTGTGACAGTTTTCAAGGACTGACAACCACCATACAATTGAAGGGGACCATTTTGGTCGGATGTTTGAGGCATCAGTGGAAAAAAAAAACGGCTATTAAAAACCGACTGTTCTGCAGTTTTTAATGGCAGTTTTTTCACTGTTGTGTGAATGTAGTCTCACCCTAAGAAATTTTTCTTTTTATGCAAGTTTTCAGTTTTCCATTCGGTGCACCCACTGCTTGGCCAGTAATCTGATGCAGGCCTCGCACCTCTTGTATGACAGTCTCTGGAGATTTCAGAGCTGGTAGGCACCTATATCCTTATTTGAATAAAAATAAAAAAAGCATTTCTCAGAATTCGAGGGCAGGAATTTTTACAAGAAAGGTAGGGTTGTGTTTCAGGGGCACCTATCCTACATGGAGTATGCTTTGAAACAGATTTTGGTAGTAACAGACTCCATTTAATGTAAAATAGGAATTGTAAAAGACGTCCCTTTAAATCATTTAAGAAGAATACAAACCGTTGCCTTGCACACTATGCACCTTGCACCCAAACTGAATCGGAGATACACGTTAATAACAGAGAATACATAAGAAATGCTGCTTACCTATCCTTGCCATTCTGAACTGATCCAGGAGCAAGGTTGGCTCTCTCCAGCATAGGAGAATTGCGACTACGATTGGTACCAGTGGACAGTACACTGTTCTATAAGGGGAGAAGGGATAAAAACCAACATGCTCTGTGATATTAGGGTAAAAACACAAAACAGAAATAAGATAATAATGCACTTAGTAAAGTAGATGCAAGCATTATATATGGACAAAGTCCTCACTCTGATATGGTAATATCTGAGACACTTAGCCAATATATTTTGATCAAAACACATCTGAGCCCGCCTACCAAGCGCCAAGGTGGTCTCAGGTCAGGCGGGTCCTACGCTAAACCTACCTAAGCCATTGGGCTTCTATTTTCAGAAGCACAGACCCCGCACATATGGTGTGCTGCTCCTAGTCAGGGGAGGAGGAGCCAGCACACCCATATGTACCACCTAATCAAGGCGCTCTATTGGATAGGAAGGACAAAAGTGCAGAGGAATGCTACTCCCAAGATAAAGTAGGTGCGCATTCACACTTGAAGGTGCCACTCCCTCAAGCAAATACTACATAGTTTTTTCTGTGATTTTTTTTTTTGTCTAAGATAAAAACATCCTGCACGGTATGATACACAAGATTTTGTATATCACACTGTGCAGGATGTTTTTATCTTTTTTTTTTTAAATCACAGAAAAGACTAACACAAAACAGCTTAAAATTATGCACCAGGTGTGTGTTTAAAACAGGAAAAAAAATCCAGCATTGCAAAAGGACCAATTATAAAGAATTATGGAGACCATGAAATAGCCTACATTCTGGCAAATTACAGCAGCGATCCACTGTATTGAATGGCTATTCAGTATGTGCCTTTTTGTCAGATCCTGGTACAAGTTGGTAATTCTGCCACTGTATTTTCCAGTTTAAATTATTGCCATTCACTGGGTGGCATAATAAATGTGTTATTTTTATTCTATAGGTCTGTACAGTTAAAGGGATACCAAATATGTTTAGTTTTTGTTTGTTTTTAAGTACTTTTGCACAAGAAAAGCATATCTTCGATTCCAAATGTTGGAAGCTGTACCTGTGGTCACCATGATGCAACTATACAACATGTGAAGGCTTAATACAAGACAATCTAGGACGTGCCAAGGGTTGTGCCAAGTTTAAATGTTATCCCTTTGCACAGATGCACAGAATAGGGGAAAACTATCTGATTGGTGGGGGTCCAACTGTTGGGACCTTCACCAATCCCAAAAATGGGGGTCCCGTTCACACATCTCAATAAAGCAGGAGAATGAGGCTACACGCTTGTACTCATTCATTTGCTATGGGACTGCCAAAGAGCGCGACGTTCGGCAAACTGTCAGTCCCACAAAGGATGAATGGAGGGATAGGCAGCGCGCAGCATGTTCAGCCGGACAATGAACATGAAAGTGCATTCACGTAATGGTTCCAGGAACGTAACACGTTTACTTCTCTAGAAGAAACTGTATGGTATGAAGAAAAAAAAGAGCTGAACATGACTAAGTATGGTTTGGCACCAGGAGACTACTGTAACATCATCATAGCTGTTCCCCATGACACACACGTCATGTTGGATGTAGAAGTGTTTGCTATGTTGTGGTATAGTTGAATAGCTTTCAGCAAAACACACAGCATGTCTTACTGTAGATGGAGTTGGGGTTGTTCTCTTCCTCTCCAATCCAGATAAAGGACTAGGTGGCACTCTAACTGTGCTGCTAGATCGGCGCCCACTTTCTCGCTCCTCATCAGGCCTCTTGTTTTCTGCATTGTTGCTCTGCGTCTTTTTGGAGTAGGAATTTGATGTAGGGATGGTAGGACCAACTTAAAAAAACATACGATCAGAAAATAAGCTGAAGAAATACCACACTGTATGATATTTAGAGGGAGCTTCTACTTTTTATTGAATCAGCACTCACCCTGGTCACTGAGTCTTCTTTGCTTGGTATTAGCAGATACACTGCGGTGAACCTTGTGAGCAGGTGAAGGAGCTGTACTGTTGGTGATGTCTGGAGGTGGTCTAGGCTTCAGGGTCAAATTCTCATTGTCCAACTGAGCAGAAATACAAAGATATTAAATCAACTAACTGGATAAACAATATTGTTCTACACCCGCACCTGCCAGTTTCTACCACACTGATGACATTAAAACACTCACCACATTTAGCTGTATTAAAATCCCATTTTATGGTCATATTTGGCATATACACTGGGGAAGGCTCCCGAGGCAACATAGCCATAGCTACTCATTAACCAGACAAAAGCCAAAAGTGGGTCTGTCATTTTTGCATATGGTCAAGGGGTACCCCTTTAATTCTGCTGTTTAGAAAAGGGTACTCAACTATGCTTTTTCGTTCAGAGGCAATGGGTGATGTATGCACCCATATTCCATACTGTTGCATATGTTTGGGGCTACGCAAGTCAGGAGATTTTCACGGCATTTATACAGTCATAAAACACAATGGTGATGTGGTGCAGAATTACACATTGAATTACCAATGTCACCCATCATTTCTAAATGTATAAACTAAACAGTCCTTTTGCTAAAAAAAAAAAAAATGACTGAAATGTAATTGTATTAAATATTACCAATTATAAACCACATGGAATAATGTACAATCTACCCACAACTACAGCAATACACAGCAGGGTCTGCAGTTCAAAAAAAACTAATGTGATAACCAGTGGCAGAGGGGTCTGGTATGTCATCTCAGGAGTGCCGAAATTGGCCCCGTCACCAATCCTGGCATGTCTGTTTTACCAAATACTTTTTTCCCCCACAAAATAATTGTGGAGATGGTTATTTCCTTTAAGCATTTAGACATTTTTAACAGGGTGTTCATTGTTTTTTTGGGGGGAGGGACCTGGTGTCCCTATATATTCTGACATTGCCCTGTGCTGACATGCTACCATTGGATGGCCAGTGATCAAACATTTATCACCCATCATGTGGACAGATGCACTTTTCATGGGATTATTCCTGTAAATAGTGAAGAAGAAATATAATAGGATGATGTACCCAGCAATGACTGAAACAAACGGTTATTCTCCATACATGCTGTACATCCACCAAGATGATATACTATACCTCAGACGACTTATAGCCAAGGAGCAGATATGTTGCCATGACCTCATTATATTTCTGGTTAATTAGTGAGTCCTGGATTTCCTCTCGAGAGTAACCCATAGTTATCATTAACTCTGTACATAAGGAAAGAAAATACCCGATCATTACACATACTCTCCAGATGCAGGGTAATCTTTTAAACTACAGCCTAGAAGGTATTATTGTAGTGGGCTCTGGAGCAATAACCTCTTAAATACCAAATGTTTTCACGTCCCTTCTTGACTACACATATAGGGTATTCACAAAGAAGCACAATCTGTGTGCAGAGCTGTAAACTGTACACAGTGATCTACTGTCATAGGAATTTGGCATTATAGGACCAGAAACGAGTTGTCATTCATACTAGACCCCCCATGTACAGTAATATGTCACTGCAGTCCTGTACTACTGTATGCATAGTCCACAGCCCAGCACAGACAGAATAGAAAGAAACTGGAGGAATCTCTTGCTCTCGTAGGGGATGAAGAACAATGCGACTGGACGGCGGCTTCTCTTCTCCGCCGACAGCACAGTAACAATTCACTTTTAAGCTGCACATCCAAGAAATGCTAGAATGCACTGCTTATCCACATCTTTTTAATAGTGTTTTCAGGCAGCACATTGCTATCATCTAGTCTGCATCAGATTATTCAGGTCTTGAGACGCAGAGGCTTGGCAGCTGCCATATATCTACCCTCTGCAGAACAGAAGCACTCCAGAGATAGTCGGTGTCCTTACCATTACATCATAACCGCCAAGGAGGAATCACCAGTACATGACTATTTAAGAGACTCATTTACCTACTGTATCATATGCTATTTTGCAGTGGATTTGCCGTGGAAAGTGCGAAATCCACGGTGAAAGTCTACAAAATGTCTGTAGCAGAATGGGCAGAGGTAATGAATAGTAAAGCGGTCATTCCAGTATGAGATATACAGACCTGTCCTTTTAGGATCCTTGTAATCTGGAACTGGTTCAATATATGGCTTCAGCTCATCATCCTCATGACCTACATTCATCCAACGATCCCTCATAATTTGCTAGGGACAAACAGAAGCACACAATTTTAAGGCAACTGATAAGAGCAGTGAACAAATCAACAGGCACGATTCCTCAATTGTGATTAAGGCTCCATTCACACGTCCGTCGCTGATCCGCAAAACACGGACACCGGCACATTCTGCGGACCGCACATCACCGGCACTAATAGAATATGCCTATTCTTGTCCGCAATTGTGGACAAGAATAGGACATGTTCTATTTTTTTTTTTCAGGAACGGAAGTGCGCACCCAGAAGTGCAGCCATCGTGCGGCCCCATAGAAATGAATAGGTCCGCAATTCCGTTCTGCAAAATGCGGAACAAAATTGCAGACGTGTGAATGGGGCCTTAAGCAACATACCAAAAACAACAAGACTCCACAGACCAAACTTTAAAGGGGCTGTGTCACTTCAGCAAATGGCATCAGTGACACAGCCCCTTTAAAGTTAATACAAGGCACTTACTAATGTACTGTGATTCTCCATATTGCCTCCTTTGCTAGATGGATTAATTTTTCCATCACATTATACACTGCTCGTTTCCATGGTTACGACCACCCGGCAATCCAACAGTGGTGGCCATGCTTGCACACTATAGGAAAAAAGGAGACTTTTGTATTACTTACCAGTAAAGTCTCTTTCTCGCTCTTCCTTGGGGGACACAGGAAACCATGGGTATAGCTCTGCTCCCTAGGAGGCGTGACACTAAGTGAAAGCTGTAAGCCCCTCCTCCATCAGCTATACCCTTCAGCCTGGAGAAGAGACTGCCAGTTGCGTGTCCAAGTAGTGAAAGATAACCACCAACCGGAAAAAAGAACCGTCAAGCCCCAACGGGGGCAACCAAGCCGGAACCACAACTGTAAACCCAAATGAAGGGCGGGTGCTGTGTCCCCCAAGGAAGAGCGAGAAAGAGACTTTACTGGTAAGTAATACAAAAGTCTCCTTTTCTCGCCCATATTCCTTGGGGGACACAGGAAACCATGGGACGTTCCAGAGCAGTCCCAGAAGGGAGGGACCAGAACAAACTAGACCAACACCGGAGGCATCAATCAACTGCCGCCTGCAACACCAGACGGCCTAAAGCAGCGTCAGCCGACGCATGAGTATGCACCCTGTAGAACTTGGTGAAGGTGTGCAAGGAGGACCAAGTGGCCGCCTTGCAAATCTGCTCCGTAGAAGCCCGATTTCTCTGAGCCCAGGAAGCCCCGACCGCTCTAGTGGAATGAGCGGTAACACCGAGGGGCGGAACCTTGCCCTTGGCGAGATAAGCCTCAGTAACAGCCATCTTGACAAAACGGGCGATAGCAACTTTGGATGCCGCCAACCCTCTGCGCGACCCCTCCGGAACCACAAAGAGCGAGTCAGTACGCCTGAAAGCGCTGGTTACCTCCAGGTAAACCTTGAGCGCCCTGACAACGTCCAGGCGATGAAGTTCCCTCTCCCTAGGGTGGGAAGGGGAAGGACACAAAGAGGGGAGAACGATGTCCTCGTTCAGATGAAAGGCGGAGACCACCTTAGGAAGGAAGGAAGGGACCGGACGAAGAACTACCTTGTCCTGGTGGAACACTAGGAAAGGTTCCAGACAGGAGAGTGCAGCCAATTCGGACACCCTCCGAAGAGAGGTGACGGCTACAAGGAAAATAACCTTGCAGGACAGAAGTCGCAAGGAAACCGTCCGCAGAGGCTCGAAAGGAGAAGCCTGGAGCGCTGAGAGAACCAGGTTCAGGTCCCAGGGCGGTACCGGAGGCCGGTACGGGGGAACCGCGTGAGCCACGCCCTGAAGGAAGGTCTTGACAGGACCAAGGGGGGCCAGTGGGCGCTGAAACAAAATGGACAGCGCAGACACCTGACCCTTCAAAGAACTAAGACCCAGACCTTGGGCAAGTCCGCTCTGCAGGAAGGACAAAACGGTGGGGAGAGAAAAGCGGAGCGGAGGAATCCCCAGATCGGCACAGAACCCCAAATAGGTCCTCCAGGTCCTATAATAGATCCTAGAAGAGGACGGCTTACGGGCGCGGATCATGGTGCGGACGACGTCCGCAGAAAAACCCCTACGTGTCAGGACGGTGGTCTCAACAACCACGCCGTCAAACGTAGGGACCTTAAACGCGGGTGGAAGATCGGTCCCTGAGAGAGAAGATCTTCCCTGGCGGGCAGCGGCCAGGGCGCGTCTGCCAGGAGCAGCATGAGGTCGGCATACCAAGACCGGCGGGGCCAGTCCGGAGCGACCAGAATTACCGAGACGCCTTCCGCCGCGATCTTCCGAAGGACCTTGGGCAGGAGTGGGATGGGAGGGAATATGTATGGACGCGCGAAGCCTCGCCAGGGAAGAACGAGGGCGTCGGCTCCGCAAGCTCCCGGATCCCTGGCCCTGGACAGATAGGCGGGGACCTTGTGATTGAACTTGGAGGCCATGAGGTCCACGTCCGGTATGCCCCAACGAAGGCAAATGGCCTCGAATACCTCCGGGTGAAGAGACCACTCGCCGGGGTCGACAGTGGTGCGACTGAGGAAGTCCGCCGCCCAATTGTCCACCCCTGGAATAAAAATTGCCGATAGGGCCGGGACGTGGGCTTCCGCCCAACGGAGAATGCTGGAGACCTCCCTCATTGCAGCAGCGCTGCGAGTGCCCCCCTGGTGGTTTATGTACGCCACAGCCGTGGCGTTGTCCGATTGTACACGAACTGGATGACCCTTCAACAGATGAGTCCAGTGTCGTAGAGACAAAAGGGCCGCTCTCAGCTCCAGGACATTGATCGAGAGTTTGGACTCCAACGGAGACCAAATGCCCTGGACGGATCGGGGAGGAAACACGCCTCCCCAGCCCAAGAGACTGGCATCGGTTGTAACCACCAACCAGTTGAGTGGCAGAAAAGACCTGCCCAGAAGAGGGGACTGTAACCACCAGCGGAGAGATGACCTCACCGGAGGCGATAGATGGAAGGGATGATCCAGAGACTGCGGCGATTTGTCCCAGGAGGAGAGGATCGCCCGTTGGAGAGGGCGGGAGTGAAACTGCGCAAACGGGATCGCCTCGAAGCAGGCAACCATCTGCCCCAAGACCCGCATGCAGAAGCGGAAGGACGGTCGACGGTGGAGAAGGAGACCCCGAACCGCCCCACGGAGGATCAGACGTTTTTCCGAGGGAAGACGTACTTCCGCCGCTCCCGTGTCTAAAAGCATTCCCAGGAAGACCAGTTGTCTGGAGGGGGGAAGGGAGGACTTGGGGAAGTTGATGACCCAACCGAACCTCGTCAGAGTCTCTAGAGTGAGATCCACGCTGGCAACCGCTTGAGAAAGGGACGGAGCCTTGATGAGGATATCGTCCAAGTACGGTAGCAGAAAAACACCCCTGGAACGGAGTAAGGCCAAAACCGGGGCCAGGACCTTGGTGAACACCCGGGGGGCTGTTGCCAGCCCAAAGGGAAGGGCGACAAACTGGAAGTGGAGGTCCCCCACGGCGAATCGGAGGAAGCGATGGTGACACCGGGCTACCGGAACATGTAGGTAGGCATCCTGTATATCGATGGAAGACATGAAATCTCCCTGCTCCAGGGAAGCCACCGCGGAACGGAGGGACTCCATCCGAAACCGTCGAAGGAGGAGAAAACGGTTGAGCTTTTTGAGGTCCAAAATGGGCCGCATGGAACCTCCCTTCTTGGGAACTACAAAGAGGTTCGAGTAGAACCCTTGGAACCTTTCCTCTAGAGGAACGGGGGTAATCACCCCCCTGTCCAGTAAGGCTTGAACGGCCGCGGAGAACGCAACCGCGCGTTTCGGGTCCCGTGGCGGGCGGGAGCGAAAGAACCGATCTGGAGGGAAGGATGCAAATTCGATTTTGTATCCGGAGCACACAATTTCGAGGGCCCAGGCGTCGGAGACGTGAGCCAACCAGACGTCCCTGAAAAGGAGGAGCCGGCCCCCCACCCGGGTGGGTGGGGGCGCGCCTTCAGGCAGAGGATTGCTTTGCTGCGGGTGTGCGGGCAGCCTGCGGCTTGCGCCAGGAGGGCTGCGCCCGAAAAAACGGCTTCCTATGTTTGTCCTGGGGAGGAGCCGAAGCGGCAGCTGTGGTGGGAGCCCCAAAGGCCCTGCGGGAGGACCGAAAACGAGACGCACCAGGGCGTCCGCGGGGGGCGCCCCTGGCTTGGGGTTGAGGAAGATGGGTGCTTTTACCACCCGTGGCCTCCGAAATAAGTTCGTCTAGGCGGACCCCGAAAAGGCGGGAACCCGCAAACGGTAGCCCCGCCAAGGAACGTTTGGAGGCAGCGTCCGCTTTCCAAACCTTCAGCCAGAGCTCCCTCCTGACGGAAACTGCCAGGGCGGAGGAGCGTGCAATAAGGGCTCCCGCATCAAGGGAGGCCTCACAAACAAAATTCCCGGCCCGAACAATAAGCTGGGCCAAGGAACGCAGGTCCTGGATAGGGACGTCCGAGTCCAACTCCTGTTCCAGCTGCGCACCCCAAGCAGAAATTGCTTTCCCTGCCCAAGCAGAGGCAAAAACCGGTCTGAGAGCAGAACCGGAGGCAGCAAAAATGCCCTTAGAAAGGGTCTCCATGCGACGGTCCTCCGCTGACTGAAGAGAGGACCCGTCGGGAACAGGGATGGCCGTGTTCTTTGACAGCCGGGCCACAGGGGGGTCCACCTTGGGTGGGGAAGACCATGTGGCCACGACATCTGCTGGAAAAAGGATAGCAAATGTCCAGCTTCTTGGGGTTGACAAAACGGGCGTCCGGGCGAGCCCAAGCCTTAGACACCACAGAGGAGAAATCAGAGTGGATTGGAAAGACTTTTGAGACCTGCCTGGGTCTGATAAATGAGACGCTAGCTGCGTCCGAGCTAGGGGGATCATCCTGCACCTTAAAGGTGTCACGAATATCAGAGATGAGTTGACCCATCGCTGAGGCTAGCTTGGACGGCAGGGCCGAGTCCATTTCCAAATCTGAAACCGCCAATTCACCTTCAGAGAGCGAATCCTTTGGAGAGGAGAGGCTCGTCTGGGTGCGCACGCGTGGCGGGGAGAGGGAGGCATCCGAGGAGGAGGCTCGCTCTACTCTAATACGCTTCTGAGAGTGCCTAGCTCGGGAGGGGTCACTAAAAGAGAGTGAACCCGCTGCAGCGGCAGAAGCGGTGGACCCGGAGGGCGCGACAGTAAGAGTGGCGTCCTGCGGGGTAGGCGGCCTGTCTATTAGGCGGCCCACGACATGAGTGAGGCTTTCCACGGCCTGGGACAGGGATCTAGCCCAGTCAGGCGGGTCAGAGGCAGCAGGGAGCGACACAGCGGGCGACTGAGGCTGCGGTGGAGCCCGGCATGCAGTACAGTGCGGATCAGACTGCCCCCGGGAAAGGGTTCCCTACAAGCAGTACAGGCATGGTACCAAGGCTTGGCGGCTGCAGAAGGGTCTGACATGGTGGAACAAAGATGTTGCACTTAAAGTACTGTGGCACGGAGGGGGTTAAAAGTCCTACCAGACCCGGATGATGCAAGCGGCAGCGGTAAGGGAAACAGACTGAGGAGGCTGTGGAGGAGAGGCAGCAGCACCGGCTTCGGATCGCACTGCAGAGAGGATTCCACGCAGCACTGTGCGATGAACCCGGAAGTAGCGGAGCGCATGTAGGAAGCTCCGCCCCCTCTCTGCCGCTCCGAAGCAGAGCCGCGCGCGCGCGGCAAAATGATTTTAACCCCCAAGGATCATGAAGTGCCGGCCTGAAATGGCGCCGTTCACGCCAAGAAAGCGGCCCCCTCCGCGCCTGGATGTGGCAGACGGCTTGCTTTTTTCCTGCAGCCGTCCCCTGAAGGTAGCGTCCCTGCCAAGGACCTGCCCAGATAAACTCCCCTGCCCGATAACGGTCCCGATATATGCCCGGGGGGGGGGGGGGGGGGGGGGGGGGGGGGGGGGAGGGGTGGCGCACGATGTAGCAGTGGCCATGTAGTAACAGTGGCCATGGGAGCCCAGGAGGCCTGTAGCAGCGGTGGGAGGGAGGAAGGGGAGGCTGGAGCAGCCTGTCTCACCATACGCTGTCTTCACCCTCAATCCATCCAGCGGGGTCGCCCCTTCAGCTCCTGGCACCGCAGTGGCAGGAAGCCGGGGGAGGGACTTGGCGTGCGGGCGACCCTGAGCTGGCGGGACGCAGGGGAGCGAGGCTGCCCTGGTCCACCTTGTCTTCTGTGGGGGAGGCGGCAGTGCGGAATTACCGGCACTGGCGCAACTCAACCCCGGGAGAAACAGAGGGGTCTAATGCGCCTCTGTTGTCCCTGTAAGTAGAAAAAACCGAATTAAAAACAACAAATACGCAAAAATAAAAAATCATAGGAAAACAACCCTGCATAAGCAGGGGGTGTCTTGCCTCCTTGGACACTAAGCAAAAACTGGCAGTCTCTTCTCCAGGCTGAAGGGTATAGCTGATGGAGGAGGGGCTTACAGCTTTCACTTAGTGTCACGCCTCCTAGGGAGCAGAGCTATACCCATGGTTTCCTGTGTCCCCCAAGGAATATGGGCGAGAAAGGACTAGCCTGTCCCACAGTGCTAGCCATTAAAGAGAGGCCAGCACCTTTCCCTATGGTGTTCAAGCATGACCACCACTGTTGAATTGCAGGGTGGTCGTAACCATGGAAACAAGCAGTGTATAATGTGAAGGAAAAATGAATGAAGCCAGCAAAGGAAGCAATATGGACAATCACAATACATTATTAAGTGCATTGTATCAACTTTTGCTATATGATAAATGCCATTTGCTAACATGAGACAACCTTTTTAATAATTTATTATATTTGCACAATTATAGACACTTTCTTATATTTTTGAATAGTAAATGGCCAGTAACTGGCACAGTAAAAAGTATGCACAGCATCTCAAAGTAGACACTGCGGGAGGTTAAGACTCTCCATGTATTGCTAGGGGTTACCTAGAATTTTACAGTTTGCTGTATAAGGAAGGATAGTTCTGAGATCATTCCTGCTGCCATCATAAATGATACTTGACGAGATCAAACTAATGCTGCCAGCTCCCAAATCAGTTTCACGTAAGCAAACCGCCATGGAGGGAAGATGCTGGGAAACATAACCATACCTTTCTTGAATAATCTGGTCCTCTAACCTGTTTTTTCAAATAAGGTTTTTGGTGCACCGTAGGCGGGGTGCTCTGTTCTGTGCACCTGGCCTCCGCTGTGTCATCACTACTGGCTCTGGAATCACAGAGACCGTCAAAAAAGAGGGGAGGCACCGGGTAGTATTACTGGCAGAGCACCAGGAAGAAAGGACCCACAACCTTACTTGCATAAAAATATTTTTTTTTTTTTAAGATTTTCACAAGAAAGGTATGATTATGATTTGGGGCAAATACCCTGCAGGCAGTATGATTATTCTGAAACCGATTTTGCAAGTGACAGACTCCCTTGAAAAGGTTGCGGTCTTTCATGGCCAAGATGGGAATAATAGCAGTAGGCGCCTTAGAGGGGAGTTATGGGAATGGCCAAGCAGCCATCACGTCACTGCTACTGTAAGGCCTGTAGTACACCACCAGATTATCTGTTTTCACACACAGATTTTTTGTTATACACCAATTGGAAAGAGATTGGTCAGATAATCTGTTGGTGTAATACAGCCCTAACTACCATAGCAGTGAATGGGAGCTACACAACCAGCATAGCCGTTGTCATAGCTCTCGTTAACTGCACTGTTTGAACAGCTCCATTCATGGAAGCAGCAGCAGCACACGAGCAACTTAGGGCTGTATTACACCAACAGATCCCTGTGTGTGAATGGCCATCAGACCAATGATTGATAATCCGGTGGTGTAATACAGCCCTTAGCCACTTTCATGGTTCTTCCATTTTGGCATAGATGAGAAATCCTCTTTTTATAGGGTTTGTCCAGGATTGGACAGAAAAAATAAAAATAAAAAAAGGATCTGCCCCCCGAAGAACATCCGTCAGTGGGCTATAGCGGCCTAAGTTCAGCCTCATCCTCTTGAACAGCTGACAGACAGGCAGCACAGGTAGTACATTGGTAGCAGGAAATACTTTGGAGCTCAAATCTCCACAGACATTCATAAAATGAAAATAAGTGGCCTGCAGCACTGTATACTGAGCATGCACATCACAATGTTTATTAACCCCTTCAAGACCAAGCAGCTTTTTTCATCGTAACACTTCAAGATCCACAGTCTTTTGCTATTTACCATACGTTAAGGATAATTTATTCCATGGGCTGTTACGATTGTGACGGTACTAATTATCTTTTATACGCTCCAGACGCACTACACTCCCCCGCAGATCACCTGTTTCCCGTTGCAGTGGACGAGGTTGATTACTGCAGCGCTGCTCCCGCTGACCTGAATGGCAGCACAGTTACCAACGCCGTCCACTACACAGTTCCAGCACCACTATGGCTGATCGGCGGGCTGCAGGGAGTCCGATTCCTGATGATCTGATATTGATGGCCTTTCCTGAGGATAAGCCAATTAATATTATTATATCATCTGTTAAGCTAATTTTCATGATGTTATTTAATGCAACCATTTCTAGACTTCCATACCTAACATAGTATGTAAGGGGATATAAGGGTAGGGAACAACCAACATACTGGAGATACATATCCACTTTATGGAAACAGTGTATTTGGCTGACAGGAAGATACAGGAGGCTGAGTTACACTGGGCAGCACCAGAAGCTTGTTACAATTTATAGCAATCATATCCCGAGAAGGTAACTACTGGGGAAGAAGCACTCATTGGGATCCTACTGGTGAGCCCATGCAGGGGAGCTCTTTGATGCTTTGAAGTAGGACCTTAGATTTATATGGCTGCTGCATGTGCTGCTGTTAAGTGAATCTAAATATTGTAGATGACAAGGGGTTAATATTTAACAGGTCGTTCCTTAGATTTGTCACCAGCTCTGTTCAAACAAGCCGTTTCCTTTTCTTGGGGCCAGAGATCTGGTTGCTATACTAACATGGTCCTTCACGGTGGCTATGCACAGTACTGCAGCTCATTCCCATTCACTTGGCATGTGGCCATATACTTTACTAGGTACGTGCATCATAACTTCCACAAACCGTTTAGTAAAGGGCAATCATATAATAGACTGCACTCACCTCCAGTGTGCCTCTCTTGCTTGGATTGAGTATGAGGAATTTTTTTAGCAAATTTTCACAGTCTGTAGACATGTAGAAAGGGATCCGATATTTGCCCCTTAGCACACGCTCCCGTAGTTCCTGAAATAGACAGCAGTGTATAGTGGTAATAGGTTTGTACACTTCGCCCTCCTTCTCCAAGCCTTACATGAAAGCTAGCCAGCAACCAAGCACTCTCATTGTTATTGTGGTAAAAATGTTGCACATGATTTTAGTAACAATGATTAAACAGTTTGAGACTGCAGTAGATAGTAGCTTGTCACCCCCCCCGAGATCAAAAGGATCGGCATGATGAAATCCAGCATGCCCTCTCTCCATCGACATCTGCTGTCAGGGGAGAACCAAGAGGCGTGACATAGCTGTCTGCTCCCGCCAAAATTGGCGTCTAGTAAACACACATATTCCCTGTGTGTCGGACCTTATGCTCCTGTAAGTGCCCATACGGCACAGATAGGTCCCGTGCCACTATGAGAGACCTTGACGAGGTGCGCGGGCTCCGGTATCTTGATATAAGAATATATTGGCGAAAGTCTCATTTTAAATATCAGAGTAAGGGTTTAGCCATATATTGTCAAGTGCATTAACCATTGTAGTGCACCAATTTTTGCAATGTTTTGTTTAGTCAACATACGTCTAATGTGTAGAATTACGCGGCTACTAAATCCACATGTTGCCTGGCCGGGCAGCAGAGACACTCCCTGGTGGAAGCATGGGATTCTGTAAATGTAGCCAGAACTGTTTTGGGTACAGCAGTGGTAGAGCTACAGGAAAAAGGCAACTTTAAATGAAATTCAATCTCAAAAAAGTACTACACCAACTTTTCAATATTGTGTGCAATTCTCTTTACTTCACACACACACTGCATACATATAATGTAGAAAGCACAAAAAGGCAGGTGGATTTTTTCACACAAGCATACCTTTAGGTTCTGCCCATCAAAAGGCAAGGAACCACTGACTAACGTATAAAGAATAACTCCGAGGCTCCACACATCCACTTCAGGCCCATCATACTTCTTTCCCTGAAAGAGCTCAGGTGCTGCATAGGGCGGACTGCCACAAAACGTATCCAGCTTGTTCCCAAAAGTGAATTCATTGCTGAAGCCAAAATCAGCTATCTTTATGTTCATATCAGAATCTAGCAGCAAGTTTTCAGCCTAAAAAGGAGAGGTGGGGAAAAAATAACTATTAAGTTCCTTCATAACTAACTGAAAGCCTACATGTTTTCATGAGTTGTACATTGCAGTTCACTTCTTGTTAATTTAGCCAAAAAACCATTTTGCCAAATTCAGTGAACCTCAGCAGTGGTTTCAGGAAACTACAGACACAGTAAGTGTCCTTACATTGATTCATGGATAGAAACCATTTATACTCTTCATTTGGCAAGTCTTTTCAGTTCGCATCTGGCCATGTGGGCTGCCATCTTTAGTAAGGTAGACTCACCCGTCCGGCGATGCACAGGTAAGCCCTTACCTGTGCATGTGACGGGAGCCGGTCTGAAATCAAACGCAGTCACCTGGAGCAGGCAGCTACGAGAACAGCCGCCGGGGGGGCCTTCATCAGGCTGTTCTCGGAACTGCCTGCTCCCGGTGACCGCATTTGATTTCAGACCAGCTCCCGTCACAGGCACAGGTAGGGGCTTACCTGTGCATCGCCGGATAGGTGAGTCTACCTTACTAAAGATGGCAGATTGCATGTGTTCGCTGGCGAACACTGTGAACTGACCATCACTGGAAGTGAATGAAGAAAGCCAGATGTGCGCGGCCTCTACTCCATAATGGGGCCTAGCTCTTAAAGGGGTTTTTAACAGACCTCTCCAGAGTGGCTGGACCAGCAATAGGGTTCATATTTACCTGGTCCCCGTAGCTGAATTCCAGCTGCATCGCTAGACATCCTCCTCGGAAGATAAACAGGTTTCTGGGATTCAACAGGCTGTTGACAGGCATCACGTGACCGCTAAAGCCAATCACTAGCTGCAGCAGTGACCTGTCACCTAAAAGGTAAGTCAATGGATCACGTGCTGCACGGGCGACAGGTCACCACTGCAGCGCTCATGTGACACCCGTCAACAGGATGACCCAGGACCTGCCGAAGAGGATGTGGAGTGATACAGCCGGCATCCAGCAGCGGGACCAGGTAAGTATGAATCCCAGCACGGGGTTCATACTTAGTCTTGGATAACCCTTTTAAGATAGGTGTGGAACTCAGAGACCCACACCTATCAGACATTTATAGCATGTCACGTTCTTTGGTCACATGGCCTAGATGCAGCTCAGTCCCAGTTGAGTGACGCTGAGCTGCAATACCATGCACAGCCGCTATACAATGGACAGTGCTGTGCTTAGTAAGCTGCGAGGAGGCCGTGGCTGCCTCTATAAACATCTGGCCTGCGAGGGTGCTGGGAGAAAGACCTCCATCGATTGCAAACTTTTCTCCCACTGAAGTGTAAAGCTCTGTGGAATATGTTGACGCTATATCAATAGATTATTATCAGTATTAAACACTCAAACAAACCCTTTAACTACACCAAGAACAGGTTGGTATTAAATGTTATAAAGTCATTTTCGTACCTTCAAATCCCTGTGAACTATAAACTTCTGATGACAATACTGAACAGCAGAAACAATCTAAAAAAAAACAGATTTTATAAACTGCTCATTATACAAATCCTCAATATTACCAATGCTTACATATAATCCACAGTTATTAAAACTTGGCTTGGCAAGTGTATGATAAAGATTAAAGTAATACAGCGTACAATCCAAATAATGGCTCTTTCACATCAGCATTCGTTATTTCCGTTATTCCTGTCCGTTGTAGGAGCAGAACAATGAAAATAACGCATTGGGCACATAAGTGAAGCAAAGGGAGCCGAACAGACCCCATAAAGGAGAATGCTTTTTTAGCATGCAGGACTTTCTCTACTATTTTTAACAAATTCTGTGACATTGTTAATAGGGAAGAAAGAAAAAAAATGTTGTTCTGCCCTGAATTAGTCAATGCATACAAAAATATTAAAAATATCATGCCCTTAGGACAGTTCCAACATAATGGCAGACAAGCAGACAGAAACCACATACAGAAATGCCAGCATATGAATGTGCACCACACAACCTATGGAGAAATGGAGCACAATTTTTATTTTTTTGGGGGGGAGGGGGGCTGGATGAAAAGCAGAGCCTTTTTGTGATCTTGTACAACACCTTTAATGGCATTTTAGAGAATGATGTGCTTCCAGCATGGTGACAAGACCTTGGCATCTGCACCTTTTTTTTTTTTAGGACGACAATGAGGAACTGCAACGTTGATTGGAAACCCAACTAAAAAAAACTGTAAATCTGAAAAAATACTTCTGTGTTTGGTACGTTTCACAATACATTTTAGGCTACTTTCACATCTGTGGCATGGATTCCAGCAGGCTGTTCTGGCAGAGATCCAGCACTGCCAGATGCAACTGGAATGCCCTCTGGACCCGTTAACTATAATGGGGTTCGGCGGCGATCCAGCCGCAATCCAGTAAATATGCCGAGAATCGGCTGCACACTGCGGTTTGTATAAGGCCAATTTGCAGCATTCTCTGCCGGAACTTGCAGCCGGATCGCAGTGCTGCACATGTAAAAGTAGCCTTAAAGAAAATGTGTCACTGTGTAACCCTCTACAGTCATGGCTCAAAAGACATATATTTAGAAGTCCCATAGAGAAGAATGCAGCAGCACACATCGATCGCTGCTCCATTCATCAATAGAGTCTCAGGACCCTCATTTTTGGGTTCGGTGAGAGACTTTTCATATTCAAAAGATGGGCAAATCGGGCCCCATTCCAGCAAAAAATAATTACCTATAAAGGTTAAATATTTTACTCACCTGCCGGAATTTAGCTCTCGCCTCCTTCTCCTTCATTCTTCCATGTGCAACCAAGTAATCAAACACCTCACCTAAAGGGTCAAGCAGAGCACTATAAATATCCAAATACAGGCAGATACTTATCCATCATGCAGTTTATTCTACAGAAGAACAACGGCCCCAAACATACAGCCAATGTCATTAAAAACTATCTTCAGTGTAAAGAAAAACAAGGAGTCCTGGTAGTGATGATATGACCCCACAGAGCCCTGATCGCATCTCATCATCCAGTTTGTCTAGAACAACATGAAGAGACAGAAGGATTTGGGCAAGTCTACAGCCACAGAAGATCTGCGATTAGTCCTCCAAGACGTCTGCCACAAAATCATTGCCGAGTTCCTTAAACCCTTTCCGGACCTCTGCCGTACATGTATGGTGGAAGTCCAGCATTTAAACTTGGCGTGAGCTCAGAAGCTCAGCAGGTGCCACAGCTGGCAGTTTTCTGCTGTTTTAAAAAGCAAACACCCGGGGCGAATGTCTGTGACCACGGACAATTAACTCCTCAGATGCTGTGTTGAATTGTGACCACGGCTTTTCCACAGGAGCGCTGTGCTGAGATCGTTCGATTGCTGTAGTAGCCACAAGCCTTAGGAAAGATCCAAGGCTACCACATCAATAGTTCCTAGGGTGCCCTGCCTGTGATCCAATGATCAGATATTGATTACCTATCCTGAGAACAAGCCATTAATATTAAACTCTCGAAAAAAAACTAAATTTAGTAATTTTTAATTTTTGATGCACTGAAGCAAGAAATAGGTTGTAAATGTTGACTGAGCTTATAGAGCAAGAAATGCAACATAACCTGGCAGATGTATATGTTGGTGATTAAACTTAGTAACATAGTATATTTAAAGGACTAATAAATCCAAAGGGATATCAATATAAAGCACTCAGTTGGTGTTCGCCAATCCTTTCTTAATAAAATTTAAATCCATCAGCTAACCTATTTAATCTGTACTTACTATTTTCACTTTTACTCACAGACAATCTCTATGCCATGCAAGTTTAATTTGCTGGGCGGATTTACAGATTAGCTCATAGCATCCCCTATCAAACTGCCAGCATACGAACAATGTGATCGGGGCGGACTGGAAACTTAGTGGCCCCGGAAAAAAAAAAAACTAAAAGTGGGTCCAAACGTTGTATGGATCCAAACTGACAGAAGGTAGGACAACACAAGTAGACAGGGCCAATACAAGTTGGCAGGGTCAGTAATATCATAGCGCAGAACAGAATACCATCCCACATAACCATATACCAGGGGTGGCCAACCCGCGGCTCTTGCTGTGGAGATGGGAAGCAGCTGCGCAGCCTAATAGAGAACATGGCATGTGCCGCTCTCAGCGCCTACCATGTTCTCTTCACTAGCACAGTGGAGAAGGAAGGAGTCCCTCCCTCCCCACTGTGACACGGCTGCCGCTGCCACCAGTGGGGAGATAGCAGGGAGGAGAAGGGGAGCGGCTGTGGCCACTGCACCATTAATGAATGTAATTAATTCAAGTATAGGTGGCACCTGGCCTCAATAACAGGACAGAAAATAACCGCTCATGTGCCGCACCGCCGCCAGCACCCGCTGCCTCCTATACTTGAATTAATGTGTTAATTACATTCATTGGTGGCACAGTGTGTACTATGTGTACTATGCACAGGGAGAGTGTGAGATGCTATTCACCCTAATAGAGCTCTATTAGGGTGAATAGGACAAGAGTTCTAGCCCCTAAGGGGGCTAATAGTAAATAAATAAAAAAAATAAAAAAAGTTTTAAAAAGTAGAAAAATAAAAAAGTAAAAAAAAACACAATACTAAAAGTTTAAATCGCTCCGTTTCCCAATTTTACATATAAAATTTTCAAACAATAAAAAATAAACATATTAAATATCGCCATGCCCGAAAAAGTGTGAACTATTAAAATATTTAAAAAATATTTCCTAAGTGGTGAACGCCGTAACAGAAAAAAAAAATAATCACAACCGCGCGATGTATAACTTGTGGCTTCTGGTAGTCATGCTTTTTTGTTTTTTTTCCTGGCTCTTTGTGTCCGTAAGGTTGGCCACCCCTGCCATATACCACAATGCAGCACAAAAGAAATCCCCAAAAACTGCCCCCTCGGTGGTGGCCAGTAGCTGCCATGTTCTGTTCTCCTCCTCCAATTATCACTAATGAAGATAAGGAGCAGGGGCTTCGAAGGAGTAATGTGGGCCACAACACCAAGCCAGCCCTACCTTCAGCATGCTGCCTCTCATAATGACCCCTATAGCTCCCCCAGTAGCATGTACCTGGCCAACAGCAGTGAGGAGGGCTCGGTGCCCCTATAGGAATTGGCACACCGGGAATTTTCTCAGTAGGGTCTATGGCTTGTCTGCCCCTGGATGTGTACTTTGGCTTTCCAGACTAAAAAAGGATCTTATCTAGGGCTGAAACGATAATTCAAACGAGTAGAGTAATTTGACACAAAAAATACTCGATACAAACGTTTGTGCCATGTGACCAAGGAGCGGGAGTGAAGCACTTGCTATTACTCACCGCTCCTTGGTCACCCGCCGGCCCGCACAGCACTTTCCTCCTGACACATTGTCAGGACATAGTGCACGCAGAGAAGATGAACGAGCTGTGGAGCGGCGCCCCTACAGGAGAGGTAAGTATTTTATTTCACTGGTGCTGGGGAGATGGTGGCACTGAAGGGGCAAGCTGCTGACTTTTTATAAAGAAAAAACATTCTTTTAATTACTCGATTAATCATTAGATTAATTAATAGAATACTGAATTACAAAAATAGTCGATAGCTGCAGCCCTAGTCTTATCCTAGTTACAGGCCTGGGTTAACACTTTTATGGCTTTTTATTTTTTTATTTCCTCTGTAACTTCAGCATGACAGATCAGTAAGTGTAGATTACTTGCCGATTATTTATCACGCTTACAATAGAATGTAAATTTTTATTTTTTTTTTCATTTTGATCAGGCAAGCGAGTTCTCTGGCCTGTAGACAACCCAGTGCAAAGAAAATGTGGAAGATTCAACTGCTATTCCCTTTTGACACGCCTCTCCAGGCAAAGTCCTTTTACAGAGACTGATAATATGGCAAATATCGGGGATGAATGTTAGAATAGACGCTTGTTCCTGATAATCTGCCTGTGTGAAAGGTGTCGACGACCACCCGATGAACGAGCTCATTCATCGGGTGAGCATATTGTACTGCTGGCACAGAAAATAGTTGTTCCTGCGCAGCAGATAGTTCTGTCAAAACAACGATCTGCTGCGCAGGAATAACAATTCTCTATGGGGACAAGAGATCGCTATGTCGATTGTCCCTGATAGAGCAGAGGCGATTGCTGCATGTAAACCATATAACTACAAAACCACTCAGGTCAATTGTGCCATCTCCACTGATCAAATGCCTGATGACCTAGCTAATGACCCCAACAGAGGTAATAATTCTGGTCACAACAAGATATAAAAGATAAGGATCTGCTTTTGTAGTCAGCAGTAGAAATGAAGTAATGTCATATATAAATCAGTACATCACGTCAAAATCAACCCTCTTGTAACTATAAAAGCACCAGGGAACTGATAATAAGGAAAAAGAGGTGCAGTCATTTCTAATGCCTCGGGTCTCCACTTCCAAGCTAGTGTCACACAGTATATAGTAGGAAAGTAGTACTGCCAACATCTCCCGGAGACTAAGCAAACACTAGTCCTAAAGGAGACTGCACTGACATCTGCAGACTTGTTTTGCCTTAAATAGAAATAGAGCTATCCACTCACTCAATCTGCTTTTAGAGGGGAAATGTCCATAGATAAAATACCAAATGTCTACATCTTACCCCTCAAGCCGTCTCTAAAACCACCTGCCCAATATTGTGTAGATCCCCCTTTTGCTGCCTAAATAGCTCTCATCCGGCCACACAAGAACTCCACCAGACGTCCTGTGGTTTCTGGCACCAATAGGTTAGCAGTGGTTGTTGTAAGTTGTGAGGAGCCAACGCCAAGGTTCAGGTGCACATGACTGTTGCTGGTTTGCTCATGGTCTTTCCTTGGACCACTTTTGGTACTGACCACTGCATACCAGCCCCTTTCAAAAATCAACTCCAGTGTATAACTGGATGTCTAATGGTGGTATATATGGGTTTCAAAAGATGCACACTTATTTGGGGAGTAAAACTGTGTGTGTGTGTGTGTGTGTGTGTGTGTGTGTGTGTGTGTGTGTGTGTGTGTGTATACACATACATACACACTAGCTGAAGGATCAATCCATTTTATTTAATGTTTGTGTGTGTCATTAAAAGATAAACACTATACACTATAACAGTGACATCTACAGCCCCTCACCCCTTAACACTGACACCGTCCCTTAAAATTGGACCTCCACAGCAGCCCACCCTCTTAACTTTGACCTTTACAGCAGCCTTCCCTTTTAACAGTGACTTTCACAGCACACCACCCCCTTAACAGTGACCTTTACTGGATCGGGGGCGTGTCCTTTAGAACAGATCAGTCTAACACAGCAGCACTGTGCTGTCTGAGTGTGAGCTGTGTCACCTTCCCTCCCACCCCTGCAGCTGACAGAAGTTGATTTTTACCTTCATTTTTCCAATCCTCGTCGGCTCAGGAGTGGGAGGGGCGTGACCTAACCAGATAAGGGGCGTGGCTTATCAGGGCCTGGGGGCGGGGTTTTAAGTCTTTTGAGGGTGGACACATTGTGTGAGGGTGTGTGTCTGCAAGAGTGACGTCCCTCTGGGCACCTTACTGGCTCATGTGCATACCAAATAAACTGGATTGTCAGAGGATAAAAACATCTATTGCTGGAACAAAGACACATCTGGAAATAAGGTACTAAGTGCTATTAGGCCATGGCTTTACTGCAATAGCAATTATCCTGGTGACAGATTTCCTTAAGGCCCCTTTCACATGGGCGAGTTTTCCGCGCGGGTGCAATGAGTGAGGTGAACGCATTGCACCCGCACTGAATCTGGACCCATTCATTTCTATGGGGCTGTGCACATGAACGGTGATTTTCACGTATCACTTGTGCATTGTGTGAAAATCGCTGCATGCTCTATATTGTGCGTTATTCACGCAACGCAGGCCCCATAGAAGTGAAAGGGGCTGCTTAAAAATCGCAAGCAAGTGTGGATGCGGTGCGATTTTCACGCATGGTTGCTAGGGTGAAAGTCTATTCACTGTATTATGCATCTTTAATACAGAATGCTTAGTAGAAGATCAATTGACGGTTTAAAAAAAAAAAAAAAAAAAAAAAGAAAAATGTAACTCACCTCCTCCAATTGATCGCGTAGCTGCCAGTCTCCTGTTCTTTCTTCAGGACCTGTCAAAGGACCTCTGGTGACATCACTGTGCTCATCACATGGTACATCACATGATCTATCACCATGGTGATGGGCCATGTGATGAGCTCAGTGACGTCACCACAGGTCCTTTGACAGGTCCTGAAGAAAGAACAGGAGACCGGCAGCTACGCAATCAATTGGAGGAGGTGAGTTTTTTGGGTTTTTTTTAACCCTCAATTGACCTTCTACTAAGCATTCTGTATTAAAGAATGCTATTATTTTCCCTTATAACCATGTTATAAAGGGAAAATAATAAAGTTTAGAGAATACTGAACCCAAACCCGAACTTCTGTGAAGAAGTTCGGGTCTGGGTACCAAACATGCCGATTTGTCTCACGCGCATGCAAAACACATTAAAACGCTTTGCACTCGTGGGGAAAAATCGCACATGTTCCCGCAACTCACCCGCATCTTTTCCCACAACACCCGTGCGAACCCAGCCTAAAGCTCTCCTACAGCAGTGAAGAAAAATGGCTGGGTTGTTATGGAAACCTGGAGGAAAATTGTATGTGGAGGCTGTAGGACCTGAGAGCTTCTATTGTCCGATAAGGGTCATGTGACCAAGCTTCTATTGGCTAATGCATTTTTTGTGAATCTCTAAGGAACGGTACGTCCTAGAGAGCGGAGACCTGGTCTAAAACCTTCCCGGACACCTGATGTACCAGTGTGCCAAATTTCGCGATTGTAAATGCGACGGTGCAGATTCCTTTAGCGGACATACACACACAGCTTTATATAATAGATAGAGATAGATCTATAGATATCTATTTCCAAAGGTGCACTTTGAAATATAGTAAATAGTGTATTCCAATTGTACTATTCACACACGTGACCCATAAGGTTTAGTGGGGGAAGGGAGTTACATTCATATTTCAGCTTCACGGCTCAGTACAGGGTCAGGCTAATCTGGCTTATGACAGTGTGCAAAGGAGTGAGCAATGCCATGAAACGGACCATAAATTAAGACGTAAAGACAAAGACATTATCCTGGTAATTGACTAGAGGTGTGCATTAAGGGGTTAATATAGGACTATGCAGGGCCGGCATAATGATCTTAGCTTTCCAGAGTAGTTACATTATGGTGAATAGGAATGAATATAGAAAGCAAATGGAAAAACAAACCTCCACTGGCATATTCCATTACAAGGTATAATGTCTTCTCTGTTTCTATAACTTCAAATAATTTTACTGAAACAAAAGCAAAAGAAGAAAAGGGTTAACGCTGGGAGAGCTTCCTTTTGAACAAAAGGGAATTCACACATTCCCAAATTAATCTAGGGAATTCCTATGCAAAACGGAACTTGTCAGGCATGTTATATCTAAAACCTCAGAGTAGTACAGAAAACCGGATATGCTAAATTCTAGCACCTTCCATTACGGCGTGCAGGTGATCGCAATCCATTGTTTTACCATTCAGCAACTGACTAAATGTTGCTGGATAGTTGCTCCATAGTTCCAATGAAAATCACTTCTTAATCATTGCCCACAAGGTGATTTGTAAAAACCATTTGTTAAAATAAAACCACAAAAATGCTCATTGTAAAGACATATTCAGATTAAAGAACATCTGTCAGCAGATTTGTACCTATAACTGTCTGGCCTGTTACATGTGCACTTGGCAGCTGAAGGCATCCGTGTTGGTGCCATGTTCATATGTGCCCGCATTGCTGAGAAACATTATGTTTTATTGTATGCAAGTGTCTTAGGAGCAACAGGGGCGTTACCATTACACCTAGAGGATCTGCTCTCTCTGAAACTACCACACCCTTTGCACTTTTGACAGGGCCAGGTGTGATGACATTTTCAGAGGATGCAGCAGCCTGCATTGCTCCAAGAGGCTTATTTGCATATATTATCTGCGGGCAGATATGAACATGGCACCAACACAGATGTCTTCAGCTGCCAAGCGCACATGTAACAGGTCAGCCAGTGTCATAGGTACAGATCTGCTGACAGATGCCCTTTAAGCAATTACTATTGATATAGTACTACAATAGCTCACATTTTACTGCGTTACTTACCTATGTTAGGGTGGTTCAGGACCTTCATTATTCGCACTTCTCTGAAGAGCTGTTAGAAAAGAAGATGGAGCAGCTAAGCACAAGAACACTGGGCACAGCACTATTTGGCTTTTCTCTCTATTCATATAGGCACTTGTTTTATAAGCTTGTATAAAATGGTACGGTCACTGATGGACGTCATTACGTAGGGTACCTGCACACAGGTGAGAGTTTCAAAAAGGAATTTCCATATGGATTTTGTGCTGATTCCTCTGCATTTTGGCACCAAAAACCGCATGCGTTACTTCCAGCTTTTGGAGCACATTTGCTGCAGATCCCACCCTTTGCATGGCAGGTCAGTTTCCAAATGGAAAGAAAAAGCAAAATGTATATGAGATTTGTCTAATCCCATTCACTTTGCTAGTACTGTATTAATGCTGCGTTTTTTTGCTGCATGAAAAGCCGCACATAATCCACAATGTGTGCAGGTACGCCGAAATTCCGCTACAACCCGCAGTGTGAACGGCCCCTAAGGGTGCTAGTACATGTTGCAGTAGAGCTGTAATCCTGTGCTGCTTCTGGACTTGTCAAAACACTTTGGCATTCTCAGTAAACCCCTTCACAAAGCACAGGGCTACCCTGGCTGGGCCGCAATGTGGCTAGCACCCATTTCAAAAAGAAGGTAAATGGGTGCCTGGTGTTGCATACAAGTGTTGGTCACACTATTTCTGTGATCTGCATTCACACCAGAATTGTATATGGACTGGAAGGTCACATAAAAGGGTTATTTCTGAAAGGTACAAAAGCACAGCTGACTCCTCTTTAAACATGCATACTTGGATTAGCTGAGCATGCATGTGATTGTACAGCTGTTCTGAAACTACAACTTCCAGCATGCACTGATTGCCTGTATAGCTTGAAGTGGTTATCCAACCCCTATAATGACCCAGCCCTCCCAATGCCCGGGCCCCTCATATAGATTATACTTAACCCGATGCAGTGGCGGCCGTGCAGGGATCAGGAGCGACGTGGGTGCTGGGTAATTATAATCTATATGAGGGCCCCGGGAATTGGGGGAGGGGGTCATTATTGGGGGTGGATAACCCCTTTAACAACAGCTGGACATTCACAAGTTGTCAGGGAAATATAGTCCACAGAAGCTGTGTAGACTTTATCTTATTGGATTCTGACAGCAAACGTCGAGACGAAGGGGGAATGATAATGATGTGGATTTCCGCCATGGATTTCATTTTTTGCAATGCATCTTACATGCAGAAACAAATCGGCATGTAACGTGGGGATTATGCTGCAAATTCAGCGATTTCCAGTGTGTGGCTGCACCACAGATGACCTGTCCGGGCCCTAACTGAACATCTAACATCAGTACACCCTCTTCACAAGACATCAGTTACGATGACAGGAGTGTTTTACCTGTCCAGACACAACATTGTGTAAAATCTGCACAGTGCAGAAATCACTACTTTGGAAACAAATATTTTCCCTCTAATTTCCCATTCAACCAAATTACATGCAAATAAAACAAACCGCATGCAAGAATGGACGCACCCCAAAAGGCAAAGATCAAGAACTATTTCCTTTCGCTTCTATCTAAAATGGGAAGGCAGTGAATACCCTCTAATGCTGGAGTGGGCCTGCCATGTATACACTGCCAAGTGCGGATGGGGAATTTGATGTGTAAAAGTACCACCATCATGAGGCAGGGGCGCTGCGTATGCATCTAGGTGAGGCAGGTGATTGGAGCGCCAATAGTTGGTGGGATGGGGCTTGGGGGTAGTGCTGTACTTAGTATCAAGCAGAGAAAGGACATTTGCGAGGCACATTGCGACGACAGCTCTGCGAGAACCCTCCTGGCAATTGAAAGCTAGTTCTCCCCTTACAGCGCTCGATCTAAATGTCACTTTCAGCTGGACACGTGGTACAGTATAAGGCCTCATTCACACAACAGTACTTTTTGTCTGTGTCCAATCTACATTTTGTTTGCAGACCCATTACATTGCTATGAAGCAACAAAAAAGGCGGACAGCACACGGATGTCCCAGTATAAACAAATCTTGGTTTCAGACACATCTGTACATATTAAGGAAAATATTGGAAAAAATATTACTACAAAAAAGGTGTTTCTATTGGACCAGAATATTAGTCTGACATAAGGAGGCTCAAAAACCATGTCGGATACCGGTCTGACTGGGGTGATCAAAGCAATGCAAATACAGCCCATGTTCCCCTACACACCTGCGCTTTCCCTTTCCGCTATTGAGATCAGATAGGATCTCAATACTGGAGAAAAAAACGCTTTGGACAAAACGTAACTGAAAAGAACGCTCCAAAATGCATTCCGTTCCGTTTGGTTGGGTCCACATACCGGAGAGAAAACTAAGCTGTGGTTTTCTTTCCGTCATGGGATGCGGAGCAAAACGCATCTGACATGACCCACAATGCAAGTCTATGGGGACAGATCCCACTGACTTTCAATGGAGTTCATGACTGATCCGTCTTGGCTATGTTAAAGATAATACAACCAGATCCGTTCATAACGGATGCAGATGGTTGTATCATCAGTAACGGAAGCGTTTTTGCTGGTTCCCACTGTGAAAGTAGTCTAAGTATTAATTGTTTATTCTTCCCTAGTAAAAGGGGGTTTTGATAATTATTCTATAGGATTTTGATAGTGATGGCCTAACTCAGGATAGGTCATCAATATCAGATCGTCGAGGGTCCGACATCCGGCACCCCCAGCAATCAGCTGTATGAAGAGATTGCACCACCCCGTGAGCTATTAGGCCTCTTCCTAGGCTAGTGACATCACGTGGCCTAGGCGCAGCTCAGTCCCATTCAAGTGAATAGGTAATACAAGCAGGCCGGCCGCGATGTATCAGCAGGAAGGGTGGAGGGGCTGGGGGCCGGCAACTGATAATGGAATGGCAGCGGGGCCCGGTGCAGTCACTGTATTCTATGACACTGGGCCCCGCTCACTGTAGTATTCTTATCTAACGTGTAGGCATGGGCGCTTTGTTAAACTATAGCAATTCTTTGCAGCAGTACAGAAATCCACTGTAGTACTCACTTGAAATTTCTGTAGCAGGCAGGCCGGGCGGCAGCGTAACGTCACTAACTACGTCACACGCCTGCTCCTCCCACTTTATTAATGAAGCAGGCGCGTGACGTAGTGAGTGATGTTACGCTGCCGCCCGGCCTGCCTGCTATGGGAATTACTACAGTAGATTTCTCTACTGCTGCAATGAATTGCTATAGTTTAACAAAGCGCCCATGCCTACACGTTAGATATGAATACTACAGTGAGTGGGGCCCGATGTCATAGAATATAGTTACTGCACCGGGCCCCGCTGCCATTCCAATATCAGTTGCCGGACCCCAGCCCCTGTATTGGGGATCATTCACTATTTACACAAAGGACACTTATGTTATAAGATGCTATATATGTGTCATCCACAGATTTCCCCCCCATAACAGTGCCATCCACAGATGCCCCCATAACAGTGAGTCATCCACAGATCCCCCCATAACAGTGCGTCATTCACAGATCCCCTCCATAACAGTGCGTCATCCACAGATCCCCTCCATAACCTTGCCATCCACAGATCCCCCATAATAGTGTCTTCCACAGACCACCACTAGTTCAAAACCCACCAAAAGCACACCTTTTGGTTCAAAATATATTTTTTTCTCATTTTCCACCTCAAAAACCTAGGTGCGTCTTATAGGGTGAAAAATACGGTGTTCCAGAATGTCAACACCTTAACACTTTTCTACAGAAGTAAATACAAGGAAATTTTTAACATACATTTGCATCAGAGGAGACCAAAGGAAAAAAGCAAACATACATAGTCATACGCTAATTGTTTTCTTATGAATCAATCTTTTTTTAGCCTGTTCACACTGCCCAGACACCATCATGATTTGTTTGTCACTGATCTTATGCCGTGTAAAAAAACATTTTTTGCCAATACAATCTGTAAATGTCACTGGAAGAAGTACTGCTGCTTAAAGGCATTATCTTTAATTTATCTTATGCATATGGGATTTCTCATGTAGATAAAGGTAATACAGGGCACTTACTAATGTATTGTTATTGTCCATATTGCCTCCTTTGTTGGCTTGATTCATTTTTCAATAAAATTATAACCACCCTGCAATCCAGTAGCGGTAGTCATACTTAACCCCTGGATACAAGCACTGCGTAATGTGATGGAAAAATGAATCGAGCCAGCAAAGGAGGCAATATGGACAATCACAATACATTAGTGAATGGCTTGTATTACCTTTCTCTACATGATAAATGCCATTTGCTGAAGTGAAACAACCCCTTTAAGGTGGCCATTCACATTAGGCAGAAGTTGGTCAACAGTGGAATAGCAGCTAACCAAAAACAAAGTGAACAATAGTTCCTCTGACACGGCTATACGCTTATTGTATACATCCTTATTGGCCGTTACAGTTGTTTAATTTGCCCACACGTGTTCAATGAAACTGGCGATGGATGAAAGATCTTTCTGGGAACTTTCTTTCAAAGAAAGCTTTCATACAACTATGGAAAGAAAATATTGAACACGGCCAACTTCTTTTCAGACGTTAAGGTCATTGGTCCTCTACAATGAGCCTTGGTTGTGAATTTGCAACCAACTAACATTCATTCTGGTTGAAATAGTCCATTTTGATCAACTTTAAAGCAATGTGTATGGTCACCTTTACAGCAAAGACAGGACAACAATGCTCCTCCCCAGACTGAATCTTCTCCTTGCCAGCGGCAAGGGTTGTCCAGATAGAATACCACCTCACCGAAACCCCTTACCTTTTGCAAACTAGAAGAATTTAGTTGTGTTTTGTCTATAATTTTTACAGCAACCTAAAAACAAAATACAAAAAATGTTACACCATTTATACACCAATAAGACTTCTATGTTTATACATAAAAGGTAATAAATACAGGTTATTAGCGCTGTCAGCATTTAGTGATTGCGCAACATAATCACGTAAGTGCAATGTCCATGACCTCGGGCTCTGCATGCTCCCCTGTGAAAGCGAAGGCGACTTATTTGGATCTGCTTATGAACATAGCCCAAGACCATGAATGACGAGGTTACAAAATTAAAATCAGGTGACTACTGAAAATTGTATTGTTTACATGTGGTATGACATTTGCAGCATGATTTGGGGGACATCAGAGCAAATCCTACAGGAAACCAAGATAGTTCAAGACTATGAAAAAAAATAAAAGCTTACAAGGAGTATTCCAGTTATAACAAGCTATAACCATCAGACTGGTGGGGGTACTACCGATGGGACCCCCACCGATCATGAGAACAGGGTGCTGCCCTGAAATAAACAGCGCTGCTGCACTATTCATTTCAATGGAAGCGCTGGAGATAGCCGATTGCTTCCGGACACTGGCTCCCAACTCCTTAGTTATCCAGCCTCCGCTGCTCCACTCAGGTCCCTTTTGGTTTAACACTGTTGCAGCCAATCGATGGCCGAAGTGGTGACCTGCTCCCCTTAAAGTCATGTCTAATGACCACTTGAAATGAATTGCACAACCCCTTTAAAAAGGACCAGTAAAATTCTTCCCACTCTGTTGCTGGGGTCATAACAGTTTTATTTTTTCTTCAATTGAGGCCGAGTTTATATGAGCGTTCAGCCTTTCCTTTCTCCTGCTCCGTTATAGGAGCAGGAGAACAGAAAGGACGTATTCGACACATAACTGAGCCAAACGGAGCCTATGGAAGATTTTTGAAGCAGAGACAAAAATCTGTCCTTTCCGTTCCCCTGCTCCTATAACGGAGTAGGAGAATGGAAAGACTAAACGCCCATCTGAACTCCGCTTTACCCTACATGCACACGAATGTTTGCGTTTTGCGGTCTGCAAAACTGATGACATCCGTATGGCATCCTTTTTTTGGGGGGGGGGGGGGGGGGATGCATTGTAACAATGCCTATCGTTGTCTGCAAAACAGACAAGAATAGGACATATTCTATTTTTTTGCGGGGCCAAGTAACGGAGCAACGGATGCAGACAGCACACGGAGTGCTGTCCGCCTCTTTTGCGGCCCCATTGAAGTGAATGGGTCCGCACCTCAGCCCCAAAAAATGCAGTTTAGATGCAGAACCAAACCACATTTGTGTGCATGTAGCCTTATTTGTAGGAACCATTTTAGGGCATAGTGTATTACATCATTATTTTATTTTTAGGGGAAAGATAAAAAAAAAAATAAAAAAAAATTGCAATATTAACGTTATCATTTTTTGGGATTAATTTTTATGTCGTTCACTGTGTGGTATAAATAACAAGATACCTTTAATCTTTGGGTCAGTATGATTATGATGTTGCTTAATTGATATATACACTCACCTAAAGAATTATTAGAAACACCATACTAATACGGTGTTGGACCCCCTTTTGCCTTCAGAACTGCCTTAATTCTACGTGGCATTGATTCAACAAGGTGCTGATAGCATTCTTTAGAAATGTTGGCCCATATTGATAGGATAGCATCTTGCAGTTGATGGAGATTTGAGGGATGCACATCCAGGGCACGAAGCTCCCGTTCCACCACATCCCAAAGATGCTCTATTGGGTTGAGATCTGGTGACTGTGGGGGCCATTTTAGTACAGTGAACTCATTGTCATGTTCAAGAAACCAATTTGAAATGATTCGAGCTTTGTGACATGGTGCATTATCCTGTTGGAAGTAGCCATCAGAGGATGGATACATGTTCTCATTCTGTTTACGCCAAATTCGGACTCTACCATTTGAATGTCTCAACAGAAATCGAGACTCATCAGACCAGGCAACATTTTTCCAGTCTTCAACAGTCCAATTTTGGTGAGCTTGTGCAAATTGTAGCCTCTTTTTCCTATTTGTAGTGGAGATGAGTGGTACCCGGTGGGGTCTTCAGCTGTTGTAGCCCATCCGCCTCAAGGTTGTGCGTGTTGTGGCTTCACAAATGCTTTGCTGCATACCTCGGTTGTAACGAGTGGTTATTTCAGTCAACGTTGCTCTATCAGCTTGAATCAGTCGGCCCATTCTCCTCTGACCTCTAGCATCCACAAGGCATTTTTGCCCACAGGACTGCCGCATACTGGATGTTTTTCCCTTTTCACACCATTCTTTGTAAACCCTTGAAATGGTTGTGCGTGAAAATCCCAGTAACTGAGCAGATTGTGAAATACTCAGACCAGCCCGTCTGGCACCAACAACCATGCCACGCTGAAAATGGCTTAAATCACCTTTCTTTCCCAGTCTGACATTCAGTTTGGGGTTCAGGAGATTGTCTTGACCAGGACCACCCCCCTAAATGCATTGAAGCAACTGCCATGTGATTGGTTGACTAGATAATTGCATTAATGAGAAATAGAACAGGTGTTCCTAATAATTCTTTAGGTGAGTGTATATTTTTTCTCTTCTCCCTGCAGCCTGTCAGCGACCCCAGTGCCCCATCTTTCCTTCTCCAGGCTGGCTGAGATCACAGCCAGCTAAAGGGGGAGTGCTGCTTTAACTCTTCAAATCTCAGGTTTGGTAACAACTAGAGATATGGAACTGGTCTTATTTGAAAGTCTAGGTTTTAAAACCAGATCAGAATAGCAGCATAATGTCCTCTACATCAGGAGATATAGCAGTTAGAAATCGTGTCGGGAATGAAAGCAGCCGAAATCTGCAAACTTTCAGCTGCTATCACTACTGACCGTTTTATAACAGCCAGAGGTGATAATCACATTCTGGTCTTGTTTAAAGGGTTTCTGTCACCTGAAAAATGGGTATTAAGCTGGCTGACATTATCGATATGCTAATGTCAGCTGAACATAACTATATTAGTGCCATCTCACTGCCTGAAGCCTTTATTGAGGAAAACAAACTTTTATAATAAGGCTCCGTTTGCCCACCTCTTTTCACGCACTTCGTCTCTTGATTGACAGGGCCAGGGCAGCGCTGCTCTCCTCCGGCCAGTCATGTCTACTAAGAAAATCTCGCACCTGTGCCATCTTGTTCAGTATTCGGCGCAGTGAGGAAAGGACTCTCAGCGGGGGCTGGCTTCCTCACTGCTCCTGCACTGAATATGTCACAGTGAGGAAGATTGCTGCCGGAGAACGTCCTTCCCTCACTGCGCCGAATACTGAACGGGACGGCGCAGGCGCAAGATTTTCTTAGTAGACACAGCCATCTGGAGGAAAGCAGCGCTGCCCTGGCCCTGTCAATCAAGAGAAGAAGGACGTGAAAAGTGGTGAGCAAACTGAGCCTCTAGGAGCAGGTGCAACGCCTGCTCCTAGAGGCTAATAAGCCTATCATAAAAGTTTGTTTTTCTCAATAACGGCGACAGGCAGGGAGATGGCACTAATATAGTTATGTTCAGCTGACATCAGCACATCGCTAATGTCAGCCATCTTAATACCCATTTTTCAGGTGACAGAAACCCTTTAAAGGCTACTCTGTTAGCTTTCAAACAACACCAGTCTCATATCTTTAGCTGTTACCAATCCTGAGACACGAAGGGTCAAAACAGAGCTCCCCCTGCTGCTGAACTGTCAGTGCCTTTTCTGAAAGCAGTGGGGGGGATGTGTACTAGGATAGTGCACAAATATGATACATCTATTGAGGTCATGTATTTGCGCCAAGAGGTATCATTTGTGCACTATCCTAGTACACATCCCCCCACTGCATTCTACATCACTCCTCTGGAGGACCGGCAACTCCATTTACGACGACAGAGATACCGGCAGCACTGACCCTTTTAGCCCTCACGAGTGTTGTACCTGCGTAAGCAGAACATCAAAAGGTGAGCATAACGACTGACACGTTTTATTCATAAACATCATTTTATCTACATACTACCCTATAAGCGACTTTCCCCTTAGTGCCCCATTTTCTGAAAGCAGAGTAGATAAATAAAATTGCAGGTGGATGTCAAAAACGTCATCCAAACCAAGAGAAAAAAATAAATAAGCGGAATCCATACGGGACCCAAGGTGCAGATTTTAAATTTGCAGCATGACAATCTATGCTGTGGACTTACACCATGGATGTCACTCTTTGCAATGCATAGGGCAAAAATAGCTGCAATCTGTGAAAACTATCCCTAGGCTTAATTAAAACCCCATTCAGTGTGGTTTATAAAAAAAAAAAAAAAAAAAAAAAAAACATGCATCTGAATGGCAACAAAGCTGCATTTATCGAATAGACTGCTAGAAAAAAATATATATAATACAGTACTGTGCAAAGAATTTAGGCAGGTGTGGAAAAACAGCAAAAATAAAAAGTAAATTTATTTTTATCCCTTAAAATGCGAAGAGAATGAACAGAATAGAAATCGTAATCAAATCAATATTTGGTGTGACCACACTTTGCCTTCAAAACAGCATCAATTCTTCTAGGTACACTTGTACAAAGTCAGGGGTTTTGAAGGATTATAGTCAGGTTTAGGATTAACAAAAACAGCTTAAAACTGGGTGAGGAACAGCCAAACTCTGACACAAAGGTGAGGTTGTTGAAATCAGTTTGATATCACAGGTCATACTCCATGGCAAGACTAAGCAGAACAACAAGACACAAGATGTTTATACGCATCAGGCCTAGTTCACACAAACGTATGGCTTTTATAGTTTTTTGCAGTCCGTTTTACACTGATCCGTTATTCAGTTTTTGAGTTCCATTGTGTTTCCGTTTAGTTTTTCTGTATAGCATATACAGTATACAGTAATTACATAGAAAATATTAGGCTGGGCATAACATTTTCAATAGATGGTTCCGCAAAAACGGAATGGATACGGAAGACATACGGATGCATTTCCGTATGTGTTCTGTTTTTTTTTGCGGACCCATTGACTTGAATGGAGCCACGGAACGTGATTTGTGGGCAATAATAGGACATGTTCTATCTTTCAACGGAACGGAAAAACGGAAATACGGAAACGGAATGCTTACAGAACACACTCCGTTTTTAATGCGGAACCATTGAAATGAATGGTACCGTATACGGAACACAAAAAACGGCCTGTATACTCGCAAAAAAAACGATCGTGTGAACTAGGCCTCAGGAAGGTCTCTCCTAGACAAAGATTTCAAAGCAGACTGGGTTTCCAAGATGTGTGGTTCAAGCTCTTTTAAAGAACCACAAAGAAATGGGCAACACGGAGGACCGTAGATGCAGTGCTCGGCCAAGGAAACCTAATGCAGCAGATGAAAGATGGAAAATGTCAGCTCAGAAATGGCAGATACGAGTGGGACCCAGGTGCATCCATATACTGTTCAGAAAAGTCTGGCCAGAAGTGGTCTTCATGGAAGAATTGTGGTCATAAAGCCACACATGCAATGTGTAAACAAGGCCAAGGGACTCAACTATGCATGAAAATATAGGAACTGAGGTCTAGAAAAATGGCAGCAGGTGCTCTTAGGGTACTTTCACACTTGAGTTAAGCTTTTCCGGTATTGAATTCCGTTCTAGGGGCTCTATACCGGAAAAAAATGATCAGATTTATCCTAATGCATTCTGAATGGAGAGCAATCCATTCAGTATGCATCAGGATGTCTTCAGTTCAGTCACTGTACGGTTTTTGGACGGAGAAAATACAGCAGCATGCTGCAGTATTTTCTCTCGGCAAAGGTCCGGAACACTTGCAGGATCCGGCATTATTTTCCAGTGAAATGCATTAACGCACGGTGTCCTGGCAGCAGCCTCATTATGGGGAATCGTGCATGTGCCAGCTTTCTGCACAGAGAAATTCCCCTGGATGAGGCTACTGCCAGGACACAGTGTGTGCCCAGACGTGCTTAACATTGGCGCATACGCGAGATTACGGTGCACTGCGAAAAAAAAAAAAGCTGAGGAGAGGAGTGAATAATTAACAGCGGGGCGGCGCTGGCCTCCAAGATAAGCGGCGCGGCTGGGCTCCAACGGCCAGAGGGACAGCCCCTTGGGTACCTTATGAAGGTAATTAGCATATAAATAAAAGCGATTTTTATCAAAAATGAAAGGACAGGTGGGGTTAAAACTAGTATATTTTTATTTAGAGAAGGGAGACTGATATGATGATATGAACAGCTCTGTATCGAAAATCTGGCTGACAGAACCTCTTTAAGAACCATAATCAATGTAAAGAAAAATAAGAGTCCTGGGAGTGACTATATATCACCCACAAAGCCCTGATCTTATCATCATCAAGTCTGTCTGGGATTACACAAAGAAACAGAAGGATTTGGGCAACCCTACATCCACAGAACAATCTTTGTGCCAAGTTCCTTCAAAAACTGAGTACAAGTGTAGCTGGTAGAACTGATGGTGGCAGAAGATTTGATTTATGCCCAATTCACATGTCGGTGTTTCGGTCAGTAATTTCCATCAGTCATTGTGAGCCAAAACCTGGTGTGGCTCTAAACACAGGTGCAGATTATACTTATGTCTTAGGTCCGTGGAGGCTCTAATCACTGACCAAAACACTGACGTGTGAAAGAGGCTTTAGATTTCTATATGGTTTATTCACTTTGCATTTTGTTAATTGATAAAAATAAACTATTAACAGTTCTACTTTTGATAGCATTCTTACTTTCAGCATTTTTCCTTTCACACCTGCCTAAAACTGCAAATTCTTTGTATACAGTTGTATTGAAAAAGGTTTTCCTGAACTACACTATTGATGGGACCCGCACCTATAGAGAACAGAACTCCGCAAGGTGGTGGCTGGAGAACTCCGGTCCGGCCACCACCAAGCCGGCTCTCCATAGAAGTGAATGGGAGCGTACCGCACATGCGCGGCCCCCGCTCCCATTCATTTCTATGAGGCTGACGGAAATAGCCAAGCCAGTGATTGACTATTTTCACCGGCCCCATAGAAAATGAATGGAGGGCGGCTGCGCATGTGCAATGTGCCCTCCTTCACTTGTGGGGCTCCGTTCTCGATATAAGTGCAGGTCCCAGCGGTGGGACCTGCACCTATAAGACAATGGGGGCATATCCTAGCGATATGCCCCCATTGTCCATGATGAGACAACCCCTTTAAGTCTTACCTCTTTTCCAGTTAAAACATGTCGAGCTAGCTTGACCTTCGCAAAATTGCCCTTGCCAATGGTTTTGAGAAGACGGTAGTTTCCAATATGTGGCTGCTCATCTGCAGAGGTTGGAATGGAGGTGCGACATCTCAGCATATTGGGTTTGCTATTGCCGCCCCCACTACTCGTCTTTGAGTCAGCGTGACCCAATGTAGGCTGCAAATAAAAGGGAAAAAAAATATGAAAAAATTTAGTCAATTGGCAGGCAAAATATGAAATCCTAAAACCAGTGCTTTAGGACAAACATACTTTTCTTAAGGTACATAATGAAATGAAACTGAAGTGAAATACTGGAATGTCTCAGACCATATTAACCAAGTAGCAGCAATATCCAGACTCAGGAGTTTAATGGAGAAAAAAAATAATAAACAAAATCCCAATTTAAAAAGAATGCGATGTGTGATGTAAAACATAGTATACTAATTGTACAACAACCCATTTAAGGCAAAGGCTAGACAGACTTCCTCTAGTGCTCGAAGATTGATTTTAACTATTAAATGATAGCTGCGTGCAACTTAAAGGGGTTGTCCAGTTTTGGGAAATTCTTTTCAACAGACCCCTGGCACCATGTTGCACCTGTTAAAAAAAAAAAACACATCCTCCTCTGGTTACACTGCTCCGTTTCAGCTCCCTTCAGCTGTCTTCCGTTCCTCGTATTGTAAAGTTCCAGATGGGCAGGGTCACGTGCGACTCTGCAGGCAATGACTGGCCTCAGTGGCTAGGTTTCCTCAAGCACGTCACTCCTGCGTCAATGGCTGCAGAGGTGCCCATGGCCCCATCTGTCAAGGAAGTTTACAGGAGTGAAACTAAGAGGCAGGGATCAGGCAAGTGAGTTTTTGAAGAAGTACAACGTGGTGCAGGGGTCAGTTAAAAAAAAAAACTGTAGCTCGATATTTAAAATTGGACAAATCCCACTACAAGAATTCTCAGTGCAGCCTCAGTCTAAGGAGCCAACACGAGCGTTTTTTTGCGTTCCGTATACGGAACCATTCATTTCAATGTTTCAGCAAAAAAAAAAAAAAAAAAGCAATGTACTTCGTATGCATTCCTTTTCAGTATTTCCGTTCAAAGATAGAACATGTCCTATTATTGCCCGCAAATCACGTTCCGTGACTCCATTCAAGTCAATGGGTCCACCAAAAAAAATGAACACATACTGAATGTACTCGGTATGTCTTCCGTATCCCTTCCGTTTTTGCGGAACCATCTATTGAAAATGTTATGCCCAGCCCAAATTTTTCTATGTAATTACTGTATAAGCCATACAGAAAACGGAATGGAAAAAAGGGAATGGAACCGGAAACACTACCGAAACAAAAAACGGAAAAAAACTGATCAGTTAAAAATGGCCTGCAAAACACTGAAAAAGCCATACGGTCGTGTGAACAAGACCTAAGGCCTCTTGCACACAAACGTATTTTCATTTCGTGTCCGTTCCGTTTTTTTGCAGACAGTATTCATTTCAATGGGTCCTCAAAGAAACAAAAAACAGAAAGCACTCAGTGTGCATTCTGTTTCCGTATTTCCGTTCCGCCAAAAAATAGAACATGTCCTATGTATTTTTTGCAGATCTGCTTTTTGCGGAACGCAAAATACATATGGTCGTGTGCAAGAGGCCTAAGGGTACATTCACATGACCGTATGTGTTTTGCGGTCTGCAAATTGCGGATCAAAAAAAAAAAAAAAACACAGATTATGTCCGTATAGCATCTGCTTTTTTTGAGGATCCATTGTAACAATGCCTATCGTTGTCTGCAAAACGGACAAGAATAGGACATGTTCTATTTATTTTGCGGGACTACAGAACGGACATATGGATAGCATCCTATCCGCAAAAAAAAAAAAGTAACGGACACGGAAACAAAATACATTTGTGTGAATGTAGCCTAATAGATATAAAACAATCATTGCGGTATTCTGAAACACAGAAAAACAAAACGGATCAGACTTGCTGATGAGTCTACTGGGGATGGCCAGGGGCCAAGAGCCTGTCATCAGATGGAAGTGCAATCTAATTGTTCCAGCTGAGCACAAAGGTTTATCCATAAGGCCTTTCACACCTCAGTGAATCACGGAGGTGTTCTGTCCGTGGTCTCCATGGACAGCACACATACCCATTAGGGGTCATTTACAAAACATCTTACACCTTTTTTTTTTGCATAAAAGAAAGTCGCAAGACCCCTTTTGCGACTTTTTAAACACCCGTGACAATATTTGGTCACATGCACATTTTTCCGCCATCCGTACCACTTGGGAATGGAGTAATTTTTTTGAATTTCAGGTGAACTTTGGAAAATGAAAGTTGGAATGTGATTGGTTTCTGTGGGCAACTAAGGGTACTTTCACACTTGCGTTAGAGGATTCAACTGCCGGAACTGCCTGCCGGATCCAGAAATCCATGTTTCCGGATCCGGATGACAAATGCATTGAAATACCGGATCCGTCTCCCCGGTGTCATCCAGAAAAACGAATCCGGTATTTATTTGTTTCACATTTTTTAAGTTCTGCGCATGCGCAGGCCAGGAAACCGGATACGGAACACTTGGTACCGGATCCGGCATTCCGGCAAGTGTTCCGGAATTTTGCGGTATTTACTATTTTCTCTGGCCAAATACCGTAAGAGGGACTGAACTGAAGACATCCTGATGCATACTGAACAGAATGCTCTCCATTCAGAATGCATTAGGATAAAACTGAAGCGTTTTTTTTCAGTATTGAGCCCCTAGGACGGAACTCAATACCGGAAAAGAATAACGCTAGTGTGAAAGTACCCTAAGCCAGTTTTCCTTCTTATCAGTTTTGATAGATGGACAGAGGCGGTAGCAGTAAGCGCCATCCATCGTGTACTGGTCATGCCGACATACTGCTGCTCCGCTGCAATTCACCCCACCGTTCAGATATTGATGACCTATCCTGAAGATAAGCCATCAGTATCTACAGAGTGGAAACCCCCTTTACAAGTGTCAAAGGATGTTTAATATTCCCAAAGCTTACATTTACATGTAGAACAGCTTGTGATTTAGTATCAAAAAGAAAAGGCCTAAAATAGACCTTGTATAAAATTTTGTAGAAAAACAAAAATGGAATTTTTGTGTCTCAGACTAGATTTCTCATCAGGCGGTCATAAGCACAATTATCCATGGGTGAGCGGTGACTCAGGTAAAGCTGGATGAGAGACAAGTCTGAGCAAGATAAGTCTTGGCTAGGGGCTGGGCATGTGTGTCCACAGCTCTTCTAACCTGACAGAGGCAGCTAATTGCAGGGAATGAAGCAGCAGGGATGGGTAGGAGGGTGGAGAGCAGAAGAGTTATTCAAGGTTCATCTCAATGCAGTCACTCCACAGTAGAGTGGTGCGTGGGCAGAGTATACAGAGGAGGAACCGGGAAGGGGGAGGGGAGATTTTAGAAGAAATTAGAAGATGAACAGAGGAAATGGAGCCAGCTGATGACCTGTCTGACTCAGTACATTCTGGGGATATGATTACATCTAGCCTGCCTATTCACCAAGCCCTCGTCTTTAACCGGATCACATTATTCCAGATCACCTTTTTTCATGAACATAGAGGATTAACTTTAGAATGATTTCAAGCTTTAACATTTTGCACATTAGTTACACATTACTATGTGTTTTTCTCCCATGCAATGATTAAAGGGGTTCTCTAATTTTAAAATGAATTTTATTTATTTTTTTATCATCGACATCTACCCAAACACTGTATATTTCATGTCGGCACTTTCTTTCCCCTGTTCTCAGCATCACTACATCCTGGCAGGATGTTTACAAGCAGAACTTCCTGTTTTCCTCAAACTCTGGCTAGGCTGCCTAATAAAGCCCAGCATGATTTACTCTATAATGTTTCACAGGGCATTCTCCACGTAGATAATATGGAGAGTCGAGGTGTAGGGGCATGACTACAGAGAGATCAGTGTGGCAGGCAGAGTAAGCTCTATGAAACATTACAGAGCAAAGCAGGCTGGGATTGATTAGCAAACCTAGCAGGAAACAGATGAAAACAGGAAGTTCTGCATGTAAACATCCTGCCCAACAAAATGATGCAGAAAACATTGAAAATAAAGTAATGGCATGAAAAACAGGTATATAGGGCAAGAACATGCAGTATTTGAGGTATATAGGGCAGATTAAAAATAAATAAAAAAAACTTCCATCATAAAACTGGAGAACCAAGATGTACAATCCATGAATAAATTATTTTATAACTTTTACTTCTTATTTCCTTATGTATTTTTACATCAACATAAGAGGGAGAAGGGAGATCAACAGGTGATGACAACTGTGTGTTTCGAGTTAGGGGGGAGGGGGTTTCCTTAAATAGCCAAACATTGTGCAATCAGTATTGACAAGGAGAATGGTAACCTAGTTGTCAATTTACTCACATTTCTAGGAGTAATAATAGAGGAATAGAACAAAGTTCTAAGAAAGAGTGATACAGCATTATAATAGAGGGAATACAAGCATTTACTAAAACAGATATGCAAAACACTTGTTCACCATTGGTGTGGACACCTGAATCATCATTTGCTGGCAAACAATGATTCTGTATCGGGACGAACGATGGCATTAGGGATCACTGCTCCCTATACAGTGGAGGAGATCGCTGAATGTAAATGGAGAGGTCTCTTTCACTGACAAGCAGGCGATCGTTGGGAAGGAACGCGTCCTTCCTAACAATCGTCTGCTCAATTGAGCAGTGTAAAGGGGCTTTTACACAGTCTGAGATCCAGCCATCAGTAGCATGGACATATGAAATATGTCCTTGCCTACTTAACTGCCATGCATCCTTGGCAGGGAAAGGGTTAAAAGAGCCTTTGCACTTTGGTAACTGCATGCCTCAAGAGAACCTGTCAGCATTCCTGACATGTATTTTAGTCAGTACTTTTATTCTCCATTAAAAAAAAGTTGGTCTGTAGTCTACGTTGTGTCTTTCCTCTGTTATTCCTCCTAGAAATTTCTGAATAAAATGACAACTGGACGTTACCAGGTGGGGGCTCACATTTCCAACTGGTGTCAGACAGTGTAGGCACACACCCCTTTCACAAAAGGAACAGTAACACCCAGTTGTCAACTTAGGCCGGGTTCACATCACTGTTTATTTTTTCCAATCTTCTGATCGGTCAGATGTACCAAAAAATAAAGCAAAGAAAAACAGATTGTGTTTTAAGCATCCATTACGCTCAGTTATTAACATTTTGCAACCGTTTTAGCTATTTCTAAAATCTGATTTTAGATGGAAAAAATAACGGATCTCAGAAGGAAATGGCTAAAACGTATACAAAATGTGCAAAACGGAGCATAACAAATACTTAAAATACAGAATCTGTGATATATAATAAAAATTGAAAAAATAAACGGTGATGTGAACCCGGCTTTACTCGGTTTTAAGGGGAAATAACAGAAAAATAGCATAACACAAAATGCTCCAGAATTGTTATTTTAAGGCAACAGAGAAACAAACAGATCCTGAGGGGGGAGTGACACCAAGAAAACATGATGTCCAATATATGGGCAGCATAATCCATATTTAGTTATGTGGAAAAACATTATATGTAACTTGTAATTAAGGCTACTTTCACACTGGCGTTTTAAATTCCGTTTGTGAGATCCGTTTCAGGGATCTCACAAACGGATCAGTTCAGCCCTAATGCATTCTGAATGGATAAGGATCAGTTCAGAATGAATCAGTTTGGCTCCGTTCCGTCTCCATTCCGCTCTGGATGTGGACACCAAAACGCTGCGGAGCCAAACGGATCCGTCCTGACTTACAATGTAAGTCAATGGGGACAGATCCGTTTTCACTGACACAATATGGTGCAATTGAAAACGGATCCGTCCTCCATTGACTTTCAATGTAAGTCTGGACAGATACGTTTTTGACTTAAGACTTTTTAAAAAAAAGAATAATGCAAACTGATCCATTCTGAACGGATACAAGCTTTTGCATTATAGGTGCAGATCCGTCTGTGCAGATACCAGACGGATCCGCACCTACCGCAGGTGTGAAAGTAGCCTTACTGATGCAAGTCCGCAGTGAAGAGGTATCGGCTGGGTCGTGTCAAAGATTCAATAACTTTTTCCATACAAGCGTGCCTTCACGAACCCTGTCAATTCTAGAGGAAGTCCATCATTTTAACTTACAGATCCAAATCACTAGAACTTAAAGGGGTTATCCCATGACTAATGTATAAAATGAAAATATAGTACATGACAATGTCTTTCTAACAAACCTAGAACCAGCCCTGCACCTCACATAGATCCAGAGATATTACCAGTCATTGCTCTGCTAGATTTATATCAAGCTGTAAACTCAAGGGAGCAGGTCACAGAAATAAGAAAAAATAAACAGCAGGTGGCGCTATACAGATACATTTTATTGAATAACTCAGTGGCTATGGTAAATTTTTAATTCATGCGATTACAGATCCAGGTGCTGGTTTGAAAATTGTAGAATATTTTTCGTGGGACAACCCCTTTAATAAATTATAGTTATGCAAAATCTTTCCCACTAAACTACATATCATGTCTATTCAGCTCCTTCTATGCTTTAGCATGTTATCTACTTATATGGCAGTAAGTTCCTTGCTAAAGACTTTTGTTTCAATCATGTTTTTAAGTTAAACCACATTTTCACATTGGCCACTAAGCCTCACAAGCCAGATAAATGTCTGTTCTGTAGAGACCATTAATCAACAGTCATTTCATTATCAATGATGTCAGGACTTCAATGAAAGGAAACACCTCCATTATAAAGCTGAAGGTAGATAGCACAGTTGTAGGCCAACAAATGTAAGCCGTACATTCCCTTCAGAGGGGTTGCCCAAAAAATAAATAAATAAATATCTCTCGTGACCCTTTCAAATGTCTGTTGTGCATTTTCATGAGTGTACAGTATTATCTAATGATATTATAGCCAAAATGAATGCTCATTGCCTTTAAGAATGAAATCAGCTTGAACCAAAGTTCTGTTATGTGACAAAGAGACCAAAAGAAAAACTCACAAAGGAAATGGACCACAAGAAAGATGTACCAAAAGAAACTTGGATTATATTGTGACTACTAGGAAGGTTCCTGAGAACTGGTCCCATCTGAAACTCTGTCTATCTTTGACCGGGTAACGCATACTGTGCTTATTGCTCGTGATTATGAAGATATTTCTCTCGGAATATAGCCAAAAGTCCCCATACTGTGGGAATATATAGTGTTAGGCGCCTCCATAATGCTGATTATTCTCTTAGCAAAGATGCATATTGCTAATGGGAGATCTGACATTTAAAAAGAGGACTAAACCCTTGGGAAGTTATTTTCCGTAGCCTGATGGCCGAGCTGGACATTTTATCATATTAATATCATATATTTTTGATTGGTCATAGGGAAACAGAGTCCAGGGATAACATTTATTCCTACTGTATAATCTGTGTTTTGTTATAGCCTGTTTCTCCTGGTATATAAATCATTGGTCTGTTTGTTAAAAGTATAAGGGTACTTTCACACTTGCGGCAGAGAGAACCGGCAAGCAGTTCCGTCACCGGAACTGCCTGCCGGATCAGGCAAAACGTATGCCAACTGATGGCATTTGTAAGACTGATCAGGATCCTGATCAGTCTTAAAAATGCCTGATCAGTCGAAAAAATGCATTGAAATTGTTTTTTTTTTTTTTCAGTCTGCGCATGCGCAGACCGGAAGGACGGATCCGGCACTAATACATTCCTATGGGAAAAAATGCCGGGCAAGTCTTCAGTTTTTTTCACCGGAGATAAAACCGTAGCATGCTGCGGTTTTCTCTTTTGCCTGATCAGTCAAAACGACTCAACTGAAGACATCCTGATGCAAACTGAACGGATTACTCTCAATTCAGAATACATGAGGATATGCCTGATCAGTTCTTTTCCGGTATAGAGCCCCTGTGACGGAACTCTATGCCGGAAAAGAAAAACGCAAGTGTGAAAGTACCCTTACATTGGCGTTTTGTCATAAGTAACTTTAAGTTGTACTGTGCTGGTGAGATAGTGGTGTGTTAGCACCACCGTGTGGCATATTTTGGGTGTTATTTTACAGCTTCATTGTTTGTCTTTGCAATTGTATTGATTTTATATTCTTGGTTTGTATTTTGTATAATAAATTACATATATATTTTTGCATAGACAATAGTCCCTTTGTTTCACTGCTTGCACAAATCAAATTAAGATACTCGATAAAAGAACTTAAAGGCGATTATGTCTGCCTGAAAGATCTTTTTTATAATTTTTTTTTTTTGATCCTCTCTTTTTATATGAAGATTCTTTTTATATAGAAGATATTCGACATGTCTTAAAATAAAATCTGATACACTCACCGTTTCTCCAGCCCTGCTATCTGTAGCACTGGTCTGACACTCACCGCTATTTGTTTACAGCAGCAGCTATGACGCACTCGCATTGCATGCAAAACACTGTCTTCAACTGTAGACCACTGAGGACACCGATTGGCAGCAGTGGTCACATGCCGTATCCAGAAACATCACCGTTGACATTTGTAAACAAACAGCAGTGGGCGTAACAGACCAGCACTATGGGGAACGTCACTGGAGAAACGGGTGAGTATATCATTTTTTTTTTTATTTTTTAACACCCAGGATGAGAATGCTCGTCCTAAAAGGCTGGTACTTTGCGCCACAGGACAAGCATTCTCATCCTGCAGTCCTTTCTCCCTCCTCCCCACCCCCCCTTGTGCGGTGCAGCTATCTGCAGTAACAGCCGGATCCCTGCTGCATCCACCAGCCTTGGCGATAACACCAATGCCGGTGGATTAACTCCTCATATGCTGCAGTCAGCGCTGTGGTGGCGGGGACACGAGGTTTGCCATGGCAGCCCCTAGCCAGTCCAAGGAATGGGGCCTGGTATGTACAGAGGCCTATGAGGCCCAGCCCCCAGAGTGGGTCTCATAGGCAAACTATCATACCTATCAAACAGTCATCTCATCCCGCAAAAAATTAGACCCTAACCAAGACAATTGCCCAAAAAATAAAAAAGATATGGCTTTCAGAAAATAAGGACACCAAAACATAATTTTTTTGTTTGAAAAATGCTTTGTTAAAATCCAAAATATATATTTTTTAAAAACAGACATATTAGGTATCGCCACATCCGTAACAAACTGCTGTATAAAAATATCACATGAACTAACCCCTCAGGTGAACACCGCAAAAAATAAAAAATTTAAGTGTCAAAAAATGCAATTTTTGCTACCTTCCATCACAAAAAGTCTAACAGCAAGCGATCAAAAAGTCATATGCACCCTAAAATAGTACCAAACAGTCATCTCATAGCAAAAAACGGAGCCCCTACATAAGATAGTCGCCCAAAAAATAAATAAAAATATGGCTTTCCGAAGACACAAAAAAAAATCTTTTTTTTTCAAATATGCTTTATAATGTAAAACTGAAAAACAAAAAAAGTAGTAATATTTGGTATTGTCGCATCCGTAACAACCTGCTCTATAAAAATACCACATGATGTAACCTGTCAGATGAACATTGTAAATAACAAAAAAATAAAAAAAGTGGGTTTTGGAAATGTTCAGAAAAATGTCAAGATTTGCTTCTAAACTTCTAAGCCTTCTAACGTCCCCAAAAAATAAAATGGCATTTACAAAATGATCCAAACATGAAGTAGACATATGGGGAATGTAAAGTAATAAGTATTTTTGAAGTTATTACTATTTATTATAAAAGTAATTTATAATATTAAATACATTTATATATATTAATAAAGTATTTTTTTTTATAAATAAATACATTTTTTTACTCAATTTTACCACTGTCATGAAGTACAATATGTGACGAGAAAACAATCTCAGAATGATGGCCTGGATAAATAAAAGTGTTTCAAAGTTATCATCACATAAATTGACATGTCAGATTTGCAAAAAAAATGTCCTGGTCCTTAAGGGGTTAAGACATTGTAGGGTTGTCTGAGATTGTTAATTATCTTGGACAAGCCCTAAGAGTGGGGTGCACGTGATGTGGATTACACACGGTTTTTCTGGGAAGATTTTGTGCAAAAAAAAAACAATATATATATATATATATATATATACATATATACATACATATATACATACACATATATACATACATATACATACGGTATATATATATAAAAATAAATCGCCGCCTAAGTACTCATGCCCACGAACATAAGGGCTCCATGCCCATGCTGTGGACCGCAAATTGCGGTCCGCAATGCATGGGCACCAAACGCAGGGCAGCCGCAGGCGGATCGTGGACATTCACTTGAATAGGGTCCGCAATCTGCATCCATCGGTCCGCACCGCATGCGCTACTTTTTTGCAGTGCGGAGGCACAGCCAGAAACACTACGGAGTGCTTCCGTGGGGTTCCGATCCGTGCTTCCGCACCGCATCTCTGGATTTGTGGACCCATTCAAGTGAATGGGTCCGCATCCGTCATGTGGAATGGACACAGCTAGTGACCAGTGTATTGTGGAACTGCCATATGCGGTCCGCAGCACAGGCACGGAGCCCTTACGTTCGTGGGCATGAGCCCTAATACAGTACCAGTAAAGTCAATGAGATTTGACAAATCTCATGTACAGTTTGCTTTTTTTCCTTCTTCGGTGCGGAAATTGACTTGTTGTGCGGATTGTAAAATCTGTGGCATGTCAACTGTTGGGGTGATTCGGCACCTTCTGTACAGTGGTTTTCCTCAAAGACTTCAAAGGGGTTGTTTATATAAACAGAAAAACTGCACACAAAAAAAGTACCAAAAGTGAAATAAATAGTACGGATTTATGTGCGTTTTTGGTGTGGTTTAGGTGCAGATTTTTTGCATAATTTCTGCAAACATCTGCACCGCGTGCACGCACCCAGAGTATGTTCACATGGATTTAGAAAACGCACAGATTTTCGGAGCCGTTTTGGTGTTTTTTCAGTTTCATTTCAATTCAGAATCAGTGCAGATTCTGCACCAAGATAGAACACGTTTCTTCTGTTTCCATACAGTTTTTTTCAGCATGGAAAGAAGAAAAGCAAGTTCTGCCTCCCACTGAAACAAATAGGAGGCTTTTTTTGGGAAAATAATGGTGCAGATTTTCTTACAAGAATCTTTGCATTTAATTCCATGGGAAATTGATTATATAGTGGAAAAACCTGCTACCAAAAAAAAAAAAAGTGCAGATTTCTTTGTGGGTTTTTCTGGGTGGATTTTTCCATACTGTTTTTCACTGCATAATCAATTTCCCATACAGGTACACAACATAATATAAATTCTGCCGTAGAACACGACACCGGGATAAACAATTTTCAGCCCCATAACATGACAGAAATCCTGAAGTCTTGGCGTAAGTTGCAGATTTGATGCAGTGTGAAGGCACCATGACTGCGCTGTGTGGAGTGCTTGCACACAGTGCAGATTTGTATGCAGAAAATCATCATGAAACCTGCACCAAAACAGCACAAAAAAAGGCAAATGAATCCGTACCATTTATCGTGGTTTTGGGGAGTTTTTTTGTGTGTGGATTTTCTGTTTATGTTAACAATCCCAATGTTAGCAAGTCTCCACAGTTATGTAAACAGAAAACAGAGGAACATTGCTAAGGCTCAAAATGGGCCACTTTAGGGCTACCGGTATTTTTCTAATAGAAATGTATGATTTCAGTAATTAAAGTATATTACAAAAATTGTCAGTATCACTACTCCTATACATTACACAAAAAAAAAAACGGCAGCTACACTTTAAAGTCTATGGAGAAAACCACTGTACAGAAGGTGCGACTGATGTGCTCTAGATGTATGAAATCCGAACAAATCAATTTCCACACAGAAAAAAAAAAAAAAGCTAAGTTTATGAGATTTGTGAAATCTCATTCACTTTGCTAGTACTGTATTACACTGCAGTTTTTCTGCACAAAAATCCTCATGGAAAAACTGTACAGAATCCGCCTCATGTGCAGGAACCCTGTTATAAAGCAGTGCAATACTTGACTCAAGCTTTGCATTTCTTCAGCTAACTGCACATAAGCTTATAAAACAGATTTCTTTGTCTCTTGGAGCACTAAATCCCTTTAAAGGTCTTTTTAAGATATAAACTGCAAATCTCCCTGCTAAAGCTTCTTAAAGCTCGTTGATTCACAACATTCAGACTAATATAGTAGCAGAGAATCCCATTAACTAACAAGTGGCTTAAAGCTACCACTCTACAGACCTAGAGCAGTGGTTCTCAACCTTCTCATGCCAAGTAACCCCCAAGTAGTGAAAAGAACTTCGACCCGAGTACTCCCAAGGCAGCAAATAGTGAAAAACGTTAACCGAATAAGGCTATTCTCACGCCGCTATCACAGGCTCTGTTCCAAGCCTCTGACACCAGTTTCCGTCATCCTTCTGAATACCCCATCTGCCACCCCCAATACTGTGCCCATTGTGCTCCATGAAAATACTAGTGCCATTTAGATAGTAATCCCTTCAATAATTACTGCCACACAGTGCCCTCAAAAATAATCATGGCCAAGAAATTGTGCCCAACAATATTAGCGGCATAAACAGTTTCCCCCAAAAATAATTAGGGTAAGCTGATACTGTGCCAGGGTTAATGCAAAGTAATAGTGCTCAAAGAAGTCCCACCCTTTGTGCTCCAGAATTAATCATGACCGCCTCAGTGCCCATATTAGTAATAATGGTCCCCATAGTCTCTTAATAATAATAAAGCCCAACATAATGGCCACCAGTAATAATTTCACCTATAGTGTCCCAGGAAAAGCATACTGCCCGCCTCTTTTGCCCCCTGTAGTACTAATGCCCCCTATAGTGCCCCAGTAGTAATAAAACTATAGTGACCCCATAATGTAATTAAAAAAAATGCCTCCCTATAGTGCAGTCTGTAGTACCAATGTCCTTATAGTGCCGCCCCAGTTATAATAGTGATCCCACTATAGTGCCCCAATAGCGCTGCTCCAGTTATAATAATGACCTTCCCCTAGTGGACCAATAGTGCGGCCCCAAAATGACAAATGAAAACAAATTCTCATTTCCAAATGAGGCCTCTTCTGGCCAGCATCCTGATTGGCTTGCAGCCGAGCTCCGGCCTCCCACACGCTTCAGGCCTAGTACCTGTAGCCAATGAGAGCGTGCAGCAGTGGAGACATCTGCTCCTGTCCCCCGCTGCAGCATTCAACTGTATCACTGTCCTAAGGTTGGCGATACCACCGATTACCAAAAGAATCTAGCAAACAGCAATGAAATATTGGCGGCTGCTAGAGCAGTCCCACGTGGTCCTCAACCTCAGTCTTTTAGGGTGCGTGTACCGCAGGTTGAGTGCCACTGACCTACAGGACCGCCTGTCACTGATGTGAGCACTCTATTTATGAAAAGCCCCAACACCCTGATCCTTTAGGAATTAAACAGTTCACTGCTCTATTTAAAGGGCACCTGTCAGATTGACAATTCAGTCTGATCTGCTGGCAACTCACAATATAGAGCAGGGTGAGCAGATCAATATATAGCTTTGTGGGAACAGATTCAGTATAAGGCCACTTTCAGATCTGTGGCATAGATTCCAGCAGGCTGCTCCGGCAGATCTGGCACTGCTGGGTGCAACCGGAATGCCCACCAGCCCTATTAACTATAATGGGGTCCGGCGGAGATCCAGTTGCAAATTATCCCAACTTATTGACTATAAAGTCTGCTCATTCCGCCTGAGGCTACTTTCACATTAGCGTTTTCAATTCCGCTATTGAGATCAGGCATAGGCTCGCAACAAAACGCTTCAGTTTTGTCCCCATTCATTGTCAATAGGGACAAAACTGAACTTAACGAAACGGAATGCACCAAAATGCATTCCGTTCCGTCCTTATCCCGGCACACAATTCAAGTCAATGGGGACGGATCTGTTTTCTCTGACACAATAGAAAACAGATTTGTCCCCCATTGACTTTCAATGGTGTTCATGATGGATCAGTCATGGCTATATAGGACATAATACAACCGGATCCGTTCATGACGGATGCATGCGTTTGTATTATCAGAACGGAAGCGTTTTTGCAGATCCATGACGGATCCGTAAAAAATGCTAATGTGAAAGTAGCCTAAGACGTCCAGTGGGCAGTTCTAATCAGAGTTACAGCTATTTTTGTAGGATTACAACAATACCATATATTTTTTTTAATTACCCAAAAACATTTTTTTTCCTTTTCAACGCTATATCATGACATGCAAAACTTTTTTTTTTATATTTGTGTCTATAAAGCTGTGTGGGGGCTCTTTTTTACAGGTGATATGCAATTTTTATAAATACCATTTTGGATGTATATGACTTTTTATTAGATTAGATTTTTTGGGAGAAGGTGAAGCAAGGAAAGAATGGCGAATTGGCTATTTAGATTTTTTTTTTTCCAGTACGGCATTCACCATATGGGATAAATGTTTATATTTTAATAGTTCAAGTGTCAATGCCTATGATATTTCTTTTTTGAGGGTGATTACATTTTTATATATATATATATATATATATATATATATATATATATATATATATATATATATATATACACATATATATATATATACACACACACACACATATATATATATATATACATACATACATACATACATACACACACACACACACACACACAGCACATCCAGTAGAAAAATCTAATCAAAGTTTATTCAGCCACAGTGGCACAAGAGGCGACGTTTCGGCTCAAAACTCAGAGCCTTTCTCAAGCGTTTTGAGCCGAAACGTCGCCTCTTGTGCCACTGTGGCTGAATAAACTTTGATTTGATTTTTCTACTGGATGTGCTGTCCATTTCTATCTACATACCTTGGGTAAGCAGTGATAACCCTGGACGTAGCACCCGCTATATTGTTATGCTTTGGTGCTGCCACATTTTTCTATTTTATATATATATTTTCAAAAAAATATATATTTTTTTTTCAGTCACCCTAGATGACTATAAAGCAGTTATTAGATTGCATCTCCCTAAGGCTACTTTCCCACTTGCGTTGCCAGAAGTGCCTGCCGGATCAGGCAATCTGCATGCAAACGGACAGCATTTGTAAACTGATCCGGATTCGTCTCACAAATGCATTGCAAGAACGGATCCGACTGTCATACGGACAAACGGATCAGTCATTGCAGTATTTTAAATGCCGGATCCGGCACTAATACATTCCTATGGGAAAAAAAATGCTGGATCTGGCATTTCTGAAAGTGTTACGGATTTTTGGCTCGAGATAAAACCATAGCATGCTGCGGTATTATCTCCGTCCTGAACAGTCAAAAAGACTGAACTGTAGGGATTGCATTTAGGGGTGCACCGAAATGAAAATTCTGGTCCGAAACCAAAAATTCAGGATGCCCTTGACCGAAAACCGAAACTGCCTTTTTGCCCAAATACTTTTAAAATACTTTTTTTTTAATGATTGGCGCTGTTATGGAGAGGGGGATCTGTGGGTGGCGCTGTTATGGAGAGGGGGATCTGTGGGTGGCACTGTTATGGAGAGGGGGATCTGTGGGTGGCGCTGTTATGGAGAGGGGGATCTGTGGGTGGCGCTGTTATGGAGAGGGGGATCTGTGGGTGGCGCTGTTATGGAGAGGGGGATCTGTGGGTGGCGCTGTTATGGAGAGGGGGATCTGTGGGTGGCGCTGTTATGGAGAGGGGGATCTGTGGGTGGCGCTGTTATGGAGAGGGGGATCTGTGGGTGGCGCTGTTATGGAGAGGGGGATCTGTGGGTGGCGCTGTTATGGAGAGGGGGATCTGTGGGTGGCGCTGTTATGGAGAGGGGGATCTGTGGGTAGCTCTGTTATGGAGAGGGGGATCTGTGGGTGGCTCTGTTATTGAGAGGGGGATCTGTGGGTGGCGCTGTTATGGAGAGGGGGATCTGTGGGTGGCGCTGTTATGGAGAGGGGGGGGATATGTGCACTGTTATGGGCATAACAGTGCACAGATCCCCCCTCCCCATAACAGGGCCCAGATCCCCCCTCCCCATAGCAGTGCCATAGACCGATCCCCCTACCCATAACAGCCCCGGCCCTGCTGCTCACAGCATCACTCACTGCATCTTTATTTTACCTTACAATCGTGACGCTCCAGTAAGAACTCTGCAGGCAGAGCGGAGGGCGGCGTAACGTCACTTACTCACGTGACGCACCTGCTCCGCCCACTTTATGAATGAAGGAGGCGGAGCAGGCGCGTCACGTGAGTAAGTGACGTTACGCCGCCCTCCCTGCAGAGTTCTTACTGGAGCGTCACGATTGTAAGGTAAAATAAAGATACAGTAAACCGCCCGCCCGCAGATGGTGGGTGACAAATCCCACACCCCATATTTTCGGCCGATATGTAACAATATCGGCCGAAATGGATTAGGTACATTTTCGGCCGATATTTTCGGCTGCCGGAATTTCGGTGCACCCCTAATTGCATTAGGATAAAACTGATCAGTTCTTTTCCGGTATAGAGCCCCTAGGACGGAACTCTATGCCGGAAAAGAAAAACACTAGTGTGAAAGTACCCTTACATTGCAATGACCAGAGAAGGAAGGGGATGAATGATTCATTTAAAGCATCATTACACTGATAAGAGGAACATTGCAGCCATCATATTGTTATCCTCAATGCTACATCTACTATCATAACAGCAGATACATATCAATGATATTCCTATCTATATAGCGGTTTTATTAATTTTTTAACATAGGGTTTAGCTACATGAAACTAGTTACCAAATATCAACAAAATGGTCTGTCTTTATACCACTGCATAAGATTTGTTTTATTGAATAATAAATCAAGAGGAAAATCCTGGATCCAACTCATCTATTCCATTAGTGAGGAGGCCCCAGGTTGACTGCGGAGATTTATAGGGTCAGAATTTCAGCACTTGGGTATGAGTTTACTAAGGCTATAACAAGGCATTATATGTTACATCATACACTGGTTTTGCTGTGTTTATATAGAAGGAGACATGATACGTTGCTTAGAAAAAGCAGAAATACTGCAGAAAACAAGTCTTTTTTTGGATGTTGAGATGGCATCGAGTGTCATTTTTCTATGGAGAGATGTCCAGATAGGAGGCAGTCATCTATAGACATCACTTCTCTATGCAGTGGGCATCTAAATGCAACCACTGAATTCATTACAATTATGGACAGATTGACAGATTCTGAATGTTGAATGTAAAACCAAGAGGCACAGATGCTCCACTCAGCTCCCTCCTCCCACAACACTGAAGATCCCAAAGTAGGGCTGGCGCCTCTCTGAAAGCAATCAGTTGTTGCAGGCCAAATTGGGCTTTTTCTCCTTGGTACCCGATCCATCTTTTTTACGGATAACCATGGAAACCAACGCAGTCTGCGTTTCAGTTTGTGTGGGTGTATGTGAGGGGTGTGGGAACCTAGGATTCTTTGAATGCAAGCAGCTCAGCTCCATGGTGGGGATAGTCAGTATAAAATTGCATATCTGTATGCGGATTCCTCAAAAAACTATATATATATATATATATATATATATATATATATATATATTTTACACACACACACACATTCATTTTACATATATGAATGTAATACGAAGCTTTGGCACCCAGATAGAAATGTTAGATTGCTGCAAAACTCACCATGCAGTTATGTCTCAGGCAGATATGTAAAGGATTACAGCTGTGGTTAGACACAGACTTGCCACAGCAGGGCGTAGAAGTGCTTCCCTCACTGTCCTATAAAACCACTCTCAGAGGCCACTTTTGGGTAGTGTACCTCTTGGTGAGAGATCACTGACTGCTAGGTATGCCTATACAATGCACTTTAAGACACTTTGCCAAATTGACAGACTGAGAGGGGCCGGCGTCACTGAACTGAGAAAAGCTGGATGGTCGTTTAGCTGTTAGGAGGTGTTGAGAGCAGTGGTTACATGAGGGCACGCACACATGGCAAACAGGCTCCGGACAGCCCACCAGTGGAGAGAATTGTTTCATGAATGAGAATGCTGGACTGCTATGGACTGGAAGTAAATTGTCTTAAGCGACAAATCCAGGTTCTGTTTGGGATCTGACGAGGGTTAGGTTGGAGTATTAAGACCTTATGGTAAGAGCTTCAGTCCTGCCTTTGCTGTGGAGCAACACACTGCCCCAACTACCGGTGAGATGTTCTGGAGAGCCATTGCATAGGACACTAAGGCTGCGTTTACACAGGCGAGTATTCCGCGCGGGTGCAATGCGGTAGGTGAACGTATTGCACCCGCACTGAATCCCGACCCATTCATTTCAATGGGGCTGTTCAGATGAGCAGTGATTTTCACGCATCACTTGTGCGTTGCGTGAAAATCGCAGCATGTTCTATATTCTGCGTTTTTCACGCAACGCAGGCCCCATAGAAGTGAATGGGGTTGCGTGAAAATCGCAAGCATCCGCAAGCAAGTGCGGATGCGGTGCGATTTTCACGCATGGTTGCTAGGTGACAGTCTATTCACTATATTATTTTCCCTTACAACATGGTCTCTTCTTTACTTTAATGATGAACTACCGGCTAGGACCTGTGGTGACGTCAGATCACATGCTCCAATCACATGGTCCATCACCACGGTGATGGACCATGTGATTGGAGCATGTGATCTGACGTCACCAAAGGTCCTTTAGCCCACAGCTCATCATTAAAGAAGTAAAGAAGAGACCGGGAACTACGCGAACAAGAGGAGAAGGGGAGTTAATTATTTATTTATTTTTTAACCCTCAATTGATCACCTACTATGCATTCTGTTTTCAGAATGCTATTATTTTCCCTTATAACCATGTTATAAGGGAAAATAATAACATCTACACAACACCGAACCCAAACCTGAACTTCTGTGAAGAAGTTCGGGTCTGGGTACCACAGTCGGTTTTTTATCACACGCGTGCAAAACACATTGCACCCGCGCAATAAAAACTGAACATCGGAACGCAATCGCAGTCAAAACTGACTGCAATTGCATTCCTACTCGCGCGGATTTGCCGCAATACACCGGGACGCATCCGGACACACTCGTGTGAACCCAGCCTAACACTTTTTGTGATCATGTTAAGTTTTGAGCCATTTCCACAAGTGTCCTGAACTCAGAATAGGTTTTACAGTCCAGACAATTCTATTAATAGAATTTTGTTATACAGGCTTGGTAAAAATAAAATAAACCATATATAATCATAAAATAACACCATGCACACAGACCTATTAAAGTTATGTTGTATGGTTCCCATAGCCTGTACTTTACCTCCAGTTTCATACAAAAACTTCATTGCGCGTCTTCTCACAGAGGTATTCCGGGGGATATAGTACTTAAAGGGGACCTTTACTAAAAAGGCTCTAATTTTACAACACCTTAGTAAACAAGGAATAGTGCGATTCAAAGGGATAAGCAACTACACTCAATTTACAACAGGTGTTGAATACCTCTTTAAATAAGGCTGGCCATACACAGAAGTAAAGTTTTTTCTGATATTCTACTACTTATGACCGATCCTCAGGATAGGTCATCAGTATCTGATCAGTGGGGGTCCGACGCCCAGGGACCCGCCGATCAGCTGTTTTGAGAAGGCAGCGGCACACCTTTGAGCACCACGGCCTTCTCTCTGCTCCCCAAGCACAGCGCCATACATTGTATAGTGGCTGTGCATGGAATCGCAGCTTAGCCCCATTCACTTGGGGCCGAGCTCCTATGCCAGGTGACACATGAACGTGTTGTCACTCGGCCTAGGAAAAGCGGAGAGAAGTCTGTGGAGCTATAGCAGGGAGAGTCTGGAGGTCCCATACACATTAGATGCTCATCTGAAACTCCTGAAATCTGCCTTTGGCTCACACAGATCTAACGTGCATGGCCGACTTTAGTCTTAGGCTACTTTCACACTAGCGTTCGGAGCGGATCCGTCTGATGTTTCATCAGACGGATCCGCTCCGATAATGCAGACGTTCGCATCCGTTCAGAACGGATCCGTCTGCATTAACCACCTCAGCCCCCAGTGCTTAAACACCCTGAAAGACCAGGCCACTTTTTACACTTCTGACCTACACTACTTTCACCGTTTATTGCTCGGTCATGCAACTTACCACCCAAATGAATTTTACCTCCTTTTCTTCTCACTAATAGAGCTTTCATTTGGTGGTATTTCATTGCTGCTGACATTTTTACTTTTTTTGTTATTAATCGAAATTTAACGATTTTTTTGCAAAAAAATGACATTTTTCACTTTCAGTTGTAAAATTTTGCAAAAAAAAACGACATCCATATAGAAATTTTGCTCTAAATTTATAGTTCTACATATCTTTGATAAAAAAAAAATGTTTGGGTAAAAAAAAATGGTTTGGGTAAAAGTTATAGCGTTTACAAACTATGGTACAAAAATGTGAATTTCCGCTTTTTGAAGCAGCTCTGACTTTCTGAGCACCTGTCATGTTTCCTGAGGTTCTACAATGGCCAGACAGTACAAACATCCCACAAATGACCCCATTTCGGAAAGTAGACACCCTAAGGTATTCGCTGATGGGCATAGTGAGTTCATAGAACTTTTTATTTTTTGTCACAAGTTAGCGGAAAATTATGATTTTTTTTTTTTTTTTTTTCTTACAAAGTCTCATATTCCACTAACTTGTGACAAAAAATAAAAAGTTCTATGAACTCACTATGCCCATCAGCGAATACCTTGGGGTCTCTTCTTTCCAAAATGGGGTCACTTGTGGGGTAGTTATACTGCCCTGGCATTCTAGGGGCCCAAATGTGTGGTAAGTAGGTAAATGACCTGTGAAATCCGAAAGGTGCTCTTTGGAATGTGGGCCCCTTTGCCCACCTAGGCTGCAAAAAAGTGTCACACATCTGGTATCCCTGTATTCAGGAGAAGTTGAGGAATGTGTTTTGGGGTGTCTTTTTACATATACCCATGCTGGGTGAGATAAATATCTTGGTCAAATGCCAACTTTGTATAAAAAAATGGGAAAAGTTGTCTTTTGCCAAGATATTTCTCTCACCCAGCATGGGTATATGTAAAATGACACCCCAAAACACATTCCCCAACTTCTCCCGATTACGGAGATACCAGATGTGTGACACTTTTTTGCAGCCTAGGTGGGCAAAGGGGCCCATATTCAAAAGAGCACCTTTCGGATTTCACAGGTCATTTTTTACAGAATTTGATTTCAAACTCCTTACCACACATTTGGGCCCCTAGAATGCCAGGGCAGTATAACTACCCCACAAGTGACCCCATTTTGGAAAGAAGAGACCCCAAGGTATTCGCTGATGGGCATAGTGAGTTCATGGAACTTTTTATTTTTTGTCACAAGTTAGTGGAATATGAGACTTTGTATGAAAAAAAAAATAAAAAAAAAATAAGCATTTTCCACTAACTTGTGACAAAAAATAAAAAATTCTAGGAACTCGCCATGCCCCTCACGGAATACCTTGGGGTGTCTTCTTTCCAAAATGGGGTCACTTGTGGGGTAGTTATACTGCCCTGGCATTTTCCAGGGGCCCTAATGTGTGGTAAGTAGGTAAATGACCTGTGAAATCCTAAAGGTGCTCTTTGGAATTTGGGCACCTTTGCCCACCTAGGCTGCAAAAAAGTGTCACACATGTGGTATCGCCGTATTCAGGAGAAGTTGGGGAATGTGTTTTGGGGTGTCATTTTACATATACCCATGCTGGGTGAGAGAAATATCTTGGCAAAAGACAACTTTTCCCATTTTTTTATACAAAGTTGGCATTTGACCAAGATATTTCTCTCACCCAGCATGGGTATATGTAAAATGACACCCCAAAACACATTCCCCAACTTCTCCTGAGTACGGCGATACCAGATGTGTGCCACTTTTTTGCAGCCTAGATGCGCAAAGGTGCCCAAATTCCTTTTAGGAGGGCATTTTTAGACATTTGGATACCAGACTTCTTCTCACGCTTTGGGGCCCCTAGAATGCCAGGGCAGTATAAATACCCCACATGTGACCCCATTTTGGAAAGAAGACACCCCAAGGTATTCAATGAGGGGCATGGCGAGTTCATAGAAATTTTTTTTTTTTGGCACAAGTTAGCGGAAATTGATATTTTTAATTTTTTTCTCACAAAGTCTCCCGTTCCGCTAACTTGGGACAAAAATTTCAATCTTTCATGGACTCAATATGGCCCTCACGGAATACCTGGGGGTGTCTTCTTTCCGAAATGGGGTCACATGTGGGGTATTTATACTGCCCTGGCATTCTAGGGGCCCTAAAGCGTGAGAAGAAGTCTGGAATATAAATGTCTAAAAAATTTTACGCATTTGGATTCCGTGAGGGGTATGGTGAGTTCATGTGAGATTTTATTTTTTGACACAAGTTAGTGGAATATGAGACTTTGTAAGAAAAAAAAAAAAAAATTCCGCTAACTTGGGCCAAAAAAATATCTGAATGGAGCCTTACAGAGGGGTGATCAATGACAGGGGGGTGATCAATGACAGGGGGGTGATCAATGACAGGGGGGTTGATCAATGACAGGGGGGTGATCAGGGAGTCTATATGGGGTGATCACCACAGTCATTGATCACGCCCCTGTAAGGCTTCATTCAGACGTCCGGATGCGTTTTGCGGATCCGATCCATCTATCAGTGGATCCGTAAAAATCATGCGGACGTCTGAATGGAGCTTTACAGGGGGGTAATCAATGACAGGGGGGTAATCAATGACAGGGGGTGATCAGGGAGTCTATATGGGGTGATCACCACAGTCATTGATCACGCCCCTGTAAGGCTTCATTCAGACGTCCGGATGCGTTTTGCGGATCCGATCCATCTATCAGTGCATCCGTAAAAATCATGCGGACATCTGAATGGAGCTTTACAGCGGGGTAATCAATGACAGGGGGGTGATCAGGGAGTCTATATGGGGTGATCACCACAGTCATTGATCATGCCCCTGTAAGGCTTCATTCAGACGTCCGGATGCGTTTTGCGGATCGGATCCATCTATCAGTGCATCCGTAAAAATCATGCGGACATCTGAATGGAGCTTTACAGGGGGGTGATCAGGGAGTCTATATGGGGTGATCACCACAGTCATTGATCATGCCTTTGTAAGGCTTCATTCAGACGTCCGGATGCGTTTTGCGGATCGGATCCATCTATCAGTGCATCCGTAAAAATCATGCGGACATCTGAATGGAGCTTTACAGGGGGGTGATCAGGGAGTCTATATGGGGTGATCACCACAGTCATTGATCATGCCCCTGTAAGGCTTCATTCAGACGTCCGGATGCGTTTTGCGGATCGGATCCATCTATCAGTGCATCCGTAAAAATCATGCGGACATCTGAATGGAGCTTTACAGGGGGGTGATCAGGGAGTCTATATGGGGTGATCACCACAGTCATTGATCATGCCCCTGTAAGGCTTCATTCAGACGTCCGGATGCGTTTTGCGGATCGGATCCATCTATCAGTGCATCCGTAAAAATCATGCGGACATCTGAATGGAGCTTTACAGGGGGGTGATCAGGGAGTCTATATGGGGTGATCACCACAGTCATTGATCACGCCCCTGTAAGGCTTCATTCATAGGTCCGGATGAGTTTTGCGGATCCGATCCATCTATCAGTGGATCCGTAAAAATCATGCGGACGTCTGAATGGAGCTTTACAGGGGGTTGATCAATGACAGGGGTGTAATCAATGACAGGGGGGGTGATCAGGGAGTCTATATGGGGTGATAACCACAGTCATTGATCACGCCCCTGTAAGGCTTCATTCAGACGTCCGGATGCGTTTTGCGGATCCGATCCATCTATCAGTGGATCCGTAAAAATCATGCGGACATCTGAATGGAGCTTTACAGGGGGGTAATCAATGACAGGGGGGTGATCAATGACAGGGGGGTGATCAGGGAGTCTATATGGGGTGATCAGGGGTGATCAGGGGCTAATAAGGGGTTAATAAGTGACGGGGGGGGGGGGGGGGTGTAGTGTAGTGTAGTGGTGCTTGGTGGGACTTTACTGAGCTACCTGTGTCCTCTGGTGGTCGATCCAAACAAATGGGACCACCAGAGGACCAGGTAGCAGGTATATTAGACGCTGTTATCAAAACAGCGTCTAATATACCTGTTAGGGGTTAAAAAAAACACATCTCCAGCCTGCCAGCGAACGATCGCCGCTGGCAGGCTGGAGATCAACTCTCTTACCTTCCGTTCCTGTGAGCGCGCGCGCCTGTGTGCGCGCGTTCACAGGAAATCTCGGCCATCGCGAGATGACGCATATATGCGTGACTCTGCGCGATCCTGCGTTAGGCGGTCCGGAGGTGGTTAAAACTTAGAAAATTTTCTAAGTGTGAAAGTAGCCTGAGCGGATCCGTTCAGACTTTACATTGAAAGTCAATGGGGAACGGATCCGCTTGAAGATTGAGCCACATTGTGTCATCTTCAAGCGGATCCGTCCCCATTGACTTACATTGTAAGTGTGGACGGATCCGCTCGCCTCCGCACGGCCAGGCGGACACCCGAACGCTGCAAGCAGCGTTCAGCTGTCCGCCTGGCCGTGCGGAGGCGAGCGGAGCGGAGGCTGAACGCCGCCAGACTGATGCAGTCTGAGCGGATCCGCATCCATTCAGACTGCATCAGGGCTGGACGGAAGCGTTCTGCTCCGCTCGTGAGCCCCTTCAAACGGAGCTCACGAGCGGACAGCAGAACGCTAGTGTGAAAGTAGCCTTATTGTAGCATTTCATTAATGAGCCTGCAACGTTCCGGAGGAAGCAAACGCGCGTCATGGTGTCACAACATCAGAGGCAGAATTCAGACTAAAGGCAGCATTACCTTGTAAAGTAGCCTCAGCAGGCAGGGAATTAGGGTCCCCTGTGGCTTTCCGGTTTTATTATTATAATGCTCCCACTTGCACAGGCCATGATTCCAATTATAAGAATATATTATGGATTTGCTGTCAAAGTAACCCCTTAGTATATAAGTGCAGGTTCACCAAAAGGTGAATCTACGGTGCAGTATTTATAGCACAGAACCCACTTTTTTCCACATATGACATTTCAAAGTTGCCAGATAAGTAAACTGTAAAGAGTATACAAATCTGATTACTTTAATCCAAAATTAATTACATTTTCCAAAGTACCAGCAAAAAGCAAACAATGTAAGAAGGGAAGTAGTAGGAGTGTATGTGTATGTCTGATTCCAGCTCACCAATGGTAAATCATTTGTCAGGACACATCAAATGAATAGTAGAAAAGAATGGATCTGCAGCCTCTGGCCCTTTATGGGGCCACAAGACCCAGCACGCCAAGACGACAACAGCTGGAGAGCAAAACTATATGACATGACAATGTGGGGCGCCGTAAAGCCTAAACTTAACCCAGTAAAATCCAAGTAAATGTTAAGCAAGAGTCTATCTATATGATGAGCTAGTGATGTATGCCATCTACTTTAGTTTATACTTTAAGGGGTCATTTATAGGGATGAGAAAACTTGTGTTTTCAAGTTCAGCGTACAAAGTTAAGGTTATCTAAGAATTCAGTTATGGATTCTGCCATCACGGACCATAACTTGTGGTCCGTGGTAGCGGAATCCATAACGAAATTCCTAGATAACCAGAACCTTGTACACCGAAATTGAAAACAAGTTCGCTCATTCCTAGTCATTTACCATCCAGAAATACACCTATATTAGGCGTATTTCTGGTGCACATTGTGCCGCAAAGGTTATTTGCACCGCAATATGCAACTTTTCCCTGCATGCGCCAGGTCTAAAAAAAAGTGGGTGCGGTGTAGGTGGAGAAGGGCCGGCAGACTCATCACATTCATCATTTTCTACACCTGTTTTAGGTGCAGAAAACAGTCTAAATGTACGACAATGAGCCCCTCTGGGGACAGTTGGTTGCTAATGTCTGTAAGGCGTTGCAGAATATAGTAGCGCTATATAAGTGCATAAAATAAATAAAATAAATAACTAACAAGAGAAGAGAGAAGCCGTCTCAGGGCTCCAGATGGCGACCAAAATGGTCGCCAATGCGACTTGGAATTGCAAAATGGCGACAAGACTTTGTAGTCTTGTCGCCATTTGCGCCTAAACCCTCCGCTGCTCTGCCTCTAAGAAAAAAAGGCTTTCATCCAGCAGAGACACGCTGCAGCCGTCTGCTGGATGAAGATCTGCCCCTCACACTACTCGGCATAGAGGGTGGGCGTGGCTTGGGTTCCCGCATCTTGTGCTTCCGCTTCCAGCAGTCTGCTTCTGAATTCACAAGTCTGTGAGATCCCGGCCCGGAGTCCTGCTGAGTGCAGGAGCGCACGGCGTCATTGGTTGCTATGACGCCGTTCGCTTCCTGCTGCCGCCACAGTACAGTAATACACTGGTATGATCTATACCAGTGTATTACTGTACTGCGGCGGCAGCAGGAAGCGCACGGCGTCATAGCAACCAATGACCCCGTGCGCTCCTACACTCAGCAGGACTCCGGGCCGGGATCTCACAGACTTGTGAATTCAGCACTCCTGCATCGCAAATCCCGTCAAGCTCCCAGCAGACCTTGGGTTCCCACTGGTCACTGGTCTCTACTTAATGGTCCAGTCTCCACAAGCAGGAAATGCCAGGAGACGCCTGCTCAGCCAATCACTAGCTATGGCGCTATACTTTTCTCGGCCAGTGATTGACTGAGCTGCCGAGACCAGTGGAGATCCATTAAGCATTGAAATTGGAGTGGCAGGGGATCAGTGGTGGTGAGTATTGATTCTTTTTAAACCACCCTGAGCACTGTACTAAAAATTTTGCCTCCCCTGTCAACTCCTTTTAATATTTTTCCAAATCAGCACTAAATGACATATGTACAGTTGCTGTCTGATTTCTAGTGTGTTCCTGGTTTAAGCTGTCCATGCACTAATTATTGACAGCCTTGACACTTTTTTTTTTTTTTTTTTTTCTGGCACCTATAACAGGAGTTAGATTGCTGTGTTAGATTATTTTCAGTCATTGCAGGTGCTGATGGCCTAGTAAAAAAGTAAATTAAAAGCTCATGGCACGGTACTGTTCACAGACCTGCCTCATTGGGCATGTACCAGCTGACTTCATCAACATGCACTGCTTAAAGGGGTTATTGTGTCCTCTCAGACTTAGGCCTCTTGCACACGACCGTATGCATTTTGCGGTCTGCAAAAAATGGTTCTGCATAAAATACGGATGACGTCCGTGTGCATTCTGTATTTTGCGGAACGGAACAGCTGGCCCCTAATAGAACAGTCCTATCCTTGTCCGTAATGCGGACAATAGGACATGTTCTATTCTTTTTTGCGGAACAGAAGTACGGACATACGGAAACAGAATGCACACGGAGTAACTTACGTTTATTGTGCGGACCCATTGAAATGAATGGTTCCGTATACGGCCCGCAAAAAAAAAACAAGCGGAATGGACATGGAAAGAATATACACGTACCAAGGCCAAGGGAACAGGTAGAAGCAATGTACATGTCTAAAAACATAAAAGTTGCGTAAAACCATCAGACACTATCGACCGCCACTGCGGACCAACTCCGCCTAAAGAAGAGAAGGAGGCTATGAGAGGAATGTACAAAACGGCCAGACCGGAACCAGATATGGGATAAATACTACGCTAGGGACTGTGGACGTCAAACTCCTCAAAGTCCCAGGAAAAAAAACGGTAACAGAACCATACTACCCCACGCAGATACTCCACAGCAGAAAGGGGGCCTACAAGAACCCAACGGCTATGGAAACTGGCCAAGCAAGCAGAAACAGTATCTGGGGAAGTGCAACTACTCCCCTTGCGGAAGGGGAGAAGTAGAGGCGGCTGATACGCTTCAGTAGAGAACTAGTGTACGTGGAGACAACAAGGACAGTACGACCACCGTACCGGTGAGGGAAGCAGTGCAGACAACTCACAGAGGCAAACTGGATAAGTGCATACCCAAACTTCCACAAGGACGGAACGCTGATGCTGTCACAGTAGCAGATGGTAGAGGCAATGCATGACATGTGAAGGGAAAAAGGCGCTAAACCAGCGCCAGAGAAATTGGTAGGTTATACCAGGTACAGAAAACTGCACTAGTGCCCACCTGAAGGGAGCAAACCCATCACACCAGTAGCATAGCTAAGTATGGGCATTTGACCAGCGCCATAAGGAATAAATCAACCTGCCACTGCCTCAGGAACACCATACATACTATGCCTGGAAAATGTGTTGCAGAAAACTGCACGAAATGCCAGGGTCGATACCCCACATAGAGGAAGGGGATACGGCAAGAACCTCCAGTGCTGCGCCCGCTGACAAAGAGTCCTGTAAGCCAAAACTAGTGACTGTCGACATTTGAAGGAAGAACACAAAAACTCCCCCTGGGAAGATGTCACACAGTAGTAGCCACGGAACAGGAGTAGCCCAAAAATCTACGGCCAGCACAAAGAATGCCTCATAGGGGGAGGCCATACCAGCACCCATGGCCTCTTGATATGGGAGACTCCACCTGAAAAGGAGGTCAAACAGCAGTAGCGAACATGAACTGTTGGTAGCTTAATACTCCACCAGGGAAGGAAGAAAACTGGAAACCCGTGTGGATGCCAAGCGTGCCAATAAAAAAGCAACAAAATTAGAATGCTCCACATGGGGACACAAGACACGAGGAGAGGCATGTCGTGGGTCAACACCTTGGAAAGACAAAGGCTGCCACGGAGGCACCCGACCCCAATCCATACAAAGACTACCTGAGGAAAAGGATAGTGTGAAAGTAGTCACAGTATCCCGTGGTAGTGTCAAAATACCGCCTATGACAGGGGTAAGGCTATTGTGTGTGTCTACCAAAGAGACCACCCTTTGAACGGGATGGAATGCGACAAGTGGATAATGCGATAGGGCGGAAGATTCCAGAGGTAGTGGGAATAGTACGCCTATGGAAAGAAGGGAGCCCGAAAAGATGTACATTATCCACTGGTAGAACAAGTACCACTGGTTGTGGAACTACCCCGCTGATAGAAGGAGGGTAATGCTACAGAATCTACAGTATGCCATTGTGGTGCAACTAGTCCACCTATAGAAGGTGTAAATCCAACCGGACAGAAGCTAACCAGGATTAGTGCAATTACTCCTTCTGTGGAAGGGGTAATGCGACAGAACATATGGTCTCCGGTGGAAGTGCAATTACTCCGCCTAAGGAAGGAGAGTAATGCTACAGTTTGTATAGGCTCCAGTGGTAGTGCAATTACTCCATGGAATGAGGATAATATCACAGAATGTACAGTACCCAGTGGAAGCGTAAATACACCCACTATGGAAGGAGGGCAAAGCTACTGGGAATATATGATCCAGTGGTAGTGCCAATACTCCGCCTATGGAAGGAGAATAAATGGTACAGGACGTACAGTATCCAGTGGTATTGCTAGTACTCCGCCTATAAAAGGAGAGTAATGTGACAGGCTGTACTGTATCCAGTGGTAAAGTAAATACTCCGCCTATGAAAAGAGACCTTGCTACCGGATGTATAGGGTCCAATGTGCAAATACCCTGCCTATAAAAAAAGAGCAACGATACAGAATTAATAAGATCCAGTGGTAATGCAAATAAATAAGAAAGGAGGGTAATGCTACAGGCTGTACAGTATCCAGTGGTAGTACAAGTACTCTGTCCAAGAAAGAAGGGTAATACCACAAGCTGTACAGAATGCAGTAGAAGTACTCCATCTAAGGAAGGAAAATAATGCTATAGACTGTACAGTATCCAGTGGTAGTAATGCTACAGGCTGTACAGTATATAGAGGTAGTTTAAATACTCCGCCTATGAAAGGAGGGTAATGCGACAGGCTGTATAATATCCAGTGATGATGCAAGTACTCGACCTATGGTAAGGAGTAATGCCACAGGATGTACAGTATCCTAGTCGTAAGTAGCTAGCGGTAGGGCAACCATGCCGCCTATCCATTGCGCCACTGGCTCCGCTGTAGCTGCAAAGAGGACACAGTGTACAAGCACTAAGATAAAAAGCTGGTCACACACTGCTATAGGGCGATGGGAACGAAGCCCAAAATAGGGGAGGAGCTCCAAGGGTTAATAATAATAATAATAATAATAGATGTGGGAATTACATGCAGCCCAATCCTATCAACTCTAGGTAATTACTTTTCCCCCAGCCGACCAGAAGAACTTCCAGCTCGGAGCAGCGCGATTGTCAAGGGGATCTTGCCCCCCGAACAGAGGCGGCCGGGAAAGGACGTACAGACGCCCAGTGAGAGAAAGCAGCAGCCGCCAAAGGAGGCCTGCGAGAGCTGGAGTACCGCAGGGCCTGGAGGAAGGTGAAGGGACTTGGGGACCAGAGCTGGACCGAGGGCCAGTGAGAGGCCAAGGTTTTGAGGAAAAAAAACAACATTTTACCATGTTCCAGTGTTTAGAGAACACAGGAGAAGAGGACCCAGCAGAAGGTTAACCCCTAGGACCCAGTAAAGGGAGGAGGGGAGGAAGGTTAACCTTCGGGGGTTTCTGCCCACCCCAATACCAGCAGTGTCACTTTCCTCAGTGTGCTGCCCCTTGGGGAGGGTGGCTACACTGATAACAGGGGGGACTTCTGGAAGTAGAAGCAAGGTGACACTGTAGCTGGCAGGTAACAGGATTTGAGTTCCACTGTTCCTCCTTGTCTTCAAGAGTTGGGGAACGAGCAGCGGGCTTGAGGATCCACTGGTCTCCCCCCTCAAGTGTGGGGAAAACAGGTGGTTGGAGGCTGCCTGTAGTCTGAAAAAGAAAAAATATCTTTGGCAGACCAGCAGGAAAACATGTCTGCCTCCTACGGACACCAAGCTAAAACTGATTAGCTCAGTGTTTGCAGGAGGGGTATAGCTGAGGGGAGGAGCGAACACTTTTTGCTTAGTATCACCTTTTTGTGGCAGCAGCTATACCCGTGGTCTTCTGTGTCCCCCAATGATACAAGCGAGAAAAATCATTTTCATTGCACCTCCATATTCTAACAACCTTAACTTGTTTATGCCTTTGTCTACATTGCTGTATGAGAGCAGTTTTTTTTGCAGAGAGAGTTTTTATTGGTATTATTTTGGGCTACATATGGCTTTTTTATCACTTTTTATTAAAGGGCAAAATGGCCAATAATGGTGAATCACACATTTTTTTTTTTTAAGTTATAGTGTTACATAGAAACATAGAATGTGTCGGCAGATAAGAACCATTTGGCCCATCTAGTCTGCCCAATATACTGAATACTATGAATAGCCCCTGGCCCTATCTTATATGAAGGATAGCCTTATGCCTATCCCATGCATGCTTAAACTCCTTCACTGTATTTGCAGCTACCACTTCTGCAGGAAGGCTATTCCATGCATCCACTACTCTCTCAGTAAAGTAATACTTCCTGATATTACTTTTAAACCTTTGCCCCTCTAATTTAAAACTATGTCCTCTTGTAGCAGTTTTTCTTCTTTTAAATATTCTCTCCTCTTTTACCTTGTTGATTCCCTTTATGTATTTAGCAGTTTCTCTCATATCCCCTCTGTCTCTTCTTTCTTCCAAGCTATACATGTTAAGGTCCTTTAATCTTTCCTGGTAAGTTTTATCCTGCAATCCATGTACTATTTTAGTAGCTCTTCTCTGAACTCTCTCCAAAGTATCAATATCCTTCTGGAGATTTGGTCTCCAGTAATGAGCACAATACTCCAAATGAGGTCTCACTAGTGCTCTGTAGAGCGGCATGAGCACCTCCCTCTTTCTACTGGTAATGCCTCTCCCTATACACCCAAGCATTCTGCTAGCATTTCCTCCTGCTCTATGACATTGTCTGCCTACCTTTAAGTCTTCTGAAATAATGACCCCTAAATCCCTTTCCTCAGATACTGAGGTTAGGACTGTATCACTTTTTATACATTTTATATTCTGCTCTTGGGTTTTTACGTCCCAGGTGCATTATCTTGCACTTATCAACATTAAATTTTAGTTGCCAGATTTTTGACCATTCCTCTAGTTTTCCTAAGTCCTTTTCCATTTGGTGTATCCCTCCAGGAACATCAACCCTGTTACAAATCTTTGTGTCATCAGCAAAAAGACACACTTTACAATCGAGGCCTTCTGCAATTTCGCTTATAAAGATATTAAACAATATGGGTCCCAGAACAGATCCCTGAGGTACCCCACTGGTAACAAGACCTTGGTCTGAATATATTCCATTGACTATAACCCTCTGTTGCCTGTCCCTCAGCCACTGCCTAATCCATTCAACAATATGGGAGTCCAAGCCCAAAGACTGCACTTTATTGATAAGCCTTCTATGTGGGACAGTATCAAAAGCCTTACTAAAGTCTAGATAAGCGATGTCTACTGCACCTCCTCCATCTATTATTTTAGTCACCCAATTAAAAAAAATCAATAAGATTAGTTTGACATGATCTCCCTGAAGTAAACCCATGCTGTTTTTCATCTTTCAATCCATGGGATTTTAGATGTTCCACAATCCTCTCCATAAGTATGGTTTCCATTCATTTCCCCACTATTGATGTCAGGCTTACTGGCCTATAGTTGCCCGATTCCTCCCTACTACCTTTCTTGTGAATGGGCACAACATTTGCTAATTTCCAATCTTCTGGGACGACTCCTGTTGCCAGTGATTGGTTAAATAAATCTGTTAATGGTTTTGCTAGTTCACCGCTGAGCTCTTTTAATAGCTTTGGGTGTATCCCATCAGGCCCCTGTGACTTATTTGTATTAATTTTAGACAGCTGACTTAGAACCTCTTCCTCTGTAAAGACACATGCATCAAACGATTCATTAGTCTTCTTTCCTAACTGAGGTCCTTCTCCTTCATTTTCCTTTGTAAAAACTGAACAGAAGTATTTATTGAGGCAGTCAGCTAGTTCTTTATCTTCTTCCATCTACCTTCCTTCTTTTGTTTTTAATTTGGTAATTCCTTGTTTTAGTTTCCTTTTTTCATTTATGTATCTGAAGAATGCCTTATCGCCTTTTTTCCCTGACTGAGCTCATTTCTCTTCTGCCTGTGCTTTAGAAGCTCTTATAACTTGTTTGGCCTCTCTCTGCCTAATCTTATAAATTTGTCTGTCATCCTCGTTTTTTGTTTTTTTTTATAATTCCTAAATGCTATCTTTGTTTTTAATGATTTTGGCCACTTCTGCTGAGTACCACAGTGGTCTCTTCCTTTTTTTGCTTTTACTGACAAGCCTAATGCAATTTTCTGTTGCCTTCAATAGTGCCACTTTTAAGTAGTCCCATTTCTCCTGGACTCCAATGAAACTGTTCCAGTCTGATAGGGACTCGTATACCACTAATCTAATTTTAGAAAAGTCAGTTTTTCTAAAATCTAAAACTTTTGTTTTTGTGTGGTGTGACTCAGTCACTGTACTTATAGTAAACCACACTGACTGGTGATCACTAGATCCCAAGCTTTCCCCTACAGTAATATCAGATACCAATTTCCCATTTGTGAATACTAAATCTAAAATGGCCTCCTTCCGGGTTGGCTCCTCCACTACTTGCTGTAGAGATAATCCCAGTAGGGAATTTAGAATTTTTCACTTTGAGGGAACCTTTTATATTGCCACAATTTGGACAATTTGAGACCTGGCGGCAGAAATTGTGTGTTGCTTTATTATGGTTTCATTTCTATTTAAATTTAAAAATGTGCCATCCACTTTCACACTTCTGCAGTGGTGACCTATACCCCCCCCCTTATGTCACATGATTATTTGTGGGGTAGGTCACCACTGCGGCCAGTCATTGGCATCAAAGTGGATGTTGACAGCGAAGGACCTGAGCAAGGAGGCAGCGGCACTGGGGGAGTGTAGGAGCTGGGACTCAGTCGTAGAGAGGAGATGATTATGAATGATTCTCTCTCTATATCTGGCCAGTTGGGGAAGGTTTACCCAAACACCCCCAAAAAGGTGAACAACCCTTTTAAGACAATATTGCTCTAATAATGGGCTGAAATGTCACAACCACTAATATTGCAAGAGTGCTGGGTCCATTTTGTTGTATTTTATAGGGTTCTGCGAGTCAAGTTCCCTGTGGCATTGAACCCCTTAACTATTCATCTGGGAATCAGGTGCAGATATGTTAATACAGAGCTATAAAACCTAACCATTCATCACCAGTTTATTATATACACCACCCAAGGTAAGAAAATGAATCAGTGTTACAACGTGAGTCACAATGCTATTTAATACTGGCTATTTGTACACTATCCACCTGTTGTCCTCTCTACTTCCCACTGGAGTTTATAAATCTCTCAAACTGCTGCAGCCAGGTGAGTGAGCATTACAAATAACATCGCTGGGAAATGACTGCAGACAAGTGAGCAGCTAGCGATTTTTTAATACTTAGATAATGGGATTTTTGAGCGTTACTTCACAGGAGAACACAAAATATTGTCGATAAAGTTGCTGTTTTAATGGGACCTGTCACCATACCTGACAGCAATTATTTAATTAAAAGCATCTATTCTTAAGACTTTATGTTGTGTCATTCCTCTATTATTCCTGCTAGAAGTCCATGAATGAATTGCCAGTAGTCTGCAATAAAGGTCCATCTGCGTCTTACCATTTGGGTAACAATTTTTTGAGAATGTATAAGTAAATATCAGGAAAGGTGACAGGTTCTCTTTAATCTCTTGTCATTTAATCACTTCAGCAGAATCTGAAGGACCCTTTATATGGGCCGATTGTGCCTCCCTATACAGATTCATTGTCTCTTGGCATCAATGGCGCTTTCACACAAAGAAGCTAATTTGTCAGGTGTCCAGTGGCACATTTATATGCGTTAATTATCAGGAACTTCGCTTCCAATAGCCTTCTTATTTTAACTTCTCTTTAGCAGTAATCAGTGGGTAAAGGCAAACAAAGATGATTGCAATAAGTGCCCATTTCTGAAAACCCTAAAAACAGTGAGCGAGACTGAAAATGGGTGAAAGGGAAAATGGAGCAGTTGCCATAGCAACCAGACTCCACCTTTTATCAAACGCTATTTCAAAATTGAAAATAGTAACCTGATTGGTTTTTCTTTACACTAGCCTTAATGGAACAAACAAATCAACTCTGCTTCATCCCTTCATCTCCATTGGCCCTTGTGTCTCATTACAATTAAAACTTCCCAGTGTCCCAGGAGTTCAGACTCTGTGCCTCATTGCCCTGTGTCTGGCTGTAAGACAACTGGCTGGTGCAGGAGCCTCACCCCTCTGCCCGGTCTGCTGCTGGACACAAAGCAGGTTAAGCCCCATCCCTCAGCTTAAAGGGGTTCTGCAGCTTGTTTAAACTGATGATCTATCCTCTGGATAGATCAGCTTCTGATCGGCAGGTGTCCGACATCCCGCTGATCAGCTGCTATAGCAGCGCCGCAGCCTTCTCACTGTTTACCGCTGGCCCAGTGAAGTCACGACTAGTATCAACTAGCCTGGGCGCAGCTAAGCTCCATTCAAGTGAACAGAGCTTAGCCGCGCCCAGGCCAGTTGATACTATTCGTGACGTCACTGGGCCAGCGGTAAACAGTGAGAAGGCCGCGGCGCTGCTGGAGCGCCGCTGCCTTCTCAAACAGCTGATCGGCGGGGGTCCCGGGTGTCGGACCCCCGCCGATCAGATGCTGATTATCTATCCAGAGGATAGATCATCAGTTTAAGCAAACTGCAGAATCCCTTTAAAGGCTACATTCACACAACCGTATGTGTTTTGCGGTCCACCAAAAAAATAAAAAATAAATGGATGATGTCTGTATGGCATCTGTTTTTTTTTTTGCGGATCCATTGTAACAATGCCTAACCTTGTCCGCAAAATGGAAAAGAATAGGACATGTTCTATTTTTTTGTGGGGCTATAGAACGGAGTCCCATACGGATGGGATAGCACACGGTGTGCTGTTCGCATTTTTTGCAGACCCTTTGAAATGAAGGGGTCTTCATCCTATCCACAAAAAATAAAAATAAAAAAATAAAAACTACGGTACGGACACGGAAACCAAATACGTTTGTGTGAATGTAGCCTGAAATTGAAGAGATCAACAGCAGATTAAATGGGTTTTCTGATATTTTGATACTGATGATCTATCCTCAGGATAGATTGGTGGGTGTCTGACATCCGGGAACCCCGCTGATCAGCTATTTGAGAATCCACTGGCGCTCGTAGTAGCGCCGCAGCCTTCTTGCAGCTTTGTCTAGGCCATGTGACATCACGGTTATCAGCTCCATTTAAGTGAATGGGGCACAGCTGTGCTATCAAGAAATGCGGCCATATGATGTACATAAATTCTCATTACCTTTCTAAAAAAAATTGTTTTATGCAAATATCCAATTTCTTATAGTACATTATACCTAATTAAACAGGCAAAAAAATCCTCAAAACCCACAAATCAAAACTAATGAACCACAACAACTGCTTCCATGCCGGGTGAGCTCCACTATGTCATATACCTGTAGAAGGGAGCCTGTCATCATGAAAATGCAATGAAATCAGCAGGCGGCATGTGATCGAGCAGGAGGAGCTGAGCAGATTGATGTAGAGTTTTGAGGGAAAAAGACTCAGCATTTCTTGTGTTTTATTCATTTACATTCCTGCTCATTCTGGGCTCTGAAGTCCAGGACTCGGTCCTATCAGTGACTGACAGCCTTCCCTCTATGACTGTGTATACAGAGATAGCCGTCAATCACTGATAGGACCGCCTGCTTGACGTCAAAGCCCAGAATGAACAGGAATTTAAATGTATAAAATACAAGTTTTACTGAATCTTTCCCCATAAAACGATATAATCAATCTGCTCAGCTTCTCCTGCTCTATAGCATGCTGCCTGCAGATTAGACACCATGTTCAATGTGACAGGTTCCCTTTAAGGTACACATAAAAGTGCATGAAAAGACAAGCTGACAAACCTCAGTGTTAATGGGTATAGACTCCAGCTAATCTCTACAAACTAAAGCAGGAGCAAAGCTTATAACCCAGAAGCTGGACCCCAACATGAAAATACACCATCCAAGGACCAGACTTACAAGCAAAGAAAACTTCTTGAATAATGCGGTCGTCATTGAATGGCTTTAAAAGCAGCCGCCGGACAGCAAGGGACCCCGAACGGTGTGGTCACAATTCTCCATGCAGCACGCAGTGGTAAATGGGAAGGCATGTGCACGGTTGCTTCACTTTTTTTTTTTTTTGGCAGATGAAACAACAGCAGGGAGGCATTAAATCCAGAGCCGAAAATCCTCTCAGAGGTAGCAAATATTATACGCCACTATTGTTTTTCCATTGTATTCACGTAAAGTGCATGTGAAGAAAACTGTTCTTCTAACATGATCTGTTTAAAGCCAGTCTTGGAAATAGGCAGACCCTTTGGACTTTTTCCCGTTCACTATGGTAGGCAGCCATCGCAGTAACATCCTCGAGGTCAGGTGGCGAGGCAGCTCGGCACCAGTAAATATACTGGACCCTGCACAATAGCCCCAATATGCCGCTACACAAAGATACTTCCCAGGGAGCATTTTGTTCCCCTTTGTGAAGGCTATTCATAGATAGGGAAATAAGTGAGAAGTAAGGATTCTGAAGCATAGCCCCTTCTCAACTTCCTTGGCTAATAACTTGCTGGTTGGACATTCCCGCATAGTCTGTGGATAGTAGGCTGTAAAATTAAAGGGGTTGTGGCAAGTTTGAACCAGGACGATGGAGCAGGTCGGACCCACAATGTTCAGCTAGGAAGAACTCCTTTAAAGACAACCTGTTAGCTCTGATGTCCGTTTTAGGAAATCTGTATTCCCCATTAATTAAGAACTTGTCTCTGCAATCTCCATTGTGCTATTCATTATTTACTCCTCCTGCAAATGAATGAATAAATCGATCACCGGGTGTTACCATCCCCCTTTGGGACATGGTCACTTTAACACATCCCTATATATGCCCGAGGGCTGTGATGGCTAACCTGGCTATGGTAAAACTACAACCCCCAAGATGTACACTTGCTCAGAACTCCATAGAAATGAATGGAGAATGCTGGAGTCGTAGTTTCACCACAGCTGGAGTGCCAGAGGTTAGCCCTAGGGACACAAGGTAAATGACAAAGGTAATGGTAACGCCCGGATGTCAATTTATTCATACATTTCCAAGTGTAATTTGACTGGACACAGTCATTTCCAAGCACTCTCTCATTCACTGACAGCAAAGTACTATCTTGAAAATGGTAATCAATTGAGTAAATTTGAAATATGCAGTTTACATTTATGCAGCAATTACACCTTATTATGTAAAATATGGTGCGACTTCAGAAGAGAACATTACAAGGGTGATCCTGAGCGCTCACCTACCTTGATTCCACCATCTTACAAAACTATTTGAATTACATGTCAGTTCATGACTTTCCCTCTGCTGCACAGGACACCTTAGGGAGCCTTCACACGTGGCAGATTTTGTGGCAGAAAATTCAGTGACTAAAAACCTGTTTAATTCATAACTAGGCATTATACGACTCCAGAGTGGGCAGAGACACAGCATAAAGAAAGAAGAGGAGATCCCGCTCCCCTTATTTCGAGCTATCGCATAACCCCAGAAGAAGCAGGACATTATACAGCAGCACCGAACAGTAACGCTATGAATCCTGTACTGGAGTAAGGCTACTTACATTTTGTGCCAGGACGGATCCATTTGGCTTAGTTTTGTCCGCCTCCAGAGCGGAATGGTGACTGATCGGAGGCAAACTGATGCATTCTGAGCGGATCCGGTTCCATTCAGAATGCATTAGGGCAAAACTGATCCGTTTTGGACGGCCTGTAAGAGTCCTGAAACAGATCTCGCAAACGGAAGGCCAAAACGCCAGTGTGAAAGTAGCCCAAGACAGAAGAAGCTCCTCTGCGTCTCTCTCCCTCTTCAGCTGCTCCAGACTTCTATGGGCAGCAACTGTAACCTGACCTCTCAGTGTACAGGCTCCTAAATATGCATTTTATCAGTGATAAAGGGAGGCAGAGAGGGAGTCATCAGTGCAGGAGGCAGAGATATAAAGAGAGGAGTCTGATGAGAGGCATTTTTATAATAAGATATATCATGAGGTTTCTTATCTTTGCTTATACATTTGTCTTAGGCTCCATTCACACGTCCGCAACATGTTTTGCGGATCCACAAAACACGGACAGTAGCCATGTGCGTTCCGCATTTTGCGGACCGCACATTGCCGGCACTAATAGAATATGCCTGCGGGTCCGCAATTCCGTATCCGGGCAGCACATCGTGCTGTCCCATAGAAATGAATGGGTCCGCAATTCCGTTCCGCAAAATGCGGAACGAAATTGCAGACGTGTAAATGGGGCCTTATGGAAAGGGTATTAAAAAAAATAAAAAATCTTTAAAGGGGTTTTGCGAGACTTTAATGGCTCATGCACACAAACCTATCAGACCTTTCAGTGTCCATTTAGTTCTTTTTGCGGACCGTATGCAAAACCATTAATTTCTATGGGTTCACAAAAAAAGAAAAAAAACGCAAGGTACTCAGTAAGCATTCCGTTTCCGTATGCCCGTTCCGCAAAAAAATAGAACATGTTCTATTATTGTCCGCATTACGGACAAGGATAGTACTGTTCTATGAAGGGCCAGCTGTTCTGTTCCACAAAATACGGAATGCACACGGACATCATCTGTATATATATTTTTTTAATACTGATGAGCTATCTTCTGGATAGGTCATCAGTATTTGATTGGTGAGGTTCCGACACCTGAGTCCCTGGCCTACCAGCTGTTTGAGAAGGCAGCAGCCCTCGTAGTAGTGTTTCAGCCTTCTCTCAGCTTTCCCTAGGCCAGGGATGCCAGATTCATTAGTCATCTGGTCTGGGAGCAGCTCAGCCCCATAGAAGTGAATAGGTGTCAGACCCCCACCGATCAGATACAGAGGATATGTCACCAGTATTAAAATCTCGGAAAACCCTTTTAAGGACAATATTCATTGAAAGGGTTTCTGGTCTTAAAAAATTGTCTTCAAATGGTTTACATGCAGCTTACACATAGATCCCTTAAAACAATGTATTTATTTTATTGCAGAGGTATATTTCTTGACAGCAAGTAAAACCATGGAAAACTACATGCAGATGTGAGCTCCGCTTCAACCTCTCAGACAGGATAACGGGGAGCTGACAGATCCACTTTAAAGACCGGATTACACCATATTTCAAGTTATGGTATAGGCCTCCACTAACATGCAATTTGGCACCATAATATTTCTATGGAAAGAGGCAACCATGAACCATCCCAAGGACAAAAAAAAATCAGGTTGAGTTTCAATCCCATTCAGGAAGTAAATGCAGAACACAGAGCAGCAGTGGGCACCTGTACATACTAGGCATTGACACCTGCCCTGATTACATGTACAGTCCACTGATCTCAATGGGCACCACGGAATGTTTTATTTCCCATGTGATGGAGCTGTAAGGGTATTGAGGACTTGCTACTAAATATCCGCCTAGCCGATTACAGCTGACCCCTTATGACCAGCTCCTTAGGTGACGCTCCCAAAAAAATCATGTATAGTGAGCAAGAGCCGACTGAACAGTAATATCTAGCATGGCAGCAGATTCTGCAATGGTAAGAAAGGACAAATCTTAAATGTGGTAAGCATCCATCACAGTGAGGCAGTCGTGTGACATCAGCATGTATATAGAATGAATGATGCATGTGTCGCACGTGTGCAGTGTTGGTAGGGAGTGTGCATCGTGTATATACTGTACTAGTTGTATATGTGCAGCATATGTATTAACTTTACATACAAAGGGGGGGGGGGGTTAAACACATTCCTTCTACGGTGGTGGGGGCTATGATGTCAATGGATAAGGCCCCATTCACACGTCCGCAATTTAGTTCCGCATTTTGAGGAAAGGAATTGCGGACCCATTTATTTCTATCGGGCAATTCCGTTCCCGAAAAAAATAGAACATGTCCTATTCTTGTCCGCAATTGCAGACAAGAATAGGCATATTCTATTAGTGCCGGCAATGTGCGGTACACAAAATGCTGAACGCACATTGCCGCTGTCCGTGTTTTGCGGATCCGCAAAACACACACAGATGTGTGAATGGACCCTAAGGATGAGGATAGGTGCGACTATAACAGTATGCACCAAGAAGAGACCCAAGATCATGAAAATCCCTGAGGGTGTACTCGATTATTAAGGTGGAGAATACTCAACTGCTACGTGTCATCAAAGTAAGGAATGGATTATAAAATCTTCAATTATTAACTTATTGGAACCTGTGGATTCAACAAAAGCATTAGCCTTCATTGTAGAAGATCTTCTATACTCTGAAAAATGAAAGGTCACAACGCTTCAGGCAAAAAACAATGTCTTAGTCACCATCGGGGGCCCTGAGGTCACCCCATTCAAATCCCTATTTTTTGCCTTATTGTCCTTTAACTAAGCAGCCAAGACAATTTTAATCAATAGCAAAACAAGCAGAGAAGTGAAATCCCAAATGTTTTTCTTGAGTTTGCAAAACTGCGGGGAAAAACAACAACATGTGACTTTGTCAGATTGGGAGGATACGGCTTAGGCCTGTGTTTTGTGTGGTAGTTATCAGGTGAACGTGCCTGCAGACACCACGGCAGCGCTGTGATGACAGCAGTGGAAGGCGGTCATCAAGCTGGCCATACATGATGTCTCTTTGGGACCGCTGTGATGACAGCAGTGGAAGGCGGTCATCAAGCTGGCCATACATGATGTCTCTTTGGGACCAATCATCAGCTCGATTATTAGGGATGAGTGTTGGTATAAAACGTATCCACAATCACCCGATGAACAAGCAGACGCTCGTCCATCCGGTGACCATGTCATTGTCATACTGCTCCTGTGCAGCAGATTGTGCTGTCTAAACAGGGATCTGCTGCCCAGGAACAATGGTTTCCTATGTGAACCACATAGCAGATTGCTGCATGCAGTCCGTAACTCCACTGACGATCAGGGAATTATCGGGAACATCTGTTTCTGTCCTGATAATTGTCTGACACAGTGATCCATGTAAAAGGACCCCTAGTGTTTCCTATGTCTGGTAAGAAATCTGTCCTGCATCAAAGCTGCTGGTGTAGAGGAGGCACTGAGAAAAAGTACTGCTTAAAGGGGTTCTGCAGCTTGTTTAAACTGATGATCTATCCTCTGGATAGATCATCAGCATCTGATCGGTGGAGGTCCGACACCTGGGACCCGTCGTTCAGCTGTTTGAGAAGGCAGCAGCACCGCGGCCTTCTCACTGTTTACTGCAGGCCCAGTGACATCATGACTAGTATCAATGGCCTGGGCGGGGCTACGCTCTGTTCACTTGAATGGAGCTTAGCCTCGCCCAGGCAAGTTGATATTAGTCGTGACGTCACTGGGCCTGCGGTAAACCGCGAGAAGGCCACGGCACTACTGCCAGCGCCGCTGCCTTCTCAAACAGCTGATCGGCGGGGGCCCGGGTGTTGGACCCCCGCCGGTCAGATGCTGATGATGTATCCAGAGGATAGATCATCAGTTTAAACAAACTGCAGAACCCCTTTAATTGCATTGTCTCAGGCACACAACTACACTGAGCTTCATACAATGGCTCTGTACAAACCCATGGACCTGTACCATACCTCCATATAACTGAATTCATAGTCATTATTTTCCTCAAAATTAAAGGGCATGTGTCAGCAGATTTGTATGACACTGGCTGACCAGTTACACATGTGCAAGTCATCTGTGTTGGTCCCATGTTCATGTGCCCACATTGCTGAGAAAAATGTTTAAACACATAGGTCTAAACCCTGATTTACAGGACCAGGCGTGATGATGTTTTCACTGCCTCATCCTAAAAACATTATTTTCTCATCAATGCGGGCACATATGAACATGGGACCATGTAACAGGTCAGCCAGTGTCATAGGTACAGATCTGCTGGCAGACACTCTAATCACAGCAGGGTCCACATCACAGATACTGTCTTGTAAGTACTGCTCTAATGTGTGCAGTAAGGTGGCTCCATAATATGGAAGGAAATAGACCACACCGCCATACATGTGGCAAACACAGATCGGCACAATGCCCGATACTGCAGATGTTCACAACAATGATGGTGACTTTTACTTACCAGTTAGAACCCTGTAAACTGGCAGATTATACAGCCACTGGTAGATAAGGTGTAGGGGAAAGTAACTAAACTATTGACTTTTGTCCACAGGCAGAGCTGCCGGCAGAGATGAGCTCATGCACAGATCGGGTTTCTTGTGGCCACCGTCCGGACAGATGACAGTCCGGAGCTAGGCCCGACCAGGAGGAACCAGAACAGACTGGACAGATATAGGCTATAATGTCATAAAATAGGCCTCCAGGTATTATATACACAGACATTGCCATAAATATTAGTAACAGCAGTCAATACACTCTGCAAATAGATGGCCGCCCTGATGTCTTATATGCTATAGCATCATGGCAGTAGGTGTTAATTCGGACTTCTTTAACCCTATGACAACCAATGGTCCGAGTTTGTGGGGCAGTCCTGTAATCCTGACAATCCACCCATATATATGTCGCATTATCCAGTGCCAGTTTCTGACTGGAGAAATTGGTACAGGACAGAAACTGCTCCATGCTGACTGGTGAGGAGCACGGATCATGAGGATGACGCACGGGTTACATTCTAGGACTACTTCTTTAGTCCTCAGCACATGACAGTCTTTATTTTGTGGTCCGCAAACAAGAGATATGCAAAAATTCGGACACCGGCTGTGCGCATGCCACATTTTTCTACTATGCTTGTCTGCAAAAGGTTCTGTCATTTTTGGAACAGCCAGACAGATGACATCGGTGTGCTGTTCACATTTTTTGCAGATCCACAGACTCGTACGGGAACCGCAAAAAATGCAGACCGGACACGGACCAAAACTATGGTTGTGTGCATCCTTACGGCGAGTCTTTTTTTACATACTTTTTGTGATCGAAGCCAAACTGCTCCTGAATAACGATATTTGAACACTAATACAGCAGCAAAGACTGTGCGTGCACGGATACACTATTACAGGTATACCTGGCAGCGGGCATGATATTACACGCATGTGTGCTTGTCGTGTTGGCATCACACTGGGCGTGCAAGGGTTTATGGATAAGTTGGTGAATGTGCCAGGAGTGAACAGATGTTAACACAGCAGTGACCTACAAACAGATAGCTGCCCGCTGCCTGGTAGCCATGCCTGCTCTCCAGGCTATAACCTGTGTTTGCCGTCTTGTTCAACATCCAGGGAAGTAAAGTGCTGAGGATTTCACACAAGTGTGACTCAGTGACAACCCTTACTCACCTGACGTCATTCTGATTTTTAAAGTTGAAGTGGGAGCCAAACTGGCAATTTCCAATATAGCCATATCATGCCAAGACTTGGATAGATCATCATGGCAGCGTCCTGCCCACCCTACTGAGCAGTTTACAGTAAGCAGTACAGACCCTACGGTGTCCAGCGTCACCTCGTCTTCTTCTGGTTCAGGATTCAGCAACCTCCAGCACTCCAGCTGTTTATGGGAGTTATAAGAACAGCCAAGCATTTGCTTGCTGGGAGTTGTAGTTTCCCAGCAGCTGGAGTGCCGGAGCTTGCTGATCCCTTTACCACAAGAACACGAGAGGAGGCGACGCTCTTGGTTTGTCATCGGTTTTACCAGAGCAGACACCGACTACACGGCTGGTGTCATCTATTCTAATTATACGACATGTGGACAACACAAGGACCAGGTATTAAAACTATTTACAGAAAGTGCACAAAAACGAGCCGGAGATGTGCACAAAAGGACATCACTTATGCTTTAAGAGCCACAAAACTACTTTGCGAGATCCATATTCCTGCGTTCCCAGGGATGAGACTCTCTACTCCTCCATTGTGAATGGAACTTAGTAACCACAGGAAACTCAACCACATAATTAAGATCTAAATTTAACCTTCCGAAGATATTCATCACTCAATACTTTCATACAGCTAATAATGATAATAATAACAAGGCAATTATCCCGCCCTACCTGAAGAAGGAGAGAAGAGGCACAGCGGCTAGACTGAGAGGAGTTGGCGGAAGTGCTCCGAGTACACAGAACAGGTAAGAGGGCAGAGTCGGGTGTTCCTGTATGTTTGAGGAGTAATCTTCCACCCCTCCCCGCAGTACAGCTTAGTAACACAAACAAAACGTTTAGATTACTGCAGCCGCCTGGGAGAAGATGAAACTGACCAGGATGGCAGGAGGTGCACGGGGAGGACGCTGTCAGGGGTCTGTATGATCAACTACATTCCACATGGAATTAGAAGTGTAAGAGTAAAGCCTTGAAGGCATAGACGTTAAAAGTCCTCTTTATGGTCCTTACACGCACAAAGTTACACTTTACCACTGAAACAGAATAATCACAGGGTTTTTTTTGGAGTCCTGCTGTCTTTGCCCACTGGCTTTTGGTTCCTGTTTTTTTTCCCCCTTTATGTGAAAATCCCTAAAAACGTGGCAAGAACTACAGCATGCTGCCTTTTTGAGACAAAACAATAAAGCCTAAAAATGGCGGTAGCAAAAAAAAAAAACGCATGTCCTGCGTTTGATATTTCTAGACCTGCAGCTAATATCTGGACCTGACATTTTTAAATTTTTAAACCTTACTAAAAAAAAACACAAAGTTCAGAAAACCCAATGTCACCCATTCTTATAGTGGTGTCGCTCACAACGTTTTGTGGCAATCCCCCTACCCCACTTTGGCACATTGCTTGCTGGATGTAAGGGTACTTTCACACTAGCGTTAAAGTTTTCCGGTATTGAGTTCCGTCATAGGGGCTCAATACCAGAAAAAAACGCTTCAGTTTTGTCCCCATTCATTATCAATTGGGACAAAACAGAACGGAACGCTCCAAAATGCGTTCCGTTCCGTTTAGTTGCATTCCCAGACCGGAGAGCCAACCGCAACATGTTGTATTTTGCTTCCCGCCCTATGATGCGGAGCAAGACGGATCCGGCTTTACCCCCAATGTAAGTCAATGGGGACAGATCGGTTTTCTCTCGCACAATCTGCCACAATAAAAAACTGATCCGTCCCCCATTGACTTTCAATGGAATTAATGACGGATCAGTTTTGGCTATGTTAAAAATATGTTAAAGAAAATACAAACTGATGCAGATGGTTGTATTATCAGTAACAAAAGCGTGAAAGTAGCCTTAACCTCCGCCTCAGAGGTAACCTGCCCCTCTTGCTTCACGTGACCATTTGACATGACACAAGGCACTCTGTGGCCAGTGATAGGCTGCAGCAGCATCAAAACAAAGTTTACTTTCTGGGAGTTGAGCAGGAAGCAGGTAAGTATGCTGTCAATTGCAGGTCTGCCAAAGGAGACTTTTTAGTCTTGTTGCCATATGAGACTAGACCCGCCGCTGCAGCTCAATACTGCGGCGGGGCACAGGAGATGATAGTTCTCTGCCCTGCTGCCAATCACCCTCATAGGCCTGAGGCCTATGAGGTAGTAAATACCCGCGCAGGGGTGCGTGATGACGTCCTCACGGCCCGCGCATGCGTGATGACGTCATCACGGCCCGCGCATGCGTGATGACTTAATCACGCCTGCCTGCACCGGGACATCTGAAGCACTGGGATCGCAAAATACATACGGTCGTGTGCATGAGGCCTTAACCATATCATTATGAGAGGCGGTCACCCTCTTACCTGACAAATCTGAACAGCAGCCATTCCTCAGCATGTTAGTGAAGTGTTCATGGTTAAACTCACAGCACGTTGTCTACTAATCACCTAAGTATTCCATATCATTCTAGTGAGTCAAATTAATATTGCTTGGTTAAACAATAAAACACAACCAAAAGGGACAGTCTCAAGTCTATACTACAATACAGCGTATATAGTTTGTAGACTGGCCATAGGACCAACCGTGGGACAGCTTTCTTGGTTGCAGCAGCCTCCTGTGTAAGGCCTTATTCACACATGTGAGGACATCAGTGGCAAAATAGTGACATGTCTGGGAAAGGCCCCCGTTTGATCCGTGTGTCCGTTTTTTTTTTTTTACCTCTGTCATCCGTATTTCACGAACACCGTGCAGCTGAAAATTAATTTCAAGAGCATCCCCTGACATTGATCCGTAAATTATGGATGAAAAGGACGCCATCTGTGTTGTGTCTGTTTTTTCATGGATCCATAGACTATAATAAGTGTGATGGATCCGTAAACATGGACAAAAATTGGGCACGCTTCCATGGTGTAACCCCAGACCATGGTAAATCATGGGTGTGTGAATGTGCACATTAAAATCAATAGGTACGTGTGCTGTGCATGGAGTCCATGATTCCCAGAGGTCTGAATAAGGCCTAAGTTTAGGAGCCGTGGGTCTTCTATTAGGGAGTGCATACAAGGAAATCATAGATAATGCAATTCCATCATAGACAGTACTAGACACATGTGGGGGGGGGGGGGGGGGGGGATTTATCCTGTGGGGAATATTTGAAGTCCGTTTTGCTGAGTCTGCTTTGACTTGCTTTACCCCACATTTATCTGAAATTCTCTTAAACTTAAACCCAACTCTTTGTCTAAAAAAAAAGCTACTCCAGTTTTCTTCCTCCAACCTCAAACTGGAGTAAGATTGCGACCTTCTTTTATAAAAAATAAAATAAATAAAGTTTGTGATAAGTCTGTTACATTTTCACAAGGGCTACAAATTGAAAACTCGCTGTAAAATGACAACGCTACCACAACGTCATTGTTTCCCTATAGAAAACAATGCAACCATCCAACCAACCCAGATAATCTGAACGGGACGGATCTCTTGTGCTGATGCCCAAGACCTTGTTTCACCAAATGTTACTATGAAGCCCAAGCCTTGCCAGCAGACAGAGGACGCTATAACAGACCTGCAGCACAGTGTACAGATTAGGCCTGCATTTATCAGTGTGTGAACGAAGCCTTCCATCATCTGATTGCAGCTATTCATGTATAGGATTACAGTCACGACAAGTAAAGCCTAAACATGGTGGAAACCGAGCTAGAAACGCCCTCTGCTGGAGAGTAACTTCATGAATAATCCCGCAATATATCTGCAGGTTCACTGAAGGTGACCCAAGACTTCATAATAACCCCAGTCACTGCAGTATCTTATTCTTCCTTTACTACACAGAACCTAAATGTGACATGAGTGATATGTTGTGACTGGAAGGCGCACTGACATGGAGGATCTTTATGTCTAGGATGATGGGTTACCACACATACCCAAGCAGAACAACGGCACAAACGGACCCTACCGACTATGATGGTGTACTTCAAAAGTCCACTCTCTTAGCGGAAAATAATAATCCAATGTGCACGACTCTGTCCGCTGATGACAGATTCCAGGACAGAGGCCCTGAAATAAGCCTCCGACACAGGCCCCAGGATGGTATAGTCTACAGACTGGATAACCACTCTGTCCCTCACAGGTCTTCTGCTGTAAGCACTACCAGAAACCACACACCCTCTGAAAATCAATTATTTGGAGATTGGAGTTTCAAGGACATTTCCAGGAAGTTGTACAGAAATCCCTCGATAAACGCATTTACAACATCAACAGCTGAAAACTGGTCAAAAAAATGTCGTATGATTCTCAGCAAGAGATGGTTTCCCCTTAATCTCCTGCGTGCCATGTTAAATACTGCACCAAGCATGTTCTACAGCTTGGTCTGAATCATTTCCTCCCACGGCTTAGATATTTTTGGACCTACATACAAGTATAAGAATAGAGGGAGCACAGAGCTTAGATATTCTGATGCCAAGTGATGATGTTCAAGCTGAAAGCACAGGTCAATCATTCAAAGATAGCAAAAAAATCTACAAAAGAGACTAATAAGAGACTAATAATACACATGAGCCTACTATATGAAAAACTAAACTCCTGATCAATCAGCATTTTGTCTATTAATTTTCCGTGGCTATATCAGGTGGGGTGTAAATGTGTATGAAAGATTTCACACAAAAAAAAAAAACAACAACAATACACACACACCATAACTTAAAGCCACACACCGAACAATCTTTTCCAAACCTAGCTCGCAAAGCGCAAATAAATGCTGGTAGATTGTGATCTAACACTGCAGCAATGACTGGATTAAAGGGACAGGGTTGTGGTATCTCACAGGATCACCTGGTGCGTCTGCAGAGCTCTGAGGCCTTCTCCTAGGACTGGAGGCAGGAGATGTAGACTCTGCTCAGGGAGTCTCTGTCCTGCTGGACTCACTCAATAAAGCACAAAAAAAAGCAGAGACGACTATACTCCAGAAGCTCAATTTTATCTTTTTGTCAACTGGACCTGTAAAAAAAACATGTGGCCTTTTATTCTGGATTTTTGGCTGGACACAAAAATACTGCATAAACATGGAAAACTGAATTAGCCACTTGTATTTGTATGACAATCCATATCTGAAAGTAGTATCCCATGGGCACGGGATGAGGACTGCCACAACTGAAGGCAAGCAGACATTCTCTGCTGCAGGTGTAAGGTAATGATGATATATGGAGTACACCGAAATTAAAGCCAAACTATATAATACATGGTTGCACCTGGGAGGCCTTCTCTGTCAAGTTCACATCCTAAACCCAGAAAAACGATGGAATGGGATCATTTACGATTACGTCTAGCATGGTTTCAGTACGTCCCTTCTCCAATTACCTTCATTGCTCAAAGGTCAAAACTGGCACAAGGCAAAGTACACAAAGACCTGCACACTACATGTGACATACAGCGGAAACCATTTTTGTAAAGGGCATAAGACAAGAGGTCAAGTCATTTGCATCACAAAAGCACCAAAGAATAAGTGATCAATAACAGATCACAGGGGATCCCACCACTGGGACCCTCCATGATCCAATAAACGAGAGGGTCCCCTCATGTCAGTCCACGGAGCCATTCATTTCTATGGGACTGATGGAGCGTGATGTCACACCTATAGCTGTCAATGGAGTGGTGGAACAACAAGCACACTGCCGCTCCATTCCAAGAGGGTCCCCATCACCCAGACCGTAGTCCACTATTTATGACCTGGATCAAAGCCAAAAATAAAGCCTACAGGAAGTCCAAAACACGTAGACCGCCTGCCGGGGTCCGTGCTGTCATACTGTGGATTTTACTGATTTATTAATACATTGGAAGACATTTTGAAAACGTTAATCCAGTGCTGGATTTAACTTTATTTGTACATACGTTGGACGGCTTCTACAAGTATTGATGCATGAATTGAAGCCTAGGTTTCACAGGGCGGTGAGCTTCTCATATATCCTGGGGACTCTTTCAATCAATCATTTCTGTTTAGTTATTGTGGGGTCCACAGTTTGGAGGTGGTCTTTCCTGTGCAGCACTCCGACATGTGTAATGCTTTATGGGCCACAAACAATACCAATAGTCGTGGCGTTACACAGAATCTGATATTTTTAAAGTAGCTTTAGAAAATTAAAGCAAAGATCAGAGCAGCCTACACCAATTTCTGTAAATTAACTTTCCAAACTATATGCGTGTTCTGCCATGGGCATTACATACCTATTCAAGAGAGATGCGAAGAAGGAGCCAGTTTGGAAGTAACACTCAGCATCGGGTCCAGTCCAATTGAACACTATTACAGGCCATGGAACAAACAAGTAGGTCCGCGATGTCTGAGACTTATGAAACCCCAGATGAGTCCCCCCAATCCCCCCGACCCCAAATACAGGATTTTGCGAAACTGATTACCTGCATTGTATTGCAAAGAAAGCAGTTTGCGTGTGGAATACGGCACAGCGCGGTGTACAGTACATTTATAAAATCTCATCCAAATCCGCACATAAGTAAACACGTGTTCAGGATTTTAAATCCACATTACGTCAATTTACAGTACGCTGCAGATATCTTGCGTGGATTTCACCTTGAAGTGCAATGACATCTGCATGACTTGCTGCTGCCGCCGACCCTGGGTAGATCTTGCCTAAATTAAGCTAGGTCTAGAAATGGCTGATTTCTAGTGCAGATTCCACACAATTTAGTGTGTTTCAAAAATAATCCCATCCACATGTACAGAAAAGGTTCTGCATGGAAAACCAAGCGTTCCAAATCCACATAGAGAACTTTTCATTACACAAATAATCTTCTTTGAAAATTCTATCATCTCTAAGGGCTCATTCAGACGGCCGTAGCGTTTTGTGGTCCGCAAGCTGTGGATCTGCAGAATGAACGAGCCCCAACACTGCGGTGCAGGGTCACAGAGACCCATACTCTTCTCATACTCTTCCCTGGGTCAGGCTTCAGGGGCACAGCTATGACTATGATGACAGTCCTCCGTCCTGTGCAGATAAGGGGGCACTTCTTGCTCCTGACGTGTGACGAAAAAAAAATAAAAAAAATCGGACACTGCTGTAAAACCTGCTTGTCTTTTTTCCACCATGTGGATTTAAGTGCACCCGACCACACCTGAATACACCCCGAGGGCTCATGCACACAACCGTATGTTTTGCCCACATCAAATCCCATTCATGTCAGTTGGGCCGCAACAGATGTGGACAGTCTGCTGTATGCATCCGTATGTCAATTCCGCAGAACGTGTCCTATACTTGTCAGTTTTGCGGATAAGGAAAGGTCATTTTTAGAGAAGCTTGAGAAAGAAAAAAAAAAATGGTGGCATGTACACAGCTGGGATTCGTATTTTGGAGATCCACAATTTGCAGACCGCAAAAAGGATACAGTGGTGTACATGAGCTGTAAGAGCTTGCGTCCAGGCCGTCATACCGCACCTACCTGGAGAACGTGCTACAAGCATGCTGCACTATTGTGTCTGGTAAAATGCTGGACACTCAGACAGAAACGCAAAAGACCCCATTATTAGTCAATTAAATGATCCATTAAATGACCGTTTTTTCCTGTTTTTCTGTTAGAACAGAACATTAGAAAGGGCAGCAGATGTGAAAGCAGCAGCGATGATAAAATTATTCAGCATCATTTACATAAAAAAACTAATAAACCTCATAAGATGCCCCAAAGTAGTCCATTAATATTCAAGCAAGTCACATACAGCAGTGGGTAAGACGCACAATGGGGAGAATTCATCAGTCTTTACACTAGAAAACTGCTGCGCAAAAATACAAGTTTTAGCGCAGGCTTCATCTGTGCAAATATGCTGCAACTTGGCTATAACTTACGCCAGAAACTATTTAAAATGTTTTTCACTTATGTAATGAGGAACAGCATACATACTGGCCTTTGGCCTCGTTCACATTTCCGTTTTTCACAGATGCAATCCGTGTTGTGTTCATGATTTTCACGGACCCATAGATTTCAATGGGCGTCTTTGGTCCTCTTCATGGATGGCATCCGTGGTGCGTACATTTTTCTTGGAAGACACATAGGAAACGCTCTTAAAGTTTTCATTTTCAATTCTCAGCTGAGCATAATCCACGGACAGTAAAAAAAAGACACACGGACCATCCATGGATTAAATGAGGATGTTTTTTCACATACGTAATACTGACACGGAAATATGAACGACGCCTTAAGCAGGGATCAGCAACCTCCAGCACGCCAGCTGTTGTGAAATTGCAACTCCCAGCATGTTCCATTCACTTTTTTGGGAGTTCTGAGAACAGCCAAGCAAATGTGCATGCTGGGAGGTGTAGTTTCACCACAGCTGGAGTGCCGAAGGTTTCTGACCCCTGGCCTACAGTATAACAATTGTACTTCCATTCCAGCCCAGATTTAAAGGGGTTGTCCAGAATTAGAAAAACACAACTGCTTTCTTCCGAAAACAGCATCAGCCCCCTTCCATGGGTTGTGTCAGGCATTACCGCACACAATCAGTGGACACCGGAGGTGTTGCTTTTAGAAGAAAGCAGCCATGTTTTTCTAATCCTGGACAAACCCTTTTAATTAATGGGGAAGAGAGAGTGAGGAAGGAAAAAAAATAAAAAATAACCATTCAAGCAAAACATTAATTTCTTTCTTCTTTATAACTGTTTTCATTTACCGCAAAAAATGATTTTTTTTTGGCACATGGAGAGGAAAAAGATACAGCAAATTTACTTAGATGCCGGTCACATCTTACTCAAACTGCTCAAAATTACCGCATACTTAGGCAGAGGAGGAAGTGCGAGGCCTTCACTTTGTCACCAAAGGCTTGCATTGGAAGCAGGAAAGGTAATCGGACCAGCCTGCAGTACACTTGTAATGGTAAGCAGTTAGAGGGAAGAGAAAACGCACATGTGCTCAGCAAAGACCTGTTTCAAGGTAAAAGTCGTGTTTTGCTCAGACTACAGTATGTCTTATGGGTTGGGAATCTGTTTTCTAGTGTCCTAACTAAGAGCAGCATAAACTAGTGACAGATCCGCTTGGCACAACGATGGGTCGCTCTCTATAAAGGGCATCTGCCAGCAGATCTGCACCTATGACACCGGCTGGCCTGTTACAGGTTCACTTGGCAGCGGAAGACATCCGTGTTGGTCCCTTGTTCACATGTGCTCGCATTGCTGAGAAAAATGGTTTAATATGTGTAAATGAGCCTCTAGGAGCAATGGGGGCGTTACTGTTACACCTACGCTCCACTCTCTCTGCAACTGCTACTCCCTCCCCACTTTGAATGACAAGACAAAGTTTTCAAGAACCCGTCACAACATCCCGTTTTGCGACTTTAATGCACATGCAACAATATTTTGTCGCACAGCAGTCTTTACATCATACTCGCCAACTGGGAGTGGTGAGGGTTCGGGATTTCGGCCCCAACAAAAAAGGAGTGAAGACTACCCCCGTCAGGGGCAGGAGTAGTTTCCACTGCAGGTGCACAGACTGTCTGAGGCATTCCTAATTTATGATGAGGCACACGCCTCGCATTAATCAGCCAAATCCTCTGGCAGCGTGGAGGGGAAACAAAGACTATAGTCATGATGAATGCTCCATGTAAATGGGTCTGAACGAGCAAAATCGATTTGTTATATTGTCAGTCTGTTCTCATTTCATCCAAAAAACTTGCTGACTGCCATGTAGCCAAGAACAAGATGGTCGTGGTTTTGTGGTGGTTTCCAGCCATGGTGCTTGTACAGGTACAAGGACATGACCATGCGCACAGCCTTACAAACAAGTGAAAAGTACCACATTTCCTTTGCTGCTATGGCTGTGAATGAGCAGAGTCCCTCAGAGTATGACTAATTGGAATCCTCTTGTGTATTATTTCAAACTGGTTATTAACATCTAAGGTGTAACTAATAGGTTCTCCCTGCCAATTTAAAGGTGCTTTCACACCTAGCAGAAGTTTGCAGCACAGCCCAAAAAAAAAACCTGCATCAAAACTACAGGCTTTGGCCAAAGGAACATGCTAAATCGGTTGCCCAAGAGTGGAAATTAAATTCCATATGGTTAGGCACAGTAAAAAAAAAAAAAAAACTTAATAATGTTCCAGGTTCATTGCCAAGCTCTGATCTCCACTAGACTGGATGTGTGATATCCCAGCAATACACGTCATCGCTGCAAGCCAATCAATGGCCTCAGTGGTGACGCCTAGCCCTAGATTTCCACTCCTGGACAAGCCCGCTAGTGAGTTCTCCCATTCAGATGAATTGTGTTATGTGAACAGCCAGCATCTAGACTGAACCCTGGCTGACCATTCAGAAAAATAAATAAATCACAGCCTGCTCTAGCCTCATCCGTTTTTCATGCAGGACTGGTCCATTCAAGTCAATGGGTCACAGACGCACTCTGCTTTTTATGGATGTTTGCTAAGAGATGCTGTGCGTTATTCTAAAGTTTTTCTTCATGTGCGAGAAAAATGGATGCAATCCTGACATAAGAAAATAAAAATAAAACACTGAATGTAATTGCTGACAAAACGGATTCAACTAGCATGCAAAACCAACTAAACCGATCCTGACGCATTCCGTATCGCCCGTGGGACAGAGCATTTTCGTATATTTGTGTCAGTGCATCTAAAATAACAATTAATTAAAAGCAATAGGTCTTGAATTTCCTAAAATTCTGTTTAGACAGCTTCTATGTAAACCTGGGAATTTCCATGGTAACAGACAACAAACAAAGCCTGCGTAGTCTGATCCCGCAGTGACACTTCCATCAGTTCTCTACTGGTAACATACTGAATGTATGCTCACATAAAGGAAGGCTGCAGATTACACAGGGGCTGTTTGGAGCCTGTTGTATGGAGCAAAAAGACAAGTGATTCTAGAAAACAAATTAAATCATCTATTATAAAATGTCCCACTTTTACGGTACAAGTACACTAACAGACACAAGCCCTAGGACTCAAGCACACAGTCATGTGTGAGAAACCTGTAGCATCACATGGGGGCCCCTCTGTAATATGGCTATTTACCTCTTAAAAAGGAACCAGTCACTTAGTAGGTACAATGCTACCTGTGGGCAGCATCCTCTAGAGCAGGAGGAACTGAGCAGGGTAATATATAAAGGTTTGTGGGAAAAGATTCCATATAACTTATTTTACATATTTTAATTAAATCCCTGCTCCTCTAATGTGGCCCTATTGAGGTAGTGGTGAGAAGGGCTCAGCTGGCTAAAGCAGTTTCAACCCTATATGCGACACTGCTGGCTGAGAAAGATTCTCCACTCAAATCTTTTGCTAAATGGAAGTGTGATATAGACAATTTGGAGGCCTCACATGTAAGGCTCCTCCAACAGGCTGTTCCGTCGGGTGAACAGCCTGTCGGATCCATCCTGCCGCTAGTGACCGTGTGCCCCCGGACTGCCGCTGTGGCTGGAGGACCCCAGATTTCCCGGGGTCCGTCCACCACCAAGCGCTAATCCCCGCCTCTCCCATAGAAGTGAATGGGAGCGTACCGCGAATGCGCAGCCCATGCTCCCATTCATTTCTATGAGGCCGACGGAAATAGCAGAGCCAGAGCTCAGCTGTTTTCGGCGGCCCCATAGGAATGAACGGAGGGCGGCTGCGCATGCTCAGTGCGCCCCCCTTCACTTTCGGGGCTCCGTTCTCGATATAGGTGCAGGTCCCAACGGTGGGACCCACACCTATCAGACAATGTGGACATATCCTAGCGATATGCCCCCATTGTCTGAGATGGGAAAACCCCTTTAATATAATGGCATGTCTGACTTTTTTACTGTTCTTGGAGTTGTCTTACTCTTACAAAAATCAATAAAAAGATATAAAAAATAAAAATAAATGCTCTTCTATACTTAGTATTTCAGAGTGTGTTCCTATTTAGTGACTGACAGCCCTTCCTGCGGTCCCCAATGCATGGGCACCATCCGTGTGGTTGCCGCACAATGATGCAGACCCATTTAACTTGAATGGGTCAGTGATCCGTCCACGCCACAAAAAAAAAAATAGAACTCCTTCACACCGTGATATGGTGTGTGCACGGTCGGTGCCCATATATTGCAGACCAGCAGAGCCAGGCAACGGGCGTATGCATGAGGCCTAAGTGTGCATACAGAGCTAGCTATCACCGAGTAGGATCGCCCACTGTACTACTGTACTACCAGGTATAGAAAGAGCAGACATTTAAGTTATATTGAATCTTCGCCCATGATGGTATCAATCAATCTGCTCAGCTCTTCCTGCTCTACAAATATGCTGCTTGCAGATCAGATATCAAGTTCAATGTGACAAGTTCCCTTTAAGTGTCAAGCCTATTTTGGCATTTACTAGGACCCGTCACTTGTCAAATCTTTTTAGACTGAAAGGAATAAAAACAAGCAGATTACAGAGCAGCCACACTGACTGCTTTTCACAAGGGACAGCTCGTCTTTCAAGTGGTTCTTCAACACTTACATTTTGTTTTTTTTATGAATACCACTACCACCCCTTCAGGCTGGACCTCTGAAGAGAAGCATACTTACCTGTTCCCTAGACTGCACATGACCTAGTAGAGATGTGCCGCTTGGAAATGTCACTGCTGAGGTCAGCCACTGGCAGCAGCGGCACAGGGGACCGCTGCCTATTATGGAAGATTACATGCAAGGATGATAAGGAATTTTAAAAATAGGTCAGTGTTGGACAACCCCTTTAAGGCCCACTGGATTTTTTCCCCTTTGTTTAGCTGCATTCACAGAGCCACATCTTTATTTTTATGTTAGCACTGCCACAGGAGGGCTTGCTTTTGCAGAATGAGAAGTATTTGTCATGGCCTCATTTCGGGACACACTAGCGGTAATATCCTGCAGAGGGACAACTTGCTGGAGTTCACCAGATCTGGCATAGCCAGATACTACCTTTCCCCCCGGAGCCCATTGATCATGTGAACTGGTGGGGATCCGGCCTGTTTCCACCATTAGTGCTGGGATCCTGCCGGACAAAAATCGCCGCTTGCAGTTTGCACTAATGCCAGAAAAAGGCCGGATCCCTGCTAGGTCTCATTATATTCATTAGGCTGTGGCAGTGCCCCGGCTCTTTCCACCATGGAGTCATGAAGTCAATGGGAGCAGCACTACAGTGATGAGCTCAGTCCACTACAAATATTGCCAAACAGGCTACACCTCCGATTAATTAGTGATGGCTTGTCCTGGGAATAGGCCATCACTTAATAAAAGGTGGACAACTCATCCAATGCAAGCCTATCCACGACACACAGCTGCGTCACGGTGGCATATCTAGGCATTTCACTAGGATATGCTCCCAATGTCTGATAGATGCAGGTCCCACCTCTGGGACCAGGACCTATACTTAGAACGCAGCAAGCGTGGCGGCACTCTATTCATTTGTATAGGACTGCAGAAAATAGACGAGCGGTGGGCACGGCTATTTTCAGAAATCCCAATTAAATGAATGGGAAGCACACCGCGCAAGTGTGGCCAACGCTTCATTCACTTCTATGGGGCTTATGGAAATAGCCGAGCAGAGGGAGGCTGCGCATGTGCAGTGTGTCCTCCGGGACTTTACAGGCTCCATTCCAAGAATAGGTGCAGGTCCCAGAGGTGAGACCCGCATCCATCAGATCTTTGGGGCATATTCTAGTAATATTATCCTAATGTCCAAGATGGGAATAACCCTTTAAGTACTCTGTAGGCCTCAGTATAGTTCTCTGTGAGGCGCTATACTCTCCCCTAAAATACTTCTAAGGGTTAAAAAATAAAATAAAAAAATACAGTAATGCAGTATGTAAGATTACATGGCACACAGACATAGTATGGGCCCATTTATTACCTTGGTAATAGTAGTATGTATCTGTTTGATACATATATCAGTAATGGGGTCAGGTGCACGAGACCCTAAAAAGGATTTTCCAGCATTTTTATACTGCTGGCCTATCCCCTTAGGGCAGGGCTGGCCAACCTGCGGCTCTCCAGCTGTTGCAAAACTACAACTCCCAGTATTCCCAGACAGCCTACAACTATCAGCCTACAGCCAGGCATGGTGGGAATTGTAGTTTTACAACAGCTGGAGAGCCGCAGGTTGGCCAGCCCTGCCCTAGGGCCCAGGCCATCAGTAATAGATCAGCGGGCGTCTGACACCCCAACTCCCCCCAATCAGCTGTCCTTCAGGAGCTCTCACACCGGAACTACATAGAGGATGTCCATTTTGTAATGGACAGAGGTGGCTATTGTAGCACTGCTCCCATTTACTTCAGAAACCACCTATCTTGAGCCATCAATACAAAAATCCTGGAATACCCCCTTTACAGCGTTACTGTGGAATTTGGGCGCGGACAGCTGCTGCCGAAATTTTGCTGAAAACCAGTGTCCTTTCTGCCTCTCATTACTTCAATGGGAGGAACCGCTTGAAGCCGCGGCGAGAAAGGACAGGTCTCTCCTCAGCATGGCTGCGGTTATAAGACGCTGCTGTGCGTTCTTCAGCACTGCCTCCTATTGAGATCTATGTGAGGCAGAAGGAAACCCGCCGGCAGCCGCGTCCTAACAGAATTTCGGAACGGCTGTCCATGCCAAAATTCCATTATAAAATCCAGCGTGTAAACATCTTCTTGAAGTATTGTAAATGGATCCATGCTTTGCCATAATATAAGGTTTCAGCACAAAAATGTAATTTATATAAGGAAAAGTTACACAAGTTTCTGTCACAGTCTTCAAGATTGCAGTCATTCAAAAAGAACTCTGAGGGCAAGTGCACAAGAGGCGGGTGCACTAAACAGCTTTATGTCCGTATTTTTCTGCCAGAAAAGTTGGGTATTTTTTGGTGTGGATTTTGTTGCAGATTTCCTGTATAAGAATCTCTCCATTCATTTCAAAGGGAAACTGATTCTGCAGTGGAAAAATCTGCAATAAAATCAGTGTGGATTTTTCTGCTGCGTTTTCCACTGCAAAATCCACTTCTCATTGAACTGAATGGAGAGATTCTTATACAGGGAATCTGCAACACATTATTTATGCCGTAGAATGTACGTTCCGCAGCAGAACAACGCAGGGATAGACAATTTTCAGCCCTATAGGAGAATATGGAGGGAAGTCTTGATGTGGCGAATTTTCTGGCAGAATTTTCCGCCATGTGTGGGGCACCCTGACCAATTCTGCTACAGAAAGATTTTCACCACAGATTTCGTCCTCTGAAAAAGGATACAGTGAAATCTGCTGCAAATCTACATGCAATTTTGCCATGTGGATTAGGCAGAGTACAGCGCTGGGCAAGCTCAGTCTATTGGGTGGAGCGGTGGTCAGGCATGCGTACTACCAGTCTACTGACACCGGAGACTCAGGACGGTGGGAGTACAAGCACCGACACCGACCAGTCATACATTTATCAGTTAGGTCAGTGGTCAGCAACCCGCGGCTCTGGAGCCGCATGCGGCTCTTTTGAACCTTTGCCGCGGCTCTGGCATGGGCATGAGCAGTGTGTGTGCGGCGGCGACGGCGGGGCAGGCACTGTGCGGCAGCGGCTGGGCAGGCACTGAGATGAGCGCTTCCATTGTGGAAGCGAAGCGCTCATCTCCATAGTGATCTGTTTGCATCGCCGTCCTCAGGACAGCGATACAAACAGAAGGCTGTGCGGATGAGCAGGGCAGGGAGGTGTGTCCCTTTCCTGTTCCTCTGATAGGCTGCCGGCACTACTAGGCCAGCAGCCTATCAGAGGCCGGCGTAGGCGGCACGATGACTTCATCGCGCCACCTGAGCCGTACAGCGCTGGAGTCGGGACACAGGCCGGAAGAGGCCTGCATCGCATCGCATCGCTTCAAAGAGGTAAGTATAAGTGTTAATTATTTATTTTTTTAACTGGCAGTCTGGCACATAATGGTATTATACTGGCACATGATTGGGGAATTTGGGGGTGCCCCTGGAATTACTGGCACATGATTGGGGGGGGGGTCTGGTATTACTACTGGCACATGATTGGGGGGGTCTGGTATTACTACTGGCACATGATTGGGGGGGGTCTGGTATTACTACTGGCACATGATTGGAGGGGGGTCTGGTATTACTACTGGCACATGATTGGGGGGGTCTGGTATTACTACTGGCACATGATTGGAGGGGGGTCTGGTATTACTACTGGCACATGATTGGAGGGGGGTCTGGTATTACTGCCACATGATTGGAGGGGGGTTTGGTATTACTGGCACATGATTGGAGGGGGGTTTGGTATTACTGGCACATGATTGGAGGGGGGTCTGGTATTACTGGCACATGATTGGGGGGTCTGGTATTACTGGCACATGATTAGCTATTAATTTGCAAAAATATATTTTACATTGTTAAGTGAAAAAGTCCTTTTTTTCTTCAGATTGACAGCTGACTGCACGATCCTGTATATAGCATTAAGGTAAGAAACAATATATGCAGTGTTATATTTGTTTTAAATGTCGCAATGGTTTTGCGGCTCCTAGTTTTTTTTTTTCCTTCGGAAACGGGTCCAAGTGGCTCTTTATGTCTTAAAGGTTGCAGACCCCTGAGTTAGGTGATAAATGTTGTTTATGGGAAAAGCCCTTTAAAGGGACTTATCTGGGACACGTTGCTGTTTGCCGAGTCCTCCTATTCTTTGAGAATACAGGCCACCACACATGTAGACTATTGTATGCTGAACTGTCAGGCTTTAGTGAAACTGGACAACAATCTAATATGTATGAGGAGCTCCAGATCCTCCCCCGACAGATGATGGAGGGGTAAAGAAGGTTTGGGCCTGCTAAATTTCAATCCCCAAGCTTTTTGTTTTCTTAGGAAATTAACCACCAGACATGTATGTGTATAGTGGCAATGTGAACATGGTCCACACTTAAAAGGGAATTTGTCAGCTCACAATACCTCCCAAACTAGAGAGGAATCGGTGTATAGTGTAAGGGACGCCGAGTCCCGTTATGTAATTATTATCTTTATACAAGAGGACTCCTGTGCTCACACACATAATGGAGAGGACTCTGCATTTACTGCTGGTTTGGGGGAGCACAGCGCCAGAACGCAAGGGACTCCTCTCCATTAGGTAAGCACAGTGCAGCAGTCCGGACTGAGGATTTCAGTAAGGCTCTAAGATGACAGCGAGGGAATGAGGAGCAGTAGGAAAATTAAGAGATCTGGGCTGCTTATCTGTAATCCTACTCATCTATTACTGCAGATAAAAGTCTAAAATCATGGTGACAGATTACCTTTAATCAAACTGCAAAACCAAATACGTGGTCTGTGTCATCTTCTGTCCAGAGGTAGAACAATTAGACGTGTTTACGAGAGATTTATGGAACACGTTCGATCGCCTGAAAACGTGAGGGAAAGGCATCATGGTAATGCAGGTATTTTGGAAATCTGCGGGGATAGAAGAGGTCCCTTTAAAGGGAGATGGCGGTCACAAGTTACTGCTGCAGAGGGAGGGCAGGTGGAGAATCCGGACAAATGCTATGGGTCCTCCGGGTCTTATTGACCAGCACGATCTTAGTGATATAGAGATATACTTTGTCTTTTTAATGTGCATTTATTGTTACTATGGCGATGATGGGGGGGGGGACGCATAGTCCTGCATGCTGGTCCCAGATCGATCAAGTGCCTGCTGTTTTTAAGGCCTCATGCATACAAAACATTTTGTTTCCGTGTACGTTCCTCTTTTTTATTTTTGTGCATAGGATGCCGACCTATTCATTTCAATGGGTCTGCAAAAAATGCGGACAGCACATCATGCGCTGTCCACATCAGTATGTCCGTTTCGTAGCCCCACAAAAAAAATTAAATATATATATATATATATATATATATATATATAGAACATGTCCTATGCTTGTCCGTTTTGTGGACAAGGATAGGCATTGTTACAATGGAGCTGCAAAATAAATAAATTGATGACATACGGACATTTTTTTTGTGGATCCACAATTTGCGGACCACAAAATACATACAGTCGTGTGCATGTAGCCTAAAGGATATAATAAACAGCCAGATGTTTTATTATCAGTGAGTGCCACTACTGCCTGTCTGAGGACATGGGCGTATCTGCCAAAAGTCTGTCATCTGTATGACGGGTGGTTTACTGCTGCATACACACGGCAAAGCATGGACTCATAGATTTCTATGGGCACCATACTTCATGGCCTTTTAAGGGCTCTTTCACACTTGCGTTGTCCGGATCCGTCATGTACTCCATTTGCCGGAGGTGCCCGCCGGATCCGTAACACCGCAAGTGAACTGAAAGCATTTGAAGACGGATCCGTCTTCAAAATGCGTTCAGTGTTACTATGGCACCCAGGACGTTATTAAAGTCCTGGTTGCCATAGTAGTAGTGGGGAGCGGGGGAGCAGTATACTTACCGTCCGTGCGGCTCCCAGGGTGCTCCAGAATGACATCAGAGCGCCCCATGCGCATGGATGACGTGGTCCATGCGATCATGTCATCCATGCGCGTGGGGCGCCCTGACGTCACTCTGAAGCGCCCCGGGAGCCGCACGGACGGTAAGTATACTGCTCCCCACTACACTTTACCATGGCAAACAGGACTTTAGCGTCCTGGCAGCCATTCAGAAAAAGCTAAACGTTGGATCCGGTAATGCGCCGAAACGACGTTTAGCTTAAGGCCGGATCCGGATTAATGCCTTTAAAAGGCCATTAATTCCGGATCCGGCAATGCAGCAAGTGTTCAGGATTTTTGGCCGGAGCAAAAAGCGCAGCATGCTGCGGTATTTTCTCCGGCCAAAAAACATTCCGGTCCTGAACTGAAGACATCCTGATGCATCCTGAACGGATTTCTCTCCATTCAGAATGCATTAGGATAAAACTGATCAGGATTCTTCCGGCATAGAGCCCCGACGACGGAACTCTATGCCGGAAAAGAACAACGCAAGTGTGAAAGGGGCCTAAAACCAGCAATAAAACTCTTCTACAGGATTACAAATCCGCTTACATTTGTTTCAGCGCACATACTAATTTCCTAAGCCAAAGTATACATACGCACCCTTCAGTATGTGGGTATGCATTCTCAGTCACCTATCGCACCAATGACCGTACTCTGGATTCCTATGCTCTTATGTGGTCACTTACAGCATCACAAAGCAACACTTCAGCTATGACCAGCTCTTTTCAGGCTTTTCTCTAAGTGCAGGTTACTGAGAGCACCCATTTAGCACATCCCGGGTCTGTATGCATTAGCATGCCATTTAATTTTACTTTATGGAATAGCTTATTAGACTACACCATTCCATATAGAGGCATCCAGTAAGAAAACTAAAGCATAGTTGTTTCTTCTTTTTACATTGGGACTCTATGGATGACATATGCACTTCAGTCAGAGGAATACAGCAAGATTACATCTCTCTGTGTATCAGTGACTGAAGTGATGTCAATAGGGTCTTGGTTCAGATGAATGTAGCGGGTCCAAAACACATATTCACTGGGGGCCAAAGAAACTCTTACAAAGTTTTAGTACCACAGAACCCCTTCAAATTAACCAGCCAGCCGGCACGGATACACATTTATAACGTACGTTCGGCTGTGACCCCAGAGATCCTGCTCCCACTCAGGTCCTGAGATTCCAAACTTACGACAGAGTTTTATGAAAATGATCCCATCTTACGTCAGTCTTGTAAGGCGTCCTGTCACCGCTCATCCTCTTTACAATAAATGCACAAGGCACATTCAGAAATCTAAGTATTAGTCATCAGACTAGGTGTTTTTACGTCGCGCTTCGGTTACAATTGAAGGCTTTCTGGGTCCATAAAGCTTCTGGCGTTTCAGGATGATAAATATATAAATGCAAGTCCAAAATATTCTGTGTAGGTAAGTTCTCCTTTAACATGGAGAGTCCGGAACAGGTCACCCCTGGCTGAGGCCTACACCTATATACTACAGTAGTAAAAAGCCAAGGACAAGTAATCAGCACAGAATATATATCGTAATTTTCAGTAGAACACCCCGAGCAGTTTAATCATTAATCGGTAACACAATGGTACAGATTGGTAACCAGAATCTACAAGTCCACGAGACACTGGCTCCCCAGAGTCCAACACTACTCTCCGCAGAGATAAGCCCGGCTAACGCTCCCTTCCACAGCACTTTCCATATCTCCTTCTTACGTCGGCAAAGAGTACTTAACATTCAGAAGGTATTACATAGATCATTAACATTCATTTCTTACTACTACACAGGTGACATGAAGTACCGAACCGCACGGAGCAATCAACAAGGGAGCTCAACACAGGATTTCAAGGCATAAAACAGCTCGAGGAGAACATAAATGGTTACAAACCTCAAGAGAAAGCAGTGGGCTTGTACAGGAGTCCGGGTGGTCACGACGCTTTGCTGCTATATCCTCTAACATGGCTTTAGTTTGTTTCAATGAATCCCTCTCATGTAGATAAAAAGGCTGTAGCCAGACTGCCTGATAATTTTTTTTTCCTTTAATCCGTCAGTCCAGACTTGGTGGCAGGGGGGAGGTACACCTACTTGCTTGCTCACGTTCTCTCCTTTACTAAACTAGAAAGCAGGAAGTTACCACCCTGAAGTATCACGCAAGCAGGGAGGAGAGCCTGACCTGTCCCCTCCTCACTGGGGCAGGTAAAGCTGCCGAGACACAGGCTGACATCATGGCATTGGGTGCACAGCAGCTGAGAGGATGCACTTCTCATCAACCTCAACTGCTCTGAGAGAGAAAGGTAATTCTTCCTTTCCCAACCCCCTCAACCAAGCAAGTTCTGCTCCTCCTCTTCCTATACAAGACTCTCAAGCTTTGCCTTTTCTGACTGTTGCTTCTTCTTGTGCAACAGAGCAAAGAGTAAACTGGGAGGGGAAAAGGGAGTACGCTTCCTTCATCGAAATATCCCTCCAGATGCACTTGACAGCGCCAAGGTTTATAGACCCAGGGACAAGAAATACAGCAGCCTTCACATGTCACAATTCAATCTCACAGAGATCAGGTAGATTTGTTGTAATCCTGAAGATCAAACACCACCACGACTGAGCATTTAGGACATTTCCACCACCAGACCCCAGGAACACACGATAACACATAGGGCACCTATAAGGGGTCTGCAAAATCAATGTGTTTCATTTCCAAAGCAAAAAACAGCAATACGAGCTTAGAAAATGTAGTCGGGTCCATAGGACAGATAGGTTTAGGTAACCTAAGCACTTTAAAATTATAACAGCCATTGTGGATCCAGCCCTTCGGGACAATGCACCCTTGGTAAGAAGCGCACACAGCCATAGTAGGCTATTTGCTCCCTCCCTCCTGCTCTTCTAAAGAATGCTAGAATGAAAGTTCCCTGCCCCCAAACAGCGTAAAACATCACAGGAGAAACCAGTAAGGCCACTTTCACAAGCGTTTTGGGCGAATCCGTCATGGATCTGCAAAAACGGATCCATTACAATAATACAACTGCATGCATCTGTCAGTTGTATTATGTCTTCTATAGCCATGACGGATCCGTCTTGAACACCATTGAAAGTCAATGGGGGAAGGATTCATTTTCTATTGTGTCAGTGAAAACGGATCCGTCCCCATTGACTTACATTGTGTGCCAGAACGTATCCGTTTGCCTCAGTTTTGTCAGACGGACAGAAAAACACTGCAGTAGGGATGGGCGATATGGCCTAAAATCTATACTGCGATATAATTTGAAGCATGTGCGATATGCGATATATATTGCGATATAATATTTTCTTCTGTATGTATACAAAAAATACAAATGACAAAACTTGGCCCAGAGCCAGTGCCATCAGACCCAAGCCCCATGGCATTTGCCATTAGACATGTCCCCCAGAGCCAGTGCCATCAGATCAGCCCCATGGCCATGCTTTTCAAATAGATTCCCCCCCCCCCCCCCCCCAATCCTCCAGCCCCCCCAAACGAATCACTATACTTGCCTTTCCTGCAGGGTGCTCGGCAGTCCACAGGTGTCGCGTCTTCTTCCCAGCATGCATTGGGCAGGACCGGACGTCACACACAGCATAAGCCAGCGGGCTGACGCTGTGTGCACCCCTGGCCCTGTCCACTCTAGTACAGTGCAGTGCGGACTGTGGAGTCAGAAGCCGGAGCCACGAAGCGGAGAGAAGCTTCTTCGATTCACTACCGCTCCGTGGTCATATCGCGGTCCAGCGATATAGACAAAATCTTTATCGTTGCACAGATTCATATCGTGCAGATCGCATATATCGCCCACCCTTACGCTGTAAGCAGCGTTTTGGTGTCCGCCTCCAGAGCGGAATGGAGACAGAACGGAGCAAACTGATGCATTCTGAGCGGATCCTTTTCCATTCAGAATGCATTAGGGCAAAACCGATCCGTTTTGGAGCGCTTGTGAGAGCCCTGAACAGATCGCACAAACGGAAAGCCAAAACGCCAGTGTGAAAGTAGCCTTACACAAATGTGACACATCTTTCTGTTGCTATGTTATTTATGACTGTTTGTACATGAACCCCTGAATGTTGGCGCTATATAAAGATTATTATTACCATCAGCTCCTGACAGATACATCTCAGTGACCCTAAATTACATACTCTCTCTCGCTCTTTGTAAGTGTCCTTTCAAGGGCTTCTGTCATCAGAAACAGTTAATAAAGGGATTGTCCAAGTTGTCTAATATCAGGTTGGCGGGGGTCTGACACCCGGCACCCCCACTGATCACCTGGTTGAAGAGAGAGGGTGCGACGTATCAGCGCAGCCTTCCCTTCATTGATTACCTACTCAGCGTCGCAACCTCAGAGGTGAGCAGTGTAATTACAAGAAGCCGTCCATTCATTTCCATGGGACGGCTCATTCCTATTCAAGTGTATACTACAGAGCCGCCCCATAGAAGTGGATTTGACGGCTTCTCGTAATTGCACTTCTCACCGCTGCAGTTGCGACTGCGAGCAGGTAAACAATGGAGAAGGCCATGCTGGCACGGCGCGCACCTTCTCTTCTATAACCAGCTGATTGTCAGAAAGGCCGGGTGCCGGACCCCCGCTGATCTGGTATTGATGTCCTATCCGCAGAGTAAAAATTATTTGGACAACCCCTTTAAACTCCTATAGAAAACTCCTTTGAATCATATTTTTTAAGAATTTTTGGTTGGTATTTTTCATGTCATTACATATAAAAAATATCATAAAGTCCTGCAGTTTTCACACTGGCCACCAAGCCTAATAGGTACCACTTCTTGGTCTGTACAGATCCCTTTTCAGCAGTCAACTCATTATCATCACAGGTGGGATAACAATGACAGATATCACCTCTATCGATAACACAGGACCCACCATATACAGTAGGTGAGCTCTGCCCAGATCACAGAGCATGCCTAAGGCTAGGTTCACATCTGTGCTGTGAACTCAGACGGTCTGTTTCAGCAGAGGAACAGACTGCCGGAGTTCACTGTATCTGGCATAGCTGTAATTGGGTCCGGCAGCTTTCCGGCATATATGCAGACTTTAGGCCGAGTAGGGTTGTAGCGAATTATCGATACCCAATCGATACTTTTGCACCGTTATCGATTCGATACCGGGATTTGACATTTACCAATACTAGGCTGTGATACTGCGCAGCCTAGTATCAGTATCAGCCTAGTATGAGAGAACATGGCGCACGCTGCTCTACGAGTAACATTTTAATACAAATATAGACGGCGGGTGCCGGCGGCAGAATCACATACCCGGCACCCAACCTCTGACAGGGCATTGCGATCTGCGGCAGTTAAGCCCTCAGGTGCGGCATCTGAGGGGTCAACTGCCGCGGATCGCAGTGCCCTGTCATAGAGGTCGGGTGCCGGGTATGCGATTCTGCCGCCGGCAGCCGCCGCCTATATTTGTATTAAAAGGTTACTCATCTGCATTGGTAGCATCTTGGCTCCGATCGGTTACCATGGCAGCCAAGACGCTACTAAAGCCCTGGCTGCCATGGTAACATCCCTGCTGCTGTGTGTACTATGCACAGGGCAGCAGGGAGAGTGTGAGATCCTAGTCACCCTGATAGAGATCTATTAGGATGAATAGGACAAGGGATGAAAAGATCCCAAGTTCTAGCTAATGGGGCTAATAGGCTACTTTCACACTAGCGGCACAGACCTCCAGCAGGTTGTTCCGTCGGTGAACAGCCTGTCGGATCCGTCCTGCCCAATAGTGAACCGTGTGCCCCCGGACTGCCGCTCCGTCCCTATTGACTATAATGGGGGTGGGGCGGAGTTCCGGAGGAGGCTGCCGGAATAAAACTACGACATGTCCAACATTTATTCCGGCAGCCTCTCGCCGTGCACTGCCATGCCTCTGCCGGAACTCCGCCACCATTATAGTCAATGGGAACGGAGCGGCAGTTCGGGGCACACGTTCACTAGCGGCAGGACGGATCCGACAGGCTGTTCACCGGACAGAACAGCCTGCCGGAGGTTCGTGCCGCTAGTGTGAAAGTAGCCTTATTAAATAAAAAGTTTAAAAATAAAAAAAAATTAAGTTTCAATCACCCCCTTTCCCAATTTTACATATAAAATATATAAACAATAAATAAATAAACATATTACAATATTTTTAAAAATCTCCTATGCGGTGAACGCTGTAAGAGGAAAAAAAAAAATTATGGGCTGGACGTTCCATAAAAATGCGGAATGAATGCTGCTTTTTTGGTGTTTTATTTTTTCCACGTGGTATTGAATGATATTGAGTATCGCAATACTTTTTTATGGTATCGAAATTGCATCAAAATTTTGCTATCGAAACGACCCTAGTTGCGAGTAGCATTTTTTGTCTGGCTGAACGCCGGCATGCACACTGGATACAATGACCGGACTACAGTGCCGGATTTCACAACACAGATGTGAATCAGGCCTAAGGCTGGGTTCAGACCTGAGCGTCTTTGATATGCGCGTTTAACGCGCGTTTTTGACGAGCGTTTTTTGCAATAGTAAACGCGCGTTTGACGCGCGTTTGTGTGATTGACTGCAATGTCCTATGGCCACAAACGCGCGTCAAAACGCCCCAAAGAAGCTCAAGTACTTGTTTGAGCGTAGGGCGTTTTACAGCGCGTTTTTCAGCGCTGTAAAACGCTCAAGTGAGAACCAGGGCCATAGGGAAGCATTGGTTTTCATGTGTTGAGCGTTTTACAGCGCGTTTGAACGCGCTGTAAAACGCTCAAGTGTGAACCCAGCCTAAGGGTTCCCTCTAAATGCTGTTAGAACAGGCAAGATAACAGCCCCGTATTCATGTTCAGGACATAGAAAAAAAAAATTGCTATCAGATTACAAAATAGGATGTGTCACCACCTGGTTTTAATTGGCAGAATAAAATTATATGTGACACGTTCCTTTTAAAAGTTACAAATTAACTAAACTAAGGTTGCTACAAACACTGAAACTACTGGCCGATGTATAATGAATAAATCATGCAGACTAAATGCTGTCTTATGAGAGATATTGATACAAGGCATAATAAAAAATGTCCTACTCATGGAAACCCAGCTGTAGAGTCCTATTACACCTGCGGATGAGCAGGCAATTGTCGAGAAGGAAGCGTTAGAGGAGGAGACCACTGCTATTACATGCAGCCATCTCCTCCTCAGTATAGGGGGGAGCGATCATTATGCCATCGCTCGACCCCATACTGAATCACTGTTTGCTGGCAGCAGATTGTGCCGTATAGCCACAATCTGCCGCAGACAAAGGAGGATTTTTAAGCCTGCTAAAAGATTTCAATTACCCAATGAATTGCTTATTCATCGGGTAATCGGCGGCAGTATTATCACTAACAAGCATTCCTACGAACACTTGTTACCGATGATCTGTAGCAAGTATGCATGCTGGGAGTTGTAGTTTCACAACAGCTGGAGTGCCGGAGGTTGCCTTCCCCTGGACTGGAGCAGTTAATGTGAATAGGCAGCAAATCTGTTTAACACATTAACCTGCTTCTAGCTATATTGTTTGCTCTGCTCTGTTGGTGTCCTCCAGTAGATCACTGCGGTCCTGCACTCTGGAGCTCTTCTTTTGTCTCTCCTACAGTTTTCACAGAAAATAGTGCATTCTCCCAAACCAATAAATTAGAGATGGCATACAATGGTCCCCTAAGTTTCTTCTCCCTGTCCCCACACAGCATGCGTCACTTCTGCTCTGACCAGTGCAGAAGCATATTCACCTTTAACAGTGTGGACACATGCATTATTGCAGAGAAGGGAAGATCAACGGTATACATCTGGCCCAAAAAAAAAAAAAAAAAAAAGTACTAGAAAAACTAGGGAATGCTATCAGTGACTTCAATATAAATAATCTCAGTGCAGCAAAACCATTTACATTGCAAAGTTTTTTCTTAGTTTTTTTATGACATGTTCCTTGCCATTTTTATTCATCTTTGTGAGAAACCAAACCCTTTTAAAATTCTGCAATTACAAACGGGGTTATGACAGTGAAATCTTGATTCTACCAAGGTGAGGGGCAACTGCAACAGTCATCCACCAAACTTACAATGTCAGCTGTTTCTTGAGGGAGTAAGTGCTTCTATATGGTCATTATGGAGACCCAGAACACGTCATGGGAAGCCACAGGGAAACAGGACTGTCCTATCTGAATTCCTATATAAATAAATTACTGCATTATCCATGTTGCCCTGTAAAAGGAGGGGAAGAAAGCCATAAGTAAAGCCAGTCACCCTGTGTGACCTAGATGCTGTCTGCATGGGTTTCACATGCTAATGTAACATGTGGAGGCTGTTCAGAAGACCACTATCACATGGCTGAACCAGGCCTACATCACCACAGGGTTCATTAGAACTATGGAGGACTTGATATTGTGGACACTAAAATGCTTTAGGCCTATTGCACACGGACGTTTTTTTTTTTCCCGTTTACTGGACGTTTTTTGCGTTCCGTATACGGTCCGTATACGGAACCATTCATTTCAATGGGTCCGCAAAAAAAACGGAATGTACTCCGTATGCATTCCGTTTCCGTATTTCTGTTTCGTTTTAACATAGAACATGTCCTATTATTGCCCGCAAATCACAGTCCGTGGCTCCATTCAAGTCAATGGGTCCGCAAAAAAACGGAACACATACGGAAATGCATCCGTATGTCTTCCGTTTCCGTTCCGTTTTTTGCTGAACCATCTATTGAAAATGTTATGCCCAGCCCAATTTTATCTATGTAATTACTGTATACTGTATATGCCATACGGAAAAACGGAACGGAAAAACGGAACAGAAACGGAAACAAAAAACGGAACAACGAATCCGTGAAAAACGGATCGCAAAACACTGAAAAAGCCATACGGTCGTGTGCAATAGGCCTTAAGCACCAAAAAGTTTCCATTTCTTCAGATATGTAGCTCCAATCCTAACAAATCTTCAGGAAACTGAAATGTGGACATTTCGTGTGGAGCACTATAAAATAAAAAGTTCATATTCCTGGTGTCCATATATATATGGGATATTTAAAGGATTATTTTGGGGGAAATGTACTTTTCCTCAATTTTACACCTTGACATCTGTTTAGAAGACCTGAATGTACTCCAAAAAGACATAAAAAATAAATAACGAACAATGCAAAAAGGATGTGCTGTTAATGCAGAAACACAGGCTAAACGTTTGTAAAGGCTCTTGCGACACATACCAACAGTCATGAGTTGATCTTTTCAGAGCTCAAAAACAAACTATTTCACTACAGTCTGAACAGGTAACACAAGTCCTCAGGCAAGCAGTGAGTAAAACTCATATTTAGGAGTGACCCTCTAGCAAAGTCGCCAATTTCAGAGAAAAACATACAAGAGTGAGTGCAGAAAACACTAAAACAACCCGTTTGGTTTATGGTGCCTTTTAAAGGTCAGAACCTAACAGGCACATTACAAGCTGTGTGAGTTGGGGGTGTAACAGATCATACCAGATCACCAAATCAAACACTTACGGATCTATATGGATGGAAGCCTTGATGTGTTAGTTGCAGATTTTTGGTGCAAATCCCATCACAACAATCTGTACCTACTCCAGTACAATGCCAGTGACTCACAAGCACCAGCCAACCTCCCACTCAAGGTCTTCTAAGGCTGGGACTTAATGCAGGAGTTTTGCCTCACCTTCCAGGTCCTGAGTAGAATCACTAGCACCTTTCTGGGCAGAGGTCACCTAATGGCCATGTAAACCCACCTGGCTGAATGCCACCTCTGGTGGGAGTTTTCCTCCTCTCCTTTCTTACCCTATGTCACAATGGATGGCCAATCAGAGGAGGTGCTCATAGGGTGAATGCGTAAAGATACAAAGTCCCTCAATGAGGTCTATACTTTGCTCACCTCTTGATGTGTGCTAAGTTTGGCACAACTCCAGTGAGCGTCTGAAGTGTAGAAATGGAGGTCGGTGCTTTTTAGGTCTCCAAGAGGAGAGGCCAAACAACCAAAGGAGGAGAAAGGCACACAAGGAGAGAGGCAGGTGGACTACTTAAAGGGTTTCTGTCACCCCACAAAACTCATTTTTTTTTTGGAGAGTTAGATTCCTTATAGGGTGATATAGGAGAATATAATAGTCTTACTTACTTTCATGCGGCCGATTCTTTATAAAACGAAGTTTTATAATATGTAAATGAGAGCTCTACCAGCAAGTAGGGCGTCTACTTGCTGGTAGCCGCAGCAGCAATCCGCCCCCTCGCCGTGTTGATTGACAGGGCCAGCCGTGATCTCCTCCTCCGGCCGGCCCGGTCAGTAATTCAAAAATCGCGCGCCTCTGGTCATTCGGCGCAGGCGCTCTGAGATGAGGAGGCTCGTCTCCTCAGCACTCCCTCAGTGCGCCTGCGCCGATGACGTCTTCTCTTTCGGTGATGTCATCGGCGCAGGCGCGCTGAGGAGACGAGCCTCCTCATCTCAGAGCGCCTGCGCCGAATGACCAGAGGCGCGCGAATTTTGAATTACTGACAGGGCCGGCCGGCCGGAGGAGGAGATCCCGGCTGGCCCTGTCAATCAACATGGCGAGGGGGCGGATTGCTGCTGCGGCTACCAGCAAGTAGACGCCCTACTTGCTGGTAGAGCCCTCATTTACATATTATAAAACTTCGTTTTATAAAGAATCGGCCGCATGAAAGTAAGACGGACTATTATATTCTCCTATATCGCCCTATAAGGAATCTAACTATCCAAAAAAAAAAAAAAAAAAAGAGTTTTGTGGGGTGACAGAAACCCTTTAACTCCTACTTTTAGGTGATAGCTGGCAGACGCAATACGACGGCCATTAGGCGACAGATTATAAAACCATTTATTGAGTGTTTTCACAACAACCATTGTCTCACAGATCCTGCATGTGCCAGCTCTGTACCGCTGCGGCCCTGAGCGGCATTCTCACAAGCCTCATACTGTGCTCCCCGGTCTAGAAAAATGGGTCAAGAATACTCCGAAATAAGTTGTCCATGTGAAAGCACTCAAAATGTTATCTGGTGCCTACGGGTCATGGTTTTACGCCAGCCAGCTATCACCTAAAAGTGGGACTCAAGTAGTCCACCTGCCTGTCTTCTTGTGTTCCTACCTTATGTGGCCATGCCAGAATGTTCAGTGGATGAGATCGCCTAGCTTGTTCTTGACCCTTATGAAGTGAGTAATTCATCTTGGTGTTTCCTCACTATTGATGGCTATGGATTCATGGAGCCCAGATTCGCTGTTCCTCAGTGAGGTTCACAGCAGGATTGTGTCCCAATGTGCTAGAAACTGTCAGCAAATTAGATTGGCAGGCGATTCTCCTCTCCACATCAACGTCCTGTATGGCACACAGAAGTTGGCAGAAGCTGCATAACTGTGTTGGGGCAACACTATAGTTAAGTGTATATTTATTTATTCTGTAACCTCAGAAAGGGGCCCTAGAGCCGAGAAACACTTTTTTTTATAACAAGATTTTACTCATTAAACAGATTATCACTCATAATTCCTCGAGTACTCCATCCATCATTCCAGCACCTACAATAAAGGCTTGCGAACCCTATGTCACAAGCTTTCTTCACTACAAATTTCTGTTCAGAAAAGCATATCCAGAGCATCAGGACATGGCAGCAGATGTATTAACGATAAGCTTTCATTAGTGTTGTGCCCAACTCAGAAAGTGAGCCTCTTTTTACTGTCACACCTCATCTCATGTTTACCCTATGAGCGCTTTTCCGTTTCTTCTGCCTATGTGTCCTTCCAGTTTCTGGGCAGAAGTCTCCTAGCAGTCACTAGAACCCATATACCTGCCTCAGGTCTCTAAGCCTTGCTTGCAGTGGGTTTGCTCAGGGGGTTCGCCCTCTCCCTTCCTACCTTATGTGGCTGAGCCAGTATCTACTATAGTGGAGATCTCCTGGCTTGCTCCTGACCCTTACATTATTGAGGCCTGAGCCCGATGACTTAGGGTACTTTCACACGAGCGTTCGCTCGTGAGCTCCGTTTGAAGGGGCTCACGAGCGGCCCCGAACGCATCAGTCTGGCCCTAATGCATTCTCAGTGGAGGCGGATCCACTGAGAATGCATCCGCCTGCCAGCGCTCAGCCTCCGCTCCGCTCAGTGAGCGGACACCTGAACGCTGCTTGCAGCGTTCGGGTGTCCGCCTGGCCGTGCGGAGGCGAGCGGATCCGTCCAGACTTACAATGGAAGTCAATGGGGACGGATCCGCTTGAAGATGACACCATATGGCTCAATCTTCAAGCGGATCCGTTCCCCATTGACTTTCAATGTAAAGTCTGAACGGATCCGCTCAGGCTACTTTCTGACTTAGAAAATTTTCTAAGTAATAATGCAGACGGATCCGCTCTGAACGGATGCAAACGTCTGCATTATCGGAGCGGATCCGTCTGATGAAACATCAGACGGATCCGCTCCGAACGCTAGTGTGAAAGTAGCCTTAGGCCTCTTGCACGCAGGCGTCACGGATTTGGTCCGGATGCGTTGCGGGTGCATTGCGGCAAACATGTGTGAGTAGTTACGCAATTTCAGTCAGTTTTGTCTGTGATTGCGTTCCATTGTTCAGTTTTTTGCGTTTTGCATGTGCGTGATAAAAAACTGAATGTGGTACCCAGACCCGAACTTCTTCACTGAAGTTCAGGTTTGGGTTCGGTGTTCTGTATTATTATTTTCCATTATAACATGGTTAGAAGGGAAAATAATAGCATTCTTTGTTACGGAATGCATAGTAAAATGTCCCTTGAGTGTTAAAAAATAATAATAAAAAAAATGACCTCATCCACTAGATCGCGCAGCCGTTATCGTCTTCTTTCTTCTTCTTGCAGGACCTGCAAAAGGACCTGCGCTGACGTCATTGCGCTCACCACGTGGTGATGTCAGCGCAGGTCCTGCTGAATGAAGATAGAAGGATCTTCTATCTTCATTCAGCAGGACCTGCGCTGACGTCACAGCGCTCACCACGTGGTGAGGGTGATGACATCAGTGCAGGTCCTTTTGCAGGTCCTCAAAGACGACGATAACGGTTGCGTGATCAAGTGGATGAGGTCATTTTTTTATTATTCTTTAACCCTCAAGGGACATTTTACTTAGCATTCCGTATTAAAGAATGCTATTATTTTCCCTTCTAACCATGTTATAATGGAAAATAATAAAGTGAATGGACCTCATCCCTATTCATCATCATCTCCTTAGCAACCATCCGTGAAAATCGCATCCGCACTTGCTTGCGGATGCAATGCGATTTTCACACAGCTCCATTTACTTCTATGGGGCCTGCGTTGCTTTAAAAACGCAGAATATAGAACATGCTGCGATTTTCACGCAACGCACAAGTGATGCGTGAAAAACAATGCTCATCTACACAGCCCCAATTAAATGAATGGTCCGGATACAATGTGTTCACGTCATGCATTGCACCCGCGCACAATTCTCGCTCGTGTGAAAGGGGCCTTAGCTCAGACTACTTACGTATGCTTTTTGTAGCTCAGTCCAGCTGAGTAGTCAATTTATCATATTATAACGGGCTCTTCAGGAGTTCCTAATTATATATATGAATAGAAGTCTGCAATATGCAGCTTTACTGGGAATAGCATGCTAATTTTCCATAACAACCTGTAAGAATTATGGTATTGGCCAAGAATTGGTCAATCTATGACTTTTTTTTGTTAGCTTCATATAGAAATCAGTCCCTGGTGACAAGAATCAGATCCAGGGATATATCTGTCAGTAAAGCGAGCCCTCGTGTTATGTCCATTGCTGTGATGTGGGTACATCTCCGGACATACTGTTAATAAGACCCTTTCTCATCTAACAGTCTTTCTTAAAGGGAATCTGTCACTAGCAATTTATCAAATTTTTTTTTTCATGAATCCATGTTTAACAGAGTACCTTTTTTCCATCTGTCTTATTCTTTTGATTGTCAGTCTTGTCATTTCTTCAAAAAAATCGATTCTTATGATATGTAAATGCACGGGATTTGGGATGCCGGCGAGAGGAGGATCGGGGTGTTTGCCGCAGAGCGCGGCGCTGAGGAGGGGGGGTGTTAAGCACTTAGCCGCGCCTCTGGGAGGCGATTTAGATGAACTTGGAGGCGTTATTAGTTTTCAAATTTAGCCGGGCACGGCACTTCAGAGGGGCGTTCCTGGGCACCGTGGAGAAAGAAGAACGCCCCTCTGGGCTCCTTACAGCGTCATTTACATATCATAAGAATCGATTTTTTGAAGAAATGACAAGACTGACAATCAAAAGAATAAGACAGATGGAAAAAAGGTACTCTGTTAAACATGGATTCATGAAAAAAAAATTGGGGTAAATTGCTAGTGACAGATTCCCTTTAATGACTAGTGCAGCATTAACATATAATGTTACAATGTATTATAATGGGAAGCAGTAAATTAGATATAATGTTACTTTCTGTGTTGTGTATTGGGGACTTGCAGAGGCTAAAGATGTATTGTGTATATACAGTTCTTGTCATTGCGCTCCTTTGGCAGATGGGTCTCTGCTCGCTCCTCAGTGGTACTTATCTTATAAACCCACCTAATGTTGAGTAGTTTAGATGGCGTACCATCTTAGATTCAGAGTTTACCTTTTCTTTCAGAGTCAGATCTCTTGGGTTCCTCATGGTTATTCCTTACGTTTGAGGAGCGGTTCTCGAATAGCTCAGAATCCTGAACAGTGAGTTAAGACATCCTCCCCTGATCTTACAGACAGGATCTAGTGGGATCTCTGTCTGGGACATAATGTCCTCTAGGATTTGGGTCCCCCTAAAGAACTGTCTCTGGTATTTCTCCAGTGGTGCTGTCATGAGGAATGGATTGGAAAAAGGAAATTAGACTTGCCAGTAATTCGATTTCCAGGAGTCCCTCATGACAGCACCCTTACATTCCCTCCCTTTAGCCATTATGTGAATTTAGTATATGAGGAAATCCTATATGTTTTAATAAATCTGTTACATCCATCTTGGTGCAGGAATCTGGAAAAACGGAGAGGGTTGTGGGACCTCTCAACCTCTCCGTTACCTGCCCAAAGGTGGTAAAAGGAAACCTCCAGTGATGCTGTCATGAGGGACTCCTGGAAATTGAATTACCAGTAAGTCTAATTTCCTTTTTGGTGATGGTTTCCCGCCTGCCGACTCTGTCTTTCCTACATGAAAATAGTGAAGTTGCACATAAGTCATGGTAACGCCATGGAGCTCTATAGAGACCTACACCACACAGAAGCGCTCTCTTAGCCATTTTATAAAACTCCTTTCACCTGTCTGGGAATCTACTTTGAAGAAAACGTGCCGATAAATGTGACCAGCTAAGTATTGTATGTACAATGTACAATATTCAAGTCAAATTAGTTTAACCACAAACGTGTGACGCTTGACTCCTGTGCAGTCACTCCGGAAATTATAATAATTTGTACCTTGAGTTTGTAGAGGCAGAAATACAAGTGTAACGTTAAACAGGTTCTACTGCATATTACAGAAGGAAGTGGCACACTTCCTAACTTCATGCTAGCGTCACATCAGGGTATATACATATTCATGAGAGAAAAAACAAGTCACAAAGTCTTGACATAGTTACATCTTGGGACACTGGATCCCTTTGATTTTGGTGGGATCTGCTACTAAACGAAAGATCCTTTTACAGTCCATAGACCAATGTTTCCGGCAATTATCTGGAACATGCAGCAATCACTTCCGCGCTGTGGGGACAAGAGATCGATATAGCAATCACTTGTCCCCATAGAATATCACTGTTCCCCGTTTAGACAGTACGATCTGCGGCACATAAACAATGATTTTAGGTGGCGCCTGAAAGACAATTGCCCGATTAAGTGTTTGCTGCACCTTTTACATAGACGAATTATCAGAGTCTATTATCGGGGATGAGTATGTAGAAATGCTCGTTTCTGAGAACTCATCTATGTAAAACGTGCCAGCAAACACTCGTTCACCCTTTAAGACCCATAATGCCCGGCAGACCCCTAAGGCCTCTTTAATGCCCGGCAGACCCCTAAGGCCTCTTTCACATCAACAATACAGAATGTGTCAGGGTCTTTCAGTGAAAACTGATCAGTTTGCGATTCTTTGTCTGGATTGTATTCGCTTTTCACTAGTGAGAAGAAAAACGGAAGAACAACACTCAACATCTCCCATCAACCATCGGTGAAAAACACATTGCATCTGGATCCATTTTTCATGCAGCCCCATTCATTTCCATGGGGCAAGGGCTGTGTGAAAAATGGACAGTACAGGACATGCCGCCATTTTTCCTGAACAGACAGAAGGTCAGTTAAAAACAACGCGCATGTGCAAACAGTCCAGATGTTGTCCGTTCGCAAAACAGAACGCGTCCGGATGCAGAGCTCGCTTGTGTGACATTAGCAGTGAGCTGCCATAAGAGGAAACCATACTGGACAGGACGGACTATTTACATGTCTATTATACAGTCTACGCCTAAAACAGGCCAAGGCCCCATTTCCCACTGAAATATCATATACAATATTTTCAGTTGGTTTTAGAATATTAAAACTAAATCGCTATTTCTAGAGAAACTATTTAACCCGTAGGATACCAGCGCCGTACATGTACAGGGCTCTAATCGGGCGGGCGCAGGGGTCCGGCAGTTACTGATAGCCGGACCCCTGCTGTATGCGCCAGCATCGCTAAAAACACCAATGCCGGCGCATTAACCCTTGCATTGCCGCGGTCAGCGCTAACCACGGCACATGAAGTATCCTGCCGGGTATGGGTGGCCATCGGGCCCCTGCGCTGCTGTGATGGGGACCCAATGGCTTGAATGGCAGCCCGATGCCTTCCTTAGGCATCGTGGCTGCCATCCGTGTGAGCCTGTGAGTTACAGCCCCCTGTAATACACTTACAGCCAATGCATCACAATACAGAAGTATTGTAATGCATTGTAAAGTGGATCAGACCCCCAAAAGTTGAAGTCATAGAGTGGGACAAAAAATAGTTAATAATTGTTTAAAAAAAATAATAAAGTTTTCCCCAAAAAACTAAATTGAAAAAAAAAAAAAAAAGAAAAAATGAAAAAAAAAGAAAAGTAGACATTTTAAGTATCGCTGCGTCCTTATCGACCGGCTGTATAAAAATATGACCTAACCCCTCAGGTGAACACGGTCAAAAAAATACAATAAAAACTGTGCTAAAAGTACCAATCTAACGGTCTTGTGGAACACCTCAAGGGTTAATCACTTTTGAATAATTTGAGGGGTGTAGTTACAAAAAATAAATAAATAAAAAAGAGGATTGGGGAATGGACTGAAAATATGGTTGTGTGCACAGGGAGAAGAGACTGACACGAGGAGAAGAATCTGCCATGTCGCCTCTACCCGCTCTGCTCAGCACCACTATGTACAGGGATAGACCTGTCAATCAGATCAAGCCAGATGGGAAGACATCAGCGGAGAGCCACCCATATGACTTCTCCCAAAGTCCAACACTTTTAAAAAAAACTCTCTGAAATGCCACAGCCATTAAGAGTTAATCATAACTCTGTGTAAGGAGGGATTTTACACTGCTCATGGTTCGGGCAGCATGAAACAGATGAAAGGTTCCCTTTTAAGCTTAATTCCCTTTCTTCAAGCTAATAAAATAAATTGCCCCCGACAGCTGCATGTACCAGTTCCCCTCAATATGTGGTCTGCTGCCTGCTTCTCCCCAGCTGTTACTGACTTCACGTATGGATGGCCACATTGTCCATGATGGCAGCACTGGGTCTCGCTGCAGACCTATATGTCTCCATGGTAACAGAAAACAAAGCTTCTGTAGTCTGATCCTGCAGTTATTGGTCTGCTACTGGCTAACCTATCGAATGTAGGAAGCATGACTGCGGGGGCAGACTACACATGGTTACAACCTGGATATAGCCTGCGGGTATGAGACTAATGGGTACAAAAGATTTAAGGCTACTTTCACACTCATGTTTTGGGCGGATCCGTCATGAACGGATCCGTTTGTATTATCTGTAACATAGCCAAGACGGATCAGTCATGAACTCCATCGAAAGTCAATGGAGAACGGATCCGTTTTCGCAAGCAGCGTTTTGGTTTCCGCCTCCAGAGCGGAATGGAGACGGAACGGAGGCAAACTGATGCATTCTGAGCGGATCCTTTTCCATTCAGAATGCATTAGGGCAAAACTGATCCGTTTTGGATGCTTGTGAGAGCCCTGAACGGATCTCAGAAACGGAAAGCCAAAACGCCAGTGTGAAAGTAGCCCAAGTCTGTTCCACACAAGTATATCAGTAAATGTCTATATGATGTCGTATCAGTGTCATCCATACTACAGCGAAGTCTGGACGTGTGTCCTGGGTCAAAGTCACAGGATCACAGGGACTTATACGTACAGGGCCGCCCATGAAAAAGTAGCCTGCCTCCAATACCTTCCAATCAAACTGCCAAATAAGTCTGTCTTAGTTGTCCATAGCAACCAATCAGAGATCTGCTTTCAGTTCCTATAGGGCTCTGAAAAAATGAAAGCTGAGCTCTGATTGGTTGCTGTGGACAACCAAGACTGATTTACTAGGAGGCAGGCTACTTTATGGGACACCCTGTATAAACTTTTATTTTAACCTGGGATCCTAATAGTGACACTGTACACTCCACTGGAGATGTCATAAGTAGCGTTGAGCGAATTTTCAGGGAAAATCCAATTCGCCGCAAAGCCGAATTTTTTTGTGCTTTGTGATAGCGAATCGATTTTACCTGAAATGGAGAAAAAAAAATATCATACTTACCTCATCTATTTGCTCGCGATGGCCCACCTGCCATCTTAATTAAAGATCTTGCACGAAATCCGTGCGCAGTGACATGTGACTCCACCACGCCGCCCGACGTTATGGCGTCATCACGGGCCACATAAGATCTTCAATCAAGATGGCGGCAGCTGGCCCATTGCGAGCAAATGGATGAGGTAAGTATGATGTAATTTTTATTTTACACTCTAATATTGCGATCAGATGCCGCGATCAGCTGAGGGGTACAATAATGGGAGCGGCGCAATCGCTGCTCTGTCATTGTACCCATTACTTACAAAGAAATGTGTTTCATGACAAAGTAATTTAGAATTTTCCAATACTTTGCTCAACACTAGCCATAGGTATACGCCAAGAAACTCTCTGATGGGCACGGCAGACACTGAGAGCGGGCTAAACTTCCAAGCACAATTTGTACATAAGATTTTCAACCAGCAGGCATTACTCCACCACCAGAATTATTCTATATGAAGGTAGATGAGAAGATCAGGGTCTTCCTATGGGGCAGTAAGATGCGGGCGGCCTGCACTGCAGTACTTACACGCTGATGTCAAGACGCTTTATTACCCGATCCTCATCGCAGCGGCCAAACAACTCCGGACTAACAGGTTTGGTAACATTATCCAAACTAGATTTCCTAACACGGAAACATCTACTAAATTATTTCATTTCTATATGAATGGAAGAGGTGCTCAAATAAAGGAAGGGAAAACAGGTGCCAAGCAGGCTGCATGTCACCGAGGTGCAGGGCCACATAAAAGCCACCATTCCTGGGGCCCCAGTGGTCAGCCCATCACCAATCACACACTTCTATCTATCCTTCCTAGCCCGCAGATAGGAAATAAGTTTGAAACTTGGCACAAACGCTTTAAAAGGAGTGTTCCTATCTGGGATATTTATGGCATATATTGATCGGATATGCCATAAATGTCCGTTAGGAGCATGTCCCACAGATGGGACCTTCACCTATCTCAAGAACCTGTAACACCCGGCTCATCTGCCACTAAAAGTAAAGAGCTGTGGCTGCTGAACAATATAGATGCTGGAAGTCCCATAGCAGCACACTGCGCATGCGCTGTGTCCTCTCCATTCACTGCTATGGGACTTCCAGCTGATTCAGTACACCGCTATTTTGGGGAAGTCCCACAATGGTGAATGGAGGGGTGGCTGTGCAGTGCGGGGGTTACCTCACATCAGTAATTGGCATTTATCATGTAGAGAAAGTGAATACAAGCCACTTACTAATGTATTGTGATTGTCCATATTGCCACCTTTGCTGGCTTGATTCATTTTTCCAGCACATTAAACACTGCTCATTTCCATGGTTACGACCACCCTGCAACCAGCAACAGTGGTGGTCGTGCTTGCACACTATAGGAAAATGATGATTACACTTACCGGTAATCGGATTTTCCTGACCCCACGACAGCACCACAGAGAGATGGCTGCGCCTCCATGGACAGGAAACCTGTAGCATAAAAAAGGTGGAGCCACTCTCCCACCTTAGTGAGTTTACAGAGCATGAGAGGGACTCCCCTATTGGTAATACAGCTTACTATTATATTTTTATTTTTTTGCGTCTCACCACGTGCACTACACACAGTACCACCACCTTAGGGAGGGAATTAGATGGGTGCTGTCGTGGGGTCAAGAAAATCAGATTACCGGTAAGTGTAATCATAATTTTTCCCCTCCCCCACGACAGCACCACAGAGAGATTACATAGAAATCAAGGGTGGGTAACAGCTTCTAACACCTTTCTTCCAAAAAAGAGGTCAGAGATAGAGTCAAGCTGAAGCCTATAGAAGGTAGAGGGAGAAGCCCAAGTGGCAGCTCTGCAGATCTGGTCAATTGACACACTGGCCCTTTCTGCCCAGGAGGTAGACACCGCCCTAGTAGAGTGAGCTTTCAAGGATAGAGGAGGAGAAGAACCAGAATAAGAGTATGCTAAGGAAATTAGCTCTCGGATCCACCTAGCGATGGTACTCTTTGAGGCAGCATTACCTTTCCTAGCCCCTGCGTACAAGACAAATAATGATGAAGATTTTCTCCAGTCCTTGGTCTTTTCTAGGTACTGGATCAGACACCTTCTTACATCCAGAAGATGCCATTTTTCTTCATCTTTATTCTTTGGTTCTGGAAAGAAAACTGGGAGAACTATCTCCTGTAATCTGTTTGTCTTGTTAGGGACTTTAGGAATAAAGTTAGGGTCCGGCCTCATCACTACTCTATCCTCACGTATGGTCATAAACGGGGGATTAATGGACAGGGCCTGAATCTCACTAATTCTTCGCGCTGAAGTGAGAGCTACCAAGATAACCAATTTCAGGGTAAGCATTTTGGTAGAACTATCCCCGATAGGCTCAAATAGATGACTGGTCAATGCTTTCAACACTAAATTCAAGTCCCAGGGGGGAAATCTAGGTCCCTTAACTGGAGCAACCCTATCCACTGCTTTGAAAAACCTGACTATCCAGGGATCCATAGCTAAGCTCCTACCGCTTAATCCAGAGAGAGCCGAAACCTGAACCTTCAGTGTGCTTTTAGCTAAACCTAAAGATAGCCCACGCTGCAAAAATTCTAACACCTGTCTAGTAGAATTTTTTTCTGGCCAAACATTGGTCTCCAGGCCTGCAAAGGATAGGAATCTTTTCCAAATCCTGGCATAAATTGTGTTGGTCACTTTTTTCCTACTTTTAAATAGGGTAGAAATTAGAGCTTCAGAAAACCCTTCATCGACTAAATGCGCCCTTTCAATCTCCATGCCGTAAGATGCAAGGACTCCACCTCCGGGTGCACTACTGGGCCCTGCACCAGGAGATTCGGAATCTCGGGAAGAACCCAAGGTTCCAATACCGACATGGACCTGAGAAGAGAGAACCATGCCTTCTTTGGCCAAAATGGGGCAATAACTATCATGTCTGATTTCTCTTCTCTTATTTCCCTGGGAACTCTGGGAAGAAGCTGAAGCGGGGGAAAGGCATCCCCCAGACGAAACTTCCATTCTAGGAGAAAGGCATCCACCCCAAACGGTGATTCGTGAGGGCTGAGGGAGCAAAACTTCTCCACCTGCCTGTTCTCCATGGTGGCGAATAGATCTATTTCCTGGGGTTCCCCATAACTTCACAATTTTTGCAAACACTAAGGGGTTCAGGGACCACTCTCCCTGTCTTAACCGGTGACGACTTAAAAAGTTGGCCTGAATATTCTCCTTCCCTTTTATATGTAGAGCAGATATATGCGCTACCTGAACCTGTATCTCCCTCATCAAAGATAGGGATTTGGTACCTCCCTAGCGATTCAAATATGACACCACTGTTCTGTTGTCTGACATAATCCTGACGTGTTTGTGTGGTATCTCTGGAAGGTCTGCTCTTAAGGCTAACACTGCTCTTAGTTCCTTCCTGTTGGAAGAGAAATCTCTCTGAAGCAAGGACCAATTTCCCTGTCTCAATTGACCCTGAAAATGCGCCCCCCACCCCCATGGGCTGGCATCGGTTGTGATTACTACTGGATCTGGGTAATTCCACGGGATACCCTGGTTTAAGTTCTTTACCTCCGACCACCAGTTGAGGAAGATAAGAGTCCTCCTGCAGAGCATCATCTGGGAGTCCAAGGTTATCCCTTCCCGTCTTGTTATCTCCAAGATTTTTCCTTGAAGCTGTCTTGAATGAAATTGCGCCCATTGCACTGCTGGGATACAAGCGGTCATTAATCCCAGTAGAGACATTGCCTTCCGGACAGACATACGTGGATTTTCCTGAGTTTTTAGAATTTCGCTCTGCACTTTATCTTTTCTAACGGAAGAAAAGTCCTCTGTTGTAAGGAGTCCAGCTGTAAACCTAAAAATATCTGGCTTGTGCTGGGTTCTAATCTGGATTTCTTAAAATGTATTATCCATTCTAGACCTTCCAGAATATGCATCACCCGCTGAATAGAATTCTGACACTTCTCCCTGGAATTTGCGACTATCAGGAAATCGTCCAGGTAGGGCAGGAAAAGAATGTTCTCCTTGCGAATGAATGAGGCTACCTCCGCCAGTACTTTGGTGAAAGTCCTAGGTGCACTTGACAGCCCGAAGGGCACAGCCTGAAACTGGAGGTGTCTGGTCCTCTCGTTCCCTACTACTGCTACTCGTAGGAATCTCTGGAAAGAAGGATGCATCGGGATATGCAGGTACGCATCCTTCAAATCCAATACTGCCATGAAACATCCCAGAAAGACTAGGTGAATTACAGACTTTATGGTCTCCATTTTGAATCTTTTTGCAACTAGAGACCTGTTCAATTGTCTTAAATTTATAATTGTCCGGAAAGAACCGGAAAAGCGTCAAGTAGAAGCTCTTCCCCCACTCCGCTTCTGGTACCAGTATCAACACTTTTTTTGTCTATTAGCAGGTCCACTTCTGCTGACAAGTTTGGGGACTCTCTCATGACCACAAACCTTTGTGGATAATGTCCTCTGAACTGTAATTTTAAGCCCTCTGCCACAATATTTCTGACCCAACTTCCTGCAATCTCTTCCCAGGCAGAGAGAAAGTATTTTAGCCTTCCTCCTACCTGCAGCCTGGCGTCATTTCTTGGACAGTTTATCTTTCTGAGAGGAGGTACTCCCGAACATGAAGCCCTTACTCCCTGAACCTCTGGCCCTGGGAAACTGATCTCTATCCCCCGACTGCCTCTTTCCCTGAAACCTAGAGGAATTACAGAAGGGAGGCCTATAACTCTTAAACTGTGAGAAAGAGGACTCCTGTGGCAATTTCTTTTTCCTGTCTGCTGCCTTTTCTAGAAGGACATCGAGTTCTGGACCAAACAGAAACTGTCCCTGGCAGGGAATACTGCATAGACACTGTTTGGAAGCCATGTCTCCTCCTTTCCAGTTCTTAAGCCATGAGGCTCTACAGGCAGAGTTCGAAATAGAAGCTGACCTGGCCGACAATCTGACCGCCTTAACTGAAGCGTCAGATAAGAAAATCCGCCGCCTTCTGTAAAGTCGGTAAAGAGGCCAGAATTTGATCTCTAGGGCATTTATCCCTTATCTGCCCCTCTAGCCTGTCAAGCCAAATGGCCAAAGATCTGGCAGTAACTGTTGTTGCTATGTTAGGTCTGAAGGATGCGGTAGATACCTCCCATGTATTCTTAAGACAGGAATCTATCTTTTTATCTAATGGGTCTTTTAAGAAACCCATATCCTCAAACGGCAGGGAGGACCTTCTAGAAATTTTTGATATTGCTACGTCCAACTTAGGTGCTTTATTCCTTGATGTAGAGGCTTCTTCCTCAAAGGGATATTTCCTCTTAAAATTTTTGGTTACAAAGGCCTTCCTATCTGTTTTTTTCCACTCCTTTTCTATTAGGGCTGTTATGCTTTTATGTAAGGGAAAACATCTTCTCTTCTCGCGTAACCCTTCAAAGACTGCGTCCGCTACCGATCTGTCTTCTTTAACATCCTCTAACTCTAGAGTGGCCCTAATAGTTTTAAGAAGTTTATCCGTGTCACCCACTGGAAATAGACATTTCTTCTCATTGTCGTCCTCTGAAGAAAACGAATCCTCGGACCCTTCGTCCTCATCATCTTCACTATCACCTGAAGATTCCACCTCTGAATCCACCCATTCCTCTGATCTTTTAGACTTCTTAGATGATTTAAGAGAATCTTTAACCTCAGATCTAATCAAGGCCCTAATATCCTTCATAAAACTTGGGGATTCCTCTGCCAGCGTCCTCTCGATACACTGCTGGCACAACTTTTTAAGATAGGAAGACGACAAGGGGCATCTACATAAGGCACATTCTTTATTTTTCCTTTTCGCCATGACCTTTTTTGGCGCCATCTAAGGAAAAAACGGCATATACACAACCACATATCAGTATTCTCTATACCGGCGTCTGCCTTTCTGTCTCCATTTCTTCTGACCTCTTGTTACTCCTGGGGGCATAGAGGTTTAAAAGCAAAATTAAGCTGAAGCAGGGAACAGCACCTCTCCTTAGAGAGTTCCACATGTTCCCTGGGAGCAGACTGTGCCAGAAACCATCGCACTTAGGTCCTCACCAGTAGCCGATCCGGAGTCTGAGCTCTGCCTGCGCTGGAAAAGAAGCAATCCGATCTCCCAGAGTGGTTAAGGAATAGCAGCCAATGGTGCCCCCAGCTCTGAGAACGCCGACTTTCCCATGTTGTTTTTATTTCCAGTCACCTGACCGGAACTTAGCCTGCGGAACGCATGTCTCACCTGTGACGTCATTCCTGTGACTTCCGGTTTCCGGCGCGCTCCACTGCTCCTGCGGTCAGTATGCAGCCTCCACGTGCGCGCCCCGGAACACTGCCCTCTGGCATGTTCCTCCTGCAGCCGCCATCCTGTGTCCTGCGGCCCCCACGCGGTCTCACTCCTCAGAGGGACCCGTGCAAACAGCCCTAAAGATTGAGGAACGGCCCGGACCATCACCCGATCCTCTTAAAAGAGAAGGACCCGGCACTCGGTCTCTTGGGCTGGTAAGACCACATGACCCTCTAGGATTTCCTAGTCATGGGTCCCTAGAAGAAAAACTACAAGTCTCCTGCTCCAGGGACAGGAAACCTCACTGAGGTGGGAGAGTGGCTCCACCTTTTTTATGCTACAGGTTTCCTGTCCATGGAGGCGGAGCCATCTCTCAGTGGTGCTGTTGTGGGGGAGGGGAAAAAAGCGCTAGCCTATGTGCACTCCTGGCCACCAGAGTGCACCTTTTCCTATACTGTGCAAGCACGGCCACCACTGCTGGATTGTAGGGTGGTCATAACCATGGAAACGAGCAGTGTATAATGCGATGGAAAAATTAATCCAGCCAGCAAAGGAGGCAATATGGACAATCACAATACATTAGTAAGTGCCTCATATTAACTGTCTCTACATGATAAATATCATTAGTGAACGGTTCTTCAGACAGAAGCGGGACCTGTACGTATCAGGCATTTATGGCAAATCATAGATGTCCCAGATGGGACAACCCCTTCAACTATTTTTTTCCTGCTGCTGTAATAATACAGAGAGTATAATATGCACGTGTGAACTACACAAACAAGAAACATGCCTGTTTTCTACACATTGGCTTCTATGGGCTAAAAATTGTAGTGATAAGGATCCACCAGGCCATACATAAAAAAAAAAAAAAAAAAATATAATAAAGGGAAAAGTGAATAAAAAGGCAATAAAATGGCAATGTTCTTTCGATGGAAAAAAACGGAATTACTAAATACGCAGTTAAGAATGAGTCCGTAACGTGCAAGTTACAGAGCGTACATGTGCATAAAAGACAAGCAATAGATAAGTACTCCAACATGGAAGTGACCGCGGCAGGATCCCACGCTGCACATTACGGACAAGGATAGTACTGTTCTATGAAGGGCCAGCTGTTCCGTTCCGCAAAACACAGAATGCACATGAATGTCATCTGTATTTTTAGCGGATCCGGTTTTTGCGGACCGCAAAATACATATGATCACGTGCATGAGCCTTAAGGCCTTTCATCACACATCCCTGTTTTTCCACTGACCGAGTCTAAGGCCTCATGCACATGGCCGTTGTTTTGGTCCGCATCTGAGCAGCAGTTTTGGTGGCTCGGATGCGGACCCATTCACTTTAATCGTTGCTCCGTTCCGTGGTCCTCAAAAAAAAAAAACTGTCCTATTAAGGGCTGTCCATGACGTACACGGACGCCATCCATGTTTAGCGGATCCACGGTTTGCGGACCGCAAAACACACAACGGTCGTTTGCATGAGGCCCAAGTGGGAAAACAACAGGGACACAAACTATTTTGGTCCTTGATGGAAACGCAACAACACCTATGGGTCCGACAACCACTGACAGTACACGGATGGCATCTGCGTTGTCGCTGGTTCTCACGGACCACTGGAGGTGCTCTGGAAATCCATTTTCAGCCTAGCAGAGCACAAGGAATACATGGACCCACAGACCAACAACAGACCCTTGAAGGCTTTGTACACCTTTGGGGCAATTTTTTTAATTATTGTATTAATTTGAAGTAAAGATGAGCGAATTTCCGCTTATGAAGTTTGTTCACACTTCGTTTGGCGGTAAAAGGTGAATTGCGTTATGGATTCCGTTACCACGGACCATAACGCAGTTCTATGGCGGAATGCCTTTAGAGACATTCCATCATAATAGAAGTCTGTGGGCTGCATATCGGATCCGTCCTGTTTCCGTTATGCAGGGGACGACCCTATAGACAGACATTTGTCCACAGCAACCAATCTCAGATCGCATTTCATTTCCTAAAGCGCTCTGAAATTAAACTTGAGCTCTGTTTGGTTGCTATGGGCAACAAAGATTCATTCCTAAGCAGTTTGGATACATTGTGCCTGGTTTAACACTGAATATTTTGGTGACAGGTTCCATTTAACAAAGGAAACAGTAACATCTGATTGTCAAACCAGACATACATTATCAGGAGGAATAACAGAGGAACAGCACCAGAGTTGAGAGACGCCCTAGAATAGTTATGGCACACGTCGGGGGTGGAGACAGGTCATCTTTAAGGACCACATTTGATGGGAGGCTCTTAGTTACCATAAGTAAGTAGAACATGTTCAATTCCTGTACATTTTTTGGACAAGGATACGACTTTTCTACAGGAGTTTGAAAACAATGGTGGCGTACAGACGGCCAGGATCTATGTTTCGCAGAACCGCAATCTGCAGACCACAAAACGGATACAGTCGTGTGCACGAGGCCTTAGACCCCCACTATGGGGGGCAGCTAAGTCCAGAAAAGTCTAGGGCTGTGAAGAACCCTGGATGGGCTGGAGGTGCCCATCAGACCCCACAGCTGGACGGAGGGTGGTCGCCCCCTCATATTAACGATGTAAACAGAGAGAACGCCGCGTGCAATCGGTAAGACGTCTTGTAAAGCGTCTACATACGGAGAGATTCGGACTCTCAAGACATTTCAGTTCTCATAGCAACCATGCAAAGCGCACTGCTCCCACAGACAAGACACGGACAGGAGACATCTTGAGCTCATACTCACCTGCTCGGCATCGCGCTCATTCACGGTCGGCAGGGGGGTCCGCGTGGACATGGTACTTAGTTATAGATCCACTTTAGGGACAGCATTGGACAAGAGGATAAAAGCAGCGGCAGACGGGGGGGCAAAGTGTGCGATAAGGAGGGGGGGTCTTATTATTATACACAGACTCTGGGTTAGATTAGAGGGGCCCCTGTGCTGCACTTATAACCCATGTGAAGTGACTGAAGGGGCTTTATTCGGCCTAGAACTACCTCAACACATAAGTAGTGCGGCCCCACAGCCTGACTAGGCCCAGCTCAGGCACTGGCACACTACTTCTCACGGCCTGAGGGGGGCGCCCTCCTGGGTAGCGGTGTGCACACACTCAGGTGAGCCGCACACATGAGCGCCACACACCCTTCCTGAAGGCAGAGCCGGCTGCCCGCCCCCTCTGCCGGGAGCTAATGAGTAATGGAAGCCGCCGGACCTCTCCAAAGGTGTCAGACAGGTTGTGTGTGAGGCGGGGGCGGGGTGACGACTATGGGAGTGAGAGGAGGGGGGGGTGACACAGGTAAACTCTCCCGCCCAGGTCTGGCGCCTCCCCCTTCCCCCCCAGTGCGCGCTGTTGATCTCCCGCTCGCGGCTCCAGGTGTGTCCCCGCTCTCGCAGCTCTCTGTGGAGGGGGGAGGGGCGCGCACGCACGACCCCGAAGTCACCTGACTAGAGAGCGGCGGCCCGCGATAGCTTCCTGCGTTTACAGGCTGCGCGCGCATACCCGGACCTGGCCGACCCCAAGCTGCGCATGCGTCACCAGTCTGTCCGTAGGTGTTGCGCTGGGAAGAAGCGTGTGAGCTACGATAGATGGCGCTGTTGTATGGGAGCGGAACGGTGGAGGAGGAGGAGGGCTGCTGCTGCTGCTGCTGCTGCTGCTGCTGCTGCTGCTGCTGCTGCTGCTGCTGCTGCTGCTGCTGCTGCTGGAGTCTGGACTGCAGAAAGTAGTAGTAGTAGAACTTGCTAACGGTCCTTTGTTAGTCTGGGCTCACAGTTGACATTTTGACGCGTTTCTTTACAGTGGGGGAGAAAACTGAGCAATCAGATCATGTAAGATGTACTGATTGGGATTTGTATGGCCTTGTTCAAACCTAGCATAACAAAGGTGATGGGTGAAAGTTATAGATACTGATGCAAGTCCTGTGTGAATCCGGGGCTGAAAACATGGATCCAGTGTTGTTTCCTAAGAGAAGAAAAGTATAAGGGTACTTTCACTCTTGCGGCAGAGTGATCTGGCAGGCAGTTCAGTCGGCGGCAAAACGTATGCCAACTGATGGCATTTGTAAGACTGATCAGGATCCTGATCCGTCTTATAAATGCATTGAAATGCCGGATCCGTCTTTCCGGTGTCATCCGGAAAAACGGATCAGGCATTTATTTTTTTTCCGCCAAGTGTTCCGGATTTTTGGCCGGAGATAAAACCGTAGCATGCTGCGGTATTATCTCCGTCCTGAAAAGGCAAAAAGACTGAACTTAAGACATCCTGATGCATCCTGAACGGATTACTCTCCATTCAGAATGCATTAGGATAAAACTGATCAGTTATTTTCCGTTATAGAGCCCCTAGGACGGAACTCAGCGCCAGAAAAGAAAAACGCTAGTGTGAAAGTACCCTAAGAAGCATAGCTCCCAACTATTGAAAAGCCGAAGGAGGGAGAATAGCCTCTGACCCTGCACAAAGCTTATTCCCATATAGTGTCCCCAGACATAGTAAATGCCGCCATAGTGCCCCCACACACAGTAAAATGTCCATATAGTGTCCTTACACACAGTAAAATGCCCATATAGTGTCCTCACTCAGTAACATGCCCATATAGTAACTCCAGACACTGTAAGATGCCCACATAGTGCCCACACACACACAGAAAAATTCGCCAAAAGTGCCTAAACAGTAGTTTGACCTCTTGGTGCCCTCACCTAGCCCCATTCCCCTAATGATCGGAGCACATCCTGCTCTCCCCAGCGATTATGGCAAAAAAAAAAGATAGGAAGGCGCTTATAGGGTAATAAGTTCAATAACAAATGTATAAAAATAGGACATCAATGGTTTTGCTCACCTTATAGTGTTGTGCATACGTAGGCACAACACTCGTGAGGACAGGGGGTCGGTGCAGCCGGTATCTCTCAGTCCTCGTAGGTGGAGTCGCCAAATCTCCAGAGGAATGATATGTGATGCAATAGGAAAAGTTTTGTGCACTAAAATAGTACACCAATTGATACCTTCTGGCGCAAAGACACGACCTCAGTAGATAAATAAAGGGTCTTTATTGATGAGTGACAACGCGTTTCGGAGTCAGTACACTCCTTTTTCAAGTCTGTGGGATCCATGCTGGGGCTTAAAGCGTGGCCGTCCTATTGCTGCTCTCCCCAGCGGCAGGGGCAATGCGATGCCATCATCACGCCTGCTGAGCCTTACAGGAGAGAACACAGGCCGATTCCCGAGGCCGGGCAGGATCCCCTGGCCTATGTGCTCTCCTAATGACAGCACCGCATTGCACCTGCCGCTGGGGAGAGCACAGGCTGGTGAATGGTGGAGCAGGAAGCGGGCAGCCCCATGCTTCACCGTTTTATTCAACTGTATCTGCATCCTTAGGATGCAGATACCGTACATTTGAAATCGGGACATACATCAGCCATCATGGGACAGCTGCTAAAAACCAGGACTGCCAAGCTAGAAGAAGTACAATTGGAATGTATAGATAAGGGGTGCACAAACTAAACCCTATGGAACTTAAAGGGGTTATCCCATCTTGGACAATGGGGGCATATTGCTAGGATATGCCCCCATTGTCTGATAGGTGTGGGTCCCACCTCTGGGACCCGCACCTACAAGGAAAACGCAGCAGAGAAAGTTGAGGGCGCATGCGCAGCCGCCCTCCATTCATTTCTATGGAGCCGCCGAAAATACCTGAGCGTTGGCTCGACTATTTTCGCCGGGCCCAAAGAAATGAATGAGAGCGGTGGCCGCGCATGCGCAGTGTGCTCCCATTCACTTCAATGGGAGAGGCGGGGAGCTGCGCCTGGTGGTGGATGGACCCCAGGAAACCCGGGGTCCTCCAGTCACAACTCTCCCTGTCTCCGTTCTCTTTGTAGGTGCGGGTCCTAGAGGTGGGACCCGCACCTATCAGACAATGGGGGTATATCCTAGCTATATGCCCCCATTGTCTGAGATTGGATAACCCCTTTAATTACTGCAATTTTCATTTCTTTGCCAAAAATGTTGACAGGAGTCGATTTTATTAACAGACCTTCTTGGCACAAAGCAAACTAAACCCCCTGGTTGTGCCTACCTGCAACAGTTGCCCAGGGGGAGGGGCTACCATACTTTCTGAATGACTGTTGTGCACCCAAACCACACTCCAGGTGGCAGGGGTGGACTGGGAACTTAAAGTGGCCTTGGAAGAAAACCTAAAAGTGGCCTCATGTTGTAGGCGGTTCAAAATTGACAGAAGGTGGGCAACACAAGTAGGCAATGCCAACAGAAGTAGGCGGGGCAATACCATAGTACAGCTAAAGAAAAATACCCCAGCAGAATGAAATACCACAGTGCAGCACAAAATACTGCAGTCCCCACCACAGTATTCAACTGTATCACTGTCCTGAGGATACACAGTTGCAAGAAAAAGTATGTGAACCCTTTGGAATTATATGGATTTCTGCACCAATTGGTCATAAAATGTGATCTGATCTTCATCTAAGTCACAACAATAGACAATCACAGTCTGCTTAAACTAATAACACACAAAGAATTAAATGTTACCATGTTTTTATTGAGCACACCATGTAAACATTCACAGTGCAGGTGGAAAAAGTATGTGAACCCCTAGACTAATGACATCTCCAAGAGCTAATTGGAGTGAGGTTTCAGCCAACTGGAGTCCAATCAATGAGATGAGATTGGAGGTGTTGGTTACAGCTGCCCTGCCCTATAAAAAAACACACACCAGTTCTGGGTTTGCTTTTCACAAGAAGCATTGCGTGATGTGAATGATGCCTCGCACAAAAGAGCTCTCAGTTTGGTTGAAGTTATTGCTGCCAAAGGAGGTTCAACCAGTTTTTAAATCCAGACGTTCAACCAGTTATTAAATCCAAGGGTTCACATACTTTTTCCACCTGCACTGGGAATGTTTGCATGGTGTGTTCAATAAAAACATGGTAACATTCAATTCTTTGTGTGTTATTAGTTTAAGCAGACTGTGATTGTCTATTGTTGTGACTTAGATGAAGATCAGATCACATTTTATGACCAATTTGTGCAGAAATTGTAGTTGAATTCAGTAGGCCACCTGCAGCCGCCACCAGTCAGGAGCATAAGTACTTGATGCTCCTCGCATTAATTAATGCTGAGAGCATCAAATCGTTATGTATCCAGTGGTTGGCCATGAGGAGGACTCAGGTGTCTTCCTGGGCATTGGCACACTGGGAAATTTCCCTGTAGGGTCTATTGCCAGTCCGCCCCTGCCAGGTGGTCTTCATGAGCAAGATCCCTTGCTGTGGAGCTTGTGGGACACTTGCCACTTAGGGTACTTTCACACTAGCGTTAGAAGAATTTTTATGCTTTGTAAATGCGGTAAAAATAATTTACACAAAAATGAGGCAAAACATGTATTTTTGTCTCTCTACGGGACAGCTGGAAATAGCCAAGCACTTGTACCAGGCCTTTACCATGTGATTTTTTTATTTTTTTTTAAAGGGGGGAAATGGAAGTGTCGCGTTAACATAATCCTCCCTTTATTTTTAAAGGGTTTGCCCAGCCTTCTGGCCTTTATTAACTGTCCCCAGCATCATGCTTGGGGACACCTCACCACTGATTCCAATGGTTGGCCACAGTGCTACAAGCGACCCACTCTGCAAGTTTACTGTCCTGGGACCAGAAGATCAGTAAACAGAGCCAGGCAGCCAGAATGGAGCGCTGGGAACAGGGAGTATGATTTTTCTGCTAGTTACCGCACATTGCTGGGGTTCATAAAAAAATGCTGAAATGCTGGGAATTGGAATCTGTGCTGCATAAAAAAATATTGACATGAATTTTATATATGCAGATCTGTGTTCACGTGAATTAGACCCATTAACCCCTTCAGGACCAGGCCATTGTTAGCAAATCTGACGTGTGTCACTTTATTTGGTGATAACTTTAAAACGCTTTTACTTATCCAGGACATTCTGAGAATGTTTCCTCTTCACATATTGTACTTCGTGACAGTGGTAAATTTGAGTCAAAATATTTAATTTTTATTTTTAAAAAAAATACCAAATTTACCAAAAAAATTGAAAAATTAGCAATTTAGCGCTAACTAGTATGTATTAGGAGCGGGGAGCGAGGGAGTGTATTTTAGTCTGATGGAGTACTGATGGGCTATTCTGAGGTCTGGGGGTACTGATGGGCTGATCTGGGGTCTGATGGGCTAATCTGAGGTCTGATAAGGCTCTGAATGGGCTGATATGAGGTCTGATGGGGGTCTGAGTGGGCTGATATGAGGCTGATATGAGGTCTGATGAAAATTTCCTATAAAATCTGGGATGCGTCTTATCATCGGGTGCGCCTTATAAAGCGAAAAATACGGTATGTCTACGTCATGTTTGGATCATTTTTGAAAATGACATTTAATTTTTTTTGGAACGTTAGAAGGCTTAGAAGTTTAGAAGCAAATCTTAAAATTTTTAGGAAAATTTCCAAAACCCAAGGACCAGTTCAATTATAAAGTCACTTTGTGAGGCTTATATATTAGAAACCACCCATAAATCACCCCATTTTAGAAACTACACCCCTCAAGCTATTCAAAACTAATTTTGCAAACTTTGTTAAACCTTTAGGTGTCCCACGAGAATTAAAGGAAAATGGGAATGAAATTTGAAAATTTCATTTTCTTTTTCCAGATTTTAAATTTGAAACAATTTTTTTCTGCAACACATCAAGGTTTTACAGCCAAACAAAACTCAAAATCTATTACCCTGAATCTGGAGTCTACAGAAACACCCCATATGTGCTCAAAAACTGATGTATGGCCGCACAGAAGGCTTCAGAGTGGAAAAAGCACCATATGGCTTTTGGAGAGCGGATTTAGCTGGAATGGTAATTGGGAGCTATGTCGCATATGAAGACACCCTGAGGTGGCCCTACAGTGGAAACCCCAAAAAAGTGACCCCATTTTGGAAACAAATAAATAGAAAATCCACAGCACTCCTCAGTTCTGGTGAAAAAGCCGGTTACTTTAGTGGTAACAGCAGCATACAGAAAGCAACGTTTCAACCATCTCTGGTCTTTCTCAAGCTATGAAATCATATAGTGGAATGTGCCTTTAAATAGTGGCTCAGTGGGTGTGTCTCTTAGTGATTAAAGTTCTACATCTGAAGTGACTAAGTGTAGTTGATTACATCGTTTATCCATTGATTATACTTAAAATAGAATAATACTTACTGGTGGGGGAGGGTCCATGTGAAAACCAGCGCTGTGTCCAGAGGTGAGTTTGCGCCAAAATCTGGCGTACTCTGAGTCCATATGCGCCTGCGCCGAGTCCCCACACCCACAAGGGGAGGGATTCTAAGGCGGCCAATAGAAAAATCGGGCGCCTGTGACGTCCGTTGTTGCCGGGGGCAGATCCTGGTAAAGGGAACGTCCTCTGCCCGCAGCACCAATCAGAGCACAGGCGTCGATGACGTCTATTGTTGCTAAGGAGTAGGGGCGATCCCCAGAAGAGTGAGAATCGCATCCCCTCCACAGCAACTAAATATGCCATATGTACCAGCGCTGGTTTTCACATGGACCCTCCCCCACCAGTAAGTATTCTTCTATTTTAAGTATAATCAATGGATAAACAATGTAATCTACTACACTTAGTGATTAAAGTTCTACATCTGAAGTGACTAAGAGACACACCCACTGAGCCACTATTTAAAGGCACATTCCACTATATGATTTCATAGCTTGAGAAAGACCAGAGATGGTTGAAACGTTGCTTTCTGTATGCTGCTGTTACCAATAAAGTAACCGGCTTTTTCACCAGAACTGAGGAGTGCTGTGGATTTTCTATTTATTTGTAACCTTATGGGACCCCCAGCCAGGATCCCCATCCACAGGCACCATCTAATCTATTTTTCTACTGGCAACTGTCCCCAGATTGGGACCTGCAGTGCTGCTTAACCCAGTTTTTTTGCCCATTTTGGAAACTACACCCCTCAAGGAATCTTTTACGGTGTGTAGTGAGCACTTTGACCTCAAAGGTGTTTCCTAGAATTAGGAAACACTTGGCAGTAAAAATGAAAAATTGAATTTTTTTCACAAAAAAAGTTGCTTTACATCCACATTTTTCACTTTCCCAAAGGGTAACAGGACAAAATGCACCCCACATTTTGTTCCCAATTTCCCCCTAGATATGGCAACAACCCATATGTGCTCAAAAAATGATGTACGGGTGCACAGCAGGGCTCTAGAATCAAACAGCAAAATATGGATTTTGCTGACCTGAATTGGCAGACATGGATTTTAGGTGCCATGTCGCCAGGGCTTTTTTTCTGGCGGAACGCACCGGAACGGCGTTCTGCCACCTTTTGACATCGCAGCCTGCTATGCTCCAGCATGGCAGGCTGCGATGTATCAGCGGGGAGGGACTGGGAGGAGGAGCTCGGGGCCAGTGCGTTCACTGTGCTCCGGCCCCGCAGCTCCAGTACAGTTATAAAATGTGTAATTCAATTAATAATGATTCATGCTGCCCCCTCTGTAGTATAACATTCAATATATCCTACTCACAGGGCTACTGTTAAATAGTAATGCAGGCCGGCCGGGCAGACGAGCGGCAGAGTGACTGACTGACATCACGTGCCTGCCCGGCCTACTTTATGAATGAAGCAGGCGCGCAGGCACGTGATGTCAGTCAGTCACTCTGCCGCTCGTCTGCCCGGCCGGCCTGCATTACTATTTAACAGAAGCCCTGTGAGTAGGATATATTGAATGTTATACTACAGAGGGGGCAGCATGAATCATTATTAATTGAATTACACATTTTATAACTGTACTAGAGCGGCAATGGGGTGTCTGTGGATGACACTGTTAAGGCAGGGGGGGGTCTGTAGATGGCACTGTTATGGGGTGGGGGGGTCTGTGGATGGCACTGTTAAGGGGGACGTCTGTGGATGTCACTGTTATGGGGTGGGGGGGGTCTGTGGATGGCACTGTTATGGGGGGGGGGGCTGTGGATGGCACTGTTAAGGGGGAGGTCTGTGGATGTCACTGTTATGGGGTGGGGGGGTCTGTGGATGGCACTGTTATGGGGTGGGGGGGTCTGTGGATGGCACTGTTATGGGGTGGGGGGGGTCTGTGGATGGCACTGTTATAGGATGGGGGATCTGTGGATGCCATCCACAGATCCCCCATAACAGTGTCATCCACAGATCCTCCACCCCATAACAGTGCCATCCCCAGATCCCCCATTAACAGTGCCATCCCCATCTGGGGGGTTTCTTTGCTGGGCTGGACTTTTATAGCCCCCCCAAATTTTACTTGCATCCCTGTTCTCTAAAGGGGTGGTTTTAGGGGGCGGTCCTAGGGGTGGGTAGGGGCGTGGCCAGGGGAGGGGGGGTGAGTTCCACCACCTTTTCTCTGAGAAAAAAAGCCCTGCATGTCGCATTTAAAAAATTCCTGAGGTCCCCTAGAAGTGACCTCATTTTGGAAAGAGCTCCCCCGTACGAACATTTGAAGTGATGGAAAGGGTACTTTTCAGCAAACAGGTGTTTTACAGAAGGCAGAAACACTTGTTAAAGGATTTCAAAGCACACATTAGTGAAAATGAAAAATGACTTCCCGAAGTACTGGGACCCTCCCCGGCCTTGCTTTGTAAAAATTAGGGCCTTGTTAATCACCTCTTGGAACTGAAGGAAAGTTCCTGTGTGGCCTGCAGATTGAAATATCACGTACGCATTGCACATTGCCATCTGTACAATGTGTACGGGCAGCTTTTTGTACCACACTTTCGTTTTTTGTGTGGCATTGTAGGGCTTCAGAAGTTGATCTGAAAGATCAAACATTCCCCCCTTCCCCCATGTGCCTGTTGTGGTACCTCATACAGCAGCAGGGGAGCTGGTGTTAGTGTGAATGGTGGTCAGTACAAGGATGTCCCTCTTGTCCTTGTACTTAATCACCAGCATGTTCTCATGGAGGAGAGCCTTATGTTCACCCATTCTCAGTGGTTACCCTACCGGGGATCTAGGGAGGCCTCTCTGATTTTTATGCACAGTATCGCCAGTCACAGTACATCTGGCAGTTAGGGTCAGGGACATGAATAGGGGTATGCTGGTATAATAGTTATCCACATAGAGGTGGTAACCCTTATCCAGCAGTGGGTGCTGTAAGTCCCACACTATCTTCCCACTATCTCCTAGGATGGGGGGCATTCTCGGGGTTCTATTCGGGAATCTTTCCCTTCATAAATGCGAAACTTGTGGGTGTACCCGGAGCTACTCTCACAAAGTTTGTATATCTTTATGCTATACCTTGCCCGTTTGCTAGGCAGGTACTGGCGGAATCTAATCCTCCCTTTGAAAAGTAATAGGGACTCATCTACACTGACATTTTTATCTGCGTTGTACACCTCAGCAAACCTGGTGTTAAAGACGTTAAAATGTTGGGTCGTTTTGGGGTGGGCACCGTGCATTGTCGTTGTAGTGTATGAATTTCCGAATTAAAATAGTTTTCGGGTCATGGTCTTACTGTAAATTGGAGTCTGGTAGAAAATGGCAGAACTCCAATATTGTCTAACGTTTGGCTTCTTTACTACGCCCATATGCAGCACGAGTCCCCAAAACTTCATCATCTCTGCTGCACTTACTGGGGTCCAACCTAGGGGGTCTAGCGTATGGCGATTTAGGGTTCTGATTAGGGCTGCACGATATTGGAATTTTGTTCGATTGCGATTAGGGCCCTAAAAATTGCGATAACGATATGCAATGCAAATTTTAAGGGAATGGTGCTAGAGGTCTATTTGCTTGGATTTTCCCGTATGAGCCGCTGACGCCGCCACAGGAGCCCCTGCCGTGACCTGTCACCCACGTACCGTATTTTTTTTGCTTTATAAGACGCACCTGATTATAAGGCGCACCTAGGTTTTTGAGGAGGAAAATAAGAAAAAAAATATTTTGAGCCAGAAGGTGTGCTTTTGGTGGATTTTGAACTAATAGTGGTCTGGGTATGACATTGTTATGGGGATCTGTGGTTGGAACTGTTATGAGGAATTCTTTGGATGGCACTGTTATGGGGGACCTATGGATGACGCACTGTTATGGGGGATCTGTGGATGACGCACTGTTATGGGGAATCTGTGGATGACACTGTTATGGGGGATCTGTGGATGACACTGTTTTGGGGGATCTGTGGATGACACTGTTATGGGGGATCTGTGGATGACACTGTTATGGGGGATCTGTGGATGACACTGTGATGGGGGATCTGTGGATGACACTGTGATGGGGGATCTGTGGATGACACTGTTATGATGGATCTGTGGATGACACTGTTATGGGGATCAGCGGTTAGCACTGTTATGGGGATCTGTGGATGACACTGTTATGGGGATCAGCGGTTAGCACTTTATGGGGATCTGTGGTTGGCACTGTTATGGGGATCTGGGGTTGGCACTGTTATGGGGATCTGTGGATGGCACTGTTATGGGGATCTGTGGCACTGTTATGAGGGATTCTTTGGATGGCACTGTTATGGGGGACCTATGGATGACGCACTGTTATGGGGGATCTGTGGATGGCACTGTTATGGGGGATCTGTGGATGGCACTGTTATGGGGGACCTGTGGATGGCACTGTTATGGGGGATCTGTGGATGGCACTGTTATGGGGGATCTGTGGATGGCACTGTTATGGGGGACCTGTGGATGGCACTGTTATAAGGGATTCTTTGGCACTGTTATGGGGGACCTATGGATGATGCAGGAGCGCGACTGACTGAAGTCATGCGCCAGCCGGCCCGCTCGCAGCAATGCATTCATAGTGAGTACAGAGGCTGGTGATTTTATCAATAGGAGTTTATCAATAGGAGAGCGATTGTTTCAGCAGTAAAGAAAGACTTTGCATACAAAGACAGTTATGTGCGCGGGGCCTGCCGCGACTTGCCTCCAGCCCCTCCCCCTCCCCGCACTGTAACTGATGTATCGCCGGCCGCACTATGTGCAGCATAGCGGCTGGCGATACATCAGTGTCAGCCACGTAAAAAGTCAACCATCGCTTTATGAGACGCACAGTGTTTCTTATAAAGCGAAAAATAATCGCAGCATTTTTGGGTCGGCCAAATCGCCATATCGCAATCGGCGATTATGGGGATCTATGGCACTGTTATGAGGGATTCTTTGGATGGCACTGTGGCGATTTGGCAATATGGCGATTTGGCCGACCCAAAAATGCTGCGATTATTTTTCGCTTTATAAGAAACACTGTGCGTCTCATAAAGCGATGGTTGACTTTTTACGTGGCTGACACTGATGTATCGCCAGCCGCTATGCTGCACATAGTGCGGCCTGCGATACATCAGTTACAGTGCGGGGAGGGGGGAGGGGCTGGAGGCAAGTCGCGGCAGGCCCCGCGCACATAACTGTCTTTGTACTCACTATGATTGCTTTGGTGATATATATCGTGCAGGCCTAGTTTTGATCAATGAATTGTTGGGCATATAAATATTTTGAACCAAAAGGTGTGCTTTTGGTGGGTTTTAAACTAATGGTGGTCTGTGGATGACACTATTATGGGGGATCTGTGGATGACACTATTATGGGGGATCTGTGGATGACACACTGTTATGGGGTTCTGTGGATGGCGCACTGTTATGGGGGACCTGTGGGTGACACTGTTATGGGGGATCTGTGGGTGACACTGTTATGGGGGATCTGTGGGTGACACTGTTATGGGGGATCTGTGGGTGACATTGTTATGGGGGATCTGTGGGTGACACTGTTATGGGGGATCTGTGGGTGACACTGTTATGGGGGATCTGTGGGTGACACTGTTATGGGGGATCTGTGGGTGACACTGTTATAGGGATCTGTGGATGACACTGTTATGGGCGGGGGGGATCTGGGGATGACACATATATAGCATCTTATGCTATGTGTCATCCACAGATTCACTCCATAACAGTGTCCCTGTAGTGTGAATGACCCCCAATACAGGGGGTGGGGGTCGCATCTGCTTTTATAATGACAGCGGGGCCCGTGCAGTGACTGTATTCTACTACACGGGCCCCGCTCACTGTATATAATCGTATCTGTAATTGTTAATTGTTATGTATATAATCGGGTAATCAGCGCCTGTATACTTACAAGCGCTCGGTAGCAGAGAGGAGGGAGGAGGCAGGCCGGGAGGGTGGGCGCTGGCAGCGTGAGTCACTACGTCATGCGCCCACGCCGGCTGTTTCATTCATAAAGTGGGCGGCGCAGGCGCGTGACGTAGTGACTTACGCTGCCTGCGCCCGTCCTCCCGGCCTGCCTCCTCTCTGCTACCGAGCGCTTGTAAGTATACAGGCGCTGATTACCCGATTATATACATAACAATTACATATACGATTATATACAGTGAGCGGGGCCCGTGTAGTAGAACATAGATACTGCACGGGCCCTGCTGTCATTATAAAAGCAGATGCCGGCCCCCAGCCCCTCCTCCCTCTCAGCTGATACACCCGGCGGCGCGGCGTATAGGGCGAAAAGGAAAAAGTGCGTCTTGTAATAAATTTGAAAAAAAATTTAGAAGAATTTAAAAAAAAAAAAGTCTTTTCTGCAAAAAAAATTATTTTCTCTACTGATCAGTGCCCACTGGTTGCAAAATGCACGTACGCAGATGGTGCGTTCGTGCAAAATTCTAAACTGACACTAACTGAAATGTGTATATATATATAATTAACTTCCACTAACTGCAGGTCCTTTTTCACACAAAACAAAATGTAAAAAATAAAATAAAAAAATGTGCAAATGTAAATGAGCACACTAATGATCGGTGCTCTGCAGCACGTACACAGATCGTACATGCGTGCAAAAACTGTATAAAAAGTCACTACAGTGCTCTGCAAAATGCACGCACACAGATGGTGCGTTCGTGCAAAATTATAACCTGGCACTAACTGAAATTTATATATATATATATATATATATATATATATATATATATATATACACAGTTGCTTTTGGAGATACTTTTATAACCCTTTCCAGCTTTACGCAAGTCAACAATTGTTAATCGTAGGTCTTCTGAGAGTTCTTTTGTGCGAGGCATCATTCACATCAGGCAATGCTTCTTGTGAAAAGCAAACCCAGAACTGGTGTGTGTTTTTTATAGGGCAGGGCAGCTGTAACCAACACATCCAATCTCATCTCATTGATTGGACTCCAGTTGGCTGACACCTCACTCCAATTACCTCTTGGAGATGTCATTAGTCTAGGGGTTCACATACTTTTTCCACCTGCACTGTGAATGTTTACATGGTGTGTTCAATAAAAACATGGTAACATTTAAATATTTGTGTGTTATTAGTTTAACCACCTCCGGACCGCTGTACGCACAGACGCGTCCTGGAGGTGGTTGATTCATTCCGAGTGGACGCATATACGCGTCATCTCGCGAGACGCGAGATTTCCTGTGAACGCGCGCACACAGGCGCGCGCGCTCACAGGAACGGAAGGTAAGAGAGTTGATCTCCAGCCTGCCAGCGGCGATCGTTCGCTGGCAGGCTGGAGATGTGTTTTTTTTAACCCCTAACAGGTATATTAGACGCTGTTTTGATAACAGCGTCTAATATACCTGCTACCTGGTCCTCTGGTGGTCCCATTTGTTTGGATCGACCACCAGAGGACACAGGTAGCTCAGTAAAGTCCCACCAAGCACCACTACACTACACTACACCCCCCCCCGTCACTTATTAACCCCTTATTAGCCCCTGATCACCCCTAATCACCCCTGATCACCCCATATAGACTCCCTGATCACCCCCCTGTCATTGATTACCCCCCTGTCATTGATCAACCCCCTGTAAAGCTCCATTCAGATGTCCGCATGATTTTTACGGATCCACTGATAGATGGATCGGATCCGCAAAACGCATCCGGACGTCTGAATGAAGCCTTACAGGGGCATGATCAATGACTGTGGTTATCACCCCATATAGACTCCCTGATCACCCCCCTGTCATTGATCACCCCCCTGTCATTGATTACCCCCCTGTAAAGCTCCATTCAGACGTCCGCATGATTTTTACGGATCCACTGATAGATGGATCGGATCCGCAAAACGCATCCGGACGTCTGAATGAAGCCTTACAGGGGCATGATCAATGACTGTGGTGATCACCCCATATAGACTCCCTGATCACCCCCCTGTAAAGCTCCATTCAGATGTCCGCATGATTTTTACGGATCCACTGATAGATGGATCGGATCCGCAAAACGCATCCGGACGTCTGAATGAAGCCTTACAGGGGCATGATCAATGACTGTGGTTATCACCCCATATAGACTCCCTGATCACCCCCCTGTAAAGCTCCATTCAGATGTCCGCATGATTTTTACGGATCCACTGATAGATGGATCGGATCCGCAAAACGCATCCGGACGTCTGAATGAAGCCTTACAGGGGCATGATCAATGACTGTGGTTATCACCCCATATAGACTCCCTGATCACCCCCCTGTCATTGATCACCCCCCTGTCATTGATTACCCCCCTGTAAAGCTCCATTCAGACGTCCGCATGATTTTTACGGATCCACTGATAGATGGATCGGATCCGCAAAACGCATCCGGACGTCTGAATGAAGCCTTACAGGGGCATGATCAATGACTGTGGTTATCACCCCATATAGACTCCCTGATCACCCCCCTGTCATTGATCACCCCCCTGTCATTGATTACCCCCCTGTAAAGCTCCATTCAGACGTCCGCATGATTTTTACGGATCCACTGATAGATGGATCGGATCCGCAAAACGCATCCGGACGTCTGAATGAAGCCTTACAGGGGCATGATCAATGACTGTGGTGATCACCCCATATAGACTCCCTGATCACCCCCCTGTCATTGATTACCCCCCTGTCATTGATCACCCCCCCTGTCATTGATCACCCCCCCTGTCATTGATCACCCCCCCTGTCATTGATCACCCCTCTGTAAGGCTCCATTCAGACATTTTTTTGGCCCAAGTTAGCGGAATTATTATTTTTTTTTCTTACAAAGTCTCATATTCCACTAACTTGTGACAAAAAATTAAATCTCACATGAACTCACCATACCCCTCACGGAATCCAAATGCGTAAAATTTTTTAGACATTTATATTCCAGACTTCTTCTCACGCTTTAGGGCCCCTAGAATGCCAGGGCAGTATAAATACCCCACATGTGACCCCATTTCGGAAAGAAGACACCCCCAGGTATTCCGTGAGGGGCATATTGAGTCCATGAAAGATTGAAATTTTTGTCCCAAGTTAGCGGAACGGGAGACTTTGTGAGAAAAAAATAAAAAATATCAATTTCCGCTAACTTGTGCCAAAAAAAAAAAATTTCTATGAACTCGCCATGCCCCTCATTGAATACCTTGGGGTGTCTTCTTTCCAAAATGGGGTCACATGTGGGGTATTTATACTGCCCTGGCATTCTAGGGGCCCCAAAGCGTGAGAAGAAGTCTGGTATCCAAATGTCTAAAAATGCCCTCCTAAATGGAATTTGGGCCCATTTGCGCATCTAGGCTGCAAAAAAGTGTCACACATCTGGTATCTCCGTACTCAGGAGAAGGTGGGGAATGTGTTTTGGGGTGTCATTTTACATATACCCATGCTGGGTGAGATAAATATCTTGGTCAAATGCCAACTTTGTATAAAAAAATGGGAAAAGTTGTCTTTTGCCAAGATATTTCTCTCACCCAGCATGGGTATATGTAAAAAGACACCCCAAAACACATTCCCCACCTTCTCCTGAGTACGGAGATACCAGATGTGTGACACTTTTTTGCAGCCTAGGTGGGCAAAGGGGCCCATATTCCAAAGAGCACCTTTCGGATTTCACTGGTCATTTACCTACTTACCACACATTAGGGCCCCTGGAAAATGCCAGGGCAGTATAACTACCCCACAAGTGACCCCATTTTGGAAAGAAGACACCCCAAGGTATTCCGTGAGGGGCATGGCGAGTTCCTAGAATTTTTTATTTTTTGTCACAAGTTAGTGGAAAATGATGATTTTTTTTTTTTTTTTTTTTTTTTCATACAAAGTCTCATATTCCACTAACTTGTGACAAAAAATAAAAACTTCCATGAACTCACTATGCCCATCAGCGAATACCTTGGGGTCTATTCTTTCCAAAATGGGGTCACTTGTGGGGTAGGTATAATGCCCTGGTATTTTAGGGGCCCAAATGTGTGGTAAGGAGTTTGAAATCAAATTCTGTAAAAAATGACGAGTGAAATCCGAAAGGTGCTCTTTGGAATATGGGCCCCTTTGCCCACCTAGGCTGCAAAAAAGTGTCACACATCTGGTATCTCCGTACTCAGGAGAAGGTGGGGAATGTGTTTTGGGGTGTCATTTTACATATACCCATGCTGGGTGAGATAAATATCTTGGTCAAATGCCAACTTTGTATAAAAAAATGGGAAAAGTTGTCTTTTGCCAAGATATTTCTCTCACCCAGCATGGGTATATGTAAAAAGACACCCCAAAACACATTCCCCAACTTCTCCCGAGTACGGAGATACCAGATGTGTGACACTTTTTTGCAGCCTAGGTGGGCAAAGGGGCCCATATTCCAAAGAGCACCTTTCGGATTTCACTGGTCATTTACCTACTTACCACACATTAGGGCCCCTGGAAAATGCCAGGGCAGTATAACTACCCCACAAGTGACCCCATTTTGGAAAGAAGACACCCCAAGGTATTCCGTGAGGGGCATGGCGAGTTCCTAGAATTTTTTATTTTTTGTCACAAGTTAGTGGAAAATGATGATTTTTTTTTTTGATTTTTTTTTCATACAAAGTCTCATATTCCACTAACTTGTGACAAAAAATAAAAACTTCCATGAACTCACTATGCCCATCAGCGAATACCTTGGGGTCTCTTCTTTCCAAAATGGGGTCACTTGTGGGGTAGTTATACTGCCCTGGCATTCTAGGAGCCCAAATGTGTGGTAAGGAGTTTGAAATCAAATTCTGTAAAAAATGACGAGTGAAATCCGAAAGGTGCTCTTTGGAATATGGGCCCCTTTGCCCACCTAGGCTGCAAAAAAGTGTCACACATCTGGTATCTCCGTACTCGGGAGAAGTTGGGGAATGTGTTTTGGGGTGTCTTTTTACATATACCCATGCTGGGTGAGAGAAATATCTTGGCAAAAGACAACTTTTCCCATTTTTTTTATACAAAGTTGGCATTTGACCAAGATATTTATCTCACCCAGCATGGGTATATGTAAAATGACACCCCAAAACACATTCCCCAACTTCTACTGAATACGGAGATACCAGATGTGTGACACTTTTTTGCAGCCTAGGTGGGCAAAGGGGCCCACATTCCAAAGAGCACCTTTCGGATTTCACTCGTCATTTTTTACAGAATTTGATTTCAAACTCCTTACCACACATTTGGGCCCCTAGAATGCCAGGGCAGTATAACTACCCCACAAGTGACCCCATTTTGGAAAGAAGAGACCCCAAGGTATTTCGTGATGGGCATAGTGAGTTCATGGAAGTTTTTATTTTTTGTCACAAGTTAGTGGAATATGAGACTTTGTAAGAAAAAAAAATCAAAAAAAAAAATCATCATTTTCCGCTAACTTGTGACAAAAAATAAAAAGTTCTATGAACTCACTATGCCCATCAGCGAATACCTTAGGGTGTGTACTTTCCGAAATGGGGTCATTTGTGGGGTGTTTGTACTGTCTGGGCATTGTAGAACCTCAGGAAACATGACAGGTGCTCAGAAAGTCAGAGCTGCTTCAAAAAGCGGAAATTCACATTTTTGTACCATAGTTTGTAAACGCTATAACTTTTACCCAAAGCATTTTTTTTTTACCCAAACATTTTTTTTTTATCAAAGACATGTAGAACAATAAATTTAGAGCTAAATTTATATATGGATGTCGTTTTTTTTGCAAAATTTTACAACTGAAAGTGAAAAATGTCATTTTTTTGCAAAAAAATCGTTAAATTTCGATTAATAACAAAAAAAGTAAAAATGTCAGCAGCAATGAAATACCACCAAATGAAAGCTCTATTAGTGAGAAGAAAAGGAGGTAAAATTCATTTGGGTGGTAAGTTGCATGACCGAGCAATAAACGGTGAAAGTAGTGTAGGTCAGAAGTGTAAAAAGTGGCCTGGTCTTTCAGGGTGTTTAAGCACTGGGGGCTGAGGTGGTTAAGCAGACTGTGATTGTCTATTGTTGTGACTTAGATGAAGATCAGATCACATTTTATGACCAATTTGTGCAGAAATCCATATCATTCCAAAGGGTTCACATACTTTTTCTTGCAACTGTATATACTGAACAAAAATATGAATGCAACACTTTCAGTTTCGCTCCCATTTTGAATGAACTGAACTCAAAGATCTGAAACATTTTCTACATACACAAAAGACCCATTACTCTCAAATATTGTTCACAAATCTGTCTAAATCTGTGTTAGTGAGCACTTCTCCTTTGCCGAGATAATCCATCCCACCTCACAGGTGTGGCATATTAAGGTGCTGATTAGACAGCATGAATATTGCACAGGTGTGCCTTAGACTGCCCACAATAAAAGACCACTCTGAAATGTGCAGTTTGATCACACAGCACACTGCCACAGATGTCGCAACATTTGAGGGAGCGTGCAATTGGCATGCTGACTGAAGGAATGTCTACCAGAGCTGTTGGCCGTGCAGTGAATGTTCATTTCTCTACCATAAGCCGTCTCCAAAGGCGTTTCAGAGAATTTGGCAGTACATCCAACCGGCCTCACAACCGCAGACCACGTGTAGCCACACCAACCCAGGACCTCCACATCCAGCATTTTCACCTCCATGATCGTCTGAGACCAGCCACTCGGACAGCTGCAGCATAACCAAAGAATTTTTGCACAAACTGTCAGAAACCATCTCAGAGAAGCTCATCTGCATGCTCGTCATCCTCATGGGGGTCTTCATCTGACTGCAGTTTGTTGTCACAACCGACTTAAGTGGGCAAATGCTAACATTCGATGGCATCTGGCACGGTGGAGAGGCGTTCTGTTCACGCGTTCATGAGTCCCGGTATTCGCTGTTCATGGCAGATGGCAGACAGCGTAAGTGGCGTTGTGTAGGTGAGCGGTTTGCTGATGTCAACGTTGTGGATCGAGTGGCCCATGGTGGCGGTGGGGTTATGGTATGGGCAGGCGTATGTTATGGACAACGAACACAGGTGCATTTTATTGATGGCATTTTGAATGCACAGAGATACCGTGACGAGATCCTGAGGCCCATTGTTGTGCCATTCATCCACGACCATCACCTCATGTTGCAGCATGATAATACACAGCCCCATATTGCAAGGATCTGTACACAATTCCTGGAAGCTGAAAACATCCCAGTTCTTGCACGGCCAGCATACTCACCGGACATGTCACCCATTGCGCATGTTTGGGATGCTCTGGATCGGCGTATACTACAGCAGCGAGTTCCAGTTCCTGCCAATATTCTGCAACTTCGCACAGCTATTGAAGAGGAGTGGACCAACATTCCACAGGCCACAATCAACAACCTGATCAACTCTATGCGATGGAGATGTGTTGTACTGCGTGAGGCAAATGGTGGCCACACCAGATACTGACTGGTTAAAAAGTGAACACTGGATAAAAATTAACCTATATCAATATATATATATATATATATATATAAAAATACAAAACTATATATTTATATAAAGCCCTAACTAGAATTTCTTCTTTTTGAACAAAAAAGAAAGGGAAAATTGGCAAAAGAAATCAAGAAATAAAGATGTGAAAAAAAGCGCAAAGAATAGTGCCCAGGTGCTGATCAGGCAGGTATGCACTGATCAGCACTTGGCGGTCACAGCTCTCACTCAGAAAAAGTGGTACAGAGCTGGAAAATTGTAAAAAAAATAATATATAAATGACCCAAAAAAGCACACGGACTAAATGGCGTCCGTAAAAAAAAAAGGATGGGGTGGACGGGAAGGGACGGAGGGTGGTTTTAGGAAAAAAATAAATATCAGAGCAGCAATTCCAGATATTCTTCTTTTCACAGGAAAAGTTGAAAGTGGTGGTGCACCACAAGTCCCAGCAAGCCAACAAGCTGCACAGAACCATGCATGCAGTTACCAGCTAGAATGGCTGCATGTAGGGAGGTTCCTGTGCAGCTATAGCGCTGCCATTGGCTGGAGCAGCACTATAAACAGTGGTGTCCCCTGCCTCACCTTGGAGGAGACAGGTGCTGACCGATTCATTGGGAATTGTTATTACATGGGGAATACATGTAGCTATTAAAACAGTCATGTCAGGAGTGGTGAAAGGTCCTCTAAGTCAGTGATCCCCAACCTTTTTTGCACCAAGGACCGGTTTCATGCAAGACAATTTTCCCAGGGAAGGGGGCGGGGCTTAGGGGGTGGGCGAGGCTGACTGATTCACGCGCATAACAAAACAAGGTGCATATTAAACTATATAAACTGGCACTGGTCTCTGCTGCATTGGTCTCTGCTGCACTGTACCGTATTTTTCGCCCTATAAGATGCACCTAGTTTTAGAGGAGAACAATAAGAAAAAAATATTTTTCATTACACATCAGGTCAGACCAGCAATCAGACCCCCAATGTTAATCAGACCTCAGATCAGACCCCCAATGGCTCAGATCAATACCCAAACCTTTAGCCATCTATCAGCCCCCAATGTCAGCCATAAACCCCCCCCAATGTCAGCCATAAACCCCCCCCAATGTCACCCATAAGCCCCCCAATGTCACCCATAAGCCCCCCAATAGCCCCTCATGTCAGCCATAAGCCCCCCATTAGCCCCTCATGTCAGCCATAAGCCCCCCATTAGCCCCTCATGTCAGCCATAAGCCCCCTATTAGCCACTCATGTCAGCCATAAGCCCCCATTAGCCCCTCATGTCAGCCATAAGCCCCCATTAGCCCCTCATATCAGCCATAAGCCCCCATTAGCCCTTCATGTCAGCCATTAGCCCCTCATGTCAGCCATAAGCCCCCCATTAGCCCCTCATGTCAGCCATAAGCCCCCCATTAGCCCCTCATGTCAGCCATAAGCCCCCCATTAGCCCCTCATGTCAGCCATGATTAGCCCCTCATGTCAGCCGTTAGCCCCTCATGTCAGCCATAAGCCCCCCATTAGCCCCTTTATGTCACCCCAATGTCCCTCATGTCTGCCCCATGTCCCCCAGGTCAGCCATCAGCCCCCAGTGAAAATAAAATAAAAAAAAACACTTACCTCTCCTGCTCCTGGTCACCATCGCAATCCTCTTCATTCTGCTGTCGGCTGGCTGTGTATAGCGGCGCACAGCGTGAGGTCACAGAGAGACCTCACGCTGTGCGCAGCCATGCACAGCCGATAGCCGAGCCGAGGACCAGGAAGCGGTGAGTACAGATCCTTCACCGCTCCCTGGTCCTTCTGTACTAATGAAGCGCTTCCATAATGGAAGCGCTTCATTAGTACAGAGTTAAAGACGGCCCTGATCGCCGCGGCCCGGCTAACAATCCTCCACGGCCCGGTCCTGGGCCGCGGCCCAGCGGTTGGGGACCTTTGCTCTAAGTCACGTCCAGTTGTGACGCACATGTACGGCAAGGGTCCTTAAGGGGTTAAATGAGGCAAAATCCATGTGCAGATTGATGCAAATGCTGTAAGTAAGGTTGGTTTATTGAGTGATACAACCTATTCGTCCCTTGAACACTTTGTCCTCTATTCCTTCCGTAGGAGGGGACTCGTCTTTTATGTCTATAATTCGCTTAATACTCCTCTTGTTGAGAGTAAATTACCATTTATGCTACCATGGGAGGAGGATATCCACCAGAAAATGCCTGAATCTAGGCGGCACTCCTGTTGTGAAACTATTAGGCCCCTTTCACATGAATGAGTTTTCCGCGCGGGTGCAATGTGTGATGTGAACGCATTGCACCCGCACGGAATCCGGACCTATTCATTTCAATGGGTCTGTGTACATGAGCGTTGGTTTTCACGCATCAATTGTGCGTTGCGTGAAAATCGCAGCATGTTCTATATTCTGCGGTTTTTACACAACGCTGGTCCCATAGTGTGAAAATCGCATCCGCAAACAAGTGCGGATGCGATGCGTTTTTCACTGATGGTTGCTAAGAGATGTTGTTTGTAAACATTCAGTTTTTTATCACGCGCGTGCGAAATGCATTAAATCGCATTGCACCCACGCGATAAAAACTGAACATGATCGCAGACAAAACTGAATGAACTTGCTTGCGAAATCGCGCATTTTCCACTGAATGCATCCGGACCTAATCCACTCACGCTCGTCTGCAAGGGGCCTTAGTTGGCAGGTGAGCCTTGTTGAAACCGCTGTTAAAATGCTTTATAGGGCCTATTACGTCCCTGAATGCCTTCATCGTATATACCCACCAGTCTCCCCGCTGTGTTTTAGGGGTTTGCCCGGTGGTGAGTGACTTTTGGTCCTCCATTTCTTCTATTCTCACTGAGGTATTGGGTATCACTTTTTACAAACTTCCCACTGTTTGCCTCCTGGGTGATAGACCCATGGGGATGATGTTAGCTTCCTTTAAACTGGCTCAGTTTCTCCTTGCTGCATGAATTCATGTAGCAGCCAGTTGGAAAACTTTGGGTCTCTCTATAGCTGCTGTCAAAGCAAGGATGGATAGAATGCCCATTTGAAAATGCTTCATATTAAACCTTTTTTGAAACATGTACAAATGCTAATCTGTGACAGAAATCCTAAGGTTAGTTTTGGATTTCTATTGCAGAATCTGCACTCGATTTTACTAACAGAATAAAGCACCTTGTGAACATGCCCTAAGTCCTCTTTTCAAATAGAAATGTAAAAAATCTGGATACAAATAGGAAAGCTTATTCCCTCTCTGGCCATGAGAACAGTCCAGCTTTTTTATTTGGATATGGGGTACCAGCGCTGTCCTTTGAAAGTCAGGACGGTTGGCAGATTAGAGTGCCTTAAAGGGGTTGTCCAGGATTAATTATTTTTTAGATAACACCAGCAGCCTGCCTCCTGAAACAGAAAATTAATACCTGCTGACCGCCGCTCCTGTCCTCCGCTTTGCCTCCTCTATGTCCGGTCCTACATGTGGCACTGTATGGGCATGGACGACTGGCTTCATAGTCACAAGCGGCACATCACCACTAAAGCCAGTTATTGGCTGCAGCCAGCATGTGACCATGCTCATGCAGCCCCAGGTGTGGGACCGAAACATGGACACAGCAGAAGACTGGAGCGACGGGCAGCAAGTAAGTATGAATCTTCTGCTTCAGGAGGCATGCCCGATGAAAAGTAATTTTTCCCAGAAAACATCTTTAAAGCCTCAAACGAATTTAATTAACTAATGTATAATATAACAACTGTAAAGTCCTAGGGGGTTGCATCTAGCACTTACTTTTCACATTAGATACCAGGCAGACGCCATACAGGTTTGCCATAGTTAGATGCAACCGCATAGCAAATATAACATCACTTATACAACACACATTTTTTAAAGCTTTCATTTTTGCAGTTTTAGCAAATACAGAGTTAAACATAAGAGAACAATAGAAAACAATTTCATTCATACAGTACCATAATAACAGATCCGTGATACAAGAAGTAACAAAACAAAGGTCAATGAAAAAACAGTCCCTTCCACAATGATGACCCACATCCATTCAAACAAGGATTCCAGTTGGCACAACCCACTCAAATAACATTCACACTGCAAAATTATTAGAAAAAGTACACATGAAAATCTATAATGTACACCAATCAATTTTATTGAATGCAAAGGACTATAAAAACAAACTATAAAGAGTTAAAAACACTAACATTTACATACTATTGGAGGTGCCAAAAATGTAGATGGACAAAAATCCCTCTATTGCCACAGAACACACCCCTAACAAGGGTTATGCAATAACAGAATGAAGATATCCTCAAATAATATAATCATGGTGAATAGCAATGCAAATATCAGATAATTAATATAACAACAATAATGTGGCATTCAAGTAAAGAAATTGTGTTATAATACATACAACCCTAAATACAAAAAGTGAAGAGAGGTCTCACAATCAAAATGCTGTAGGAAAACCCCCATGTGTATCGCCACCCAACAGCTTCCTCAGGGGTGATTAATATACTACTCACAAAAAGTAAGGGATACTTGGCTTGTGTCATTAACTTTAGGGCATCCGAGGGTTACCAGGGTTTTCCAGATTCCTGTGTATGGGCATCTCTACCATCGAGAGGTGCCCATACGGATACAAGCAGGGTTTTATAGGTGGTGCCCCTTTCCCTTGACTAGCGGTGAGGCCTAGTGTCTTTCCTCTTCCTCCTTGTTGTCTTTTGGTGTTCTCCCCTACTACAACCGTGACATTATTCATAGCCTATACTGTCATTTTTTGTTCTGATCTGTGCAGCTATGGATACTATGTCTGCACTGGTCGAACAGCTGCAGAATCTGACTTTGGAGGTAGCATACCTCCGCAGGACGTTCTGGCAGATTCCACAGGCTGCTGGTTCTGGTGGTGGGTCCCAGGCCTGCCCTGAACCGAAGGTAGCTCTCCCGGACAGGTTTTCCGGGGGTAATGACAATTTTATCCGTTTCAAGGAGTCATGTAAATTATACTTTAGGCTGCACCCATACTCTTCTGGGGATGAGTGGCAACGTGTGGGTATAATTGAATGTTAGGTTGGACCGGCACTCAAAACACTCGAAGAGATGTGGAACCAAACAAATTAATTTTAGTGGGGAAGAGATAAGTTATCTCGAAACGCATCTGGACGGAATACCTGTGCGCGAATTTGATGTGAACTATACATGGCCATGTATTGAAACCTTACTATTAAGGAGAAAAAAACTTCACCTGACTCACGAAAAAATACAGACGGATCAAGTCCCACGAGATTTGAGAAGAGATCCTGAGAGCCGCTGAAAAGAGAAACCAATACACCTGGGCTGGGATCTGAATGGTGGGACGCCACCTGTAACAACTTCCATATGCAGGAAAGAATCTCCTGATCAGCGCAAAGGGTTGTGAGTAACCAAAATATAGATTCACCATTGAAAGCGGGTCATATTGATTGAATATGCAAGCCTGAAATGCAGGCAAAACTGTGCCCTTTATACAAGGACTGAGGGCCTTATATATCTTGATATCTGCCACTGGCACGCTCCCATATATATGGGTTTTCTGTACTGGGACTTTCACCGATACATATAGGTCTCCAGAAGCAATTTAAGAGTCATTGATTTAGAACATTATATTTTTATTTTTATGTCATGTATTTTATTTGATTCGATCGATCCATCGGAATCGATTTTTTAGAATCGACATTTTATTGATATATTGTACTATCGATGACAGTATTGAGATTGCATTATTTTATTGTGTTAAAATAAATTAGTTTGGTTCCACATCTCTTCGAGTGTTTTGAGTGCCAGTCCAACCTAACATTCACTATTTCAATTCACTGAGAGCAAGGGGTAGCTCTTTTTGTCCAGAGCACCAGGCGTGATTGTTCATAGTGAGCCATCTGTTTACTGTTCTCAGCAAATTGTGTGGGTATAATTATTTCGTTGCTTAAAGAGGACGCCCAATCTTGGGCTTTTTCTCTGCCGATCGGATCACCATCCCTCCAGTCGGTAGATTAATTCTTTAGAGTCTTGGGTCTTATCTACGATGACCCAGATCGGATCTCTCAGGCTGAGACCAAGTTACGGGGTTTGCAGCAGGGAGAACGTTCCGCGGAGACCTATTGCTCTGAATTTAGGAGATGGGCTACTGATACAGAGTGGAACGATCCTGCTCTCCGTAGCCAATTCTGTCAGGGTCTCTCTGAGAGACTGCAGGACGCGTTGGCTTTTCATGAAAATCCTCAGTCATTAGAAGCAGCTATGTCCCTTGCTGTACGTCTTGATAGACGCCTGAGGGAGAGATCTAGAAGTGCTCACCTTCAGGACGTACTGTCCAACAAGGGTACTGCTTCCTTTGACACTTATGGTGGAGAGACACTGGTGGTTGCGCCTTGTGATGAGCCTGTGCAGTTAGGAGGAGCTTGGGTCATGTGAAAGGAGTCTGCTTTTGTTGTGGCAAGAAGGGACATTTTGTGAATATTTGTCCGTACTTGCAGCATCAAGGTGTAAACAAAAAGAAAAAGACGTTTAATCCCCAAATTACTATTGGTGGTGTGGGTGGGGAGCAAAAAAAAAAACTTTTGTCTTTTACTGGCAGTACCCGTTTTCTCCTGTCTGCCGAGGTGGCGCTAGAGTCCAAAACTGTGAAAATCTAAGCATTTATCGACAGTGGGGCAGGAGTTAACTTGATTGATGGACAGTTTGTTTGCATTCACTGGTTGACTACTAACGCATTAGAGAAAAGTATTTCTGTCTTTGCAATTGACTCAGCACCTCTCGCCCAAAAAGGCCTGTCGCAGGTAGTGAATGACATTCATTTAAGAGTGGGTGATTTTCATCTGGAATCTATCTCCTGTTATGTGTTGGAGGGTCTGCCTGCTCCGTTGGTGTTGGGTCTCCCATGGTTAAGCAAACATAACCCTAACATCGACTGGCAAGCGAGACAGATTCTCGATTGGAGTGATTTTTGCATAAACAACTGTCTTAATGCATTGTTCTTTATGGTTACCACTAAAACTGTTCCCTCGTTCATTTCTGAATTTTATGATGTGTTCTCTGAGTGGTAATCAGGAGTTGTCTCCGCACCGGGAGTATGACTGTCCCGTCAATCTTATTCCCGGAGCTAAATTGCCAAAAATCGGTTGTATAGTCTTTCGGAACCCGAAAGAAAGGCCATACAAGAGTATATCACCGAGAGTTTGGCAAAGGGACATATTAGACCATCCAGGTCCCCAGTGGCTGCAGGATTTTTCTTTGGAAAGAAAAAGGATGGTACCCTGAGGCCATGTCTGGACTTCCGTGAGCTCAATCGTATTACCGTCCGTGATCCTTACCCCCTTCCTTTGATTCCGGATTTGTTTAGTCAGATTGTCGGTGCCAAGGTGTTGTCTAAATTGATCTGAGGGGGGCATATAATTTGGTAAGGATCAAGGAGGCGGATGAGTGGAAGACCGCATTTAATACCCCTTAGGGTCATTTTGAAAACCTGGTCATGCCCTTTGGGTTAGGGATCATGCACACGACCGTATGCCCTCCGAGGCATGCGGGCCATATGTCTCGGAGCGGCATACATCATGCGCTCCCGGACATATGGCCGCTCACGGACCGTATGCCTCGGAGGGCATACGGTCGTGTGCATGAGCCCTTAACCAATGCTCCTCCGGTTTTTCAACACTTTGTCAATGACATCTTTGATCGTCTGGTGGGGAGGTTTGTAGTTGTATACATTGATGACATACTAATTTATTCACCTAATATGGAGACTCATCAGGATCATGAGAGACAGGCGTTACAGATCCTAAGAGAGAAAGAGTTGTAAGCTAAGATGGAAAAGTGTGTATTTGCTGTACAGGAAGTGCAATTTCTGGGTTACCTGCTCTCATCCTCAGGTTTTCGTATGGATCCCGAGAAGGTCCGTGCCGTGTTGGACTGGGATCGACCCAAAAATCTGAAAGCGCTTATGCGTTTTTTGGGGTTTACCAACTACTACCGTAAATTTATCTTGAACTATTCAACAGTGGTTAAACCTTTAACCGACATGACTAGGAAGGGTGCTGATATTTCAATCTGGTCTGATGCGGCATTACAGGCCTTTTCTGCTGTGAAAGAATGTTTTGCTTCGGCCCCTATTCTGTTGAGGTTGACGCATCCGAGGTAGGGGTAGGAGCAATCTTGTCGCAGGGTCCTTCACCCATTAAATGGCGCCTATGTGCATTTTTCTCTAAAAAACTCTCGACTGCTGAAAGGAATTATGATGTGGGGAATTGCGGGGATTGTTCGTGGGTTTGAGGAATGGTGTCATTGGTTGGAAGGAGCAATTCATCCTATTACGGTAATTACGAATCACAAGAATCTGGCCTACCTGGAGTAAGCTAAGCGACTGAACCCAAGGCAGGCCAGATGGTCATTGTTTTTTACCACATTTAACTTCGTCACTTTCAGCCTGGGGTTAAGAACGTCAAGGCGGATGCTTTGTCGCGTAGCTTTCCTGGGGGGGTGAGTCTAATGCCCCTAGTCCTATTTTATCTGAAGGGGTAGTCATATCTGCTCTTTATCCTGATCTCGAGGCCAAGGTGTTGGAGGCACAGGAGGATGCTCCGGTCTCTTGTCCTCTGGGTAAATTGTTAAGTCACAAGGTGTTCGAGGAACATCACTGTACGGTGCTTGCTGGGCACCCTGGGAGCAGATCGACTGTCGATCTCATCTCTCGCAGATTCTGGTGGCCGGGGTTGCGTAAGTGTGTTGAGCCTGTGGTACCTGTGCACGTGCTAAGGTGACACATACTCAGCCTTCCGGATCTCTGCTTCCATTGCCCATCCCGTCCTTGGATTTTATCCCAGATTTACCAAATTCTTCAGGAAAAAACGCGATTCTGGTGGTTATCGATAGTTTTAGTAAAATGGCACACTTTATTGCATTACCTAGTCTACCCAATGCTAAAACTCTTGCACAGGTGTTTGTCGACAGCATTGTGAAACATGGCATTCCCTCTGATGTGGTGTCTGATAGAGGGACTCAGTTTGTTTCGAGATTCTGGAAAGCATTCTGTACTCGTCTGGGTGTACAATTGTCTTTCTCTTCGGCTTTTCATCCTCAGTCGAACGGACAGACGGAGCGCACTAATCAAAATATAGAGACTTACTTGAGATGTTTTGTTTCAGAGAATCAGGAAGAGTGGTCTTCATTTTTGTCGTTAGCTGAGTTTGCTATAAATAACCGTAGACAGGAATCCACTGATAAATCGCCATTGTTTAGGGCATATGGGTTCCATCCACAGTTTGGTACAGTGCTCAAAATTCCAGCATTCCTGAGGAGGAACGATTTTCCTCTTCTTTGTCTTCTATTTGGAGGAAAATCCAAAATAACCTGAAAAAGATGGGCAACAGGTATAAGCGTGCGGCTGACATGAGACGTATGAGTGGTCCGGACCTGATAGTGGGTGATTCTGTGTGGTTGTCTACAAGAAACATTAAAATTAAGGTACCTTCTTGGAAGTTGGGCCCAAGATTTATTGGTCCATATAAGATCACTGCCATTGTTAACCCTGTAGCCTTCCATCTTGAACTTCCTCAGGCTTTGAAAATCCATAACATATTTCATAAATCGTTGTTAAAGAAATGTGTCGAACCAGTTGAGCCGTTCTCCTTACCTCCCGCTCCTGTCATGGTGGACGGCAGTTTAGAATTTCAGATCAGCAGGATTGTGGACTCCCAAGTTCTCCGGAGATCCCTCCAGTATCTTGTTCATTGGAGAGGGTACGGACCAGAGGAGAGGATGTGGGTTACAGCGACCAATGTTAATGCTAGTCGTCTGGTGAGAGCATTCCACAGAGCTCATCCTGATAAGGTCGGTCCTGGGTGCTCGGAGGTCACCCGTAGAAAGGGGGGGGGGGTACTGTCACACCTGTGACAGTTGTTATAAGGTCTGAAAGACTGACTGCACATTAGTGATCTGACAGCCTCTTTTGGTTTCACTTTGTCTGTGTGTTGCTGGTATGTCCACACCTCCTGTTCAGGTGTGGATCATGTGACCTTTACCTCTCCCTATTTAGTCTGACTTTACCTATCACTCCTTGCTCTGGATAGCGTAATTTGGTTTTGGAAGAGCTGGAGTGTGGTTCTTGTTGAAGTCCTGTTCATCCATCATCCTCAGAAGTTAAGTGTTCCACTTGTGTTTTATATCCCTCCCCCCCTTGGTTGTTTACTAGGCCTAAGCGAGATGCTGGTTCCTTCACCAGGGAAGGAACGTGTTGTCTCTGCCCTGTCATTACCTTTATGGCATCTGAGGGTTACCAGGGTTTTCCATGTTCCTGTGTATTGGCATCTCTTCCATCGAGAGGTGCCCATACGGATAGGACTTAGGGCCAGGAGCAGGGTTTTATAGGTGGTGACCCTTTTTCTTCCCTAGCGGTGAGGCCTAGTCTCTTCCTTCTTGTTGTTTTTTGGTGTTCTCTCCTACTGCATCAGCGACAACGTCCTTTGGCCACATCCCACACTGATGACAGTTTCATTGTAAACAATGCCCTTTGGAACCAGATGATGAATGCCAAAAAAACTCCAACTCCTACATTTAACCGCCTCACGTCCGCCCATAGGATATAAACGTCCTATGGGTGGACGTCTATTTCTGACAGCACGTTTTAGAACGTCCTGTCAGAAATAGCAGCTGCACGCTAATCGTGCAGCTGCTGATCGGGTTGCCCGCTGTCAGTGACAGCAGGGCAACCCTAAGACAAGGCAGGGACAGTGCCCAGGTGTCCCTGCCTTCTAGATCGCTGCAGACACAGCGCTCACCGAGCGCTGTGTCTGCAGAGCAGGAAGCGCTGTGCGCTTCCTGTTCCGGCCCGGCGGTCATGTGACCGCCGGGACCGGAGAGTGCAGGAGCTGTGTGAGGTCAGAGACCTCGATCAGCCCTGCTGTGAGGCTGTACAGCGCAGGATTGCTGCTGTACAGCCTCTATAGGGGTGCATTTGTCCTGTAACTGGGGCTACTATCTCAGCCCCAGTTACAGGAGAAATCAACTGTGAAAAAAAAAAGAAAAAGTGAAGCAAATGTCCCCCAGAGGTCTTGTATGACCTTATGGGGGACGAAAAGTGTAAAAAAAAAAAAAAAAATAAAGGGTTGAAAAAATCAAATAAAATAAAGTTTCACATGTAAAAAAAAAAAAAAGTTCCCAAGTTAGGAATAAAAAAAAAAAAAAAAAAATAGAAAAAATAAAGTAAAATAGACATATTTAGTATTGCCGCGTCCGTAAAAACCAGCTCTATAAAAATATCACATGACCTAACCCCTCGGATGAACACCGTAAAAAAGAAATAAAAAAAACTGTGTCAAAACAAGCAATTTTTGTCACCTTGCATCACAAAAGGTGCAACACCAAGTGATCAAAAACGCGTATGTCCCACAAAATGGTACCAATAAAACCGTCACCTCATCCCGCAAAAAATGAGCCCCTACATAAGAAAATCTCTCAAAAAATAAAAAAACAATAGCTCTTAGAACATGGAGACACTAAAACATCATTTTTTTGGTTTCAAAAATGCTATTATTGTGTTAAAGTGAAACAAATAAAAAAAAGTATACATATTAGGTATTGCCGCGTCCGTAAAAACCAGCTCTATAAAAATATCACATGAGCTAACCCCTCGGGTGAACACCGTAAAAAAAAAAAAAAAAAAAACTGTGTCAAAACAAGCAATTTTTGTCACCTTGCATCACAAAAGGTGCAACACCAAGTGATCAAAAACGCGTATGTCCCACAAAATGGTACCAATAAAACCGTCACCTCATCCCGCAAAAAATGAGCCCCTACATAAGAAAATCTCTCAAAAAATAAAAAAACTATAGCTCTCAGAACATGGACACATTAAAACATAATTTTTTGGTTTCAAAAATGCTATTATTGTGTAAAACTTTAATAAATGAGAAAAAGTATACATATTAGGTATCGCAACGTCCGTAACAATCTGCTCTATAAAAATGTCACTTGACTGAACCCCTAAGGTGAACGCTGTAAAAATAAATAAATAGAAACTGTGCTAAAACAACCAATTTTTTGGTCACCTTGCCCCATAAAGTGTTATATTGAATGATCAAAAAATCATATGTACCCAAAAATAGTACTAATAAAACTGGCACCTTATCCCCTAGTTTCCAAAATGGGGTCACTTCTTGGGAGTTTCTACTGTAAGGGTGCATCAGGGGGCTTCAAATGGGACATGGCATCTAAAAACCATGTGGAGTTCCTTTCCTTCTGCGCCCTGCCGTGTGCCCATACAGCAGTTTACGACCACATGTGGGGTGTTTCTGTAAACCGCAGAATCTGGGTAATAAATATTGAGTTTTGTTTGGCTGTTAACCATCGATGTGTTAGAGAAAAAAATTGATTAAAATGGAAAATCTGCCAAAAAAGTGAAATGTAAAAATTTGATCTCCATTTTCCTTTAATTCTTGTGGAACGCCTAAAGGGTTAACAAAGTTTGTAAAATCGGTTTTGAATACCTTGAGGGGTGTAGTTTCTACAATGGGGTCATTTATGGGGGTATCCACTATGTAGGCCCCACAAAGTGACTTCAGACCTGAACTGGTCCTTATAAAGTGGGTTTTGGCAATTTTCTTAAAAATTTGAAGAATTGCTTCTAAACTTCTAAGCCTTCTAACGTCCTAAAAAAAATAAAATGACATTTCCAAAATGATGCTAACATAAAGTAGACATATGGGGAATGTTAAATAATAAATATTTTATGAGGTATCACTTTCTGTTTTAAAAGCAGAGAAATTGAAATTTAGAAAATTGCGATTTTTTTAAATTTTTGGGTAAATTTGGGATTTTTTCATAAATAAAGGTGAAATATTTTGACTCAAATTTATGACTATCATGAAGTACAATGTGTCACGAGAAAACAATCTCTGAATGACTTGGATAAATAAAGGCGTTCCAAAGTTATTACCACATAAAGTGAGATATGTCCGTTTTGCAAAATTTGGCCTGGTCAGGAAGGGGGCAAAGGGCCCAGATGGGAAGTGGTTAAGAGAGGTGAGATACACCCAAGTGTCACATCAGAGCATTTAGAACAATTTACATCAGTGTGGTCTGTGCGCTAAATGACCTGCAAGGGTACCTGACCACAGGTATCATCGTCTTGCATGGGCCAGAAAGCATGGACAAGGGAACAGTGGGCCTCAGTGCGCCTCAGTGCTGTTCACTGTTGAAAGTTCATTCACGCTGAGCAGGAATGATGGCTGCCAACGATGTTGGAAACGTCAAGGAGAGCACTATGCATCAGCCACTGTTTGCCTTTGGTGGTGTTAGAGTGTGGGCAGGTGAGTCTAGTCAATACAGAACTGCCCTACACTTTGTGAATGGTACAGTGACAAGCCCATACTACTTGAATAACATCATTAATCCAGTCATTGTGCCTATGCATGAACAACAGAGGCCTAATTTTATCTTCATGGACGACAATGCGCCAGCTCGAGGTCGCATCATTAGGGAACGGCTGCTGGAGACTAGAGTACCTCAAATGGAGTGGCCTCCACTTTCTCCAGTCCTGAATCCCATAACCTATGGGATCAGATGAGTCGCCACGTAGAGGCTCGTAACTTTGTTCCCCAGAATCTCAATGACTTGAGAGCCGCCTTTCAAGAAGAGTGAGATGCCATGCCTCAGCAGACAATAAGTCGAGTTGTGAACAGCATGAGACATTGTTGTCAAAATCTAATTGATGCTCAAGGCCAAATGACAAGTTTTTGAGACATTGACATTTGTTATGGTAGTATACCCACCACTGGTGTTGGCTTTTCTTTCAATAAATTGTTTGAGATGAGGAAATCACCACTGCATGCTTTTACCTAAATGCCCTACTTTCATTATATAATATCATTGTGGCGCTGACTTTTTACGCTTTCCAAAAATTTGACCCGAAAGCCAAATATCCCTAACTTTTTGTGAGTAGCGTAGTTTGGTCATATCCATTCACACTGCAGTACCATACAAACATTAGTCAGTCACAGTGGCCTAGGCTATTTGGGCCCCAGCCAAGGTCCGAGTATTTTATCAAAATGATCAGGTGTCCCTCTAGCCAAGTACTGTACCTTAATTTATACAATGATAAAGTTGCATTCAATGAGAACAGAAGGTTTCCTAGGGGTTTTCCAGTTTAGAAGAATGGATTTCATTGCATAAAACTTCTAGAGCCTATAAAGTATTCTACAGTTTTTAGTAGGAAGGAGGTCATTGACCGAACCCTGCAAGCTATTTTCAGGGGACACACATCCACTAAACTCTGGTGTTCAGAAACATAAGCATCGCAGTCCAAAACGCAGAAATATCCGAGCATTCCCACATTATATGTATTAGAGTACCCCTTCCCCCACCATACCTGTTACTAAATAAGCTTACTCATCCAGACCATGCGGACTGGAGTCAGGTATAGTCTGTGCAAACTGTTTGGATCAGTTGATCAAGGTTGGAATGTCACTTTTCCAACACTTGAATTATCCACTTCAGGGAAAGCTATGTACACCTTTGGGGGTAATTTTTTGCTATTATTATTGCATTGTACTCATTTTTAGCTAAAATTCAGTTTTTTCAATTGGTCTTTATTAAGAATTTTGAGCCCATTTGTCTGTACAGCATTGAGATTCTCTTGTAGCAGGCTCTATATTTCTATTGAGCTCCATCAAGCAGCTCAGCTGACGGCTCCTTATCTCTGATCGCTGACCTTGTAAACACTCATGATCGCTCACTTCTTATCTTACTGATAAAACTGTGGCTTAAATAACAGTTTATGACCTTTTAGTAATTCAGAGATAAGGTTTATTAGATGACCGACACAAAGTGAAAATATAATTCTCACAGCTAGACAGTTAACCCTTTGTAACAGAACAGCTGAATTTTTTTTTAATAAGGACCAACTGAAAAAAAATATTTTTAGCTCAAAATGAGTAAAATGCAATTATAAAAAAATGTCTCTGAAGGTGTAAATAGCCTTTAAGACATAAGAACCTTATAAAAGGATGAAACTGGCTTATGTAGGTGTTCCTGTCGGGCAACCACTTTAACAGCCCAGCATTCAGGACTAATAGGACACTTGCCAAATTGTGCCACACAAGCATGCCTTAACTGAAAGTATTGAAAAAGGCAGGATTGCTGGAAATGAAACTCTTGTTTCAAGCCGTCAAATGTTCTAAAGTGCCCTTTGAGATATGACTGGGTAAGATTTTTTAATACCCCTGTAAGGATAAAATTTATACTAAGGTGTAGTAGCACTGGGAATTTACAATTTCTCTACAAGGGGTAATCACATTAAGGCAGTAAAATTGGTTAATATACTTATTTATTATAATATATGACACACATATAGTCTAACAAGTCTCCACAACATGGGTATATCTCTTTCCCATATGCCCCATCAATCTGGAATATTTGTATTTGCTGTCATAGCATTAGATAGTCAATATCTCCACATAACCAAACTGGCCATTGAACATATACAACTAAAGCACAACTACGACTGGTAAACCCATCTAATATATATGTTACTATATTAAAGGCATTATGTCAGAAAAGTCCTTTTTGTTGCCTTCCTTGCCAGTTGACTCACCTCATGCGGGATTGGCAGTGCCCCATGACAGATACATGTTAGGCACCCACTTCTGTGGGCACGAAACCATCCACTGTGGTGCATGATAAGCTCCTGTGTGCTTGTGTCTCACACTTCAGAAAAGATTGGTGTCTTAGGGAGGATGATCACATGGAGAAGCCAGAACTGGCACATGGGCAAATTTACACATATGCATAACAATGAACCAAAGTTGATCATACTATTATCTCAAGCGATTTTACACATCTGTAAGCTATGTCACATTTCTGGTCCACTTGGTATAGCATACGGGTAGTGTGCCTGGCAGCAATGCTAGCTTTTATTATTCATTATATCACTATGCATCATGGCATAGCAACATTGTGATGCAACCGTCGGTATCTGAATCAATGTAGCAGTCAGCACATTAATGACATTCCCTATCTTGTGATTAATCACATTTGGCCGCATGTCAAATTATATTAAACAATTGTCTGGTTCAAAAAATTATGATTATTAAAAGGGTTTCCCACCACAAGAATAGATGGCACATTGGAAGGATGTGCCAACATTTCTGGATTAGTGAGCGTCCTACTGCCAGGACCACCACCAGTCCTCAGAATGAAGGGTCAGCAGCAACACTTAAAGGGGTTGTTTCATTAACATAAATCTCAGTCTGGAGATATCGCTAAGGTGTGACAGCAGAATACACTCAATCAATAAAATTGCATGTATAGAAATATATTTGCCTACCATTGGTTCATGTGCCCAATTTGTTTAGAAATCCTGCTCCTCCTGATTACATCCACCAGTGGCTCCTGGTTATGGTGGTCATACATTGCACACAATCCAATCCTTCTTACCGGCCTCTATCCACCTAACCTGCTATGTGCGGTGTCTTTTCTGCACTTCTGTAGCCCGGACACTGACTCCATTCACTTCCCTTTTCACCTCTCCTGTACTGTAGTATCCTGCTGGCTGCCTCAGGGAGCCTTCACACACAGCAGATTTCGTGGCAGAAAATCAGTTCCATTCACCTTAATGGGGTTTGCAGAAATCCATGTGCTTGCTGCCCCATTCAAATGAACTGATTTTCAGTCGTAAAATCTGCAGCATGTGAAGGCGCCCTAATTCGTGACACCAGAAGCCATCAGACATCCAGATAAACAGCTGAACAGTGCAAGGGTGAGATTTGTGGAAAATATGCATCAAAAGTAACACATGCGCTTTTTGTTGTGGATCTGGTGCGGAAACACACAAACAACCACAAACATAATTTACAAGCTGTGGATTTGGAAATCGCACGGCAGGTAAATTTCGCACAGATTTCTGGCTGAACTGTAGCATGTGCATTATGCAGCTGAAGGCATCTGTGTTGGTCCTATGTTCATATGTGCCCCCATTGCTGAAAAAAATTATGTTTTAATATATGCAAATGAGCCTCTAGGAGCAATGGGGGTGTTGCCTTTACACTTAGAGGCTCTGCTCTTTCTGCACTTTGATTGACAGGTCCAGGCAGTTAAAACTAGTGTTGAGCGAACTTCTGTTTTAAGTTCGGCGTCTAAAGTTCGGCTTCCGATTAGTGAAGAATCCCGATATGGATTCCGAATTCCGTTGTGGTCCGTGGTAGCGGAATCATTAATGGCCGATTATTGATTCCGCTACCACGGACCACAACGGAATTCGGAATCCATATCGGGATTCTCCGCTAACCAGAAGCCGAACTTTAGACGCCGAACTTAAAACAGAAGTTCGCTCAACACTAGTTAAAACATGATCACATCTGGCTCTACCAATCAAAGTACAGAGGGCGTGGCAGTTGCAGAGAGAGCAGTAACGGTAACGCCCCCTTTGCTCCTAGAGACTCATTTGCATATATAAAAGCATTATTTTTCTCAGCAATGCAGACACATATGAACATGGGACCAACAGAGATGCTTTCAACTGCCAAGCGCACATGTAATAGGTCATAGGTGCAAATCTCCTCACAGATGCCCTTTAAGGGAAGCTTATTAAAAGCAAGGATTGTCCAAGTCGAAGAACCCATTGAAGAATGATCATTCCTGGATGTTATTATCTTGTTGCTTTATACTTGTACTCAAGAATTCTTAAAAAGGACCTTTCACCCCTTATTACATGCCTGGTTTAATAGCTTCATGCATTCCCCATGTAACAATTCTGGAACATCTATTATTATGGCTCTATGTTGTACCATTCCTTTATTATTTCTACTAGAAGTTATTAATGAATTGCTAGCAGTCTGCAGTAAGGGTATAGATGGGTGGTAACGAGTTGGGGGGTGTACCTGCACATACTCACTGTATCCAATCAGTGCAGTCATTTTAAGGGTCCATTCACACGTCCGTTGTTTATTTCCTGATCTGTTCCGTTTTTTGCAGAACAGATCTGGACCCATTCATTTTCAATAGGTCCTGAAAAAAAATCAGACATTGAGCTGTCCGATTTTTTTCAGGACCCATTGAAAATAAATGGGTCCAGATCTGGTCCAGATCTGTTCCGCAAAAAACGGAACAGATCAGGAAAGAAACAACGGACGTGTGAATGGACCCTAAGAGACTGTGCAGGTACACCCCCCCCCCCCCAACTGGTTACCTTCCCTCTGTACCCTTACTGCAATTCATTCATAACTTCTAGTACAAATAATAATGGAACGGCACAACATAGAGCCATAAGAATAGATTTTCCAGAATTGTTATTACATGGGGAATGCATATAGCTATTAAAACAGGCATGTCAGGAGTGGTGAAAGGTCCTCTTTAAGGTGCCCATACGAGCAATTTTACGCCCAACAGCTATCTCTTATGAATCCCTTCCCGCTTGCCCATACACATACACGTTCAGCTCAACTAAACATGTATTCTAGGGGAGAGTGGAGAAAGCTTCTGCCAGACACTTCTGATGGTGGCTTATCTCTCAAGAGAACAAAAGGATCAGGCAAAAATATTCATTTTACCCAATCCTTCTCTCCAGCCACATCAACTGTCGGGGGAGCTCCAGACACATTAGACTGTCGAGAACGGCGTGTTCGCTGACAAAAGACTAATGTTCATGGGCAGCTTTAGTGATATACTTGTCATTAATTTTTCATAATGAATTTTCACTTATTTGAATGAAGTGAGATTAACATCTGAGTCTTTTGTGCTTGTAATAACTAGTTTGTATTGAAAATGTTTAAAACTTATAAATGCCATGTAAAGTTAATTTCTCTTTACACATATTCACTGGTTTTGGCCTATCTTTTACATTGGCACTGTACTGTAATTGGTGCAGACAGTCACATACAATTAGTGCTTTGACTAACAACAGCAGACAAGAAAAAATACTTAGCAGAGGAGGGAGAGCAAAAGTATTAGAGCTGGTGCAAAAAAGAGCAAACAGTCACTGTGTGAAGATGAGTAAAGAAGAACATGCAGCGCAAGGAGAAATCAAAACAGTTATATCTCAGCTCCACATAGAATACTGTAGATTTGTTCTTGTAGCCAGCAGCTTTTTTTCCTACTGCATCGTCTTCTTCTGTTTAGGCCTCATGCACACAGCCGTTGCTTGGCCATTTAACTTGAATGAGTCCATGATCCGTCCGCACCGCAAAAAAAATAGAACATGTTCTATTTTTTTGCGGTGTGGAGGCACGGAGAGAAAACCTACGGAAGCAGTCCATACTGCTTTCGTGGGATTCCGTGCTTCCGGACTGATTCAAGTGAATGGGTAGACAACCGTGATGCGGTGAGCATATAGGTTTGCGGGCCGCAATACAGACAAGGCCAGGCAACAACCAGGTGCATGAGGCCTTATTCTTTTGTTTGGGGTAGTTGCTTTACAACTGTCTCACAGCTGATTACTGATGAAGACCAGTCTTGTTTGGGAAGGACTTCCTGATTAGCCTTACTTTAACCCCTTCCCGACACATGACGTACTAGTACGTCATGAAAGTCATGACTTACCGCATCGTGACTTAATAGTACGTCATGGATAACTCCGGTCACCACGGCACTAATCGGCAGTCAGCCATCTTAGATGAAGGAGAATAGTAGTTTTTCCGCCCCCCTGCAGCCCCGATCGCTGTGATTGGCTGGCTAGTGAAGACCAGCCCATTGCAGCGCCGGCAATGAATGGAGCTGCAGAGGGGCTCGGCTAGAGGAGTGAGGGGGCTGATGACATCAGCCCATGTCTCCTCCTGGGTCAGGGAGGGGACACCAGACACAGGTGTCCCTTTCCAGTGCTGCGATTGGCTGGAGCAACGCTTCAGCCTATGGCAGCGCTATACAAGTATCATCCAATCTGTGGTGCTGCTGGTGGCTGGGACGGAGGTGATTGGGGCTGATTACATCAGCCCATGTCACCTCTGAGGTCAGGGAGGGGACATCAGACGCTGCGATTGGCTGGAACAACGCTCCAGCCAATGGCAGCGCTATGCAGCAGAAAGAACCGTTGGTGCCTCTCTGCAGGCAGCCATTCTAGCTTGGTGACTGCTTTCAGAGAGGACCTGTGCCCTTCTGTGCTGCTCGTTGTCGGCTGGGACTTGTGGTACTACCACATAAATCACTGCTTTTCACTCAGAGCTTTTCAGAAGAAGAAAAAGAACATCTGGAACAGCTGTAGTGATCTTTGGCTCATCTGCAGCTGTTTCATATCCCCATTCCCTGTCCCCCTCCCCCTTCACCCCCCTCCGTCCTTTTTTTTGGGGGGGGGGGGGGGGTTTGGCATTTTTGTTGGCTTTTTTTGGCTCTGCACCACCTTTTTAGTGTGTGAGCTGTGACTGGAAAGTGCTGATCAGTTTTTTTTTAGTGCTAGCTAGTTTTATATATATATATATATATATATATATATGTCACTTTTATTTAGTAGTATTTTTGAATTTTGAACCCGCACACGTGCCGTCTGCGTGCGTGGGTCCTGCACCTGCTGAGCGCCGGTCACTACTGTCAATTACTGACTGAGTCTGCTCAGGTTTAGTGTTTTGTTTTTTTTGGAGCCTTTTTTTCAAAAATTTTATCTAATTCTTTCACTTATCTTTTTCTCTTTTCTTTCTTTCTTTCTTTCTTTCTCATAAATTTTATTTTAATTAATTCATTACAAGTCCCCTCACGTGTAAAATCACTACATACACCCCCCTGACACTTTTCACACACCAATAAAAATAAAAATGTCCAGTTCATCCCAGAGAATGTACTCCGCTGAAGAGGCATACGCCATCCTTGCCTCTGAAACGGAGTCTGCAAGTGAGGGAGAAGAGGATGCCACATTCCTCAACTCCTTCATCATCATCATCGTCATCCGGAGATGAGGGACCCTTAAGGAGACGCCCCAGGAGAGATGAACTACCCCACCCCCCCCCCAGTGATCCTCTATGGTCCACACCGCCTGAGGATTATGAGCCCCAAATGGTGGCAGTAAGGCTCTCCTCAATGAGAACATGCTGGCAGTTAAGTACAAGAGGGGTGTCCTTGTACTAACCACCATTCACACAAACACCAGTTCTCCTGCCCAAGTGCGAGGTGCCACTGGGGTAGTGGTACCTCGCACTTGGGCAGGAGAACTGGTGCAGTCCAAGACAGACTGCAAATTTGATTACAACAGGCACATGGGAGGGGTTGATCTGTCCGATCACGTTCTGAAGCCCTACAGTGCCATGCGTAAAACTAAGGTGTGGTACAAAAAGCTTGCCGTATACATTGTTCAGATGGCAATGTACAATGCATACATTTTACACAGAACTGCAGGCCAGACAGGAACCCTCTCTTCAGTTCCAAGAGGCGGTAATCAAGGCCCTAATTTTCCAAAGTCAGGAAGGGTAGGGCCTGAGTACATCAGGAGGTCATGGTGCCCGTGTTGTACCAGGACAACATTTTCCTGGTGAAGTCCCACAAACAGCAAAGAGGGGAAAGACCCCAAAAAAGATGTCAGGTTTGTTACAAAAGGGGAATACGAAAGGACACCATTTATCAGTGCGACACCTGCCCTGATAAACCAGGCCTCTGCATGAAAGAATGTTTCCGAACCTACCACTCATCCATGGATTTTTTTATTTCAACCTTTATGCTCTCTGTAATATTTCCATATCTCTGATTTAGTCCACCTCACTTGCATACCCACTTTCCAACAACCACTACATAATTCATTCTGTGAGACACCTGTTTGGTAAAAAAGTACCCTTTCCACCACTTAAAATGTCCGTACGGGGGGTGCTCTTTCAAAAATGGGGTCACTTCTTGGGGTTTTTCATTTCTGGGGACCTCTGGAAAAAAAAAAATTTATGTGACATGGCAGCTAAAATCCATGTCTGCCAATTCAGGCCTGCAAAAAACATATTTTGTACTTTGCCTGTAGCGGCTTGCTGTGTGCCAATACAGCAGGCTACGAGCACATATGGGGTGTTTGCAAAATGGGGAACATATACTGGGGTGCATTTTCTCCTTTAACCCCTTGTGAAAGTGAAAAATTGCGGTCTGCTAGTACTTTTTCATTTTTACAAATGTGTGCTTTGAAATCCTCTTTCTAGTATTTCTGCCTTCTGTGAGACACCTGTTTGGTAAAAAGTACCCTTTCCACCACTTAAAATGTCTGTACGGGGGTGCTCTTTCCAAAATGGGGTCACTTCTTGGGGGGTATCCATTTCTGGGGATCTCTGGAAATTTTTTAAATGCGACATGGCAGCTAAAATCCATGTCTGCCAATTCAGGCCTGCAAAAACCATATTTAGCTGTTTGACTCTAGAACCCTGCCATGCACCCATACATCATTTTATGAGCACATATTGGGTGTTGGCGTATTCTGGGGGAAATGGGGAACAATATGTAGGGTGCATTTTGTCCTGCTACCCCTTGTGAAAGTGAAAAATGTGGGTGTAAAGCTTTTTCTGGAAAAAAAATTCATTTTTTATTTTCACAGCCAAGCGTTTCCTAATTCTGTGAAACGCCCGATGGGTCTAAGTGCTCACTACACACATTGAAATATTCCTTGAGGGGTGTAGTTTCCGGAATGGGGTCACTTTTTGGGGATTTCCACTCTAGAGGTACCTCAGGGTGTCTTTATATGCGACATAGTTCCCAAAAGCCAATCCTGCAAAATCTGTCCTCCAAAAGCCCTATGGCGCTACTTCCCTTTTGGACCCTGCCATGCACCCATACATCATTTTATGAGCACATATTGGATGTTGGCGTATTCGGGGGGAAATGGGGAACAATATGTGGGGTGCATTTTGTTCTGATACCCCTTTTGAAAGTGAAAAATGTGGGTGTAAAGCTACTTTTTCTGGAAAAAATTTTCATTTTTTATTTTCACAGCCAAGCATTTCCTAATTCTGTGAAACGCCCGATGGGTCTAAGTGCTCACTGCACACATTGAAATATTCCTTGAGGGGTGTAGTTTCCGGAATGGGGTAACTTTTTGGGGATTTCCACTCTAGAGGTACCTCAGGGTGTCTTTATATGCGACATAGTTCCCAAAAGCCAATCCTGCAAAATCTGTCCTCCAAAAGCCCTATGGCGCTACTTCCCTTTTGGACCCTGCCATGCACCCATACATCATTTTATGAGCACATATTGGATGTTGGCGTATTCGGGGGGAAATGGGGAACAATATGTGGGGTGCATTTTGTTCTGATACCCCTTTTGAAAGTGAAAAATCTGGGTGTAAAGCTACTTTTTCTGGTAAAAATTTTCATTTTTTTTTTTCACAGCCAAGCATTTCCTAATTCTGTGAAACGCCCGATGGGTCTAAGTGCTCACTACACACATTGAAATATTTCTTGCGGGGTGTAGTTTCTGGAATGGGGTGACTTTTTGGGGGGTTTCCACTGTAGGGCCACCTCAGAGTGTCTTCACATGCAACATAGCTCCCAATTACCATTCCAGCTAAATCCGCTCTCCAAAAGCCATATGATGCTCCTTCCACTATGAAGCCTGCTGTGCGCACATACATCAGTTTTTGAGCACACATGGGGTGTTTCTGTAAACCCCAGATTCAGGGTAATAGATTTTGATTTTTGTTTGGCTGTTAACCCTTGCTTTGCTACTGGAACAAATGGATTAAAATGAAAAATCTGCCAAAAAAGTGAAATTCTGAAATTTCATCTACATTTGCCATTCACTCTTATGGAACACCTAAAGGGTTAACAAAGTTTGTAAAAATCAGTTTTGAATACCTTGAGGGGTGTAGTTTCTAAAATGGGGTGATTTATGGGTGGGTTCTAATATGTAAGCCCCAGATAGTGACTTCATAACTGAACTAATCTTGAAAAATTTGGGTTTTGGAAATATTGTTAAAAATTTTAAGATTTGCTTCTAAACTTCTAAGCCTTCTAACGTCCCAAAAATATAAAATGCCATTTTCAAAATGATCCAAACATAAATTAGACATATGGGGAATGTAAAGTAATTACTATTTTTGGAGGTATTACTATCTATTATGAAAGTAGAGAAATTGAAATTTGCAAATTTGCTTATTATTCCAAATTTTTGGTAAATTTAGTATTTTTTTATAAATAAAAAATTATTTTTTTGACTCCATTTCACTAGTGTCATGAAGTACGATATGTGACGAGAAAACAATCTCAGAATAGCATGTATAAGTAAAAGCGTTTTAAAGTTATTACCACATAAAGTCACACATGTCAGATTTTCATAAAATGGCCTGGGCAGGAAGGTGAAAACAGGCCTGGGGTTGAAGGGGTTAAATATTTTTGGTCTTTGTTTTTAATATTGTCAGTGATAGTATAAGCTCTGTGTGTTTGTATCTTGCAGTTTGTATGGTGTATCTAGACTCACATGTTAGGGGTTAGTATTTCAGATTAGGGTTTTCCATAGTGATATCGTCAGTGATAATAAGGTCAGTTATTTGGTTTGACGGTCAGTATTCAGGGAAAGCTAGAGTCATAGTCAGTTATTGTCTATTGGTTAGCTTCATCTGTTTGTTATCTTTGGTTATCTTCATCCGTCTGTTTCAAAACTTGACTATCATCAGTCTACTTCATTAGCTGACTGACAGTTCCTTCAACGGTTTGTACCATCATTCATTTACATAATCAATCAGTGCTCCATATCATTGTTCTTGCAACCATTTGGTTGTTATACAATTTGGCCCTACTTTAAAGATGGTCATCAATATCAGATCGGTGGGGGTCTGACTCCCGGCACCCTCGCCGATCTGCTCTTTGAAAAGGAGGCTTCAAACAGGCCCAGTGTAATTACAAGTGGATCTACTTGAAAGGAACAAGTACTTGTAATTACACTATGCCACCACTGCAAACGAGATGCCGCGCAGTATAATCTTTAGGAGGAAGCTGTACTAGCATGAGCACTGCTCAGCAGGGGTTGTACATTATTTACTGGCTGCACAATCCCTTTAAGTTTACTGTCATCTAAATTTCCTAAGTCAGTGTTACCCAGTGTTTTACCATTTAGTATGTACGGGTGACTTGCATTTTTTCCTTCCCATGTGCATAACCTTACATTTGTCAGTGCTAAACCTCATCTGCCACTTCTCTGCCCAAGCCTCCAATCTATTCAGATCCCTCTGTAGCAGAAACAACCACTAGATGTCAGATAAACAGAAAAAGACAAAACATATTTATGAAAGGATAATAAACGAGGCACAAATTGAAGACAGACTTTGCCAATACGTCTTTTTATTTTTACTCCAAAAAAAGGCAAGCTTAGTAAATGTGCCCCATTGTTCAACAATCCTAGGGGCACATTTACTAAGCTCGCCTTTTTTTGGGATTTAAAAAAAAAAAAAACACACAAAGTTTGCTATCAATTTGTGCCTCATTTATTATCGTTTCATAAATCTGGTTTGTCAGCTGTAATAAATTAGGCATATCTGTGACAGCCCTTGTTTGCAGGTGTAAATTTTAGTAAAGTTTCCAGGGATAGAGTCTCAGCCCCGAAACACTCCCAACTGGCAGACATGGCGTAGAACTGTTTAAAGGGTTTCTGTCACCCTGCAAAACTCATTTTTTTTTTTTTGGATAGTTAGATTGCTCATAGTGCGATATAGGAGAATATAATAGTCTTACTTACTTTCATGCGGCCGATTCTTTATAAAACGAACTTTTATAATATGTAAATCCGGTCTCTACCAGCAAGTAGGGCGTCTACTTGCTGGTAGCTGCTGCAGAAATCCGCCCCCTCGCCGTGTTGATTGACAGGGCCAGCCGTGATCTCCTCCTCCGGCCGGCCCTGTCAGTAATTCAAAAATCGCGCGCCTCTGGTCATTCGGCGCAGGCGCTCTGAGATGAGGAGGCTCGTCTCCTCAGTGCGCCTGCGCCGATGACATCACCGAAAGAGAAGACGTCATCGGCGCAGGCGCACTGAGGGAGTGCTGAGGAGACGAGCCTCCTCATCTCAGAGCGCCTGCGCCGAATGACGCGAGGCGCGCGATTTTTGAATTACTGACAGGGCCGGCCGGAGGAGGAGATCACGGCTGGCCCTGTCAATCAACACGGCGAGGGGGCGGATTTCTGCAGCAGCTACCAGCAAGTAGACGCCCTACCTGCTGGTAGAGCCCTCATTTACATATTATAAAAGTTCGTTTTATAAAGAATCGGCCGCATGAAAGTAAGTAAGAGCATTATATTCTGCTATATCGCACTATGAGCAATCTAACTATCCAAAAAAAAAATAATGAGTTTTGCAGGGTGACAGAAACCCTTTAAAAAAGGAGACTTGCAATGATTTTACACCTTAAATAGTTGCAAGTCCCTTAAGTAAATGTGCCCCATTGTGTTGCAGATTTTCTGCATGAGAATCTCTCCATATAATTCAATGGCAAACTGATTCTGCAGAGGAAAACGCTGTGGAAAAATCAGCGCAGCAAAATCCGCAACAAGATTTCTTTTTTCTAATTGTTCCGCAGTGTTTACCACCGTAGAATCTGCACAATAATTTACACCAAAAAATCTGCAGATTTTCTGGCGGAAGGCACACTAAAGGAGATGCCCAATCCTATTTGGTGGTCTGTCATTTTTTTTATTTGGTGGCCTTCAGGTGTTCAGCGAGGTTGATGTGCCATAGAAGAAGCAGACTAATCTTATAAAATTCCAAGCAGCTGGTCAGAGGCATACTGTGGAGCACAGAAGGTTTCCTGAAAAAAAAATTGTGGGTAGTTCTATGGTCTAATGTTTTGAACTATCTGTATAGAAAGAAGAGGTGAGGAGAACATTTGTATTTTCCACTACATCAGGAAACAAAAGACATACAGACACTCTTTTGGCATCCATCAGGCTCACAGAAATCTATGGACATGCTGGGCATACACTGCAAACATAGTGTAATTACATCCCCATACATATCTAATGTGAATAGGGAAGGGGGGTCCTCCCGACTGTCCACAGTGGAAGATAAACTGTTGCCAGGGTGGTTTGACAGCGGTCTGTTCTCCAGTCACTATTCATGTATGGCCATGGAGAATGTTTATGCTTGTAGTGGAGTTAGGAGTAATAGATGTGGAAAGCCAGCTTTAGTCACTAGAAATAAAAATGAATCCAAAGCAATAAGGGCTCATGCACACGGCCGTGGCTGTTGCTGTGCGATCCACAAAACACATATCGGCAGTGTATGTTTTGCAGTACGGAAAAACCTGCCCTATCCCTGTCCGTAAAACGGACAATAATAGGACATGCTCTATTTCTTTTGTGTGGGTACAACGGAACGACCATACGGATGCAGACACCCCACAGTGTGCTGTCGCTTCTTTCGCGGCCCCATTGAGGTGAGTGTCCACATCCAACTCGCAAAAAATGCAGATCGGATGAAGACCAAAAATACATTTGTGTGCATGAGCCGCAAGGGGGACATTTACCAATCTGCAAACTTTTCTTACTTAACCACCTCAGCTCCCCTACCTTAAACACCCTTAATGACCAGGCCACTTTTTACACTTCTGCACTACACTACTTTCACAGTTTATTGCTCGGTCATGCAACTTACCACCCAAATGAATTTTACCTCCTTTTCTTCTCACTAATAGAGCTTTCATTTGGTGGTATTTCATTGCTGCTGACATTTTTACTTTTTTTGTTATTAATCGAAATGTAACGATTTTTTTGCAAAAAAATGACATTTTTCACTTTCAGTTGTAAAATTTTGCAAAAAAAACGACATCCATATATTAGGCTACTTTCACACGAGCGTTCGGGTGTCCGCTCGTGCGCTCCGTTTAAAGGGGCTCACGAGCGGCCCCGAACGCATCCGTCTGGCCCTAATGCATTCTCAGTGGAGGCGGATCCACTGAGAATGCATCCGCCTGCCAGCGCTCAGCCTCCGCTCCGCTCAGTGAGCGGACACCTAAACGCTGCTTGCAGCGTTCGGGTGTCCGCCTGGCCGTGCGGAGGCGAGCGGATCCGTCCAGACTTACAATGGAAGTCAATGGGGACGGATCCGCTTGAAGATGACACCATATGGCTCAATCTTCAAGCGGATCTGTTCCCCATTGACTTTCAATGTAAAGTCTGAACGGATCCGCTCAGGCTACTTTCTGACTTAGAAAATTTTCTAAGTAATAATGCAGACGGATCCGTTCTGAACGGATGCAAACGTCTGCATTATCGGAGCGGATCCGTCTGATGAAACATCAGACGGATCCGCTCCGAACGCTCGTGTGAAAGTAGCCTAAATTTTGCTCTAAATTTATTGTTCTACATGTCTTTGATAAAAAAAAAAGTTTGGGTAAAAAAAAAAAATGGTTTGGGTAAAAGTTATAGCGTTTACAAACTATGGTACAAAAATGTGAATTTCCACTTTTTGAAGCAGCTCTGACTTTCTGAGCACATGTCATGTTTCCTGAGGTTCTACAATGGCCATACAGTACAATTACCCTACAAATGACCCCATTTCGGAAAGTAGACACCCTAAGGTATTCGCTGATGGGCATAGTGAGTTCATAGAACTTTTTATTTTTTGTCACAAGTTAGCGGAAAATGATGATTTTTTTTTTTTCTTACAAAGTCTCATATTCCACTAACTTGTGACAAAAAATAAAAACTTCTATGAACTCACTATGCCCATCAGCGAATACCTTGGGGTGTCTTCTTTCCAAAATGGGGTCACTTGTGGGGTAGTTATACTGCCCTGGCATTCTAGGGGCCCAAATGTGTGGTAAGTAGTTTGAAATCAAAATCTGTAAAAAAAATGGCGGGTGAAATCCGAAAGGTGCTCTTTGGAATGTGGGCCCCTTTGCCCACCTAGGCTGCAAAAAAGTGTCACACATGTGGTATCTCCGTACTCAGGAGAAGTTGGGCAATGTGTTTTGGGGTGTCATTTTACATATACCCATGCTGGGTGAGAGAAATATCTTGGCAAAAGACAACTTTTCCCATTTTTTTTATACAAAGTTGGCATTTGACCAAGATATTTATCTCACCCAGCATGGGTATATGTAAAATGACACCCCAAAACACATTGCCCAACTTCTCCTGAGTACGGCAATACCACATGTGAGACACTTTTTTGCAGCCTAGATGCGCAAAGGGGCCCAAATTCCTTTTAGGAGGGCATTTTTAGACATTTGGATCCCAGACTTCTTCTCACGCTTTAGGGCCCCTAAAATGCCAGGGCAGTATAAATACCCCACATGTTACCCCATTTTGGAAAGAAGACACCCCAAGGTACTCAATGAGGGGCATGGCGAGTTCATAGAATTTTTTGCCACAAGTTAGAGGAAATTGATATTTTTTTTGTTTTTTCTCACAAAGTCTCCCTTTCCGCTAACTTAGGACAAAAATTTCAATCTTTCATGGACTCAATATGCCCCTCAGCGAATACCTTGGGGTGTCTTCTTTCCGAAATGGGGTCATTTGTGGGGTGTTTGTACTGCCCCGGCATTTGAGGGTCTCCGCAATCATTACATGTATGGCCAGCATTAGGAGTTTCTGCTATTCTCCTTATATTGAGCATACGGGTAATAAGATTTATATTTTTGGTTCAGCCTCTGGGCTGAAAGAAAAAATGAACGGCACAGAATTCTTTATTCGCATCGATCAATGTGGATGAAAAAATCTCTGCCAAAAAAAAAAAAAAAGGAGGGGAAAGGCGTCTGCCAGGACATAGGAGCTCCGCCCAACATCCATACCCACTTAGCTCGTATGCCCTGGCAAACCAGATTTCTCCATTCACATCAATCGATGTGGATGAATAAATCATTGCCGGGATTTTTTTTTTTTATATATATATACAAAGTGTTTGCCAAAGTATATGAACACCGCCGCCTCCTCAGCTCATATGCCTCAGCAAACGTATCTTTTACTGCAGAGGAGAAATCTCGTCTTGCAGCGCCGCATACACCGACTTGTGTGTAATCTGACAGCAGCGCAATGCTTCTGTCAGAATGCACATCAGTGCTGCAGCTAGTCGATCGGTTGGTCCACCTGGAAGGTAAAAAAACAAAACAAAAAAAGAAAAAAACCAGGCCGCAACGCAATAAATTTATTAACTTTATAATAAAATTTGAACGGAACATATAAACTTTAACTTTTTCAACTGAACGTTAACTTTTTTGCTTACCGGTAATTTTTATTTTTTTTACCTTTATAGAACAAACCTCTCCTTCCCCATGGGACAATGTGTAAAGCGCAAATCGCCCAAAGATGTGGCGAAGTACATTATGCACTTTATCCCAGGTGAAAGGAGAGGTTTGCAGCAGCTGTGAGTAAAAGGGCCCTAATAGCCCTGTGTGCCTGTCCTGTGAGATGCAATCCCTATGCTAAGTGTACCTGTGTGTGGTACTTCCGGAAACACTCCCCTAAGCATAGGGCAGGGTGGTCAGGGCAGTCAGGACAGAAATAGCGGGTGTCACGCCTTATTCCACTCCTGCTACAGACACATCTTTTTCGGGGTGACGGTTGGGTTGAGGTACCAGCAACGACATTGGGGAAATGTCACTCGTGTAGACGGCTCACTACACTGGTGGATGGGGCCACGGAACCTCCTGGATACAGGAGGTTCTTGATGATCTCTTCCTGAAATTTAAAGGAAGGATCCTGTTCTCCCAGCCTTACTGTAGAGAACAAAACTATTATAGGCAGCCAATTGAATCAAATATACAGACACCTTCTTATACCAGCGTCTGTTGCGTCGGGAAACTAAATAAGGAGCCAACATCTGGTCATTGAAGTCCACCCCTCCCATGAGCGCATTATAGTCGTGGACTGAGAGGGGCTTTTCAATGACACGGGTTGCCCGTTCTATTTGTATTGTCGTGTCTGCGTGAATGGAGGAGAGCATGTAAACATCACGCTTGTCTCTCCATTTCACCGTGAGCAGTTCTTGGTTACACAAAGCAGCCCTCTCCCCCCTTGCAAGACGGGTGGTAACGAGCCGTTGGGGGAAGCCCCGGCGACTAGGTCGCACGGTGCCACAGCAGCCAATCTGTTCTAGGAACAAATGCCTGAAGAGGGGCACACTTGTGTAAAAATTGTCCACATAAAGATGGTACCCCTTGCCAAATAAGGGTGACACCAAGTCCCAGACTGTCTTCCCACTGCTCCCCAGGTAGTCAGGGCAACCGACCGGCTCCAGGGTCTGATCTTTTCCCTCATAGATCCGAAATTTGTGGGTATAGCCTGTGGCCCTGTCACAGAGCTTATACAATTTGACCCCATACCGGGCGCACTTGCTTGGGATGTATTGTTTGAAGCCAAGGCGCCCGGTAAAATGTATTAGGGACTCGTCTATGCAGATGTTTTGCTCAGGGGTATACAAATCTGCAAATTTCTGGTTGAAGTGGTCTATGAGGGGCCGAATTTTGTGGAGCCGGTCAAAAGCTGGGTGGCCTCTGGGACGAGAGGTGCTGTTGTCGCTAAAGTGCAGGAAACGCAGGATGGTCTTAAAACGTGTCCTGGACATAGCAGCAGAGAACATGGGCATGTGATGAATTGGGTTCGTGGACCAATATGACCGCAATTCATGCTTTTTAGTTAGACCCATGTTCAGGAGAAGGCCCAGAAAAATTTTAATTTCGGAAACTTGGACTGGTTTCCACCGGAAAGGCTGGGCATAAAAGCTTCCCGGGTTGGCGGATATAAATTGAGTGGCATACCGATTTGTTTCTGCCACAACTAAGTCCAAGAGCTCCGCAGTCAAGAACAGCTCAAAAAATCCCAGGGCCGAACTGATCTGAGCTGTCTCAACCCGAACTCCAGACTGGGCGGTGAAAGGGGGAACTACAGGTGCGGCTGAAGTTGGTGACTGCCAATCAGGGTTTGCCAGCACCTCAGGGACTCTACGGGCCTGTCTTTGCGGTGGCTGCGACGGGGGAACTAATGCACGTGCCACCGTACCAGCTTCAACTGTCCTTCTGGTGCTCGCCACTTCACCATGTTGTACAGTAGTGCTGGTACTAGGTCCAGGATGGGCTGCGCTGCTGGTGTATGCCTCACCACGTAATCCGACAGCGCCAGCCCCACTCTGCTGCCCTTGAAACGGATCCTGCACAACCTGTGGTCTAGCGACACGGGGCCGGGTACGCCTTGTGCTATCAGGGACCTCAACCTCCTCGTCTGAACTTTGGGTCAGACTGCCACTGCTTTCTATAGGTTCATATTCTGACCCGCTAGATTCGTCAGATGAGGGTTCCCATTCCTCATCTGACTGGGTCAGAATCCTGTAGGCCTCTTCAGAAGAATACCCCCTGTTTGACATTTGGACTACTAAATTTAGGGGTATTCCCTGAGACTACCCAAGAAAAAAAGCAAGCCTGTCTTACAAATGGGAGGCTAGCGAAGTACCGGAGGCCGCTGCGATTGATAAAAAATATCAAAACAGATTTTTTTATCGCCGCAGAGCTTGTAAAGTGATTGTGCAGTGATCAAAAAATATATATTTTTTTGACACTGCGGTGGGGCGGGCGTGGGTGAACGCACGTGTGGGCGACCGATCAGGCAAACACTGCGTTTTGGGTGGAGGGCGAACTAAGGTGACACTAATACAATTATAGATCTGACTGTGATCAGTTTTGATCACTTACAGATACTATAAAAGTACAAATGCTGATTAGCGATACGCTAATCAGCGAATAAGTGACTGCGGTGCGGTGGGCTGGGCGCTAACTGACGCTAACTACATAACCAAGGGACCTAAACTATCCTAAAACTATAAATCAATACCAGTGGGGGAAAAAAAAGTGACAGTTTACACTGATCACTTTTTTCCCTTTCACTAGGTGATTGACAGGGGGCGATCAAGGGGTTAATTGGGGTGATCTGGGGGCTAAGTGTGGTGTTTGGTGGGTACTCAAAGTGATGTGTGCTCCTCTGCTGGGACCAACCGACCAAAAGGACCAGCAGAGGAGCACAGAAGCCATTTAACACCTTATATTTATAAATATAAGGTGGTATTTGCCGGCCCGCCATGCGCAGGCCGGCTCTGACCGAAATCTCGTGTCTCGCGAGATGACGCACGGATGCGTCCAGGAGGAATGAATCGACCGCCTTCAGGACGCATAAGTGCGTTAGGCGGTCGGGAGATGGTTAATAGCCCTCATCTGAAAGGTGGGTGTAGTTGGGAGTGGGTGGCATTGGGGCAGCCATAGCCTGACTGGCATATTTATTATAATCTACGCTAGGAAACTGGTGTAGATTATACTGGAAATCTGCACTAGCTCCATTTCTGGTGTAGATTTCCATTTGGGCGTACGAACCTGCACAGATGTGCCTCACTTATTAAGAGGCATGCAGAGCAGGGGATAGATTAAGACCAGTGTGTGTAATGTGCAGGGCTTAATAAATATTCACTAATCTCAAAGCCAGTGACTAGATTTAAAATACTCAGGTTCTCTAATATTTAACAAATAGCGCCACCTTCTGGTAGCTTTACATACTGCACTTGCTGCGTGCAGTATTGTCTCAGCACCCCCAGACAGATCTCTACAGCAGAGGTCCCCAACCTTTAGTATGTTGTAAGCCACATTCAACTTTCAGTGATCATTTGGAGCAAAAAAAAAAAAAAAAACATCCGTCACACGGAGCGTGTTTCCCAAGCTGAATGCACTCATGTGAAATTGGCCAAAGACTAAGATTGCATCAGTGGAACTTCACTTTAGGGCACATGTGGGGATATCCTATATACACAAGCAGGCAGGGGGAAAAAATTTTACATTTTAATAAATGCTAGTAAAAAGTTTAATGAGACTACATGTCACAGCAAAATAGCTAAAACATAGAACTGGAGTGATGAAGGCTAGATTCACATGAGCATATTCAGTCCAGGAAGCATGAACTTTGGGAGAGATTTATCAAACTGGTGTAAAGTAAAACTGGCTTAGTTGCCCATAGCAACCAGATTTCACCTTTCTTTTTCCAGTGGAGCTGTGAAATGAATGGTAGAATCTGACTGGTTGCTATGGGCCACAAAACCAGTTTTACTTTACACCAGTTTGATAAATCTCCCCCATTGTGTGTAATGGCTGCATATCAAAATTGGTATAACGGAAAACTGGCTTAGTTGCCCATAGCAACCAATCAGGTTCTATCCTTCAATCAAAAGGAGGTATGAAAATTGAAAGTGGAAGCTGATTGGTTGCTATAGGCAACTAAGCCAGTTTTACTTTACACCAGTTTTGATAAATCTCCCTTTTTGTGTTTTTTTTATAGTAGCATTTTCTGGAAATTCTTTGTAGAAGATTTATCAAGACCGGTGCTTTCTGCGCCTGTCTCGATATCCCCTGCGCTGCCAGAGGATGTGTCTCGTCATAAGTTAGGCGCATCCTCCTGCGGTCCATGGGCCTAACCAGAAACCTACGACAGCTCAGATTTCTGGCTTGATTTACACCAGAAAACTTGATGAAGGTCTTGGAGAGGTTGGCTCTCACACATCTCCACCCTCTAGTGGGCTCATCCATGGACTCCCTCCAGTTTGTTTATCGGCCTGGCATTGGGCTTCCTCTACACCGAGCTCTTTCTCACCTGGAGAAACCAGGGAACACTGTGAGAACAGTGTTCTTTGATTTCTGCAGTGCTTTCAACACCATACAGCCAGGGCTACTAAAAGAAGCTGGCTCTTGTGGGAGTGGACCACCACCTCTCCAATTGGATCCTAGAGTACCTGATAAACTGACCTCAGTATGTGAGAGCCCGGACCTGAGAGTCAGACACAGTGATCGGTAGTACAGAGACACCTCAGGGTACAGTTTTTGCTCCTTTCCTCTTCACGCTGTATACTGCAGACTTTAAAAAAAAATCTGATAACCCAAGAAATGAGTAATTGGTGTCTTGTTCATACCAAGCCTGCAAAAAGGCCATTTAAGCTCATACTTGGAGCAATAAATGCCATGCTGTGTACGTGTTTATTTAACCCCTTGGATACTAGAGATTTTTTCGTTTGCGTTTTCATTGCGTGTATTTCCCTTAATCAATATGGCCGTGGCTAGGTTGGGATGACTGGGCGCATGCCCGAAGTGCCGTCCTTACGTGATGAGGTAAACACTGGATAGGAACGCTATCCGGGCATGCACATTTCTTTTGTTGACATGCTGAAGCAGGCGCTGGCCAGGCTGATGCCACCATTTATCTGGTCAGTGGACTCCGCTATTTTCCTATGCCCCCTCTCTGAGATAAATCAAATGATCTACACACGTCATTTTATTGTATGTAAGCTGCATCATATGCACCTTGATTAGCGATTATATTTGATTTATAAATGCAATATTGATGGTTTTTATATTTTTTTTTTATTTGATTATATATTGTAATATTCTTTGCACTTATTTTTTTAAACACTTTTATATCATTGTTTGTCACTTTGCACCATTAATTGGCTTTATTGATCATGGCTTTGTTGTAATTTTCACTTGATTGAGTATGCTATATGTACTGACCACTTTGTCCTGATTATTTGCTTGAGAAAGGCTCTATTGCAGAGCCGAAACGTCGCTTGTTCCACATGGGTGAATAAAAGTTCTAATTTTATTTTATTTCTTTTGGAGTGTGGCCCGTTTTTCTTGACTGTGCATACTGGGGTCGTGCTTACCCCTACAAGGCTGTTGCTCCCGCTTATTTTTCTTTAGATGGTGCTGCCATTTCTTTTTCATTTATATTAATAAAATTATTTTTTCACACCCTGTGCAACTCAAGTCAAGAAACCAGAAACATCAGGGAGGGAATAAGGAAGGGTGCTGTCGTGGGGTCTGGAAAATCCGATTACCGGTAAGTGTAATCATCATTTTTCCCTTCCCCCACGACAGCACCACTTGCAGAACTTCTTACCAACAGAAGAAAAGAGGCAGAATTTAGCTAGACCAATAGTGACGGTAAGGTAGAAGGAGAAGACCACATGGCAGCCTAAAAGGTTTGTACAATAGAAACATTAGCCCTCCCAAGAGGTAGACTGCCCAAGTAGAAAACGTTTCCCTACCTTCTCACTATTGCCTTTGCTGAATGAATATCAACATCTATCTTTTACCTATGATCAACTGGTGTTACAAAAAATTGTTGGACACCGGGTTGGGTCATTTGTGAAATAATACCTCTGATGCCTATGTCCCCTGCTCAGCCCACTTTACACACTGGGGGAAACTCGTTGGTATAAAGGGACCTATAAATTAATTGCGATGACCTTTGCAAACTGAAGGTTTTTTGTGTTAATCAGGATCAGGGTGGATTTGATTTAAATCAAAATGATTTAAATCACTAGTCAGTAAGGCTTGATTTAAATCATAGTTTTCTACATAAAGACTAATTCTTGCTGGTATAACTTATAATATGCAAGTAGATGAAGATTTAAACAACTTTTCATATTAGTTTGATTCTGCATTCATAGGTTCGTAGAAGTTAGGATTAAGGTATTTTTCTCAACTCTGTTCATGTTATAACATTTTTGCTGTTAAGAAGAGGCATGTGATCTCTGCTGAGTCAAATTCAGTTTTGAGAACTGCAAAAGTAAACCAAGCATCTGTGATAATATCTTGTAGGCAGAGAAACTGCCCAATAATCTTACAAAAACCTCTGGAAGAGCATGACATTGTGAATGGATTAATGGAATTTATTTACCAAAAAAATTACACATACAGTCAGGTCCATAAATATTGGGACATGGACACAATTCTAATATTTTTGGCTCTATACACCACCACAATGGATTTGAAATGAAACGGACAAGATGGGCTTTAACTGCAGACTGTCAGCTTTAATGTGAGGGTATTTACATCCAAATCAGGTGAACGGTGCAGGAATTACAACAGTTTGCATATGTGCCTCCCTCTTGTTAAGGCACCAAAAGTAATGGGACATAATAATAATCATAAATCAAACTTTCACTATTTAATACTTGGTTGCAAATCCTTTGCAGTCAATTACAGCCTGAAGTCTGGAACGCATAGACATCACCAGATGCTGGGTTTCATCCCTGGTGATGCTCTGCCAGGCCTCTACTGCAACTGTCTTCAGTTCCTGCTTGTTCTTGGGGCATTTTCCCTTCAGTTTTGTCTTCAGCAAGTGAAATGCATGCTCAATCGGATTCAGGTCCGGTGATTGACTTGGCAATTGCAGAACATTCCACTTCTTTCCCTTAAAAAACTCTTTTGTTGCTTTTGCAGTATGCTTTGGGTCATTGTCCATCTGCACTGTGAAGCGCCGTCCAATGAGCTCTGAAGCATTTGGCTGAATATGAACAGATAATATTGCCCGAAACACTTCAGAATTCATCCTGCTGCTTTTGTCAGCAGTCACATCATCAATAAATAAAAGAGAACCAGTTCCATTGGCAGCCATACATGCCCACGCCATGACACTACCACCACCATGCTTCACTGATGAGGCGGTATGCTTAGGATCATGAGCAGTTCCTTTTCTTCTCCATACTCTTCTCTTCCCATCACTCTAGTACAAGTTGATCTTGGTCTCATCTGTCCATAGGATGTTGTCCCAGAACTGTGAAGGCTTTTTTAGATGTCGTTTGGCAAACTCTAATCTGGCCTTCCTGTTTTTGAGGCTCACCAATGGTCTACATCTTGTGGTGAACCCTCTGTATTCACTCTGGTGAAGTCTTCTCCTGATTGTTGACTTTGACACACATACACCTACCTCCTGGAGAGTGTTCTTGATCTGGCCAACTGTTGTGAAGGGTGTTTTCTTCACCAGGGAAAGAATTATTCGATCATCCACCACAGTTGTTTACCGTGGTCTTCCGGGTCTTTTGGTGTTGCTGAGCTCACCGATGCGTTCCTTCTTTTTAAGGGCTCTTTCACACTTGCGTTCTTGTCTTCCGGCATAGAGTTCCGTCGTCGGGGCTCTATGCCGGAAGAATCCTGATCAGGATTATCCTAATGCATTCTGAATGGAGAGAAATCCGTTCAGGATGCATCAGGATGTCTTCAGTTCCGGAACGGAACGTTTTTTGGCCGGAGAAAATACCGCAGCATGCTGCGCTTTTTGCTCCGGCCAAAAATCCGGAACACTTGCCGCAAGGCCGGATCCGGAATTAATGCCCATTGAAAGGCATTGATCCGGATCCGGCCTTAAGCTAAACGTCGTTTCGGCGCATTGCCGGAGCCGACATTTAGCTTTTTCAGAGTGGTTACCATGGCTGCCGGGACGCTAAAGTCCTGGCAGCCATGGTAAAGTGTAGCGGGGAGCAGTGTACTTACCGTCCGTGCGGCTCCCCGGGTGCTCCAGAGTGACGTCAGGGCGCCCCAAGCGCATGGATCATGTGATCACATGGATCACGTCATCCATGCGCATGGGGCGCTCTGACGTCATTCTGGAGCGCCCCGGGAGCCGCATGGACTGTAAGTATACCGCTCCCCCGCTCCTACTATGGCAACCAGGACTTTAATAGCGTCCTGGGTGCCATAGTAACACTGAACGCATTTGGAAGACGGTTCCGTCTTCAAATGCTTTCAGTACACTTGCGTTTTTCCGGATCCGGCGTGTAATTCCGGCAAGTGGAGTACACGCCGGATCCGGACAACGCAAGTGTGAAAGAGGCCTTAGAATGTTTTAAACAGTTGTTTTGGCCACGCCTAATGTTTTTGCTATCTTTCTGATGGGTTTGTTGTGTTTTTTCAGCCTAATGATGGCTTGCTTCACTGATAGTGACAGCTCTTTGGATCTCAACTTGAGAGTTGACAGCAACAGATTCCAAATGAAAATAGCACACTTGAAATGAACTCTGGACCTTTTATCTGCTCATTGTAATTGGAATAATGAGGGAATAACACACACCTGGTCATGGAACAGCTGAGAAGGCAATTGTCCCATTACTTTTGGTCCCTTAACAAGTGGGAGGCACATATGCAAACTGTTGTAATTCCTGCACCGTTCACCTGATCTGGATGTAAATACCCTCAAATTAAAGCTGACAGTCTGCAGGTAATGCACATGTTGTCCGTTTCATTTCAAATCCATTGTGGTGGTGTATAGAGCCAAAAATGTTAGAATTGTGTCCATGTCCCAATATTTATGGACCTGACTGTATAGAAACATAGAATGTGTCGTAAGATAAGAACCATTCGGCCCATCTAGTCTGCCCAATATACTGAATACTATGGCCCTATCTTATATGAAGGATGCCCTTATGCCTACCCCATGCATGCTTAAACTCCTTCACTGTATTTGCAGCTACCACTTCTGCAGGAAGGCTATTCCAGGCATCCACTACTCTCTCAGTAAAGTAATACTTCCTGATATTACTTTTAAACATTTGCCCCCTCTAATTTAAAACTATGTCCTCTTGTAGCAGTTTTTCTTCTTTTAAATATTCTCTGCTCTTTTACCTTGTTGATTCCCTTTATGTATTTAGCAGTTTCTCTCATATCCCCTCTGTCTCGTCTTTCTTCCAAGCTATACATGTTAAGGTCCTTTAATCTTTCCTGGTAAGTTTTATCCTGCAATCCATGTACCAGTTTAGTAGCTCTTCTCTGAACTCTCTCCAAAGTATCAATATCCTTCTGGAGATATGGTCTCCAGTACTGAGCACAATACTCCAAATGAGGTCTCACTAGTGCTCTGTAGAGCGGCATGAGCACCTCCCTCTTTCTACTGGTAATTCCTCTCCCTATACACCCAAGCATTCTGCTAGCATTTCCTGCTGCTCTATGACATTGTCTGCCTACCTTTAAGTCTTCTGAAATAATGACCCCTAAAATCCCTTTCCTCAGATACTGAGGTTAGGACTGTATCACTGATTTTATATTCTGCTCTTGGGTTTTTACACCCCAGGTGCATTATCTTGCACTTATCAACATAAAATTTTAGTTGCCAGATTTTTGACCATTCCTCTAGTTTTCCTAAATCCTTTTCCCTTTGGTGTATCCCTCCAGGAACATCAACCCTGTTACAAATCTTTGTGTCATCAGAAAAAAAAAAACACACCTTACCATCGAGGCCTTCTGCAATATATATTAAACAATATGGGTCCCAGAACAGATCCCTGAGGTACCCGTACCCCACTGGTAACAAGACCATGGTCTGAATACACTCCATTGACTACAACCCTCTGTTGTCTGTCCCTGAGCCACTGCCTAATCCATTCAACAATATGGGAGTCTACGTACAGCCTTATTCTACATAAATAAAAAAACTCATCTTTATTTCATGATGGAATAACCTTTGGATGGTAATATATTTTCCTCAAAAAGCATTTTATATAAAAAAAAATCCAATTTAAATTAAAAAAAAATCTGTTTTTTTTTTTTTTTTAAATTATAGAATTTTATCCACCCTGATCAGGATACAATTCGATATTGCAGAAATTATACTGAGCATCTATTAATCGTTATGGATTAAACAATGACTGAACTTGATGTATTCAGAACTTTTTTACTCTGATGTACTCGGGATCTGTTTTGATGTACTTTTTTTTGTGTGTATTCAGCGTTTATTATTTTTTTTTGTGTTTATAGTAGGGTATCTAATAGCCCCAACCTAAGGCACCTTATTTAGGTGCCTTGCATATCTGTCTTTAGGGCCATCAGAGGGCTTGTAGGAGGTTCCTGAATTCAGGATCACCCCCATCGGGGTGGCCATTCCATTCTATAGGCAGGGATCGATAGCATAGGGTGAGAATCAAGGAAAGGTCCACCATTAGACCATCACCATCCTGCCTAGAAATCTGCCCTATCCCTTATTGTGGAATACAAATGACTGCTGCGTTTACATCGCCATTCTTTTGATTTAATATTTCTTTTTTGTTTTTCATATTTTGTGTTGGGTAATTTTAGCGCTTTGAATAAAGGCTACGTTTTAATTAGGGTGGTACTCTGTGAATACTCTATACTTGACTTTATACTGCCTTGGCATTCTGACCCTCTGACGGGCTACTGTCTTAGCTGTGATTCCAGAAGAGATGCAAGCCAGAGAAAAAAAAATTACCTAAGCTATCTGGCTAGTGAACTCTTCAAAGACACCTTACCCTTATTTATGCCAAAAAGTAAACAAAAGCGCAGAGGACTTCTCCAATCCTTAGTTACCCCTAGGTAACGTGTAAGGCATCTCCGAAAAGTCCGGACAGTGGCAACTTATTTCTTTAGATTCCTGGGCTTATCAGAAGTGCTTAAAAAGTAATGAAAGGTAAGGATACCCAGATGGAAGCATAGGGAATCTAAAAGCTAACAAGAGGTCCGAACCTAAAGAAAAAAGGGTCGGATCAATAACATACTAGGAATTTTTAATACCGGACATTATACTTAAATCTAGCATAACCTTATAAAAGAAATCTCAAATGGGTTTCTCATCAAGTGTTTATCAAAATAATCGTACTTATCTTGACAAGGAATGACCAACTGAACATGACTGCTGAACACCGATTTCTTTGGTGCAGAATATATTGTGAGACGGCTGCTTTGATCCAAGATCCACTGGAGGTCTTGTGTTACATCTACCAGAAGAACTTTAGACGTCAAATCTCCTTCCTCGCAATCTGGTATCCATGATGGAAAACTACCGTGGCCTCCATCTCCCCCGGGGAAGCTCATGGGTCTGCTGCCAGAGGTCCGAAGAGCACACTGGACCCTATAGTTTTGGAATTCTAGATCCGCTGCAAATATTTAGAGTTTGCTGGTGCGCCATACATTCTGTAGACCATCCAGACTAAATGTTCCAGTCGATCTTATTACTCCGCACCAGGAGCCATATAGGGCTCTGTTGATACGCCATACATACTGTAGGCCATTCAAGCAATATGGTCCAGCCCATTTTCTCACTCCTCATCAGGAGTATTATAGGGCTTTGTTGGAGTGCTATGCCTATTGTAGACTATTAAACTACAAATTGACAACCAAACATAGGCACAGAACTAGTTCACCCTGCATGCATAGCCACCAAGATAGACCGCCACAAAGACTTGGCAGCACCCCAGGACACAAAGATACTCACTCAGAGCCAAGTTCATTCATCCAGACACTGCTACATGAGTGGTCCACTATTAAAGGCATGGCAACAGAAGACACCAGCCATGCCGACACAGCCGTAGAAGCAGTCGGCCATGTGGAGCTGTCCACTGATCAACACAGAAGCAAAGAGCTTCCTAGGTACATGATGCCACCAGCCAGACAGGCACAGGCTCAAAAGGCATCCAGCCAGACAGGCACAGGCTCAAAAGGCATCCAGCCAGACAGGCACAGGCTCAAAAGGCATCCAGCCAGACAGGCACAGGCTCAAAAGGCAGCCAGCCAGACACAGGCTCAAAAGGCAGCCAGCCAGACACAGGCTCAAAAGGCAGCCAGCCAGACACAGGCTCAAAAGGCAGCCAGCCAGACACAGGCTCAAAAGGCAGCCAGCCAGACACAGGCTCAAAAGGCAGCCAGCCAGACACAGGCTCAAAAGGCAGCCAGACAGACAGGCACAGGCTCAAAAGGCAGCCAGCCAGACAGACAGGCACAGGCTCAAAAGGCAGCCAGCCAGACAGACAGGCACAGGCTCAAAAGGCAGCCAGCCAGACAGACAGGCACAGGCTCAAAAGGCAGCCAGCCAGACAGACAGGCACAGGCTCAAAAGGCAGCCAGACAGACAGACAGGCACAGGCTCAAAAGGCAGCCAGACAGACAGACAGGCACAGGCTCAAAAGGCAGCCAGACAGACAGGCACAGGCTCAAAAGGCAGCCAGACAGGCACAGGCTCAAAAGGCAGCCAGCCAGACACAGGCTCAAAAGGCAGCCAGCCAGACACAGGCTCAAAAGGCAGCCAGACAGACAGACAGGCACAGGCTCAAAAGGCAGCCAGCCAGACACAGGCTCAAAAGGCAGCCAGCCAGACACAGGCTCAAAAGGCAGCCAGCCAGACACAGGCTCAAAAGGCAGCCAGCCAGACACAGGCTCAAAAGGCAGCCAGCCAGACAGACAGGCACAGGCTCAAAAGGCAGCCAGCCAGACAGACAGGCACAGGCTCAAAAGGCAGCCAGCCAGACAGACAGGCACAGGCTCAAAAGGCAGCCAGCCAGACAGACAGGCACAGGCTCAAAAGGCAGCCAGACAGACAGACAGGCACAGGCTCAAAAGGCAGCCAGACAGACAGGCACAGGCTCAAAAGGCAGCCAGACAGGCACAGGCTCAAAAGGCAGCCAGCCAGACACAGGCTCAAAAGGCAGCCAGCCAGCCAGACAGACAGGCACAGGCTCAAAAGGCAGCCAGCCAGACAGACAGGCACAGGCTCAAAAGGCAGCCAGCCAGACAGACAGGCACAGGCTCAAAAGGCAGCCAGCCAGACAGGCACAGGCTCAAAAGGCAGCCAGACAGACAGACAGGCACAGGCTCAAAAGGCAGCCAGACAGACAGACAGGCACAGGCTCAAAAGGCAGCCAGACAGACAGACAGGCACAGGCTCAAAAGGCAGCCAGACAGACACAGGCTCAAAAGGCAGCCAGACAGACACAGGCTCAAAAGGCAGCCAGCCAGACACAGGCTCAAAAGGCAGCCAGCCAGACAGGCACAGGCTCAAAAGGCAGCCAGCCAGCCAGCCAGACAGGCACAGGCTCAAAAGGCAGCCAGCCAGCCAGCCAGACAGGCACAAGCTCAAAAGGCAGCCAGCCAGCCAGACAGGCACAGGCTCAAAAGGCAGCCAGCCAGCCAGACAGGCACAGGCTCAAAAGGCAGCCAGCCAGACAGGCACAGGCTCACACGCATTCATCGACCAGGCATAAAAGCTACAGGTATTCAGCCGACCAGTCAGATGTGGTAGGGGCAAGCCAAAGAAGTATAGACGCAACATGCGTCAATCCGCCCAGCCAAAAGTTGCTACAGGCGTTCAGCCGACCTACACAAAAAAAAATGCAAGACAATCCACAAAGCAGGCATACAGTATATGGAAAGACCTTTAGCCATATAGGCATCAGTAATCAGAAAAACCAACATGACAGATGTTCAGGCAAGAAAGCCTGAAGCCAGTCATTCAGTCCTTCCAAAGCCAAGAGGCAGGCAGACAGGCCCCAAAGCCATGAGGAAGACAATCAGGCCCCAAAGCCATGAAGCCATGAGGAAGACGACCCAATATTTGCTGTGTAACTTAAGTAGAGTCATTATAAGGAGTACCTTCTTTCACAGCCATGGGAGCTGCATGATCTAGGCTCCTTCTTCCTCGTCTGATCCGCATTCCGGAGAATGCACTGAAATACATGTTCCCATGAGGCAGACCCTCCATGGACCCGTGCTGCATGCGGTGGAATGCAATACCCCTCTGGGCGGCTTCCTCTTAACCATGGATCTGGGCTTCAAATGTCACCCCCCCCCCCCCCCCCCCTGGTTCCTAGGGTCCTGTCAGCCCAAAACTATGGGCAATAGACCCCGGCAGGTATTTCCACATAGCCCTCCAGAACATTTCTGTGATCTCCTAGGCTAGCGGTACCAGAAAGGAAAAACTGCAAGTTTCCCGCTCCAGGGACAGGAAACCACTGACGTTGGAGAGAGGCTCCACCTTTTTATTCTGCAGGTTTCCTGTCCCTGGGGTGGATCCTCTCTGTTATGCTGCCGTGGGAGAAATGAAAATACTATGTTAATTTTTATTGACACATTTTGGTACATGGTACATCTGGAAAATTTCTGCTTTTTATTTCAGAAAGCAACCTTCTGAATGAAACCTATATATTAAAACTATTTACAATCACCATTATAAATATACACTTAAAAGAAAAATTCAGAAATGTTAGTAATGTAAAAGGAAATCCACACATAAGACGCTAGTAATCAAGGATATCCGATATCTGCAGCCTGACGGTATCACTGTAGAACTGGCCCTCATTGTCTCCTCCTCCAAAGATGAGAAGCTCATTAGGGGTAGTTTCCTCATCATCACCCTTCACTCGAGGGAGGGACAACATAGAATAACCAGCCCGAGGAGAACATGGCAGTGAATTATGGACCAATGTAGTCCAAGTTTTTGTTACTGTAAAAGGAAAAAAACATATTCCAAATTAATGTAACGTATACCCAATGCATTCTGTAAGATATACAGTTTGGTAGTATTATATTGACATCTCCAAATATAAAAGCAGTTGCAAATATAAAGACACAAATACGACCATCTTAACATTAAAAAAGTGTTTGTTAGTACTGTTGTAAACATTTCCACAAATACATATCTATAAATTACCTGTATTGAATATGTAAGTGTCATTAAGAGCCTGGTTTCCATCATAACCACCATGGATTAGGAAACGGGAACTGGACACAGAGGCTGCAGAATGCCAGCTAGAAGGAAAGGGTATATGAGAATGATCAGAATATCCATGCATAAGTCACACAATGTCACTATGTGGGCGAAGAGAGAGAGAGAAAAAAAAAAAAGCTATATGCCACCATATCTCCAGGTATAAAAGGTCATATTATCCAGTAGTATTAGTTCAAACTGTAAATGGTTCAAATGCTGAAAGAATAATTTAATAATGCCATATACAGAGCACAGTACAAAATAGATTACTGCTTGTCCAGAATGACTGGACAATTAAAATGTTTACTGAACAAACCAGGTACAAAATGGCTTATAATTAAAGAGCCTCTGTCAGCATGATCAGCCCTAATAAGCCTATCAATGAGCCTGGTAGTGTTGATCATGCTGATTAAAATGATAATTTATTTACCTTTGTAGGTTGCAGCGTTGTGGAGATGAGGATTTTTATCTTTATGCAAATCAGGCAGCTGGAGCACCAAGGGGCAGGCTGTAACACTGAGCACTGCTACTGATCAGAATAATAAGATACAAAATTAAAAAGCGGAGTGATAACCACTATATGGCGACAAACCCTCAGTGAATTTCAAAGAGAGCAGTATTAAACCCATAAATAAGTAAATAAATAGAAGGGTAATTATTGCATGTGTCCAGAAGGAAAAATACACCCTCCAATGGTTAGGCAAAGGGGATAAAGGAATAAGGTAAAAAGGATTATAGTATAAAAGTAATGTATTATGTACAAGTAATAACTCACTTTACTGGGGAGGGGGTCTGTAGGATAAGGCTAGGTCTACACGACGACATTTGTCGCGCGACAGATAGGGCACAACTACACTGCAACATTTGTAGCGCAACATTTTGTCGCACTAATGTCGCGCGACAATTTTTATAATGGCAGTCTATGGTGTCGCACTGCAACATACTGCGACGCAACAGTTGCAGAAAAATCCATCTCGAATGGATTTTCTGCGACTGTTGCGTCGCAGTATGTTGCAGTGCGACACCATAGACTGCCATTATAAAAATTGTCGCGCGACATTAGTGCGACAAATGTCGTTGTGTAGATGTAGCCTAAAGCTCAAGACACCTGCAGACTCACCCACCGGGATCGTTTGCAGTATTTTAGGAATAACAGCAGCCCTCGGATGGTGCTTCTGATATAGATTCCTTTACCGGTATCACAAGCAGCTCAACGCGTTTCAGGGGTGTTACCACAAACCCCTTTCTTCAGTAGCATTAAAAATACACATACATAACATAACCATAAAACAACAAAATTGCATCTCACCTGTAGGGCTCAGAACAGGAAGGGACCTAAAATCCCGTCTAAACTTCGTTCCTGGTAAGTGGGACCGGAAGCAAGGTGGAGAATACATCACTTCTGGTTTCTTAGAGTTCCGATCGTGTGTTCAACAGTGGAACGCATATAAATAAATATATAAATCTAAAGTTGTTGTCATCCATGATAGGGAATGGAATCATAATAATACATCTACCTAGTGGTCGGTTGTAAGGGAAAGTGTTCCCTACTCTGTCCGAGTTAAGTGCGAGGCCAGAAGATGAATAACTTCCGGTTCCACTAGTGTGGAACGCAAGTGTAGAACGCACTTGTGAGACGCACGCCAAAGGCATTGGTGCGTTTCATCTGCTGGGAGGTGTGTAAGGCTAAAAAGAACTTGGAGCACTAGGTGGGGGACATTTATATTTTCTTCCCTTTTATTAGTAAGTAGTCCCCAACCTAGTGCTCCAAGATCTTTTTAGCCTTACACACTTCCCAGCAGATGGAACGCACCAATGCCTTAGGCGTGCGTCTCACGCCACATCCCTCAAGTGCGTTCTACACTTGCATTCCACACTAGTGGAACAGGAAGTTCTTCATTTTCTGCCCTCGCAGTTAACTCGGACAGAGTAGGGAACACTTTCCCTTACAACCGACCACTAGGTAGATGTATTATTATGATTCCATTCCCTATCATGGATGACAACAACTTTAGATTTATATATTCATTTATATGCGTTCCACTGTGGAACACACGATCGGTATAACTCTAAGAGACCAGAAGTGATGTATTCTCCACCTTGCTTCCGGTCCCACTTTTAGGTCCCTTCCTGTTCTGAGCCCTACAGGTGAGATGCAATTTAGTTGTTTCATGGTTATGTTTATGTGTATTTTTAATGCTCCTGAAGAAGGGGGTTTGTGGTAACACCCCCGAAACGCATTGAGCTGCTTGCGATACCAGTAAAGGAATCAGAAGCACCATCCGAGGGCTGCCGTTATTCCTGATAGTACAAGAGATCCCGGTGGGAGAGGGTGAGTCTGCAGGTGTCTTGAGCTTTATCCTACAGACCACCTCCCCCAGTAAAGTGAATTATTACTTGTACATAATACATTACTTTTAAACTATAATCCTTTTTACCTTATTCTTTTATCCCCTTTGCCTAACCATTGGAGGGTGTATGTTTCCTTCTGGACACAGGCAATATATTCCCTTCTATTTATTTACTTATTTATGGGTTTAATACTTCTCTCTTTGAAATTCACTGAGGGTTTGGTGCCATATAGTGGTTATCACTCCGCTTTTTAATTTTGTATCTTATTATTCCGTTCTGATGTGTAGTTTCTCTACACTTATAGCCACACAGGCAGCCTCCCTCTTCTAACCCCACAGGTGATCTGTCCCTCTCTGGCGCTGTGTAGTTATTCACAAATTTTGGATATATATCCAAAATTATTTATTTGAGTAACACCCTTTTTTACACATTTTTTTCTTTATCACTGCTACTGATACCACCTTCATTGCTCTATTCACTTCCCCCTACCCTTCGATTGACAGGGCTAAAAGCCCCGTCTTCTGGTGCCTGCACTGTGCCTCACTAATAATCATTGGTAGTTCAGGATTAACATTATATGGAATCAGTGTCATTACATTATCAAAGTCATGCATTCCCCTAGGAACGTGCTGTGGCCAGTATGTATTCAATCATTGGTGGCAGCGGAGCCTCTGCAGAGGGGAGTGAGCGCTGTGCGGGAAGCAGAGAATACTTACCTTTACATCCTGCCAGCAGCTGCGCTCCTCCGCTATGTGTGGTGGTCTATCACTGGCGGCTTAACAATATAACATTTGAGACCGCTGCATACACAGCATCTCTCTCTAATCTTTTAAGACAACATACCATAATTTTCACCCTATAAGATGCACTCCTCCCCACAAAGTGGGGAGGAGAAATGTCAGCACGTCTTATGGGGCAAATACTCATTAGTACAACAGAACGGGAAGCGGTGAATGCAGCGCTCCCCTGGCTCTGTAGTCACCACTTTCTGGTTCTCGGCCACTCGCTGTGCTGTGACTGCGCACAGCGTGAAGAAGCACAGCAAAGTGCACAGCAGGAAGAATAGCTCTGGATGTAAGGAGCGGCGTCTGGAGCAGGAGAGGCAAGTTGATTTTTTATTTTAATTTTTTGTTGTTTACAGTACAAGCCATTTTTATAACCATCATTTTCAGATAAATATATAGCAACATTTAAAAATTTTACGTATCTGATTGTTTTAGTAGGGGGAATGTATAAAATCACCTTTCTAATAATGGTTTCTCAATTTTTTTATGGTGTTCACACTTAAAAAAAAAAAATTACTTTTTATTTCCTTTGGTAACTACTACTGTTAATGCAAAAAAAAAAAAAAAAAAAAAAAACACCCTCAATGTACTGTAACGTGCCAAAATACTTCGGTATCTGTTGGGACATATTATAAAGCTTCGGGACCTTTATTAAGCTATGGGCTGTGTCAAATTTCCAGGCTGACAGGAACAGAACCAAAAGAAGTCCCTTCCCAACCAAGATCTTCGTTTGTTGTGGTACAGAAATGGTTAAACTGTCTGGATAAGCACTTTCTCCGATTCCAGCTATTAGTGTTTGAGGATAGCTACCATTTCCAGCTGTCATTCAGCGTGGGCAGAGCTTTGTGTGCCACAAGATCACCATCACATACATGCAGGAGAGGACTCCAGCCTAACGTAAACGGGACGGATCAGTTATGCAGCCCATAGACTTCTATTATAACAGAATGAATAAAGTAATGCCTCTAAAGGCATTCCCTTATGGAATTGCATTATGGTCCGTGGTAACGGCAATTCAGTAAATACCACAACACGAACCTCAAAATATGAAATTCGCTCATCCCTAGTGATAATGCGTGGAGGAGGTTAAAGATATCTTCCGTTACATAGATACTGATGGCCTAGCCTCAGGGTAGGTCATCAATATCAAATCGATGGTGGTCTGACACCAGCTGTTTTTGCCATGTTGGCAAATGACCACTGCAGCCAGTGGCCTCAGCTCTCACGTCCTGCACTTAACTGGCATCAACAAGGGGACAACTCCAAAGAAGCCAAAGACATTTTGAGGCATCCTATAGGTTGGTGGTGGTAACTCTAAATTCAAAGTCACTTACCAGCGGGGTGTGGGGGAGCTTCCATTCACTTCAACTGGGGAGAACTCCATAAGTCCTGGCAGCAAAATAACAGATGGTACAGAAATTTAGATTCAAGGATTTTAATAATGAGATCACCTAAAGTAGACAACACCCTTAAAGCAAAGGGTCCATCAAAGATAATAAGTGTCATGCTGCTGGGACCTCCAGCGATATTCTGTCTGTTTGCAGATCAGCTCCTTATTATATGACTTCCACCAACTGTCTAAGGGTCCATTCACACGTCCGTAGAATGGGTCCGGATCCGTTCCGCAACGTTGCGGAACGAATCCGGACCCATTCATGCTCTATGGGGCCGGAAGAGATGCGGACAGCACAGTGTGCTGTCCGCATCCGCATTTCCGGAGCGCGCCACCGATCTTCCAGTCTGCAGCTCCTGAAAAAATATAGAACATGTTCTATTCTTGTCCAAAATTTACAAAAAATTTGGCAAAATTTGCAATTTTCTAAATTTGAATTTCTCTGCTTTCAAGACAGATAGTAATACCTCACAAAATAGTTTTAACATTCCCCATATGTCTACTTCACGTTAGCATCATTTTGCAAATTACATTTTTATTTTTTAGAAGAAAACATCTGACTGGGAGAAAACATCTGTATGTGGGTAAGTAACTGGCTGAGTGATAGAAAACAGAGGGTGGTTTTTAACGGTACACACTCAGATTGGGTCACTGTCACTAGTGGAGTACCTCAGGGGTCAGTATTGGGCCCTATTCTCTTCAATATATTTATTAATGATCTTGTAGAAGGCTTGCATAGTAAAGTATCAATTTTCGCAGATGACACTAAACTGTGTAAAGTAATTTACACTGATGAGGACAGTATACTACTACAGAGCGATCTGGATAGATTGGAGGCTTGGGCAGATAAATAGCAGATGAGGTTTAACACTGATAAATGTAAAGTTATGCACATGGGAAGGAAAAATGCAAGTCACCCGTACATACTAAATGGTAAAACACTCTGTAACACTGACATGGAAAAGGATCTAGGAATTTTAATAAACAGCAAACTAAGCTGCAAAAAACAGTGTCAGGCAGCTGCTGCCAAGGCCAATAAGATTATGGGTTGCATCAGAAGGGGCATAGATGCCCGTGATAAGAACATAGTCCTTCCACTTTACTAAATCACTAGTCAGACCACACATGGAGTACTATGTACAGTTCTGGGCTCCTGTAAACAAGGCAGACAAAGCAGAGCTGGAGAGGGTCCAGAGGAGGGCAACTAAAGTAATTACTGGAATGGGGCAACTACAGTACCCTGAAAGATTATCAAAATTAGGGTTATTCACTTTAGAAAAAAGACGACTGAGGGGGGATCTAATTAATATGTATAAATATATCAGGGGTCAGTACAGAGATCTCTCCCATCATCTATTTATCCCCAGGACTGTGACGAGGGGACATCCTCTGCATCTGGAGGAAAGAAGGTTTGTACACAAACATAGAAGAGGATTCTTTACGGTAAGAGCAGTGAGACTATGGAACTCTCTGCCTGAGGAGGTGGTGATGGGGAGTACAATAAAGGAATTCAAGAGGGGCCTGGATGTATTTCTGGAGTGTAATAATATTACAGGCTATAGCTACTAGAGAGGGGTCGTTGATCCAGGGAGTTATTCTGATTGCATGATTGGAGTCGGGAAGGAATTTTTTATTCCCCTAAAGTGGAGAAAATTGGCTTCTACCTCACAGGGTTTTTTGCCTTCCTCTGGATCAACTTGCAGGATAACAGGCCGAACTGCATGGACAAATGTCTTTTTTGGCCTTATGTACTATGTTACTATGTTACATTAGAAGGCTTAGAATTTTAGAATCAGTTTTTCAAAAGTGACCAAGGATCAAGTTAGTTCTGAGGTGACTTTGAAGGGCTTCCATAAGAGACCACCCCCCATTTTTACACACTGTTAACCCTTTAGGTATTCCGTAAAAATTAAAGCAAAATGGAGATAACATTTAAAAAGTCACTTTTTTTGCAGATTTTCTATTTTAATCAATTTTTCTCTGTAACACAGCAAAGATTAACAGCAAAACAAATCAATATTTGCTAGCCTGATTCTGCAGGTTACAGAAACACCCCGTGTGTGTTCATAATCTGCTGTATGGGAACACTGCAGGATTCAGTAGGGAAGGTGCACCTGATGGTTTTAGGACAGCAGATTTTTCTGGAATGGTTTTAGGGAGCATTGTCACAGTTGAATAGACCCTAAGGCACCCCTTCAGTGAAAGTCCCTGGAAAGTGACCACAGTTTGGAAACTACACTACTCAATAAATTTATATAGGTGTGTAGTTAGCACTTTGACCCAACAGGCGTTTCACAGAATTTCGAAACACTTGGCTGTGAAACAGAAAAATTTAAGTGTTTTTAATTTCCACAAGGAGTAACAGGAGAAAAAGCACCCCAGCTTGTTACCCATTTTCTCCTGAATATGGTAACACCTAATGTGTAATCGTAAAATGCTGTATGGGCACAAGTTTAGAAGGGAAGGTGCACTATTTGGCTTTGGAGGGCAGATTTTGCTGGAATGGTTTTTGGGTGCCATATCACACTTGAAACTACCCCCACAGAGGAAACTAGGGATCGACAGATTATCGGATTTACCGATATTATCGGCCAATATTCATGATTTTCAAAGTTATCGGTATCTAACCTTGCGTATATGCCGATAATGCGTCCAGCACTGCTCACTTATGAAAAAACATAGCCACCATGTTCAGTGGAGAATGAGGGAGGGAGGGAATCCCTCTCTCTTATGACGCGGCCGCCGCAGAGCCCAATAAAATGAGCGGGCTCCGAAACTGCCTGCACCACTGAATGTCTGGCTAATATTAAAGCAGGAGGAGGGACAGGGGAGGGTTTCCCGCTGCGCCGTCTCAGCTAGTGTGCTCAGCGAACAGCAGCAGCCTCCTCCTCCTCCTGAGCGTCCTCCCCAGAGTCAAGCAGCCAGCATAGCAGGTGCCTGGCTGTTGTGCCATCAATGATAATTTTAATACAAATACAGGAGGCGGGTGCCGGCTGTACCCACCTCCTGTATTAAAAGATAATTATCATTGGTGGCGCATTGCGTCCTTCCCCCCCCCCCCCCCCCCCCCCCCCGCAGTATTAAAGTCATTGGTGGCAGTGGCCGCAGTGTATTTTCTTGCAATAAAATGTTGCTTTATCCGCAGACTTTTCATTTTCACAGGGGTAAAAGCACCTGTTTCTGAGTATGACAATACCACCTATTTGGTCATAAAGTGCTGTTTGGGCACACTGCAGGTTTTTTTTTTATTCTAGTAAACACACCGACAACAGCATTTGTTGTAGTGTAGTGAGCATTTTGACCCTACAAGTGTTTTGCAAAATCAATACCCAGCCCAGCAGACACCAAAGTGACAAATGCTATTTTTCTACAGATATGCCCTTTCAGTAGCCAATATGTTGTGGCCAGTGTGAAAATCAAGCCCTCTTATTATGATGTGGCCCTAATCTTTTGCCTGGACATACAACAGGGCCCAGGAATATAAGAGCACCATGTGCATTTGAGGCCCAATGTGGTAATTTATTTATTCATCTTGTACTGACAACTGTAGAGGCTCTGGAGTGAAATAAATGGAACACCTGAGAAATGACCTTGTGGAAACTACACCCATCAACATATTTATTAAGGGGTGGAGTGAGCATTTTGACCCCACAGGGGTTTTGCAATAATCAAAATTAAAATTGCACTTTTTGCACAGATTTCATTGCCCAGCTTGCTCCATCTGACACACACACATACACACACACACACACACAAACGCCCTTTAAATTGCTAGGCAGGATCTACTTGGTACACAAATGCCACAAATTTGACTGCTGTTTGGGTACTCTGCAAGGTTCAGAAGGCAAAGACCAACTTTTAGCTTTTGCAGAAAAGATTTTGATGGATTGATTGCTTTTGATCTGTCTCTGAGGTACCAGTACAGCTATTCTCAGAGAACCATACATTTCTATTTTTCTCTTAATAGAGCGGTGTCATGGCTTTTTTTTTTCTATTCAGTTAGCATTATCACTGGTTCTAATTTGGGGTACATACAACTGTTTGATCACTTTTTATTTCACTTTTAGGAAAGCAACATAAAGAAAAAGGCAGCACTTCCACCATTGCTTTTGGGGTTTTTTGTTATTGCAGCGTACGCCACAGGAAAAAATGACATGTTATCTTTATTCTGCTGGTCAGTACAATTACAGAATGACAGTGTCATCTTTTTTCTCAGTCTTGCTGCTTTTACACATAAAAAGTATTTTAAAAAAATGTTCATAATTTTTATTTTATTTTTTCTGGTAGTGGTCTTGTGTAGATTAAATGCACACACTTCTTTTGTCAAACACTAGCCACAATTACTCACCAAGATCAAGAAGATAAAGATCATTGTAACACACTGGTGTGTCCCAGCCCCCGAAGACATACAGCTCTTTGTCCAGAAGGCAGGCTGAATGCCTGAAAAGAAGACAGGACAACATACATATACAATCAGTAGAAAAAGAACAGGCAAAAAGTAAAATGCTGCTGAACAGCAGGATTTCATCCAACATTCTGGGATCAAAGGTGCAAGTGAAATAAGATCAGACACTGACTATGTTAGGCCAGATTACTGCTAACGAGCGTTCGTACAAACATAGTTAGTGATCCTCTGCTGGTGTAAAAGTGACGATTACCTGATGGACAAGCAAAACGCACGTTCTTGGGTAATAGGATCGTTTATCCGGTCACCTAAATAATTGTTTGCCAGCGGCAGATAGTGCCATCTAAACAGTCTCTCCTGCTGGCAAACAATGATTCTGTATGGGGATGAGCTAAGGCATTGGGCTAATTTCACATCTGTAGCATGGATACTGGCAGGCTGTTCCGGCAGAGAACAGTCTGATGGAATTCTCTTGATCTGGCGCTGCCAGATGCAACCAGAATGCGCGCTGGCCCCCTTAACTATAATGGGGTCTGGAGATCTAACAAATATGCAGAGAATTGGCCAAACAAAAACCGCTGCAGTGTGTGTCCACCCGATTACCAGCATTCTCTGCAGAAACTGGCAGCTGGATCGCAGTGCCGCAGCAGAAGTGAGTAGCCTTAGTGATCGATCCTCCCCACGTAATAGCAGCGGTCACCTTCATTGACGAGCAGGCGATTGTCAGGAAGGAACGCTTCCTTCCTGACAATAGTCTGCTCCACAATTAAATATCCACCATCACTTGGTATTTAAATGTGTTCACTACTTTTACATCATTCAAGCTTTCTGCTCCCTTTTATTTCCTGTTACTACTACATATTTTACACATTGCAGCATCTAGTGGCTGCTGACTCCATGATTAGTAAGGGAGTCATCTGTATACCGCTTACCCCTCAGTCCATACATGTTAGTGGACGGTGCACACAGCTAAATCCCTCCCACAGAGGTGAGAATGTAAAACTGGCAGAAACGATGCATCATGGAGACAGAGACAAACAGTTGTGTTCAAAATAATAGCAGTGTGTGTTTAAAAAAAAAGTGAAAAAAAGCTCAAAACCCTTCTAATAGCTTTTATTTCCATACACACAAATGCATTGGGAACACGACACATTCTATTCCAAATCAAAACATGAAGAAAAATATATCAAATTTGTGTTGTTCCTCTAAAAAAAATTAAAGAAAAGTGATTAGACTGTTCAAAAAAAAATAGCAGTGTTTGTATTCTTTACAAACTCAAACATTCACTATATAAACTGAAAAATGTTTGAAGATTTTGCTTTCCTTTGAATTACTTAGTGAAGTTGTATATATTTAGTTGTATAACCGCTGTTTCTGAGAACGGCTGTACATCTGTGTTGCATGGAGTCAACCAACTTCTGGCTGGCTGTGAACAGGTAATCCAGCCCAGGCTGATTGGACTACATTCCACATTGCTTCTCCATTTCTTGGTTTTGCCTCAGAAACTGCATTTTTGATGTCACCCACAAGTTTTCTATTGGATTAAGGTCCGGGGATTGGGCTGGCCACTCCATAACGTCAATCTTGTTGGTCTGGAACCAACATGTTGCACGTTTACTGGTGTGTTTGGGGTCATTGTCTTGTTGGAACGCCCATTTCAAAGGGCGTTTCCTCTTCAGCATAAGGCAGCATGACCTCTTTAAGTATTCTGATGTAATCAAACTGATCCATAATCCCTGGTATGCGATAAATAGGCCCAACACCGTAGTATGAGAAACATCCCCATATCATGATGCTTGAGCCACCATGCTTCACTGTCTTCACAGTGTACTGTGGCTGGAATTCAGTGTTTGGGGGTCGTCTGACAAACTGTCTCCGGCCACTAGACCCAAAAAGAACAATCTTACTTTCATCAGTCCACAAAATGTCTCTTTAGGCCAGTCAATGTGCTCTTTGGCAAATTGTAACCTCTTCAGCACATGTCTTTTTTTCAACAGTGGGGCTTCTTGCAGATAGCTTGGCTTCACATAGGCCTCTTCTGACTGTAACAGTACTCACAGGTAACTTTAGACCTTCTTTGATCTTCCTGGAGCTGATTATTTTTTTTTTGTTTCAAAAATTAAATCATTGTGTAAAACTTACATAAATAAATAAAGTATACATATTAGGTAAGTTTTACACAATGATTTAATTTTTGAAACAAAAAATAAATAAATCATGTTTTTGTGTTTCCATAGTCTAAGAGCCATAGTTTTTTCAGTTTTTGGGCGATTATCTTGAGTAGGGTCTCATTGACCGTTAACATGACCGTTTTATAGATCAGGTCGTTACAGACACGGCGATACCTAATATGTGTAGTGTATTTTATTTTTTTTAATTTTTATTCTGTGATAAATGTTTTTTGTTTTTTTTATCTGAACTTTTTTCACTTTTTTTGACCCATACCCGCTTGGTTCTTGAAGATCCAGTGGGTCTGATGTATGTATAATACAGTACAGAACCCTATATAGGGCTCTGTACTGTATTTTACTTACACTGAACAGATCTATGCTTTTAGCATAGATCTGTTCAGCACCATGGACAGCAGGACGCCTGAGTAGGCGTCCTGTTGCCATGGGAACCTTCCCCGTCTGCCACAACTTCGCAGACGGGGAAGGGTAAGCACAGGGCTGAGGGGGGCTGTCGGGGGGGCTCTCTCCCTCTCCATCGGGGGGCTGCAAAGGCACAGCAGCCCCCCGATGGAGAGGGAGGGAGCTCCCTGACCGATGACAGTTACATTTTTCCATACAGCGGTCCGTACGGAAAGGGTTAAACGGCTGACATCTGCACAGATGTCAGCCGTTTATACCAGGGTGTCAGCAATGTGCTGGCACCCTGGTATAACCCACTAGAAGCCAACGAATTTTCAAGGGGAGGCTGGCGGGGGATCGCGATCCCGCCTGCCGCACCACCCGCCTCCCGCAACGCCCCCCCCGCCTGCGACAGGCCCCCCCCCCCCCGGCATCAAATCGTGCAGGGTGAAAAATATTTTTAGGTAGGGATCGACCGATTATCGGTTTGGCCGATATTATCGGCCGATATTGAGGATTTTGAACGTTATCGGTATCGGCATCTATTTTGCCGATATACCGATAACGTATTGGGAACACAGAACGCGCTGCTCTCAGCGCGTTCTGTGTTCCCTCCGCAGCACAGGGGAGAAGGAAGCAGTGTCTCCTCCCCCTGTGATGCTGCTGCCGCTGCCTCCAATGACAGGACGGAAGACAAGAGGAGGGGAGGGGCTGTGGCCGCTGCGCCACCAATGAAGATGAGTCTTTCATTAATTCAAATACAGGAGGCGGGAGCTGGCTGCAGAATCACATAGCCGGCTCCCGACCTCTATGAACGGCAGCTGCGGTCCGCGGTAGTTAACCTCTTAGGTGCCGCGGATCGCAGCTACCGCTCATAGAGGTCGGGAGCCGGCTATGTGATTCTGCAGCCAGCTCCCGCCTCCTGTATGTGAAAGAGAGGTATCTTCATTGGTGGCGCAGTGCGCCCCCCCCCCCCCTCAAGACCTCTAGTATTAATCATTGGTGGCGCAGTGCGCCCCCCACCCCCATCCCAATAGTAAAAACATTGGTGGCGCAGTGCGCCCCCCCCTCAAGCCCCCTAGTATTAGTCATTGGTGGCGCAGTGCGCCCCCCACCCCCATCCCAATAGTAAAAACATTGGTGGCGCAGTGCGCCCCCCACCCAGTATTACTCATTTGTGGCAGTGGCCACAGGATCCCCTCCCCTGCTCCTCTGATCGGAGCCCCAGCAGTGTAAGCCTGGGGCTCCGATCGGTTACCATGGCAGCCAGGACGCTATTGAAGCCCTGGCTGCCATAGTCAGCTCCATGCTGCTGTGTGCACAGAGCACAGGGCAGCAGGGAGAGTGCGAGATCCTATTCACTCTGATAGAGCTCTATCAGGGTGAATGGGACAAGGGTTCTAGTCCCTAAGGGGGCTAAAAGTTAGTAAAAAAACCACAAAAATATTAAGTATAAATGAAAAAGATTTACAAAAAAAATAAAATAATACACGTTAACAATAAACATTAATTTTCAGCAGATTTGTGTAGGAATTTTTTTTTTTTTCTCAAAAATAAAAATACTCAGAATATCGGTATAAATTATCGGCTATCGGCCTGAAAGTTGACAAATTATCGGTATCGGTATCGGCCCTAAAAAATCAATATCGGTCGATCCCTAATTTTAGGCACTCTAAAGTTTTTGATACCCGCGAGAAACTGCAAAAAGCGCAGCAAACCGCAGGTCTGAATTGACCTGCGATTTGCTGCGATCGCCGACACGGGGGGGGTCACATGACCCCCCCTGGCGTTGTGACAGGATGCCAGCTGAATGATTTCAGCCGGCATCCTGTTCAGATTAACACCTGGGGCGCCGGAATGCCTATTTAAAGTTAGGACGTACCGGTACGTCCTGTGTCCTTAAGGACTCAGGAAATAGGGTGTACCGGTACGCCCTGTGTCCTTAAGGGGTTAAATAAGGGCAATAATTGCCACCTGTTTTTCAAAGAATGAATGACCTCACTCATTGAACTCCACACTGCTATTATTTTGAACATGCCCCTTTCAATAAGTGATTGAATCAGCAGCATGCATGTCTGTTGGGTTTCTATTACTCTACTGCACCTGCTAGTAAATTATTTGCCATGTAGAAATATCATTTCTACCAAAAACAGTGATTGATCAGGTTAGTGATGTCTGACTGCTATTATCTTGAACACAACTGTAAACCTGAGGTAATTTAACATCTTAACTATATCCAACCCCAATGATAACTTGTATCATATTAGTAGTCATGTCTGTCACATTATGTGATTCTGTCAGTATATTTTTTATACCGTCTCAGGACAGCACTGGTCTGTAGTTATGGCAGCTCAGGCTTCAGCTGCGGCCTAGTAGGGGACATCTGGGACTCTTTGTAATGGAACCATTTATGAAGATGAAACATTGGGAGCATGTACAGCTCCTTGACTTTGGCCAAAGGATTAATTTTTAGTTTATGAATGAATGAATGAATGAATGAATGAATGAATGTTAAAAAACTGACCGGGAGGTTTTCCAAGCCGGCAATGAATTCAGTGCATAAACATCTATTCTATAACCTAATAATTCTTACCCAGAGCGTGCAGCAGGTTTATTCCCCAAAACAATGGGCTGGTACCAGATCTCATGCTGTGGATCAAAGATATAAACGGAGTCGCTGCATTTATCCGGTTCAGGATTGGGACGTGGAAAAACGCCTCCAAACACAAATAACTCTCCCCGAATAAGAGAGCAAGTGTGATAGGAAAGAGGAGGTACTTTGCCTTGAGCCTGAGGGGGGAGGGGACAGAAAAACTAGATTTTTGTACTCACCGTAAAATCTGTTTCTCTTCCGTTCATTGGGAGGGGGACATAGGCCTTGACCATGGGTATAGCTGTTGCCACTAGGAGGCGGACACTAAGCACACAAAGTTTAAGCTCCTACCTTTTCAGCTATATCCTTCCTGCAGGGACCAAGCTAATCAGTTTAGTGCAAAAGCAGTAGGAGAAGCCAGACATAAGAAAATCACATTATGTGCAAACCCAGAACCACACAGGCCCGAAAAGGCCCATAAACAAAAAACTGGGTGGGAACTGTGTCCCCCAATAAACGGAAGAGAAACAGATTTTATGATGAGTACAAAAATCTAGTTTTCTCATCCGTCTCATTGGGGGGACACAGACCTTGACCATGGGACGTTCCAGAGCAGTCCCTGAGGGTGAGCTTAACTTCAACCCCACTGTCAATCAGAGAACCGCTGTCTGAAAAACTCTACGCCCCAAAGAAGAGATGCAAAGGTGTGCACTCTGTAAAAGTTGGAAAAAGTATGCAAAGACGACCTGGTCGCCGCCTTGCACACCTGAAGGGCCGAAGCCCGTGATGCACCTCCCAAGAGGCCTCCACTGCCCGAGCCGAATGAGCAGTCACCCGGAAGGGCGGGGACCCAGTCCTTAACGCGGTAAGCTTCAACAATAGCCAAATTAATCCATCTGGAAATGGAAGTCTTTGACGCTGCCAGGCCTAGTCTCGACCTCTCTGGAATTACAAACAGGGAATCCGTCCGCCTGAAAGATGCCGTCTGGAACAGATAGATACGCACTGCACGCACCAGATCCAGAGTATGGAGCGACTGTTCTCAAGGATGATACGGGTCTGGACAAAATGAAGGAAGAATAATCTCCTCATTTAGATTGAATGTCGACACCATCTTCGGCAAGAAGGACTGCACAGGGCGAAGGACCAAATTATCCTAATGGAGGATCAGGAAGGGTGACCGACATGACAGAGCCGCGAGTTCCGACACTCTACGGACAGAAGTAATTGCAACCAAAAAAGCCACCTTATAAGACAGGAAGCGCAGCGACACCTGCTGCAAAGGCTCAAACGGAGAAGATTGGAGAGCGTTGAGCACTAGATTAAGGTCCCAAGGATCCGACGGAAGACGGAAAGAGGGCGCAGCATGCGCCAACCCCTACAGAAAAGTCTGAACTGCCGAAAGTGAAGCTAAATTTTTCTGAAAAAGAATGGAGAGAGCCGACACTTGCCCTTTGAGGGAGCTGAAAGCCAGCCTCAAGTCCATGCCCGACTGCAGGAAAGTTGCGGCAAAGAAAAACGAACGGGAGACAGCTGTCGCTGCTCGCACCAACTAAAGTAGCACTTCCAGGTCCGGTGGTAGATTATGGAAGACGCCAGCTTCCTGGCCCGAATCATGGTCTGGACCGCCGCATCCGAAAACCCACGAGCTTTCAGTATGGCGGCTTCAACAGCCATGCCGTTAAATGTAGCGACCCTAAATTCGGGTGGAAGATCGGCCCCTGCGACAGCAGGTCCTTCCGGAGCCAAGATGCCAAGGTTAGTCGACGAGAAGGGAGACTAGGAACGTATTGCCACACCCTGCGCGGCCAATCTGGGGCCACGAGAATAAAGGGCAGTCCCTCTGCCTGATCTTCCGGAGAAGACGCGGAATGAGAGGAAGAAGCGGGAACAAGTAAGGAAACGTGAACCGTCTCCACGGGATCACCAGCACGTCACATGCCAGGGCCATGGGTTCCCTGGACCGCACGACGAAGTCCTCGACCCCTGTTCATGTCCTCCGGACATGAACATGTGGAGTCACTGTGGGTAGAGATACCTGAAGCTAAAAACAACAATAAAATACTAATAAGAGTTTACTATAAACCACCTAAATATACCAGAGTCCAAAGAAAATCTACTACTAAACGAGATAGACAAGGCAGCAAATCATAATGAGGTGGTTATTATGGGGGACTTCAAGTACCCAGATATAGACTGGGAAACTGAAACTTGTATATCTCATAAGGTAAACAGGTTCTTGGCAATAACCAAAGACAATTACCTCTCCCAACTGGTTCAGGACCCAACTAGAGGGACGGCCATACTAGACTTCGTATTAACCAATAGGCCTGACAGAACAACAGACGTGCAGGTTGGGGGACACCTGGGAAATAGTGACCATAAAGTAATAACCTTCCAATTGTCATTCAAAAGAGCGTTTCTACAGGGAGGAACAAAAATACCAAACTTCAAAAAAGCTAAATTTAGCCAACTAAGAGAGGCCATAGGCCTAACTAACTGGGACAAAGTCCTCAAAAATAAAAATACAGCCACAAAATGGGATATCTTTAAAAACATTCTAAAATCTCATTGTGAGAGGTACATACCGTATGGGAATAAAAGGTTAAGGAACAAAAAGAAACCAATGTGGATAAATAGAACTGTAAAGAAAGCAATAAATGACAAAAAGAAAGCATATAAAAATCACTAAAACAGGAGGGTAGCACAGAAGCACTGAAAAACAATAAGGAAAAAAAATAGAACATGTAAAAAAACAAATAAAAGCGGCCAAACTAGAGACCGAGAGATTAATTGCCAAAGAAAGTAAAACTAACCCTAAAATGTTCTTCAATTATATAAATGTTAAAAAGTATAAATCTGAAGGCGTCGGCCCTTTAAAGAGTAATGAGGGGGGAGTCGCAGAGAGTGACGAGGAGAAAGCAAAGCTGTTAAATATTTTTTTTCTCTAATGTATTCACTGAGGAAAATAAACTGTCAGATAACATGCAGAATGTAAAAATTAATTCCCCATTAAAAAAGTGTCCTGTCTGACCCAGGAAGAAGTACATCAGCGACTTAAAAAGATTAAAATAGACAAAATCGCCAGGACCGGATGGCACACACCCCCGTATCCTAAGGGAATTAAGTAATGTCATAGCCAGACCCTTATTTCTGTTATTTCTGGACTCTATAATGAAAGGGAATGTCCCACAGGATTGGCGCATGGCAAATGTGGTGCCAATATTCAAAAAGGGTCCAAAAACAGAGCCTGGAAACTATAGGCCGGTAAGTTTAACATCTGTTGTGGGTTTTCTGAGAGATGCTATGTTAGAGCACCTCAACGGAAATAAGCAAATAACGCCATATCAGCATGGCTTCGTGAGGGATCGGTCATGCCAAACTAATTTAATCAGTTTCTATGAGGAGGTAAGTTCTAGACTTGACAGTGGTGAATCAATGGATGTAGTATATCTGGACTTCTCCAAAGCATTTGACACTGTACCACATAAAAGGTTAGTATAAAAGGAGAATGCTCGGACTGGGAGAAAACGTCTGTATGTGGGTAAGTAACTGGCTCAATGATAGAAAACAGAGGGTGGTTATTAACGGTACACACTCAGATTGGGTCACTGTCACTAGTGGGGTACCTCAGGGGTCAGTATTGGGCTCTATTCTCTTCAATATATTTATTAATGATCTTGTAGAAGGCTTGCATAGTAAAATATCAATTTTCGCAGATGACCCTAAACTGTGTAAAGTAATTAACACTGAAGAGGACAGTATACTACTACAGAGCGATCTGGATAGACTGGAGGCTTGGGCAGATAAGTGGCAGATGAGGTTTAACACTGACAAATGTAAAGTTATGCACATGGGAAGGAATAATGCAAGTCACCCGTACATACTAAATGGTAAAACACTCGGTAACACTGACATGGAAAAGGATCTAGGAATTTTAATAAACAGAAAATTAAGCTGCAAAAACCAGTGTCAGGCAGCTGCTGCCAAGGCCAATAAAATAATGGGTTGCATCAGAAGGGGCATAGATGCCCGTTTTAAGAACATAGTCCTACCACTTTACAAATCGCTAGTCAGACCACACATTGAGTACTGTGTACAGTTCTGGGCAGGCAGACATAGCAGAGCTGGAAAAGGTCCAGAGGAGGGCAACTAAAGTAATAACTGGAATGGGGCAACTACAGTACCCTGAAAGATTAACAAAATTAGGGTTATTCACTTTAGAAAAAAAGACGACTGAGGGAAGATCTAATTAATATGCATAAATATATCAGGGGTCAGTACAGAGATCTATCCCATCATCTATTTATCCCCAGGACTGTGACTGTTACATCCTCTGCATCTGGAGGAAAGAAGGTTTGTACACAAACATAGAAAAGGATTCTTTACGGTAAGAGCAGTGAGACTATGGAACTCTCTGCCTGAGGAGGTGGTGATGGTGAGTACAATAAAGGAATTCAAGAGGGGCCTGGATGTATTTATGGAGTGTAATAATATTACAGGCTACAGCTACTAGAGGGGTCGTTGATCCAGGGAGTTATTCTGATTGCCTGATTGGAGTCAGGAATGAATTTTTTATTCCCCTAAAGTGGGGAAAATTGGCTTGTACCTCAGTTTTTTTTTTTGCCTTCCTCTGGATCAACTTGCAGGATAACAGGCCGAACTGGATGGACAAATGTCTTTTTTCGGCCTTATGTACTATGTTACTGTTGTTGAAGCGTGAGGTCATGATATCCACATCCGGCTGACCCCACCTCTCACAGATGGCCAGAAAGACCTGCGGGTGAAGAGCCCACTCGCCGGGATCGAGACACTCCCGGCTGAGCAAGTCCGCGATCCAGTTGTCGACGCCAGTTATGTGAACTGTGGACAGTGCTGGAACATGTTTCTCCGCCCAGCTGAGAATCAGCACCGTCTCCGCCATGACTGCCGGGCTCCAGGTGCCGCCCTGGTTATTGATGTACGCCACCGCCGTGGAGATGACGGACTGCACCCGCACCGGACAACCCCTGAGATGATTGACCCAATGTCGCTGAGAGTCCATCCACCATATGAAGGCCCGGTGCACTGGGACAAGGAGACGCATTGGCCGATCCAATGAGGCTGGTGAGCAATCCCAGCTGGACAGAAAGGCTCGCTGAAGCTTTCTGGTATGGAATTGAGCATATGGAAGAATCTGCAGACAAAGAGCGGATCGTTTTTCTGGAGGCAAAAAAAGCATTGGCCTGACAAGTGTCCAGTACCATGCCCAGATAAGTCAACCGCTGCGATGGATAAAGACAAGACTTCTGCCTGTTCAGTTTTCATCCAAAACGCTCCGGGGTGTCTAGAACAATGTTCAAGCTGTACGCCGTACCCTAGAACGACGGACCCTTTACCAGGATATCGTCTAAGTACGGGATCGCCATGATCCCCCTGGCATAGAGCAGGGCCATGACTGCCGCCAGAACCTTCGTAAAGACCCTGGGAGCCGTAGCCAGGCCGAACAGGAGGGCCACAAACTGGTAGTAAAATGGACCCACTGCGAACCGGAGAAACCTCTGATGACTGACGCATATGGGCACGTGAAGATAAGCGCCCTTGATGTCTATCAAGGACAGGTACTCCCCCGGTTCCATGTACGCAATGACAGACCTCAGTGACTCCATCCGGAATCTGCGGACACAAAGGAAACGGTTGCGCGCTTTGAGGTCCAGAACGGGGACGGACTGTCCCCTCTTTTTTGGGAACCACAAATTTTCTTAATTCCGGGAGAACCCCTTTAATGGTGGCCATACACAGGAACCGTAACAATCACAACTTGCTGCAGCAGCGTGTGAATTGTCAGAAAAAAAAGAATCTGCAGATGCGGGGGAGGCCAGAGGAGACTACCGAAAAAAAACGGGACGGAGGGGAGGACTTGAAGTCCAGCTTGTAGCCCTCTGCAATGACCTCCCTCACGCGCGCATCCGATACATGAGCTAGCCAAACATGCCGAAACACATGAAGCTGGCCGTCCACCCAAACGGAGGGCACCGGGAGCCACCATGGTGCAGCGGAGCTCTTAGGGTTAAAGGACTTTGAGCCCCGTTGACGGGAATGCCAGGAAGGCTGCGGCTTAAAGGAAGGCTTGCGCTTCTGGCCTGCGGCCGACTTATCAGCGAATAGCCACCAACAGGGCTGACGAGTGAGCCATAAACCTGGCCGTGTCCAAAGATGCTTTACAAATATATGCACTGGCATGCGAGAGCTGCAGGGCCACATCTGCAAGTTCCCCCGAGGGGACTCCTGAGTCGAGACCCTGACGTAAATTACTTGCCCACTCTCCCATAGCCTCACCCATGTAGAGGCAAACACCGGTTGCAACGGTGTGCCCACTGCTTCAAAGACAGATTTTGCAAACGCTTCCAGCTTCTTATCTTTGTTATCAGAAAAAGAAGCCCCATCCGCCATTGGCAAGGTAGTATGTTTAACCAAGCGGGAAACTGGCGGGTCCACTATAGGTGGAGCCGACCATTTCTTAGTCAAATCTTCCAGAAAAGGATGTTCAAGCGTTTTGGCAACACAAAATGTTTATCAGGGAAATTCCACTCCTTGGAGAGAGAGAGAGGAATTAAACTCCTGGTGGCTGGGGAAACACTTGTGCGAATGACGGGACTTTCTAAAGGAAACACCAACGCTGGCAGAAGATGGAGCTGGATCCTCAACCTGCAACGTCTCAATAACTGCCGTAATTAAATTGTCCACCATGGAGGCTAGTTTTGGCGACTGGCCCTCCGTTGAGACAACTTCCTCATCTGACTCTCTCTCTCTCTCCTCGGAACATGCCTCTTCAACAGAGGACATGTCGGAGTGAGACTCTCTAGCAGGAGGAGGAGAGGCTGAGGACACAGGAGACACAGAACCCCTTTTGGGGGAGGAAGTTCTGGCCCGTTTTGTGGGGCGGCTGCGATGGGCACGAGCCCCATGATCCCCAGAGTCGGACAGGTCAGAGGACTGCCTTGCCGACAAACGCCCCAATATATCCACAATAGCTTTGTTGGTGTTGGAGACATCCTGTACCACCCTAGACCGGGAACGCGCCCATTCCGGTTCTTCCGTAGGTTTGGCAACGGGAAGCAATGGGTCCGGAGCCAAGCCACTTGAAGGCGGCGCAGCACAAGCAAAGCAGAGGGAGTCTGACTGAGAGAATGGAAATTTTGCGCAACATGATGCGCAGGCAAAATGACGCCCCAAAGGGACCGCCTGCTTCAGGACCTGGGTTCAGACATAATGACACCCCTGTCACCCCAATGAGGCAAACACCCTCATTTCCTGCCAGGAGCTTTAAAAATCAAAGCCCACTCTCCCACTGTTCTGCCGCTGACGTGGGGGTGGGGCGAACAAAACCCCAAGCTCGCTGGAACCATGCTGCCATCCCCGGCCGTCTCAGATACTGGCCAGGGTCAATAAGCCATGGGGGGAACCCTGCATGAATAGGCCGCACAGAAGTCGGGGCCTCCATTAACAACGGCCCCGGCTGCCCCAAAACTGATGCGCCGACCCGGAAGCGGCGTTTAGGGGAGTAAACTCCGCCCCCCCTACTCTCCTGATGCGCTCCAGAGGATGATGTCAGCCCGGGAAGCCCCAGCAGACGCGCGGCGTGTACACAGAAGGCAGCCACCCCCTTGCTCCAGCAGCATCCCAGGTAAATTAACCCTTTAAAAGGAGATTGCTGCCCAAGTCCACATGTGGGGAGGAGGGAATACTGGCCGGGGGTACTGGAGGGGGTCACTAGAGGTGGTACTGAAGGGGTTACTGGACGGAGGGTGGAGGGGAGCACTGCTCCAACTCACCTGTCCGAAATCTTCTGCCCCCCTGGCTCCGGCCGGATCACCACCTTCGATGTGCGGCCCCTTAGTGAGGGACACTACACCGGAAACAGAGGGGACTTTCGCTGGGGCGGCTGTGGTGATGCGGTTTTTACGGGAACCTCTGATCCTCCTTTTCTTCCACAGAGCGGGAACGAGCAGGGGGTTTGGGTGACCCCCTGGTCTCCCGATTGGGAGTGCAGGCTGTTCAAAAGACTGCCTGAAGCTTCCCGCTGGAAGGGAAGGGAAAAAAAAAAAAAAAAAAAAAAAGACAAAATTAGTAACTAGCAGACCTGCAACACAATAAGGTCTGCCACCTACAGACACCAAGCGAAAACTGAATAGCTGAAGAGGGAGGAGCTTACACTGTGTGCTTAGTGTCCACCTCCTAGCGGCAAAAACAACTATACCCATGGTCAAGCCTGTGTCCCCCAATGAGACGGATGAGAAAAATAAATACATAAATAAAATAAAGTAACTAAAATAGTAATTACAGTAAGTAGCTCATGCAACTATAACTGCTATAGATAAAAATAACCTAAATTAGCAAACATGATCACTGACCTCCACACTCCTCCATCTCCATGCCACAGTATCCAATATATGAACATCATTGAACCACTTTCGATTTTTTGAACCTCCAAACACATATATTCGGTGGCTTTCAGGGTCAAACACTGCAGTGTGGCCTGTACGTGCTTCTGGAGTGGAGCCATCTGCCAACGCTTCCACAGGAGACCAGGTCTTGCTCTCTAGATTCAAAACCATTGTACAAAAGTCAAGTTACATCAAGAGCATCATCGTTTGGGTATCTTGCAAATAAATGCATTTTACTGTTTCTCATAAGGCAGGCCATATAATTTAGATTGGCTTCTCAGCTGTTCCGTGTGTTATTCCCTCATTATCCCAATTACAATGAGCAGATAAAAGGTCCAGAGTTCATTTCCAGTGTGCTATTTGCATATGGAATCTGTTGCTGTCAACTCTCAAGATGAGATCCAAAGAGCTGTCACTATCAGTGAAGCAAGCCATCATTAGGCTAAAAAAACAAAACAAACCCATCAGAGAGATAGCAAAAACATTAGGGATGGCCAAAACAACTGTTTGGAACATTCCTAAAAAGAAGGAACGCACCGGTGAGCTCAGCAACACCAAAAGACCCGGAAGACCACGGAAAACAACTGTGGTGGATGACCGAAGAATTATTTCCCTGGTGAAGAAAACACCCTTCACAACAGTTGGCCAGATCAAGAACACTCTCCAGGAGGTAGGTGTATGTGTGTCAAAGTCAACAATCAAGAGAAGACTTCACCAGAGTGAATACAGAGGGTTCACCACAAGATATAAACCATTGGTGAGCCTCAAAAGCAGGAAGGCCAGATTAGAGTTTGCCAAACGACATCTAAAAAAGCCTTCACAGTTCTGGAACATCTTATGGACAGATGAGACCAAGATCAACTTGTACCAGAGTGATGGGAAGAGAAGAGTATGGAGAAGGAAAGGAACTGCTCATGATCCTAAGCATGCCACCTCATCAGTGAAGCATGGTGGTGGTAGTGTCATGGCAAGGGCATGTATGGCTGCCAATGGAACTGGTTCTCTTGTATTTATTGATGATGTGACTGCTGACAAAAGCAGCAGGATGAATTCTAAAGTGTTTCGGGCAATATTATCTGCTCATATTCAGCCAAATGCTTCAGAACTCATTGGATGGCACTTCACAGTGCAGATGGACAATGACCCGAAGCATACTGCAAAAGCAACCAAAGAGTTTTTTAAGGGAAAGAAGTGGAATGTTATGCAATAGCCAAGTCAATCACCTGAGCTGAATCCGATTGAGCATGCATTTCACTTGCTGAAGACAAAACTGAAAGGAAAATGCCCCACGAACAAGCAGTAACTGAAGACAGTTGCAGTGGAGGCCTGGCAGAGCATCACCAGGGATGAAACCCAGCGTCTGGTGATGTCTATGCGTTCCAGACTTCAGGCTGTAATTGACTGCAAAGGATTTGCAACCAAGTATTAAAAAGTGAAAGTTTGATTTAGGATTATTATTCTGTCCCATTACTTTTGGTCCCTTAACAAGTGGGAGGCACATATGCAAACTGTTGTAATTCCTACACCGTTCACCTGATTTGGATGTAAATACGCTCAAATTAAAGCTGACAGTCTGCAGTTAAAGCACATCTTGTTCATTTTATTTCAAATCCATTGTGGTAGTGTATAGAGCCCAAAAAATGTAGAATTGTGTTGATGTCCCAATATTTATGGACCTGACTGTATATTTATAATGAATTAATATTTAAGTATTTTCATTTTCTTAATTCCCAGAGAACCCCTTTAAGATTATTATTATTTTTTTTACCTGTATTAAGTTTCCACATGGAGTCCTTACAGAACTGCATTCGTGCTCCTTGTCCACCAATGAGAATCACTGTTTGATAGTCAGCATGACATAAGGCATGCCCCCAACGTCCTGTTGGGACACCTAAATGAAGAGATACAGATGCAGGTGAGGTGAGAAGTTTGTGAGGCAACTATAATTGGAGGTTTCAATATGGTTGACAGATTATCTGCTGAGATCACCTGCTCGCCACTCTACTTGTATTTTGAATGGTGTTGCCTCTGATGAGAAAACCTCTTTAAAAGGGTTATTTTTTTCTGAAAAGGCAATATTGATGGCCAATTCTTAGGCTAGGCTATCAGTTACATTGGTGAGGATCTTAATCTTGGCACCCCTATCAATCAGCTGCTTGAAAAGAGCATGGTGCACCGGCAGGCACAGGGGGTCATTTATTAAACAGAAATACACCTAAATTAGGCATATTTCTGGCGCAGATTGTGGCGCAAAGGTAATTTGCGCCACACTCTGCAACCTTTACCCCACTCACGCCAGGTCTAAAAAAGTGGGTGTGGTGTGGTTGAGGAAGGGGGACAGGCCAGCAGGCCCGTCTCATTTACAATCTTCTACACCTGGTTTAGGAGTAGATAATAGTCTAAATGTAAGATAGCGAGGAAGCTGTCTTACATTTAGAAGTGGCAGTGGATCCACCGAAATTATGGAGAGGCCGGCACTTCTACATAACTGCAGCGGATCCACCGCCAGTGCAGTGCTTTATAGACACCGGTCCTAATAAATGTGCCCCATGGTTTATAACATCAGTCAATACCCAGGAATGCTGTATGCTATTCTGGATAGTGCAACTCTGACACCCACCGATATGATATATAGTTTTCTCTAGCAACTATTTGTTAGTCTGCAGGATTTTATGGCCCCTTTACACTGCTCAATTCAGCAAGCGATTGTTGGTAAGGAAGGGTTCCTTCCCAACAATCACCTGCTTGTCAGTGGAAGAGACTGCTGCATCTACAGGTAGCGATCCCCTCCACAGTATGTAGAGGAGCAATCTCTAATGCCATCCCTTGTCCACATATAGAATCATTGTTTTGCGGCAGCAGAGGCTGTTTAGACGGCACAATCTGCTGCTGGCAAACAATGATTTAGATGACCACATGAAAGAGCCAATTACCTGATGAATGAGCGTTTTGTTTGTTCATCGGGTAATCAGAGGCACCTATACACCAGCAGATTATCGCTAGCAAGCACGATGTTCGGCAGTGTAAAGGGGCCTTTACTCTGTTGCTGAAATAGTTTTGTAGAAATCCGGCAGAGAACTTAATTTATCAAACTGGTGTAACGTAGAACTGGCTTAGTTGCCCATAACAACCTATCAGACTCCACTTTTCATTTTTCACAGCTCCATTGGAAAATGAAAGGTGGAATCCAATTGTTTTTTTTACGGGCAACTAAGCCAGTTCTACTTTACACCAGTTTGATAAATCTCTCCCTAAGGCTGGTTTCACACGGGCGTTGCGGATTGGGGCCGGATGCGTTCCGAGTGCGTTCAGTGAAACTCGCACTATTTTGCAAGCAAGTTCAGTCAGTTTTGTCTGCGGTTGCGTTTAGTTGTTCAGTTTTTTCCGCGCGGGTGCAATGCGTTTTGATGCGTTTTTCACGCGCATGATAAAAAAAATGAATGTTTACAAACAACATCTCTTAGCAACCATCAGTGAAAACGCATCGCACCCACACTTGCTTGCGGATGCAATGCGTTTTTCACACAGCCCCATTCACTTCTATGGGGCCAAGGCTGCGTGGAAACGCAGAATATAGAACATGCTGCGATTTTCACGCAACGCAGAACTGATGCGTGAAAAACAACACTCATGTACACAGACCCATTGAAATGAATGGGTCAGGATTCAGTGCAGGTGCTATGCCTTCACGTCACGCATTGCATCCGTGCGGAAAACTCGCTCGTGTGAAAGGGACCTAAGTGTTTATATCTTCAGTCTATTCCATTTTCTTCTGATTGACTTGAGTAGATGGTTCTTATACAAGTGGAGTGGCCTGGTGCCCTTCATCTACTATTGGAGAGCGGGCAGGTGTAGGAGTCCGGCTCTGTAGGGGTTTGATAGCTCCTTCAGTAGCCAGTTGTCTTACAGCTTTATGAGAATGAGGGTTTATGGCTAATCTCCTGAGACACATACAAGAATGTCTTCCAATTATGACTGCAATAGGAAACAGGATACAATGATATTAAATTGCAAGGATTATTATTATTATTATTAGTTCTACATTTACTGTTGCTTTAAATTGGTAAGCATAGTTTATAATATGGTGCACAGACTAAATTTACAAAATGTCAGCTCTCCTCTTGCACGGAATACTGGATTTCTTAAGAAAGAACATCTAATAAGAAATATTTTATTGTTTTTATTTGAGGAAATAAAATAGCCATCTTTCCAAACCATGCAACCTTATCCCTGTTGATCCTTTTTATTCAGTACATTCGCAAATACTTTGGTTGCCTGTAGGACTTCCCATCCAGTTTCGCAGGCCCTAAATGCGAGAGAAAATTTATCTTCACTGAGCAATAATTTTACTTACCTGAAATAATCCCATTTCCTTTACCAGGAGTCATCTTTGGGAGGGCTCCATCTTTACCACTCTTGGCCCTTTGCTGTGTAACTGGGCCTTTCACGGGTCCCTTATTAGGACAAATGTTCTCTTCTTCTTTCAGCCTCTTTCTCTTCTTGCGTTCCTGGTTTTGGTGACTGGCTTTAACAGTGACCTGCAGTAAATATTACTCAGAAGTTACCTGCCTTCAGTTTTATAACAAGGATGCCACCTTTCATAGTAATCCTGCTCGCTAATAAGGAGAGGACTGCTTTTTCAGAGTACACACCACAGGCTCAAAAAGGTTCTCTACTAAACAGGTAGCAGTACCAGTGTAAAATGTGCAATATCAATTTTTTTAGCAACATGGAAAAATAAATAAAGATATACACCACCAAAAGCCGGCTTTTCTGGTGGTGGAAATAGAATTCAAATTTCAGTGCATGAATTGAAAGAGTCTCCCCATTAACCACCTCCGGACCGCCTAACGCAGGATCGCGTTCCGGAGGTGGCAGCGCTGCGCACAGTCACGCATATACGCGTCATCTCGCGAGACGCGAGATTTCCTGTGAACGCGCGCACACAGGCGCGCGCGCTCACAGGAACGGAAGGTAAGAGAGTTGATCTCCAGCCTGCCAGCGGCGATCGTTCGCTGGCAGGCTGGAGATGTGTTTTTTTTAACCCCTAACAGGTATATTAGACGCTGTTTTGATAACAGCGTCTAATATACCTGCTACCTGGTCCTCTGGTGGTCCCCTTTGTTTGGATCGACCACCAGAGGACACAGGTAGCTCAGTAAAGTAGCACCAAGCACCACTACACTACACTACACCCCCCCCCCATCACTTATTAACCCCTTATTAGCCCCTGATCACCCCTAATCACCCCTGATCACCCCATATAGCCTCCCTGATCACCCCCCTGTCATTGATTACCCCCCTGTCATTGATCAACCCCCTGTAAAGCTCCATTCAGACGTCCGCATGATTTTTACGGATCCACTGATAGATGGATCGGATCCGCAAAACGCATCCGGACGTCTGAATGAAGCCTTACAGGGGCATGATCAATGACTGTGGTGATCACCCCATATAGACTCCCTGATCACCCCCCTGTCATTGATTACCCCCCTGTCATTGATTACCCCCCTGTAAAGCTCCATTCAGATGTCCGCATGATTTTTACGGATGCACTGATACATGGATCGGATCCGCAAAACGCATCCGGTCGTCTGAATGAAGCCTTACAGGGGCATGATCAATGACTGTGGTGATCACCCCCCTGTCATTGATTACCCCCCTGTAAAGCTCCATTCAGATGTCCGCATGATTTTTACGGATGCACTGATAGATGGATCGGATCCGCAAAACGCATCCGGACGTCTGAATGAAGCCTTACAGGGGCATGATCAATGACTGTGGTGATCACCCCATATAGACTCCCTGATCACCCCCCTGTCATTGATTACCCCCCTGTCATTGATTACCCCCCTGTAAAGCTCCATTCAGATGTCCGCATGATTTTTACGGATGCACTGATAGATGGATCGGATCCGCAAAACGCATCCGGACGTCTGAATGAAGCCTTACAGGGGCATGATCAATGACTGTGGTTATCACCCCATATAGACTCCCTGATCACCCCCCTGTCATTGATTACACCCCTGTCATTGATCACCCCCTGTAAAGCTCCATTCAGATGTCCGCATGATTTTTACGGATGCACTGATACATGGATCGGATCCGCAAAACGCATCCGGTCGTCTGAATGAAGCCTTACAGGGGCATGATCAATGACTGTGGTGATCACCCCCCTGTCATTGATTACCCCCCTGTAAAGCTCCATTCAGATGTCCGCATGATTTTTACGGATGCACTGATAGATGGATCCGATCCGCAAAACGCATCCGGACGTCTGAATGAAGCCTTACAGGGGCATGATCAATGACTGTGGTGATCACCCCATATAGACTCCCTGATCACCCCCCTGTCATTGATTACCCCCCTGTAAAGCTCCATTCAGATGTCCGCATGATTTTTACGGATGCACTGATAGATGGATCCGATCCGCAAAACGCATCCGGACGTCTGAATGAAGCCTTACAGGGGCATGATCAATGACTGTGGTGATCACCCCATATAGACTCCCTGATCACCCCCCTGTCATTGATTACCCCCCTGTAAAGCTCCATTCAGATGTCCGCATGATTTTTACGGATGCACTGATAGATGGATCGGATCCGCAAAACGCATCCGGACGTCTGAATGAAGCCTTACACGGGCGTGATCAATGACTGTGGTTATCACCCCATATAGACTCCCTGATCACCCCCCTGTCATTGATCACCCCCCTGTCATTGATCACCCCCCTGTCATTGATCACCCCCCTGTCATTGATCACCCCCCTGTCATTTATCACCCCCCTGTCATTTATCACCCCCCTGTCATTTATCACCCCCCTGTCATTTATCACCCCCCTGTCATTTATCACCCCTCTGTAAGGCTCCATTCAGATATTTTTTTGGCCCAAGTTAGCAGAATTTTATTTTTTTTTTCTTACAAAGTCTCATATTCCACTAACTTGTGTCAAAAAATAAAATCTCACATGAACTCACCATACCCCTCACGGAATCCAAATGCGTAAAATTTTTTAGACATTTATATTCCAGACTTCTTCTCACGCTTTAGGGCCCCTAGAATGCCAGGGCAGTATAAATACCCCACATGTGACCCCATTTCGGAAAGAAGACACCCCCAGGTATTCCGTGAGGGGCATATTGAGTCCATGAAAGATTGAAATTTTTGTCCCAAGTTAGCGGAACGGGAGACTTTGTGAGAAAAAAATTAAAAATATCAATTTCCGCTAACTTGTGCCAAAAAAAAAAAATTTCTATGAACTCGCCATGCCCCTCATTGAATACCTTGGGGTGTCTTCTTTCCAAAATGGGGTCACATGTGGGGTATTTATACTGCCCTGGCATTCTAGGGGCCCCAAAGCGTGAGAAGAAGTCTGGTATCCAAATGTCTAAAAATGCCCTCCTAAAAGGAATTTGGGCACCTTTGCGCATCTAGGCTGCAAAAAAGTGTCACACATCTGGTATCGCCGTACTCAGGAGAAGTTGGGGAATGTGTTTTGGGGTGTCATTTTACATATACCCATGCTGGGTGAGAGAAATATCTTGGTCAAATGCCAACTTTGTATAAAAAAATGGGAAAAGTTGTCTTTTGCCAAGATATTTCTCTCACCCAGCATGGGTATATGTAAAATGACACCCCAAAACACATTCCCCAACTTCTCCTGAATACGGCGATACCAGATGTGTGACACTTTTTTGCAGCCTAGGTGGGCAAAGGGGCCCATATTCCAAAGAGCACCTTTAGGATTTCACAGGTCATTTACCTACTTACCACACATTAGGGCCCCTGGAAAATGCCAGGGCAGTATAACTACCCCACAAGTGACCCCATTTTGGAAAGAAGACACCCCAAGGTATTCTGTGAGGGGCATGGCGAGTTCCTAGAATTTTTTATTTTTTGTCACAAGTTAGTGGAAAATGCTTATTTTTTTTTTTTTTTTTTTTTTCATACAAAGTCTCATATTCCACTAACTTGTGACAAAAAATAAAAACTTCCATGAACTCACTTTGCCCATCAGCGAATACCTTGGGGTCTCTTCTTTCCAAAATGGGGTCACTTGTGGGGTAGTTATACTGCCCTGGCATTCTAGGGGCCCAAATGTGTGGTAAGGAGTTTGAAATCAAATTCTGTAAAAAATGACCTGTGAAATCCGAAAGGTGCTCTTTTGAATATGGGCCCCTTTGCCCACCTCGGCTGCAAAAAAGTGTCACACATCTGGTATCTCCGTAATCGGGAGAAGTTGGGGAATGTGTTTTGGGGTGTCATTTTACATATACCCATGCTGGGTGAGAGAAATATCTTGGCAAAAGACAACTTTTCCCATTTTTTTATACAAAGTTGGCATTTGACCAAGATATTTATCTCACCCAGCATGGGTATATGTAAAAAGACACCCCAAAACACATTCCTCAACTTCTCCTGAATACGGGGATACCAGATGTGTGACACTTTTTTGCAGCCTAGGTGGGCAAAGGGGCCCACATTCCAAAGAGCACCTTTCGGATTTCACAGGTCATTTACCTACTTACCACACATTTGGGCCCCTAGAATGCCAGGGCAGTATAACTACCACACAAGTGACCCCATTTTGGAAAGAAGAGACCCCAAGGTATTCGCTGATGGGCATAGTGAGTTCATGGAAGTTTTTATTTTTTGTCACAAGTTTGTGGAATATGAGACTTTGTATGAAAAAAAAAAAAAAAAAAAAAATCATCATTTTCCACTAACTTGTGACAAAAAATAAAAAATTCTAGGAACTCGCCATGCCCCTCACGGAATACCTTGGGGTGTCTTCTTTCCAAAATGGGGTCACTTGTGGGGTAGTTATACTGCCCTGGTATTCTAGGGGCCCAAATGTGTGGTAAGGAGTTTGAAATCAAATTCAGGAAAAAATGAGGAGTGAAATCCGAAAGGTGCTCTTTGGAATATGGGCCCCTTTGCCCACCTAGGCTGCAAAAAAGTGTCACACATCTGGTATCCCCGTACTCAGGAGAAGTTGAGGAATGTGTTTTGGGGTGTCTTTTTACATATACCCATGCTGGGTGAGATAAATATCTTGGTCAAATGACAACTTTGTATAAAAAAATGGGAAAAGTTGTCTTTTGCCAAGATATTTCTCTCACCCAGCATGGGTATATATAAAATGACACCCCAAAACACATTCCCCACCTTCTCCTGAGTACGGAGATACCAGATGTGTGACACTTTTTTGCAGCCTAGGTGGGCAAAGGGGCCCATATTCCAAAGAGCACCTTTCGGATTTCACAGGTCATTTTTTACAGAATTTGATTTCAAACTCCTTACCACACATTTGGGCCCCTAGAATGCCAGGGCAGTATAACTACCCCACAAGTGACCCCATTTTGGAAAGAAGAGACCCCAAGGTATTCGCTGATGGGCATAGTGAGTTCATAGAAGTTTTTATTTTTTGTCACAAGTTAGTGGAATATGAGACTTTGTAAGGAAAAAAAAAAAAAAAAAAAAAATCATCATTTTCCGCTAACTTGTGACAAAAAATAAAAAGTTCTATGAACTCACTATGCCCATCAGCGAATACCTTAGGGTGTGTACTTTCAGAAATGGGGTCATTTGTGGGGTGTTTGTACTGTCTGGGCATTGTAGAACCTCAGGAAACATGACAGGTGCTCAGAAAGTCAGAGCTGCTTCAAAAAGCGGAAATTCACATTTTTGTACCATAGTTTGTAAACGCTATAACTTTTACCCAAACCATTTTTTTTTTACCCAAACATTTTTTTTTTATCAAAGACATGTAGAACTATAAATTTAGAGCAAAATTTCTATATGGATGTCGTTTTTTTTGCAAAATTTTACAACTGAAAGTGAAAAATGTCATTTTTTTGCAAAAAAATCGTTAAATTTCGATTAATAACAAAAAAAGTAAAAATGTCAGCAGCAATGAAATACCACCAAATGAAAGCTCTATTAGTGAGAAGAAAAGGAGGTAAAATTCATTTGGGTGGTAAGTTGCATGACCGAGCAATAAACGGTGAAAGTAGTGTAGGTCAGAAGTGTAAAAAGTGGCCTGGTCTTTCAGGGTGTTTAAGCACTGGGGGCTGAGGTGGTTAAAGGGATTGTCCCATGAAAAATGTGCTAATAGTTAAATCCAGCCCATATTTATGAACTTTTTTTGTATTAACACTTAAAAATATGCTTACATCTGCAGATATTCCGGGAATATTGTTAGTGTAGTGCCCGCTGTTGTTATGAACAGTTTTTCTGTGTCCACCTCATGTATGGAGGTGGACACACATACTCATACTCGGTCTTTCCCCTCTCCCTGCTCTTTCAAGTATGAAGAGGGATCACTGGTATGGAGAGTCCGTCGCTTCTGAAGCTACAGTATTTTTCAGCGGACATCTTACCACACTAGGGATCTCTCCATGTACAACAAAGGATTAGGAAGAGTAGCAATACAGTATTTGTGTCCACTAGAGGTCGCACTATTTTTATTCCGAAACAGTAAAAATACTCCTCTCACCGTTTTTGAGGAATGTTTTTAGCTGGGGAGGAGTACAAAAGTTGCAGCAATTCAAATGCATAAAACGTAGGCCTACACTTGTTCCCATCTGTGTTGGAGGCCCCGTTCGGGGCCTCTGTCAAGAAGACTGGACAAAAAAAAGCCTTGTATGCAGGACTTTTTTGTCTGGTAAAAAGACAGACTCCATTATAGTAAGTGGAGTCTGTTCAGCTCCGTTCAGGTCAGGTCAGTTGTTATGTGCCCGATTCGGAACATCCGTTATTTTCATTTTTCTGCTCCTCTAATAGAGCAGAAGAACAGAAATAAATAGCAGTGGTGTGAACATGCCCTCCTGTCAGCTTCTCCAATATACAATCCCGTGTAAATAACATTGCTCCCCTCCTTCCAGCATAGGGTTAAAGGGGTATTCCGGTTGGTTAAGGTTATCACCTATCTACAGGATAGGGGATAACTATTAGATCAGTGGAGGTCCTACTGCTGGAGCACATTCCGTATGTGTTCCCTTTTTTTTGCGGACCCATTGAGTTTGAATGGAGCCACGGAACAGGATTTGCGGGCGATAATAGGACATGTTCTGTCTTTGAACGGAACGGAAACGGAATGCATACGGAGTACAATCCTTTTTATTTGCAGAACCATTGGAATAAATGGTTCCGTATACGGAACACAAAAAACGTTTGTGTGAACGAGCCCTTGGGCTACATGCACACAAACATATTTTGTATGTCCGTTCCTTTTTTTTTTTTTTCGGATGGGACGCAGACCTATTCATTTCAATGGGTCCGCAAAAAATGCAGACTGCACTCCATTCCGTAGCCCCGCAAAGAAATAAAAAAATAAAACATGTCCTATTCTTGTCGGTTTTGCGATAGATCCGCAAAAAAAAAAAAAAAAAAAAAAAAAAAAAAAAGAGCCATCCGTATGGCATCCGTTTTTCTTTGCGGATCCGTAATTTGCGGACTGCAAAACACATACGGTCGTGTGCATGTAGCCTTATAATTAATTATAATGCTGTGTCCCTGTAAGGGCTCTTTCACACTTGCGTTATTGTCTTCCGGCATAGAGTTCCGTCGTCGGGACTCTATGCCGGAAGAATACTGATCAGGATTATCCTAATGCATTCTGAATGGAGAGTAATCCGTTCAGGATGCATCAGGATGTCTTCAGTTCCGGTACGGAACGTTTTTTGGCCGGAGAAAATACCGCAGCATGCTGCGCTTTTTGCTCCGGCCAAAAATCCTGAAGACTTGCCGCAAGGCCGGATCCGGGATCAATGCCCATTGAAAGGCATTGATCCGGATCCGGCCTTAAGCTAAACGTCGTTTCGGCGCATTGCCGGACCCGACGTTTAGCTTTTTCTGAATAGTTACCATGGCTACCGGGACGCTAAAGTCCTGACAGCCATGGTAAGTGTAGCGGGGAGCAGGGGAGCAGCATACTTACCGTCCGTGCGGCTCCCCGGGCGCTCCAGAGTGACGTCAGGGCGCCCCAAGCGCATGGATCATGTGATCACATGGATCACGTCATCCATGCGCATGGGGCGCTCTGACGTCATTCTGGAGCGCCCGGGGAGCCGCACGGACTGTAAGTATACCGCTCCCCCGCTCCCCACTACTACTATGGCAACCAGGACTTTAATAGCGTCCTGGGTGCCATAGTAACACTGAAAGCATTTGGAAGACGGTTCCGTCTTCAAATGCTTTCAGTACACTTGCGTTTTTCCGGATCCGGCAGGCACCTCCGGCAACGGAAGTGCATGCCGGATCCCAACAACGCAAGTGTGAAAGAGGCCTTAGACCTGCAATCTATTGAATTACACGGCCTCATTATGTCAGCGTTAGGCCTCCGCATTTTTTGCAGTTTGGATGTGGACCCAATCATTTCAATGGGGCTACAAAAGATGCGGACAGCTATCTGCATCCACGCATCTGTTCTCCAAAGAAATAAAATAAAATACACTGCACAAAAAAAATAAAGGGAACACAAAAATAACATCCTAGATCTGAATTAATTAAATATTCTTCTGAAATACTTTGTTCTTTACATAGTTGAATGTGCTGACAACAAAATCACACAAAAATGTAAAAATGGAAATAAAATTTTTCAACCCATGGAGGTCTGGATTTGGAGTCACACTCAAAATTAAAGTGGAAAAACACACTACAGGCTGATCCAACTTTGATGTAATGCCCTTAAAACAAGTCAAAATGAGGCTCAGTAGTGTGTGTGGCCTCCACGTGCCTGTATGACCTCCCTACAACGCCTGTGCATGCTCCTGATGAGGTGGCGGACGGTCTCCTGAGGGATCTCCTCCCAGACCTGGGCTAAAGCATCTGCCAACTCCTGGACAGTCTGTGGTGCAACGTGACGTTGGTGGATAGAGCGAAACATGATGTCCCAGATGTGCTCAATTGGATTCAGGTCTGGGGAACGGGCGGGCCAGTCCATAGCATCAATGCCTTCGTCTTGCAGGAACTGCTGACACACTCCAGCCACATGAGGTCTAGCATTGTCTTGCATTAGGAGGAACCCAGGGCCAACCGCACCAGCATATGGTCTCACAAGGGGTCTGAGGATCTCATCTCGGTACCTAATGGCAGTCAGGCTACCTCTGGCGAGCACATGGAGGGCTGTGCGGCCCTCCAAAGAAATGCCACCCACACCATTACTGACCCAATGCCAAACCGGTCATGCTGGAGGATGTTGCAGGCAGCAGAACGTTCTCCACGGCGTCTCCAGACTCTGTCACATGTGCTCAGTGTGAACCTGCTTTCATCTGTGAAGAGCACAGGGCGCCAGTGGCAAATTTGCTAATCTTGGTGTTCTCTGGCAAATGCCAAACGTCCTGCACGGTGTTGTGCTGTAAGCACAACCCCCACCTGTGGACGTCGGGCCCTCATATCACCCTCATGGAGTCTGTTTCTGACCATTTGAGCAGACACATGCACATTTGTGGCCTGCTGGAGGTCATTTTGCAGGGCTCTGGCAGTGCTCCTCCTGTTGCTCCTTGCACAAAGGCGGAGGTAGCGGTCCTGCTGCTGGGTTGTTGCCCTCCTACGGCCTCCGCCACGTCTCCTGATGTACTGGCCTGTCTCCTGGTAGCACCTCCATGCTCTGGACACTACGCTGACAGACACAGCAAACCTTCTTGCCACAGCTCGCATTGATGTGCCATCCTGGATAAGCTGCACTACCTGAGCCACTTGTGTGGGTTGTAGACTCTGTCTCATGCTACCACTAGAGTGAAAGCACCGCCAGCATTCAAAAGTGACCAAAAAATCAGCTAGGAAGCATAGGAACTGAGAAGTGTTCTGTGGTTACCACCTGCAGAACCACTCCTTTATTGGGGGGGTCTTGCTAATTGCCTATAATTTCCACCTGTTGTCTATCCCATTTGCACAACAGCATGTGAAATTGATTGTCACTCAGTGTTGCTTCCTAAGTGGACAGTTTGATTTCACAGAAGTGTGATTGACTTGCAGTTACATTGTGTTGTTTAAGTGTTCCCTTTATTTTTTTGAGCAGTGTAGAACATGTCCTATTCTTGACGTTCCGATCCGCAAAATGTGGAGCGCACATGGCCAGTATCCGTGTTATACGGATCCACAAGAACAGATACGGTAGTATGGATGAGGCCTTATTCAGTAGATTCCAGGTCTCGCAGGGACAGAGCATTATAAATCATTATAACTCTGTGCGATCCTCTCAGACTTCAGAATGGAAACTCTAACACAGAGTTTCTCTCACTGAACTCACTCGTCTGTGTCTGGCCTAATATTATTTGTGTAATATCTCTAAATATAAAACTTGTAATACATGGAAATACAAAAAAAAACCATTTACAGATTTAACTATAAGTAATATTCTTTGTGGGAGAACCCATTTAAACCCTTCAGGGCCAGACATGTTTTTGCCTCAAGGACCAAGATAATCTTTTCTTTATTGCATTCAAAGATCCATAAACTTTTTTGTTTAGTCAACGGAACTCTGATGGTTTGTTTTTTGCAGGATTAATTGTATTTTTTTATCTTTGTAGCCGTTCCTGGAAGAAAAAGTAAAAACAGGAATCCCGACCAATGTTTTTTTTTACGTTTTACTACCTTTGAACAATAAAAACACCTTTTGTGGGAAAAAAAAACTGTTTTGTGTTGCCATAGCATTATTTTTTTAATTGATAGAGCTGTGTGGAGGCTTCTTTTTTGGGGGACAAGCTGTAGTTTTTATTGGTACCATTTTGTGGTACATATGACTTAATTGCTTTTTAACAGAGGACCTGTCACCACTCCTGACATGTCTGTTTTAATAGCTTCATGCATTCCCCATGTAATAACAATTCTGGAACATCCAGTCTTATGTCTCTATGTTGTGCCATTCATTTATTATTTGCACTATAAGTTATGAATGAATTGCTATTAGCCTTCAGTAAGGGTACAGAGGGGCGGTAACAAGTTGGGGGGGGGGGGGGGTACCTGCACAGTCTTAAAATTGCATCACTGATTGGATAGAGTGAGACTGTGCAGGGACACCCTCCCCCCAACTAGTTACCTCCCCTCTGTACCCTTACTGAAGGCTAATAGCAATTCATTTATAACTTCTAGTAGAAATAAAGGAATAGTATATCAGAGACATAAGAATAGATGTTCCAGAATTGTTATTACATAGGGAATGCATGAAGCTATTAAAAACAGACATGTCAGGAGTGGTGAAAGGTCCTCTTTAAGCAAGATAAGCAAAAATAGTAATCCCAGATCCCAGAATAGATACTGGCGATGCAGACTTCCTGTCCTGAATCATAGTGAGGAAGGTATCCGCCGAAAAACCCTCTTCACGTTAGAACGGCGGTCTCAATAGCCACGCCGTCATTGAAAAGGTCATGTAAGACTGAACCCCCTGAAAGAAGGACGTCTCTGAGTGGCAGCGACCAAGGGACGTCTCCAGGAGAACGAGGTCGGCGTATCACGCACAAAGAGTCCGTTTCGGAGAGACTAGGATATGTCTGAATGTCCTCCATCCAGACCTTCCGTAGAACCCTGCGAAGGAGGGGAAGAAACTCCCGCCAAGGAGAATCAGGACCTCCATGGCGGATGCTTCCGGAACACTGGCTCTGGAGAGAAGGCGGAAGCTCTTGTGCAGATACCGTTAGCACACCCGGACCACTGGAAGAGTCCCTGTAGGAGGAAGAATGTGGAGGGCATCACAGCCCACCAGTTAGGACCAGATCGTGTCTGGAATGGAAAGGCACCAAACGAATACCCCATGCAACGCAGGTGAGGGAAGGTAGCAACGTAGGAACTACCAAGGCATACGGGGTGACAATGAACCATGAGCCAGAGGGGGAAAGGCAGGAGAAGCAATAGGCTAGGTCTAAGACCCTACTAGGGTTGGACGATATCAAAAATATTCCCACGATAACGATATTAAGAAATTTATCGCGATAACGATATATATCGCGATAAATGCCCATTTAGAAGAAAAAAACACTTGGGGCCACAAGGAGACATTATACTGTATGGGGGCAGCCACAAGGAGACGTTATACTGTATGGGGTAGCCACAAGGAGACGTTACACTGTATGGGGGGCAACAAGAAGACGTTACACTGTATGGGGGGCAACAAGAAGACGTTACACTGTATGGGGGGGGGGGGGCACAAGGAGACGTTACACTGTATGGGGCAGCCACAAGGAGACGTTATACTGTATGGGGGCAGCCACAAGGAGATGTACACTGTATGGGGCAGCCACAAGGAGACGTTATACTGTATGGGGGCAGCCACAAGGAGACGTTATACTGTATGGGGGCAGCCACAAGGAAACGTTACACTGTATAGGGGCAGCCACAAGGAGACGTTATACTGTATGGGGGGCAGCCACAAGGAGACGTTATACTGTATGGGGGCAGCCACAAGGAGATGTACACTGTATGGGGCAGCCACAAGGAGACGTTATACTGTATGGGGGCAGCCACAAGGAGACGTTATACTGTATGGGGGCAGCCACAAGGAAACGTTACACTGTATAGGGGCAGCCACAAGGAGACGTTATACTGTATGGGGGCAGCCACAAGGAGACGTTATACTGTATGGGGGGCAGCCACAAGGAGACGTTATACTGTATGGGGGCGGCCACAAGGAGACGTTATACTGTATGGGGGCAAACGGGCAGTTCCCCAGCCTCTGATCAGCTCCCCCCAGCCTCTCCCTCTTATCAGCCCCCTCTGGTAACCCCCCCCCCCCTAGTATTAATCATTTGTGGCAGTGGCCACAGGGTCCCCCTCCCCATCATTGGTGGCAGTGCCCCTTCCCCCCAGTATTAATCATTGCTGGCAGTCGCCACCGGGTCTCCCCCCCCCTCATCATTGGTGGCAGTGGGCAGTGCACCCCCCCCCCAGTATTAATCATTGGTGGCAGTGGCCACAGGGTGCCCCTCCCATCATTGGTGGCAGTGGGCCCCCCCCCCTCCCCAGTATTAATCATTGGAGGCCACAGGGTCATCCCCCCATCATTGGTGGCAGTGGGCCCCCCCTCCTTCCCCAGTATTAATCATTGGAAGCCACAGGGTCTTCCCCCCGATCATCGGTGGCAGTCGGCCCCCCCTCCTCCCTCCCCAGAATTAATCATTGGAGGCCACAGGGTCGTCCCCCCATCATTGGTGGATGTGGGCAGTGCCCCCCTCCTCCCTCCCTCCCCAGTATTAATCATTGGAGGCCACAGGGTCGTCCCCCCATCATTGGTGGCAGTGGGCCCCCCTCCTCCCTCCCTCCCTCCCCAGTATTAATCATTGGAGGCCACAGGGTCGTCCTCCTCCTCCCCCCCATCATTGGTGCCAGTTTGCAGTTCCGATCGGAGTCCCAGCAGTGTAATGCTGGGGCTCCGATCGGTTACCATAGTAGCCAGGACGCTACTGAAGCCCTGGCTGCCATGGTATGTTAGTGAGCAGCATTATACTCACGTGCGTCGTGGCCGCCGGTCGCTCCTTCTTCTGTCTGTGCGGCGCATTGCTAAGGCTTATAGCATTAGCAATGCGCCGCACAGACCTATGAGAAGAAGGAGCGCCCACGACGCACGTGAGTATAATGCTGCTCACTAACATACCATGGCAGCCAGGGCTTCAGTAGCGTCCTGGCTACCATGGTAACCGATCGGAGCCCCAGCATTACACTGCTGGGACTCCGATCGGAACTGCAAACTGCCACCAATGATGGGGGGAGGAGGAGGACGACGACCCTGTGGCCTCCAATGATTAATACTGGGGAGGGAGAGAGGAGGGGGGGCCCACTGCCACCAATGATGGGGGGACGACCCTGTGGCCTCAATGATTAATACTGGGGAGGGAGGGAGGAGGGGGGCACTGCCCACATTCCCGGCACCCGACCTCTGAGAGGACGCTGTGATCACCTGAGGGGTTAATTGCGCGGATCACAGCGTCCTCTCAGAGGTCGGGTGCAGGAAATGCGAGTGACAGAATTCCTTCCCTCCCCCACGCCGGCCGAACTGCTAAGAGCGCCGCCGCAAGCGGCCAGCAGGTATCGGGGACATTTGCACGAGTAGAAGTACTCTGCAAATGTCCCGTATCGGTTCATGCTGGGGCGGGCGGCCGCAGATTTAGAAGCGGTCAGCGTACATGACCGCTCCTATGACGTCACGAAATACCGCGGTATTTACAAAACGGCGATATCGCCATATCGCCGTTTTTTTAATACCGCGGTATATCGTGATACCGGTATATCGCTCAACCCTAGACCCTACCCTGTAAGAGACCGACGTTATACAGAAGTAGCCAAAGATCAAGCGGCCGTGCCAAAAGAACTCCGCCCGAGAAGGAAGCCAGGCAAGGGAAGTCACACTGCAATGCCAGCCCCATATCCCAGCAGAGGAGGGAACACCCGTAGAAGCCCCGATCCGGTGCTAAAGAGTCCACCGCCTAGCGAGGGGCTGTGTAGTAAGAACCCAAGCATGTAGGGAAAATAATACCGCTACCACAGTGGTAGCCAGCGCTTGCCCCGGCAACGCAAAAAAACGAGGCAGAGGCCCGATACTATCCATAGAAAACACGTGCCACACTGCCCCAGTCACGTGGAGCTAACCCTAAAAATTCTACCCGAAGGGTGCTGAACAGGCGCAACTGCCAAGCTAGCTCCAGGGTAGGACCCCTACCAGAGGGGGATGTCCACTGCAGCGACCATGAACTCGAACATTAGCGACAGGCTGCACCTGTGAAGGAAAACAAGCTGTAGGAGCTAAATCAGAGTCGCCAGTATAACCACTTCCCCAGAGAATGGGGAGTGGTGGATAGAGAATACGGAGTCAGCAAAAAGAGTCGACCCGCTGGAACGTACTCACTAGGTAAATACAACAGAGTATGTATTACGTATTGACGCGGACAATATCAGGACTGACCGGAGCAACAGAGGCCCATGGAGAGGGGTGATGCCAGCAACCCCCTGGAAGACAGAGGATGTCATAATCAGGTGTGAAACCAGCACCAAAAGAAGGATGTAACGATGAATAGCCATCGAATGCACTGGTGGCACCCATATAACACTAGGGTAAGAGTGTCGGGCGCCTGCGAGAACCAACTGTAGCCACGCCCTCTTGGAAATAAGCGATACCCGCAACAACCCTACAGAGGAATGCTACTCCCAAGAAAAAGTAGGTGCGCATTCACACTTGAAGGTGCCACTCCCTTAAGCAAATACTACATAGACAAAAAAAAATCACACCAAAAACTAAGATAAAAACATCCTGCACGGTATGATATATAAATGTGCGGATGTCCATGGCCATATTATTGAAGAAAATCACAGAAATAAGATAATAATGCACTTAGTAAAGTAGATGCAAGCATTATATATGTGCGGCGTCTGCGCTCCTGAACATAGAAGCCCAATGGCTTAGGTAGGTTTAGCCTAGGACCCGCCTGACCTGAGACCACCTTGGCGCTTGGTAGGCGGGCTCAGAAGTGTCTCAGATATTATCATATCAGAGTGAGGACTTTGTCCATATATAATGCTTGCATCTACTTTACTAAGTGCATTATTATTTTATTTCTGTGATTTTCTTCAATAAATTGGACCTTTATTGCAGACTGCTGGCAATAAACATACACAAGTCGACTTGTTTAATACAGACTGGAACATATATGTAAAAAAATACATGATACCTGTCTCTGTATAACCATGCTGATCGAAAACTCTCCGTTTCCTGATTTGCAGCTTTTGTAGTCATCCTCGGACGTATGCTCCCACAGGAAACATCTGTAAATCCACATTACAAATGAATGGATGCAATACAAGTTACTCTTATATTGGGAAAGAAAAAAAATGAAGTCACAAAAAGTCTTATAAATAGTTTGCGTGTACTGCAACATCCACATACAGACAAAAATACCCGGAAAACTGTAGAGGCACCATATGGGGGCTCACCGAGTAACTATATGCCCCTGTACAAACTCTGGCCCAGATGAATGTATCTGCGCCAAACATCTGTGTAAAAAGTGTCACAAATTAGCACAATTTGGCGGATCTAGGGTTGCTACACTTTTATTTGAGATGCTTGGCAAGGGACGGAGCTTAGTAGAAATGAGAGGGCCCTAAGAGACAGCATTGTGCATAAAAAAAATGCACAACAATACTGGGGTAAAAACCTGTCTCATTATGACAACCAATAGTCGGTATAGAGTCAGAGAACAGTCCCTCCCTTCACCAGATCCATCACTCAGTCTGAGCTCCTGTAATAAATGTGGTGCAGGTCTAAAAGTTTATGCCATTATAGGATTAGTAAATCTGGGCCGCTAAATTTTAGTTTAAAGAAGCTTTCCGAGATTTTTATACCAAGCACAGCCGCTATACAATGTACGGACGGCACTGTGCTTGGTGAGCTGTGAGAAGGCCGCGGAGCTGGCAGGAGTGCCACTTCCTTCTCAAAACGGCTGATCGGCCAGTGTCCTGGGTATCAGACCCCCACTGATCAGATACTGATGACCTATCCTGAGGATAGGTCATCAGTATAAAAATCCTGGAAAACTGTTTTAATTTTAGTCATCAAGTTTTGGTGTACGTCAGGATCTGAAAACCTCGGTTAAAATTGATTTTGATTCAGTAAGTCTAACAAATGCTCAATTTTAGCTGTTTTCAGAAATTTCATGTCTGGAGATTTACTAGATTTAGCCTTTCATAAATGTAGCTATCAGCCCGGAGAGGTTCGCTCTCACTACAGGGGAAATATTTCGGGAAGTACACGCCCACTGTGATTTTGCGGAACATTCACTGCTGTGTTCACAAATACGCTCACAGACAAAACCCAGATTTAGTACTTGGGCACTGGGGAGAAAAAGTCTGGGTAAAGTCGGGACAGATATTGCGGATGTTTCCATTTACACATACAACTCCTCCAGGTAAAGTCAAGAAAATATCTGGTTTAGGGCTCATTCACCGGGGTTTGGTTCCGCATCCAGGCCGCATTTTTTGAGTCTCGGGTGCGGACCCATTCACTTCAACGGGGCTGCAAAAGATGCGGAGCGCACTCTGTGTGCTGTCCACATCCGTTGCTCCGTTCCGTGCCCCCGCAAAAATCATAAGTCATGTCCTATTCTTGTCGGTTTTGCAGACAAGAATAGGCATTTCTACAATAAGCCGTCCGTTCCGTTAACTGCGGAAGGCACATGTGCGTCATCTGTGCTTTGCGGATCCGCAATTTGCAGACCGCAAAACACGGCACGGTCGTGTGAACAAGCCCTTACGCTGCATGTGTGAATGCGGTTTTGGTTTCATTCACCCCAAATTCACTAACACACTGAAACATATGGTAAAACTTGAAGTCCGCTAAATCTCTCAGGTTTTTCACTATATTCCATTGCAAATTAGATGTAATTTTTTTTACTTCTGTATTACCAAAATATTGTCATTAAAGTGTTTTTTTCTATTGTTTACATTTTCACTGTACTGAAATTTTTTTGTTTCTAATAAAAATTATTGTCTCCAGAATCTCAGGTTTTGTGTCTGAGACGGGAGCACAAGACGACTCTGCAGCCATGCCATCCTTACCTTGCTTCATGGGTCAGGGTTCCCATTCTGACCACAGCTCCTCCACCAACTTCCAGCTGAACCTCCACTTTACCGTCACTAGACAATCCTGACCAGTCACCCATACTGAAGACCAGCACCTGGGAAGGGACTGGCAAGGTGGCAGTGAACTTGAGAGTATCATGAGAACGAGACGATCTGGGAAATAGGAAAAATACTAATTTATAACATGGTATATTTAGACCATCCATTTTCTCCCATTCACGACCACAAACATTTCCGTTTTTTTACTTGCGGGTTTGAAAATGGGTTTGTCAGTTATTTAAACTTTTTTGCATCTTTTTCGGTGATACATTTCATATTCCAAATAGCACACAGTAAACTAAAGGAGTGTTTAAACTGTTACCCCTTTCTGTTACAGACTTTTCTATTAGGGAAAAAACAAAAGACAAAATGGCGGCTATATATGTAACATCCCAGAGTTATGTTACTAAACTCTTTTTCCCCGCTACTATTTGTTGGTAACATGTGCCTTGGTATCTAATGTGATTTTATTTGATATTCCTCACAAATGTGCATTGAAAGCCTTGTCTGAATGTACTTTGCTGTAATTTCCATGTACACCAGCAGGTGGCAGCAATGTTACCAGGGACTTAGAAACAGTTTAGCATATCTAGACTGGAATAGTTTATTCCAGTTTAGCTCCCCCCTCTTTGAGCAGAGTGGGCTCGCCCATGTCCTCCCATGGGGAGGAAAGGAAGTTAAAGTGAGTGTGCCAGCCACCCTGGCTAGGGGAAGGCTCTGCTGGTAGGAGCTCCCAGTTCTAGGGATCGAGTCTCGGCTGAGACCAAAGATCTTCATCCCCAGTCTGAGCCCTTCAGCCTCAGATGGTTGACAAGCAATCAGCCATCTCCAGATCTCCAGGAAGAGCCATTCCCTGTGAGCGAACTGTGAGTACTATCCAGAGACCAGGAGAAGCCAAATTCCTCCTCAGCTAGTCAGTCCCATACACAGCAGAAGATATAGATTCCTGACATATTCTCCAGGCACATGATAAAAGCAGAAGAGATATTGATCCCTGCCATATATTGCCAATACCTGCTGGGACCCAAGACTATTGCTGTAACTCATATGGATTAATGCTGCCTCCAGTAAAGACAAGTTGAATTATATTACCAGTCTGGATCTCATTTACTGCTACTAAAACCCTCAATTACTCCTACTAGCAGCAACACTCATTTATTGCAAATGAGTCAGGATCCAGGAGTCCAGCCGTACCCAGGTAGGAGACACCGTTGACACTAGGGGTGCACCGAAATGAAAATTCTGGTCCAAAACCGAAACTTCAGGATGCCCTTGACCGAAAACCGAAACCGCCTTTTTGCCCAAATACTTTAAAATAACTTTTTTTTTAATGATTTTATTAATAATTCTTTTTCATGAATGAAATTCATCTGTGGGTGGCGCTGTTATGGAGAGGGGGATCTGTGGGTGGCGCTGTTATGGAGAGGGGGATCTGTGGGTGGCGCTGTTATGGAGAGGGGGATCTGTGGGTGGCGCTGTTATGGAGAGGGGGATCTGTGGGTGGCGCTGTTATGGAGAGGGGGATCTGTGGGTGGCGCTGTTATGGAGAGGGGGATCTGTGGGTGGCGCTGTTATGGAGAGGGGGATCTGTGGGTGGCGCTGTTATGGAGAGGGGGATCTGTGGGTGGCGCTGTTATGGAGAGGGGGATCTGTGGGTGGCGCTGTTATGGAGAGGGGGATCTGTGGGTGGCGCTGTTATGGAGAGGGGGATCTGTGGGTGGCGCTGTTATGGAGAGGGGGATCTGTGGGTGGCGCTGTTATGGAGAGGGGGATCTGTGGGTGGCGCTGTTATGGAGAGGGGGATCTGTGGGTGGCGCTGTTATGGAGAGGGGGATCTGTGGGTGGCGCTGTTATGGAGAGGGGGATCTGTGGGTGGCGCTGTTATGGAGAGGGGGATCTGTGGGTGGCGCTGTTATGGAGAGGGGGATCTGTGGGTGGCGCTGTTATGGAGAGGGGGATCTGTGGGTGGCGCTGTTATGGAGAGGGGGATCTGTGGGTGGCGCTGTTATGGAGAGGGGGATCTGTGGGTGGCGCTGTTATGGAGAGGGGGATCTGTGGGTGGCGCTGTTATGGAGAGGGGGATCTGTGGGTGGCGCTGTTATGGAGAGGGGGATCTGTGGGTGGCGCCGTTATGGAGAGGGGGATCTGTGGGTGGCGCCGTTATGGAGAGGGGGATCTGTGGGTGGCGCCGTTATGGAGAGGGGGATCTGTGGGTGGCGCCGTTATGGAGAGGGGGATCTGTGGGTGGCGCCGTTATGGAGAGGGGGATCTGTGGGTGGCGCCGTTATGGAGAGGGGGATCTGTGGGTGGCGCCGTTATGGAGAGGGGGATCTGTGGGTGGCGCCGTTATGGAGAGGGGGATCTGTGGGTGGCGCCGTTATGGAGAGGGGGATCTGTGGGTGGCGCCGTTATGGAGAGGGGGATCTGTGGGTGGCGCCGTTATGGAGAGGGGGATCTGTGGGTGGCGCCGTTATGGAGAGGGGGATCTGTGGGTGGCGCCGTTATGGAGAGGGGGATCTGTGGGTGGCGCCGTTATGGAGAGGGGGATCTGTGGGTGGCGCCGTTATGGAGAGGGGGATCTGTGGGTGGCGCCGTTATGGAGAGGGGGATCTGTGGGTGGCGCCGTTATGGAGAGGGGGATCTGTGGGTGGCGCCGTTATGGAGAGGGGGATCTGTGGGTGGCGCCGTTATGGAGAGGGGGATCTGTGCACTGTTATGGAAAGGGGATATGTGCACTGTTATGGGCATAACAGTGCACAGATCCCTTTCCCCATAACAGTGCACAGATCCCTTTCCCCATAACAGTGCACAGATCCCTTTCCCCATAACAGTGCACAGATCCCTTTCCCCATAACAGTGCACAGATCCCTTTCCCCATAACAGTGCACAGATCCCTTTCCCCATAACAGTGCACAGATCCCTTTCCCCATAACAGTGCACAGATCCCTTTCCCCATAACAGTGCACAGATCCCTTTCCCCATAACAGTGCACAGATCCCTTTCCCCATAACAGTGCACAGATCCCTTTCCCCATAACAGTGCACAGATCCCTTTCCCCATAACAGTGCACAGATCCCTTTCCCCATAACAGTGCACAGATCCCTTTCCCCATAACAGTGCACAGATCCCTTTCCCCATAACAGTGCACAGATCCCTTTCCCCATAACAGTGCACAGATCCCTTTCCCCATAACAGTGCACAGATCCCTTTCCCCATAACAGTGCACAGATCCCTTTCCCCATAACAGTGCACAGATCCCTTTCCCCATAACAGTGCACAGATCCCTTTCCCCATAACAGTGCACAGATCCCTTTCCCCATAACAGTGCACAGATCCCTTTCCCCATAACAGTGCACAGATCCCTTTCCCCATAACAGTGCACAGATCCCTTTCCCCATAACAGTGCACAGATCCCTTTCCCCATAACAGTGCACAGATCCCCCCTCCCCATAGCAGTGCCATAGACCGATCCCCCTACCCATAACAGCCCCGGCCCTGCTGCTCACAGCATCACTCACTGCATTTTTACCTTACAATCGTGACGCTCCAGTAACAACTCTGCAGGCAGAGCGGAGGGCGGCGTAACGTCACTTACTCACGTGACGCACCTGCTCCGCCTCCTTCATTCATAAAGAGGTCGGAGCAGGCGCGTCACGTGAGTAAGTGACGTTACGCCGGCCTCCGCTCTGCCTGCAGAGTTGTTAGTTACTGGAGCCTCACGATTGTAAGGTAAAATAAAGATGCAGTGACAAAGTAAACCGCCCGCCCGGCGCCCGCCCGCAGATGGTGGGTGACAAATCCCACACCCCATATTTTCGGCCGATATGTAACAATATCGGCCGAAGTGGATTAGGTGCATTTTCGGCCGATATTTTCGGCTGCCGGAATTTCGGTGCACCCCTAGTTGACACTATTACTACTACTACACAGAGACATTACACCACTCTGACATTCCTCACCTGGTACGTGAGTTGCAACACCTTAAAGGGCCCTGAGACTGTACCCTGCGCACGCTGCAATTGGCGTCACGAACAAACCATAGACTTCTATATCCATATACGGACCCACTGCATAATTTTGGCGTCCGCCTAACCGTACCACGGTCCTGCTCATTGCATATACCTCAGCTAGGTATACATTATTGTAAATGCTAGGCCTCAGGAGAGGACATCATTATCACATAGGCAGAGGTCCAAGTCCCCGCCGATGAGCTGTTTCAGGGGGCTGCTGCACTCAGCGGAGCTCAGGTAATAGATGCAGGCTCCCGGCAGCTTTCCAAGCACAGCGCCATATACTGTATAGTGGCAGTGCTTGGTATTGCAGCTCAGACCCATAGACTTGAATGGGGCTGAGCTGCAATTAGGCCAAGTGACTGATGTACAGTGATGTCACTGGCGTCTCATCCCCATAGATCTCATACGGATTACCTATCCTGAGGATAGGTCATCAGTATAAATTCCTGGATAACCCCTTTAATTCTTCAGGATGGGGGATGAGTGTTGGTGACGTGAGAGACTCCTAACTTATCAAACAGATCATTTCAGCATTGTACTAGTGGTGGCCGCACCTGGTCCCCAAGACCTACTAACCGTGCAATGGGGTCATTTATCAAACTGGTGTAAGGTAGAACTGGCTTAGTTGCCCACAGCAGCCAATCAGATTCCACCATTCAATTTTGACAGCTCCTTTGTAAAATGAAAGGTGGAATTTTTGCTGTGGATTTCACCTGTGCATGGCAGAGGTGCAGTCTGCAGTAGATCTCCATTCACTGACATGCTGCAGATATCCACACTCATGGATTTTACCAGCAGTCTGTGGATTTGTAAAAAACTTTGCTGGTTCCTCACAGATCTGGGATTTGTTGACATAATGGATTTTGACAAAGTCTGCCGCGTTCAGCAAACACTGCCGCGTTTTCCATTCGCAGTGCTGCGGCCCTCTCCCGGCTTATTGCGGTTTCTCCTGGTGTCCATGCCAAAAATAGGGATTTCCATTCTTGGGGCGCTCAGTAAAAGAGCAGGTAAAAATCCTGCGCAGACAGAGGCGGTTTCACAGCAGATGCTGCAGTTTTCAGCACAGAACGCAGGCTGAAATCAGTCAGAAAAATGCACAGTGTGAACAGAACCTTACTGCACAGACGTCCATCATATACAGAGCGGACAGGAGCCGGGCCATGACGGGGTCAGTCACTGCTGGTGACATGATGGGTGGGATATTGTCAGACACTTTGTAGAAAACTATTCTGTGGTCTATGAGAGCAGCCAGTGCATGCGTCCAGTCAGAGCTGTCAGCGATGTGACAGAACCCGGGCGGGGAGATGACAGAAGACTCGGCCTATGGCAGGTGACACGACACAAGCCTCCCCCGTTACTTTACCGTTGTAGCCGCACAGGGGGCTTCTGCGGGTCGCACAGCACATACAGCTCCGGTGACCGCTCCATGCTCCTCTGTCAGGAGACCTGTCCACTTCCCGCCAGATTAGACAGGACCGCGCTCGAAAACCCCGCCACTACGAGACCACGCCCACTGCAAACTCAATGTATGCGCCCATGTACAGTATTGTCCCGCCCCTTACTACGATCGCCTGTACTATAGGAATGGCTGGCCACGCCTCATCTGAGCCCGTCATATCACGTGGTGCGGGGCCGTACATGGCTGTTACGGTATAAACATACGTATACTAGTCAGTAGAGGCCGCCAGCTGGCCCGTGGAGGGCGGGCCTAGTCAGCCTCTTCTGTACTGGGGGGCCTCGCCAGCCTCCTCTGTACTGGGGGGGGCCTAGCCAGCCTCTTCTGTACTGGGGGGGCCTCGCCAGCCTCTTCTGTACTGGGGGGGCCTCTCCAGCTTCCTCTGTACTGGGGGGGCCTCTCCAGCCTCTTCTGTCTTGGGGGGGCCTCGCCAGCCTCCTCTGTACTGGGGGGGCCTCGCCAGCCTCTGTACGGGGGGCCCCACCAGCCTCCTCTGTACTGGGGGGCCTCACCAGCCTCCTCTGTACTGGGGGGGCCTCACCAGCCTCTTCTGTACTGGGTGGCCTTGCCAGCCTCTTCTGTACTGGGGGCCTCGCCAGCTTCCTCTGTAATGGGGGCCTCTCCAGCTTCCTCTGTAATGGGGGCCTCTCCAGCTTCCTCTGTACTGGGGGGGCCTCTCCAGCCTCTTCTGTCTTGGGGGGGCCTCGCCAGCCTCTTCTGTACTGGGGGGGCCTCGCCAGCCTCCTCTGTACTGGGGGGGGCCTAGCCAGCCTCTTCTGTACTGGGGGGGCCTCGCCAGCCTCTTCTGTACTGGGGGGGCCTCTCCAGCTTCCTCTGTACTGGGGGGGCCTCTCCAGCCTCTTCTGTCTTGGGGGGGCCTCGCCAGCCTCCTCTGTACTGGGGGGCCTCGCCAGCCTCTGTACGGGGGGGCCCCACCAGCCTCCTCTGTACTGGGGGGCCTCACCAGCCTCCTCTGTACTGGGGGGGCCTCACCAGCCTCTTCTGTACTGGGTGGCCTTGCCAGCCTCTTCTGTACTGGGGGCCTCGCCAGCTTCCTCTGTAATGGGGGCCTCTCCAGCTTCCTCTGTAATGGGGGCCTCTCCAGCTTCCTCTGTACTGGGGGGGCCTCTCCAGCCTCTTCTGTCTTGGGGGGGCCTCGCCAGCCTCTTCTGTACTGGGGGGGCCTCGCCAGCCTCCTCTGTACTGGGGGGGCCTCGCCAGCCTCCTCTGTACTGGGGGGGCCTCGCCAGCCTCCTCTGTACTGGGGGGGCCTCGCCAGCCTCTTCTGTACTGGGGGGCCTCACCAGCCTCTTCTGTATTGGGGGGCCTCGCCAGCCTCTTCTGTACTGGGGGGGCCTTACCAGTCTCTTCTGTACTGGGGGGCCTCACCAGCCTCTTCTGTACTGGGGGGCCTCACCAGCCTCTTCTGTATTGGGGGGCCTCGCCAGCCTCTTCTGTACTGGGGGGGCCTTGCCAGCCTCTTCTGTACTGGGGGGGGGGGGCCTTACCAGTCTCTTCTGTACTGGGGGGGGGGGCCTTACCAGTCTCTTCTGTACTGGGGGGGGGGGCCTTACCAGTCTCTTCTGTACTGGGGGGGGGGGGGCCTTACCAGTCTCTTCTGTATTGGGGGGGGGGGGGCCTTACCAGTCTCTTCTGTATTGGGGGGCCTGTTCAGACTGCAACAGTTCGGCTGGCTGATCAACTTCCCGAAGTCCTCTCTCCAACCTTCCCAGAGGGTGACCTTCCTAGGGATGATTATGGACACTACTGCAGCCCGGGTATTCCTCCCGGATTGCAAGTTCTCACGGATACGGGAGTCGGTGTCTCGCCTTCTGCATTCCCCGTGTCTCTCCATCCGGGAGTGTATGCAGGTTCTGGGGCTTATGGTGGCCTCCTTCGAGGCAGTCCCCTTTGCCCAGTTTCACACTAGGCCTCTGCAGCAGGCGATCCTGTCTTTCTGGGACAGGACATCGAAGGGTCTGGACTCTCGGATCCGCCTTCCTCCTCGGGTTCGCATGAACCTCCCGTGGTGGCTGTCCCCTCAGAATCTGACTTCGGGGAAATCCTTCCTCCCAATCTCCTGGACAGTCGACACCACCGATACCAGTCTCCTGGGTTGGGGCGGCGTTCTCCGGGCTCGGACGGTTCAGGGGGTGTGGTCAGAAGTGGAAGCCCTCATCCGATCAAGATATTGGAGCTCAGAGCAATTTTCCTCTCTCTGTCTCATTGGACCCCCCTCCTAACGGGTCTCCTGGTAAGGATCCATTCGGACAATGCCACAGCCATGGCCTACATCAATCATCAGGGCGGAACCCGCAGCCGGCCAGTGATGCAGGAGGTGAAGAGGATCCTCCAGTGGGCGGACGCTCACGTTCCAATATTGTCTGCAGTGTACATCCCAGGGGTCGAAGACTGGACGGCGGACTTTCTCAGCCGCAACAGGGTGGAACCGGGAGAGGGGACTCTGCATCCGGACGTATTCGAGGACGTCTGTTGCCGTTGGGGCCGCCCGGACGTGGACTTGATGGCGTCCAGGCTCAACAACGAGGTTCCCACGTTCCTGGCCCGAGCTCGGGATCCGGAGGCGTACCGGGTGGACACTCTGGTGTCTCCGTGACAAGACTTCGCACTCCTCTATGTCTTCCCACCACTGCCTCTACCCCCAAAGGTTCTTCGCAGGGTCGCGGCAGAAGGAATCCCGACCATCCTCATCGCTCCCTATTGGCCTCGCCGCGCCTGGTTCTCGGAGATCACTCGGATGCTGGCGGACGTTCCGTGGCCTCTTCCTCTCAGGGAGGACCTGCTGTCTCAAGGACCTCTCTTCCACCAGAATTTACAACCACTTTGTTTAACGACGTGGCTGTTGAGACCACCATCTTGAAGAAGAGGGGCTTCTCGGACTCTGTCGTGAAGACCATGATCAAAGCCAGGAAACTAGCTTCCTCCCGGATATACTATTGTACCTGGATGGCCTTTCTTGCCTTTTGTGAGAAGATAGGCGTTTTTCCCCTTCATTTCTCCGTTCCGGTGGTCTTCTCCTTTCTCCAGTCGGGTCTTGAGATGGGAATGTCCCTGAGCTCTCTGAAGGGTCAGGTCTCCGCTCTGGCCATTTTCTTTCAGCGCTCTCTGGCTCTGCTAGGTCCGGTGAGGACCTTCCTGCAGGGGGTGGCGCATTCGGTCCCTCCGTATGTCCCTCCTCTGCCCCCCTGGGATCTGAACCTGGTTCTGTCTTCTCTCCAGGTGGCTCCTTTTGAGCCCCTGAGGAATATTTCCCTGAGCTTTCTCACCTGGACGGTGGTCTTTTTGGTGGCCATCACCTCTATCAGGAGGGTATCGGAGCTGGCCGCCCTTTCCTCTAAAGAGCCCTTTTTGGTCTTCCACAAGGACAAGGTGATACTGCGCCCTGTCCCTTCCTTTTTGCCCAAGGTGGTTTCCGCCTTCCACCGTAATGAGGACATAATCCTGCCATCCTTTTGCCCCGCTCCGGCGAACCCCAAGGAGCGCGCTCCCCATTCTCTGGATGTTGTCCGTGCTTTAGGGTGTACCTGTCGGTTACTGCCCCATTTCGCCACTCGGACTCCCTTTTTGTTGTTCCCGAGGGGCCTCGTAAGGGTCTGGCGGCCTCTAAGGTCACTGTGGCTTGGTGGATTTCGATCGACTATTGCCATGGCCTATCGGTCCCGGGGTAGGGTTCCTGGGCTCTACATCACAACTTTGTAAGGCGGCCACCTGGTCATTCTTACATACCTTTACAAAGTTCTACCAGCTGCACTCTTTGGCGTCGGCTGATGCTGCCCTAGGGCGCAAGGTATTGCAGGCTGTAGTTCCTGTTTAACCGTTGGACGTTTTCCCTCTGGAGGTGCTGGTCTTCCCACCCCATGGACTGCTCTAGGACGTCCCATGGTCTGTGTCCCCCAATGGAATGGGCGAGAAAAGGAGATTTTTTTGTGAAACTCGCCTGTAAAATCTTTTTCTCGTCTTTTCCATTGGGGGACACAGCTCCCACCCATTCTTGTCTGTTGCAGGAGGGGTTGGTTCTATTCTAGTGGGACCTTATGGTTACCGGCCCGATGGCGGTGTTCCTTGGTTCTGCTTTTCTTTGTTAATATTTGGTTTCTGATCTCCTTCTGCTACTGCTTTTGCATGCACTGAGGTCCTCCTGTTGGAGCATGAGGGTATAGCTAGTGGAGGAGGAGCTGTTTTTTATTATTTGCATAGTGTCTCCTCCTAGTGGTGGCCTAAAGCTATACCCATGGTCTGTGTCTCCCAATGGAAAAGACGAGAAAAAGATTTTAGAGGTGAGTTTCACAAAAAATCTCCTTTTTTGGGGGACACTATGTTGCTGGACACAATTATTATTGAGGGCCCTGTGTGTCAATCATTTTTAAACGGGGCACTATCTGTGTGGTAGTAGTATTTTCTGGGGCATTATCTGTTTCTGGAGTGGGCACAGTATTGGGGGTGGGAGTTGGGGGGTTGAGAAGGTTGTAGGATGATTGAAAAGTAGGAATCTAAGATGTCTGTGTGTCAAACTCTGCAGAGAGGAGACCTAGCTGAAAAGAGTCATCATGGTGGTCTGGTCCAAATGGAGAAGATGAGGAAAGAGAACATGTATATCAGAGGAAAAGTCACTGGTTGTAAGAGGTATGTAGTGCTTTGTTCTCCTGTATGTTTGGTAGAGCAGAATGTAATAAGTCATCCATCATGTGGCAATGATGAGGCAGTTTTGCAATAGAACAGTTCTTTACTGAAGAATGAAGTTCAAGCACATCAGTTATAGTTCTGAGCATGGCATGGACTGGGAATTCTAAGAGTAGGTTCACACTGAGGCAGATTTTTCTGCAGGTTTTTCAGCCAAAGCTAGAAATTGATTTTAAGGGAATCGGAAATATAAAGTAAGTACGGTACTTACACTTCTCCTTCCTGCTGGATCCACTTCTGGCTTTATCTGCAAAATCTGGAGGATAACCTGCTTCAAAATGTCCTCCAAAAAACTATGTGTGCAACCTACGCATACACAATGTGCAGTTTACACAGTTCTCACAGTTTACATGTCTGCAGTAACAGTTAATAGGCCAAGATGTCTCTTTAAAACAATTCTCCTCACACTCCACTTCTCTAGCTGACATTTGCATAAGCATCCAGAATAGGGGTGCAACATTTCACACTATGGGACCATAGGGCGGATCCCAACATCAGACTAAGCTCTGCACATTCTTTATTGTTTGCTGTACTCAGTTTATGTTACTACAGGTTTCCACTGCAGGATGTAGTATGGGTGGAATATCTGGATTCCGTCTTTTAGGTATGTCCAAGGCCAGAAGCTTTTTTACTTCTTGAACAATGACTGCTATAGAGTCTATAAACTTCTGGGTAAGTGGTTTATCTGCACAGAGCTTATACTCGCATCTCCTCTCCACATTGGAATTCTTTTAAAATATATAAAAAAAATTCTCTCCACTTTAGCTGATGTTTAAGCTTTCTTGTGAGCTAATTTTCTTAGGGCTGTGTTCTGCTGCCTCAGTGCATACTACACTGCTGACATTCAGTGTCTGTACACTGAATGCTCTAATCACTCCCTATGGGGAGGATGAGATCAGCCCGACTTAGCAGCTGGTTGCTGAGGCCTATTAAAGGGGTATTACCATCACAGACAATGGGGGCATATCGCTAGGATATGCCCCCATTGTCTGATAGGGGCGGGTCCTACCTCTGGGACCCCCACCTACAACGAGAACGGAGCGGGGAGAGCTGTGGCTGGAGGACCCCGGATTTCCCAAGGTTCCGTCCACCACCAAGCACTGCTCCCAGCTGCTTCCATAGAAGGGAATGGGAGTGCACCGCACGCACACACGGTCCCTTCTCCCATTCATTTCTATGGGGCAGACGGAAATAGCCAAGCCAGCGCTCGGCTATTTTCGGTGGCCCCATAAAACTTAATGGAGGGCGGCTGCGCATGCGCAGTGTGCCCTCCGTTAGTTTCCCCGCCCCGTTCTCATTGTAGGTGCAGGTCCTAGAGGTGTGACCCGCACCTATCAGACAATGGGGTCATATCCTAGCAATATACCCCCATTGTCTGTGATGGGAATACCCCTTTAACTCTCTGCATGCAATAAGTACAGTAAATGCACATACCACATAAAAACACAATTTTCACTCTTATGCAGAGTACTGCTATGCAGGGGTGCACCTACCCTTTCTTCTGCCTGAGGCGAAAACTGAAACGGTGCACCCCCCTTCTCAATGCAAATTTCTTAACCTAACGCCTTCCCTTCAGCCCATGGCCCTTAAGCTGCACCCCTCTTGCCCCTACCTGGTGCTGCCTGAGGCAATCGCCTCACCTGGCCTCATTGGCGGTGCACCCCTGTCGCTATGGTAGTAATGGGACGCTGCACACTCTCCTGCTTAGCTCAGCAGGTGCAATGACATCACTTCTGCCTGCTGGGGAGAGCACATGCCAGTGAATAGTGGAAGAAGGATCTGATAGCTCCCTGCTTCATCATTGTATACTGTATCTGTGTCCTCAGGAAGCAGATACACTTAAAAACCAAGGGACAGATCTGAGACATCTGGGAGGCATGACTTCATTACAGGAGTAGTACAAGTGCACATGCTACTTTCTAGAGCAGGGATGCCCAACCTGCGGCCCTCCAGCTGATGCAAAACTACAACTCCCAGCATGCCTGGATAGCCTACAGCTATCAGCCTACAGCAGGGCATGGTGGGAGCTGTAGTTTTACAACAGCTGGAGGGCCGCAGGTTGAGCATCCGTGTCCTAGAGACTCATTCCCCTTCCCTGCCGAACTTAAAACACACGTTCACTCATCACTAAACACAGACCTAATATTTACAACTGGCTGACAAAAACACAACAAAAATGCAAAAGTGCAGAATAACACCAGAAAAAAAACGTGAGTGGTGTTTTTCTCTCTATGGGGAATACACTGCGTGCAGAGTTATTAGGCAAATGAGTATTTTGACCACATCATCCTCTTTATGCATGTTGTCTTACTCCAAGCTGTATAGGCTCGAAAGCCTACTACCAATTAAGCATATTAGGTGATGTGCATCTCTGTAATTAGAAGGGGTGTGGTCTAATGACATCAACACCCTATATTAGGTGTGCATAATTATTAGGCAACTTCCTTTCCTTTGGCAAAATGGGTCAAAAGAAGGACTTGACAGGCTCAGAAAAGTCAAAAATAGTGAGATATCTTGCAGAGGGATGCAGCACTCTTAAAATTGCAAAGCTCCTGAAGCGTGATCATCGAACAATCAAGCGTTTTATTCAAAATAGTCAACAGGGTCGCAAGAAGCGTGTGGAAAAACCAAGGCGCAAAATAACTGCCCATGAACTGAGAAAAGTCAAGCGTGCAGCTGCCAAGATGCCACTTGCCACCAGTTTGGCCATATTTCAGAGCTGCAACATCACTGGAGTGCCCAAAAGCACAAGGTGTGCAATACTCAGAGACATGGCCAAGGTAAGAAAGGCTGAAAGACGACCACCACTGAACAAGACACACAAGCTGAAACGTCAAGACTGGGCCAAGAAATATCTCAAGACTGATTTTTCTAAGGTTTTATGGACTGATGAAATGAGAGTGAGTCTTGATGGGCCAGATGGATGGGCCCGTGGCTGGATTGGTAAAGGGCAGAGAGCTCCAGTCCGACTCAGACGCCAGCAAGGTGGAGGTGGAGTACTGGTTTGGGCTGGTATCATCAAAGATGAGCTTGTGGGGCCTTTTCGGGTTGAGGATGGAGTCAAGCTCAACTCCCAGTCCTACTGCCAGTTTCTGGAAGACACCTTCTTCAAGCAGTGGTACAGGAAGAAGTCTGCATCCTTCAAGAAAAACATGATTTTCATGCAGGACAATGCTCCATCACACGCGTCCAAGTACTCCACAGCGTGGCTGGCAAGAAAGGGTATAAAAGAAGAAAATCTAATGACATGGCCTCCTTGTTCACCTGATCTGAACCCCATTGAGAACCTGTGGTCCATCATCAAATGTGAGATTTACAAGGAGGGAAAACAGTACACCTCTCTGAACAGTGTCTGGGAGGCTGTGGTTGCTGCTGCATGCAATGTTGATGGTGAACAGATCAAAACACTGACAGAATCCATGGATGGCAGGCTTTTGAGTGTCCTTGCAAAGAAAGGTGGCTATATTGGTCACTGATTTGTTTTTGTTTTGTTTTTGAATGTCAGAAATGTATATTTGTGAATGTTGAGATGTTATATTGGTTTCACTGGTAAAAATAAATAATTGAAATGGGTATATATTTGTTTTTTGTTAAGTTGCCTAATAATTATGCACAGTAATAGTCACCTGCACACACAGATATCCCCCTAAAATAGCTAAAACTAAAAACAAACTAAAAACTACTTCCAAAAATATTCAGCTTTGATATTAATGAGTTTTTTGGGTTCATTGAGAACATGGTTGTTGTTCAATAATAAAATTAATCCTCAAAAATACAACTTGCCTAATAATTCTGCACTCCCTGTAGAACGGCAGAAAAAAAAAAGAGTTTACAGAGTTGTTTAGAAAAAACTGCCCAAAAAAAAACAAGCGGTTTCTAATTGCCGCAAAAGATGCAGACAGAACGCTGTGTGCTGTCCGCATCCATATGTCCGTTCTGTGCCCCTTCCCCCCCAAAAAAACTAGAATGTGTCCTATTCTTGTCCGTTTTGGGGACAATAGGAATTTGTAACATGCTGTGCGACCTGTGGAAGAAAAAATTTTGAATGCACAAGGCTGGTATCCATATTTGTAGACACCACGAAAACGAATACAGTCGTGTGCATGAGGCCTTATACAGCAGATTTCACCTTTTCCAATGGAGAGGGTCTACAGCCAAAACCACATATAATACATGCGTTTTTTTGTGCAGCAAATTTTCCACTTTATTCTCAGTCACTTGTGAACCTAAAACAACAGGCACAGCGTTTTTGCCGTGATTTTTGATGGAATAGTGGATCAGAAAGGCTACTACCGTATGTGTCAGTGTCAGTGACAAAATGCTAATGTGAACTTTGCCAGCAATCCGCATTGTCCTGTGTACTATTATTATCCGTGAGGGATATACAGTGCTGGTACACGTACAGGACACGGGGCCGGGCCCCTGGTTCTGTGCCGGTCACTGTCTGTCAGGAGACTATACCGGGCACTATTACTATCCGTGAGGGATATACAGTGCTGGTACACAGACAGGACACGGCTCCGGACCCCGGTTCTGTGCCAGTCACCGTCTGTCAGGAGCACTATACCGGGCACTATTACTACTCGGTAAGGACCTGGTCCTTACCAGTGATAGCAAGTAGCCGACTCAGTGTGAGCTATTTCCCATTACTGGTAAGGACCTTTTTGCCCCCCTAGTGGTCAGGTCCTGAACTGAAATAGTATATAGCCGGTTCACAGGGAGTTGGCTAAATCCTATACTCCATAAGGACCTGGTCCTCACCAGTGATAGGAAATAGCCGACTGTAGAGGAGCTGTCTATTTCCCATCATTTGTAGGGACCTCTGCCTCATTGATCTGGTTACTGAACTGTGTTAGGATTCAGTTGCTTCTCAATGACTTGGCTAAATCCCCTTTTCTATTAGGACCTGGTCATTAACTATGTCCAGTAACACAGCTTCTACATGGATGCAGTGTTATTGTATACAATAAAATTATATAGGAGACTATTGTAGAATAAGCCTAATTTATGTTTAATTTTATTTCTGGAAAATCTCTACAATAAACAATATCAAAAATATCACGTGACTTCTGAGCACTTGTCTCTGCAGAAATGTCCAGTCCTGTGATATTCATGGTAAAGTGCTCCGCAGAAACATCTGGTCATCTCTGTACTTTCCTAGAAGTTAAAGGGGTTATCAGACATAGAAAATATCCCTGCAAATGCCCGGGCCCCTTGTATGGATTATACTTACCTGCGTCGCTCCAGATCCCTGCATGACCGCTGCTACATCTCCCGTCAGTCGGATCAAAATATCCAATGACGGGGGGAGCAGCCAATAGCAGACCGCAACGGTGACCAGTCCCAAGGGGGCTCGTCACAGTCGCAGCCTGCTATTGGGTACTCTCTCTGTCGCCGGATATTTTAATCTGAGCGACAGGGAGATGCAGATGGCGGATCAGTAGGGACGTTAGTGCCGAGGAGCAGGTAAAGTATAATCCATACAAGGGGCCCAGACATTGGGTGGGATATTTCAGATATTGGATAAACCCTTTAACGTTATTTGTTAATTTTTTGGGGGGAAATTTCCTATACCTCAAAAGGACCTTTTCCATCTATTATGTATTAGGTAGGATTCATACTGCTGAGGTCCTTTTCAGGGATAGGATTTAGCCGACTCACACTGAAGTGACTATTTCCCATACCCCAAAAGGACCATTTCCATCCATTATGTACTAGGTCCTTTTCCTGCTGAGGTCCTTTTCAGGGATTTAGCTTACTTGCATAGAAGTGACTATGTTCCTTACCCCAAAAGGACCTTTTCCATCTATTAACTAGGAAGTTAATTAATTGTAGGAGCTCAGCTCAAATTGTCACTCAGATCGAGGACATTCTACGACATTACCTCTCTAAAAAGGTTATAGACCGTTCTACATTCGATTTTCTAACGCAGTCACATCCGATAACACTGGTATTCTACGTTTTGCCAAAAATCCATAAAGATTTACAGAACCCACCTGGCCATCCCATAGTAGCATCTACGGATTCCATTTTATCACCATTGTCCAAATTCCTTGAAAAAATCCTTACACCTTTGGTCAAGGAAACTAAGTCCTTTCTTCTTGACACAACATTATTTCTCCAACTAATAAGACAATTAGAACCCCTACCATCAGAAGCCATCTTGGTAACCTGGGATGTAACTAGCTTGTATACTTCCATACACCATGACAAGGGTATAGAAGCGGTCAATAGAATGCTACTTAGAACTGACTTACATGAAGGGGTAATCGCCTTATGTCTTGATCTCCTCAGAAAAGTCTTACATAACAACTGTCACGGATGGTGTACAGGAAACAAGACAATACAATATAAACAATGACGCACTGGATCCACAACTAAGGAACAAAAGGGAGACCCCTGCATGAGACCTGCCGCTCTCCCTTATTGCTCAGCCTATGCGACCACCCCAAAGGTGGATGGGCGCATATCCACGTACCTCGACTATCTTACACCTGAAGACCCTACAATAGTGAGGGGATACGACCACCGGCTCCCTACACAGACACGGAGGGAGTCAGGGTCACCTGGATCCAGAAAACAGAAAATCATAAATACATAAACAGCACTTATCTTGCAGACGACTGGGGACTGAGAACTAGGAACAGCATGCACACACACTCCAGGAAGTTGTATAAGCCGCACACTACTGCATTCTGGGGAGGAACTTAAAGGGCAGCAATCAGTCCAACTGCATGACAGCTGAGATAGACTAACGAGATGAGGAACTCAACCAAAATAAAGAAATTCAAGGAGGAGGATCTGAAAGGCTCCTGTCAGAGCTTCTCAGCTGTCTGGCTGTGACAACAACTTTTTCATGTTTCAGGACATGTTTTATTTACAGAGACAAGGCACCGCAATGGGGTCTAATGTGGCACCGCCTTACGCCAATTGCTACATGGCGGGCCTGGAAGAGACACACATATACCCTAATGAGTTATTCACAACCCACAGTATAGTATGGAAAAGATATATCGACGATATATTTTGCATTTGGACGGGATCCGAGGAGAGATTACTCTCCTTTCACAACTTTTTGAACTCAATTTATCCTGAGTTACAATTCACCATTCATCATAATAACCTTTCTATTGAATTTTTGGACACATTAGTCACAAAACACTCTTCAGGTAGACTAACAACAGATTTGTACCGCAAACCAACTGACAAAAACAACTTACTACATTTTAGTAGTTTTCATCCTCCGGCAACAAAGAAATCCCTCCCTAATTCTTAGTTCAAAAGGGTATTGACCATAGTTGAGGATACACCAACCTGCAAAAAGAGAATAGAAGAAATGAAACAACATTTTAGGGACAGGGGATATCCAACCCATATACTAGAGACCCCACAGAAGAAATGGAGACAGTGCAATGTTTCTAAACGTATTCCATTTGTTCCCCCCCTTTCACCCGAGCTCAGTGAAGGCCCTTAACATCATTCGTAGTCATTGGCCCCTCCTGAAGAAAGCGTACCCTAAAATAGAAGAGTTTGGTAATCCCATATTACCATGTAATCGCAGACCCAAGAACCTACGAGACTCTCTGGTAAGAGCAGACATAGGCCCAGGCATACACCTCCCACAACAAAAAAATGTACAGACCCAGAAGAGAGGCACCTTTCCATGTCTACATTGCTTTCAGTGTTCCAACATTCAAAAAGGCTCAACCATATCCCACCCACACACAGGGAAAGTGATAGACATAAGGGGCTTCTTTACCTGTGACTCAGATTTTGTGGTTTATCTCATAAAATGCCCGTGTGGCTTGGCATATGTAGGGGAAACTTCCCAGAAAGTACGAGATAGAATTTGCCAGCATAAGTCCACCATCCGACGTCAAAATCTACTCTTACCAGTCCCGGCATACTTCTATGAGGCAAGACATACCATAGCCCAACTAAGGTTCCAAGTGATAGAACAGGTGCCGCCACCCAGAAGGGGGAGGCAATAGGATCAAGACACTCAAAAATAGGGAGGCGTATTGGATTCACACATTACAAACCCTGACTCCAAAGGGCATGAATAGAGACTATGAGGTACAAAGCTTACTTTAGATATGAAATGACGAACATATAGGACCATTTGACGTGATCTCCCTTGTTCTTTCTTTCTTCCTTCCCCTGCATCTATATAGGATTTGGCTATATATCCAAATTAACCTGATAATGTATTTTTCTTTCTCCAAATCTCTCACAGGCCCTCTGATCTCCCGACTACGTGCCGCACATCAGTATCCTTTTCCAGCCCTTAAGTATATAGCCTTTCACTAAACCTATAGATTCTTTCCCCCCTTTTTCCTTCTTTTTGGGTCTCCTTTTCCTTTCTTTCCTTCTCCTTATTTCTCTTTGGGTATCCTTCATATTCCTTCTATATCCCCTTTTAACTTTCTCATTCTTTCTCCATTCACAATGTCTTGGCTCAATTATTCCTACTCTCATAGATGGTATTAGATTGCTAATTCTATGCGATAATGATAGATTGGTTGTTTCACTCAAGTTTTCATCCTGTACCTTCTATCGATCATCCACAGTATACCTGCCGCAAGAACCTATGATGCGCTCCACGGCCTGGCTATGAGCTGTGCGCTGCGATTGGCCAGCGCTGCAGCAAGGGACATGCCTCATACAAAAAATCACTCCAGTACAACAGAGGGAGCGCAGACACAGGAGCCTATACCGGGCGAACGGAGCGGTGCCCAGACATACTAGTAAGTGCAGGGGGACCCCTGGGCGCCGCTCTGCCCACTGATATAGTTAGTTTTTAGTTTGTAGAGTAGTGAAAGGTCCTCTTTAAGCTTGATTTCTTAAGAGAAAACCCATACTCACCCCTTTGCATGGTTCTGCTATTATTGCTTTGTTTACATGCTGCAGCAAAGCTGTGGAGGCGTGTAACAACAATGCCTGAGCTCTGCCTCTTGTATATATGTGGGCGTGAATAATCTGATATTCTCCTCACCCTGCACTGCACTTTGCATAAAAACCACAGTCACATGATCATCTCCTAACTCACACAGGCAGAAGATCTTCCTATCACATTGCAGATACACAGATATACACTCACCTAAAGAATTATTAGGAACACCATACTAATACGGTGTTGGACCCCCTTTTGCCTTCAGAACTGCCTTAATTCTACGTGGCATTGATTCAACAAGGTGCGGATAGCATTCTTTAGGCTACTTTCACACCTGCGTTTAGGTCGGATCCGTCTGGTATGTGCCCAGACGGATCCGCACCTATAATGCAAACGCTTAGATCCGTTCAGAACGGATCCGTTTGCATTACCATGAACAAAAAAAAAATATATAATAATTTTTTTTTTTTTTTTTTTTTTGTTCATGATAATGCAAACGGATCCGTTTTGACTTTACATTGAAAGTTAATGGGAGACGGATCCGTTTGAAAATTGAGCCATACTGTGTCAACTTCAAACGGATCCGTCCCCATTGACTTACATTGTAAGTCTGGACGGATCCGTTTGCCTCCGCACGGCCAGGCGGACACCTGAACGCTGCAAGCTGCGTTCAGGGGTCCGCCAGCGGAGTGGAGGACAAACGGAGCCAGACTGATGCATTCTGAGCGGATCCGCATCCATTCAGAATGCATTAGGGCTGGACGGATCCGTTCGGGGCCGCTTGTGAGCCCCTTCAAACGGAACTCACAAGCAGAGCCCCGAACGCTAGTGTGAAAGTAGTTAGAAATGTTGGCCCATATTGATAGGATAGCATCTTGCAGTTGATGGAGATTTGAGGGATGCACATCCAGGGCACGAAGCTCCCATTCCACCACATCCCAAAGATGCTCTATTGGGTTGAGATCTGGTGACTGTGGGGGCCATTTTAGTACAGTGAACTCATTGTCATGTTCAAGAAACCAATTTGAAATGATTCGAGCTTTGTGACATGGTGCATTATCCTGCTGGAAGTAGCCATCAGAGGATGGATACATGTTCTCATTCTGTTTACGCCAAATTCGGACTCTACCATTTGAATGTCTCAACAGAAATCGAGACTCATAAGACCAGGCAACATTTTTCCAGTCTTCAACAGTCCAATTTTGGTGAGCTTGTGCAAATTGTAGCCTCTTTTTCCTATTTGTAGTGGAGATGAGTGGTACCCGGTGGGGTCTTCTGCTGTTGTAGCCCATCTGGTTGTGCGTGTTGTGGCTTCACAAATGCTTTGCTGCATACCTCGGTTGTAACGAGTGGTTATTTCAGTCAACGTTGCTCTTCTATCAGCTTGAATCAGTCGGCCCATTCTCCTCTGACCTCTAGCATCCACAAGGCATTTTTGCCCACAGGACTGCCGCATACTGGATGTTTTTCCCTTTTCACACCATTCTTTGTAAACCCTAGAAATGGTTGTGCGTGAAAATCCCAGTAACTGAGCAGATTGTGAAATACTCAGACCGGCCCGTCTGGCACCAACAACCATGCCACGCTCAAAATTGCTTAAATCACCTTTCTTTCCCATTCTGACATTCAGTTTGGAGTTCAGGAGATTGTCTTGACCAGGAGCACACCCCTAAATGCATTGAAGCAACTGCCATGTGATTGGTTGACTAGATAATTGCATTAATGAGAAATAGAACAGGTGTTCCTAATAATTCTTTAGGTGAGTGTATATATATATATATATATATATATATATATATATATATATATAGAGAGAGAGAGAGAGACACAGAGAGAGAGATATAACTAACTACACGTAAAAAAATTAAAATAAAATCTGGACAGTAAACTGAGCAGACTGGTCAGAAAAATTGATGTTTCTGATCAGCGCTCAGCAGGTGCAGGACGCACGCACACAGATATTATGTGCGTGCAAAAATCTACACTAACACTACCCAAAATGTATTTCTAAGTAACACTAAATATATTTTTTTCACAAAAAAAAGAAAACTGAGCAAAAAAGCTGTAAAATAAAAAAAGTTACTTATTGTTGCTCAGGGCTGCAGATTGCACGCAAGCTGATGTTTGGTGCGTCTGTGCAGACACTGCAGTATAAAAATTTACTGCATAGTAACATGGTATATAAGGCTGAAAAAAGACATCTGTCCATCCAGTTATCCTGCAAGTTGATCCAGAGGAAGGCAAAAAAAAACAAAAAACTGTGAGGTAGAAGCCAAATTTCTCCACTTAAGGGGGGAAAAAATTCCTTCCGACTCCAATCAGGCAATCAGAATAACTCCCTGGATCAATGAGCCATCTCTAGTAGCTATAGCCTGTAATATTATTACACTCCAGAAATACATCCAGGCCCCTCTTGAATTCCTTTATTGTACTCACCATCACCACCTCCTCAGGCAGAGAGTTCCATAGTCTCACTGCTCTTACCGTAAAGAATCCTTTCTATGTTTGTGTACAAACCTTCTTTCCTCCAGACGCAGAGGATGTCCCCTCGTCACAGTCACAGTCCTGGGGATAAATAGATGAAGGGAGAGATCTCTGTACTGACCCCTGATATATTTATATATAGTGATTAGATCTCCTCTCAGTCTTCATTTTTCTAAAGTGAATAACCCTAATTTTGATAATCTTTCTGGGTACTGTAGTCCACCCATTCCAGTTATTACTTTAGTTGCCCTCCTCTGAACCCTCTCCAGCTCTGCTATGTCTGCCTTGTTCACAGGAGCCCAGAACTGTATACAGTACTCCATGTGTGGTCTGACTAGTGATTTGTAAAGTGGTAGGACTATGTTCTTATCACGGGCATCTATGCCCCTATTGATGCAACCCCGTATCTTATTGGCCTTGGCAGCAGCTGCCTGACACTGGTTTTTACAGCTTAGTTTGTTGTTCACTAAAATTCCTAGGTCCTTTTCCATGTCAGTGTTACCCAGTGTTTTACCATTTAGTATGTATGGGTGACTTGCATTATTCCTTCCCATGTGCATAACCTTACATTTGTCAGTGTTAAACCTCATCTGCCACTTATCTGCCCAAGCCTCCAGTCTATCCAGATCCCTCTGTAGTAGTATACTGTCCTCTTCCGTGTTAATTACTTTACACAGTTTAGTGTCATCTGCAAAAATGTATATTTTACTGTGCAAGCCTTCTACAAGATCATTAATAAATATATTGAAAAGAATAGGGCCCAATACTGACCCCTGAGGTACCCCACTAGTGACAGTGACCCAATCTGAATACAATTAACAACAGTACTGTAGATGACAAAGGCAGGATCAATTACCTATAGTTTGCCTCCTCCGGGATGGCGCCAACCCCGACGCGCGTTTTGGCGAACCTTCATTTGGGGGTGGGATGCCGAAACACGTCTATAGTACTGCTGTTAATTGCACTTGCACTTTATATTTCTCTTTTAAATGTCAGAGCAGTATGAATTAGTACCATTGTTCTCCCCTTGTAATTTTGTTAATAAAATACAATATTGATTCCATGCGGTCTGGTAGTTCCTTCATAGGTATTCGTAATTTTTATATTTGGATTGTGTATTTTTTAATTTCTTTTAATACTTTGCTGGCAGATTAGCACATATACAGTGGGATGCGAAAGTTTGGGCAACCTTGTTAATCGTCATGATTTTCCTGTATAAATCGTTGGTTGTTACGATAAAAAATGTCAGTTAAATATATCATATAGGAGACACACACAGTGATATTTGAGAAGTGAAATGAAGTTTTTTGGATTTACAGAAAGTGTGCTATAATTGTTTAAACAGAATTAGGCAGGTGCATAAATTTGGGCACCACAAAAAAGAAATGAAATCAATATTTAGTAGATCCTCCTTTTTCAGAAATTACAGCCTCTGAACCAGGGGTACACAACCTTTTCTGGTTGGGGGCCACATTGTCAGACTGAAGGAATTCCAAGGGCCGAAAAATAAAAGTTAAAGGGGTATTACCAACTGATATACTGTATTTATTGCATATTATACATACAGTATATACTATAAATGTCTGGTTACGCCTCCAGGATTCACATCTAATGGGAGAATACATGAAAAATGCATGTGAGCAGCCACAAGACATAGACATACATGTCTGTCACCAGATGATTGGGGGCCGCACAGAATGATATCGAGGGCCGCATGTGGCCCCCGGGCCGCAGGTTGTGCATCCCTGCTCTAAACGCTTCCTGTAGGTTCCAATGAGAGTCTGGATTCTGGTTGAAGGTATTTTGGACCATTCCTCTTTACAAAACATCTTTAGTTCATTCAGGTTTGATGGCTTCCGAGCATGGACAGCTCTCTTTAAGTCACACCACAGATTTTCAATTATATTCAGGTCTGGGGACTGAGATGGCCATTCCAGAACGTTGTACTTGTTCCTCTGCATAAATGCCTTAGTGGATTTTGAGCAGTGTTTAGGGTCGTTGTCTTGTTGAAAGATCCAGCCCCGGCGCAGCTTCAGCTTTGTCACTGATTCCTGGACATTGGTCTCCAGAATCTGCTGATACTGAGTGGAATCCATGCGTCCCTCAACTTTGACAAGATTCCCAGTCCCTGCACTGGTCACACAGCCCCACAGCATGATGGAACCACCACCATATTTTACTGTAGGTAGCAGGTGTTTTTCTTGGAATGCTGTGTTCTTTTTCCTCCATGCATAACGCCCCTTGTTATGGCCAAATAACTCAATTTTAGTTTCATCAGTCCACAGCACCTTATTCCAAAATGAAGCTGGCTGGTCCAAATGTGCTTTAGCCCACCTCAAGCGGCACTTTTTGTGCTGTGGGCGGAGAAAAGGCTTCCTCTGCATCACTCTCGCATACAGCATCTCCTTGTGTAAAGTGCGCCGAATGGTTGAACGATGCACAGTGACTCCATCTGCAGTAAGATGATGTTGTAGGTCTTTGGTGCTGGTCTGTGGGTTGACTCTGACTGTTCTCACCATTCGTCGCTTCTGTCTATCCGAGATTTTTCTTGGTCTGCCACTTCGAGCCTTAACTTGAACTGAGCCTGTGGTCTTCCATTTCCTCAATATGTTCCTAACTGTGGAAACAGACAGCTGAAATCTCTGAGACAGCTTTCTGTATCCTTCCCCTAAACCATGATCGTGAACAATCTTTGTCTTCAGGTCATTTGAGAGTTGTTTTGAGACCCCCATGTTGCTACTCTTCAGAGAAAATTAAAAGAGGAGGGAAACTTACAATTGACCCCCTTAAATACTCTTTCTCATAATTGGATTCACCTGTGTATGTAGGTCAGGGGTCACTGAGCTTACCAAGCCAATCTGAGTTCCAATAATTAGTTCTAAAGGTTTTGGAATCAATAAAATGACAACAGTGCCCACATTTATGCACCTACCTAATTTTGTTTAAACAATTATAGCACACTTTCTGTAAATCCAATAAACTTCATTTCACTTCTCAAATATCACGGTGTGTGTCTCCTATATGATATATTTAACTAACATTTTTTATCGTAACAACCAACGATTTATACAGGAAAATCATGACTATTAACAAGGTTGCCCAAACTTTCGCATCCTACTGTATAATGCTGTCTGGTCTCTTTTTTCCTCCCCACAAAATGGCACCGTTCAGGGTATCGCTGATCCCACCGTGAAACGCATTCAATGCTGCAACCAAACGTGATTAAAGGGGTTATCCGAGAACAAAACAGTCACGCACTGGTGATAATACTCACCTGGTCCCCGCCGAAGCCTGTGATTGGCGATGACACATGTTGATGCCGATGCAGAAGTGCCATTACGAGCCACACAGGCCGAATTCAGCAGCGGGACCAGGTGAGTATAATCGCCAGTGCGGGTATGGCAGATCTAGGAGGTCTGTTTTTTGTCTTAGATAACCCCTTTAACCCATTCAGGACAGGTTTAGTTTTTTACTGCCAGCCTTAACTTTTTTTTATTTTTCCTTTCACATAGCAATGTAAGGGTTTACTTTTTGTGGGGTAAGTTGTACTTTCTAGTAATTTTATACTGCATATGATGTAGTGGAAACCTGAAAAATTAATTCCAAATGAGGTGGAATTGGAAAACAAAAGTCAATTCCACCAGTTTTATGGGTTTTGTTTTTACAGTGGTCCCTATGAGATAAAACTGACCTGTTCTCTTCATTCTCCGAGTCAGTACGATTACAGCGATACCACATTTATATAGTTTCATGGGTTTTGTTTTTACAGCGTTCCCTATAAGATAAAACTGACCTGTTCCCTTTATTCTCCGGGTCAGTACAATTACAGTAATTTATATAGTTTTTCTTGATTTTTAATATGAAAAATATTTTTTTTTTACATCGCCATATTCTGACCCCCATAAATTTTTTATTTTTACATGTACAGAGCTGTTTTTACTAATGCCATATTATTTTTTGATTTCTTTTTATAAAAAATTGTTGGGGAGGTGAAATGACAAAATAGTGACAAATCAGCAATTTTTTTGTTTTTATCCTCATTACGCCATTCTCCGTGTATGTTTTTATATTTAAGGCTACTTTCACACTAGCGTTCGGGGCTCCGCTTGTGAGTTCCGTTTGAAGGCTCTCACAAGCGGCCCCGAACGGATCCGTCCAGTCCTAATGCATTCTGAGTGGAGGCGGATCCGCTCAGAATGCATCAGTCTGGCAGCGTTTGTCCTCCGCTCCGCTCAGCAGGCGGACACCTGAACGCTGCTTGCAGCGTTCGGATGTCCGCCTGGCCGTGCGGAGGCGAACGGATCCGTCCAGACTTACAATGTAAGTCAATGGGGACGGATCCGTTTGAAGTTGACACAGTATGGCTCAATTTTCAAACCGATCCCTCCCCCATTGACTTTCAATGTAAAGTCTGAACGGATCCGTTTGCATTATCATGAACAAAAAAAAAAAAAAAATTTTTTTTTTTTTTTCATGGTAATGCAAACGGATCCGTTCTGAACGGATCCAAGCGTTTGCATTATAGGTGCGGATCCGTCTGTGCAGATACCAGACGGATCCGCACCAAACGCAGGTGTGAAAGTAGCCTTAATAGTACAGGCGGTTTCACATGTGTCGATACCTATGCTGTTTATTTATTTGTTTTTGTTACACTTTTTAATAATTCCCCCAGGTAACCTGAACCAGCAATCATTAGACTGTCTCTCTCATGCACAGGCAGGGTCCTCATAGGGACATAGCTGTGGCAGCCTTGGATCAATCAGGAGGCCTGAGGTTGCTGCACACACAATCCGGCTCCCCTGATCCTCGCTAGGGGGAGCACCTGCTCATGGTTTTTCAGCTCCCAGATGCTGTGGCCCCATTTAACCATAGCATCTGAGGGCTTAAATGTGTGCAATCAATGTTATTGTCAATTGCATACAGAATTTCCTGGGTGCCTGTCGTTTAAAACACCAGGCCCCCGGGGATATGGTGCTCACGAGCAGGCGCCATCTCTAAATACCAAACTGCCGACTTACTGTATATTTACATTGGGCAGCTGGGAAGGGGTTAAAACATTATACAATGCAGGGAGGCCACTTGTAGCAGTAAATGCAGGTCAGCAGGCTGTTTAGTGAGGAGGTCTGTGGGGTCCTTGTAGACGTCTGTGCCGATCTCTATCCACAGCTACAAGCTCCAAGCAGACAGAAGAACGCCAGTGGATAGTGGGAAAAAACAAGTTAATTTAATTTTTTTTTTGGTAAAACTATTAGTTCTTATTGAAGACAAGAAAACTGGCAGATTACTCCTCTACATGTACAGGAGAAGATATCAGACAGGGGAGACATGATAACTAGGATCGTATGCCTGGGGGGGGGGGGGGGGCTGCCGTGTGAGATTGTGTGGAGGGGGGGCTGCTGTGTGAGATTGTGTGGAGGGGGGGCTGCTGTGTGAGATTGTGTGGAGGGGGGCTGCCGTGTGAGATTGTATGGAGGGGGGGCTGCTGTATGAGATTGTATGGAGGGGGGCTGCTGTGTGAGATTGTATGGAGGGGGCTGCCGTGTGAGATTGTATGGAGGGGGGGCTGCCGTGTGAGATTGTATGGAGGGGGGCTGCCGTGTGAGATTGTATGGAGGGGGGGCTGCCGTGTGAGATTGTATGGAGGGGGCTGCCGTGTGAGATTGTATGGAGGGGGGGCTGCCGTGTGAGATTGTATGGAGGGGGGCTGCCGTGTGAGATTGTATGGAGGGGGGCTGCCGTGTGAGATTGTATGGAGGGGGGGCTGCCGTGTGAGATTGTATGGAGGGGGCTGCCGTGTGAGATTGTATGGAGGGGGGGCTGCCGTGTGAGATTGTATGGAGGGGGGGCTGCCGTGTGAGATTGTATGGAGGGGGGGCTGCCGTGTGAGATTGTATGGAGGGGGGGCTGCCGTGTGAGATTGTATGGAGGGGGGGTGCCGTATTAGATTGTATGGAGGGGGGCTGCTGTGTGAGATTGTATGGAGTGGGGGCTGCCGTGTGAGATTGTATGGAGGGGGGGCTGCCGTGTGAGATTGTGTGGAGGGGGGGCTGCCGTGTGAGATTGTATGGAGGGGGGCTGCCGTGTGAGATTGTATGGAGGGGGGGTGCCTTGTGGAATTATGCTGAGAGGGGGGTGGGGGGAGTTGTGTGTGGGATTGTATGCTGAGATTTATTTGCATATTAATAAAATGCTGGATTCTGTGCATCCAATCTGTGTAGTTTACTACGGGTAAGGGAACATTGACACAGCAGTCCCCCCCCCCCCCCCAGTATATAATCCCACACAGAATCCCCCGCTGCATACAATTGTCAGCCCCTCCTCAGCAGTCACATCCACCTCTCCAGCACTGTCAGACTCTCTCCCCTCTCAGCAATCCCTGACCTTCCTACTCTGCAGTCAGCTAGTGCCTGATAGCAGAGCTCGCTGGATGCCGACCCACGTGTGTCACGTGATACTGTGACGTCAGGAGGTCCTTATAGTATTTAGCCTTTACCCTATTACTATCCGTGAGGGCTATGCTGTATAGCTGGTACATGGACAGGACACGGCGCAGGGACCCCGGTTGTGTGCCGGTCACTGTCTGCCAGGCTTTGTGCTGCTGTTCTCTACAATCAGCAGAACGTGAGCCGGTAATCGGCCCGGGCTGTTTTGTCTAGTTGTACAATAAGGGCGAGCCCTGATTGGTCGGCGGTGATGTCATCTCGCGTGGAGGGGGAGGGGCTGACGGCTCTCCATTCAGTGTCGCCCTGCACACACTGTGGTGGGCTCACAAGTCGCTGACACAAAGGACGTGACACCCGGGAGGAGGAGGACATGCACACATGAGGGCGAGTGCACAGCAGCCCGAGTGTGCCGAGGAGGGGAGCAGCTGACAGGTGAGCTCCGCAGCACCGCTGTGTGTGTGCCATTACCTGCATTACCATATTCCTATGCGGACCAGCAGTCTGCGCTTTATTTAGCGGGACAATGCACCAGGCAAGGTAACATCTGTGTGCAGAATACATGTGTGGATGGAGGTGATGCATGTGCCTCCCTGTGTCCTGCGGTTGGGGGGTTGTAGAAACCCTGCATTATGTGAAGGTGGTCTGTGCAGATGAAGGAGAGGCATCTACTGCAGAGCGGACGGGAAGGATCGGACTTCATAGATGTGCTCTTTACATACATAGCCCTAGGACTGTGCTGACATTCATGTTCTTGGTCATGGCCATTGACTGGTATCTAGGGACTGTTTGCATAGTCTTCCTGTTTTTGCTAAAAGTTGGATTTGAAATGTGCCTTATTTTCTGCAGAACTTCCACAGCCATGAATGAGATGTAATGTATGAAATAATGCAGGCTGCAGTACTATGTGTTAATGTCTATATCGTTTTGATTTTTTTTCTCTTATCAGCATCATGCCCCCTGTGCCTTTAGAAGATCGTTCAGCCCCCCTGCCTCGTCCCCGCTCCCTTCCATTACGTTCTACTCCACAATCAAGAATGGCCCCTGAGGTCCGTGGTTTTCAGCTGGGACATAGGGCACCATCCCATGCTGACCTCACTCTGCCTGGACTGCTTCCCCAACTCCAACCTCCCCGCTGGCCACGGGAACCTCGTCGAAGGAGTTCTCCTCCATCATCCTCCCCACGATCCCCTTCATGTTTCCGTTGGGCTCTTCACCCTCTAAAATGTGGCTGCCGAGGCTGTTGGCGACTGCTTCGCCCTCCAAGGAAGTCAGTGGGTTCATCTTGCAGCTGTGATCCTATTGTGACGTTTGACCCACAATTTATTGGTAGTTCAAGGGTAAGCTATGATGACGATGACTATAGTGTACGGGCCATTTGGCCAGATGAGCTGGCACGGAAAATTATGTCTCGGACACATGGGGGAATGCTTGGAGGGACACCACTGTTACTGGACTGTAGAGGTTTAGAGGGATTGGAGGTAGATGATCCAGTGCCTCCATGCTCTCCTCCTCCCCCCACTCCACCACCAAAGTCTCCAGTTAGGACAAATAGAAGACTTCAAAGTTTATACCTTCTTCTGGAGCCCTTGAGTGAAAATTCTGCAGGAGGAAGAGGTAATTCATGAACATACCTAAACATTTTTTATCATGCTCTGTAGGTTTGATTGATTATTTATTTTTTTAGCAAGTTTATGATGTTGCCTAAGAGAAAACTAGCAAATTACGTGGCCTTTTGTAAAATGAAGCCTTGATATATCTTTAATACAAATGAAGGTCGACAGGAGGCATTTCTAATGTTTATACCTGTCCGTGTAAGCTGAAATTACCACCAGAGGTACAATAGAGAACCACTGAGGAACCAGAAAATTGTACTTGACAACATTATTTCTGCTCACAAATTCATAATCATTTGCTAATTCTGTAAAGGGATGTAAAATAGAAGAGATTTCAGGGAAAAGACCAAATCGACATTTTATTAGGTAATGCACACATAGGAAAACCTAAATCATAATGAAGGGATGAGAGGAAATGAATCATGGATAACAGATGCACATGTGTAATACAATGGTGACTAGGACCTATCCACATAGATATCTGGTGACATAATGTGCAGTCCAAGTAGGAACTTGTCGGTTGGAGACAGTCGACTGTCATTCAATTACATCATGTAACAAGTCATGAAAAGTCACCTCATAAACAGAAAAGAATGAGAGAGCTCTGCTTTTATTTGTGTCACACGTAGTTACACCTATGCGTTTCTGACTCGACCCCCTGCATGGTGATACAGAGCAAAAGAAGGAATTTCTTAAAGAGCACCAATCTTAAAATCCAAATTACATTATAGAACAAAACATGGCAGCAAATGTTGTGTTTGGAAAAAATGATGATAAAAAAAATCTAAATCCCTGTGGGCCCATTATAGATAGTTGGGGTCAATAAGGATTATAGCTGGTATCTGTTCAGATATGGATCAGGCCTGGTTGTTACAGGCTCCATTATGGACAGAGCCCATACCTTTCAGTTGTTACTTGTATTCCAATGATCGTGTATTTTAGGGTTTGTGATATCTTAACACTGTCATTTTCTGGCAGTTATGGCTGACCCCCCTTCGGATGACTGTGTTATACCACCAGAAGTGACTCCAGCTCCACCATTGTCTCCTGACGTTGAAAAAGCTGAATTGAGCCTAATTTTGCCTTTCCTCTATTTGGGCAATGAAAAGGATGCCCAAGACTTGGGTCGCATGGTAACTCTAAATATAGGACATGTCCTGAACGTCACCACCCACCTGCCTCTCTACCACGCTGAATCCGGAGCCTTGCGTTACAAGAGATTGCCGGCCACTGATAATAGTAAGCAGGACCTCCGTCAGTACTTTGAGGAGGCCTTTGAATTCATTGGTAAGTTTCTTCTAAAGGAAAATCAGAAAGCCACGCTCCGTCCTCCATTCATCACCTAAAAAGACACATAATTTAAAACTTACATCAGATATACTATAAAACACAAACCCATTAATTGGTCCACTATAACCTAGATTCAGTGCTGCTCAATATTACTATGCCTAGCCCCCCAAAATTCCCCAAATGCTAAAACCATACACAGTGCTGCCTATTAAAAGCATAGCATGAGCAGAGCGTACCACCTTAGAGACATGGCATGCATCCCCTGGGTTACATGTACCACAGGCTGAGAACCTGTCTGTGAAAGTTCTCATTCATTCAGGTCATGGTGCATACAATGCATCTGAAACACCTCTCCTGAGGCAGTTTAACCACACCTAATGGCTTCAGTCATGCAAATGCAACCAACACCTCTATGATTGAAGCACGAGTGACCAGTATTTAATTGGGGAGAATTCTCACACAAGCCATTGTAATTGAGGAGGTCAGTCAGATTACTAACGTCTAGGTGCTCTGATTTATTACTACTGATATATTGAGAACCTATGGTACAAATCGCTTAGAATAGTGTTTTTAATTTTGTAGTAGAGTTGAACATAAATGATATGTGAAGGTGTCTGTAACAGCAGTAATGTGATATGAAAATACCTGTTTTATAGAGATGCCATCAATGATTCATTGCTGACATTCATGAATGAAAGAGGATAGTAAACTTTACTTCATGGGTAGTTTCTGGGAAACATTTTCTTCTTTAAATTAAAGAGGACCTTTTATGGGTTTGTAGTAAGTGAGATAAATATCTGTACCTGCGGGGTACCCCCCGCTGTGCTGCCACCCTGCCTGTTTTTTTTTAAATAGCGCTCCGGTATCCTGTTATGACACCCTGCAAATTTCGCACTCAGTATGCTAATACTGAGCATTGGAGCAATGGGGAGGAGACGCAGTCTTTCTCTGTGGGCGTTGGCTGTGACGCTCTGCGCTGCGATTGGACAGCGCTACAGCAAGGGGAAAAGGAGACTCCCACAGAGAGACTGCGTCTCCTCCCCGATGCTCAGTATTAGAATACTGAGGGCAAAATTTGCGGGGGGGGGGGGGGGCAGGAGCGCTATTTTAAAAAACCAGGCAGGGTGGCAGCAAAGCGGGGGGTGCCCCCGCAGGTACAGATATTTATCTCCTTACTACAAACTGTCACGGATGATGTTGCAGATAGCTGGAAGTTATGGATAAACATCCAACTGGCTTGATCCCAAACTAAGGAGCATAAAGGTGACCCCTGTAAAACCCTAAGAGCTCACCCTGACTGCTAAGCACATACAAGGGTCTCTGAGGTAGACGATTGCATGCCCTCGTACCTAGACTGTGTGACACCTGAAAACCCTATAATAGTGAGGGGACACAACAACCGGCTCCCTGCACTTAATACGAAGGGAGTCAGGGTCACCTAGAATCAAGCCAGCAAGAAAACACAATACATGAAAGGACTTATCTGAACAAGCAGGAACAGAGGTCTCCAGCAGTGATCACTTCAATCCAGGAAGTAGTATAAACCGCAAAGTGAGGCAGTATGGGAGGGAATATAAAGGGAGGCAATTAGTGTAAATAGGTGACAGCTGGGAGAAGGAAAGGAGATGACAAAGTGAAACCAAAACAAAGAACATCATGCAAGAGGTACAGAAGAACGTCTGCCAGACCTTCTCAGAGAGCTGGCGGTGACACAAACCCATGAAAGGTCCTCTTTAAAGGGATTAAAGCATCTGTGTCACCAGAATCAGCCCTATTAAACCAGGCAGCCTGGTAGAGCTGATCATCTGATTAAAACAATACCTTTCTTTTGTCTGTATGCTAAGCAGCTGCAGAGAAATCTGTGCTTGTATTTATATGCAAATGAGAAGTTGGAGCACCAGGAGGCGGGGCTGAATCCTTGGAGCACTGCTTTGTAACACCCCCTGTGCCCTATACACTCCACTCTCCTCTTGATTGACAGATCTAGACATGCTGAGGGCAGATCTGTGTCCTTGTATCTACATATCATGTACTCTATGTATTATAGCTGTACCACACTGAGATCTGCTCAGAAAGCTAATCTACATATCACTGCTTTATTCACAGGCACAATATATGATTATAAAGACACCAGTAATATGAGTTAGTGTGACGAATACCGTACCCCGACTGACGTCGGACTTCGACTACGTAGAGCCAGCGAGATACGGTATGGTCGCTGGTTACCAAGGCGTGACGTTACGCCCTCCTGGAGGAGCGGGTAAGGTCAGTCTTGGTACAGTTTTCACAGACTCCTCCTGTCCACATGGGCACTGAGAGGCAACAAGCTGAGAGAGCCTTTCCACTGCCCCAGTGCGTTCTCAGTCCTGGAAGACTGCCACCAGTTTCTGGTTTGATATAAGCCCGGTACGCCAACGGGATTATATAGGGTAAGAAACCAACCCTCGGAAGCGTATAACTAGGCCGAAACACAGACGTGGGGATTTGTGATCGAGATACAAGACAGCGCAATATTAAATTATATATTTAATCGCCTTAAGGGCTCACTAGAAATAACACTATACACACAAAGAATATATACAGTGGTCTGAGGTTACAAATACAGATGGCGTGGTACAAACAGGATTAAACAGAACAAAAGTCAGTTTACCAGGTATAGGAGTCCTTTGGGTGGTGATGAGTTATTTGCTGTAGTCACATGGAGGGCAGTGATGTCAGCAGGTTGCAGGTCCCTCTAAACACATGGCACGATGTGACCCTCCTTCAGAGAAAAGACCTGCCCGCTTGCTGGCCCAAGCCTTTTAATCTGTAGCCGGCCCCTCCCCCATCTTCTGGGCTGGCAGCAAATGACCCACAAAACCCTTTAGGGTTCAGAGCTTCAGACCAGAAGGTCACAGGGAGATGGTTCTGGGACCAACGGACCCGCCTGGGTTCGGGCTACAAGTATAGTCCAAACCTGGTACAGTTATGTGGTTTCTGTGGGGAGATACAGTATGTATATCTCCCTTCCCTGGCATCCCACCGCCAGACTATGACCACGGACCTGTTCATCGTGACCACAGGGACACAAATATGTATCCGGTTTGTGCCTGTGATGGCCGGGCGATTCATAATTCCTTATGAACTGCCGGATCCAATATGTCTGATAAATTTTGATTGAACTGGGGAATGGCCCAGACCCCTGCAGAGAGGTTTTTCTTGTTCCATTAGCTGGGTTCCTGGCTGGCTGAACGGAGGTCAGAAATTTGTAAACAAATGTGGCCTGCAAGAAGTTCTCTGCCATATGGCTGGGCTTTGAAGCAGGTCCCTCCTGTGGAGTTTACTACCTCTGCTATCGGGACAGCTGATGGCTGGTGTGGGAACATGGCTGACATAAAATAATAATCCATATTCCTCACAATTAGCTTATAACAATAGAAAAAACTTGCATCTCTATGTGGTAATGCTATAGCTTGGTAAGTACTTGGTTTTGAATGTAGAGATCCCAGGTTTGAATCCTGGGAAAGACTTATATAAACCTTGTTTTTCTGTTCTCTCTCTATCTCTCATTTAATCCATAATAAAAGGCTGTACTACAATACATAATATACAGTAGTATGGTCTTTTATTGATGAAGTGTTTTTTTTATTTATTCACAGGCACAATATGATTATAAAGAAACCAGCAATATTTACAGTATATAATTTATTAGCTTTTTATGCATAAAAACATTATTCTTAATATGATAAGGATATAGACTTATTATGGGTTCAATGTGGAGGAAAATAATATAAGTCTATATCCTTATCATATTAAGAATAATGTTTTTATGCATAAAAAGCTAATTATATACTGTAAATATTGCTGGTTTCTTTATAATCATATTGTGCCTGTGAATAAATAAAAAAAACACTTAATCAATAAAAGACCATACTACTGTATATTATGTATTGTAGTACAGCCTTTTATTATGGATTAAATGAGAGAGAGAGAGAGAGAGAGAGAGAAAAATAACAGAAAAACAAGTTTATGTAAGTCTTTCCCAGGATTCAAACCTGGCATCTCTACATGCAAAACCAAGTACTTATCTCCAAGTGTCTTTATAATCATATATTGTGTCTGTGAATAAAGCAGTAAAAATAAAATATATATTCTCTTTCTGAGCAGATCTCAGCGTGGTTAAGCTATAGTACATAAAGTATATGATGTGTAGATGCTAGAACACAGCTCTGCTCTCCCCATGCTGATGTCTAGCCATGTCAATCAAGGAGAGGGGGGAGTGTGCAGAGCAAAAGGGGTTTTACAAATCGGTGCTCAAATGATTCGGCCCCGCCCAAGGGTGGATTAAGTGCATGATAGGCCCGGGGCTGTCTACCCAACTCGGGACCCTCCCTCCATTTTAGTTGTGAGCCAGCCCTACATATAAGGGAATACAGCACCACATACCTGTTACATTCAGTGACCTCTCCTGTCATGTAGATCTTTTCTTTCCTCTTCTCCTCCGTTTGAGGCTACTTTCACACTAGCGGCACGGACCTCCGGCAGTCTGTGGGGGCGGAGTTCCAGCGAGGCACGGCGAGAGGCTGCCGGAATAAATGTCAGACATGTCGTAGTTTTATTCCGGCAGCCTCTCGCCGGAACTACGCCCCCATTATAGTCAATGGGGACGGAGTGGCAGTCCGGAGGCACACGGTCACTAGCGGCAGGACTGATCCGACAGGCTGTTAACCCGACGAAACAGCCTGCCGGAGGTCCGTGCCGCTAGAGTGAAAGTAGAAAACGAGAGAAAAGAAGCTCAAAGTACCAAAAATAATAATAATAATAGCAAAATTAATATTTTATTGAATCAAGAACATGATAAAAAGACACATATACAATTGATGCCACAGACAGGGGAGGGGGAGCAGGGAAGGAGAGAACAAGCGCCACCCTGGATGACCACAAGGTCACAAAATACATGAACATATAAATGATAATAATGGAATCATGATGGTGCATAAGGTACAGTGACCAGCTCATGAACCATATACAGAAAATATGTAAATAATAATGTGAGGTAAGGATCAATGAGAGAGCCAACCACGGCAGTGGTGCATAGTGTGCTGACCAGAGTACAATATGAAAATAATATAAGGCCAGCAGAATAAAATAGTGTGAAAGTAGCCTGACCCAGACCACCATGACAAATTCTTTCAGCCGCATCTCTTCTCCAAAGTTTGTTACACAGACATATTAGATTTCTCATAATTGGGGTCATTTATCAGTTTCCACCTTTCATTTTCCAAAGGAGCTGTCAAAAATGAAAGGTGGAATCTGTTGCTATGGGTAACTAAGCCAGTTCTACTTTACACCAGTTTGATAAATTACCCCAAAGGTCCCTATAGTGTCTACAGTCTCTATAATGTCCCCTAGAGTGCCCCCAGTAATAACACCCTATATTTTGCTCCAGGTAATAATGCCTGTATAGTGTCCCCAAAAATAATGTCCCCTAATAGCAATGCCTCCAAACTGCCCCCATATAGTAATTTCCCCCACACTGCTCAATGTAGTAATTTCCCCTACACTGCCCCCATTAAGTAATTTGCCCCATGTAGTAATTTGCCCCCATGTCCTCCTCTGCCCCCCAAAGTTAGCACACACAGAAAATAAAAAAACTAAAGGCTAATGCATACCTGTGTCCGGGATGGTGAGGCAGGCAGCAGGTGCGCAATCTTTATGGTCCTGCGTCCTGACGCAGGCGCGCAATGTCATCATGCACACCTGCGCCAGGATTAGGCCTCCTTCACACGAGCGTGACTGATTAGGTCCAGATGCGTTCAGGGTGCGTTCAATGAAATTCGCACCATTTTGCAAGCAACTTCAGTCAGTTTTGGTCTGCGATTGCGTTCCACGCGGGTGCAATGCGTTTTGATGCATTTTTCACTCGCATGATAAAAGACTGAAAGGTATAAAAACCACATCTCTTAGCATCCATCAGTAAAAAACGCACTGCATCCGCACCTGCTTCCGGATGCAATGCGTTTTTCACTGAAGCCCCATTTACTTTTATGGGGCCAGGGCTGCGTGAAAAACGCTGAATATAGAACACGCTGCGTTTTTCACGCAACGAAGAACTGATGCGTGAAAAAAAACACTTGTACACAGACCCATTGAAAATGGGTCAGGATTCAGTGTGGGTGCTATGCGTTCTCTTTACGCAACGCACCCGCACGGAAAACTCGCTCGAGTGAAAGGGGTCTTATACTACCACATAGGCCTCAGGCCTACTAGGCCTAAAGCCTATGGCGGTGATCGGCGGCGGGGCAGGGAACTATGCGCTCCCGTTCCCCGCCGCAGTATGTGGGTGTTCAGGTTGGCGTTGGGCCACCCAGTGATGTGAGTCCCGGGGCTGCCGGCGCGAACGCCCCTATGTTAATCCGGCACTGGCCCCGCCTCCTAGTGCTCGAAAGTCTAATTTGCATATGAATAAAAACCTGTTTTCTCTGCAGCTGTTTAGCATACAGAGTTTTAATCTGCATGGTAAGCTATACCAGGCAGTATGTCTGCATGCTGCGGTTTGTGTCCGGCCGATTCCCGGCATTCTTTGTGAAACTAGCCTTAAAGTGTATAGTGTACACCTTAAAGGGAACCTGTCACTAGGATTTTGGGTATAGAGCTGAGGACATGGGTTGCTAGATCGCCGCTAGCACATCTGCAATACCCAGTCCCCATAGCTCTGTGTGCTTTTATTGAGTATAAAAACCGATTTGATACATATGCAAATTAACCTGAGAGGAGTCAGAGCTTGAAAATATGACTCTTCTCTGGTCACACAAGTAAGATATGACTCTTTTATGTTAATTAGCATATGTATCAAATCGGTTTTTATACACAATAAAAGCACACAGAGCTATGGGGACTGGATATTGCGGATGTGCTAGCGGCCATCTAGCAACCCATGTCCTCAGTTCTATACCCAAAATCCCGGTGACAGGTTCCCTTTAAGGTGTATAGGTCATCAATATCAGATCGGTGGAGGTGGTGCCAGGTGTCGCACTCCCAATCAACTGTTTGAAGAGACTGCAGCACTCCAGCAATCAGACCCCTAGAGATCATACATTTATCACCTATCCTGTGGCTAGATGATAAATGTTAACCCTTTTAATGCTGATCTCTCTTCCTCAGGCCAAAGACTAGAAGAGCTGCTGTCTGACAATGTTCCACTCCATGTTGTTTTAGTAGATGATGGAGGTTTTTTTTTTTTACTGGTGAAGTGGAGTTCATTATATGGCATAATGTAAATGTGCCATTTACACACCATGTATATTAAAGTAGATTCCTTCGGGCTGGTGGGAAATAATTGCTTCTCCACAAAGCAAGTGACTGCCTAGTGAAGACTGTCATGAGAACTGTGCCCTAGGCTGCAACTAAGTGCCTGGGCAAGAGCGGGTTCAGTGTGTCATGTCTCCTATTGCAGAAAGAACAGTAATTACAGCCACATATGGAGTTTGTAGGAATATGGCTCATATTTGTCTACATTTACTTTCCCCCAGAACCTGCTTCATTCTCAATCAAATACATTTGAATGAGCAGTTTTATTTGGTTTTAGTTTAGTTTTTTGGATGTTTTACATTTAGGGTATATTTGTGTTTGGCAGAATTACTGAAAATCCATTTTCTACATCTCAATAGGGGTTCTTTCTACAGAAATTAAATAGATTTTTTTTTGAAAATCCCATTCAGATAAATGGGACAGTTGAAGAAATGTCTGCATGACATCTGCCATGTGAATATACCTTTTTTCTCTGTATGGGCTTTTGTACGTATATATTTTTGTATGTACTCGCTCTATTCTGCTTATATTTACTGTGTCTTTACCATGTCCATTTGCATACCCCTACAGCAAGATCTAGGCATAGCATAAACTACTGGAAACAGACATTTACTGTGTATTTCTTGAGGATATATTGTTGGTAACTGACACGGTTTGTCTTTCTTATTGTAGAAGAGGCACAACAGGAAGGCAAAGGCATCCTGATTCACTGCCAGGCCGGAGTCTCTCGTTCTGCCACTGTGGTCATTGCATATCTGATGAAGCACACACTGATGACTGTGGGAGATGCCTACAAGTTTGTGAAGGGGAAGCGTCCAATAATATCACCCAATCTGAATTTCATGGGGCAACTCCTGGAGTTTGAATCAGATCTAAACGCAGGCATCACCCCAAGAATCCTTGTACCCAGACTGAGGGGTGTTGAGAGTGATGTGTGAGACAAGGCGTAAGACAAAAAAAAAAAAGAAAATGGAAGAAGCCAATTTTGATGTTGCACAGTAAGCAAGACAAATAGCAAAACCTTCCAAACTATCTCATCATTGAAATGCAGTGTCAGGATCCACCAGCAAATAGCGAATGCAGCTTCAGACCCCAGCAGACCAGCTGTTCACTTGCAATGAAATCTGCAACTGCAGTCCCAAATCCCCACGGACTTTTGATCTCTCCTAGTCTAAATTCTGCAGCCTCCGTATTATTTAATGAAACTGTAACTGAGGCTATTGATGTATTTTACATTTTAAGGGGGTGGTCCCAATATTTAAACTTATACTCAGGATAGGTGATAAGTGTCTAATCAATGAGGATCCGACCATTGGAAAGATCACCCATCACAATAACCGGGGTTCTGTGGTCCCCCATATGAATAAAGTGGTGAACAAGCATGCGTGCTACCACTTCATTTATTTTCTGTGGGACTGTTGGAGATACCTGAGGATTGTACTTGTCTTCCGTTGCAGCGGCAGAGCGCATATTTGACTGCCGCTCCCTTCACTCAGGAGCCGCTGGCCCAATTCTTGTGACTGGTGGGGTCCTAGCAGTTGGACCTCCACTGATCAGACACGTATCGCCAGTCCTGTGTATAGCTGATAAGATTAACTCTTGGGACAATCCCTTCAAACTTCTTAAAGGGGATGTCTCATGTCGTTGGCACCACAGCAAGATGAGACTAAGCAACAGCATCAGGTGGCCGGGCATACGGAAACAGCCGAGCAGGAGTTATGGAAGCAGCATAGCTTGTTGTGTAGCTCCCATTCACTAAACAGGGAGTGGCGGCGCACTCGGCAGTTTCCGTAAGCCCGGCCAACTAGGGACTTAAGTTATTAGAAAGAAGGTAGTGGTTGTATTGAAAGTCCTGCATTCACCCAAGGCTGGTCCATAGAATGGGGCACCACAGTAGTAGCATCATGCCAGTGTAGAAATCCTGAAACCTATTTGTATGTAGCATTTAGATTATGGTTGCTAGCTCTTTCCTTAGCAGTGTGTTATCCCTTAATTCCTATTCTCCTTTAGTGAGCAGCAGACTACCACGGAGTAAAGAAGGCTAGAAAAATACAAAAGCGTCTGATGTGAAAATCAAAAAATGTGAAGCGCACCTGCCATCCTCACATGTGGCAGCCATTTTTGGTGCGGCTCCAATATTTATAATGTATGATCATGCAGCTTGTATACAGCTATTCTCATATGAAAAGAACATTATTAAAAGTATGGGGTGAATAGACAGAAAGGCAGTTTGTCCTCGCCATACTGAGGGTTAATTTGCATATTAATGGTGTAATCAACGGTTTTATGTGCCCATTCATATATAATTCATGCACTGGAACTGAAGACAACTGATTCATGCTTTGGCCAAAAGGCTTAGGGTGAAGAAGAACTGGAATGATTACATAACATTAATCTGACGGATAACAAATGTAATCCCTTTCAGCCGGTGGACAGGGCTGCATCATAAAATGAACATTGAATACCAGGGTTTTCTACTTGCAGAAAATGGATAATATTGGACAATATTTTTACAAAATGATTTGCAACAAGAATTATGTGCAATAATTATTTTTTTTTTTATATATGACATTGTGAGAAAATGAGGTATCTGCTTGAAACGTAGCATCCTTTTCCCCTCCCTCCAGGGGTATTTTCATGCCAACTCCTGCCCATCCCCCAATATCTGTGTCTTAAATCTTCCAAACAGGAGACTGAATTACCTCGGGCATTAAATCCCCTATTTACACTGTGAAACCGGGCATCCTCCAAATGGAGGGGGTAGCAACAAGGTGCCCAACATCCCTCTGTCCTCATTGCTCCCTAACTTTTCTCCGGGGAACATATCGTTATTTATTGAACTATTTATTGAAATAAAATCTTTTTATACAGAATTGCGCTGTCTTATGCATATGTGCAGGTGTGCCAGTATTCCTTGTCTCAGGCGAGAGTCTCATTGCTCACGCTTCCTCATTATCCCTTCCACCCTCCCCTGTCAGTATTATGCTAATACTCAACATATTTTCTATTAACTGGTATCTGCAGACAAATGCAAACTGCTTTCCTTGCATCATAGGCAGCACATTGCATATAGACCGTCTGCGGGAAACATTGTAATGTCAGCATTTGCTGTTCTGTATAATCGCAACCTTAATTACAGGTCTAGAAATATTCAGAAGAGATTGATTTACCTGATAAAATGCACACAGGGTAAGGCATATTATTTTCACCATCACACATTATCCCTATATATGTACACACATACAGTATGAACCTATAATACACTCCATGAATATATTATGTCAGGTCCATAAAGATTGGGATATCGACACAATTGTAACATTTTTGGCTCTATACACCACCACAATGGATTTGAAAAGAAACAAACAAGATGTGCTTTAACCACTTAAGGACCACAGGTTTATACCCCCCTAAAGACCAGGCCACTTTTTACACTTCTGCACTACACTACTTTCACCGTTTATTGCTCGGTCATGCAACTTACCACCCAAATGAATTTTACCTCCTTTTCTTCTCACTAATAGAGCTTTCATTTGGTGGTATTTCATTGCTGCTGACATTTTTACTTTTTTTGTTATTAATTGAAATTTAACGATTTTTTTGCAAAAAAATGACATTTTTCACTTTCAGTTGTAAAATTTTGCAAAAAAAAACGAGATCCATATATAAATTTTGCTCTAAATTTATTGTTCTACATGTCTTTGATAAAAATAAATGTTTGGGTAAAAAAAAAATGGTTTGGGTAAAAGTTATAGCGTTTACAAACTATGGTACAAAAATGTGAATTTCCGCTTTTTGAAGCAGCTCTGACTTTCTGAGCACCTGTCATGTTTCCTGAGGTTCTACAATGGCCAGACAGTACAAACACCCCACAAATGACCCCATTTCAGAAAGTACACACCCTAAGGTATTCGCTGATGGGCATAGTGAGTTCATAGAACTTTTTATTTTTTGTCACAAGTTAGCAGAAAATGATGATTTTTTTTTTTTTTTTTTCTTACAAAGTCTCATATTCCACTAACTTCTGACAAAAAATAAAAGCTTCCATGAACTCACTATGCCCATCAGCGAATACCTTGAGATGTCTTCTTTCCAAAATGGGGTCACTTGTGGGGTAGTTATACTGCCCTGGCATTCTAGGGGCCCAAATGTGTGGTAAGGAGTTTGAAATCAAATTCTGTAAAAAATGGCTGGTGAAATCCAAAAGGTGCTCTTTGGAATGTGGGCCCCTTTGCCCACCTAGGCTGCAAAAAAGTGTCGCACATGTAGTATCTCCGTATTCAGGAGAAGTTGGGGAATGTGTTTTGGGGTGTCATTTTACATATACCCATGCTGGGTGGAGAAATATCTTGGCAAAAGACAACTTTGTATAAAAAAAATGGTAAAAGTTGTCTTTTGCCAAGATATTTCTCTCACCCAGCATGGGTATATGTGAAATGACACCCCAAAACACATTCCCCAACTTCTCCTGAATACGGAGATACCAGATGTGTGACACTTTTTTGCAGCCTAGGTGGGCAAAGGGGCCCATATTCCAAAGAGCACCTTTCGGATTTCACTGGTCATTTTTTACAGAATTTGATTTCAAACTCCTTACCACACATTTGGGCCCCTAGAATGCCAGGGCAGTATAACTACCCCACAAGTGACCCCATTTTGGAAAGAAGACACCCCAAGGTATTCGCTGATGGGCATAGTGAGTTCGTGGAAGTTTTTATTTTTTGTCACAAGTTAGTGGAATATGAGACTTTGTAAGAAAAAAAAAAATCATCATTTTCCACTAACTTGTGACAAAAAATAAAAAATTCTAGGAACTCGCCATGCCCCTCACGGAATACCTTGGGGTGTCTTCTTTCCAAAATGGGGTCACTTGTGGGGTAGTTATACTGCCCTGGCATTTTCCAGGGGCCCTAATGTGTGGTAAGTAGGTAAATGACCTGTGAAATCCTAAAGGTGCTCTTTGGAATATGGGCCCCTTTGCCCACCTAGGCTGCAAAAAAGTGTCACACATGTGGTATCGCCGTATTCAGGAGAAGTTGGGGAATGTGTTTTGGGGGGTCATTTTACATATACCCATGCTGGGTGAGAGAAATATCTTGGCAAAAGACAACTTTTCCCATTTTATTATACAAAGTTGGCATTTGACCAAGATATTTATCTCACCCAGCATGGGTATATGTAAAATGACACCCCAAAACACATTCCCCAACTTCTCCTGAGTACGGCGATACCAGATGTGTGACACTTTTTTTGCAGCCTAGATGCGCAAAGGTGCCCAAATTCCTTTTAGGAGGGCATTTTTAGACATTTGGATACCAGACTTCTTCTCACGCTTTGGGGCCCCTAGAATGCCAGGGCAGTATAAATACCCCACATGTGACCCCATTTTGGAAAGAAGACACCCCAAGGTATTCAATGAGGGGCATGGCGAGTTCATAGAATTTTTTTTTTTTTGGCACAAGTTAGCGGAAATTGATATTTTTTATTTTTTTTCTCACAAAGTCTCCCTTTCCGCTAACTTGGGACAAAAATTTCAATCTTTCATGGAATCAATATGCCCCTCACGGAATACCTGGGGGTGTCTTCTTTCCGAAATGGGGTCACATGTGGGGTATTTATACTGCCCTGGCATTCTAGGGGCCCTAAAGCGTGAGAAGAAGTCTGGAATATAAATGTCTAAAAAATTTTACGCATTTGGATTCCGTGAGGGGTAGGGTGAGTTCATGTGAGATTTAATTTTTTGACACAAGTTAGTGGAATATGAGACTTTGTAAGAAAAAAATAATAATTTCCGCTAACTTGGGCCAAAAAAATGTCTGAATGGAGCCTGACAGGGGGGTGATCAATGACGGGGGGGTGATCAATGACAGGGGGGGTGATCAGGGAGTCTATATGGGGTGATCACCCCCCTGTCATTGATCACCCCCCTATAAGGCTCCATTCAGATGTCCGTATGTGTTTTGCGGATCCGATCCGTGGATCCGTAAAAATCATACGGACATCTGAATGCAGCCTGACAGGGGGGGTGATCAATGACAGGGGTGTGATCAATGACAGGGGGGTGATGAGGGAGTCTATATGGGGTGATCACCACAGTCATTGATCACGCCCCTGTAAGGCTCCATTCAGACGTCCGTATGCGTTTTGCGGATCCAATCCATCTATCAGTGGATCCGTAAAAATCATGCGGACGTCTGAATGGAGCTTTACAGGGGTGTAAAGCTCCATTCAGACGTCCGCATGATTTTTACGGATCCACTGATAGATGGATCGGATCCGCAAAACGCATACGGACGTCTGAATGGAGCCTTACAGGGGCGTGATCAATGACTGTGGTGATCACCCCATATAGACTCCCTCATCACCCCCCTGTCATTGATCACACCCCTGTAAAGCTCCATTCAGACGTCCGCATGATTTTTACGGATCCACTGATAGATGGATCGGATCCGCAAAACGCACACGGACGTCTGAATGGAGCCTTACAGGGGCGTGATCAATGACTGTGGTGATCACCCCATATAGACTCCCTGATCACCCCCCTGTCATTGATTACCCCCCTGTCATTGATCACCAATGACAGGGGGGTAATCAATGACAGGGGGGTGATCAGGGAGTCTATATGGGGTGATCACCACAGTCATTGATCACGCCCCTGTAAGGCTCCATTCAGACGTCCGTGTGCGTTTTGCGGATCCGATCCATCTATCAGTGGATCCGTAAAAATCATGCGGACGTCTGAATGGAGCTTTACAGGGGTGTGATCAATGACAGGGGGGTGATGAGGGAGTCTATATGGGGTGATCACCACAGTCATTGATCACGCCCCTGTAAGGCTCCATTCAGACGTCCGTATGCGTTTTGCGGATCCGATCCATCTATCAGTGGATCCGTAAAAATCATGCGGACGTCTGAATGGAGCTTTACAGCGGTGTGATCAATGACAGGGGGGTAATCAATGACAGGGGGGTGATCAGGGAGTCTATATGGGGTGATCAGGGGCTAATAAGGGGTTAATAAGTGACGGGGGGGGGGGGGTGTAGTGTAGTGGTGCTTGGTGCTACTTTACTGAGCTACCTGTGTCCTCTGGTGGTCGATCCAAACAAAGGGGACCACCAGAGGACCAGGTAGCAGGTATATTAGACGCTGTTATCAAAACAGCGTCTAATATACCTGTTAGGGGTTAAAAAAAACACATCTCCAGCCTGCCAGCGAACGATTGCCGCTGGCAGGCTGGAGATCAACTCTCTTACCTTCCGTTCCTGTGAGCGCGCGCGCCTGTGTGCGCGCGTTCACAGGAAATCTCGGCTCATGCGAGATGACGCCTATTGGCGTTAGCGTAGCCTGGGGGAGCCGCCGCAATGACGCCTTTCGGCGTTAGCGTGGCGGCAAGCGGTTAACTCAGCTTTAATTTGAGGGTATTTACATCCAAATCAGGTGAACGGTGTAGGAATTACAACAGTTTGCATATGTGCCTCCCACTTGTTAAGGCATCAAAAGTAATGGGACAATTGGCTTCTCGGCTGTTCCATGGCCAGGTGTGTGTTATTCCCTCATTATCCCAATTACAATGAGCAGATAAAAGGTCCAGAGTTCATTTCACGTGTGCTATTTGCATTTGGAATCTGTTGCTGTCAACTCTCAAGATGAGATCCAAAGAGCTGTCACTATCAGTGAAGCAAGCCATCATTAGGCTGAAAAAACAAAACAAACCCATCAGAGAGATAGCAAAAACATTAGGCGCGGCCAAAATAACTGTTTGGAACATTCTTAAAAAGAAGGAATGCATCGGTGAGCTCAGCAACACCAGAAGACCCGTAAGCCCACGGAAAACAACTGTGGTGGATGACCGAAGAATTCTTTCCCTGGTGAAGAAAACACCCTTCACAACAGTTGGCCAGATCAAGAATACTCTCCAGGAGGTAGGTGTATGTGTGTCAAAGTCAACAATCAAAGAAGACTTTACCAGAGTAACTACAGAGGGTTCACCATAAGATGTAAACCATTGATGAGCTTCAAAAACAGGAAGGCCAGATTAGAATTCGCCAAACGACATCTAAAAAAGCCTTCACAGTTCTGGAACAACATCCTATGGACAGATGAGACCAAGATAAACTTGTACCAGAGTGATGGGAAGAGAAGAGTATGAAGAAGGAAAGGAACTGCTCATGATCCTAAGCATACCACCTCATCAGTAAAGCATGGTGGTGGTAGTGTCATGGCGTGGGCATGTATGGCTGCCAATGGAACTGGTTGTCTTGTATTTATTGATGATGTGACTGCTGACAAAAGCAGCAGGATGAATTCTGAAGAGTTTCGGGCCATATTATCTGCTCATATTCAGCCAAATGCTTCAGAACTCATTGGACAGCGCTTCACAGTGCAGATGGACAATGACCCAAAGCATACTGCAAAAGCAACCAAAGAGTTTTTTTTAAGGGCAAGAAGTGCAATGTTATGCAATGGTCAAGTCAATCACCTGACCTGAATCCGATTGAGCATGCATTTCACTTGCTGAAGACAAAACTGAAGGGAAAATGCCCCAAGAACAAGCAGGAACTGAAGACAGCTGCAGTAGTTGCCTGGCAGAGCATCACCAGGGATGAAACTGTCACGGCTGAGGATGGGGAAAATCCTCAGCCGTGCGATGACAGAAGATGTAAGGCGGCTCGGCCAGGACAACAGGATAGGGAGCAGGTCACCTCCTAACACATCCCTAACCTGACCCTAACTCCTAGCTGCATGGGCCGACCTTGAAGGTAGGAGGGCCCATGCTCAGGAACCTCGGATCCCTAACTCACCCTCCGACCGGTCCCTGAACTAGGAGTCGGGGTAAGACGGCCTGTTCCTTCTGGACACGGAGGAACCGGGGTCTCACTGGCCAAGCTGCGAGGAATGGGGGATCACATACAACATACAGATATGACAGGCGAACTAAACAAGTTCCACACGTACCTGTCACAGCCACGCTGACTGGAACCCATGCATGCACTACTCATGTCCACAGAACACAAAGGGACATAGCACACATAACACACAGGTACCCAGGACATCCATAGTTGCACTAAACAGGAAATAAGGGGAAACATCAACTGAACATCATGCAAACATAACATATACTTCACAGATAAACCTATGACCACAAGGGTGGCCCCCACTGGCAGGTGATATACACAGGAGGCTGCTCCAGCTACACATGGCTGAAGCAACCCATGCCAAACACTGAGGCTTTATAGGCCAAGAGGCCACATCCAACAGTCAGACACACCCCGTGACTCTCACACACTGAAAGGGAGTTAACCTTCCAGCACCAGGGAAGGGAAACATAAAAAGGGAAGTGTCCAAACTACAAACACACTGTGGCTGTTGCCGCAGGCAACGACATGGGTGGCAAGCGTGTCCTGGGAGTCAGCCCGAAGGCCGGGACACTGCCACCACATGTACACATACTAAACGTTGCCACGGACAGCCACAGTGAGGGGAAAGGTCCCAGTGCACAGGTAACATAAAACAGTGCACACCATACACACACACACACACCTAACAGAAAGGAAGTCAGGTGAGACCGCATGCCAAAGCAGCAAGCTGCCTAGCGCCGCTCAGGCTGCTCTGCTGACAATTACAGAACACAACTAGTTGCCCGCGGCAACCACAAGTGAGGCCACACACAGCGACCCTCACCTGTGGTTGAACACACAAACTAAACCGCAGGCAACCGCATGCGGTAAGGAGTCACGGCAAAAGCCATGGCCGTGACAGAAACCCAGCGTCTGGTGATGTCTATGCGTTCCAGACTTCAGGCTGTAATTGACTGCAAAGGATTTGCAACCAAGTATTAAAAAGTGAAAGTTTGATTTAGGATTATTATTCTGTCCCATTACTTTTGGTCCCTTAACAAGTGGGAGGCACATATGCAAACTGTTGTAATTCCTACACCGTTCACCTGATTTGGATGTAAATACCCTCAAATTAAAGCTAACAGTCTGCAGGTAAAGCACATCTTGTTAGTTTCATTTCGATTCCATTGTGGTGGTGTATAGAGCCAAAAATGTTAGAGTTGTGTCCATGTCCCAATATTTATGGACTTGACTGTATATTCCACGGCACCTCCGTATGGTGAAGAAGATGTGTCCTTTATTCACCCATGCAACGTTTCAGTCCAGTTACTGGGACTTTATTCAAGCAATAGTATTGCTTGAAAAAAGTCCCAGCAAGTGGACTGAAACGTTGCATGGGTGAATAAAGGACACAATTTCTTCACCATACGGAGGTGCCGTGGATTTTCTTATAGAAAATTTGTAGGAGTAGGTCTTCAGGGGGATCAGGCCAGATGGACTAGCCCCAGGGGTGCACCACCAATGAGGCCTGGTGAGGCAGCACCAGGTAGAGACAAAAGGGAAGGGGGGGCGAAAGGGCCATGGGCAATGAGCGTTTTCATTGTGGCAAAGGGGATGGGTTAAGAAATTGGCACTGAGGGGGTGAGGGCGCCGTTTCAGTTTTCAACTCGGGCAGCAGAAAGGCTAGGTGCACCCCTGACTAGCCCTCACTCCCACACACGTCTGAGTTTTGGGTGGATCACCCTGTCAGTTGTCCTTTCTTGGACCACGTTTGTCCTTACTTGGACCTGGTTCCAAAACATTAACTTCAGTTTTGTACACTAAACTTATTCAACCCCCTTGAAAGGTGCCATTGTAATTACTAAAAGCCCCTTTACTCTTCTCAATTGAGCAGGTGATTGTAGGGAAGGAAACGTTCCTTCCCAGCAATCGCCTGCTCGTCGGTGATGGAGACCTCTGCATTTACAGGCAGCGATCCCCTCCACAGTATGGGGAGCAGTGATCTCTAATGCCATCACTTGCCCCCATATAAAATCATTGTTTGTTGGCAGCAGAGGCTGATGAGATGGCATGGTATGCTGCCAGCAAATGATTATTTAGGTGACCGCATGAAAGATCCAATTACCCAGTGGCGACTCTAGGAATAATATATAGGGGGGGCACAAAGATACCACAGTCAAAAATGGGGGGGGCAAAAACAAAATAAGTATATATAAATAAGATTACAAAATATGAGAGAATTGCGGTCTGCAGGGATACATTTATAATAAAACTATTTACTTACAAAAGAAGCTATTCAGTCGTCTGCTGTGCCGTCCTCTGCTTGCTTCCGCGGATTCTTTCCCCTTCTTTCTGTCTCTCAGCAGTGCGCAGGCGTACTGTTATGGTGGATCTGTGGAAGACACACTGTTATGGGGGCATCTGTGGATGACACTTATTATGCCTCTCATTAGCCCCCATATGCCTCTCATTAGCCCCCATATGCCTCTCATCATTAGCCCCCATATGCTGCCTCTCATCATATTAGCCCCCATATGCCTCATCATTAGCCCCCATATGCCTCTCATCATTAGCCCCCATATGCCTCTCATCATTAGCCCCCATATGCCTCTCATCATTAGCCCCCATATGCCTCTCATCATTAGCCCCCATATGCCTCTCATCATTAGCCCCCATATGCCTCTCATCATTAGCCCCCATATGCCTCTCATCATTAGCCCCCATATGCCTCTCATCATTAGCCCCCCATATGCCTCTCATCATTAGCCCCCATATGCCTCTCATCATTAGCCCCCATATGCCTCTCATCATTAGCCCCCATATGCCTCTCATCATTAGCCCCCATATGCCTCTCATCATTAGCCCCCATATGCCTCTCATCATTAGCCCCCATATGCCTCTCATCATTAGCCCCCATATGCCTCTCATCATTAGCCCCCATATGCCTCTCATCATTAGCCCCCATATGCCTCTCATCATTAGCCCCCATATGCCTCTAATCATTAGCCCCCATATGCCTCTAATCATTAGCCCCCATATGCCTCTAATCATTAGCCCCCATATGCTGCCTCTCATCATTAGCCCCCATATGCCTCATCATTAGCCCCCATATGCCTCTCATCATTAGCCCCCATATGCCTCTCATTAGCCCCCATATGCCTCTCATCATTAGCCCCCATATGCCTCTCATCATTAGCCCCCATATGCCTCTCATCATTAGCCCCCATATGCCTCATCATTAGCCCCCATATGCCTCATCATTAGCCCCCATATGCCTCTAATCATTAGCCCCCATATGCCTCTAATCATTAGCCCCCATATGCTGCCTCTCATCATTAGCCCCCATATGCTGCCTCTCATCATTAGCCCCCATATGCCTCTAATCATTAGCCCCCATATGCCTCTAATCATTAGCCCCCAAATGCTGCCTCTCATCATTACCCCCCATATGCCTCATCATTAGCCCCCATATGCCTCTCATCATTAGCCCCCATATGCCTCTCATCATTAGCCCCCATATGCCTCTAATCATTAGCCCCCATATGCCTCTAATCATTAGCCCCCATATGCCTCTAATCATTAGCCCCCATATGCCTCATCATTAGCCCCCATATGCCTCATCATTAGCCCCCATATGCCTCATCATTAGCCCCCATATGCCTCTAATCATTAGCCCCCATATGCCTCTCATCATTAGCCCCCATATGCCTCTCATCATTAGCCCCCATATGCTGCCTCTCATCATATTAGCCCCCATATGCCTCTCATCATTAGCCCCCATATGCCTCTCATCATTAGCCCCCATATGCCTCTCATCATTAGCCCCCATATGCCTCTCATCATTAGCCCCCATATGCCTCATCATTAGCCCCCATATGCCTCTCATCATTAGCCCCCATATGCCTCTCATCATTAGCCCCCATATGCCTCTCATCATTAGCCCCCATATGCCTCTCATCATTAGCCCCCATATGCCTCTCATCATTAGCCCCCATATGCCTCTCATCATTAGCCCCCATATGCCTCTAATCATTAGCCCCCATATGCCTCTCATCATTAGCCCCCATATGCTGCCTCTCATCATTAGCCCCCATATGCCTCTAATCATTAGCCCCCATATGCCTCTCATCATTAGCCCCCTTATGCCCCCAGCAGCCACATTTTTTTATAAAAATAAAAAATCACTTACCTCTCCTGCCCCTGGACACCGCCTGCCTCTCCTCAGTCGACTGTGCTCTGAACTGGCGCGCACAGCGTGAGGTCACAGTGCGCCCAGCACAGCCGACAGCCGAGGACCAGGAAGTGGTGAGTACAGAAGCGCTCATTAGTATTCACCTGGGGGAATCAGCGGGGGGGCAACCGGGGGGGGGCAAAGAACATCATAGGGGGGGGGAGATTGCCCCCCCTCGCCCCCCCCCCCCCTAGCGACGCCACTACAATTACCCCATGAACGAGCGTTTCACTTGTTCATTGGGTAATCGGTGGCACCTTTACACTGGAAGATTATTGCTAACGAGCGTTCCTACAAATACTTTGATTTGGCCAATGTTTGGGCAGTGTGGGGTTTTCTGAGATTTTAATACTGATGACCTATCCTCAGGATAGGTCACCTGTATCTGATCGGTGGGGGTCCAAGACCTGGGACGCCCCACCGATCAGCTTTTTGAGAAGGCATTAGCGCCATGGCCTACTCTCTCAGCTTTTCCTAGGCCAGTAATGACATTTTCATTGGTCAAGTGACTTAGACGCAGCTCAGCCCCATAGAAGTGAATGGTGCTGAGCACGATACCAATCACAGCTGCTATACTATGTACACTGAACAAAAATATAAATGCAACACTTTAGGTTTTGCTCTCATTTTGCATGAGCTGAACTCAAAGATCTGAAACATTTTCTGCATACACAGAAGACCTATTACTCTCAAATATTGTTCACAAATCTGTGTTAGTGAGCACTTCTCCTTTGCCGAGATAATCCATCCCATCTCACAGGTGTGGCATATCAAGGTGCTGATTAGACAGCATGAATATTGCACAGGTGTGCCTTAGACTGCCCACAATAAAAGTCTACTCTGAAATGTGCAGTTTCATCACAGCACAATGCCACAGATGTCGCAACGTTTGAGGGAGCGTGCAATTGGCATGCTGACTGTAGAAATGTCTACCAGAGCTGTTGCCCGTGCAATGAATTTTCATTTATCTACCATAAGCCACCCCCAAAGGCGTTTCAGAGAATTTGGCAGTACATCCAACCGGCCCTTACAACAGCAGACCATGTGTAACCACACCAGCCCAGGACCTCCACATCCAGCATGTTCACCTCCATGATCATCTGAGACCGGCCACCTGGACAGCTGCAGCAACAATCTGTTTGCATAACCAAAGAATCTCTGCACAAACTGTCAGAAACCGTCTCAGGGAAGCTCATCTGCATGCTCGTCGTCCTCATCGGGGTCTAGACCTGACTGCAGTTAGTCATCGTAACCGACTTGAGTGGGCAAATGCTCACATTCAATGGCATCTGGCACGTTGGAGAGGCGTTCTGTTCACGGATGAGTTCCGGTTTTCACTGTTCAGGGCAGATGGCAGACAGCGTGTGTGGCGTTGTGTGGGTGAGCAGTTTGCTGACGTCAACATTGTGGATCGAGTGGCCCATGGTGGCGGTGGGGTTATGGTATGGGAAGGCGTATGTTATGGACAACGAACACAGGTGCATTTTATTGATGGCATTTTGAATGCACAGAGATACCGTGACGAGATCCTGAGGCCCATTGTTGTGCCATTCATCCACGACCATCACCTCATGTTGCAGCATGATCATGCACGGCCCCATATTGCAAGGATCTGTACACAATTACTGGAAGCTGAAAACATCCCAGTTCTTGCATGGCCAGCATACTCACCGGACATATCACCCATTGAGCATGATTTGTATGCTCTGGATCGGCGTATACGACACAGTGTTCCAGTTCCTGCCAATATTCTGCAACTTTGCACAGCTACTTAAGAGGAGTGGACCAACAATCCACAGGCCACAATCAACAACCTGATCAACTCTATGCGAAGGAGATGTGTTGCACTGCGTGAGGCAAATGGTGGGAACACCAGATACTGACTGGTTTTCTGCCGTCCCCCACCCCCCCAGTAAGGCAAAACTGTGCACATTTCAGAGTGGTCTTTTATTGTGGGCAGTCTAAGGCACAACCTGTGCAATATTCATGCTGTCTAATCAGCACCTTGATATGCCACATCTGTGAGGTGGGATGGATTATCTTGGCAAAGGAGAAGTGCTCACTAACACAGATTTAGAGAGATTTGTGAACAATATTTGAGAGTAATGGGTCTTTTGTGTATGTAGAAAATGTTTCAGATCTTTGAGTTCAGCTCATGCAAAATGAGAGCAAAACCGAAAGTGTTTATATTTTTGTTCAGTGTATATACTACGGAGTGCTTCCGTGGGTTTTCTGTCCATGCCTCCGCACTGCAAAAAAGTAGTGCATGCACTACTTTTTTGCGGTGCGGGCCGTCAGATAGCGGACCCCATTCAAGTGAATGGGTCTGCGATCCGCATGCAGTGGCCCCACGGTCGTGCAGTCCGCAGCACGGGCCCAGCCGGCACGCGGTCATGTGCATGAGGCCTAATTCAGCAGCTGTGCTTGAACACTATAGGAAATGGCACCACCTCTCTGGTGGCCAGGACCATGGAAGTGCGCATAGGCCGGTACTTTTTCCTATTGTGTGCAAGCATAACCACCGCTGCTGGATTACAGGGTGGTCATAACCCCTGGAAACAAGGAGTGAATAATGTGATGGAAAAATAAATAAAGCCATCAAAGGGTGCAAAATGGACAATCGCAATACATTAGTAAGTGTCTTGTATTTCTTTACTGTCTCTACATGATAAATGTAATTTACTGAAGTGAGACAAATCCTTTAAGGCAACGTGTGATGAGTGTGGAAATATACAGTACAGACCAAAAGTTTGGACACACCTTCTCATTCAAAGAGTTTTCTTAATTTTCATGACTATGAAAATTGTAGATTCACACTGAAGGCATCAAAACTATGAATTAACACATGTGGAATTATATACATAACAAACAAGTGTGAAACAACTGAAAATATGTCATATTCTAGGTTCTTCAAAGTAGCCATCTTTTGCTTTGATTACTGCTTTGCACACTCTTGGCATTCTCTTAATGAGCTTCAAGAGGTAGTCCCCTGAAATGGTTTTCACTTCACAGGTGTGCCCTGTCAGGTTTAATAAGTGGGATTTCTTGCCTTATAAATGGGGTTGGGACCATCAGTTGCGTTGAGGAGAAGTCAGGTGGATACACAGCTGATAGTCCTACTGAATAGACTGTTAGAATTTGTATTATGGCAAGAAAAAAGCAGCTAAGTAAAGAAAAAAACGAGTGGCAATCATTACTTTAAAAAATTAAGGTTAGTCAGTTAGCCGAAAAATTGGGAAAACTTTGAAAGTAAGGGCTATTTGACCATGAAGGAGAGTGATGGGGTGCTGCGCCAGATGACCTGGCCTCCACAGTCCCTGGACCTGAACCCAATCGAGATGGTTTGGGGTGAGTTGGACCGCAGAGTGAAGGCAAAAGGGCCAACAAGTGCTAAGCATCTCAGGGAACTCCTTCAAGACTGTTGGAAGACCATTTCAGGGGACTACCTCTTGAAGCTCATCAAGAGAATGCCAAGAGTGTGCAACGCAGTAATCAAAGAAAAGGTGGCTACTTTGAAGAACCTAGAATATGGCATATTTTCAGTTGTTTCAGACTTGTTTGTTATGTATATAATTCCACTTGTGTTAATTCATAGTTTTGATACCTTCATAGTCATAAAAATAAAGAAAACTCTTTGAACGAGAAGGTGTGTCCAAACTTTTGGTCTGTACTGTACATTGCTAATATATAACCAATATCTGTTCCTGTGAGGAATAAAACAATTAAAAATATTTTGGGTATTAGATGACCACATAGATCCAGATGAATGAACAAATGCATATAAATAAGCAAAAGTGTGAAAAAAAAAAGTACCGTACGGACTATAAGACTTGGAGGAAAAAAATATTTTTCATCAGACCTCAGGGCAGAACCCCAAATCAGACCACTATTCTTTATCAGACTTCAGATCAGACCCCCGAGGTCCATCAGACCTCAGATCAGACCCTCATCAGACCCCCAAGCTCCATCAGACCTCAGCTCAGACCCCCAAGCTCCATCAGACCTCAGATCAGACCCCATCAGCCTCAGATCAACCCCCGATCAGACGTTAAAAAATAAAATAAACTAAATTAAAAAAAAATAAACTTACCTTGCTTGCTGCAGAGGGAGCTGCCACTCACTCACCGCTCCCTGGTCTTCTCCCAGCCCGCCCTGCACTTTGACCTGATATCACACAGTATCAGGTCACAGTGCGTGCCTACATGCACTACTTCCTGTCGCTGTAAGCCACTGCCAGGACACACTGCTGACCCCGGGAAGAAGACCAGGGAGGGTGAGTACAGCTCTGCAGCGCTTCTCTCACTGCTCCCTGTTCCTCCCCCATTTCCATGATGGAAGCGGTCATTAGCATTCGGACTATAAGTCGCACTGCCACTTTCCCCTTACTTTTGGTGCATCTTAGGGTACTATCACACTAGCGGAAAGGAACTCCGGCAGGCTGTTCCAGCAGGTAAACAGCCTGTCGGATCCGTGCTGCCGCTAGTGCATGCGTGCCCCCGGACGAACAGAAGGTACTCCGTATGCATTCCGTTTCTGTATTTCCGTTCTGTTCAAAGATAGAACATGTCTTATTATTGTCCGCATAACGGACAAGGATAGTACTGTCAGGGGCCAGCTGTTACGTTCCGCAAAAAACGAAATGCACACGGATGTCATCCATATTTTTTGCGGACTGCAAAATACTGAAAAAGCCATACGGTCGTGTGCAAGAGGCCTAACTATCGAAGTCAGTTTTGCAGGAGTCTGCGTTGGAGTACTTTGCACCAAATGTTGCACATTGTTTGTTAAATCTAATGCATCTAGAGATGCTACTCCAGTTTTCCTACTCCAACCTTCTACTGGAGTGAGTTTGCAACTTCTTTGCTACATTTTTAAAGTGTCAGTGATAAATCTGGAATGAAAATCATTAACATAGCAAACCACACACATTTTTCCTCCCACTTTTCAGAACTGGAGTGTATGGTGTAAAATTACAAAAAGTCACAACATTTTTGCTCAAGGGATCCCCAAAAGCTGCAAATATCCATAAAGAACACTTTGAATTCCATGATTTAAAATCCCCCCGAAGTAATACTATTTCAGTGACTCCTGTAGTGTTCACATATTGCTTGTGCTGCCGTAGTATAAAACATAGAGCTCACAATTTCACTTCATATGTTACAGGGGAAATATTTAAGGCCGGGTTCACAAATGATTGAAAATCCATCTGAAAAATCACACGAAAAACCACAACAAAACTACATGTATTACATGAAGTTTTTGCCACGGAAAAGCCAGCAGATTGGAAAGGGTGAAATTTGCAAGAGTAATCTGCTGTATAGCTTCACATGCTGCGGAATTCAAATCCACAATACAGCGATTTTCTGCCGTGTTTTACGTAACATATGGATGAGAATTCTGAAATTCAAATCCACTTTGTAGGTACTGTACAATGCTGCGGATTTGCTGCACAAAAATCTGCAATGGGAAATCCGCAGCTAATCAATCACATGTGACCTGCACCTAAAATTATTGGACATTTTACCTGTGCCTCTACCATTATTATATACAGTGGATATAAAAAGTTTACACACCCCTGTTAAAATGTCAGGTTTCTGTGATGTAAAAAAATGAGACAAAGATAAATCATTTCAGAACTTTTTCCACCTTTAATGTGACCTATAAACTGTACAACTCAATTGAAAAACAAACTGAAATCTTTTAGGTAGAGGGAAGAAAAAATATAAAAATAAAATAATATGGTTGCATAAGTGTCACGGCTGTATGTGAGCAACAAGAGCATGCACAGAAAATAGAGCTACTGACCGGACCCAAACTAGGGAGGATAAAGGGTGACCCCTGTCAGACCCTCAAAAGCTCTCCCTATGCTGCTAAGCCCATGCCCGGATCCAAATGGTGGAAGGAGGCATGCCCGCGTACCTAAGACTGATGACCACTGTAACTCTACAATAGTGGAAGGGGCACGGCCACCGGTGCCCTGCTCAGTATATGGAGGGAACCGTGGTCGCCTCGGATCCAGTCAAAAAACACACAAATACACAGCAATGTCTGCACACTTAGCTGAAGGGCTACAGCCGCAGTGAAGACGGATCCAAAGACAGGCTGGCAATATCCGGAGTACTTGCTGCAGCAGAACACAGGTCCAGTGAAAGGATAGCATACAAGGGAAGATACTCAAGCAAGAGCTACAACCCAAATGAGAAATATAATCCACACCTACAATAGGAGGAGGGGGAATATAAAGGCAGGGAAATCAAACGGAGGAGGAACAGCTGGGAGGAAGGAAACAGAAAACTCCTCCCAGCTCTAGTAGTGACATCATCACAGGGGTGGAGAAACAGAGCTGTGAGAACGTCCCAAAGCTCTGGTAGTGACAGTACCCCCCCTCTACGGATGGACTCCGGACACCCAGGACCCACCTTCTCAGGATGAGCCCTATGAAATGCCTTGATGAGGCGAGTGGCTTTAATGTCCGACACCGGAACCCACATCCTCTCCTCAGGACCATAACCCTTCCAATGAACGAGGTACTGGAGAGAACTGCGGACAATGCGAGAGTCCACAATTCTGGAAACCTCAAACTCCAGATTGCCATCAACCAAAATCGGAGGAGGAGGCAAAGAGGAGGGTACCGTGGGCTGGACATATGGTTTTAAGAGAGATCTGTGAAATACATTATGTATCTTCCAAACCCGTGGAAGATCAAGACGGAAGGCAACAGGATTGATGACTGACAAGATTTTATAAGGCCCAATAAACTTGGGACCCAATTTCCAGGAGGGAACCTTCAGTTTAATATTTCTTGTAGACAACCACACCAGATCACCCACACTCAGGTCCGGACCAGGCACACGTCTCTTATCAGCCACACGCTTATACTTCTCACTCATCTTTCTAAGATTACTCTGAATCTTTTGCCAAATGGTAGACAAAGACGAGGAAAATCTCTCCTCCTCAGGCAAACCAGAAAGAGCCCCTCCCGAGAATGTCCCAAACTGCGGATGGAACCCATATGCACCAAAGAATGGCGACTTATCAGAAGATTCCTGACAGCGGTTGTTCAGAGCAAACTCAGCAAGAGGGAGAAATGAACACCAATCCTCCTGGTTCTCTGCCACGAAACAGCGCAAATATGTCTCCAGATTCTGATTGAGGCGCTCAGTCTGACCATTCGACTGCGGGTGAAAAGCAGAAGAGAAGGACAGCCGAACCCCCAGGCGAGAACAGAAAGCCTTCCAGAACCTGGACACAAACTGCGTGCCTCTATCGGAAACAATATCAGAGGGAATGCCATGCAATTTAACAATATGGTCGACAAAAGCTTGCGCCAACGTTTTAGCATTGGGTAAACCAGGGAAAGGTACGAAATGAGCCATCTTGCTAAAACGGTCCACCACCACCAGGATCACCGACTTCCCTGAGGAACGAGGAAGATCCGTGATAAAGTCCATGGACAGGTGTGTCCAAGGACGGGAAGGTATGGGTAACGGGAGAAGGGAACCTGAAGGCCGTGAACGAGGGACCTTAGCGCGAGCGCACGTCTCACAAGCAGCCACAAAACCCTCCACCGACTTACGAAGAGCCGGCCACCAAAATCCCCGAGCAATGAGATCTACCGTGGCTCTACTCCCGGGGTGACCAGCAAGAACAGTATCATGATGCTCCTTGAAGAGTTTGTGACGTAGCTCAGGAGGCACAAACAACTTTCCAGAAGGACAACGGGCAGGTGCCTCAGTCTGGGCAGCCTGGACCTCGGCCTCCAAATCCGAATATAGAGCAGAAACAACTACCCCCTCCGCCAAAATGGGACCCGGGTCCTCGGAGTTTCCTCCTCCCGGAAAACAGCGAGAGAGAGCATCAGCCTTCACATTTTTGATCCCAGGGCGGAATGTGACGACAAAATTGAATCTGGAGAAGAACAGAGACCATCTGGCCACTCACTCACCGCTCCCTGGTCTTCTCCCAGCCCGCCCTGCACTTTGACCTGATATCACACAGTATCAGGTCACAGTGCGTGCCTACATGCACTACTTCCTGTCGCTGTAAGCCACTGCCAGGACACACTGCTGACCCCGGGAAGAAGACCAGGGAGGGTGAGTACAGCTCTGCAGCGCTTCTCTCACTGCTCCCTGTTCCTCCCCCATTTCCATGATGGAAGCGGTCATTAGCATTCGGACTATAAGTCGCACTGCCACTTTCCCCTTACTTTTGGTGCATCTTAGGGTACTATCACACTAGCGGAAAGGAACTCCGGCAGGCTGTTCCAGCAGGTAAACAGCCTGTCGGATCCGTGCTGCCGCTAGTGCATGCGTGCCCCCGGACGAACAGAAGGTACTCCGTATGCATTCCGTTTCTGTATTTCCGTTCTGTTCAAAGATAGAACATGTCTTATTATTGTCCGCATAACGGACAAGGATAGTACTGTCAGGGGCCAGCTGTTACGTTCCGCAAAAAACGAAATGCACACGGATGTCATCCATATTTTTTGCGGACTGCAAAATACTGAAAAAGCCATACGGTCGTGTGCAAGAGGCCTAACTATCGAAGTCAGTTTTGCAGGAGTCTGCGTTGGAGTACTTTGCACCAAATGTTGCACATTGTTTGTTAAATCTAATGCATCTAGAGATGCTACTCCAGTTTTCCTACTCCAACCTTCTACTGGAGTGAGTTTGCAACTTCTTTGCTACATTTTTAAAGTGTCAGTGATAAATCTGGAATGAAAATCATTAACATAGCAAACCACACACATTTTTCCTCCCACTTTTCAGAACTGGAGTGTATGGTGTAAAATTACAAAAAGTCACAACATTTTTGCTCAAGGGATCCCCAAAAGCTGCAAATATCCATAAAGAACACTTTGAATTCCATGATTTAAAATCCCCCCGAAGTAATACTATTTCAGTGACTCCTGTAGTGTTCACATATTGCTTGTGCTGCCGTAGTATAAAACATAGAGCTCACAATTTCACTTCATATGTTACAGGGGAAATATTTAAGGCCGGGTTCACAAATGATTGAAAATCCATCTGAAAAATCACACGAAAAACCACAACAAAACTACATGTATTACATGAAGTTTTTGCCACGGAAAAGCCAGCAGATTGGAAAGGGTGAAATTTGCAAGAGTAATCTGCTGTATAGCTTCACATGCTGCGGAATTCAAATCCACAATACAGCGATTTTCTGCCGTGTTTTACGTAACATATGGATGAGAATTCTGAAATTCAAATCCACTTTGTAGGTACTGTACAATGCTGCGGATTTGCTGCACAAAAATCTGCAATGGGAAATCCGCAGCTAATCAATCACATGTGACCTGCACCTAAAATTATTGGACATTTTACCTGTGCCTCTACCATTATTATATACAGTGGATATAAAAAGTTTACACACCCCTGTTAAAATGTCAGGTTTCTGTGATGTAAAAAAATGAGACAAAGATAAATCATTTCAGAACTTTTTCCACCTTTAATGTGACCTATAAACTGTACAACTCAATTGAAAAACAAACTGAAATCTTTTAGGTAGAGGGAAGAAAAAATATAAAAATAAAATAATATGGTTGCATAAGTGTCACGGCTGTATGTGAGCAACAAGAGCATGCACAGAAAATAGAGCTACTGACCGGACCCAAACTAGGGAGGATAAAGGGTGACCCCTGTCAGACCCTCAAAAGCTCTCCCTATGCTGCTAAGCCCATGCCCGGATCCAAATGGTGGAAGGAGGCATGCCCGCGTACCTAAGACTGATGACCACTGTAACTCTACAATAGTGGAAGGGGCACGGCCACCGGTGCCCTGCTCAGTATATGGAGGGAACCGTGGTCGCCTCGGATCCAGTCAAAAAACACACAAATACACAGCAATGTCTGCACACTTAGCTGAAGGGCTACAGCCGCAGTGAAGACGGATCCAAAGACAGGCTGGCAATATCCGGAGTACTTGCTGCAGCAGAACACAGGTCCAGTGAAAGGATAGCATACAAGGGAAGATACTCAAGCAAGAGCTACAACCCAAATGAGAAATATAATCCACACCTACAATAGGAGGAGGGGGAATATAAAGGCAGGGAAATCAAACGGAGGAGGAACAGCTGGGAGGAAGGAAACAGAAAACTCCTCCCAGCTCTAGTAGTGACATCATCACAGGGGTGGAGAAACAGAGCTGTGAGAACGTCCCAAAGCTCTGGTAGTGACAGTACCCCCCCTCTACGGATGGACTCCGGACACCCAGGACCCACCTTCTCAGGATGAGCCCTATGAAATGCCTTGATGAGGCGAGTGGCTTTAATGTCCGACACCGGAACCCACATCCTCTCCTCAGGACCATAACCCTTCCAATGAACGAGGTACTGGAGAGAACTGCGGACAATGCGAGAGTCCACAATTCTGGAAACCTCAAACTCCAGATTGCCATCAACCAAAATCGGAGGAGGAGGCAAAGAGGAGGGTACCGTGGGCTGGACATATGGTTTTAAGAGAGATCTGTGAAATACATTATGTATCTTCCAAACCCGTGGAAGATCAAGACGGAAGGCAACAGGATTGATGACTGACAAGATTTTATAAGGCCCAATAAACTTGGGACCCAATTTCCAGGAGGGAACCTTCAGTTTAATATTTCTTGTAGACAACCACACCAGATCACCCACACTCAGGTCCGGACCAGGCACACGTCTCTTATCAGCCACACGCTTATACTTCTCACTCATCTTTCTAAGATTACTCTGAATCTTTTGCCAAATGGTAGACAAAGACGAGGAAAATCTCTCCTCCTCAGGCAAACCAGAAAGAGCCCCTCCCGAGAATGTCCCAAACTGCGGATGGAACCCATATGCACCAAAGAATGGCGACTTATCAGAAGATTCCTGACAGCGGTTGTTCAGAGCAAACTCAGCAAGAGGGAGAAATGAACACCAATCCTCCTGGTTCTCTGCCACGAAACAGCGCAAATATGTCTCCAGATTCTGATTGAGGCGCTCAGTCTGACCATTCGACTGCGGGTGAAAAGCAGAAGAGAAGGACAGCCGAACCCCCAGGCGAGAACAGAAAGCCTTCCAGAACCTGGACACAAACTGCGTGCCTCTATCGGAAACAATATCAGAGGGAATGCCATGCAATTTAACAATATGGTCGACAAAAGCTTGCGCCAACGTTTTAGCATTGGGTAAACCAGGGAAAGGTACGAAATGAGCCATCTTGCTAAAACGGTCCACCACCACCAGGATCACCGACTTCCCTGAGGAACGAGGAAGATCCGTGATAAAGTCCATGGACAGGTGTGTCCAAGGACGGGAAGGTATGGGTAACGGGAGAAGGGAACCTGAAGGCCGTGAACGAGGGACCTTAGCGCGAGCGCACGTCTCACAAGCAGCCACAAAACCCTCCACCGACTTACGAAGAGCCGGCCACCAAAATCCCCGAGCAATGAGATCTACCATGGCTCTACTCCCGGGGTGACCAGCAAGAACAGTATCATGATGCTCCTTGAAGAGTTTGTGACGTAGCTCAGGAGGCACAAACAACTTTCCAGAAGGACAACGGGCAGGTGCCTCAGTCTGGGCAGCCTGGACCTCGGCCTCCAAATCCGAATATAGAGCAGAAACAACTACCCCCTCCGCCAAAATGGGACCCGGGTCCTCGGAGTTTCCTCCTCCCGGAAAACAGCGAGAGAGAGCATCAGCCTTCACATTTTTGATCCCAGGGCGGAATGTGACGACAAAATTGAATCTGGAGAAGAACAGAGACCATCTGGCCTGTCTCGGATTCATACGCCTGGCCGACTCCAAGTATGCCAGATTCTTATGGTCGGTAAAAACGGTGATAGGGTGCCTGGCCCCCTCCAACCAATGGCGCCATTCCTCGAAAGCCAACTTGATGGCCAACAACTCCCTATCTCTCACATCATAGTTTTTCTCTGCCGGGGAGAGTTTTTTAGAGAAAAAGGCACAGGGTCGCCATTTGGCAGGAGAAGGGCCCTGGGACAAAACCGCACCCACACCCACCTCGGAAGCATCCACCTCAACAATAAAAGGTAAGGAAACATCGGGATACACCAAGACGGGAGCAGATGCAAAACTCTCTTTAATCTTAGAAAAAGCTGCAAGCGCCTCCTCCTACCAAGAGGAAAAATCCGCCCCCTTTTTTGTCATGTCAGTGAGGGGTTTGACCACAGAGGAATAATTCAAAATCAACTTTCTGTAATAGTTCGCAAAACCCAAAAAGCGCATCAATGCCTTCTGATTCTCAGGAAGCTCCCACTCAAGTACAGCACGGACCTTCTCCGGATCCATGCGAAAACCAGAAGCAGAGAGGAGAAAACCCAGAAATTGAATCTCCGATACCATAAAAACACATTTCTCCAGCTTGGCGTACAATTTATTTTCCCGCAGAATCTGCAGAACCTGAAAAAGATGATCCTGATGGGTCTGAACATCAGGGGAAAAAATCAAAATATCATCAAGATACACCAATACAAATTTCCCCATTAAATGGTAGAAAATACTGTTAACAAAATGCTGAAAGACGGCCGGAGCATTCATCAGGCCGAAAGGCATAACGAGATTCTCGAAATGCCCGTTAGGGGTATTAAAGGCCGTTTTCCATTCATCCCCCTCTCTGACCCTGACCAGGTTGTACGCGCCTCTCAAATCCAATTTGGAAAAAACCTTGGCCCCAACAATTTGGTCCAAGAGGTCCGGGATCAGAGGAAGGGGATAGGGATCGCGAATCGTGATACGGTTCAGCTCCCTAAAATCTAGGCAAGGTCTCAGAGAGCCATCTTTTTTTTACTAGCGGCAACAGGTGATTTTGAGGGACGAATATGCCCCTTATCGAGACTCTCGGAGATATAGGTTTGCATTGCGATTCTTTCCGGTTGTGAGAGATTGTAGAGGCGAGCTTTTGGCAGCTTGGCGCCGGGAATGAGGTTAATGGGACAGTCAAACTCCCGGTGAGGAGGTAGCTCCTGAACACCGCTCTCGGAAAACACGTCCGAGAAATCAGAGAGAAATGATGGCACAGTTTTAGTAGACACCTCTGCAAAAGTCGCTGTAAGACAATTCTCTCTACAAAAGTCACTCCACTCATTTATTTGCCTTCCTTGCCAATCAATAGTGGGGTTATGTCTAGTGAGCCAGGGTAACCCCAAAACTAGAGGAGAAGGCAATCCGTTAAGGACAAAACAAGATATATCCTCCACATGAGTGTCACCTACAGCTAACCGGATATTGTGAACAATGCCCTTCAGAGATCTCTGTGAGAGTGGAGCAGAGTCAATAGCAAAAACAGGTATATCCTTTTCTAATGTGCAAACCTGAAAACCATGCATGGCTACAAATTGAGTGTCAATAAGATTGACGGCCGCTCCACTATCAACAAAAATCTCACAAGAAATGACTTTGCTCTCTAGCGCCACCCTGGCAGACAGGAGAAAACGGGAACTGCAGGTCAGAGGAAAAGCATCAATTCCTACATCAACTTTGCCCAAAGTAGCAGATGAAGCAGAGTTTGATGATTTACCTTTTGAGGTTTTTCTCTTATTATCGCTCTTAGTACAGATCAAGAATCTCCTAGACGGACAAACATTTGCCAAATGACCTATGCCCCCACAACAAAAACACACCATACTCTGAGGACTAAATCCTCTTTTATCAGGGGCAAGTCGACCTAGCTGCATGGGCTCCTCCTCAGAGGGGAGCGAGACAGGATGAGGCCCCTGCACACTGAATGAGTCCGCACCACTGCCCCTAGACTAACAATGGCTGGACAGAGAGGTCTCGTTTCTTTCTCTTAGACGCCTGTCAAGGCGTACCGCCAATGACATGGCAGACTCTAAGGACGTTGGTCTCTCATGGAAAGCAAACGCATCTTTCAATCTCTCTGAGAGACCATGACAGAACTGACACCGGAGTGCAGCATCATTCCAACCTGAATCAGCTGCCCATCTCCGAAATTCAGAACAATAAAGCTCCGCAGACAGTTTGCTCTGGCATAAAAAACGTAAGTTAGATTCGGCCAGAGCAACACGATCCGGGTCATCATATATCTGCCCCAGGGCCACAAAAAATCCTTCCACGGATCAAAGGGAGGGATCCCCTGATGGCAGCGAAAAAGCCCAAGTCTGAGCATTACCCCTGAGCAGGGAGATGACAATCCTCACCCTCTGCTCCTGATTACCAGAGGAATGTGGACACAAGCAGAAATGGAGTTTGCATGCCTCTCTGAAGCGAACAAAACTCTCACTGCCCCCGGAGAACGTTTCCGGAAGTGAGACCTTTGGCTCGCAACAGACTCCATGGGCCGGAGCAGAGCCCAATGCTTGAAGCTGAGTCATAGATTGACGGAGATCCGCTACCTCCAAAGAAAGACCCTGCATGCGGTCAACCAGGCCAGAAAGCGGATCCATGTCAAAAAAGACGGTTTTGGTGGATTATAATGTCACGGCTGTATGTGAGCAACAAGAGCATGCACAGAAAATAGAGCTACTGACCGGACCCAAACTAGGGAGGATAAAGGGTGACCCCTGTCAGACCCTCAAAAGCTCTCCCTATGCTGCTAAGCCCATGCCCGGATCCAAATGGTGGAAGGAGGCATGCCCGCATACCTAAGACTGATGACCACTGTAACCCCTACAATAGTGGAAGGGGCACGGCCACCGGTGCCCTGCTCAGTATATGGAGGGAAACGTGGTCACCTCGGATCCAGTCAGAAAACACACAAATACACAGCAATGTCTGCACACTTAGCTGAAGGGCTGCAGCCGCAGTGAAGACGGATCCAAAGACAGGCTGGCAATATCCGGAGTACTTGCTGCAGCAGAACACAGGTCCAGTGAAAGGATAGCATACAAGGGAAGATACTCAAGCAAGAGCTACAACCCAAATGAGAAATATAATCCACACCTACAATAGGAGGAGGGGGAATATAAAGGCAGGGAAATCAAACGGAGGAGGAACAGCTGGGAGGAAGGAAACAGAAAACTCCTCCCAGCTCTAGTAGTGACATAATCACAGGGGTGGAGAAACAGAGCTGTGAGAACGTCCCAAAGCTCTGGTAGTGACAATAAGTGTTCACACCCTTAAACGAATACTTTGTTGAAGCACCTTTGGATTTTATTACAGCACTCAATCTTTTTGGGTAGGAGTCTATCAGCATGGCACATTTTGACTTGGCAAGATTTGCCCACTCTTCTTTGCAAAAACACTCCAAATCTGTCAGATTGCGAGGGCATCTCCTGTGCACAGCCCTCTTCAGATCACCCCACAGATTTTCAATCGGATTCAGGTCTGGGCTCTGGCTGGACCATTCCAAAACTTTAATCTTTTTCTGGTGAAGCCATTCCTTTGTTGATTTGGATGTATGCTTTGGGTCGTTGTCATGCTGAAAGATAAAGTTCCTCTTCACGTTCAGCTTTCTAGCAGAAGTCTGAAGGTTTTGTGCCAATATTGACTGGTATTTGGAACTGTTCATAATTCCCTCTAGCTTAACTAAGGCCCCAGTTTCAGCCCAAAGCATGATGCTGCCACCACCATGCTTCACTGTGGGTATGGTGTTCTTTTAGCGATGTGCAGCATTGTTTTTGCGCCAAAAAGTTCAACCTTGGTTTCCACAGACCATAACACATTTTCACACATGCTTTTGGGAGACTTCAGATGTGTTTTTGCAAAATGTAGCCTGGCTTGAATGTTTTTCTTCGTAAGAAAAGGCTTTTGTCTTGCCACTCTACCCCATAGCCCAGACATATGAAGAATACAGTAGAGATTGTTGTCACATGTACCACACAGCCAGTACTTGCCAGATATTCCTGCAGCTCCTTTAATGTTGCTGTAGTTCTCTTGATAGCCTCCAAGACCAGTTTTCTTCTCGTCTTTTCATCAATTTTGGTGGGACGTCCAGTTCTTGGTAATGTCACTGTTGTGCCATATTTTCTCCACTTGATGATGATGGTACGGCGGGGAGTGGGGAAAACCCCCCACTGTGCAAAGGCAGAGACTGCAATGCCAGATAGGAAGGAACAGGGAGTAGGTCACCACCTAGCACAACCCTTAACTCACCTTATACTCCTACCGCATGAGCCGCCTCAGAAGGTAAGGGGGCTCATGCTCACCAACCTTTGACCCTACTATCCCTACAAAGCCCTAGGCCTAATGACAGGGCAGAGACCACCTATTCATCCAACACCACGGATGAATGGTGTCTCAAACGGCCCAGTGGCAAGCAAGGATAGAAGGCCATGGGCTAAACAGTACGGCAGGTAAGTTACACAGTAACATAACTATGCAATCCTCACTTACCTGCCGTAGCCATGATGGAAGGTGGCTCCAAGCTGGAAAATCCCACAGGCGAGTCTTCGCTTAACCACCTCAGCCCCCAGTGCTTAAACACCCTGAAAGACCAGGCCACTTTTTACACTTCTGACCTACACTACTTTCACCGTTTATTGCTCGGTCATGCAACTTACCACCCAAATGAATTTTACCTCCTTTTCTTCTCACTAATAGAGCTTTCCTTTGGTGGTATTTCATTGCTGCTGACATTTTTACTTTTTTTGTTATTAATCGAAATTTAACGATTTTTTTGCAAAAAAATGACATTTTTCACTTTCAGTTGTAAAATTTTGCAAAAAAAACGACATCCATATATAAATTTTGCTCTAAATTTATTGTTCTACATGTCTTTGATAAAAAAAAAATGTTTGGGTAAAAAAAAAATGGTTTGGGTAAAAGTTATAGCGTTTACAAACTATGGTACAAAAATGTGAATTTCCGCTTTTTGAAGCAGCTCTGACTTTCTGAGCACCTGTCATGTTTCCTGAGGTTCTACAATGGCCAGACAGTACAAACACCCCACAAATGACCCCATTTCGGAAAGTACACACCCTAAGGTATTCGCTGATGGGCATAGTGAGTTCATAGAACTTTTTATTTTTTGTCACAAGTTAGCGGAAAATGATGATTTTTTTCTTTTTTTTTTTTTTTCTTACAAAGTCTCATATTCCACTAACTTGTGACAAAAAATAAAAACTTCCATGAACTCACTATGCCCATCACGAAATACCTTGGAGTCTCTTCTTTCCAAAATGGGGTCACTTGTGGGGTAGTTATACTGCCCTGGCATTCTAGGGGCCCAAATGTGTGGTAAGGAGTTTGAAATCAAATTCTGTAAAAAATTACCTGTGAAATCCGAAAGGTGCTCTTTGGAATATGGGCCCCTTTGCCCACCTAGGCTGCAAAAAAGTGTCACACATCTGGTATCTCTGTACTCAGGAGAAGGTGGGGAATGTGTTTTGGGGTGTCATTTTACATATACCCATGCTGGGTGAGAGAAATATCTTGGTCAAATGCCAACTTTGTATAATAAAATGGGAAAAGTTGTCTTTTGACCAAGATATTTATCTCACCCAGCATGGGTATATGTAAAATGACACCTCAAAACACATTCCTCAACTTCTCCTGAGTACGGGGATACCAGATGTGTGACACTTTTTTGCAGCCTAGGTGGGCAAAGGGGCCCATATTCCAAAGAGCACCTTTAGGATTTCACAGGTCATTTACCTACTTACCACACATTAGGGCCCCTGGAAAATGCCAGGGCAGTATAACTACCCCACAAGTGACCCCATTTTGGAAAGAAGACACCCCAAGGTATTCCGTGAGGGGCATGGCGAGTTCCTAGAATTTTTTATTTTTTGTCGCAAGTTAGTGGAAAATGCTGATTTATTTATTTATTTATTTTTTTCATACAAAGTCTCATATTCCACTAACTTGTGACAAAAAATAAAAACTTCCATGAACTCACTATGCCCATCAGCGAATACCTTGGGGTCTCTTCTTTCCAAAATGGGGTCACTTGTGGGGTAGTTATACTGCCCTGGCATTCTAGGGGCCCAAATGTGTGGTAAGGAGTTTGAAATCAAATTCTGTAAAAAATGACGAGTGAAATCCGAAAGGTGCTCTTTGGAATGTGGGCCCCTTTGCCCACCTAGGCTGCAAAAAAGTGTCACACATCTGGTATCTCCGTATTCAGTAGAAGTTGGGGAATGTGTTTTGGGGTGTCATTTTACATATACCCATGCTGGGTGAGAGAAATATCTTGGTCAAATGCCAACTTTGTATAATAAAATGGGAAAAGTTGTCTTTTGACCAAGATATTTATCTCACCCAGCATGGGTATATGTAAAATGACACCTCAAAACACATTCCTCAACTTCTCCTGAGTACGGAGATACCAGATGTGTGACACTTTTTTGCAGCCTAGGTGGGCAAAGGGGCCCATATTCCAAAGAGCACCTTTCGGATTTCACTCGTCATTTTTTACAGAATTTGATTTCAAACTCCTTACCACACATTTGGGCCCCTAGAATGCCAGGGCAGTATAACTACCCCACAAGTGACCCATTTTGGAAAGAAGAGACCCCAAGGTATTCGCTGATGGGCATAGTGAGTTCATGGAAGTTTTTATTTTTTGTCACAAGTTAGTGGAATATGAGACTTTGTATGAAAAAAAAAATAAAAAAAAAAAATCATCATTTTCCACTAACTTGTGACAAAAAATAAAAAATTCTAGGAACTCGCCATGCCCCTCACGGAATACCTTGGGGTGTCTTCTTTCCAAAATGGGGTCACTTGTGGGGTAGTTATACTGCCCTGGAATTTTCCAGGGGCCCTAATGTGTGGTAAGTAGGTAAATGACCAGTGAAATCCGAAAGGTGCTCTTTGGAATGTGGGCCCCTTTGCCCACCTAGGCTGCAAAAAAGTGTCACACATGTGGTATCGCCGTATTCAGGAGACGTTGGGGAATGTGTTTTGGGGTGTCTTTTTACATATACCCATGCTGGGTGAGAGAAATATCTTGGCAAAAGACAACTTTTTCCATTTTTTTATACAAAGTTGGCATTTGACCAAGATATTTATCTCACCCAGCATGGGTATATGTAAAATGACACCCCAAAACACATTGCCCAACTTCTCCTGAGTACGGCGATACCAGATGTGTGACACTTTTTTGCAGCCTAGATGCGCAAAGGGGCCCAAATTCCTTTTAGGAGGGCATTTTTAGACATTTGGATACCAGACTTCTTCTCACGCTTTGGGGCCCCTAGAATGCCAGGGCAGTATAAATACCCCACATGTGACCCCATTTTGGAAAGAAGACACCCCAAGGTATTCAATGAGGGGCATGGCGAGTTCATAGAAATTTTTTTTTTTTGGCACAAGTTAGCGGAAATTGATATTTTTTATTTTTTTCTCACAAAGTCTCCCGTTCCGCTAACTTGGGACAAAAATTTCAATCTTTCATGGACTCAATATGCCCCTCACGGAATACCTGGGGGTGTCTTCTTTCCGAAATGGGGTCACATGTGGGGTATTTATACTGCCCTGGCATTCTAGGGGCCCTAAAGCGTGAGAAGAAGTCTGGAATATAAATGTCTAAAAAATTTTACGCATTTGGATTCCGTGAGGGGTATGGTGAGTTCATGTGAGATTTTATTTTTTGTCACAAGTTAGTGGAATATGAGACTTTGTAAGAAAAAAAAAAAATTCCGCTAACTTGGGCCAAAAAAAAGACTGAATGCAGCCTTACAGGGGGGGATCAATGACAGGGGGGTGATCAATGACAGGGGGGTGATCAGGGAGTCTATATGGGGTGATCACCCAACTGTCATTGATCACCCCCCTGTAAGGCTGCATTCAGACGTCCGTATGATTTTTACGGATCCGATCAGTCTATCAGTGGATCCGTAAAAATCATGCGGACATCTGAATGGAGCTTTACAGGGGGGTGATCAATGACAGAGGGGTAATCAATGACAGGGGGGTGATCAGGGAGTCTATATGGGGTGATCACCTCCGTCATTGATCACTCCCCTGTAAGGCTGCATTCAGACGTCCGTATGATTTTTACGGATCCGATCAGTCTATCAGTGGATCCGTAAAAATCATGCGGACATCTGAATGGAGCTTTACAGGGGGGTGATCAATGACAGAGGGGTGTAATCAATGACAGGGGGGTGATCAGGGAGTCTATATGGGGTGATCACCACAGTCATTGATCACTCCCCTGTAAGGCTGCATTCAGACGTCCGTATGATTTTTACGGATCCGATCAGTCTATCAGTGGATCCGTAAAAATCATGCGGACATCTGAATGGAGCTTTACAGGGGGGTGATCAATGACAGAGGGGTAATCAATGACAGGGGGGTGATCAGGGAGTCTATATGGGGTGATCACCACAGTCATTGATCACTCCCCTGTAAGGCTGCATTCAGACGTCCGTATGATTTTTACGGATCCGATCAGTCTATCAGTGGATCCGTAAAAATCATGCGGACATCTGAATGGAGCTTTACAGGGGGGTGATCAATGACAGGGGGGTAATCAATGACAGGGGGGTGATCAGGGAGTCTATATGGGGTGATCACCACAGTCATTGATCACTCCCCTGTAAGGCTCCATTCAGACGTCCGTATGATTTTTACGGATCCGATAAGTCTATCAGTGGATCCGTAAAAATCATGCGGACATCTGAATGGAGCTTTACAGGGGGGTGATCAATGACAGAGGGGTAATCAATGACAGGGGGGTGATCAGGGAGTCTATATGGGGTGATCAGGGGTGATCAAGGGCTAATAAGGGGTTAATAAGTGACGGGGGGGGGGGGGTGTAGTGTAGTGGTGCTTGGTGCAACATATTACTGAGCTGCCTGTGTCCTCTGGTGGTCGATCCAAACAAAGGGGACCACCAGAGGACCAGGTAGCAGGTATATTAGACGCTGTTATCAAAACAGCGTCTAATATACCTGTTAGGGGTTAAAAAAATCACATCTCCAGCCTGCCAGCGAACGATCGCCGCTGGCAGGCTGGAGATCCACTCGCTTACCTTCCGATCCTGTGAACGCGCGCGCCTGTGTGCGCGCGTTCACAGGAAATCTCGCGTCTCGCGAGAGGACGCACCGGCGCGTCCACCCAGAACAACAGGACCGCCGCAAAGACGCAATCCTGCGTACGGCGGTCCTGAGGAGGTTAAACCCCTCCGGGAAAGCCCGCCCCTTTCGGAGCCTCATACAACAATCAAACCTCCAAGCAAAACCCGCACCATAACTACCTACACCAGGTAGGGGGAGGAATGACAGAAACACACCGGAGGGGACAACAGACCAAGCAAGAAATACAAAATAACAAATAAGTATAGCTCACACAGACAGTATCATTCAGCCCAGGAGCAGAGCTCCACACCAAGCTGACAAACAAACCAAACTGACACTCAGGCTCCACCACACCAACATATAGGAGGCCTGAGGTTACACCCACCACACCTACCAAGCACACCTTAACCCCGTGCACACCAAAGCAGGGAAAGGAAACATCCTAAAAGTGAAAGCACACACACATGCATAAAAACAAGTTGCCACCGGCAACCAGCATGCGTGGCGAAAATGTCGCGGCACACACCGAGGCCGTGACAGATGACTGTCTTCACTGTGTTCCATGGTATATCTAATGCCTTGGTAATTCTTTTGTACCCTTCTCCTGACAGATACCTTTTAACAATGAGATCCCTCTGATGCTTTGGAAGATCTCTGTGGATCATGGCTTTTGCTGTGGGATGCAACAGAAAATTTCTGAAAAGACCAACTAGAGCAGCTGAACTTTATTTGGGGTTAATCAGAGGCACTTTAAATGATGGCAGGTGTATGCTGACTCCTATTTAACATGATTTTGAATGTGATTGCTTAATTCTGAACACAGCTCCATCCCCTGTTATAAGAGGGTGTGCACACTTATGCAACCACATTATTTATAAAAAATGTTGTTTTCTTCCCTCCACCTAAAAGATTTCAGTTTGTTACAGTGTGGTAACAGTTTATAGGTCACATTAAAGGTGGAAAAAGTTCTGAAATGATTTATCTTTGTCTCATTTTTTTTACAGCACAGAAACCTGACATTTTAACAGGGGTGTGTAGACTTTTTATATCCACTGTACATGCTTCAGTGCCCATGTACTCTGCAATATGTAAATCGCCCGACACAGGCGATGCGGGCCAGACTTAGGGCTCTTTCACACCTGCGTTCTTGTCTTCCGGCATAGAGTTCCGTCGTCGGGGCTCTATGCCGGAAGAATCCTGATCAGGATTATCCTAATGCATTCTGAATGGAGAGTAATCCGTTCAGGATGCATCAGGATGTCTTCAGTTCCGGTACGGAACGTTTGTTGGCCGGAGAAAATACCGCAGCATGCTGCGCTTTTTGCTCCGGCCAAAAATCCGGAACACTTGCCGCAAGGCCGGATCCGGAATTAATGCCCTCTGGAAGGCATTGATCCGGATCCGGCCTTAAGCTAAACGTCGTTTCGGCGCATTGCCGGAGCCGACATTTAGCTTTTTCAGAGGGGTTACCATGGCTGCCAGGACGCTAAAGTCCTGACAGCCATGGTAAGTGTAGTGGGGAGCGGGGGAGCAGTGTACTTACCGTCCGTGCGGCTCCCCGGGCGCTCCAGAGTGACGTCAGGGCGCCCCACGCTCATGGATGACGTGTCGCATGGATCACGTCATCCATGCGCATGGGGCGCTCTGACGTCATTCTGGAGCGCCCGGGGAGCCGCACGGACTGTAAGTATACCGCTCCCCCGCTCCCCGCTCCTACTATGGCAACCAGGACTTTAATAGCGTCCTGGGTGCCATAGTAACACTGAAAGCATTTGGAAGACGGTTCCGTCTTCAAATGCTTTCAGTACACTTGCGTTTTTCCGGATCCGGCAGGCACCTCCGGCAACGGAAGTGCATGCCGGATCCCAACAACGCAAGTGTGAAAGAGGCCTTAATACATATAGACACAATACTATTCATGCATATTCAATACTATTCATCCAGTTGGGGTGAAATTGGCAAAAAACGCAATTGCACCAAAGTTTTGTGGGTTTTGTTTTTATGGCGTTGCCCGTAACTTTTTATATTTCCATCTACAGAGATGGGGTCTGTCTATAGTTTTCGTTGATACTATTTCGGAAGGTGTATGCCTTTTTGATAACTTTTTATTCCGTTTTTTTTGGGTGGTGAAGCGCCAAAAAAAACATACAAATTGGCCATTTTGATTTTCCTTTACAGTGTTCATCGTAGAGGATAAATAGTTATATTTTAATAGTTTAGGCATTTTGGGATGCGACGATGCCTACAATGTTTATATTTTATTGTTTATTTTTACTCATGGGGAGTGATTAGAATTTTGTTTTTTAAGCCCCTCTAGTTGGCTTCAATATGGAATCTTCAGATCACTCTGCCTTACATTGTAATGTATTGTCACTGCAATGAATGGCAAATTCGCTATGTTCTTATGGAGCCCTGCCACCTGCAGACCGCCATAAGAACTACAGCTGTAATAGCATGGGTAATATTAGCCCGGAGAAGCAGTTCAGGTCCCGGGAACGCAATACTCCCGGGGAAAGCTGCCTTAGATGCCACGGTCACAATGCACCAAAGCATCTGAGGGGTTAAATATCTGCCATCGACATTATCGCCAACTGCAGACTGCCCTGGGTCTCTGCTGTTTAAAACATTTTTAAACCCTGCACCGTACATGTATGGTGGATGTGCTAAAGGAGTTGAAATGGTGTCTGAGATCAATATAAACTGGGGCAGTAGTAGTTTTACATTAGCCTTGGTTGTTTAGTGTGTGAAACAGCAGAAACCCGGTAGCTATGGCAACATCGGCTGTACATGTACTATGCATGTCGTTAAGGGGTTAAACACATAACTTCACATTGTCTACAATCTTTAAAATACTCTGTTATCTCTTATGTATATAAAAATTTGTTTCTGTCTGTCTGTCTATCTCTGTCTGTCTGTCTAGATGTTCTTTATGCGCGACCAAACGACTGGACCTATCTTCACCAAATTTGGCACACAGGTACATCAGGTGTCCGGGAAGGTTTTAGACCGGGTCTCAGCTCTCTAGGACGTACCGTTCCTGAGATATTCCCAAAAAATTACTTACATTAGCCAATACAAGCCTGCAAGTCTTTCTTCAAATCTCAACTGCCATAAACACAGTTTTACTCCAGGTTTCCATAACAACCCAGCCATTTTTCTTTACTGCTTAAAGGGGCGGGCACAGTGGAGGTCACTGTTATTAAAGGGGCGGTGCTATGAAGGTCCCTGTTAAAGGGGCGGTCACTGTGAAAGTCACTGTTAAAGAAGCGGTTACTGTTAAAGGGAATCTGTCACCTGGTTTGACCATATTCAGCTCTCACCATTGCCATGTGTAATAAATTACCTTCTCTCCTGCAGTGGTTTTCTTTCTTATTTTCATACTTTCGTTTTGCTAAAAAAGCGATCTTTGTGATATGCAAATGAAACCAGAAGGTTCCCAGAGGGGCATTTTCTTCACCCTCTGAGCCCAGTAATGCACCCCTGCAGTGCCTAGCCCGCCTTAGTTTATAGTCCAAGCAATGTAGCCTCCTCGCTATGTAGTAACCTCTCACAGTCTGCCTTCCAAAAACCGTATGGCATTCCTTTCCTTTTGCGCCCTGCCGTGTGCCAGTACAGCAGTTTACAACCACATATGGGGTGTTTCTGTAAACTACAGAATCAGGGCCATAAATAATGAGTTTTGTTTGGCTGTTAACCCTTGCTTTGTAACTGGAAAAAAAATATTAAAATGGAAAATCAGCCAAAAAAGTGAAATTTTTAAATTGTATCTCTATTTTCTATTAAATCTTGTGCAACACCTAAAGGGTTAACAAAGTTTGTAAAATCAGTTTTGAATACCTTGAGGGGTGTAGTTTCTTAGATGGGGTCACTTTTATGGAGTTTCTACTTTAGGGGTGCATCAGGGGGGCTTCAAATGGAACATGGTGTCAAAAAACCAGTCCAGCAAAATCTGGCTTCCAAAAACCATATGGCGCACCTTTCCCTCTACGCCCTACTGTGTGCCCGTACAGTAGTTTACGGCCACATATGGGGTGTTTCTGCAAAGTACAGAATTGGGGCAATAAATATAGCATTTTGTTTGGCTGTTAACCCTTGCTTTGTTACTGGAAAAAATGGATTAAAATGGAAAATTTGACAAAAAATCTAAATTCTGAAATTTTATCACCATTTGCCATTAACTCTTGTGGAACACCTAAAGGGTGAACAAAGTTTGTAAAATCAGTTTTGAATACCTTGAGGGGTGTAGTTTCTAGAATGGGGTCATTTTTGGGTGGTTTCTATTATGTGAGCCTCACAAAAGTGACTTCAGACCTGAACTGGTCCCTAAAAGGTGGGTTTTTGAAAAGTTCGGAAAAATTTCAAGATTTGCTTCTAAACTTCTAAGCCTTGTAACATCCCCCAAACATGAAGTAGACATATGGGGAATGTAAAGTAAAAACTATTTTTGTAGGTATTGCTATGTATTATAGAAGTAGAGAAATAGAAACTTGGAAATTTGCAATTTTTTTCACATTTTTGGTAAATTTGGTATTTTTTTTATAAATAAAATTATTATTTTTTTACTTCATTTTACCAGTGTCATGAAGTACAATATGTGATGAAAAAGCAATCTCAGAATGGCCTGGATAAGTCAAAGTGTTTTAAAGTTGTCATCACTTAAAGTGACACTGGTCAGATTTGCAAAAAATGGCCTGGTCCTTAAAGGGAACCTGTCACCAGGATTTTGTGCATAGAGCTGGGGACATGGGCTGCTAGATGGCCGCTAGCACATCTGCAATGCCCAGTCCCCATAGCTCTCTGTGCTTTTATTGTGTTAAAAAAACGTTTTGATCCATATGCAAATTAACCTGATATGAGTCCTGTGTCTGGAGATGAGTCAAATTTTCTGAGCGCAGCACCGCCCCCGCGTCCTCCGAATCTCCTCCTTGCTGGCTGATGTCACAGAGCTGGAGCGCCGAAAGCTCGCGATGCGCAAGCTAGCGCATGCGTAGTTTGTTCCCTGTGCTGATGCCAGCACAGGGAATGAACATGATGCCGACACTGCGCATGCGCTAGCTCGCGCATCACGAGATTTCGGCGCTTCAGCTCTGTGACGTCAGCCAGCAAGGAGGAGATTCGGAGGACGCGGGGCGGTGCACAAAATCCTGGTGACAGGTTCCCTTTAAGGTGAAATAAGGCTGTGTCCCTAAGGTGTTAAAGGGGCGGGCACAGTGGAGGTCACTGTTATTAAAGGGGTGGGCACTGTGGAGGTCACTGTTATTAAATGGGTGGGCTCTGTGGAGATCACTGTTATTAAAGGGGTGGGCACAGTGGAGGTCACTGTTATTAAAGGGGCAGGCACTGTGGAGGTCATTGTTATTAAATGGGCGGGCTCTGTGGAGGTCACTGTTATTAAAGAGGCGGGCACAGTGGAGGTCACTGTTATTAAATGGGCGGGCTCTGTGGAGGTCACTGTTATTAAAGGGGCGGCGCTATGAAGGTCCCTGTTAAAGGGGCGGTCACTGTTAAAGGGGCAGTCACTGTGAAAGTCACTGATAAAGGGGCGGTCACTGTGAAAGTCACTGTTAAAGGGGCGGTCACTGTGAAAGTCACTGTTAAAGGGGCGGTCACTATGAAAGTCACTGTTAAAGGGGCGGTCACTGTGAAAGTCACTGTTAAAGGGGCGGTCACTGTGAAAGTCACGGTCAATGCTAAAGGAGAGGTCACTGTTAAAGGGGCAGGCACTGTTAAAAGAGCGGGCACTGTGAAGGTCATTGTTAAGTGGGCAGGCACTGTGGAGGTCAATGTTAAAGGGGCGGGCACTGTGGAGGTCATTGTTAAAGGGGCGGGTGCTGTAGAGGTCACTGTTATGGGGGAAACTGTCGATATCTTTTAACGACACATAGAAACTTTAAATGAAATAGATTAAATATACCCGTGCAAAGCCGGGTCCTTCTGCTAGTTATATATAAAATCCATATGTATTATTTTACTTGCTGCATTGCTTCTAATTGTCATTTTTACATTTACCTCTTCCCAGGGGGATTTTAGTTGTGTTTTACAGTGGATTCTAAAGTACAGGAATAAAATAGGCACTCAACCCATGTTTTTTTTTAATCAAGACCTTATAGTAAAATTTTTCATATATTAAAATATCTGTTGGTGGAAAATGTAGGCTTTTCTTTGTGGCTCAGATGCCAATTGCAGTGTCCCACTCCGTAATAGTAGCGGGGCCCTGTATATATATGGGTATTTGCAGGATGTCATTTCACGATACATATGAAGTGAAGTGCAGCAGTTGAGAGCAGTGCATATGTCAGCATATGTTTAGTCTACAGCCAGACTGCAGAGTCTGTGTGCTGACCAGGGGCGGATTAAGTGCATGATCGGCCTGGGGCTGTCTACCCAACTCACCCCCCCCCCCACCCCCTCCATTTTAGTTTTAGTTTTTTTTCTGTATGAAGAGGCTGTGTTATGTGGGGTGTTACATAGGACTGCAGGTGACAAATTAAAATTTTAGTTGCCAAATTAAAAATTCATACGATTATGATAAAAAAAAGACTTGGAGGAGAAGCTGAGACGCAGGTCACAGTAGTGAGCCAGCTCTACATATAGGGGAATACAACATCACATACAGTGGGATGCGAAAGTTTGGGCAACCTTGTTAATCGTCATGATTTTCCTGTATAAATCGTTGGTTGTTACGATAAAAAATGTCAGTTAAATATATCATATAGGAGACACACACAGTGATATTTGAGAAGTGAAATGAAGTTTATTGGATTTACAGAAAGTGTGCTATAATTGTTTAAACAAAATTAGGCAGGTGCATAAATTTGGGCACCACAAAAAAGAAATGAAATCAATATTTAGTAGATCCTCCTTTTGCAGAAATTACAGCCTCTAAATGCTTCCTGTAGGATCCAATGAGAGTCTGGATTCTGGTTGAAGGTATTTTGGACCATTCCTCTTTACAAAATATCATTAGTTCATTCAGGTTTGATGGCTTCCGAGCATGGACAGCTCTCTTTAAGTCACACCACAGATTTTCAATTATATTCAGGTCTGGGGACTGAGATGGCCATTCCAGAACGTTGTACTTGTTCCTCTGCATAAATGCCTTAGTGGATTTTGAGCAGTGTTTAGGGTCGTTGTCTTGTTGAAAGATCCAGCCCCGGCACAGCTTCAGCTTTGTCACTGATTCCTGGACATTGGTCTCCAGAATCTGCTGATACTGAGTGGAATCCATGCGTCCCTCAACTTTGACAAGATTTCCAGTCCCTGCACTGGCCCCACAGCCCCACAGCATGATGGAACCACCACCATATTTTACTGTAGGTAGCAGGTGTTTTTCTTGGAATGCTGTGTTCTTTTTGCTCCATGCATAACGCCCCTTGTTATGGCCAAATAACTCAATTTTAGTTTCATCAGTCCACAGCACCTTATTCCAAAATGAAGCTGGCTGGTCCAAATGTGCTTTAGCCCACCTCAAGTGGCACTTTTTGTGCTGTGGGCAGAGAAAAGGCTTCCTCTGCATCACTCTCGCATACAGCATCTCCTTGTGTAAAGTGTGCCGAACAGGGCTGGGACAAGGTCAACCACCAACAGAGGCTGAGCTTCCCAAGTGCGCCCCCCCCCCCCCCATCAACTTGTGGAGTCTTTACTAAATACTTAGTGTTGTAATCACACATAAGTATGCGCAGTTTAATGATTACGTACCAATTAACTATAGCTGTAAACAAATGCACAACCTCTTTAGATCCATATAAATATAGAATCTAACAGGAATGACCCCCGCATAGTGACTGGATACTAACACCACACTGTAACTAAATTAAAACCAATATGACAATATAGTGGAAAATACTAGCACTACACAGATTCTGCAAACCATAAGTGATTAAAAGTACATAAATATTGACTCACAGTGCGACTCAAGGGTGAATCAAAGGCGACGTCTTCTTTGATAGGAATCAGTCTTTTTCTGGCCACCACTCGTCTCCGCAGAATCTGCAAAACTAATAGTTTAGGCTTCTCATTCCATGATTCCAGCACCATCCCCACCTCTGTACAAACTCCCAATGCGTATTGCCCCACACAGTAATAAAGCCCACTAAACATGGCAACACAGAGAAAAGGAATCTGTACTATATGACAGCACAGATGGGGGAGCCTGTACTATATGGGGGCTGTACTATATTGGGGCACAGAGGAGGGAAATGAAAATAAATGCAGACTTGTATGACTTCAAAGGGGTTATCCTGTTATTTAAAATGTATCCCCCATCCACAGGATGGGACTCCCTGAGCGATCTCCAGATCGGGCAGGTCTGTGGATGACAACACTGTTATGTGGGATCTGTGGATGGCACCATTATGGGGGGATCTTTCGATGACACTGTTATGGAGGATGTGTGGATGACACTGCTATGGGGGATCTGTGGTGGATGACACTGCTATGGGGGATCTGTGGTGGATGACACTGCTATGGGGGATCTGTGGTGGATGACACTGCTATGGGGGATTTGTGGTGGATGACACTGCTATGGGGGATCTGTGGTGGAAGACACTGCTATGGGGGATCTGTGGTGGATGACACTGCTATGGGGGATCTGTGGTGGGGGACATTGCTATGGGGGATCTGTGGTGGAGGACACTGCTATAGGGGGATCTGTGGTGGAGGACACTGCTATGGGGGATCTGTGGTGGAAGACACTGCTATGGGGGATCTGTGGCGGATGACACTGCTATGGGGGGATCTGTGGTGGAAGACACTGCTATGGGGGATCTGTGGTGGAAGACACTGCTATGGGGGATCTGTGGTGGATGACACTGCTATGGGGGATCTGTGGTGGGGGACATTGCTATGGGGGATCTGTGGTGGAGGACACTGCTATGGGGGGATCTGTGGTGGAGGACACTGCTATGGGGGATCTGTGGTGGAAGACACTGCTATGGGGGATCTGTGGTGGATGACACTGCTATGGGGGATCTGTGGTGGGGGACATTGCTATGGGGGATCTGTGGTGGAGGACACTGCTATGGGGGGATCTGTGGTGGAGGACACTGCTATGGGGGATCTGTGGTGGAAGACACTGCTATGGGGGATCTGTGGTGGATGACACTGCTATGGGGGGATCTGTGGTGGAAGACACTGCTATGGGGGATCTGTGGTGGATGACACTGCTATGGGGGGATCTGTGGTGGAAGACACTGCTATGGGGGATATGTGGTGGATGACACACACTGCTATGGGGGATCTGTGGTGGATGACACTGCTATGGGGGGATCTGTGGTGGATGACACTGTTATGGGGGGATCTGTAGTGGTTGACACTGTTATGGGGGGATCTGTAGTGGTTGACACTGTTATGGGGGGATCTGTGGTGGATGACACTGCTATGGGGGATCTGTGGTGGAGGACACTGCTATGGGGGGATCTGTGGTGGATGACCCTGTTATGGGGGGATCTGTAGTGGTTGACACTGTTATGGGGGGATCTGTGGTGGATGACACTGTTATGGGGGGATCTGTGGTGGATGACACTGCTATTGGGGGGATCTGAGGATGACACTGTTATTGGGGGAATCCCCCCCATAACAGGGTCCGTGTAGGAATGACCCCCAAATACAAGGGGTGAGGCTGTGGTGCTGTATCTGCTTTTATGATGACAGCGCTAGCGGGGCCCGGTTATATAGTTAATAAGATTATATCCAGTGAGCGGGGAGGTGTAGTAGAATACAGTCACATTGCACGGGCCCTGCTGTCATTATGAAAGCAAATGCGACCCCACACCTCTTTTATTGGTGGTCAGTAAATGGGTCTGTCACAGACCCATTTACTGACCACCAATAAAAGAGGTGTGGGGTCGCATTTGCTTTCATAATGACAGCAGGGCCCGTCGCCCGTGCAATGTGACTGTATTCTACTACTATAAAAGCAAAGCTCTGCAGATGTGACTGTATTGGGTCAGTCAATCACTAAATGAACCCTGTTATGGGGAGAAACTGTGGATGACACTATTTGTCATACACAGACGGTCTGTCTATGACAAATAGTGTCATCCACAGTTTCTCCCCATAACAGGGTTCATTTAGTGATTGACTGACCCAATACAGTCACATCTGCAGAGCTTTGCTTTTATGCCTCATATGCATCCATCCATCCCCCCTTCCCAGCAGGCACTGTAAAAATCACATTTTTATTTTTCAAACTGTCTCCCTCCCTGAGATTTTGGCGCCGCCTACTACTTACAAGTTATACAGAGGCAGGGCACTTTATTACTGGAGGCAAGACAAGACTGAGTCTACTCTGAGACTACAGTCCACACCAGGACAGCTGGGCACAGTGGGCAGGCTGCTGAGGCGGGAGAACTTGGAGAAGGCAGCAGGCGCAGGAGTCGGGAGAAGAATCCAGTCAGTGGGCGGGCTCTGCCTGGCGCAGCGTGACATCAGCGTGACGCATCACGCTCTGGGCCCGCCCACCGTTCTCCTGCCGCTGCCGGCTCCCTCCTGGGTCCTTTGAATCACCGGCTGTGATGCAGTACCGCACTCGGCGAGTCGGCACTCGCGCGGCGCACTGCTGTCACATCACAACTCAAGCGGCAGCAAGCGCTCGCCTGCCGCCGGCTCGCCACTGTCTGGCCTGCCGCCTGGGGGACTTAAAGTGTTTGACTCCGGCGGTGACCGGTCTCCGGCCCCTGCTGCGCCCTGAGGCTGGAGCGCCCAGAGGCTGGAGCCTCCCCAGCCTCTGTGTCGGCCCGGCCCTGGTGCCGAATGGTTGAACGATGCACAGTGACTCACTCTGCAGCAAGAAGATGTTGTAGGTCTTTGGTGCTGGTCTGTGGGTTGACTCTGACTGTTCTCACCATTCATCGCTTCTGTCTATTCGAGATTGTTCTTGGTCTGCCACTTCAAGCCTTAACTTGAACTGAGCCTGTGGTCTTCCATTTACTCAATATGTTCCTAACTGTGGAAACAGACAGCTGAAATCTCTGAGACAGCTTTCTGTATCCTTCCCCTAAACCATGATGGTGAACAATCTTTGTCTTCGGGTCATTTGAGAGTTGTTTTGAGACCCCCATGTTGCTACTCTTCAGATAAAATTAAAAGAGGAGGGAAACTTACAATGGACCCCCTTAAATACTCTTTCTCATAATTGGATTCACCTGTGTATGTAGGTCAGGGGTCACTGAGCTTACCAAGCCAATTTGAGTTCCAATAATTAGTTCTAAAGGTTTTGGAATAAATAAAATGACAACAGTGCCCAAATTTATGCACCTGCCTAAGTTTGTTTAAACAATTATAGCACACTTTCTGTAAATCCAATAAACTTCATTTCACTTCTCAAATATCACTGTGTGTGTCTCCTATATGATATATTTAACTAACATTTTTTATCGTAACAACCAACGATTTATACAGGAAAATCATGATGATTAACAAGGTTGCCCAAACTTTCGCATCCCACTGTATCTGTTACATCCAGTGACATCTCCTGTCATATAGATCTTCTCTTTCCTCTTCTCCTCCGTTTGACCCAGACCGCCATAACTAATTCTTTCAGCCGCATCTCGTCTCTAGAGTTTTTTACACAGACACGTTAGATTTCTCATAATTGGGGTCATTTATCAAACTGGTGTAAAGTACAACTGGCTTAGGTGCCCATAGAAACCAATCAGATTCCACCTTTAATTTTCCAAAGGAGCTGTGAAAAATGAAAGGTGAAATCTGTTGCAATGGGTAACTAACCCAGTTCTACTTTACACCAGTTTGATAATTAACCTAAAGGTCCCTATAGTGTGTACAGCAATTATAATGTCCCCTAGAGTGCCTCCAGTAATAATAACACCCTATATTGTGCTCCAGGTAATAATGTTTGTATAGTGTCCCCAAAAATAATATCCCCTAATAGAAACGCCCCCACACTACCCCATATAGTAATTTCCCCTACACTACCCCCATATAGTAATTTCCCCCACACTGCCCCATATAGTAATTTCCCCCACACTGCCCTGTATAGTAATTTCCCCCACACTGCCCCATATAGTAATTTCCCCCTCACTGCCCTCATATAGTAATTTGCCCCCACACTGCACTACCATTAAATAATTTGCCCTCACACTGCACTCCTATGAAATAATTTGCCCTCACACTGCACTCCCATGAAATAATTTGCCCCCACACTGCACTCCCATGAAATAATTTGCCCCCACACTGCCCCATGAAGTAATTTGCCGCCACACTGCACCCCCATGAAGTAATTTGCCCCCACGCTGCACCCCCTGATGTAATTTGCCCCCACGCTGCACCCCCTGAAGTAATTTGCCCCCATGCTGCACCCCCTGAAGTAATTTGCCCCCACACTGCACCACCTGAAGTATTTTCCCCCCACACTGCCCCATGAAGTAATTTGGCCCCACACTGCCCACCATGAAGAATTTGCCCCCACACTGCACCACCTGAAGTATTTTTCCCCCACACTGCCCCATGAAGTAATTTGGCCCCACACTGCCCCCATGAAGTAATTTGCCCCAGGTAATAATCTGCCCCACATGAAGTGATTTGCCCCCATTTAATAATCTGCCCCCCCCGAACTGATTTGCTACCACACTGCCCCATGTCCTCCTCTGCCCCCCCAAAGTTGGCACACACAGTAACAAAAATAAAATAAAAGCTAATACTTACCTGTGTCCAGCATGGTGAGGCAGGCGCACATTCTTCATTGTTCTGCGTCCCTCCCAACACAGGCGCGAGATGACATCATCACGCACGCCTGCGCCGGGATTTCACTACCGCATAGTCCTCAGGCCTTCTAGGCCTCAAGCCTATGGCGTTGATTGGTGGCGGGGCAGGGAACTATTAACTCCCGTGCCCCGCCGCAGTATGTGGACGTGCGGGTCGGCGTTGGGCCACCCAGGGATGCCGGGCCCGGGGCTACCGACCCGAACGACCCTATTATAATCCGCCACTGGTGCTGACAAGTAGATACCTCTCTGAGTTTTACGCAGACCAAGCATAGGCCTCAAGAGAGGAACAACAGAAACCCAGTGTGTTGAGGAGTATAAGGACAGACTAGTGGAGACAGGAGTGATACCTCAGTTTGCACCCAATGTGAGACAGCAGTTAGCCCAGAGTGCCTGTTCACACTCTACAGTGAAGTACAAGCTGTAAGCAGAGCTGCAATCCTCTATGGACAGTGTGGACCTATTAGTGGAAATTGTTAATAAGCCAGGAAGGCAAGATATATGTATACTCCACACCTGGAAGATAGCCAGAAGTTACAATATCCTGAGTGTGACCAGAGTCAGTACCTCACCAAGAGCCTGTTATTAGGATTAGGCCCCTTTCACACGAGTGAGTTTTCCGCGCGGGTGCAACGTGTGATGCGAATGCATTGCGCCCACACTGAATCCGGAACCATTCATTTCAATGGGTCTGTGTACATGAGCGTTGTTTTTTCACGCATCAGTTCTGCGTTGCTTGAAAATTGCAGCATGTTCTTTAGTCTGTGTTTTTCACGCCATGCTGGCCCCATAGAAGTGAATGGGGCTCCGTGAAAAACGCATTGCATCCGGATGCAATGCGTTGCGTTTTTAACGCAAGTAACTTAGCAACAGTGAAGGTATTTTAGACAGGAAGTTGAGTTTCTCAGCGTCTGGCTCCAGGCAGCACATGAGACAGGAGTTTTCTAGTGTGAAGTTTCAAGCCCTTGCAGACCTTTTCCAGCATGCCAAAGACACCAAGGGCAATGGATGTGGAGAGGCTCATTGTCCTCGTGTAGGAGAGGCCCTGCATTTGGGATACCAGGTCGGGGGACTGACACCACCGGTATAAAAAAGACCTGGGTGGAAATAACCCAGGAGCTGTTTGCCACCATCTGGGAGAAACCAAAGGCAAAGTCGACAGAATTTGGGTAAGTAGCCAATGTATACATGTGTGATCCTTGCTGTCCTCCCTAGCATAGGCTATGTCATAGGTAATCCTCCCTAGTATAGCACATGTCATAGGTATTCCTCCCTAGTATAGCACATGTGATACGTTATCCTCCCTAGTATAGCACATGTCATAGGTAATCCTCCCTAGTATAGCACATGTGATACATTATCCTCTGTAGGATTGTATATTTGGCTACATTTTCCTTTCTTGTCTTTTTATTACAAGTTGATGAGGTCCTTCCTTCTGGGATTCGCGTCCCCACCTATTACTTGGTTGAACTTGATGGACTTATGTCTTTTTTCAACCGTATTAACTATGTAACTATGAAAGAATCGTTGGCGGAACTGCAGGGACCAGTTCAGCAAAGAGATGCAGCACCAGGGGCGTTGTGGTTCCGGGTCCCCAAAGAAAATGCCGTATATGCAGCCGTATATGCAGGGCCGGACTGGGGATAAAAACCAGCCCTGGAAAAAGTTGCATACCAGTCCCACAGCATTGCGTCATTATTTACTTGTTTATAATAGGAGAAAGCATTCATTTTAAAACACGTGTGTAAACACGAATATGAACTTTGCCCCACCATAGCTCTTTTGTAGAACCCCCATGAAAACGTACAATTACTTGGCTTGGCCCTTGTGGATCTCGGACGCCACTTCAACACTTTGGCCAGGGGCTCGGCGGAGCTGATGTTGTGTTTTATCCTAATGAGAAAGATTTCATAATAAGGATTTGGAGAAGGGGCAGAGGGATAGCAGAGCAGGGAGAGGCTGGTGCTGCTACTAGGCTGTCATACCATGGGGGAGTAATAAAGCTCACCATAGTGCCCCCCCAGTAGTAATAATTCTCCTTATAATGTGCAAAACATACCCCTTTGTTATGTCCCTAGTTGAGCTAATGTTCCCATAATGTGCCAATATAAAATACCCCTTCTCAGTGCCCCCGTAGATGACCCCCATAGTGCTCCTCCCCCCCTTCCCCATAGTACCCACCATAATGTGTCCCAGTATAAAATGCCCCTATACAGAGCCCCCATATAAAATCCCCCTTCTTTTTAGCCTCAGTAGATGCCCCTATAGTGCCCCCCAATAATCTGCCAGTAAGATGTGCCCCCATAGATGCCCCCAATCATGTGCCAGTAATAAGAGCCCCCCCACTATCATGTGCCAGTAGCCAGAGCCCCCCCATATCATGCGCCAGTAGCCAGAGTGCCCCCGCTATCATGTGCCAGTAGCCCCCCCTTATTATGTGCCAGTAGCCCCCCCTTATGTGCCAGTAGCCCCCTTTATCATGTGCCAGTAGTCCCCCTTATCATGTGCCAGTAGTCCCCCTTATCATGTGCCAGTAGCCCCCCCATCATGTGCCAGTAGTCCCCCTTATGTGCCAGTAGTTCCCCTTATGTGCCAGTAGCCCCCTTATGTGCCAGTAGCCCCCTTTATCATGTGCCAGTAATTCCCCTTTATCATGTGCCAGTAGTCCCCCTTATCATGTGCCAGTAGCCCCCCTTATCATGTGCCAGTAGCCCCCTTATGTGCCAATAGCCCCCCTTATCATGTGCCAGTAGCCCCCCCATCATGTGCCAGTAGTCCCCCTTATGTGCCAGTATTCCCCCTTATGTGCCAGTATTCCCCCTTATGTGCCAGTAGCCCCCCTTATGTGCCAGTAGCCCCCTTATGTGCCAGTAGCCCCCCTTATCATGTGCCAGTAGTCCCCCTTATCATGTGCCAGTAGTCCCCCTTATCATGTGCCAGTAGCCCCCCTTATCATGTGCCAGTAGCCCCCCTTATGTGCCAATAGCCTCCCTTATGTGCCAATAGCCCCCCTTATCATGTGCCAGTAGTCCACCTTATGTGCCAATAGCCTCCCTTATGTGCCAATAGCCCCCCTTATCATGTGCCAGTAGTCCCATCATGTGCCAGTAGTCCCCCTTATGTGCCAGTAGTCCCCCTTATGTGCTAGTAGCCCCCCTTATGTGCCAGCCCAGTAGTCCCCCTTATGTTCCAGTAGCCCTTCTTATGTGCTAGTAGCCCCCTTATCATGTGCCAGCCCAGTAGTCCCCCCCTTATCATGTGCCAGCCCAGTAGTCCCCCCTTATGTGCCAGCCCAGTAGTCCCCCTTATCATGTGCCAGACCAGTAGTCCCCCCTTATCATATACCAGCCCAGTAGTCCCCCCTTATCATGTGCCAGCCCAGTAGTCCACCCTTATCATGTGCCAGCCCAGTAGTTCCCCCTTATCATGTGCCAGCCCAGTAGTCCCCCCTTATCATGTGCCATCCCAGTAGTCCCCCCTTATCATGTGCCAGCCCAGTAGTCCCCCCTTATCACCTTATCATGTGCCAGCCCAGTAGACCCCCCTTATCATGTGCCAGCCCAGTAGTCCCCCCTTATCATGTGCCAGCCTAGTAGTCCCCACTTATCATGTGCCAGCCCAGTAGTCCCCCCTTATCATGTGCCAGCCCAGTATTGTACCTATATAAAAAAAAAAGAAAACACTTATACTTACCTCCAGCGATGCGATGCGATGCAGGCCTCTTCCGGCCTGTGTCCCTCGCTATACGGCTCAGGCGGCGCGATGACGTCATTGCGGCGCCTGCACCGGCCTCTGATAGGCTGCCAGCACTAGGCTGGCAGCCTATCAGAGGAACAGGAGGGGACACACCTCTCCCTCCCCTGCCGCAGCACAGGCATCTGTATCGCCGTCCTGAGGACAGCGATACAGATGACTATGGAGATGAGCGCTTCCACAATAGAAGCCCTCATCTCCTGCTCTGCCCTGCCGCCGGTTGCCCCTACTTGTCACCAGGGCCGCGGCCTTGCGGCACTCAGGCCTGCCGGCCTACCGGGAAATTTCCCGGTATCCCGGCAGGCCAGTCCGGCCCTGCGTATATGTTCAAGGATGTCATGGTCTTACCTTCTTGCTGTTCTCCTTCGTTTGACATGTGCTGGCGGCCATCTTGGTTTCTGGGTTTCTTGTAGCCTTCCACCCTGCGGCTCCTCCTTCCCACTGGGAGGAGCTGGATGCCTAGCTCATATATATAGGAGGTCTGTGGCTTCAGTTCCTTGCTTGGTCCTCTTGTGTTCACATGCTTCTAAGACTGCTGCTGCTTCTGGTTCCTGATCCTGGCTTCGTCTGACTACCCTGCTGGTTCCTGATCCTGGCTTCGTCTGACTACCCTGCTGGTTCCTGATCCTGGCTTCGTCTGACTACCCCTCTGGTTCCTGACCTCTGGCTTCGCAAAGACTCTGCTCGGTTTCACCATCCGTTTGGACTTTTGCTTTACAGCTTTATTTTCAATAAAGCCTTCTTATTTTCTCTTATCTCTTGTTGTACGTCTGGTTCATGGTTCCGTGACATTAGGACCAAGCCATGACTTCTGACGGTACAGGGCCATCCTCGCTACCCACGCTGGTTGCCAGACTTGATCAGCAGGATCACCTGTTGGGTCGGTTCGCTGTGGCGTTGCAAACCCTGCTTGAACGCACGGCTCATTTCGCTCCCGTTGCCGATGGGTCGGTTGTCGCTCCTGGGCTCGCTCCTACTGCCGCTCCGGTTGTTGCGCCAGAGTCTACCCCGACACCTGTTGTTGCGCCTGCGGTGTTTCGGGGTATGACCGGTTCTGCCCCTCTTCCACGGCGCTTTGGGGGAGAGCCAACTCAGTGCCGAGGTTTCCTTAACCAGGTGGGCATTTATTTCGAGTTGCTGCCACATGCCTTTCCTACTGAGAGATCAAAGGTGGGCTTCTTGATCTCGCTGCTCTCGGACAAGGCCTTGGCCTGGGCCAGCCCTTTATGGGAGAACAACAATCCGGTGGTTGCCGAGTTTTCCGGTTTTGTTGCTTCTCTTCGGAAGGTATTCGATGTGCCGGCTCGTGCTGCCTCTGCTGCGAAGCTCCTTATGTCCATCAGACAGGGTTCACTATCCGTAGCTGAATACGCCATTGAGTTTCGTACCCTGGCAGCAGAGGTGGGCTGGAATAATGAGGCTCTGGTCGCTGCTTTCTCTCATGGTCTCTCGGATGCCTTGAAGGATGAGGTTGCAGCTAAGGACCTACCAGTTGAGCTCGAGTCTCTTATTTCTTTCCTGATTTTGATTGACACCAGACTCAGGGAGAGACCTTCCTTTAAGGAGAACCTGTGGAGGTCTTCTAACAGATTGGTGCCTACGTTTGCTGTCCCACCCGTGCCTCCCTCTCCTCCCACGCCTCCTGGGGATGACTTGTCTGGGGGTGAACCCATGCAGCTGGGGTTTGCTCGCCTGTCCGAGGGGGAGAGGGCACTCCGGAGACGCGAGGGCCGATGCATGTACTGTGGTCTCGGTGGGCATTTTCGGTTGGCATGTCCGAACCGTCCGGGAAAACGCTCGTACCTGAGATCCTGTCGGGGGCAGATCTTGGGTGGAGTCTCCTCGTCCCCGGTTTCCCGTGTTGACAAACCACTGATCACTGTTGTCCTCTCCTGGGTCGGGGGCTCGGTGACGACCCAGGCGTTGGTGGACTCTGGTGCTGGTGGTTTGTTCATTGATAGTGTGTTCGCTGCCGCCAATTCCATTCCTCTGCAGGCTCGAGGTTCCCCACTGGCTCTTGAGGCGATAGACGGCAGACCCCTTCTGCCGCCACACGTGACTCATGAGACCCTTCCAGTGGGGATAGCCATTGGTGCCGTTCACAGAGAGTCGGTCTGCCTCCAGGTTATTTCGGCTCCACACTACTCGGTGGTCTTGGGGTACCCCTGGCTCCAGAAGCATAATCCGACTTTCGATTGGAGATCGGTCGAGATCCTCTCGTGGTCACCGCAGTGTGGGGCTAGTTGCATCCATGGGTCTGTCAAGTTGCTGTGTACTTCCTCGGACTCTCTGTTGCCTCCTGAATACGAGGAGTACCGGGATGTATTCGATAAGGTGCGCGCGGTTGCCCTACCTCCGCACCGCCCATACGATTGTGCCATAGAGTTACAATCTGGTGCCGTTCCTCCTCGTGGCAAAGTCTATCCACTCTCGGTAGCGGAGAATGAGGCCATGGAGGAGTACGTGAGGGAGGCGCTTTCACGCGGACACATTCGCAAATCTTCGTCCCCGGCAGGGGCTGGATTTTTCTTTGTGAAAAAGAAGGGCGGTGAGTTGAGGCCTTGCATCGATTACAGGGGTCTCAATCGCATCACGATCAAGAACGCTTACCCGATACCCTTGATTTCCGAGCTGTTCGATCGCCTTAAAGGGGCCACGGTCTTTACCAAACTCGACCTGAGGGCGGCATATAACCTGGTAAGGATCAAGGCGGGCGATGAGTGGAAGACCGCGTTTAACACCAGGACCGGTCATTATGAATCCTTGGTTATGCCCTTTGGGTTGTGCAATGCGCCCGCAGTCTTTCAGGAATTCATCAACGATGTTTTCCGTGACCTGTTGCAGCAGTGTGTGGTGGTCTATTTGGATGACATCTTGGTATATTCTGAATCCATGGAGGCCCACATTCTGGATGTCAGACGAGTGTTGCAACGGTTACGAGAGAACAAGCTGTTCGGTAAGCTTGAGAAATGCGAATTTCACCGATCCCAGGTAACCTTCTTAGGTTACATCATTTCCGCTGAGGGGTTCTCCATGGATCCTGAGAAGGTTTCGGCTGTCTTACAGTGGCCCCAGCCCAGTGGTCTTCGTTCCCTGCAGCGCTTTTTGGGCTTCGCCAATTATTATCGGAAGTTCATCAGGGACTTTTCCATGCTGGCCAAGCCTCTCACGGATCTGACCAGGAAGGGCAGTAATTCCCAGGTCTGGCCGCTCGAGGCCATCCGAGCTTTTGAGGCCCTAAAGTCCGCCTTTGTGTCGGCTCCGATTCTGTCGCATCCCAACCCTGGGTTGCCCTTTGTCCTCGAGGTGGACGCGTCTGAGACGGGAGTAGGCGCCCTTCTGTCTCAGCGTAGAACACCAGAGGGTCCTCTGCTTCCTTGTGGGTTTTACTCCCGGAAACTGTCTTCCGCGGAGTGCAACTATCAGATTGGTGACAGGGAGTTATTGGCCATCGTGCAGGCCCTTAAAGAATGGAGGCACTTGCTCGAGGGTTCGGTGGTTCCGGTTCTCATCCTGACGGACCATAAGAATCTGACCTACCTTTCTGAGGCCAAGAGATTGACACCACGTCAGGCCAGATGGGCTCTGTTCTTGTCACGTTTTAATTACGTGGTCTCCTACCTACCCGGTTCCAAGAACATCAGGGCGGATGCCTTATCACGGCAGTACTCCGAGCTGTCCAGGGAGGAGTCGATTCCGACTTCGGTCATACCTCCGAATCAGATCCTGGCCGCCATTCGCACCAGCCTGACCTCTCCCCTGGGTGAGCAGATTTTGGCGGCTCAATCTGGTGCTCCCTCTGGGAGACCCAACGGCAGATGTTTTGTGCCTGAGGAGTTGCGCACTCGGTTGTTGCGAACCTACCATAACTCCAAGACCGCGGGGCATCCTGGAAAGAATCAGCTGTCCTGGGCTGTTTCACGTCTGTTCTGGTGGCCTTCCCTACGTTCCGACATCGCCGCATATGTAGCGGCATGCTCCGTTTGTGCCCAGAGTAAGTCCCCTCGGCACCTTCCGTTGGGCCTTCTGCAACCCATAGCCACCGGGGAGCGCCCATGGTCACACCTGGGGATGGATTTCATTGTGGACCTCCCTGCATCCCGAGGCCATACGGTCATTCTCATGATTGTAGATCGGTTTTCCAAAATGTGCCACTGTGTTCCTCTCAAGAAGTTACCCTCTGCACAAGAGTTGGCCACGATTTTTGCCAGGGAGGTCTTCCGGTTGCACGGTTTGCCCAAGGAGATTGTGTCGGATCGGGGGAGTCAGTTTGTGTCCAGGTTCTGGCGCGCCTTTTGCTCCCAGTTGGGGATTCATCTCTCCTTCTCCTCGGCCTACCACCCTCAGTCCAATGGGGCCGCAGAACGATCCAATCAGGCCTTGGAGCAATTCCTTCGTTGCTATGTCTCCGATCACCAAGACAATTGGGTTGACCTCCTGCCTTGGGCTGAGTTTGCCAGGAACACGGCGGTGAACTCTTCCTCTGGGACGTCTCCCTTCATGGCCAATTATGGGTTCCAACCTGCCGTGTTACCGGAGGTATTCTCTCCCCAGGATATTCCGGCTGTGGAGGATCACCTTTCCGTCCTACGTGCTTCTTGGGTACAGATCCAGAAGTCCCTTGAAGTCTCTGCGCAGCGCCAGAGACTCCAGGCTGATCGCAGACGAGTGCCTGCTCCTTCCTACCAGGTCGGAGACCGTGTATGGTTGTCCACCCGCAACCTCAACCTTCGAGTGCCCACTCCCAAGCTGGCGCCTCGCTTTGTTGGTCCCTTCCGAGTGCTTCGCAGGGTAAACCCGGTAGCCTATGCCCTTGCGCTTCCTTCTGGCATGCGGATCTCCAACGTGTTTCATGTCTCCCTGTTGAAGCCACTGGTGTGTAATCGTTTCACTTCCTCGGTTCCTCGGCCTCGTCCGGTCCAAGTGGGCAATCGTGAGGAATATGAGGTGAGCAATATCCTGGACTCACGCCTGGTCCGCGGTCGGTTGCAGTTTTTGGTCCATTGGCGTGGTTATGGTCCAGAGGAGCGTTCCTGGGTTCCCTCCGCAGATGTCCATGCTCCTGCCTTGCTCCGAGCCTTCCACGCACGCTTCCCTCAGAAACCGTTTTGTGCTCCGCGGAGGAGGGGCACTTGAGGGGGAGGTACTGTCATGGTCTTACCTTCTTGCTGTTCTCCTTCGTTTGACATGTGCTGGCGGCCATCTTGGTTTCTGGGTTTCTTGTAGCCTTCCACCCTGCGGCTCCTCCTTCCCACTGAGAGGAGCTGGATGCCTAGCTCATATATATAGGAGGTCTGTGGCTTCAGTTCCTTGCTTGGTCCTCTTGTGTTCACATGCTTCTAAGACTGCTGCTGCTTCTGGTTCCTGATCCTGGCTTCGTCTGACTACCCTGCTGGTTCCTGATCCTGGCTTCGTCTGACTACCCTGCTGGTTCCTGATCCTGGCTTCGTCTGACTACCCCTCTGGTTCCTGACCTCTGGCTTCGCAAAGACTCTGCTCGGTTTCACCATCCGTTTGGACTTTTGCTTTACAGCTTTATTTTCAATAAAGCCTTCTTATTTTCTCTTATCTCTTGTTGTACGTCTGGTTCATGGTTCCGTGACAAAGGAACAACTGATGTTCCTGCGTGAGGTCATGGAGCTGCGTCCGTAAGTTAATTCTAGACACTGACCACTACATGTTTATTGATACACACTGTATGTAGACATGTGGGTAGGTAATGTGATTGGTAACAATTGGTAAATTAGAAATTTCATAGTTGCCGATAGCAACCATTCCGATTCCTCCTTTCATTTGCAAAAGTAGGTGAACAACATGACAAGTGGATTAGGAATTGTTGCTGTGGCCAGCTATGACACTTCTAATTTCCCCAATGTTGCTAAATGACGCCATATGTAATATGTTGGTTAGTTCATGTAGTACTATGTGCTAAATGTATTTTGCTGATGACAGTAATATGTGACGTGAATATTTATAATACAAAATAGTGTTCATATAGTAATGTACTATGTTTTTTTATTTTTTTTTGAAGAACGGAAGACAACCTAGAGGAGGAAGGGGGTGAGTCGGCTCCGCAGCAGTCAAGTGCCTGCGAGGAGGACACAAACCCCCTCTAGGCCAGTGCAGACTGAGAATGCCCCAGGACCCAGCACGGCAGCATCTGGTCGTCCTGCTGCTTCCGGAGGGTATTCACCCCCTTTGGCTCTACCCAGCCAGGCCAGAAGACGGGCCATGCCTCCTGCCGAATCTCTCATAAATACCTAGGTTCTGGAGAATTTATCTAGAGCCCAGCAGGAGGATTATTTAGACCTCTTTGCCCGTAGTCTGGCCCATTATTTGTACCGGCTGCCTCCAGAATGATTACTGAGAACCAAATCAACTCTCGGAATTGTTCTAGATGCAGCCACTCCCCCCAACGACCCAACGGAGATGTTTGTGGCCCTGGAAAATTGGTGCCTCCATGGGCACATGCTTGGCCCCCGGCCAATGCCAATTTCCCAGGGTCCCCCACAGTTCTCTCCTCGAAGGGATCATTATGGGCCACCTATTTGGCCATATGGGCCACAATATCAGGGGGAATCTTCATATGGGCAGCCTGTCCCCTCGTCCTCACAAGCTGGCCCATGGATGTACTCGGGCCCCCCTTCCCAACAAGCCTACCATCTACCATGGCCCGCAGTTTCAGGGACCCCCCTCGCCATCTGTGCGTTTTTTTAATTTGTGAGTTTTATTTTTTATGCTTTATATTATTTTCTGACAGTTTTACAAAAAAAAGTCGAGTTGACTATTTTGTCTGCTAATAAACAGTTTTATTATTTATGATTTTTATTGTTAGTTCTCTTTATTATATACAGTGCATAATGATATTTATGTAGCACCAACACATACACCACATTATTAATAGTACACTTTTACTATACATTAATATCACCCAAATACACTTACTATATAAACTTGTTTTCTCTATCACTTACACACACTAATATTAATGTGGTTATAACCAATATCTACAAATTTAGACACTTTATTCTACATATTTTTTTATTTATAATACATATATACAAAACATGTTATAAAAAATATAATGTCCTTTAAGCACACGATAGTAAACACAATACAGATGGTTAAGTGCCATGACACACGTAATGATAGTTTTTATTACATTAGAATGAGGCCAACTACAACTTTATTAATGATGATGGGAAAACATGCATACATTTTAGGCAAAATTTTACACTTTCTGTGAAAGAGGTATTAGTACATATTTCACATACCCTGTTCGAAACAATATATGTAAGCTAGCAACCCACATCAAGGGTCCTCATTATCTTGCGAGTCCTAACTAAAAAATACAAAAACTAACTAAAAAATAACCATCCAGGTAAAAAAAAAACGTGGCATACACAAGCTTCCATGAGTCGAGTACTACTGCTAAAAAGGGAATGAACCGATAGGTGACATAAAATATTCAGAAAATAAGTCCCTCACTCTCAGTCCAGCAGATCCAGATCTTCCAAGTTGGAAAGTGTCTCTTCCTGATGGCGGACTATAGACTTGGGCGTCTTTATCAGGTGTCGACTCATAGGTACGTATGTAGTTGTGCAGCACTACACATGCTTTGATGACCACATTGACATTTTCGGGGGTCAGCTGTATGGGCGAAAGAAAAACCCGGCATTTACTAGAAAAAATCCCAAAGGCGCACTCCACAAACCTTCTTTGCATCCAAACCTCGCCTAGGAAAGGGAGGTGGGTAGAAAGGGCAAAACCCTCATCCCCTACAACCACATAAGGCACTGGTGGACCAGAGGAGCCAGGAAGGTTTGCTGGCTGTATGTCCAGTTGGTTGGACTGAAGCCACCGACCCATTCTGGAAGCCCTGAAGATGCGAGCATCTGCAGTACTTCCATAGGACCCAATATCTACAATTATAAACCTGTAGTTTGTGTCAGCCAAGGCCAATAAAACTACAGAGAACAACTGTTTATAATTATAGAATCGGGACCCTGAGTTCGGTGACTTCTTAACCCGTATGTGCTTCCCATCAAGGGCACCAATACAATTTGGGAATTTAGCCCTCTCCAGGAAGCCCTGGGCTATATTCAGCCACTGCTGCCTGGTTGGATGTGGCAGCACCGAAGCTTTCAGTATCAACCAAATGGTGGCACATATAGCCCGTACCACGCCGGCAATTGCGGTGGTCCCCATTCTAAACTCAAAATGTAAAGAGGAAAAAGAATTGCCAGTTGCCAGATATCTGAAAAGAAAAAAAAAATATATAATAATTAATACACAAAATATCACAGGTTTTAAAATCTACTACATTACCTCATGTATTTAATGGCAATGTGTCTGGCAAGTTGAAACAAAATTAGCCCATACTCCAAGATTGGGACTCAATACTTTATATTGATATATACTTTAAAGTAAGGAAACCCGTTTAGCTACATCAACTTCCAGACCATTACCATATACACACAGGTGAGGTATCCTCATCATTACAGCCAGGATTAGAAAAATTAACCCCTGCGGAACTTGAATCTGGTGTGACTAATCAATGACTTGGTAGTACACCAAGTGACTTTATACAAAGTGGCCGGCCCAAAAGCACACACAGTTTCTTAATCAAAATGTACAATACATAATACATGTGTACTACTATTAAGTACTTATACACAGAACAGGTAAAGTTCTGAATACACAGGCCACAGACCAAACTGCTATGTATTGGCAAACAGTGGGTCATTCATGTATGAGTCGGATAATATAGTCCTACCTTAAAGTAATAATGAGACGTTCTTCAGGTGACACTCTCTGCTGTATGTTGGTGTCCTGGAAAGTCAAGGAAGGCCTCAACTCCCCCAACAGCCGATCAAAGGTAGCCACCGACATGCAGCAATAATTAAAGAACTTAACAGGGTGCGTACGGAGGTCAGAGTACAAACCAATACGCATACTATCTGCATGTCATCCGCGTGGGAAAACACAATGACGCAATGCAATCGTATACAAAACGGACGCCAGACTCAAGCAAAATCGTGCGATTATCACAGAACGCATCCTGACCTAATTCGTCACACTCGTGTGAAAGAGGCCTTACAGATACAACTTAGTCTACTTTCACACAAGTGTTTTGGCTTTCCGTTTGTGAGATCTGTTCAGGGCTCTCACAAGCGGTCCAAAACGGATCAGTTTGCATTCTAATGCATTCTGAATGGAAAAGGATCCACTCAGAATGCATCAGTTTGCATCAGTTCAGTCTCCATTCCGCTTTGGAGATGGACACCAAAACGCTGCTTGCAGCGTTTTGGTGTCCGTCTGATGAAATTGAGCCAAACGGATCCGTCCTGGCACACAATGTAAGTCAATGGGGACGGATCCGTTTTCACTGACACAATCTGGCACAATAGAAAACTGATCTGTCCTCCATTGACTTTCAATGGTGTTCAAGACGGATCCGTTTTGGCTATGTTAAAGATAATGCAAACGGATCCGTTCTGAACGGATGTAGACGGATGCATCATCTGAACGGATCCGTCCATGACGGATCCGCACAAAACGTGAGTGTGAAAGTAGCCTAACTTGTGATGTTTTGTTAATGGATTACAACTACCGCTTTAGGCTACTTTCACACTAGCGTTGGTGTCCGCTCGTGCGCACCGTTTGAAGGGGCTCACGAGCGGCCCCGAACGCATCCGTCTGGCCCCAATGCATTCTCAGTGGAGGCGGATCCACTGAGAATGCATCCGCCTGCCAGCGTTCAGCCTCCGCTCCGCTCAGTGAGCGGACACCTGAACGCTGCTTGCAGCGTTCAGGTGTCCGCCTGGCCGTGCGGAGGCGAGCGGATCCGTCCACACTTACAATGTAAGTCAATGGGGACGGATCCGCTTGAAGATGACACTATATGGCTCAATCTTCAAGCGGATCCGTTTCCCATTGACTTTCAATGTAAAGTCTGAACGGATCCGCTCAGACAACTTTCACACTTAGAAAATTTTCTACGTTTTAATGCAGACGCATCCGCTCTGAACGGATGCGAACGTCTGCATTATCGGAGCGGATCCGTCTGATGAAACATCAGACGGATCCGCTCCGAACGCTAGTGTGAAAGTAGCCTTACACTGCAATAATCTGTACATCTACAGTACCTCAAGGCAAGTGATTCTCAGTAAATGTGTGGGAATCAGCTCTGATAGAGGCAGGATTGGCCGGCTTGCGGACAGTCAGAGACAGTGACACACGAGATGAAGTCTAAGCAAAGTTCCACTTTATTGTGGTTTAAACAGCAAAAATTAATGGCCTTTACATTTCAGGCAAAACACAAAACAATTCCTGCTCGTCTGAGCACTAACTAAACAGTATTGCCCTGACTGTCCTAGGTGCGGTACTGTCCACAGTGAAGTTTACCACAGCAAGTTACTCAGAAGCACCAGCGATATCTTCCAGCTCTCAGGCCCGGGTTCTCTTTATGCAAGTGCCGCAGGTGCAGCTAACCAGGCAGCAGGCTAGATCTGTACCAGAAGTGGACTGCAGATTGGGGAACCCGCCCAACTCTTCCCCAAACCAAAACTCAAGGCCCTAAACCGACTTTTCTACAAAGCCACTTCAGGAAAGATTAGACTTTCCACTGCATACTGGGCATTCCCTGGAGCTTAAGCTGCATATGACAGGATTCTGGGGGAAAGTACCTGCCATCAATCACTCTTCCTGTCACTGTCTCACGGTTCTATTTCTTTATTCAAACGGACTCCTCATTATTTTACCACCTCAATTGCATCCAAGGGTGCAGGCACCACAACATCAGGGACCCTGCCTTCCCTGCACCTTAAATCCTATACCTCCAAGGGCACCTCCACTACCATCTGGCAGGAGATCCCTCAACACCAGAGTGTGCCCCGAAGAAATCCGGTGCCTTCCTTCTCGTCACTGCACGCCGGCCCAGGGAGCTGCAGAAACGTGAGTACCAACTACTACACCCATCAGGCCATCACACTTACGTATTGCCCCTACGGTTCCGGTCGCTGCACAATTAGCAAATGTAAAGTGCAACTTATGTTTTTATACAAATAAACTCATGTTTTGTGTATTTTTTGGATGTTTCTTGAGATAAGGGAAGGTCTAGCTACAAAAATAATGCCCAACTCCAGCAAGTCTGGCATAACATCTGCCTGGCCTTATACCCAGACTGGAATCAGGGCACAGAAGAGGAGCAGGGGGTTATTGGTGAGTATGTGCTGGCAGAAACATAGTGTAATACACTGATGAGCAAAAGGGTAACAATGTTTTGAGCTTTTGACTTTCAGGCTCCATATCTCATCATCCACTACAGCTTCGAACATGAGACTACTATCATTTTATAGACAATCATCTTGGGTATTTCATACATAAATTGTACTTGCAGCTATTTAGCATATGATTAGTTATGCAGATTCTTGTCATGTAACTGCATTGTTACCATTTTGCTACTAAAATTCTAAATTTGAATTTGTATTATTTTGTTAGTATTTTGTAAATCCACCTGTAACGGACCGTTTCCGCAGACAAGGGGTTAAAATCCGTTTAGGCGATATGCCCCTTTCTGATAGACAGGCCCAGCTACTGCAGAACACCAACTCCCGAACTGGATACAAAGTAGCACTCCAAACTGGAACCTCACGAATAGCTGCTAGCAGACGAACAGGAAAAGCATACAATCCTGGCAATCGGTCTTCTAACAGCATACAGTGAATCCCCCCAATAACGAGACAAGGCTCCGTTTTGAGGGTCAAGCAGTGGTCTGACTGTACTTGAAGTACAGCCTCTTTTATTCACAAAAAACAAACATAGTACTGCCCACAGGGGTTTGAAATACAACCAATCAATATATTACAAGACATACAATGTAACTACAGCAACCAATTGTTCACGCCCCCAGAGGACCAGAATGAAGACTGTAACATAGGACAACATATCCCCACAATGCATCATGGTTTCCTCCTCTCTGTCCAGACAACCTGAAGAGCAATCCAATTATCTCTGAGGACAAAAGGAGATTGCCAATACACATGTGAGGACAACAGAACAGACATCACCATTTTAAACACACAATGGGACAATAGAAACACACCCAGCATATTCCCTCCCCTTATCCTGAGAGGAGACTCAATTATACATACAGTTAAACATACTTTCTACCCAACTTTCATAACTCTAAAACCATACATCACATTCACATAAAAATTACATATTCGCAATCAATCCATTCAGGGGAACAACATATTAAAAAATGGCATGAATCAGACCAGGGGTTCAAAAGTTAGTAAAATATCTTTTGGGCCCTGGCTGGCACATGGCTATCTGGCTCAAACCAGTTTTACAGAGCCCTCTTTCCTGGAGACAATGGGAAATAATCAAATTATATCCAGGGATAGAGGCAGACTCCATTGAGCACATGGTTGCAAAAAGACATAAAATACAATAAAATACACAAGGTTACATTTACTACATAAAATAAAGACATGCAACATATCCCCAGATAGCTTAGGTCTGAGCGCATATTATTGAATGGCGCTCAGACCACACACATACAGTTCAATTGCCATGGAGCTTAAGTTTTGCATGGGCTGATGATAGGGCCCATAATCCTGGGGCAAGAGGCCAGCAGCCAGTCCTCTCCAAAGCCCAGTGGCAAGGTTGGTTTCGCCACACCACCTTTGTCTTTCAACACTGTCTGAATCCTTCTGGGCATGCTCTCGATCAGATTCAAGCATGTCTTGACTGAAATCTGTTCCCAGGGCTCTTCTACATGTTCTCAATGTTGGTGCATACTGGTCGACTCCCTTGGGTATGAATACAGCTTTTTTTTCAACTCTACCCACAAGTGTTCGATTTGGTTGAGTCTGGGGACTGTGGGGGCCAATCCAGCACCTCTACTTCATTGTCATTGAAGCATTTCTCTGCAAATCTCGATGTATCCTTTGGGTCGTTGTCCTGCTGGAACACTATGTCATCCTTTTCATACCCATAGTACTGGAGTGTATGAACTAACTAATCATATAGCTCAGCATTGAGACCACCATCAATAACGATAGCATTTGTAAAGCGTTTTTCTCCCATAGGACTCAAAGCGCATTTGATCCTGGTCAAGTATCCAACTCCTTTGGCAGTGAAACAGCTCCATATCATCAGGCTTCTTTCACCAAATGTGACAGTTCCTTTAATTTCTCAATCTGTCACCCCCTTTTACCTTTGTTTCTTCCAGACCAATTTGCACCATCAGAGCCTAGTCTATTGACTTTTGTCTCATTGCTCTAAATCACCTGTTTCCAATCTTCTACTGTCGACTGTGCGTACTTTTTTGCAAACTCCAGCCGAAGTTTCTTATGACACAGATTGCTGGTGGTGCACCTAATTTATGACAAGACCTAAGCCTCATCATAAATTAGGTGTTTTCTCCACCAGCACAGAGGGAAATGCCGGTCTTTGTAATGACCCAAATAAGTTGTATTTACCCTAAAATAGTGTCAATAAAAACAACAACTTGGCTGAAAAAAAAAAGAAGCCTTCTTATGGCTTTTAGCATACAGTGACACAAGTAGTAGTGACAACATACATAGGAGGGGGGGCACTTGCACCCACTAAATGTCCCCTATGCTCTCACCAGCACATGTGGAATGACATTACAGGAACCTGTCTGAATTCTTAATGGCCATGAGGAAGCATGTGATGTCTCTTTAAATCATTTAACAATGGAAACCATGATCCCAATGTATTATACCATAGTCCACAGAAATCTACTACTAAACGAGATAGACGAGGAGGCACATCATAATGAGGTGGTTATTATGGGGGACTTCAACTACCCAGATATAGACTGGGAAACTGAAACCTGTAGATCTCATAAAGGAAACAGGTTTTTGGCAATAACCAAAGACAATTATCTTTCCCAACTGGTTCAGGACCCGACTAGAGGGGCGGCCATACTGGACTTAGTATAAACCAATAGACCTGACAGAACAACAGATGTGCAGGTCGGGGGACACCTGGGAAATAGTGACCATAAAGTAATAACCTTTCAATTGTCATTCAAAAGAGTGTTTCTTCAGGGAGAAACAAAAATACCAAACTTCAAAATAGCTAAATTTAGCCAACTAAGAGAGGCCATAGGCCTAACTAAATGGGACAAAGTCCTCAAAAATAAAAATACAGCCACAAAATGGGATATTTTTAAAAACATCCTAAAATCTAATTGTGAAAGGTACTGTACATAACTTATCTGAATAAAAGGTTAAGGAACAAGAAAAGACCAATGTGGATAAATAGAACTGTAAAGAAATCAACAAAAAGAACACATTTAAATCACTAAAACAGGAGGGTAGCGAGGAAGCACTGAAAAACTAATAGGAAAAAAATAAAATATATAAAAAAGAAAATAAAAGCAGCCAAACTAGAGACCCAGAGAGTAATTGCCAAAGAGAGCAAAACTAACCCTAAAATGTTCTTCAATTATATAAATAGTAAAAAGTATAAATCTGAAGGTGTCGGCCCTCTACAGAGTAATGAGGAGGGAGTTGCAGAGAGCGATGAGGAGAAAGCAAAGCTATTTAAAAAAAATAATCTCCACTGTATTCACTAAGGAAAATAAACTGTCAGATGACATGCAGAATGTAAAAGTAAATTCCCCATTAAAAGTGCCCTGTCTGACCCAGGAAGAAGTACAGCGGCGTCTTAAAAAGATTAAAATAGACAGATCGCCAGGACCGGATGGCACACACCCCCGTGTCCTAAGATAATTAAGTAATGTTATAGCCAGACCCTTATTTCTGATATTTACAGACTCTATACTGACAGGGAGTGTTTCACAGGATTGGCGCATAGCAAATGTGGTGCCAATATTCGAAAAGGGTCCAAAAACAGAGCCCGGAAACTATAGGCCGGTAAGTTTAACATCCGTCGGGGGTAAACTGTTTTAAGGTTTTCTAAGAGATGCTATCTTGGAGTACGTCAATGAAAATAAGCAAATGACGCCATATCAGTGTGGCTTCATGAAGGATGGGTCATGTCAAACTAATTTAATCAGTTTCTATGAGGAGGTAAGTACTAGACTTGACCGCAGCGAATCAATGGATGTTGTATATCTGGACTTCTCCAAAGCATTTGACACTGTACCACATAAAAGGTTAGTATATAAAATGAGAATGCTCGGACTGGGAGAAAACGTCTGTATGTGGGTAAGTAACTGGCTCAGTGATAGAAAACAGAGGGTGGTTATTAACGGTACACACTCAGATTGGGTCACTGTCACTAGAGGGGTACCTCAGGGGTCAGTATTGGGCCCTATTCTCTTCAATATATTTATTAATGATCTTGTAGAAGGCTTGCACAGTAAAATATACATTTTTGCAGATGACACTAAACTGTGCAAAGTAATTTACACTGAAGAGGACAGTATACTACTACAGAGGGATAGAGTGGAGGCTTGAGCTGATAAGTGTCAGATGAGGTTTAACACTGACAAATGTAAGGTTATGCACATGGGAAGGAATAATACAAGTCACCCGTACATACTAAATGGTAAAACACTCGGTAACACTGACATGGAAAAGGACCTAGGAATTTTAGTGAGCAGCAAACTAAGCTGTAGAAACCAGTGTCAGGCAGCTGCTGCTAATGCCAATAAGATAATGGGTTGCATCAAAAGGGGCATAGATGCTCGTGATGAGAACATAGTCCTACCACTTTACAAATCGCTAGTCAGACCACACATGGAGTACTGTGTACAGTTCTGGTCTCCTGTGAACAAGGCAGATATAGCAGAGCTGGAGAGGTTTCAGAGGAGGGCAACTAAAGTAATAACTGGAATGGGGCAACTACAGTACCCTGAAAGATTATCAACATTAGGGTTATTCACTTTAGAAAAAAGACAACTGAGGGGAGATCTAATAACTATGTATAAATATATCAGGGGTCAGTATAGAGATCTCTCCCATCATCTATTTATCCCCAGGACTGTGACGAGGGGACATCCTCTGCTTCTGGAGGAAAGAAGGTTTGTACACAAACATAGAAGAGGATTCTTTACGGTAAGAGCAGTGAGACTATGGAACTCTGCCTGAGGAGGTGGTGATGGTGAGTTCACTAAAAGAGTTCAAGAGGGGCCTGGATGTATTTCTGGAGTGTAATAATATTACAGGCTATAGACACTAGAGAGGGGTCGTTGATCCAGGGAGATATTCTGATTGCCTGATTGGAGTCGGGAAGGAATTTTTTTCCCCTTAAGTGGAGAAAATTGGCTTCTACCTCACAGTTTTTTTTTTGCCTTCCTCTGGATCAACTTGCAGGATAACAGGCTGAACTGGATGGACAAATGTCTTTTTTTGGCCTTATAAACTATGTTACTATGTTAAAGTGGGGGGGGGGGAATGTCACTGCGTCTTATGGGGTGAATACTCATGAGTAATGAACTCATTAGTACCGGAGGACTGGCAAGCAGTGACGGCTTTTTTATCTTGTGATCTGAGGCTGGGGGCTGCTGAAACATGGCTGGAGGCTGATCAAATATGGCTGGGGGCAATGAAATATGGCTGATAGTGATGAAATATGGCAGGAGCTTGATATGAGACATGAGGGTCTCATTTGAGGTCTGAATTGGGGTCTTCTTTACATTGGGCTCTGATCTGAGGTCTGATTGGGGGTTATTCACATTGGGGTCTGAGCTGAGGTCTGATCATGGGTCTGATCTGAGGTCTTATTGGGGCCTTATTAACCTTGGGTTCTGATTGCTGGCTTGATCTGAGGTCTAATTAAACATATTTTTTCTTATTGTCCTCCTCTAAAACCTAGGTGCGTCTTATGGGCCGATGCGTCTTAAAAGTGTGAAAAATACGGCATTTTGTGTATTTCACTTATACACAGAAGGTGGGTAGGTGCAGATGTTTTTTTTTTATACGTAAAGGACAATAAATTAGAAATAATAGATGGCTCACTTATATATGTATGGATATAAGGTCCTTAAAATATGCCGAGCTCCCCACTTGTCTGGTGCTCACAGACCAATTAATAAACTGACAAGTAATAATAGTGAGGTGCTCAAGGAATAAATTGGCTATAATGTTTTATAGTTATTTATAGTAAGTGAATTGAGAATATATACTAATCAAGAAAAAGGGATGTACATATAATTATTTCAATAGTTAATAAAACAATACATTAAAGTAAATAAAAATAAATAAAATACATTACAATTCATAAATTACATACATAATTCACAAATTGTATTTTAATATATGAATTGTTTTATTAACTAAGCAATCCCTTTTTTCTTGATTCTTTTTTTTTTAAATCAGATCATTTTTTATTGAACATTTTACAGTGTAAATACACATTTTAACACATTACGTACAATGATGACATAGAGACATATTGTCCATAAGGCTAATAACAAAAAGGATACCAAACCATGTGTAATAATCAAGTTTCAACCCAACCCCCCAACCCCTCCCATCCCACCCCACCCTAACCTGCAAAATACAGACGTCGAAAATACAGACGTCGAAATGACAGCCATGGATCCCACAATTTTTCAAATTTCGCTGGGCATCCACGCTTCTGGTACACCATCCACTCATAACTCAACATCGTGTCAACCGCACTTAGGAATTCGCCTAGGATTGGCGGCGCTGTCTGTATCCAATGTAGGGCTATTAACTTCCTAGCGACATATAACATTCTCCCTATAGCTATTTTATGCACCTGACCGGTGGCCAATTCAGAGACATATCCCAACACACACACTTTAGGGTCAGAGGGTATCCGTACCTTGTAAACGTCCTGTATTGTCTGAGATACCAACTCCCAGTATCTCCCTAACCTCTCGCACGTCCACATCATATGCAACAAATCTGCAGACACCACAGAGCACCTTGGACATTCATCCGTGGGTCTAAACCCTATACGAAACAAAAAAACCGGTGTTTTGTAGACCCTATGGACAATAAACAGCTGCGAGAGTTTACGTCCTTCACTCAAGGAAGAGAGAGGTATCGCCTCCAGTATGTCGGACCATTGGTCATCAGTTAATTCGCCAACATCTTTCTCCCATTTACTTTTAGCCGCAAGCGGATGTGACATTAGAAACTTATCAAGCAACAGCTTATATATACAGGAGATCATACCTCTCCTCGCCCCCCTGGACAGAATCTGGTGCAATGCATCATCTCTCCCTGCCACCACAGTCGTACCTTTAAATGTGGAGTTGTATGCGTGTCTCACCTGAAGATACTTATAAAAGTGAGTTCTAGGCAGTTCATACTTCTCCTGAAATCTGGTAAATGACATGAACTTCTTTTCTTCCAAAAGGTGGCCCAACCTCAGAATACCCTTTCTTTTCCATGCCCCAAAATCAGACAGGGAGAGGAATTCCGGCAGCACGGGATTGTCCCACAGTGGAGTGTATTCCGTATTGCCGGTAACCCCACTCAGGAGCTTAACCCTATTCCACACGGACTGCATCAAGTATCCCAAATCACCCATCGGACCACTCTTCCCGGCCCCCCTAGTCTCAAGGATCAGCAATAGGTCATTAGAGGACAAGCAATGCTTAAACAACTGACACGACATCTCACTCGACTCCAGTTCCATCCACCCTTTAAAATGTTGGCATTGTGCGCCCAGGAAGTACACCCAGGGGTTTGGCACTGCAAGGCCCCCTTCTGTTTTAGGATATTGCAACGTTTCGAGCTTAATTCTCGGTTGCCCCTTCCGCCATATGAGCTCCCTGAAAGTAGCATTGATAGGAACAAATTTGGACTTTGGCAGCCAGACCAGGGAGTTATGTAAAATATAGAGTAGCTGAGGCATCAACACCATTTTAATGAGATTAGCTCTTCACGCCACCGACAGGTATAATTTACACCATGCCTTAGCTTTATTACGAAATTTAATAACCAGCGGGTCAAAGTTAAGGTGCACAAAGTCTCGGATTCTAGGGGATATATGGATACCCAAATACTTAAAGGTCGCTACACATGGAATACTTCTGTCTCGCACTGTCTGCGATTGCACTTGCCCGTCAAGCAGCATAATCGCCGACTTACTCCAGTTCATAGTCAGACCCGACAGGTCCCTGAAGCAATCAATGATTTTCATAGCCGCTTCCAAAGATGGACCAGTGTCCCCCAGAAAAAGCAAAGTGTCATCTGCATACATCTTTTTTCTTGATTCTTAAATATTCTCTATTCAATTATTATAAATAAATATATTACATTATAGACAATTTATGCCTTGAGCACCTCACTATTATTACTTTTTTAATACATTGATTCACAGTGTTATTTATTACTCTGCTGTAATCTTTATTAACTTTGGTTGTTACTTATAAAATATGCTCGGTTTCTAGTCACATTTTGGAGTAAACTACAAGGTTGGTAGAAAATCATAGACAAGGTGAATCACTTACACAGACATCCAGGGGAGGAAGTGACTGGACTCTTCAGAGTCCTGGCAGAGGATCGGTTAATCTGGGCACAGTCCCCTCAATGGATCTTGTTGTCATAGAAACAGGACTGCAGGGCATGCCCCCATAGTGAGTATGCAGAGGCACATATCAGCTTTCCATGCAGCCCTTTGACATGTCTGTGTATTGCACACCACAGATGACTGGTAGACTATATACTGTGCGGGCACACATGAAGTGATCGCAGTGGTCTATGAAAATGTCCCTATTATCACAAGAAGACCCATAGGGCCACATTAATTGAGATTGAGAAAAATGTGCACAATGTGCTATATTCAATCCAGTTTGTTCAAGCAGATTTAAAGGGCTTGTCACATAACTTATTGGCAGGGGTCTGACCACTAGGGTCCCTGCTGGTCATGGGAACCGGGGGATTCCCATTTGAATGGAATGGCATGTGTGCCGCCACTTCGTTCAGCTACCGCACATAGTCGGGCACTTGTACTCAGCGATACCCCCGGCAGTCCCCTAGAGTCGAATGTAGTGGTAGACAAGCATTCAGCCCTCTGGATACGGACATGCTTGCTTACTTAGGCTACTTTCACACTAGCGTTGGTTTGTCCGGCAGGGGAACAGCCTGCTGGATCTGTACTAAGGCTTGCACACGTGTGCTGCCGGAAGTCCAGCCCGGCCCCATTCACTACAATGGGGAAGGGCGGGAGATGCAGCCTCAGCACAGCAAACATGCCGAGAGGCGGCCGGACAAAAACCGCAGGAGAATTTTCTTGACCTTCTCCAGAAAGGTGTAGATAAGGTGTAGAGGTGGCCATCTATGCATGTGACTCTCTCCACTGTAATTTGTGAAGGTTGTGAAATGTTAGTTTCTTTCTGCAGCTCCCATATTCAAGATTAGCGACAGCGGCATGCATGATCTCCTCCTCTCTGGATTGCCAAATGGGGGAGAAGGCGATCCCTATTCCCTCAAAACGGGAGTCAGTGGAACCCAAACCTTTAAAGGTTGTTATTACATATAATTTTGATTTACCATAAATGTCTCAGATGATAGTAACCCTTTAAGTTTTACTGCAGCCCTTGGGTTCAGTCTGATAGTGTGACCCTCAGACCAAAAAAAGAAAAACCCAAAGGTTTCTGCACACCTGCCTTAGGGCTCATTCAGATGACTGTATGTGTTTTGCGATCTGCAAAACATGGATTCTGGTCGTGTGCATTCCACATTTTGCGGAACGCACATGGCCAGCCCTATGATAGAAATGCCTATTCTTGTCCACAATTGTGGACAAGAATAGGACATGCTCTTTTTTGAAGGGCTGCAGAACGGAAGTAAGGATGCGGACTGTACATCTATTCAGCAAAATTGCAGAACGGATGTGGACACATAAATACAGCCGTGCGAATGAGCATTTATCCCTTAGATAGAAGCTAAGTTGTTGTAATGGGACAACCCCTTTTTGAAATCCCCCATACATGTACGGCGGATGTCAGGTCTTTCAAGATGGCGCTTGCTCCACTTCACACAGCAGACACCCAGGGCTAATGTCTGTAATCAGTCATAATGCCAATCGCAGACAGTGAACCTCTCAGATGCCCTGGTCAATTGTGAACATGACATCTGAGGTGGCTTTCCAACACTGAGATCGAGGAAGTTGTTCCTTGGTACTGATAGACTGGGTTCCAATATAGTTCTGCAGGTGGATTTCCTATCCACTAATAAATGAAATTACATTAATGTGTAGGAAAAGCAATCTGATGATTGCACGTTCAGGTTCCCTAAGAGAGCTAAAAAAAGTAAAAAAGCTTTTAAAAATAAAAAATGTAATCACCCCACTTTCTCCAAGATTAAAATAAATAAAAAATAAGAAGATAAACATCATAGGCATCACCATGTACCAGAATGCCCAAACTATTAAAATATGTATTTATCCCATATGGTGAACATCGAAACGGAAAAAAAATCAAAACGGCCAATTTGTAGTTTTTTCATTGCTTCAAATCCCCCCCCAAAAATCTAATAAAAATGTATCAAAAAGTCATATACACTCCGAGGTATCACTAAAAACTACAGATCACCCTACAAAAAAATTATCCCCCACACAGTTCCATAGACGTAAATATAAGGAAGTTATAGGTGTCAGAATATAGCAATGGAAGGAAAAAAATATTTTTTAAAAAGTTTAAATTTTTTTAAGTACTAAGAAACTATACAAATGTGGTATTGTTGTATTTGTACTGATCATAGAGAACACCATGAAAACAAAAGCCATAAAACTATGGCAGAATCTTTTTAAATTCCACCCCATTTCCAATTTTTTCCCAGCATCCCACTTCATGATATGCAATATTAAAAACAGAAAATTGCTTTGTCAGAAAGGGGATAATTAACCCTTTCATGACCGGCCAATTTTCTGTTTTTTTTTTTATTTTTTATTCCCAGCCCTCCCAAAGCCATAACTTTATTTTTCTGTTCACATAGCTGTATGATTTCCTTTATAATGGCACTATTTACGGTTACATACAATGTAGTGGGAAGCAGAAAAAAAAAAAAAGGGGTGAAATTGGAAAAAACGTAATTCCGCAAGTTTTTGGGGATTTGTTTTTACAGCATTCCCTATACAATAAAACCGACCAGTTAATTTAATTCCCCAGGTCAGAACGAATCTGGCAATACCACATATGTATATTTTTTATTGTGTTTTTATACTGGGGAAAAAAAATAGAATTTTTTTTTCTTTTAGTCTCCATTTTCTGACCCCTATAACTTTTTTGCATTTATGATTGAGGAGCGCTGTGAAGACTCGATATTTGCAGGGCGATCTGTACTTTTCAGTGATACCATTTTGTGGTGTGTACAACTTTTCAATCAATTTTTATAATTTTTTTTTTATAATCAACACCTTTGACCCCATGCTGGGTATAATGACCTCTGACCCCATGCTGGATATAATTACCAGATGTTGATTCAGTAACATATTTATTCCCAGAGAATTCTTGTATAGTCACTCAGAATTGAGAAAGCTCGTTGGAAGAACGAGTGAAATGTTTTCAAGAAATCTACAGTAAGTCCAGTTGCCTTGATTTATTCTTTACAGATATAATTTTTTTTATAGTTCTCATAGACTTCGATGCATTAGCATCGAAGTCTATGAGGATTTTACTGTTTTTCTATGGAGCCTTAGGCTCCATAGAAATTACTTAGCAACAGCCTCCTGTCTCACAAAAGGACAGGGGCTACTGCTAACACACTCTGGCTACCCTGATCTCCAGCATTCAGATGCCTGTTTTCAGTATTGACCGCGGCATTTGACGTGTTAAATATCCATGATCAGCATTACTGGCCATCGTAGACATTAGCTGCGGGTGCCTGCTGTATGAAACAGCAGGCACCCTGCATCTATGGTGCCCGTTCCACTCAGGAGAAGGCGCCATCTTTAAAGTCCCAACCACCGACGTAAATAGCCTTATGGCAGTCGGGATGGGGTTAAAAAAAACATGTCAAGTGGCTACACAATTTTTGGAATTTCAGAGCCACATTTAATTTTGGGCAAATAATATTGCAATACCTATTGGACAAGTTTGTCATCAATATATTGTGCATCAAGTTTTTTGTATTACTGTATTTTTCAGACTATAAGACACACTCCCCCAAAATGTGTCTTATAGTGCGAATGCTAATGACAGCTTCGGGCATTAGTATGCAGGATTCTGAACAGGTTCCAATGGCGCACCACATTAAAGGTGTGATTGCAGGAGATGGGTCCCAAGCCAAATGAAGATAAAAATAAAGACTCCTGCACTTCATCAAATTGCAAGCAGTGTCTTACTCTTTACTGTATGGACTTCCAGCACATACAGGTGAAACTTGAAATATTCTCGTGCAAAAGTTCATTTATTTCAGAAATGCAACTTAAAAGGAATTGCATTAATGCAACTTAAAATTAGAATATTGTGAAAAGGTTCAATATTCTAGGCTCAAAGTGTCACACTCTAGTCTGCTAATTAATCCATACCCCCTGAGCAAAGGGTTCCTCAAAATTGAGACTTTGGGGTTTCATAAGCTGTAAGCCATAATCATCCAAATTATAACAAATAAAGGCTTGAAATATCTCGCTTTGCATGTAATGAGTCTATCTTATATATTAGTTTCACCTTTAATTTGCATTAGGCCTCATGCACACGACCGTTGTGTGCATCCGTGGCCGTTGTTCCGTTTTCCGTTTTTTTTCGCGGACCCATTGACTTTCAATGGGTCCGTGGAAAAATCGGAAAATGCACCGTTTGGCTTCCGCGTCCGTGATCCGTTTTTCCAGTCCGTGAAAAAAATATGACCTGTCCTATTTTTTTCACGGACAACGGTTCACGGACCCATTCAAGTCAATGGGTCCGTGAAAAATCACGGATGCACACAAGATAGTCATCCGCGTCCGTGATCCGTGATCCGTGTCCGTTTTTCCTATCATTTTCAATGGAAACTTGACTTAGTTTTTTTTTTCACTTTTAATGTCCGTGGATCCTCCAAAAATCAAGGAAGACCCACGGAATAAAAAGCGGTCACGGATCACGGAACAACGGAAATCCGTTTTGCGGACCGCAAAAAAAAACGGTCGTGTGCATGAGGCCTTACTGAAATAAATAAACTTTGCCCGATATTCTAATTTTTAGAGTTTCACCTGTATATTTTGAACGTTTTTGGCCAGAGGCCTTCATCAGAGTACTTGAAAATACATACAAATAAAAGTTGTACCGAAAATTCATCATAAGCGAGAACACAAAATATCCAAGGGTCTTTATTAGTGAATGATTGATATGGAAAGTCAGTAAGTCACAAGGTGCTAGCCGCGAGGACATTACAGTAAATAATGGTTGTTAGCACTGGTGCCTTGCAGCGCTGGGGTCCTAGGTTCGAATCCCACCAAGGACAACATCTGCATGGAGTTTGTATGTTCTCCCCGTGTTTGTGTGGGTTTCCTCTGGGTAGTCTGGTTTCCTACCACACTCCAAAGACATACTGATGGGGACCTTAGATTGTGAGCCCTATTGGGGATAGTTGGATGCTAATGTCTGTAAAGAGCTGCGGAATATAGTAGCGCTATATAAGTGAATAAAATAAATAAATAAAATAAATAAATAAAGTTATACAAATATAATAGTAGTGATAGTACAAAAAAAGTGTTGGCCAATAAAGTAACAGTAAAGGATATATAACATAAGAATATGATGGATGCTGAAGAAAATGTGCTGGAGAGAAATAAAATGACATACAGTGCCTTAAAAAAGTATTCATACCCCTTGAACTTTTCCACATTTTTCCATGTTACACCCACAAACTTAAATGTATTTTATTGAGATTTTATGGAATAGACCAACACAAAGTACAGTATGTGTGAAGTGAAAATGAATAATATTTAACAAAAAAATATTTAACAAATAAAAATCTATAAAATGTGTCCTGCATTTGTATTCAGCCCCCCCCCCCCCCACCCGCTGAGTCAGTACTTTGTAGGGCGACCTTTCACTGCAATTACAGCGTCAAGTCTTTTGGCGTATGTCTCTAACAGCTTTGCACATCTACATAGTGACGTTTTTGCCCATTCTTCTTTGCAAAATAGCTCAAGGTTGTAACAGATTCTCAATAGGATTTAGGTCTGGACTTTGACTGGGCCATTCTAACACATAAATATGCTTTGATCTAAACCATTCCATTGTCCTCTGACTGTATGTTTAGGGCCTTTGTCCTGCTGGAAGGTGAACCTCCGCCCCAGTCTCAAGTCTTTTGCAGCCTCTACCAGGTTTTTCTCCAGGATTACCCTGTATTTAGCGCCATCCATCTTCCCATCAACTCTGACCAGCTTCCCTGTCCCTGCAGAAGAAAAGCATCCCCACAGCATGATGCTGCCACCACCATCTTTCACACTAGGGATGGTGTGTTATGAGTAATGTGCAGTGTGGAGTTTTATGGCACACATAGCATTTTGCATTTACTGTATTTTTCGCCCTATAAGACGCACCGGCCCATAAGACGCACCTAGGTTTTTGAGGAGGAAAAAAAAATATATATATTTTTAACCAAAAGGTGTGCTTTTGGTGGGTTTTGAACTAATGGTGGTCTGTGCGTGACACTACTATGGGGGATCTGTGGATGGCACTATTATGGGGGGATCTGTGAGTGGCACTGTTATGGGGGGATCTGTGGATGGAACTGTTATGGGGTGATTTGTGGATGGCACTGTTATGGGGGGTGATCTGTGGATGGCACTGTTATGGGGGGGTGATCTGTGGATGACATTGTTATGGGGGGGTGATCTGTGGATGGCACTGTTATGGGGGGGTGATCTGTGGATGGCTCTGTTATGGGGGGGAGATCTGTGGATGGCACTGTTATGGGGGAGTGATCTGTGGATGGCACTGTTATGGGGGGGGTTATCTGTGGATGGCACTGTTATGGGGGGTGATCTGTGGATGGCACTGTTGTGGAGGGGGATCTGTGGATGGCACTGTTATGGGGGGGTGGATCTGTGGATGGCACTGTTATGGGGGGATCTGTGGATGGCACTGTTATGGGGGGATCTGTGGATGGCACTGCTATATATGTGTCACCCACAGATCCCCCACCTCATAATAGTGGCATCCACAGATGCCCTAATATACCGGAGCTAAACCTGTGGGAGAGGCCGGTGGCATGCAAATGCGGCGGGGCGGTGCGGTCACTGTACTCCGGCCCCGCCGCTCACTCACTTCCTTAATGCCTAAACCTTTTATAATAATAACTTTCATTGAAGTTCCGATCCCCAGCCCCATCTGTACTACTTACTGAATGTCCTGTAGCAGGCAGAGCAGGGCGGGCGGCCGTAACTCACTGATGTCACGTGCCTGCGCCGCCTACTTTATGAATGAAGTAGGCGGCGCAGGCACGTGACATCAGTGAGTTACGGCCGACCGGCCGCCCTGCTCTGCCTGCTACAGGACATTCAGTAAATAGTACAGATGGGGCTGGGGAATAGAACTTCAATTAAAGTTATTATTATAAAAGGTTTAGGTATTAAGGGAGTGAGCGGCGGTGCCGGAGTACAGTGAGCGCACCGGCCCCTCCTCCCTCCAGCTGATACATCGCAGTTTGCGATGCTGCATCGCAGACTGCGATGTTAAATGGCAGCATTTGCCCCATAAGACGCAGGGGCATTTTCCCCCCACTTTTGGAGGGGGAAAAAGTTTGTCGTATGGGGCGAAAAATACGGTAGGCCAAAAAGTTCAACTTTGGTCTCATCTGACCAGAGCACCTTCTTCCACGTGTTTGCTGTGTCCCTACGTGGCTTGTGGCAAACTACAAACAGGACTTCTTATGGCTTGCTCTCAAAAATGGCTTTCTTTTGCCACGCTTCCATAAAGGCCAGATTTGTGGAGTACACGACTAACAGTTGTCCTGTGGACAGATTCTCCCAGAGTGACCATGGGCATCTTGGCTGCTTCTCTAATGAGTTTTCTCCTTGCCTGGGCTGTCAGTTTAGGTGGATCGCCATGTCTTGGTAGGTTTTTCAGTTGTGCCATACTCCATCCATTTTTGGATGATGGATTGAACAGTGCTCCGTGAGATGTTCAGAGCGTGGGATTTTTTTTTTATAATCTAACCCTGCTTTACACTTCTCTACAAAATGTCTGGTGTGTTCCTTGGTTTTTATGAGGCTGTTTGATCACTATTGTTCTCAAACAAACCTCTGTATTATTCAAAGAACAGCTGTAGTTATACTGAGAATAAATTACACACGGGTGGACTCTACTAATTAGGTGACTGCTGAAGGCAATTGGCCACACTGGATTTTATTTAGGGGTATCAGAGTACAGGGGGCTGAATACAAATACACGCCACACTTTTCAGATTTTTATTTATTATGTCTCATTTTCTTTTCACTTCACACATATTTGCTACTTTGTGTTGGTCTATCACGTAAAAGCCCAATAAAATACATTTAAGTTTGTGGGTGTAACGTGAAAAAGTATGGAAAAGTTCAAGGGTTATGAATACTTTTTCAAGGCATTGTATAGAGGACAAAATAAACCGCAGCTGTAAGTAAGCACAATAATATGCAATGGAGGCATAAAGGAAAATGTCACATGACGCAAGGAGAGTCAGACACTATCGTAGCCTGTGATTGGTTGTGGCGATGTCAAACCGAATCTTGACATCAATGGAATCCAGTGGAGCATTGCACAGGCCAGGAGGAGAAGTAGCGGGGAGCCAGCGCCAGAAAGCAAGTAAGTCATCTTCCCTTTGCAGGTCTAGCAGAATGGAGGGGTTTGTCAAAATTTATTTATTTTTTATTCCACCTCCATTTTCCTCTAATTTCTGTGGAACACCTAAAGGGTTAACTATGTTTCTAAAATTAGTTTTAAATAATTTGAGTGGTGTACTTTCTAAAATGGGGTCATTTTTGGGTGGCCCCTCAAAATGACGTGGGTTTTGGAAATTTTTATAATTTGAAAAATTGCTTCTAAAATTCTAAGCCTTTAGGGTACTTTCACACTTGCATTGTGAAGATCCAGCATGCAGTTCAGTCGCCGGAACTGCCTGCCGGATCCGGAAATCCATGTGCAAACGGATAGCATTTGTAGACGGATCCGTCTAACAAATGCATTGAAACAACGGATCCGTCTCTCCGGTGTAATCCGGAAAAACGGATCCGGTATATTTTTTTTTCGCATTTTTAAAGGTCTGCGCATGCAGTTTTGCTGGAACACTTGGTGCCGGATCTGGCATTAATGCATTCCAATAGAAAATAAAGCCGGATCCAGCATGTGTTCCGGAATTTTGGACGGAGAAAATACCGCAGCGCTGCGGTATTTTCTCCGGCCAAATACCGTAAGAGTGACTGAACTGAAGACATCCTGATGCATCCTGAACGGAATGCTCTCCATTCAGAATGCATGGGGATAAAACTGATCAGTTCTTTTCAGGTATTGAGCCCCTAGGACAGAACTCAATATCGGAAAACTTTAACGCAAGTGTGAAAGTACCCTAAGAGAAAAATGACATTTACAAAATGATGCCAACATAAAGTAGACATATGGGGAATGTTAATAACTATTTTTATGAGGTACCACTGTCTTAAAAGCAGAGAAATTCATATTTAAGATTTTTTTATTTTTATAAATAAAAGTAAAACTTATCGACCTATATTTATCACTAACATAAATTACACTGTGTCACGAGAAAACACGCTTATTTTAGAATTTATTAGCACATAAAGTGACATGTCAGATTTGCAAAAATAGGCCTGGTCAGGAAGGTAAAAACTGGCTGGGTCTAGAAGAGGTTAATGTGATTGAAATAAACTCCCTTGTTTTTAACTCATCTCATGCCATCGCTCAACTATCTCCGGAACTCCTATCGAAACAAATGAAGCGGCTACACATTCTTGTGAATAGTGGGGTCCCAGCGGTAGAACCACCACCAATCTAATAGGTATCCACAGGATAGCGCAGTGGTGGCAGATCTATGGCACGCATGCCAGAGGCGGCACGCATAGCCCTTTCTGTGGGCATGCGGCTCTGTGTGGGCCGTGCATAGGGTTGCCACCTGTGCACTATTACTAATGAGTGCTACATTGTGGAGCGCTCATTAGTACAGCCTTTGTCCCCCTCTTCTGCTTGTGTTAAAAAATAAATAAATAAAACTCACCTTATCCATTTGATCGCACCGTGGGGAACACTCGCTGCTCAGGGTGATGACGTTTCGTAGCATTGACTGGAAGCAGCAGGACCTGCGAAACGTCATCACGCTGGAGCGCAGGTCCTGTCCCAGTGAGCAGCGAGTGTTTACCACGGCACGATCAAATGGTCGAGGTGAGTTTTATTTTTGCATAAGAAGAGTGGTGAAGGGGGCATTAATAATACTTTGGCCTCTAATAGGGGTCATTATTAATACTGGGAGCCACTAAAGGAGGAAAAATAATACTAGGGGGGCACTAATGGGGTCATTCATTTTTCTGGGGACCATTATTGGGGGCCTTATTAATACTGGGGGCCACTAATGGGGCATTATTAATACTGGGGGCCACTAATGGGGCATGATTAATATTGGGGGCCACTAATGGGGCATGATTAATATTGGGGGCCACTAATGGGGACCTTATTAGTACTGGGGGATTATTAATACAGAGAGCCAATAATGGAGGCCTTATTAATACTAAGGGCCACTAACGGGGCATTATTAATACTGGAGGCCACTAGTGGGGGCCTTATTAATACTGGGGGCCACTAATGGGACATTTTTTTAATACTAGGGGGTGCCAACGGGGGCATTCATTTTACTGGGGCCTGTGTTGGACTCTGTCCAATTAGTGCTGCTGGAGCCAGACTAAGAACATTAATCTCCTAGCAACAGGGCAGGAGAAAGGTGTCTGATCATTGGGGTCTAACCACTAGGACCCTCAATAACCACACAAAGGGTGTGAACTCTGGGAGCCCGCTTCTCATGATGTCACAGCCTCTGTTGTGTGCGCCGTGATACAGTTGCCGTGCATGTCCGCGCTAACGCCTCCGGAAGGGCGTCTCAGGGTTCCCCGGGGGAGGAACCACAAGTCAGTGTGCAGCTCTGCCAGGGGCCACCATGCATCCTGTCCACATGGGGCTCCGGTTGTTGTTGTTGCCGCAGCAGGTAAGTGCGTGTTGTTTTTGGGCTCTTACCTGCAGATTCCGTAGCTGTGCACTGCCTGTCCCTTTCCTTGCATCTTGGCCGGTGAGACTCCTGTTCATCCGTGTCTGGGATGAACAGGTCGTCTCAGCCCTTTCTCTATTTGAGGGATTATCAGGGCGACTCAGGGTCCGAGGTTCCTGGGTATGAGCCGTCCTACCATTCAGGTCCACTCATATGGTGAGGAGTCAGGGCGAGGATTAGGGAAGCAATAGGAGGTGACCTGCTCCCTTTTCCTGGTGTCCAGGCCTAGCTGCTTCCCCGTTTTCCTACGCTATATGGTGGGGAGTTTCCCCCCACGCCCCACTGTGACAGACTGTCTAGCTAGGAGGCCCTCCCACTGGACAGATTGTATATCCAGGAAAGGAGCAACACTCCAGCTCACACAAAGGCTGGAGGGCCACTGAACTTACGTTCACAACACAACATATAAAGAGCCAAGAGGCCACACCTAAATCCACACCAGCCAGATAATTAACCCCTCCGGCACCAGAGAGGGAAGGACCCAGGGGAAAGGAGGAGCCACCTACATGCTGCAACACGTTTCCGCAGGCAACCGTATCACAGCGCACACAACAGAGGTCGTGACACATGACTGATTGGATCCTCAGAGATCAGACACTCATCCATGTGGGAGGCACCCTCAACCGATTTGGGTATGAATCCATCCTTGAAGATCACGTACACCCATACATGCTGGGATCTTCCAGCAAGACAATGCAACATGTCACACGGCTAGAAATGTCCGACACTGGTTGGAAGAGCATGACCAAGACTTCCAAGAACTACCCTGGCCCCCTAATTCCCCAGACTTGAACCCAATTGAGCATCAGTGGTACCCCCTCAATCGTTGTGTGCGCTCTGTGGATGCTCCCCCACGCACCCTCCAGCAGCTGTGCAGTCAGTATGGCTCCAGATACCTGGGACAACCTACCAGGTTCTTACTGAGTTACTCCCAGCCTGTCTAGCTGCTGTCCCTAGATATTAGCTGTGGGTCATAATCATGTGACATTGCGGTGTAGCCCAGGACACATTAGCGTTTTTTTTTTTACTGGCATTAGGTGGAGCTTTTTAGGTGGTTTTTTTTATATTTTATTTAAGCAACCTGTCACCTGTTTGGAGCAACTGAACATTACATTACATAGCTGGTGTTTAGGGTCCCAAACGCACCTATATCACACCTATCCGCCCCTGTAAATAATAGTAAATGACAATCGAATGTGCAGCGAGAAGAGTCTTTGCTGAGGAAGACTCGAACGGTACACTTCAGTTCCCTGCGCATGCGCTGCACATCACACTGCCTATGTCAAGCAAGGTGTACATGTTCTTCATCACCACAGTGCACATGCGACTGATGCTACTGGAAAACAGTCCTGGACTTTTCTCCTGCAAGTTCAATTGTCATTAATTTTTCTTTACAGGTGCAGATGGGTCTGCTATGCTTAGGTGTGGGACGTTAATTCAGGCTGCATACTGGTGTGCTCGTGGTTCAGTGGCTCCAAACAGCTGAAAGGTTCCCTCCAACATCCTGCATGTTGAAGCTTTTTGCTTTTCTTGCGTTTTGACATTTTTTCTAAAGGAAAAAAACAAGAAACAAAGTTGTACACAGTTGTTTAGAGAAAATCACCCTTAAAAATGCCATAAAATCTGTAGGCAGTATTGAAAAAGCTGGAGGTGGTATGTAAAAAATCTGCAGGAGATATGGAAAAAAATTTGCAGGCGGTATGAAAAAAGCTAGAGGCGGTATGGAAAATTTTTTGTAGGTGATATGGAAGAAAGCTACAGGCAGTATTGAAAAAGCTGGAGGCGGTTTCGATGGTGTTTTTTGAGTGAACAATAAAACACTAGGACACATCTGCCTGTGAAGGGGATCTTGGGTGCAAAGTGAAGAATTCAGTGGAACGAGGCTCAGAGAATGTCCCCGCTGTCTGTAATGCGGACACACAGAATGTTTCTCAGCCGTTCTACAGAACATTTTATATCATAGAAGATATGGGTGGCTGGTAGCAAATGCAGAGCCGATTACATCCCCGGAGCGAACCTAGTGACAATAAGGCACAGCAGTTACATTACATAACACTGTGGTGCAGAGCTGAGTAGGTTACAGATCTGCAGAACATTATATAGCACTATGTGCAGAGCTGAGCAGGCTGCAGAACATTATATAACACTGTGGTGCAGAGCTGTGCAGGTTGCAGAACATTATATAACACTGTGGTGCAGAGCTGAGCAGGCTGCAGAACATTATATAACACTGGGGTGTAGAGCTGAGCAGGTTGTAGATCTGCAGAACATTACATAGCACTATGGTGCAGAGCTGAGCAAGTTGCAGAACATTATATAGCACTGTAGTGCAGAACTGAGCAGGCTGCAGAACATTATATAGCACTGTAGGGCAGAACTAAGCAGGCTGCAGAACATTATATAGCACTGTAGTGCAGAACTAAGCAGGCTGCAGAACATTATATAGCACTGTAGTGCAGAACTAAGCAGGTTGCAGAACATAACATAACACTGTGGTGCAGAGCTGAGCAGGTTGTTGATCTGCAGAACATTACATAACACTGGTGCAGAGCTGAGCAGGTTGTAGAACATTTTATAGCACTATGGTGCAAAGCTGAGCAGGTTGCAGAACATTACATAAGACTGTGGTGCAGAGCATTTGGTTGCTCAGAGGGTCATGGCTGTGTAGGATACTGATCTGCAGAGCATTCCGCAGCACGCACTGCGCAGTACCCGGCCACCAGGGTCACACAGGACACTTCTTTATGGCGACCTCCGCACGGGTCACGCAGGGTACATGACGAGGCGCACTGCTGCGCCTGCTCTTGTGTACACGGCGCTCCTAGCCTCCTACGCCTCAGTCCAGCAAATGACAAGGCTGCAGACCTCGGGCCCCCAGGGCGCCCCATCTCCCCGCCCCTCGTCCCGTGCGGCACCATGATGGAGACGGGGAGACACGCCCACATGACGCAGCCTAGCCGCCCCCTCTCCTGTGCGGCCCGCTCTGTCCCGTGACGTCACAGTCCCCGCCTCCTCAGGCCTGTGCGGCGCTGTACCATACCGCTTCCAATGACGCCATAGTCCCCTCCCCTCAGTCCTGTGCGGCGCTGCCTGGTCCTGCCCCTTCCGTGGCGTTAGGCTAAGGCCCCGCCCTCCTGTGCGGTGCTGTGCGGCGTGTATCACGGCCCCTTCTTCTCTGCTGTGAACGATCAGGGCTGAAGAGCGGGAAGCGGGACAACACGGGCGACAGGCGGACGAGGGGCAGAAGATATGGAACGAGCGAAGCATAAGGATGAAGAGCCGGAAGTGGCGACGGGGCCCGAATTGGGCCCGGCCGGGGAAGCACCACCCAAGAGCGGCGACTTAGAGCTGGATAGTTCGATGCTGGGAATAAAGGAGGCCGCAGGGGGTGAGTGGCGGAGCCTAGAGCGATAGGTGACACATGGCGAGATGAGGCGGCAACTACAAGGCAGGGAGTCTAGCGACACCCAGTGGCTGCGGGGGTTATTGCACACTAGATCAGAACTCGTGACGAGCGGGTGCAGACTGGCGGGTGCGTGCACACAGTGCGGTACATGGCATGGAGTCCTGCACAGAAAACACGTACGGCTTTCCTGCTGTGTAGACATGACAGCTCCCACTATAACTTAGCAATTTTACATCAGTTGTGGTAAAAACCCACATCATGACATCTAAGAAGATTGTCTATTCCTCAGCCCCCCTCCGTGTATACATTTTTGGGGGTACATCTGAATGAAGCTTCTCCACATGGTATGTCAGGTGGGCGCACACACAGGGAATGCCCTTCCAGGGTGCTGAGGAGGGGGGCTAGGAGTTTTGGTAAGACTTGTAGAGGCCTATGATGGTGTATGACAGTGGTACTGCGGAGGCCCGGACTGTATTGTGTCTTGTAGGGCAGACGTGTAGGAACCCACAGGGTAACCGCATCACTGTGTGCATGACCTATTTGTTTTCCCTTCAAAACGCCTGGCTGGATATGGTACGGAGCCCGCATGTGTCCTGCTCACCCTTTCACTTTGATAGCTCATCCAAAAATAGCTGAGTGCGCACTCATGGAAGTGAATGGAGGGGCCTGCGCATGCGCCGCCACCTAACCATTCCCGGCTGGATACGACAGGGCCCCATTGTGGTGATAGGAGCAGGTCCTAAAGGTGCTACCTGATGGGAACACTCAGGCTTGTCTCTACATGTAACAGAATTGTGACAGGAAATCTGCCCAGCTAATTTTTTGCAGCCAAATCTCCCCTAAAAGTCACACAGTTTGGTGCAGATTTGTCAGAAAGTGTTTACCGTGCAGATAATCCCTGCTTCAGGTAATGTCCTCTTCAGGGCGGGGCTTCCGCTCAGGAGCTGTTCTGATTGGGGCAGGCTCTGTTCAGGCTCCACCCATGCAGGGCTTTTCCTCATAATTTTCAGACAGGTTTAGGCTACATGCACACGAATGTTCGTTTTAGTGTCTGTTCCGTTCATTTTTTATTTTTTTTTGCGGATAGGATGCGGACCCATTCATTTCTTGTGCATTTTAGGCATTGTTACAATGGATCCACAATAAAAAAAACAAATGGCATACGGATGTCTTTTTTTTTTTTTTTTGCGGATCGCAAAACATACGGTCGTGTGCATTTAGCCTTACGTGGATGTTTTCCCAGGTTGAGCAGCAAACTCAGAATTTTTTTTTACCACATAATTGCGCCAGATTTCTCCCGTGACTGTAGATGGTCTGTAAATAGAAAGGAATGGATAGTTCTAGTCAGACAGCAGTCCTGAAATTGCTGAGAGATTTTTCAATGCTAAGGGTCCATTCACACGTCCATGGTGTATTGCGGATCCGCAGTACACCAGGCCGCACATGGCCGGCACTAAATAGAGAAGTCCTATTGTCCGCAGCTGCGGACAAGAATAGGACATGCTCTATTTTCTTGCGGAGCTGCGGACTGGTAGTTCGGGGCCGCGCTCCGGAAATGCGGATGCGGAGAGAACATAGTGTATTGGTGGTGATTGGTGGTTCGGCTCAGACTTAGTCAGGACGAGCTGCAGCAGAAGGGACAGGAATTGTATTTTTTGTTTTGGTTGGAGTGTTGAAAGGTGTTAGAGACCCAACAGTCCTTTTTAAGGCAGGCATGCTCAACCTGCGGCCCTCCAGCTGTTCCGAAACTACAACTCCCAACATGCCCGAACAGCCTTCAGCTATCAGCCTACAGCAGAGCATTGTGGGAGTTGTAGTTTTACAACAGCTGGAGGGCTGCAGGTTGAGCATGCCTGTTTAAGGACTATTGTTTTATCTGGCTGCGAAATATATTAGCGCAACGTGCGCTAAATTGCATGCAATGTTTGGCTGCTGGTGACGGCAGCGACATTACCTGCGCTACATCTTCTGTATAACGTTAGGCTACTTTCACACTCGCGTTTTGGCTTTCCGTTTGTGAGATCCGTTCAGGGCTCTCACAAACGGTCCAAAAAAGGATCAGTTTGCATCAGTTCCGTCTCCATTCCGCTTTGGAGACGGAAACCTAAACGCTGCTTGCAGTTTTTTGTGTCCGTCTGATGAAACTGAGCCAAACGGATCCGTCCTGGCACACAGTGTAAGTCAATGGGGATGGATCCGTTTTCACTGGCACAATAGAAAACGGATCCGTCCCCCTTTGACTTTCAATGGTGTTCAAGACGGATCCGTCTTGGCTATGTTAAAGATAATACAAACAGATCTGTTCTGAACGGATGCAGACGGTTGCGTTATCTGAACGGATCTGTCCATGACGGATCTCCTCAAAACGCGAGTGTGAAAGTAGCCTTAGCCGCTGGTGACAGCAGCAACATTACCTGCGCTGCATCTCCTGTATAACGCGTGCGCATCATAAATATCTGTGACATTCAGTTTAATTTTTTCTTAGCCGCTGGTGACAGCGACATTACCTGCGCTTCTCCTGTATAACGTTTGAGCATCTTAAATATCTGTGACATTTAGTTTAATTTATTTGCGCAAAATCCCTTAGGCCTCTTTCAGACGGGCGTGTCCGGATTAGGTCCGGATGCGTCCTGGTGCATTGAGGCAAACGGGTGCAATGTGTTTTGCACGCGCGTGATAAAAAACCGACTGTGGTACCCAGACCCGAACTTCTTCACAGAAGTTCAGGTTTGGGTTAGTTGTAGTGTAGATTGTATTATTTTCCCTTATAACATGGTTATAAGGAAAAATAATAGCATTCTGAATACAGAATGCATAGTACAATAGGGCTGGAGGGGTTAAAAAAATAATAATAATAATTTAACTCACCTTAATCCACTTGTTCGCGCAGCCCGGCTTCTCTTCTGTCTTCATCTGTGAGCAATAGGACCTTTGATGACGTCACTGCGCTCACACCATGGTGATGGGTCATGTGATGAGCGTAGTGACGTCATCAAAGGTCCTATTGCTAACATATAAAGACAGAAGAGATGTCGGCTGCACGAACAAGTAGATTAAGGTGAGTTAAATTATTATTATTATTTTTTTAACCCCTCCAGCCCTATTTTACTATGCATTCTGTATTCAGAATGCTATTATTTTCCCTTATAACCATGCTATAAGGGGAAATAATAATGATCGGGGCCCCATCCCGATCGTCACCTAGCAACCGTGCGTGAAAATCGCACCGCATCCGCACTTGCTTGCGGATGCTTGCGATTTTCACGCAACCCCATTAATTTCTATGGGGCCTGCGTTATGTGAAAAACGCACAAAGAGGAGCATGCTGCGATTTTTACGCAACGCACAAGTGATACGTGAAAATCACCGCTCGTGTGCACAGCCCCATAGAAATGAATGGGTCAGGATTCAGTGCGGGTGCAATGCGTTCAACTCGCGCATCGCATCCACGCGGAATACTTGCCCGTGTGAAAGGGGCCTTACAAAACCCGCTCTGCTGTACGTGTGACATACTTGCAAGCATATATACCATTTAATATGCAGAAGGCGAGCAGTAATGGACGGGGAAATGGCCATGCTGGTGATGGTGCACGTGAGGCCGTGGCGAAACTGTGCCTGCTGCCAGAGCACAAGAAACACACTCATTCACGATACCTAGTTTCATGTCCCAGTTTGCAGGGCGGCGCAGGACACCACTCTCGAAGTCACACCAGTGCGACCAGGTGGTCGGTTGGATTGCAGCAGAAAAAGACACAAATGCAATAGCACTCTGCAACCAGCACTCTGCCCTGCCTCCATGCTGGATGAGGCATTGGTGTACATTTTGGCCAAAGCGTAATAAGCCACTCACCACGTCAAGGTCGCCTCTATGGAGTGGTCCCTAACACTAGTTCCTACCTGTTTGTGGGCCATGACAGCCACACAAAGTCCAGGGAATGCAGGTGCAGCATGCACGCCAAGCACACTCTGCTTTTAACCCCGTCCGGTGCCATTACAGCTTTCATCAGATCCAGGGATGCAAGTACCAACATGCATGCTGAGCCCACTATATACTTCTCCTGGAGCCAAATGGCTACTGGTAGGTGCTATAAATGCAGACTCATTTTTATATATAGCACCTACCAGTAGCCATTTGGCTCCAGGAGAAGTATATAGTGGGCTCAGCATGCATGTTGGTACTTGCATCCCTGGATCCAATGAAAGCTGTAATGGCACCAGACGGGGTTAAAAGCAGAGTGTGCTTGGCGTGCACGCTGACTTGCATTCCCTGGACTTTGTGTGGCTGTCATGGCCCATAAACAGGTAGGAACTAGTGTTAGGGACCACTCCATAGAGGCGACCTTGACGTGGTGAGTGGCTTATTACGCTTTGGCCAAAATGTACACCAATGCCTCATCCAGCATAGAGGCAGGGCAGAATGCTGGTTGCAGAGTGCCATTGCATTTGTGTCTTTTTCTTTGTATATGTATTTCGCCATAGCGATGTGCACCTGCATATAGGGTTGTGCTGATTGAATCCCCCACATTTCTTCTTTGCAGCAGATAATGCTTCCAGTCGGTTAAGCACCACCCTGTCTTCCACCAAGTCCAGTCTCCGTAGCCAAGAGTCTGGTCAACAGAATCCTCACCCTGATCCTCCTTCCTCCCACCATGGAGAGTCTTGGCAAACAAGTGATCTCACACTCGGATATTCCAAGGAGCTCTTTTCATCGCCATTCCTTAATTTGGGCCTCTCGCCAAGGCCGCTTGAAGAGGAACATGAGGAGATCTTGTGCACTGATTCCCAAACTCTTGAGCATCCACAGTCAATTAGTGTTTCACGAGGTGGATGATGATGATACACAGTTGCCAATAAGTCAACTGCAATTAGTGTCTCAAGAGGTTCATGATGAGGATGTCCAGCACAGTGTACAGATGTCCATACCCCAGGCCTTTGAACGAAGGCACAAATACCCAGCCATCCACCCACAGGCCATAGCACTAAATGTGCACCTTAACGACTGACACATGGACAAGTGCGTTTGGCCAGAGATACTACATTTCCCTGACGGCACACTGGGTGAACGTTGTGGAGGCCGGGAGCGAGTCGTACCCTAGGATGGCACAGGTGCTACCGACGCAAAGGATTGCGGGCCCAACTTCCATCAGGATTTTTGCCACCACCTACATAAGTGGCTGCAACCCCCCCCCCCCCTCCCCTGCCTCCTCCTCCACTTCCACCTCAGAATTATCATCTTGCAGCATCAGTCAGTAGCTGGAAGCAGTGTAGCACTGCAGTGGGGAAGCGGCAACAGGCCGTGCTGAAACTAATTTGCTTAGGTGACTAACAGCACACCGCCGCAGAGCTGTGGCAGGGTATAAGGGACCAGACTGAGCTGTGGCTTTCACCACTCAACCTACAACCAGGCATGGTTGTGTCTGATAATGACCGTAACTTGGTGGCAGCTTTGGAGCTCGGAAAGCTCACACACATACCATGCCTAGCCCATGTGTTCAACTTAGTGGTTCAGCGGTTTCTCAAAACCTACCCCTATTTGCCTGAGCTACTGTTGAAGGTGCACCACGTGTGTGCCCATTTCCGAAAGTCACCTACAGCTGCCGCCGGTCTGTCAACGCTGCAGCAGCGCTTGCAATTGCCAGCTCACCAACTGTTGTGCGACGTGAGCACGCGCTGGAACTCCACGTTCCACATGTTGGCCAGGCTTTGTGAGCAGCAGAGGGCAGTACCAAAATACCAGCTGCAACATGGTCGTCGCCTTTCCAGTCAGCTTCCGCTCTTCACAAGCGACGAGTAGGCATGGATGTCTGACCTCTGTGAGGTTTTACGCAACTTTAAGGAATTAACACATGGTGAGCGGCGATGCCTCTATTATCAGTGTAACCATCCCACTTCTGTGTCTCCTAAAAAGCTCACTGGTCACAATGAAGGAGGACGCTTTGCATGCGGATGAGGTGGAAATGGCGGAAGAAGACATTACACAGGGTGATAGCCAGACCACACTCAGTTCATCTTCTCAGCGCGAATTGGGTGATGATGATGATGATGAGGAGCTGGAGACAGTTGCCTCCGCTACAGAGGGTAGTACCCATAGCAGGTTTTTTCCATCTGTTCAGCGTGGATGGGCCGAAGAGGAGGAAGCGGATGAGGAGATTGAGAGTCATCCTCCTGATGAGGACAGCGAAGTCTTGTCTGTTGGGACTCTGGCACACATGGCTGACTTTGTTAGGCTGCCTTTCCTGTGACCATCGCATTATACGCATTTTGGCCAACACCGATTATTGGTTGTTCACCCTTCTCGACCCCCGCTACAAAGAGAACTTCTCATCTCTCATTCTTGTGGTGGAGAGGACTAGCAAAATGGTGCAATACCAGAAGGTCCTTGTGGAAAAATTGCTCCAAAAATTTCCAGCTGACAACGCTGGCAGCAGAGTCCGTAGTTCCTTGGGCAACCGGGGAGGGGAGACAAGAGGAACACACAGCAGTTCCAACAGAGGCAGGGCAACACTCTCTGAAGCCTGGGACATTTTCTTGACACCCCGCCAGCACCCTCACCGTGATGCGTGGCCTAGTCTCACAAGGAGGGAAAAGTTTTGGAAGATGGTGAAGGAGTACATAGCAGACCGTGTCAGTGTCTTCAATGATCCCTCAGTGCCTTACAACTACTGGGTGTCCACGCTGGACACGTGGCATGAACTCGCGCTCTACGCCTTGGAGGTGCTGGCCTGCCCTGCCTGTTTGTCAGAGCGGGTATTTAGTGCTGCTGGTGGCATAATAACTGATAAGCGCATCTGACTGTCAACTGAAAATGCTGACTGGTTGACTCGTATTAAAATGAACAAGACCTGGATTGCCTCTGACTTCTCTACTCCACCAGAGGAAAGCGGCTGAACATAAAGGCACTTTAAGGGTCCATTCACACGTCTGTGTGTGTGTGTGGATCTGCAAAACACGGACATCAGCGATGTGCGTTCTGCATTTTGCGGAACGCACATCGCCGGCACTTAATAGAAAATGCCTTTTCTTGTCCGCAATTGCGGACAAGAATAGGACATGTTCTATATTTTTCGGGATCGGAATTGCGGACCCGGAAGTGTGGATCCGCAATCCCGTATCCGGGCAGCACATCGTGCCCCATCAATCATAATTTTTCAAGGGTGTGTATGATGCCCTCCTTTATGTGTAATAAAGGGTGAATTGGAGTGCCGGTTCCTTGTAATTTTTGGCAGCCCTTTCCCTTAGTGCATAGCCTTTGAGTGTAGGAGTCCCACTACCTGAACAATTGTACCATAATGTGAATGAGGCCTCCTTTATGTGATATACAGGTTGTATCGGAGTGCCTCTTCCTTGTAATTTTTGGCAGCACTTGCACTTTATATACAAGTAAATATACAGGAAAGAATGTTTCCTAACAATTTTTTCTCTTAAAGAGGACCTTTCACTTGTAAAAACAATGTGAACTAAGAATGCTGACATATAGAGCGGCGCCCGGGGATCTCACTGCACTTACTATTATCCCCGGGCGCCGCTCCGTTCTCCCGTTATGCCCTCCAGTACCTTTGCTCTTTAAGTTATAGTAGGCGGTGTCTTCCCTTGTCCTGTGGGCGTCTCCTTCTCCTAGGCTGCAGCGCTGGCCAATCGCAGCGCACAGCTCACAGCCTGGGAGAAAAAAAACTCCCAGGCTGTGAGCTGTGCGCTGCGATTGGCCAGCGCTGCAGCCTAGGAGAAGGAGACGCCCACAGGACAAGGGCAGACACTGCCTACTATAACTTAAAGAGCAAAGGTACCGGAGGGCATAACGGGAGAACGGAGCGGCGCCCTGGGATAATAGTAAGTGCAGTGAGATCCCCGGGCGCCGCTCTATATGTCAGCATACTTAGTTCACATTGTTTTTACAAGTGAAAGGTCCTCTTTAAATAGATTTTATCTTCGGTTTTGTGCGTATTATTGTCAGTCTGTAATAGTGGCGTACTACTCGGACAACATCATTCCCAGCAGCGACCTGGGAGTCCAAAATGCATCCAGACATCCTCCCCATGCTGTTTCTGAACCATTTCGCTGGTGTTTCCAGCAATTTCTGACCTTTTCCTATGAACCAGACACCCTCCCCTCTTCAGAGCAGGGGGTGCCTGGTTTAATGCTCAGGTTCTCCCATTGACTTCCATTGTGCTCTGTAGAGCACCTGAGCATCCCAAAGTGTTCTACTCGAGCACCCGAGCACTTTGGTGCTCAATCAACACTATAAAGGCTACTTTCACACTTGCGTTCGGGGTTCCGCTTGTGAGCTCCGTTTGAAGGCTCTCACAAGCGGCCCCGAACGCATCCGTCCAGCCCCAATGCATTCTGAGTGGATGCGGATCTGATCAGAATGCATCAGTCTGGCTCCGCTTGGCCTCCGTTCCGCTCAGCAGGCGGACACCCGAACGCAGCTTGCAGCGTTCGGGTGTCCGCCTGACCGTGCGGAGCCAAACGGATCCGTCCAGACTTACAATGTAAGTCAATGGGGACGGATCCGTTTGAAGTTGACACAATATGGCTCAATTTCAAACGGATCCGTCCCCCATTGACTTTAAATGCAAAGTCTGGACGGATCCGTCTGACTAACTTTCACACTTATATTTTTTTCTGAAATATAATGCAGACGGATCCGTTCTGAACGGATCCCATCGTTTGCATTATAGGAGCGGATCCGTCTGTGCAGACACCAGACGGATCCGCTCCGAACGCAAGTGTGAAAGTAGCCTAACCAATATAAAAAAATGCACATCATGGGCCTTGCTGCATGTGAAAATGTACTATTAAAACATAACAATATTTATTCCATACAGCAAATTGCATAAAGGAAAAGAAATAAAAATGGCCAATTCCCCATTTTTTGTCACTTCACCTGCCCCAATTTTTTTTATAAAAAGTGCTCAAAAAGTTGCTCACACTTCAAAATGGTATCTCTGAAAAGTACAGATCGTTCTGCCAAAAATATTAGCTTTCACACAGCTCCGTACACCACTACAAAAAAGTTATATGGTGATTAAAAGATTTTCAAGTTTTTTTAAAATATTTTTTCAGTATTAAAACGCACGGAAAACTATACAAGTGTGGTATTGTAATCGTCCTGATCTGGAGAATGGAGGCACGAGGTCAATTTAACCACATAGGAAATGCTTCAAACCCCCCCCCATAAAATCGCTGCAAAATAGTTTTTTTTCCCCAATACCACCCCATTTGGAATTTTTTTTCAGCTCCCCACTATGTTATATGCAATATTAAATAGTGCCGTTAGAAAGTACAGCTTGTCCCACCAAAATAAGACCTCATAAGGCTATGTTAATTGCAAAAAAAAAAAGTTATGGCACTGGGAAGGCAGGGAATGAAAAACAAAAACAGAAAATCACAAGGTCCCATAAGGGTTAAAGACTAAGGCCTCATGCACACGACCGTTCCGTTTTTGTTCGGTCTGCGGATCCGCAAAAAACGGAAGCCGTCTGTGTGCCTTCTGCATTTTTTGGAACGGGCGGCCCATTGTAGAAATGCCTATTCTTGTCCGCAAAACGGAAAAGAATAGGACATGTTCTATTTTTTTTGCGGTGCCACGGAATGGAGCAACAGATGCGGACAGCACACGGAGTGCTGTCCGCATCTTTTGCGGCCCCATTGAAGTAAATGGGTCCGCACCCGAGCCGCAAAAACGGCGGCTCGGATGCGGACCCAAACAACAGCCATGTGCATGAGGCATATGGTAAATGTAATACTTTTAATATCTCCTCATATCTGTAGTGTTCCAACGTGTAGTGACGCTTACAGTAGATGGGGGCACAGGGCTGTAATGTAATGTGGGTATTACTAATGACAGGTAGGGGAGGCTGGATGTTCTAACTGCAGGCCCAACAAAGACACTCTTTATTGCTCCGACTAGAGATGAGCGAATTTCCGCTTATAAAATTCATTCACACTTCGTTTGTTGGTTAAAGGTGAATTGTGTTATGTATTCTGTTACCACGGACCATAACGCAATTCTATGACGGAATGTCTTTAGAGGCTTTCCATTATTCATTCCGTCATAACAGAAGTCTATGGGCTGCAAAACGAAGAGGACTCCCCTGCATAACGGAGACGGGACGGATCCGTTTTGCAGCCCACAGACTTCTATTATGATAGAATGAATAACGGAAAGCCTCTAAAGGCATTCCGTCATAGAATTGCGTTATGGTCCGTGGTAACGGAATCTATAATGCAATTCACCTTAAACCAACAAACCAAGTGTGAACGAATTTCATGACATGAAATTTGCTCATCTCTAGTAAAGACCCTAGACATTGGGCTGTAAGACGTGGTCAATGGAAAGAGCCGTTTTTTGATAATTTTGGGTTATTTTGTTTGGTTTTTCTGTCACATCACAAGCTCCTGTATAATATGCTGTTACATTGGATACCCCTTGTGTATATTTGTATGTACAGAGAGACGCTCATTCTCCAGCCGGTGTCCATGTTGTACAGAATAGTGCTATCCCTTCTAATATCTCCTGAATGGATAAGCCCTGCCTGAGCAGCGATTCATGTGAGGGGAAGCCACGCCCTAAGGGTCCATTCACACATCCGTATGTGTTTTGCGGATCCGCAAAACGCGGACACCGGCAATGTGCATTCCGCATTTTGTGGACCGCACATTGCCGGCACTAAATAGAAAATGCCTAATCTTGGCCGCAATTGCGGACAAGAATAGGATATGTTCTATTTTTTTCGGGAACGGAATTGCGGACCCGGAAGTGCGGATCCGTATTTCCAGGTCCGGACAGCACATAGTGTGGCCCCATAGAAATAAATGGGTCCGCAATTCCGTTCGGCAAAATGCGTAACAGAATTGCGGACATGTGAATGGAGCCTTATCGGGACGTATTTGTGCGTGCACAATGAGCGTATGACCCCACAGTTCACCTCAACACATATAGCCCAGCTACGAGCACCTGCGACCATTGGCTGCTGTGGGTGGCCGTAACTTGGCAACATGCAGCCAACTGCACCATGGTCGTGCCCTCATGTATTCAGTGTTCAGACTACATTTAGGAGCCACGAGTCCTTACCCTAGGGAGAAAATAATTGGGGTTCCTGTAAACTCTCTTTTCTAGACTGAAAGCTCCGGCAGCTATGGATAGCTAGGAGGACCAAAAAGTGTTCCAACGCGTTTCGAATAAGACGTTATTCTTCCTCAGGGATACTGGTATGGATTCCTAGTGTTGTTTATATAGGTCCATGTCTCCTCCTTCATTTAACCCCCTCATGTCTTCTACGCTTTGTAGTATGTTCACTCAAAGGCAAATAGCTCAATTTCTGAATTTAACCCTACTGGTGCCAGTGTGTTTAGAAAATCCAGCGAGTCTCTGCTCTCGACATTTTTTTAATGAAGTTCCCCCCTCTTTTATCTTTCTTCACTATCTCTATTCCACTAAATGTGGTGCCATCACTATTACCCCCATGTTTGTCTTTGTAGTGTCTTGAAAGGGGGTGACCTTCATATTTCCTCCTGATATTATAAATATGCTCCCCTACCCTTTTGCTTAGAGTTCTTTTAGTGCGACCCACGTATAGTTTCTTGCAGGGACATATTATTACATATATAACCCCCTGACTTCTACATGTGATATGGTCTCTTATCTTCTGAGTGGATACCTTGGCTCTCCATTTGTGGTTTATTTGCGTAATATGTTGTTTTCTACTTATTTTTAGTTTTTTACATACTCCACATGTACCACATGGGAAACCCCCTTTCAAGACACTACCAAGACAAACATGGGGGTAATAGTGAGGGCACCACATTTAGTGGAATAGAGATAGTGAAGAAAGATAAAAGAGGAGAGGACTTCATTAAAAAACGTCAAGAGCAGAGACTCACTGGATTTTCAATCTAAACACACTGGCACCAGTAGGGTTAAATTCAGAAATTGAGCTATTTGCCTTTGAGTGAACATACTACAAAGCGTAGAAGACATGAGGGGGTTAAATGAAGGAGAAGACATGGACCTATATAAACAACACTAGGAATCCATACCAGTATCCCTGAGGAAGAATAACGTCTTATTCGAAATGCGTTGGGTCACTTTTTGGTCCTCCTAGCTATCCATAGCTCTTACCGTGACGTCACACAAGCGCTCTGTGCGAGCGAGCTGAGTTTGAAACTGAGCATTGCCGCCGGCCGGGGCAGGCTCAGTAAAACTACGGTAATCACAATAGGGTCCAGCCTTTCAATATTCCCTTCACTGGACGCAGGAGCAGAAATAAGGAAGACACCACAGACACACAGGCAAACAGACAAGAACCCAAGAGAAAGTGAATACCGATCTGAAGCTTGTAGAGCCAAAGTGCACCTTGTTGTTGTCTTCTTCTGGCACCAACTACTCAGGAAGGTGAACAGGAGTGCATCGCGCAGTACTTGAACATTGAACATACTGGTCACTTGTGAAACAGCAGCGGCGGCGATACCGCTACAGTACTGCAGTGTTAGTAATTAAAAGTGTAAGAGCGCCTGTGTAACAGTAACAAAGAATGTTTTTAGAGGGGTTTTCCTAATCAGAAACCATGTGTTAGAATGGCCCAGAATTTGCTATGTCCAGGGGCAGGGGGGATTAGGAGAAGATCAGTTTAAATCTGATGTTTTGCAGTGTTCGGTTTTTTTTTTATATTTTTTTTTAAAATAATCTTTAAAGGAAATCCAAACACAAAAAAAGTTTTGTTTAGTTGCTCTAACATAATCTCCTTTTAGGTGTTATTTGCTCTTGTTTCTTAAAAGGGTTATCCGATTTCTCAACCCCCCACATGTGCCGGGCCCCTCACCGGTAATATACTTACCCCGCTCCTGGTCCCCGCACCGCCGTTGCTGCTTTTTCCTGCACACTGATGAAAACATCTGGTGTTGGGGTGGGGGGTGGGGTGGGGGAGGAGCAGCCAATAGCAGATGGGAACGAGGTGACGCTAGGGAGGCTCGTCCCCGTGCCCGCCTGCCATTGGCTGCACCCCCAACACCGGATGTTTTTATCCGTGTGCAGGGAGAAGCAGCAGCGGCTGTGCAGGGACCAGGAGTGGCTGAGGGTAAGTATATAACTGGTGGGGTGGGGGTGGGGTTTAAGAAATTGGATAACCCCTTTAAGATATCACAATTGCAGACCAGGAAAAATACAGTAGAAAAGCAGTGCATTGTACTCTTGGGCTGCAGCCAGTATTCTACCCCCTTTGTCTCCCCCTCTGATGCTAGTGCACATGAGCCCGGCAGTATATGAGGAAGGGCCTTGGTTTTGTCTGGATCATTTCTGTCCACACAGTAAGGCCTCATGCACACGACTGTATTTCGGGTCCGCATCCAAGCCGCAGTTTTGGCGGCTCGGATGCGGACCCATTCACTTCAATGGGGCCGCAAAAGATGCGGACAGCACTCCGTGTGCTGTCTGCATCCGTTGCACTGTTCCGTGGCCCCGCAAAAAAAATATAGCATGCCCTATTCTTGTCCGTTTTGCAGACAAAAATAGGCATTTCTACAATGGGCCGCCTGTTCCGTTCCGCAAATTGCGGAAGGCACACAGGCGGCTTCAGTTTTTTGCGGACTGCAAAAAACGGCACGGTCGTGTGCATGAGGCCTAAGAGTGGCCATTTTGTTAGAATGAATCTCCTTGATGGTAATAGTACAAAATAGATTAGCTAACGGTGCCATCCACCGTGGCAGTAGTACCAGCTGTAGTATGTACATAGTAGCAGCCATGGCATATACAGCTGAATAGCTAATCTGCCCAGTTAGGCAGTGATAATCCCAGATTTGCCTTTCAGCAGCTGGGGAGCATGTGGAGGTATGCTTGAGACCAAACTACATGCACAGAATATCACAGTTGTCCGGATATGTTTGTGGATATATGGGGTCATTTATGTAAAGTAGAACTGGCTTAGTTGCCCATAGCAAGCAATCAGATTCCACCTTTCATTTTTCACAGCTCCTTTGGAAAATGAAAGGAGTCGTCTGATTGGTTGCTATGGGCAACAAAGCCAGTTCTACTTTACATCAGTTTGATAAATGACCCCAATAGTGTATACAGAATGTATTTAATAAGGTTGGCCTGGAATACATCTCAGAGGTTGTTACCCAGCTTTCCCAGACTGCTGAGTTCCAAATTTGCCTAGTTGTGTAGTGATAAATCCGTTCAGTGTCCTGGAAAAGCTGGGTTACAAGACTTTACATCTGCATTGGTGACAACAGATGATATTGCTGTGGTACCATATGATAGATGCAGTATATCAGGGCGGCAACGTGTGTATTTCATATAACCAGTATGCCCCCATCACCGCGCCACGGAGTCGGAGATTGTTGCCCAGACAACAGAATCTGTCTGTTCATGAATCGGTAAATGCCAAGTATTATAGAATACCTAGCTGGACCAGGAGCCTGGAAAAGCAGAGTATTATTTCCTGTGACAAATCCAAAGCCTTTCAGGGTCCCGGGAAAGCTGGGTTATCACCTTGTGGAACTGTAATAGACTGCAGAATACCAAATCTATCAGCATAAATCCCCCTCTTTACTCCTAAAAAGTGCCACAGCAGGCAGAGTCCTGGGAAAGCTGGGTTACTTGCACATCTTCAGGGTAGCATTATCTGGACAATGTGTACAGATCCACAAGACTTGTAATCCAACTTTTCCACACTGATGGGTCTAAGATTTGCCTAGCTAGACAGTGAGAAACCATTCCTGCTTCTATAGGCACACCTGACGTTCCACCACCTGGGAAAGCTGGGCAGTGCTGTCTGTAGTGTCAGTGGACTGGTATGGTCTAGTATCCCTGCACAGGAGGAGGCTTTCACAGTGTTGCTTATACTTATTTCTATAGCAGTTTGAAGATGTCCACGCAGAAAGGGGTTAAGACAGTGATGGGCATACTACGGCCCGGCGGGCCTTTTTATCCGCCCCGCAGAGCTGTCCGGAGCTCAGGACAGCGATACAGATGAATGGTGCGGAGGAGCAGGGGAGAGGCGTCTTACTTGCCCGTTTCTCTGATAGGCTTACAGGCACTAGGCCTGTAGCCTATCAGAGGCTGGTGCAGGCGGCGCGATAACGCCATTGCTCCGCCTGAGCCGTACAGAGCGGGACACAGGCCGGAAGAGGCCTGCATCCCATCACTGACAGCATCATAAGGCAAGTATATGTGTTTATTGTTTTTATTATTTATAGTATACTGTGGCAAGAAGGGGGGTGGTGGCCCTATGTACTGGCGCAATATGGATGGGTACTATGGAGAAGAGGGGAAGCACTATGGGGGCCACTATGGAGAAGAGGGGAAGCACTATGGGGGCCACTATGGAGAAGAGGGGAAGCACTATGGGGGCCCTATATACTGGCACAATATGGGGGGACACTATAGAGAAGAGGGGAAACACTATGGGGGTCCTATATACTGGCACAATATGGGGGGACACTATAGAGAAGAGGGGAAACACTATGGGGGTCCTATATACTGGCACAATATGGGGGGTGCACTATGGATAAGAGGGGAATCACTATGGGGGCCCTATATACTGGCACAATATGGGGGGGCACTATGGAGAAGAAGGGAAACACTATGGGGGCCCTATATACTGGCACAATATGGGGTGGCACTATGGAGAAGAGGGGAAGCACTATGGGGGCCCTTTATACTGGCACAATATGGGGGGGCACTATGGACAAGAGGGGAAGCACTATGGGGGCCCTTTATACTGGCACAATATGGGGGGGCACTATGGACAAGAGGGGAATCACTATGGGGGCCCTATATACTGGCACAATATGGGGGGGCACTATGGAGAAGAAGGGAAACACTATGGGGGCCCTATATACTGGCACAATATGGGGTGGCACTATGGAGAAGAGGGGAAGCACTATGGGGGCCCTTTATACTGGCACAATATGGGGGGGCACTATGGACAAGAGGGGAAGCATTATGGGGGCCCTATATACTGGTACATTATGGGGGCCCTATATACTGGCACATTATCTATTCTGCAAATTGCAACAACAAAGCTAACTCCAGACTTTGATGCCTTAGCAAAAGACAGAGACACTGTTCCCACTAAGGCTACTTTAACACTAGCGGCAGGACGGATCTGACAGGCTGTTCACCCTGTCGGATCCGTCCTGCCGCTATTTCGCCATGCCGCCGGATGGGGGCGGAGCTCCGGCGCAGCACGGTAGTGCACGGCGAAAGGCCGCCGGACTAAAAGTACTACATGTCCGGCGGCCTCTCACCGCGAACTGCCGTGCTGCGCCGGAGCTCTGCCCCCATTATATTTAATAGGGACGGAGCGGCGGCACGGCGAAATCGCGGCAGGACGGATCAGACAGGGTGAACAGCCTGTCGAATCGTCTTGCCACTAGTGTGAAAGTACCCTTAAATTGAAGGTGAGTTATACATACTATGTTATGAAAGAAATACATTGCATAAAAGTTTTGTACAATAACTCTTTTTATGCTTTTCTACCTTGAATTAAACTAAACCTTTAATGTTACGAAACTTTAATTTAATTTATATTATTCACACAAACGCCCCATCCATCTACTCTTGGTCCGGCCCCCGGGTCCAATATATGAACCCATTGTTGCCCACAAGTCAAAGTTTGCCCAACTCTGGGTTAAGACTGTTTCCTTAGCAAGTTATGTTTTTTTTTTTTTTTTTTCTTTTTTCTTCTTTTCAGGGTTTAGTGGTCCTTTAAATATTCGTTTCCTAACCCCTTTCAAAGCATGTGAATTAATGACTGATAAACTGATTTCTGTTCCTGTAGCCCATTAACCCCTTCCCGCATCCTCACGTACATGTATGTGAGCGAATGTGGCTCCTTGCTGCATCCTTACGTGCATGTATGTGATTGGATCGGGCGGGTGCAGGAGCTGCACCCGTCCGATCCACAGCACGGGCCCAGCTGTTACTGATAGCCAGGCCCCTGCTGCATCCGCCGGCATCGCTGTGTGCGCTGATGCCAACGGATTAACCCTTTCACGTGCGGGGGTCAGCGCTGACTGCGGCACTTGTGGGGTATACAGAGTGGGCTCCCTCAGACTCCATCGCCCCCCCGCGCTGCGCTAGCATGGGGTCGATGGTTGCCATGGCAGCCCCGATGCCTTACACAAGCATCAGAGCTGCCAGCCTACGGAAGCCCAGGAAATCCAGCCTGAGCGCTGGGTCTCCTAGGCAACTGTCAGCCTCTCACTGTGTGAGAGGCTGACAGTTCAATTCAGTACAATACAGAATGTATTGTACTGAATTGAAACAGGGATCAAACCCTGAAAAGATGAAGTCCCACAGTGGGACACAAAGTTTTAAGTAAAAAAAAAAAAAAAGCGTCCTTTTTCCAAAATAAAGTATAACAAACATTTTAAGAAAAAAAAGAAAAGTAGACCTATTACGTATCGCCGCGTTCATAGAGACCGGCTCTATAAAAATATCACATGAACTAACCCCTCAGTTGAACACTGTAAAAAAAAAAGTCAAATAAAAACTGTGCTAAAAAAATAAAAATTGTCACCTTACATCACTAAAAGTGCAACACCAAGCGATCAAAAAGGCGTTTCCCCACCAAAATAGTATCAATTTAGCGGTCACCTCATCCCGCAAAAAATGAGCTGCTACCTAAAACAATCGCCCAAAAAATACGATGATGGACCATGTGATTGGAGCATGTGATCTGACATCACCAAAGGTCCTTTAGCCCACAGCTCATCATTAACCACCTCAGCCCCCAGTGCTTAAACACCCTGAAAGACCAGGCCACTTTTTACACTTCTGACCTACACTACTTTCACCATTTATTGCTCGGTCATGCAACTTACCACCCAAATGAATTTTACCTCCTTTTCTTCTCACTAATAGAGCTTTCATTTGGTGGTATTTCATTGCTGCTGACATTTTTACTTTTTTTGTTATTAATCGAAATTTAACGATTTTTTTGCAAAAAAATGACATTTTTCACTTTCAGTTGTAAAATTTTGCAAAAAAAACGACATCCATATATAAATTTTGCTCTAAATTTATAGTTCTACATGTCTTTGATAAAAAAAAAATGTTTGGGTAAAAAAAAAATGGTTTGGGTAAAAGTTATAGCGTTTACAAACTATGGTACAAAAATGTGAATTTCCGCTTTTTGAAGCAGCTCTGACTTTCTGAGCACCTGTCATGTTTCCTGAGGTTCTACAATGGCCAGACAGTACAAACACCCCACAAATGACCCCATTTCTGAAAGTACACACCCTAAGGTATTCGCTGATGGGCATAGTGAGTTCATAGAACTTTTTATTTTTTGTCACAAGTTAGCGGAAAATGATGATTTTTTTTTTTTTTTTTCTTACAAAGTCTCATATTCCACTAACTTGTGACAAAAAATAAAAAGTTCTATGAACTCACTATGCCCATCAGCGAATACCTTGGGGTGTCTTCTTTCCAAAATGGGGTCACTTGTGGGGTAGTTATACTGCCCTGGCATTCTAGGGGCCCAAATGTGTGGTAAAGAGTTTGAAATCAAATTCAGTAAAAAATGACGAGTGAAATCCGAAAGGTGCTCTTTGGAATATGGGCCCCTTTGCCCACCTAGGCTGCAAAAAAGTGTCACACATCTGGTATCCCCGTACTCAGGAGAAGTTGAGGAATGTGTTTTGGGGTGTCTTTTTACATATACCCATGCTGGGTGAGATAAATATCTTGGTCAAATGACAACTTTGTATAAAAAAATGGGAAAAGTTGTCTTTTGCCAAGATATTTCTCTCACCCAGCATGGGTATATGTAAAATGACACCCCAAAACACATTCCCCACCTTCTCCTGAGTACGGAGATACCAGATGTGTGACACTTTTTTGCAGCCTAGGTGGGCAAAGGGGCCCATATTCCAAAGAGCACCTTTCGGATTTCACTCGTCATTTTTAACAGAATTTGATTTCAAACTCCTTACCACACATTTGGGCCCCTAGAATGCCAGGGCAGTATAACTACCCCACAAGTGACCCCATTTTGGAAAGAAGACACCCCAAGCTATTCCGTGAGGGGCATGGCGAGTTCCTAGAATTTTTTATTTTTTGTCACAAGTTAGTGGAAAATGATGATTTTTTTTTTTTTTTTTTTTTCATACAAAGTCTCATATTCCACTAACTTGTGACAAAAAATAAAAACTTCCATGAACTCACTATGCCCATCAGCGAATACCTTGGGGTCTCTTCTTTCCAAAATGGGGTCACTTGTGGGGTAGTTATACTGCCCTGGCATTCTAGGGGCCCAAATGTGTGGTAAGGAGTTTGAAATCAAATTCAGTAAAAAATGACGAGTGAAATCCGAAAGGTGCTCTTTGGAATATGGGCCCCTTTGCCCACCTAGGCTGCAAAAAAGTGTCACACATGTGGTATTGCCGTACTCAGGAGAAGTTGAGGAATGTGTTTTGGGGTGTCTTTTTACATATACCCATGCTGGGTGAGATAAATATCTTGGTCAAATGACAACTTTGTATAAAAAAATGGGAAAAGTTGTCTTTTGCCAAGATATTTCTCTCACCCAGCATGGGTATATATAAAATGACACCCCAAAACACATTCCCCACCTTCTCCTGAGTACGGAGATACCAGATGTGTGACACTTTTTTGCAGCCTAGGTGGGCAAAGGGGCCCATATTCCAAAGAGCACCTTTTGGATTTCACAGGTCATTTTTTTACTGAATTTGATTTCAAACTCCTTACCACACATTTGGGCCCCTAGAATGCCAGGGCAGTATAACTACCCCACAAGTGACCCCATTTTGGAAAGAAGAGACCCCAAGGTATTCGCTGATGGGCATAGTGAGTTCATGGAAATTTTTTTTTTTTGTCACAAGTTAGTGGAATAGGAGACTTTGTATGAAAAAAAAAAAAAAAAAAAAATCATCATTTTCCACTGACTTGTGACAAAAAATAAAAAATTCTAGGAACTTGCCATGCCCCTCACGGAATACCTTGGGGTGTCTTCTTTCCAAAATGGGGTCACTTGTGGGGCAGTTATACTGCCCTGGCATTTTCCAGGGGCCCTAATGTCTGGTAAGTAGGTAAATGACCTGTGAAATCTGAAAGGTGCTCTTTGGAATGTGGGCCCCTTTGCCCAGCTAGGCTGCAAAAAAGTGTCACACATCTGGTATCTCCGTACTCAGGAGAAGGTAAGGAATGTGTTTTGGGGTGTCATTTTACATATACCCATGCTGGGTGAGAGAAATATCTTGGCAAAAGACAACTTTTCCCATTTTTTTTTATACAAAGTTGGCATTTGACCAAGATATTTATCTCACCCAGCATGGGTATATGTAAAATGACACCCCAAAACATATTCCCCAACTTCTGCTGAATACGGAGATACCACATGTGTGACACTTTTTTGCAGCCTAGGTGGGCAAAGGGGCCCAAATTCCTTTTAGGAGGGCATTTTTAGACATTTGGATACCAGACTTCTTCTCACGCTTTGGGGCCCCTAAAATGCCAGGGCAGTATAAATACCCCACATGTGACCCCATTTTGGAAAGAAGACACCCCAAGGTATTCAATGAGGGGCATGGCACAAGTTAGCGGAAATTGATTTTTTGGATTTTGTTCTCACAAAGTCTCCCTTTCCGCTGACTTGGGACAAAAATTTCAATCTTTCATGGACTCAATATGCCCCTCAGCAAATACCTTGGGGTGTCTTCTTTCCAAAATGGTGTTATTTGTGGGGTGTTTGTACTGCCCTGGCATTTGAGGGTCTCCGCAATCATTACATGTATGCCCAGCATTAGGAGTTTCTGCTATTCTCCTTATATTGAGCATACGGGTAATGAGATTTTTTTTTTCCGTTCAGCCTCTGGGCTGAAAGAAAAAAATGAACGGCACAGATTTCTTCATTCGCATCGATCAATGTGGATGAAAAAATCTCTGCCAAAAAAAGAAAAAGGAGGGGAAAGGCGTCTGCCAGGACATAGGAGCTCCGCCCAACATCCATACCCACTTCAGCTCGTATGCCCTGGCAAACCAGATTTCTCCATTCACATCAATCGATGTGGATGAATAAATCATTGCCGGGATTTTTTTTTTTATATATACAAAGTGTTTGCCAAAGTATATGAACACCGCCACCTCCTCAGCTCATATGCCTCGGCAAACATATCTTTTACTGCAGAGGAGAAATCTCGTCTTGCAGCGCCGCATACACCGACTTGCGTGTAATCTGACAGCAGCGCAATGCTTCTGTCCGAATGCACATCAGTGCTGCAGCTAGTCGATCGGTTGGTCCACCTGAAAGGTAAAAAAAACAAAACAAAAAAGAAAAAACCAGGCCGCAAAGTAATAACTTTATTAACTTTAGAACAGAACATATTAACTTTTTTAAACTTTTTTAACTTTTTTACTTACCGGTAATTTTTTTTTTGTTTAGTTTTTTTTACCTTTATAGAACAAACCTCTCCTTCCCCATGGGACAATGTGCAAAGCGCAAATCGCCCAAAGATGTGGCGAAGTACGTTATGCACTTTATCCCAGGTGAAAGGAGAGGTTTGCAGCAGCTGAGAGTAAAAGGGCCCTAATAGCCCTGTGTGCCTGTCCTGTGAGATGCAATCCCTATGCTAGGTGTACCTGTGTGTGGTACTTCCGGAAACACTCTCCATAGCATAGGGCAGGGTGGTCAGCACAGTCAGGACAGAAATAGCGGGTGTCACGCCTTATTCCACTCCTGCTACAGACACGACATCTTTTTCGGGGTGACGGTTGGGTTGAGGTACCAGGAACGACACTGGGGAAATGTCGCTCGTGTAGACGGCTAACTACACTGGGGGATGGGGCCACGGAACCTCCTGGGTAAAGGAGGTTCTCGATGATCTCTTCCTGGAATTTGAGGAAAGATCGTGTTCTCCCAGCCTTACTGTAGAGAACAAAACTATTGTACAGCGCCAATTGAATTAAATATACAGACACCTTCTTATACCAGCGTCTGGTTCTGCGGGAAACTAAATACGGAGACAACATCTGGTCATTGAAGTCCACCCCTCCCATGAGCGCATTATAGTCGTGGACACAGAGGGGCTTTTCAATGACACGGGTTGCTCGCTCAATTTGGATTGTCGTGTCTGCGTGAATGGAGGAGAGCATGTAAACGTCACGCTTGTCTCTCCATTTCACCGCGAGCAGTTCTTCGTTACACAAGGCAGCCCTCTGCCCCCTTGCAAGACGGGTGGTTACAAGCCGTTGGGGGAAGCCCACGCGACTAGTTCGCGCGGTGCCACAGGCGCAAATCCGTTCTAGAAACAAATGCCTAAAGAGGGCCACACTTGTGTAAAAATTGTCCACATAAAGATGGTACCCCTTGCCGAATAAGGGTGACACCAAGTCCCAGACTGTCTTCCCACTGCTCCCCAGGTAGTCAGGGCAACCGACCGGCTCCAGGGTCTGATCTTTTCCCTCATAGACACGAAATTTGTGGGTATAGCCTGTGGCCCTTTCACAGAGCTTATACAATTTGACCCCATACCGGGCACGCTTGCTTGGGATGTACTGTTTGAAGCCAAGGCGCCCGGTAAAATGTATTAGGGACTCGTCTACGCAGATGTTTTGCTCGGGGGTATACAAATCTGCAAATTTCTGGTTGAAATGGTCTATGAGGGGCCGAATTTTGTGGAGCCGGTCAAAAGCTGGGTGGCCTCTGGGACGGGAGGTGGTGTTGTCGCTAAAATGCAGGAAACGGAGGATGGCCTCAAATCGTGCCCTGGACATAGCAGCAGAGAACATGGGCATGTGATGAATCGGGTGCGTTGACCAATATGACCGCAATTCATGCTTTTTTGTCAGGCCCATGTTGAGGAGAAGGCCCAAAAAAATTTTAATTTCGGAAACTTGGACTGGTTTCCACCGGAAAGGCTGGGCATAAAAGCTTCCCGGGTTGGCGGATATAAATTGTGTGGCATACTGGTTGGTCTCTGCCACGACTAAGTCCAAGAGCTCCGCAGTCAAGAACAGCTCAAAAAATCCCAGGGCCGAACCGATATGAGCCGTCTCAACCCGAACTCCAGACTGGGCGGTGAAAGGGGGAACTACAGGTGCGGCTGAAGTTGGTGACTGCCAATCAGGGTTTGCCAGCACCTCAGGGATTCTAGGGGCTCTACGGGCCTGTCTTTGCGGTGGCTGCGACGGGGTAACTAGTGCACGTGCCACCGTACCAGCTTCAACTGCCCTTCTGGTGCTCGCCACGTCACCATGTTGTACGGCAGTGCTGGTACTAGGTCCAGGGAGGGCTGCGCTGCTGGTGTATGCCTCACCACGTGATCCGGCAGCGACAGCCCCACTCTGCTGCTCTTGAAGCGGATCCTGCATAACCTGTGGTCTAGCGACATGGGGCCGGGTACGCCTGGTGCTGCCAGGGACCTCCACCTCCTCGTCCGAACTTTGGGTCAGAGAGCCACTGCTTTCCACAGGTTCATATTCTGACCCGCTAGATTCATCAGATGAGGGTTCCCACTCCTCATCCGACTGGGTCAGAATCCTGTAGGCCTCTTCAGAAGAATACCCCCTGTTTGACATTTTGGACTACTAAATTTAGGGGTATTCCCTGAGACTACCCAAGAAAAAAAGCAAACCTGTCTTACAAAGGGGAGGCTAGCGAAGTACCGGAGGCCGCTGCGGTTGATAAAAAATATCAAAACTGATTTTTTTATCGCCGCAGTGCGTGTAAAATGAATGTGCAGTGATCAAAAAATATATATTTTTTGTCACTGCGGTGGGGCGGGCGTGGGTGAACGCACGTGTGGGCGACCGATCAGGCCTGATCGGGCAAACACTGCGTTTTGGGTGGAGGGCGAACTAAAGTGACACTAATACTATTATAGATCTGACCGTGATCAGTTTTGATCACTTACAGATACTATAAAAGTACAAATGCTGATTAGCGATACGCTATTCAGCGAATAAAAGTGACTGCGGTGCGGTGGGGTGGGCGCTAACTGACGCTAACTACCTAACCAAGGGGCCTAAACTATCCCTAAAACCTAACAGCCAATACTAGTGAAAAAAAAAAAGTGACAGTTTACACTGATCACTTTTTTTCCTTTCACTGGTGATTGACAGGGGCGATCAAAGGGGTGATCAAAGGGTTAATTGGGGTGCAGGGGGGTGATCTGGGGCTAAGGTGTAGTGTTGGTGCTACTCACAGTTCAGTCTGCTCCTGTGCTGGATCCAACCGACGAAAAGGACCAGCACAGGAGCAGAGAAGCCATATAACAGATCATATTTACTAATATGATCTGTTATATGGCTTGTGATTGGATTTTTTAAAAATCGCCAGCCTGCCAGCCAATGATCGTTGCTGGCAGGCTGGTGACTAACTTGTTCTTTAACTTTTGCCGGCCCGCGATGCGCATGCGCGGGCCGGCTTGGAGCGAAATCTCGCGTCTCGCGAGATGACGCGTATATGCGTGACTGTGCGCAGCACTGCCACCTCCGGAACGCGAATCTGCGTTAGGCGGTCCGGAGGTGGTTAAAGAAGTAAAGAAGAAGTTTGGGTTTGGGTACCAAACATGCGTGATTTTTCTCACGCGAGTGCAAAACGCATTACAATGTTTTGCACTCGCGCGGAAAAATCGCGGGTGTTCCCGCAACGCACCCGCACATTTTCCCGCAACGCCCGTGTGAAAGAGGCCTAAGTTTATGGTCATCATAGAGTAAGCGCATCCTCCCGCCGGTGTTCCCTTATAACCCATATATTTTCCTATAGTTTAATAAAGCACTATAATGTCAAAAAAAAAAAAAAGGAAAAACAAGACTACAAAACCAAAATCACTTTCCTTACAAAAAAAACGCATGCCTCCCAAAACCCACACCCACCAATTGTAGACGTTCTGCATCACACAAATTGGTTTTATATGGCTGTGAGGTGCACAGACATTAATTTGTTCCTTTCAGGCAGAATATATGTTACACCAAAATAATAATCTTTACCTCCGGCCACCAATTTTTGCCTGTTTTACCCAGCACAATTTTACTTTTGTGCCTTTACTAAAGAAATCTGTACTTGGGTGATTGTCACCTTTGTACAGAGGCTGCGCCTGAAGCTAAAGAAGGGAGATCCATGTAAAGCTAAAGTAGGGTTTTTGGTGCTATAACGATGCCATACACTACACAATGTACACATCTTTGACATCGCCAGGCGTAGGAGAATTAGGGGATTTATTTTTGTCTAAATATTATTATTATGAAACAAAGAGAAATCTTTTTTTTTTTTCAGGTTTCTCAACTGTTTCTCTAAATAAGGCTAGTTTCACAGTGATTTTTGTCCAGCCGATTCTGAGTTACGACCTGATCTCTGCTGGGGCTGGTGGGCGTTCAGGTACCATCTGACAATTCCAGATCCAGAGATCTGTTAACCTTAGGGTAAAACTAGCTTAAGGGTACTTTCACACTAGCATTAGAAGAATCCGGCAGGCAGTTCCGTTGCGCATACACAGATCGGAAAACCGGATTAGGCGATGTAGCAATTTCCTGAACACTTGGTACCAGATTCGGCATTAATACATTTCAATGGAAATGAATGTCGGATCTGGCAAGTGTTCTGGGATTTTGGCCGGAAAAAATGCCGGCATTTTGACATCCTGATGCATACTGAATGGATTGCTTTCCATTCAGAATGCATTGGGACAAAACTGATGCGTTTTTTCCCCCCCCCCGGTATTAAGACCCTTTACCGGATTTCAGTACCGGAAAAGAATAACACTAGTGTGAAAGTACCCCAAGACCTTCAAAATGAATCAATATCCATTCCAATTTTTATTAACAAGCTCTACCACACATCTTGCAAAAAAACGTTTGGGGTATACTGGGAAAAGAAAAAAAAAAAGATTTTTTTTTTGAATGCAGCATTCCAGAGGGTGTAATTTTGTTCCTAGTCCTGAAACTGTTAAAATGACAATTAACCCGCTTCTCCCCACTGATCAGCCTGAACCGGGTTCATTAAAGCAGATAAGTACAATACTGTTTTGAACAGACCCTCTTTGGGCTGTGGGGCTGGAATTCATCTAGACCAGGGATGCTCAACCTGCGGTCCTCCAGCTGTTGCAAAACTACAGTTCCCAGCATGCCCTAATAGCTGTAGGCTGTCCAGGCATACCGGGAGTTGTAGTTTTGCAACAGCTGGAGGGCCGCAGGTTGGGCATCCTGGATCTAGACCTTATCTTTAAAGCAGGTCCAGGATTGTGATGCTTGCTGCCATATAGTCAGAGATGGCACTTTGCAAAACCAGGTCTGGATTGAGATTTGCTGGTAATACCTGCAGATCTCGTTCCTGACCCGGTTTTTAATGGTGTTGCATTTTGTTTGGCAGCTAGCACTGCAATCTTTAACTTGTTTTGGTGCGTGAAACCCAAGATACTCCAGGTTGACGCAGCCCCTAACTCCCTTCCCTCTTCAGCTGGCTGTGATCTCAGCCTGTGGTGAGAGGAGGAGAGGGGTGACCAGTGTGGGATGTGCTGCCTATGGGGGAGGGATAACATGCACTTCTTCTGTGCATGCTATTAACCCCACCCCCCATCATTAGGCCTCATTCACACGGCCGTAGTGTTTTGTGGACCGCCCCTGGGCCGCAAACATAATAGAAAATACCTATTCTTGTCTGCGATTGCGGACAAGAATAGGACATGCTCTATCCTTTCCGTGGAGCTGCAGAACGGAACCACCGTGTGCTGTCTGCATCTTTTGCGGCCTCATTGAAATGAATGGGTCCGCACCCATTCCGCAAAATTTAGCGGAGTGGGTGCGGACCCGTTCATGCGGCCGTCTGAATGGGCCCTTAGAGAGCATACATCGGTTACATATACATAGCATACATATTTATATATTATACATGTTACATACTTTTTTCAGTTTAAGCTAATTCTTCGAAAATCAGTGTGAACAAAACATTAGAGTCAAATAACTGAATAGAATATGGCGATGCATAGAAACAAAAATAATAAAGTATTTAATTTTTTAAGCATTAAAGCACTAGAAAGTAAAGCTGTATAAATATGGTATAGTATAGCTGTATTCGTAGTGACCTGCGGAATGAAGGGAACAGGTCAGTTTTACCGCATAGGGAACACTGTGAAAACGAAACTTAGAAAACTTTGACGGAATTGCATTTTTTTTTTCAATTTAACCCCATTTGGATTTTTTTTTTCCAGCTTCCCACTACATTATATGCAATATAAAATAGTACCATTAGGCCTCGTCCACATTTCCGTTTTTCACTGACTTATGCTGTCTGCATTTTCCATGGACAGCACATGTACCCATTGATTTAAATGTGTCTATTCGCATTTCAGTACTTTTCACGGAGACATGCACTACTTTGATCCGTGATGCGGACCAAGCACGCCCATTGAAGTCTAGGGGTCTGTGAGAATCACAGACGCGCCACAGATGGCATCCAAGGTGTGTCCGTTTTTCACTGAAGACTAATCGGAAATTCTTTGGAAATTCATTTTCAGCTGAGCACCGTCGGAACTATGGATGCTTCACGGACATCTTCACGGATGAAACATGTACGCTTTTTTTCACAGACGTGTCACAGGCACGGAAATGTGGACAAAGCCTTAGAAAGTACAAGTTGTCCCACAAAACACAATCCTTTATGTGGCTATGAGACAATGCAAACCCCCCAAAAAAACTGAAAATCGCTGTGTCCCTAAGGGGTTTAGAGCACACATTTGATTACTGACAAGTTATGTGACTTGAGCTGATTCTTTCGGTATGGCCATAGGTAACGGCAGAAAACCACACTGGCATGCAGTTTTACGGTGAATCAGTGCTGGTTTAAGCTGCATAGTTTTTACAGGAAAAAGAGAAAAGTCACTCTGTTTTGTGGTAAAATCTCATATTGAAACATTTTTCATTTCGACTGAGCCACAGCTGCTACATGAGATTTTACCTGTTTAATAAAGATTCAGACTACATTCACACAAAAGTGAAAAAAATAGTGGTTAAAAACAGCAAAACTATATATTTTTTTTTTTAACGGCAGTTTTTTCACTGATGCCTTTCTGAGAAACAGATGTTAAAAACTGTTCCTTTCAATTGTACGGGGTTGTTGGTCCATGAAAAAACAACAACTGCTATGTGAATAACTACCATTGTTTCTTAAGCGGACGTGCGAATGTAGCCTCAGGCTAGGGATCTTCTGTAGGTATCACCAGTTAGATACTTATTTCTCTCTAGTGTCCACGTCACTGTTTTTTTTTCATAGGGAACCCTAGAGGTTGCATGTGAGTCATGGTATGATTCACTGGCAGCCTATATCTGTTGTGAAGCCCTGGCCTTAGGCCACACACTATCAACTGTATAACGTTTCTGTATAATAAAAATAAAATTGATATGCTCACCACTTGTAGTATATCCACATTTTCTTATATTGAAGAAAGGGAAAATCCTGGATCGACGACCCCTCCCCTCCCCACAATGCCTGGGTTCCTCATACAGAGAATTCTTACCTGGTCCATGATTGCTGTGGAGGGATCTGAAAGGACACAGGTGTCGGGGACCAAGTAAGTATTCTATGTATGAAAGTCTCGGGCATTGTGGTGGGGTTACAGGTTTGGATAACCCCTTTAAGTCTATCTTTGCTTTCTGAGGTTGTGGCCGCACCTTAAAGGGGTATTCTCATCTCAGACATTAGGGGTATATTGCTAGGATATGCCCCCAATGTCTGATAGCTGCGGGTATACTTAGAACAGAGCCTGCAAAGTGCTGGAGGGTGCACTGTGCATGCACTGCCACCATCCATTCATTCCTATGGGAGCGCAGAAAATAACCCAGTGTGCCGCTTGCCTATTTCCGCCCGCCCCATAGAAGTGGATGGAGCAGTGGCCGCGCTTGTACATCGCACTTCCCATTATTTTCAATGGTACTTCCTGAAATAGCCCAGCGTGCTGTTTGGCTTGTTTCGGCACTCCCTCCGGCATGTTGCGGGTTCTGTTCTAAGGATAGGTGAGGATTCCAGAGGTGGAATCAAATCCTGGCGATATGCCACCAATGTCTGACATGGGAATACTTATTTAACCCCTTCCCGACTGCCATACGGCTATATACGTGCTAGCTGCACATACCACGTGCACCTAGCACGTGTATAGAAGTCATGGCAGCTCTTTAATCCAAGCGCTGCAAAACGCTTGGATTAAAGCTTCTGCCCCCGCACTGCTGCTGTCACGGACAGCATACAGTTCAGTAATGCCGGCAAGGGACCAATCAGAGTTGTCCCTTGCCGGCAATCGATCCGATTGGTTAGTCTGTGCAAATCAGTGCCTGAAATCAGGTAATGTGTCCTGGTGCCCCCCCCCCGATCTGTGCCCCCCGATCTGTGCTCCCCCGCCCCCAATCCATGTATCCTGCCCCCTGATGCGGTCCCCCTGCTGTATTTGATGGCGCTGGCTCCGTTCCTGAGCCGCCGCCATCAGCAGCGAGTGTCAGCTGTAACCCCTTAGATGCTGCGGCATCCATGGGGTTAATAGACGGAGGGGGCTCCCTCTCTTAACCATCGGGGCTGCCGCGCTGCGATGGCAGCACCAGATGGTTGCCATGGCAACTGGATGCTTTGCAAAGGTGTCCGGTGTTGCCATCTACAGGAAGTCTGACAGTATTATACTTTGCAATGCAAGAGCATTGCAAAGTATAGTACAGCCATCAGCCCCACTAGATCTTCAAGATCCAAGTGAGACTTGATAAAAAATAAATAAATGTATAAATAAATAAAAATGTTAATCAAAAAAATAATTTACACATATTAGGTATCGCCACGTCCGTCTCTATAAATATATCACATGATCGACCCCGTCCGATAAAAACCATAAAATTTGTTTTAAAAAAAAATGTTAAAAAAAGCCATTTTTGTCACCTTACATCACAAAGTGCAACACCGAGCGACCAGAAAGGTGTATATGAAATAAGATGGTACCAATAAAACAGTCACCTCATCCTGCAAAAAATGAGACCCTACATAAGAAAATCGCTAAAAAAAAAAAAAAAAAAAACTATAGCTCTCAGAACATAGACACTAAAACTAAAACATATTTTTTTTTATTTCAAATATGCTATTATTGTGTTAAAGTGAAATTAAATATAAAAGTGTACATATTAGGTATCGCCGCGTCCGTAACAACATGCTAAATAAAAATGACCTAACCCCTCAGGTGAACACCGTAAAAAAATTTAAAAACAGTACCAAAAAAGCCATTTTTGTCACCTTACATCACAAAAAGTGCAACACCAAGCGATCAAAAAGGCGTATGCCCCCCCAACATAATACCAATCAAACCGTCACCTCATCCCGCAAAAAATGATACCCTTTTTAAGACAGTTGCCCAAAAAATAAAAAAGCTATGGCTCTGACTATGGAGACACTAAAACATAATTTTTGGGGTTTCAAAAATGCTATTATTGTGTAAAACTTAAATAAGAAAAAGTATACATATTAGGTATTGCCACGTTCGTAACGATCTGCTCTATAAAACTGTCACATGACCTAACCCCTCAGATGAACGCTGTAAAAATAAATAAATAACTGTTCCAAAACCAATTTTTTGGTCACCTTGCCCCATAAAGTGTAATAATGAATGATCAAAAAATCCTATGTACCCAAAATGATATCAATAAAAACGTCAACTCTTTCTGCAAAAAACGAGCCCCTGCACAAGATGATCGGCAGAAAAATAAAAATAAATATGGCGTTCAGAAAATGGACACACAAAAACATAATTTCTTTTTCAAAAATGCTTTATTATGTAAAACTGAAACAAAGAAAGTAGACATATGTGATATCATTGCGTCCGTAACAAGCTGCTCTATAAAAATAGCACATGATCTACCCTGTCAGATGAATCTTGTAAAAAAAATTAAAATGACAAAACTGTGCCAAAACAGCCATTTTTTGGTTACCTTGCCTCACAAAAAACTTAATATAGAGCAATTAAAAATCATATGTACCCCAAAATAGTACCAATAAAACTGGCACCTTATCACCTAGTTTCCAAAATAGGGTCACTTTTTGGGAGTTTCTACTGTAAGGGTGCATCAGGGGGGCTTTAAATGGGACATGGCATCTAAAAACCAGTCCAGCAAAATCTGCCTTCCAAAATCCATGCGGCAGTCCTTTCCTTCTGCTCCCTGCCGTGCGCCCTTACATCAGTTTACGACCACATGTGGGGTGTTTCTGTAAACTGCAGAATCAGGGTAGTAAATATTGAGTTTTGTTTGGCTGTTAACCCTCGATGTGTTAAAGAAAAAAATGTAATAAAATGGAAAATCTGCCAAAAAAGTGAAATTTAGAAATTTCATCTCCATTTTCTTTTAATTCTGGTGGAAAACCTAAAGGGTTAACAATGTTAGTAAAATCAGTTTTGAGTAACTTGAGGGGTGTAGTTTCTACAATGGGGTCATTTTTGGGGGGCTTCTACTATGTAAGTCCCACAAAGAGACTGCAGACCTGAATTGGTACTTAAAAAGTTGGTTTTGGAAATTTTCTTAAATTTTTTTTTTAGAATTGCTTCGAAACTTCTAAGCCTTCAAATGTCCTAAAAAAAAGACTTTTCCAAAAGGATGCCAACATAAAGTATACATATGGGGAATGTTAAGTAATAAATATTTTATGAGGTATCACTTTGTTTTAAAAGCAGAGAAATTGAAATTTTGAAAACTGCGAATTTTTCCAATTTTTTGGTAAATTTGGTATTTTTTCATAAATAAAGGTCAAATTTATGACTGTCATGAAGTAGAATGTGTCACGGGAAAACAGTCTCAGAATGGCTTGGATAAATAAGTGTTCCAAAGCTATTACCACATAAAGTGACGCATGTCAGATTTGTAAATTTTGACCTGGACACACTGGTCATGAAAAGGTTAATAATATATTTGGAGCAAATGCAATGTGGTGTACTCCTATGTCTGTAAAAGTACACCAGGGGTTTGCATGACATGGAGATGTGACTTTTTTGCTACTTTTTAAAAAGTCACACATTATAAATGAGACATAAATGTTCTAATCTTCAATCCTGACCTACTTTTCCTTACCCTTTTTTTTATTTGTGTGTGATCACTGCATCTAAACAGTTCTTACTGGCACCCCCCCCCCGCGGCCAATGGGGATATCGGCAATTCACTTTAATACACTGGGTCTCTCTGAAGAGACCCAGCGTATTAGAGCTGCAATTCTTATGAAATTAGCAATTCACATATTACCATGATCCTGTATGGAGTGTGGTAACATTGAATAGAAAAATTAATTGTGAATGTTGTAGCCTCCTACACTGGTTACAAAAATAAATAAATATGTAAAAACAATATAAAAAAATATAATAATGTTTAATCACCCCCCTTTCCTTAGAATAAAAGAATAAACACAGAAATAATAAAAAATATATAAATATCATAGGCATCACCGCATCGGAAAACTGCCGTACAATTAGAATATAAACATATTTTTCCAATATGGTGAATGGTGTACGGAAAAAAGTACCAAAATTGCCAATTCGGCATCTTTTCATCGCTTCTCTTACCCGAAAAAATGTATTAAAATAACATAAGTAACATAGTACATAAGGCCGAAAAAAGACATTTGTCCATCCAGTTCAGCCTGTCATCCTGCAGTGTTGATCAAAAATTCACACACTCCAAAATGGTATCAATAAAAACTACAAATTGTCCTGGAAAAAATGAGCCCCCACACAGCTCAGTAGACATAACTATAAAAAAAGTTATGGTGGTCAGAATATGGTGATGCAAAACATTTTTTTTTAACAGTATTTAGAGACATAGAATCTATACATATGTGGTATCGTTGTAATCGTACTGAACCAGAGAATAAAGGGCACAGGTCAGTTTTGCTGCAAAGAAAACGCCGTAGGGACAAAACCCGTAAAACAGTAGACTAATTTTAATTAATTTTTTTTCCTCACCCCATTTGGATTTTTTTCCTGCCTCCCACTACATTGTATGCCATATTAAATGGTTTTCTTTTGCGGCCCCAATGAAGTGAATGGGTCCGCATCTGAGCCGCAAATACTGCGGCTCGGATGCGGACCAAAACAGCGGTCGTGTGCATTAGGCCTAACTTTGTATTTCATTCATTTACATTCCTGCTCATTCTGGGCTTTGAAGTCCAGGACTCGGTCCTATCAGTAACTGACAGCCTTGCCTCTATGACTGTGTATACAGAGATAGCTGTCAATCACTGATAGAACCGCCTCCTTGACTTTAAAGCCCAGCATGAGTAGAAATTTTAATGCATAAATTACATTTTTTACTGAATCTTTTACCATAAAACTATATATGAACCTGTTCAGCTCCTCCTTTACTTTATTTTGACCAGCAAAATGGTGCATAAGACGACCCCCAACTTTTCCATTTAAAATATAGGGTTTGGACTATACTCTCCGTATAAGACTACCCCTCTTCCAAAGCACACTAAATAAAAATTAAAAAACATACTGTACTATTGTTAACCCCACCTGTGGTTTACCGTTTTTATTGCAAACAAGTGATTTTATAGATATGCAAATTATCAGTACCTTTGTGCCCAAGGGGCTGTCCCTCCGCCGTTTTGTGCCCAACCGCGTCCTGGATCCCAGCGCCGCCCCTCTCTTAATTTATTCACTGCACTAAGTTTTTTTTTAAATCTTCTGAAGCCGCTCGTAATCTAGTGCATGCGCAGTTAGTTGGCGCTGTCTCCTCTATTCCCTCCTCCCTCACGGGCAGCACAGGAGGGAGGGAGGGAGGGACTGCTTCCTTCTCCCCTGTGCTGCCTTATACCCGGCAAAGAAGACGACCCCCGACTTTTGAAAAGAATTTCAAATGTTAGAAAGTCGTCTTATACTTCGGAAAATACGGTAACAGAAGCTCGGCGGACCCCATTAGTCTTTCTACATAACCCAGTTTTCACTGAAGAAAAGTTTTTCTTGTTAATCTCCAAATCGCACCTCGCCACCTGTGCTCTTGGCCCAATTTATTTATTTTAAGCACTTATATAGTGCTACTATATTCTGCAGTGTTTTACAGACATTAGTATCACACTTCAATAAGTTCCCTACCAGTATGTCTTTGCAGTGTGGGAGGAAACCGGAGTATTCAGAGAAAAGACGCAAACACAGGGAGAACATACAAACTCCATGCAGAACTTGTCCATGGTTGGATTCAAATTTAGGACCCCAGTGATACAAGGCACTAGTGCTAACTACTGAGCCACCGTGCTGTCCCAATCCCATCCTGCCTCATCCCTAACCTCACTACTGTATATATCTCTGCCCTAACCCACCTCTTTAACCTACCGCTAACCACCGGCATCTTCCCTTTTCTTGTTTAATCATGCAACCATCACACCCATACTCTAGAAGCCCTCCCTGGACCCATCTTCTTTATCCATCTATTATCCCATCGAATGACATGTCCATCTTGAATAGTCTTCCCACCTCTCATTCAGCTTACTTTTTGATCCTCTACAATCTAGCTTCAGACTCAATCACTCCACTAGAACTGCCCAAACCAAAGTTGTCAATGATCTGCTAGATGCCAAAGCTCAATGTCATTGCGCTGTGCTCCTCCTTCTTGACCTTTCCTTTGCTTTTGACACAGTTGACCACTCTATCCTGTTCCAAACCCTCTCATCCCTCGGTATCAGAAACCTGGCCCTCTCCTGGATCTCCTTTTACCTCACCAACAGAACCTTCTGTATTTCCTATTCATACACTATCTCCTCATTACACCCCCTCTCTGTTGGTGTCCCTCAAGGCTCTGTCCCGAGTCCCCTACTTTTCTCCATTTATGTATTCGGTTTGGGACAGCTCATAGAGTCCCAGGGCTTCCAATACCACCTCTATGCTCATGATATTCAAATCTACCTCTCTAGCCCAGATGTCCCTTCCCTTCTTTATCTAGAATCCCAGCATGTCTGTTAGCTATATCTTCATTCTTCTTATGCTCTTCTAAAAATTCATTCTGGAGAAAAGTACTGAATTACCATCTTTACCCCATGTCACTCAGCCCCCTTACCTGATATATCCATTACAGTTAATAGTACAACGCTTTCTCCAGTCTCACAGGTCCGCTGCCTGGGAATAAGATTCTGATTCTGCTGTGTTCTTTACCTTACCTCCATCTGCATCTTTTCAACTCAAGAACATCTCTCGTATTTGCTCCTTAATCCTTCTTCAATCCTGAGTCAACTAAAATGCTAGTGTACGCCCTCGTAGTCTCTTGCCTAGACTACTGGAACATCCTCCCTTATGGCCTCCCATGTAGCACTCTCATACCCTTTAAATCTATTCTTAACTCTTTTGCCTAGTTAATCCACCTCTCCCCTCTGCCAATACCTTTCACTGGTGCCACATTGTCCAGCAAATTCAGTTTAAAATGCTAACAACCCTATAAGTCCGCCCACAACCTGTCTCCTCCTTACATCTCTGACCTGCTTTCCAGATACATCCCCACACGTAATCTCCGATCCTCATAGGACCTAATTCTCTGTTCTCCCCTGGGCTGTTCTTCACACAGTCGTCTACAAGATTTCTCACGTGCATCCCCCATACTCTGGAAATTACTACCAAGTACATCTGACGTAACTCCAACATCCAAACCTTCAAAGGCAACTTGAAAACCCACCTCTTCAGGAAACCCTACCACCTGCAATAAGTATGCGGCCACCACACATCCAGATGAGCATCTTTTACCCTCACCTACTGTGTCCATCCTCTTCCCTTGTAGATTGTAAGCTCTCATGGGCTGAGTCCTCTCCCCCTCTGTACTAGTCTTTTTAATAGTTTCATGTTTATCGTATTTGTATTTTTTATATTATGTATATATAACCCCCTCTTGATGTACAGCACCATGGAATTAATGGCGCTTCCAAATAAATAATGGGATCATTCGGGTTCATGTGACTGATCTGGTACAGCCATTATTACAGCAGAGATTTAAAGGGGTTGTCCCATGAAAAATATTCTACAGTTTTCAAACCAGCACCTGGATCCGAACACTTTTGAAATTGCATGCAATTAACTCAGTGGCTATGCAAAATTTTTATTCAATAAAGTGTGTCTTTATAGCGCCACCTGCTGTTCGTTTTTTGTTGTTGTTTTCTTTGACCTGCTCAATGAGATGGCCGCACATGCTCGGTTTCATCCTTCAACTGCCTCCTGAGCTGTGATAGGTGGAGCATGGACACGCCCCTTTAGCTGCAGCTGAAAAGACACTCCCCTTGAGCTTGATATAAATCTAACAGAGCAATGAATGGGGAGATCCATGTCAGGTGCAGGGCTGGTTCTAGCTTGGTTAGAAAGAGGTTGTCAGGTACTATATGATGTCTGATTTTCATTTTTTACATTAGTCATGGGATAACCCCTTTAAACTTTGCCTTTTTTAAGGTTACAATCTCCTGAAATATTCCTTATAGCATTTTTATAGTACAAATTTGAATTATTTTTTTATATTTTCTAACTGATATAATGTAAGGCACATCTTGTGAATGTGAGCATCATGAAACTTCTTGCACATTATACTGTAGCCACCTTTCGTTGGTAGATAGGCCCGACACCATTTTGATCAAAATCTGTAGCATAAATTTACTGCATCTCAGATTGCCAGGTCCTCTTCATTTCCAGCAAAGTAGTGCTAAATTTTGACGCCCCAGGGTGCCTGAAAGTTGTGTGCACTGATGCATCCGACGTCCTCCTGCTAGCACTACAGGGCTCAGAGCAGCAATGCCAGAAAGGAGGCAGGACCTCAGAACTAGGCGTATTCTCATGGCGTGGGGGGGGGGGGGGGAGGAATCCAGGCCTCGTTGAACCTCTTCCTTCATGTGTGCTTTAGTGTTTGTAGGGAAAGGAAAGTAGACAGGTAGGGGCGCAAGTTAGTGGGTAGATCGACAGTGGCAGGTGGAGAATGCCACGGGGGTAGTAATATATCTTGTACTAAGGTGGCAGGCTGCACCTTCAGGAGCTGTCCCTAGCCACTCTCCCACAGTGAAGGCCTGGCACAGACTGCCTCACTTACCGCTGCTCCATCTGGATAGGGAATGGATTGCTCAGAATCCCACTGCTATGGTAAATTATAACCCTTACTTCCGGCCTCCACACAAAGTGGTCATGCACATAAGAGGGGATGGGCCAGCAGGCACTAAACGCCAGATTCCAGCGGTTATGTATGCTTTGGGGCTATCAAACTGGCGCCTATGGACTAAAGGGAGATCATATATGCCAAAACTGGGGTGGCTATATGGATGGCAGTGAGTGGGCTCCTTTTTTTTTTTTTTTTACACTTCTGACCAGGCCTCAGATGGCAGGACCACCTATTTTTTTTCTAACCATTTCTTAACATGCAAAGCAGGTTTGTTGTTAGTTTGATATCAAGTTATTAGCTCAGGGTGACATAAGGCTCTAATAATGTTTATATGTACTGTAGCTTAGTTGTTGAGTGCCACGTAGAAAAAAAGTTAAAAAAAACAACAACTTAAAAATAGGATAATTTCTCTTCTCTCTTTTTAAAGACTTGTTTGTCTGTTGCGGGCTATCAGTTTATTTTTTTTTATTTTCTTAGATACAAGTTATGCAAGCTCAATAGATGCCATGTATCCAGATCCGTCTGATTCATTTCCTGGAGGTCTTTTCCCATGTTCTACCTCTTTTGATTGGAGTTCCCCAGATAGTAGTAGTGAAGGGCGAAACAACGTTGGAGGAGAAACAGGGCAAGAAGCCTGTGAAGAAAGGGCTTCACGACCAGGAAATAGCCGAATCCCTGGAAAAGACCACAGGCGCTACTACCATAATCACTGGAGACTAGAGTATTTGATGGACTTTAATGCCTGCTCCCATAGTATGATCTGTATGGTTTGTGGCAGTTCTCTGGCCACTTTAAAACTCAGCACCATCAAGCGACACATACGCCAGAAGCACCCTTATTCCCTCAACTGGACACCTTGTGAGAAGGAGGTCATCACTGGTAGCTGGGATGCGCACTTATGCGTTGATGCTCAGACACTTGCTGGAAGTGAAGAGCACGTGGCAGGTAATTCTGTGCCAGTTATGAATGTTTGCCTGGTTTCTGCTCGTAACTCCCAAAGTACAGTTGATGTTGTTTTAATTAGTAGCAGAAAAACCCTACATAATCTTTTACTAACTCTGAAGACTGTATATAGTGGAACCTCTCCAATCCACCTCTTTGAGAAGATCTTTATCTAGACCAGATTTCCTGTGACTGACATTGAGTTCTGTTGTATACTATGTACGGTAAACATCAAATTTTTGAAGACCACTGCTGTAGAAGACCGTTTTTAAGTACAATTTGGTTGGTCGTCTTTGAAGAGGTTTTACTGTATTACAAGGGAAGAATATCAAATATTACAACTGGCACAGGAAGAAGGAGCTGCTGATCAGAATGTATAGAGAGATGACAGAAGGATTTCTTTTGATTTGTCTGATACCACAATTTATAGATTTGCTAGACCTAATTTCTTAAAAACGAATCTCCTCTAGAGTGACCAGTTGCATCTTAACCCCTTAGTGACCAGCCTGTTTTGGACCTTGGCGACCAAGCGATTTATTATTATAATTTTTTTTTTTTGAATTGTTGCATTCCAATAGCTATATACAATAACTCTTACATTTTTTCGTGGATATAGCTGTATGCGGGCTAACTGGGTGGGTGGGGTGGTTAGTGGATTTTTGCAGCAATAATTTTTCGGCATTAATAACATAAGTTTATTTTCTGGGTCAGTACGATTACAGTGATGCCAGTTAAGTATAGTTTTTTTTTTTTTTTTTTTTTTTTACGTTATCCCAAGACCAGCTTTTTTATTTTTCGTTCTACAGAGCGTTGTGGGGGCTTGATTTTTTTTTTTTGTAGGACGACTTGTACTTTTAATTGGTAAACATTTTGATTGCTTTTTATTTACCGGTAGATTTCTTTTGAGACAAATTAACAAAAAACAGCAATTCTTTTTTTAAAATTTACAGCCATGTTTGTTTTTTATGCCATACGACATAAACTACATGATGATTGTGTAGTGCAAGTTATTAAGGATGCAGCAATACCAAATATGTGGAGGGGATTTTATTTTAGCAATTTTTTTCCATTGAAAAGCTTTTTTTAATAACTTTTTAGCTATGTATTAGTCCTACAAGGGAACTAATGCAATGCAGTGTATTTTTTTTGTCAGTGCTATACTGACATCCACCAGTAAAAAGCAGTACAGCCTAAGGCCCTTTAGTAACCACCGTAATAAGGCGTATTGGTGGTCACTAAGGGCTTAGTGATAGGCAGATGTCTAGCAGATTTGCTCAGCTTTACATACAATTTTTAAAAGAATGGTATTAGAGTTTAGATGTGAATGTATATTGAGGACTTTCTGGGTTGTTTTCTGTTGACGTCTAGGAAGTTCATATTGCCTGACTATAGGTCCAACTGACTTCTCCAGCACTATTCACTGCACCTCCAGTCTGGTCCTCCTATCGCTGCTTGTTTACAAGCCGTCATGTGCCGGGATGAGGACATTGATTGGCTGCAGCGGCCACAAGGCCTGTACCAGCACAGACTGGCGGTGCAGACAATAGTGCTGGAGAAAAAGGTATAGTACAAAGTAGAAAAAGTATACAACTTTTTTATTTTTTATTTTAGACCATTTGGGGACTTAGAAAGCTTAAAGGGAACCTGTCATCAACTTTAGGGTGACCTCAATGAGGGCAGCATAAAGTAGTGACAGAAATGCTGATTTCAGTGGTGTCATTCATGAGCAAAAAGTAAGTAGTTGCTGAGAACCAGCTTCATAATCATTGCGGCCCAGGCCGTGAAAAGAGTCAAATCTACTTAAAGGGAACCTGTCACCTGGATTTTGTGTATAGAGCTCAGGACATGGGTTGCTAGATGGCCGCTAGCACATCCGCAATACCCAGTCCCCATAGCTCTGTGTGCTTTTATTGTGTAAAAAAAACAACGATTTGATACATATGCAAATTAACCTGAGAGGAGTCAGAGCTTGAAAATATGACTCTTCTCTGGTCACACAAGTAAGATATGACTCTTTAATGTTAATTTTCATAAAAGGCGGGAAGAACAAAAATGCATAATACTTATTGAATTCGTCTGCAAATGAAATTAAAAGTGTAATTTATATGTTTAGGGTAACACAAAGAACATTTAGAAACGCTCAGTGAGGGTGGCATAGTAGAGGTGACAGGTTCCCTTTAGGAGTCATGGTTATTCCCCATCCATCTGCTGATGATTGTAAGTTCTCTCCTAGAGAGAAAACTAGGTAGAAGACGGTCAGTCATCAGCAGGCGGGCAGGAGAGCAGGAATTCATGAATAACCAGGACTCTTCTCAGGAGGCCGGGACTCTTTTCCAGGCCCAGTCTGCAATGATTGTGATGTTGGTTTTCGGCAACCCCTTACCTTTAACTGATAAATGACAGACCGCTGAAATCACTGTTTATTCTGCCGTCAGTATGGGCAGCACAAAGTTGATGACAGGTTCCCTTTAAAGATTAACATACAACTCTGTGGCTGAAATGTATTTATATTTTGTGAATACATTGCTTTTCTTATATTTGTGCTGATCCTGAGAAACAGCCTGTATTACAGAACATAGCTGCATTCATAATTCAGCTACCGGTAATTGTTTCTTGAAAAAGTTATTAGACATGTCTCTAAAGGGCTAAGTTCTTATAATGCAGTTTGGAAGTTAAAGGGTCACTGAGGTTATTTTTCTTTCTTTCGTAAAACCTTTTTGATATGTCATAGAGACATATCAAAGGTCTGAGTGCTGAGACTGATCTGATCTTTAGAACGAGACGAGAGAAACACTCTCATATCGCGCTCTCCTCGCTGCAGAAAAGGAAGCGAGACAGACTCAATAGAATCACTAGGGGCCAGTCTTAATTTAGACCCCTGCATTATGCAAGCGCGCCTCTCTCCTCCTTCTAGTGATTGGTGAGGGTCTGACATACCAATTTTTTTTAATGAAAACTCAGTGACCCTTTTAAAGTGGCCATACACATTATGGTTGATGGTTGCATGAGTGATCGTCTGGTGCACAGTCGTTTTGCAGACACAGCCGTACACATTATAGTCCGTATTGGTTATTACAGTCGTTAAAACTGGCCACACCTGTTCAGTAGAACTGCATGAGGGACAAAAGATCTTTCTGGGAATGTTCTTTAGATACTTCATCCACAAACTATCTTTCTTTGATCAAAAGATTGTTCATCTGACTTTTGGCCAAAAAAATTCAACTATGTCGACTTCAGACAATGTTGGTCTCTCATTGGTTGGCTAAAATGATTGTTTGTTGTTAAATGTTACTTGAAGAATATTCCTTTTGGTTGAAGTAATTTGTTTTGGTCATCTTTAGACTAATGTGTATGGGTTTTAGTTTTTCCCACATTGCATTACTGTACAATGTCTGGCATAAAAAGTATCCTTCCAGAGTGCAAACTGGAACATGGATTTATAGTAATCTCATTAGAATTGGTTATTGTCATAATGATTAATTATTGTAGAAGTATAATTTGTCTGCAATACTTGGCTACTAGGAGTATGGACCTGTAGCTATATACCACTGCCTTTACATAGCGCAGCCTATCAAGCTGGGAAGTATTTTGCTTCATAAGTCAGTTTGATGTGCAAAGGTTATCTTTGTCTAAGGTGGGAAGGCTACACAATAAATGACTTTTTAACCCAAGAAAAGTTTAAATACTTCACAAAATCACTTAAATTCCGTTCTATGATTCCTGTAGGCCATAAAAAAAGGAAAGGTAGAGGAAAGTTTAGGATTCAAAGGCTGACTAAAATGTTGCTTGCGACAGGTTAGTCTATAATTAGATGCTAATGTTGTCTTTTTCTTCGCTCATGTTTTTATTTTGTACTTGCCATTTTAGGTTTATTTAGTATCTTATTTTTAGTGTTTCATTTTTTTTATTCAGAGAGCATGAAAGCCAGAACTGGCCCCAAAAAGAAAAGACGGCGTCTGCCGCCAGTGGCTAAAGGAACATGGCGGCCTGTGCTGGGTACAGAATGTCCTCTGCCTTCACCACCAGACAAAACCCAGCTGGAGCAGTACATGAATGAGTCTCTTCAGCAGTGGTTTAGATTAGAATTCCTCATGGATTATGACTACCAAGGAAACCAGCTCCATTGTATGATGTGTGCAACTGCCTTACCAAGTCTGAGTCTTACCGATGTCAAACATCACATTTTAGATAATCATCCCACCTCATTGCAGTTCAGCCCTACTCAGAAAAGTGTGATTCTAGATGCCTGGATAAATCGTAAGGAGAATCCAGAAGTGGAAGAAGACATGACACCAGATGTGGATTTTCAAGAGGACTTGACTCCAGAGGATCTTCAGGAAGACATGACTCCAGATATAGAGGCAGAAGAAGACATGACTCCAGAGGCAGAAGATGACGACTTGGATGATGAAGCTGAAGAGGAATTTGCTAAAGATGATGAAGTGGCAGAAGCTACTACAAAGCCAGAACCTTCTAATAGGATGCAGAAAGCTAAACGTTTAGTTGATTTAATGGACAAAGATAAAGAATCTGTCCATGATTTAAGAAAAAGTAATATTAATAGTTGCAGTGCACAACTGACGAAAGAGGAGAAACCTGAGTCTACAGATTTGGAGCTCCTGGAGGAAGAGGAACCAGTAACGGGAGAACTAGTGGCTGACGAGGATTCGAAAGCAAGGAAGAAGCGTCTTCTGGAATCACAATGGATAGTCAGAGAACTGCAAAATCAAAAGGAAAAGCAGAAAACTAAAGTAGACGAGACACATGAAGCTAGGCAAGGGCATCTTATGGAGGAGGAGAAGAGCAAAACTAGGGAGAGACGATTGCTTAAGGATGAAAAAAAAAATGGAGAAACACAATTGTTGGAAAAACAGGAGAAAGCCAGAGTGGCTTCACTGTTAGAAGAGGATCAACAAAAAGTAAAGGAGGCTCAGCTGATGGAAGAAAAGAGGAAAGGTAAAGAGTCTGGGTTGCTGGAGGAGGAGAAGACTGCTATGGAGACCCAGCTGACAGAGGAAGAAAAGAGAAAAGCCTTGGAGACCCAGCTACTGGGGGAAGAAAAAAATGACAAAGAGGCCCAGGAGGAAGAGAAGAGGAAAGCCCAGCTTCTGAATGAGGAGAAGTCAAAAAATAAGGAAGCACAGCAGCTAGAAGAACAGAGGGTTAAGGAGGCCAGGAGACTGGAACAGGTGAAACTGAATGAACAACACGGAAAGTTGAAAGAGGTCCAAGGGTTAACAAAGGAAGTACAGAATGTGGATCAAGAAATACATGTGAAAATAGAGGATCATCAGTATGCCGAACTGCCCAAGAATGAAAAAGAAAGGACACAGACTACAAATCATATTCAACCTGAAAAAAAAACAATTAATGAAAAAAAGTTGGATGGTGGAAAAACACTTCTTCGTAGTGAGCCAGAGAAGCGTGTAATAAAAGTGCAACAAGTGCAGCAGGCACCAACTGTACTGGGAATTGGACTTCCTGTGTTAAAAAGTGAGTAAATGGATGAAAATTAGTTTAGCGTTTTTTTTTTGTTTTGTTTTTTTATATATACCTACCATTATTAGTATTTTGGGTTTACAATAATTTGAAATGTCTGTAATAAAGCTTATAATACATACTGTATATAAAGATGTTAAATATGTATGTTGGTGACCTAATAAGTAGCTTTTATGCTTCTCTTTCAGTGGAAACTCCAAGACCTATAATTATAGCACAAGTTTCAGTTATCCCAGAACATGCAATCATCCAGCCACCGAAACCCAAACCCTCCACTTCTGATATCTCAAAAACGTGGCGGGTCATTGCTCCCAAGGTCTCTCCTACAGACCTCCAAAATCAAAAACCACCCTCTGCTAGCACTGAAACTCCCCAGTCTCCTGCTGGGGTTGACCCCACGGTTTGGGAGGTTAGCGTGTGGAGGGGTAACAGCATAAATCCTATCCAAAACAACACATACCAAATGCGTTGGCGCTCAGAATTCATGATGGACTTCAATGGAGTACGTGGGCGTGTGGTCTGCATGTATTGTAGCTCCACTCTAAGTGTACTAAAAGAGAGCAGCCTCAAAAGACACATCGTACAAAAGCACCCACATACTTTAAACTTCACTGCCGAGGAGAAGGCGGCAGTTATACTTGACTGGGAGAATAAGTTGTCTGAAATGAAGACGATGGCGGCAAACCCAAACAAGGAAGGCGTAGTTATAGCAGGTAAGCATAGTAACAGATATTTGGTTATTACTGGAAAATTGTCACACACAGAGTTGGTGGGTATACTTGTATGTTAAAGGGGTATTCCCATGTGGGACATTGAAGGCATATTCTAGCGATATTCCATTAATGTCAGATATGTGTGGGCTCACCTCTGCTGCTATCTCCAGAACAGGGCCCCTGAAGTGAAGGAGACCACAGTGCCCATTTGCAGCTAGCTCTCCATTTACTCCTATGGGTCTTCCAAAAAGTCCTAAAGCAGTGAATGGAGAACAAGCATGGAAGACTGTCAGTATTGTCTGATTACTGTGCATTAACACAATGCAGTAAAAGGTCCATGTGGTAGCCCCACTATCTACCAGTATTATCTGTAAAATCTTTATATAGCACCAACATATTCCATGGCACCTTACAATTCAGAGGGTACATGTACAGACGAAATAAGACATTACAGGGTAACACCTAGTTCAAACTGTAGGAGTGAGGATTTTTCTCGCAGGCGCTTACTATCTGTGAAGAAAAAGAGGAGACATTAAAAGGTAAAGGTGCTGGTTTTGTACAGTGGTCTGACCATTTGTTATAAAATGGGAGGCCACAAAGGAAATTTATTGAGCCAGGCACCAGCCAGTATTGAATGCACAGTTGTCAAGGGCACTTAAGTGCAAGGAGTGTGGGGGATACCATTGGGTGAAATGAGAAGAGTGAAAATAGCGGAGGTTAACTATAGAAGAGTTAGCTTGGGGAACGTTGATGGGCCTGCCTAAATAGATGTGTTTTTAAGGCTTTCTTAAACTTTGGATGTTGCCCATTAATCTGATTGTCTGTGGTAGTGCATTCCAGAGAACTGGTGCAGCACGATGTAGGCCTTAGATTGTAGAGCACAGGTTGGGTTGTAGGCTGAGACGAGGGAGGAGATGCTGTCTGGTGTGGCACTGTGGAGAGCTTTGTGGGTGAGAGTTGTAGTGACTGGTACAGGGTGGAAGCGTCCGTGCATCTATTGGACAGAGGGTTAAACCTAGCCTCTGCACTCAGGATAGATTGGAAAGGGGAGAATTTAGTGGGAAGAAGATTGATTAGTAATCTGTTCCAGTAATTAAAGTGAGGCTGAATCGGAGCAAGAATGATAGTTGTTCCATAGTAAGAAATGGAGATGTGGGCAGGAGGATGCGGCGCGGCTGTATACTGCACTCAAATGGTTACTGTAGACATGTACTAACAATAGGGAGAATGTATCATGAGGGGAACATTTGGAGTCCGTTTTGCTTGAGTCTGCATTGGAGTACTTTTACATTTATCAAATGTCTCATATTACTTGATACATTTCTCTTATCCTTGGACCTAAGCCTTTTGTCTAGAGAAGCTACCCCAGTTTTCCTACTCCACCCTTCTCCTGGAGTGAGATTGACTTTTTTTTGCGACTGAAACTCATTAACATTGCTAACCACACCCACTTTTCCACCCACATTACAAAACTGGAGTGAGTGGTGTAAATATGCAAAAAGATCGCAAAATTGTGTACTTCAATACATTTAACCGAAAAAAAAAAAAAAAAAGCAAAATTAGGGTGCTTTCACACTACAGTATAAATCCGTTCTGCAATGGGCATTCTCTATACAGCGGCCGGCTATGCGGAACGCACACGGCCGGTATCCGTGTTTTGCGGATCCGCAATTTGCGGGCCGCAAAACACTTACGGTCGTGTGAATGCACCCTTAAACTTCAGAAACAGAAAAGTTTTACTGGAGTATAATCTCACAAGAATTAACTTGCCAGGTAATTATCTACTGCACATGAAATGAAGGGCAAGACAAACATTTAGGGGGGAAAAGACACTGGACGTTTGATAGAAACACAAAGGCCTCATTCTAAATGGTGATATTACAGACATCTCTGTGTGAGGACTGATCAGTCCTTTGTTGGGACTCCAGCAGTGTGTTATGATCAGGAGAGAAAAAAAATCTTAAAGCAATTGAGAAACACTACGCAAACATGATACAGTAAAATACCGAGTGACTGGCGTTCTCAAGTCACAATTTCACTTTCAACCTGAAGAAGGCAGACTTTTGTAGACAACAATACAAATTAGTGAATGCTAGTCAAGCAAATATGACCGCTGTGATACAAAGACAGCAGGTTATATTACTGGAGTGTTGCACAGATGACCATTTTAGCTGAAAAGCCCCTACTGCTGCTGCCCCTCCTTGTTTTTGCAGACTTTTGGTTGGATTCAGTACAGGTCTCTGATTATGAACCTTGCAGGTGTGTCATGCAGGTATGAAAGGAAGTTATACCAGTTTGTGGAATGTCCCACTATTTCGTGGATCCTTATGCAAGCTGTGAGGCAGTTGGTGGGGGTTGGGGACCACGTTGGTCAAGGTCATCTACATAGGATATAATAAGCTTCTGTTGTTCATCATGGATGCAGTCAAGTACTAGATAGCGTTTGTCATTTTGATAATACAATGTTGGAGTTTTACCAAAGGTCAATACTCCCACAAAACGCCAATGATTCTAAAACATGTGTGTGGCCATCTAAACAGAAAACTCCCAAAAAGCCACACTACAAAAATGTAAATAAATATAATATTTATTGAATTCCATATAATAAAAAGTATAATAATACAATCACAGAGATACGGTTAAAAATGGATCCCATTCAGCAGCGTGTGGCTTTGTCTGTTGGCTAGGGAACTTTTTACCTAGCTATATAAATCATCCTGACTTTCAGGATAAGTGCTCTGATGGATATGGACCCTTCTGATTAGTCAACTTTTACAGGCATTCTTTGATACGCATAAATCTCTGTTTTTATGTGCGACTTGCCACATTCTACTATATGGGATCCGTTTTTAACTGTATCTCTGTGATTGTATTATACTTTTTATTATATGGAATTTAATAAATATTCGTTTTTTTTTGTAATTAAAGCGTTTATTGGGTTTTACATTTAAAAAAAAACTGAGAATTGTACAGGAGACAAAAGTATGATAACTGATTCACATAGGTAATTGCAGGTACAATATTATAAAGTGACAAAACCTTAGAATTCTAATAAATATTAGTTTTAACAAAGGTGCAAATCAGTCCTTACATATTTCCTTTTTATTTTTTCCTTATATTTTTGTCTGGACCTTCATTTAATTTTTCATTTGCGGTAGATAACTTCCTTCAAGGTAATTCTCGTGAAAACGTATGCTCCTATCAGTGTTTCTGAAGTTTCACTTTGTTAGGTTTGTTCGGTTAAAAAAAAATATATTTCCCCAGTCATCTCCATGACAGCACAAACTCAGATTGCCTTCCTCTGATAGGACAGGAAAAAGCACATACAGAGGTTAAAACCCCACCCCTCATCGCCAGTGTTTTTTCCTGTCCTGTCAAGGAAAGAATGCCAGAGAGGTGCTGGGATCTCTTCTGGGTTCCCTAGTCCTTTTTTTCGGTTTTTACCTTTTTTCTTCTCGCCCTGCTACGGTCCGGCTCTTCCCTCCTTCAGGCGCGGTCCATGCCCTGGTCACCCTCATTCATGGTGATCCCGGCGAAGTTCCCTCTGCGGCGGCCCAGGCGGGCTTGAAGCAGTGCGGTAAGGGCGGCTGGAGCGACGCTATGACACGCTTCCCTCCAGTCGCCGGGTGATGACGTCGGACGCCGGGAGGCATGGCCAGCGTCGTGATGTCACGGAGGCCGCGGCCGGCGCCAAATTCAAAAAGGGACGCTGATTCGGACCACTCTGAGGCCTCCACAGTTCACCCTACCTGCTGACAGCAACTCAAGTGGACGGGAGCTGAGAAGATGAGCGCCCCTACCACCACTGGCTCGGGTCCTGAGCCCCCTACCACTGTGGGCGGTGTGAGTAGCCTGCTGGCACCTTTTCATATTGCGTATTTGCCCTTTTAATATTGCTGTGTCCTCAAACGGTCCTTCCGTTTGAGGACACAGCGCAGCTCAAGGACCCTCTAGATAGGAAAGCCGAGAGTCTGCTCAAGAGAACCTGGGAGGCTACAGCAGCTCTCCTAAAACCGGGGGTAGCAGCAACGTGTGTGGCTCGTACACTCGCCGTGTGGCTTGAACAACTAGAGCTCCATATAGAAAATAAGGCCCCTTGGGAGGAGATCCTGGACAATATTCCTCTTCTGAAGGCCACTTTCTTCCTTGCCGATGCCGCTGCAGAATCGGTTAGGCTATCTGCTCGCACAGCGGTCCTGTCCAATACCACCAGACGGGTACTGTGACTTAAGGCCTGGTCGGGCGACACTGTATCAAAAAACAGGCTGATATCTCTACCCTTTCACGGTCAATATGTGTTCGGGTCCGACCTGGACAAGATCCTTGAGAACGCCACGGAACGTAAGAAGGGCCAAGTCCAGGAGACAGTTTTTTCGGAGGCCCCAGCAGGATCCCAGGGCTGATAGGAGGAGCCGCGAGGGTCGCGGATTTACGAGATGCGGGAGAGGAAAAAGTTTTTTCCTTAATCCCAAAAGGGGAGATCCCTCTCCCTCTTCATCAAAACAATGACATCATCCCGGTCGGAGGAAGGCTCAGCTCCTTTCTAGGGGTTTGGGAACAAACCATCACGGATCCGTATATATTAGGCATCGTAGAACATGGCTACACTATAGAACTGGATTCCCTTCCTCCGCAGAGGTTCGTCCTGACCAAGCTCGCCAGGGGCCTCGAGTCTCCCTTATCCAAAGGGCGTAAGAAACTTATTAGGGTCCCTGCCGGAGAATTGGGGAGGGGTCACTATTCCCCCTTATTCCTGGTCCGAAAATCGAATGACAATTTTCGGACCATCATAAATTTAAAACCCCTGGACAAACACATCACCTATCACAAGTTCAGGACGGAGATCGTCAAGTCAGCGGTGAAGCTCATCAAAAGGGGGTCTATGATGGCTACAATAGACCTCTCCGACGCATACTTCCATATCTTAATACAGGTCCGTTCCAGAAGATATCTAGGTGGGACAGTCCGCCACTATCAGTTCAAGTGCCTCCCGTTCGGCATATCATCGGCACCCCGCATATTCACCAAGGTTATGGCGGAAGTCGTAGCCTCCCTAAGCAAGGAGGGGATAATCGTCCCTTACCTAGACGACCTGCTAATAGTAGCAGAAACCTCAGATCTCCTTCACAGACAAATCCAAGTGGTTCTCTTGCGCCTCCAGAACTTGGGCTGGTTGGTCAACCGGGAGAAGTCCGACATGTTTCCAGACCATCGGAAGGTATTCCTGGGTATCCTCTTGGATTCAGCTCTTCAAAAATCCTTTCTCCCTCCGCTAAAGGTACAGAAGCTGAAGTCAAGGGTCCTCCATTTCAACAAGCAGTCCCGTTGCTCAATAAGGCAGGGCATGGAAATGCTGGGCCATCTCACCTCCTGCATACCTGTGGTAGGCTGGGCCCAATTCCATATGAGACCCTTACAGAAGCTGGTTCTAAAACAATGGAACAGGTCTCGATCATCCCTGGACCAAGGGTCGTCAGTGTCCCGGGAGGTGAAGGCTTCACTGGGCTGGTGGCTCAAGACAAAGAACCTGGAAACGGGAGTTCCATGGAGGCAGGAGGGGTGTGCTTTCCCTCACAACGCACGCCAGCTCTTGGGGCTGGGGGGCGCTCACGGCTTCAGAGACTTTTCAGGGGATTTGGTCAGAGGACCAGAGAAGGATGTCCTCCAACTACAGAGAACTCTGTGCGGTTTGGGAAGGCCTCAGGTCCATCCAAATACAGGCCAAAAATCGCCACGTCCTGGTCCATTCGGACAACTCCACAGCTGTGGCGTTTATCCAGCACCAGGGAGGAACAAGACACGGTCACCTCCAGAGGCTCTCAGACCGAATCTTCCTTTGGGCAGAAAAGAATCTACAATCCCTTGCGGCAGTACATCTGAAGGGATCCCTGAATCTCCAGGCGGATTACCTCAGTCTGCAAAGTCTGGATCCAGGCGAATGGTCTTTGTCCCAGACCGCTTTCCAACAGATTCGGGATCGTTGGGGGAGTCCCATCCTAGACCTGTTCGCATCAGCAAAGAATCACAAGGTTCAGGATTTCTAATCCCTCAACCGAAGAGACCCATGTGTGGCAATAGACTCTTTTACCCAGAGCTGGACGACGGGCCTAGTCTACGCCTTTCCCCCCGATACCAGTAATCCCAAGAGTGCTCCAAAAGTTTTAGTCCGAAAAGGTGCATACTGATTCTGGTGGTCCCATTCTGGCCCAGGAGAAGCTGGTTCGGGCTCCTCGGGTCCCTCAGCCCGGAAGATCCCATCTGTTTCTTGCCGGAGGAGGGTCTTCTAACCCAGGGTCCCGTACCGCACCCCAATTCCAACCTCCACAAGCTGTCTGCCTGGATTCTGAGCAATCCCTCTTGCTAGGGTTAGGGATCTCTGAAAGAGTAGTTAAGACCCTCTTACTCAGTAGGAAGTCCAACACCTCCAAAGCGTACCTCAAAGTTTGGAGGAAGTTCGCCACCTGGGGCGGAGTCAGGTTCAACCAGTCCACCCCTAATATCCCTCTTATCCTGGAATTCCTCCAGGATGGGTTGGATTTGGGCCTTGCTCCTAACACATTGCGAGTCCAGGTGTCGGCCTTGGGGGCCCTCTATAATATCAGCCTTTATGAGGTCCCCTGGGTAGCAAGATTCCTGAAAGCGGCAGATCGACTAAATCCCTGAGTCAGGAATATGGTCGCACCATGGAACCTTAACACCGTCCTTTAAGGGCTGTCGGATGTACCGTTCTCTCCCTATCTATTAAGTGGCTCACTCTGAAAACCATCTTCCTAGTGGCCATATCCTCCGCAAGGAGGGTTTGCGAGCTCCAGGCCCTGTCCATACAGGAACCCTTCCTCAAGGTGCTAGACGACAAGCTCGTTTTCAAATTAGACCCCTGTTTTCTCCCCAAAGTGGTCTCCTCCTTTCACAGGTCACAAGATATAGTTATCCCATCTTTCTTTCCTAACCCTAAAGACGAGCAGGAATCTAGATTCCACAATTTAGACGTTAGGCGTTCAGTTCTTCATTATTTACACGCCACAGAGGAGCGGCGTATCGACAAATTTATTTATCCAGTTTGCAGGTCCAAATAGGGGTAAGAAGGCAGCTAAGAGCTCTATATCCCAGTGGATTAGATGCACCATCTCCGAGGCCTATAAAGCCTCCGGTAAGGAGGCTCCTCCATCCCTTAGAGCCCACTCAGTTAGATCGGTCTCCACTTCTTGGGCTGAGAGAGCCTCTGCTTCGTTAGAATAAATCTGCAGGGCAGCTACCTGGAAGAGGGCCCACACCTTCACCAAGCATTATAGAGTGGATGTGTTTGCCGACGAGGACTTGGCCTTTGGACGTAAGGTCCTAGGTGCTGTAGTCGTCTCCCCCCCAAGTTACTTTGTTAGTTCTCCGTTTGTGCTGTCATGGAGACGACTGGGGAAATAAGTATTACACTCACCGGTAGTCCGGTTTCCTGGAAGTCTCCATGACAGCACAACTTTGTCCCGCCCTTGTTCTCTTTGTCAATAGACTATTTTGACTAGTTATGTTCTACCCCTTGTCCTAGTCCTGTTATAATACACTAGCGATGAGGGGTGGGGGTGGGGTTTTTTAACCTCTGTGTGCTTTTTCCTGTCCTATCAGAGGAAGGCAATCTCAGTTTGTGCTGTCATGAAGACTTCGAGGAAACTGGATTACCGGTGATTTTTTTTTTTTTTTTTTTTTAACGACCCAGATAAATGGGTGTTTGTTCCTGAAATGCGTTGCTCATACCTACAACTGATAGTTTGTCTACAGTAACCATCTGTGTCAGGTATACAGCAGCACAGTATCCTCCTTTTATGCTGCCCGCATCTCCATGTGTTAATTCAGGACGGCATGCAGCAGCGAACCCAAACTTGTGTAAGCCTGGAGAGACGTTGCGCTCTTAGCACAGCACTATAAGCTGAACAGCCAGTTGTCATCAATCTCCTAACTTGTTCCTGTAGTCCTGCATATTATGCTCTTCTGCTTTTCTTTTTATGCACTGTAACAGTAAGGAATGGGCAGATATTTTTGAGGCTCAGGTGACATGAGTGAGCAAATGAATGAAGTCAAACACAATCCCAAGGGTGTGCTCAGGATTTATGGTAGTGCCACATACTGAGTTGAAAGGGTCTCATTTAGTTTGCTTAGTAGTTGCCTATTTTTGAAGCATTGAGTTTTGGAAAAAGTAAAAACATAATATTAGAGACAGCGGGCAGACATTGACTAGTGTTTTGTAGTAGTTCGGGTATGATGTCACGGGACGAGATATATATATAATCAGCATAGATCTGGTACTAAAGAAACAAATCTGCTGACGTTCTATCCAATAGGGACTGGTCCCTGAGGAACCCCAACAGCAAGCAGAAGAGGAGAAGCCAGCATAAGATACACTGAAGAAAACCGAGAGAGCATTGTGGAGCACACAGAGTAGGAGTTGGTGACCTACAGTGTTAGAAACGGCAGTGAGATGAAGAATAATGAGTAGGGAGAGGTTAACTTTAGATTAAAGGGGTTCTGCAGTTTGTTTAAACTGATGATCTATCCTTTGGGTAGATCATCAGCATCTGATCGGCGGGGGTCAGACACCTAGGACCCCTGCCAATCAGCTGTTTGAGAAGGCAGCGGCGCTCCAGCAGCGCCGCGGCCTTCTCACTGTTTACCGCAGGCCCAGTGACGTCATGACTTGTATCAACTGGCCTGGGCGCGGCTAAGCTCTGTTCACTTGAATGGAGCTTAGCCCCGGCCAGGCCAGTTGATACTAGTTGTGACGTCACTAGTCCTGTGGGAAACGGTGAGAAAGCCGCGGCGCTCCTGGAGCGCCACTGCCTTCACAAACAGCTGTTCGGCAGGCGTCCCGGGAGTCTGACCCCCGCCGATCAGATGCTATTCAGGGGATAGATCATCAGTTTAACCCCTTCCCGACCGCAATCTGTATATATACGTGATAGCTGCACATACTGCGTGCAGCTACCACGTATATAAACGTTCTGGCAGCTCTTTAATCCAAGCGCTGCAAAACGCTTGGATTAAAGCTTCTGCCCGAGCCCTGTATGCTGTCATGGACAGCATACAGTGCAGTAATGCCGGCAAGGGACCAATCAGAGTGGCCCCTTGCCGGCAATCGATCCGATTGGTTAGTCTGTGCAGACTAACCAATCGGATCGCCGCAGTGTTAAAATGCCGGTTTTAGGCTCTGATCTGCGCTCTGCAGATCAGAGCCTGAAAGCCGATAGTGTTCCTCATGCCCCCGATCTGTGCCCCGCCGATCTGTGCCCCTCTCCTGCGCTCATCTCCTTCCTGCCCTGATGGCATGCGATCCGCCCCCTCCCCGCCCCATGCATTAATTTTCTAGCCACCCCTCCTGCCCCATTGTAGTCTGTACCCCCCGACCCCCCCCCCCTTCCAGCGCTGCCCCCGATTCCCCATTCTGTGTGTGATGGCGGCGGCTCCATTCCTGAGCCGCCGCCATCAGCAGAGAGTGTCAGCTCTATGCTGACACTCTCCTGTAACCCCATAGATGCTGCGGTTGCGGCATCCATGTGGTTAACAGAGGGAGGGAGCTCCCTCTCTCCACCATCGGGGCTGCAGCGCTGTGATTGCAGCACCCGATGGTTGCCATGGCAAAGGCGTCCAGTGCTTCCACCTACAGGCAATCTGGAAGTATTATACTTTGCAATGCAAGAGCATTGCAAAGTATAGTACAACTATCATCCCCACTGGATCTTCAAGATCCAAGAGGGAACTGATAAAAAAGTGAAAATAATAAAAGTAAAAATAAATCAATAAATAAATAAAAATGTAAATCAAAAAAGACATTGCCTTTTCCTATAAAAAAAATAAAATAAAGTACACATATTAGGTGTCACCGCGTCCGTAACGACCGTCTCTATAAATATATCACATGATGGACCCCGTCCGATAAACACCATAAAAATAAAATTAAAAAAAACAGTGCCAAAAAAGCTATTTTTGTCACCTTACATCACAAAAAGTGCAACAGCAAGCGATCAAAAAGGCTTATAACCCCCGAAATAGTACTAATCAAACCGTCACCTCGTCCCGCAAAAAATGATACCCTATTTAAGACAATCGCCCAAAAAATAAAAAAGCTATGGCTCTCCGACTATAGAGACACTAAAACATAATTTTTTGGGTTTCAGAAATGCTATTATTGTGTAAAACTTAAATAAATAAGAAAAAGTATACATATTAGGTATTGCCACGTCCGTAACGATCTTCTCTATAAAACTATCACATGACCTAACTCCTCAGATGAACGCTGTAAAAATAAATAAATGAAAACTGTTCCAAAACAGCCAATTTTTGGGTCAACTTGCCCCATAAAGTGTAATAATGAATGATCAAAAAATCCTATGTACCCAAAAATGGTACCAATAAAAACCTCAACACTTTCTACAAAAAACGAGCCCCTGCACAAGACGATCGGCAGAAAAATAAAAAACATATGGCGTTCAGAAAACCAATCCAGCACAATCTACCTTCCAAAAACCGTACGGCATTCCTTTCCTTCTGCGCTTTGCCGTGTGCCTGTACAGCAGTTTACGACCACATGTGGGGTGTTTCTGTAAACCGCGGAATCAGGGTAATAAATATTGAGTTTTGTTTGGCTGTTAACCCTCAATGTGTTAAAGAAAAAAGAATATATAAAATGGAAAATCTGCCAAAAAAGTTAATTTTTTTTATTTCATCTCCATTTTCCTTTAATTCTTGTGGAACGCCTAAAGGGTTGACAAAGTTTGTAAAATCAGTTTTGAGTAACTTGAGGGGTGTAGTTTCTATAATGGGGTCATTTATGGGGGTTTCCACTATGTAAGCCCCACAAAGGGACTTAAGACCTGAACTGGTCCTTTAAAAAGTGGGTTTTGGAAATTTTCTTAAATTGTAAGAATTGCTTCTAAAATTCTAAGCCTTCTAACGTCCTAAAAAAATAAAATTACATTTCCAAAATGATGCCAACATAAAGTATACATATGGGGAATGTTAACTAATAAATATTTTTATTAGGTATCACTTTCTGTTTTAGAAGCAGAGAAATTGAAATTTGGAAAATTGTGAATTTTTCAAATTTTTTGGTAAATTTGGGATTTTTTCATAAATAAAGGTGAAATATATTGACTCAAATATATGACTATCATGAAGTACAATGTGTCACGAGAAAACAATCTCAGAATGGCGTGGATAAGTAAAAGTGTTCCAAAGCTATTACCACATAAAGTGACACATGTCAGATTTGTTAATTTTGACCTGGACACTGGGGCATCAATGACCCTTGGTCATGAAAGGGTTAAATAAAGTGCAGAACCCCTTTAAGTAATCAGGAGATCATTTGACACTTTGGTAAGGAGTGTGGAAACCAGATTTTAAAGGGAACCTGTCATGTTAAATATGGTGTTTGAGCTGCGGGTAATGTTATAGATCAGGAGGAGCTGAGCAGATGTATAGTTTTATGGGAAAAGATTCAGTAAAATGTGTAATTTATACATTTTATATTCCTGCTCAATCTGGAATTTGAAGTGGAGTCAATCCTATTAGTGACTGAAAGCTTTCCTTTTAGGACTGGACATTCAGAGATGGCTATCAATCACTGATAGGACCGTCAGCTGGACTTCAAAGCCCAGAATAAGCAGGAATTTAAATCTATAATTGACAAGTTTAAACGGAATCTTTTCAATTAAAAATATATACCAATCTTCTCCGCTCCTTGTGCTCTATAACAGGGGTGGCCAACCGTACAGACAGAGCCAGAAAAAAAAAAGTATGACTGCCAGGAGCCACAAGCTATACACTTACACAAATATGCGTGCACACGACAGTATTACTGCAATTGAGTTATCAAACATTTAAAAGTGCATTTAAACCACCTTTCCTACCTGTAATGTAGACAGCTTTAGTGAGACTTCTGGCAATCTTTGCCAATTGTGCCCCCTTCACATTAGTAATGCCCACTGTGCCCCCTCCATAGTAGTAATGCCCGCTGAGCGGTGAGTGACAGGTCCCAGCGCTCCAGCAATGAGCGCTTCTATCTGTATTGATGGAATCGCTCATTGCTTCTGTGTTCGGGCACCTCCTGGAAGCGGCACCCAGGGTGGACAAGCGCAAAGTAGAGGAATAGCTGGCCCGCTCTCCTGTGAGCCGCATATGTAGACCGGAGAGTAAGAGCTGGCCGGACCGCTCCCCTGCGAGCCGCAGATAAAGATGCAAGGAGCCGCGGGTTGGCCACCTCTGCTCTATAACATGCTGCCTGTAGCCTATATTTCATTTTCATGGTGACAGGTTCCCTTTAAGGGTTTGAGAAGAGTTTGCAGAGAGTTGATTAGGCAAGAGTAGGCAAAGTGTTCCTGGAGTTTAGAGATTAACCCAGAGTGTCACCCAAAAATGGAATACAATCTGAAGGTGGCATGTTATAGAGCAGGAGGAGCTGAGCAGATTGATACATAGTTTTGTGGAAATCGATTCAGTAAAAATTGTAATTTATAAGTTTATATGTCTATTTCTGATCTTCGTTGTACATGGGGAGGTGTTATCAGTGATTGATGGTATTCCCTATGTAAGTATAAATAGAGCAGAGGTATAAATACATATTAATGACAAGTTTCACTGAATCTTTTCCCACACAACTGCATTGCAATATGCAGGTGGCATACTATAGAGCAGGAGAAGCTGGGCAGATTGCTTTATAGTTTTGTGGGAAATGACTCAGTAAAACTTTGAATTTATATATCAAACTTAAAGAGGACCTTTCACCTATTATGACAATGTGAACTAAGTATACAGACATGCAGAGCTGCGCCCGGGGATCTCACTGCACTTACTATTATCCCTGGGCGCCGCTCCGTTATCCCGCTATGTCCTCCGGTATCTCTGTTCACTAAGTTATGGTAGGCGGAGTCTGCCCTTGTTCTGCTGTAGCGCTGGCCAATCGCATTGCAGAGCTCACAGCCTGGGAGAAAATAAACTCCCAGGCTGTGAGCTCTGCGCTGCGATTGGCCAGCGCTAAAGCAGAACAAGGGCAGACTCCGCCTACCATAACTTAGTGACTGAAATCTCCGCCTACTATAACTTAGTGAGCGGAGATACCGGAGGGCATAGCGGGAGAACGGAGCGGCGCCCGGGGATAATAGTAAGTGCAGTGAGATCCCCGGGCGCCGCTCTACATATCTGTATAGTTAGTTCACAGTGTCATAATAGGTGAAAGGTCCTCTTTAAAAGGGGTTGTCTCACTTCAGAAAATTACATTTATCATGTGGACAATGTTAATACAAGTCACTTACTAATGTATTGTGTTTGTCCATATTGCCTCATTTTCTGGCGGGATTCATTTTTCTATCCCATTATACACTGCTCGTTTCCAGGGGTTACAACTACCCTGCAATCCAGCAGCAGTAGGAAAATGTGCCATCTTCTCTGGTGGCTGGGAGCGTGCATTGGCATGTATGTGCAGCAGTGCCCATCCCTGCCTCCTCGTATCTGCACTGAAGTGGTGGCCATAATCGCTGGATAAGAGCAGTTTATAATGCGGTATAAAAATGAATCTAGCCAGCAAAGGAGATATAGACCATTACAATACATTAGTAACCTGCCTTGTATTAACTTTGTCTGCATGATGAATGTCATTTGCTGAAGTGAACAAACCTTAACCCTAACAGGCTATTTAAGATCTGAGACTTTGGTCAATGTTATCTGAGTGCTCAAATCTCCTTAGGTTCCCATACTTTCACTCCTTTCCTTTTTTCCAACTCTAAAATTGTAGAAAACCAAAATAATACACTAATATTGCTTAAAAAAGTGTGTTTTATCTTTTAACTTGATAGGAAAAATGTATATCGTGGCTCACCCGTATCTGGTGTACGATAATGGTGCTATATTTTATGGGTGGTTCACCTATCCACCCAGTAGCAAAAAGGTTTAAATTAGATAAATGAATAAAATAAGCACTCACCACCTGGTATATTGTCAATACTTTATCTATTTCAATATTTAAAATTGATTACAACACATATAAAATTAATATATCCTAAAACATAATTGTATAGATTCCTATATATTGGTGAATATATCTGGTGAATATATCTTGACTCTTAATATCTGGAATAAATGTCCTGCCTTTGGTATACCTATAACTAGTACATTTACACCCTGTGTAACAACTAACAAAGTATCAAAAAAATATCAAGAAATACATCCAAAAATGTCCATGATGTGACAAAATGTTCAAGTGATTCCAGATGAAAAAATGCTGTTTTAAAAATATAAAGACAAGGTGTCAAGGTAAAAATATTAAATGTGATAAAATCCTCGTGCAGTGTTTAAATGTCAGGATAGACGTATAGGTCTCCCAGTATCCGTCAATATTCCTCCAATATTGGCAATCAATGTAGCTTAGAGGTTAGATGTTAGTATATGGGGTTAGGTATTAGTATATAGGGGTTGCGTCTGGGGCGTCCCCCTGATGCTCACCCTCTTACCTTCCCCTACGTGGTGTTCGTTGCTTTAGGTGGTCTGCTTCGGTGCGACTAGCTATGTATCACCGCTGGATATAGTTAAAGTCCGATAGTTGTTCACGGGATGTTCGGCGTTCTTAGTTAGTCTCGTGGCCTTCCTCTGACGTCATCAAACCTCGTCTGGTTTGCGTGTCATTCTCCCGGCAACTCTTGTATTAGCTCGCGATATGTTCGAGCACCGCTCCTGATTGTGGATAAGTGTATATATCGGTCCGTACAAGGAGCGATTTTCTCAAATACACTTTCTTTCGGTTTTCTTTAGGTTTAGATGGGTAGTTGTCCTCTCCAAATCAGGCTAGACGCGTTTCGAGGGTTAATCCTCTTCCTCAGTGGCTATAATGTGGGATCCAACTACCTCCTACTTATATACTGTGTGGTTCCCAACCACCCACCTAAACCCTGGCATGGATTTATGCTACATATATATTCATTTTGATGCTTTTCTAAAAGTCCAAAGTTCTTCAATTTATATATAACAATCAGAACTATACAATCAAATCTTTTAAAAAAAACTGATCCAAAGCACTCATCCCATTGCTTCATTTGGTTTCATTATATCTCCTCTCCACCTTTTAGTTGTTTCCAAATGGATATTTCTCAAATAGGAAGAGTGGAATGGTCTCTCTCTAACAAAACACATGTTCAGTCATAATCGGTGTTCTATATATCTATTCATTTTTATTTTTATTACTTTTCATTGCCCTCTTTATAGTGACAACTTCTACATCGTCAACATATCCCTTTTGTCTCATTTTCTAAGTGTACTTGCCTTTTGGAGATCATTTAATCTTCAACTTGCTTAATTGTTCAATCTTCACAGTATCAGTAATTTTGACCAGGTGTGTCCAAACTTTTGCAATCCACTGTATGTCATAAGTCCTTGCAGGGTGACCCTTTAGTAGCCAAGGATATATATCATATGTTCTTGCTACAGTTGGTTGGATCTCAGGCCGTGAAACAACTAGGGATGAAGGAGATGCAATCTCATCTTTAAAGCAAGACCAGGATTGTGGCGGTTGGCTGCAATACATCACAAGCCACAGCCCTTAGAATTGGGTCCCAATGAAAACTGCATATACCTGCGGCTCTCACTTCTGAACCGATCTCTGAGATCTATATCTACGGAGTGTGAGAAATTCCTGGATAAAGCAGACGTCCACCCTTCAGCTGGCTGAGATGTCAGCCAGTGGGGGATATGCTGACAAGGTGCACATATGAGAAGACAGATACTCCCTCCCTGTGTAACTGTACATTAACCTTGGGGGTAGGGTAACATGAATTTCTGTGCATGTTATCAACCCCCTTCCCACATCAATCAGCATGCTTGCTCTTTGATTGTCATATGTGAGTTTTTTCAGAATAGGAGTGGAGACGAGCACTTGCTCATCTAATTATCCCTCTGTGCTTAATTAGGCTGTTTATTGACACCGTGATCTGGTTGTTTACCAGCAACTGGATCACAGAACCAAAATTGTTGCACCTAATACAACACAAATACACAAGCATTGACGAAGATTACACAGTACACAGTCCCTATCCTGTCCATACTAGATCTAAACAGTTAAAGGGAACCTGTCATGTGGATATTTGATTATAATCTAACTAATTATATACAATCATTAACTACTAAAAAGTGCCTTAGGGCTCTTTCACACCTGCGTTATTGTCTTCCGGCATAGAGTTCCGTCGTCGGGGCTCTATGCCGGAAGAATCCTGATCAGGATTATCCTAATGCATTCTGAATGGAGAGTAATCCGTTCAGGATGCATCAGGATGTCTTCAGTTCCGGTACGGAACGTTTGTTGGCCGGAGAAAATACCGCAGCATGCTGCGCTTTTTGCTCCGGCCAAAAATCCGGAACACTTGCCGCAAGGCCGGATCCGGAATTAATGCCCATTGAAAGGCATTGATCCGGATCCGGCCTTAAGCTAAACGTCGTTTCGGCGCATTGCCGGAGCCGACATTTAGCTTTTTCAGAGTGGTTACCATGGCTGCCGGGACGCTAAAGTCCTGACAGCCATGGTAAGTGTAGCGGGGAGCGGGGGAGCAGTGTACTTAGCGTCCGTGCGGCTCCCGGGGCGCTCCAGAGTGACGTCAGGGCGCCCCAAGCGCATGGATCACGTGATCGCATGGATCACGTCATCCATGCGCATGGGGCGCTCTGACGTCATTCTGGAGCGCCCCGGGGAGCCGCACGGACGGTAAGTATACCGCTCCCCCGCTCCCCGCTCCTACTATGGCAACCAGGACTTTAATAGCGTCCTGGGTGCCATAGTAACACTGAAAGCATTTGGAAGACGGTTCCGTCTTCAAATGCTTTCAGTACACTTGCGTTTTTCCGGATCCGGCAGGCACCTCCGGCAACGGAAGTGCATGCCGGATCCCAACAACGCAAGTGTGAAAGAGGCCTTAGATGTATTCACTTACTGGTGTGACAGATGGTTACCTCATAATATACACACAAAGATGCCACATGCTAATGAGCTGATTTGAGTCCAGCGTGATGTCAGTGAGTCCAGCGTTTTTTTAATTCAGAGCTATAGCCACTCCCCTGCCCACCTGCTGCTGATTCATATGGAAAATAACTGTCAATCAGCAGCAGATAGGCGGGGAGAGTCAGGAGCTCATGAATATTCAGGATTCATCATTATGAGCTGGAGCTTTTCAATACAAGATGTGGGCAGATTGACTGGGTCAATTAAAGAAAGTGACCCAGCATTTTGCTAAGAGAATCAGTCACTTATTTATGTTGCCCTTAGGACACCATAAAACTGGTGACAGGTTCCCTTTAAATATCTAACAAGTATCTGTCCGTTACATGCTGCAGTAATAGTGATAATGATCATCAGCAGACAGGGATATAATATACAGTAGTGTTAAAAAAAAAAAATTAAAAAAGGAAGCAGTCCAATATCATTAACCCATTTGTGACATATGACTTACTAGTGCGTCACAATGGAAAATAGGGTTGTAGCGGGTATCAAATTATCGATACCCAATTGATACTTTTATACCGGCACCTGAGGGGTTAACTGCCGCAAATCGCAGCTCCCTGTCATAGAGGTCGGGTGGCGGCTATTTGTTTCTGCCGCCGACACCCGTCTCCTGTATTTGTATTAAAAGGTTACTCATCTTCATTGGTGGCGCAGCGTCCCCCCCAGTATTAAAGTCATCTGTGGCAGTGGCCACAGGGTCCCCTCCTCATTGGTGGTGCAGTGGCAGCTTCGGATCGGAGCCCCAGCAGTGTAATCCTGGGGCTCCGATCGGTTGGGACGCTACTGAAGCCCTGGCTGCCATGGTAACCTCCCTGCTGCTGTGTACACTATGCACAGGGCAGCAGGGAGAGTGTGAGATCGTATTCACCCTAATAGAGCTCTATTAGGGTGAATAGGACAAGGGATGAAAAGATTCCAGGTTCTAGGCCCTTAGGGGGCTAATAGTTATTAAATAAAAAGTAAAAGAAAAAAAAATTACATTTAAATCACCCCCGTTCCCTATTTTACATCTAAAATATATAAATAATAAACATATTACATATCGCCACGCCCAAAAAAGTGCCAACTATTAAAACATTAAAAATATCTCCTATGCGGTGAATACCATAACAGAAAAAAATAAAAATGCGCGATTTGCCATTTTTAGTCACCTTGTCCCCCCAAAAAATAGGATCGGACTGTTCGATTACGTTCCATAAAATGCGGAATGCACGCTGCTTTTTTGGTTTTTGTTTTGTTTTATATTGTTTTGGTTTTTGTATTGTTTTTATATATGAAGCCAATAAAAACATTAATTCTTGCTGCAAAAAACTAACTCCTACACAAGATGATGGGTAGAAAAAAAAAAATATATGGCTTTCAGATAATGGAGTCACAAAAAGGATTTTTTTTAAAATTTTTTTTTAAAAAAAAATGCTTGTGTTATGTAAAATTGAGATAAAAAAAATAGACCCATTGGGTATTGCTGCATCTGTAACGACATCCTATATAAAAATATCGCATTACCTACCCCCTCAGGTGAACGCCATAAAAAAACTAAACTTTGACCATGCCCCAAAAAAGTGTAATATTGATGAAAAAAATCACATGTACCCAGAAATGGTACCAATAAAATGTCAATTCTTCCTGCAAAAAACGAACTCCTACACAAGACGATCCGCAGAAAAAAAATAAAATAAATGGCTTTCTGAAAATGGAGACACAAAAACATGATTTGTTTTTAAAAAGTGCTTTATTAGGTAAAACTGAAACAAAAAATAAAAATAGACATATTTGACATATACCGTTGTGTCCGTACCAACCTGCTCTATAAAAATAACACATGATCTGTCCTGTTAGGTGAATGCTGTAAAAAATAGAAATTGTGCCAGAACAGCTGTTTTTTGTTGTTTACCTTGCCTCATAAAAAGCATAATATCGAGCGATCAAAAATTTTATGTACCCCAAAATAGTACCAATAAATCTGTCACCTTTATCCCGTAGTTTCCAAAATAGGGTTACTTTTTGGGAGTTTCTACTGTAGGGGTGTATGGGGGGGGGTCTTCAAATACGAGATGGCAACATAAAATTATCCTAGTGAAACCTGCCCTCCAAAATCCATATGCTGCTTGTTCCCTTCTCTGCCCTGTCGTGTGCCCATGCAGCAGTTTACGACCACATATGGAGTGTTTCTGTAAACTGCAGAATCAGGGTTATAAATGTTGAATTTTGTTTGGCTGTTAACCTATGCTGCCTTACAGGAAAGAAATGGATTAAAATTTAAAATCTGCAAAAAAAAAGGTGACATTTTTAAATTTACCCTCTATTTTCCTTTAATTCTTGTGGAACACCGAAAGGTTTAACAAAGTTTGTAGACTCATATTTGAATAACTAAAGGGATGTCGTTTCTACAATGTAGTAATTTGTGTGGTTTCTATTATGTAAGCACCACAAAGTGACTTCATAACTGTATTGGTCCTTAACCTGAATTGGTCCTTTTTTGCGTTTTCATCTTTCTTCCCTATCTTCATTGACCAATAACTTTATTTTTCCGTTCACATAGCTGTATGAGGGCTTATTTTTTGTGGGACAAGTTGTACTTTCTAATGCCACCATTTAATATGGCATAGAATGTAGTGGGAAGCAGGAAAAAAAAATCTAAATGGGGCAGAATTGAAAAAAAAAAAAAAAAAACGCAATTCCTCCACATTTTTTTTTTTTCAACACCTTCCGTTTGCAGCAAAACTGACCTGTGCCCTTCATTCTCTGGGTCAGTACGATTATAATGATACCACATATGTATAGGTTTTTATGTCTAGTGTAAAAATAAATGTAGAGTTTGAGATATTTTTTTTTTTTTTTAACATCACCATATTCTGATCTACTGAGCTGTGTGGGGGCTCATTTTTTGCAGGTGTGTGACTTTATCTGATTTTATTACCTTTTTTTGGGGTAAGAGAAGCAATGAAAAAATTGCAAATTGGCCAGTTTGACCCTTTTTCGGTTAGGCCATATTGGAAAAGTATTTTTATTTTTTTATTAGAGAAAAGAAATATTACAATACAAAAGATTGTTAATAGCAAACATGAAGAGAATCATTCCTGGGACAAAATACATTATAAGCAAAAATACATATCTATTAGTTGAAAAAAAAATGCACAGTCAGTATCTAGTCCAGTAATATTAAATTACTTTCTCTTAAAATAAATTAATACACAGCCAAGTTATCATTCTTATAAACATTTCCATTGTAAAAGCCCTACCCACCAACCCATCCAATTTCCCTCATTATCTCAGGAGCCATCCCACACAATTCTAAAGGATTCCGTATAAAGCCAGGGGGAATCCACAAGGGTTCAAATCCACATTGACCTACAAACGACTAAGGCTACTTTCACACTGGCGTTTTGGCTTTCCGTTTGTGAGATCCGTTCAGGGCTCTCACAAGCGGTCCAAAACGGATCAGTTTTGCCCTAATGCATTCTGAATGGAAAAGGATCTGCTCAGAATGCATCAGTTTACCTCCGTTTCCGTCTCCATTCCGCTTTAGAGACGGACACCAAAACGCTGCTTGCAGCGTTTTGGTGTCCGTCTAACGAAACTGAGCCAAACTGATCCGTTCTGATACACAATGTAAGTCAATAGGGACGGATCCGTTTTCTATGACACAATCTGGCACAATAGAAAACTGATCCGTCCTCCATTGACTTTCAATGGTGTTCCAAGACAGATCCGTCTTGGCTATGTTAAAGATAATACAAACGGATCCGTTCTGAACTGATGCAGACGGTTGTCTGAACAGATCCGTACCAAACGCGAGTGTGAAAGTAGCCTAACTCCAATTTACCCATATCTGAGCCCATTGTCCCAACTGTTGTTTTTCCACAAATAAGACCCTTTCATAATTAAAGGGTTTCTATCACTTCGTATGACATAATTAGCTGTCAGACACTAGCGATCCGCTAGTGTCTGCTCTGGCCAACCATCCTAATATAACAGCTTTTGGGGCAGCCGTTTTGCTAAAAAAAGAACTTTTATAAATATGCTAATGAGCCTCTAGGTGCTATGTGGGCATCATTAGCACCTAGAGGCTCCGTCTACCTTCATAAACAGCCACCGCCCAGCGCGTCCCTCCAGCCTGCCCATGTCCTCCGGAATGCGATCCTCCGTGTGACGCAGCGGACGAATTCTCGCACATGCGCCGTGCGCGGCTGTATTCAGCGCATGCGCAGTGAATGTCTGACCGCTTCCCTGCTCAGACATCTCCACTGCGCCTGTTCCTTGGAGCAGTATGACGTCATCGGCGTAGGCGCAGTGGAGATGTCTGAGCAGGGAAGCGGTCAGACATTCACTGTGCATGCGCCGAATACAGCCGCGCACGGTGCATGCGCGAGAATTCGTCCGCTGCGTCACACGGAGGATCGCATTCAGCAGGAGATGGGCGGGCTGGAGGGACGCGCTGGGCGGTGGCTGTTTATGAAGGTAGACGGAGCCTCTAGGTGCTAATGACGCCCACATAGCACCTAGAGGCTCATTAGCATATTTATAAAAGTTCTTTTTTTAGCAAAACGGCTGCCCCAAAAGCTGTTATATTAGGATGGTTGGCCAGAGCAGACACTAGCAGATCGCTAGTGTCTGAGAGCTAATTATGTCATACGAAGTGATAGAAACCCTTTAATAATCTTGTTCATTAGGCATTTCCACTTGGCAAATTCGAGTTGTTTTTCAGATCCCCAATTTCTAACAATGATGACTCTAGCTAACATTAACCCTTTCAACCATCTTATTTCATCCCTCTTGCTAATGTTATCTAGCGGGATGAGACCCAAAATTGCAAGTTCTATTCTGAATACAAAATTTAAATTGGTCACCCTACTAAGTTTTGCATGGATTCTGTGCCAGTACAGTTGAATAACAGGACAGCTCCATATCAAATGAATGAAGCCGGCTTGTTCTTAGATAACAAAAGGGGGGTATAATATAAACTATGAACGATATTAAATTGTATTAGTCTATGGCTACCAGATATTGAAGCCCTTTTTTATATTCTTATAAACTGTATCCCAATTAAGTGCCTGACAACTCTGAATCTCTTGAGACCATTTGTTCTCACTCTTAAATTTTATCACCTTACCCAAACCTTTCCTAATTCTATTGTATATTTGTGCAATTGAGACCCAAGTTTCATAATACTTAAAACAAAAATCCGTCAATTCGTGATCTTCAATCAAAAAATAATCCTTATTCTTCGTACTTACAAACGCGTCTTAATTGTGAATATCGAAACTTGACTAGTGTATCTACCTCTACATCAGTACATAATTCCTCCAGTGACCTAATACGCCCTAATGTGACCAAGGGTCCATTCACACGTCCGTTTTTTCTTTCCTGATCTGTTCCGTTTTTTGCTGAACAGATCTGGACCAGATCTGGACCCATTCATTTTCAATGGGTCCTGGAAAAAAACGGACAGCTCAATGTCTGATTTTTTTCAGGACCCATTGAAAATGAATGGGTCCAGATCTGGTCCAGATCTGTTCAGCAAAAAACGGAACAGATCAGGAAAGAAAAAACGGACGTGTGAATGGACCCTAATTGTGATATTCGAATCAGACCCCTCTTTTCCCAAAATTTGTAATCTGCAATTGAGCAAAACTATCCTTATATTAGAATTCTGCCAAAGAGGGGTGAAATAAAAAGCGTGAGATAATCCAAAAACCATTCTAATTTAATTCCAGACCAAGTGAAGAATTCTACTAATAGTACAGTATTTACCCCGTAAACCTAAATAGCCAGTTTCCAGAATACTAAATATATTTTGCTGAGGGCCTTTACTCTCCCCTATAATATGCCAAACGAAACCGCTTGGTCTTTTACTCATACACCATTGAAGTTGGGCGGCAATGAAATATCCCTGGAAATGAGGTAGAGAGAGACTACCATCCTCTTCTGCAAGCCAGAGATATCTCTGCTTGATCCGGACATGTTTTCTGCCCCAGATTAAATCATTAATTAATTGTTCCGACAAATTAAAGAGGGTATCTTTAATCCATATCGGGCATGCCGTTAATATGTAAAGGATTTGAGGAAGGAGCACCATTTTTACCAAGGCAATTCTCTCCGCTTGACCTAGCGGGAGCTTCTTCCATACTCTTATTTTAGCCCTAACTTTATCAACCATAGGAAAAAGGTTTAACTTACTAAAATCCGAGAGAGCAGCACCAATCTTAATCCCTAAGTATTCAAACTTATCTGTGGGGTTCAAGATCCTAACATTTTCCACCTTATCGATGGCCGGGCGATTCAAAGTAATACCGATTTGGCCCAGTTGATTTGGAAACCAGAAAAGGAGCCATAATTGTCTATTACCTTCATTACATGTGGTAAAATTGCGTATCCTGACTTCAAGAAAATAAGTACATCATCTGTATATAAACTTATTTTATCATTAGCCCCATATCCCCCCCAAATCCTACTATACTCTCATCTGATAAGCAAGAGATTCCAAAAAAATAAGAGGGGGGAAAGGGGGCATCCCTGTCTGGTGCCTCTATATATAAATAAAACTATTCTGAAAATACCCCATCAATGTTTATTCTCGCCGTCGGGGAACTATATTATAACTGAACCCATTTGATGAAATTAGGTCCCAGATTCATCCTGGTCAGGAATGGCCACTCCACCCTGTCAAACGCTTAGGGGCGTCTAGTGACAGGATGGAGCGGTGCTCCCCCTCTCTCACTTGAATATTAACCGTGACCTGTCGAATATTCGACTGGGCATGACGCTTAGGGATAAACCCAGTCAGATCAGGATGTATCAACTTATCTCTAACTTTCTTAAGTTTATTGGCCAGTATTTTCGCAAATATTTTAAAATCGGTGTTTAATAATGATATTGGCCGATATGATCTAATCTCCTTTCCATCCTTCCCCTTTTTTAAGATAAGTGTAATGACCGCTTATGATTGTGATTGAGATAAATTTTCCGATTCCAAGGATTCATTAAAAACCTGTAATAAATAGGGCAGCAGCGCATCCCCATAACATCTATAAATTTCCAATGGAAGTCCGTCAGAACTGGGGGCAGAGTTCCCACGAGTTGATCTTATGGCCTCTTGTAACTCACTTAGTTGAATTGGGGCATTCAGTAAAGCACTTTCACCCTCTGTTAACACGTGGAGAGAGGAATCATTTAAAAATAAATCAACATCCCCCTCTTTCCCTACTGCCTCAGATTTATACATGGATGAGAAATATACTAAAAACTCCTTTTCAATAACCTTGGGGTCAGATGAGATCTTGCCATTCCTCGTTCTAATACAATTAATATTATTTCCCTTTTGATTCTGAATTACAGATGCCAACAGTCATCCAGGTTTACCTGACTAGCAAAAATATTTCTGACCAGAGGAAAAAACTGTGCTGTGCCTTATTGTTGAGGAAGTTATTATACTCCTCCTTAGCATTGATTAATTGGTGTTGGATTTCCAAATTATTATTATTATTATTAATAATGTTAACCTCAAGTGCCCTTACCCTCTCCTCAAGCTGCTTCTCGGATTTGGCAAATTTGATTTAATTTTCTTTTATTTTACACTTATATAATCCCCTCAGGAATGCCTTTAGGGCATCCCAAACAAAATGGATATGGGTTGATCCCACATTTCTAATCCAAAACTCTTTAATCTCATTACTTATGTATTCTTGTTCCTTAACTAATAGGATCCAATGTGGATTCAGCTGAAAATTCCCGGTTATCCGGGAAGACTCCTTTTCTCTGAATATCAACAAAATGGGAGAATCCTCAGAGATGCAGTGGACTTCATACTTCATATGGTGCACAGAATTTATAAAATCCAAACTGGACAATGCCATGTCAATCCTTGACATGGCCTCATATGAACGACTAAAATTGGAAAAGTATTTTTAGATTTTAATAGAACAGGCGTTTTCGGTCGCGGTGATACCCATGAGGTTTATATTTTGTTATTTATGTATTTTTTTTTTTTTTATTCTACGGAAAGGGGGGTGATTTAAACTTGAATTTTTTTTATATATTTAAGTTTTTTTTTCCTTTTTGGTTATGATTTTGATGCTTGTATTTGAGCTTACAAAATCCAATTTTTAGTTAATTCTGAACAATAATGGATTTTTTACATCCATTTATTTCTCAGAATTGCTCATTTCTTATGTTAGCCTGCCACCTGCTGGCCAAAATAAGAATTGCAGCTTAAATGCCTGAGTCTCTTCAGCAAGACCCAGTGCATTTAAATCAACTACCGGCATTCTCATTGGCCGCAAAGGATTCCTGCAAGAATCCCAGAAGCGCAAGCTTCCATGTTTTTCACCCTTTAGATGCCGTGATCTCACTTGATTACCGCGTTCGGCATTATTGCCGGTCGCAGTAATTAGCCGCGGGTTTCTGCTTTTTCAAACTCGCTGGCCATGACGTCCGTTGCACGTGCAAGCGAGCACCATGTTTGCTTATCGCTCCAGTGCTGTACATGTATGGTGCTGGTATCGAAGGGGTTAAAGTGGGTTTTGAATACTTTTCTTTAAAATTTTAGAAATTGCATTAAAAAAAGACCTTTACAAAATTATGGCAACATAAAGTAGACATATGGGAAATGTAAAGTAATGATGTATCAATATCTGTCTTAAAAGCGGAGAATTAGAAATTTGAAATTTTTTATGGTGGAATATATTGACTCAAATTTACCACTGTCATGAAGTACAATGCGTGACGAGAAAAAAATCTCAGAATGGCTTGGATAAGTAAAAGCATTTCAGAGTTATTACCACATAGTGACATGTGTTAGATTTCCAAAATTTGGCTTGGATCTTAAGGTGAAAAATAGCTTGTATGGGTTAAACTGATAAATCACTTTTTTTTTACATATCAAAAAATGTACTTGTAAGTAGTAGAGATGTAAGTAATAGAAAAAAAAACAGACCCAACAATTAGGACATGCATGCCATGCTGCATGCTCAAAATAATAGCTGTGAGGAGTTACCTTGGTGAAGTCATTCATTCTGTGATATAACGGGTGTCAATTTTGGCCCTTATTTTAGGTAGGAGGGTGGCAAATGTTACACATGTTGTTTATTTAGCATTTTCTTCTCAAATACTGGGGAAAATCGATTGTTCCAGAAATTGATTAGAGGAGGAAAAACAGACGTGCAGCAAATTATTGGCTTCTTATAGCTAAAATGATCTCAAATGCCTTGAAGTGGCAACCATAACCTGAAAGACACGGAAGGAAGCGGGGAACTAGTGCTCAAATGGATTGGAGAGTAGTCAAACTGGCAAATGCTCAGCCAGTGATCACTTCCAGAAAGATCCGAGATCTGAAGTTACTAGTGACAGTTAAGTGGAGCCAAGGTAAGCTACTTTCACACTAGCGTTCGGGGCTCCGCTTGTGAGTTCCGTTTGAAGGCTCTCACAAGCGGCCCCGAACGGATCCGTCCAGCCCTAATGCATTCTGAGTGGATGCGGATCCGCTCAGAATGCATCAGTTTGGCACCGTTTGTCCTCCGCTCCGCTCAGCAGGCGGACCCCTGAACGCAGCTTGCTGCGTTCGGGTGTCCGCCTGGCCGTGCGGAGGCAAACGGATTCGTCCAGACTTACAATGTAAGTCAATGGGGACGGATCCGTTTGAAGTTGACACAATATGGCTCAATTTTCAAACGGATCCGTCCCCCATTGACTTTTAATGTAAAGTCAAAACGGATCCGTTTGCATTATCATGAACAAAAAAAAAAAATATTTTTTATTTTTTTTTGTTCATGGTAATGCAAACGGATCCGTTCTGAACGGATCTAAGCGTTTGCATTATAGGTGCGGATCCGTCTGTGCAGATACCAGACGGGTCCGCACCTAACGCAGGTGTGAAAGTAGCCTTACCAGCAAGAACTCTCTGTAAAGTCCCGTTGTTAAAAATACACACATGTCCCTGAATAGGTTAAAATTTTCCAAGAATCACATAGACTGGCCCAAAGTGAAATGGCGCAATGCTTTGCAGACAGGTGAAAGCAAAATTGTTATTTTTTAGTCTAATGGCCGCAGACAGTATGTCCGACCCCCAAGCACCGAATTCAAGCCACAGCACCCTGTGAAGACAGTAAAGCATGGTGGTGCAAAAATCATGATATGGGGATGTTTCTCATACCATGGTGTCGGGCCTATTTATCGCATACCAGGGATCCTGGATCAGTTTGAATATATCAGAATACTTAAGTAGATAATGTTCCCCCGTGCCAAAGAAGAAATGCCTTTTGAAATAGGTGTTTAAACACAACAATGACTCAAGAGGCACCAGTAAGCGTACAACATCTTGGTTACAAACACGATCAAGGTAATTGAGTGGCCAGCCCAATCCCATGGCCTCTAACCTCCGAGAACTTGTGGGTGACATAAAAATGTGGTTTCGGCCTCATGCACACGACCGTTGTTTTGTTCCGTTCCGCAAAATGGGGTTCCGTTGTTCCGTGATCCGTTTCCTCGTGTCTTCCTTTATTTTTGGAGGACCACCAGACATGAAGGAAAGTATAAAAAAGTCTAAGTCAAGTTTGCCATGCAAATGATAGGAAAAAAAACGGATGCGGACGACAATCTTGTGTGCATCTGAGTTTTTTCACGGTCCCATTGACTTGAATGGGTCCGCAAACCGTTTTCCGTGAAAAAAATAGGACAGGTTATATTTTTTTGACGGACTGGAACCACGGACGCGGATGACAAACGGTGCATTAGCCGAGTTTTCAACTGACCCATTGAAAGTCAATGGGTCCGCAGAAAATCACGAAAAATGGAACAACGGACACGGAATAAAACAACGGTCGTGTGCATGAGGCCTAATAAAGCAAAACCACAAAATGCAGAAGAACTGTGGAATGTAGTCCAATCGTCCTGGACTAGAATACCTGTTCAGAGGTCGACTTCATGCAACTCAGAAACCATGATTATGCCACAAAATATTAGTTCAGTAATTCAAAGTAAAGTGAAATCTCAACATTTTTCAGTTTTTAAAGAAAATTCTGGCCCTGCTATTTTTGAACAGCCTAGTATTCCTTTTTCTTTACTTTCTATAAGGCCTCATGCACACGACTGTATGTGTTTTGCGATCTGCAAAAAAAACCAGATGACGTTCAGTATGGCATCCGTTTAGTTTTTTTGCGGATCCATTCTAATAATGCCTATCCTTGTCCGCAAACTAGAAACAAATAGGACATGCACTGTTTTTTTTTTTTTTTTGTGGAGCAACGGATCGGACATACTGATGCGGACAGCACACGGTGTGCTGTCCGTGTTTTTTTGCGGACCCATTGAAATTAATGGGTCCGCATCCTATCCGCAAAAAAAAATTATCGGACACGGAAACAAAATATGGTCGTGTGCATGAGGCCTAAAGGATTAACACAAACTGGATACTTTCTGATTTGAAACGAAATTTGATTTTGCGCTATATTTGCTTTTTATGCGTACCGCTATTTTATTATAATTTTTTTTTACACTGCTGTATTTCTTATGTATAGAGTTAGGGACCACTCAAATAGAGGCGACCTTGACGCGGTGAGTGGCTTACTACGGAGGCAAATTGCTGGATGTAGAGTGCTATCACATTTGTATTTTTCGTTTGTACTGTATTTCTGACAGTCTGTCAAGGCAATTGCAATCATCAGGTTTGTCTGCTTTCAGGAACTGTACAGGTTTTGGGGTGCACTTGCTATTTGAGGAGTGTAATCTCTGTGTTTTTCAGGTTGTTACTTTAATATTTTTTAATTTCCAGCCTAAAACCAGATAGGACCGACAGTTCTGGTGATTTTATGAAGATACAGTACTCCCTGGAGATAAAATGGCATCAGGATACAATATTTTCAATTTTCAACATAGGCTACTTTCACACTGGCGTTTTGGCTTTCCGTTTGTGCGATCTGTTCAGGGCTCTCACAAGCGTCCAAAATGGATCAGTTTTGCCCTAATGCATTCTGAATGGAAAAGGATCCGCTCAGAATGCATCAGTTCGCTCCATTTAGTCTCCATTCTGCTCTGGAGGCGGAAACCAAAACGCTGCTTGACGAAGTGGAGCCAAACGGATCCGTCCTGGCACACAATGTAAGTCAATGGGGACGGATCCGTTTTCACTGAAACAATCTGGCACAATAGAAAACCGTCATGGCTATATAAGACATAATACAGCCGGATCCGTTCATGACGGATGCATGCAATTGTATTATTGTAACGGAAGCGTTTTTGCAGATCCATGACAGATCTTCAAAAACCGCTAGTGTGAAAGTAGCAATACAATGGTCTTTTCTGACCCATAAGTTGAAACTAGACTCAACCTACAATGTCTCAGACTCAGATCCAACCAATCAAGGTCACTTCTCTGATAAAAATAGATGCATTAGTTGCTAGTTAGCAGCTATTCCTGACTGGTATATGTAAGGACTTCTTTTATCTGTCTTAGTCATCTGCTTAGTTTTCTTAACTCTTCATTTTCTGTTAGGGGTTTTGGAACGATTACTCAAGTTACAATGGTTTCAACAATGGTCGCCCTGGAACCATTTAATATTGTAACTTGAGAGACCACTCTGTGTATGTAAATTTGGGTCTATGTGGCATCTACGAACTCTGCACGTGTTGAACTTTTACGAGTTATGGTGCATATAACTCTCTGCTTGATTAACCCTTTTACTGAGTAATAACTTTTATGCAAATTTTATGAAAATTAGTTTGATGAAAAGTTGCATGAGGGTGTGTGTGTATAAAGTGCTGAGTGGCATTTTGACAATGTGCTAGGTGTCTGCTTTCAGAAAAAATATATGGGTGTGGAGGTTAGGCCCCTTTCACACGGGCGAGGATTCCGTGCGGATGCGATGCGTGAGTTTGAACGCATTGCACCTGCACTGAATACAGACCCATTCATTTCTATGGGGCTGTTCACATGAGCAGTGATTTTCACGCATCACTTGTGCGTTGCGTGAAAATCGCAGCATGCTCTATATTCTGCGTTTTTCACGCAACGCATGGTAGCGCTGGAGGGGTTAAAAATAAATAAATAATTCAACTCGCCTTAGTCCACTTGATCGCGCTGCCCGGCTCCTCGTCTGTCTCCTTTGTTGAACAGGACCTGTGGTGAGCATTCATTACAGGAACAGGACCTGTGGTGACGTCACTCCAGTCATCACATGATCTTTTACCATGGTGATGGATCATGTGATCACCGGTGTGACGTCACCACAGGTCCTGTTCAACAAAGGAGACAGAAGAGAAGCCGTGCAGCACGATCAAGTGGACTAAGGCAAGCTGAATTATTTTATTTTATTTTTTTAACCCCTCCAGCGCTATTTTACTATGCATTCTGTATTCAGAATGCTATTATTTTCCCTCATAACCATGTTATAAGGGAAAATAATACAATCTACAGAACACAGATCCCAAGCCCGAACTTCTGTGAAGAAGTTCGGGTTTGGGTACCAAACATGCGCGATTTTTCTCACGCGAGTGCAAAACGCATTACAGTGTTTTGCACTCGCACGGAAAAATCGCGGGTGTTCCCGTAACGCACCCGCACATTTTCCCGCAACGTCCGTCTGAAAGAGGCCTCAGTGTGATGTTTTTATTTTGGAATTTTGGATTTTATTTGTACATGTCAAAACTGTGAAAATAGTTTTGGCTGCATAGGGTGCAAACTTTCCAAACACCCCTAGCAGCAAAAGGGCTAAAAATGTTTGGCTGTCTGAATAGACTTTAACCAGTTATTAGTAAGTGGCACTGCCAAAAGGCAGATTTCCTTAGTCGTCCTTCCATATGAGGCTCATGTGTGCATCATCCATGAAAAAAATTGCAACTAGGACACCCAAAACTCTGCTTCACTGTTTACTTCAGTTACAATAAATATACGCATACAGTATAATAATGTACATACTAAATAGAGTCCCGAACTTTTAATGTACAGGGAAATGGGATGGAGATGAATCATGCATCAAGGGGGAATACATTGGAAAATGTAATCTGCATTTAATCATGCTTGATTAAAATTTTCTAAGATTTATTTTATTTTATTTAATTTTTTTACTTATCGGTGGCTATCCGACACTTGGGACCCCCGCCGACCAGCTGTTTTGAAAAGGCAGCGGTGCTCCTGTGAGCGGTTTTACCTTCTCGCAGTTTACTAATCACAGCGCCGTACATAGTGTAGTGGTTGTGCTTGGTATTGCAGCTCAGCCCCATTCACTTCAATGGGGCTGAGCTGCTCCTAGGCCACGTGAATGATAAACGTTTCGTCACTGGCCTAGGAAAAGCAGAGAGAAGGCCGCAGCACTCCCAGGTGTCGGACCCCAACCAATCAGATACTAATGGCCTATCCAGAGGATAGGTCATTAGTAAAAAAAAAATCTTGGAAAACGCCTTAAGGACCTTCGACGAGAATGCTCGTCCAACTGGCCGGTACTTCGGGCACTAGGACGAGGATTCTTGTCCTAGGATTAACGCGCTGCCGCGATCAGCTCCTAGGCAACTATTAGCGTCCTACAGTGTAAGGCCTCATGCACACGACCGTTGTTGTGTTCCGTTCCGCAAAATGGGGTTCCGTTGTTCCGTGATCCGTTTCCGTGTGTCTTCCTTTATTTTTGGAGGATCACCAGACATGAAGGAAAGTAAAAAAAAAAAACTGTCAAGTTTGCCATGCAAATGATAGGAAAAAAACAGACTCGGACGCGGATGACAATCTTGTGTGCCTCCGCGTTTTTTCACGGTCCCATTGACTTGAATGGGTCCGCGAACCGTTTTCCGTGAAAAAAAATAGGACCGGTTAGATTTTTTTGACGGACTGGAACCACGGATCACGGACGCGGATGACAAACGGTGCATTAGCCGAGTTTTCAACGGACCCATTGAAAGTCAATGGGTCCGCAGAAAATCACGAAAAACGGAACACAACAACGGTCGTGTGCATGAGGCCTAAGGCCTCTTTCACACGACCATATAGCTTTTTCAGTGTTTTGCAGGTTGTTTTTTCCGAATACGTTGTTCCGTTTTTTGTTTCCGTTTCGGTTCCGTTTTTCCGTTCCGTTTTTCCGTATGGCATATACAGTATACAGTCATTACATAGAAAAAATTGGGCTGGGCATAACATTTTCAATAGATGGTTCCGCAAAAAACGGAACGGATACGGAAGACATACGGATGCATTTCCGTATGTGTTCTGTTTTTTTTGCGGACCCATTGACTTGAATGGAGCCACGGACCGTGATTTGCGGACAAGAATAGGACAAGTCTCCAAATCTAGCGGAACGGAATTGCAGACATACGGAAACGGAATGCTCACGGAGTACATTCCGTTTTTTTTTGCGGACCCATTGAAATTAATGGTTCCATATACGTACCGTATACGGAACGCAATAAACGGGCCGTATACGGAACGCAAAAAACGTCCATTCATACGTCCGTAGTGTTTTGCGGACCGCAAAACACTGACGTCGCACATCGTCGGAACTTAATAGATCATTCCTATTCTTGTCCGCAGCTGCGGACAAGAATAGGGCATGCTCTATTTTTTTCCGAGGCTGCAGCCCAAAATGCGGAGGCGGACAGCACACTGTGTGCTGTCTGCATCTTTTCCGGCCCCATTGAAAATGAATGGGTCCACACCCGTTCCGTATAATTGCGGAACAGATCCGGACCTATTCAACGGACGTGTGAATGGACCTTTAGACACTGACAGTTTAATAGAGTACAATACAATTATTGAAACAGGGATCAGACCCTGAAATGTTGAAGTCCCATAGTGGGACAAAAAATAAATAGAAAAAAAGAAGTTAAAAAAAAATTAATTTTTATAAAACAAAATTAAAGTTTCAAGTAAAAAATAAAATAAAAAATTGGGTAGAAAAGAAAAGTAGAAATATTAGGTATCGCCGCGTCCGTATCGACCGGCTCTATAAAAATATCACATGACCTAACCCCTCAGGTAAATACCATAAATAAATAAAAAACTGTGCTTGAAAAAACATTTTTTTTTATCACCTTACATCACTGAAAGTGCAACACCAAGCGATCAAAAAGGCGTATGCCCCCCAAAATAGTACCAATCTGTCACCTCATCCCACAAAAAATGAGCCCCTACCTAAGACAATCGCCTAAAAAATAAACTATGGCTCTCAGACTATGGAGACACTAAAACATGTTTTTTTTTTTTTTTTTTTTGTTTCAAAATTGCTTATATTGTGTTAAATTGAAAAAGAAAAAAAAAGTACATTAGGTATCGCCGCATCAGTAACAGCCTGCTCTATAAAAATACCACATGACCTAACCCCTCAGGTTAACGCCGTAAAAAAAATAAAAAAAAATATAAAAACGGTGTAAAAAAACATTTTTTTGTCACCTTACATCATAAAAAGTGTAATAGCAAGTGATCAAAAAGTCATACGCACCCTAAAATAGTACCAATCAATCAGTCATCTCATATCGTTCGTTAATTGATCCAGCCATTTTGCTAAAATCTTGTGCCAAACAGCTCGAGCGTATGATTGATTGAGCCCCCATATTTATGAGCTCCTGGCTTTCCCCGCGCACCTGCTGCTGATTCATATGGATAAAAAGCTGTCAATCAGAGGTAAGTGGGCGGGGAGAGCCGTGAGCTCATGAATATGAGGACTCATTGGCATGTGCTGGAGATGTTAAGATTTAAAAGTAAGGGCAGCAGAAAAATGATGACTGATTCCCTTTAATTTTTCTCTGAAATGGAGGTATCTTGATATGACAACCTCTTAAGTTTGCTTAAAGGTATGTCACCTTTTCTTCATTTCTATCATTTCAGATCCAGGCTTGAGTATTGTGAAAGCACCAGATTGTGACCCTGTAGAACCTGAGGAGGAAGAGTCTATCTGGTCTGGTGTATTACCAGAAGGTAAAGGTGCTTCTTGGGAGTTTGCATTTGGAAGACTTCAAGGTAAAGTGAAGGACCCTCGTAAATATCAACATGACCGCTGGAAGCTAGAGTTCTTAATGGACTACACTCCAGAAAAGGATGGATTAATCTGTATGGTGTGTGGTGCAACATTGATGAATCCAAAAATCAGTACAGTGAAGATGCACATCCAGCAGAAGCACCCGGACACGACGTACCTGAGTGATCAGGAGAAGGCTGTCGTCATGGAAGAGTGGGAGCAAAAAATGACTGCTGGCAAAAAAGAAGCAGGACAGCAGCACAATGAGGATGAAATCTGCTTTGAAATAAATGGTAAGATGACTGTGGAAATATAATCCCATTGACTTTCTAGTGAGGACACCTTTAACAGTTTAAATTTAAAAAAAAGTTGATAAACTTTGTAATTACTTTTCTGTATCACTTGTCCAAATTTCGGGTCCGCTTGTTTGCACCATACCACTTTTGCTCCACTGTGACCTGAACTCCTCTACAGTGCATTTCTTTCTGGTAATCCAGCAGAATTCAAAATTTTCCTTCCTGTTTGACCAGTCAAAAAACCCCCAAAAAACAACATCCTGTACGAGAGAAGTAACGCAAGCAATATGCTGAGTTCTTAACTTTTTGTCAGAAGTACGAAGGAGATTTGCGGGGCCAAAATATGTGTTCTATTTAGTTGCAGATCCATCAATTCCTAGGCTTCTCTCCTGTCATCCAAAATGGATGGATGGGTGGGCAAGCAGGAAAAGGTAGTCTGAGAAGACGTGTGTCTATATTGGATGACAGAATAGAAGACCAGAAATTGGTGGATCTGCAGATGAAAAGAAAGGTACTAGGTAAGGGCTCGTGCACACAGCCGTAGCCGTTTTTACTGCCCGTGCCCTGCCCTCTATAGAACTGTCTTATGACATGTTCTATTTTTTTGCGGGTGCTCCAGAACAGACATACAGATGCGGATCATAGGCCGACAGAAACCATGGTTGTGTACTTTAGCCTTGTGTGTTCTGCTTGTTCCCCAGTTAATGTAATTTCTTTTCTCTTGAACAGGAAAGTCGCTTTAATGTTTTAAGTTACTTCGCAGGAGAGCAATTATTTACCAAAACCTATGTATCTTCGTATCTTTTTATTTTATATAAATTAATTGCTAACAGTCTGCAGTAAGGGTACAGAGGGGTGTTAACCAGTTTGGGGGGGGGGGGGGGGGGGTACCTGCACAGTCTGACAATGGCAGCACTGATTGGATAGAGTCAGACTGACAGAAATGCATGTAGCTATTACACCAGGCATATTAGGTGTGTTGACAGCTCCTCTTTGAAGGGGTTGTCTCACTTCGGCAAATGGCATTTATCATGTGGACAACATGGTTAGATGGCTGGAGGAGCTTTTAAACAAGGATCTGGGGGGGGGGGGGGGGTGTCATACTAATAAGGGGGTAGATAGAGTGTGGGATATAGGAGGGGACAGTGGGGATTTAGTGGGGGCTGGGGTTAGTGAGGAAAGCAGGGAGAAGACTGGGCAGAACTATACACCGATGAAAAATAGAGCTGCTGGTAACAAGAACCTGTTACATACAAACATCAACCATGGTAACCCAAAAATCCCAGATATTCACTTAGTAATAGTAATTTAAAATGTATTTTCACAAATGCCAGAAGTCTAGCTAGCAAAATGGAGGAGCTGGAGGCTATGGTACTAGAAGATAGATATAATTGGTGTGGCTGAGACATGGTTGGACTCTTCGCATGACTGGGCTGTTAATATTGAGGGTTTTACACTATTTAGGAAAGATAGGGTCAATAGAAAAGGAGGTGACGTGTGCCTATATGTGAGGAGTGATCTGAAGACAAGTGTGAAAGAGCCAATTGAGGGTGAGGATAGTGAGGATGTGGAAACCTTATGGGTGGAAGTTCAAAGGGATATAGACATTGAAAAAATACTTGGTGTAATCTATAGACCCCCTAACATCACAGAGGAGATAGAAACACAACTGTATAACCAAATAGAGCGGGCTGCACAGGGTGGTACAGTGGTCATAATGGGAGATTTTAACTTCCCAGACATTGACTGGGGTTATGGTTCTGCCTCAACCGCAAAGGGGAGAAGATTCCTCAACTTGCTGCAGGACAACTTTATGGGACAGTTTGTAGAAGCTCCCACTAGGGATCTGGTAATTTCTAATGATGCAGAGCTTGCTGGAAATGTTACTGTTTGAGAAACACTAGGTACTAGTGACCACAATATAATTATATTCCCCCTAAACTATAAGAAGCAAACTCTGTCAGGCAGAGCGAAAATACTGAATTTAAAAAAAGCTAATTTCCCTGGTTTGAGGGCAGCATTTCAGGGCATAGACTGGGAGCAGCTACTGTCACATAATAAGGGCTCATTCAGACAGCCGTATGCTGTCCGCAAAAATACTGAATGCTATCCGTTTTTTTGCAGATCCGCAAAAAAACGGATAGCATTCAGTATTTTTGTATACCCATAGACTTAAATGGGGCCATGTCCTGATTTTCACGGACAAGTATAGGACAGGTTTCATTTGTTTTGCGGAACTGTGGAATAGAAAAGGGCCCCATAGAAGTGAATGGGTCAGCATCTAATCCGCAAGAAAACGGATCCGCATTTTTGCGGATAGAATACAGCCGTCTGAATTAGCCCTTATACTGAGGATGAATGGGAGAGCTTTCAATCCACATTGAGTAATTGCACTAAAAATGTATTCCTTTTAGGTAACAAGTAGGTCCAGATGGATTACACCCAAGAGTTTTTACAGAGCTCAGTTCAGGCATTGCTGTGCCCCTGTTTATAATTTTTAAAGATACTCTAGGTACTGGTACAGTGCCAAGTGATTGGTGCAAGGCAAATGTGGTGCCCATATTCAAAGAAGAATCTAGGTCCTTCACAGGTAATTATAGACCAGTTAGTTTAACCTCTGTTGTGGGAAAAATGTTTGAAGGACTCTTAAGGGACTATATACAGGAGTATGTGACTGTAAATAATATTATAAGTGACAACCAACATGGGTTTACCAAGGACAGAAGTTGTCAGACTAACCTGATATGTTTTTATGAAGAGTTGAGTAGAAGCCTGGGCAGAGGGGCGGCTGTGGATGTAGTGCTTCTGGATTTTGCAAAGGCTTTTGATACTGTCCCTAATAGACGTTTAATAGGTAAATGAAGGTCTATAGACTTGGAAAGTATAGTTTGTAATTGGATTGAAAAAAGATTGAAGGACTGTGTGCAGAGAGTTGTGGTCAATGATTCCTATTCAGAATGGCCCCAGGTTATAAGTGGTGTACCCCAAGGTTCAGTGCTGGGTCGTCTATTATTTAATTTATTTATTAATGATATCGAGGACGAGATTAATAGCACCATTTCTATTTTTGAAGATGACACTAAGCTGTGTGGTACTGTGCAGTCTCTGGAAGATGTCCATAAACTACAAGCTGAAGTGAATATTCTGAGTGATTGGGCATCAACTTGGCAAATGAGGTTCAATGTGGACAAATGTAAAGTTCTGCATCTTGGTAGTAATAATCTCCAAGCATCATATGTCCTAGGGGATGTAGCACTGGGAGAGTCACTTATAGAGAAGGATTTGGGTGTCCTTGTATATATATATGGTAGATCAAATAACAGCATACAATGTCAACAGCTGCTTCTAAGGCCACCATGATAATGTCATGCATTAAATGAGGCATGGACTCACGGGGCAGGGATGTGATATTACCACCTTACAAAGCGCTGGTGCGGCCTCATCTGGAATATGCAGTCCAGTTCTGGGCGCCAGTCCATAGAAAGGACGCTCTGCAGCTGGGAAAAAGTACAGAGGAGAGCGACTAAACTGATAAGGGGAATGGAGGGTCTTAGTTATGAAGAAAGATTAAAAGAATTGAATTTATTTAGTCTTGAGAAGAGACGTCTAAGGGGGGGACATGATTAACCTATACAAATATATAAATGGGCCATACAAAAAATACGGGGAAAAACTGTTCCATGTAAAATGCCCTCAAAAGACAAGGGGGCGCTGCCTCCGACTGGAGAGGAAAAAGTTCAGTCTCCAGAAGCGTCAAAGCTTCTTTACTGTAAGAACTGTGAATCTGTGGAATAGACTTCCTCAGGACGTGAAGAATCAAAGAAAACCGGCACTCCCAAAAATCTTTGCTGGTGATAGATTTATTGGTCACTCAAATATGAGTGACCAATAAATCTATCACCAGCAAAGATTTTTGGGAGTGCCGGTTTTCTTTCATTCTTCTGATTTTGGGATTTCCTCCACACAAACCGAGCACCCCTCAACCAATACGCTGTGCCGCCTGACTTCATTACACAGTATTCCTCCGGACGTGGTCACAGCAGGAACAGGGGACAGTTTTAAAAAGGGTTTAGATGAATTCTTAAAAGTTAATGACATTATTGCTTATGAAAACGTGTAGAAATTGGAGTCTCATTTCTTTCTGGGATTCGCGTCCCCTGCTTGAAAGTACTTATGTATTTTTTCAACCGTATTATCTATGCAATTATGTAACATTAATACAAGGCACTTACTAATGTATTGTGATTGTCCATATTGCTTCCTTTGCTGGCTAGATAAATTTTTCCATCACATTATACACTGCTTGTATGCAGGGGTTATGACCACACTGCAATCCATCAGAGGTGGCCGGGCTTGCACATTATAGAAAAAAAGTGCTGGACTATGCACACTATCATGGTTTCGGCCAGCTTTTTTTCCTATATTGTGCAAGCACAGCCGCCACTGCTGGATTTCAGGGTGGTCGTAACTGCTGGATAAGAGCAGTGTATAATGTGAGAGAAAAAGGGGTCAAGCCAGCAAAGGAGTCATTATGGATAATAACAATACATTAGTAAGTGCCTTATATTAACTTTCTCTACATTATAAATGCCACTTGCTGAAGTGAGACAACCCCTTTAATACAGCTTTTAGTCAGTCATTGGCACTCTGATATCCAAGAGTGGGTATACCTTTTTGTAATTTCATTTGGATATCATTCTAGATCTTCTGAAGTCAGATTTACACCCCCAGACTTTGCTTTTATACATAAAGCATTTTATTGGTTTTCTACCACTTTATCATTTCTAAACTGTCATATCCTGATTGGGCTTTTTATTCTTTTCTATAACACAGAAGACTCGAGCACCTCGGAAACAAATGGATCAAGTGTTGCAGCCAGCAGTCCCCATCCTGAAATCACTCTACCAACCTTCTCCAAGACTCCTAAATCTACCCCTTGCTTGCCCCCCCCATGCAATAGTGCAAAGCGCAATTACCAGGTCCGCTGGCGCACGGAGTTCATGATGGATTATGACTGTCGTCGTCAAGGTCTCATCTGCATGGTATGTGGTGGGACATTAGCCACCCTGAAAGTCAGCACGATCAAGCGCCACATAGTCCAAGTGCACCCTTACTCCTTAGATTTCACAGCTGAAGAACGTCAGAGGATCTTGGAGGCCTACAGTGAAATGGCGCTACATTATATTCATTCTGAGGAGTGCTTTAAAACTCAACCCCAAGAGGAAGTAAAAGGACGCAAGCGAAAGTCCACTGCTATGGAGGAGTCGTGAAGACCCCAATATTCATACCATAAAGTGTAAAGAAATAACCACCACCTTTGACTTGGCGTAATGTGTAGTCTTTGCACATTAAGATGTTATTTTTATGCCCAATTTACAGTCTTTAGCCCATTATTTCATAGACGGTAGAGGATTTACTACCCATTCAGAACTGGCATTGGTGATTAGGATTGGCATATCCCATAATTCTTCTCTCGCTTCAGTGACCGTGCATCCTTTAGTTGTTTCCAGAGGTATGTTTTGTCTAAATGCCCCTGTATGAGCAGGCTGTAACTATGCATTCTGTACTTTACATGTTTGTGGCTTTTCATCTTATTGCCACGTGACTGTGAAATCCTGGTCCATTACATATTTCTCCATAGGGGAAAATACATGGTCAGCAATGAGCTTTTTTTTTTTTTTATATTCACCTAAATGCTTTAATCCCACCAAACGAATTGCCCTCTCCCCCAAATACGTGTTACCCTCTGTTGCTAGAAGTATGCTGCAGTAAAGAAGATTTTAATTGTTTCCCAATGGACTGTTTCTTGGAAAATCTAGTGCAGGCATTTTATGCATCTTCTCAGACATAATGAACCCTACTGGCTTTTCAGCAATGCTGATGCACATACATAATTGGTCTGTATGACAGCGCTCGTACTGCTGGTCCGCAGTCTGATTTTTTTCTGGTAAGCACTTGAGCATCTGGGGTCATTACTGTTGAATGCACCAGTTACGTGGCTTCAAAGGGGACTTGTTCTAATTCCTAACATGAACTATTTTCTTTTACTAATCTGCCTCAGTTTGGCTTTCATTTATAGGAAAGCATTTCCGATGTTACATTTCATACTGAAACGCAATTTGGCAGCTTCTCTGGGGACCCGTTCATTAATTTTCCTGTTTTTTTTTGCTTATAAATATGAAAATGATGATGCTCTGAAATAAACTGTGATAATTGTATGTTGCAGATAAAGCTGGCTCCCTCATGCAGTATGTGACTTTTTCTCGTCTGCTGCAGTTCACGCCGTTGGATGTCACCGCTTCTTGAGATGACAGAGGTCGTTACATGCAACTGTGCAGAACCTGGGGGTTATGTATAGGGTGATTTAAGATGTCTTTTGCTTATTAGTTCCTCAGATGTTTTACCATACATTTTTCGCTCACCCTGGGGACCGGTGTATGGGTGGGAAAAGGACACGGCCTATAGAGTGATGAAACCCTATCATTCTTGTTTTTAGTCTTAACACCCACAGATAAAAAAAATTTCAATGTTATTCTCTAGGGTACAGGTTTTCAGCAATTAAGGCCAAATTCCCTCTGCTGCGTTTTTCACACTGTGCAGTACAAAGGGTGAAAATCGGCAGCATATGGATTACATTTTGTCATCTCATCCACTTTGCAATTCGGTAGCAGTTATTCCACATTAGTACAACATTTCAAGGGACTGCCTGGTGCCCTGCAAGACCCAGATTTGCTGTATAACATGATGTACAATGCTTCACCTGGTGCTTCAATGTGAGGTGAGTGAATTACAATGTGCCCTAAAGAAGAGAGTCGATGAGGCAGATTTACTAATCCTGTTCAGTATTTAGACAGTCTGAATTCACACCACATTTATCACGGTGCTTCACACTGAATGAGACGCTGGTGCAGCCAATTGGTTGGCTAACTTTACACCAATTATCGGTTGAATTAATTTTGTGACTGTTTTGGTGCATATTGAAGCTGCTGTCTTTTGTCGCGCAAGGCTCAAAGTCCTCGCCCTGCGGCCCTCCAGCTGTTGCAAAACTACAATTTCCAGCATGCCTACAGCTATTAGGGCATTGTAGTTTTGCAGCAGCTGGAGGGCTGCAGGATGAGCATCCCAGCGGTATGAGATCTGGCAGAGAACAGCCTGACGAAGCGCTCTGGACCAGAATACCTGCCGTCCTCATTAACTATAATGGGGTCCGGCGGAGATCCGGCCGCTTCTCGGATTACCCTCCGGGAAGCTGTTCTCTGCCTCAACAGCCTGCCGGATCTCTTACCACATATGTGAAACTAGCCTAAGACCTACCATAGAATTCAGATGTAATATGTCACGCCTTTCTGGTGTAAATTATAATAAATGTGCTGAAACACATTGGGCACAATTACTTTTTTTTTTAAAACCACCCAGAAGTACCACATTTTTGCTGAAATGAGACATGCTCAAAAGTGTGCTACTGACACATCACACACGGACACATCAGACTACTGGCGCAGAAGGTATAATCCATTCCCCCCATATGTGTGTAATGCACCTGGCTGTTACATCTATAGTATAGATGTCCCTAACGCCGTTGGAGCCCAGCACCGCCCCACATCCAAAAATGCCCTGCTTTCGGCCCCAACGTCACTGCCCAGAAGCGCTGTAATCCTGCGCGGTCTTCTTTCCCTGTGCTGGCAGCAACTTCAGGGAATGCATGTGTCCGTGCGCATGCGCGGGATTACAGCGCTTCTGAGCAGTGACGGGGCTGAAAGGAGGGCATTTTTGGATATGGGGCAGTGCTGGGCTTTGGGGGAAGGGGCGTGGCTGGGCTACAACGGCGTTGGGGACATATGGCGCTGGGCTCCAACGGCGTTGCGTATGAATAAATAAAACTGTCCAGAGATTAAACCCAATTTTCACTAACTAATCAGCTGTTTGTGGCACTACATCAAAGGCTTTTCTGAAATCCAGATGGGCGATTCACACAGCACCCCCTTCATACAACACTTTAGTGCCAAAATTACAAAAATTTCAAAAACAGCAGACAATTGTTCTTAGTTAAATTTCACCCGACGAATGAGTGTTTTGGTTGAAATTGTTCATTTTGCTCGACTTAAGACTAATCTATGGGTACCTTTAGGCACTTTGCATTAGCAGTTATGATTGGCAGTCAAGCCTGTGTGATTTGTCAGCAGGAATCCTTTTAGTCGGGGGAACACTTTGTAACAAAAACATGATCACATTCTGCTGGGACAAAGCATATAAAACTCACGTGACCATTCATACAGTAGTGTAAAGAAAGCCTAAAGCTGGCCATAGACATATATGAGGGAGAGACAAGTCACTATCAAATTTCTGATGGAATTTGGATTTTACCCAACACTTTTGCTTTTTTAAGCATTTGTCATTGTACAGTTGGGAGGCATAAGGATCCACCAGCGACTCCTACAGGTAGATTATAGCAGGTCTCCTGTGTTACTCTTATTAGGCTACTTTCACACTTGCGTTCGAGGTTCTGCTTATGAGTTCCGTTTGAAGGCTCTCACAAGCGGCCCCGAACAGATCCGTACTGCCCCAATGCATTCTGAGTGGACGCGGATCCGATCAGAATGCATCAGTCTGGCAGCGTTCAGCCTCCGCTCCGCTCAGCAGGCGGACACCCGAACGCAGCTTGCAGCGTTCGGGTGTCCGCCTGGCGGTGCGGAGCCAAACGGATCCGTCCAGACTTACAATGCAAGTCAATGGGGACGGATCCGTTTGAAGTTAACACAATATGGTGCAATTTCAAACAGATCCGTCCTCCATTGACTTTCAATGCCGTCTGACTAACTTTTACACTTAGAATGTACACTTAGCACACACTCAATTATTTTAATGTTTCTGTTCACATGTCAATATTTTCTACTGACCGTGGGTGAGTGAAAAAAAATATCACAGAGACATGTACTACTTAGGTCCGTAAAGAAACATGGCCACAACATGGATGGCATCTGTGTTTGGTCCATTTTTCACTAACCAGTGGAAGGAGATGCTTTGGAAATTATCAGCCTAGCAGTGTCCATGGAATACGGATGACACACGGATCCTTTGGAGATGAAACGCAAACTGATTTGTTTTCACAGATGTCAAACAGTAAATATCGACCGATTATCGGTTTTACCGATATTATCGGCCAATATTAAGGATTTTAAACGTTATCGGCATCTATTTTGCCGATATTCCGATAACGTATGGGGAACAAGGATTGCGGTGCTGACATCGCTCTCCGTGTTCCCTCAGCAGCACAGGGGAGAAGGAAGCAGTGTCTCCCTCCCCTTGTGCTGCTGCTGCTGCCGCCACCAATGAGAGGAGGGAGGAGAAGAGGAGGGGAGGGGCTGTGGCCACTGCGCCACCAATAAAGATAAATCTCTCATTTATTCATATACAGGAGGCGGGAGCTGGCTGCAGAATCACATAGCCGGCTCCCGACCTCTATGAGCGGTAGCTGCGATCCGCGGTAGTTAACCCCTCAGGTGCTGCGGATCGCAGCTACCTCTCATAGAGGTCGGGAGCCGGCTATGTGATTCTGCAGCCAGCTCCCGCCTCCTGTATATGAATAAATGAGAGATTTATCTTTATTGGTGGCGCAGTGCGCCCCCGCCCCCCCTCCCCCCAAGTATTATTATTATTGGTGGCAGTGGTCCCCTCCGCTCCTTCTCATTACATTGGTGTCAGTGGCAGTTCCGATTGGAGCCTCAGCAGTGTAAGGCTACTTTCACACTAGCGTTCGGGGCTCCGCTTGTGAGTTCCGTTTGAAGGCTCTCACAAGCGGCCCCGAACGGATCCGTCCAGCCCTAATGCATTCTGAGTGGAGGCGGATCCGCTCAGAATGCATCAGTTTGGCACCGTTTGGCCTCCGCTCCGCTCAGCAGGCGGACCCCTGAACGCAGCTTGCAACGTTCGGGTGTCCGCCTGGCCGTGCGGAGGCAAACGGATCCGTCCAGACTTACAATGTAAGTCAATGGGGACGGATCCGTTTGAAGTTGACACAGTATGGCTCAATTTTCAAACGGATCCGTCCCCCATTGACTTTCAATGTAAAGTCAAAACGGATCCGTTTGGATTATCATGAACAAAAAAAAAAAAAAAAAAAAATGTATTTTATTTTTTTATTTTATTTATTTTTTTGTTCATGGTAGTGCAAACGGATCCGTTCTGAACGGATCTAAGCGTTTGCATTATAGGTGCGGATCCGTCTGTGCAGATACCAGACGGATCCGCACCTAACGCAGGTGTGAAAGTAGCCTTAGCCCTGGCTGCCATGGTAAGCTCCATGCTGCTGTGTGCACAGAGCAGCAGGGACAGTGTGAGGTCCTATTCACCCTGATAGAGATCTATCAGGGTGAATAGGAAAGGGTTCTAGTCCCTAAGGGGGCTAATAGTAAAAAAATAAAAACACACCAAAATATTAATTATAAATGAAAAAGAAAGCTTTACAAAAAAATAACTACACATTAACAATAAACATTCATTTTCAGCAGATTTGAGTAGGATTTTTTTTTTAATGAAAATTAACAGAATATCGGTATAAATTATCTGCTATCGGCCGGAAAGTTCACAGATTATCGGTATCGGTCGATCCCTATCAAACGGACACTGAAATGTAAAAGAGGCCTTAAGCCTCATGCACACAACCGTATGTATTTTGCGGTCCGCAAAAAATATGGATGACGTCCGTGTGCATTCTGTATTTTGCGGAACGGAACAGCTGGCCCCTAATGTGGACAATAATAGGATATGATCAATTTTTTGGTGGAATGGACACTTAGACATGGAATGCACACGGAGTACCTTCCGTTTTTTTTTTGCGAACCCATTGAAATGAATGGTTGCATATATGGTCCGCAAAAAAACTTCATGGACACTGAAAGAAAATATGGTCATGCGCATGAGCCCTTAGTGTGCAATATATATACAGGGGGGTCAATAAAGGATCCATTTTTTTCACTTTACTTCTGGAGTGCTGCCTCATCTTTTGAACGTATATCTATCTGTTAGCCGTTGAGCCTGCGGCTGGGAGGATTTTGCACCCATGCTATTGGACTAGTGCTGCTGTGTAATTTTTTGTTTGATATATATATATATATATATATATATAATATAGCAATGTGGGAGAACTTACAAATAGTACGGGAGGTGCCTCTTGTCAGTAACAAAATTATATATTGAATAACAAACTGAAAGCTCTATTATTGTTAGATGAAAGGTTCATGAATTGCACTTGGTTCTAAATGCCTGGTTCTTATTACTAGACCGACTGTTCACATACCAAATGATAACACAGCTGTTCATAGCATTGAAAATGGGAGCAGTTGTCCAAATACCAAGTGTGAACATAAGGGGAGATTTGGAAAATGATAGGTGGAGTCTGATTGGTTGCTATGGGCAACAGAGCTAGTTTTCCTTTACACCAGTTTGATAAATCCTCCCTATAGTTCTTGCTACTAGTGTTAGGAACTAAAGCAATAGTCCAAATACCTGATGTGAACATGTTTCTTGTTATTGGAAATCAAAACTGAATCGATTGTTCAAATACTACGTGGGAGACCAGTGCCTACCCCTTTAGCCTATGCTGCCCACAAATAGATGATAGCATAGATGGTTTGACAGGACGGCTCTTAAAGAGGACCTTTCACCAGTTCTGAAATTAGAATATCAATGTAGGGCATGTTTAGATGTCATCATATTAATTTTGTTTCTTATCTGCTGCAGCGCTGTGCTGGATTACATCCGTGTGCATTCCGTATTTTGTGGAACGGAACAGCTGGCCCCTAATAGAACAGTCCTATCCTTGTCTGTAATGCGGACAATAATAGGACATGTTCTATTCTTTGCGGAGCGGACATACGGAATGCACATGGAGTAACTTCCGTTTTTTTTTTCCGGATCTATTGAAATGAATGGTTCCGCATACGGTCCACCAAAAAAATGGAACGGGCACGAAAACAAAATACGTCTGTGTGCATGAGCCCTTACTCTGTATGCTTGCTCTTTCTATTGTATTTATCTTTCTTCATGTGAGCACATTATTTCTATTTCTGCTAAATCTTAGTAAAATCACTTATTTCACAGAATTATCTGGTTTTACATTATTTTTGTTACACAATCCACAACAGAGCAGCGGATCAGAAAGAAAATTCGCACGATGACATCTAAACATGCCCTACAGTGGCAGGAATTGATATTGTGATGTCAGAATCGGTAAAAGGTCCTCTTTGAGGAGCACTGGGCAGGACCTAACGAAGATGGTACATGAGATATCAGGGGCATGCGGCACCCCTGCAGGACCTGCAGTGGCTATTACACATCATTTTTCTCTGAAGTTTTCCTTTAGGGCTCATGCACACACCCGTAGTTTTGGTCAACATCTGATCCGTGTTTTTTTTTTTTTGGATCGGATTCAGACCCATTCATCTAAATGGCCTAGCAAAAAAAAAAATATATATATATCTATCTATCTATCTATATATATATAAAACATGTCCTATTCTTGTCCGTTTTGTGGACAAGAATGGGACATTTCTGCAGGAGTTTAAAAAATAAATAAATAAAGCGCCATGCATCCGTGCAGAACTTGACCATTAAAGTCAATGAAAATAAAAACTGAAGCATACTAAACGACGGTCTGTTTTTCAGTGATGGTTGCTAGGAGATGCTGGGTGTTTATTTTTCACTGATGTGGAAAATTTATGAAAACCAATAACTTCATTGGGAAAAAAATTACAAGGCAGTTGCCACTTTTTCACTGATACAGAGTTTTATCGCTTGTGGGCTCATGCATAGGAGAGTCGTTTTTCCACCTGTTTTTAGTCAGGAAAAACAAAACCAAAACAATACTGTTCATTTTTCCCCAGTTATATCCGTTTGGTGTCCATTTCCATGATGTTTGTCCACTGTTTCTATATGCGGAAAAAGACTGAGTCTTTTGTCACACCAATTTTCTCACGTTCCACTCAAAAAGTTGCCTGACCACCTCCTCCCATGACGCATCTTTGAGCAGGTAGGTTTGATGACTATACAACCTTCAGTCCCATCATCAGAAGGAGGCATGGTCCACAAGGGTGTTCAGGTGGGTTTATGGTGCAGAAACAGGGTCCTCATCAGTGTCTCCTGTAATGTACAGGTCTGCACCAGGCTACCTCCAAGCCATTTTCTGGTTTCACTTTTGTGGTGCTATTGCACAATTGAAGCTGTTTGAAATCTATTTTTTTTATTTTTTATTTCCATACTCCCATACATTTTAAAGGGTGAGACTGATCCAGAAAAATGGATCAGAATAGGACATGCCCTATTTTTAAATCTAGACACAAGTGGTGTTTCTCCGCCGCCCGTGCCACTTTTCCAGAAGGGGACGTGGTCAACAGACTCAACATATTTATCTTCTTTTACGCTACTCTACTGTTCATGCTAGGCATATGGATTGCTGGAGGATGAGTCTAATTTATGGTGAGGCCTGCACCTCACCATAAATTAGGTTCATCCTCTGTCAGTGCAGGGGATATCATAGATGTATGATAAATTCCCCTTTGTGTATTATATTTCCTTGAAACCAGCCTAAAGCCCAGTGAACACTTTGCATTCAGATGCAGTTTTTGAAAGAAGCCCAAACAAGGAATGGTTACAAAATAAGAAGCTGAAAGTGATGAATTGAAAGAGTTGTCTACCTTTTAGACATTGAGCTGCAGTACACCAGCACAGCCACACAGACAGTAGATCGAGCCGGAAGCATAAAGGCTTTTATGTTTCCAAGACCGTCCGCTTTCTCAAGCAACAGTTCGCTGGAGGTGCTGGGTGTTGTGACGTCAGCAATCTGATATTGATATCATTGATGAAGCATATGTCATCAATATCTAAAGATGGAACACCTCTTTAAAACAAGTAACCTATTTACACAAGATTGAGAAGATTATACCTTAAAGGGGGTATTCCATATCCACAGGATAGGGGACAATTATCTAATCAGTGGTGGTCCAACTGCTGGGATCCCCACCAATCTGGGTGCCCCTGTTTGAATGGAGCAGCAATCATGTATTCCTCTCTATAGTACTAGTGCAGTGTCAGACTGGGGTGCCTAGGGCCCACCGTACAGATACATTCAGATATAACTGGCTCACACTGCAGCACGATGCTACCAGATGACTGAATATGAGGGTCCCGGCAGCAACTTTGAGAAGGTGGGTCCTGGGGAGAAGAGGACACTGCCAGCTTTTTTTGTTTATATGAACATAGGCTGGTTGAGGTGCTGTACATTGAATATATGTATGTAGTGCAGTAAGTCTCCTGTGTTATGTGCCCCTTCTGCAGGCGGTGGGAGACTAGGGGCCCACCAGGGGATTCACCTGTACCCCTGTGGGCCAGTCCAAGCCTGCTGGTGGAAATAGTCTCCCCGCCCCCCTACCCCTTGCATAACAGAAACGGGACGGATCCGTTTTGCAGCCCATAGACTTTTTTTTTTTTTTCTGCAGGATTAGTTGTAGGTTTTTTAAGAACCATTTTGGGGTATACATTGTGTATAAAATAACTTTTATTATTTTTTTTTTAGGGGGAAAGATTAAAAAACAGCAATTTTTACATTATTTTGTGGAATTTATTTACGGTGTTCACTGTGTGGTAAAAATAACATCATTTTATTATCTGGGTCACTACAAAGATGATAATGTCACATTTTTATATATTTTTACAGGTTTTTTTTCTCTCCTCCTGTCAGCACTGCAGCTGCTCTCTCATTCTCCTCCACACTGACAGGGAGGGCGGTGGCGGCGGCTGCTTTAACTGCTCATATCTCTGGTTTGGTACCAGCTACAGATATGTTTTTTTTTTATTGTTTAAAAGTTGACATTCCAGGCTTTCAATACCAGAATGACAGCAATATGTTCAGTACAAGGGAAGATATCACTGATAGAAATTGAGATACTGTGAATGCAGCTGAAAGTGAAAGTAAAATCAGGTTCTTCCCGCTATTATTCCCAACTCGATTTCTAAGAGTGATTTCTCCTCTGTTGCTTGGACTTTAGCTGTCCTTTTAGTTTTGTGTAAAAGCCTGGAATGTCAGCTTTCAATCAAGACCAGTTGCATGTTTCTATTCATTCAGGAGATAGCAGCCCTCCCCCCTCCATTTTCTTCCCGAGCCCAGCTCGGGCAAGAACACTTAGCTACTTTTCCCACTGCTGGAGCTGGACTCGGGGAAAACAAACAGTTAGGTGGCTAATCTGGTTTTCAGAAAATTGCTTACTGTAGAAACAACCCCTTTCGTGAAAGGAACTTCTTTTCAGTTGCAGAAATTTCTGCACCAAATTTGCTGTGTGTGAACACACCTGAATACTGCCATGTGTTCAGTGCAGAAGGGATTCCTTACTTGCCCATGGTGGGATTCATTCCTATTGTTGGAAATAATGAATACACATTTTAAATCAAAACAAGTCATGTACATGTATCTTCTGAAGTAGCCGTTTTCTTAAGAGAAGATGATCTCCAGAATCTTGTACAACAACAGAAAGCACATTATCTCATGCACTGTGCAGCTTCCAATAGTATATTCATGGGTGGAAAGCTAATGCCTTCAGAGTTTCTACCCTATTTGCTTGCATGCATTTGTCATCACCATGGAAGCAGAAACACTGCTATCCACTGGGAGCTATAAAGCACCTCTCCCTTAACACTGTCAGACAGCAAGAAACAAACAAAAGAATCCATTTAGACACAAGCAGAGACCAACTACAATGAGAGGCTGTACTTCAACAATAAGGTCTGTCTACAGGAGGGGAGCTTTGGCTCTGGTACAATGACTAGTTCCATTGTTTGCATAATGTGCATATATCGGTATACTTTAAAGCATCCTGATAAAAAAAAAAAACAACGACTTTGTATAATGGCTGTACTTCTCTGCACAATCATAATTGTGAAGAAGGAACAGGTGTTTTTTGGGCTTCCCTAAAGTCTTTTTTGAACATATTATTCCGTGTTTCAGCTGCACAGCTAGATGCATTTCACTCACAAGCAGAGGGCATCTCCCTTCTGCCAGCATTGTAGTGCTGTGACTTCCTTTCTCTTACTTTCCCTTATGTTTTCAGCTTCATAGCTCACAGAACAGATAAGGAGGGGGAAAATCACATTTACAGACACAGATGAGGCTCCTATAATCTTCAAAAGCTGTGTAGAAGCAGTTCTTTTATCGGGCTCAAGATCTAGGCTAGCTCTGACATGCATCCTCTTTCTGTCAGTCTTCTTCAGTGTCTGTTACTAGGGGCAGATCTTGCCTGACAGGCAGTGGACTGCAAATTAAGTGGAAGTGAGATCCCTAGTGGCCATAACTTTTACAGCTTTTTTTTTTTAGGTGGATGCAGACATATTTTATTTAAATTAAGCAATTTAGAGGTTTGCTAGTTACATCATTCTCTACTAAATTAAATTGTGTGAATACAGTGATTTTGTAAGGGCAGAAATTATTAAAAAGTTAGAATGGGTTAAAATAGGCTGCTCTGGATCCTGCTGCTCTCCATTTCATTCCCCCAGCTTAACATGCAGGGAACCACTCAGCAACCAGTGGGCCAGAGCAGTGTCTGAACTCCAGTGGCAGGGGACCAGTAGGTACAGAACAGTAGACCAGCCATTGGGCAGAAACTCACAGCATTATAAATCACTATGATAATATGACTTTGGGTCAGGCAAGCTGTGGTCTGCCTAGGAAATGTGGCAGTCACAAAGACCAGTCATGTGAAACCAACTTCATGAGAATGAGACTGATATATAGAATTGGAAAAACATTGCTTTTGTTCAGAAACAGCACAATATGGCTATAGGTGGTGTCTGGTATTGCAGCCCCATTGAAGTGAATTATTTTTGTGATCATGTTAAGTTTTGAGCCATTTCCACAAGTGTCCTGAACTCAGAATAGGTTTTACAGTCCAGACAATTCTATTAATAGAATTTTGTTATACAGGCTTGGTAAAAAAATAAAATAAACCATATATATCATAAAATAACACCATGCACACAGACCTATTAAAGTTATGTTGTATGGTTCCCATAGCCTGTACTTTACCTCCAGTTTCATACAAAAACTTAATTGCGTGTCTTATCACAGAGGTATTCCGGGGGATATAGTACTTAACCGAGTTGCCATACAGCAGCATATTAAAGAGGTTTTTGAGGTGCCTGAGAATACATAATTAAAGAGATTGTGCCATGGCTAATAAAAAAAATAAAAAATAAAAACCAGACATCATATTGGACATGACAACCTCTTTCTAACAAAGCTATAACCAGCCCTGTACCTCACATGGATCCAGAGATATCCTCATTCATTGCTCTGCTAGATTTATATCAAGCTGACAGCTCAAAAAGAGTCACATGCAATTAGGAAAAAAGAAAAATGGATGGTGACAGCACGTCCTCTTATTGGAAATTTATTCCAGATGCAACGTTTCAGCTATGGAGCCTTTATCATGCTTGATAAAGGCTCTATAGCTAAAACATTGCATCTGGAATAAATTTCCAATATCAGGTGCCTGAAAATGACAATTACTGGTAATTTGATTTTCAAGAGTCCATGACAGCACCATGAGAGAGGGTCCGCCTCCCAGGACAGGAAACCCACAGGTATAAAAAAAAAAAAAAAAAAAAAAAGGATGAGCCTCTCTCTTCCTCAGTGGTTTTCAGAGACGAGAAGCACCATAATCCAATCCTCTGACTTTCCTCACTTGCTTGGCTGAAGGAATATGCTCTCTTCACGTTTAATTATATATATATATATATTATTTTTTTTGCATTCCTCATGACCATACCCAACAATCGTCACCAACACCGAAGTAAAAAGGGTGGGAAATTTAGGGGTGCTGTCATGGACTCTTGAAAATCAAATTACCGGTAAGTGTGATTATCATTTTTCCCTATCGTCCATGACAGCACCATGAGAGATCTCAGCTTCTATTTTGAGCTCCCGGACCCTGGGCCCGATTACCTGCCTTTACCAACCCTGCTGTGGACGACTTCTTCTCATAAGGGCATGGTGAGACGGTCTGGACGCCGAGGGACCCGCTTTGTCCCGGCGGAACCGCAGATATCGCGGTATTTCTCTCAACAACAGTCCCTGGCTTCACCCTCCGGCACTTCCAAGATGGTGCCGATGGAGGGGACGGGACCGGCCGCGGCAGAGCAGGCGCAGCGTCAACAAGCACAAGCCCCAGTTTACCTGCTCCCGGGATCTCCTGCCTCTCCAGGCGTGCGCTTTGGTGGGGATCTGACGGTGCCCACATCGGCCTCGTTCTCCTTCACACCAGGCACTTGGGCCAGGCAGCATCCGGCCTCCTCACCTTCTGCAGCGGTCCCTGGTAGCGCGGGAATCTCCGCCTGACTCTCCCAGTCATACAATGAAGTGTGCACTGACGCCCTCATCACAGTCTTCTCACACAGGTATGCTGGGGGGCAGTCTCCAGAAGGCACTTATCTCTGCTGAAGAGGGCCCCCAGTCGCCGCTTCCGCGGTCTGTTGAAATACCCCCCCATGGCCCTAATGGAAGCCTTGCCATCCACTGCCCTGGAGGATGCAACAAATCCTGCAGGAGACACCACAAATGGGCAGCAGTTGCCGCAGGATATGCCAGCTACCCCTGCTATCTTTCGTACTCAAACAACTACAGAAGCCTCTGATTCATCGTCCTTTACCTCCTCTTCTCCTAGCAAGCGCTCTAAAAGGCCTAAATTGAGAGACATCTGGTCACTGCTCAGCTCTCTTCCTACTAAAACGGACTTAGAGTCGATGCTATTAAAGCTTGAATCTTAAGGCTACTTTCACACCTGCGTTTGGTGCGGATCCATCTGGTATCTGCACAGACGGATCCGCACCTATAATGCAAACGCTTGGATCCGTTCAGAACGGATCCGTTTGCATTACCATGAATAAAAATAAAAAAAAGAAATTTTTATATTTTTTTTGTTCATGATAATGCAAACGGATCCGTTTTGACTTTACATTGAAAGTCAAAGGGGGACGGATCCGTTTGAAAATTGAGCCATACTGTGTCAACTTCAAACGGATCCGTCCCCATTGACTTGCATTGTAAGTCTGGACGGATCCGTTTGCCTCCGCACGGCCAGGCGGACACCCGAACGCTGCAAGCTGCGTTCAGGTGTCCGCCTGCTGAGCGGAGCGGAGGACAAACGGAGCCAGACTGATGCATTCTGAGCGGATCCGCATCCACTCAGAATGCATTAGGGCTGGACGGATCCGTTCGGGGCCGCTTGTGAGAGCCTTCAAACGGAACTCACAAGCGGAGCCCCGAACGCTAGTGTGAAAGTAGCCTAAACAGGACAAAGCCATTGCTTCTGTCAAAGCTGATGTTAGCGCAATTTCCATTAAATTGACCTCCCAGGAACAGGTTTCTAATTCTCTGGACTTATGCCTGACGCAGGTTGAGGCGAGCATGTCATCTCAGCAAGCCCTAAACGGACACCTGTTGCTTCAACTTGATGACCAGGAGAATAGAGGGCGCCGTAATAATATTAAACTGCGGGGGATTCCAGAAGACATCCAACCTTCAGGATTGCGTAAATCAGTGATGGCTATTTTTAACACCCTCCTCGACAGACCGGAAGAGTCTGAGATTGAATTAGACAGGGTCCACCGAGTCATGGGACCCCGACGAATAGGTGCCTCCAACCCGCGGGATGTGCTTTGCCGTGTTCATTTTTTCAAAGAGAAAGAGGACCTGCTACAGAGAACCTGTCTTTTGCAAATTCTCAAATCCACATTTTACCGGACGTGTCCAGGAGAACCTTGTTGATGAGGTGCACTCTGAAGCCGATCCTCCAAGTTATCACTGAGGCTGGGGCCTCGTATCGATGGGGACATCCCTTCCACTTGATTGTTCGCAAGAATGGAACCACGTTTGCTCTTTACACGCTGGATCAGGTGGAGGATCTGTCCCGCTTTTTGGATGCACCTGTTCGATCTATGCCGAACTGGTTGGACGTCCCGATTCTAACTTCCTCGGCTGTTGCCTCAACTAGCATCCAGGGTTATGGTGACAGTCGGGCTCTGCCTCGTGAGGTGCCAGTGAGGTGGCAAGAGCGTACTCTCCGGTCTGCTCCGGATTAGTTGGCATGTGATAGGTCTTGAAGGCCTTCCTCGACATGGCTAATATTAGGCTCTCCTAGGGCCTCTTTGTGGGTTTACTGTGCTCCAGCTCTCTCACCCCTGTTGATAGGGCTTACCGTCATTGTTTTACAATAGTTATGTTGCATTTGATGGCCACGCAGATTTCTATGACCTGGGTCCAGGGTCGGGGACACATTTCCTGATTGCGCTCCCTCTCTCCAACTAGGTCAGCGAATCTTGATCGACTCCTTTCGAGTTTCCCAAGACTCGCATAGTGGGGGTTTCTCCCACCTTTTTCTGTGGAGGTTGACTCCGCAGGTTTTGTTTTACCCTCTCTGGAGTAGTCAGTTTGGGTTAGACTGTAAAGTCTTTTTTTTTTTTCCTGTTTTCCCCCCCCTTCCCCTTTGTTTCTCCCGCTTGTTAGTGTGTGTCTTTCTCCCTCTCTTTTCTTTGCAGATTGAATCCATGACTACTATCCAGGTTGCAACTATCAACGCCAATTGTCTGAACACCCCTGAGAAGCGCTCCTCCATTCTCCGGCTCCTATGGAGTAAGAAGGTACAGGTAGCTTTTATCCAAGAGACCCACTTCCGTAGGGATGCTATGCCTTCGTTTAAATCTCATAGATTTCCTGATACCTATCACAGCTGCTTTTCAGGGTCCAAGTCAAGGGGAGTGAGCATACTCATAGCCAGGTCAGTTCCTTGGGAATTTCTGGATGCTCGTACAGATGACAATGGGCGTTTTCTGTTTCTTAAGGGATGGCTAGCAGGACAGTTGTGCACCCTTGCAAATGTATACCTACCCAATACCAAACAACTCAAGGCCCTATCTGGGATTCTGTCTCGCTTGGATGACTTTGCGGAGGGCACCCTGTTGGTTGGGGGAGATCTCAATGTGGCATTGGATGCTGTTGTTGATGTATCTAGGGGGTCCTCTCATCTTGCACACTCCTACCTCCGGGGCATCAAAAAGCTTCTCTACACCCATCAGCTAGTAGATCTATGGCGGGTACTTAACCCTGAGGTCAAAGACTTCACATTTTACTCAGCAGCGAGGGACACATACTCTAGACTAGACTATTTTTTACTGAGACATTCAGCGGTATCTCTCCTGAATTCATCAGCAATAGACCCGCTGACCTTTTCAGACCACGCGATGCTTCATGTTTCTTTGAAATCCCCTCTCCACACTCAGAAGTCTTGGCAGTGGCGACTGAATGAGTCCCTACTGCAGGATTGTGAAGTAGCTCAAGAGGTTCACACAGCGATTTCTCAGTACTTTGAAACTAATCAAAGTGATGATATGTCGCCTATCACGGTGTGGGCAGCCAATGTGTAATCCGTGGGGAGTTCATCAAGCATGGAGCGAGACGGAAAAAAGAAAGGGCAGCTGAAATATCTCAGCTCTTAGCAGAAATTGTTAACCTCGAGCAGGCCCATAAAAAGTCCCATGCGACGGCTGCGCACACTTCCCTCCTACTGGCCAGAAGTAAGCTTAAGGAGAAATTGGATATACATACGAAAACCATCTTAGCAAAGGGCCGCAGACCCTGTTCGGAAACAAAAGTAGTAAATTGCTAGCCAGATTACTCAAGGATCAGAGAGCAAGGAATTATGTTCCTCGTATAGCCACTGCCCGAGGTTCCCTTCTTAATGACCCCACTGCTATTGCAGAAGCCTTTGCTCAGTATTACCAATCTCTATACAACCTTCCACAACCCAGCGTCGCCAGTGAGTCTTTGCGCTTGGCGATGGACAAGTATCTTTCGAACTCAGGTATGCCGAAGATACCTGCAAACACCCTCCAAGATTTAGACAGGCCGATTTCAGTCGAGGAATTAGCGGAGGCATTAAAAACAATGCAGCCCAGTAAGGCCCCAGGCCCGGACGGCTTCCCGGCCTCCTACTATAAAAGATTCTTAGCTCTTCTACAAGCCCCACTAGCAAAAGCACTAAATGTCCTCAGTACAGGGCATTCACTCCCTGCAGATATGTCTAATGCGCATATCACGGTCATACATAAGAAAGGAAAGGCCCCCACCCTCTGCAGTAACTACCGTCCAATTTCACTTCTAAACGTGGACCTCAAATTGTTCGCTAAAATTCTGCCCACACGTCTGGTCCCGCTGCTATCTGAGCTCATACACAATGACCAGGTGGGTTTCATTCCGTCGAGGGAGGCGAGGGATAACACCACTAAGGTACTCAATCTGATTCACCATGCCGGGACCCGAGGCACCCCGCTTTGTCTTTTATTTACAGATGCTGAAAAAGCTTTTGACAGAGTGGGGTGGCCTTGGTTGTTCGCGGTGCTGCGCTATGTCGGCATTACAGGCCCTATGGCGACATGGATCCGAGCTCTATAGGAGTCTCCATCCGCGGCCACAAAGGTAAATGGTGTGCTTTCTTCGTCTTTCGCAATCCGGAATGGGACCCGCCAGGGATGCCCCCTCTCCCCACTCATATTCGTGCTTACTCTGGAACCACTCTTGAGGTCAATACGACAGAACCCGAATATTTCGGGACTCTCGGTGGAAGGCAGCGAATTTAAGATAGCGGCATATGCGGATGATTTATTGTTCACGCTTACTAACCCGAGGATTTATTTTCCAAACCTGATGTCGGAATTCCACACATTTCATGACCTTTCTAACTTAAAAATCAACCTTCAGAAATCAGAGGCCTTGAATATATCACTACTGGATACTCTCCTATCCGATCTGGTCACATCCTTTCCATTCAAGTGGGCTACCGGGGAAGTGAAATATCTAGGCACTTATATCCCCTCAGATTTGAAAGAGGTGTGCCAGAGGAATTATATCCCTCTCAGAGATCGGATAAGAGAAGATCTTAAGCGGTGGTCGAAGGGCCTTCACACATGGTTTGGAAGGTGTGCTATTTTTTAAAATGAATGTCCTTCCGCGTGTGTTATACCTCTTTCAGACCCTTGCCATTAGACTCCCAGCTAGCTTCTTCGATAGGATCCACGGTGACCTATTCAGATTTATCTGGGCAAGGGGCAGTCCGAGATTGGCTAGATCTCGCTTACACATCCCATGGGACAAAGGAGGGTTGGGCGTACCAGACTTACGTAAATATTACTCTGCCTTCCTGCTTCAAAGGATTGTAGACTGGTGTCGACACGCACAGTACAAACAGTGGGTATCTATCAAACAACTGTACTCGAGCTCTTCTCTGGCCTCCCTGCCCTGGGTAGATCAGAAACTCACGTCAGCTCTCTCTAATCATCCCACAATAGGTCCCACCATTGCACAATTTCATAAGGTCAAAGAATGTCCCTTGATCTCACCCTCTCCGATGCTCCCAATTCTAGGAACTCCCAGCTTTCTGCAATGGTGCGTTAGTGGTAGGTCTCGCGCCCCCTTTTTTAGAACCTCGGGCAGATGGCTTACGTATGTTGTTACTGAATTTGACAGATCCTTGTCCCCTGGGATCTTGGAGATCCAGACAACTGGCACATTTCCTCTCCTCAATTCCGGCTTCCGCAGGGTATGACACGTCACTTACCGTATTTGAGAAACCATGTGTTGGCTCGGGCGCATATAGACATTCCCTATCTGTTATCAGACATTAGTGGCTCCTCGACAGGACTATCTTCCCCCTTATGTGACGAAGTGGTCGCATGATCTGGGAGTAGAGATCCCCCCTGATCATTGGCCCAAACTATTCTGCTTGCTTTACAAGTCATCCATTGCGAGTAGATTCCAGGAAGCGGGGTATAAAATAATGTCCAGATGGTATTATGTCCCGGTCAGATTACAGAAAATGTTTCCATCCGCGTCCCCAGTTTGCTGGCGCTGTGACTCAGCCCTGGGTTCGATGTTACATACTTTTTGGGATGGCCCCAGACTCAGTCTCTTCTGGCAGTCGAACCATAAAGCTCTGTCCTCAATTTTTCAGTTTTCAATCACAAACACACTTGTTTTTTTCCTATTATTTCTATCGGATCTACCAATGAGTATGCTTCGTATGTCTCATCTGTGCTCTTTGGTGATTGCGGCTAGGTCATGCATCCCTGCAAGGTGGAAATCCTCTTTGTCTCAGACAACTGGCTGCTGGATTCAAAAGGTGGAGGAGATCCGGAGAATGGAGGAACTTACTTCGCAGCTGCGATCTAAACATAAAGCTTTTCTGGATGCTTGGGCCCCCTGGTTTGTTTTCCAGGACTCAGGATTTTCAGAGCCTATTGGCGTGAGAAATGAGACGACTCACTGTGTACTCTTTTATGCTTCCCCACCCCCCTCCCACCTGTGGTACTTGTTCGTCAGTGTTTTGTCTGTGTGTAAGTGTAGCAGTTGAGATAATGTTTTGTGTGTTTGTTTTCAATTGTCATGTGCAATCTATTTCAGTTTCCATAGGTACCTGATGCTAGCATTTTTCCATATGGGTACGGGTTTGGAAGATATGTTCTTCTTGGTCATTTTCGTTAATGGCACCAATGGTAAATGCCTTTTTATCAGTGTTTTCTTGCAGTGTACATGCGTAGACAAATATCTTGTATTTCAAGGACGTATATCACCGCGTACTGCAATTACCCCTCTATTCTGTAAGTTCAATGTATTATCTCGACCTCTCATTGTAGTGTTATGTTTTTGAAGTATGCTAAGTACTCGGGCTACTTTCCCGGTGCACTTTGTTAAATTTAAATAAAGAATATAAAAGAAAAAAGAAATTCTGCCTGGATGGGGCTATTACAAGGGAACAAAAAAGATGTCCTCTCTTATGTGAGCAGCCATCTCCGCCACCAACTTGGTAAATATATACGGGGAGTCATAGAAATCCCGAACGGAAGCACCTGGAACTGAAAGTGTCTTACTCTCCCCTTCAAATGAAGTGTCACTCTCAGAAATTTTTGATGACCAGGATAAAAATCGGCAGATGGTAATACACATCCTTTATATCCAGGACTACCATAAAACAATCTTTGTAAAAGGAGGTCTACTACAGATCTGAGTAACTAGTACTCTCCATGACCTTCGACAGCCTGGATACGGACCTTCCAGACAAGGATCTCTGCTTGTAGCTGGGTATCTGAATTTAAACATCGCTTCTAGTCTGCCCCCTAGTCACTATAGTGAGCACTACATGTAGCAATGCCGTGCCCACAATGGGCTTCACAGTGCGCACACGTGGGATATCGGCCCTGTGGATGACGCAAAGGACTTGCAGGGCGGGCCAAGGAGGAGGCTGGGGAGGAGTAATGTAAAAAGAAAGCAGAGCAGCCTGGGCTCCTAAACACCAAACACCACCCCATGGCACTTGCAAGCCCTCATTTGCATATGGATTAAACTGCGTTTTTCCTGCTGGTTAAAGTCAGAAGAAAATTACAAATGTAGCATTTAAATCATGGATAGGTATGCTAGAGAGCCATATAAGTGGTGCATAATGTCATATTTTGGTGACAGACTTTATTTAAATTCCACAAGATGAAAAGAACAAGCAACACTCTTTATTTGTGTCCTACTCTTTAATACCACATGTATTTGCAATATACATAGAATTTTGTTCCACAGAAACTAAAAAGAAAGTAAAATAAAAGAAATTAACTTCATTTCAGACAACCCCCAAATAAAAACACTTCTTCCTGCAATAACAAGCTACTTTACAGGCTTATGTGTGAATACTTCATTAGCTTGTTCTCTTCTCCAGTCTTAAACAGTAAAGCAATTCTCTTTTAAACAACATTTTATAGTGACACACACAGTAAATAGTTAGAAGCTCAGTGCAACACAAATCACATTAATAAAACAACCCACCCTGCTCGAGAACAAATGCACTCTTCAAGTCCAGCATGATCAGCTCGACACAATAGTGGATCGCAATCCATGGCAAGGTATACAGCACCTACTCAGTGGAACCACATTTCCCATCATCTGAGGTATCAGTGTACTGCTGCCGCAGGACAGAAACTTGCCACCCGATCCTAGTACCTGTGTGGTGGGAATAAATCAGATCGTACTCGTTTCCACGATATACGTGGAACCAGGCTGATGCATACACAACCCTAGAAAAGACACAGAACTACCATGGCGAGTTAACAGATCTTCTGGCTGACTATTGTAGTGTCACCATCACAGAATTTGAACTACTGACTCCTCTCATGCTCTGTTCCACTACGGTGTTGAGCCAAAAATACTTTTATTATTTAGAAGTTAAAATCCAATGGCCAGATTACCACGTCAAAGAAACCCCTAAAAGTAAATGTCCATCCTTAAGCACCATTTCATTTTTTTTGCCTAAAAACTTTCAAAACCATGCAGATTAATTCCTTAATATATCTTTATAGTGATAAGTTCTCCAAAGCCCTCGCATTTACAGAATTTAAACATACCATGCAGACTGTAGCCACCACTAGAGGGAATATAGGAGCTTTCTGCATAGTGTGTTATCGAGTTCAAATTTATATGCCGTTAGCTCCCTCTAGTGGTGGCTACAATCAGTCAGTATGTGCTCGTCTTTAAGTCTATGTAGGGGATTTTTGGGTCTAAAATTGGAGCTTGGACGGCTATGAAAATATATTTAAAAAACTAATCGGCAAACTATTTCAGACCTAAAACAACATGATGATAAAAGGTGGAGATTCACTTTAAAGATTGTGTACAATAATAGACCTCATATGTCGGTTGTTTTTTTGGCCAGTTCGCCAGGCGTGAAATTTTCACACATGAATTTCTCTATGATCAAAGGGCGAGACTGCATTGTTCTTTGCAGTGTAGGAAATGTCCCATCTCTCCTGCTGCCAGGAAGAGCAAGGGATAAGATACAAGCACAGAAAGGAAGAGAGGAACACCGTAGAAGTCTTAGTATTCCAGAAAACTCTCCATAACATTTTTAGTTATGCAACTTAACACATTTCTACACTTAATTCTCAGTATAGACATGAAATATAAATTAAATTCTGCATTATTAAATAAAAAAAAACTGGTTGCAGTGTAAGAAACTCCAATATATTGGTTAATGTGGCAATAAGTGGAACAGAACAGTGATTGAACTGAGTAGCTGGATAAAAACAGACAAAAGTTTAAAACGGTGAGGGGTGTGAGGGCAGTGTGTCTGTGCGGGGGAGGGGCAAGATGTTTAGGGACACCAACATGGAGGCCTAACAATAAATAATTTTAATAAGATGAATGACATTTGAAGACCATAAAAGAAGTATGTAAGAAAAACCATAGCATGTGAAAAGTGTGTGTATAAGGAAATGGACAAGTTAATTTAAAGGGGTTGGCTACTTTCTGGTTACTGCTGATCAGTGTGTATATAAGATGACTATATGGCTCTTAATACCATGGCTTTTGTTGAAATTCTGCATCCTTTTATAAAGGTATGTCCCTTGGCCAAGTCTTTTGTTCTATCCGCACAGAGGTCCTGTCCATAAAATGGCTGCTGATGGAGGGTCATGTGACCAGGCAAATCACTGCACTTTTCATCTGGACTATGCAGAGTTTGGTCCAGTGTGTTTGAATGGAGGAGGCTGAGTGATGTGTCTGGTGACATGACCCTCCATCAGCAGCCATGTAATTGACTGGACCTCTGTGCTGACAGCCCAGACAATTTGCCCAAATAATGGGATATAGCTAATGAAATAGAGCAAACACAGAATATCAAAAAAGATATATATTAGTAAGTGTCATAGTCACCTTACATGCACATTGTTAGCAGAAGCCTGAAAATGGCCAACCCCTTTAAGGATGAGACAGTAGTGGCTCCAGTAGATTAGGTTGAGATGATGAAAGCAGAATAAAAATTGAGGAAGATAATGCAGCGGCCGTGTGTCGATCACTTTTCAGTGATGCAGATGGGAGAGGGATGAATGTGTAAGATGCAGGAATTACAGTTGGGTTGCTAGGTCCCTACCCGGCTCTTCAGGATGTAGAAAACCAGGAATAACTTTTACAATCCATGACATGTTAACACAGACACTCTCTTCCTACTAGAGAGGAACCATGTACACGTAGGTATACATGAAATACATGCATACAAAAGGTTCCTGTGAGCTATATAAAGGCAGCCAACTTACGGAGTAGTAATGAGATATGTAGCCAGTGTGTATACTGTAAGACCCTCCCAGCCCACCCACCCTCCCAACGTTTGGATCCTTCACTCTGTTTTCTTCTTCAGTGCTGCTGGAAGCTTTGCCTGAATCCTAAAAGGGGAGAAAATAAAAAGGAACAATTTAAGATCTAAGGCATAGACATGGCTGGCAACAATAAGTATTAGACAAATATAGAACTCAAGTCCTTGGAGATGGCAGAAGACAGCATTCAGAATGTGACCTCTAATACGCAGGACAGATATGTCAGCAACAGCAGTATTCGGCCACTTTCACACTGGCGTTTCTGGATCCGCTTGTGAGATCCGTTTCAGGGCTCTCACAAGCGGCCCAAAACGGATCACTTCAGCCCCAATGCATTCTGAATGGATAAGGATTCGTTTGGTCTCCGTTGCGTTTTTGAGGCGGACACCAAAACACAGCTTGCAGCGTTTTGATGTCCGCCTGACGATGCAGAGCCAAACGGATCCGTCCTGACTTACAATGAAAGTCAATGAATCACTGACTTTTTTAAAGAATAATGCAAAACGGATCCGTTCTGAATGGATACAAGCGTTTGCATTATCAGTGCGGATCCGTCTGTGCAGATACAAGACGAATCCGAACGCAGGTGTGAAAGTAGCCTTAGATGTGTACTTCCAGCCATATGAAACAACACCGTAATCCATAAGAGATGCACAGAAAAATCCCAAAGTGCCTAGTAAACATGGCTTCCTCACGTCACCTCTTCCTTATAAAGTGTGAATCATGTATACTGCAATATCAGGGGAAAATGATAAAAAGAGCTACATTAAATGATAGGATATGCCATTAATGTCACATAGATGCGGGTCACCTCACATTAACCCCTTAAGGACTCAGCCCTATTTCAGCCATTTTTTGCAAATTTGACCAGTGTCAATTTAAGTGCTGATAACTTTAAAACGCTTTGACTTAGCCAGGCCATTCTGAGATTGTTTTTTCGTCACATATTGTACTTCATGACACTGGTAAAATGAAGTAAAAAAATATAATTTTATTTATAAAAAAAATACCAAATTGACAATTTTTTTTTTTACAAAATTGCAAATTTCCAAGTTTCAATTTCTCCACTTCTATAATAGATAGTAATACCTCCAAAAATAATTACTTTACATTCCCCATATGTCTACTTCATGTTTGGATCATTTTGGCAAAAAGGTAAAAGCCGCAGGTCTGAATTGACCTGCGGTTTGCGGCGATCGCCGACACGGGAAGGGGAGGGACGGGGGTCACAGGACTCCCCCCCCCCCCCGCGTTGTGACAGGGTGCCTGCTGTTGCGATTAATCCCTGCCGCAATCGCGATTTAAAGTTAGGGCATACCGGTACGCCCTGAGTCCTTAAGGGGTTAAAGGAAAGCACACAGTGAGTTTTATTTTTATTTTTTTTATACTTTTTTTTATACATTTTTATACATTGGAAATGTAAGTTTTTAGTCAAACTAAAATTGGATTTCACCTGGTGATTTTAATAATATTTTAATAATATCTGGTCATTTTAAAATAAAAAGTAACATTTTAAGCAGTTGGGCTGGAGATGGCTTGCCCTGAAAAACATGCTTTTCTGCAGTGTGTAAAATCCTATACACATGCACTATACGTCACTTTTGCTGCAGGTGTTGTAGGTCTCATGTGAACATGGCCTTACTACTCTTGCACTGTAAGATCTGGAGAACAAGACCCTTGCTCCATAAATCTCACTCTGTGGAAGGTGCAGGCTTACATGTTCTTTTCTATGTGATCTATATTCTTTAATTATAAAATGCAATAGAATATCTTGTCTTTTTTTGTAGGATAAAACAAAACTTACTTCTCAGTTATAGATTTCATGTGGCTCTGCACCAGAGACACATAATGATCAATTTGTACCTACGACAAACAGAAATGAGCAGAAAATGAAAACCACAATGCATAGTTGGCATACATTAAAGGACATCTATAGAAAAAAAAGCATTTGCAAGTTAAGAGTATTGCCACACATGGGGGACAAACTGGAGATTTTCCGCAGCAGAAACGCATGAGGAAAAGCCACAGCATAATTGAGTAGCAGCAAAGTGGATACGATTTGACAAATGCTCATCCACACGCTGTAGAAAGTGTCTGCCAAGGAATCCACACAAATTTGATCTGCAGTGCGGATTTTAAATCTGCAGCATGTCAATGTTGGATTCCCACCATGGATTTCCACCTTTCCAATGCAGAGAGTGAAACTGGTCACACCTGCAGCATTTACGCTATGAAATCTGCAAAGAACCAACGCTATTTGTTTTGATTTTGCTGCAGTAGAATTCAGAGAACCCACAACGGACCAGTCTCATGTGGACATACCCTGAGGTCGCAGGCCGATATGTGACACTGTAGAGGAAAGGTTGTAATATAATAATCAACCATGTAGTACATGGTTGCATAGGGACCTCCAATGTTTGCAGCAGTTTTCTGCTTTGGCAAGTGAAGAGGGTCCAGAGGAATCTCCTATATGACATCCATATGACCTGATGGGATAACCTTTTAAGGCTACTTTCACACTTGCGTTCGGAGCGGATCCGTCTGGTGTCTGCACAGACGGACCCGCTCCTATAATGCAAGCGTTGGTATCCGTTCAGAACGGATCCGTCTGCATTATATTTCAGAAAAAAATCTAAGTCTAAAGTTAGTCAGACGGATCCGTCCTGACTTTGCATTGAAAGTCAATGGGGGACGGATCCGTTTGAAATTGCACCATATTGTGTCAACGTCAAACGGATCTGTCCCCATTGACTTACATTGTAAGTCTGGACAGATCCGTTTGGCTCCGCACGGCCAGGCGGACACCCGAACGCTGCAATCTGCGTTCGGGTGTCCGCCTGCTGAGCGGAACGGAGGCCAAACGGTGCCATACTGATACATTCTGAGCAGATCCTTATCCACTCAGAATGCATTGGGGCTGTACGGATCTGTTCAGGGCCGCTAATGAGAGCCTTCAAACGGAACTCACAAGCGGAAGCCCGAACGCAAGTGTGAAAGTAGCCTAAAGGGTACCTAAACCGTTGTAAAACAAGCACAAAGGGGCAGAAGTGCTGCTCAGAGTGGTCTGCCCCTTCAGCTTTCATCAGCTCTGCTTGGCTTTTTAAGCTTGTGGAGTTCTGATCCCGTATACTTTCTATAGATCTGTACTACTACTAACCTCCCTTCTGATCCTCAGCTGTGTCATGTGACCAACACTCAGATCTCCAATTGACACAGGACAAGAAGCCAGTTACTTCTCTATTTATTTCTATGAGACGAACATTGAGGCTGCCATAGGAATGCATAGAGAAACTGGCTACCTGTCCTTACATAAGACGCTGTGTTATTTGGAGTGTCAGTCACATGACACAGCTGAGGATCAGAAGGGAGGTTATAACTCACAAATACAAATTACCTTCACTACAGTTTACATCATGTACCTTTCTAACAAGTCAGAGAATAAAAAGGTTTGTGGGAGTGCTTAAGAGTATGATTTTTAGCAAACTTACTAGTGTAGGCACAAACTATCTTGAATAAACTTACCTTGTATTTCTCATACACAACTGGAGCAGTGAAGGCGATCAGGACTCCTACGGGAAGATGAAAACAATGAGTCACTGAAGTCTATCTTTAGGCACAACATAAAGCTTAAAAAATGGTTCCTTACCAAGAATGAGAATTGTGATCCCGTTGAACACAGCTCCAACATAGGTCGTCAGCCACATGAGGAGGGCAAACTGGTAGGTGAAAATGTGAAAAGCAACTTAAGAATTTCCATATGGAAGGAAGTAATTAATATCTGTATAATCAGTACATATTTTAGAATGCAAAATATTACATATATTTTATAGAAATGCAGACAGATGCACATTGCCGGTTGTGCATAGTAACAACATAGCATAATGGGTGAGAAACTCTTCCAGAACAATACAATTCATGGGATTTTTTTTATTTATTTTTACCTTGAGGGAATCTACAAGGTCCTCCACAAGAAAGAGCCTTATGATGTACTTCAGGGCATGGTTGACATGAGCAAGGGATGCATTCGCTCTCTTCTGAAGGCTTTCAGAGGACAAAGTGATATCCTTGTCCAGCAGAACCCTGTGAAAGCAGTAAAGTAATTGCATTTATTATTTATATTCCCCTGTCAGGCAGGGTGTAAATGTGATTGTCCAAAGGCGCTGCTGAGCACACGGATCATTAGAAAACAAGTGTTCGCACATTCTGTTTGCTTGGGCAATGGCCCCAATTACTACTGAGTAGAAAGGATGTGTCCCAAATGCAGCTATAGATTACAGGATGAGATTAGTGATGAGTAAATAGATTCCTCATCAACAAGAAGCTCCCCTCCCGCTGCTTTACTGACAGGGCCGGACATCTTGCACCTGCACCACTGCTTTAACAGTCACTGCTCCAGAAGCTGAGATGTAGGAGTTTCCTTTTCAGAAGTGGTTGTCCAGATGGGACAACTCGTTTAATCCAGCATCTGGTAAGGGTCCATTCACACATCCGTGTGTGCTTTGCGGATCTGCAAAACACGGACAGCGGCAATGTGCGTTCCGCATTTTGCGGACCGCACATTGCCGGCACTAAGAGAATATGCCTATTCTTGTCTGCTATTGCGGACAAGAATAGGACATGTTCTATTTTTTTCCAGTATTGGAATTGCGGGTTATGCAATTCCGGATCGGGGCCGCACGTCGTGCGGCCCCATAGAAATGTATGGGTCCACAATTCCGTTCCGCAAAATGCGGAATGGAATTGCGGATTTGTGAATGGAGCCTAAGTCTGACTAAGATATGACTCAAAATGTAAACTATTTGCATGAAGTTTTTAGATGTCACAAATATAAATGGCTTCAAAATGTTAGTCACTGATGCTGCAAATGCATCCATGATAGATTAGTGACACAGCTGCTATCCCCTTACACTGCAGGCTCCCCATGCTCTCCTGTGCGATTCATCTTAAGCCTGTCTCCCCTCTCTGCCTTGTCATCTTTCTCTTCCCTGTCAGCTCTTACATGCAGGAGACCAGTGTGAAGCTACATTTCACAGAACTACACAGGAGAGTCAGCACACACAGATAGTACAGATCTGCACTCCTAACGCTTGACATAGGAGAGACATAACATCTTCAACAGAATACACAGAGGAACATGGAGGGGAGGAAAGGGCTTGAGAGCTGCCAGGAGAAATTTGAGTTCAGAGGAAGTCAGGCACAGGGGAGAGACAGAGTTCCTGTTTACACATTAGAGCATGCTCTGGGCTGGTGGTCACACTTTAGGTGACACGACCAGGTTACCATAATGAAAAGGTTCAAAATGGACGCAACTTACTTAGGACGAATTCACACGAACGTGTGTGACCCGTGCCTGTGCTGCGGCCCGCAATGCACGATCGCCGGCCGTAGGTCAGCCGCATCGGATCGCGGACCTATTCACTTTAATGGGTCCGCGATCCGGCCGTTCCGCTAAAAGATAGGACTTGTTCTATCTTTTTGCGGAACGGAAGTACGGGACGTAACCCCACGGAGGCACTCCGATGTGCTTCCGAGGGGTCCCGTCCCGCGATTCCGGATTTGCGGACCCATTGAAGTGAATGGGTCCGCATCCGTGATGCGGAATTCACACGGAACTGTGGCCGTGTATTGCGGCCCACGATTTGCGGGCCGCAATACGGCCACGGATCACACACGTTCGTGTGAACTTAGCCTTAGAATGTAACAAATGGCAGTTCTAGAATAATGGTGGCGAGTTATTTATATACAGTACAGACCAAAAGTTTGGACACACCTTCTCATTCAAAGAGTGTTCTTTATTTTCATGACTATGAAGGCAACAAAACTATGAATTAACACATGTGGAATTATATACATAACAAACAAGTGTGAAACAACTGAAAATATGTCATATTCTAGGTTCTTCAAAGTAGCCACCTTTTGCTTTGATTACTGCTTTGCACACTCTTGGCATTCTCTTGATGAGCTTCAAGAGGTAGTCCCCTGAAATGGTCTTCCAACAGTCTTGAAGGAGTTCCCAGAGATGCTTAACACTTGTTGGCCCTATTGCCTTCACTCTGCGGTCCAGCTCACCCCAAACCATCTCGATTGGGTTCAGGTCCGGTGACTGTGGAGGCCAGGTCATCTGGCGCAGCACCCCATCACTCTCCTTCATGGTCAAATAGCCCTTACTTTCAAAGTTTTCCCAATTTTTCAGCTGACTGACTGACTTTCATTTCTTAAAGTAATGATGGCCACTCGTTTTTCTTTACTGCTTTTTTTAGCTGCTTTTTTCTTGCCATAATACAAATTCTAACAGTCTAATCAGTAGGACTATCAGCTGTGTATCCACCTGACTTCTCCTCAACGCAACTGATGGTCCCAACCCCATTTATAAGGCAAGAAATCCCACTTATTAAACCTGACAGGGCACACCTGTGAAGTGAAAACCATTTCAGGGGACTACCTCTTGAAGCTCATCAAGAGAATGCCAAGAGTGTGCAAAGCAGTAATCAAAGCAAAAGGTGGCTACTTTGAAGAACCTAGAATATGACATTTTCAGTTGTTTCACACTTGTTTATGTATATAATTCCACGTGTTAATTCATAGTTTTGATGCCTTCAGTCATGAAAATAAAGAAAACTCTTTGAATGAGAAGGTGTGTCCAAACTTTTGGTCTGTACTGTATGTAAAATAAACCTAGAGTGCTTCTTTAGGCTACATGCACACGACAGTGAAAAATGGCCGCGTGACAGCCGTCTAAGCAACGGCCGTCACACGGCCATTTTTAGCACCAGTGAAAGTCTATGGGGCTATTCACATGGCCGTTCTTTTGCATCGATGATTTTTGTGTCTAATTACTTGATTCAATCGAGTAATCATTTCAGCCCTAGTTCACGTCACGCATTGCACCCGCGTGGAAAACTTTGTGAAAGGGGCCTAATAATCTACAAAATGCAGTACAGTACAGAACATATATAGAATTGCAAATGCAGCTCTGGGCTATAATAGGTGCTCTAATTCAGGATCAATACAAGATACAAACTACAATGTATTCACAATGTTACACTACTTTATGTAGGTAATTTCAATGGCCTGTGTCCGCAGCTCCACTCACTATGTCTGTCCGATGTGTATGTGTGAACAGGAGCTTAGGTCAGTGTATCTCGCCTCAGGTTCTGCACTGTAGGGGATACACCCTTTATCTCCTTGCAGTGTGTGTGTGTTAGACCTCATGCACACGACCGCATCCGTTTTGCAGTCCGCAAATCACGGATCCAGGCCATGTGCACGTCACCATTTTCTTTTTCCCTTCTATAGAAACGTCCTATCCTGGTCCGCAAAACGCATAAGAATGTTCTATCTTTTTGCAGAGCCGCGAAATGGACAAAGGCATGCGGACAATCCGCATCTTTTGCAGCTCCACTGAAATAAATGGAAAAAAATAAATAAATACAGATCAGATGCGGACCGAACATATGGTCGTGTGCATGAGGCATTACTGTCTAGCTGCTGACTAACTAGTTCACCAGCTCCCCTATAAATACCTGCTTGTCCCATTCTTTTCCTGATCATCACAGGTCCTGCTAGGTTCTGCTAGTCTGCTTTACCCTGCTGTCTGAGCTATATTTGGCCTACCTGTCATTATACTGACAGTTGTCTTCCTAGACTTTGACTGCGGCCTGTTCCCGACAAGTTAGCTTGATTCCTCTGGTGCTCCTCTCTGGTGTCCCTGATCCCTGTGGGTCAGCAGCCTACCACTCCTTGGTACAGTGGAGCCACATTCACAGATCGTTACAACAATCTTTAAGTCTACATTTTAAATGCCTTATCAAATCACACTACTGGTCACATTTTCTGACACCAACCAATTTAGAGGGGTTGTCTTGGATTTCAAAAATTGTTAAAAGCAGGAAATCTGCTAAAAAGTAAAAAATTTTATAAAAAAAATTATGGCCTCGCTGGTATCCGTTTTTGTCCTGCAGTGAGGATGCCAAAAACACCACTGGCACCAGAGGCCACATGTTGCACATGCTAGTATCGCTGCTGAGGCCGGTGACTAGCTGCACTTTGTGCACGTATAACACATCATCATTGACGGGATGTAAACTAAGACCAGTAGCGATCACTAGTGCTAGATGGATGGGCGAGTTAAATTTTTTTATTTCTTTTTAAATATTTAGCAACTTTCCTGCACTGTCATTTTTAAATCCTAGACAATTCCTTTAAATAACAGTTAAAGGGATTCTGTCACCAAGTTTTGGGCTATAGAGCTGCGGACATGCACGGCTAGATCGCCGCTAGCATGTCCGCAATATACCTGTCCTATAGGGCTGTGTGCTTTTATTTTCTTTAAAAAAGGATTTTAGAGATATGTAAATTGGTCTTATATGTGTCCAAGGGACTGTATGAACCTTCCTGGAGCCCAGCACCGCCCACCTGTGAAGGAGCCCAGCACCGCCTATGTCCTCCGAATCTCCTCCTTTCATCAATGATAGATTGCCGTAATCTCGCGATGCTGATGCCAGCACAGGGAAGGAGCACTATACCGTCACTGCGCATCGCGAGATTACGGCAATCTATCGTTGATGAAACGAGGAGATTTGGAGGACATAGGCGGTGCTGGGCTCCAGGAAGGTTCGTAAAGCCCCTTGGACACATACAAGACTAATTTACATATCTCTAAAATCCTTTTTTAAAGAAAATAAAAGCACACAGCCCTATAGGACAGGTATATTGCGGACATGCTAGCGGCGATCTAGCCGTGCATGTCCGCATCTCTATAGCCCAAAACTTGGTGACAGAATCCCTTTAAGGCAATGTTTTATTCAGACACAAAATAAATTGAAGTAAACAGGACTAAGGCTACTTTCACACTGGCGGTAGCCTTTTCCGGCAGGGGAACAGTCTGCAGGATCTGTGCTAATGGAAGTCCACTCCGGCCTCATTCACTATAATGGGGCGATTTTTGTCCGGCCTCCTTTTCGCATATTTGCCATGCAGCGGCCAGAGTGGACTTCCGTTAGTGAAGTAGCCTAAGAATGAAATATGAATATAAGAATATGCAGCGACAATCAAACTTTTCTGATTATAGTTGAATGTTCTTTTGACAACTTTACGTTAAAAAAAAAGTTAAAGGGGGTGTCCCATCACAGGAGCATGTACTCCGCTATCTACGGTAGTCCCACAGGGTTGAATGGTGTAGTGGACATGCATGTGTGTCTGCTGCTCTGTTCAATGGGGAAACACGGGCCCCTGTTCTCAGGATCTGAGGGGATACCAGAGGTCGTATCCTATCACCTATCCAGGGTAGGGGATAAGGTCTTGTAATGGAAAAACTCCATCAATCAAAGTTAATGAATAAAGACACAGATGGGCCTCATAAAATAAAGCAGCTAAATCCATGTTACACTTCCACACCATATCTAAACGGTTTTCTAGATTACTCTAAGGGATTTTCTCCACAATACAAACTGATTTCCTATCCACAAATGAGGGAATAGGCTGTGATCATGGGGATGCCACCAATCACGAGAATGGAGGTCCTGTGCCACCCTCTTTATGAGATTGTTAGAGATTGGCAAGTGGAGTGTTTGACAAAGTGCATGGAGCGAGAGCATGCATACTGGACACGTTACACACTGGTGTGGGTTTAGAAACTGAATTTCCACACGGATTTTGTTGCATATTTTCTGCAGATCTCACCTTTGGCATCGCAATGCAAAAAAATAAAAAAATAATAATAATTGCACAAACTACTGACATGCTGCAGATTTCTAGATCTGCACAGCAGGTTCATTTACACAAGTCACAGCTTACATGATATTTGTCTTATATCAATCACTTTGCTGGTACTACATTATGCTGGGTTATTCCGCACAAGAATCTGCGCTGAAAAAAAATGCCGTAATCCACAATGTGTGCAGGTGTCCTACATGGGAAAACCCCAACAACTTAATTCACCAACCTTTCATAAAGAGTATTCAGTGCAGAGGTTTACATTGTCTCTTAAAAGGCACTACCACAAACTCATGGAAAATGTACACCAATAGGAGACAAAACAAGTGTCTTACTTGAAGGGATGACCCTCATCAGTTTTCTGGACGGCTTGCATGACAGCCTTATAGACACGGAAGCTAATTGTGACAGTCAGCAGAGCTAGAATCAGATAGGAAATAACACTAATGATGCTGAAGGCTGCAAGTGACAAGAGCAGAATCATGGTCCCTCCGAACACCATTCCAGACTTCTTTACATCCCTCCAGAATAGCAGGTCGTGCGCTGAGGAAAAGAGATGGATATTATTAGTTAACCACCCTAGACTAAATATTCTTTCATCTGCACAGCATGAAATCTAGTAAAGTCTAGAAGTATACAGCTAGGGTAGTTCTGCAGGCATGTGTTAATGGTTCTAGATTACAACGCTCTTAGGCCGAGTTCACACTTCAGTTATTTGATCAGTTATTTCAAATCCGTAATTGGGAGCAAAAACTAGTAGTCAAGCCTACTGAGAGATCAGGTGTAATGGAGAGATCTGCACCTCTTCTGTGGTTTCAAGCCGAACCAGGTTTTGGTAAACAATAACTGATGGAAAAAAAACTGATAAAAAAAGTGTGAACTCAGCCTTAGGCTACATTCACACCACTGCAAAAAATACATATAATGTCAGTTTGGCAACCGTATTGCATCAAGTTTTTTCTCCCCATTCATTTCTATGGAAGGCAGCGCTTGCTTTTTTCCCCCGACTCTGAATAAAAAAAAATAAAAAAGTGTGAAAAAAAGAAGAAAGGGAAAATGCTCTACCTTAGGCCATTGTGCAGCCGTTCCCAGCGCAAAAAAAATATGACGTCATATTTATTTGTGGTGCAAAAACAACGGAAAGAAACACCACGGAAGCACTCCGTAGTGCTTCTGGTGTTCCGTGACTCCGTTCCGCATCTCCGGAATTGAGGACCCATTCACTTGCCCAATGGCCGTGTGCATAAGGCCTAAGGCTCCATTCACGCGTCTGCAAAATGGGTCCGCATCCGTTCCGCAATTTTGTGGAATGGGTGCGGACCCATTCATTCTCTATGGGGACGGCATGAATGCGGACAGCACACAGTGTGCTGTCCGCATCCGTAGTGCGCGGCCCCGATCTTTGGGTCCGCAGCTCCGCAAAAAGATAGAGCATGTCCTATTCTTGTCCGCAGCTTGCGGACAAGAATAGGCATTTCTATCGGAGTGCCGGGCTGGTGTGTTGCGGACCCACAATTTGCGGGTCTGCAACACACCACGGACGTGTGAATGCAGCCTTAGAGTAGAATCTGCACTGATTCTCCAACTGAAATAAGTGGGAGGCTGAAAAACTGTGCAAAAACTGGACCATAACCACGCAGTCTTCTGTCAAACCACGGTCATTCTCCATTAAAGGGGTTATACAAGACTATTAAATGCCTGGGCCCCTCACAATGAATATACTTACCTAGCTCCCTGCACCAAGTCCCTGAACCAATGCTGCTGCTTCTCCCTGTGCATGGATAACATCTGGTGTCAGGGGGAGCAGCCAATGGCAGGTGGGGACGAGCCTCCCTAGCATCGCGGTTCATGCTAGGGAGTAGGGAGGCTCGTCCGCGACACCAGATGTTTTCATCTGCGCAGGGGGAGAAGCAGCAGCGGCAGTGCTGGGACCTGGAGCGGGGAGCCAGTTAAGTATATTCATCGTCAGGGGCCCGGCATACGGGGCAGCATGTTATAGTCTTGGATAACAACTTTAAACCGAAGAAAAGGTATAGAACAGCAGAGTAAGGAAATACAAAACTGAGGTAAAAGTATACACATAAATCAGTAATACATATGAACCTAAAAAAACATTAATACATTTAAGGGAAAATTTAATCTTCCCCACTTTCCAGAGGCCCATAGCTCCCTTGTGTGTGCATGTAAGCTTTCTGTAAATGTTTGCAGACCTTCTGAACCCACCTACTACAGTCCTTAAATGAAAATCAGACATAATCTAGCACATGACTCTTTCTAGAACCAGCCCTGTACCTCACATGGACCCAGAGATCTCCCCATTCATTGCTCTGTTAGATTTATATCAAGCTGACAGCTCAAGGGGAGTGTCTTTTCTGCTGCAGCTAAGGGGGCGTGTCCATGCTCCACCTATCACAGCTCAGGAGGCAGTTGAAGGATGAAACTGAGCATGTGCGACCATCTCAGACAGCAGATGGCACTATAAAGATACATTTTACTGAATAACTCTGTGGCACTGCAGAATTTTTAATTACATGCAATTACAAAAGAATTCAGATCCAGATGCTAGTTTGAAAACTAAGTTTGACTACCTATCCTTAGGCTAGGTCATCAATATCAGATTGGCCGAGATCTAACTTCCAGCATCTCCCCGATGATCTGTTTGCAGGACCTGCATTGCAGGAACTACACCGCTCGGCCCACTATGCAGTGGCCGCACCTAGATACTGCAGCACTGCTCTCATTCACTTCAACCACTGAAGCATCAGTTATGGAGCAGCTTTTTTAAATCCCACTTTAAGGGTTCAGCTACATGGCGACGTGTCGGACAATGGCAAGACACAGAAAAGTTGCATGTGTGATATGTCTGCAACTTGCTGACTATTTTACAACTGTGATTTGACTGTGAAAACACATCCAAGTTGCATTAAAATCAACAGAGGAAAAGTTGCATGCAACTAGCGACACAAAATCCGACATGTCTGAAGTTCGAGACTCTTGCGTCGTAGTCACAGCATGTTGTGGGCACATTGTGACACCACTGACAAACATTACATGAAATGCTGTGTGACTTTCTTGTACTGAGACACTTTCACATGTAAGTGAACCCTAAAAAGGAGGTTGGGCCACCATTACATTTTTTTAATTTTTTTTTACTTTAATTCAGCATGAAAAACTAGTTACTTTTGTAATTTACTTTGTTGCACAAATGATACAGTTGTGAGATATTCTCTTTATTATAATGGCTTCCCCCAGTGTTTGATGTGTCTAATGATATGCAAGTCCGCCTACCAAGGTGGTCGCACATGCTCAGTTCCATCCTTTAACTGAGAAAGACCATGCCCCCTAAACTGTCAGCCTGAAAGGCTCTAGCAGAGCAATTGAAGCAACAAATGGGGAGATCTCTGGATCCATGTAGGTACAGGATGGGTTTTTGCTCTGTTAGATAGTCATGTACTATATTAGGTCCGATTTTCATTTCTTACATCATAGCATAACCCTTTAATTACTCATAACACCTGTAGAGGAAAGTTTGTAATATACTTGATGTTTCAAAGTTTCATGGCTCAGCCATTCATAGGAGGTGGATTCAGAAGTTTGCACATGTACCAGGGAGAAAAATAGTTCTGGCCCTGTCCGCAGCCAAAGCGATTTCTCGTCCATAGCCACTGGCAAAGGATGTGACATCAGCATAATTTTCAGAAAAGGAGTGTCACGTGACCAGGTTCCCGAGAGGCTAATTCTTGTAACTTCAGAATGGTAAGTACATTACAAACTTTCTCTTACAGGGATGTTCAAGGGGATATCTAACTATTTGTTACTGATCTGATCAGTGATAGTCCCCAAGCAGATGCTGATGACCTATTCAGAGGATAGGTCTGTGATGGCTAACCTCCGGCACTCCAGCTGTGGTAAAACTACGACTCCCAAGATGTACAATTGCTTGGCTGTTCTCAGAACTCCATAGAAATTAATGGAGCATGCTGGGAGTCGTAGTTTCACCCCAGCTGGAGGTTAGCCACCACTAGATCAGTTAACAAATGGTCAGATAACCCCTTAAAGTGTACTGGAGGTGGATCTGTAGGACCAGCTGGGTCCCAGAAAGCCCCCATTAAGAAACCCTGCATCAATGCTGCTAGCATGTACTACACAAGACTGCTCAGGCCAGTGATTGACTTGCAGCGATGATATCACGTACATCCACATGACCGCTGAGCCAAATAAAATAAAAATAAGACTGGCAGGGACCCCTGGAACATCAGTGCTGTAGCAGTTATTTTACTATTTTATAACATTCTGCAGTTATTTTTCAAAATTAATTGGACAACCCTTTCAAGGGACCCTAACAGGGCATGTATTGAAAATTATGCATACAGAGCTACTGATTTAGTAAAACCAATTAAAAAAACACTGTACAATATTAAAGAAATCCTCAATACAATGCATGTTAGGGTTCCACAAGGATTGGATTGAGGAACATTAATCTGGAGAAAAGGCCCCATTACACATTCAAAAACGGTCGGTTGAACAATCATTTGGCTGACAGCCATCTCTCCCGACTCGGCTGAACATGTATGTGTATTCAACAAAAGACTAAATAATTTGTATGGGGAGCAGTATACAGCAAATAGAAAGACATGAAGGAGAGGGGAGATGCAGCTGCAGATTCTCTCTGAGACTCTCTCATGAGAGCGGAGGGGGATTATAAGGCAAAAAACTTTAGTAAGGCATGAAGACTCAAGAGATAAAATTGAGAAGATATGCATTTTCAAAGACATGCAGAGATGATTAAAAAAGTCAGTCCCTATGGGCCTTATTCCTAGTGCTGTATGTTGCCTCTGTAACGAGAAGGAAACCAGTCTAAGGGCTCATGCACACAGCCCTTGACATTTTTGTGGTCCGCAAACTGCGGATCTGCAAAACACGCATACTTTCCGTGTGTTTCTGCATTTTGCGGAACAGAATTTCCTGCCCTCCATAGAGCGGTCCTATCCTTGTCCGTAATACAGACAAGGATTCTTCCAACACTAGGGTGAAAGTACCCTTAAACTGCATGATCAACTCTACCAGGCAAAAAGCCTGGTTTAATAGGGCTGGTCATGCCGACAGAGGCTCTTTAAATAAAATCCTGAACTCTTTCAGTTTTCACTCTGGCCACTGAATCACATCATGCAATGAGAATTGCTATTCGGTACAGATCACTTTTCACCAGTCATCCTATTATCACAGGCAGGATCACAACAACAGATAACACAGCTGTACATATAACAGGATCCACGATTCACAACAAGTAATGGGGAATGGCCTCAGCTCATATACTCCTCCCACCCAGTAGTGACCTCTGCAAAGGTCACAGAGCATGCCCACAACACTCAGATGTCAATGAGCACCCACCAGACAATTGTGTCCATGGCCTATGTGGCTACTGTAAACATCTCTCCAAATGCTGTAAATAGTTCAGGCAATAATATAGTTGCCCCTATAATAGTGTACAGGAAAAAAATAAAAAATCTACAACACACTAGAATGGTCCACCAATTTTCCAAAATACACTCATTGACAAAAAAAATAACGCACCCAGATAGAAAAGTGAGATTGCTGTAAAATTCAGCATGTTCTGTCTCTGGCAGATATATAAATTATTACAGTTGTGGTCTGATTAGACACTGGGTCTTGCCACAACAGGGCGTAAAAGTGTTTGCCTATAAAAAGGCTCTCAAAAGTCTACTTTTGGGTAGTGTACCTCTTTGTGAAAGATTATCGACTGCTAGACATGCCTCTACAAGACACTTAAAAACATTTGCCCAGTTGAAAGACTTTGCATCATTGATCTGAGAAGGATGGTTGTTTCAACAAATTGCACGCCAATGGTGTTGAGAGCAGAGGTTATGTGAGGCCACAAACAATGGGTGAACAGGCACCAGGCGGCCCAAATAGACCACCAGTGCTTCATCAACCGACAAGCACAAGTAGCTCCAACGGTTTCATTGTTCACCACCCAGATACAGGTGACATCTTCATTATACACTCCTGTCTCTGCCCAGACCATTCCAGGACGTTAGCAGGAGGAATTTCCGTGTCACGGCACCCATTACATGTTCTGCCAGACAGCCAGCCACCTTTAACTTTCTTTCCCAATGGTGTTGTGAATGAGAAACCCGGACTGTTATGGACTGGAAACCGATAGTTTTAGCAAGGGATCCTGGTTCTGTTTGAGATCCCATGATGGTCGACCTTGAGCAGAGTGCTTCAACCTTGCCTTTGCTGTGGAGCGACACACTGCCCCAACTACTGCAGCCATTGCATACGAGAGTTGGTCACTCCTAGTAGTGATAAGAGTGACACCAAAGGTCTGCAATATGGTGCAGGACGTCCTGCAGCCACATGTGTTGCCTCTCTTGGCAGGGCTTTGAACTGGCATTTTTTCAGCAGGATAATGCTCGTCCACACAGAGCAAGGGTTTCCCAGGAATGTCTCTGCCAGATTGCAACCCTTCCTTGGTCTGCCCGGTCATCAGATTTAATCGCTAATCAAGCATTTATGGGATCAGCTGGGATGTCAGCCTCTGCATCCTATGAGAGTGAAGGATCCACAGGCCCAGCTGCAACGTATGCGCAAATGTGCAACAGGATGCCATACAGAACCTGTATGCCTCCACACCCAACCACATCTCATCTTGTATCCAGGCTAGAGGTGGCCCAACATGGTCCTAGTATCTCCTTTCAATTGTACAGTTTTCCTCAACAAACAGGATTACATACACACACAAAGTTTCATTCAATTCCAACAACTCCCCCGTGCGTTTTTTGTCAATGAGTGTACATTGGAACCGAGAATAGAAGAAATAAGATCTGGTCATGTTCAGAAAACCAGGTATCCCCCAGCAGTCACATTTTTTCATCAACTCATCTTTTAAGAGGTCAAATGGCTCTGCCAAGCATCATATTCTCTATTTGAGGAGATACTAAACATATTGAGATATCCATGGCTTTTAAGCTGGCCATACACATTAGACAAATGTTGGCAGAAAGTAACTGCTGATTTCAGTGGGTTTGGCTTTCCCGACTGAATTGGGCTGTTTGATTTCAACTGCCCAATGCTTTTGTTCTCAGGCAGATAAGCTGCTACTAGAGTCGGACAGATCTGGACACATAAGCCGGCCGTGCATGTGTATATAGAGGGCTCCGAATAAATGGCTGCTGGCTAAACAAGTGTTCAGCTGATAACTAATGTGTATTCCTATATTTAGCATGGTCAAGAGAAAGAAAACTGAGCAAATAACCTAGTTTTATAGGTCCAGCTCTACTCAAAAGACAATTGCCAGCGCATGTAAAACAGGTAACTCTACCGTGCCCACCCTCTAATTTCTTCCCCAAAGAAACCCTTCAAAATAGTTAGTAGTTTTGACCATGCTAAAAAGCAGACCGGGCTGGGGATGGTAGAACAAACATACCATTTTTGGGGCTTTTATCATCAGGACTAGTGTGAATGTGAACTTTGATTCTGCCAGACACTGCTCCTGCTCAGGGGCCATGCTGTACTTTAATGTGCTCTCTGCTTTCTTTGAGCCCCTTCACATCCATCCCCTCTGCCAGGAGACCACTACAGCTGTCACTCAGAGCTAAGGGGATGTGGAGCAGCTCAATGAAGCACTTCACAGTGAATCAATGGCTACTGGGCACTTGAAGGGGCCGAATCTTGCAGAATTTAACTTCACAGTCAAACTACTCTTGATAAAAGCTCCACAAGAGGTATGTTTGTCTCACTCTGCTTATCTAGTCAGCAGTTTAGCATGGTCAAAACTGCTGACAGATTCCCTTTTATTACACAGTTTACAGTGAAGAACATAAAACGTAGAAAACGCGCATAGAAAAATCCCAGCATCTCCTCCCGTAATAGTCTTTTCTACACTGATCCTATTTTTTGCCAAATAGCAACTGAAACTGGGGCATATAAACAACCTTTTCTCTATGTGCAACCCCACCTATTTTTCTCACATACGACTGCAGCAGGAGCCTCCCAATACAGCTCTGTAACAGGAGGCAGACAATGTTAAACGCTACCACTCAGCAAAAAACATGGAAGAGATCAGAAGGAAAGTAACATCTGTGTTCTAAGTTTTCTATAAGATCACTACAGAAAAATCTTACGGACTAACAAATATCATTGGCATGTTTACCTTGCTTCTTTCATCATTCATTTAGATCGCCCTAATACTTATTTGCATTACTAGTCACCAACAGCAGTTGGGTTTCTGAAAGCCTACATTTGAGTGGGAGCTGAGCTAGAACAACCAGGCACGGCCAGTACACAATGAACCCAACTGTGCTTCTGGTTCTGTTCCAAGTGCCATTTCGAGCACCAGAGGCTGCAAGGAACAGCTGATCGGTGGGGTAACCAGGTGTTGGCCCCACAATGATGATATTGATAACCTTTAGTGAGGATAGGTCATCAATATGTGGAGCCTGAAAAAAATGTAAATAAACTATAAACATAATATAAAGTAATAATAGACCTTTTCTTCTTTTACAGAAAGACCATGAGAAATATGTAACAAATTAATACAATTAAATGCGCAATAGATAAGGAAAGGTACACAGGGAGGATACACACATGCCAATTCAAATTTACATGAAGTACATAAAGGTAAAAAGAAGCAGGTAAAGGTAAAGTTGGATAGCCGTGCATGGCAGCAATGTGTACAGAAAGGGTAGGTTGCTGTGCCAAGAGGAAGTTGCACATGCGGTGAGTCAAAGATGTGCAGCTGGGCATCATTGATTCATATCTGCAATGGGTATTAAGACATCTAGAGCATGCCAGTGGTTCATGGCTCATGCCAACAGTGCATGCCAACAACAGATGACTGGGCATGAATGGTGCAAGTCAGAAATGTGAGGATCATGCCAACTGTGCATTGGATAACAATTCTTCTTTACCTTTGACAGTTGTAATGCCAAGAGTAGATTCGAGGTGCAGTTCTGCTTGATCTGTTCTCCCTTTTAATTCCGGAAAGTTGGTCAATTGGGGAGACAGGATTTCTGGAGAGGAATCACGACTTTCTGAATTCCAGTCTTGTACCCCAGAAGCCAGTGCTTTTAGTGCTTCAATTGTCAGATTTTCGTGAACCTTATCTTCTAAGGATTCAGATTCTGAATAGAACATACTTCCTGTATGAGGTTCTTTAACACAGGTTTCTGCCAGGTCAACAAAACCTTCACTATGTGGAGAGTCTGGGGTCTTAGAAATGGCATGGCCAGTCTTCTCAGAAACACTATCTGTTAAAAGCAGAGTATTGGAATTTATGATAGCATTCTTAGACGTTGTTAGGTTTCCTCTCCTAGGTTCATTCCCTTGGTGTGCGTCACTGAGCTCAACCCAGCCATCCTCTGCATGCTCCTTTTGATTAGTCACTGAAGATTTAACTCTCCATCCAGCATCTATAACTGTGTCGTCAGACTCTCCAGAGCTATCCAAGTCTTCCTCTGCATCTGGCCATCGAAGATCAGTCTTTGAATCATAAGAACATGCCTCATTTTTTACAGAACTAAGATCTACACATGTGTCCAGATTGTCTCCTACACATTCTTCAATTTTGGATGGTTTACAAGTTTCTTCTATGCACCTCTGCAAAAACTCCATCTGATGGTCAGATGATTTAATTGGTGATTCAACAGACCCCAAAATTCCAGACTCAAAGTAATCTGGCTTATGTGTTATGACATTCTGCATAGAAAAATTGCTAGCAAATTGCTCCTCCTTATCACCAGAAAAACATGTGCTTCTGTGCCCAGCCAAGAATGGTTCATCAGTATCAGGAGATTGGTCGTGGAATGGCCTTTGTGCAGAAATCTGTGAAAGTCCATGGTTGATAGTTTTGTCTTCACAGCTCTTGAACTCAAAACCTGAGCTGTTGGCAATCAATTCAAAAGGAGACCCAGGAGACTCTGGACTGGGGTGTTTAGGATGAAATTCTGGAGAGAAGGGTGTCAGAGAAAAGTCTGTAAAGTTCCTGGATAACAAACATTGCCTTTTTTATGACAGAGCAAAGATTTCTACAACTCACTCAATGATAGAGCAATCACAGAAACGTGGTCAGAAGAAAACAAGAGGGCATGAGCTACAACACCCATAAAGTTTTTTTTGCCAACATTTAGTTGGATTTTTTTATTTTATTTTTTATACCCGAGTGGGTCATACTGAACTTCTCCATATCGTTTGTGAATTACCAACATCAATACGTAACTATGTAAACACTCAGATGGAGAACAGCAGAGCTTATCATCATTTGGCACAGCTTATGATAACAGGACACAACCAGTAAGAACACTGCAGTATTAAAGGGGTATTCCCATATTGGAAATGCCTCTTTGCCCATCTAGACATGAATGGATATGAAAGGAGACCAATATCATGTAGTTATGATAGCCCAAATAAATAAATAAAACTTGGACACTGACATCTGCGAAACAAACTGCTGCATATTTAATACGCACTGGATGGTCAGCTGGTCTCGCTGAAATTGTCTGGCCACTAAGTGGATTCACAATCTGACAAAATGTGTTGCCCAGATCAGGATAATTCCTATTTTAGTCAGAAGAGTACTTGGAAAATAAGCGGTTCAAAGGGGCATCTTGCTGTAGGAAATGCCCCATGCCCTCTGCTTTCATGGATGGCCCTAAATGGGGCACCCAATCTTAACTCAATTTCCTGAGGCAAGAAGACTACAATTACTTACCGGTAATTGGTTTTTCCCCTAGCCTCCACAGCGGCACAGGAGGTTACCCCGCCTCCCCTAGGGACAGGAAACAACGTAGAGATCTTTAAATAGCCCCCTCCCCTTACCTGCTCCAGTAAAAAAACCGAGAAACTCTGAAATGGATGCTACATAATGTTATTTATCCATTTTTCAGATAACAAAATAAAATACCAGAATACAGCATCAAATTATTACATAAACGTGGGGGAAAAAATTTCCCGTGCCGCTGTGGAGGCTAGAGGAAAAACCAATTACTGGTAAGTAATTCTAATCTTTCCAAACGCCTCCACAGCGGCACGGATTCACAGGAGGAATAACAGAAATTAAATAACTAGGGTGGGACCACTGCAGATAACACTCTGCGAGAAAATAATAATTCCCTATTTTTTAACACATCTAATTGATAATGTCGAAAAAAAATAGAAGGCTTAGACCAGGTGGCTGCCTGGCATATTTGTTCCAGAGAGACGTCCGCTGTCTCTGCCCAGGAAGCTGCGACTGATCGAGTTGAATGAGCTTTTAGTCCATTTGGAGGAATGACATCTTTGAAGTTGTAGCAAAAAAGGATTGCCGATCTGATCCATCTTCCGATGGTTGTCTTGCTTGCCGCCTGTCCTCTATTTGGCCCAGCAAACTGAATGAAGAGTCTGTCTGCCTTCCTGAAAATTTCTGTTGCCTTAAGGTAAGCTAACACACATCTGCGAACGTCCAGATTATGAAAACACCTCTTCCGGACAACCTGCTGGAGAACCGAATGATGGCAACGAAACTTCTTGCAGACAGTGAAATTTTGAGACAACCTTGGGTAAAAAAGAGGGAGAGTGTTTCAGCACTATCCTGTCATCTCTTACAGTTAGATAGGGAGGTCTACATGAAAACACTTGTATTTCGCCCACTCTTCTAGCTGTAGTAATTGCAATGATGAAAATTGTTTTAAAGGACAGCAATCTTAAAAAAAATTCCGATAACGGCTCAAATGGGTAATCGATTAAAACGGACAATACTAAATTTAGGTCCCAAGGAAAGACTGTGGATCTGACTATAGGTTCATTCCTCTGTGCCCCTTTTACAAATTTAAGAAGATGTAGATCTCCCAACTTTGTATCTAGAAAGGCACTTAGGGCTGAGATATGGACTTTAATGGTACTGACTTTTAAACCTTTGTTTAGGCCCGCTTGCAGGAAATATAGAATGACAGATACATCTAGGGCCTCAGCTGATTTTAACCTATCTTTGGAAAATTTTAAAAAAGCCTCCCAGACTCTATAATAAATCTTAGAAGTTATAGGTTTTCGACTACATAAAATAGTAGAAATTACAGCCTCTGAAAGACCTTTTTTCCTTAACAATTCTCGCTCAGGTTCCAAGCTGCCAGATGTAGTTGTGCAGACTTGGGGTGCAAGATAGAACCTTGATGAAGAAGGTCTGGAAGAGGCGGCAGGATACTGTAATCCCCTGCTGACATGTTCAATAGTAGGGGAAACCAAGATCTTCTTGGCCAATATGGAGCGACTAGGATTAGTTTGGACTTTTCTGACAGAATTTTGGGTATTAGGGCAAATGCGTACAGGATCTCGTTTGGCCAAGGATGGGAGAGTGCATCCACGAACAAAGGGCGATCTTTGTAGGATAGGGAACAAAATTTCTCCGTCTGTTTGTTCTGCCAGGTAGCAAACAGGTCTAGGTGTGGTATCGACCACATCTTTGTTATCTGAAGGAAAATACCTGTCGATTTAAACTCCTTTCTCCTTCTTTCAAGGTATCTCTGATTAGAAAATCTGCAATCCTGTTGTCTTTTCCCTTTATATGAACTGCCGTAATAGACTGTATATTCCTTTCTGCCCATCGAGAGATATTTCTTGACACCTTTGCCAAGGATGTACTTTTTGTACCTCCTTGTTTGTTCAGGTAGGTGATCGTAGTAATGTTGTCTGATATAAAAATCCTATCTCTTCCTTTTACTTCCAAATGAAGAGCGTTTAGGGCTTCCCACACTGCTGATAACTCCCTTAGATTTGAGGAGGATAGGCTTAGACAGGTCTGAATGAGCCCCCCAACCGGATCTGCTGGCGTCTGTTGTCACTGTTATAGGGTCTATTTGTCGCCATGATACTCTGTGGCATAGGTTCCTTTTGTCTAGCCACCATAGAGTCTTTTACCTGCTGAGGGACTCTCACTTTCTTTTCTAACGAGAATATGCTTTTGTCCCAGTTTAACATGAACACTTGTAGGACCCGAGTGTGCTTGTGCCCATCTTACTGCCGGAATTGAAGATGACATAAGGCCCAGCACCTTCATCACTACCCAAATAGCCACTCTTCTCCTGCTCCGAAAAAAAGAAAATTTGTAGTTGATTTTTGATAGCTTTTCTACTGGTAGGAAAGTCTTCATAAGATGCGAGTCCAACAACATGACAAGAAAAACCTTCCTCTTTTTGGGATGAAGATCTGATTTTTCTAGATTTACAATCCAGCCTAGGTCTTTCAGATCCTGCTGTACTATGTTCAAGTGATTCTCTAATTTTTCTTTTGACTCTGTGGCAATGAGAAAATCGTCCAGATAAGAGATAACAAGTATTCCTTTCTGATGTAGACTTGCTACTACCTCTAACATGATCTTTGAGAAGACTCTGGGGGCTGACGTTAGGCCAAGGGGAAGGAACTGGAATTGAAAATGGAACACCTTTTTTCCCAACTGAACCACAAACCTTAGATATTTTTGATTACTGCTGCATATCGGGATATGATAATATGCATCGGTCAGATCCAAGGTTGCCATATAAACGTCTTTCCCGAGAAGATTTATTGTAGATTTTATTGTTTCCATTTTGAAAAGCTTGTACTGGATCTGACGATTTAGGCCCTTAAAATTTATAATTGCTCTGTGAGAGCCATTTGGTTTTCTCACTAGGAAAATTGTGGAATAAAAGCCTGTCTTTTCTTCTACAGGTGGAACAGGAACGATGGCTATTTTCTGAAGCAGAATCAGTTGATTTAGGAGTACTGGCTGATTTTTTTTTAGCTCCTTGGTAATGCAAAAAAAAAAATGTTTTTGCCTTCCTCCCACTGCACTTCTGGCATAGGTTTTTGAGAGAAATTTGCTGGGTTAAAGAGAAGACCTCTACCCCACCTCTACCTGTCTGCCATCTTACTGAAAAACCCCTTTTTTTCTAGTCCTGCCTGCCCCTTGTGGAGGAGTCGAAATTTCGCCTGACGAAAATTTTTGGGTTCTGACGGAAAACCTTTTTTCCTATTTGTGGCTTTTTCAAGGATATAGAGTATGGACCCGAATACTCTGTCTCCTTCACAAGGGATACCGCATAATTTATTTTTAGAATCCCCTTGACCATGACCTCAGCCACACCGCTCCTATAGTGGCATTAGAGAGGGCTGCAGATCTGGCCACCAATTTTACAGTATCTACAGAGGCACCTGCCAGAAAATTTGCTGCCTGTTTAAACATGGGCAAGGAGGCAATAATATCTTCTCTTGGGGTTCCTGCCACTAAATGCTCCTCTATCTTAATCCAAATGGCCATGGACCTGGCAGTGGCCGCTACACTTGGTCTTAAAATGGCCATAGAAACTTCCCAAGATCTTTTTAAAAGAGCTTCACTTTTTTTTATCCGTGTTTTTTTTTTTAGAAGACCTACATCCTCAAAAGGAAGAGCAGATTTTTTTGTTATTTTTGCTACCGGACCATCAACTTTAGGACATTTATCCCAAAGGGTGGTATCCTCTTCGGTAAACGGATACTTCCTTTTAAAAATTCTGGAGACACCAGGCTTTCTCTGGGTCAGTCCATTCTTTATTAATAAGTCTGATAATATTAGAATGCAGGGAAAACCCCCTTTTCCTTCCCCCCCCACCCGAAGCCTCTAAACATAAGGTCCTGTATGGATTTTGGTTGTTTAGAGTCCTCCAGATTTAAAGTCGCCCTTATGGTTTTTAGGAGAGACGGTCTCTTCAATGGAGCAAAGGGGACAACCGGATTAGTCTTCAGAGGAATCAGAGTCGGACAAGGAAAGTAACTCCCCTTCATCAAAATCTTCCTCCTGCAGATCTATATCAGAAGGGGAGGACATTGCTGACATGGAGGTGGAAGTTTTTTTGAGATGTGGTTGCCATTTTACAGTCCACAGCGCTGCTCACTTCCTCTTATAATGTTTTTGATATTATACAGAAGGGAAGGAGATTCTTCTGATACAATTTTTTCCAAACATTTCACACAAAGAAGTTTTTTATGACCTTTTTGGAAATTATTTTTTTTTGGATACGATGAGCAGATTTTTGCACATCACTGACCTGGGGGAATATATAAAAATACATATTCAGAAGGAAGCAGCCTTAAGCAATAATAATAAAAAAAAAAAAATACGTATATCCCCTCACCCGACTGATGAAACAGAAATTTCCCTGCCACCTCCAAGTGAAACACAGCTGGAAAAAAAAAATCATATTTAACCCCCCCAGGAGAGGAGAGATTACTGGGCTGAGGGCTTTGGTCGGGTCTGCAGACCTCCGGACGCTGTCTGAGTCACCTGGAGTAGACATCTTCTAAGTGCTTCTTTCTCCCCGGAATAAGACACTGGGAATTGTTTCTTCCCTCTCTTTTTTAAAGCGCTCATTGCCTAGGGGAAGTATGTCAGCTACAGCTGCTCCTGAGATCTCGAGCCCACCGAGATCTCGTCTGCGAACATGTGACCCGCCTGTCCTATCGCGATGACGCGCACGGACGTTGCCCGGGGCTGCCTCCACCGGAGGACCTATGCCAGAGAAGCAGGAAGGGCCGCACTGCGAGCCCCGCGGCCCTGTTCTCCACCCAGCACACTAGGAAGTGCTCCATGGAATCTTCAGCTGGGCGTCCAAGAAAACTCCTGCTGGTGCGTGCCCTTTACAGGAGGATCTCCACACATCCCAGAGGGACACGAAACAACTGGAGCAGGTAAGGGGAGGGGACTATTTGAAGATCTCCACGTTGTTTCCTGTCCCTAGGGGAGGCGGGGTAACCTTTCTGTGAATCCGTGCCGCTGTGGAGGCGTTTGGAAAATCTCTGTTAATAAATCCACGATTTAGAAGAGGGTAGCAAAAAGAGGCAAATAAAACCTTAGAGGACCTGCCACAGATTTTTAATTTTTTTTCTAAAACTAATACCTTCATCTGTAGCCGTCCTCCAGCAGACGCATCTCAGGTTTTTTTTAAGTTTTTTTTACCCAGATGCACCTCTGCAAAGCTACAGGGAAGAGGAGACCTCAGCTCTCCTCAGTGGGCATATGTTTCTCCCCATCTGCAACACCGCACTGTCCAGTTGCTGTGGAGCTCTTCACCGCCAGGGAAAAGACGAGCTGGTCTTGCAAGATTTGGTAAATCTCACGACAACAGGCTATGTAAGCAAACTTATTACTTGCTTACATAGCCTGTTCTTGTGAGATTTACCAAATCTCGCGGAACAGCTTGTCTTCTCCCTGGCGGTGAAGCAGTCCGCAGCGACTGGACAGCGTCACAGACAGATACCTGTACCTCTGCATTTTAGGGTACTTTCACACTTGCGTTTTTCTTTTCCGGCATAGAGTTCCGTCCTAGGGGCTCTATACCGGAAAAGAACTGATCAGTTTTATCCCCATGCATTCTGAATGGAGAGTAATCCGTTCAGGATGTCTTCATTTCAGTCTTTTTGACTGTTCAGGACGGAGATAATACCGCAGCATGCTACGGTTTTATCTCCGGCCCAAAAAAACTGAACACTTTCCTGAATGCCAGGCATTTTTTTTCCATAGGAATGTATTAGTGCATTAAAAATACTGCAATGCCGGATTTGTCCTTCCAGTCTACGCATACCTTTAAAAATGTGGAAAAAAAATTAAACGGATCCGTTTGTCCATATGACAAACGGACAGACTGATCCGTTCTTGCAATGCATTTGTGAGACAGATCCGCATCAGTCTACAAATGCTGTCCGTTTGCATGCAGATTGCCGGATCCGGCAGGCAGTTCAGGCGATGGAACTGCTTGCCGGATCACTCTGCCGCAAGTGTGAAAGTACCCTTAGGCGCCAGCATAGAACTCAGGGCATAGCAGTGTAACGTAGGTGCCAATCTTAAAAAGACAAAAAGAGCAACATCATCTGTTGGAGGAGGATTACAGAAAAAGGTATTCGTTTCAGAAAAAAAAGATCCAGTGACCGATACTCTTTAAAGTGGTAAGCCTACTTCAGCAAATACATACGGTATTTGGATTATGAAAACATATATAATTCTCCAACACCATCAATCCCTCAGAATTCTCAGGAAACAAAGAAGCATTTCAGCAATAGAAAATTGTCTGTAACTCTACAAATACACTAAATCTTGGAAGGTATGCTGGCAGGGATTACACGGCTCACATTCTGTGCCACTCTGCTGCATTGTGTTTGCAAACTCACATTATACATACAGGAAAAATATTACCCCTTTCACAATGGCTTAGTGTTCTCTACTGATTGCCCTTAGGCACAAGCAGCAGTAATGGCACACACAACACTTTGGAGAATTGTTAAAGAAGCACTCCTGCACTTTTTGCCTATATATTGCAGCACATGCTATTATTAAAGAATTATTATTATTTATTTTTTTTGGACGCATCACAGGTATGGGGAGGGGGGTGGGTGTAGGGAATGGGGATAAGGGGAAAAAATATATATATATTGAAGTTGGGGATTATTTATTTAATCCTTCTTGTATTGTAATCTGTTTTGATATATCAATTAATAAAGATAATTAATAAAAAAAAAGAATAACGTGAAGGCTCTTGTGTATACATGTTTGAGTTTATGTGCGATTTCTGGATTGTCAGCCATCTTGTTTCTTACTTACAAGCATGCATACATTTTCCATTATAACCTGGCTTTGAAGAGACAGAGGTGACAGTATCTTGTCACACTAAGGGTCTATTCAAACATCCGTGTGTGTTTTGCGGACCGCACATCGCCAGCACTAATAGAATATGCCTAATCTTGTCCGGAATTGCGGACAAGAATAGGACACGTTCTATTATTTTTTTCGGGAACGGAAATGCGGACCCAGAAGTGCGAGTCCGCATTTCCGGATCCGGTCAGCACATCGTGCGGCCCCATAGAAATGAATGGGTCCGCAATTCTGTTCCGCAAAATGCGGAACAGAATTGCAGACAGGTGAAAGACCCTAATGGCAGCCATTTATACATCAGTGACATAAAACTTATGTCCCCTCACTCAACATACTGGTTTTGAGTTCCTGCAAACATTCGTTCCAGACTATATCCGTCTAAATGTGGCACCGAACGCTTCCTCATCGGGTGATCCTGTCATTCGTACATGCACACCAATTATCGTGTCTTGGCAGCAGATTGTGCTGTCTAAACAACGAACTGCTGCCCAGAAAAAATTAGTGTGTATAGGGATAAGCGATCGCAGTAGCAATCCCTCGTCCGCATACTGTGAAGGAGATTGTTGCATGTAAATGCAGCAGATTTCTTCATTGAACAAGCAGCTGACTGTTGGGAAGGAAGGCTTCCTACCCGACAATCAGCTGTACATCGGAGCGCCTAAACCCCCCCTTCAGGGCTAAATCATATCTTCAGAAGCACTTTGTCTGAAAATATGGATTAACAAGGAGGACTGAGACAGGTGGGGAGCAGAGGTATCCGAGAACTGCCAGGAAGGATCTAATAGATGGCAATATAATGCTGCAGTTCACAGGAAGTTAGCCACACAGGATAGACTGAAATCCTCCACACAGGAGAGCAAATGTGACACTGGTAGTCAGACTGGGATCACGTGACCCAGGCGTCTATGATGAAAGGGATGGATGCAACCGAGCTGTGATGTAACAATTCATACTGCAAAATACACAAAAATAAATAAATCCCTATTGCATCTTACAAGACAAGTCAAGTAATTTTAGGATTGGAATTTGGAATAAAAAAAAAAACAGATATGATGTGGATTCCTTTAGACTTCCTACCCACTCGCTATGTATACTGTGCATTTCTACTGTGTAAACGGCTGATCCTATAAAAATAAAGATAATAGTAAAATATCAGACTCCTTGTATCTTAAAGATGCCAACGCTTTCTATACATAACTATTAAGGGGATCTGTACTGCTGACTCTAAGACAATGATTTTATGTGTCAGAGTTTATCCCCACCATACCTGTTCCCCAGAGGTGTATACCCTCCCTTGCTTCTCTGCCCAGTTCACCTGATTAAAGGAGGAGAAATTGGGGTCTCTAAATCAGAGAATATACTGCAGTCCAATTCGGTTACATTAACCATTGAGATGCAAGTGGTGCATTACAAAGCACTGCACATTTTAATATAACTGGCATAGATCTTATTTCTAGGGAAAAGAGATGTGGCAGAAGTGCCAAAAATTAGGTGGGAGTTTTTGCAAAGGCGGTGCAAAAAAACAAACATGGTGCAAAATAAAAATAAAATGCAAAAAAAAAAAAAAAAAATTGGTAATGAGCTACAGAGGAAGAAGGGAGTTGACATTCAAGAGCGGAATGATCAGATTGATTTTACTATGAGGTTTCTAATATGTATGGGGCCCCTTAAACTTGGGCTGCTGGATTTCAACAGATCCTTTTGTTCTCAGGGAAACCATGGTGCTGCCACAAGTGTTTAGTAGTGGCTTTCTCCTCATTCAGAACACATGCACACTTGGCCGGGCATACATGTGTACAGGGGGTTTAGCAGATATATGACCACATTGGCAAAGTACATAAAAACATTTTTTTCTTATTATAAAATTCCAGTTTTTGTGTTCTTTTTAGACTCTGCTATTCTGTCTGGGCGGGCACAGAAACAAATGGCAAGCATGTCAAATGGAGTCCAAAGATTTGAAGTGAATGTACCTGCCGCGATATATGTTGGCATACTGTTTTAAGGTATTCAAATGTATTTGCCTGACTGAAATCTCAGCTGGGGGCTAAAACACATTGTTATACTCTAGAAAGGAACTTGAGCCCCCATTAAATACTTTTAGTGAATCCTCTTTGACAACTGCAGGCAGAGAATTCCATAGTCTCACTGCTCTTACAGTAATCCTGGACAATCCCTTTAACTCTGAAATATTATGGCTGGACTAACTAATGGTATCACGTTTTTCACCCGACCCTTTAGTTCTCTGGCAGTAGCCTCATCTCTCGCCACTGAAACTGACTGTGTATGTGTATGGGGCGCTGGTAGACACAGCAAGCGTTCAGCCGGCTGATATTGAAGGTGCATGGGCTCCTTTAGGCTAAAAACTACAAGAAAAAAAAAAAAAACCATGAGTGAATAGCGCAACTTGGTTGGTACTAGGGTTGGGCGATATACCGGTATCACGATATACCGCGGTATTAAAAAAACGGCGATATGGCGATATCGCTGTTTCCAAAATACCGCGGTATTTTGTGACGTCATCAAAGCGGTCAGCTCACATTGTGCGCTGACCGCTTCTAAACGTGCGCCCGCCCGCCCCTGCACCTTGCATAGCGCTGCCGCTGAGTAACATTACTTCCTCTCGCTCCTGACCTGGCTCCTTCTTGCTCCGCCTCCCTTAGTCAAGTCTCCACCCACCATCTGACATCATCACCGTCGTCACCCACCAGTGCCGGCTCTATTGTATATGTGGCGAATCGATCCCCTGTGTGAGTACTGGTGTCTCTGGAGAGACTTTTCCTGCGGCTGCCTCACTAGTGTGTGCTCTGGTGACGAAATTATAAACTTACTACTTCCCGCAGCGGCCGCCCCGGCTCTCCCTCCTCCTTGCTCCCATATTCAAATCTCTGCCCACCGGCATCTGATGTCAGAATCAGAGCACACAAGCGAGGCAGCCGCGGGAAAGGTATATCGCAAAGTATTACTGCATGTATGGTGGCCTGTGGCCACAAGACCTTATTATAGCGCCTCCTTGTGGCCCCCCATACAGTGTAACGCCTCCTTGTGGCCCCCCCCATACAGTGTAACGCCTCCTTGTGGCCCCCCATACAGTGTAACGCCTCCTTGTGGCCCCCCATACAGTGTAACGCCTCCTTGTGGCCCCCGCCCCCATACAGTATAACGTCTCCTTATGGCCCCCGCCCCCATACAGTATAATGTCTCCTTCTGGCTGCCCCCATACAGTATAATGTCTCCTTGTGGCTGCCCCCATACAGTATAACGTCTCCTTGTGGCTGCCCCCATACAGTATAACGTCTCCTTGTGGCTGCCCCCATACAGTATAACGTCTCCTTGTGGCCCCCCATACAGTACAGGGAGTGCAGAATTATTAGGCAAGTTGTATTTTTGAGGATTAATTTTATTATTGAACAACAACCATGTTCTCAATGAACCCCAAAAACTCATTAATATCAAAGCTGAATATTTTTGGAAGTAGTTTTTAGTTTGTTTTTAGTTTTAGCTATTTTAGGGGGATTTCTGTGTGTGCAGGTGACTATTACTGTGCATAATTATTAAGCAACTTAACAAAAAACAAATATATACGCATTTCAATTATTTATTTTTACCAGTGAAACCAATATAACATCTCAACATTCACAAATATACATTTCTGACATTCAAAAACAAAACAAAAACAAATCAGTGACCAATATAGCCACCTTTCTTTGCAAGGACACTCAAAAGCCTGCCATCCATGGATTCTGTCAGTGTTTTGATCTGTTCACCATCAACATTGCGTGCAGCAGCAACCACAGCCTCCCAGACACTGTTCAGAGAGGTGTACTGTTTTCCCTCCTTGTAAATCTCACATTTGATGATGGACCACAGGTTCTCAATGGGGTTCAGATCAGGTGAACAAGGAGGCCATGTCATTAGATTTTCTTCTTTTATACCCTTTCTTGCCAGCCACGCTGTGGAGTACTTGGACGCGTGTGATGGAGCATTGTCCTGCATGAAAATCATGTTTTTCTTGAAGGATGCAGACTTCTTCCTGTACCACTGCTTGAAGAAGGTGTCTTCCAGAAACTGGCAGTAGGACTGGGAGTTGAGCTTGACTCCATCCTCAACCCGAAAAGGCCCCACAAGCTCATCTTTGATGATACCAGCCCAAACCAGTACTCCACCTCCACCTTGCTGGCGTCTGAGTCGGACTGGAGCTCTCTGCCCTTTACCAATCCAGCCACGGGCCCATCCATCTGGCCCATCAAGACTCACTCTCATTTCATCAGTCCATAAAACCTTAGAAAAATCAGTCTTGAGATATTTCTTGGCCCAGACTTGACGTTTCAGCTTGTGTGTCTTGTTCAGTGGTGGTCATCTTTCAGCCTTTCTTACCTTAGCCATGTCTCTGAGTATTGCACACCTTGTGCTTTTGGGCACTCCAGTGATGTTGCAGCTCTGAAATATGGCCAAACTGGTGGCAAGTGGCATCTTGGCAGCTGCACGCTTGACTTTTCTCAGTTCATGGGCAGTTATTTTGTGCCTTGGTTTTTCCACACGCTTCTTGCGACCCTGTTGACTATTTTGAATGAAACGCTTGATTGTTCAATGATCACGCTTCAGAAGCTTTGCAATTTTAAGAGTGCTGCATCCCTCTGCAAGATATCTCACTATTTTTGACTTTTCTGAGCTTGTCAAGTCCTTATTTTGACCCATTTTGCCAAAGGAAAGGAAGTTGCCTAATAATTATGCACACCTAATATAGGGTGTTGATGTCATTAGACCACACCCCTTCTCATTACAGAGATGCACATTACCTAATATGCTTAATTGGTAGTAGGCTTTCGAGCCTATACAGCTTGGAGTAAGACAACATGCATAAAGAGGATGATGTGGTCAAAATACTCATTTGCCTAATAATTCTGCACGCAGTGTATAATGTCTCCTTGTGGCCCCCCCATACAGTATAATGTCTCCTTGTGGCCCCCAATACAGTATAACGTCTCCTTGTGGCCCCCCATACAGTATAACGTCTCCTTGTGGCTGCCCCCATACAGTATAATGTCTACTTGTGGCCCCCCATACAGTATAACGTCTCCTTGTGGCCCCCCATACAGTATAACGTCTCCTTGTGGCTGCCCCCATACAGTATAACGTCTCCTTGTGGCCCCCCATACAGTGTAACGTCTCCTTGTGGCTGCCCCCATACAGTATAATGTCTCCTTGTGGCCCCCCATACAGTATAATGTCTCCTTGTGGCCCCCAATACAGTATAACGTCTCCTTGTGGCCCCCCCCATACAGTATAATGTCTCCTTGTGGCCCCCCATACAGTATAACGTCTCCTTGTGGCCCACCCATACAGTATAATGTCTCCTTGTGGCCCCCCATACAGTATAACGTCTCCTTGTGGCCCCCCATACAGTATAACGTCTCCTTGTGTTTTTTTTTCTTTTAAACTGGTATTTATCGCGATATATATCGTTATCGCGATAAATTTTTTAATATCGTTATCGTCTGAATATTTTTGATATCGTCCAACCCTAGTTGGTACACACCTAATAAATTCCAGTGACATAGTTGTGTTTGCCTCAGAGGAATGTTAGTCAGAAAATACTGGTGTGGATGGTTGATGTGTAGGAGTCTTCTGACAATCTTACCAATGACAGGCTCATGCATTTAGAAGGTAAAGTATGTGCGTATTATATAGACCACTAACCAATATCCAGAATAACCCCCATGTACAGCAGCTGGAGGGGCTGGGAGTGACTCAGTAAGGTCTTGGTAGCAGGGTTGCCAACCGTCTAGAAATTTCTGTACAGTTGGTAAAAATAAGCAACTTTTTCTGTGTCCGTGATTTTTTTGTTTTTGTGGCTGGTGGTACTTGACTAGATTATTTGGGTGGTAATTATTTTACAGCTCACAGTAAATGCTGGTGATGAGTTCTTATCAGTATATTGAGCTATAGACATGGATTACTTATTATTTTTAGCATTTCATTGTTGTCTGTCCGTGATTTTGGTATAAGTTGTCCAGAAAAAAGAAAAATTGTGGTTGGCAACCCTGCCTGGTAGGGTGCCACCGGTATCTGGAGCCAGGCTGGCTGCAGTGTATCCCACAGCCGCTGGAAGGTGCGTGGGGGGGGGGGGGGATCCATAGTGTGAACAATAATCGAGGTGGTCTCACAGATGCTCAATTAAGTTAAAGTCTGGGGAATCAGGGGGCCAGGGTAGTACTCGGAAGTCTTGGTCATGTTCTTCCAACCAATGTCGGACTTTTCTCTACCCATGTGACATTTCGCATTGTCCTGCTGGAACACGCGCCCTCGGGAAGACTATCATCATGTATGGTGTATGTGATCTACAAGGAAGGATTCAAACCCAAATCGTTTTGGAGTGGCTTCCACATGGAGGAGTAGGCCCAGAGAATGCCATGAAAACATTCCCAAGATTGGTGTGAATCTGACAAAGGGGCCCGTTCGACCCCAAAATGCGTTACTATTATGCCAATAAAATCACCTCTAGGCTAAGTTACTATAACTCCTATCCACTGTGAGCAACAATTATGGACAGCATGACTTTTACACTACCGCTTTCCTAAAATATGAAGAGCAGGGCCCAGAGAGGAGAGGGTTATATAAAGGAAGGAGAGAAGGGAAGTAACAATGGTGTACATAGTAAGTCCATTTATGTTGGCTGTTACTGTGATGTTCTAGAAATGGTCTTGAAGGCATATTAGGGCACCTACACACGGATGCAGGTTTACCAACAGAAAACACACACACAATTCCTTGCCGTTTTCAGTGCATTTCCATACCAAAACTGCATGTGTAACTTTCTGTTGTGGACTTGATGCGGTTTTGCCACAGATCTCGCATCAGGTCAATGTTTGCATGGAAGAAAAAAGCAAAGCGTGAATAAGATTGGTCGAATTTCTTACACTTTGCTGGTACTGTAAGATGCTGTGTTTTTTCCACACGGAAAAAGCGCACATAAACCGCATCATGTTCAGGTAGCCTCCAAAGGGTTTTCTGAGATGGTAATATTGATGACCCATTCTCTGGATAGATCATCAGTACCGGATCAGTGGGGATCTAACACCCAGGACCCAAACCGATCAGATCTTTGAGAACGCAGCGCCGCTTGCAGTAGTGCTACGGCCTTATCTCAGCTTTTCTTAGGCCAGTGACGACACATTCATCGGTCACGTGGCCTAGGCGCAGCTCAGCCACATAGAAGTGAATGTGGACAAGCACGATACCAAGCACAGCCACTGCGCTATTTATGGCGCTGTGCTTGGTGAGCTCAGAGAGCGCTGCGTCACTCACAGGGGTGCCAGGGCCTTCTCAAATAGCTGATTGGCTGGGGTCCCGGGTGTTGGACCCCCACTGATCAAATACTGATCAGTATTAAAGTATCAGAAAAACCCTAATAAAGTAATTGGAGATAAATAAGCCAGTTCAGAATCCAGATATACAGTAGATGTAGGTAAATAGGTAGATATGAACATCAATGAACTGGGGTAACCTCAAGCATAATCAGACTGACTCCATTAACAAAACACTTTTTATGCCCGCAGCAGAACATACTATACCTGGCATCAGCAGGGTACACAGGCTCAGGATATACCATCTACTCACAATCTGGCCAATCCACAAACACGTAAGACATATTGTTAAAATAATCTGTAGGTGGTTTCTGGCAAAGAAATGCTGCTGCTGCAAACTTCACCCCATCCAACTCCCACTAACACATAAAAGGGATGGTTCAGCTAACGGCCTGCACCGCCGCCTCTATTGCAAGAGAAATTACAAACATTTGCAAATCACTCAATATTAAATTTGCTTTTCTAAGAGATTGATTTTCCATTTACTATGCAACTATATGCAACCCAAGTACGGTATTCCATTAAAGGTTTTTGGTGCACTGTATACAGGCCCAGCAGCTTTCCCTCTTGTTTGATAGCAGTCCCTGAGATTCCAGAGCTGGTATTGACACCAGTTGCTCTGAATGGAGTGGCCCCGCCTATGGTGCCCCAAAAACTGTATTTGCATAAAAATAAAAAGCATTTCTCAGGATTACAGAGCCAGATTTTCACAAACAAATGTATGGCTATGTTTCATGGCACCTAGCCTGCATGTTGGTGTGCTTACTTTGAAACTGACTTTAGGGGTAGATAGGTCCCATGGACTCCACTATATAGACAGACACACTTGTCACTTGGAGTATCATTTTAGAATCTATCAGCCCCTGGAACCCTATTACAGGGACAGAGGATGGACTCAATTGTGAACAAATGTCTATATGAACAATAATCAGCCCACGTAAAGGTGCTACATATCACCAGGTCAGGGGCATGCATCTTTCATGCGGCACCTAGAATTGCCCTTTGTCAAGCCCCCCTCAGCAGGCTGGTTTTCCCTGTAACTGGGGCTCCTTTAGATGCTCCAGTTACAGTGGAAATAGTGCAACAACAAAACAAAAAAAAGTCTGTGTCCCCAAAGAACCTTTTGGGGACAAATTATGGGGTAAATATATATATTAAAAGTACAAAAAAGAAGTCAGTGTCGTATACAGCGCCGAAAAAAAAAAAAAAAAAAAAAAAAAATAATATATATATATATATATATATATATATATATATATATATATATATATATATATATATATATATATATATATATATAGAAAATTTTAGCAAAAAGATGTAAAATAAAAGGAAAAGAAAACTATAAAAAGGAAAAAATGCTAAATAAAATTGTTCACTGTCAAGTGTGGCAAAAATATATTTAAAAAAAAAAGAAAAAAAATTGTAAAATACATAAAAGGAATAAACGCCCACACCAACCAAAACCATTACAATTATTACCTCATTCATGTGGCCTGGTCATTTAAGGGTTAACCAGTAAGTGCTTTCCCGGCTAGTAAGGCCTCATACACACGACCGTACCTTTTCTTTTGGTCCACAGAACACCAGCCATTTGTGTTCTGCATTTTGCAGAATGGAGTAACAGATGCGGACAGCACACAGAGTGCGCTCCGCATCTTTTGCGGCCCCGTTGAAGTGAATGGGTCCGCACCCGAAAAAATGTGGCTCAGATACAGACTAAAACAATGGCTGTGTGCGTGAGCCCTCAGGGAAAATGCTTACTGGTTATTTCAGGGCACATACAGTATATCTGGGGGTGCAGGAGGCAGTAAAAAAACTGAGCGCCATCCTCTGAGTGTAAAGCACTCATTAGTGATTAGAAGGCAGGAAGGAAACGTCGCCACTTTAAGGAGTTTCCTAGTTAAAATGATTTTTAACCAGTTCCTGCAGCATTGTCCCTGAAACAGAAGATTCCTACTTTCCTGCTCCGTGCAGCTCTCGCTGTCGCCATCTTCCGGTCCCGGAGCACCTCCCCAGCATATGACTGACTTTAGCAGTGGAACGCTGCTTGTGGCCACATCACCACTGAAGCCAGTCATTGGCTGGAGAGGTACAAGTGATTATGCCCATATCCAACCGGATGGAAACAGCGCCGGAACCACAAGATGGAGACAGCGGGAGCGGCAGGGATCAGGAGAGTATGAATCTTCTGTTTCATGCTGGAGGAACGTGTTAAATTTTTTTTTTACCGGGAAATCTCTAAGCCCCTGTTACACGGCACGATATTCAGGACAATTACTGGGGACAAGTGTTCGTAGGAGCGCTCATTCCTGATATCTGGTCAGCCGATAAACAAGGAATTACTCGTTTGTTGGATGATGTGCATACAAGATGTACAATTATAGTCAGCACATCTCACCGTGCAATCAGGAATGTGCTACCGATCAATAGAAGTGAATGAGGGAGGAATGACTGGTAGTGATCATTCCTCCCCAGTCACTTTGCATTAGCCTGTGTAATAGGCTGATGCAAACAAGCGCTGATTAACCTTTTTTTTTTTGCGGCCCCTTTAAATAGTGTGATGTGACAATGCGGCCCCCAGACCAAAAAAGGTTGTGCATCCCTGATTTACACCATTCTCTATTAAAAGGGTTCTGCACTTTCATTTAACTGATTATCCATCCTCTAGATAGATCATCAGCTTCTGATCGGCGGGGGTCCGACACCCGGGACCCCCGCCGATCAGCTGTTTAAGAAAGGATAGATCATCAGTTAAATGAAAGTGCAGAACCCCTTTAAATGAAATAGTGTGAAAATACAGTGGGGGAGATATATCAAGGCTGGCAGAGCCATCTGCCAGCCTTGATCTCCCTGCACTGGCGTGAGATGCACCTGATTTGTGAAGAGGCAGAAGCCTCTTAATAAATTTGGCGCACCTCTGTCCTGCAGTGTGCCAGAAAGTGTCGTCTATGCCCTAAGCCCCGCCCCTTCGGAAAAGTGCAGAGAACCACAAAAAGTCGCAAATTATGGTGCACAGATGCAGTGTGCCTTAATTTGCAACTTTTTTTACGTCACAATTGTGTTGTGGCATAGAAAGAATGATAAATGTTCCCCAATGACTGTATAAACAGAAGTAGGATTGGGAATTCTATTAATAGTATTTTTGACTTTATATGCTGGGTTATGTTTTATGTGTTTGTATACATATTTGGATTTACGTCTATAATTCTGTATCCGAACATACATATTTGACATGTCGGTTATTGTTTATATTCTAGCCCAGGGGTACTCAACTGGCGGACCTCGGTCCAAATCCAGACCGCGGTTGCCAGCTGTCCGGACCCCTGCAGTGGCATGCTAAGTGGGGGATGGTCTGCCCCGGGTCCTGGCTATCAGGTGGTGCCAGAGTCCAGAAGCAATGAGCGTTTCCATCAATACAGATGGAAGCGCTCATTGCTGGAGTGCAAGGAGCTGGGTCCAGTCACTTACCGCTCAGCTCCCCGATCCTCCCCTCCTTCAGGCTGGCGGCACCCTGAATGGTGAAGCAGCAAGACTTCTTCCCTTCTCCATTCAGCCTGCAGACACAGATAGCGCTGCTGGCCTGTGTAGGCGGAGCCTGCAACTCTGAAATCTGTATAAGCTTCACCCACACAGTGCTGCAGAGTGATCGGGCACAGCTACTGTGGAGGGGGCACAGCGGGCACAATGGGCATTACTACTATTAAGGGGGCACAATGGGCATTACGACTAAGGGGGCACAATGGGCATTACTACTATTAAGGGGGCACAATGGGCATTACTACTATTAAGGGGGCACAATGGGCATTACTACTATTAAGGGGGCACAATGGGCATTACTACTATTAAGGGGGCACAATGGGCATTACTACTATTAAGGGGGCACAATGGGCATTACTACTATTAAGGGGGCACAATGGGCATTACTACTATTAAGGGGGCACAATGGGCATTACTACTATTAAGGGGGCACAATGGGCATTACTACTATTAAGGGGGCACAATGGGCATTACTACTATTAAGGGGGCACAATGGGCATTACTACTATTAAGGGGGCACAATGGGCATTACTACTATTAAGGAGGCACAATGGGCATTACTACTATTAAGGGGGCACAATGGGCATTACTACTATTAAGGGGCCACAATGGGCATTACTACTATTAAGGGGCCACAATGGGCATTACTACTATTAAGGGGCCACAATGGGCATTACTACTATTAAGGGGGCACAATGGGCATTACTACTATTAAGGAGGCACAATGGGCATTACTACTATTAAGGGGGCACAATGGGCATTACTACTATTAAGGGGGCACAATGGGCATTACTACTATTAAGGGGGCACAATGGGCATTACTACTATTAAGGGGCACAATGGGCATTACTACTATTAGGGGGCACAATGGGCATTACTACTATTAAGGGGGCACAATGGGCATTACTACTATTAAGGGGGCACAATGGGCATTACTACTATTAAGGGGGCACAATGGGCATTACTACTATTAAGGGGGCAGAAAGAGGGCATTACAACTTTGAAGGGGCACAGAGAGGGCATTACTACTGTGAGGGGGAATTTAATGTATTCATACTCTGTGGGGAGGAACTAAGGAGGCATTGCAAGGTGTCAGGGGCGCTAAGGTGCATCATAATGTGTGGGGGCACCAAGGGATCACACTGCTGTGAGGGTGCACTTAGGGTTGTCATACTTTGTGGAGCATTAAAAGCATATCATAATGTCTGAGGGGCATCATTATTGTTAGGGGGCATTGAAAAGACATACTTACTGTTTGGTCGGCAGAATGGAGATTAGGTAAGCTTGGAGGTGTGGATTATTGTAAAAAATAAAATAATAATGCAGCCCTACATGCCAATGGTGTTGTCCCTCCTTATATATTTTTTGTTTTGCAGCTGGGACCTTCATCCTACAGCAGACTCAAGTATGTGAACCTCTACAAAAAGTACTTGAGTACCCCTGTTCTAGACTTTAAGAATAATAAAAAAAATAAAAAATGGTTATACATAAACTTACACATAGGGCCAAGATCTCGACAATGCAAAACTTCCTTATGGTTACATTCCTTTCCCTCTCTTGCCCTAAATATGTGCAATGGGATGCAGATCTCCTCGCTGATTCTGGGGCTGCTCCCGTAAACAGAATTTTTGGAAATTAGTGGAATCTTTCCCTCTTGTCCACTCGGTTCTCTACACAACACTCACATCATCTCGGACCATTTTTGGATATCTAGACACAAAAATTTATTTACCTACAACAAACTACTTTCCGTCATCTCCAGAAGGCTATCCTACAAGAATGCCGCTCTCCACAACCATTATCTTTCTAATTATTTCAACTAAAACTACAACGTATATTCAAGATCGATCAGGTAGTGGATGGTGTAATAAAACTAGTCATTAGTTGAAATATTGCCAAGGAATCTTATTCACAAATGTGTCTATGAAGGTTTTTATTCATCCAGGTCATGGTATATCAGCGGTAATACACGAGAGCAACTAAACAAGTCGCTCTATTACCTCTGATATTCACACCTGAATATCACCTGAGCCTCCTCCATCGCTGATCTGTTCCTTAAAGGGGTTGTCCGGGTTCAGAGCTGAACCCGGACATACCTCAATTTTCACCCCGGCAGCACCCTGACAGGAGCATTGGAGCAGGGCAAAGGCATTTTTTGGAGATCCGGTGACGTACCGGGCCTCTCCATGGGGCTGCCAGTAAGCCCGGTGACGTCGACGGCACTGAGGGGCGAGATTTAGCACTGCCCTAGCCAGTAAAACAGCTAGGGCAGCGCTAAAGCCCGCCCATCAGTGCCAGTGACGTCACCGAACACACTGCCGAGCGGAAGTTTCCGCCCGGCAGTGTGTTATTGAAAACAAAAGAGACCTTGCCCTGCGCGATTTAGCGCAGGGCAAGAGAGCGCATCGGAGTTTGAGATGCTCCGATGCTAGCCTCAGGGGGGCTGCCTGGGTGAAAATAAGGGTATGTCCGGGTTCAGCTCTGAACCCGGACAACCCCTTTAAATTGTCATGTGTAGACAATCCCCAAGACCTCACCATTGTAAGTACAATTAAGTGTGTGAAAGTGCCAAAACCTCCTTTTGCTTTGGTACTTATACATGCAAATCTAGTCACAGCAATTGGCCCTACATCCATTTTATGTTAGACTGGTGATGGAATAGGTTCTCTCATAAAACATGTTTTAAGGATTCCTCTTCTTGGGGGTAGAACTAAAAGGTGCATTTACAAGTGCAGATGAGGAGTAGATTGTCGGGAAGGAAGCGTTCCTTCCCAACAGTCAGCTGCTTGTTCAGTGGAGGTGAAGTGCAAATATGCAGAAAATCGGCCAGCCAAATACCGGAGAGCTGTACAGGCAGTGTGAAGCAAGCCTTACCAGTGATTGTATTGGCGAGTTATCCCCTCCCTTCTGATCCTCAGCTGTGTCATGTGACCAACACTGACTCTCCAAATGACACAGCATTTAGTGTGTGTGCAGGAAGCCAGATTCTCTATGTATGACCATGGAAGCCTCATAGGAATGAATAGAGAAGTAACTGACTATCTGTTCTGTCTTAGTTGCAGAGGCATAGAGTTGGTCACATGACACAGCTGAGGATCAGAAGGGAGGTTAGAACTTACAAATAAAGTTACTGGTAAGATTACCTTCACTATAATTTAGATCAAGTAACTTTCTAAAAGGTCAGAGAATACATATGTTTGTGGGAGTGCTTCTTTGACCTCTTACAGAATCCCAAAGGTCACTGCTTTGGGAAATGAATAGGGGGACCTTGGATTATTGGACGTGTCATTACATGTTTACCCCATGAAGTGAATACATTGGAGTGCACATGTGCTCTAGACACTGCAAGGGGTTACCCCTAATTTTAGAAAATTGCTAAAGAGATAAATTGCTGTTATAGGTAGTAGTAGGAGACAGACAACTACAAGATCCTCTTGCCCTACTATATGCAATAAGTGCAGATGGCTACCTACCTCCATCACAAACTTAAAACAGGCTTGATTTCCTCATCACTTAGGCTCCAAAAAGAGACACTGCTAAATATTTAAGATCTCCTGGAGCTTACATCTTACCCCCCCTTTTGTCGCCCCAATTATCTTTTGTGTAATATAGTGTTCAATACATACATTCTTGAAAGAAAAAACTGTTGCACAGAGGAAGTTTTTCCAGAATCTTCCCTACTTTTAATTCATGCTTAAAACTTAAAGTCTAAGGAGCGAGAATGCGCCGATACCCACCACGTGCCATGCTTTTAATGTGGTTGGCTAAAAAGAAGCCTATGCAAGGCCCCACTTCTCAGGTCCTTCCAGTGACAGAGGAAGACCCAGGTATCCCCAATACAGGTGAAACTCAAAAAATTTGAATATTGTGCAAAAGTTCATTCATTTCAGTAATGCAACTTAAAATTAGAATATTGTGAAAAGGTTCAATGTTCTAGGCTCAAAGTGTCACACTCTAGTCGGCTAATTAATCCATACCCCCTGAGCAAAGGGTACCTGAGATTGTGACGTTGGGGTTTCATAAGCTGTAATCCCTAATCATCCAAATTATAACAAATAAAGGCTTGAAATATCTCGCTTTGCATGTAATGAGTCAATCTCATATATTAGTTTCACCTTTAAATTTGCATTACTGAAATAAATGAAGACTATATTCTAATTTTTCCAGTTTCACCTGTAGAGCAATTTATAAACCGATTAGCGCTATCCTGTATGCAGTAGTCGCGCTGTTGCTGTAAACACAGATTCATTCAATTTGTGGGGGGGAACAAGTGGTGACAGGTTCCTCTAATAAATTGGCTGCATCATTGCCTTCCCTTATGGCCAAAATTGAAATCTACGCCTGATTACGAGGCAAATTAAAGAACATACACGGCGATATACAGCATGCATCATAATTTGTGACTTTTCTACACCATAAAAGTGGCTTCCCCCTTAAGGTGCCCATACACATTCAAAAGCTGTTGGCCACTGAACGATCCTTTGGCCGGCAGCCATCTCCCCCGATCCCTCCCAGCTTCCCCACACACATACATGTTCAGCTGAACGTGAATGTATATTCTATGGGGATAGCAGAGAAAGCAGCTGTCAGACACTTATGGCAGTGACTTATCTCCCGGGAGACCAAAAGGATCAGGCAAAAGTATTCATTTTGCCTGATCCTTGTGTCCCCCTACATCATCTGTCGGGGGACAGTCAGGAGCTCCATACACACACACACAAGGGTGTTGGCTGAACCGGCCGTTATTTGAAGGCTTGGGAGACAAAAGACTAATGGGTATGGCCAGCTTTAGTGTCTTTCATACGCATAATACCAAGGTCCAGTTCACACTAGCACATATCTTCAGTATTTACGGCAGAAGAGCGCTGCTTACTGCATTCTTCCCGTTATCAAATAGAACTGCTCCAGATGTGAAGAGCCTAAAGGTATTACTTGCTGCTTTAACTGTTTGAGGCATACAGTACACTATGAAACCAGATATTTTGCATACATGACATTCTAGGAACCCATTGGTTTAATGGGGTTTATTTCAAGGACTTATATATTGATGTGCTATCCGCAGGACTGGTCATCAATATCAGATTGGCAGGGAACCCCAAGCCCCACTGATCAGATGTTTCAGGCATTCACCAGTACCAAGAACTATACAGAGGACAGAAGCAGAAGGCTGGGTCCCCTGGGTGGTGGCTGTGCCAGGGTACTGCCGCTCAGCTCCCTTTTAAGTGAATGGTAACAGAGCCGCGGTAGGCCAACGCAGACTCTACACAATGCACACTGCCTTCTATTCACCGTATAGATTCTAGCGCTGCCAATAACAGCTGAATAGTGGTAGTGCCAGGTTTTGCACCCTAATCTGATATAGATGACCTATCAAAAAGGAAGACCTGGAAAACCCCTTTAAGCTGAACCTGTCAGCATATAAATGAAGGGCAATCTGCAGGCAGCATGTTAAAGAGCAGGAGGAGCTCAGCAGATGGATAAAGAGTTCTATGGGAAAAGATTCAGTAAATAGTGTAATTTAAATAAAGGGGTTCTGCACTTTGTTTAAACTGATTATCTATCCTCTAGATAGATCATCAGCTTCTGATCGGCGGGAGTCCGACCCCCAGCTGTTTGAGAAGGCAGCGGCGCGGCCTCACTGTTTACCGCAGTCCCAGTGACGTCACGACTAGTATCAATGGCCTGGGCGGGGCTAAGCTCCATTCAAGTGAACAGAGCTTAGCCCCACCCAGTGATACTAGTCACGACGTCACTCGGCCAGCCGTAAACAGAGAGAAGGCAGCGGTGCTGCTGGAGCGCCGCTGCCTTCTCAAACAGCTGATTGGCGGGGGGTCCGCCGATCAGAAGCTGATGATCTATCCAGAGGATAGATCATCAGTTTAAACAAAGTGCAGAACCCCTTTAAACCTCAGCTCATTCTATGCCAGGAGTCATAAGGGCGGTCCGACTAACTGACTGACAGCTAACTACGCTAAATCATGCAGTAAGCTATCAGTCCCTAAGGAGGAACGCACACTTCTAAGCTAGAAAAAGCAGAGATTTAAAGGGGGTTATCCAAGACAAAAAAATGTCCCCCATATGCTAGGCCTCACACAGAATCTACGTACCTGGCTCCCCGCGCGCGGATGGAAACATCCTGTGTCTGGAGGGCGCACCCAATAGCAGACGGTGACAGGGGGAAGATCCCTAGCGACACCTGCAATGCTAGGGAGTCTTGTCGCCGCCTGTCATTGGCTTCTCTCCCCCCCCCACCCGCCCAGATGTTTTCATCCGCGCACGGGGAGACGCAGTTGTGGCGGTGCGGGGACCAGGAGCAGCGCAGGGAGCAATGGGAGAGGCCCGGCATATGGGGGCATTTTTTTTAGTCTCGGTTAACCCCTTTGAACCAATAAAAACTCTATACTGATCTGCTCAGCTCCTCCTGCTCTATAACATGCGCTGCATTTTCGTGGTGAAGGCTTCTCTCCACTGAGTCATAAGGTGTGCCCCAGCAATTCCATACATCTGCAAGCATATAGATAAGAAGCTCATGTCACAGTAATATACGATTAGGAATACTGGAAATCTACCTGCGCAGCTGCCGCCCTTCTCTCCAACCGATGAAGAGGAGATGTGTGAAGACTGATTCCCACCGGTTTCGGCCATGTTGCTGGCAATCACTGCATGAAGACAACAGGGGGATGTTTGAGAAGGCGAAGCTGACAGCCATATCAGAGCGTTGCAGGGAGTCTAGGGCTCAGGGCAGCACTGACATTCAGACACTGATCTTTGTACATTACATATTAATAAATAAGGTGTCTCATCAGGACAGCTCTCCCCATCATCTCACCCTCACCCATTTACATGGAGCGGGCCGTGAGACAGCAATGGGCGGATAGATGGAAAAACCGTCCAGAAAATAGATTTTGGCATGCACAATAAATGTAAAGCCACATCATGCACACAGTCACATACAATCGGGCTGGGCCCCTAGAGACCACGATGTGCAATCCTCAGATGCTATTGCAACATATGCCTATAGGATCGCTCCACGCCCAATGTGCAGGCCAAGACACCAGCCACACACAAGGCACTGCCACTGCCCGTCACACCTACAGCCGGACAATGCGGGAGAAGAGACAGAACGCATGGTCACACCGCACAGATAAACGCATTGCTACCGACACGCTCCACCCATACAGCATTACAACGGGGACCACAGCCATGACATGAATACAGTAGGAGACAATATATACGTGCGTATCCGGGTCCTTCTCCTACCACCGAGCGAACAAGCGCGACACCGACACAATGACGCAGCGAACGGGCGACGTTAGCGGAGGGCGGGGCTATTACTCCAGGGGCGTTTTTTTTTCAGCCAGCAGAAATTATAACATTTGGGCGTCGCTCTCAGGATCAAAGGGCGGAGTCACAGGCAAGAGCAGCTAGAACGCATGCGCAGTCTGCATAATCGCAGGTTCCGCCCGTCTTCTCTCGCTTTCTTTGTATATAATAAACTTTATTAACACTTAGCTACTGTTGCAACATTTGTATTCTGATTGAAAGCTATTACATTTTAATGATTTGTTAACGTGAAAGAAATTCCGTCGCGACGTTTATTGACGTATTATTATCTATGTGAGAAATTAGATGCGTGAAAACGTTTGCTATATTTCGCTTCAGGAGATGACGTTCAGACACTGTTATCACGTGTTCGTAATAATAAAGGCATAGGGCGTCTATTTCATTTGATTTTAGTACGTTTGGACTCATTTGATAAAGAAAGTAATGTTTTTTTAAATAAAGTTGTGGCGTTTAAAAAGCGCGCAGAGACGTTCGGGACTTGTAGTTTGTGTTAACGGTTTCTGGTCAGTGTGACTCGGTTCCGGAACTACATTTCCCTGCAGGCTTCTGCATATTTCGTCTGCCCCGCCTTGTATTTCTCCTGTTGAGTCGCGGAACTACCGGAAAGCATCAGGTGGGTTGTTAGCTAGAAGTAGTGTTTGCTTCCCGCTAGATAATGCTGTTGGGGTATTTTTTTTTATGTTACGTAACAATTTATGCTGTAACTTTAGAGCTCTCTGTGTGCTAATATATAGTAGACGCATAACTGAAGGCTGGGGAACACAACTGGGTACCGGGGGCGTCTCTGGGTGTTACTGTCCAGGCCTCAGGCTTCAAGTATAGGTTGTCACTGAGAAAATAGTACAAATCCATGTGACAGAGGTATTGGGGGAGTGAGAGCAGTAGTGACCAATCAGATTGCAGCTCTCATATTTCCTGGGCAGTTTGGGAACTGGAAGGTGTGCTGTGATTGGTTGCCATTGTATCTCTTTGCTCTAGTTTTCATGGGTGAGGAAAAGGTTACTGTCACCACATAATGGTGTCAATGATTGTGTAACAAGACAAGGGTTGTCCAGGTTCAGAGCTTCCACCTAGCAGTGACCCCAGTGACATCACTGTCACTAATGGGCGGACTTTAGCGCTGCCCTAGCCTGTAAAACGGCTAGGGCAGGACAAAAAGCCCACCCATCAGTGCCAGTGACGTCACCGGGAACACTGCTAGGCGGAAGCCTCTGCCTAGTAATGTAAAGTGTAAACAAAACAGCCCTTGCCCTGTACGATCCAGCGCAAGGCAAGGGAGAGCTTTGGAGCATGACATTTGAGAAGCATATCAGGAGTGCCGGAGGGGTGAAAATGGCGGTATGTCCGGGTTCTGCCCTGAACCCAGACAACCCCTTTAAGTGCTAGATCCGTTATTTTTGTTCTTCGCCTCTAAGGGTATTTTCACACTTGCGGCAGAGGAATCCGTCAGGCAGTTCCGTCAAAACGTATGCCAACTGATGGCATTTGTAAGACTGATCAGGATCCTGATCCGTCTTATAAATGCATTGTAATGCCGGATCCGTCTTTCCGGTGTCATCCGGAAAAACGGATCCAGCATTTATATTTTTTCACAATTTTTTCGCTCTGCAGTCTGCACATGCGCAATCCGGAACGACGGATCTGGCATTGCAGTATTTTGAATGCTGGATCCGGCACTAATACATTCCTATGGAAAAAAACGTGTGCAAGTGTTCTGGAATTTTGGCCGGAGATAAAACCGTAGCATGCTGCGGTATTATCTCCGTCCTGAAAAGGCAAAACGACTGAACTGAAGACATCCTGATGCATCCTGAACGGATTGCTCTCCATTCAGAATGCATGGAGATAAAACTGATCAGTTATTTTCCGGTATAGAGCCCCTAGGACGGAACTCAGCGCCGGAAAAGAAAAACGCTAGTGTGAAAGTACCCTGTAATGGAGGGAGTAAAAGTCCTCCCCCTGGAGTCATTAATCTAGGTTGACCAATCAACCGTCACCATAAATCCTAACCGAAACAGCAGTGACGTCACACCTCATTTTACGCACTGTTACCTATATGTGACTGCGCTCAGCCCCCCTCCAACCCCAGTTCCTGCCCTTCTAGGAATATTCAACAAGAAATATTGGGGAAGATTTATCACACTGGTGTAACGTAGAACTGGCTTAGTTGCCCATAGCAACCAATCAGATTCCACTTTTCATTTTTCACAGCTCTTTTGGAAAATGAAAGGTGAAATCTGATTGGTTGCTATGGGTAACTAAGCCAGTTCTACTTTACACCAGTGTGATAAATCTTCCCCCTTGTCTGCTGACGAAGCAGCACTTCCAGTGAAAGCAGGAGAGGTGGAGTACAAGATCCCCAGGGCCAAGTGATTATACTATAAACACATGCGAGAATGTACAAACATATAGCATACACCGTGATGGACGGTATAAGGGCTCATGCACATGACGTATGTATTTTGTGGCCCGCAAAAGAAACAGATGACACAGACAAGAATAGGACATGTTCTATTTTTTTTTTTTTTGCGGAACGGACTTGCGTACATACTGACACGGAATGCACGCAGAGTTATTTCAGTTTTTTTTTTTTCGCCCACATTAGAATCAATGGATCTGCATACAGGCCTAAAAAAAAAAAACAGAACAGACACGACAAAAAATTACATTCTTGTGCACCAGCCCTAACCCCTACATAGTGCCGTTATACTGTATAGTGTACTGCACGGTGCAGGGGGTTATACTGTATGGTGTACTGCACGGAGTAATTTTTTTTTTTTGTGGCCCCATTCAAGTGAATGGCTCCACATACGGGCTGCAAAAAAACGGACACAGGTAAAAATAAATTTATGTGCATTTATTATCACATCAGCAGAGATTCAAGTTCCATCAATCAGCTGTTTCAAGGGGGCGCCGTTCTTTGTATAGCGGCTGTGCTTGGTATTGAAGCTCATTGACTTGAATGCGGCTGACCTGCAGCTAGGCCATGTGACCGATGTACAGGGATATAAAAACAACAGGGATTGGCAGCACTACTTATCCCACACACCTGGGTACGGACCAGTAGACAGGCTTCAAGCCGGGTGGTGCACGCAGATAGGGATCCTGGCTGGGGGTCCCAACTCATCCAGAAGCTTCAATAATCCGCAGCACTCGCCAGTAGTTGATGTAAAATGGTGATTAATTCACTCAGACAGCTAGATTATAGCGACGTTTCGACCATGCTTGGTCTTTATCAAGCAATTGCTTCATAACGACCAACCATGGTCGGAACGTCGCTATAATCTAGCGGTCTGAGTGAATTAATCACCATTTTACATCAACTACTGGCGAGTGCTGCGGATTATTGAAGCTTCTGGATGTACAGTGATGTTACTGGCCTCAGAAGAGGTTACATTGCTGAAAACCTCTTATAACAGATGATCAGCGGGGGTCCTGGGTGTCAGAAACATCTTTTCCTGGATAACCCCTTTAAAGATCAGGGCTCATTCACACGAACGTGTGCGGCCCGTTGCCGTATTGCGGACCGCATTTGTGGATCCGCAATACACGGGCACCGTTCCGTGTGCATTCTGCATCAGTGATGCGGACCCATTCACACGAGATCTGCAAAATACAAATGCGGTCCCCGTGCCATCTGCATTTTTTGTGGACCCATTGTTTTCAATGGGTCCGTGGTCTACATTTTGCGGACATAGTCTATCTTTTTGTGGAACAAACTTATGGATGAAGAAAGCATACGAATGATCCATATGTGTGTCCTGCAAAAATATAGAATATGTCCTATATTTATCTGCAAAATGCAGACCGTGGTCCCATTGAAGTCAATGGGACTGGAAAAGATGAGGATGCAACGCAGACTGCATCCATATTTTGCGGATTTGTGGTTTGCAAAATGCAAAACTGATACGGTCATGTGCATGAGGCCTTATACAAGAGCCCATGTTACTGCAGGTATAGGGGTCCATGTCTATCAGTTTATATCATTAGACCTGCGGCCGGCAACACATTCAGCAATAATTGGCGTAGAAATTAGGACAGTAATTTGTCCACATGTATACTGCATAGAGATACAGGTGCCCGCTGGCAGTGGCACAGTGATTTACAAAGGGCACTTTGTCTCAGCATAAATTCATGTTTTTCTTGGCTTCACTGACAAACAGGTTTGCCTGGGAGAGGTAGGTGTGCAGCAGTCAGTGTCTGTATCATTGGCTTAATTGCTGTACAGTATAGCCATTTCCATACCCACAGTGGGTGGATAGTGTCGTGGTGACATCCTGCCACTTGGCATCGGCAGGATGTTGTAGTACGGATGCCTAACCAGTTTGTTTTACATTAGGAATGGTTTGGATAGTGCCCATCTACATAGTGAAGAGATGCACAGTAAGGACTCATGCACACAACTGTATGTATTTTGCGGGCCACAAAACAGAACGGACTTGTGGACATACCTATATGAGTCATTTCCATTTTTTGCAGCCCCATTTAAATGAATGGTTCCACATACGGGCCGCAAAAAATATGTTTATGTGCATGAGCCTTAAGTGTTAGGTCTCATTCACACAACCGTGGTGCCTGTGTTGCAGACCGCAAACAGTAGGTCCACAATAAATGGGCACTGGCCGTGTGAACTCCACGTTGCGGTGCGTACCCGTTGACTTGAAAAAAGTTATCCCCTATCCACAGGTTAGGGGATTGACTACTGACTGACTGGTGGGGGTCTGACTGCTGGGACCCCCACTGATTTCAAGAACAGGGATCCCATGTTGCCTTCCTGATGGAGTGGTAGGCCGCACTGTTCATTCTCTGTGGGACTGCGGGAAATAGCTGAGCTCTGTACTATACAGGTCCTTCTCAAAAAATTAGCATATTGTGATAAAGTTCATTATTTTCCCTACGCCTCCACAACGGCAGTAAACATGGAGATTATCCCGCCTTCTCAGGGACAGGAAACAGCTTTGTGGATCAGCCCATATAAGGCCCCCTCCCTCTTACCTCTCCAGTTGTTTTCCTGTCCCTCAGAAGGTCAGGACTTGCCGGATGGATCAGTCACGCGCCCAGCCTTTTCGGTTTGTTATCCCGGCTCTGGCCGGAGGGCTGAGGCAGGGGATAGGGTCGCGGAACTCTGCAAGAAGTTCCTCCTTCCCTGTGGTTTAAGCCCAGCGTTGCTGGCCACCCCGGGCTTTTGGACCCGCGTCCAGTGCGGACCGGCCCTGTTTCTGCGAGCCGGGGGAGCGTTCCTGGGCCTGGGAGCGCTCCCCACACATTTCCCCTATGCGCGCGCGCCGGCAGTTGAATTCTATGTGACGTCGGAGGCCGGCACGTGACGCGAGGGGGGGCGGAGCATAATGTCGTCATCGGTGGGAACCAGGAAGTAAAAGAGCGTGGCTGCCGGCGTTCCATGCAGCTCCTGCGCTCTTCTCCTGAGAATGTCCCAGCAAGCTGACGATTCGCCCAGGCGGCCCACAGATTCCTCCAGGCCCTCTAGCCCGGTAAGCCTCCTCCCATTACTAAATAACAGGGTGCCTTATCCTGTATGGGGGTCTCCTTGGTGGTGGTTCTTTACCCTTCTCTTTAGAGACTAAGGATAAAACTTTCCTCTCCAATTTTGTGTCTCTCAGGGTAAAGAATCCTCAAAAAAGGATCCACCTTTGAAGAAAAAATGCGTAATGTGCAAGAAATCGCTGTCTGGTACATACAAGAAATCATTGTGCCAAAAGTGTTGTGACAAGGTTGTGTCAGATGAGACCCCATCTTTAATTGAGAGTCTGAAAACCATAATCAGAGGAGAAGTGGGTGCAGCTGTAGAAGCTAAGTTATCTACATTGTCTCCCAGACCATCTTCCTCAGGAGCCATAGTCCCTAATGTGCAGGACTCTGACCTGGATGAAGGTGAAATTTCCTCTGGGTCTGACTCTGATATTTCAGATCAAGCAGGCGGTAAACCTCTCTGTTCAGTTGAGGAAACGAATTCCCTACTGAAAACCATTAGGGCTACAATAAGCCTGGAAGAGCCCAGAGAACCCCTTTCAGTTCAGGACCAATTGTTTGCTGGATTAGGGGACAAGAAAAAACGAGTCTTTCCCGTCCACCCTAACATCCGAGCTTTAATACACTCAGAATGGAGAGACCCTGAGAAAAAACAATCCGCCTCTAAGTGGTTAAAGAGAAAATACCCTTTCGCGGAAGAAGATTCTGTGGCCTGGGATAAGACCCCTAAAGTAGATGCCCCAGTAGCAAGAATCTCCAAAAAAACTGCCCTTCCATTTGAAGACCTCGGCCTTCTTAAAGATCCGATGGACAAAAGATGTGAAAACCTCCTTAAAAAGATGTGGGAATCCTCTACGGCCACTCTAAGACCAGGGATCTCTGCAACTTATACGGCGAGAACCCTGGGCCTTTGGTTGGGACAGTTGGAGGAACATCTAGAGTCAGGCACTCCACGAGATGAAATCCTAGCTTCTATACCTATGCTAAAACAGGCCGCTAATTTTATGGCAGACGCGTCAGCAGACATAGTGAAGCTTTCAGCCAGATCTGCTGCCCTCTCTAACTCTGCTAGAAGAGCAGTATGGTTACGCACCTGGTCCGGTGACACAGCCTCCAAGAACAAGCTGTGCACTCTGCCATGTGAGGGAGATAGGGTGTTCGGTACGGCCTTGGACGACATTCTAGAGAAAGCTTCAGATAGAAAAAAGGGCTTTCCTACAGAATCAAAATTTTTTCAACAAAGGCGGTCCTTTCGGTCTCAGAACCGGGGTAGGCCGGACCAAAAAAGAAGGGACACTAGACCAGCCTGGCAGTCCAATAGGGGTAAAGGCAGAGGGTTCCTGTTTAACCCTGACAAATCGGCCCACACCTCTACTCAATGACGCCAAAAGCGTAGTGGGAGGAAGGCTGTCCCAATTCTATCCTGCCTGGGTAAATATCCAGGCCTCTCCATGGGTTCTGTCAGTCATAAAAAACGGGTACAGTCTAGAGTTAAAAACCTGCCCACCAGACAGATATATGGAGAACCCTCGTCCGGGGGAGATAAGCCAACAAGGATGGGGAGCCCACATGGAAGGGAAACTAGCTCAAGGCCAGTGGAGTCTTGTTCTGAAAAAAGCCTCCTCCAACAAGAGAGAATTGTCCGCGGTTTGGGAAGCCCTGAAAACATTTACACCCTCCCTCCTGCAGAGGAATGTAAAGATCTTGTCGGGCAACTCTACAACAGTGGAGTACCTGAACAAACAGGGCGGCACAAGAAGCCTATCGCTAGCCCTGGTGGTGAGAAAAATCTTCAGTTGGGCAGAAAAGAATATTCAGTCCCTTTCAGCAGCCCATGTGAGAGGAAAAGAGAGTCAGGTGGCGGATTTCCTCAGCCGGGACCAGCTAAACGCAGGAGAGTGGATGCTAAACCCTCAGGTATTCAAGCAGATCTGTTCCAGGTGGGGAACGCCGAAGATCGACCTGTTCGCCAGAAGAAAAAACAAACAGGTTCCGAATTTCTACTCTCTGGCAGTAGAAGATCAACCCTTAAAGGTGGATGCGCTCTCGGTACCCTGGCCACCAGTCCTGTTATATGCAGTCCCACCATTCTCCCTCATACAGCGGGTCATAGCAAAGATTTTGGAAGAAAGAGTACGAATCATTCTGATCACTCCATTTTGGCCCCGCAGATCATGGTTTCCGATCCTGAAGATTCTAGCAGGAGAAGAATTCTGGATCCTCCCTCCTCGCCCAGACCTTCTACTTCAGGGTCTGGTTTCTCATCCTCAAGTCACCCAACTCCGTCTGACGGCCTGGAGGCTGAAAGAAACATCCTGAGGAAAAAAGGTTTCTCCGGGAAAGTGATCTCCACCTTACTTCTTAGTAGGAAACCGGTCACCTCGAAAATATATCTAAGGGCCTGGAAATCCTTTCTGCTCTTCGGGAAGGATAAATACGACCCGTCAGGAGAACCTCAGATGTCCCTCATACTGGACTTTCTCCAAGCAGGGTTGGATAAAGGCCTCGCAGCAAAGAACGAAAAAGAGAGATTTCTTCATAACCTGGACGTCAGGAGATGTGTCCTCCAATACCTGGAAGCCACTAAGGAGATTAGGAAGACTAATCAACTTCTAATTCAATACCTGGGCATGTTGAAGGGAAAAGCGGCCAGCAAGACTTCAATATCAAGATGGATCAAGTCCTGTATCTATCTTGCCTACCAGACAGAAGGTGTTCCTCCTCCACCGTTTCTCAAAGCTCACTCTACCAGGGCCCTAGCCACATCCTGGGCCGAGGGTGCTTCAGCTTCCTTAGAGGACATTTGCCGTGCAGCCACATGGTCCAATCCATGTACTTTTTTTAGACATTACAGATTAGATGTTTCTGCAAATAGGGATTTAGCCTTTGGGCGGAGGGTCCTATCTGCAGTTGTCCCACCCTAGGCTGTTATCCTATGTTACTTCCTCCATGTTTACTGCCGTTGTGGAGGCGTAGGGAAAAGACTTACATTACTCTTACCGGTAATCGTTTTTTCCCTTTAGCCTCCACAACGGCAGGAGGAATTCCCCCCCCCCAAAAAAAAAACAAAAAAAAAAACTACTATATATAGATATACATTATTTTATACGTATAAATACTTATGTGTATATTCTATTGATGAAATATATGTTCTTCTAAGTTAGAGCAGACTGGCTCTGATATTTGTTACTTTTGATCTTTATTAAACCTTCCTTGCATTTATCTCTGAGTACTAGGTTACTAACTGGAGAGGTAAGAGGGAGGGGGCCTTATATGGGCTGATCCACAAAGCTGTTTCCTGTCCCTGAGAAGGCGGGATAATCTCCATGTTTACTGCCGTTGTGGAGGCTAAAGGGAAAAAACGATTACCGGTAAGAGTAATGTAAGTCTTTTCTGTAATGTACTGATAAACATTAGACTTTCATATATTTTAGATTCATTACACACAACTGAAGTAGTTCAAGCCTTTTCTTGTTTTAATATTGATGATTTTGGCATACAGCTCATGAAAACCCAAAATTCCATCTCAAAAAATTAGCATATCATGAAAAGGTTCTCTAAACGAGCTATTAACCTAATCATCTGAATCAACTAATTAACTCTAAACACCTGCAAAAGATTCCTGAGGCTTTTAAAAACTCCCAGCCTGGTTCATTACTCAAAACCGCAATCATGGGTAAGACTGCCGACCTGACTGCTGTCCAGAAGGCCATCATTGACACCCTCAAGCAAGAGGGTAAGACACAGAAAGAAATTTCTGAACGAATAGGCTGTTCCCAGAGTGCTGTATCAAGGCACCTCAGTGGGAAGTCTGTGGGAAGGAAAAAGTGTGGCAGAAAACGCTGCACAACGAGAAGAGGTGACCGGACCCTGAGGAAGATTGTGGAGAAGGACCGATTCCAGACCTTGGGGGACCTGCAGAAGCAGTGGACTGAGTCTGGAGTAGAAATATCCAGAGCCACCGTGTACAGGCGTGTGCAGGAAATGGGCTACAGGTGCCGCATTCCCCAGGTCAAGCCACTTTTGAACCAGAAACAGCGGCAGAAGCGCCTGACCTGGGCTACAGAGAAGCAGCACTGGACTGTTGCTCAGTGGTCCAAAGTACTTTTTTCGGATGAAAGCAAATTTTGCATGTCATTCGGAAATCAAGGTGCCAGAGTCTGGAGGAAGACTGGGGAGAGGGAAATGCCAAAATGCCTGAAGTCCAGTGTCAAGTAACCACAGTCAGTGATGGTCTGGGGTGCCATGTCAGCTGCTGGTGTTGGTCCACTGTGTTTTATCAAAGGCAGGGTCAATGCAGCTAGCTATCAGGAGATTTTGGAGCACTTCATGCTTCCATCTGCTGAAAAGCTTTATGGAGATGAAGATTTCATTTTTCAGCACGACCTGGCACCTGCTCACAATCCTAAAACCACTGGTAAATGGTTTACTGACCATGGTATTACTGTGCTCAATTGGCCTGCCAACTCTCCTGACCTGAACCCCATAGAGAATGTGTGGGATATTGGGAAGAGAAAGTTGAGAGACGCAAGACCCAGCACTCTGGATGAGCTTAAGGCCGCTATCGAAGCATCCTGGGCCTCCATAACACCTCAGCAGTGCCACAGGCTGATTGCCTCCATGCCACGCCGCATTGAAGCAGTCATTTCTGCAAAAGTATTCCCGACCAAGTATTGAGTGCATAACTGAACTTAATTATTTGAAGGTTGACTTTTTTTTGTAATAAAAACACTTTTCTTTTATTGGTCGGATGAAATATGCTAATTTTTTGAGATAGGAATTTTGGGTTTTCATGAGCAGTATGCCAAAATCATCAATATTAAAACAAGAAAAGTCTTGAACTACTTCAGTTGTGTGTAATGAATCTAAAATATATGAAAGTCTAATGTTTATCAGTACATTACAGAAAATAATGAACTTTATCACAATATGCTAATTTTTTGAGCAGGACCTGTATATCCCAGCATTTCCATAGAGAATGAATGGAGCAGCAGAGCGCATGCTCAGTAACATGGGATATTCTCTGGATCGGTGGGTGTCACAGCAGTTTGACCCCCACTGATACCGTAAGTTAGTTACCACCTATAAGGATGCAGTCAATCCTTTTGCCACGGAGGAAGAAACCCTGCAGATTCCTTTTAAGGATCCTGTGTTAGGTGCGGATCCGTCTGGTATCTGCACAGACGGATCCGCACCTATAATGCAGACGCTTATATCCGTTCAGAACGGATCAGTTTGCATTACCATGAAAAAAAAAAGAAGTTTTTTTTTGTTTGTTCATGATAATGCAAACAGATCCATTTTGACTTACACTGAAAGTCAATGGGAGGCGGATCCGTTTTCAATTGCACCAGATTGTGTCAGTGAAAATGGATCTGTCCCCATTGACTTACATTTGGCTCAGTTTCGTTTGGACGGATCCGTTTGGCTCAGTTTCGTCAGACAGACATCAAAACGCTGCAAGCAGTGTTTTGGTGTCCTCCTCCAGAGCGGAATGGAGGCGGAACAGAGTCAAACTGATGCATTCTGAACGGATCCGCATCCTTTTAGAATGCATTGGGGCTAAACTGATCCGTTTTGCGCCGCTTGTGAGAGCCCTGAAACGGATCTCACAGGCGGACCCAGAAACGCCAGTGTGAAAGTAGCCTTACACGATTAGATTATTAAATTCCAGATTGCTACAACTATACAAAGAAGATACAACTTGGCGGCTGGGAAATCGAAGTACGCATGCGCAAAGTTTCGATACCAGTGAGAGACAACGCGCGGGGCCGCTAGCGTCCGTAAACTCGCACTGCGGAGGAGCGAAGTGCCGCCACCAACGAGAGATCATCTGTGGGGCCGCCGGTGTGTAGTTTGGATCCGAACAGGTACCGCTCCGCAGACAGAGCCACAAGTATCTGGTAAGAAGCGCATTGCGCTAAACGCTGTATGAGAGGAAAGATATCCAACATACTACAGCATACATAAGACGCCTGAGTTGGCGCACATGTGAGTGAACTTGTACCTTGTCATACTAATCCACCATTAAGAATTACTAGACGCACCAAATATATGTGCACAGATACACTGGACATTAACCCAAGTCGCATAGAGTTTTGCATTTCTTCCATCTACAGTCTGGATTATAGAACACAGGAAATTGCAGTCATAATATGAAACTGTGAGCGGCGAGAGCTCCGCAGCCCACTATAAAGGAGGGACCGCGACCATTTTAGGAATCTAGTTATTTTATACTGGCATTTGTGTATTTTTAGTGCACCATTTATTTACATGGTTTGACCTATTATTATAGGTGTGTTTTTACAGCTAGGAATAAATAAGCCATATTTGACTTCTTGTGAGCTGACCACTTTTTTTATTTCTAGGGCCTGTCCACACGACTGTTGCCCCTCCGTTACCATATTGCAGCCCACATATGGTGGGTCCGTAATACACGGGACGCCAGCCGTGTGCATTCCGCATCACGGATGCGCACCCATTCACTTGAATGGGTCCGCAAATCCGGAGATGCTGTGCGGAACGGAACCCTACGGAAGCACTACGGAGTGCTTCCGTGGGTTCTGTTCCATGCCTCCGCTTCGAAAAAGATAGAGCAAGTTCTATCTTTTTGCGGAACGGACAGATTGCGTACCCCATTCAAGTCAATGGGGTCGCGATCCGCATGCGGCAGCCCCACGGCCGGTGCCCGTGCATTGGCGACTGCAATTTGCTTGGAGCCACTAATGGGGGCCTTATTAATACTGGTGGCTACTAATGGGCCATTTCTAATACTAGGGGGCACCAAAGGGGTCATTTATTTGAATGGGGCTTTTGTTAAGCCACATCTTAGGCTACTTTCACACTAGCGTTAGGGTGTCCGCTCGTGCGCTCCGTTTGAAGGGGCTCACGAGCGGCCCCGAACGCATCCGTCTGGCCCCAATGCATTCTCAGTGGAGGCGGATCCACTGAGAATGCATCCGCCTGCCAGCGTTCAGCCTCCGCTCCGCTCAGTGAGCGGACACTTGAACGCTGCTTGCAGCGTTCGGGTGTGTCCGCCTGGCCGTGCGGAAGCGAGCGGATCCGTCCAGACTTATAATGGAAGTCAATGGGGACGGATCCGCTTGAAGATGACACAATATGGCTCAATCTTCAAGCGGATCCGTTCCCCATTGACTTTCAATGTAAAGTCTGAACGGATCCGCTCAGACAACTTTCACACTTAGAAAATTTTCTAAGTTTTAATGCAGACGCATCCGTTCTGAACGGATGCGATCGTCTGCATTATCGGAGCGGATCCGTCTGATGAAACATCAGACGGATCCGCTCCGAACGCTAGTGTGAAAGTAGCCTTACCCTGGCCAGTATGTTTCAGTATTCAGGTTAAATTGCCGTGTTGGCACTTTGCGATAAATAAGTGCGTTTTGGGTTGCAGTTTGGGCACTTGGTCTCTAAAAGGTTCGCCATCACTGCCCTATCCTGTGGGTAGGAGATAGTTTTCATGCTTGGGGCAACCATTTAAATAGCTGCAACATGATGTAACCTTAAGGCCTCTTGCAGATGAGCGTGTCCGGAAAAGGTCCGGATGCGTTGCGAATGCATTCAGTGAAAAATGCGCGATTTCACAGGCAAATTCAGTCAGTTTTGCAATCGCGTTCAGTTTTTATCGCGGGGTGCAATGCGTTTTGCACGCGCGTTATAAAAAACTGAAGGTATACAAACAACATCTCTTAGCAACCATCCATGAAAAACGCATTGCACTCGCACTTGCGTGAAAATCGCAGAATATAGAGCATGCTGCGATTTTTCATGCAACGAACAAGTGATGTGTAAAAAAAAAAAACGCACATGTACACAGCCCCATTGAAATGAATAGGTCCGGATTCCGTGCGGGCGCAATGCGTTCACATCACACATTGCACCCGAGTGGAACACTCGCTCATGTGAAAGGGGCCTAAGGCTTAGTGCAAATATTTCAGGGAATGAGAAATTTTAATCCTAAGCGTAAGAGCATGCAGTACTGAGCATGCACACTGACCAGGAGGTCTAGGTCGCTCTCAGACGGCGTTTAGCAGCTTTATTTGCTGGATAATCTGAAATTCTGAAAATGTTTGTATCCAATGTTTTCATTTTTACTTTTTTGTGGTCACTCACGTTCTTCAGAATGCATGTTGAAGGTCTTGGATTTCTTTCATATTGTTTTCATCATGACTTCAGCAACAACTGCTCAAAAGACACCTTTCCCCATTCATGACCAGACACATTTACGATTCTTATAATACAGGTGAAACTTGAAAAATCGAATATCGTTCAAAAGTTCATATTTTTTTCAGTAATGCAACTTAAAAGGTGAAACTAATACATGAGATCGACTCATTAAATGCAAAGCGAGATATTTCAAGCCTTTATTTGTTATAATTTGGATGATTATGGCTTACAGTTTATGAGACCTCAAAGTCTCAATCTCAGAAAATTTGAATATTGTGAAAAGGTTCAATATTCTAGGCTCAAAGTGTCAGACTGTAATCGGCTAATAAATCAGAACACCTGCAAAGGGTTCCTGAGCCTTTAAATCGTCTCTGTCTGGTTCAGTAGGAATCACAATCATGGAAAAGACGGCTGACTTGACAGTTGTGCAGAAAACCACCATTGACACCCTCCAGAAAACCACCATTGACTTTCATAAGGAGTGGACTGAGGCTGGAGTTAGTGCATCAAGAGCCGTCGTGAATGTCCTGGCTGCCGCGAGATCGGGGACTGGCAGCGGCGCAGGGGACTGTGTCATGAGAGGCAGGCGGCGGGCTTCTCATCCCCTGCGCCACTGCCAGTCCCCGATCTTGCGGCAGCCAGGACATTCGCGACGTCCGGCAGCGCTCTCCTGTCTTTGGCGTCCCGATTGTCATGGTGAGGCCGGCGTTCCCCGTCACCATAGGGACCAGGTGGGGCTGAGCGCCGAGCTAGGCACTTGGCGCTCGGCTACTGTCAGGGAGGAGGGATCATGTGACGCTGGCCACTTAACATGACCCCTTCCCTCCACTATTTAAACAGGCAGCCTGCTGGCCACAGGTTGCCTGTGATTTTCGTCTCTTGGGCTGTGTATTATTATCATATCTTATCTGGTATTGACCCTTGATTTGTTTCCTGACACCCCTTCTGCCTGCTCCTTGACGCTACCTCCCGGATTTTGACCTCGGCACGCTCTTGAATTTGTCTCTGCCTCCTCCCTTGTACTGACGTGACCTCCCGGACTGACCTCGGCTAGTTGACCCACCTTGCCCTTCACATTTCTGGGTACCTTGTTTGTCTACCTCCCTGTCGCTCGGTTGCTACTTCTCGTTTGGCTGTCCGCTTCCCTTCTCTATCATCTCTGCTTGGACTTACGCAGGTCAGGGATTGTCGTCCAGTTGCGCCCCGTCACCTAGGGTGGGTGGTGCAAGTAGGCAGAGACAGGGGTGAGGGTGGCAGCCCAGGGGATGCACTCCCTCTCTATCTTCCTACCCGTGACAGATGGATCCTGGACATGGGCTTCAAATGTCGTATTCCTCTTGTCAAGCCTCTCCTGAACAACAAACAATGTCAGAAGCGTCTTACCTGGGCTAAAGAAAAAAAGAACTGGTCTGTTGCTTAGTGGTCCAAAGTCCTCTTTTCTGATGAGAGCAACTTTTGCATCTCATTTGGAAACCAAGGACTGAGATGCAGAGCCTGGAGGAAGAATGGAGAGGCACACAATCAAGATGCTTGAAGTCCAGTGTGAAGTTTCCACAGTCTGTGTTGATTTTGGGAGCCATCTCATCTGCTGGTGTTGGTCCATTAAGTCCAACGCAGCCGTCTACCAGAAGATTTTGGAGCACTTCATGCTTCCTTCCGCAGACAAGCTTTATGGAGATGGTGACTTAATTTTCCAGCAGGACTTGGCACCTGCCCACACTTTCAAAAGTACCAAAACCTGGTTCATTGACCATGGGATTACTGTGCTTGATTGGCCAGCAAACTCGCCTGACCTGAACTGAAAGAGAAAGATGAGAGACATGAGACTGAACAATGCTGAAGAGCTGAAGGCTGCTATTGAAGCATCCTGGTCTTCCATAACACCTCAGCAGTGCCATAGGCTGATAGCATCCATGCCACGCCGCATTGAGGGGCCCAAACCAAGTACTGAGTACATATGCATGATTATACTTTTCAGGGGTCTTACATTTTTCTATTTATCATCCTTTTTTTATTTTTTTATTTTTATTTCATGTAATATTCTAATTTTCTGAGATTGACTTTGGGGTTTCATAAGCTGTAAGCCAAATAAAGGCTTGAAATATCTCGCTTTGCATGTAATGAGTAATGACTTTTGCACGATATTCTAATTTTTCGAGTTTCACCTGTACATACATAACTTTTTTCCCCCCGTTATTTGCAGGGTTTGACCCACAAAAAACAATTGCCCCCATTCAGAAGATAGGACATGATAGGGGATAAGTCTGTGGCAGTGATCTGACTGCTGGGGCACCTGCCAATCACAAAAAATTGTGCCCCATGTTCCCCAGTTTAAATGGAGCAGTGGTCACTCATGTCTTGTGATCAGCCCCCGCCAATCATACCCTATCCTTCTCTGTAAATAGAAGACAATTCCTTTTTTTTTTTTTTTTTACCATTTGTCATTTTTTTAATAGCACAAAGTGCAACATAGATTTGCTTTTAAAATTGGATCCCCTTCTGTTTTTGTGCAGAGGGCTGGGCTAGAAGCTGCGGGGCGGGCTTGTGTGGCCTTTTTATTTTATTACGATCTTTTTTTTTTTTTTATCTTTATTTGTGTTTTATCACATTTTTGCCCAAGACCTTTTGGGGGACATTTGACCATATTATATCATTATTATTTTTCCTTATTCTGGTCTTCTCCTATAACTAGGTGTGACATAGCGGATCTGGGTCTGCTAAATTAAAAGTCTGCTAAATGAGAAGTCTGAGGCCGCCCAAAGGGAGACATTTAGGAAAGCTTTTACACCACTATTGTGGCATTAGGTTGCAAGTTATGGTGCACAACATTTTTGCACCATAATTTGCGGCTTTTTAAGCTTTTTGTCACTGTTATGAAATAGCAAAAAGGGGAGTGGCTTAACGGGAGAGGCAGGGCTTAGCGCGGCATACAAAATTTACTGTAATTTACGCCATAACCTGGTGTAAGTTATAGCTCAAGTTTACGCCAGCACCTGCCGTTTGGAGTGCCACAGATGCGATTTAGGGGCAGTTCACAACTTGTTTTTGCTGTAGCTCAAGCCAGTTTCTATCCGTTTTTTTTTTTCTGTTTACAAACGTATCCACATGACGTACAGCAAAAACCCAAAGACTATAATTGGGGAAGAGTGCATAGTTTTGACTCCGTTTGTCAACGCTTACATTTCTGTACTTTTTTTTTCAAATTTTTTTTTCAGGATATAATAACTTAGTATACCACGCTTTTCCGTCCTACAAAAAAAGGTATAGAAATGTATGTTTTTTTTTTTTTTTTTTTTTTTTAACATAGCAGTGAATGGTAGACGGATAGAAATGCAAGTTAATGCGTTTCCATCCTCTAAACATATCCAGTGATTGGCTGCAGCAGTCACATGGGTAGATGGGTAGGATATCACTGCAGCCAAACAAAAGATAGACCAGCAGTGCCGGAGCAGCGGAGATGTAGCAGGTGAGTAAGGGCTAAGTGTGAACACAGCACTATATAATATATGGCGTGGAAGGCAAGGAGACAGGGCATAAACCAGGCTACTAATCCGCAGCCATTCCTAAATGTGCTGCATGCAGCTTTTGGATTTTTATAGCTCTAGAAGTGAATGTGGTTTGTTAACCCCGTTTACTTGCCTTGTATACTGCATATTCCGCAAACAGGCAATACGTGATCCCGGGGAAATGGTGAGAAAAAAGCCACACCGCTAAAACACTACTTTGTAAAAATGAAGGTTTGGTTTTACTAATGGCAGTAATTTTGATAAAACTAGCTTTAGTCTTTACATTTGTGAGTTGTTCGAGAAACCTCCTTTGATGAAGGAGAATTTCAGCTATTAGTAATGGTTTAACAAGCATGACCTGTACATGAAGCATACCACAAGCATGTAGTCACAAGACAAGTAATGCTGCGATGAAGGCCATTATTGTTTGCTCTGGACATGTTTTAATAGATTGTAAGGCCTGTTGTTACGGACTTGGGCACAGACAATGCTTGTGGAACCAATGTGCCAAGTAACCAGTTCGCCATTCCAGTGGCGCCCCCGTATTCACCCTTTAACCACTTCACGCCCACCGCCGTACATGTATGGCGCTGGGCGGGTGTTTAAAGATGGCGCCCGCTCCTGAGCGCTCCCTATGGGAACTATAAAAAAAAAGTGTTTAAAAAAATAAATAAATAAAAAAACATAAAAATTCTAATCACCCCCCTTTTCCCAAAATAAAATAACTAAAAACAATAAAAAAAATACGCATCATGGGTGTTGCGATGTGCAAGAACACACATAGTATAAAAATATGGTTCCTATACGGCAAACAGAAAAACAGAAAAAAAACGTCCAAATGGCTGATTCGACGTTTTTGGTTGCTTAATTTTGTACCAAAAATTCTATAAAAAGTGCAAAAAATTAGCCCCCAAACAGCTCCGTAGACATAATTACAAAAAAGTTATAGGGGTCAAAATATGGCGACAAAAAACAGATTTTTTTTCCCCCACTTTAATTATTTTTTTTATCACTATCAAAATGCAAGAAAAACTATACAAATAAGGTATCTCTGGGTTTGTCCTGACCTGTAGAAAAAAAGTAACTGGTCAGTTTTATTGTACATCGAACGTCGTAAATAAAATAAAAAACGTAAAACTGGTGGAATAGTCTTCATTATTATTTTTTTTTGCAATTTCACCCCATTTTGATTTTTTTTTTTTTCCACTACATCACATTCAATATTAAATGGTGGCGTTGGAAAGTACAACTTGTCCCACAAATAACAAGCTCTCATATTGCTATGTGAAAATAAAAACGTTATGGCTCTGGGAAGGCAGGGAGCGCAAAACAAAAAAAAAAACACTCGGGGACTGAAAAGCTTTCTCAAACCCCCCTCCCCCACATGTCGGGCCCCTCACCAGTAATATACTTACCCCGGCACCGCTCCTAGTCCCTGCATTGCCGCTGCTGCTTCTGCACACGGATAAAAACATCCGGTGTCAGGACGGGGACGAGCCTTCCTAGCATCGCGGGCAGACTGCACTATTTCATACAGAGAAAACAAAATTTAGTAAAGGCTATGGCTGAGAGATGACACTGTACACCTATACACTGGGTGTGTCGGCTGTGTAAGCCTCGTCATATATTAGGCGAATCCTCCAGCAGCGCAGAGGGAAACAAAAACCGGTGTAAAAAGCCAGTCTTCGTAAATGACCTCCATTGCCGCAGGCTGAGGCTCTTCATCTCCAGCTGTCAAAAGACAGTGGGCAGTCATTAAGGCCTCTTTCAGACGGGCGTTGCGGGAAAATGTGCGGGTGCGTTGCGGGAACACGCGCGATTTTTCAGCGCGAGTGCAAAACATTGTAATGCGTTTTCACAAAAGTTCGGGCTTGGGATCGGTGTTCTGTAGATTGTATTACATGGTTATAAGGGAAAATAATGGCATTCTGAATACAGAATGCATAGTAAAATAGCGCTGGAGGGGTTAAAAAAAATAATAATAATTTAACTCACCTTAGTCCACTTGATCGCGCTGCTGGCATCTCCTTCTTTGCTGATTGTAGGAACAGGACCTGTGATGACGTCACTCCGGTCATCACATGATCCATCACCATGGTAAAAGATCATGTGATGACCGGAGTGACGTCACCACAGGTCCTGTTCCTACAATCAGCAAAGAAGGAGACAGAAGGAGATGCCGGCAGCGCGATCAAGTGGACTAAGGTGAGTTAAATTATTATTATTATTTTTTTTAACCCCTCCAGCGCTATTTTACTATACATTCTGTATTCAGAATGCTATTATTTTCCGTTATAACCATGTTATAAGGGGAAATAATAATGATCGGGTCTCCATCCCGATCGTCTCCTAGCAACCGTGCGTGAAAATCGCACCGCATCCGCACTTGCTTGCGATTTTCACGCAACCCCATTCACTTCTATGGGGCCTGCGTTGCGTGAAAAACGCAGAATATAGAGCATGCTGCGATTTTCATGCAACGCACAAGTGATGCGTGAAAATCACCGCTCATGTGAACAGCCCCATAGAAATGAATGGGTCGGGATTCAGTGCGGGTGCAATGCGTTCAAATCACGCATCGCATCCGCGTGGAATACTCGCCCGTGTGAAAGGGGCCTAAGGAGTTAACCCTCTACCTCTCCTGCATAGAAAATAGTCCCTCACGTATGGTATATAATGTCCCCACCATTTCCTTCTCCACTGTCCAGAGAGAGATATAGCTATATACTAGAGATGAGCGAATCGCTACGTCTCATCAGCAGGACTTTTTCACCCGTGGGAGGCTGTCCCTGCAGGGGAAGAAGCGCCCACTTGCCGCTAGATAGACAGGCTCAGACATTTAGCGTGGTCCTGACAATGTCCGACCTTCCGCATCGCTCCGTTTAGCAGAGCAAAGGCAGAGCCTCCAGCCTTGTCAACCTAGCGGCAGGTGGGCGCTTCTTCATCTGCATGAACAGCCCCCATAGGTGAAGAAGGGTTGATGTTCCTGGAGGGATACACCAAATGGAAAAGAATTTAGGAAAACTAGAGGAATGGTCAAAAATCTGGCAACTAAAATTTTATGTGGATAAGTGCAAGATAAAGCACCTGGGGCATAAAAACCCAAGAGCAGAATATAAAATCAGTGATACAGTCCTAACCTCAGTATCTGAGGAAAGGGATTTAGGGGGCATTATTTCAGAAGACTTAAAGGTAGGCAGACAATGTCATAGAGCAGCAGGAAATGCTAGCAGAATGCTTGGGTGTATAGGGAGAGGCATTACCAGTAGAAAGAGGGAGGTGCTCATGCCGCTCTACAGAGCACTAGTGAGACCTCATTTGGAGTATTGTGCTCATTACTGGAGACCAAATCTCCAGAAGGATATTGATACTTTGGAGAGAGTTCAGAGAAGAGCTACTAAACTAGTAGATGGATTGCAGGATAAAACTTACCAGGAAAAATTAAAGGACCTTAACATGTATAGCTTGGGAGAAAGACGAGACAGAGGGGATATGGTAGAAACTTTTAAATACATAAAGGGAATCGACAAGGTAAGGGTACTTTCTTCATTCCGGCAGGACGGATCCGACATGCTGTTCACCATGTCGGATCCGTCCTGCGGCTATTTCGCCGTGCCCCCGGGCCGCCGCTCCGTCCCCATTGACTATAATGGGGACGGCGGCGGAGCTACGGCGGTGCACGGCGAAAGCCGCCGGACTAAAATTACTGCACGTCAGGTTTTTTAGTCCGGCGGCTTTCACGGTGCACCGCCGTGCTGCGCCGGAGCTCCGCCCCCGTCCCCATTATAGTCAATGGGGACGGAGCGGCGGCCCGGGGGCACGGCGAAATAGCCGCAGGACGGATCCGACATGGTGAACAGCATGTCGGATCCGTCCTGCCGCAAGTGTGAAACTAGCCTAAAAGAAGAGAGAATATTTAAAAGAAGAAAAACTGCTACAAGAGGATTTAGTTTTAAATTAGAGGGGCAAAGGTTTAAAAGTAATATCAGGAAGTATTACTTTACTGAGAGAGTAGTGGATGCATGGAATAGCCTTCCTGCAGAAGTGGTAGCTGCAAATACAGTGAAGTTTAAGCATGCATGGGATAGGCATAAGGCCATCCTTCATATAAGATAGGGCCAGGGGCTATTCATAGTATTCAGTATATTGGGCAGACTGGATGGGCCAAATGGTTCTTATCTGCCGACACATTCTATGTTTCTAAGGCTACTTTCACACTAGCGTTCGGAGCGGATCCATCTGATGTTTCATCAGACGGATCCGCTCCTATAATGCAGACGTTTGCATCCGTTCAGAACGGATCCGTCTGCATTATAACTTAGAAAATTTTCTAAGTCTGAAAGTAGCCTGAGCGGATCCGTTCAGACTTTACATTGAAAGTCAATGGGGAACGGATCCGCTTGAAGATTGAGCCATATGGTGTCATCTTCAAGCGGATCCGTCCCCATTGACTTCCATTATAAGTCTGGACGGATCCGCTCGCCTCCGCACGGCCAGGCGGATGCGGAGGCTGAGCGGAGGCTGAGCGCTGGCAGGCGGATGCATTCTCAGTGGATCCGCCTCCACTCAGAATGCATTAGGCCTCTTTCACACTTGCGTTGTTGGGATCCGGCATGCACTTCCGTTGCCGGAGGTGCCTGCCGGATCCGGAAAAACGCAAGTGTACTGAAAGCATTTGAAGACGGAACCGTCTTCCAAATGCTTTCAGTGTTACTATGGCACCCAGGACGCTATTAAAGTCCTGGTTGCCATAGTAGGAGCGGGGAGCGGGGGAGCGGTATACTTACAGTCCGTGCGGCTCCCGGGGCGCTCCAGAATGACGTCAGAGCGCCCCATGCGCATGGATGACGTGATCCATGCGATCACGTGATCCATGCGCTTGGGGCGCCCTGACGTCACTCTGGAGCGCCCGGGGAGCCGCACGGAAGGTAAGTATGCTGCTCCCCTGCTCCCCACTACACTTTACCATGGCTGCCAGGACTTTAGCGTCCCGGCAGCCATGGTAACCATTCAGAAAAAGCTAAATGTCGGCTCCGGCAATGCGCCGAAACGACGTTTAGCTTAAGGCCGGATCCGGATCAATGCCTTTCAATGGGCATTAATTCCGGATCCGGCCTTGCGGCAAGTGTTCCGGATTTTTGGCCGGAGCAAAAAGCGCAGCATGCTGCGGTATTTTCTCCGGCCAACAAACGTTCCGTACCGGAACTGAAGACATCCTGATGCATCCTGAACGGATTACTCTCCATTCAGAATGCATTAGGATAATCCTGATCAGGATTCTTCCGGCATAGAGCCCCGACGACGGAACTCTATGCCGGAAGACAATAACGCAGGTGTGAAAGAGCCCTTAGAGCTGAACGGCTGCGTTCAGGACCGCTCGTGAGCCCCTTCAAACGGAGCTCACGAGCGGACACCTGAACGCAGGTGTGAAAGTAGTCTAAGAAGCCCTGCTGCTGACATAAATCGATTTGGCAGAAGTGATTCGCTCATCTCTAATATGTACGTCTATGAATGAAAGGAGACTGGATCGCCTAGCCCTAGAGATCACTACTAGGGATGAGTGAATTGACTTTGAATGTTACATCCGAAGTCGATTTACTATAAACTTTGTTGTAATACTGTACGGAGTTCCCCCTCCGTACAGTATTAGAATGTATTGGCGCCGATGAACCTCATGTAATAAGTCCAGCAATTAATTATTACTGTAAAAAAACCTTGATCCCGAACTCGGGTTCGGTTCCAAGTGGTACTTTGGAACCGAACCCGAGTTGGGTACCAAGGTTTTTTACAGTAATAATTCATTCCCGAAGTTATTACACAAAGTATCACAAGACTTTGCAAAGTAATAACTTTGGTTCACCGGAGCCAATACATTCTAATACTGTACGGAACGGGAACTCCGTACAGTATTACAACAAAGTTTTTAGCGAATTGACTTTGGATGTACCATCCGAAGTAGATTTGCTTATCTCTAATCGCTATGCCAGCATAGAGAGGAGGTAGAGAGCAGGGACGCTACTGAGCATGTCAGTCCACCTCTGAATGTAGGGGAAGGTGGAGCAGAAGAATAAGCAGCAGGGGGTGCTACCAAACTGGAAAGTTTAATGTAAATTGAAAAAGAAATTGGGGCTTGTGAAATTCACTGCTCATTGCATAGCAATGCTTTTGGTGGAATAACCCTGATGTATTCCTTTCTAGGCCGGTATGTGTGAGGGTGTGGTGCTTGGTTTCACATTACACAGCTTGTCTGTTTTGATTTCTTTTTCATCCTCTGGAGTACACCTGCCAACATTCCTGCTAAAATGCTATCTGACCCCACCTCCTCCGGGTGTAGCTTTCTCCGTCTCGGGTCCCAAAAATTGAGACAGTTCTTGACTTGCAGGTCTGTCAAGGATCCAGCTGACTGCACTCTTTATTGCTTGTGCAGCAGTCTCGTTCTGCGTGCCCTCCCACATTGTTCTGTTTGTTCTGTGCTCCCTCTTATTTCTCTGAGGTTTTTCGCCGTTTCTCTGCATGGCACATTTACTCACCCCTCCCCTTCTTACCACATCTGTATTAGTCCGCTCACTATTGGTTAATGAATGAATGTATGTGCATAATCTAGCTTTGGGTCCTGTTAGTCATATGTGTTGGCCCAGGAGGGCCTCCGCCGTGGATATCCCCGCTCCTGCACTCTTGATGTTCCTCTTGTTACTGTAGGAGCTCGTTTTAAGTGCCTAAGGAGTCGGTGAGAGCTGATGTTTCTATAGTATAGTGAAACCGTATGCCTGTCTAATAACGAGAGCTCACTTTTCATACTGCTCTCATAGATTAGAGATTTGTGTTTGATGCAGCCAGTGGATATTTCCTTTAAAGTGACCCGGCGGTTCAAAAGAAAACTTCACCTTAATAGGGTTGTCCAAGTTATTTTTATTGATGGCCTATCCTCAGGATAGGTCATCAATATCAGAAAGGCGGGGGTGCCGGGTGTGGGACAGATGGCTGTTTGAAGAGCTCTCTCCTCTTCGTTGTTTACCTGCTCGCCGTCGCATCCGCAGTGGTGAGCGGGTGTAAGTACACCTAAGTGGTCCCATTCACTTCAATGGGACGTCCCTGTAGTGTTTCCACACCACACATGTGTTATGCCTTAAGCCTCATGCAGACGTCCGTGGAACGTGGTCCTTGAGATACCGGACTGGGATCCTGCTGAGTGCAGGAGCGCGCACAGCGTTATTGGTTGCTATGACGCCGTGCGCTTCGTGCCGCCGCCGCTGTACAGTAATACACTCGTATGATCTATACAAGTGTATTACTGTACAGCGGCACGGCGTCATAGCAACCTATGACGCCGTGCACTCCTGCAATGCCAGTCCGGTATCTCACGGACCGTGTTCCACGGACGTCTGCATGAGGCTTTATTCACACGTCAGTTATTGTGAGCCAAAACCAGGTGCGGCTCTAAGCACAGAACAGGAGCAGATCTTTCCCTTATACCTTATGTCTGTGGAGGCTCCAATCCTGGTTGTGGCTCACAATCACTGACCAAACACTGACGTGTGAATGAGGCTTCACTTGTGGATTTGTCTCAGATCTTACTCCTACTTGCAGAGGGTGAAATGTGCACAAATAGTTGACATGCTGCGGTTTTCAATATCTGCGCTGCACGTCGGTTTCTGTGTGGAAAATTTCCGCACCATGTAGATGAGATTTTGAAAGTCTCAATTACTTAGCTGATGCTGGATTACACTGCAGATTTTTCACATAAAAATCGGTGCATAATACGCACTGTCGGCCATTTTTCATTTGTGGTTGTTCTTGTGTCAGTTATACCAGTTTGCTGAGCAAAAAAGGCGCGTCACATTTTTTAATTGGTCCAGTCGTTTTGCTAAATAAGTACTGAGCGCTAGAGTCCACTTATTAGGGAGCATGAGCTCAGGAGTCCTCGTAGTCATGAGCTCTGGGCTGTCCCTGCCCCCTGATTACTATAGGAAGAGAGCTGCTGGGGAACAGGTTGGCGTCAGGACCAGAAACTCCTGAGCTTGTGGACCACACTGAGCGGACTCCAACACTCTGATCGCTGGGGTTCCCACATCCCTGCCGATAAGCTGTTCTGCAGTAGGTCCAGCACCAGAACTCCAGCTCCATCCACCGTGTGGAGGACTGGGCTGGTTAGTGCAGCACTGTTCCCATTCACTTCATCTGCCAGCGGCAAGCTTCTCCAAAGCAGCTGATTCATGCATAGTGTCGGATCCCCATTGATCAGATTTTGATGGCCTATCCTATTCATCAGTATAAAAGGACCAGAACGCCTCTTTAAAGGGGTTCTGCAGTTTGTCCTCTGGATTCATCATCAGCATCTGATCGGCGGGGGTCCGACACCTGGGACCCCCGCCGATCAGCTGTTTGAGAAGGCAGCGCCGCCGCGGCCTTCTCACTGTTTACCGCAGGCCCAGTGACATCACGACTAGTATCAACTTGCCTGGGAGCGGCTAAGCTCTGTTCACTTGAATGGAGCTTAGCCTCGCCCAGGCCAGTGATACTAGTCGTGACGTCACTGGGCCTGCGGTAAACACTGAGAAGGCTGCAGTGCTGCTGGAGCGCCGCTGCCTTCTCAAACAGCTGATCGGCGGGGGTCCCGGGTGTCGGACCCCCGCCGATCAGATGCTGATGATCTATACAGGGGAAAGATCATCAGTTTAAATAAACTGCAGAACCCCTTTAAGCAAAACTTGTACATTTTACACGTAAATCTTTGCTCTTTCTGAGCTCAGCAGTCATGTGGGCCGTCTTATCAGTGACTAATGGCGTTTCCTGTATGTGTATACAGAGATCGCAGTCAGTCCCTGATAGGACTGCCCATCTGACTGCTGAGCTCAGAAGAAGCTGAAATTTAGATTAAAGGTGTTGTCATATCCCCATTTTTATCCAGACAGCCCACCTGATATGAACATTGGAGCATTTTGTGCTCCAATGTTCTCCTTTGCCCTATGTTGAATCACGCAGAGCAAAGGCTTTTTTTTTTGGGGGAGATCCGATGAAGTACTGCGCTCTCCATGGGTAAAACTAGGTGGAGGCTTTCGCCTAGCAATGAGCCCGTGGCTCATATCAGGGGGGATGTCTGGGTGAAAATGGGGATATGTCTGGGTTCAGCTCTGAATCAGGACAACCCCTTTAATAAAATGTTCTGTTAAATATTTTCCTATAAAACTATATATTAAAGGGGTATTCTGGTTACCATAAATATGACTTCTGTTTTAGACTAATTGATCATCAATAATGACCTAATATAATGTACATTTCACATATTTACCGTTCAGTAGTTATAAAAGTAGTTTTCCTCTGCTACCCACTGTGTTTCCTCATACATTACCATGGCATCGACCTGTAGCTCTGAGCCTTTGTTAGGTCGAGCATGCTCAGTGTAGAGGGGGCGTGACCGGACTGTATATCAGGCAGCCAATCAGTAACATCATCACTCACAGCAGGAAAGCTAGGGATTGTGGGGATTGTAGTTATGTGAGGGAAGATCAGGCGCCATGATAGTGTGTTGCAGGCTCACACAGAGGCTAGAAAAATGGGCTGCAAAGTAAATTGAAGCTCTGATTATATGTATAGGTGTGGGTTCTGGTTGGGTCACAGCTTGCAGCCTTAATGCAGTTTTTAAAAAATTAAGTTACTTTACCGGAATACCCCTTTTAATCTGCTCAGCTCCTCCTGCACTATAACGTGCGGCCTGCAGTTTGCACTGCGTTTCATGGTGACAAGTACCCTTTAAATCTGTATAAAAGGCTTGTCTTATGCGTTCAATCTGATATTCACCCCTTGCTGTTTTTCGTCTGCAGACATGGCCTCTTCAACTCCTGGCCCTGTCCAGGTAGTTATAGTACGAAAGGAAGACCACTCATTCCAGCTCGATGAAGAGGCTCTTGCCTCTGTGCTACTTCAGGACCATATTCGGGATTTGGATGTTGTAGTTGTTTCCGTGGCTGGTGCATTCCGAAAAGGAAAATCTTTTCTTCTGGACTTCATGCTGAGATATGTGTACAGCCAGGTGATGTATATTTCCACATACACATACATTTATCTTACAGCAGAAAGTTATTATTGCAGTCTGTACTTTCCCTAAATTATTATTTTTTATTTCTGGTATTCAGCCCCTCCACAATCTGGGGCAAGCTAAATGTATGGGGCCACGGCATTTGCTAGAACACCATAACCAAGGTTATTTCTGAAGTTTTGTCGGTACTGCAGCTCAGCCCCATTTAGTGTTGGTTTTCTCATTGTTAGAGGTTTTTCAGAGGAAAAAAAAAAAAAAAATATATATATATATATATATATATATATATATATATATTTCAAACATCTCAGCCTGGTAGGGAAAAAAAAGGTAACCTTGCCCGACTATTCTCTACTTCCTGCATGAATAATGCCAGCACAGACTTCAGTGTAGCTATAGAGATGAATAAAACTGTAGGGATTCTGTCACCTAATCTGAGCGTTTTAGACCGCCTCCAGCCAGCGCAAGTCACGAGCGGCACCAGAGGCCGGCAAGTCTCAGCGCAGCTGTCTGTAGTTGGCCAGCGCATGTGCAATATGAAAAGCAGTGCGCAGGTGCTAACTGTGGAGCGGTGCACGTGCGAGATCTGGGAGGCATAGGATGAGGTAATAATAGAAAAGAAGGGCAGGCCAGAGGGCTGAAAGAGGTGTGTTTTTCTGGGCATATCTCAGAGGGGCCTGGGCACTTGCAGCAGTAACGCCGCCCCTGGGCGCTTGCAGAAGCTCATTAGCATTCGTTTAAAAAGTGTATTTTTCATGATCTCGACCAGGTACCATTGTAATGAGGGTCAAAGAGTCTATAACCTGATCTGAGCGGTCTAGAAACGCTCAGATTAGGTGAGAGACTCACTTTAAGCGTACTTTCACACTAGCGTTTAAGTTTTCCGGTATTGAGTTCCATCATAGGGGCTCAATACCGGAAAAAAAAAAACACTTCAGTTTTGTCCCCATTCATTGTCAATGGGGACAAAACTGAACAGAACGGAACGCTCCAAAATGCATTCCGTTCCGTTTAGTTGCGCTCCCAGACCGGAGAGCAGACCGCAACATGTTGTATTTTGCTTTCCGTCCTGGGATGCAGAGCATTACCCCCAATGCAAGTCAATGGGGACGGATCAGTTTTCTCTGCCACAATAGAAAACGGATTGGCAATGTTAAAGATATGTTTAAAGATAATACATCCGGATCCGTTCATAACGGATGCAGATGGTTGTATTATCAGTAACGGAAGCGTTTTTGCTGGACCCTGCCCGATCCAACAAAACTGCTGGTATGAAAGTAACCTTACACTTGAACAATGTTCACACTTTTGACTCAAAACCTGAACTGTAAAATATAAGGTGATGTAATAATTCATACCCATATGTTCTGTAAATAATATGGCACCTTGTGTAAATGCTCATGAGGGCGAGGCAGAGGCTGAGATGTACACATCCTCTTAAACATAATAGTGAAAGAGGTATAAAGTTGATACATTTTAATTTTGCCTATTACTACCTGCACAGTTCTTGTCACCAGAACTTAATAGATCAAAGATATCTGTGGTCTAGCTACCGATAAACATAATTTACGGAGTTGACGGATGTCTCGATTAGGTGCTGGGGGCAACTGCTCATCTTTTTCCCTATTTAGTAGGAGGAAAAGCAAAACCCTAGATGTGACATTTGGCAAGCACATATGCTATGAGGGTGATAGCCTGAAGAAAAGTTCCTGTATAAACGCTTAGGTTCACTAGCTAAACAGCAGGGAGAGTAAGGCTCCATTCGCACGTCCGCAAAATGGGTCCCCATCCTTTCCGCAATTTTGCGGAATGGGTACGGAATGGATGCGGACAGCACACAGTGCGCTGTCTGCAGCCGCAATTGCGGAGCGTGGCCCCGATTTTGGGTCCGCAGCTCCGCAAAAAGATAGAGCATGTCCGATTCTTGTCCGCAGCTTGCGGACAAGAATAGGCATTTCTATGGGGGTGATGGGCTGGTGTGTTGCGGGTCCGCAACACACCACGGACGTGTGAATGTAGCCTTAGGATTTGTTCAAATGTAAAAAAAAAAATTCCAGGCAATTTCTGACGCGGATACCTGAAATCCACCTGGAAAAATGCTTCCTCTGCCTCTAATTGATTTTGAATTCTCCATTGCGGAAAATGGAAATGGACATGCTCATTCTTGCTATAGAAGCCGACCGGAAGCTGTGGTGCGTGGCCTCCTACCCATTAAAGGGGTGGTGCAGGATCTTGAAAATGTTGTTTAATTGTTTCAACCTTGTCTAGTCTCCTTCAGAGCATAATAACATAGTAACATAGTACACAAGGCCGAAAAAAGACATCTGTCCATCCAGTTCAGCCTGTTATCCTGCAAGTTCATTCAGAGGAAGGCAAAAAAAACCCTGTGAGGTAGAAGCCAATTTTCCTCACTTAAGGGGGAAAAAATTCCTTCCCGACTCCAATCAGGCATCAGAATAACTCCCTGGATCAACGACCCCTCTCTGTAGCTATAGCCTATAATATTATTACACTCCAGAAATACATCCAGGCCCCTCTTGAATTCCTTTATTGTACTCCCCATCACTACCTCCTCAGGCAGAGAGTTCCATAGTCTCACTGCTCTTACCGTAAAGAATCCTCTTCTATGTTTGTGTACAAACCTTCTTTCTTCCAGACGCAGAGGATGTCCCCTCGTCACAGTCACAGTCCTGGGGATAAATAGATGATGGGAGAGATCTCTGTACTGACCCCTGATATATTTATACAGTCATGTTCAAAATAATAGCAGTGTGTGTTTAAAAAAAAAAGGGACTAAAGCTCAAAATCCTTCTAATAGCTTTTATTTCCATACACACAAATGCATTGGAAACACTACACAATCTATTCCAAATCAAAACATGAAAAAAATATCAAATTTGTGTTGTTCCTCTAAAAAAAGTGAAGAAAAGTGAATATTAGACTGTTCAAAAAAAATTGCAGTGTTTGTATTCTTCTTTACAAACTCAAACATTCACTATATAAACTGAAAACTGTTTGAAGATTTTGCTTTCCTTTGAATCACTTCACTAATATTTAGTTGTATAACCGCTGTTTCTGAGAACTGCTGGACATCTGTGTTGCATGGAGTCAACCAACTTCTGGCACCTGTGAACATGTATTCCAGCCCAGGATGGGCCTAACCCTTTCAATAAGTGATTGAATTACAGAGAATCAGCAGCATGCATGTCTGTTGGGTTTCTATTACTCTACTACACCTGCTAGTAAATTATTTGCCATGTAGAAATATCATTTCTACCAAAAACAGTGATTGATCAGGTTAGTGATGTCTGACTGCTATTATTTTGAGCACAACTGTACATAGTTATTAGATCTCCCCTCAGTCGTCTTTTTTCTAAAGTGAATAACCCTAATTTTGATAATCTTTCTGGGTACTGTAGTCCACCCATTCCAGTTAGTACTTTAGTTGCCCTCCTCTGAACCCTCTCCAGCTCTGCTATGCCTGCCTTGTTCACAGGAGAAACTAAACATCCAGTACAAATGGATATATCAAATATATTGGGTTAAATGTAAAAATGGAAAGTTCAGCTGAGGTGTAACCCTAAATTATAAATAATCTTTAATAGTATTACCAAGACAAACATAGGTCCTAAAATGTCCAAACCTGGGCGTGTCCACCAATAAAGCCTAGTGGGGAGTGGATAACCCTAATGATGGTCCTAAGCCTAGGCCCTGTGCCCAGGGGCGAATCCTGAAGGTGGAGACCCCCTGTCCTCGAACCTAACTGGCAACTCCTAGTTATCCCTAATGGGGAAGGGCAGATAAATAGGGGATGATTGGTGGACAGGTCAGGTATGGACAGAAAAGGATACAAAAATATGCACCATGTATACAACTAGGGGTGCACCGAAATGAAAATTCTGGTCCGAAACCGAAAATTCAGGATGCCCTTGACCGAAAACCGAAACCGAAACTGCCTTTTTGCCCAAATACTTTTAAAATACTTTTTTTTTTAATGATTTTATTAATAATTCTTTTTCATGAATGAAATTCATCTGTGGGTGGCGCTGTTATGGAGAGGGGGATCTGTGGGTGGCGCTGTTATGGAGAGGGGGATCTGTGGGTGGCGCTGTTATGGAGAGGGGGATCTGTGGGTGGCGCTGTTATGGAGAGGGGGATCTGTGGGTGGCGCTGTTATGGAGAGAGGGATCTGTGGGTGGCGCTGTTATGGAGAGGGGGATCTCTGGGTGGCGCTGTTATGGAGAGGGGGATCTGTGGGTGGCGCTGTTATGGAGAGGGGGATCTGTGGGTGGCGCTGTTATGGAAAGGGGATATGTGCACTGTTATGGGCATAACAGTGCACAGATCCCTTTCCCCATAACAGTGCACAGATCCCTTTCCCCATAACAGTGCACAGATCCCCCCTCCCCATAGCAGTGCCATAGACCGATCCCCCTACCCATAACAGCCCCGGCCCTGCTGCTCACAGCATCACTCACTGCATCTTTATTTTACCTTACAATCGTGACGCTCCAGTAACAACTCTGCAGGCAGAGCGGAGGGCGGCGTAACGTCACTTACTCACGTGACGCACCTGCTCCGCCCACTTTATGAATGAAGGAGGCGGAGCAGGCGCGTCACGTGAGTAAGTGACGTTACGCCGGCCTCCGCTCTGCCTGCAGAGTTGTTAGTTACTGGAGCCTCACGATTGTAAGGTAAAATAAAGATGCAGTGACAAAGTAAACCGCCTGCCCGGCGCCCGCCCGCAGATGGTGGGTGACAAATCCCACACCCCATATTTTCGGCCGATATGTAACAATATCGGCCGAAGTGGATTAGGTGCATTTTCGGCCGATATTTTCGGCTGCCGGAATTTCGGTGCACCCCTATATACAACCCTATTGGAAAAAATGTCCAAAAGGTACACGGTGCAAGAGACTACATGACACTAAATTAACGACACCTGAAAAAAATCACACAGACGCATCTGTGTAAACCCCAACGCGTTTCCCCCACTGTGTGGGATCATCAGGGGGTGAATGAGTTGTTCTAGATAATACTTATAAATACATGTCTGATGGTAAGAAGTCCACGTTTGGACATCATCAATGCAACCATGGGACATAGAAGGTGTCAACTGACGGTCAAATGAAGGTTTCAAATGACGGCCAATAATTAAAAGATTGGACCAGATGATCTTACTGGGACAAGCGTAGGGAGGCACAGATGGACAGCAGCAGTCTAAGGGAGCCTGTGGGCAAAAGAGAAACATCCAATTGTATATAAATGTAAACAGGTGCCTATAGCCAAACACCCAGATAAACAATAGTGAGGGACCGTCACCATAATAGGGAGCCTCATTAAAGAGGGTCACTCACTATATTAGGCTCAGTGCTCAGTGGATATAAACACGTTTTCTGATAAACATTTTCTGATAGACCTAGATTCGCCCTCCTGAAGGGGTGTGACCAAGTGGCATGACCAATTCCAATACACTTTATGAGGATGATGGACTGAAACGTAAGAATGGTCAATGAGAAAAATGGATATATATATTCATTTTTAAAGAATATAGCCCAAATCGACCAAGTGAGCATACCTTAAAGGGCGTGCTGAGTCAGATGACGCCGTACCTGTTGATACACACGCCATAAATCCTGCGTGCCCTAGGTACCAAAGGTAAGTAAATGGATATGAGTGCCCCATAGACACAGTAACCCCCACAACAGAGGATCATATCGAGACTTTGGTTACTCACTGTGGATGCTACCAGGGCGCTTAACCTCCCATGCTGGATGCAGCCTCTCCCAGGGTCCAACATTGAGCCTCTAAAGACCCTCCCCTTATATAGTGTGTCACCTCCCCAGGAAAGGTGCTGATTAGATTAATCACCGCAGGTGGCAGCCGCGCTGCGTTCCTATAGTGCACGTGCGTTCCACCATGGAACGCACGCCACCCGAGTCACTTCCGGTATCCAAATCCCGGAAGTGACGTCAGGACATATCGCTGTAAGCTACAGCGCAGCCAAATGAATGCTGCGACCTGTATGAGGCGCGGTTAGAGACGCCATCAATGATGGACATGCGTTCCAGGGTGGAGCGCATGCCAGGCCAGCCCCACTAAGGGTGCTGCCTAAAGACAGACATCCATGATGAGGAAACCTATTATTATAAATATGACACAATGGTGTGACACCATTGATGATTAAAGAGATATTACACCTGGAAGACAGGGAGGTGTAGTCGATCCACAAAGGGGAGTGGCTAAACAGGTCATAGGACGAATGTAAGATGATAATGATAAACATACAAATTAGATGTATAGAGATGGCTAAAACCAGGAAAGATATTGATTCACTGTTTATGATGATAACGTATGGGTGCTTCACGCACCCGACAAAGTCCTTAAGGACACAACGATCAACCGAAGCCATGGGTAGCAAGGAAAAGGAGGAATGGAAAAGGGAAGGGGTGGGAAACAGGGGGATGTACGGGATAAGCCAAAGGGCCCAATGAATACAGCGCATCACAGGAAACATGAAAATGTGAGTCTCTCACAGGAGCCCAGAACTGTACACAGTACTCCATGTGTGGTCTGACTAATGATTTGTAAAGTGGCAGGACTATGTTCTCATCACGGGCATTTCCCTTTTGATGCAACCCATTATCTTATTGGCCTTGGCAGCAGCTGCCTGACACTGGTTTCTACAGCTTAGTTTGCTGTTTATAAAAATTCCATGTCAGTGTTACCCAGTGTTTTACCATTTAGTATGTACGGGTGACTTGCATTATTCCTTCCCATGTGCATAACCTTACATTTGTCAGTGTTAAACCTCATCTGCCACTTCTCTGCCCAAGCCTCCAATCTATCCAGAACCATCTGTAGCAGTATACTGTCCTCTTCCGTGTTAATTAATTTCACACTGGTGTTTTGGCTTTCCGTTTCTTAGATCCGTTCAGGGCTCTCACAAGCGGTCCAAAACGGATCAGTTTTGCCCTAATGTATTCTGAATGGAAAAGGATCCGCTCAGAATGCATCAGTTTGCCTCCGTTACTTCTCCATTCCGCTTTGGAGGCGGACACCAAAATGCTGCTTACAGCGTTTTGATGTCCGTCTGACGAAACTGAGCCAAACAGATCCGTCCTGGCACACAATATACCGTATATACTAGAGTATAAGACGAGTTTTTTGGCACATATTTTTGTGCTCAAAAAGCCTGTCTTATACTTGAGTCTAGGTCTGTATTATGGCAACTTACATTGCCATAATACAGACCAACAGTGGAGTAGCTATAGGAGTCGCAGCGGTCGCAATTGCGACCGGGCCCCTAAGTCAGGGGGGCTCACGGGGCCCCCCCAGGAGATAAGGAGTAAAGCCCTGGCCCGGGTAGTTTACAATACTTGTGCGCTGCAGGCAGCGCTGGCCCTAACCCCCAGGCGTTCCCATGGTGACGGGGACGCTTGCCTGGGGGTTAGAATATACCATCGGATCTGAGTTTTACGAGCTCAGTGAGATCGTAAAAACTCAAACCTGATGGTATATTCTAACCCCCAGGCGTTCCCATGGTGACAGGGACGCTTGCCTGGCGGTTAGAATATACAGGGCCACGCCGCTCACAGCAGTATATTTATAAACTAATCGGTAATTACTTTAACTTTAATCATTGCTCATTGCTGAGCTCTTTACTTGGATTATTTGGATATCTTACTTTGTCTTAGCTCCGGTAATAGCAGGCAGTGCGGGGGGCGGCGCTCACTCACTGACGTCACGCGCCTGCGCCGTCTAGTGGGAGGAGCAGGCGCGTGACGTCAGTGAGTGAGCGCCGCCCGCCCGCACTGCCTGCTATTACCGGTGCTAAGACAAAGTAAGACATCCAAATAATCGTAGTAAAGAGCTCAGCAATGAGCAATGATTAAAGTTAAAGTAGTTACTGATTAGTTTATCAATATACAGCTGTGAGCGTTGGGGAGGGGGATCTGTGGATGGCAGTGCCATCCACAGATCCGCCTACAGTGCCATCCACAGATCCCCCCCTCCCCTAAACAGTGCCATCCACAGATCCCCCTACAGTTCCATCCACAGATTCCCCCTCCCCTAAACAGTGCCATCCACAGATTCCCCCTCCCCTAAACAGTGCCATCCACAGATCTCCCCCCTAAACAGTGCCATCCACAGATCCTCCCTCCCCTCAACAGTGCCATCCACAGATCTCCCCCCTAAACAGTGCCATCCACAGATCTCCCCCCTAAACAGTGCCATCCACAGATCTCCCCCCTAAACAGTGCCATCCACAGATCTCCCCCCTAAACAGTGCCATCCACAGATCTCCCCCCTAAACAGTGCCATCCACAGATCTCCCCCCTAAACAGTGCCATCCACAGATCTCCCCCCTAAACAGTGCCATCCACAGATCTCCCCCCTAAACAGTGCCATCCACAGATCTCCCCCCTAAACAGTGCCATCCACAGATCTCCCCCCTAAACAGTGCCATCCACAGATCTCCCCCCTAAACAGTGCCATCCACAGATCTCCCCCCTAAACAGTGCCATCCACAGATCTCCCCCCTAAACAGTGCCATCCACAGATCTCCCCCCTAAACAGTGCCATCCACAGATCTCCCCCCTAAACAGTGCCATCCACAGATCTCCCCCCTAAACAGTGCCATCCACAGATCTCCCCCCTAAACAGTGCCATCCACAGATCTCCCCCCTAAACAGTGCCATCCACAGATCTCCCCCCTAAACAGTGCCATCCACAGATCTCCCCCCTAAACAGTGCCATCCACAGATCCCCCCTCCCCTAAACAGTGCCATCATGGCACTGTTTAGGGGAGGGGGGATCTGTGGATGGCACTGTTTAGGGGGGAGATCTGTGGATGGCACTGTTTAGGGGGGAGATCTGTGGATGGCACTGTTTAGGGGAGGGAGGATCTGTGGATGGCACTGTTTAGGGGGGAGATCTGTGGATGGCTCCCTGTATTTAATGCAGAGTGTGTGTGTATATAATGCACACACTCTGCATTAAATACAGGGAGTCAGTCAGACTCCCATCAATCTGAGTCACCCTCTTGCAGATGTGTGTGTATATCATGTAGAGTGTGTGCATTATATACACATACACTCTGCATTATAGCTGCATTTCCCACCCTAGTCTTATACTCGAGTCAATAATTTTTCCCATTTTTTGGGGGGTAAAATTAGGGGCCTCGGCTTATATTCGGGTCGGCTTATACTCAAGTATATACGGTAAGTCAATGGGGACGGATCCGTTTTCTATGACACAATCTGGCACAATAGAAAACTGATCCGTCCTCCATTGACTTTCAATAGTGTTCAAGACGGATCCGTCTTGGCTATGTTACAGATAATACAAACTGATCCATTCTGAACGGATGCAGACGTTTGTATTATCTGAACGGATCCGTCTGTGCAGATCCATGACGGATCCGCACCAAACGCAAGTGTGAAAGTAGCCTTAGTGTCATCTGCAAAATGTATATTTTACTGTGCAAGCCTTCTACAAGATCATTAATAAATATATTGAAGTGAATAGGGCCCAATACTGACCCCTGAGATACCCCACTAGTGACAGTGACCCAATCTGAGTGTGTACTGTTAATAACCACCCTCTGTTTTCTATCACTGAGCCAGTTACTTACCCACTTACAGACATTTTCTCCCAGTCCAAGCATTCTTATTTTATATACTAACCTTTTATGTGGTACTGTGTCAAATGCTTTGGAGAAGTCCAGATATACGACATCCATTGATTCGCCGCTGTCAAGTCTAGAACTTACCTCCTCATAGAAACTGATTAAATTAGTTTGACATGACCGATCCCTCACGAAGCCATGCTGATATGGCGTTATTTGCTTATTTTTATTGAGGTACTCCAAGATAGCATCTCTTAGAAAACCTTTAAACAGTTTACCCACAACAGATGTTAACCCCTTCCCGACACATGACATACTACTACGTCATGGAAGCCACTGCGTTCCCGCAATTTGACGTAATAGTACATCATGGTGATCGTGCGAGCACCAGAGCAGTGCGCGCATGGTCACTGCAGGGGCCCGGCAGTCCCTTGTTAGCCGGGCCCCTGCTGTATCCGCCAGCATCGCTGCAAAAGCCGATGCCGGCGGATTAACCCCTTCTATGCCGCGGTCTGTGCTGACTGACATAGAAGGGGTTTGTGTCGGGTGAGGGAGAGCATCGAGTCCCCTCGCTGCTGTGGCGGGGACTCGATGTGTTAGAAGGCAACCCGATGCCGTGGAGAGGCTGCCCAATGCCTTGCACGGCATCGGGACCTGCCTTCTATGGGTGCCGAGGAGATCCAGCCCCAGGCTGGGTCTCCTAGGCAACCTGTTTGTGTACTACTCACTGTAGTACACGAACAGGCAATGCATTACAATACAGATGTATTGTAATGCATTGCAGAGGGGATCAGACCCCCAAAAGTGAACATCAGAAATAAAGTAAAGAAAAAAAAGTAAAAAAATTGTGTTTTTAATCAAATTAATAAAGTAATAAAATTAATAAAGTAAAAAAAGAAAAACGCCCCTTTCCCCATATTTTATAATAAAAAAACTGAAGAAAAACCCCCCCACACATATTAGGTATCGCCGCATCCATAATAACCGGCTCTATAAATATATCACATGATCCACCCTGTCCGATAAACACCATAAAAAAATAAAAAAAACGGCCATTTTTGTCACCTTACATCACAAAAAGTGCAACACCAAGCGGTCAAAAAGGCGTATGTCCCACAGAATGGTATCAATAAAACCGTTACCTCATAGCGCAAAAAATTAGCTCCTACCTAAGACAATCGCCCTAAAAATTAAAAAACTATAGCTCTCAGAACATGGAGACACTAAAACATCATTTTTTTTTGTTTCAAAACTGCTATTATTGTGCTAAAGTGAAATACATAAATATATATACATATTAGGTCTGTAACAACTAGCTCTGTAAAATATCACATGACCTATCCCCTCAGGTGAACACCGTAAGGAAAATAAAATAAAAACTGTGTAAAAAAAAAGAAGCTATTTTTGTCACCTTACATCACAAAAATTGCAACACCAAGCGATCTAAAAGGCATATATCCCCCAAAATAGTACCAATCAAACCGTCACCTCATCCCGCAAAAAATGAGTCCTTACCTAAAACAATTGGTCAAAAAATAAAAAAGCTATGGCTCTGACTATGGATACACTAAAATATCATTATTTTGGTTTCAAAAATGCTATTATTGTGTAAAACTTTTATTAATAAGAAAAACTAGACATTAGGTATTGCCACGTCTGTAACGATATGCTCTATAAAAAAAAAGTCACATGACCTAATCCCTCAGGTAAACACTGTAAAAATAAATAAATAAAAACTGCTCCAAAACAACCGATTTTCAGGTCACCTTGCCCCATAAAGTCAGCTCTTCCTGCAAAAAACGAGCCCATGAACAAGAGGATTGGCAGAAAAATATAAAAATAGGGCGTTCAGAAAATGGAGATACAAAACCCTAATTTTTGCTTTCAAAAATGCTTTATTATGTAAAACTGAAACAAAAATCATAGAAATTAGACATATTTGATATCATTGCGTCTGTAACAACCTGCTCTATAAAAATAGCTCATGATCTAACCTGTTAGATTAATGTTGTTAAAAATAAAAATGGTGCCAAAACATCCATTATTTGGTTACCTTGCCTCACAAAAAACGTAATATAGCGCAATTAAAATTCATATGTACCCCAAAATAGTACCAATAAAACTGGCACCTTATCCCGTAGTTTCCAAAATGTGGCCAGTTTCGACTGTAGAGGTGCATCACGGGGGCTTCAAATGGGACATGGCATCTAAAAACCAGTTCAGCTAAATCTGCCTTTCAAAAACCATATGGCGTTCCTTTCCTACTGTGCCCTGCCGTGTGCCCGTACAGCAGTTTACCATCACATGTGGGGTGTTTCTGTAAACCGCAGAATCAGTGTAATAAATATTGAGTTTTGTTTGGCTGTTAACTTGCTTTGCTACTGGAAAAAGTGAAATGCTGAAATTTCATCTCCCATTTTCCACTAACTCTTGTGGAACACCTAAAGGGTTAACAAAGTTTGTAAAATCAGTTTTGTATACCTTGACGGGTGTAGTTTCTAAAATGGGGTCATTTTTGGGTGGTTTCTATTATATAAGCCTCACAAAGTGACTTCAGATCTTAACTGGTCCTTTTTAAAAAGTGGGTTTTAGAAATTTTCCGAAAAATTTCAAGATTTGTTTTCGAACTTCTAAGCCTTCTAACGTCCCCAAAAAATAAAATGTCATTTTCAAAATGATCCAAACATGAAGTAGACATATGGAAAATGTAAAGTAATAACTATTATATGATGTATCACTATCTATTATAAAAGTAGAGAAATTGAAACTTGAAAATTTGGGAATTTTTCAAAATTTTGGGTAAATATGGGATTTTTTCACAAATAAAGGTGAAATATATTGACTCAAATTTATGACTATCATGAAGTACAATGTGTCACGAGAAAACAATCTCAGAATGGCTTAGATAAGTAAGTGTTCCAAAGCTATTACCACATAAAGTGACACATGTCAGATTTGCAAAAAAATGGCCTGGACAGGAAGGTGAAATCAGGCCCGGGGTTGAAGGGGTTAAACTTACCGGCCTATAGTTTCCAGGCTCTGTTTTTGGACTTTTTTTAAAATATTGGCACCACATTTGCTATGCGCCAATGGAGCACAGAGGGTGTGCGCCAATCCTGTGAAACGCTCGCTGTCAGTATAGAGCCCTTAAATATCAGAAATAAGGGTTTGGCTATGACATTACTTAATTCTCTTAGGATACAGGGGTGTATGCCATCTGGTCCTGGCAATTTGTCTATATTAACCTTTTTATAATGCCGCTGTACTTCTTCCTGGGTCAGACAAGGCACTTTTAATGGCGAATTTACTTTTACATTCTGCATATCATCTGACAGTTTATTTTCCTCAGTGAATACAGTGGAGAAAAAAATATTTAATAGCTTTGCCATCTCCTCATCTCTCTCTGCAACTCTCCCCTCATTACTCTGTAGAGGGACGACATCTTCAGATTTATACTTTTTACCATTTATATAATTAAAGAACATTTTAGGGTTAGTTTTGCTCTTTGGCAATTAATCTCTCGTTCTTTAGTTTGGCTGCTTTTGTTTGTTTTTTACATATTCTTTTTTTTTTCCTTTATAGTTTCTCAGTGCTTCCATGCTACCCTCTTGTTTTTAGTGATTTAAATGCTTCCTTTTTGTCATTTATTGCTATCTTTACAGTTCTATTTATCCACATTGTTTTTTTCTTGTTCCTTAACCTTTTATTCCCATACGGTATGTACCTCTCACAATTAGATTTTAGGATGCTTTTAAAAATATCCCATTTTGTGGCTGTATTTTTTTTTTTTATGATTTTGTCCCAGTTAGTTAGGCCTATGGTCTCTCTTAGTTGGCTAAATTTAGCTTTTTTGAAGTTTGGTATTTTTGTTCCTCCCTGAAGAAACACTCTTTTGAATGACGATTTGAAGGTTATTACTTTATGGTCACTATTTCACTTGTGTCCCCCAACCTGCACGTCTGTTGTTCTGTCAGGCCTATTGGTTAATACTAAGTCCAGTATGGCCGTCCCTCTAGTCGGGTCCTGAACCAGTTGGGAAAGGTAATTGTCTTTGGTTATTGCCAAGAGTTTCCTTTATGAGATCTACAAGTTTCAGTTTCCCAGTCTATATCTGGGTAGTTGAAGTCCCCCATAATAACCACCTCATTATGATTTGCCGCCTTGTCTATCTCGTTTAGTAGTAGATTTTCTGTGGACTCTGGTATATTAGGTGGTTTATAATAAACTCCTATTAGTATTTTATTATTGTTTTTGCCTCCATGTATTTCTACCCACAGTGATTCCACATGTTCATGTCCCTCACTTATATCTTCTCGGACTGTGGGCTTTAGATAGGACTTTACATAAAGGCAGACCCCTCCCCCTCTCCGGTTTTGACGATCCTTTCTAAACAGACTGTAACCCTGTACATTAACCGCCCAGTCATAGCTATCATCCAGCCATGTCTCAGTTATTCCCACTATGTCATAGTCCTTCTCACACATCACTAATTCCAGTTCCCCAGTTTTATTAGTCAGTGTTCTGGCATTAGTATGCATACAATTAAGAGGTTAGTGCACCTGTCACCTTTTACTGAGTCTTCACTTCAATCTCCATGCGCCCTCTGTGCTCGATTTTTTGCATCGAGGATTCGTTTGTGTCATGTGACCATGGAGCGGGAGTGAAGCGCTTGCTATTACTTACAGCTCCGTGGTCACTCGCCGGCCCGCACCGTGCTGCACTTTCTTCCTGACACATCGCCAGGTCATAGTGCACGTAAGCGCCCACTATGAACCGAAGCTGTGTGACGTCAGGACGAAAGTCCAGCGCACCGAGAAGAAGATGGAGGATCTGTGGAGCGGCGCCCCTACAGGAAAGGTAAGTACTGTTGCTGGGGACATGGCTAGGAGGGGGAGATGGTGGCACTGGGGGGGCAAGCTGGGGGGGCAGGCTGGTGGCACTGGGGGATAGTGAAGCTGATGGCACTGGGGGATAGTGAAGCTGATGGCACTGGGGGATAGTGAAGCTGATGGCACTGGGGGATAGTGAAGCTGATGGCACTGGGGGATAGTGAAGCTGATGGCACTGGGGGATAGTAGAGCTGATGGCACTGGGTGAACTGATGCACTTGGGCTGATCGCACAGGGGTAAACAAAGGGTGTTGGGGTCTAAGTTTCTAAAATTTTTTCTTATTAGATTACTATATTAATTGTAAAAAATAATCAATAGAATACTCTATTTCTAAAATAATCGTTTACTGCAGTCCTACTCCATTGCTTCCAACCAAAACTTCCAGGTTGTGTAGATGAGCTGCAGCCACAACACTTCCACAACAATTGAAGTGTATAAGAATGAGCTGTAAATGGGATGGCTTAGCTGTAATTGCGCTTGCTCGCCAGTGTGATGTCAACTGGAAGGCAGTACTTGCGCGAACACAGCCTTCTCATCAAACAGCTGATCAGCGGTGGTACTGGGTGACGAATTCCTGCTAATCTGATATCGATGATTTATCTTGATGATAGGTCATTAATATAAAAAAAAGCAGACAACCCATTTAAGCATTTAAAGTCAAGATGTTTTACATGCATCTTGTGCAGTGAAATGGTTAGGCCCCTTACAGAATAGCAAGTTTCACACTCCGAACTTGCATCATGAGTATGCGGCAGCTCCTGTCCTGACCTCCCAGCACTGCCTGGGGTCATATAGTATTATATTGATTTATGATGCTATGTAATCTATACAGTTCTGGAATGTATTAGATAACACTAAAAGCATTATGTCAGTGTTATCAAATACGTTCCAGACCTCTAAGGGTTACATGGTATCATTAATCAATATAATGCTATGCGACCCCCGTCAGTGCTGGGAGGTCAGGACGGGAGCTGCCGCATACTCGCTCTGCAAGTCCAATGCATGGAACTCGCTCGTCTGAAAGGGGCCTTAGCACCATTTATTGGTTCCCTCAGAGGTGGCACCATGTTACCTTTATACGCCATACATAAGTGAGTTATACCCAAATAATGCAGTTTATTTAAAGTAAAGCATATAATACAGTGCCCGTCACTCCAGCATCCATATTTATTAGATATCCATGCCTATAATAATGTTGTACCTCAGCGTCTAATTTCTTACAATACGATTTGCTAACTCATCCTGCATGATTTGGGACATTCCGCATGTGGTGACTATAAAGAAACTCTTTGGTCTTTGTTGTCTGCAGAAAAATGGTGATGTACAGAACTGGCTGGGGAAGGAAGATGATCCTCTTACTGGATTCTCTTGGAAAGGGGGCTCTGAACCAGACACCACTGGTATCCAAATCTGGAGTGAGGTGTTCACCATGAATAAACCGGATGGTAAGGAGGTGAGATACACTCATTTAATTGTCTTAAGTAACACTACTCATATGTTGCTGGAATGCATGTATGGTAACAGACCTTTATTATTCTATAAATATCTGATAAGTCGGAGTTCTACCCTTAAGACTTCCATTTTTAGGGAAAACGTGGAGGTCCATACCTTGCATTGTGCAGTCTAAGCTGGATAAAAAGAAATAAAATAGAGTCACAGTTTCTAATCCGAGCTCTGCCAAAAGAAAGTTAGACCACCTTTCCAATACATGTGCGACATACGCAGCTTTGTGAGTGGGACGCACACATTTTTGTTCAGAGCAATGGATTCTCATAGGAGACCTTCCAAAGGAACATGATATCCGCTCAGCTCCTGGCTGCCATAGGATTCAATTCTTCCTTTTAGAGTCCTGTATTCATCTACGATCCCTACATTAGAGAAAATGTGGGACACAAAACTCCAGCAGTTGGGATCTCCACAAAAAGGTGATTTATTATATTCCCAAACATCCACAGTAAAGAAGCATATATCAATTTAAAACATTCAGTGTTAAAGGTTCTTCATATGGTCCAACTACGCTTCAGTTTAATTAGGAACAGCTTCTTCCAGGGCATGATGGCTGCCACAAAGGTACAGAGAAGCAAGGGGAGTTAGGTGGATGTGTGTGTGGCCTTCCTATTACAGTCTGTGGGAGTTAGGCCTCTTTCAGACGGAAATGTGCGGGTGCGTTACGGGAACACCCGCGATTTTTCCACGCGAGTGCAAAACATTGTAATGCGTTTTGTACTCGCGTGAGAAAAATCGCGCATGTTTGGTACCCAAACCCGAACTTCTTCACAGAAGTTCGGGCTTGGGTTAGGTGTTCTGTAGATTGTATTATTTCCCCTTATAACATAGTTATAAGGGAAAATAATAGCATTCTGAATACAGAATGCATAGTAAAATAGCGCTCGAGGGGTTAAAAAAAAAAATTTAACTCACCTTAGTACACTTGATCGCGATGCCCGGCATCTCCTTCTGTCTCCTTTACTGAACAGGACCTGTGGTGAGCATTCATTACAGGTCAAGGACCTGTGGTGACGTCACTCCGGTCATCACATGATCCATAACCATGGTAAAAGACCATGTGATGACCGGAGTGACGTCACCACAGATCCTTGACCTGTAATGAATGCTCACCACAGGTCCTGTTCAGTAAAGGAGACAGAAGAGATGCCGGGCTGTGCGATCAAGTGGATTAAGGTGAGTTAAATTAAATTTGTTTTTTTTAACCCCTCCAGCGCTATTTTACTATCCATTCTGTATTCAGAATGCCATTATTTTCCCTTATAACCATGTTATAAGGGAAAATAATAATGATCGGGTCTCCATTCCGATCATCTCCTAGCAACCGTGCGTGAAAATCGCACCGCATCCGCACTTGCTTGCTGATGCTTGCGATTTTCACGCAACCCCATTCACTTCTATGGGGCCTGCGTTGCGTGAAAAATGCAGAATATAGAACATGCTGCGATTTTTCACGCAACGCACAAGTGATGCGTGAAAATCACCGCTCATGTGAACAGCCCTATAGAAATGAATGGGTCGGTGTTCAGTGCGGGTGCAATGCGTTCAACTCGCGCATCGCATCCGCGCTGAATACTCGCCCGTGTGAAAGGAGCCTTACAGATACCAGCAAGCCCACCTATAGACATTTGTGGTGCTTCAGTCAGTCTCATTGCCACAGTTGTATAAAATCCAGCCCCCCAGCCATGCAGTCTGCCTTTACAAACATTTGTGAAAGATCATGCCGTTCTAAAGAGCTCACTGATGGTGATGAGCGAGCTTCATGTTTGGCCTTCTGGTTTTCTGGCAATTCCGTTATAGATTCTGTTATCACTGAACATAACATAATGGAATCCATAACGGAATTGCCAGAAAACCCGAAAGCTGAACTCAAACTTCAGAGCATGAAGTTTGCTCATCACTACTCGCTGAATTTGAGCATGGTAATCTAATAGTATGTCACCACTGCGACAAGCCAGATTACCTTGCAGATAAACCCTTCCCTGTGCAGCAGTCAGAATCTGAGGTTGCTTTGCTCTCTCATTGAGAACATTTATCTCTGTGATTACTGCTGCAGAAGGACAAGCAAAAATAGCCAAAAATTAAAAAAGAAACACTTTCTATAAATATTGAGTTAAATCCCCTTCTTTGATGGATGTGCCCCTTTACCATCTTTTATTTTCTTTGTTGGTCAGGTTGCGGTGGTGCTGATGGACACACAAGGTGCATTTGACAGTCAGTCCACAGTAAAAGACTGCGCTACCATTTTTGCTCTAAGTACCATGACAAGTTCCATCCAGGTCAGTGGATCCTGCTGTTTTTATTTTTGTATTTGAGTGGGTTTCGATGTGATATTCCTGTTTTTGTTTCTTTAGTTACATGCTTCTCTGGTCATCACTTTAGTTTTATATCCTTTTTTAAAGTTTTATTTTGTACGATCATTCACATGCTCTGCTTCTTGTTCAAAGATAAAGCCTGAGATGCTAACATTTAATACCTCTGTAGCCATATTAGTTTTTTTTTGAATCATTATTCAGCATAGAGAAAAAATATTCTAATTTACTTTGTGTTCCCAATCTTCACCATTTTCAGGATATATGTTTGCTGTAATTTGTCACATCCATAACCTAAAGCCCCAAAAAGGCCCTTCTAAGTACAGCTGCTACTGTTGTATCCAGTCTTGAACATTCTCTGTGAGGACAATAGCTCTAGTGCATTCAGAAAGTCTTCAGACCCTTTCACTTTGTTCATATTTTGTTATATTGAGGACTTGCGCTAAAATAAAATGCCAAGTTTTCCCCGTCATTCTGCAGTCACTACCCCATAATAAGAAAATCAAAACAGAATGTTAGATATCTTTGTTAATTTATTAAAAAGAAAAAACTAAAATCTTGTATTGACATAAGTATTCTGACCCTTTACTCTGTACTTATTTGAAGCACTTCTGGCAACAAATACAGTCTCCAGTCTCAGCTACAAGGTTTCCACATCTGGATTTGGGGATTTCCTGTCATTCTTCTCTGCAGATACTCACGCTCTGTCAGGGTGGATGGGGATGGTCGGTGGACCGCCATTTCCAGGTCTCTCCAGAGATGTTAAATGGGGTTGAAGTCAGGGCTCTGGCTCGGCTACTCAAGGACATTCACAGAGTTGTCCCTAAACCATTCCTATGTTGTCTTGGCCATGTGCTTAGGGTCATTGTTTTGTTGGAAGGTGAACATCCGGCCCGGTCTGAGGTCCATAGCACAGATCAGATTATCATTAAAAATATCTCTGTACTTTTTTCCATTCCTCTTTCCCTCAATCCTGACCAGTCTTCTTGCCCTAGCCGCTTAAAAACACTGTCACAGCATGATCCTGCCACCACCATGCTTCACTGTAGGGATGGTATTGGGCAGGTGCTGAGCAGTGCTTGGTTTTTTCCAGACATTAAAGAGGACCTGTCACCACTCCTGACATGCCAGTCCCCATGTAATAATTCTGAGGAATCTATTCTTATGTCTCTGTTGTGTCATTCCGTTATTATTTCTACTAGAAGTTATGAATGAATTGCTAACTGCCATGTCAAGATTTAAAGGGATTCTGTCGGTTATAGAGCTGCGGACATGCGTGGCTAGATCGTCGCTAGCATGTCCGCAATATACCGGTCCTATAGGGCTGTGTGCTTTTATTTTGTTAAAAAAATTATTTTAGAGCCTTGTAAGGTGCCCAAGGGGCTGTACGAACCTTCCTGGTGCCCAGCCACGCACCCCTGTGAAGGAGCCCAGCACCGCCTATGTCCTCCGAATCTCCTTTTTTCGTCACAGTTAGATTGCCGTAATCTCGCGATGCGTGAGCTCGCGCATGCACAGTGCCGGTATAGTGTTCCTTCCGTGTGCTAGCATCAGCCTCAGGGAAGGAACTGCGCATGCTCGAGGTCGCGCATCGCGTGATTACGGCAATCTAACTGTGACGAAAGAAGGAGATTCGGAGGACATAGGCGGTGCTGGGCTCCTTCACAGGGGTGCGTGGCTGGGCACCAGGAAGGTTCGTATAGCCCCTTGGGCACCTTACAAGGCTCATTTACATATCTCTAAAATAATTTTTTAAACAAAATAAAAGCACACAGCCCTATAGGACCGGTATATTGCGGACATGCTAGCGGCGATCTAGCCGTGCATGTCCGCAGCTCTATAACTGAAAACGAGGTGACAGAATCCCTTTAAGCGTTTAATTGAAGCCAAAAACTTCCATCTTGGTTTTATCAGACCTGAAAATCTTGTTTGCTTGGTGCTTTTTTTGTGTGCAAACTTTTTATGTGTCTTTTACTGAGCATAGGCTTCTTTCTGGTCACTTTGCCATAAAGCCCAGATTGGTGGAGTTCTGCAGTGATGGTTGACCCTCTGGAAGTTTCTCCGGTCTGCACACAGGATCTTTAGAGCTTAGCCTGAGTGACCATTGAGTTCTTGGTCAACTCTCTTACCAAAGCCCTATTCCCCCCCAAGTACTTAGTTTGGTGGGGCAGCCAGCTCTACAAAGAGTCCTAGTTGTTCCAGTCCTCTTTCATTTAAGAATTACGGAGGCCACTGTGCTCTTGGGAACTTTCAGTACAGCAGAATATTTTTGTACCTTTTTCCAGATCTGTGCATCCCCACAATCCTGTCTCTGGGCTCTACAGGCAGTTCTTTCCTCCTCATGGCTTGGTTTTTGCTCTGATATGCATTGTCAACTGTGAGACCTTATATAGACAGGGCTGTGTCTTTCCAAATCAGGTCCAGTCAACTAAATATACCACAGGTGGACTTCAATCATAGTGTAGAAACATCTCAAAGATGATCAAGAGAAATGTGAAGGGTCTGAATGCTTATATCCGTGCAAAATTTTTGTTTTTCCTTTTTATAATGATTTAGGAAAGATTTCTAACATTCGGTTTTCACTTTATCATTTTGGGGTATTGAGTGGGAATGATGGGGAAAAAACGACATTTTATTATTTTAGCACAAGGCCGCAACTTAAAGAGGCTCTGTCACCAGGGTCAACCCTATTAAACCAGACATACTGCCTGATAGGGCTCATCCTGCTTATTAAAACTATACCTTTCTTTTGCCTGTATGATAAATAGCTGCAGAGCAATCTGCGGTTTTATTCATATGCAAATGAGAATTTCGAGCACTCGGAGGCGGGGCTGAATATTCTGAGCACCCCCTTCCATTGACTGACAGGGCTAGACATGCTGAGGACAGAGCGGTGTCCTGGCTTCTACATATCTACTTATATATGTGTATTATACACACTCTGTACTAAAGCTTCATCACACTGAGATCTGCTCAGACAGATAATCATATCACTGCTTTATTCACAAGCACAATTTATTATTATAGACACCAGTAATATGTGTTAGCTTATAAGCATAGAAAAACCTTATATCCTTGTGTGGTGATGCTATAGCTTAGAAGTTAAGCTATTGGTTTTGGATGTAGTGATCCCAGGTTTGACTCTCAGGAGAGACCAGAGACAAGTCTTTTTTTCTTCTGATATTTCTTACACTGTATCAAATTGAGAATAATGTTTTTTTTATTTTGTTTGTTTTTTTAGAAAGCTAATGAATATTACTATTAATATTATAATCCTATATTGTGTCTGTGAATAATCCAGTAATAGGTTTTAAAGTAAGGCCTTTTTATTATTATTATATGATTATCTATTATAGTATAGCCTTTTAATATAGTTTTAATGAAAAATTTTTTAGAAAGAAAACATGTATTTTTTATGGGACTTGAACCAGGAATGTCTACATTCAGTGTAGATCACTATACCACTAGGCTATAGCATCACCACACAGGGATGCATGTTTTTACTATGCTTACACACAGAGGTCGCAATAACGCCTGTACAAGCGTCATTGACGCCTGTTCAGGCCATTTTACTCCCTGGAAAAAGTCTAAGGCGTACCGATACACCTTAGACTTTTCCCTGCCATTCATAAGTGTAGTGAATGCTGTGAACGGCGCAGGCAGCTGCTGCTGCCTGAGACAACCAATAACAAGGCTCCTTACAGTAAGGAGCTTTGTTATTGGTCAGTTTGAGCGGGCTGCCGGAGCTTAGGACACACCGCTCTGAAGAGGGAGGAAGGAGGCGCGCGATCCTTACTGGCGGGGTAAGTGGTGGTCTGAGCGCCTTGTTTTTACCCTATAGTGATGAGTCTGAAGCGCTCAGCCGAGCGCTCCTCCCTGCTGAGTGCGGTAGTGAAGACGGCCTCAATAGAAGATCTAGGGGACCGTCTTCACTACCGCAGTCAGCAGTGAGGAAAAGTGGCTGAGCGCTTCAGACTCCTGCTTATAGAAGTCAGCGGGGGTCCCAGCGCTGGACACGCCAACAGGAGACCTCCATAACGACAGACCTGTCACCCGTAGACCTCTGTCGCCTGTCAGCTTTCTTATGAATCCATCAAGGATTCATTGCAGCATGTTCCATCAGACGCTTATAAGGATTTCTTCTGTAATGCGGTGCCGCATGTGGCCATTTACAGCCTCCAGGACATAGTCCCTCTGCCAAGCACATGAAGTACTTCACTGTAAAACTGTATAATCCAATAACCACAGCGGTGGTGGCTTTTTTGTGGAATGAGATAGGGCAATGGGTCATGGAAGACAAACTCCCCTTTATAGCAAGATCAAGCATAACACAAAATGACAGCCTCTAGATCAGGGATAAGCAACCTCCGGCACTCCAGCTGTGCTGAAACTACAACTCCCAGTATCCTCCTTTCACTTCTTTGGGAGTTACAAGAACAGCTGAGCAAGTGTGCATGCTGGGAGTTGTAGTTTCACAGCAGCGCTGGAGTGCCAAAGGTTGCTGCTCCCTAGATCAGTGGTTATCACTGCGTGATGTCATCATCCAGATCCACAACATGTGACTGTGGCCCTGCAAGGTATGTGCCCGGGTCTTTCGCTTGTGCCCTTGGCACCAGCATGCACCACCATCCATTGTGCCTGTGTCCTGCTCCGCCAGTGCCTCAGGTCTCTTCAGAGTCTACAAACAGCCCCGGTGGCACCGACATACCCACCTGAGAGCTCATCTACAAGAACGTAACTTTGGTGGGCAGCAATGGCCATGTGATGGATGGCAAACCCCAGTGACTAGCAGCACAGAAACAGCAGCAAAAATTAAAGGGATTGTCCCAAGATCAACACTATTTACCTGTCCATACTTGACCCAGAGAACACTAGAACGTGGTAACCAAGGTGGGACCCCCAGCGATCATGTACTTGAAGGGGACATGTCTGTTTTAGTAACGACTTGCATTTCCCATGCAATAACAATTCTGGGGAGTCAATTCTTGTGACTCTATATTGTACCATTACTCTATTATTCCTACTAGAACTTATGAACTAATTGCTAGTAGTCTGCAATAAAGGTCCAGCTGGATGTTACCAGTTGACAGCACTGATTTCAATAATATCAGGCTGTGCGGTGACACCCCCATCTGGACTTTCACTGCAAACTACCAGCAAGTCATTCATAACTAATAACAGGAATAACAGAGGAATGGTGCAACATAAAGTCATAAGAATAGATCCTCCAGGATTGTTATTACATGTGGGGGTGCAAGTAGTTACCAAAACAGACAAATCAGGAGAGGTGAGGGGTCCTTTTTAACGACAGGTGATAAATATCCATCTTAGGAAAAACCCTTTAAACCTCATAAAATCACTGCAACAGTGACCTCAGCGGTGCCGACCCCTCAGAGCAACAGTGACCTCAGTGGTGCCGACCCCCTCAGAGCAACAGTGACCTCAGTGGTGCCGACCCCCTCAGAGCAACAGTGACCTCAGTGGTGCCGACCCCCTCAGAGCAACAGTGACCTCAGTGGTGCCGACCCCCTCAGAGCAACAGTGACCTCAGTGGTGCCGACCCCCTCAGAGCAACAGTGACCTCAGTGGTGCCGACCCCCCTCACTGCAACAGTGACCTCAGTGGTGCCGACCCCCTCAGAGCAAGTGACCTCAGTGGTGCCGACCCCCCTCAGAGCAAGTGACCTCAGTGGTGCCGACCCCCCTCAGAGCAAGTGACCTCAGTGGTGCCGACCCCCCTCAGAGCAACAGGGACCTCCGCTAAATGTAAAATTGTCTAAATTTGCCATTTATGCATGGAAGACAGTTCTAGATACTAGTAATGGTTTCCCTGCATAAATAGCAACCCCTTAATGTTATGTAGGCCTTCGTATTAACTATTTGAATTACTGTAACTTTCGTACTCCTCATCGGCGGAAAATACTCCTCAAAAATGGTATTTTTTACTCTTCCAGAAAAAATGTTGCGCGACCTCTGCTTACACACATGTTACTGGTGTCTGTATAATTTTCTAGTGTAATGCTTTAGTTTAAATGTCAGTTCTTGTTCCTCTGTCCATGGCATCTAGGATTGCTCCAAACAACATTTCATTGTATTGTACATTGTATTACATTGTATTGTACAGTGACAATAAAGGCATCTTATCTTATCTTATCTTATCTTATCCGATATTGGGCCTGTGAATAAATCAGTGATCTGTATATTAGCTTTCTGAGCAGTTCTCAGTGTGGTCAAGTGTGTGGGATATTTACATGATCGCACACAGCTCTGCCCTCAGCCTGCTGTCAGTCAAGGGGAGGAGGCGTGTGCAGAGCACAGGGGGTGTTACACAGCAGTGCTCAGACATTTAGCCCCGCCTCTGAGTGCTCGAAGTTCTCATTTGCATATGAATAAAAACTCAGCTATATCTGCAGCCGTTTAGCATACAGACAAAAGAAAGGTACAGATTTAATCAGCATGATGAGACCTACCAGGCAGTATGTCTGGTTCAATAGGGACGATACTGGTGACAGAGCCGCTTTAACAAAATGTGAAAAAAAGCGAAAGGATCTAAGGATTTTCCAAAATGCACCGTAGGACTCCATGCTGATAGACTTTTGTTAATTATCCAATCAGGATAGAGGTTTTTGCAGCTGCTGATGTCTTTAGGTGAACAGAATTGTTTAGCTGGGATACGATTGTCTGGTATTTAGGTTCCACTTTTCAGCCTCTGGACATAAACGAGAATATTCCTGTTCACTGACACCAATCACATCTTGAAAATGGCAAGGAATTTATTCATAAAGCCTAGAAAATTGCTTAATATTTATTTACACAGTGATTAACCCCTTCCAGTCTGTTCTTTAAAGGCATGTATCTATCCCATACAGTGAATGCTGTAATGGGGAAAAAAAATCTAAATGCTGTTTTATTACAAGCCCTCATACAGCTATGTGAATGAAAAAGTAAAAAAGTTATGGCTCCGGGAAGGCAAGGAGTAGAAAATAGAAAATCTCTGGGTCGTGGAGGGGTTAAAGGATTTTCTTACACAGGATGGGTGATAAATGTCTGATCGTTCTGGACCCAAATGCTGGGGCCCTCACTCATCCTTTGAAAAGGGGATCCCAAGCTCCACTATTCCTAATTTATGGAACAAATCACAGAGAATCAGTTTAAGGGTAGCGGCACACGGGGGCAGGTGAACGCGCAGAAGATCTTTAAACATTTCCATGCAGATTTGATGCGGTTTTACAGCAGATCTCACCCTTCATTTGAAAATTGGTTAAATCTGCAGCTAAAACGGCAAAACTTATTGACATACCTCAGATTTTAAGTCAATTTTTGTGCAGAACAAATCCGTAAAGTGCACATGTGAATTGTCTATTCTCATATATTTGCTGGTACTGTACTAATCTGTGGATTTTCTGTGCGGGAAACCATGCGTAATCAGCATTGTGTGCAGGTACCCTAAATGTGTATGGGCTCAAAAAAACACCTGTAGGCAGCTACTCCATCAGTCCCATAAACTTTCAAGAAAGGGATGGTTGAGCGCACTGCTTCTCTATTCATTGCTTCTGTCAGCCCTATGGACAATCGAGTACATTAGGCTGCTACTTTTCATGGTCCTGCAGTGAGGAGGAATGGGCAGCTTGTTACCCTCTTTCTATTGATTTTGGGGATCCCAGTTAGTGGGCCCCCTATGATTCAACTTTTATGACTTGTCCTGTTACTAGGTGATAATTGTCCAGTGTACGAAATCCTCTTAAAGAGATTTTCTGATCCTGTGTACATTAGACACATTCTCCTTAAAGGGATTCTACAGGTGTGATATAAAATGGCCAAAAGCAACCGGTCCTAGAATGTGAGCAGGACTGGTTTCCACTACTACACACTGCACTGCTCTACAGTAGATGTAATGATGTGATCCTGCCTACGATATGCCATAATGAATAAGCAGCCTCCCCAATGTGTCGTATATGCAAGTGCCAGTCATGCCCTCTCGCCCCACTGGGCAGCTCTACAAGCGGAGGCAACCAGTCTGCTCACATTCTTGAGGCCATTTTTAATTATTCCCGGAGAACCCACCCTTTCAAGGGGGTTTGTTTAGGAATGTAAGGAATGTGACGCTTTGGGCTAACTGTTGTTAATATGTTAAATTTAAAAATACTTTGTTGCAGCGATGACTTGCCCATACACCGATGTGAACACTGCAGCCAGTCACTGGCCTCAGTAGCTTTGTGCCATAGATACAGGCATCTCTACTGAGGTCAATGATTGGCTACATGGGTGTACAGCTTGTCATCACGGCAGCAAAGTAATTTAAGACAGTCAGGGACCACTAGAGTGTATGGGGTATAACAGATGAGTACTGGTTACTTTATTATTTTAGCATATTCCTTGATATTAGCCTATTTTTTGCTTCCTGGACAGCTCTGAAATATTCAGCAATACTTAGGTGCATGCTTGTTTTCTACATATTTGTAATTCTATCTAACCCATAAATTACTGGGTAACGAATAACTGCATTAGGGCTGAAACGATTACTCGATTGAATCGAGTAATTAGACACAAAAAAATCCTCGATGCAAATATTTTGCATTGAGGATTCGTTTGTGTCATGTGACCACAGAGCGGGAGTGAAGCACTTGCTATTACTCACCGCTCCGTGGTCACCCGCCGGCCCGCAAAGCGCTGTACTGGATCCTGACACATCGTCAGGTCATAGTGCACGTAAGCGCGCACTATGACCTGACGCTGTGTGCAGAGCAGCGGAGGAGGCGGGGCTCCAGTGGCAGTACAGATCGGAGTGTTATCAGCAGAAGGCTGTTCTCGGAACTGCCTTCTCCCGGTGACCGCATGTGTTTCAGAGCGGCTCGCGGCGCAGGCACAGGTAAGGACTTAACTCTGCATCGCCGGGCTTGGGAATCACCGTGCACACTGTCCCTGCCCTGGGACATCACCGTGCACACTGTCCCTGCCCTGGGACATCACCGTGCACACTGTCCCTGCCCTGGGACATCACCGTGCACACTGTCCCTGCCCTGGGACATCACCGTGCACACTGTCCCTGCCCTGGGACATCACCGTGCACACTGTCCCTGCCCTGGGACATCACCGTGCACACTGTCCCTGCCCTGGGACATCACCGTGCACACTGTCCCTGCCCTGGGACATCACCGTGCACACTGTCCCTGCCCTGGGACATCACCGTGCACACTGTCCCTGCCCTGGGACATCACCGTGCACACTGTCCCTGCCCTGGGACATCACCGTGCACACTGTCCCCGCCCTGGGACATCACCGTGCACACTGTCCCCGCCCTGGGACATCACCGTGCACACTGTCCCCGCCCTGGGACATCACCGTGCACACTGTCCCCGCCCTGGGACATCACCGTGCACACTGTCCCCGCCCTGGGACATCACCGTGCACACTGTCCCCGCCCTGGGACATCACCGTGCACACTGTCCCCGCCCTGGGACATCACCGTGCACACTGTCCCCGCCCTGGGACATCACCGTGCACACTGTCCCCGCCCTGGGACATCACCGTGCACACTGTCCCCGCCCTGGGACATCACCGTGCACACTGTCCCCGCCCTGGGACATCACCGTGCACACTGTCCCCGCCCTGGGACATCACCGTGCACACTGTCCCCGCCCTGGGACATCACCGTGCACACTGTCCCCGCCCTGGGACATCACCGTGCACACTGTCCCCGCCCTGGGACATCACCGTGCACACTGTCCCCGCCCTGGGACATCCCCGTGCACACTGTCCCCGCCCTGGGACATCCCCGTGCACACTGTCCCTGCCCTGGGACATCCCCGTGCACACTGTCCCCGCCCTGGGACATCCCCGTGCACACTGTCCCCGCCCTGGGACATCCCCGTGCACACTGTCCCCGCCCTGGGACATCCCCGTGCACACTGTCCCCGCCCTGGGACATCCCCGTGCACACTGTCCCCGCCCTGGGACATCACCGTGCACACTGTCCCCGCCCTGGGACATCCCCGTGCACACTGTCCCCGCCCTGGGACATCCCCGTGCACACTGTCCCTGCCCTGGGACATCCCCGTGCACACTGTCCCTGCCCTGGGACATCCCCGTGCACACTGTCCCTGCCCTGGGACATCCCCGTGCACACTGTCCCTGCCCTGGGACATCCCCGTGCACACTGTCCCTGCCCTGGGACATCCCCGTGCACACTGTCCCTGCCCTGGGACATCCCCGTGCACACTGTCTTTGCCCTGGGACATCACTGTGCACACGGTCCCTGCTGAGCTGATGGCACTGGGCGGGAACGAAGAGTGTTGGGGACTGATGGCAGGGGGTCTGATGAGTTTTTATAAAAGAAAACAGTCAATTAATTTTTTCTTATTCGAGTACTTGATTAATTGTAAAAAATAATCAATAAGCATACTCGATTTCTAAAATAATCATTTACTGCAGCCCTAAACTGCATAACACCTTCTGAATTTCTGATGACGGCATCTGGTTCTTTTTACATCTCTTTACCATACAGATTTACAACTTGTCCCAGAACATACAAGAAGACGACCTCCAGCAACTTCAGGTAGGATAATTATCTTTCGTTATTTTACATGGTTTTTCAGGTTTGTCATTTTTTTTGGGACACGGCGTAAAGAATAATTATTTATGAGTTAAAGTTACCGTAAACCCGGATTGCCTACGGTACTTGTTTCACTGAAGTATTTTATGTGATGGCCTTTGTTTCCCTCTTCACTAGTAGTCTATTTGCACACTACCACTGGAAACCAGTGACATTACCAGAACTTGAAATATTGTGAAAGTAGATTGTAGTCTGCAGTTCTCTAAGAAGCCGAAGCACCAGCATCTGTGGGATTTTCTGAACTTTAGCAATATGTGGACAAGAGCAGGGAATGAAATAAAATAAATGCTCACCCATCCCCAGCTCCTGTGTCACCACTCCGCTGATCACTACTTACTTAATACAGAGTTCCTATGCCAATTGGTAATTAAAGTTGTTATCCGGGAAATAATATCAGTGATCTTTCCACGACACAGCGCCATACATTGTATAGTTGCAGACTTGCAGTGCGTGCTATTGCAGCTTAGCCCCATTGACTTGAATGTGGCTTAGGCTACTTTCACACTAGCGTTCGGGTGTCCGCTCGAACGCATCCGTCTGGCCCCAATGCATTCTCAGTGGAGGCGGATCCACTGAGAATGCATCCGCCTGCCAGCGCTCAGCCTCCGCTCCGCTCAGTGAGCGGACACCTGAACGCTGCTTGCAGCGTTCGGGTGTCCGCCTGGCCGTGCGGAGGCGAGCGGATCCGTCCAGACTTACAATGTAAGTCAATGGGGACGGATCCGCTTGAAGATGACACTATATGGCTCAATCTTCAAGCGGATCCGTTCCCCATTGACTTTCAATGTAAAGTCTGAACGGATCCGCTCAGGCTACTTTCACACTTAGAAAATTTTCTAAGTAATAATGCAGACGGATCCGTTCTGAACGGATGCAAACGTCTGCATTATCGGAGCGGATCCGTCTGATGAAACATCAGACGGATCCGCTCCGAACGCTAGTGTGAAAGTAGCCTTAGCTGCAAGTAAGCCATGTGACCGATGTACGCTGACATCACATGGCCTAGGAATTGGGTGCAGTGCTCATGAGGCATCTGGCGTCTCCTAACAGCTGATCGGTGGGGTCCAGGGTGTCGGGCCTGACGATGGGTCATCAATACTAATTTAAATCTAGTAGGAGTCGGAGTCGGCTCATTTTTTGCCGAATCCGACTCCAGGTAACCAAAATTGACTCCGACTCCACAGCCCTGTATAAAACACTGCTGTAAAAATGCTGTGTACGTGGATTTTACAGTATTTTTGTTTTAAAGTGACATCTGGCTGTAGTGGCAAAATGTGATTGAAAATGGCACAAGAAACATGTTAAAACGCCATGTGTACATCCTACCCTACATCCTTAGTTACCAAGCAAAAACACACAGCCAGGTGACTATCGGAGAGCACAGCACAGGGATTTTATAACTTCTTTTCCTCCCTCCTAGTAAAGCAAGCAATTTCCACATGGTCATGTCTGCAAAATTTATCATAGTATTTTAAAGGGGTTGTCCCACCTGGGACATTTGAGCCATACATCTCAAGAGATGCAGGTTCCACCTCTGTAACCTGCTCTTATCTCCAAAAGTGGCTCCACATAGAGCATGCCGCGCATCACCCCTCCATTCACTGCTATAGGAATTCCTAAAGGCTCAACTATTTTCGGAATGAATAGAGGGATGGCCGCACATGAGCATCTTGTTCAGCATTTCTTTTGGGGTGCTGTTCCTGAGATAGGAGAGGGTTCCAGAGGTGGACCTTCACCTATTGCACATTTATCCTATCAGATGGAAATACCCATTTAGTAATGAAAACTGTGACGGGTTCCTTTAAAAAATGATATAGTGATGCTGAATGATGATGTTGCACAGGGTCACTTCTTTTCTAGTGTTAATGCGTGATCAATGCCATAAGAGGAGGCCTCCGCATTAGGCGTGGCACTATATTAGTAATGCAGGAGATAATTGGTGATCATTTCATATAGTGACTTTTCCCTTTCTTTATGTTCAGCTCTTTACTGAATATGGACGTTTAGCTATGGATGAGATCTTCTTGAAGCCATTCCAAGTGAGTCACTCCGGTATTCATGATAAAAAATAAACCTGTTGGCCACTAGTTATCTGAGATGCATAGTCTCAGACTTTCAACAAAAATAAGCTACGTTCAGGTGGCTGAAGAACAGTTTTTCTGTTGTTTTTTGTTTTCATTGTAGCCCAGGAACGGGCAATACAGTATCTGCACTGCATCCAAGACTAGAGAAGTGGATGCTCCACCTCACTTTTATATAAGTATAGGCTGAAAGACACCAGTCCATCAAGGTTAACCAGTGATGGTTATGAACTTGTTCTGTCACATCTCAGTACTCTGTTTCCTGAAACTGTCGTCTTGTTATATACTATGTGACTCATTTTTGTTCTTTACAGTACTTTGCCAACGTTTTAGGCAAGTGTGGAAATGTTGCAAAGTAAGAATTATTTCAAAAATAGAAGTGTGAATAGTTATTTAATGAACTAAAAAAATGCAAAGCAAATTTACAAAAGCAAAATCTTAATCAAATTACAGTTGTTGCGGGTATCGAAATATCGATACCCAATCGATACTTTTGTCCTGGTAACGATACAATACCGGGATTTGACATTTATAGATACTAGGCTGCCCTACTGCGCAGCCTAGCATCAGAGAACATGAGCGCGCTGCTGTCAGCGCGCTCATGTTCCCTCAGCAGCACAGGGGAGAAGGAGTCACTCCCTCCCTCCCCCTCCCCTGTGCCGCTGCTGCTGCCAATAAGAAGAGAGACGGGAGGAGGAGGGGCGGGCGCACTGCGCCACCAATGATATTAGAGGACCTTTCATGGGTCCAAACATTGTAAACTAACTATCAGGATATGTAGAGCGGCGCGCAGGGATCACACTGCACTTACTATTATTCCTGGGCGCCACTCCGTTCGCCCGCTGTGGCCCCCGGTATATCCTCCCGCTCTGTATGCTAATTGGTAGCATCGAAGCAATGGGGAGGAGACTGCCCTTTTTCTCAATGGGCGTTCCTTCTCCCTGGCTGTAGCGCTGTCCAATCACTACGCAGAGCGTCACAGCCAGGGAGAAAAAAAAACAAACTCACCTTCTCCCTAGTTGTGACGCTCTGTGCTTTTATTGGACAGCGCTACAGCCAGGGAGAAGGAACGCCCATTGAGAAAAAGGGCAGTCTCCTCCACCATTGCTCCGATGCTAGCAATTAGCATACAGAGCGGGAGAATATACCGGGGGCCACAGTGGGCAAACGGAGCGGCGCCCAGGAATAATAGTAAGTGCAGTGAGATCCCTGGGCGCCGCTCTACATATCCTGATAGTTAGTTTACAATGTTTGGACCCATGAAAGGGTCCTCTTTAACCTTTAATACAGGAGGCAGGTGCCGGCAGCAGAATCATATAGCCGGCACCCTGCCTCTGACAGGGAGCTGCGATCAGCGGCAGATAACCCCCTCAGGTGTGGCACCTGAGGGGATAACTGCCGCTGATCTGCTTCCGACACCCGCCTCCTGTATTAAAGGTTTATTATCATTGGTGGCGCAGTGCGCCCCCTCTCCCAAGTATCAAAATCATTGGTGGCAGTGGCCACAGGGTCCCCTCCCCTTCTTATTAGTGGCAGCTTCTGATCGGAGTTCCAGCAGTGTAATCCTGGGGCTCCAATCGGTTGCCATGGCAGCCAGGACGCTACTAAAGCCCTGGCTGCCATGGTAACATTCCTGCTGCTGTGTGTACTATGCACAGGGCAGCAGGGAGAGTGTGAAGTCCTATTCACCCTAATAGAGCTCTATCAGGCTGAATAGGACAAGGGATGAAAAGATCCCAGGTTCTAGCCCCTAAGGGGCTAATAGTTATTTAATAAAAAAGTAAAAAAAAAATAAAACACAAAAATATTAAGTATAAAACACCCCCTTGCCCAATTTTACATATAAAATATATAAACAATAAATAAATAAACATATCGCCACGTCCAAACTATTAAAATATAAAAAAAATCTCCTATGCAGTGAATGCCGCAACAGAAAAAATAAATAAAAACAGCGCGATTCGCCATTTTTTTAAATGCTGAATGCACGCAACTTTTTGGGTGGTTTATTTTTTTCACATGGTATCGAGTATCGCAATACTTTTTTACTGTATCGAAATCGAATAGAAATTTTGATAACGCAACAATCCTAAATCAAATCAGTATTTGGTGTGACCACCCTTTGCCATTAGAACAGCATCAGTTCTTCTAGGTACACTTGCACACAGTTTTTGAAGAAGTTCAGTAGGGTGGTTTTTCCAAACTTCTTGGAGAACTAACCGGAGATCGTCTGTGGATGTAGGCTTGACACATCCTTCATACAATTCCAGACAGACTGGATGATGTTGTGATCGGGGCTCTGTGGACCCATATCATGACTTCCAGGACTCCTTGTTCTTCTTTACAATGAAGATGTTTCTTAATAACATTGGCTGTATGTTTGGGGTTGTTGTCCTGCAGCAGAATACATTTGGAGCTAATCAGATGCCTTCCTGATGGTACTGCATGACTTCTAAGTATCTGCCTGTATTTCTTTTATTATCTTTTCATTTTTCTTTTAGACCTTGATGTTTTTGGTTCGTGATTGGAGCTTTCCCTATGAGTATCCATATGCAGCTGAGGGAGGTAATAAGTTTCTAGAAAAGAGATTAAGGGTAAGTAACATATACTTAAAGGATTGACTTTGCCTGCTTTCTTCCTAGGTTCCCTTAGTTCTCAATTGTGCACATTTAGGAAAAATAATGCAACAAAGTTTCTGTAGCAAAAATGATGATACACATTAAATAAACTGTGTGGCATTTCTTTTAGTATACATTGTACACATCCATATCATGAATTTAATGGGTTCCCTATAAGGGTACCTTCACACTAGCGTTTTTCCTTTCCGGCATAGAGTTCCGTCCTAGGGACTCATTACCGGGAAAAAACTGATCAGTTTTATCCTAATGCATTCTGAATGAAGAGCAGTCCTTTCAGGATGCATCCGTTCAGTCCCTCTTACGGTTTTTTTCCAGAGAAAATACCGCAGCATGCTGCAGTTTTCTCTCCGGCCAAAAATCCTAATCCGGCATTAATTCCCATTGAAATGCATTAATGCCGGATCCGGCCCCAAGTGTTCAGGCAAAACGGATCCTGATTTCCGGACTGCGCATGCACAGACCTTTAAAAATGCTAAAAATAAATGAATACTGGATCCGTTTTTCCGGATGACACCAGAGAGACGGATCCGGTATTTCAATGCATTTGTCAGACTGATACGGAATCCTCTGTGAAAGTAGCCTAACTATGCAATGAGTCATTATGGACTTCCAGTGTCCTACCACTAATGCTCTGGTTGCTCTGAGACTGAAAGATAAAACATCATTAACTCGGAAGACGAGGGATAGCTATGGAGAAATGTTGTTTGCTCATTGTTGAGACGGACTGGCTTTTTGTATTTAGACTCTAATTTGTAACCTTCTACCCTTGCCGATCAGGTAAAGCAAGATCAGCATGAAGAGATCCAGAATGTAAGAAAACACATTCACTCCTGTTTTACCAGTGTGAGCTGTTTCCTTCTTCCACACCCTGGGCTTAAGGTTGCAACTAGTCCTCAATTTGATGGCCGTCTGAAAGGTTTGTGAACATTTGCATTAACAGCATAATATTAAGTTGACTAAATCCAATAATACTATCTCGCTCCTACATACCATCCAAAATCCAGCCAGTGGTTCAACTTCTACTATATTTCATTGGACAATATACCAATAACTAAATATGTTTCACAATAAAATAATCTATCAATAATAATAATAGTCTATTAATAGTAACTTGGGCTGAAAAAAGACATAAGTCTGTCTAGTTCACCCTACAAATTTTATCCAGGGGAAGGCAAAAAGCTCTCATGAAGTAGAAGCCAATTTTCCTCATTTTAGGGGGAAAATTCCTTCTCTACTCCACTCAGAATAAGTCCCTGGATTAATGACCCTTCTGCAGAATTCTAGTAACTATCACCTGTAATATTATTACACTCCAGAAATGCATCCAGGCCCCTCTTGAACTCTTTTAGGGAGTTCACCATCCTGACCTCCTCAGGCAGAGAGTTGAGTGCTCTCACAGTAAAGAATCCTCTTCTATGTTGGTGTAGAACAGTCTATCAATACGGACACTGATAATCTACTGGCAGGATCGTGTCCAGAAACAATCAGTTGTGACTGTGCTCTCTGTTCTAATGTGGATGCTCTCCAGATGGTGGCATTCTAAGTGAGGCAACACTGTATAGTTGCATTGATCTCACCCAAGTGACATCACTGGTCAAAAGAGTTCTAGCATCCAAACTGCAAAACACGGGCACTTTTTTGGAAAAATTATGCAGTTTCCTTTCTCAGTGAGGTATTGGAAGAAAGTGATGCAAATGAGCTCTTGGCAAGCTCTGCCTCTAATGCCACCAGAAGTAAGGCAGCTATCCTATAAGTCAGCGTTCAACCCTTTAAATAGACTTGGATAGTAAATAAGCCAGCATCTTATCTGCAGACAGCTGCTTTGGGGTGATTGGCCCTCATCAGTCTAAGGCCTCATGCACACGGTCCGTGGTATCCCAGCCTGGCATCCTACTGAGAGCAGGAGCGCACAGCGTCATTGGTTGCTATGATGCCGTGCCCTTCGTGCAGCAGCGACTTGAAGCGCCCGGCGTCATAGCAACCAATGACTCCGTGCTCTCCTGCTCCTGTTCCACGGCCGTGTGCATGAGGCCTAAAGCGCAGAGTACTGGCTTAACTGGGTGAGAGGCCTAAGTCAGGATTCGAAGAAAGGGATGCAAATGATCTCTTAATAAACTCGGCCTCTAATACCAGCAAAGGCCTATTTAAAGGGTCGATCACTGACTTATAGGATAGCTGCCTTACTTCTGGTGGCATTAGAGGCAGAGCTTGCCAAGGGCTCATTTCTTCCCAGAATTCCAGAGGAGCATGTATGGCCTATAAGCCTCCTCACGCCGATTAAGGCCCTCTCCCCAAGAAGAGATAGTACCCCCCCACAATCAGTGAGGTCTGACGTGATGATCTCTGCCTAAATACTTTTCCACACTAGATGAACAGATTTTGTCTACGTATGTACAAAGTAATTTTGGCTGGGTTGTCCTGCTTGGTTTCAGTAACAAAAATTGTATCTAGTGTTTATTCCCAGCTTGAATTCATTCATTGTATGTTTTGAATGTTTTATCTCCTGTTGAAATAATTAAAATCTTACACCGTTTTTCAAATAGGTAATAGATTGAAAAAGTCTTTTCTCTAGATCATACACAAAGTCTCCCTTTCCGCTAACTTGGGACAAAAATTTCAATCTTTCATGGACTCAATATGCCCCTCACGGAATACCTGGGGGTGTCTTCTTTCCGAAATGGGGTTACATGTGGGGTATTTATACTGCCCTGGCATTCTAGGGGCCCTAAAGCGTGAGAAGAAGTCTGGAATATAAATGTCTAAAAATTTTTACGCATTTGGATTCCGTGAGGGGTATGGTGAGTTCATGTGAGATTAAATTTTTTGACACAAGTTAGTGGAATATGAGACTTTGTAAGAAAAAAATAATAATTTCCGCTAACTTGGGCCAAAAAAATGTCTGAATGGAGCCTTACAGAGGGGTGATCAATGACAGGGGGGGTGATCAATGACAGGGGGGGGGTGATCAATGACAGGGGGGGTGATCAATGACAGGGGGGGGGGTGATCAATGACAGGGGGGGGTGATCAATGACAGGGGGGGGTGATCAATGACAGGGGGGTGATCAATGACAGGGGGGTGATCAGGGAGTCTATATGGGGTGATCACCCCCCTGTCATTGATCACCCCCCTATGTATCCGTGGATCCGTAAAAATCATACGGACATCTGAATGCAGCCTGACAGGGGGGGTGATCAATGACAGGGGGGGTAATCAATGACAGGGGGGTGATCAGGGAGTCTATATGGGGTGATCACCACAGTCATTGATCACGCCCCTGTAAGGCTCCATTCAGATGTCCGTATGCGTTTTGCGGATCCGATCCATCTATCAGTGGATCCGTAAAAATCATGCGGACATCTGAATGGATCTTACAGGGGGGTAATCAATGACAGGGGGGGTGATCAGGGAGTCTATATGGGGTGAATGCCAGGGCAGTATAAATACCCCACATGTGACCCCATTTCGGAAAGAAGACACCCCCAGGTATTCCGTGAGGGGCATATTGAGTCCATGAAAGATTGAAATTTTTGTCCCAAGTTAGCGGAAAGGGAGACTTTGTGAGAAAAAAATAAATAAAATCAATTTCCGCTAACTTGTGCCAAAAAAAATAAAAAATTTATATGAACTCGCCATGCCCCTCATTGAATACCTTGGGGTGTCTTCTTTCCAAAATGCGGTCACATGTGGGGTATTTATACTGCCCTGGCATTCTAGGGGCCCTAAAGCGTGAGAAGAAGTCTGCGATCCAAATGTCTAAAAATGCCCTCATAAAAGGAATGTGGGCCCCTTTGCGCATCTAGGCTGCAAAAAAGTGTCACACATCTGGTATCTCCGTACTCAGGAGAAGTTGGGGAATGTGTTTTGGGGTGTCATTTTACATATACCCATGCTGGGTGAGAGAAATATCTTGGCAAAAGACAACTTTTCCCATTTTTTTATACAAAGTTGGCATTTGACCAAGATATTTATCTCACCCAGCATGGGTATATGTAAAATGACACCCCAAAACACATTCCCCAACTTCTCCTGAATACGGCGATACCACATGTGTGGCACTTTTTTGCAGCCTAGGTGGGCAAAGGGGCCCACATTCCAAAGAGCACCTTTCGGATTTCACTGGTCATTTTTTACAGAATTTGATTTCAAACTCCTGACCACACATTTGGGCCCCTAGAATGCCAGGGCAGTATAACTACCCCACAAGTGACCCCATTTTGGAAAGAAGACACCCCAAGGTATTCGCTGATGGGCATAGTGAGTTCATGGAAGTTTTTATTTTTTGTCACAAGTTAGTGGAATATGAGACTTTGTAAGAAAAAAAAAAAAGAAAAAAAATCATCATTTTCCGCTAACTTGTGACAAAAAATAAAAAGTTCTATGAACTCACTATGCCCATCAGCGAATACCTTAGGGTGTCTACTTTCCGAAATGGGGTCATTTGTGGGGTGTTTGTACTGTCTGGGCATTGTAGAACCTCAGGAAACATGACAGGTGCTCAGAAAGTCAGAGCTGCTTCAAAAAGCGGAAATTCACATTTTTGTACCATAGTTTGTAAACGCTATAACTTTTACCCAAACTATTTTTTTTTTTATCAAAGACATGTAGAACAATAAATTTAGAGAAAAATGTATATATGGATGTCGTTTTTTTTGCAAAATTTTACAACTGAAAGTGAAAAATGTCATTTTTTTGCAAAAAAAATCGTTAAATTTCGATTAATAACAAAAAAAGTAAAAATGTCAGCAGCAATGAAATACCACCAAATGAAAGCTCTATTAGTGAGAAGAAAAGGAGGTAAAATTAATTTGGGTGGTAAGTTGCATGACCGAGCAATAAACGGTGAAAGTAGTGTAGGTCAGAAGTGTAAAAAGTGGCCTGGTCTTTCAGGGTGTTTAAGCACTGGGGGCTGAGGTGGTTAAAGAGGACCTTTCATCAGAAAAAAGTGTGTGCAATTCTTATACTACCTTATCGGGCTGCTGCCACTGATGTCCGGACACTTTATTTTTTTTCAAAAGGACCCCCCGTTCGCCCGTTGTGCTCCCCATTTGTTTTGTCACCTCATATACAAATGAGGAGACTTGGTTATAGTAGGCGTTGACATTTTAGTTCTGCTGGGCGTGGTTATCTTCTCCCTGGCTAAGAGCAGAGAACTTGAGCCCCTTCTCCCTGGCTAAGAGCAGGGCGCTGCGAATGGATGCACTCGCTGCGATTGGATGCGCTCGCTGCTAGGGAGAAGATAAACGCGCCCAGCAGAACTAAAATGTCAACGCCTACTATAACCAAGTCTCCTCATTTGCATATGAGGTGACAAAACAAATGGGGAGCACAACGGGCGAACGTTTTTTGGTTGCACTATATTACACTTTTTGTGAGGCAAGGTAACAAAAAATAGCTGTTTTGGCACCGTTTTTATTTTTTGTTATTTACAGTGTTCATCTAACAGGTTAGATCATGTGGTATTTTTATAGAGCAGGTTGTTACGGACGCGACCATACCAAATATGACGCTCACCATTATACATACAAACAATAGAGCTAAGAAATAATACTTTTTTTGGTTGTTTATTTCAGTTTTACATAATAAGCATTTTTGAAAAAAAGAAATACATTTTTTGTGTCTCCATATTCTGAAAGCCATAGTTTTTTTGTTTTGTTTTTTTTTTTTTGTTTGTTTTTTACATTTTGGGCAACTGTCTTATGTAAGGGCTAATTTTTTTCAGTATGAGATGATTGTTTAATTGGTACTATTTTAGGGTGCATATGACTTTTTTTCTTTTTGTTTCAATCGTTTTTATTGGCATTTCAAAGTAATACACATTACATTAAAGATGCATTACAATCACATCAATGGCAGTCGGGTTATTCATAACAAATAACAATACAATAACATAACTATTGTCAAATAGTAATTTCACTGATTTCTATGGACGTCATCCATGTCTGGAGCACATTTATCACCAATACAGATTTTTTATACTTTCCAAGAATAAAGCCTCATATCTCTAAAGACATGTTAATTAGATGCCCACCTCCTCTCCCTTAATAATGATAAACATTAGTAACGTATATTTTTTGGTAATCCAAAGCGCACATGGACATATACCTAGTTAAAGGAAATTTCAAATATGTTTTTCCTTCTCTCCTCCTCAGCCCATTTTACATTGCGGAAATGTCATCCAAGCTTGCCACTGTTTCGTAAATTTTTGGTAGGAACCATTCCCTAGTGCTATGATTCTTTCATAGGCAAAGGTGGTGTTGATAGCTGACACTAGGTCTCTTAATTGCTGTACATCTTGAGATTTCCATCTTTGCAATAGCAGCAATTTGGCCAAGACACAAAGAACGCATATTAGTTTCCTGTTTTCCACAGGGAAATCCGCCACTCCAACCAAAAGTAGGGCAAGTTGCGGTGTCCACCCAAACATCTGTGGGAACAATAGGCCCAACAATTCTTCACATGCTTTCCAATACTTTGTTATCAATGGGCATTGCCAAAGGATGTGAAGAAGTATACCCCTACCTCCACAGCCCCTCCAACACTCGCCAGACACTCCCTCATACATATATTGCAACTTTTCGGGTGTATAATACCAGTGTAGAATTGTTTTTAAAGCCGATTCCACGTGAGTGGAACAATGTAAATGAGAATGGATCAGCTTGATTGTTTTCTGCCAATCTCTCTCGGTTATATTAATATTCAGTGATCTTTCCCACTTACGCATAGGGTGAGATTTTTTAAATTGGGTTGGCTGGAGCAATGCTTCATATAGTGATTTAATCCCTTTAAAATTACCAGAAATTTACCTCAAATTTGTAGGGCTTAGTGTTTTTAGCAAATGCCGGATTTGTAGGTATTTAAAAAAATCTGACTTGGGTAGCAGCAGTTGTTCCTGCAAGGATTGGAAGGATTTCAGCGTCCCATTTTCAAACAACAATTCTATTGTGCACTTAATCTCCATGTACCACCCAGAGAAATCTGCATGCGGGAGTAAGGCTCTAATAAAAGAAAATGGCAATGAGACCACTGTTGGCTGGGACCCCTCATTATCTATGCTATGAAATCTTTTCCATGCCGTAACGGATGCCAGTATTATTGGATTTAAGTTTTTAGGGATCGGAATGTTTCAGAAAGGTAAATGTAGTAAGTCTGGCAAAGTAAAAGGTGCTGCCTGCGCCTGTTCTACCTGTACCCAGGGAATCCCCAATTTTTCTTGCTTCTAATTTCTGAGCATGGATACTAAAGTGGCAAGATAATACAATTTCATGTCTGGAACCGCAAGACCTCCCATTACTCGAGGTCTCTGAATAATGTTTCTAGCCACCCTCGGTTTCTTATTTTGCCATATACAGGTCCTTCTCAAAAAATTAGCATATTGTGATAAAGTTCATTATTTTCTGTAATGTACTGATAAACATTAGACTTTCATATATTTTTGATTCATTACACACAACTGAAGTAGTTCAAGACTTTTCTTGTTTTAATATTGATGATTTTGGCATACTGCTCATGAAAACCCAAAATTCCTATCTCAAAAAATTAGCATATTTCATCCGACCAATAAAAGAAAAGTGTTTTTAATACAAAAAAAGTCAACCTTCAAATAATTAAGTTCAGTTATGCACTCAATACTTGGTCGGGAATCCTTTTGCAGAAATGACTGCTTCAATGCGGCGTGGCATGGAGGCAATCAGCCTGTGGCACTGCTGAGGTGTTATGGAGGCCCAGGATGCTTCGATAGCGGCCTTAAGCTCATCCAGAGTGTTGGGTCTTGCGTCTCTCAACTTTCTCTTCCCAATATCCCACAGATTCTCTATGGGGTTCAGGTCAGGAGAGTTGGCAGGCCAATTGAGCACAGTAATACCATGGTCAGTAAACCATTTACCAGTGGTTTTGGCACTGTGAGCAGGTGCCAGGTCGTGCTGAAAAATGAAATCTTCATCTCCATAAAGCTTTTCAGCAGATGGAAGCATGAAGTGCTCCAAAATCTCCTGATAGCTAGCTGCATTGACCCTGCCCTTGATAAAACACAGTGGACCAACACCAGCAGCTGACATGGCACCCCAGACCATCACTGACTGTGGTTACTTGACACTGGACTTCAGGCATTTTGGCATTTCCCTCTCCCCAGTCTTCCTCCAGACTCTGGCATCTTGATTTCCGAATGACATGTAAAATTTGCTTTCATCCGAAAAAAGTACTTTGGACCACTGAGCAACAGTCCAGTGCTGCTTCTCTGTAGCCCAGGTCAGGCGCTTCTGCCGCTGTTTCTGGTTCAAAAGTGGCTTGACCTGGGGAAAGCGGCACCTGTAGCCCATTTCCTGCACACGCCTGTACATGGTGGCTCTGGATATTTCTACTCCAGACTCAGTCCACTGCTTCTGCAGGTCCCCCAAGGTCTGGAATCGGTCCTTCTCCACAATCTTCCTCAGGGTCCGGTCACCTCTTCTCGTTGTGCAGCGTTTTCTGCCACACTTTTTCCTTCCCACAGACTTCCCACTGAGGTGCCTTGATACAGCACTCTGGGAACAGCCTATTCGTTCAGAAATTTCTTTGTGTCTTACCCTCTTGCTTGAGGGTGTCAATGATGGCCTTCTGGACAGCAGTCAGGTCGGCAGTCTTACCCATGTTTGCGGTTTTGAGTAATGAACCAGGCTGGGAGTTTTTAAAAGCCTCAGGAATCTTTTGCAGGTGTTTAGAGTTAATTAGTTGATTCAAATGATTAGGTTAATAGCTCGTTTAGAGAACCTTTTCATGATATGCTAATTTTTTGAGATAGGAATTTTGGGTTTTCATGGGCTGTATGCCAAAATCATCAATATTAAAACAAGAAAAGGCTTGAACTACTTCAGTTGTGTGTAATGAATCTAAAATATATGAAAGTCTAATGTTTATCAGTACATTACAGAAAATAACTTTATCACAATATGCAAATTTTTTGAGAAGGACCTGTATACTTGGATAGTATATGTTGCACCTTTATTAAAGAACCTTTTTCGCAACAAAATTGGGACCATGCGGTATAGGTATAAGAAACGAGGGAGAATAAACATTTTAAAAGCTGCAATCCTGCCTAGCCATGATGTTTCATGTTTGTGGAAGTTGTCCAGGTCTTTACCCACCTCTGTTAGCAGGGATTCGTAATTAAGACTATATAATTTTGACACTGAGGGGGTCATGTTAGTACCCAGGTATTTGATGCTGTCAGTGCACCAGTCAAAGTCCCATTTTTCCCTAAAGGACTTTGTTAGAGTTTCCGGGACGTGGATCGGCAATGCTTGTGTTTTGGAGGAGTTAAGATGATAATATGAGATGTTGTTGTTACACAACCAATTCTAGTCGGTCAAACTATAATTAATTAGTGAGGCTAGACCCCTGAATAAACAATAGAATTCACAATGAATGGGTAGCTTATTAAATTTAAAACATAACATTTATTTATGTATGTAGATAAAATAATGGGCCCTACTATACTTGACGATACTTAATAGTTGCCACTAGTTTCACTAATCTCCTGTAAAAAATGGGCGGAGATGGAAAGGGACCAAAAAAGGGATAGCAATAATGCAAGGAGACAGGGTGAAGGGTAGCCAGATACCAAGGCAGAAAGACACAGTGCTGGGTCAAAATCCCTACGTAGCCCTGTCTCTCTATATCCTCCCTCCTGTCTACTACAATATCCCTATTTATACCCTTCCTAATTGTGGACTGCCCAGCTTTGCCCGATAGCCAGAATATGGTCATATAGATGGTATCCCTAACAATAGGGGAAAAGCAGGGAAAGCTGGCAAAAATAAATGTCTAATTTGGTGACACTTGCCGGTGACATTGGCATAAAACGAACGTCCTTTTAGGATATGTCCACATGCCACACAACCACTACAGCGAAAACAGCCGATTGGACGTTGAAGCCATGTCTCTTTAGAATCACGTGTATCGCTGTAGTGGCTGTGTACAAGGCGATCCCTAAGGCTAAGGCCCCTACGGTAGGTGACCTGCGCTGTTTCCGGGATAACCTTTCTAATGTCTGGATCAATGAGGAGGACCTCCCAGTGTTTCCTTAATATCTGTTTGACCTCCGCCGAAGAGTCATCAAAAGTACCTATGAGGCGTATCAAACCAGTCTCTGTTTTTTTGGGTTTGGGATAGAGAAGATCATCTCTCTTACTCCCACAGGCTCTTTTAAAGGCGCTTTTAAGGACCACATCTGGGTACCCCCTTTCTCGAAAACAACTTCTAAGATCGTCAGCCTGTGTTTTAAATGTATCCCAAGTGGAACAGTTCCTCCTAATGCGCAGGTACTGTCCCACTGGTATTCCCCTTTTCAGGGGGAAGGGATGGTGGCTGCTCAAATGTAGGAGTGAATTCGTGGAAGTGGGTTTCCTAAAGATGTCGGTTTGAATCAGATCATCCTTGCCCCTTGAGATGGAAATATCAAGGAAGGGCAAGGTGTTTGCTTCAAAGACAGAGGTAAACTTCATATTTATATCATTAAAATTGAGACACTCGACGAAGTCTAAGAATTCCTTTTCTCCCCCTTTCCAAACAACAAAGACATTGTCAATGAATCTTGCCCAAGTGACGATGCAGGAGATGTATCTATTGGGTGCGTCGCCGAAGACCTGTGTCCTCTCCCACCAGCCCAGGAACAAATTAGCATACGACGGGGCACATGAACTCCCCATCGCGGTGCCCCTGAGCTGGTGGTAGAGGACACCATCAAAAAGAAAATAGTTCCTTGTAAGAACAAAGTTGAGTAACTGCAGGACAAAAACGTTATGTGGATAAAATTGTTGGCCCCTAGTATACAGGAATGATTCCACCGCCCTCATACCGAGATGATGAGGTATGGACGAATAGAGGGCCTCAACGTCAATAGAGGCTAGGGATGTCCCCTCCTCCAAGCTGATACCCTCCAAACGACCAAGAAGATCACTCGTATCTCTCAGGTACGAGGGCAGTGTTTTCACAAATGGTGCCAAAATATGGTCCAAGTAAATCCCCAGGTTTTGGGTCAAACTATTCACCCCTGAAACAATTGGGCGTCCCTTAACAGGAAAGCCACCCTTGTGCACCTTAGGTAGGCTATAAAAGGTGGCTACTGTAGGATGTTTCTTATACAAGTACTCAAATTCATCACCAGAAATAAGGTAATCAGTTTTTGCCACTCGCAATATATCAATTAGCTCCCTCTGATATTCAACGGTGGGATCACAATTCAGTTTTTCATATGTGTCACTATCATCAAGCAAGGCATGACACATATTTGTATAGTCATTGGTGTTCATCAACACGATGTTCCCCCCCTTGTCCGAGGGTTTGATGATAAGATTTTTCTTTTTCTCCAAGTCCAGCAAAGCTTTGTATTCGCTTTTGCTGCAATTGAAGCCACCATGACAAGATATCAGATTGGATAGATCCCGACAAACCTGATTCACAAAAACATCTATACAGGTAGGGTCCCCCAACGGAGGCATTTTAAGGCTTTTGTTTTTAAGTGAAGTAAATGGGCCTTTACCCTCTTGGGGAATGCTGTCACTCAAGCTGTATAGGAGACGAATGATTGAGCCCAGTTGAGGGGCTCTTTAGATATAATCTTGTCCCCTGACGAATCAGGTAACACTTTGAACACGCACATTCTTGGTACATCATGATCTTTTGATTATATACTCTTTTCGTGTATGAATCTGTTCAGGCACCACAGGTGACTTTACATTATTGTGAATTTACCTGTTCCTGCTTCAGCACATTTATTTTTGCCAGCTTTTCCTGCTTTTCCCCTATTGTTAGGGATACCATCTATAGGACCATATTCTGGCTATCGGGCAAAGCTGGGCAGTCCACAATTAGGAAGGGTATAAATAGAGATATTGTAGTAGACAAGAGGGGGGATATAGAGAGACAGGGCTACGTAGGGATTTTGACCCAGCACTGTGTCTTTCTGCCTTGGTATCTGGCTACCCTTCACCCTGTCTCCTTGCATTATTGCTATCCCTTTTTTGGTCCCTTTCCATCTCCGCCCATTTTTTACAGGAGATTAGTGTAACTAGTGGCAACTATTAAGTATCGTCAAGTATAGTAGGGCCCATTATTTTATCTACATACATAAATAAATGTTATGTTTTAAATTTAATAAGCTACCCATTCATTGTGAATTCTAATATGAGATGTTGCCATACAATTCTATTTGGTTCATAACCGCTGCTAAGGATGTTTCCGGATTTGATAATGACAGTAAAATGTCATCTGCGTAAAGCGAGATTACATGATCCTGCCCTCCAATATTAACCCCCGAGATTAAGGGATCCAATCTTATAGCTTGAGCTAATGGTTCCATGGCTATAATAAAAATCAAAGGGGACAGCGGACAGCGGACAGCCTTATCTGGTGCCATTCGTTAAACCAAACGCCCCCAACAAGGCCCCATTGACATATACACTAGCCGTGTGGTTGCTATATAGGGCCTCTATTGCGGACATGATGGGGCCACTAAATCCCATAGCCGAGAGCACCGAGAAGGCAAATGACCATCTTATTCTATCAAACGCCTTCTTGGCATCCAGAGCTAGAACCAACAAGGGGCTTTTCTGTTGTCTGACTTGGTGAAAAATGCCCAACATTCTTCTGGTGTTGAAATATGACTGGCGGGTTGAGACAAAACCAGTCTGGTCGGTATGGATTATGTAAGGGAGTATTGTAGCTAACCTAAGGGCTAGAAGTTTAGCATATATTTTAATATCTTGGTTCAATAAAGATATGGGCCTAAAGTTCTGAGGTCTATCAGGTGGCTTACCCGGTTTAGGTAGAGTGATAATAATAGCTTGTAAATTTTCTTTAGGGAAACTTCCAGAGGATAGGGCAGACTGACAGAAGTCCCGTAGGAAGGGGCTTAAGATATGTGGGAACCGTATATAGTAATGGCTTGTAAAACCGTCCGGACCAGGTGCCTTATCCTGGGGCAAGGATGCTATTACTTTCTTCACCTCTTCAGTTGTTATTTGGGCATTAAGGGCTTGGAGTTGTGTATTTGTTAGAGTAGGTAGATTTAGGGAACTGAGGTAGGTACTCATCACGTCAGACAAGTTTGGGGGAGATGGTATTGAATCCTTTAAATTATATAATTCATGGTAATATGTCTGAAAGCCCTCTGCTATATCCAGTGGGGAGTACATTTTAGTTTGTAGGTTGTTTTAGGATGTAGGAGGTAAGGTATTTTACTTTTTGTTTGTTTCGCCTTAAGGCTAGCCGCCAGAAGTTTCCCCGCTTTATTCCCTTGAGAGTAATAGCGTGCTTTGGTTTTTCGAAGCCCCTTCTCAAAGGATTCTAACATATGATTCCTCAGATCTTGCCTGGTTTGTTTTAAGGCCTCCGCGTTTGAGGGTGAGGGGTTGTTTTTGTTGCTGTCCTCCATTTCTTTTAGTTTGGTGAGCAATTGTGACATGGTCTCCTCTAATTTCCTTTTCCGCACCGCACCCTGTTGTATGAATGACCCTCTGATACATGCTTTGTTGGCATTCCGTAATACCACGGGGTTAGTAGCGTCTAATTTGTTGAGATGAAAGAATTCTTTCAGGTCTGATTCAATGCGCCGACCATGCTGTGGACAAGATAGTGGGATAGGATTGCTCCTCCAGAGATATCTTGGGGAGTAATTGTTGTACTCTAACAGCTTCATTGTTATTGCAGCATGGTCGGACCATTTAATTTGTCCTATCTCCGCGTCTACCACTTTTGACAGTGCTGCCCTATCTACCAAGAACATATCTATGCGAGAATAAACATTATGTACCCCTGAGTGAAACGTAAAATCTCTGTCTGATGGATGTTTAATGCGCCAGATGTCAAACAATTCTACCTTCCACAAAGTATCACTTAAGGACTGAACGGTTCTACAGGAAGAGGAGGACGTATCTATTTCAGGGTCTGTAGTGAGATTGAAATCCCCAAACATTAATAATTACCCCTTCTTTTTCTTATTAACTAATTTCAATACTTTCTTCCAGAATCGGGTTTGTCCCTTGTTAGGTGCATATATACCGATACCAGAGTGAAGGGTGTGTTGTTCAATGTGCATACCAGAATTATAAATCTCCCTGTCGGATCGCTTACATGTTCTATCAATGTGAACGCTAGGGTGTTTTTTTATAGCTATCAGAACCCCCATGGTTTTGGAGTTGGAGTGGGCTTGAAAAATGTGGGGGAATTGTGCGTTTTGTAATCTGTCAGCATCTTTAACTAGTAAATGGGTTTCTTGTGCACCTAAGATATCACAATTAAGAGATCTGGCCTCCCTCCACACGTGTGATCTGAACATTGGACTATTTAACCCATTTGCATTAATACTTGCAAAAGATATTACCATAATAAAGCAGTTTAAAGCGTAAGGTAAAGAAGTCGCATAGTAAACTGTAAAAAAGGTGCAGGACGCCTCCCAGCCAGCGCGCCCGCAACCATATCACGAAGGTGGTGGAGCATTGTACAGGCATAAGTATAGCACCATTCATGGATGTAGCATCATATAGCAGTGGTAGAATATAATAACATATAACCAAAAGCATAAACCTGTAGGTGTACCCGTAAGAGCCAACAGGCTCCCCGTAAACCTAAAGAACTTGGGGTATTAAAGTCCCGTCTGAAGCCTAGGTAGTAACCTGTCTCGACAGACACTCAACCCCGGCATTTAGCACTGACAGCTATTCCACCCTCCGGTGAATCTTTTTAGCGAGCAATGTCCCAATCCTTCTGAATTCTGTCAGGATGCGCCCGACGATGCTCTGTCTGCGGATCTATTGGGACGTCCCAGCTCTGCAACATTTTTCTTCCTTCCTCTATGGACTTTATAGCATATATTTCTCGCATATGGTGGATCAGAAGGCGCACAGGGAACCCCCATCTGTATTGGATCTTGGCTTTTTGTAGGGCAGATGTGTTAGGTAACAGGGCCCTTCTTTGCCTGAGTGTAGCAGCCGATAAATCAGCATATAAAGATATTTTATGGTATGGTGCTGGTAGTCCACCATTCTGCCTGGCAGAGGACATCAGTTGCTCCTTGATAGAGTAAAAATGAACTCTAGCGAGAACATCTCTTGGAACGTTTTCGTCCAGGTGTCTAGGGCGCGGGACTCTGTGCGCCCGATCAATCTCTAAGTCTTTGTCACTACAGTGAGGCAAAACGCATTTTATCAACGCTTTGGCATACGAAGGAATGTCCTTGGCTGCCACATTCTCTGGAATACCTCTTAGCTTGATGTTGTTGCGCCTGCTACGACCTTCCAGATCCGCCATTTTGTTTTTTATAGCCTCCACTTCAGCTTCTAAAGCATAATGAGCGTCAATGAGGTCGTTGTGGGAGCCTGCAAACTCCCCAAATTTGCGTTCCAGATGATCTGTTCTAGCCCCGAGGTCCTCCACCTCTACTCTCAAAGGGGCCACTATCGAGCGCATATCATGCAAAAGAGAGCGCCTCTGTATCAAAAGCATGTCCCTCATGACAGTGTCCGTCAGGACCATGTTGGTGACTGGCAAGGCCAAGATTTCTGCCTCCCCCGTGTCCTGAAAGTCCCCATGAGCCCCCAAAGTACCTGCTTGAGCGATACCTTCTTCAGGAGATCCGGTACGCGGTGTGGTATGCGGAGATTCCGCTGATCCTGTTGCCGCTTCTCTCCCATTTACTCGGGTTGAAGCGGTCGCGCCACATTCTCCTTCCTGCCCGATATATAGGTCTCCGTTTTCGGGTGCAGGTCTCGGGGAATTCGGTGCAGCCGGCTCTTTCTCAGGGTCCGGGCAACTAGCTGAGTGAGTGCCGTCCGCGCGGTCTCTTGCGGCGGCATTCCCGTCCCCGGCGCCATCTTGGGATCTTCCCGCTTCTCTGGTGAAGTAAAATTTTGTCAGCTGCGGGTGCTTCAGCACCCTTTTCTTTCGCCCCGTCATATTCAGAAATGGTTCGGTGGCTGTTTCTTCCAGTTTTGATTTGTTCACCGTGGTTTTAGTCGCTGTATAAGTCGCTGGATTGTAGTACTAACTCCGGAGCTGTAGCACACTACATCCGCGCGCCTTGGCAGCCTGACCACGCCCCCTGCATATGACTTTTCAATCGCTTGATATTACACTTTTTGTGATGTAAGGTGACAAAAAATGGCTTTTTTGACACCCTTTTTTTAAAAAAAATTTTTTACAGTGTCCACCTGGAGGGGTTACTTCATGTGAGATTTTTATACAGCAGTTTCATTTGGACGTGGAAATGCCTAATATGTATACATTTTATTTATTTAAGTTTTACACAATAACAGCATTTTTTAAACATAAAATTATGTTTTATTTTCTCCATATTCTGAAAGCCATAGTTTTTTATTTATTTTTTGGGCGACTGTCTTAGGTAGTGTATCATATTTTGTCGGATGTTGTGGATGCCGCGATACCGAATATGTCAACATTTTTTTTTATTTTTTACATTTAACACAATAAAAGCATTTTTGAAACCAAAAAATCATGTTTTAGTGTCTCCATAGTCTGAACTATATATTTTTATATTTTTTAGGCGATTGTCTTAGTTAAGGGCTAATTTTTTGCGGGGTGAGGTGACGGTTAGATTGGTACTATTTTGGGGGCATACGCCTTTTTGATCGCTTGGTGTTCCACTTGTAGTGATGTAAGGTGACAAAAAAATTGCTTTTTTAGCACAGTTTTTATTTTTTGGACTGTGTTCACCTGAGGGGTTAGGTCATGTGATATTTTTATAGAGCTGGTCGATACGGACGCAGCGATACCTAATATGTCTACTTTTCTTTTTTTTCCCTATTTTTTGTTGCTTTATTTTGGGAAAAGGACGCTTTATTTTTTTTTACATTTTTTCTTCTTGAAACTTAAATTTTATTTTTTTTTTACTTTTTTTTTTCACTTTATTATTTGTCCCACTCACTTCAACATTACAGGGTCTGATGCCTGTTTCAATGCAGCCCAATACATCTGTATTGTGCTGTATTGAACTGTTAGCGGTAATCGTATTTTAGGATGATGCATAGTGCCAGATATTTAGCTTTAATTTCCCAGCTTCACTAGCTTTCCAGATCGCATTACCCATTGTCCTAAATGCAAATAATCCTATACTGATTTTTGGCATGGAATATGGACCTGTGTAAAGGTGACGAGATTTTGGAAAGACCTGATAGATTATATCAGGAAACACTGGAAGGTGGACCTCCCTATAGAGCCCCAGGTGATGCTTTTTCAATATATTCACCTCCCAACGCCTCAATCTGTTCCCATCTTGTTGGTCGCGAAGAGGGTTCTGCTACAGCATTGGCTGTCTGACCTTATGCCTGGGATGCCGGACGTGATCTCACAACTAAAAGTGCTACTAAGACATGATCAATTGAAGGCGGAGAGGCACAAAGAGAGTTCAGCCACAAAGTTCATCAGGAAATGGAAAATTTTCCTCATCACTCACTTTAGTCCCTCTGAAATCCAGGAGATGGTCAGTCTGTTCCGATACACCTCTTGGTATCTTACCTCCTCATTGAAAGGCACTTTAGGTGCCCTTAAGTTGTAAAATCACTATGTGTTTGACATGTGACTAGAATTATGCTACAGATGAGATGTCAAGTGTTTTAACAATTATGTCAGAAAGTATTTTGATTGTCTTTCCTACCCCTCCCCTTTCCTTTCTGTTTTCCCTATGTTTTATGACCTCTAAAACTACTTCAATAAAAATAAAAAAATATATATAAAATACGCTACTTTTGTGCACAGTTTGTGACTTTTTCAGCAGCTCTTGCGCAAAAATGTTTGCTCAAGTGCCTTTCTCTGCTGAAAGCTTTCTGGCATAGATTTCCGTTCAGATGCACAGACTGCTGAAGGCTGTGATTTTTGACGAAGCGTACGCCTTGTCATGAATCGGGTGCAGCATCCAGCAGCAGTACACCATGTTATTAAAGTCCAGCATATGCCACCGGATAAATGTGCCTGATAGACTCTTGCACAGTTACATCAGACTTGTATAAAGCAACCATTTTGAATATTATTTGAAGGGGTTGTAAAAGGATACACCGGCCTTTTTGTGATCATATTATTTACTCTAATTTATTATTACTTCTTTGCTTAGCTATTTTGTCAGATGTCCATCTGCCCTGGTTAAAGATCTCTTAGTGCTGTCGACAGTGAAATGATGGAGTAGATCTGGGAATATTGGTGATCTCCTGGAAGATTTGGTGCTCGGAGTGAGAGCGCCAATTTTTCCACGTGAAATTAAGTCATGGCATCGCAGGCAGACTGCAGACCCTGGTCAAGGCAAATTAGAATTGACAAAAAAATAGCTCAGATTTTACTTAAATATGCCTGGCTTGCTTCTAGTTATATAGTCACAGTGATGCCATGATTCTAAAATATAACTTTTAATATGTATAAATAAAATAGTCAATGAATCCCTCTAAGTAATAGTTAATCAATCAATATAGAAAGAAAAAAGGAAAAATAAATTTGAAAACTAGGGTCAGGATGATATAAGTTGTTTGTTAATGGTTAGTAGATGTTAATGAAACCTATATTAGGGAGGTAATAGCCCTATTAAGGACCCTAACGTAGTAGCCCTACCTATTACGGAATAGCCGCCCCGATAGGGGCGATCCCGTTTCTCGTGCCTCCTAGAGTCCCTAGTTGACCCTGCAGGGACGGATGCCTATATAAGGGGGACCCTATAGAGATGCCTGGGCTATTCTACACAAGAAAAATAATAAATGTACACAGATAATAAAACCCAGTGACAAACTAGACCCAAATATGAAAATATGATATATAGAAAATACAGAAGTGAGATGTCCCACGCGTTTCGCCTGGTTGGTGTCAGGCTCATCAGGGGACATATTTAGCAAAGAATACCTATCACCATAGAATAATACAAATATTATTACATATATATGTATAGAGATTTTTATTTCCTTTTTATATTTTTCTCCTCCGTTTGAGGGTACGTAAAAAGATTTTAGGAATTAGAATAGAATAGGCCAGTGCTTTAGATTAATACTGATCAATAAAGTCAATAGGATGATTAGATCAATTGCCAACAGCAGGAGAAAAGTCGTGAAAAGATGAACAAGAGGAGGTAACGATATTGATGAAAAACCCCTGCTCATTCATCCAACTCGTGCTGAGGGCTGTGGCCAGACTGAGATACACCGAACCGTATATTTAGATATATACTAGTCTGTCTGTTACATTGAGACTCTGCCTCTGAACTGTTAACATCACCACAAATAATGCCAATAACGGACATTAAATATCAATCAAAAATTAGAGATGGTCCTCCTGATATTAGTTAGCTATAGACAATGGCTAACATTTCAAACGGTATATATAGATACCAACACCATTCAATATAGAAACTGTGGACTAGTAGCAGCTGATTTGTATCAATAATACTTGCGTGCCCAGTCGGGGCTGGATGAGTCAATGATAATGTCCACAGCTCCGGGTGTATATGGCAGTAGTAGCTTCAGAGAAGAACCTGTGGTGATGGCGTCCGGTGGATAAGCGAATTGCTTCTAGTTATAGTTGCTTTTTTTTCCCTTACAGATATTGCTCCAGAATTCACAGAGCAGCTCATTGAATTGGTTCCTCTTGTCCTTGGCCCTAAAAGCCTGATGGAAAAAGAGATAAATGGCTCGAAAGTAACCTGCAGAGGACTTTTGGAGTATTTTAAGGTAAACTGTTCAATAACAAAATATTAGCTTGAATCCGTTGTATGTATTTTTTTTTTACAGATTATTCAAAAATTATCTGTTTGTAACAGAAGCCATGTTCTTGTGCTCAATCCATCATATGGTGGAGCCAAACAGCGCCCAGTGAACCCCATTGGTTGACAATGGGTATATCTTTGGTCTGCTGAAGTTTTCCTCATTTTGATGGCAAGATCAGCTCTGTATGCTTCGCTATCAAAAGTGATGTAAATCCCCATGGAACACCCAGGGCAGAAATAAAAAAATATATACACAAAATCACCTTTATCCTCAGTCTGTTCCTTACATTTCATTGGTTTTCTATGTGCCAGCATTGATTCATCAATTAAATATTGATTAATGAAATTAGTTGCACAGTGTTGGAGACCAACGTTATGTTCTTACTGCTTTGTGGTTTTCAGTTATAATAATCTTTTAAAGAATGACATTTTTGGATTAATAATGTGGTCGTATCTTTTTCTTTTTTTTAAGGCCTACATAAAGATTTATCAAGGTGAAGATTTACCCCACCCCAAATCTATGCTACAGGTACGACTAACATTGTAGTTCTTTGCAAATTACAAAAACTCCTATGTTTTCCAGTTTTTTTTTTTGTGTAAAAAAAATAAATAAATAAAAAAAATTACACATGTGCCCCTCTCTTCTCAGGCAACAGCAGAAGCCAATAACCTGGCAGCTGTAGCTTCAGCTAAGGATTTATACAACAGCAATATGGAGAAGGTGAGTAATCTTTATTAAATGGGTATTCCTATTTAGGACGTTTGTCATATCCACAGGATGTGTCTAAATGTCAAATAGGATCGGTTTCCAAAGGTGGGACTCATGCTATGTCAAGAACAGGGCCTCATCATGTCTTTCTGGGAATGGAGAGATGGCCGTGCATGCGTGGCTCTCTCCATTCACTTTAATGGCACTTCTAAAAAATAGCCGAGCACTAACTTAATTCCCGTTGGGTGTGACAGGGCCTCGTTCTGCAGATAAGAAAGGGTCCCAGAGGTGGGGCCCGCAACCATCAGATATTTCTGACCTATCCTGTGCGTATGCTGTATATGGCCCATATGGACACTGCTGCTGGATTACAGGGTGGTCGTAACCCCTGGATACGAGTAGTGTATAATGCAATGGAAAAATTAATCAAGCCAGCAAAGGAGGCAATATGAACAATCACAATACATTAGCAACTGCCTTGTATTAACTGTGTCTACATGGTTAATGCCATTTGCTGAAGTGAGGCAACCCCCTTTAAAGGCTATGGACTCCTTTTGTACTAAATGTATTTTTGTATTTTTTTTATTGTTCATTTTTATTTGTCCTAAATACAAAATTATGCAACATTCTAAACAATCTTCATCAGTGCAGCTTTTTAGATGTACAGTGTGTGTGTATGTATATATATATATATATATATATATATATATATATATATATATAAATATATATATATATATTAGGGGTGCACCGAAATGAAAATTCTGGTCCGAAACCTAAAATTCAGGATGCCCTTGACCGAAAACCGAAACTGAAACTGCCTTTTTGCCCAAATACTTTTAAAATACTTTTTTTTTAATGATTGTATTAATAATTCTTTTTCATGAATTTAATAAATCATATTATATAACATGGTGCTTCCTCATACACAAGTGATTGTACAAAACAACAGTGCAAGAAACAGTTGTAAAACCAACCTCAAACTGTAAACAGACGTAGCCTCAGGTCAAGAACAAATTTTTGCTGGGCTACACAATTTTTTTTAAATGTAAATAAAATAACTACACACAACTTGGACTGCTTTATATTTAAGTAAAAGTGGCAGGTTTCTTTTCAAGAACAAAAGTTGCTCAGCTTTCTCGCATGTTATGGGGGGGATCTGTGGATGACGGACACTGTTATGGGGGGGATCTGTGGATGACGGACACTGTTATGGGGGGGATCTGTGGATGACGGACACTGTTATGGGGGGAATATGTGGATGACGGACACTGTTATGGGGGGGGATCTGTGGATGACGGACACTGTTATGGGGGGATCTGTGGATGACGGACACGGTTATGGGGGGGATCTGTGGATGACGGACACTGTTATGGGGGGATCTGTGGATGACGGACACTGTTACAGGGGGATCTGTGGCTGGCACTGTTACAGGGGGGGGGGATCTGTGGCTGGCACTGTTACAGGAGGGGATCTGCGGATGGCACTGTTATGGGCTGGGGGGATCTGTGGGTGGCACTGTTATATATGTGCCTTCCACAGACCCCCCAGCCCATAACAGTGCCATCCACAGACCCCCCCCAGCCCATAACAGTGACATCCACAGACCCCCCCCAGCCCATAACTGTGCCATCCACAGATCGCCCCCGCCTCCCCCCCCCCCCCCACTGCCGCCAGTATACAAATATAAGATGTTATATTTATTTATTGGTTATTAAACATGCCCCCTCAGTCCTATTACTACCTTACATCCTAATCGCTTCTGTAGAATTCAGGCAGCCCAAGCCGGGCGGCTGGCGCGTCTCTCACTGATGTCACTTGCCTGCGCCGCCGGCTTCATTCAGGCACATGACAAGAGTTACGCTGCCGCCCGCCTGGCCTGCCTGAATTCTACAGATGCGATTAGGATGTAAGGTAGTAATAGGACTGAGGGGGCATGTTTAATAACCAATAAATGAATATGACATCTTATATTAGTATACCGAAGCGGCGGGGCGGGGCTATACTACACTGACTGCACCGCCCCGCCGCTATTGCCAGCCCCCAGATCCTCCTCCCAGTCCCTCCCCGAGTCCCCGCTCGCTCCTACATCGCAGCTTGCGATGTAAAACGGCAAGCATTCGCCCCATAAGACGCAGGGGCGTCTTATGGGGCGAAAAATACGGTACTTGGTGGGTGACAAATCCCACAAATCCCAAACCCCATATTTTCTGCCGATATGTACCAATATCGGCCGAAATGGATTAGGCCCATTTTCGGCCGCCAGAATTTCGGTGCACCCCTAATATATATATATATATATATATATATATATATATATATATATATATATATATATATATATATATATATATATATAAATTTTGTGGGGTTTCGCTCTGGTAGACAGGATTAGCGGACGCAGTATTGAGGCAACAACAAGTTCTTTGGATCAAACAGTTCAGTGTTTTATTCACACTTCACTTTAGGCAAGTGACAAAGCAAGCAGTCGGTAAACAAGCAAAATGTCACTTTGCGGTGCAGTTCTGCGTCAAAGAGTCCTTGAGCATAGCAGCACCCAGCCTTAATCCAGACACAAGGCTCCCAGATCCAAACACAGAGACCTCGCTTTTGAGCCCAGCTGCCTATTTAAGGACAGCCAGGTGCTGACAAAACCTGGACCGGCACTTAAAATCCGGTCTGGTATTTGACCTTTCCTGGTTGTAAATCAGCCCAGCAGCACATGTTGGGAGGAAAATACCTGTTTTCCCAGACCAAACCTCTCACTGTGTCACATTCACCCCCCTTCCCCTCTGTTCAACCCTGAGGGGGTGAACACACGCCAGACAGTGTGGTGGCCTTTGTTTTTGTAACGCTGTAGTTTTTGTAGCGCTGTGCTGGTGGGTTGGTAGGACCCAGTGCCATGGATGGCATTGTCAGACAGCAGGGTTGCTGTTTGACTCCTGGGTCCTGCCGCCTACTAGGGCGGTACCGCTTTGTCACCGCATTGTGCTGCACCTTTTTGTCAGAGTAGGTGGTCCCACTCAAAGAGGCAACCCGGGCATTTTTGTCCTTGGCCTGGCTCATCCACTTGAGAGGGGAGTGGTCGGTCACCAGGTGGAATTTTCGGCTGGGGTGAGCTTACGGCTGAGGAAGACAACGGGATGCTCCTCCCCGTTGACTTCCTGAGACACTACAGCACCGAGGCCTATTTCGGAGGCATTGGTCTGTACTATAAACTCCCTTTTAAAGTCTAGCGTCACCAAAACCAGGGACCCGCACAGGCCCGACTTCACAGGGTAAAAAGCCTCTTCCGCCCGATCATCCCAGCGAATCATCGTTGACTTGTGTCCCTTCAAGAGTCCTGTCAAGGGCACGGCTAGAGTAGCAAAGTGGGGAACAAACCTCGTGTAATAGCCCACCATTCGCAGGAATGACTTTATTTGCCTAGTGGTGACAGGTTGGGGCCAATTCCGTATCTCCTCTATTTAGTTCACTTGGGTTTTAATGATTCCGCGCCCAATGACCTACCCCAGGTACTTCGTCTCTTCTAACCCTATCGCACATTTTTTGGGGGTTAGCGGTTCGGCCAGCTTTCCGAAGGGAGTCCACTACAGCCTGCACTTTGGGTAGGTGACTTTCCCAGTCGGTACTGTGGATGACAATATCGTCCAGGTAAGCCGAAGCGTACCGACAACGTGGACGAAGCACAATGTCCATTAGTCGCTGAAAAGTGGCGGGGGCGCCATGCAGGACAAAGGGTAAGACCTTATATTGATACAGCCCCTCAGGTGTGATGAAGGCAGTTTTCTCTATGGCAGCCTCCGTTAAGGGCACCTGCCAGTACCTTTTCGTGAGGTCCAAAACAGAAAAATACCGGGCTTGTCCTAACCTCTCAATGAGCTCATCCAACTGGGGATAGGATACGCATCGAACTTGGAAACCTCGTTAAGTTTTCTAAAGTCATTACAAAAACGCAACGTCCCGTCCAGCTTCGGTATCAATACTATAGAACTGACCCACTCACTTTTTGACTCCTCCTCCGATATGGCTTGTAGCCGAACCTCGGGTACCCAATATGGTTTTAATCAGACGTTTGCCTTAGGCTCAGTGACAATGTCATGCTGGATTATGGAAGTGCGTCCAGGGAGGTCCGAGAACACATCTGTGTTCCAACTACCGAACTCCCTGGCCTCCTGAGTCTGTTTAGAGGAGAGTCTGTCAGCAATTTTTACTGTGGCATCCGCCTCTCTTGCATTAGACAGAGGGGCCGGTACTTCTTTTCCTAGAAAATCCGGCCGCAGGCTAAACCTGCTCCGGCTTTCGCCGCCCTGGCTGGTGTACCTTGTAGTTTACATCTCCAATTTTCTCGAGTACCTCGTAGGGCCCCTGCCACCTAGCCAGGAACTTACTGTCCACGGTCGGCACCAGAACCAAAACCCGATTACCCGGGTTAAAAATCAGGACCCAAGGCTGCCGATTATAGACCCGACTCTGGGCTTGCTGAGCTGCCTTCATATGCTCCCTAACAAGAGGCAACACTGTCTCTAAACAGACGTCCGTAGTTGTTTTATGTGCAGCAACTTACAGAGTTCCCTCATCACCTTCGACATAAAAGGAGTCCCTTGGTCAGTCAGAACCTCTTTAGGTAGTCCCATTCGGGAAAAAAATCTCCATTAACTCCTTAGCTATGAGTTTGACTGAGGTATGTCGCAGTGGCACCACCTCTGGGTGCCGAGTGGCGTAGTCTAGAATTACTTAGATGTGTTGATGCCCTCTGGAGGATTCGATTGTGGGCCTATGAGGTCCATAGCTATTCGGTCAAAAGGTACTTCGATAATCGGGAGAGGTACTAGGGGACTACGGAAATGTGACTGAGGGCTAGTTATTTGGCAGTTCGGGCAAGACTTTCAAAACTCTTCCACTTCTTTGAATATGCTGGGCCAGTAAAACCGCTGTAGAATACCATCCTGAGTTTTCTGCAACCCCAGGTGACCCCCGAGAACGTGTTGGTGGGCTAGATCTAACACAAGCTTGCGATAAGCCTTGAGGACCACCAATTGTTCAATAGGCTCACCCCGTAGTTGGTTTACTCGTACAACATATCCTGATGAACTACAAAACGGGGAAACACTGACTCTGCCCCAGGTTGTTGTGGTTCACCATCTACTATTAACACTTTTTCCCAGGTGTGGGATAGGGTTGGGTCCCGACATTGGACGGTACCAAAATCATCCCCGGAGACATTAAGGTCTGCCAATTCAGGACCCGGCGTCTCCACGTCTCCCACCATCACACCTAGCAGGGTTGTCTCCCCCTCTTCCACCGAAGTGGGGGTCACCCCTACCACTGGCCCTTCGGTCTCAGGTTCCCAGGGTTCTGGTCTCCCCCCTGAGCTTGGCCACTCTGCAAAGGGTTACCCCTGTCTCATGGGTATCAGTCTCTCATAGCCACAGGGCTGGGAAGTCTCTCCCTATTATGAGTTCGCAATGTAGATTTGTGGCGACAGCCACCTCTTGGGTGCTTCTACCGGCCACTGTGGTTAGAGACAGCAGCGCAGTGGGGTAGTCTTTTAAGTCTCCGTGGATGCACATCACCTCAAAGTAAGTTATAATACTGGGGTCTTGCAGGCTCAGCCGGGTTGAACCCCCACTGATGTATCCGCTGGGCCCGGACCAACACATTAACCCCCAGTCTTGCCAGAATCTCACCCTTGACTTTCTGGTAGTCGGCCGCTTGATCGTCCGGCAAGTCTAAATGCACCTGCTGGGAATCCATTTTGTCGTGGGGCACTAGTTGTAATACAGCTGGTTCAATGTACGACATACAACCGTGCCTGAAAAATGCAGAAGCCAAAAATATTGACGTTCACGCCAGCCTCACTGCTCTTGCCCGCATCCTCCACCAATTGTGGGGTTTCACTCTGGTAGACAGGATTAGCGGACGCAGTATAGAGGCAACAACAAGTTCTTTGGATCAAACAGTTCAGTATTTTATTCACACTTTAGGCAAGTGACAAAGCAAGCAGTTGTAAACCAGCAAAAAGTCACCTTGCGGTGTTGGTGGTAATTCACACCATGGCGCAATTCTGCCTCAGAGTCCTTGAGCATAGCAGCACCAACCTGTTTTCACGCCAAACAGGTAGCAAGCCTTAATCCAGACACAAGGCTCCCAGATCCCAACACAGAGACCTCGCTTCTGAGCCCAGCTGCCTATTTAAGGACAGCCAGGTGCTGCCAAAACTCGGACTGGCACTTAAAATCCGGTCTGGTATTTGACCTCACCTGGCTGTAAATCAGCCCAGCAGCACATGCTGGGAGGAAAATACCTGTTTTCCCAGACCAAACCTCTCACTGTGTCACAATATATATACACTCAAGATAACCACTGGCATGTAAAAATTCAATTTTGCATGTCAAAGGTGTTGATAGACTTTAATTCTTTCCTCTTCTTTCTCTTTTCCTTTTGAAATGTAAAAGAAGCTAATGCTATCTTAACTCCTTAAGGACACAGCCTTATTTCACCTTAAGGACCAGGCCATTTTTTGCAAATCTGACCAGTGTCACTTTAAGTGGTGATAACTTTAAAACGCTTTGAGTTATCCAGGCCATTCTGAGATTGTTTTTTCGTCACATATTGTACTTCATGACACTGGTAAGATGAAGTAAAAAAATAATAATTTTTATTTATTAAAAAAATACCAAATTTACCAAAAATTTTTTAAAAATTGCTAATTTCCAAGTTTCAATTTCTCTACTTCTATAATACATAGTAATACCTCCAAAAATAGTTATTACTTTACATTCCCCATATGTCTACTTCATGTTTGGATCATTTTGGGAATGATATTTTATATTTTGGGGATGTTACAAGGCTTAGAAGTTTGGAAGCAAATCTTGAAATTTTTCTTAAATTTTCAAAAAAACAATTTTTAGGGACCAGTTCAGGTCTGAAGTCACTTTGTGAGGCTTATATAATATAAACCACCCAAAAATGACACCATTCTAGAAACTACACCCCTCAAGGTATTCAAAACTGATTTTACAAACTTTGTTAACCCTTTAGGTGTTGCACAAGAGTTATTGGCAAATGGGGATGAAATTTTAAAATTTCATTTTTTTGCCACATTTTCCATTGTAACCCATTTTTTCCACTAAAATCTTGTTATATGGTTTGAGGACTTGATCAGAGAGATCAACTCCTCCCATATACCGATTGTAGTCGACGATACAATCGGGCTTGAGGACCGTTGCCGCGGTACCTCGGACGGGGACAGGGGTGATGCCGTTACCATGAGTTGTGGACAGTACAAGGACATCCCTCTTGTCCTTATACCTGACCAGCAACAGGTTTCCAGTGATAAGGGCACGGGTCTCACCCATGGGGATAGGTACTTGGAGGGGGTGGGCAGGGAGGCCGCCTTGATTTTTCCGCCTGGTTTCACAAGCGGACGTGGATCTGGCGGCGAGCGACTGGAACAGTGAGGTCCCACACAAGTTTACCGCTAACACCCAGAGTGGGGGGACATTCTGGGGGTTGAATACGGGAATATCGCCCCTCGTACACACGAAACTTGTAAGTGTACCCTGAGATACTCTCACAAAGTTTGTACAGCTTCACGCCATACCTCGCCCGCTTTGAGGGAACATACCGGCGGAAAATGAGTCTCCCCTTGAACACAATGAGAGACTCATCAACCGCGACCTCCCTTCCAGGTACATAGGCCTGTACAAATTTGGCCCCAAAATGATGGATGACCGGCCGTATCTTATACAGACGGTCATAGGCAGGATCACCTTGGGGGGGACATGCTGCATTATCTGAATAATGCAGACCTTTCCGGATGGCCTCAAACCGGGAGCGTGTCATGGCCGTACTGTAAAGTGGGGCCTGGTAGAGGACGTCCCCACTCCAGTAATGCCTGACACTAGGTTTCTTGACCAGGCCCATATGCAGCACGAGGCCCCAAAATGTCCTCATCTCGGCTGCACTGACCGGCGTCCAGCCACCGGGCCTAGCCAAAAAGGAGCCTGGGTGTTGAGCAACGAACTGTTGGGCGTACAGGTTCGTCTGCTCCACCATTAGATTTACCAGTTGGTCACTGAAAAAATTACTAAAAAAGTTATATTCAGTGTAGCCCACTGTGGAAATCTGGATTCCTGATTGGCCTACAAAATCAGGAATCACGGGCTCATATCGCTCTGGGGTACACCAGACAAGTTCACCGGCAGGGTGCTCCAGTGGATTTAACTGGTGGGCCGGAAAACTAGTACGAGCCCCAGAGCTGCTCGTACTAGGGTGGGCCACAGGGTCCCTAGCATCGCGGTCCCCTTGCTCCGCCTAGCTGCGTCTCCGCCACCTTGGGGGCTCATCATCATCGCTAGATGAGGAGGAGGACGCGGATGACAACAGGAAAGTGGGGTCATCCTCGTCCTCACTGGGACTCTGAGTCGGAGGCAAGCTGGGCGTATGCCTCCTCGGCCGAGAACGTCCGGCGGGCCATAGCGGAGTGTGTGTCTGCGTGTGTGTAAAACTTTATTTGGTGTGCGCGTGTGTGGGGGCACGGGTGTTCGCGTACTTTGTCCCTAAAACTAACAGAAAAAAAAAAGACTAACTAAAAAAAGGGGGAAAAATGAGAAAAAAAAGTAAAAAAATAATTCAAAACCGCTGATCAACCGTCCGAAGTTGATCAGCGGTGGGGTGTGCGATGCGCTAACAGTGGCCGGACGCTAAGAGTGCCGGCCACAGTCAGCGTATGCACAAAAACAATAATAATAAAAAATGCCTGCGCCCCAAAAAAGTTGTGGGGGGCAGTTGGGGCAAGCAGCAGCACCCCTGGGGGGGGTCTAGGGTCACACAGCTGTGCTGTGGACCCCAGACACCCTACTTAGGGTGATGCAATCAAACTTTTTTTTTTTTACCACTAACTTTCCCTTTTATATCCCTGCCTAGCCCAACCTTTCCCTATACTTTCCCTAATTACCTGCTGATAAAGATGGGGGTGCTGGGGCACAGATCGGGTCCTGGGGGCAAGGATGGGTGCTGGGGCAGAGATGGGGTTGCGATTCACACGTGCAGGCAGCGCTCCTCTCTCCTCGGGCTCCGGACACAAAAGGAGGAGGAGAGGAGCGCTGCTATTATTTGAAACTCCCACCGGCCTGCCCTCCTACCAATCGAGACTGCTGGCACTGTGACTGGTGGCTGTGGCTGGTGGCACTGACTGATGGCTGAGACGGCTGGCACTGACTGGTGGTGCTGAGACTGCTGGCACTGTGACTGGTGGCTGTGGCTGGTGGCACTGAGTGATGGCTGAGACGGCTGGCACTGACTGCTTGCTGAGACTACTGGCACTGTGGCTGAGACTGCTGGCTGCAGCTGGTGGCTGAGACTGCTTGCAGTGACTGATGGCTGTGGCTCTGAATGGTGCGTGTGGCTGGTGGCACTGACTGGTGGCTGCGGCTGAGATCGCTGGCTGCGGCTGGTGGTTGAGACTGCTGGCACTGACTGGTGGCTGAGACTGCTGGCACTGACTGGTGACTGAGACAGATGGCACTGTGACTGGTGGCTGTGGGTGGTGGCACTGATGGCTGAGACTGCTGGCACTGACTGGCTGATACTGCTGGCACTGTTACTGGTGGCACTGAGTGATGGCTGAGACGGCTGCCACTGACTGGTGGCTGAGACTGCTGGCATTGTGACTGGAGGCTGTGGCTGATGGCTGAGACGGCTGGCACTGACTTGTGGCTGTGGCTGGTGGCCAAGACTGTTAGCACTGAGTGCTGGCTCTGGCTGAGACTGCTGACTGCGGCTGGTGGTGCTGAGAGTGCTTGCACCGACTGGTCGCTGAGACTGCTGGCAGCGGCTGCTGTCTGTGGCTGAGAGTGCTGGGAATGTGCTACTGTGTGATGCAGGGACAGTAATGGCTGTGGTCTGACGTGGAGAGCACACCATGGACCGCTGCCAGTGACCACCTCCAGTCTACAGGTGACACTAAATGACATTACTACAATAACCCCAGTCCGTTCGTACCCTTGGTCCCCAGCACCATCCTTGTTGTCCTCTCCCAAGTCCTCTCCTGTCACTGACACTGGCGCGCTAGTGCGGGCGGCATGTGGTGCGCTGCGCATGCGCACTTTAATAATCGGCACACACTCCCTCAGCACGCACACAGGGCTATTATTAGTATGGATAATAATTTCTTTCTCATGTGTTTCTTTATCTTCTTTAATGCCTCACAGAAATCCTTCGATGTAAAAATTTAAAAAAGTTATGGCTGATGGCACAAAAACAATTTTTAGGAAGTGTTTTAATTTGGAAAATCCTGAATTTGGTATTGTTTGTAGTGATTCTTATATTCTTATATTCAAACATTGCCAGCATTTATCCAATCAGCTAACATTTGGCTGTATCGTAAAAGAAAAAAAAATCAGGAAAAAGGACTACCACAGGTGTGACTTCTGTAACCCCTGATGGTAAGCTGAGAGGTGCCTGTTCGAATAAATGGGTGGCCATAAAATATGTGCTGAAACAACTAAATAAAAATACAGCGCCAAACGCCACATAGGCTAGTACAGTAAAGCCAAGTGTGATACCACTGGTGTAGCTATCGGTATTGGATGTGAGATGTGACTACTACTGAACTTTCATGTAAAGAGCAGGAGCCATAAAGCAGCAGGCCGCAGATCCTCGCCAGGGAGGCTGGATGTCAAAGGATGCATTAGAAGAGTCTGAGGCACTAAAGTGTCTCAAACTAAGGCTTCATGCACACAACCGTGTTTTGGGTCCGCATCCGATCCGCATTTTTTGCGGGTCAGATGCGGACCCATTCACTTTAATGGGGCTGCAAAAGATGCGAACAGCACACCTGTTCCGTGCCCCAGCAAAAAAAATAGAACATGGCTCATTATGTCCATTTGCCCAAAGAGGTCTTATAATAAGAGGTTGTCCAGATAGGGTGAACCCTTTAATTTTAACACAAGTGAGTCAGATGTGACCGTACAGGTTTCTAGTTCTCCTTGCCTGACACTTTCCTTCATAGCATACATTTAATTGTAATGCTTGTTTTTTTTCTGTTATCTCTCAACAGATTTGTGGAGGAGAAAAACCATATGTGTCTCCTGATGTCCTGCGAGATCGAGAGGCAGGCTGCAGAGAGGAGGCACTGTCTTCTTTCGACCGGGCAAAGAAAATGGGAGGAGTGGAGTTCAGCCGACAGTACAGAGAGGAGCTGGAGAAGGACCTTCAGGACATGTACTTTGCTTTCTGCAAGCACAACGAAGGCAAAAACATCTTCACTGCTTTCCGCACCCCAGCTGTGCTACTTGCCCTGGTGGCGGCATTGTATATGGCCTCTGGCATCACAGGCTTTGTGGGCTTAGGTGTGGTGGCACAGCTGTTTAACTGTGCAATGGGATTGCTTCTCATTGCACTCCTGACCTGGGGCTACATCAAGTATTCGGGTCAGTACAGAGACCTTGGGAAAGTCATAGACTCCAGTGCAAATTATGTTCTAGATCAGGTAAGGTGAAGTCTGGGATTTCATTTCATTGTAACCGTTTCATCTCACCATTGAAATTGGCTATTGGTGTATAAATTGACAGACCGGGTAGTACAGACGTCTGAACCTACATAGGGGTTTCTTTCACTTCAACCTCTACAGAGACTAATCTGTGTAACCAGAACCCCATCCGGGGAAGCACTGTTTTGGCATTGTTGTCCCTCATCCGTACAGAGCATGGTACCTGCTGGCAGAATAAAGTGCCTGAGATGCAGCTCAGCAGCCTTCCATACAATGCTGAGTCTTTCAATGAGAGCTGCGTCTGCGCCATCTCATTCAGCCAGCCAGTACCCTGCTCTGTACTGATGAGGTACAAGAACCCTAACGCAGTGCTGCCTGCAGACTGGGCTGCAGTTTGGCTCGTATGAACTAACTTAAAAAATTCTCAAGTGAAGTTAAAAAAACTAAAAACTAAATGTACTGTAGGTCGCAATTCAAAATTTCAGCAAATTTGCTACATTGACCTTGATAATATGGTACTTGTGAACTGCTGACCAATTGTAAATGTCAGATAGGTTCTCTCTTAACGGGGTTGTCCGAGATAATGAAAATTCTTGAACAAGGCCCAGATTGGTAGAAAATAAAAAAAAGATTTTCTACGTACCTGTTTTTCCAACCCCATTCTCTGCACCACTAGTTTGATCCCTGTTGACATGCCGGTATATAGCACATTATCGCTGAAGCCAATCACTGCCTTCATCTATCTACCACTGAGGACAGCGATTGGCTGTAGCGGTGCCAAATACCTAACCATCACTATGCATGTCACCTTGACAATGACATCACCACTGCAATATTATTTTATTTACTATTTTACACCATTAGGTGCTTGTCCAAGATTTTTATTATCTCCGACAACCCCTTTTACTCTTCAGCACTGTGTTTAAAGGACTGCTGAAGTTTTCATGTGCTGACACCAGGTGGCACTGCTGTATTACACAGCAGCGTTCACTGGGGAGACATAGCACTTTTTTTTATTAACCCCTTAGACACTAGAGTCTATAGCGACTGTGGCATGTATGGAGTTAGAGGGAAAAGCCTCCCTCTGCCAACCCTGCAGTGCCTGTGAAGGACAGGTTTTCCACTTTAATCAGTAAAAAAAAAGGTTTTATTATGCAAAAGTGTTGAGAAAAAACAACTAAACTTATGCACGTATGTTATTGCCGCACTCGTTACAACCAGAGTATTAACATGACATTAAACCTGCACAGTGAGCAATGGGGAAAAAACAGTGGCAAAATTTTATTAAAAAGTATGACTTATCTTTTAAAAAAACAAGCCTACTTATGCCACATATGGCTACATTATTGGAAAAATAAAGCAAAAAACATAAGAAAAACTAAAACATAAAGGAAAACTATACATGCTTGGTAACAATATTTATGCCACATGGTGAAAGGCGTGAATATAAAAAAAAGAAATATTGGTATTACTGTTTTTGTTTTTTTCTAATCTCCGCCAAAAAAGTTATTCTGTAAGTTACATGTACTCCAGAATGGTGTAGTTGATAAATAGAACTCATTCTACAAAAACTAGCAGTCATGCAGATACTTATATGTTAACATGTATGTTTCTCTGAACATGGTGATGGAAAAAATAATAAAATTCTGCCAGAATATGCTTGGTAAGGAAGGATATGCGCCCTGCAGTATGGAAGTCCATCTTTGTGGAAAAAAGGCTGGTCGTTCACGTAGCCATGGGGGGCACCTGGACTTGCCACCTGAAACATACATGCAGTCCAGGTGCTCCCTGGAAACTAATTTTAACTGTAGTGCGATAACCAAGGCTCGAGCCGCGCGTCTAACACGTCACCTTTAGAGTGCCTGTACATGCCGCTGATCTGTGTGCAGGAAACTGCATGAAATCTGCACCAAAACCGCACAAAAAAAATCCAGACTATTTTTCACGGTTTTGGTGTGGATTTTTATGTACACAACCCCATTGAAGTCTATGGGGAAAACCACTCTGCAGAGATGGGTCTGGATAGATCCTTACCAGTTGCCAGCAACTCAATTGATGAGCGATTGCTTTGCTTGTTTTTCTAGTTAAATAAAATACCACCCTCTGTACATGTGTTTAAATGACAAAAGAAGCCATGCTTTCCCCCATTTTCCCCCTGCTGCTACCAGCTCTCTGGTCCTCCCTGTCCCTGATGTCATTTTCCTGTCAGCAGTGGCGACGTTCCTCACACACAGGTCACCGTGCAAACCTCCCCTTTGCAGGGGTTGTCTCATCTCAGACAATGGGGGCATATCGCTAGGATATGCCCCCATTGTGTGATAGGTGCAGGTCCCAACGCTGGGACCTGCACCTACATGGAGAACGGAGCCCCGAAAGTTGTGAAGGGTGCACTGCGCATGCATAGCTGCCCTCCATTCATTTTCTATTGGGCAGCCGAAAATAGCCGAGCACTGGCTCGGCTATTTCCATTGAGCCCATAGAAGTGAATGGGAATGGTGGCCCGTCATGCGAGGTGCGCTCCTATTCACTTCTATGGGGAGAGTGCTTGATGGTGCTCGGACCTGAGTCCTCCAGCCTCCACTTTGTGGGGCTCTATTGCTTTGTGGGGTCCCACTGCTGGGCCCTGCACCTATAAGACAACGAGGGCAGGTCTTAGCCATATGCCTCTATTGTCTGAGATGAGACAACCCTTTTAAAGCTGTTCTCCGCTTTTCCTATATTGATCAATATCAGATCAGCAAGACCAATAAAACAGAGCCGTCTCATTGAAGTGAATGGGATAGAGGAGCTGTAATTACACAGCTCGACGCTGCAGTGTCGACGAGAGTTGGTAAACAGTCGCTCTTACGAGTGCTGGGTTCTCATCATACAGTTGGTTGGCAATGAGGATAGGTCATCAATATAAAAAAAAGCGTTAGAACCCCTCTAATTGTAGACACAGCAGGAATCCTTTTTTCTACTTGTACTAAAAATAGTGTTTTCCAGTCATCAGAGCAATCCCGCTCTTTCCTAGTAGTCACAGTAGCCCACCCCATGCACAACTTCTCCAGCACTTACAGGAGCTCCATCAGAACTTCCTAGCGGTCCCTTTTCTCCAGCAGTCTCTTTGCTCATTCTTCCATGCAGGAGCAGCCACATTTCTAGTCACCAAGGCAGATGGGGTTTGTCCAGCCATATATTAGTATGTATAAAAATTATTGGTGTGGAGTGTATTTTAGCAAATGTCATAATATTAATTTCTGTATATGACTTTTTATAAGCTTAACTGAAATAATGCTTTTTTGTGCTTTGAATACCAAAACAGGCTACAAACCGCTTGGGCAACTCCACCCGTCACTTTACGGAGCCAGCGGTTGGCGCTCCCCCCGAACGCAAGAAACAAAAGTGATGGCAGAGCTGAATAAACCACGTCTTTCCTGCCGGCCGCCAGCCCAAGTCACCATCTTGAACCACAGCCATTCCAGCAATGCCACCTAAGAAGATATGCTAACAGTGCCTTTCTATATACTCTTTCCAACCTTCATCACCAAACCTATCTACACATTCCCTACATAAGGGATTGTCTAAAATAATTAAAAATCTTGACAACACCCCTAATGGTCCAAAATAAAAAAGGTTGCTATACTTGCCTCTTTCTCCAGCTGAAGAAACAGATAAATGTAGCATCCTTTGTTAATTTTGACTATTCAGGGGGCTGATCCAAGATTTTTAATTATCTTGGATCTTCTCTTTAAAGAAGAAATGTCACCTCTCCTGACATGTTTGTATTTTAGTAATACTTGGTTCAACTGGGTGTTACCGTGTGGGGGTCCATGGACAGTCTGACACTGGCAGCAGCGGCACACCACAACTTTTGGCAATCAGGATCATCGTTATTGTAAACTGCTGGCAATTCATAATCTTCTATTAGGAATAACAGATTGGCACAATATAGTGTCATAAGAACAGATGCTCCAGAATTGTAGTTACTAAAACAGTCATGGCAGGAGTGGTGACAGGTCCTCTTCAATATAGAAAGACAAGGACATTCTATGACAGGAATAGGGAACCACAGTGTTTTGTATTTTTGCCCTGCACTTTAAAGCAGACACTACTACAGTCTGAGCTAGAACAATTTTATTGAAAATAACCTAATACAGAAAATAAATCGGAGCCTTCAGTATATTCTCCCTTTTTGACCAGCAAAGCTGACTGAAAAAAAAAATATATATATATATATATATATATTATAAAAGCTGCAGATGAGACTGGTCTGTCATCACACCTGATAGGACAAACAGACCTAGTGCCATATCTTATTATATAATGAAGACCTTACTGCTTTAGTATTCTAGTTGTGCATCTGTCATCTTTGTATGATTTCTACAAAACTATATATCCTTGAGAAAAGCAATAGCTTTATATTCATACTTTATTATGCTGAGGTCATCGTTACACTTAGAGTACCTGGTTAGCTGCTCTTTAATTTTCAGTTTATATTATTGCTATTTTTGTATTTGTGAAGGGGTCTTATTATAATTTGATTGTGCCTTCGAGTCTTTAGAGGTTTAGGTACAGATACATAAATTATATATAGCACAAAACTTTTATCAGAGTTCACTGACCATCAGAACATTGAGTTTTGACATTTTAGAACGTTTGACAAAAAGCTGTTCCATACCAGTGTTACATGATGCTTTACAATGCTTAACAGTTTTGGTGAGCGTCATGGTCCTTTTGTTGCTTTACATCAGTTTCCTTTAAAGGGGTTCTCCGGGAATTAAGAAAAAGAAAATACTTAAATATTACTTTATCATAAATATATTCCCAAATACCTTTCATTATTTATAATGGTTAATTTTGTCTAGGGAGCATTCATCAGGGGATAAAAATGGCCGCTGTCCCATTAGTTCACACAAAACCTGTCCTGATCACACATGAGGACAAGTTACTTTACAACACTGAGGTAAAGAGCTGCCTCCTCCTCCTCCTCTCTACTTGTCAAGGATTATGATCCTGAATACAGATGATAAGAACTTTAGCTAAATCTCTGGGGAATTTAGTTCATGAGGAGACATGAAGTACAGAAAGGAAGGACAGGACAGGCTGTGATAATGTTGGGCTGTGGTAAAGGAGACTGTAAATAAGTGCTGCTGCTCAATAGCCACACCTCACCCTCCTCTCTCTACCTCATGTCTCCTCATCTCCATTCCCACAGAGATTCACCTGTATTCAGGATCATAATCCCTGACAAGCAGAGAGGAGGATGAGGCAGAATTATGGCTCATTGTGGTTAAGTAACTTGTCCTCTTGTGTGATTAGGACAGTTTGTGTGTGTACTGATAGGACGGCGGCCATTTTATTTCTCCTAATGATTGCTCCCTAGACAAAACAAGCCATTCTAAGTAATGAAAGGTATTTGTGAATATATTTATTATAAAATAATATTCAAGTATTTTCATTTTTTAAAATTCCTGGAGAACCCCTTTTATTAATAAGTAGGGGGCCTAACATAGCTGAGGGGGATAACTTTAGAACTCTGATCGGACCAAGTAAGGATATAGCCAAAGGACCAAGTTGTTCATATGCAGTCTACACATCGGGGGTTACATTGCTTAAAGGGAACCTGTCACCTAGAAAATGCATATTAAACCACCAGCAGTACCTTATTGCAGCCTGTAGCATGATTATAAAGGTGTCTGTGTCTTTTCTGTACAATGTGCCAAAAGTCTGAAAAAATACTTTTATTCAACTGGGCGCGCTATGTAAACGATAGTCTTTGAAGTCAAGGGAGCAGCGGCTTTCTCGCCTGAAGTCAAGCGTGCCCCGTCCCCTTTCCGGCCCTTTAGCGTTTGATTGATAGAAATTCCAATTCCTTCACCGCTGGACGCTCAAACGTAGTTTTACGCGTGCGCTGTGTTCCTGCAGTGCCGGCGCCTGCGCACTGTTCCACTCCACTGTGAAGTAGGCTCAATGATGAGGCACTCGCACAGGAGAGCATGCGCAAGACTACGCTCAAGCACCCAGCAGTGAAGGAAATGGACATCCTATCAATCAAATACTAAGGGGCGTGCAAGGGCGCTGCCCCCTAGACTTCAAGACTATAGTTTACATAGCGTGGCCAGTTGAATAAAAATATTTTTTCAGACTTTTGGCGCATTGTACAGAAAAGACACAGACACCTTTTATAATCATGCTACAGGCTGCCAAAAGGTACTGTTGGTGGTTTAATATGCATTTTCTAGGTGACAGGTTCCCTTTAAAGTGCATCTAACATGTTGAACATGCTGCCCTGTCTGTTCTCAACAGAGGATGAGCTGAGCAGAGTGATATATATTGATTGTGTATGTGTTGATTCAAATCCCTGCTGCCTCCAGGTTTGACACTAGTGGGCCCTCTGCTTCAGTAATTGACAGCCTTCCCTGTATAATCTTACATTCCTAGATAGCTGTCAGTCTTTGTATAGGACTACCCAGGGATTAAAATCAATAAATTTTAAGCCGAGTCTTCTCCCACAAAACTATAACATATAACTCTACAACACGCTGCCTGCAGATAGTACAGAGTGTTCAACAGGCTTTAAACATTAAAGGGGTTGTCTGGCCATATATATTGATGACCTATCCTCAGGATAGTTCATCAATGTCTGATCGGTGGGGGTCCAGAAGCGCTGCTGATCAGCTGTTTGAAGAGAAGGCGGTGTTGTATGCGAGCTCCGTTTCCTGTTCATTACACTTCACTGTGTCTCGGAAGTGCAATGTAATAGAAGCACTCACTTCATTCAAGTGGAGTGCTACCTTCTCCTCAAACAGCTGATCGGTGGGGGTGCCGGGTGTCGGACCCCCACTAATCCGATATTGATTGACCTATCCTGATGATAGGTTATCAAGATATATGGCCGGACAACCCCTTTAAAGCAAAACTTTCAGGAGTTTTGACCGTGCTAAACTGCTGACTGCACTAGTTAGGAGCTGCAAAGAGCAGGACAAACATACAGTTTGCAAAGATGTATTATTAGGAATAGTGTGAATATGGAGTTTTATTCTGCCATATTCTGCTCCTGCAAGTGCTCAGGAGGCTGGGCTTCTCACTGAAGTGCTCTCTGCATTGAGCTGCTTTCTACTCTCTTCCCTCTGCTGGAAGTGACAACTGTAGTGGACTCCTGTTTGGATGCGGCAGCCGTCACTGAGATCAGAGGGGAAGGGCTTTAAAGCAGCTTACAGCGAAAAGGAAAGAGCGCTTCACAGTGAAGCTCCACCTCCAGTGCACTTAAAGAGCTGAATAAAAAATGCCTGCTCTCGGTACTCCTGATAATAACTAATCCACATAGTTTTTTTTTTTACTGCTCTCTCCAGCCCCTGCCTAGTGCTGTCAGCAGTTGAACATTTATCCCATGATAGGTCATCAATATCTATAACCCAGAAAACGCCTTTATGAAACCACCGTTGACAGGTCCTTTGTATAGGTGCTCCAAAAATATGGATTTCTAATGTTTTAATAGAAAAATTCCAGAAACACATGCTTAGTTTGACCTAAAGGAGGTGGAACCAGGGGTTCCATAGAATTTTTTTTTTTTATATTTGGGAAGGACAATACATTGTGCATAACCATTCCGTTTTCTCAATATTCCATGTAGTTATGTCAAATTTAATACTGAATTGTTTTGAGTGGAAATAATGCAGGTTTCACACACGTGTTCTTTGTTATATTCCCCAATGCCGTTTTGTCTGCTAATGCGAAAACTGTGGGCCTGGGCCATAGCACTTTTTATGAGGCTAGAGATTGTGCCTTATGTCACAGGTTTACAATGAAGCGCTTACGTTTATCAAAACTCAAATACACATATACGGTTCCTCGTACTACACACATTTATTACTATCGTTTCTATGTGCAATCTAAAGATTTGTCTATAGTTAAAAAGATATTGCATGTGGGGGAGTCATGGTTATGTATTATTTGTCAGTTTCATGTTTCTACAAGCATATACGGTATGTGTATATATGTGCAAATTTATAGAGATATTATATACTGAACACTAGTTTGCAATGCTCTTTGCCAGAATTGACATGTCTTTCCCCATCCAAAGTTACATTTTTTTCCCTCCAATTTATAAGCTAAATTCCAAAGCACATTTAAAATCTGGACCAATATTTGCTATTACTGCTGCTTCTTTTTCTATCCTTGATTTATTTTTAATAAAAGTGATTGTAACACTTTGATCATGTGAGTATTTATATTGACTTTCTATATTTGGGGGGGGGGGGGGTACTATCTCTCCTTGGGGAGAGCGTCTTAACCAGTGTGAAGAGGCTTATACACCATACATGATCCTCTGAAATTCTGTGAAGAAAGGGATGTAAATGAGCTCTCAACAAGCTCTGCAGATGAGGTGCTGGCTTATTTATTATCCCAGGTATGTATCAACGCCTATTTAAAAGGTCACACCTATTTATAGGCGCTCTCCCCAAGGAGAGATGGTACCCCCCCAAATCCTAACTTGGGTCTCTCACTCAGTTAAGCCAGTACTCTCTGCTCTGCACTGATGAGGAGCAATCACCCCAAAACAACTGTCTGCAGATGAGGTGCTGGCTTATTTATTATCCAAGTCATGTCTCAGGGTATAGTTAAGGGTTCGAACGTTGACTTATAGGATAGCTGCCTTACATCTGGTGGCATTAGAGACAGAGCTTGTTAATAGCTCATTTGTATCCCTTTCTACCCTTTAAAATAAGCAGGGTCTGACTGGCCATAGGCTCTACAGGGAAACTTTACAGTGGGGTGATGGCCAGAGGCCCGACCAAGCCCTCCTCACAGCCACCAGGTGATCTGATGCTCTCTGCATTACTTAATTCGATCAGGTACTCATGCACCTGGCCAGCAGCCGCTGGTGCTCTCCTGCATTCAACTGTATTGCTATCCTCAGGATGGTGATTCAGTTGAATACAGTAGCAGGGGTGGCAGGATTTTGTTCTGCACTGTGTATTTGATGCTGCTGGGGCGGTATTTTGTGCTGTACTTTGATATTGCTGGAGCTACCTTCTCCTCTTGGCCCTGCCTTCTGTCAACCTGTCTAGAAAGGGCCATTTTTATTACTCGGTGCCTGGCCGAGTAATAATAATAAAAAAAAACTCATTTGTGCCTGCTCCTGTCAAGCGCCACCATTTTTTCCCCAGGCTGCTGCCAATGACTTATTGTCTCCACTTCCACCAAACGGTCTCAGAATCTAACAGGATTATTAGCCAGTCAAGTATGTACCTTGATCATCAGGCAAAGCGAAGACTCTGGAGTCCTTTTTAATAAGGCTGTCAGGCTGATGTCATCCGGGGCACTCGTCACCATGGCAACCTGACTCATGGCTGTCAGCGAGGTTCAAAGCAGTAGAGAAGATACTGAAGTTGCAAGGGTGTCTCATAGAGCCCCATAATGAAACCTGGTATGGGACCCCTGGTCTCCCTCCACCTCACCCACTTAAAGGGGGTTGTCCGGGTTCAGAGCTGAACCCGGACATACCCTTATTTTCACCCAGGCAGCCCCCCTGAGGCTAGCATCGGAGCATCTCATGCTCTGATGCGCTCCCTTGCCCTGCGCTAAATTGCGCAGGGCACGGGCTCTTTTATTTATCATAACACACTTCCGCCCCCGGCAGTGTGTTCGGTGACATCACCAGCTCTGATGGGCGGGCTTTAGCGCTGCCCTAGCCGTTTTACTGGCTAGGGCAGCGCTACATCCCGCCCATCAGTGCCGGTGAAGTCACCAGGCTTCCTGGCAGCCCCATGGAGAGCCCCGGTACGTCACCAGATCTCCAAAAAATGCCTTTGCCCTGCGCGATTTAGCGCAGGGCAAAGGAGAGCAGCCGAGCATGAACTACTCTGATGCTCAAGTCAGGGGGGCTGCCTGGGTAAAAATGGAGGAATGTCCGGGTTCAGCTCTGAACCCGGACAACCCCTTTAATCTGCCTTCTACGTAAGGCTACTTTCACACTTCCGCTTCTTTGACACAAAAGAAAATGGATCCGTGCCCCATTGACTTTTAATGGTGTTCATGACTGATCCGTCATGGCTATTTTAAAGATAATCCAACCGGATCCGTTCAGAACGGATGCAGACAGTTGTATTATCATGATAGAAGCATTTTTTGATGATCCATGACGAATACAGCAAAACCGCTGGTGTGAAAGTAGCCTAAGAAAAACTAGAACAGGTGCTTCATAAATAAGGTGCCCATTTTGAACACCATATTTCTCAATGTATTTACACAAAACAACTTTAATAAATACATTGATAAATCTTCCTTCACATAGTATGTTAAAAAAAAAAAAGAAAAAACATGGTGCCTGCAGTCCCCACTTGGGGAACTCAATACATAGGGATTTATGCAAAAACAAACACAATGCAACAGCATTCTGCAAACACAAATAATAAAGTAAATACCATAGTTTCATACTAACTATAGAAAATGTACTAATGCTAATGAATACGTTATAAATGTGAGATTCTTGTAAATTTTTGTTTTATTAACAAATATAATAGCAAATTAATACAAGTTTAACAAAAAATATAAAATGAGATAACATCACCATTATACATGGAAGTTTGTATACATTATAACCTGTTGAGTCATCACAGGAATAACATTTCCTAATTTTGAAAAAGCATATTAAACAAAGTAATTATTTGAAAAAATATCAATATAAATCATTTCAAAGCTGATTTATAAAATGGTGAAGGGAAAGGCGGGGTAGGGGGGGAGGGGAAAGGAGAGGGAGACAAAACAAGGGGTCAAACAATGTGGGGGAAAAGAAAAAGTTGTCACATGTTTTATTCGGTAATTCAAGAGCACAAGAGAAAAGAAGAATACTTAGAGATCCAAATGTATAGACTTTAGTCAAAGAACTTAGATAGTTTGCCAGTGGAGATGTAATCATGCCACTTGGACCAGATCCCGAGGTATCTTTTAGGGTTGCCGGCAATTGTCCATTTGAGTTTTTCAAAGCGACTGATAGTTAGAACTTCCTCCATCCAGTCCTGAATAGACGGAACCTCCGTACTCAGCCAGTGTCTGGGAATTATGGTTTTTAATGCAGCAATTAAAAAGGGAAACAGACGGTCTTTAATGGCGCTGTGGTTTTTATTGTATAGCCCAAGCAGAACAAGTTCTGCATCTACTTTTATTTGTGACCCATATATTTCTGTAGTAATTTGGTTAAATTTTTCCCACAGTGGCGCAATTTTAGGACAGGAATACCAAATATGAGTTATGGATCCAATTCCTTCACCACATCTCCAACAGTGTGCAGGAATTTCGGGGTTGATTTTATTCAGAATGACAGGGGTCCTGTACCATCTGGACAGTATTTTATAGTGTGACTCTTGGAGTCTGGTAGACGTGATTTTGGGAATTGAGGAATGTAGCATTGCCGTGGTTTCTTGCTCATTGAATGTTTTGTTTAGTTCTTTAGACCAGCTAGACAGGAATGATGGGGAGGATATCTTGTTATTAACAATAGAGTGAAACTTAGAAATTCCGTGGCTTATGGGAGTCTTATTTATCATCAACTTGGTAAGATCATGTTCGCTATTTTTAGTCATAACTCGAGGACCTAGCCCTGAGAGATGCTTTGTTATCTTGTCGTACTCTTTTCTGTTAAATTTGGGGAAATCACCACTCTCTATATATTTGGTGTATTCCATTGGCGAAGTGGCTGAATATATGGCTTTCAAAGGTATATAGCCTTTGGGGTGTGAGGTGATTCTATTCCTAATTAGTCTCCAACCGTTTGGAATTGATGCTAGCAGGGGGAGTTCCAGGCAGTTAGGGAATGGGATGGTATGTTTCTTGACAAGATTATGCCAAACGTGAATGGCATGTTTGGTGTAGGGATTATCAATTTTAGCATATAAATGTTTATTGCTCTTGGTCTTCCAGATCAGGTAATGGAGGGGGCATGGTGCACATCCCTCTTCCAGATCTACCCAGAGTTTTCTGGGTGGAAAAACATTCCATTCTTTAATTCGTGTCAGGGTCGCAGCAGCGCTATAGTTACCAATATCCGGAAGACCAAGTCCACCCCTATGTTTTGATCTCGTCAAAATATCAAACGATAGCCTGTTTTGCCCTCGCTTCCATACAAAGGAAAGAATCTTTCTTATAATAGCCGTATAAAAATTTTGGGGTAATGCCATAGGAATACCTTATCTTAATTAAATTAATACGACCGAACCACGAGATGTATAGATCATTCCATTCTTCTAGGTCAGTCTTTATTTTCTGCATGAGAGTGGAGAAATTTAACCGGTAGATGTCATTTAGGTTATTTGAAATATTCACGCCTAGATATTTGAAATATGTAACTGTTGGCTTGAGGCCACTAATCGATTTTATGGAATCCCACGTGCGGCTATTTATGTTAACATTATAAATCGTAGATTTGGTTAAGTTAAGTTTAAAAAAAGATAAGGTACCAAATTGGTCTAGTTCCGACAGAAGATTTGGGATAGAGGTGAGCGGGTTGGTGATAAAAAATAATATGTCGTCTGCATAAGCTGCAGCCTTATGGGTAAGTCTATCTGTTTTCAAACCTGATATATTATTATTCTGTCTGATTTTAGCTAGAAGTAGTTCTAGAGAAATAATAAATAGGAGGGGAGACAACGGGCACCCCTGCCTAGTGCCATTTCGGATTCTAAAATCTTGAGAGACAGTGCCATTCACCAATATCCGTGCTGAAGGAGTGGTGTACAGAGCTTGTATTTTCCTGATGAAGGAAACAGGAAGACCGAACCTGGAGAGGGTAGCCATCAGAAAACTCCAATTAAGCCTATCAAAAGCTTTTTCCGCATCAGTTGAGATGAAAGCTAAAGGTATCTTATTCTTTTTACAGTACTCCATGCCTAACAAGGCCTTCATGATGTTGTCCTTGGCCTCCCCTCCAGGCATAAAGCCCACCTGCTCCGGATTTATAATTGAGGGTAAAATGGACTGCATTCTATTAGCCAGAACTTTGGCATACATTTTTAAATCATTGTTCAGGAGTGAAATTGGGCGGTAATTTTGGCATAGTGTGGGGTCTCTATCCTCTTTAGGGATGAGTGTGATATTAGCTGTCATTGTTTCCTGTCTAAAATTATTGGATAGACCGACTTCTTTGAAATATTTAGTAATGTGAGATTCTTGGCAAATTTTTACACCATTATTTGTGCCTGTCTACCAATGGCAAGGCAAGCTCTTTAGGACAGGAACCTACACTAAATACTACCCCCTACGGTGCCATACTGTCCACTCCCTCCAAGGTCATGATCCTTTTATCCCAAAGTGCTAGCGTAGTGCTAGTGACTGGGGTGAATGGACGTTGGAAGGAAAGTACGGCATACATATTAGGACATCGTCAGACATCATGCAAAACTCCCTCCTACCTCAGACTTTAGACAAAACTCCGTCGTCCCTCAGCCAAAACTCCGTCCTCCCTCAGAAATCAACCAAAACTCCGTCCTCCCTAACTCAAAATATGCCCTACTACACACACTCTTCACCTGACAGAGCTGCTAGCTGCTGGAGAGGCATAGGACCTGTGATGATGTCATGACCATGTGACGAGTCACGTGTGTGTGAGGGGTCAGATGTGCACAGCAGCTGGTAGAGTGTACAGAACTGTAGCCATCAAATAGAGCTCTGTACTAGAGATGTGTGTGTAACCTGCATGTAGCAGTGTTGTGAACTGTGTAGCAGAGCTGTATGTGTAACCTGCATGTAGCAGAGCAGTGTACTGTGTAGCAGAGCTGTATGTGTAACCTGCATGTAGCAGAGCTGTGTACTGTGTAGCAGAGCTGTATGTGTACCCTGCATGTAGCAGAGCTGTGTACTGTGTAGCAGAGCTGTATGTGTAACCTGCATGTAGCAGAGCTGTGTACTGTGTAGCAGAGCTGTATGTGTACCCTGCATGTAGCAGAGCTGTGTACAGTGTAGCAGAGCTGTATGTGTAACCTGCATGTAGCAGAGCTGTGTACTGTGTAGCAGAGCTGTAGGTGTAACCTGCATGTAGCAGAGCTGTATGTATAACCTGCATGTAGCAGTGCTGTGTACTGTGTAGCAGAGCTGTATGTGTAACCTGCATGTAGTAGAGCTGTATGTGTAACCTGCAAGTAGAAGTGCTGTGTACTGTGTAGCAGAGCTGTATGTGTAACCTGCATGTAGCAGAGCTGTATGTGTAACCTGCATGTAGCAGAGTTGTGTACTGTGTAGCAGAGCTGTATGTGTAACCTGCATGTAGCAGAGATGTGTACTGTGTAGCAGAGCTGTATGTGTAACCTGCATGTCGCAGAACTGTGTACTGTGTAGTAGAGCTGTATGTGTAACCTGAATGTAGCAGAGCTGTATGTGTAACCTGCATGTAGCAGAGCTGTGTACTGTGTAGCAGGGCTGTATGTGTAACCTGCATGTAGCAGAGCTGTATGTGTAACCTGCATGTAGAAGTGCTATGTACTGTGTAGCAGAGCTGTATGTGTAACCTGCATGTAGCAGAGCTGTATGTGTAACCTGCATGTAGCAGAGCTGTGTACTGTGTAGCAGAGCTGTATGTGTAACCTGCATGTAGCAGAGCTGTATGTGTAACCTGCATGTAGCAGAGCTGTGTACTGTGTAGCAGACCTGTATGTGTAACCTGCATGTAGCAGAGCTGTATGTGTAACTTGGATGTAGCAGTGCTGTGAACTGTGTAGCAGTGCTGTATGTGTACCCTGCATGTAGCAGAGCTGTATGTGTACCCTGCATGTAGCAGTGCTGTGTACTGTGTAGCAGAACTGTATGTGTAACCTGCATGTAGCAGAGCTGTATGTGTAACTTGGATGTAGCAGAGCTGTGTACTGTGTAGCAGAGCTGTATGTGTAACCTGCATGTAGCAGAGCTGTATGTGTACCCTGCATGTAGCAGTGCTGTGTACTGTGTAGCAGAACTGTATGTGTAACCTGCATGTAGCAGAGCTGTGTACTGTGTAGCAGAGCTGTATGTGTAACCTGCATGTAGCAGAGCTGTGTACTGTGTAGCAGAGCTGTATGTGTAACCTGCATGTAAAGAAACAACAGAGTGTCTGGGTTTGACGACCAGGCCTATTTACTCCCAAAATTAATATGGCAAATGTACTGATCCCCTGGGGGACAGAGGGGTAAAACGTAACATTTAATATAGGTAATTCTAAAATAAGTGGACACTAGAGGATGGGCCTCTGTAACGAACGACATGAAAACAGCCTTTGGGGCATAGACTGAACATACACAAACAGTATGGGAAAGATGGTATAAATAAACAAGAACGTTCTCACCCAGGTGTAGATGTAGACCAGGGGTTCTCTCAGAGGTTGTTGAGGATAGAGACGGACCTGTAATGGTGGATCGCCATACTGGGAGGTACCAGGCGTATGTGCCCCTTTGCGTTGTTGGGTGACAGGTTGGGTTAACCCTAGACAGCCCCAAGTAAGGGACAGGGGCTAGTGTGCCCTACCTATCTACACGAGGAACTTGCCCCGCAAGGGGCGTCCCCGTCCGGATGCCTGACCCTGTAAGGGCGGAATCCCTAATAAACCCTATGAGGGTGCTCCCTACGTGTCACGTTTCAATTCGTGAAAGAAAATCATCAGGGGAGAAAAAATGGAAATAGCAAGGCTATGGATGGGGCTTGTATAACCAAAAAGAGATGGTAAAGGAGGGGATGTGAGGGTCAGACAATGTCAAAAATAAGACAAGGGTGTGTAGTCGGTCAGACATAGACACACAAAGTGACCGCAACAAAGACCTCCTGTTTAGGGTATAGGTGCACCAGTGGGTGACATCTATATAGGACAGAAAATGACCACAGGATAATCAAAATCCAAGGGGGGGGGGGGGGGGGGGGGCTGTCAGCAGAGTATGCTCATCTGTCAGCGTCTTTTGAAGGTGCAGGAAATCGTGCCAGTAGCCCTGTAACGCCCCACTTCCGGTCATGTGACTCTGGTAAGAGGAAGTCACATGTCTGGTGGAACGCAGGGAAGTGAGCTTGCGTTCCAGGGAGACGCGGTCCATGGTGCGCGGCGCGAGTAAGTGACGTCACACATCATGCGATGTATCACATGATCAGAGGCTGACCACGGAGCACGTCAAGCCTAGAGAAGAACGCCCACCGCCCAGGTGCCAGAGTGGGAGCGGTCAGTGGTGTAAACAGGGGGCGGGATTAGGCACCGGGCAATAATGTGGTCGCAAAATAAATGCAAACCAGCATAGTTGCAGATGGGGCCCGAAGTTAGAGGGATCCCATGGTAACAAATAATTACATTAGTAAACCAAACTATTAGAGGCAGGCTCTCAGAGAACGCGGGCCGCAGGAGAAGTATAACCGGCACAGTGGAGGCATGGAGATAGAGAGTAAAAGGAAGAAGAGAAAATAGTTTAAATAAAACAACTGAAATTGAGCTGCTCGTTTAAGCCCAAAGGGGCCATGGTTTTCAAATAATAAATTCAGCGTGATTCTCGCTGCAATATGGCACGATCCCAGTCACCTCCATGCTTAGGGGGTGAGATACGGTCAATGCCCATCACAGAGATGCAGGCTTTACCGTTGTGCTGACTGTGGACGTGATTGGCTACAGGGGTATCTTTAGCCTTTGCTATGTCACTAAGGTGTTCCCCAATGCGTCTGCGGAGCTCACGGATGGTTTTACCCACATACCCCCTGCCACACTCGCATGACAGGAAGTAAATGACACCGCGAGTCCTGCAGTTGATAAAGTGATGTATACGATATTCCCTGCCTGTGACCGCACTGCTGAAAACTTTCCCAGATTTTAAATAGGGACAGGCAATGCAGCCACTGCACCTGTAGCATCCCTTCACGTCAGATCTAAGCCATGTTGAGCCTGACAGATTAGGGGGGTGAATTCACTAGACACCAGCGTGTCGCGGAGGCTGCGTCCTCGACGGTAAGTGACGTGTGGGTAGTTCCCCACCACCTCTCTCAGGTCTGGGTCTAGTTGAAGGATGCCCCAATTCTTCTGGAGGATGTGTCTAATGTCACCCGCAGCATTGTCAAAGGTCATAATGGGGCGGATGATGCTTGCAGGTGGCACCGTGCAGGGTTTGGGGATGAGGAGAGATGTTCTGTCTGAATGCAGAGCAAATACAAACGCTCGCCTCAGGACCCTGTCGGGGTAACCGCGCTGGCAGAACCTAGTACGTAGATCAGCTGCTTGTCTGATGAATTCCCGTTTCGTTGAACAATTTCTCCTAAGCCTGAGATATTGTCCTTTGGGAATACCCTGACTAAGTGGCAGAGGATGGCTACTCTCCCACCTAAGCAGGGTATTGGTAGACGCCAGTTTGCGGTAAATCGACGTCTCCAATTCGCCAGTTAATGTTTGGGAGATGAGGACATCGAGGAAAGGTAACCTCCTGCCCCCAACCTCACAAGTGAAATGCATAACGATCTGGTTGTCGTTGAGCATCTTCACCAGCGAGCGGAACGAGGACTCGTTCCCGCTCCATATGATGAAGATGTCATCGATGTACCACGCCTACATGCCAACTTGGTCCATAAGGGTGGAGCCTGCCTCTAATAGTTTGGTTTACTAATGTAATTATCCAACTATGCTGGTTTGCATTTATTTTGCGACCACATTATTGCCTGGAGCCTAATCCCGCCCCCTGTTTACACCACTGACCGCTCCCACTCTGGCACCTGGGCGGTGGGCGTTCTTCTCTACGCTTGACGTGCTCCGTGGTCAGCCTCTGATCATGTGATCCATCGCATGATGTGTGACGTCACTTACTCGCGCCACGCACCACGGACCGCGTCTCCCTGGAATGCACGCTCCCTTCCCTGCGTTCCACCAGACATGTGACTTCCTCTTACCAGAGTCACATGACCGGAAGTGGGGCGTTACAGGGCTACTGGCGCTATTTCCTGCACCTTCAAAAGACGCTGACAGATGAGCATATTCTGCTGACAGCCCCCCCCCCCTTGAATTTTGATTATCCTGTGGTCATTTTCTGTCCTATATAGATGTCACCCACTGGTGCACCTATACCCTAAACAGGAGGTCTTTGTTGCGGTCACTTTGTGTGTCTATGTCTGACCGACTACACACCCTTGTCTTATTTTTGACATTGGCTGACCCTCACATCCCCTCCTTTACCATTTCTTTTTGGTTATACAAGCCCCATCCATAGCCTTGCTATTTCCATTTTTTCTCCCCTGATGATTTTCTTTCACGAATTGAAACGTGACACGTAGGGAGCACCCTCATAGGGTTTATTAGGGATTCCGCCCCTACAGGGTCAGGCATCCGGACGGGGACGCCCCTTGCGGGGCAAGTTCCTCGTGTAGATAGGTAGGGCGTACTAGCCCCTGTCCATTACTTGGGGCTGTCTAGGGTTAACCCAACCTGTCACCCAACAATGCAAAGGGGCACATACGCCTGGTACCTCTCAGTATGGCGATCCACCATTACAGGTCCGTCTCTATCCTCAACAACCTCTGAGAGAACCCCTGGTCTACATCTACACCTGGGTGAGAACGTTCTTGTTTATTTATACCATCTTTCCCATACTGTTTGTGTATGTTCAGTCTATGCCCCAAGGGCTGTTTTCATGTCGTTCGTTACAGAGGCCCATCCTCTAGTGTCCACTTATTTTAGAATTACCTATATTAAATGTTAAGTTTTACCCCTCTGTCCCCCAGGGGATCAGTACATTTGCCATATTAATTTTGGGAGTAAATAGGTCTGGTCGTCAAACCCGGCCTCTCTGTTGTTTCTTTACATGCAGGTTACACATACAGCTCTGCTACACAGTACACAGCTCTGCTACATGCAGGTTACACATACAGCTCTGCTACACAGTACACAGCTCTGCTACATGCAGGTTACACATACAGCTTTGCTACATGCAGGTTACACATACAGCCCTGCTACACAGTACACAGCTCTGCTACATGCAGGGTACACATACAGCTCTGCTACACAGTACACAGCACTGCTACATGCAGGTTACACATACAGCTCTGCTACATGCAGGTTACACATACAGCTCTGCTACATGCAGGTTACACATACAGCTCTACTACACAGTAAACAGCTCTGCTACATGCAGGTTACACATACAGCTCTGCTACACAGTACACATCTCTGCTACATGCAGGTTACACATACAGCTCTGCTACACAGTAAACAGCACTGCTACATGCAGGTTATACATACAGCTCTGCTACATGCAGGTTACACATACAGCTCTGCTACACAGTACACAGCTCTGCTACATGCAGGTTACACATACAGCTCTGCTACACAGTTCACAGCACTGCTACATGCAGGTTACACATACAGCTCTGCTACACAGTACACAGCTCTGCTACAAGCAGGTTACACATACAGCTCTGCTACACTGTACAGAGCTCTGCTACATGCAGGGTACACATACAGCTCTGCTACATGCAGGTTACACATACAGCTCTGCTACACAGTACACAGCTCTGCTACATGCAGGTTACACATACAGCTCTGCTACACAGTACACAGCTCTGCTACATGCAGGTTACACATACAGCTCTGCTACACAGTACACAGCTCTGCTACATGCAAGTTACACATACAGCTCTGGTACACAGCACTGCTACATGCAGGTTACACATACAGCTCTGCTACACAGTACACCGCTCTGCTACATGCAGGTTACACATACAGCTCTGCTACACAGTACACAACACTGCTACATGCAGGTTACACACACATCTCTAGTACAGAGCTCTATTTGATGGCTACAGTTCTATACACTCTACCAGCTGCTGTGCACATCTGACCCCTCCCACACACGTGACTTATCACATGGTCATGACATCATCACAGGTCCTTTGCCTCTCCAGCAGCTAGCAGCTCTGTCAGGTGAAGAGTGTGTGTAGTAGGGCATATTTTGAGTTAGGGAGGACGGAGTTTTGGCTGATGTCTGAGGGAGGACGGAGTTTTGGCTGATGTCTGACGGAGTTTTGGCTGATGTCTGACGGAGTTTTGGCTGATGTCTGACGGAGTTTTGGCTGATGTCCGACGAAGTTTTGGCTGATGTCAGACGGAGTTTTGGCTGATGTCTGACGGAGTTTTGGCTGATGTCCGACGAAGTTTTGGCTGATGTCAGACGGAGTTTTGGCTGATGTCCGAAGAAGGTTTGGCTGATGTCCGACGGAGTTTTGGCTGATGTCTGACGGAGTTTTGGCTGATGTCTGACGGAGGTTTGGCTGATGTCTGACGGAGGTTTGGCTGATGTCTGACGGAGTTTTGGCAGATGTCTGACGGAGGTTTGGCTGATGTCTGACGGAAGTTTGGCTGATGTCTGACGGAGTTTTGACTGATGTCCGACGAAGGTTTGGCTGATGTCCGACGGAGTTTTGGCTGATGTCTGACGGAGTTTTGGCTGATGTCTGACGGAGGTTTGGCTGATGTCTGACGGAGGTTTGGCTGATGTCTGACGGAGGTTTGGCTGAGGGACGGCAGAGTTTTGGCTGAGGGACGGCGGAGTTTTGGCTGAGGGACGACGGAGTTTTGGATGAGGGACGACGGAGTTTTGGATGAAGGACGACAGAGTTTTGGCTGATGTCTGAGGTCTTATGGAGTTTTGGCTGATGTCTGAGGGAGGACGGAGTTTTGGATGAGGGAGGACGGAGTTTTGTCTGAGGTCTGATGGCGTTTTGGATGATTGAGGACGGAGTTTTGTCTAAAGTCTGAAGTAGGAGGGAGTTTTGCCTGACGGAGGATGGAGTTGTGGATGATGTCTGACGATGTCCTAATATGTATGCCGTAAAGCAATGGCCCTCTGGTTACACTTTCTTGCTAAAGTCTCTCTTAAAAGATTCTCAGGCTGGCAACTAAGTGATAGCAAAATGTCTTCAACTCGCATAGCAGTGTGCAGACCACAATGATATGACTGGCCAAGTTGTTCCTGGAGTGTGTAGGGTTACTTAACTTGTTCCCCCTCCATGGAAGCAGGGTTACCTTAATGACTGACTCCTTGCTTGGTCATGACGATTCCCTATCTTTCCTTTCTACCAAGGAGCTAGCAGAGATACAAGTTGTGTGACCTACGGTAGATTAGACCTGGAGGTCCAGAGAAGAGAAGCACATAGAGTCAGCTCCATGCTGTCTACCTCCAAATCACTATAATTCCATATACTGTAACTGTGGCCATGCCTACCTAATTCAATGACACACCATGTATGCATTACATCACATAAAGTGCATAACATGAAGTTACATTACCAACAATTGCAGATACCCCCTGTGGTACTGAAACTAGGGCTTTCATTATTGCTCCTACCCCTACCCCTCCTCTGGGCTCAATGCATAAAATGCTCATCACAAACAGGATTTTTCTTTTGTGCCTTACAAGAAACTAAGTCAAAACTGCTTGCTGTGAGTAACTGGTCTCTTTCTCTCTCTAGGGATCACAGGAGGGTTGGTGCTCTTTCTCTGACTATCTTACCTTTGCCGTTCTGCCACTTTAGGAGTCGGCTGCAGTTTGACTAATGCACACGTTCTATGGCCTTTATGGTAGCTCCGCTGAGATGTCTTTGCTTGCTCACTCAGAGAACAGTTGCTGCGCGGCGGTATATCTTTACTGTGAAAGTTGAGGAGCGCTATCGCTTCGAGCTCTGAGGGCAACCCATATTGAAGAGAAATATGTTTCAAATATATTTAGCAACATAATTTATATATATGACATATATTTAAAATATATTTTTCTTCCATGTGGGAATAGTTCCACTGTGGCAGGCACAGCACTATGAAGTGCCTTTTGCGCTGTGGTATTAGAAGAATTTTGATATCTCTAACTTTTAGTCTAACCAGACTGTCTATTACTGTGTAATTCCTCTAGCGCCGTTCTATGGAAACAGTAGGTTTAAAGAGAACACCAAATGCTTCAAATAACTTCTTTATTAACTTCAAATTTTCTTCATATATAACACTGCCGCCTCCACAGCAGATAGTTCATGTACAAAACACGTGTTGAAAAGATATCACAAAATGGCGGTATGCATAAGATGGTGGTTCAACTGTTCAATCTTGTCATTCAACATAAAATGGTGGATATATTTCTCTCTTGAGTATCAGTACTCTCACTTTAAGTCATTTAAGCACTTTATGATCTCTCTGAGAGGTATATCTGAGGTCTAACTAATAGTTCTACTTGCAGTATGCAGTTAGCAGGAAAAATTGGAGTAGGACAGCACCACTTACTGGAAAACGATTCACTACTAGTGGCGTTGCTCGTGACGTCAGGTCCCGGCCTCAGGGACCCCCAAAAACGTAGACAAACTTTAGAAAGATCACGGCACTCTTGATCTTCAATCCAAAAATTTAGTGTTTATTCACACCGAAAATGACAGCAACGTTTCGACATACAAGTCTTTCTCAAGCTATACAAAGTCTTACAAGTGAATCCCAAATTATATATAGGGGTGTACATCAATATAAATTAATTAGGGGGTTGTACCCCAGAAAGGTCAAGCCCTCCTCCTCCAAATACAACCAATCGTGAGCTATATTCAATTAATACAACAATAAAATAATTGTGCATGACCATTAAAACAGAGCCTACCATGTGTCTGCGTAGAGATCCGGCACTGATTGCGTGTTGTGCGGCGTCTGCCGCATGCCCATGCGCATGCGTGAGTTCACCGAGCGAGAATCCTGCAAGTCACGTGTCCGGACTTGCGGTCACATGATCGGGACAACCAGGAACTAGTATGGCGCCCTCCACCACATGACACGTCATGTGATTGGGCGTCCGACCAGTATCCTAGCAACCACAGGTCCTGCATCCACAGTACTGTGTTATGCATGGACCTGTTGAGCTAACGCTGAACCCCAAACTGGAAACTGAACCCAGTATGCAGAGGCCGCTCCCCAAACGAACAATGCAGGTATAAAATGTCTGTACATAGCCACAATACAGGCATTAACCCATGACCAGCGACGCAGGAACCGGTCCATTATAAAGATCCCTGTGTAATACAATGTTGATTGAAACAATAGTTGTGTCCCTAGCTGGTTTATGACCTGGCTGGAAGGTGTAACCTGCCACCGATGATTACATAATCCCTTTCTACACTTCAGGAGCCCCACCAAGTGCAGGGATGGAGAAATTTAAGAGGGATTTAAAAAGTTATAAACTGGTATAAACTGGATGATATCACCTAGGGTAGACTGAATCATATATCCAAAAATGGGGTATCTCACCGCACAATCCCCAATGGTTTCCACCAACGGGATGTGCCGGGGGAACGCCCCTATAGATATATTGAGACTGGGAATACTGGGGCCACAGCCACCGCCAACCCCAGTCAAGAGGAGGCGACGGGCGACGGAGGGCCTCAACATCAGCGACTTGGTAGCCGGCCAGTGGGATCATGTTTTCCATACTAATTGTATGCTGAGTTGGATTCCCTGTGCTGGATATATGTTAAGGGTCTATTTTGATAATCAGAAACCTAGGGATGATCCGTCTCCAGAGGTTTCTGAAGACATTGAACATAGTATTTTGTCTTTGACTGACCTGGGTTTGTATCTCAGGAGTGATTTCCAACATTTGTGTCCTTGGTTAGGTCGGATATCACCAAAATGAGACAGCATGCACAATATGGGGTGAGCTCCAACCTAACCAATAAGGAAAGAACTGCATTGACCTCCCGGACGCAAAGAACTTACGATCAAAGCGGCCGACAAGGGAGGAGCAATAGTAGTGATGAATACAACCAAATATGTCGCCGAGATTGAAAAACAGCTACAGGATGGACAAGTCTATAGACAGGTTGATGGGGATCCAAAATTTGATGTGATTAGAAAAATAAAAATCTTGGTTGACAACGCTTATGCCAATAATATCATTGATGCGAAGCTCCACACTTATCTTATACAAAAACATCCGGTTACGCCCATTCTATATAGTCTTCCAAAGATCCACAAAGACCTGTATAACCCGCCCGGGCGTCCCATTGTGGCAGGAATAGATTCTGTTTTTGCCCCTGCGGCAGTTTTGATCGACAAGTTGTTGAAGACTTCTGCCACATAGGCTGAATCATATGCTTTGAAGACAGATTATATATTTAATATCGCGGGACTGCCATGGGGTCAAACATGGCCCCGACGTACGCCAACATATACATGACATATGTGGAGGAGTCGTTTATATACCCATCCACCCTCTACCAACACGTGGGGGGGGGGGTGGATGAGGTATATAGACGACTTCTTCCTCATATGGACGGGGACAGAGACGGGTCTACAGGAATTCCATGATTTCCTTAATAATATACATACGCAATTGAAGTTCACCAGAGTGGACTCGACACACTCTCTACAGTTTTTGGACACGTTGATATATGTGATGGAGATGGGTTTACAAACAGACCTTTTTGTGAAACCAACAGACCGAAATAATATGCTGCGTTTCGACAGTGCCCATCCCAAAAATATGCTTACTTCCCTTCCATATAGCCAGCTGCTTAGGGCAAGACGTATCATCTCAGATGAAGATGTCGTGAACAAGAGACTGCAGACGATGGGCTCTAAATTTGTAGCTAGGCAATACCCAAGGAAGTTGGTTAAAAGGCATCTGGATAAAGTTAGACAACAGACACGAACACAGTTGCTGACTACGGCAAGCACAAAGTCTGACAGTAGGAGGTTACCTTTTGTTTCTACCCACTCAGTTATGAGTAAACAGATAACAGGCACACTTAGACGTAATTGGCAGATTTTAACACGGTCTTTTCCAGATATTGTGGAATTTCAGGCACCACCACTTATGTCCTATAGGAGGTCCAAAAACTTGGGGGATAGATTAGTACATTCCTCCTCACAGAGGCTTGATAAGTCACGCACCACTAGAAAGGGCTGTTATCCCTGCCTCAATTGTTGCAATTGCAACAACTTGCTGAAGGGCAAAACCTTTTCTCATCCCCATACTAGAAAAAAGTATAAGATTGGAGGCTTTTACACGTGTTCCTCCGATTATGTCATCTATACACTGCAGTGCCCGTGTGGCCTCATCTATGTGGGTGAGACCACACAGGCCTGAAAGTTGAGGATTAACCAACACAGGTATTCCATTCGGAAACTGTTTACAAAAATGCCGAGTCAATCGGGGGATGTGGAGGGTGAACTCCCAGTTCCAGAGCACTTTTATAAGTGCAGACATAACGCTGCGCAGTTGAGGTACAGGGTCATTGACGTTATTCCCCCACTACAGAGAGGGGGGGACCGGGAACGACTACTGAAACAATTAGAACTCAGATGGATCTTCGAACTGGACACTATTGAACCAAAGGGTCTCAATCGGGAGTTCAAGGTGGGCTCCCTTTTCTAAATCACCGCGAGGGATGGGGTATTGAGGTGTTTTTATATAGACTAAGTTGTAGTACCCGATGTAATATCGTGATAGATACTTATTTCTCTTTTTTTATCACTTATAGATTTGGCTACCATGTGACTATCAAGTGGAGAATCGAGTACAGCCCTCAACATCAGCGACTTGGGAGCCGGCCAGTGGGATCATGTTTTCCATATTAATTGTATGCTGAGTTGGATTCCCTGTGCTGGATATATGGTCTGGATTTGGGTTAGGTTAATAGTGTGGCAAATTTCTAACCCTTTCCCCTTGAGGAACTTCACAGCTCATGCGGATCGAGATAGAGGGTTGACATGGGTGTTATCCATATAGTGTTTAACTGATCTTTTATCCTGTGATTAATAGGACAAAATGGGGATAAGCAGGGTAGGGGTCCTCTGCTCAGCAGTTGGGCTTAGACTAGGCAAGGGTCGGCATCCGTCGCCTCCTCTTGACTGGGGTTGGCGGTGGCTGTGGCCCCAGTATTCCTAGTCTCGATATATCTATAGGGGCGTTCCCCCGGCACATCCCGTTGGTGGAAACCATTGGGGATTGTGCGGTGAGATGCCCCATTTTTGGATATATGATTCAGTCTACCCTAGGTGATATCATCCAGTTTATACCAGTTTATAACTTTTTAAATCCCTTTTAAATTTCTCCATCCCTGCACTTGGTGGGGCTCCTGAAGTGTAGAAAGGGATTATGTAATCATCGGTGGCAGGTTACACCTTCCAGCCAGGTCATAAACCAGCTAGGGACACAACTATTGTTTCAATCAACATTGTATTACACAGGGATCTTTATAATGGACCGGTTCCTGCGTTGCTGGTCATGGGTTAATGCCTGTATTGTGGCTATGTACACACATTTTATACCTGCATTGTTCGTTTGGGGAGCGGCCTCTGCATACTGGGTTCAGTTTCCAGTTTGGGGTTCAGCGTTAGCTCAACAGGTCCGTGCATAACACAGTACTGTAGATGCAGGACCTGTGGTAGCTAGGATACTGGTCGGACGCCCAATCACATGACGTGTCATGTGGTGGAGGGCGCCGTACTAGTTCCTGGTTGTCCCGATCATGTGACGGACACGTGACTTGTGGGATTCTCGCTCGGTGAACTCGCGTATGCGCATTGGCATGCGGCAGACGCCGCACAACACGCAATCAGTGCCGGATCTCTACGCAGACACATGGTAGGCTCTGTTTTAATGGTCATGCACAATTATTTTATTGTTGTATTAATTGAATATAGCTCACGATTGGTTGTATTTGGAGGAGGAGGGCTTGACCTTTCTGGGGTACAACCCCCTAATTAATTTATATTGATGTACACCCCTATATATGATTTGGGATTCACTTGTAAGACTTTGTATAGCTTGAGAAAGACTTGTATGTCGAAACGTTGCTGTCATTTTCGGTGTGAATAAACACTACATTTTTGGATTGAAGATCAAGAGTGCCGTGACCTTTCTAAAGTTTGTCTACGTTTTTGGGGGTCCCTGAGGCCGGGACCTGACGTCACGAGCACCGCCGCTAGTAGTGAATCGTTTTCCAGTATGCTGCTGTCCTACTCCAATTTTTCCTGTTTTTCATGGGCCTGAGGACTTGCACACTGTCCATGGATTGAAAGATTTTTTTACATTTATCCATGGATCTAAGCGGTATCAATAAAATGGATGCACCGAATAGCTCTGTTTACTCAAGTGAACAAATCATGCACATCCTGAGCGGCGACGATGGGGAGGGAGCCTTCCTGAATAAACTCACTGCAGATCTGATTAAGCGGAGATTGGTGAATGAAAGGAAACAACTCATCAACACGGAACTACATCTTTCAACTTTGAGAGAATATTACAAGGTGAGCCGCATACCCCAGGGTTTGAGGACCCACCTCAGGCCAATTTTTTTTCCTGACAATCAGGATTTTCTTATCAAATTTACGGAGATAGCAAATTATTTTTCCATGGACATCATGTTACTTAATATGGAATTTTTAAAAAATGATGTGGCCAGGATTTACACAAAAATCAAAGAATATGAGGAGCAATTGAAATTAACAACTAATGATCAAGAACTCCAAAAGTTCTTTGAACAAATTAAAGTGGACTTGCATAAGTATCGCCTAAATATTGAGGACACAAAAAGACAAAAATGGTTTAGGAACCAGGACGACTATGCCAAGGGTAATGTCTATAAACAAATACAACCTGATGGTAGGAAACCCAAGCCACAGAAAAATCGTAGAACACAGAGACCGAGGGGACGACGTATGGATCTTACAGATACAGATTCCTCCACAGAACGTGGAGATGAGATCGATTTTTTAGGACTGGGAATACCAAGAGAACCAAGCGAACAAGGAGGGGAGGATGTAAACATCACAACAGAAAAAGAATCCATAAATGCCCGTTTGATACGGTCGACCAAGCCACCTGAGGGAAACAAAACTCCTGTATCACAACAGGGAAAGAAAGGTGTACAGAAGAAAACACTATGAATGGGACTACACTCGTGGTAAATATTTCTTCTTATGCTCTGTCTGATGTAGAATTAATGGTACTGAATAAGGGACTTTCTTTTTGTCCAACATCAACAGTTGATTGGTTTCAAAATGAGGTTGATTTGCTACATTTTTTCAGACGCATTAAGTTAAGGGTCTATTTTGATAATCAGAAACCTAGGGATGATCCGCCTCCAGAGGTTTCTGAAGACATTGAACATAGTATTTTGTCTTTGACTGACCTGGGTTTGTATCTCAGGAGTGATTTCCAACATTTGTGTCCTTGGTTAGGTCGGATATCACCAAAATGAGACAGCATGCACAATATGGGGTGAGCTCCAACCTAACCAATAAGGAAAGAACTGCATTGACCTCCCTTAGCGGACGCAAAGAACTTACGATTAAAGCGGCCGACAAGGAAGGAGCAATAGTAGTGATGAATACGACCAAATATGTTGCCGAGATTGAAAAACAGCTACAGGATGGACAAGTCTATATACAGGTTGATGGGGATCCAAAATTTGATGTGATGAGAAAAATCTAAATCTTGGTTGACAACGCTTATGCCAATAATATCATTGATGCGAAGCTCCACACTTATCTTATACAAAAACATCCGGTTGCGCCCATTCTATATATTCTTCCAAAGATCCACAAAGACCTGTATAACCCGCCCGGGCGTCCCATTGTGGCAGGAATAGATTCTGTTTTTGCCCCTGCGGCAGTTTTGATCGACAAGTTGTTGAGGACTTCTGCCACATAGGCTGAATCATATGTAAGGGACACGACTGATTTCCTTAAAAAACTCCAACAAATTAGATTTAATGCAAATGATAGGTTGGTGTCTTCTGATGTCACCAGCCTGTATACATGTATTGAGCATGAAAGGGGTTTAGAGGCCATTCAGTGGGCCTTGAGACGTACTGATTATCCCACTGAATTAAATGAGTTTGTCAGTTCCCTGTTAGAAACTCTGTTGACATGCAATTACTTCTGCTTTGAAGACAGGTTCTATATTCAAAATCGCGGGATTGCCATGGGGTCAAACATGGCCCCGACGTACGCCAACAAATACATGACATATGTGGAGGAGTCGTTTATATACCCATCCACCCTCTACCAACACGTGAGGGGGTGGATGAGGTATATAGACAACTTCTTCCTCATATGGACGGGGACAGAGATGGGTCTACAGGAATTCCATGATTTCCTTAATAATATACATACGCAATTGAAGTTCACCAGAGTCGACTCGACACACTGTCTACAGTTTTTGGACACGTTGATATATGTGACGGAGATGGGTTTGCAAACAGACCTTTTTGTGAAACCAACAGACCGAAATAATATGCTGCATTTTCGACAGTGCCCACCCCAAAAATATGCTTACTTCCCTTCCATATAGCTGCTTAGGGCAAGACGTATCATCTCAGACGAAGATGTCGTAGACAAGAGACTGCAGACGATGGGCTCTAAATTTGTAGCTAGGCAATACCCAAGGAAGTTGGTTAAAAGGCATCTGGATAAAATTAGACAACAGACACGAACACAGTTGCTGACTACGGCAAGCACAAAGTCTGACAGTAGGAGGTTACCTTTTGTTTCTACCCACTCAGTTATGAGTAAACAGATAGTAGGCACACTTAGACGTAATTGGCAGATTTTAACACAGTCTTTTCCAGATATTGTGGAATTCCAGGCACCACCACTTATGTCCTATAGGAGGTCCAAAAACTTGGGGGATAGATTAGTACATTCCTCCTCACAGAGGCTTGATAAGTCACGCACCACTAGAAAGGGCTGTTATCCCTGCCTCAATTGTTGCAATTGCAACAAATTGCTGAAGGGCGAAACCTTTTCTCATCCCCATACTGGAAAAAAGTATGAGATTGGAGGCTTTTACACGTGTTCCTCCGATTATGTCATCTATACACTGCAGTGCCCGTGTGGCCTCATCTATGTGGGTGAGACCACACAGGCCTGAAAGTTGAGGATTAACCAACACAGGTATTCCATTCGGAAACTGTTTACAAAAATGCAGAGTCAATCGGGGGATGTGGAGGGTGAACTCCCAGTTCCAGAGCACTTTTATAAGTGCAGACATAACGCTGCGCAGTTGAGGTACAGGGTCATTGACGGCATTCCCCCACTACAGAGAGGGGGGGACCGGGAACGACTACTGAAACGATTAGAACTCAGATGGATCTTCGAACTGGACACTATTGAACCAAAGGGTCTCAATCGGGAGTTCAAGGTGGGCTCCCTTTTCTAAATCGCCGCGAGGGATGGGGTATTGAGGTGTTTTTATATAGACTAAGTTGTAGTACCCGATGTAATATCGTGATAGATACTTATTTCTCTTTTTTTATCACTTATAGATTTGACTACCATGTGACTATCAAGTGGAGAATCAAGTACAGCCCTCAACATCAGCGACTTGGGAGCCGGCCAGTGGGATCATGTTTTCCATACTAATTGTATGCTGAGTTGGATTCCCTGTGCTGGATATATGGTCTGGATGTGGGTTAGGTTAATAGTGTGGCAAATTTCTAACCCTTTCCCCTTGAGGAACTTCACAGCTCATACGGATCGAGATAGAGGGTTGACATGGGTGTTATCCATATAGTGTTTGACTGATCTTTTATCCTGTGATTAATAGGACAAAATTGGGATAAGCAGGGTAGGGGTCCTCTGCTCAGCAGTTGGGCTTAGACTTGGCAAGGGTCGGCATCCGTCGCCTCCTCTTGACTGGGGTTGGCGGTGGCTGTGGCCCCAGTATTCCCAGTCTCGATATATCTATAGGGGCGTTCCCCCGGCACATCCCGTTGGTGGAAACCATTGGGGATTGTGCGGTGAGATGCCCCATTTTTGGATATATGATTCAGTCTACCCTAAGTGATATCATCCAGTTTATACCAGTTTATAACTTTTTAAATCCCTCTTAAATTTCTCCATCCGTGCACTTGGTGGGGCTCCTGAAGTGTAGAAAGGGATTATGTAATCATCGGTGGCAGGTTACACCTTCCAGCCAGGTCATAAACCAGCTAGGGACACAACTATTGTTTCAATCAACATTGTATTACACAGGGATCTTTATAATGGACCGGTTCCTGCGTCGCTGGTCATGAGTTAATGCCTGTATTGTGGCTATGTACACACATTTTATAACTGCATTGTTCGTTTGGGGAGCGGCCTCTGCATACTGGGTTCAGTTTCCAGTTTGGGGTTCAGCGTTAGCTCAACAGGTCCGTGCATAACACAGTACTGTGGATGCAGGACCTGTGGTAGCTAGGATACTGGTCGGACGCCCAATCACATGACGTGTCATGTGGTGGAGGGCGCCGTACTAGTTCCTGGTTGTCCCGATCATGTGACCGCAAGTCCAGACACGTGACTTGCGGGATTCTCGCTCGGTGAACTCGCGCATGGGCATGTGGCAGACGCCGCACAACACGCGATCAGTGCCGGATCTCTACGCAGACACATGGTAGGCTCTGTTTTAATGGTCATGCACAATTATTTTATTGTTGTATTAATTGAATATAGCTCATGATTGGTTGTATTTGGAGGAGGAGGGCTTGACCTTTCTGGGGTACAACCCCCTAATTAATTTATATTGATGTACACCCCTATATATGATTTGGGATTCACTTGTAAGACTTTGTATAGCTTGAGAAAGACTTGTATGTCGAAACGTTGCTGTCATTTTCGGTGTGAATAAACACTAAATTTTTAAACTTTCTAAAGTTTGTATGCAGTTAGCAGTGACTATTTGCAGATTGGTTGAGTATGATCTGGTATGGTTGTATGCAATTTGTATTGCAATATGGAATCTGAATGCTTGCAATTTGTATTTGCAATTGTATGGTTGCATTTGGTGGAACTGTAAGTATACACATATATATCTAGTTCAGTATACAGTTCTAAACACAATATTAACCACCTCCGGACCGCCTAACGCACGGATGCGTCCGGAAGGTGGTTGATTCATTCCTCCTGGACGCATCCGTGCGTCATCTCGCGAGACGCAAGATTTCGGTCAGAGCCGGCCCGCGCATGCGCATCGCGGGCCGGCAAAAGTTAAAGGACAAGTTCGTCACCAGCCTGCCAGCAACGATCATTGGCTGGCAGGCTGGCGATTTTCAAAAAAACGAATCACAAGCCGTATAACAGATCATATTAGTAAATATGATCTGTTATATGGCTTGTCTGCTCCTCTGCTGGTCCTTTTCGTCGGTTGGATCCAGCAGAGGAGCAGAGATCACAGTGAGTAGCACCAACAGTACACTTTAGCCCCAGATCACCCCCTGCACCCCAATTAACCCTTTGATCACCCCTTTGATCGCCCCTGTCAATCACTAGTGAAAGGAAAAAAGTGATCAGTGTAAACTGTCACTTTTTTTTTCACTGGTATTGACTGTTAGGTTTTAGGGATAGTTTAGGCCCCTTGGTTAGGTAGTTTAGGGATCAGTTAGCGCCCAGCCTACCGCACCGCAGTCACTTATTTGCTGTTTAGCGTATCGCTAATCAGCATTTGTACTTTTATAGTATCTGTAAGTGATCAAAACTGATCACGGTCAGATCTATAATAGTATTAGTGTCACCTTAGCTCGCCCTCCACCCAAAACGCAGTGTTTGCCTGATCAGGCCTGATCGGTCGCCCACACGTGCGTTCACCCACGCCCGCCCCACCGCAGTGACAAAAAATTATTATTTTTTGATCACTGCACATTCACTTTACACGCGCTGCGGCGATAAAAAAAAATCAGTTTTGATATTTTTTATCAACCGCAGCGGCCTCCGGTACTTCGCTAGCCTCCCATTTGTAAGACAGGCTTGCTTTTTTTCTTGGGTAGTCTCAGGGAATACCCCTAAATTTAGTTGCCCAAATGTCAAACAGGGGGTATTCTTCTGAAGAGGCCTACAGGATTCTGACCCAGTCGGATGAGGAATGGGAACCCTCATCTGATGAATCTAGCGGGTCAGAATATGAACCTGTAGAAAGCAGTGGCTCTCTGACCCAAAGTTCGGACGAGGAGGCTGAGGTCCCTGATAGCACCAGGCGTACCCGGCCCCGTGTCGCTAGACCACAGGTTGCGCAGGATCCGCTTCAAGAGCAGCAGAGTGGGGCTGACGCTGCCGGATCACATGGTGAGGCATACACCAGCAGCGCAGCCCTTCCTGGACCTATTACCAGCACTGCCGTACAACATGGTGAAGTAGCGAGCACCAGAAGGGCAGTTGAAGCTGGTACGGTGGCACGTGCAGTAGTTACCCCGTCACAGCCACCGCACAGACAGGTCCGTAGAGCCCCTAGAATCCCTGAGGTGCTGGCAAACCCTGATTGGCAGTCACCAACTTCAGCCGCACCATTAGTTCCCCTTTCACCGCCCAGTCTGGAGTTCGGGTTGAGACGGCTCAGATCGGTTCGGCCCTGGGATTTTTTGAGCTGTTCTTGACTGCGGAGCTCTTAGACTTAGTTGTGGCAGAAACAAACCGGTATGCCACACAATTTATAACCGCCAACCTGGGAAACTTTTATGCCCAGCCTTTCCGGTGGAAACCAGTCCAAGTTTCTGAAATTAAAATTTTTCTGGGCCTTCTCCTCAACATGGGTCTAACTAAAAAGCATGAATTGCGGTCATATTGGTCCACGAACCCAATTCATTACATGCCCATGTTCTCTGCTGCTATGTCCAGGACACGATTTGAGACCATCCTGCGTTTCCTGCATTTTAGCGACAACACCACCTCCCGTCCCAGAGGCCACCCAGCTTTTGACCGGCTCCACAAAATTCGGCCCCTCATAGACCATTTCAACCAGAAATTTGCAGATTTGTATACCCCAGAGCAAAACATCTGCATAGACGAGTCCCTAATACATTTTACCGGCGCCTTGGCATCAACCAATACATCCCAAGCAAGCGTGCCCGGTATGGGGTCAAATTGTATAAGCTCTGTGAAAGGGCCACAGGCTATACCCACAAATTTTGTGTCTATGAGGGAAAAGATCAGACCCTGGAGGCGGTCGGTTGCCCTGACTACCTGGGGAGCAGTGGGAAGACAGTCTGGGACTTGGTGTCACCCTTATTCGGCAAGGGGTACCATCTTTATGTGGACAATTTCTACACAAGTGTGGCCCTCTTTAGGCATTTGTTTCTAGAACAGATTTGCGCCTGTGGCACCGTGCGACCTAGTCGCCGGGGCTTCCCCCAACGGCTCGTTACCACCCGTCTTGCAAGGGGGGAGAGGGCTGCCTTGTGTAACGAAGAACTGCTCGCGGTGAAATGGAGAGACAAGCGTGACGTTTACATGCTCTCCTCCATTCACGCAGACACGACAATCCAAATTGAGCGAGCAACCCGTGTCATTGAAAAGCCCCTCTCAGTCCACGACTATAATTTGCTCATGGGAGGGGTGGACTTCAATGACCAGATGTTGTCTCCGTATTTAGTGTCCCGCAGAACCAGACGCTGGTATAAGAAGGTGTCTGTATATTTGATTCAATTGGCTCTGTATAATAGTTTTGTTCTCTACAGTAAGGCTGGGAGAACACGATCCTTCCTCAAATTTCAGGAAGAGATCATCGAGAACCTCCTGTATCCAGAAGGTTCTGTGGCCCCATCCACCAGTGTAGTGAGCCGTCTACACGAGGGACATTTACCCAATGTCGTTGCCGGTACCTCAACCCAACCGTCACCCCGAAAAAGATGTTGTGTCTGTAGCAGGAGTGGAATAAGGCGTGACACCCGCTATTTCTGTCCTGACTGTCCTGACCACCCTGCCCTATGCTTAGGGGAGTGTTTCCGGAAGTACCACACACAGGTACACCTAGCATAGGGATCACATCTCACCAGGACAGGCACACAGGGCTATTAGGGCCCATTTACTCACAGCTGCTGCAAACGTCTCCTTTCACCTGGGACAAAGTGCATAACGCACTTCGCCACATCTTTGGGCGATTTGCGCTTTGCACATTGACCCATGGGGAAGGAGAGGTTTGTTCTATAAAGGTAAAAAACAAACAAACAAAAAAAACAAACAAAAAAAACACCAGTAAGCAAAAAGGTTAATGTTCAGTTCAAAAAGTTAAAGTTTATATGTTCTGTTCCAAAGTTAATAAAATTATTGCGTTGCGGCCTGTTTTTTTCTTTTTTTTTAACCTTCCAGGTGGACCAACCGATCGACTAGCTGCAGCACTGATGTGCATTCTGACAGAAGCATTGCGCTGCTGTCAGATTACACGCAAGTCGTGTATGCGGCGCTGCAAGACGAGATTTCTCCTCTGCAGTAAAAGATACGTTTGCCAAGGCATATGAGCTGAGGAGGTGGCGGTGTTCCTATGCTTTGGCAAACACTTTGTATATAAAAAATTAAAATAAAATCCCGGCAATGATTTATTCATCCACATCGATTGATGTGAATGGAGAAATCTGGTTTGCCAGGGCATACGAGCTAAGTGGGTATGGATGTTGGGCGGAGCTCCTATGTCCTGGCAGACGCCTTTCCCCTCCTTTTTTTTTTTGGCAGAGATTTTTTCATCTACATTGATCGATGCGAATGAAGAAATCTGTGCCGTTCATTTTTTTCTTTCAGCCCTGAGGCTGAACGGAAAAAAAAAATCTCATTACCTGTATGCTCAATATAAGGAGAATAGCAGAAACTCCAAATGCTGGCCATACATGTAATGATTGCGGAGACCCTCAAATGCCAGGGCAGTACAAACACCCCACAACTGACCCCATTTTGGAAAGAAGACACCCCAAGGTATTCGCTGAGGGGCATATTGAGTCCATGAAAGATTTACATTTTTGTCCCAAGTTAGCGGAAAGTGAGACTTTGTGAGAAAAAAAAAAAAAAATCAATTTTCGCTAACTTATGCCAAAAAAAAAAATTTCTATGAACTCGCCAGGCCCCTCATTGAATACCTTGGGGTGTCTTCTTTCCAAAATGGGGTCACATGTGGGGTATTTATACTGCCCTGGCTTTTTAGGGGCCCTAAAGCGTGAGAAGTCTGGGATCCCTATGCCCTCCTAAAAGGAATTTGGGCACCTTTGCGCATCTAGGCTGCAGAAAAGTGTCACACATGTGGTATCGTCGTACTCAGGAGAAGTTGGGAAATGTGTTTTGGGGTGTCATTTTACATATACCCATGCTGGGTGAGATAAATATCTTGGTCAAATGCCAACTTTGTATAAAAAAATGGGAAAAGTTGTCTTTTGCCGAGATATTTCTCTCACCCAGCATGGGTATATGTAAAATGACACCCCAAAACACATTGCCCAACTTCTCCTGAGTACGGAGATACCACATGCGTGACACTTTTTTGCAGCCTAGGTGGGCAAAGGGGCCCACATTCCAAAGAGCACCTTTCGGATTTCACCGGTCATTTTTTACACATTTTGATTTCAAACTTCTTACCACACATTTGGGCCCCTAGAATGCCAGGGCAGTATAACTACCCCACAAGTGACCCCATTTTGGAAAGAAGACACCCCAAGGTATTCGCTGATGGGCATAGTGAGTTCATAGAAGTTTTTATTTTTTGTCACAAGTTAGTGGAATATGAGAATTTGTAAGAAAAAAAATAAAATCATCATTTTCCACTAACTTGTGACAAAAAATAAAAAGTTCTATGAACTCACTATGCCCATCAGCGAATACCTTAGGGTGTCTACTTTCTGAAATGGTGTCATTTGTGGGGTGTTAGTACTGTCTGGGCATTGTAGAACCTCAGGAAACATGACAGGTTCTCAGAAAGTCAGAGCTGCTTCAAAAAGCGGAAATTCACATTTTTGTACCATAGTTTGTAAACGCTATAACTTTTACCCAAACCATTTTTTTTTTATCAAAGACATGTAGAACAATAAATTTAGAGAAAAATGTATATATGGATGTCGTTTTTTTTTGCAAAATTTTACAACTGAAAGTGAAAAATGTCATTTTTTTGCAAAAAAATCGTTAAATTTCGATTAATAACAAAAAAAGTAAAAATGTCAGCAGCAATGAAATACCACCAAATGAAAGCTCTATTAGTGAGAAGAAACGGAATGCTCTCGATTCAGAATGCATTAGGATAGTTTTTTAATTGCTATGAACTGGGGCTCAAATAACCCTCTGTCGATATCTGAATGGCATCAACTTGTTGATAAAGTAAAGAAATATGAGAAACATGCTATTTATAATAAGAGCCAGAAAATTAGATGGAATAGAACTTGGTCGACATGGTCATAAGGTCTTGTTCGCCGTGGATATGTTCCGAGACAACGACAGCGAGGGCGGGGGGTAGGAGGGGGGAGTGGGACGAAATAGGTTCTCTTTTTCTTTTGGATACCAATTTTGCATTCATGATAGAAAAACTTAGCAAATTTGTGGATATTTATTGTATTTGTGTAACATCATGTATGTTAAACTTTTCTGCTCTGGATATAAAATAAAAATTAATTAAGAAAAAAAAAAAAAAAAAGGATAGTTTTTTCCGGTATTGAGCCCCTGTGACGGAACTCAATACCGAAAAAAAAAAACGGTAGTGTGAAAGTACCTTAAACCTTATACAATATCGAGCTAATTGCATTCTTTCTCCTTCCGATTTTTGGATTTCCCTGGTATCAGCTCTCTTTCCATTCGACCCAGCTGTTTTTAATTAGCAGGAAACTGCATTAACCGCCTCTGGACCGCCTAACGCAGGATTGCGTTCCGGAGGCGGTCGATTCATTCCTCGTAGACGCATATACGCGTCATCTCGCGAGACGCGAGATTTCCTGTGAACGCACGCACACAGGAGCACGCGTTCACAGGATCTGCAGGTAAACGAGCTGATCTACAGCCTGCCAGCGGCGATCATTCGCTGGCAGGCTGTAGATCTGATTTTTTTAACCCCTGAAAGGTATATTAGACGCTGTTTTGTTAACAGCGTCTAATATACCTGCTACCTGGTCCTCTGGATCGACCACCAGAGGACACAGGCAGCTCTGCAAAGTAGCACCAAACACCACTACACTACACCCCCCCTGTCACTTATTAACCCTTGATCACCCCATATTAGACTCCCTGATCACCCCCCTGTCATTGATCACCCCCTGTCATCGATCACTCCCGTAAGGCTCCATTCAGACATCCGTATGTGTTTTGCGGATCCGCGGATCCACGGATTGGATCCGCAGATCCGCAAAACACATACGTACATCTGAATGGAGCCTTACAGGGGGGTGATCAATGACAGGGGGGTTATCACCCCATATAGACTCCCTGATCACCCCCCGGTCATTGATCACCCCCCTGTAAGGCTCCATTCAGACGTCTGTATGTGTTCTGCGGATCCGCGGGTCCGTGGATCCGCGGATCCGCAAAACACATACAGACGTCTGAATGGAGCCTTCCAGGGGTGGGGTAATCACCCCATATAGACTCCCTGATCACCCCCCTGTAAGGCTCCAGTCAGACGTCCATATGTGTTTTATGGATCCGCGGATCCCCGGATGCGCAAAATACATACGCACGTCTGAATGGAGCCTTATAGGGGGTGATCACCCCATATAGACTCCCTGATCACCCCCCTGTCATTGATCACCCCCCTGTCATTGATCACCCCCCTGTAAGGCTCCATTCAGACGCCCGTATGTGTTTTGCGGATCCACGGATCTGCAAAACACGGACACCGGCAATGTGCTTTCCGCATTTTGCGGATCCGCACATTGCCAGAACTATATAGAAAATTCCTTTTCTTGTCCACAATTGCGGACAAGAATAGGACATGTTCTATAGGCTCTGATCTTGTGCGCACACTTGCGTTCAGTCCGCCCCACCGCAGTGACAGAAATTTTTTTTTTCTGATCACTGCAAAAACACCGTAAAATCGCTGCGGCGCTATAAAAAGATCACTTTTGAGGGGCATGGTGAGTTCATAGAAGATTTATTTATTTTTTTGTCACAAGTTAGCGGAAATTGTTTATTTTTTTGTTTTTTTTGTTTTTTCTTACAAAGTCTCATATTCCACTAACTTGTGACAAAAAATAAAATCTCACATGAACTCACCATACCCCTTACGGAATCCAAATGCGTAAAAATTTTTAGACATTTATATTCCAGACTTCTTCTCACGCTTTAGGGCCCCTAAAATGCCAGGGCAGTATAAATACCCCACAAGTGACCCCATTTTGGAAAAAAGACACCCCAAGGTATTTCGTGAGGGGCATGGCGAGTTCATGTAAAATTTTATTTTTTGTCACAAGTTAGTGGAATATGAGACTTTGTAAGAGAAAAAAAAAATGAAAAAAAAAAAAAAATTTCCGCTAACTTGTCCAAAAAAATTATTCTAGGAACTCGCCATGCCCCTCACGGAATACCTTGGGGTGTCTTCTTTCCAAAATGGGGTTACTTGTGGAGTATTTATACTGCCCTGGCATTTTAGGGGACCTAAAGCGTGAGGAGTAATTTGGAATCCAAATGCGTAGAAAATGCCCTGTGAAATCCTAAAGGTGTTCTTTAGAATGTGGGCCCCTTTGCCTACCTAGGCTGCAAAAAAGTGTCACACATGTGGTATCGCCGTACTCAGGAGAAGTTGGGCAATGTGTTTTGGGGTGTATTTTTTCATATACCCATGCTGGGTGAGAGAAATATCTCTCTAAAATGACAACTTTGTATAAAAAATGGGAAAAGTTGACTTTTAGAGAGATATTTCTCTCACCCAGCATGGGTATATGTAAAAATACACCCCAAAACACATTTCCCTACTTCTTCTGAGTACGGCGATACCACATGTGTGACACTTTTTTGCAGCCTAGGTGCCCAAAGGGGCCCAAATTCTAAAGAGCACCTTTAGGATTTCACAGGGCATTTTTTTGGCATTTGGATTCCAGACTTCTTCTAACGCTTTAGGTCCCCTAAAATGCCAGGGCAGTATAAATACCCCACAAGTGACCCCATTTTGGAAAGAAGACACTCCAAGGTATTTCGTGATGGGCATAGTGAGTTCATGGAAGTTTTTATTTTTTGTCACAAGTTAGTGGAATATGAGACTTTGTAAGAAAAAAAAAAATAAATCATCATTTTCCGCTAACTTGTGACAAAAAATAAAAACTTCTATGAACTCACTATGCCCCTCATCGAATACCTTAGGGTGTCTACTTTCCGAAATGGGGTCATTTGTGGGGTGTTTTTACTGTCTGGGCATTGTAGAACCTCCAGGAAACATGACAGGTGCCCAGAAAGTCAGAGCTGCTTCAAAATGCGGAAATTCACATTTTTGTACCATAGTTTGTAAACGCTATAACTTTTGCGTAAACCAATAAATATACACACTTTTTTATCAAAGACATGTAGAACAATAAATTTAGAGAAAAATTTATATAGAAATGTAGTTTTTGACTTATTCCTGGCCAGTATAGTACAAAGCCGGCGTGCGCGTTCACAGCTCTGTACGATTCTGGGCAAGAAAAAGTCACCATTGCGCATGCGCGGCGGCATACGCGTTCATGACAGCAAGCGGCCCGGCCGGGAGAAAAGAAGGAGTCTTCTGCGCAAGCGCGGCCACCGGGATTCCGGAGAAGAGCGGTGGCCATAACCAGGGGAGATCGAATGACAACAATGAGGTAAGTGGGGGTGAATTTTATCCTAAACGGTGGGAATTTATTAATCAAATATATTTACAAAAATGATCACTGTCAAATCATTAACAGATTTAACAGTGATCATTATGATGAGAATACCCCTTTAAGGTTAATAACCTCCTTCAGGTCTCTGAGACCATATGGAGAGATGAGCTTTTATAACAGTACGGCATGGTGGCTGTTACTGCTGTGGTTTGGTGGGCACAGTGCCAATGTGGCTTGACTTCATAGTAGGGGTGCTGTTGGACTGCTGCCCCTTGCCGCCTGTGGGTGCTGCACTAAATTAGAGTAGGACCCCCTCAAAAGAGGCCATTGTGATATGGTCAGTGGATCTATGTATTTTCATCAAAATGTATGCAAAGTACCTCAATAAAGCTGTTCATAAATTATGCTAAGAAGCCAAGTGCATGGCATGTATATGTGTGACACATGTCTTTTTCTTTTTCCTTTGGTTTTATATGACACCTCATGTAATAAATACAGTAACACAAAAACCCAAAAGCACAGTAACATTTTAACTTTCTAACTTCTTCCCAGCTATAAATCTCGTTACTCATTTCTTATTCCTGTAACTGCTCCAATTCCAGCTGCTGCCATGGTAAAGCCATAGATTATGTAATTTGCTTAATCCTTTAATTGTTCTTGTTTAGCTTTTTTTTTGCCTGTTCTGTGTGCATTTTGCTTCTACTCATATTTTTGAAGCCAAATAAGCAGAGGCTGTATTGGCATTGTGTTGTGGGTGCACAGAGCAGAGTCACGTGCTTGGTGCCAGGCTCTGTTTATCCAGTTCTCTGATTCCCAGCAGAAATGACATCACTGTGCTCGGGCCTCTCCCTGGAAGGTATTTCTGTTTCTGTTTACATGCCCTTTCCATATTCTGTCAAATATAAGCTCCTGTGTAAGGCATAGACGTATAGCTGCATACAGAATGCCTTATCTGCTGGAGTGTTAGAAATGTGAACGCTGCAATGGACTGTGATCTCAGCCAGCCCTCACCCCCTCCTAATCTGACTGCCAGTTTCCATTCTTCAGCACAGCACTTTCAGTTTAGTGTATGTGACCTTTTATAAATGTGGCTAGGTGTGGCCTGAGACGATCTTGTAACCTCACATTTATTTTAAAGAACAGTCCTTCTTCCTGCGGCCTGCTGACCGTATGACGGAAAATTAAAAGATCAGGAGCAGACGTCTTATTAAAAGATCAGAGTCACGAAGAGCCATGCCCCTGGTGTCGGTGAGTGAAATAATCTCCTAGTAATCTAGCAAAAATCATGCTACAATCTAGATGGAATAGATTACACACTGACTCATTTTGTAGTGTTTGAACAGAAGAAAGTTGCTTGTCAATTTAATTTGCATAAATGTACGCAATGATCACAATAATGTCTGACACAAAACGTATAAGCGTAGAAAAAATATGGAAACTATCATTAGATTCCTGTTTTTTTTTTATTTTATTTTTTCTTTGGGGGGGAGGGTGGGGGGGTAGAATAGCGTAGGCAGCTACAGTATTCTGCCTACCAAAAACCTTTTGTAATGGAATGCGGTATAACTGCTTTTGGAAAATATTAAAGTGAACTTTGAACTGTGAATAACTGTACAGGTGAAACTCGAAAAAATTAGAATATCGTGCAAAAAGTCAATTTATTTCAGTAATGGAAATTAAAAGGAATCGCATTAATGCAGCTTAAAATTTTAATATTGTGAAAAGGTTCAATATTCTAGGCTCAAAGTGTCACACTCTAGTCTGCTAATTAATCCATACCCCCTGAGCAAAGGGGACCTGAGATTGTGACTTTGGGGTTTCATAAACTGTAAGCCATAATCATCCAAATTATAACAAATAAAGGCTTGAAATATCTCGCTTTGCATGTAATAAGTCTATCTCATATATTAGTTCACCTTTTAAGTTGCATTACTGAAATAAATTAACTTGTGCATCGGCCGTGTGCAAGAGGCCTAAGGCAAAGGGATCTGTCTGTCCCCAGTGTTAACATAGTTTACACTTCAATTTCGTCAGTTATTTCCATCAGTTATTGTGCATCAAAACCAAGTGCGGGCCAAAAACCCAGAACAGGAAGAAATCTTCACATTATAACTAGAGATGAGTGAATCGAAGTTGATTGTCGTCCAGAAGTTGATTTTCCTTGTTCATCGTGGTAACGAATCATACTTTTTCTAAAATGGCTGCTGCACATATTGCAAAGTGAAAGTAAGAAGCCTGGGAATGAGGGAGCACCGACAATGCTATGCAGATAGCCAGTCAGCAGATAGCCAGCCCCTGTGATGTCACAGCCCTATAAAAAGCCTCCTCATGCCCGGTCTCCGCCATTTTACAGTAAACTTAGTGCAGGGACAGACGTTACAGGCACTAGGGACAGTGTTTTGGAAAGACTGCATTCCCCCCCCCAAAAAAACTATTGAGCTGTTCAAGGAAAGATTATTCATAGTGTAGGGAAAGATCAGGGACCAATAGGAGAGTGTAAAGCCTGGCTAATAGGAGCTATTCTATTACACAGCTTGCGGGTGAGGCAGTGGCTGAGCCAGAAGTGTGGCCGGGAGTCAGCAGGGTGGCAGCAGTGTGAGATCTGTAGCCAAATGTGCCCGGGGTAGACCGCCTGCTACGCAGGAGCCTACCTGTCCGGAAAGAAGTAGAGGTTCGCAACGGTAGCAGGCAGTCAGCACTGAGTGGTGTGGGGAAAATGCCATACTCGGTGGTGTGGGAATTTTTTATCAAGTCGCCGGAGGACGTCAGCATGGCCCACTCTGACTGGGCCACTGTGTTGACGACTTGTGTGATTCTCATCCTCACCTCTCTGTGACTGTGCCACTGTGTTGACTCATCGTGCTGTTGCCACCTCACCACTCGTCATGGGGGCACTATGTATTTCAGCATGTAACAGAACAGGTTCTGTAGAAATCTGCGTGGAATCAGCTGATGATGGTGTAAAAGTATTGCGCTTCTTCTTGACACTAACATTGACATGTAAAGCTCACACTCACAAGTTCACACTTGAGTTATTTGGTCAGTTTTAGCCCCGTAACTGCCCAAATAAGTGGAGCGTGCAGTGATTCTAAGAGCGACTCCTGTCATCTGCGTGTCATACTGACTCACCGTATTGTTTCACTATCACAGCAGACACCATATGCGTGTTACTGTAAGGCACAGTGTTGTACACCACTACAAAGGCTCTCAGCAGCCAACTGTTTTTTAACGTGATTCATCGCAAATAAATTTGGTTTGAATATTTTTGGGGAAAAAACTGACCAAATAACTCAAGTGTGAACTTGTAAGTGTGACCGAATCAAAACTTTGAGAAATTCGCTCATCTCTAATTATAACTTTTATCTCTGAGCAGGCTTCACTACTGGTTGCGGGTCACAATAACTGGTGGAAATTCAAATAACTGAAGTGTGAACTTGGCCTAAGGAATAAGAAGTGGCGGCGCAGTGTAACATGTGTGTGTGTGGCATGAGTGCTCGTTGTAACTTGACTTTGTGGTCTGGATGGCATTCAACATAAGAGATACTCCTGCAAAAATAAAAAATAAAAAAAAAATATATATTTTTTTTTATATGAAAGGCTAACGTACCTGCAATTTTTTAGCCTTGTAATTTGTTTTATCCCAGCTGTGTTGCATCAATACATTTTGAACCCTTTCATTATCGACACGTGGTCATGTAACCAACAGTCCTGTGTGCAGGACTTCCTGTGAACTACAGGATTACATTGTCATCTATCAAATCCCTCCTGGCGGCTCTCCAAGGCCTCCCCTCCTATGCAAGCTCTGCTTTTCCTGTTTCCATGAACAGTGCTTCTAAATATATCATTTCTGCTTTTTATTAGAGACCAGGTGTGCAGAGATAGTAGGGGAGTCCTTACAATGACTGGTAGCAGAGATATAACACTCCTCCTATTCACACTGTCTATACTATCTGTGTGTTCTGTATGCAGAATCCTATCAATGTATTATGGAGTATTTAAAACATATCCTCTAGAAATGCCAGATAAAATTTAGGGCCGATAGTTATTTATTTTTTATTTTGCTAAAAGGGAATAGTCCCTTCACTTTGCTGTTGAGAGGTTTCAAAATTTGATGAAAGAAACCTAAATAGTTTGTAAGAAACTTGACTGAGTTTAGAGAACATTGTGCCTACAAATGGAGCAAATTTACAGATTTAAATCTTAGATACCCGGTGGCTTGAATGAAAAGTTGACATTTGGTTGTTTACTATATGCCATAGTATGTCTCAGTATAAGACAGTAGCCCTAAGGCCTCGTTCACATCACCGTTTCTCCTTTCCGTTCTCCGGCTCCGTTGAGGAGCAGGAGAACGGAAAGGACAGATTCTACAGATAACTGAGACCTAACTGAGCGTAACGGAGCCTAAAGACCCCACAGACTATAATGGAGTCCGTTCGGTGTCCGCTCAGAATATGATTTTTGAGCAGAGATGAAAGTCCTTCATGCAATGGCCCATTTTTTTTACTTTATCTGACCCCTGTGGGGTCTGTATGGCACATGCGCTGCTAGTTTTTATGTATCTGGCAGCCAAACTTGAGGGTGCATGTGCGAGCTGTCAAGAAAACAAATCTGTTAGTGGTAACTTTTATTTGGATCATGGAAATAAGCATCCTGCAGAATCTAACCAGGCTCCTGTTTATGCAACCCTAGAAATTCCTCCCCCGCAATGACAAGCCCCCTCACATAGACTGTACTTGCCTTGCTCCCCAGCACCTGCGTCTCTTCTGATGCTCGTATGACCGGCGCTGCATTTCCCCAATGCGCGGTACAAAACATCCGGCGATGGGGGTTGTTAGCCAATACGAAAACAAACCTCCCTTGCATTGCAGGTGACGCTAGAAGCTTGTTTCCGCTGCGGCCTGCTATTGGCTGTGCCCCCCATCGACAGATGTTTTGATCCGCGTGACAGGGAAATGTGGCGGCGGCTGTGCGGGCATTGGAAGGGACACAGGTGCAGGGGAGCGAGGTAAGTACAATCTGCTTGAGGGCTCTTGGAATTTCGGGGGGGGGGGGGCATTTTTGGGGTTGGATAACCCCTTTAAGTGTTATAATATAACCCCTAATTAAGACAGATTTGTGATATTTTATGCCCATATTATATGAAGACAAAAAATGTAAACCTCTATTGTCTGAAGGTTGCATAAAGTGCTGTGTATTGGTCAGCGTATAGCACCCAGTACATTGCAGTTGGCGCAGAGTAGTAGGACTTGACTACACTGTTCAGGTTTCTATAAATGTGGATCACATCTATAACAGTTTATCTGCCAAACCCATTAAGGCTACTTTCACACTAGCGGCAGCCTTCCCTGGCAGGCTGTTCCGGCGGGTGAACAGACTGCCGGGTCCTTGCTGCTGCTAGCGCACCGTGCCTCCGGAAGTCCTCTCCGGCCCCATTCACTATAATGGGGGTGGGCTGGAGGTCTGGCTGCAGCATGACAAACATGCTGAGAGGAATGAAATAAAACTATGACATGTCGTTGTCCATTGAGCGTTTGAGAAGGATTTATTTAATCCTGTCTCCCAAGGAAAAAAAGGGTGTGGATTTAGTGAAGGTCTCTTTGCTACGTAGCTTGGCATATACAGGCCTAAGGGGCAGATTCTTTACTCTGGGTATCGACCATAACTCTAGTATGGAGCGATTGAGATTGACGGTAGTGCGAATGTCTGCATGGACAAGATGTCTTAATCTCAAATAATTATATACTTCTTTAGGCTGAATTTTGTATTTGTCACATAGGTTTTGAAAAGGATGCAGGTCAGACCTGGAAACTATCTGGACTATTTTTTTTATGCCCAGGTTTACCCAGATGCCCAAATCCAAGCTAGGAACAAGACGAGTAGCATCAAGGGGCAGGAGATCTAGAATAGGCATGGAATCACATCCTGTTGTAGCATGGAATTCTTTCCAATGTTTAATAGTGGCGCTCAGAAGGTAAGGATATTGATTGTAGGAGAAAGAAGGGAGAGATGCCAATAGTAGAGACCTCAAGGATGACTGCGGAACAGCAGACGCTTCTATATGTACCCAATGTTTACTAAGGTCACCCTGCCACCAATCCTGCATCTGTTGTACCTGAGTTGCCAGGAAGTAATCATGTACATTAGGTAGGCCTATACCCCCATAGGCTTTCTGTTTGTATAATATGGAGGCAGACACCCTTGGCTTCCTACCTGCCCATGTGTAGGTGTTGATCATTCGGGTTGCTTTGGTAAAAAAGGATTTGGGAACTGCGATTGGGAGAATCTTTAAGATATACAAGAGTTTCAGTAGTACCATCATTTTAAAGGCCGCTATTCTGCCTAACCAGGAAATTTATTTCAAGGCCATGGATGCTAGGTCATATTTTAGAGTGTCTAGTAATGGAATATAGTTATGCTTATACAAGGTTTTCATGGACCTAGTAAGTTTTAGGCCCAGATAGTCTAATTGCTGGTTCTGCCAATCTAGAGCAAAATTGGCTTTGAGATAGTGTTCCTCTGCTGAGGGGACATTAAGGGGCAAGATTTGGGATTTAGTTTTGTTAAGCTTATAAAAGGAGAGTTCTCAGAAAGCGTTTATAAGTTCCATAGCTGTGCTGAGGGATTTTTTGGGGCGAGTAAAGGATCAAATTATGTCATCTGCGTACAGTGAAATGTGGTGTGCGATTACCTATGGTCACTCCGGATATGTCCAAGTGTGTTCTGACAGCTTGAGCTAGTGGCTCGATTGATATCACAAATATAATGGGGGATAGGGGGCACCCCTGTCTAGTTCCATTTGTTATGGGAAGGGGGTCTAATAGTGTAGAACTAGCTAGTACTCTGGCAGAGGGGGAAGAATAAAGCGCTCGAACCCCATATGTCGCAGAACAAAAAAGGCGAATGACCAATTCACGCGGTCAAACGCTTTTTCCACGTCTAGTGTTACCAGCACTACTGGGGATTTTGTCTCTCCAAGGTATCTAATATGTTAACGATTCTTCTAGTGTTTTCATAAATCTGTCGGCTTTTTATAAAGCCTCTTTGGTCAGGGAATATAAGGTGCGGTATCAGTGCGGCTATGCGGTTGGCGAGGATTTTGTTTCAATATATTTTAACGTCCTGAGTTCAGTAGGGAAATTGGCCTGAAGTTTTGAGGGACATCAGGGGTTTTGCCTGGTTTGGGTATGGTGACAATAGTAGCTTCTTGCATTTCTTTTGGGAATTTCCCCCTTCTATGGCTTGTAATATGTGGGTCAGATAAGAAGTCAAAGTGTCTCCATATGTCTTATAATATACATTTGATAGCCCATCTGGTCCTGGAGCCTTGTGTAGGGGTAAGGATCGAACAGCTGCTAGGACTTCTTTCTGATTTAGCGTTGAGTTTAGAGATTCCATTTGGGAAGTGCTTACTTTAGGGAGATGGAGGGACTTTAAATATACATCTATTGATGTCTGAGGTGGTTGGATGGAGGGATTGTTCTCCTCTAGATTATATAGTGATGCATAATAGGCTTTGAATTTGTTAGCAATTTTATCTGGGTCATACAAATGAGCTCCAGTGGATTGGTTTTTGATAAAGGGAATTTTTGATTTTTAACGCTTACTTTTTAAAATTGTGTGCAAGTAACCTGCCTGCTTTGTTGTCCTGTGAATAATATATTGCTTTGGACTTTCTTAGATTCTGTTCATATTTATACAGCAAGAGTTCTTTAAGTTGGAGTCTCAGGGTTTTCAGTTGTGAAGTGCGTGTAGGGGAGTGGTTTCTTTTATTAAGAGTTTCTAGGGGTTTGATTTTGGACATTATTTCCAAAAACTTCCTTTCCCTTTCTTTTATTTGCTTTTCTCCCTATTTTCATGATGACTCCCCTTATGTAGGCTTTGTGTGCATTCCACAGGGAAAAGGGGTTAGAAACTGAGCCTACATTGAATTGAAAGTATTCCCGAATAGCGGCACCAATTTAATCTTTGTAGGTGTTGCGTTCTAAAAGAAAGGGATTAAGGCGCCAGGAGGATCTATGTCCAGGAGGGCACATATCTTGAAGGGTGAGTGTGATGGCTGCATGGTCTGACCAGGTACTCACTTCTAATGATAACGCTGTTGCGGCATGGATCAGCGATCTGTTTTGAAGGAATAGGTTTATCCTTGAATAAGAATTGTGCGCTGTAGAAAAGAGTAATCTCTCACTATCCTGATGGATTCTCCAAATATCATATAAGTCGTTTGATAAGAGGAATTCTCTCATCCAGGAGGTCCTGTTAGCGGAGGAGGTGGAGTCTAAGAGAGGATCCACTACTCCATTAAAATCCCCAAGCCATGATGTTTGTCCGTGCCTAATGTTTTCCACTTTCCTGGAAAGTCTATTAAGGAATGTAGGTTGGTGTCTGTTTGGCAGTGCTACTGTCACGGCGGACGGGATCTCAGATACACAGATAAACCAACAAACCAGTTTCTAGGTGAGAAGCAGGGGAAGGGTTACCTCCTAGCAAATCCCTGACTTCTCTCCCTACCCTGCTAAGCCCACATTCAGACCTTGATGGTAGGAATAATGTGTCCTCGTGCCTGGGCTAAAATACCCTAGAATCCCTGAGATGGTGAAAAGGGAAATAGGAGCAGCCTTCTCCCTCAGAACCTGGAGGGGACAGATGACACACAAACAACCTAGATAGCAAACAACAAAAACAGAAACCAAACTTATCTTATCTGAGCTGGAACAGACAATCCTTCCTTCCTTGCTTTCAAGGCCAGACTGATTTCTATAACCCGCACAGAACACTGGGATTGAGTGAGATTTATACCAATGACCCCACCTAGTGCACCTGAAGGGAGGCGGATCCAGCACGACTCCAAAACAAAACAAAAAACTAAACACGTGCTGCTATTCTGGACGACCTCCGCACATAGTCAGAGCAGGGCATGACAGTACCCCCCCTTCTACGGGTGACCTCCGGACACCCCGGACCAACCTTATCCGGATGGGATCTATGAAAAGCCCTCACCAGTCGGCTGGCACTGACATCCAGCGCCGGAACCCACATCCTCTCCTCAGGGCCGTATTCCCTCCAGTGTACCAGGTACTGAAGGGAACCCCAAAGAACTCTAGAGTCGAGAACCCTGGAGATCTCGAACTCCAAATTTCCATCGACCAGAACAGGAGGAGGAGGCAATGGCGATGGTTCCACCGGTTTCACGTATTTTTTCAGTAAAGACCTGTGGAACACATCATGGAACCTCCAAGTCTGCGGAAGATCCAGCTGAAACGCTACTGGATTGATCACCGCAGATATTTTGTACGGACCAATAAATCTTGGACCCAGTTTCCAAGATGGCACTCTCAATTTTATATTTTTAGTGGACAACCACACCAGATCACCCACACACAGGTCCGGGCCAGTCACACGTCTCTTGTCAGCCAATCGCTTATACCTCTCACCCATCTTCTCCAAATTCCCTTGGATCCTCCGCCAGATAGAAGACAAGGCAGAAGAAAATCTCTCCTCCTCTGGCATCCCAGAGGAACCAGTCCCAGAAAAGGTACTGAATTTAATGTGGATAAGTGCAAGATAATGCACCTGGGGCGTAAAAACCCAAGGGCAGAATCTAGAATATTTGACACAGTCCTGACCTCAGTATCTGAGGAAAGGGATTTAGGAGTAATTATTTCAGAAGACTTAAAGGTGGGAAGACAATGTAATAGAGCAGCACGAAATGCCAGCAGAATGCTTGGATGTATAGGGAGAGGTATAAGCAGTAGAAAGAGTGAAGTGCTTATGCCGCTGTACAGAACACTGGTGAGACCTCACTTGGAGTATTGTGCGCAGTACTGGAGGCCATATCTCCAGAAGGATATAGATACTCTAGAGAGAGTTCAGAGAAGAGCTACTAAACTAGTACATGGATTGCAGGATAAAACTTACCAGGAAAGGTTAAAGGACCTTAATATGTATAGCTTGGAAGAAAGAAGAGACAGAGGGGATATGATAGAAACTTTTAAATACATAAAGCGAATCAACTCGGTAAAGGAGGAGAGCATATTTAAAAGAAGAAAAACTACCACAAGAGGACACAGTTTTAAATTAGAGGGGCAAAGGTTTCAAAGTAATATAAGGAAGTATTACTTTACTGAGAGAGTAGTGGATGCATGGAATAGCCTTCCTGCAGAAGTGGTAGCTGCAAATACAGTGAAGGGGTTTAAGCATGCATGGGATAGGCATAAGGCTATCCTTCATATAAGATAGGGCCAGGGACTATTCATAGGATTCAGATATATTGGGCAGACTAGATGGGCCAAATGGTTCTTATCTGCCGACACATTCTATGTTTCTATGTTTCTATGTACCAAACTGAGGATGAAAACCGTATGCGCCAAAAAATGGCGACTTACCCGTGGACTCCTGCCTACGGTTATTCAAAGAAAATTCTGCTAGGGACAAGAATGAGGACCAGTCCTCCTGATTCTCAGCCACAAAGCACCTCAAGTAGGTCTCCAGGTTTTGATTAGTACGCTCTGTCTGTCCATTCGACTGCTGATGAAAAGCCGAAGAGAACGAAAGTTGAATGCCAAGCCGAGAACAGAATGCCCTCCAAAACCTGGAGACAAACTGCGTGCCCCTATCAGAGACCACATCCGAAGGAATACCATGCAATTTCACAATATTATCAACAAAAATCTGTGCAAGAGTCTTGGCGTTAGGCAGACTAGTTAATGATATAAAGTGAGCCATTTTACTGAAATGGTCAACTACCACCAAGATTACTGTTCTCCCGGAGGAAATCGGCAGATCCGTGATAAAGTCCATGGACAAGTGCATCCAAGGACGAGACAGAATTGACAATGGAAGAAGTGAACCAGCCGGTCGAGTATGAGCAACCTTTGACCGAGCACAGGTTTCACAAGCTGCCACGTAATCCTCAATGCTCTTACGTAACCCTGGCCACCAGAACCTCCGGGACACCAGATCACAGGTGGACTTACCACCAGGATGTCCAGCAAGGACAGTATCGTGATGTTCCTTGAATACCTTGTATCGCAGACCTTCAGGAACAAACAACCTCCCTGGGGGACAAGAACCAGGAGCCCCCTCCTGGGCTCCCAACACCTCCATCTCCAATTCGGGGTACAGAGCGGAGACCACCACCCCATCAGCCAAAATCGGAGCAGGATCCTCTGAATCACCTCCCCCAGGAAAGCTGTGAGACAAGGCATCTGCCTTGACGTTCTTAACCCCTGGGCGAAAGGTAACCACAAAATTGAACCTGGTAAAAAACTGTGACCATCTAGCCTGCCTAGGGTTCAGACGCTTGGCAGATTGCAGGTAAGCCAAATTCTTATGATCTGTAGATCTGTATATACTGTAACGGGGTGAGACGCCCCCTCCAACCAGTGACGCCATTCCTCAAAGGCCAACTTGATAGCAAGCCACTCTCTATCTCCAACATCATAATTCTTCTCGGCGACCGAGAGCTTCTTGGAGAAAAAAGCACACGGGACCCATTTGCGAGGAGATGAACCCTGCGACAGCACCGCTCCAACCCCCACTTCTGATGCATCAACCTCCACCACGAATGGCTGAGACACATCGGGCTGCACCAGAATGGGAGCAGACGCAAAACACTCCTTAATAGCCGAAAAGGCCTGCAATGCCTCATCCGACCAGACAGAGACGTCGGCGCCCTTCTTAGTCATATCAGTGAGAGGTCTTACAATGGTAGAATAGTTCGAAATACATTTTCTATAATAATTAGTAAACCCCAAAAACCGCATCAAAGCTTTCTGATTCTCTGGTCGGTCCCATTCCAGAACCGCCCGGACCTTTTCGGGGTCCATACGAAAACCAGAGTCAGAAATCAGATATCCCAAGAACGGAAGCTCCTGCACCGAAAACACACATTTCTCCAATTTGGCATATAATTTATTCTCCCGAAGGATCGTCAAAACATGTCTCACATGATCCTGATGGGTCTTCAGATCAGGAGAGTAAATTAAAATATCATCCAAGTAAACCACCACGAACCTCCCAACCAAATGATGGAAAATGTCATTGACGAATCGCTGAAATACCGCTGGCGCGTTCGTCAACCCAAAAGGCATAACCAGATTCTCAAAATGACCCTCGTGCGTATTGAAGGCCGTTTTTCACTCATCCCCCTCCTTGATTCTGATCAGATTGTAGGCCCCTCTCAAATCCAACTTGGAGAACACCTTGGCTCCAACAATCTGATCAAAAAGGTCAGAGATCAAAGGCAGGGGATATGGATCCCGGACCGTAATAAGGTTAAATTCCCGGAAATCCAAACAAGGTCTCAGCGATCCATCCTTTTTTTTTTTACAAAGAACAAACCTACTGCCACCGGAGACTTAGATGGCCTAATATGACCTTTTGCCAAACTCTCGGCGACATACTTTCGCATGACCTCTCTTTCAGGTTGAGAAAGATTGTAAAGCCGAGACTTTGGCAACTTAGCCCCTGGGATGAGATTAACTGGACAATCATAGTCACGATGAGGGGGCAATTCCTGAGCCCCACCCTCCGAAAAGACATCCACAAAATCTGAGAAATACTGAGGTAAAGCCGTAGTGGACACACCAGAGATAGATGTGCCAAGACAATTATCCGAACAAAACTCACTCCAACCAATAATTTGTCTCGCTTGCCAATCTATAATTGGGTTGTGTTTAGTCAACCATGGTAACCCCAAAACTATAGGAGCCGGCAAATCCTTCATGACAAAACAAGACATAATCTCAACATGTGAATCACCCACCCTTAAGTGAATACCATGAGTAATGTGAGTGAGACTCCTTTGAGAAAGAGGGGAAGAATCAATTACAAAAACCGGAATCTCTCTTTCTTAAGTGCAAGTATTTAGACCCAGATTTTGAAGAAAAAGAAAGTCAATTAGATTTACCCCAGCACCACAGTCAAGGAATACTTCAACAAAAAAAATTCTTGAGTCTAGTGCCACCATAGCTGGAAGGAGAAAATGGGTATAACAGGGAGCTTGCATACCTGCCTGCTCCACCACAAAATTCATGCTACCAAGAGTCAGGAAAGTATTATTTATTTTTTTTCTCTTCTACCTGCGGTTTAACAAAAGGACAAGCAAAAATAAAATGACCACTTTTCCCACAGTAGTAACATAGTTTGTGCAATTTCCTAAAGTCTCTACTACCAGAACGGCAAGAAACCTGACCCAGCTGCATGGGTTCCTACCCTACCCCAGAGTTACCTGTAACATCACCCTGGGAAGCAGTAGAGACGAAACCAGTCACAGAAGGGATCCCTTGCGCGGAAGGAGCCCTACACCTTTCTCTCCTACACCTTCTCCAAAGAATCTGGGTACTCATGAAAAGCAAGGGCATCTTTCAATCTCTCAGATAACCCCTGACAAAACTGACTACGTAACGCGGGATCATTCCACTCTGATTCGGTAGCCCATCTCCTAAACTCAACACAGTAAGCCTCTGCAGTATGTTCACCCTGTAATAAATGACGTAATCTCGATTCCGCCATCGAGACCCGATCTGGGTCATCGTAGATTAATCCCAGGGCCCTAAAAAATTCCTCCACTGACCGGAGGGCCCGAGAACCGTGCGGCAGAGAAAAGGCCCAGAATTGCGTGTCCCCTTTAAGCAGAGAAATGATTATGCCTATCCTCTGACTTTCATCACCTGACGATGGATGCAGCCGAAAATACAATTTGCAAGACTCTCTAAAACTGATAAAGTCATCCGTACCCCCTGCAAATCTATCAGGAAGAGCAACTTTAGGCTCCCCACAAATTTGACCTGCACCTGATGCCAGAGCATTCTGACACCGTGTGACCGAACCACGTAGCTCCGCAACCTCTAGGGATAGCCCCTGCATGCGGTCAACTAACGCATCAATTGACGCCATCACAAAACCGCTGAGCAATGACAGTCAAAGTATGGCGGGTTATAATGTCATGGCGGACAGGATCTCAGATACACAGATAAACCAACAAACCAGTTTCTAGGCGAGAAGCAGGGGAAGGGTCACCTCCTAGCAAATCCCTGACTTCTCTCCCTACCCTGCCCAGCCCACATTCAGACCTTGATGGTAGGAATAATGTGTCCTCGTGCCTGGGCTAAAATACCCTAGAATCCCTGAGATGGTGAAAAGGGAAATAGGAGCAGCCTGCTCCCTCAGAACCTGGAGGGGACAGATGACACACAAACAACCTAGATAGCAAACAACAAAAACAGAAACCAAACTTATCTTATCTGAGCTGGAACAGACAATCCTTCCTTCCTTGCTTTCAAGGCCAGACTGATTTCTATAACCCGCACAGAACACTGGGATTGAGTGAGATTTAAACCAATGACCCCACCCAGTGCACCTGAAGGGAGGCGGATCTAGCACGACTCCAAAACAAAACAAAAAACTGAACACGTGCTGCTATTCTGGACGACCTCCGCACATAGTCAGAGCAGGGCATGACAGCTACTAAGGTATACATGGCATTATTCAAAGATCCCACTTCAATAATATATCTGCCATTTGAGTCTGAGATCATTTTGGAGAGTTGAAATGGTACTGTGTTTCTGATTCTCAAGATAACCCCTCTTTGTTTTTTATGGAAGTGAGATTGGTATATGATGCTATGATGAATCCGATTAGCATCCGCAGCCTTTAGGTGGGACTCCTGAACACTGAAAACGTCACACTGGAGGCCCTCAATCTTTCTCCACATGTTTTGCTCTTTTGTGAGGACTGTTTAGCCCCTTAACATTGAGCGATGCAAATTTAAACACCATTAGTGGACAAGTATGCAATGCTCAGAGTGCCCAGAAAGCCAAACCGCTTCAGTGGGGATAGGTCAAGGGAAGCCTGATCATCTCTGCTGGGAACGTATGTATAATAGGTTTATAGCCTTGTTCTCCTGGGGGTCAACACATTGTGAAAGCTAATTGTGTGTTTAGGCATTTCAAATATATACCTACTGTACCTAGGTAAATGTGCATCCATAAAAACATTTAACAAAACAGAAATAGGCTGTCAGCATATAGTAGGCCGACACTTGTGTCTGGGGGGAACCAGATGACTCACGGTTAGGAACTGAGTGAAACAGTTCAACTTAGAGCTCCATCTTGTACAGATAGTCGGGATTTCGGTTTCTGGACTTGCGCTTGGAAGAGACTACTTGCCACTCTTGGTGTAGGTGGGTTGGTGCCGACTTCGGATTCTGAAAGGTTTCTGAAATTGGAATGTTCCATTGTTGTAGCTGAAGCTTTCCTTCTTCAAGAGTAGAGATGGATTGTAGGGCACCTCCATGTTGGATTAAGATCTTCGTGGGAATGCCCCATCTGTAAGGCATGACATGATCTCGCAAAGCTGCGGTTATAGGGGCTAGTATGGATCCGAGCTAGAACGTCTCTAGGAATGGTAGGAGAGAGATGCTTGGGGCGTGCCACTCTGTGTATTCTGTCAATGAGGAGGTCACGTTCAGAAATTGAAGGGCTCAGAGCTTGCATCAGTCTCTGTAAGTAGGATCGCAATTCTTGCGGCTGGATTTCCTCAGGGATTCCTCTGATTTTAACGTTGTTTCGGCGGGACCTGTCTTCAAGGTCAACAAGCTTGTGTTTTATTATCTCACTTTCATCTGTGAGGTAATTAGGGCATCAATAAGTTGGTTATGTGAGGATGCAAATTCACCCATTTTTGTTTCAGTATGTGCCATTCTACCCTCTAAATCTGATATAGAGGTCTGCAGGGGGTAATGAGCAAGGCAATGTTATTGTCACGGCTGAGGATGGGGAAAACCCTCAGCCGTGCGATGGCGGAAGATGGTGGTCGCTGCTTGGCCAGGAGCACAGAATTAGGGAGCAGGTCACCTCCTATTGCATCCCTAATCTGACCCTGACTCCTAGCTGCATGAGCCGACCTTGAAGGTAGGAGGGCTCATGCTCCAGAACCTCGGATCCCTAGTAACCCTCCGCAGATCCCTAAAGCTAGGAGCAGGGTAAGACGACCTGTTCCTCCTAGACACGGAGGAACAGGAGTCTCACAGGCTACAATAAAGGGGAACATATACAACTTATGGCAATGGCAGGTAAATGCCATAAGCACAACACCCACCTGCCACAGACACAAAGCCTGGAACCCATGCGCAAGTGCTGTTGTCCTAAAACACAAACGGACACAGCACACACCACACAGGAACCCAGGACCATAAGCTGCAATAAACAAGCATACCACAGACAGATCTTCATAACATCAAACAAGATTTATGACCACAAGGGTGGCTCTCAGTGGCAGATGGTATAAACCAGGAGAGTACCTCTCAGCTTCAGGTCTCCACTGAGGCTTTATAGCCCAAGTAGCCACACCCACACAGACACACCCAGTGTTCACACACACAGAAGGGAATTAACCCTTCTCACACCAGGGAAGGGAAGACAGCCACTTAAAGGAGAAAGTGCACATATAACTAAAACCCTGTGCACACCAGACAAACACAAGGCACACCTAAAAGACAGGTTGCCAGGTGCAACCGCATGCAAATGACAGCGAGCAGACTAGCAACCAGCTCCAGCTGCTCGACTGCCACATAACTACATGTTGCCAGCGGCAACCACAAGTGAGGCAACATACTAGCGGCCCTCACCTGTGGTTGAACAACCAAACCAAACCGCAGGCAACAGCATGCGGATACAGGAGTCACGACCATGACCATGGCCGTGACAGTTATCTTGCATACTGTAGATCTGCTGAGTGCTAGCAGCTTGTCCTTTTAAGAGGGACCCTGAGACTGGCCCATCCGAGGTAGGGAAATCTTGCAGTGTGAGACTGTTATATCCCTGATTACAGATGAAAGGAGAGGGAGAGCCGGTAGGAGCGTTATGTGGCTCTTGCAGGGGGAGCTGTGGGCTTTGGTGCTTCCTACTAGACTTGGTGCACTACCTGAGCACGAGTTCCTCTGATCCCCAGGACTGTTATGAAGCGAGGAGGCTAGAGAGATGCCAGTGCTAGCCAAGACATTCGCTGCGAGAGGTGGGAATCATGGGTGAGAGACTGTACCTTCTCCCTGCGCTGCTATGTCGGGTGTGTGCGCTGCGAGTCTCGTTGGTGAGGAGTGAGCGCTGCTTCCGCCATTTTGTGCTCACTCTTTTTCAAAGAAAAAACATAATTTCCCCTGAGCTTAGATGGATGTTTTGCCCCTCGTCATCCTAGATGGTTGATACATGGTAGTAGCAGGGAGATATTGCGTTCACCGAGCCAGATGCTATGATGGCACTGCTGTATGTGTGGAGCTCTTCTAAGCGGCCATCTTGCGCGGCAGCAGGCCACACACGCCCTTGGTCACCATCTTGACGGTCCCACATCAATGGATGAGAAAGAGCAGTAGAGGAATGTAGAACCCTCTTCTCCCTCGCTGGCCGTAACAGAGGCATTGATTTGTATGCCTCCTCGGCTGAATATATTATTTTGGATAAATTTTTTATTCATCTAATGTAGGGATTTAACACATGAAGGCCCTCTAAATTCCAAATAAAATTTACCAGAAAGGAAAAGTTTGGAAGACAAAAAGTAGCATTTCCTACAGCACAGCTATGATGAGTAATGGATGGTACTGATAAGCACTCAGCAGTTGCAGGATGCACGCAAGAAAATGAGTGTGCAAAAACTGTAGTATAAAAATTTACTACAGTAAAAAAAACATCTATACCTCTATTGTGACAAAATTTTGACAAGAATGGGTCACAGATAGCTTGATGCCTGCTGAAAGTGCTCTAGTGCTGTGACTAGTAGAATACCAGCCAATCACAGTGCTAACAGGGGATGTCTAACATTGGTGTCCCCTGTCTAACCTTGTGGGTATTGGTGCTAAAATAGACAGCATCACTTACCTCCCACCTGCAACTCCCCCACCGATTTTTATTTTACAGTGAGGAAGCTACAATTGGCCTGTCTGCATTGACCAGCCAATTGCAGCGATTGGGGCTGTAGGGGAAGGGTGCAAATTCACTGGACCCCTAGCTAAGATGGCTGGCTGTAGGGGATATCAGCCATCTTAGCTCAGTCATGGGCCCATGAAAAAAAGGTGAATTGGCCATTTTTATTTTCCATTACGCCATTCACTGTATTGGATAACTTTTTAAATATTTTAATAGTACGGGCATTTTTGCATGGAGATGGACGACTGGAGTGGTGGTAGCAATAATGGTGGTTGTAGTCATTTCTGGTTGCAGTCTTCACTCTGGCACTCCCTGGGTCAGCGCAATTATGAGAGTTGCACCCTTTCTTCCCCTCAGGGCACAGTTTGGTTCTGGGGCCCTGTGCCTTGTGGTAGTGGAGGTGCCCTTGGTGTTGGTGGGTATTTTGGGGTGCAAGGCAGAGGTACGGGCAGTCCGTGGAATGCAGAGTTGTAATGCAGACAGTTGTGTAGGACAAGGAGGAGGCAGGTTACGATTGGCATATGCAATTTCCCAAAGCTGTGTATGTGAGTCAGTGGGCACCGTCAAAGCTCCCTCCTAATGCCTTTCTTCTAATCTGAACAATTTTCTCAAATGAGGCCAAGAGTGTGCATGTTTTTTCTCTCCTCTCACAAGTGTGATACTACAGTGCCCAGCTGTATTTTCTCTCTTGCTCAGCCAGTAATTCTGTAGTTCCCTCTGCGGGGACAGTTTCAAAGATGGCCAGGTTTTATATTTCATGTAGCAGGGGACCTGAAGTTTATCATCCCACCATCATGCATTGAAGTCCAAAACAGGTATATATGTGTTGTCTTTCACTGGTTTGTATTTTCCAGCACTCTCCCTTGTAAATTGCCCTTATGCACTTTCAAGTTCAGTTTTCTTTTCCTCAGAAGCTGGCACTTACCTTTCAGGGCTGGTGTCTCCCTGCCTGATGCTTCACTCTTGCACAGCTAACTCCACTAGAGGGGTGGGACCAGCCACACCCGGTTACTGTAACAAAAAGGCTGGCTGACTAATTCCCTACTCTCTATACACAACCTTTGGGATTCACAGTACATAAAGTACAGCGTCCTTAGCACTTGCAGTAGAGCACTGCACATACACATGGACAAGAACCTTCCTAGAAGGGGGCAGATTTATCTATTGGGCTTTTTAGACCATGCTTACACTTCTAGTTAAAATTTTCAGGACACGCTGCAATGTATGGGCACATGAGGAATAACAATATATTTTGACCATTATATGACTTGTATTCTGCATTTGCCCTCTGCAGGCTCCCTCACCTAGTCAGTGGACACTAGCAGGTTTAATGTCCCCCATAGACAGCACATGGCAAAAACAGGAGATTCTGTTTCCTAACTCATTACACTCACTCAGAAGCACCATATAGACAATTATAGAGAACCACTAAGCAGTATAGATGTGAATTATGCACTTGGGATCATATAGAAAACACTATTATCTCCACCAGCCTCTGTGTCTCTCACTCATTGCACCTCATTCCTTTCCTCGGCCCTGCCCCATAGACTTCTATGGGCAGCTGAATTTGATCCTACAGTCAGCTGAGAATCTGTATTGGTCTCTCAGGACTAATTTAGCAGAGAATGTAGAGTGAATGTTAGTTTTGGAAGGGAAAGTAATGGGGGAAGTAGTCTGACTAAGAAATTTTTTTCCTCTGATTATAAAGTTTATTATATTTGCGTGTACTATTGATTTGTTTTAAAGTTTTCTGAAGGATTAGTGACCATTTGGAATTTTTTTTTTGGTTAAATTGTTTAGTCTACACTGCAATAGACCCAACAGGCTTCTGTAGGTGGCAGACCTGGAGGCCACTGCTAAGCCTCTGGCTTTAACTGCAATATATTGGCAACCTACATTTGCATCATGAGGCTAGATAGGGGAGGATTACATATCAGTCATTTTGACAAACCCCTCAGATGTGGCATTTGCTAAACTCTCATGATAACACGCAGGCACAGCTCCTATACAGCAACCTTGTGGAGATGTGTTAATTGACTACATGAAAACATACCAAGGTGTTGAAGGGGTTGTCCAGGCATAGTCCTCAACCCGATCTAAAACTGGCCATGAAGAGACACAACTACACCCTAGGCTGGATATTGCTGAGGTAACTGCCCTCTCTATGCAGATGTTATATTGGGTGAGAGAGTATGCCTGGACAACCCCTGTCAATATCCAAGGAGACTGATGATGGTGAGGCTTCTTTCACACTGCATTGGCAGTGAATTTTTACCGCATGCACTGGGTATGGTCCTAGCATACAAGTTTAGTGTAAGTCATTAACATAGCTTGAAAAGAGCCTGATAGTTATAACAGGTTTTGTAAGAGAGCGTGTAAGTATCGGTATATAGCTCATATCTGTCTTACTGTACCAATTTTATCTGTTTTTTTCAGGGTCCACCTCCTCAACCTGGCGACCTGATTGAATTCATCCGCCCCTTTTATCAACACTGGGGCATATATGTTGGTAATGGCTATGTTGTACATCTCACAGGTAACCTGTCCCTCGACTAAAGCTGGCTTCTGAAACCCTTGGCATGCCAGTTGTTTGAATGTTATGGGAAGTTATACATTTTCCCTAGAACAGTTATTGATGCGTCAAATTCACTGGAATAAGAGCAACTAGAGATCAACTCTGTTTAATAGAGGATCCACCTCTATGATGTCCATATACCCTAAAAGGAAAGCGGTTGGATCACTTTATACACGTCTCATTTGCATGATGACGACCAACCGGCAATCCAGCAGCAGTGGTCATGCTTGCACACTATAGGAAAAAGCACCAGCCTATGTGCGCTCCTATGGTCCCGGCCACCAGAGAGACTGGTGCTTTTTCCTATAGTGTGCAAGCATGACCATTGCTGATGGATTGCAGGGTGGTCATAACAATGGAAACGAGAAGTGTATAATGTATTGAAAAAAAATGGATCAAGGAAGCAATATGGATAATAACAATACATTAGTAAGTGCCTTCTATTAACATTCTCATCATGATAAATGGCATTTGCTGAAGTGAAACAACCTATTTGTTTCAATCACTTTTTTTTTTTTTTTCAATATCTATATTTAAACAGAAATCTTGCAATTTTCCCAATGGCCACTAAAGGGCCCTTTACTCGGGCTGACAATTGAACAGATCATCGCTAACCAGTGTTACTAGTAACGTTTGTTAGCAATGAACTTGTGGTGTAAATGCACCAATGGTTACTTGATGAACGGGAAACAATGAGACAGTACGGCATTAGTGATCACTCCTACCCATACTCTGGAAGAGATCGGTGCATGTAAATGCAGCGGCGGTCTCCTCTGCTAGCAATCAGCAGATTGTCGGGAAGGAACGCTTCTTCTCGACAATCTGCTAGATCATTGTCCCCAGGGTTGCCAACCAGAATTTTTCTTTTTTTTTCTGGACAACTTTTTATCCCAAAATCACAGACAGCCCACATTTTTTACGGACAAATTGGGAAAACCAAAATGAATTATAAAGATTATAAGTAATCCATGTCTATAGCTCAGTATACTGATAAGAACTCATTACCAGCATTTACTGTGAGCTGTAAAATGATGATGATTACCACCAAAATAATCTAGTCATGTACCACCAGCCTCAAAAAAATCCCAGACACGTCTATTTTTCCTGTGTCTGTGAAACAAAAACAAATTTTTTTTTTTGCTGGACAGTTGGCAATCCTAGTTGTCCCGCGTAAAGGGGCAATAAAAATAATAGGCATCACATCTTGGTCTGTAGAGATTGATTTAGTGCAGTTACTTTATCTATACACAGAGATCATTACAGGCAGGATTAGAATGACAGAGAAGACAGGATCCAGCATTCATAATAGGTGATATCATAGCTTATCAGCAACCTCCTGACCTCTGCACAGGTCAGAGTATGCCTAGAAAACTATCCTACAGAAGTCAATGAGGTCGCCTCCTGATCATTGTGTCTATGGCCCAGGTGGCTGCTAGTGCTTTGTAAATGCTGTGGTAACTGTTTTATATATATACCGTATATATAATTTGTTTTTGTTTTTTAATAATGTGTAGGGGCAGTGATACTGACCGTTTTTGTAATGTATCACCCAAGTTTCTACAGGTTTTTATTCAGATTATGGGGGTCATTTGATCAAACTAGTGTAAAGTAGAACTGGCTTAGTTGCCCATAGCAACCAATCAGATTCCACCTTTCATTTTCCAAAGCAGCTGTCCAAAATGAAAGGTGAAATCTGAGTGGTTGCTATGGGCAACTAAGCCAGTTCTACTTTACACCAATCTGATAAAAGACCCTCTATATCTATAAATTAACAGTAAAATAATGTTACTGTGTCTGAAAGCTATTCCTAATAAATTGCCTTAGCCAATTTTATGTGGACCCTTTGCAGAAGTGTTATTTGATATCAAAATAAAGATAGACAAGTTTAGTGTACATTTGGTTTATCACAATGGCCCTTCAGCGTTGCGAATCATGGCATTCGCTGTATCCTTTACTTTTCACAGATCAAGAAGGGTGGTCTAGCCTGTCATCTGCTTTTGGGGCCTCTGCAGTAGTCAGAAAAGATCGTCTGGAGGATGTTGCATATGGATGCAGTTATAAGGTTAATAACAAATATGATGAGAAAATCCAGCCATACCCTCGTGAAAAGGTGGTGCAGGCAGCGCTAGAGCTTGTGGGTCGGACCATGCCATACAGTGTGACCAGTGCCAACTGCGAACACTTTGCAACTGAATTGCGATATGGAAAAGGCTTCTCTGATCAGGTATGGTGTATTATCTGGATACAGTACCAAACTGAATGTTGGGTCATATGTCCAGTCCACATGTACTAATGTTAGTGTACCTTGCTTTTGGCATAACATGTTTGTATACAGGTACACAAGTGTCTAGTCATGCTCCTAATTTATCACTCATCACTCTGATAAATCTGGTAGAGATCTAGACAGCCTGTTTAAGATTACGCCATGTATAGGATTAGTAAATCTGCCCCATAGGGAGGAATTTATCAGACTGGCATTTTACACCTCCCCTGCATTTTTGGAGGATGTGCTTAAAGAAGCACTACAGTTTTTCATTTTACATGTATTTTTAGCTCACCAGCTATATTCTAGCAGTGTAAAGGCCCCTTTACACTGCTTGAAGGAGCAGAAAATTGTCATGAAGGAAGCGTTCCTTCCTCACAATCGCCTGCTCATCAGTGAAGGTCACTGCTGCATTTAGATGCAGTGATCTCCTCCACAGTATGGGGAGGAGTGGTTGCTAATGCCTTTGTTCGTTCCCTTACAGAAACAATGTTTGCCTATCCTCAAGATAGGTCATCTATATCTCATAATGGGGGTGCCGACTGCCGGCACCCATGCCAATCAGCTGTTTGAAGAGAAGGAGGCGCTCCTTCCTCTTCAAGATTACACTGTGAATAGTCTTGGAAGTTTCGGCGGCGCAGTGTGATTACAAGTAGTTGCTCCATTCAACTGAATGGGATGAGCACTTGTAATTACACTGCGCTGCTGTGGCAAAAGACACAGTGCACAGTCTTCTTGAAGAGGAAGCACTTGTCATACAAGCTCCACCTCCCTTTCAAACAGCTAAATGTCAGGAGTTCCAGAAGTTGGACCACCACTGATCAGATATTGATGACCTATCCTGAGTATTGGTCATTACCAATGTGAGTGAACTTCAGTTTTGTAGGTTCGGGTATGTGCAGAATTGCATTATGGATTCCGTTACCACGGATCATAACGCAATTCGATGACTGAATACCTCCAGAGGCATGGGATTATAAATCATACCCAAACCCTATAACCAACTAACCAATATCTTAACCCAATAAAAATACACGTGGACACTTTAATGGGTGGAATAAATAAGGCCACGGCCATCTTTATTAAAGATTAGCTTACAGTCATTTAACAATAAATCATCATAAAATTAAATCATCAATGAATTAAATCATCAATATCTTATTAACAAACCAATAATTGACTATTTTTGTACCATTAGTGTTATTTGAAATATATTTGACCCACTCCTTTTGGTCGGTTTTCATGCTTTAATCAGGGGTGGGCCCTGAATTTTGTTTGGGCTTTATATAGGTTCCCAATAATTAGACCAGCCATAAGCTCGGCCTAAACTACTGACTCAACTCGTCCGCTCACCTTATCAGTGAGCGACTTTTACCCACCGGAACATGTCGGCTAAACAGGTGGCATGGGCACCACCCCACCAACTGGTAACTCAATCATAGCCTGCAAGTTTAAATTAAAAATATCCAAACCAATTGCTGACAAATGGATTTTATCCGAAAAATAAAGGCCGGGCAAACCACCTTCAAGGTCCACGTGACGAAAAGAGAATCCCCAGACGAGAGGCATAAAACGAGCCATAATCCTATTAATTCGTATCCTAATCCTATCTAAGTACTTAAAATTAGGATAAGACAACCATAGCAAACGGGGAATTATTTTGGAATAAACAAGACGGGCGGCAGGAAACAACCGCCTTGTTCTGACCATAGTACTCTTCATACAAAAGGCCAATTCAATGGTGCTGAACTTGCCCACATCATTGGCTCCTGCGTGAAAAATAATAATATCAGGGTCTGGGTATAACGAACACTTTTCCAAAACTATATCCAATAAACCATCCCTTCGCAAACCCCTGACTCCATTCCAATATATTCTAACGATGTCTGTAGACCAGGACAGATTGTCACCGTACGATCTTTCCAAAGCTCTTCTATGGGCCGAATGCACGAACGAATCGCCGATGATCCATACAGTGAGCCCTGTGAAAGCTACAAACAAAAGAAAGTTAAACAACGGTAAAATCAGGGCGAATATACAGTTTAAAATGATTAGACGACCATCTACCAATACTCTTTATTACAGACGTACTCAAACCAGACTCCGCTGCCGTTGTGGCAGCACCGATCCGAAAGGAATGAGACGTGAGGCGAAAACCCTCTAGACCCAAATCCCTTAAACATTTTGAAAGGACAGACCTGAACTGATACTGTGTCAACGGAGAAGCATCCGCATTAATAAAAAAACTACTACCACCCACAGGTCTGAGATGCCAATATCGAGATAACATACTCACCGGACAAATAGAACCCGACCTGACTTTGTTCATAAGAATCCAGGTACCCTTACCTGATTAATCCACTTTAGATGATGGAAGAAAAATTAAAACATAGTTAACATGAATAGGAACGTGCTGTGACTCCAGGCCGAAACTTGACCTTCCATTCTTGGGAAACAGCTCACCAATTCTTAATGCACCAAAAAACATACAACACAACGCAGTGGAAAAAAGCAATGCCTCAAAATCATCCGTGCAAACCCTAGAAGTAGCGTAACATAATGACCCCAACAACACTGGTGATAAAGGACACCTGCTGTCAGGAAAACATTTACCTCATCTGTATCCCTTCAAAACCTGTTTGATCATAAAATCTAAAACGGAAGGAGAACCTAAAACTCGAAAAAAAAAAGGAAATACCAGACAAAGCCCTCAAACCTGTAGCATTAGCCAAACCATCCTGAAATAACGTTAAACAAAAAGCTAAAGCCGCAACCTCGCCACAGACATAAGGGGACCAACCTCTACCAGCAGCAAAGCGACACCAACGACTCCAAGACCAAACGTAATCCGACCACGTTGCAGGAGCCACAGAAGACTGCAAGTACGACATGCCTAGGGCCAAATCAGATTCCACAGATGCTCGGGGCATAACTCCCCATCGGCCCCTTCGGCAAGCTGACGAAATTTCTGAAACTGAAAACATGACCATGAATCAGCAATAGAATTATCTATTCCAGGAACATGACGAGCCTTCAGCCAAATATTTACCTTCAAACACAAAATAACTAAATTATTTAACAACTTAACTACCAACGGACACTTAGACGACAATTAACTGCAAACAAAACACCCTTATTATCAGAAAGCAAAATAATCCTTTTATTAGAGAAAAAACTACCCCACAAAACTAAAGATACCACTACAGGGAACAGCTCCAACAGAACAATATTCCTAGTGACCCCATTCGACACCCATGACGGATGCCACTCTGCAGTACACCAATGTCCGTTCCAATATGCACCGAAACCACACGAACCGGCAGCATCAGTAAATAAATCCAAGGATGAAGCCACAACAAAATCATCTTGCCAATACGACCTACCATTATATTGCTGAAATTCCAACCAAACCACAAAATCTTCCTTAACCTCCTTGCACAAATGAATATGAAAAGCTGGATTCCTAATGCCTGAAATTTTTGAAGACAACCTTGTGCAAAATACTCGCCCCATCGGCATTACTCTACTAGCAAAGGCTAACATGCCTAAAACCGACTGAATCTCTTTAACCGTAGCCTTACGCCTTTTTAACAAATCAAACAAAACCGCGCATATCTTGGTAACCTTTTGCAATGGGAGACAACACACACCCTTCTCGGAATCAATGACTATTCCCAAGTATTCTAAACGATTAACAGGGTAAACAGTCTTATCTTCTGCAAGCGGGACACCGAACTCCGATCATACTGTAAAAAAGGACTCCAACAATTCAGAACACACCGATGAACAAAAAGTCATCCAAATAATTCGTCACTGCTCCTCGCATACACCTTACCGATACCGCCCATTAAAGAAAAGAGGAAAAAACTTCAAAATAAAAACATGATAAAGAACATCTATCAAAATAAAATAAACCCTTAAAATAAAAACCCAACGAATTAAAACATGAAGGATGAACTGGCAATAAGCGAAAAGCGGACTGAATGTCCGCTTTTCCCATTAAAGCGCCTTTGCCGCAGCTCCGTACAAAAACTACTGCAGAATCAAAGGTGGCTAATTTAACAGAACACAATGCCTTATCGATTTCATCATTCAAAGATGCCCCATAAGGAAAGGACAAGTGAAGAATTAAACGATAAGCATTAGGCTTCTTTTTTTGGGACCACCCCTAATGGAGAAAGGCGAAAATTAACAAAAGGAGGAGAGGAGAGGAGAAAGTACTTGCAATCCTACCTAAAGCCAATTCCTTTGCTAATTTAGATTGAACAACTGAAGGGAACTGATCAACAGAAGACAAATTATTAACCCATTCACAACCAAGACCAGAAAATGACGGTAACCGAAAACCAAAAGCAAAACTATCCAGAAGCAACTCCGCCATCATGCAATTTGGGTATCGCTCGAGCCAAGGACGCATGTTCTCCAGATTTACTGGCATCCAAGCTCTTAGCCACATACTCTTTTGTGGAAGGCTGGGTCGTCATGTTAGCTTTTTTATAACACCGAACCAGCGGATGGCTACCTCCACAAAAAGCACACTCATGACGGTACTTGCAGGATGCAGGCCATCTGCACTGTGATTCATTAAATGAAAAGCATGTACCTTTCTTAAATAACTGAGAATGAGAGGCTGACGGAGTTGGCTGTTGCCTTGCGGCAGCAAAGGGTGAACGCTGCGGCAACAATAAGTTCAGCCACAGACCAACATCCTTTGTGCCCCAACGCATGCTGGGGTACACCTACATCCTTTGTCTGAAACCTTAATCATATGCAAACCATCTAATTCCCCCAAAATTTCTATACGCCTCTAACACATTATCTAAATGCTGAAAAAGGCCAGAACACTTCATAGGAAATTTTTCTCCCATCACACTTCAAAAAATACAGTATGCTTGGAGCCAATTATGAAAAGTTCGGGGAATAGGACGTCTTCTGTCTTCCTCAGACTTATCCTCCCACTTCTCCAGTTTTGTAACGAAATCCTTAGAAGCGGGTAAAATGGATAACATATCTACAAATTCATTTCTCCATATCTTCTCTTTCACCGACATGGAGAGATGAAAACCTAAAGGGGATATTTCACACGACAACATTTCCTTATAAACACACTTCAGAAACACCTTTGCGTTTAGTAACCACTGGTCTAGGGAGAGATTCCTCACTATCTGAATGCCTACCCACCTCCTGACCGGAAAACCGCCAAGCGTCCGAAAAATCACCTGCCACACCAGCCGGCTCAGAAGGAGGGGTGGGGAGGGGGACAAAGTTCTTTAAGGAAGAAAGTACAGACGACAAAGAAGCAATGACAATACCCAGACCACTGGTACACTCACCACCCTCAGAAGCTGAAGCCTGGACACCTGCAGAGGATCAAGGGAAGTCCTGTAGCTGTGGTCCATCTTCCAGACACGCACCCTCCTGCTGCTCAACACCTAAGTGGAGCCACTGGGAGGAATGCTGCACAGGCCGCCTTCCTTCTCCACGCCTTCCTCGAGACCTTGACTGGACCGGAACGTTGGTGGCATCAGTGGAAGCTCTCCCTGCCAAAGACATCTCCGGAGCAGAACCTGAACACCGAAGATCGCAGGAGGAACTAAAATGCTGGTCCGAGATTCCTGGGGACACAGATTCCAGACACACTGCTGACGTCATCTTACTGCTGCTGCTTCCGGCGCACCCATTTGCAGAGGAGCCGCGTCTTTCAAGCCTCTTCTTCTCTTGGCCGGACCTGCGTGGAGAAGGAGAAAAACGGGTGCGCTGCCTCTTCTCCCTTCTAGAAGAGCACAGCGCAGGCATCATGGAGGGGGCACCCGGACCCTCAGCCGCATCAGCCGACTGATTAGAGACTGGAAGCGCCGACCACCGCAGGGACCACTGAAGGGGAAGACATATCAGCCAGGCAGGACTCAAGCCAGGACGCTGTGTCGCCATCTCCAGCACGCCTTCGAAGTTCTGCGACAAAATCCTCCATCAGGTAGAGAGCAGCAGGCGGGAACGGGCAGCAATCCTTCCACAGGTACTCGTCTCACAGCGCACGGCTGGCAGACACCGCTTCTTATAACCCTAGCCGGGTCCCAGCCCAAAGCTCCCACCCAATCCCATACTTGTTGCTGGGCACCCCTATTCCATTCTGCCCAGCAACGGAATTTAATAGGTCCCTCCCCGACCCAATGAATGACCTCTGCCACTCTGCCCAGTAACCCTACTATTTTTAGCCCATATACCGCACATTCTTGGCGGGAGAATTCCCGCCAAAAACCCTAAATGTAAAATCTCTGGGATGATTTTAATCCCATGAGGATCCCTCCATAATTCTTTCCGGGATCCTGACATTCTGTTATGCATTCCGTCATAATAGAAGTCTGTTGCCAGCATAATGGATCAATTATGTAGTTTCAGAACAGCTGGAGCCCTGAAGGTTGCTGATCTCTGGCAGGGGTGTACCTAGCTCTTTTGCTGCCTGAGGCAAAAATGTAAATGGTGTGCCCCCATGCCAAATTCTCAACCTACCTAACCCCTTTCTTCCTAACATTACATACAGCAATAGAAAGGGTATTACAGTGCCACATACCCCTACATCCAGTGACGTCTCCTCTGATGTTCTTTTTCCTCATCTTCTTTCGAACCAGACTGCCATAATTTCTTCCCAGACATCTCTTGTCTCTGCAGAGTTTGACAAACAGACATCTTATGCCCCTTATAATGTAAGCCAGTACATAAATACCCCCTTATAATGTGTTGCAGTGCAAAAGATACCCCCTTATAATGTGTGCCAGTCCAAAAAATGCCCCCTAAAAATGTATGCCTGTAAAAAAAGATCCTTTATAGTGTGTGCCAGTATAACCTCCTTAGTGCCCCCAGTAGAGCCAATGTCCCCATAATGCTCCAATAATGTGTGCCAATACCGCTTCTATGTGCCAGTACAAAAAATACTCCTTAGTGCCCTCAGTTGAGCTAATGTCCACATAGTGCTACCAGTTACGCTAATTAGAGATGAGCGAATTTTTCCAAAATTTGGTTCGCCTAATTTTTTGGGAAAAATTTTGTTCCATACGAATATATTCATGCCGAATTTCATTAAACTGCTATTTCCTGGCTGCAGAGAGCCTTTATAGTAGTGAAGAAAACTGTGCCTTGCAGTAACACGCATAGCAAGTCTGCTTTGGTTGTGAAATAATACTGTGAATCCATATGACATGCAGATGACAGGAGTCGCTCTTAGAATCACTGCTCACTTAACTTATTTGGGCAGTCACACTGACCAAATAACTCAAGTATGAACTCAACCTTACAGGTCGATGTTGGCGCCAAGAAGAAGCGCACTCCTTTTACACCATCGTCAGCTGATTCCATATAGATGTCAACAGAACCTGTTCTATTAAACGCTTATACAAGTAGAGCCCCCCCCCCCCTAGACAGAGTGGAGAGGGTGTCAGCAGTAAGTTTGTGTTGATGTCACTGATTATTTTTCCCTTCCTATGATCTGTCAGAACAATAACCCACAAAAAACAGATCCTGTCTGTGGAACATCTGCCTTCACTCAGTCAGCATTTGGTCAGTAATCCATCAGTATTGCTAATGCCAAAAAAACGAGTGGATCCAAAACAGAGATGACACATGAACAGAATATTTGCAAGTCTTCTGTGTTTTGTACCCACCCCTGCTTTTGGATACCAAATCATAAGCCAATTCTGATGGGACCATACAGGCCTTACAGCTGCTACACAGACAGGATCCGTTGTGCATCTCATTTTACAGATCAGAAGAAGGGTAAAAAAAATGATGATGTCAGCCAAGCCAAAAATTCTAAATAGTGGTCCAGTCATGAATTGGGGAGGGTGGGAACAGCATGAGAAATCCACAGAGTGGCCCTATGACCATAGTGGTGAGGTGGAAGTAGCATCAGGAGGCCACAGAGTGGCAAGGTGACAGTGTGGAGGTGGCAGCAGCATTAGTAGGCCACAGAGTGGCAAGGTGACATAGTGTGGAGGTGGGTGGCAATACCATTACCCCCAGAAGATGGTGGGTGAAAGAAGGAGCACTTGGCATCAGGTGGGTGGCAGCATCAGAATAGTAGCGAAGACAGGTAGCCAGAAGAAACCGGTCTCTTTCGTCAAAGTGTTGGTGTGGCACCATGGATGATCTAGTCTGATGCATCAGGAATTGGTGGGTTGAAATCCTGGCTGATCCATGCCTGATTCATCTTGACAAAGGTCAGTCTCTCCACATTTTGGGTGGACAAGCGAGTTCTTCTTGGGGTAACTATGGCCCCCACTGCACTAAACACTAGTGTTGATCACGAATATTCGAATTTCTAATTTTTATCGCGAATATAGGTACTTTGAAAATTCGCGAATATTTCCAATATAGTTAAATATATTCGTAATTTCGAAAATTTTAATTTTTTTTTTCTATTTTTTTTTTTATCAGTACACATGATCCCTCACTGCTTCTAGCTTGTGGGCCAATAAGAAGGCTGCAATATACTTGACTTTAGGAGTAGTAGTGTTTGCGAATTTTGCTCTATATTAGTTTTTTTTGAATTTTCGCTATATTGCTATATATTCTTGTTTTAGAATATTACGAATATTCGAAAAAACTAAGTTATAGCAATATAGAGAATATTAGAAAAAAAATCGAATATAGAGCAATTTAGCTAATATAGTGCTATAATCTTCTTTGTCTAATAGTTGTAAGTTGAAAAATTTGCAATAAAAGATTTGAATCCGAAAATTCGCATATTACACAATCATTACCTTTCCAATTTTCGAGTAAAAAAAATCGTGAATTTTCGAATTTGCGAATATTCGACGAATATTCTACAAAATATTCGCGAAATATTGCGAATTCGAATATGACCCCTGCTGCTCATCACTACTAAACACCCGCTCTGATGCCACTCTACTGGCCTGGCAGGACAGCTTTTCCATGGCAAACTCGGCCAGTTGCGGCCACAAATCCAGTTTGGCTACCCAGTAGTCCAGCGGATCTTCAATGACGGCTGGCAGGGTGCAGTCCAAGTATGCCACCACCTGCTGGTTCAGGTTCTGCTCTACGTCTAGCTGCTGGTGAGTAGTTTCTTCACTATGCGGGTAAAGAAAGCTGCTCATCAGCGACTGTAGACTCAGGCTGCTGCTGATAGAGATGGTACTGCTCCTGCCACCCCACCCCTCCCCAGAAGCCATGGCAGTGGAATGTGAGCGCACAGGGCCCCCCCGGTCAGACCTGCGAGAGGATGGACGATGGCGCAGATAGCCAGCGGCCAACTGACTACATAGGATGTCTCTATAGTAGTTCAGTTTGTCCTCCCTCTCAGCGGGTAAAAAAAAAAAAAAGGCCCCCATTTTGGACCGGTAACGAGGGTCTAACAAGGTGGGGAGCCAGAAGTCATCCCTCTGCCGAATGGTGACATTTCGGTTGTCACTACCCAAGTAAGTGAGCATGCAGCGGGCCATTTGCAGAAGTGACTCGGAGGAACTCCCTGCCTCCATCTCTACTGCATACTGTCACGGTGTGTCTGGGTCCTCTGCCTCATTTTCCTCATCACCCTGTAGCTCCTCTGGCTGCTCCTGCTTCTTCTCTCCTGTCACCTGTGTAGCAAAACCACCCATTTCTCTACACATTGCTTGTGCTCCAATGTCGTCCTCCTCCTCCTCTTTCTCCTCCCCACAGGGCTCATAAGGCCGTGAGATCTAGGCGCCACATCTCCAGTCCCTGACCAGCCAGATTTACCAGCATCTGTTCCAGGACATGAAACTGTGGAATTACATTGTTTATCCTGTAGTCCAGATGACTGACAAATAACGTGGCTTCCTCAAAGGGCCTGAGCAAACTGCAAGTGTCACGCATGAGCTGCCACTGGCTGACATCGGAGGTACACAGGGGACTACTCCTGTCTGCTTGGATCATCAGGAATTCGTTGATGGCCTTTCTCTGTTCGTTCAGTCGGCCCAACATATGAAGGGTGGAATACCAACGGGTGGAAACGTTGCATACCAGCCTATGTTGGGGGATGCCGTTCTGCTGCTGCAGCTCAAAGAGAGTGTGCTTTGCAGTGTACGAGTAGCTGAAGTGCATGCAAACTTTCCTAGCCATGTTTAGGATGTCTTGCAGATGGGTGGAAGTCTTCAGGAACCGCTTGCCAACCAGATTGAACACGTGTGCCATGCCAGGCGCACGGCTCAGCCCTTCTTAACGCAAGGCTGACACAATGTTCTTCCCGTTGTCGGTCACCATGGTTACGATTTTCAGTTGTCGCAGAGAAAGCCAGGATTCGATTTCTTGCTGAAGGACATGGAGCAGTTCCTCCCCTGTGTGACTCTGTTCGCCCAGGCAAAATAGGTGCAGAACAGCGCGACCCCACGTGCCCTGCACATGTGGTATGCTGGAGGGGCACTTGGAATTGTCCCTGCAGTAGAGGCTGAGGACACGGTAGAGGATGAGGAGGCAGAGGCAGACATTGTCGCTGGACCAACGGCATGGCAATGTGGAGGCGGATGCAGCATCATCTGGCCAAGTTGCTGGTGTGGCTGTGCAGGAACCCCATTGACCCAGTGGGCCTTAAAGGACATGTATTGTCCCTGACCGCAGTTACAGCTCCACACGTCGCCACTGACGTGCACTTTGGCAGACACACACAGGCTCAAGGACTGGCCCACCTTCTGTTCTACATGTGTGTACAGGGCTGGTACTGTCTTTTTAGCAAAGAAATAACGGCTTGGGAGTCTCCACCTTGGCTCGGCACAAGCCATCAGTTCTCTGAAAGGTGCAGAGTCCACCACTTGGAAAGGGAGGGACTGCAGCACCAGCAACTTGGACAGGAGCAGGTTCAGCTTCTGTGCCATTGGATGAGTGCACACATACTGTTGTCTCTTGGCAATTGCTTCGGTGATCGATTGCTGGCGGAATGAGTGATGAGGAGGAGCAGGAGCATCAAGACCAGCAGATGATGAGAAGGACAGACAGCTCCCTTCAGCTGAGGTGGTGGAGCCTTGACTGCCTGAAACTGGGTTCGTGTTGCAGCGGTTGCTGCGGCAGGCTGGACCACCACATCGTAGCCACGGTTCTCCCAGGCGACTTTATGACAACGCTGCATATGTTGACACAGGGACGTAGTGCCAAAATTGGCACCCTGGCCACGCTTCACCTTCTGCCCACAGATTCTACATATGGCCACGTTCACCTCCTCCGGCGGCTTAACAAAAAACTGCCACACTGCCAAGTAGGTGATTTTACCCCCAATACTACACACTGACTGACGGCTACCGCCGCTGCCTGCTTGAACCCCTGCACCGCTACTTCCCGGGCAGATAGGCTCCCGCAAAGTGGGTGGTCTACCCCTGGCACGTTTGGCTACCGACCTCACACTGCTGCCACCCTGCTGACTCCCGGCCACGCTAGAGACTTGCTGGCTCACAGGCAAGCTGCCACCCTCTTCTCCCGATGATAAAGAAGCCCCTTTGTCACCCGGCTCCTAAGTGCGGTCAGCTACATCATCATCATCGAGTATTGTCTGCATGTCACTGATGTCCTCTTCAGCCGTCTGTGGGTCAGGAGCCTGACCGCTCACAACACCAGCTCCCATGCCACTCTCCTCATCACTACTTGCTCGTCTAGCGGAGGAAGCAGCGGATCTCTCCTCCAGAACTTGGCTGGGCAGTAGCTGCTGACTGTCCTCTAGTAGCTCTTCCTCGCTGAAAAGTGGAGCAGAGCCTACGGCATATAATTCTTCTTGCGGTGAGGGAACTGAAAATGACAGAGGAAGGTTAAGGACAGGTGGGGGGCACAGGGCCTGCTCCAGGGCCATGCCAACTAAACATTGTGTCAGAGGAAGCCACCGACTCTTGGCTGGGGGTATCTGATGTCACTTGGGACAAAGTAGATGACCAAGTCAACCATTCAAGAACCGCTGGGTTGCTGGTCACTACACGACCGCTAGATGACACCGGGAGCACAGGCCTCTCGCTGCGACCCCTGCTGCCACGCCCCCTTACTCTGCTGCGACCTCTGCCTGCGCCAGAAACATTTAGGCCTCTGCCACTCCCCTGTGCAGGGCCTAGCACTTCTCTGTCTGACATACTGTTAGATCAAATAATCAAATGTTAGATCAAATATTTTTTATTTTGCCACTAATACACAGCAAACAGGGCTTTAGAATATATCACTGCACCGCTGAACGGCAATTAGGCCCTAATTTTTTTCTACACAAAGGCTTTTCAACAGATAAGTGCAATGCTGAATGGCGAATATATTTTTATTTCGCCACTAATACACAGCAAACAGGGCTTTAGAATATCACTGCACCGCACAAGGGCAAATATATTTTTCTTTTGCCACTAATACACGGCAAAAGGGTTTTACAACATATAAATACACCGCATAAGGGCAAATAAGACGTACTCTAGAAATATTTCCTTGTAATAAACCCTGTTAATGGATGTATCAAACAGCACTTGCACAACAACAGCAAGAACGGTTTGCTGGAATTACAGAGCTTTATAATGGCAATTTGGATCCCCAGTCAGTGCACCAAGGTGTAATAGGATTGTTCCTATTACCCAGTCTGTAACCTCCCCTACTGAACCCTGTTCTACACAAATGCTGTGGAACGATTCCTCCCTATCCTTTCCCTGCACTTATAAATCATTTTTTCACCACAATCAAGTCTTTTCTATTACTGTCCCTAGAGCCTACAGACGTCTCTCCCTGCACTAAGTACACTGGTAAATGGCAGAATCTAAGATGGCTGCCGCTATTTATAGGGCTGTGACATCACAGGGCTGGCTGCTGATTGGCTGCATGCATGGCATTGTAGGTGATCCCGCGAGTTCCTTTCTCCATGTCCTCACACGTGCAGCAGCCATTTTAGGAAAAAATGCGATTCGTTACCAAGAAGCACGAGAAAATTCGCCTTCGATGCAAATCGAATTTTTCCGGAAATTCAGATCGAATTCCACTTCGTCAGCTTCAATTTGCTCATCTCTAATGCTAATATCCATATCGTGTCCCCCGATAATGTGTGCCAGTAAAAATGCCCCTATCTAGTACTCCCAATAGATGCCACCATAGTGCTCCCGGAGTGATGAGTTCAGCGCACCGGCCTCTGATAGGCTTCAGGCCCAGAGGGAACGGGGAGGGGAGGCAAGGATCCTGTGCCCCAACACAGTATTCAACTTATCTCTGTCCTGAGGAGGGCAATACAGTTGAATAAAGAAAGATGAGCGCTTCCACAATGGAAGCGCTCATTTTTCTCAGCCCTACTTCTGCCCCCACCTATCTCCGGGGGTTCGCACCATCTGAGGCCATAGTGTCACCTCGCCTAATTGGCGGTGCTCCCCTGATCTCTGATATAAATTATTGAAAATGATATGTCACAAGGAAAAACAAGGAAATCTAAAGAAAAATAATCTTTATTTATATAGCACCAACATATTCCACAACTCTTTACAATTCAGGGGTTCATGTACAAATGGTCATAAATAGCATAGCAGCAGACAATTCAATAATTAGAACAAGAGGAAAGAGGTTGCTCACAAGAGCTTATAATCTATGAGGAGATAGGGGTTACACAAAAGGTAAAAGTGCTTGTTTTCTACAATGGTCCAGCTATCTTGGGACAATAGGGGAGCCGCATGAGTGAGTCACTAGTCGATGTCTGTAGTGCAGCGGAGAGTTTGGTGGAGGATCAGGTTCAGAAAATGATAAATGGGTTATATATGGAGAGGAGTTACATCAGGGAATGTGATTGGCCACCCTAAAAAGATTTGTTTTTAGGGAGCGCATAAAACTGTTTATATTGTGATTTAGCCTAATTTCTTGGGGGAAGGCATTCCAGAGAATTGGTGCAGCTTGAGAGAAGTCTTGATACCGGGAGTGAGAGGGTTCAGAATATGGTGGAAGTCAGTTGTTTGCAGAGCGTAGAGCATGGGTAGGGTGGTAGACAGACTGAGATTTTCGATGACTATGAGGACCAACAACTTCAGGGAACCCCGGTGAAGAGAAAGAAGCTTGACAAGGAGGACCAGAGGAGAAACTGCACAGCTCTGCCCCAGGACCCCCTGGAAAAACACTGTCCAGCAAGCCGGAGAAGACCCTCACAGCTCTACCCCTCCCCCCTCGGAGCCTGTGAAGACTCTCCAGAAGAAAAGAGGCAGACCCTGTTAAAAGAAGCCAGACCAGCAAGACTGCCAAGCGACAGAAAGATGCCCCAGGACCAGCCAAGACGAACCCCTGCACCCGCAATTCAAGCCCTCCCCTGGACGCCAGTACCCCTGCCTCCTCACAGCAGAGGGCCAACAACAGGAAGCCAGGCCAGGCCCTCCCTCTGATGGAGCCCTGGATGCAGACCGTTGTGGCCCTACAGCCTAAGGAGGTAGATTGGAGGAAGCCAAACATCATTGATGGGATATTCGTGAAGAAAATGTTTATGCAGCAGGGTTTCACCAAGAGTGAGAACTACAGTGTTCAGCTCCTTCATAACCATGGAGTCTTGTAGAAGGTACTGGGCAGCGGTGACATCACGAAGGCCAGATTTCCCATTCTCCAACTTCCTGTGCAACAGCAATGTGTGAAAGGAGGAAAGGCAGATAACTGTCACAATGAAGAACATCTACACCCCTGGGAAAGACCTCTCCACCTTCCTAAAGTGGTTCTGTGTGGTGGTAAGGGAGCCCACCAGGATCATGAATGAACACAACCTCTGGATGGGGAAGTGGTCAGTCAGACCTGCCAGAAATGTGGCGAGAAAAGGCACGAGATAACTGTCTGCAAGGAAGTTGCCGGCAGGACACAGGAACCATGGACTGCCCAAGATGAAATCCTGCAACCTCTGTGGACTGGCAGTCCATGTGTACAAGGATTGCCACAAAAAGGGAAAAACCTGGCCCAGGCCCCCTGGAAGCTCAGGGTCCCCTAGAAGGCAGAACACCTCAGTGAATAGCACATGAACATACATTGGCCACACAGTGAGGATGCCATTTTTCACATGTGACCACCATTGCGGAAATTAGCACAACACTGCCCGAGACCTCAGTGGCATTTCACCGCACACACACTGCCACCATAACTCAGGGTACCGAAGCCACAGCTGACCCCATCCTCAGCTGTGGTGTACATATCATCATTGGAGGAGTTTCCCAATCAAACTGCTGCAGGTACACCTCAGAGGAAAATAAAAGGGAGAGACAGTCCCAAGACCAACCTCTCAACGAACAAGGTGCTGGAACAGGGGAGGAGGAGGAAAATGACGTTAAGAAGAGCCTGGAGCACAGGGTACAGGCGCTGGTAGACAACCCATACGCAGACAGCGACCAAGTGGACTCTGAACGCTGTGCGCAAGTGATCCAGGAGGTGCTTCATGGCCTGCTGGGCCCGGAAGAAATTACAACAGTGGACATGTTGTTGGAGCTTGTGTAATGGCTCCAGGAGTGTTGCCATGGACCCAGCAGTGGTAGAGGAGGTGAGCTGGCCCTCCCTGTTCTCACACTATAAGAAAACTATGAAATAAGTACTGTTAGGGTCTATTCACACGTCCGTAATTTGGGTCCGCATTCGTTCCGCAATTTGCAGACCCATTCACTTTCAATGTGGCTGGAACGGATGCGAATCCGCATTTCCGGGATCCGCATCCTTTTTTTTGGGATACGTTTTTTCGGGATCCGCAATTCCGTTCCTGAAAAAAATAGAACATGTCCTATTCTTGTCCGCAATTGCGGACCAGAAAAGGCATTTCCTATTATAGTGTCTGTGATGTGCGGTTCTCAAATTGCGGATCGCACATTGCAGGTGTCTGTGTTTTGCGGATCCGCAAAACACATACGGGCATGTGAATGGACCCTTAGGGCCTCTGGTCTGGCTGAAAAGTCAAGTTTCAATGCTCTTACAGGTGCGATTTATTGACTTACAGGGTAGCCACTTATACTTGGTATTAGATATGTAGTTTTCTTTCTTCTGAAAGAGGGCTATTTATATACAGTGTTATTTATTTTTTCCAAGCAGCACTCCTACATAGACTCTTTATCAGCAGCATAGAGAATGAGTACCTTCTGAGAGCTAGTGCAAACTGATGCATTGTCCCCTCCATGGCATATTATTAAACCCCTGCCTTGTTTTTCTGGTTCCTGTACAAAGAGAAAAACACAGAAATATAGTGGCAATACTGGAGGAGCGGCTCAACCCCTAACACTGTAGCGTGTTTTACATTGGGGGAGCAGCCCCACCGCATGTGGACCGCAGCAAACGACTATCCCCAGCAAAAAATGCATACGGTGGAGGATGTCGGCGCGGTCCACATGCACCACAAGGGCATCCTACACAAAACGGAGCATTGTGCGGATGTAAATACAATCATATAAATCACAGAAAAAAAATGCACCAAACGGATATACCACTGACTATACTGGCTAGTCATAAATGCAGATATTAAAAGCTGAGACTTTCGCCAATATATTCCTGTCAGGAAAATATCGGAGCCCATCATTGCACCACGTCACGGTCACTCAGCATGGCAAAGGGTCCTACCACTATGCTACCTATGGTGTGAACACGGTCTGAAGGTGATGTAATCCAGCTCGCAGCCAGGCTTCCACACAAACGCCTAGCAGGACAACTAGTGCAATGTGAACAAAGCCAAGACTGCAAGCCACACCCATATCAGACCCTGTGATGGAGGTCACCAGGCGCAAAAGAGTGTTTGAATGCCAGGTAACGGCACATACACTACATATAAAACAAGACAAAAACACAGAAATATAGTGGCAATACTGGAGGAGCGGCTCAACCCCTAACACTGTAGCGTGTTTTACATTGGGGGAGCAGCCCCACCACATGTGGACCGCAGCAAACGACTATCCCCAGCAAAAAATGCATACGGTGGAGGATGTCGGCGCGGTCCACATGCACCACAAGGGCATCCTACACAAAACGGAGCATTGTGCGGATGTAAATACAATCATATAAATCACAGAAAAAAATGCACCAAACGGATATACCACTGACTATACTGGCTAGTCATAAATGCAGATATTAAAAGCTGAGACTTTCGCCAATATATTCCTGTCAGGAAAATATCGGAGCCCATCATTGCACCACGTCACGGTCACTCAGCATGGCAAAGGGTCCTACCACTACGCTACCTATGGTGTGAACACGGTCTGAAGGTGATGTAATCCAGCTCGCAGCCAGGCTTCCACACAAACGCCTAGCAGGACAACTAGTGCAATGTGAACAAAGCCAAGACTGCAAGCCACACCCATATCAGACCCTGTGATGGAGGTCACCAGGTGCAAAAGAGTGTTTGAATGCCAGGTAACGGCACATACACTACACATAAAACAAGACAAAAACACAGAAATATAGTGGCAATACTGGAGGAGCGGCTCAACCCCTAACACTGTAGCGTGTTTTACATTGGGGGAGCAGCCCCACCGCATGTGGACCGCAGCAAACGACTATCCCCAGCAAAAAATGCATACGGTGGAGGATGTCGGCGCGGTCCACATGCACCACAAGGGCATCCTACACAAAACGGAGCATTGTGCGGATGTAAATACAATCATATAAATCACAGAAAAAAATGCACCAAACGGATATACCACTGACTATACTGGCTAGTCATAAATGCAGATATTAAAAGCTGTACAAAGAGATCATATTATGTATTGCAGTTCTTTAAATATTATGTACAGTTTACAGTAGATAATTAGGGGGATGTGTTAACTAAAACCCACAAATTGGTCATAAAATGTGATCTGATCTTCATCTAAGTCACAACAATAGACAATCACAGTCTGCTTAAACTAATAACAAACAAAGAATTAAATGTTACCATGCTTTTATTGAACACACCATAAACATTCACAGTGCAGGTGGAAAAAGTATGTGAACCCTTGTATTTAATAACTGGTTGAGCCTCCTTTAGCAGCAATAACTTCAACCAAATGTTTCCTGTAGTTGCAGGTCAGACGTGCACAACGGTCAGGAGTAATTCTTGACCATTCCTCTTTACAGAACTGTTTCAGCAATATTCTTGGGATGTCTGGTGTGAATACGCTTTCTTGAGGTCATTCCACAGCATCTCAATCGGGTTGAGGTCAGGACTCTGACTGGGCCATTCCAGAAGGCGTATTTTCTTCTGTTTAAGCCATTCTGTTGTTGATTTACTTCTATGTTTTGGGTCGGTGTCCTATTGCAACACCCATCTTCTGTTGAGCTTCAGCTAGTGGACAGATGGACTTAAGTTCTCCTGCAAAATGTCTTGATAAACTTGGGAATTCATTTTTCATTTGATGATAGCAATCCATCCAGTCCCTGATGCAGCAAAGCAGCTCCAAACCATGATGCCCCCTTCACCATACTTCACATTTGGGATGAGGTTTTGATGTTGGTGTGCTGTGCCTCTTTTTCTCTACACATAGTGTCGTGTGTTTCTTCCAAACAACTCAACTTTGGTTTCATCTGTCCACAGAATATTTTGCCAGTACTGCTGTGGAACATCCAGGTGCTCTTGTGCAAACTGTAAACGTGCAGCAATGGTTTTTTTTTTGGACAGCAGTGGCTTCCTCTGTGGTATCCTCCCATGAAATCCATTCTTGTTTAGTGTTTTACGTATCGTAGATTCGCTAACAGGGATGTTAGCATATGCCAGAGACTTTTGTAAGTCTTTAGCTGACACTCCAGGATTCTTATTCACATCATTGAGCAGTCTGTGCTGTGCTCTTGCAGTCATCTTTACAGGACATCCACTCCTAGGGAGAGTAGCAGCAGTGCTGAACTTTCTCCATTTATAGAAAATTTGTCTTACCGTGCACTGATGAACAGCAAGGCTTTTGGAGATACTTTTATAACCCTTTCCAGCTTTATGCAAGTCAACAATTCTTAATCGTAGGTCTTCTGAGAGCTATTTTGTGCGAGGCATCATTCACATCAGGCAATGCTTCTTGTGAAAAGCAAACCCAGAACTGGTGTGTGTTTTTATAGTGCAGGGCAGCTGTAGCCAACACCTCCAATCTCATCTCATTGATTGGACTCCAGTTGGTTGACACCTCACTCCAATTAGCTGTTGGAGATGTCATTAGTCTAGGGGTTCACATACTTTTTCCACCTGCACTGTGAATGTTTACATGGTGTGTTCAATAAAAACATGGTAACATTTAATTCTTTGTGTGTTATTAGTTTAAGCAGACTGTGATTGTCTATTGTTGTGACTTAGATGAAGATCAGATCACATTTTATGACCAATTTGTGCAGAAATCCATATCATTCCAAAGGGTTCACATACTTTTTCTTGCAACTGTATGTGCTTTGCACACAGCAGGAGGAACGGTAGTACTAAGGATCTATGGGGCGATCAATAATGCCTCTGGCTGATATATACAATCAGCTCTCTGGAGGAGACCACTATATCGGATCAAAGGAGTCAATGGGCATAGTAGCCACTACCAATGACCGTCAAGCCCAGTTACTACCCTGACTATCATTCCACACTGACTAGCTCTTCCTCATGTAGCGTCTATCTAGTGCTTGATGCGTTTCATCTTAGAATCATCAGGAGCAGCAATTTGTTACAGACAGAGATGCTAGGCACAAACAACGCTGCCACACTGTTGTGTGGCGGCGTCTCCGGCACTATGACGGCTGTTAAGCGGCCACTCAACGCTCTGATATAAGTAGGGGGACCTGACACACCCCCAGAAGGGGTGAAGAGGCGCAAGGCCAATGGGAGCCGAGTGAGGCGGAGCTACTGCACGAAAGCTCGCCGGCATCACACTGACATCACAAAATAAGCCTAACCACAGACTGGAGGCAAGGGAGAGTAAGAGACAGGGAGGAGAGGAGGATCCTCTCTTAATAGATTCTGTAAAAAATGCACAATGATTTCAGGAACTCGCGATCGCACAAGAACAACAGGCATAGCGCTATAACCAGCTGATAATGCATATATAGTTCATAGGTGTTGATCACATATATGCTGGCCAGACAGGCTACATTAATTAGGGAAACAGAACAGACTCGACAGATGGATCATGTTCAATCTATAAAGCATGCATATGAGATATGGTCATTGAGACCAGTAGGACAAACGGTACCCAGCCTGAAGGTCCACTGGGCCTCCTTTTTTGAAGGACGCGCTGATCCAAATTGCCTGCCCTTGGGGAGGGTCGCACAATTTCAATTCCTTGGAAGGAAATAGACTGCACATCTCCTGAATTAAATGCATTGACCTGTCGTGCAACGGGGGTATTGGCATTCTTTCTGATATCGCTCAAATGTTCGCCAATTCTCCGACAAAATTCTCGGGTGGTCTTACCCACATATTGTAGCCCACATATACAAGTGGCTAGGTAGACCAAATCCGAGGATCTACAATTCACAAAGCACCTGATTTGATAACACTTGGAAGTAGTAGTACTGGTAAATGACAATCCCACTTTAATGGAGTGGCATGCGACGCACCCACTACAACAAAACGTGCCCACACTGGAGCCAACCAGCAAGATGCTGGGATGCGACATCTGGAATAAGCTGTCCTTCAGGTTGCGTCCTCTGCGATAAGTGGATAGAAAAATCACTCACGCAGTTTTCAATGTCCGGATCCATCTTTAGGACACCCCAGTGCTTACGCAATATATTTAGGACCGGGCCATTCGCAGCATCAAACGTTGCTATTAGGCGGATTTGTTCATCACTTTATTGTCTACTTCTGGGTTTAAGAAGAGACTCCCGTGTGCATGCTAACGAATGTTGGTAAGCCAATGCCAAAACACTGTGTGGATAGCCACATCTCAATAATCTGTTGCCTAAGTCTCTGGCCTTGGTCTGAAAATCTGAGATGGAGGAGCAGTTGCGACAAACCCGAAGATATTGTCCCCTAGGTATTCCTTTTTTCAAGGGAACTGGATGATAGCTCTCCCAATGTAGGAGGCTGTTTGTCGCAGTTTTTTTTTTACGATGTAAGCTAGTGTGTATCTGTCCCTCTGCTGTCTTGGAAATCTGGAGATCCCAAAAATTTATCGCGGAGTTGATCTCAGATGTGAAATAGAGACCATACTTATTGATGTTCAAGTTCACAGGATTCCAGCTCGGATCCTATCCAAAAGATCAGGACATCGTCGATGAACCTTAACCACAACGAAACATAAGAGGACCACCTCACAAGTTCATCTCCGAATACCACCTATCTTTCCCACCAGCCCAGGTATAAGTTGGCATAAGATGGTGCACATGGGCTTCCCATGGCCACACCCCTGAGCTGGTGGTGAAGGCGATGTATGAAAAGAAAAATGTTATGATGTAGTATGAATTTTACAAGGCTGATCATAAATTCATAATGCGGCCAAAATTCTCTACCACATTCCTGTAGGAAATAACGTACTGCATTGATGCCACCCTCATGAGGGATGGAAGTGTAAAGGGCCTCAATGTCAAGGCTGGCCAACAGGGTATTGCCATCAACCTGGAGGCCATCAAGTTTATTAACAATCTCCATTGAATCCCTAACATGGGAGGGCAAAGATAGAACAAAGGGTTTGGGGATGGTCCTCTACATAATTGCTAATCTGATGTGCCAAGCTATTCGTACCAGAAACAATTGGCCTGCCTTTAAGGGGATTCAACCCTTTATGCACCTTAGGCAATCTATAAAAGCAGGCCAATTGAGGAGGTTTGGGTAGGGGTGCCTGAAATTCAACCTTATCAATGAGATTGGAGGCAAGCGCAGGACTTAGGAGACTTTTTTAGCTCAAGTAAATGTTGTTCCGTGGGATTTCCCAATAATAAACCGTAGCAGTTTCTGTCCTTTCAAAATGTCAAGGCGCATGTTTAAGATATTGATTCTGCCCCAACACTACAATGTTGCCACCTTTGTCAGCTGCGTTTATTACTATAGACGTGTCCTTTTTAAGAGGTAACAAACCCACTAATTCTTCCTTGGATATGTTGTTTCTGCATCTGGCTCCATCTAGTTGTCTAAGGTCATCAATAACCAGATTCAGAAACACATCCACAGGGGTGGTATCATTAATAGGAGGGATGGATAGGGAACAATTTTTTTTATAGAGGTAAATGGTCCCTCACCAGGAATTTTCTCATTCTCACACATGAGGTCCACCAGATTCCTCATATCCCCTAAGTCGGCAACATCAATGCCGAGCTCGGCACATTGGCGTCCATCATGGTTCATAAAGAACTTCTTCCATTTAAGTTTCCTCATGAAAAGGTTTAGGTATTTCACCCAGCTGAACAAATCAAATACATGTGTTGGGACAAACGATAGCCCCTTTTTAAGGAAGAAAGTGCCCTATCCGATAAATTAATTATCTTTAATTCATCAGATAAAGCAACAGGTGGAGGTGTTACTGGGCACATATTTAAGGGTCCTTTCTCTCCCTTGGGGAAAAAAAAGTGAATCTCAAAATAGGCTAATTGTTGGTAACGGACATTAACCATCACAATTGGCATATACCGCACTAATGTGCGGCTTGACTGTGGCATAAATCGCCGTCTTCAGGGCTATAGCCTGAGTGATTGTGGTTCAATTTTGAGACACCACTGCCCCTCCATACATACATTCACTTGGCTATTACCCTATATATGTTTGTGGGTTTTAGTTAACACATCCCCCTAATTATCTTTTAATAGCAACCTAACTAATATATCCTGTCTGGCAGGCATATATGTGATCAACACCTATGAACTACATAAATATACTGATGGTTGGCTCACAAAAAGTCAAAATTCCTAATTTTTCTGCCCTGAGGAAGAAACCCTTGCGGTTTTGAAACGCGTCTGGCGATATTATCTAAATAACAGCTGCATCCTCTTGAAGATACCCTGCCACACCACAGACCACTATATTTCAGATCGCTAAAAAGTATATAAAAAAATCCTGAAATCTACACTACGCATGCTCAAAGTGCCGCTACCAGCGAGAGAGACGTACGAGCCATACGCAACACGGATTCCAGCAGGTATCACTCCACAGACGAAGCCATAGACAACTGGTAAGAAGCGCAGTTGCGCTCAATGCTGTGTGAAAAAAAGGAATCAAGCATACGGCAGCATATGCAAGGTGTGTGAACCGGCATACACGTGAGTGAACTCATACACAAGTACTGCGTCTATATTAGTCTATCATAATCAACCTAAAAACCATATAGGTCACTCATCTTCCGGGGAGGTGTATATATATCTTACCTCATTCAGCCATTTCTTATGCGCAGCTATACTGGACATTAATTCAAGGTGTGCAGGAGATTCTTGATACTTTTTCTCCATCTGATAACTAGTGATGAGCGGGAGGTGCCATATTCGATTTCGCGATATTTCGCGAATATTCGTGTTATATTCGTCGAAATCGAATATTTGAAATTATTCCAATTATTGCGAATAATATGCGATTTATTTTTTTCGCATATTGCGAATATTTATCTTGATAGTATAAGGCAACGTTCCTATGCTAATTGACTATGGCTAGGCTAATATGTGTATTTTACGAAATTTCGTAATATTGCTCTAACTTCGTCTTTTAGAATATTACGAATATTCTAAAAGACGAAGTTAGAGCAATATTAAGAACATTTGCAAAAGTCGAAATTGCGATGCGAGTAATATAACACGAAATAGTCGCATGAAGATTTCAACTTAGCACAGCTATATTCCATATTCTAGCCTAATATGGAATATAGCTGTGCTAAGTTAGCACTGCTATATTCCATATTAGGCTAGAATATGGAATATAGCTGTGCTAAGTTGAAATCTTCATGCGACTATTTCGTGTTATATTACTCGCATTGCAATTTCGACTTTTGCAAATGTTCTTAATATTGCTCTAACTTCGTCTTTTAGAATATTCGTAATATTCTAAGAGACGAAGTTAGAGCAATATTACGAAATTTCTAAAAGACGAAGTTAGAGCAATATTAAGAACATTTGCAAAAGTCGAAATTGCGATGCGAGTAATATAACACGAAATAGTCGCATGAAGATTTCAACTTAGCACTGCTATACTCCATATTCTAGCCTAATATGGAATATAGCAGTGCTAACTTAGCACAGCTATATTCCATATTAGGCTAGAATATGAAATATAGCAGTGCTAAGTTGAAATCTTCATGCGACTATTTTGTGTTATATTACTCGCATCGCAATTCCGACTATTGCGAAATTTCGTAAAATACACATATAGATTAGATTGTAATTTAGCTAATATGGAATATAGCAGTAAGTTGAAAACGCCACTGACTGGAGCAGCCAGGAAGCCAGGAATCCAAAGGACAGGTAAGAACAACTTTAGGGAAGTGGGAAAGAAAAAAATATAATAATAAAAAAAAAAGAAAAAAAACGAATATTCGATTTCGCGAATATATAGAACGATATTCAAAATATTCTCGAAATCTCGAAATTGCGATATTCGAGAAAAAAATTTGCAATTCGAATATTCGCGCTCAACACTACTGATAACAAGAGTGTTATAGTCTGGCTACACAGAACAAGAGCGCAGGACACTGCAACTAAACTCACTGACAGGGTAATAAGTGCACCATACGCTGTATAAGTGCACTTAAAAACGCAGGATATATCCGTTTTTGAAGGTTTTTGTCACAAATCAATCTGAATGAAACATTTGATATTGTTTCTTCAGTTCATAAAGGATTGCAGCTGTATTATAAAATTGTGGGCCGCGTGAGCGCCGCAACCCACCATATAGGAGGGACCGTGACCATTTCCAATTTATTGTATATTGTCATTCATATATGTTTTTATTCTAAATGCATTTTTTATCACCAATGAATTGACTATTTTATGATAGTTGCATTTTTAGAGATAATAATAATAAATAAAGGAATTTTTACTTCTTGTGAGCCGACCATCAGTATATTTATTAGGTTTTAACACCTATGGGATGGTAGCTGGTCGTCCTCTATTCTGGTGAGCTTCCCAATATTTTTCCTTTTGTTTAACCTATGAACTACAGTCATGGCCGTAAATGTTGGCACCCCTGAAATTTTTCAAGATAATTAAGTATTTCTCACAGAAAAGTATTGCAGTAACACATGTTTTGCTATACACATGTTTATTCCCTTTGTGTGTATTGGAACAAAACCAGAAAAGGGAGGGAAAAAAAGCAAATTGGACATAATGTCATGCCAAACTCCAAAAATGGGCTGGACAAAATTATTGGCACCCATAACTTAATATTTGGTTGCACACCCTTTGGAAAAAATCAGTCGCTTCCTATAACCATCAATAAGCTTCTGACACCTCTCACACAGAATTTTGGACCACACTTCCTTAGCAAACTGCTCCAGGTCTCTCTTATTGGAAGGGCGCCTTTTCCCAACAGCAATTTTAAGATCTCTCCACAGGTGTTCAATGGGATTTAGATCTGGACTCATTGCTGGCCACTTCAGAACTCTCCAGCGCTTTGTTGCCATCCATTTCTGGGTGCTTTTTGACGTATGTTTGGGGTCATTGTCCTGCTGGAAAACCCAAGATCTTGGACGCAAACCCAGCTTTCTCATACTGGGCTCTACAGTGCGACCCAAAATCCGTTAGTAATCTTCAGATTTCATGATGCCTTGCACACATTCAAGGCACCCAGTGCCAGAGGCAGCAAAACAACCCCAAAAAATCAATGAACCTCCACCATATTTCACTGTAGGAACTGTGTTCTTTTCTTTGTAGGCCTCATTCCGTTTTCGGTAAACAGTAGAATGGTGTGCTTTACCAAAAAGCTCTATCTTGATTTCATCTGTCCACAAGACGTTTTCCAAGAAGGATTTTGGCTTACTCAAGTTTATTTTTGCAAAATGTAGTCTTGCTTTTTTATGTCTCTGTGTCAGCAGTGGGGTTCTCCTGGGTCTCCTGCCATAGCGTTTAATTTCATTTAAATGTCGACGGATAGTTCGCGCTGACACTGATGCTCCCTGAGCCTGCAGGGCAGCTTGAATATCTTTGGAACTTGTTTGGGGCTGCTTATCCACCATCCGGACTATCCTGCGTTAACACCTTTCATCAATTTTTCTCTTCCGTCCACGCCTAGGGAGATTAGTTACAGTGCCATAGGTTGCAAACTTCTTGATAATGTTGCTCACTGTGGACAAAGGCAAATCTAGATCTCTGGAGATGGACTTGTAACCTTGAGATTGTTGATATTTTTCCACAATTTTGGTTCTCAAGTTCTCAGACAGTTCTCTTCTCCTCTTTCTGTTGTCCATGCTTAGTGTGGCGCACACAGACACACAATGCAAAGACTAAGTGAACTTCTCTCCTTTTTATCTGCTTTTATGTGTGATTTTTATTTATTGCCCACACCTGTTACTTGCCCCAGGTGAGTTTAAAGGAGCAGCACATGCTTGAAACAATATTTATCCACAATTTTGAAAGGGTGCCAATAATTTTGTCCAGCCCATTTTTGGAGTTTGGCATGACATTATGTCCAATTAGCTTTTTTCCTCCCTTTTTTGGTTTTGTTCCAATACACACAAAGGGAATAAACATGTGTATAGCAAAACATGTGTTACTGCAATACTTTTCTGTGAGAAATACTTCATTGTCTAGAAAAATTTCAGGGGTGCCAACATTTACGGCCATGACTGTATACATGCATTATCAGCTGGTTATAGCGCTATGCCTGTTCTCCTTGTGCGATCGTGAGTTCCTGCGATCATCGTGCATTTTTACAGTATCTATTAAGAGAGGATCCTCCTCTCCTTCCTGTTACCCTTGCCTGTATGGACTTTGCCTCCAGTCTGTGGTTAGGCTGCCTATTCCGGTTCCTATCTTACCTTTCTTCAAAACGAATGGTGAGTGGCTTATTTTGTGACGTCAGTGTGATGCCGGCGAGCTTTCGTGCGGTAGCTCCGCCTCGCTCGGCTCCCATTGGCCTCGCGCCTCTCCACCCCTCCTGGGGGTGTGTCAGGTCCCCCTACTTATATCAGCTTCTCGGCCGTCATAGTGCCGGAGATGCCGCCACACAACATCAGTGTGGCAGCGTTGTTTGTGCCTAGCATCTCTGTAACAAATTGCTGCTCCTGACGATTCTAAGATGAAATGTGTCGAGCACTAGATAGACGCTACATGAGGGAGAGCTAGTCAGTGTGGAACGATAGTCAGGGTAGTAACTGGGCTTAAGGGTCATTGGTAATGGCTACTATGCCCATTGACTCCTTTGATCCGAAATAGTGGTCTCCTCCAGAGAGCTGATTATATACAGTATCTCAGCCAGAGGCATTATTAATCGCCCCTATAGATCCTTAGTACTACCGTTCCTCCTGCTGTGTGCAAAGCACATATATGCCAATTGTTGGTAACGGGCATTAACTATCACAATTGGCATATACCGCACTACTCTGCAGCTTGTCTGTGGCACAAATCGCCGTCTTCAGGGCTATAGCCTGAGTGATTGTGGTTCAATTGAGAGACACCACTGCCCCTCCATACATACTTTCACTCAGCTATTACCCTATATATGTTTGTGGGTTTTAGTTAACACATCCCCTAATTATCTTTTAATAGCAACTAATAAAAGTATACGTTTTAGCGCCTCTATCCTTTCGTGATTCTCCCTAGTATCGAGACGCACTTTATTTGTTTACTAAATTGGCCTTCAGTGAATTTCAGTTTACAGTAGAAACTAATCAATTGTTTTGTGTTGCAGGTTGTTAATGCTGCAACGTACTCGGCTGTGGGAGGAGGAATCTTTGCTGCAGCTCTGGCCACCATAGTTGTTGTTGCAAGAAACAGAAGGCAAAACCAATGAAAGCAGGATAAATTGGCAGAAACATGTTTGTGTGGGGTGCTTTGTAAATGAACATTTTATATACAGTATATATCAGTATCATCTGCATGGGGTTTGTTTGTCCTTCCCATGTTTGTGTGGCTTTCTTTCAGATACTCTTTTCTTGCCACATTCCACAAATTTAATGATAGGTTTAACTGTTTTCTAATAACCAGGACCTGGTGTGATTTTTGGAACTGATGTGAGTGGTAACAATTTTTTATTTTTTTTTGCGTGGTAAAAACGCCATATGTTTACATATAGACTCTTTAAAAAACGTCATTGCGGACCCCTTTGGCACTGCCTAGTCCTCACGAAGGGGGTAATCCTGCCCCAGAAACTCGTTGACTATACTGTATAATAAAAGATCTCTTAATACCAGACACTTCAATTCTGAAGTTCATTCAATCAAGGTCTAGGCAGTGTCAAAGGGGTCCGCAACGACGTTTTTTAAAGGTTATATCTCTCCATCTGCCACCTGCCTTGAGCACACGCAGAGGACCGCGGCCGCAGCCCAAGACAACCACACGCTGGTCAGGACACTAAATAACCAGCAAAGCGATCTACAGTTGTTGTGACTCTTCACAACAACATCTGGTAAGTAGACTCGTAAGCTCTTTAACACAATAAGGAAGCATTTAATGCACATGTGGCGCTCTACTCTCCCAATTTTATCTCTACACATACATATAGACATGTTCATTAGATTTCCACTCTTGTGATTCTCAGGCCACTCCGTTGGGATTTGACCCTTGATTCTCCATGTTGGACAAAAATTCCTGTCTCTCTGGACACTTACAAGTTCCAGTCACTCTGACCGAGCCTCGCTTCCTCATAGGTTGGGTGTACACAATCCATCGATCAGGGAAAACCACCTCCCTCCTAGTTTTATATCTCCTTCCTAGCTGGGAAGACATGTTAGGGGTGCAGTGTTAATCCCCTTGCTGTCCACACCAGAACTCAAAACTAGATAACTGTCACGGCCATGGCTATGACCGTGACTCCTGAACCGCATGCGGTTGTCAGCGGTTTTCTTTGGTGTTCAATCACAGGTGAGGGCTGTGGTATTTGCCTCACCTGTGGTTGCCGCTGGCAACAGTGTGTATGTGGCAGCGTAGCAGGCTGAGCTGTGCCATTGCAGCTCGCTACGTTGTGCATGCGGTTTTGAGTTATGTGTGTATGTGTGCACTTCCTTTTTATGTTATTGTGTGCACGTCTCCTTTAAGTGGTGTTTTCCCTTCCCTGGTGTTGGAAGGGTTAATCTCCTTCCTAGTGTGTGTGTACTGGGTGTGTCCGACTGTGGGGTGTGGCTTCTTGGCCTATATAGCCTCACTGCTTTTGCAGGCCTGCAGGTTGCTTCAGCCATGCTTAGCTGAGAGCAGCCTCATGTCTTTATTACCTGCCAGTAAGAGCCACCCCTGTGGTCATAACCATAATGTCGCTTTAAGTTATTTCTAGTTATGTGTGATGTCCGTGTGATGTTTTATATGTGATTTTGTGCAGCTATGGATCTGGGTCCCTGTGTGGGGATGCGTTTGTGATCTGCACCCTGCTAACACAGGGATCCAGTCAGCAAGGCTGTGGCAGGTAGGTGGAACTCTTTGTTCACCTGCCATATCCATAGAGCTGTTTATGTCTCCCCTTTTCCTGCAGCTTGGCCGTTGAGACTCCTGCTCCTCCGTGTCTAGGAGGAGTGGGCTTGTCTTACTCAGCTCCTAGGTGAGGGTCATCTTGAGGGCTAGCAGGGACTTTTAGGTTCCGGAGCATGGGCCCTCCTACCATCAAGGTTGGCTCATGTAGCTAGGAGCCAGGGTCAGGTTAGGGATGCGTTTAGGAGG